>NW_026126485.1:18317500-21225611 GCF_943737965.1 Phodopus roborovskii | reverse complement strand
AAGGACTGTGGACAAGAGGGCAGTGGAATTGATTTTTCCATGTTCCTTGGCCCAACAGAAGGTAAGCCTTCCAAAAGCTCCTAATCCACAGATCTCATGCTATCAGCAGTTTTGGATGTCCTTAAAGCCTCTGACTCCAACAACCGTGGAGGACCTGGGGATGGCTGTCCAAGCTGCCAGCTAGTAAGTCCCTGTTACTCTCAATCATTCATTCAGGTAAAATTTTATCCTTCTCAAGAACTCTGATGCCTTTGATGACTAGTACCTTTGCCAGCTTAAAGCAGCAGCCAAGGCTCCAACTATTACAAAACAGGTTTCAGGAACGGTGTTTTAAGGTTTATCTATATAAGATAGGAAAGTGTAAGGTGTATGAAGGTCTAAGAATGTACATTATGAAGGTCTGAGATACTGGGAAGGTCTAACAAGATGGATAATGTCAGTTATGAAGGGTCTGAGGATGAAAGGTCTAAGGTGATTAAGTAAGGTATATGAATTCAAGTGAAGGTCTGAGGAGAAAAGGTTGTTGATGACAGAAAAGTGATTGAGACATTCAAATGAATGAAGTATGTCCCAGATTTCTCTCTCTCATTATGCTACTGTTCATGTCTTAACATAGATCTGCTGTAAAGGTTATTGAGCTAATAATCCAATGTACTAACACCATACTATGTCACTATAGATCTATAGAACTATAGATCTATAGAACTATAACTAGAAGCTCAAAATTAAGGTGCTTTTCATTGTCCTAAAGGTATCTGGTCAGTTTTAAAAGTGTTAATTCTTTCAGCCAAGACATTTGACATGAGTATACTGTTAATGTGCCTAATATTTATGTTTTCACAAACCCAAAGGATTCTTGTAATTTCCAGGAGACAAATTGAACCACCCAAACAGGTCAGATTTACTCCAAATAAATATTATTCAACCTTTCCTCATCCCAGGACCTCGGGGACCCCTCCTCATCTTACAATTCTCCCTCAAGTACCAGGACTCAAGAAAATTTTTTTTAAACTTAACCTTGTCCTCAAGTTCTGCCAACATCCCTTTGCCATGTCTAAGAGGTGCCAGAGAGTTCAAGGTCTGACTGAGAAAACTACCAGCTACCCCAGGACATGGCAGTACCCCAGCTTTCTCAGGTCCCCCCAAAGATGACCACAATGCCCCCTCAGGTCAGCAGGAAGTAGTCTTGAGAACTCAATGTCCTTATTCCCTAATCTGCTATGCACAACTCCTCACCTTTAATAATAGGTAAAGGTGGGAATGTAAGGATCCAGGCATTATGCTGGCCTGCCCCTGTTACCTGGCAGAGCACCATAGTACTCTGGCCTGCTCAGGGTCCCATGAGTACTAGTCTGCAGGTAGGTGTAAAGAACCCCGAAAGACAGAGCCCCAACCACTTACACTCTCTTTGCTCTCTTTCTGGCTCTTTTCTCTCTCTGTTCTCTCTCTCTCTCTCTCTCTCTCTCTCTCTCTCTCTCTCTCTCTATTCCCGGGGTCTCAAGCCTTTTTTTCTCTTCCTTTCCCCTCACTCCCCTTTCAAATAAACTCACTCAAGCTTTGTCTGCCTGGCGAAGTTATTCCCTCCACCTCAGTCACCCTCACCTGCTGTGGAACCTGCTAGTGCTCTCCACGAGGTCCCTTACCTTGGGATTCCCACTCAGGACACCCCCCCACCTCCAGCTTTATCTATAACTGTAACAAAGAACAACATTAACCACTGAGCTATGTTTCCAGCTCCTTTCTTTCTGTTTAAACTTAAACTTGGGGGATGGGGCTAGAGCGGTGTTAAGAGTGTTGGCTTTGCTGGCAGGGGAGGCCTGGAGTGGGCCACACTATAACAATACACTGGGGAAGAAGAGACAGGCAGGAGGATATTGCAGAGCTGGAAAAAGTATGAGCTCTTTGGCTGAGTTCGTTGAATGCTGCCTCAAAGAAACAAAGCCTCCCACGGACTCATGCCATGCTCTGCACAGCTTCGTGTGGAATTGGCCTAACTGGGGCAATGAGGAAATGTGAGAGGAAGAAAGGACAGACACCCAGACACATATACAGAAAAACAGAGATTGTATGGACCATGCACTGTGATGGAGACTAAACAACAACTCCAGAAATTCAACATGTTTGTTTTACACATGAATCCTCAAGTAGACAGGTTTGTTACACAGGGCTGAACAGGGACACAGGTTTGTATGTGGACTTTTCTTTCCCACCCATCTGTTCCCAAATAACCTAACACAGGCCAATAAGGCTCAGGCTTGTTACTAGCTAACTCTTACATCGAAACTAACCTGTATTTCTTATCTATGCTCTGCCATATGGCTTGGCATCTTTCCTTAGGAATGGTATGTCATTTTTGCTTTTCCTGGCAACTACTTGACTTCCACTCTTCTTCATCCCAGCATTCTTAGTTTAGTTGTCCCGCCTATACTTCCTACTTCTGGCTACCCACCAGCCAGTTCTTTATTTACCAATGAGAGTAATATGTATTCACAGTGTGCAGAGAATTATTCCACAGCACAGGTTTATGGTAGGTACACAGTTGAACAGCAGGGAGGTTTAGCCAGTCTCAGTAGGAGGTCTCTGTGGGAGAACAGTCCAGGCTGCAGTCATCCCAAAGAAGGAAGCTGTGCTTGCATACACTGTCAACATTCTCACTCAGACCAGGGAAGGCTTTGTCAGCATCCTCTGAGCCTCACCCTGGGGAATTTTTTTTTTTTTTTTTTTTTTTTTTTTTGCTACTCCTATGGGACTGTGGCATTGGGGTCCTTGACATGGCTGTGCTGTATCAGCAATACACATTCACTTACGACTTCCCCAGCCCCCACGGGCCTATAACATATAAGCCAACCCACTTAAACCCCAAAGGACTTGGAGGGTATGTGTTGGGGTGGAGAAGTCACTGCACTCCATCATCCCTTCTAGATGCCATATTTAGGAACTCTTCTTTGCTTTTAGCTACTACTTGTTTTTTAGCTACTGAACGGTGGCTGAGCCTCACTTGCTGAGGCTGCCCAGACTTTTGCTCTGATCCCAACGATTTCAGTGACAAAACCCAAGGCAAGGAGCCTGGCTGACCAGAATGTTAGCCAAACCCTAATTTGTTTTCACTGTGGTGGTTCCAGGGCTGGGGATTGGAGTCCAAGGTCTGATGCCTGTTAGGCAAACATGCAAACCCTGAGCTACAGCCCATTTCAAAGGCCAACACTTCTCTTTAAATAAAAGTACCATCTACCATTACAGATGCTGACCACAGACGGGGACTGAGTCCAGGTTAAGTTCTTTAATTATTGGTAATAGATAGGGCCGGTGCAAGCTGGGTAAAGTTCTAATAGTGAGATATATCCCTGGGGCAGATTGTTTTGTACAGCAGAAAGCTTCTTGGTGTGATAAAATTCTGCCATGAGCAGCCCATCCGCAGAAAGGATAATTCAGACAAAATCTGTCACCTTTCACCTTCCAGTGAGTTCATCTTCCTAGCTGATGAGTTTTCCTGGGGACAAGAAACATGACAACTAAGTTCCTTGTTTGGAAGTTTATCTTTAGGCTGACAAACTTCAGAGAAAGTGCTTCTCTGAGATGGGAGGGGAATGAGCAGAGACCTAGGTCTATTTCAGTGGTTGTCAACCTTCCTAATGCTGTGACCCTTTAGTACAGTTCCTCATGTTGTGATGACGCCCAACCATAATATTATTTTATTGCTACTTCATAACTGTAGTTCTGCTACTGTTATGAATTGTAATGTAAACATCTGTGTTTTCCAATGGTCTGAGGCAACACCTATGAAAGGGCTATCTAACCCCACAGGGTAGAGACCCACATGTTCAGAACCAGTGCTCTAAAGACTTATATATATGCTATAGCTTAGGATATAGTTTTTCTGAATAATGAACAGGTAGGTTAATACTGTGTGTAGTTGAAACACAACTGTATTCTTGATTCCCAACCCACACTCCTGTGAGATTATAGGTGGAAACAGAGTCCAGGAAAACACACTGAATAAACACTGGGCCAGCAGCATCTAAAATCTAAGAACAAGTAGACTGACTGGCAGAGGAGCAGCATTCCAAATGTGCAGTCTATTTTGAAAACACCCAAGGCCAAAAATGAGGGGTTTGTAAACGATATAGGCACATTATCTTTCCTTTTTTTTTAACATAAGGTTCATTTTTTATTATTTTTAATTATGGGTATGGGTGTGTGTCCACACATGAAACAGATGACCAGAGGCTGGAAGTCTTGGTTTGATACCTCCCAACCTGGCGTTAGAGCCAAGTGAGCCATACATGGGTGCTGGGAACTGAACTCAGGTTCTTGAAGAGCAGTATGCAGCACTTACTGCTGAGCCATCCTCCAGCATGCATTATCTCTTCTTACTCTTAGTTCAAGGGAGAAAGGAAGGACTGGTTGTACATAAGGCTTGTCACTAAGGCATAGCACTCAGGATAAGCAGAGCCAGGCTACCTGAACACCAATGCCTATTCCTACTGACATACTTATCAACTCAGTGAAATGTTCTAGATCTCTATCCTCATCTCTAAGGTATCCACTATTGGAAGTCAGAGTCAGGCACATCTATCTCTGAGCCTTCTGAGTTAGAAGCTAAGAAACAAAATCAATAGCCAGAGGCCAGAGATGTGACTCAGTGGCAAAACACTCATCGTGGGTGAGAAAGCTGAGGCTGAGTCCCCAGCGACTCGTCCGCACAGCTACTGCCACCAGAAATGGTACTAGAGAGTTTGCAGGGATTAAGATGATATCTCCATCCAGGAGGTGGTGGTGGCACACGCCTTTAATCCCAGCACTCGGGAGGCAGAGGCAGATGAATCTCAGATTCGAGGCCAGCCTGGACCAATGAGTTAATTCCAGGACAGCCAGAGCTACAAAATGTTATCATTGAGCCTGGAGAGATGGCTCAGTAGTTAGGATGCGTATTGTTACAATGTGAGTTTGGTTCCCAAAGTCCATGACCTTTCTACCTGTAATGTTCCTATCTACCTGTATTCTAGATCCAGGGGATCTGCCATCTCTGGCTTCTAAGGGCACCTTCACTCACGTGCATATACCACACAAATACATAATAAGATAGTTTTAATCTTAGATATTTTTATGTGTATGGGTGTTTTGACTGAATGTAGCTGGAGCCCAAGGAAGGCATCAGATCAATCTCCTGGGACTGAATCATGATTTATACATGTAAGCTGCCATGTAGATGCTAGGAGTCAAATGCTATTAATCTCCGAGCCAGCTCTTCAGCCTCTAAACCAGGTTTTATTTGTTTAGGATTTCCACATTTATTATTGATAAAGTGATATTGAGGTATGACTGAAGGGAACCCCAACCAGTCACTGGCACAAATAAGCAACCACAGGCAGCTACCAACAGTGTATGTCCTTTCTCCTAGGGGTACAATGCCTGACACAGCATGGAAGTCACAGCACAGAAGTCACCATCTGAGCTCTTTCCCCTACTCTGAGGAAGGATGAGTGGCAAGTGGAGGAAACCGAGAGAGCTAGGTTCCTCCAGATGTTACCTGTCTGAGGGCACAGAGGGAACGATTGTCCTCTTGAAAGAGAAGCTCAAGAAGTGATTCTCTTCAGTACTGTCACATGAGGTTGTTATAGAGGACAGAGAAAGACAGTGAGTATGGAATGCAGACTCCAGAAAGATCTCGTCCATACCATCAATCCTGGGCTGGCAGGGCCAGTCAGGCAGGCAAGGCTAGTCAACTAAGGGAAGTTGTGGTTTAAAGGCTGCATGGAGCAACGAAGCAAGGGGGAGTTGCTTGAATGGTACTCTCTCCTGTCTTCCACTCATTCCTTGCTCTTTATACTCAAAAAGCAAGATGGGTCCTCAAAGGCGAATGCTGAACAAATACAAACTGCAAAGAAGTCTAACTTCCCCAAAGGTGTATATAATTCGATGATGTACAGTTCATTAACTCTGAACGCACTTTAGCATTTCCTTAACCTCACCTTGAAGTCTTTGATCCTCAAGCATCATAAAACTGGGATTACAGGGGTGCACTGTCACAATTAGCGCACTACTTCTGTTGTTTTAGAGTCTAGAAAGGAGGGTGCTATTTTGTGCTTTTGAAGACAGTCCCTCTCCCCACCCCTTACATCTAATACAGAATCATTGGCAGGGAAGTTACTGGAAACACACAGGAACAGTGTTGGGGAAAGCCCTGCCCATTTGGTGAACAATAGTGATTCCATTGGAGTACAACTATCTAGATGAGAAGTTGTGTTGGATAACACTGGGTGCTGGGTACCATAGCATCAGCAAGGTCCTTTTAACCACCTGGTCTGCCGCAACCAATCCCAGATAATTGGTCTGATGGAGTAATACTGCAGGTTGAATGTGTGGACACCAGGGAAAAGCCCAGTTGGAAGTAGGCTGGCCTGTGAGCCCCAGGGTTTCTCTTCTCTGTACTGAGTCATCTTTTGGTAAGGCACCAGAGAACACCTGCCTGAGTTTCTGAAGCATGGAAAACCCAGCAGCCTGGCCCCTGATAGATTTTAATGGGCATCCTCTCACCAACACCCTTCCCCCCCCCCCCATTGCCGTTAATGACTCCAATGGTTTAGATCCTTTTCTTTCTTTCTGGGAGGAGGCACACAGATGGTACAGACCCACACTTCAACGTGGCTGAAATAAACTCACACAGGGTTGTCACAGTTCCAGGTCGTTAAAAGTTTGCTAATTCCCGAACAGCCAGAATTGTTATAGAGAAACCCTGTTTCAAAAACAAGCAAAGCAACAGTTTCCATATTCAGCAGTAATGGCCAGTTTGCATCCCTCTGCCCCGCCAAGAATACTACGAATAAACAGAGGCCAGGCGTGGTGCTGCATGCGCTCAATCTCAGCACTATACCAGCCAGGTCTACATAGCAAGTTCCAGAGCAGCCAGAGCTATGCAGACAAAAGAAAAAAGAAAAAAAGAAAAAAAAAAAAAAAAAAAAAGGAAAAAAAGAAAAAAGAAAAAGAAAGCGGGAGCTTAAAGATGTAATCAGGTACTGTTATAGTCCAACACAAATTATGCTGATCATAATACTGCACTGTTCCCATGATGCACTGACAACTACGAAAATCAGAGTCTGGGGGGGGGGTGAGGGATCAGGGAGTATGTTGCAAAGCTGAAATTTTAGGGAACCCACTGGAGCAGCATCAGTGGCCAACCTGCAGCTCAGGAATCTCTTTGGTGGGCAGGATTGATTACCTCCCTCCCCAGCCATGTGGCTGTTCTGTAGAGGGACTTTTCTGGTTAATTTTGATAAGGATAGGAGCCATAATTTGAAGTGTTTAATGAGCATTTTGTGTTAGTATTAAACTGTCACAATAGGACTATTGTTTACCACATTGTACCAATGAAGAGTTAACAATACAGAGAAGCAAGCAATATTCCCATTAGCTGTACTTACTGTGCTCCCAATACTTAGCTCAGGAAGAAAACCAACACTTTACTTTTCATAGTTTGTTTTCAAGGATTCATGAAACTCATAGTGTGGGAAAAAAACATTGGAGCCGTAGTACACCTTTGATTTTGCAGATGGAAAAAGACCTTGAAGAGGATTTGGGCTTATTTGCCCTAGTCCCACTGAATGATCACGATCCAGCCCACCAATCCCTATTGTGTCTCTACACATTTTTTCTTGTATTTGAGGGGTGCAGTAAAGAAACTGCCCACTCTAGCCACCTCCATTAGGGGGAAACTGTTTTTGTTGCTTTTTTTTTTGGGGGGGTAAGAGAGAGAGAGACTATCCAGAGACATCTGAAGATTCCAGAGCAGAAGGTGAGCAGACTGTCTTTTTAAAGCAGATTGGACATGGCCAGGGTAGGAAGTGGGAGAGTAGAAAGAATAATGGAGAATGCAAGGGATGTGATCAGGGTAATAGAGCTGCAGACCTTTCTGCAGGCTGGATCTGGCCCTTGGCTTTGTTTGTCTTGAAGTCTTGACACTCTAGGTTCAACTTCCTGAGCGCTGCCAGGATTGCAGACTTGTGACACCATGCCCAATTTTTAATGAATGGATTTATCTTGGAGTTATTTTATGTATGTATTTGCTGTGAGTGTGTGGCACAAGTATGTAATGCTTGGTAAACATGTCTCTCCAGGTAGAAGCCAGAGGGGCCTCGGGTCATCTCCTCTACCACTTCTCATCTACTCTTCCTTTGCCCTTTCTCAGCTAAACTGGAAATCAGCAAGCCCTGTTATCTCCTCGGAGCTGAAGTTACAGGTTTAACATGTGACTGCTGGTATCCAAACTCCCAGTCCTTATGAGTACCCCTAGCACGCTTAATCACAGAGCCATCACTCACTTGGTTTTGAGACAAGGTTTCACTTGGAACTATGTATCTCAGACTTGCCTTCAGCAGACGACTATTTGCCTACCTCACTCTTTCAATCCCGCTGGGATCACAGGTAACTGACACTATATACTAAATTTATTCAATTCATTTGGCCTTTCAATTATCCACTAGTAGTCCCATGTTCTTTTCCTGTTAGCATTTTTTTTTTCCTGAAAGAAGTTAAATAAGAGAAAGAAGTAAAGAGAGAGGAAAAGAAGAATCATCTGCCTACCTATGTAAAACCAGAAACTTCCATCTATCAGATGACCAAAGGTACCAGGCCCTCGTCAAATATGGCTACCCAGGCCTCGGCTGCCGACGCTTGCCCTTAACCAACATGGTGACCACGTGTGGCGTCGACTTCCGTCGCCCTCAGCCACCAACCCTCCCTTCGCGACGGGGGCGGCGATCTTCAATGACGGCGGCGGGCTGAGCGCATGCGTGGCGGCGGCTGTGGCGGCGGCGGGGCGGCGGGGGAGTCACCGCCCACAGTTGCTAGCTGCGGCGGCCGTGTCGTGATGGTGTAGCGGGGCCTGCGGGCGGGCGGGCGAGGCGGCCGGCGCGGCCCACGCCTCCTGAGCGGCTGGTGCAGCGGCGGCACGCTGAGGGGGCGTCGCCGCCGCTGGCCCCCGGCGCCACGGGAGGCCGCGCCCGCCATGGCGGCCCGGGTGGTGCTGGACGAGTTCACGGCTCCAGCCGAGAAGGCGGCGCTGCTGGAGCGGAGCCGCGGTCGCATCGAGGCTCTGTTCGGCGTGGGCCTGGCGGTGCTCGGCGTCCTCGGGGCGGAGGAGCCGCTGCCCGCGCGCATCTGGCTGCAGCTCCGCGGCGCGCAGGAGGCGGTGCATAGCGCCAAGGTGAGTCCGGCCTGGATCGCCGGGCCGCGGGGCTTAATTAGCGGTTTCATCCCGGGAGCCGCGGTGCTCCCCATTTGTAAAGGTTGCTGCGAAGCATCTCCCTCCCCTGGTCCCTCGCGAAGATGAAAGTAGGCGAGGTGCGCAGAAGGCAGAGCGGTCGGGCCCGGAGCACGCGCGCTGCGCGGTCGCGCTGTCGCTCCTCCAGTCCCTTGGATGTGCGCAAGGCTCGAAGCTCCTGGCTGGTTTTCACCCTCCAGGCCGCCACGGCAGGGTTTCCTAACCCTTTGGAGATCCTAGGCCCTCTTGGAAGTCGGGAGGGGGAAGCATAATGATAAGTAATGGCCAGACACTTCAGAGGTAGGATGTTTTGTGGCTGCGTTAAAAATAACATTATTCCTGTATTGTTGATGTTCTACGATTGTATGATGCGTACCACATCTGACATTCCGCCGAGTACCAGTACAAGGAATAACGCAGCCTTTAAAAATCCAGCGAGGACGCTGTGATAGGACTCTTTTCCTTCTATTAAACGAACAGCTGGAGAAACTGAAACTAAGCGGTGACTCACCTTGTGTCTGTCTATTCAGTATTTTCAGACCTCATACCTACTCAACACCGCCATCAGCCCCTCCCCTTCGTCAGAAAACAGTAGCGAAATTTGAATGTGACGCCTTCTATGCCTACAAAATCTCATTGAGCCAGTGAAATAGCCAAGGAGTCGACAGGTTGCCTGGGGAAAGCGACATTTTAGTTAAGTTTCTATGCAAGAGAGTCCTACAAGACCTGCGTGGGAGAAAGGCATAATGGCTGAAGCTGTATGGTATAGCATCTTCAGCTACAGGGGAGGAGTAGAAAGTTGAGGGATAAGGTGGTGCTTCCTCTCCTGCGGTATTTGGAGGGTCAGATCTGGGAACTTTGGAGAAAAGCCCCTCACTGCACCTCCCGGTTTAGCCACCAGCTTTACTTCCTGAACACCTCAGGTACTCATGTTTCTCCAAACTTTCCCGTCTGGGCACCAGAATTCATGGGTCAGGTATTGTTTCTAGAACCCGAATGGGTGATGCTTGTCAAACAACTTAGCGCTGGGGAGACCTTTTACAGACTACATCACAAATTTCACATTACTCTTGAGTGATTGTAGCTCCTGATGTAGTTAGATTTAATTTAAAAGAAGATGCTACTGCTTAATGTGAGTAGTCTGTAAGGGCACTTGTATGATTCTTCCCAGTGTGGCTGAAATCATTGATGTTGGATCCAGTTGGTTTTCTTGTGCTTAATTCCTTAAATGGGTTACTTGATTTTGAACAAATGGTATAACCCTTACTGTTTCCCTCCTTTCTCCTCAGCACCCACTCTTTTTATTATTCAGGCTGGCAGGCGTGAAGCCTGTCAGCTCTAAGTTTTCCTCCATGCACCCATTCCTCTCCTTACTTCCTGGCCTTTGCCTTCCGTCAGGCTTTTTTTCCCCAGTGGTGTTCCTTCTGGCTTCATTGCTTGGATTGCATTGTCTTCTCTTAGTTCACTTTATATTAGACTGTCATCTTCCTTCAGGAAGTCCTTGTCTTGTGTGCTGGGACCTGTAGGGCTTCCTATTAGTGTGAACTGCCCTCTTAAGAGAAAACTGTAAGACAGTCCTGCTGTGGTGACCGAGAATGAATTTTTCTGGTTTGCCTCCGAGCTCTGAGAGTTTGGCATGTGCCATCACTAACCATGTGCCATGTTGTTTTCTAGTGTGTTAGACTGATGTGTGTCTGCTCTGTTTCTACCCCAGAGGTAGAAGGTGCTTCCCTTCTACCTTGTCTATCCTGCCAAACCTAACCCCAGTTCGCTAGTGTCTGCTAGTGCCACAATGTAGCACAGCCGGATGGGAAAGGTGTGTCAAATTTTGGTAATGGTAATGTCACCTGCCCTGTTATCTTTTCAACATATATTACTCATAATGTAACCTTCCCACTTACAAGAGATCCTTTTTCCTCTCCCTTGAGGTTCAGGGTAAGAGTTGACTGCCACAGCTTGTTTTACTTTGTAACTTTTTTTGGGGGGCGGGGGAGGAAACTGCTAACTTGGTATGAGAAGAAATGGCTTTGAGGGGGAAACACAGCTAAGAAAGTTTAGTACAGGTGACTGTGGTGAAACATACCTAGTCCCAGAACTCTGGAGGCTGAGGTGTGAGGTTGGTAGTCTGAGGTCAGCCTTATCTACACAGAGGAACCCAATCTCACAAACAGTTTATTTTTGATGGTGCTGAGGATGAAAGCCAAGGCCTTGTATACACTAGGTAAGCTGGATGAGCACTCTTCCTTTGAGCTATACCCCAGCCCAAGAAGAGTTTTAAGCAGCTCCTGTGGGGTTAAGGGGCGCAGCTCAGTAGTAGAACACTTTGTAGCTTCAGTCCGGGTGTCTGTGCCAGGAGAGAGAATGAGAGTGGGGGAGGCCACCTGCTCTGGCTCTCAAGGTTGATTTTCTGGGGTTACAACTATGAGAGGGATCTGTGACTTAGGTCTCCAGCAGTCCAAGGAGGCAAGTGGGAGCTGCTGTTTGAGCGAGGTAATGCCTTGAGGGTTCAGGAAAGGCATGGACTGTAGTTCTGTGTGTTGGGAGGAGGCAGCATTTTAGGTGGACTTTGAAAAGCCAGGCAGTTACCAGGTACTTCATTGTTGACAAAGATGTGGAAGCCAGAAAAACCACATATGAGGTGGAATGTCATGACAGACTATGCCAAGGTCCCTTGTGAGATACGATGGCTGGGAAACATGATTGCTCAGCTCAAGCACCTTGGATATTCAGGAGGAGTCAGTGAGAGTTGGCAGGAAAAGAATTTGCCTGAAATTCCTGGATGGGTAATTTGAAGACAAGAAGGATCCAATAGTGAAAGGAACATTTTAAGGTAGAGCTGGAGTTGATAGGTTGGCAAGGGTCGGGGGACCTGAGTGGAAGTAGGGATTTAAGGTAGTAGGAATGGTTCATATTCTTTGACATGTTAGTGATGGGGCTTCCAGGAGTCAATTTAAATTTTTTCTTACTTAGGATTTTGCTGTGTAGCTCTGGCTGGCTTCCAACTGGAGATCCTCCTGCCTCTGCTCCTCAAATGCTGGCAGTATGGGCATGAACCACTACGACTAGCTGGTGGTTAGCATGTGGGGAAAAGCTCACTTGTGAGGGAGTCAATATGTGGTTGTCCCTTATCCTCATGGATCACCTAGCCTGGTAGGAGAGGACATGGACACAGGACAGCGGGATTCACGCAGCAGTTGACATGTGTTCAAAGTGTTGCAGAACAAGGAATGACATTTGTTCTCTGGACCAGAAAGGCTCCAGAGGGTGAAGGAGGGGAACATGGGCGAAATCACAGGTATCTGAAAAGTGCACTTTTACTCAGTTCCTTGAGTGAAGAGAATATGAAGGAAATTTTGAGAGGTGGGGAGGGTATCTGGCCCTGCTGAAGTCTTTAGTGAATGATGGAGTTACGAAATGCCCCAGCATTTATTCTCTGGACTAGATGCTGCTGCTGGTTTGTATGATGCAAGTACAGATATGTGAATGATGTCCAGCAACTTGACATTACTCTGGGGGCTTAAGAGGTAAGGTGTGTCTTGGGCTAGTTTTATGTCAACTTGATGTGCTAGAAAATGCCTCCATAAGATCAGGCTGTAGGCAAGCCTGTAGAGCATATTCTTAGTGATTGCATGGGGGTAGGGCCCTTTCCATTGTGGGTGTGGTAAACCTCTGGCTAGTGGCTCTGTGTTCTTTAAGAAAACAGGTGGAGGAGCCATGGGACGACAGCCAGTAAGCAGCACCCTCCGTGGTTAAGCATCAGTCCTGCCTCCAGCTTCCCACCTTGTTTGAGTTTTTGCCATGGCTGCCTCCGGGTAGACTGTGATTGCATGTATATATAAACCAAATAAACACTTTTCTCCCCACGTTGCTTTTGGTCATGTTGTTTCACACAGCAGATTAATCCTAACTAAGACAGTATGAGAAGATAGATAATCTGGAGAGGACTTACCCATGGAGGAGAGGGGGAGAGGCTCAAGTTTATATTTTTTGATTCTGGTACAAGCATCAACAACAATTCTGTGTTAATACTCACACCACACCACACATATCCCCCCGCTTTGGATCTTAAGGCTGTGTAGCTCAAAAAATAGCTTGGAGCTCAGTTTTCCTGCCTCAGCCTCTCACTGCTGGGATTAACAGGCCACATCTGGCCACATTGATACTCTTTGTAAAGCTTCACCACACAAAACACAGCTGTCAAAGGAAACAAGAGGTCATTCAAATATGAATGACTGTGGCCTAGGAACATACATCTGGTTGCCCTGAATAACATGTCTATTTTTGTTGTTTGTTTGCTTGCCTGTCTTTGAGACACGGTTTCCTCTGGTGTAGCTCTGGCCATCCTGGACCAAGCTGGCCTTGAACTCGTAATTCGCCTGCCTCTGCCTCCCAAGTGTGCTGGGTTTAAAGCGGGGTGTGCCGCCATCACCAGTATGAATAACATGCCTTAATATGGAAATAGTTACATAAACTTTCATTGTCAGAACAAAAGACAGTCATAAATCATCTAGGTCTGGCAGCACACACCTGTAATCCCAGCATTCTGAGGCAGAGGCAAGGAAGAGCACCACACATTCACAACCAGCCTGGACCACATGGCAAGTTCTAACCCAGCCAGAGCTATCTGGCCACTGTCTCAAAAAAAAAAAAAAAAAAAAAAAGGTCAAGATTCAAGCAAGTGTGCCAGTATGTTGCCTGGAACTTGAGGTGGCTAGCTACAGCAGGTGGGGGAAATCTGTAGGTCTCAGATGTTGTTTGATAATGGTCTTGGCTTTTGGGGTAATGAGCTAGTGTCCTGCTAAGTTAATGCACCCCAGAAGCTTTATCTGTAAAGGATGTCGGTCAGATGGGTGGACAGCCACCGAAGGGACTAAAGATTATCCAAGATAGTTTGCCTGGGTCCACACTGTCAGTTCCTCAAAGTCAAGCTGAAATCAACCAGCTCTTTTGATTCTTCAGCATAGCCATCCCAGAGGGATGACAGCTTCAGTTTATAAGATACACATTTTAATAAAATCTAACCACACATATTGAAGAAAACATATCAGTGGTCCAGATGGATGTTTTGAACTGCCCTTCTAACCTCTACTTTAGAAAGTATTAGTAATTACTACAGGATTAAAAATTAACACACTTCCTTCCTAGAGGAAAGCAGCAGAGGCCTGGTAGCCCAGAGCACTGTCTCAGAAAACAGCAAGTGGTTCTTGTGTGTGTGTCTGAGTTTCTGTATGAGAGAGAGAGAGAGAACTGGAGACTGCTTTCAGAAGAAACTGTAAGGGACTTACTTCCATGGGACAGAAGTAGGGACCAGAAGACGGAACAGTGAACTCACAGTGTCAATAGACCTTGAACTGGTAGGTGATGTTTCCCTTGGTGGAACAGTGAGTTCCACACAGGGCATCACGGTTAAAAGGATCTCAGTGCAGTTGAACCAGGCAGAGTGTGGCCCAGAAGTTGTATCTAAAGAGTCCCTTTGTTTGAGTGAGGACAAGGAGGTAGGCTACAGCAGAAGGGGGAAAAGTGGAGGTTAGACTAGACCTTCATGCCAGTGGTTTCTTCTGGAAGTACTGAGAATTCTGGTACAGGGATTTCAGGTCCTTTTGCTCAGAAGAGTGATTCCCTATTCATGAATGAACAATAGACTTGTTCATGGAGGAAGTAATTTAGAACTCTATGGCTGAGTAGTATGGTGGAGCTTTTGTGTTGATTTTACCAGAAAGGAATGTGGTAGCTTTTTTTGCATTTCCTAGAATGATAACTTTTTTTTTTTCCTGCATAGTTGTGAAAATCATCTTAAGAAACAGTGAGTGGTTGGCTCAGTGTCTTTATGGCTAATACTTTGGGGTTATTCCAGAGTGTTGAAATGGGAGGTAGTCATTATAATGCTGCAGCTTCCCTTCCCTGTTCTGTTCCCAGCCTAAATTGTAGGATTTGCTTTAAAATTATATTTACCTATTTTGTCAGAGCTGTTTATGCTGTATGCTGCATGGGGGTCAGAGTCAACTTGTTAAAGTTGGTTTTCTACTTACCATGTAGGTCCCAGAGATTGAACTCAGGACATCAGGCAGGTAACTTTTACTTGCTGAGGTATTTTGCAGGTCCTATTGTAGGATTTTTTGTTTTTCAAAGATGTATTTATTTTTCAAAGATGCTATGTGTATGGATGTTTTGCTATTGTGTATGCTGGAGTGCAATGTGCATGCCTGGTAACCCGGGAGGTCAGAGGTCATCAGCACCCCTGGAACTGGTGTAACTGGTAATTGTAAACTGCCATGTAGGAAAATCATAAGTTCAGTATCTTGTTTGTTTGTTTATTTATTTTGCTAACATTTTACTAAATTAATATTGTATAAAAATTAGTATTCTTAAATTTCAAATGAAATTATGGGGGAAATCTTTGTAATAATTAAGGAGCTGCTGTGTTGTTCTTGTTAAACTCATAGAAAAATTATTACAATTTTTTGGTGTGTAGAACACATGCACAGTGTGCATATGGAGGTCAGAGGATAGCTTAGTGAGATGGATTCTTTTCTTTTTACCCTTAATTCTTGGGGATTAGATTTAGGTCATCATGGTTGTTCTACAAGTGCCTTTACCCTAAGCTGTCACCCTAGCTCCTGTTGTTATTATTTAGACAGTGTCACTATGTAGACCAAGCTGACTGAGACCATGAGCTGAGTGTGCTGGGCAGGTCTCTCTCTCTCTCTCTCTCTCTCTCTCTCTCTCTCTCTCTCTCTCTCTCTCTCCATAGAGATTAAAGGCTCCTAACCCTGGTTTTGTTTGTTTGTTTATTTATTTTTAAGATAAAGTCTCACCATGTGCCCTAGCTGACCTGGGACTCTGCCTGCCTCTGCCTTCTCTTAGTGCTAGGATTAAAGGGATGCACCATTACACACAGTACTGCTGGCATTTTTTTTAATTTAGAGAATAAAATTTCTATTTTGTTGCTGTAGGTAGACTAATGCATGTAGGTAGACTAATCTTTATTGTTAATAAAATTCCTGCAGTAATAGATACTTCTACAAATAGGGACTTAGTATTTTTTCCACTTAAGAAGTCTAAAGATTGCCAGCCATTTCTGGATGCACACACCCATAATACCATATACTCAGGAGGCTGGATGCAGGAGTGATGCAAATTTGAGATCTCCTTGGGCTGTGTGTGACTTGGAGGCTAGCATGGGTAACTAAAAACATTGTAAAGGAGTTTTGTAGGGGGCTTGCCTCAGCATGTACAAGAGGACCATGTGTTTAATCCTGAGCACCACAAGGGGTAAAGCCTCAAGATAAGCAAGCAGTAATGGTTAGGAGATGGTCTCTCATCATCACAGAGTGACTCCATCACTCCCGCTATCAGGGCTCTGTCTTAAGAAAAATATAGAAGTAACACCTTTCCAGGAAACCTTAATATATTCTTTGCTTGCCTCTAATCGGCTAGGACTATGTTACGTGTGATCACTGCTAGTATTGAACTAGAACATTTTCATTTATGACCCAGGTATACTGCTGCCCTGAACAGAATCTGGATTTTGTAATTAAGGAAGCAGAAAATGGATATTGGTAGATGGTAGCTTGGCTGTCACATCTTATTACCTGCTTTTTAACAGGTACCCTCCCTCCTCTGTCAACTGTTTTAACTCATCAGGGGATCACCTGGATAGGGAAAGGTGTCTCTGAGAGTATCCAGTACAAATACCAAGGGGAGTAAGGCTACACAGGAATACTAGCTGGTTCAGGGTCTCACAGGGCAGTGCTTGTGTCTAAATATAGATAACATGTCAAAAAGAACATTCTCTTCTAGATATACAGGGCCTCTTGCATATTTTTGTTCCTTCCTTTCCATCCTTCTTCTTTCCACCATCCATCCATCCTAGCACAAGCCTTTAATCACAGCAGGCAGATCTCTCAGACAGCCTGGGCTACAACAGAAACTGTCTCAAGCGCACCTCCCTCCCAAAAAAGAAAGAGAAAGAAGAAAGAAGAAAAGGGTTTTCTATAGCCCAAGCTAACCTTAGAACTTTATGTAGTCGAGAATATACCCTCAGGATCCTTGAACTCCTAACCTTCTCTACCTTCATCCTTAGTGCTGTATTTCCCGGATGCAGCACCATACTTGGCTTTTCTTTTGTGTGATGTTGGGGATGGAATGTGGGTTATTTCTTATTAGTGAGCACTATGACACTGAGCTCCATCCAGCCACAAACCAGTTTCTTGATCACATCTGAAAGTATACCTAATGTCTGCTAGTCAGATAACTACATGATTGTACCTTAGAGGTCAGATTTCTGGCAGAGGTGCTTAGAACACACTCATGCACATAGAGGTGCATTTGGAGACTGGCAGGGGACAGGTTAGTGGGAATGGAATATAATTGTAATGTAGCATGTAGGAAGCTGTAAGAGGATCCTCTGAGACCAGTAGCCATCTCAAGGAAAGGGCCAGGAGTGATGAGACACAAACACAGCAGCAGAAGAGAGAGAAGCAACAGGGAGGCAGAGACGTGAAGACTTCTTGCTGCTGAGGACTACTCTGGGACCTAAGTGAGACAAGCTATATTTGAACAGGTGATCAGATGCCTTTTGGGGGCCACTTAGACTAGTTCTTCCAACAGGTGAGTACACTTGGGCATCTTAGTGGGTCCAACAAATTCCCAAAGGGTAAATAAAAGACCTTTTTAAAGTTACAAGTGAACTTTCAGACAGGCAGGTAACTCATGAGCAAGGCCATAAATGTAGTTCAAAGAACTTTTGAGGATCTGAGGGCCTGGATGAAAAAAAGTATTGGAACTAGGTGTGGTGGCCCATGACTTTAATCCAGCAGTTCTCAACTTGGGTGTCCTGAACTATCCTTTTTATAAGGTCACCTAAGACCTTCAGAAACAAAGATGCCTACGTTACAATTAATAACAATAACAAAATTGGTTGTAAAGTAGCAACAAAAATAATTCTGTGGGGGTCACTGCAACATGAGGAACTGTATTAAAAGGTCGAAGCACTGCTCTAATCCCAGTTTAATCCCAGCACGCAGGAAACCAGAGGTTGGCAGATCACTTGAAGGCCAAACCTGGTCTACGTAGTGTATTCCAGGTCTACATAGTGAGACCGATCTGGTCTCAAACAAAACAACAAACTAAAAAAGAATGTTGCTAAGTTGGAGAAGAAATTGGATACTTTCATATCTCACAACAGAAAGAAATTGTACTCTTCAGGGCTATTCTTCTCCCAACTCAGAGAGTTATCTTGATTGGCAGAGCTCCACATTTCAAAATTAATTGATTAATTAATTTTCAAAACAGGGTGCCATGTATACAAGGATGACCTGGAATTTATGTAGCTAAGAATGACTTTGAACTTTTTTTTTCTTTTCTTTTCTTTTTTTTTTTTTTTCAGGGCAGGGCACATGCCTTTAATTCCAGGACTAGGGAGTAAAAGCAGGTTGATCTCTATGAGTTCAAGGCCAGTCTGGTCTACAAAACGAGTTCCAGGACAGCCTCCAAAGCTCCACAGAGAAACTTGTCTAGAAACACCAAAACAAACAAACAAAATTTCTTTTTAATTTTAATGAGCATTTGTGTGTGTGTGTGTGTGTGTGTGTGTGTGTGTGTGTGTGTGTGTGTGTGTATGAATGTACGTGTGTGTGCCTTTGGGCTTTTTGAGGTACCCACCACCAAGCTCCCAAATAAATCACACATGGAGGCTTATTATTACTCTAGGGAATGCCACATTTCCCCCTTTTTGTCTAAATAAAAAGTTTAACTTTAACCTAGTAAAACTATATACAACAAAATCAGTTATCAAATAAGAATTTACAATATTTTGTCCATTTGTAGTTAGCACATTTAAAGAAATGGCTTATCTATCTTAGTGAATTTAAAGTTTTATACCCAGCTTATTCTCTCTTGTAACTAAGGAAAATCAATTATAACTATCTAGTCTTTAACTCCATCATCAGAAGGATGTAATGTTGTTTGGGTTAACAAAAAGTGAATTTTAAAACAATTTTCAACATTTTAGAAATGACAGAGATATCTAATTGGACAGTCATCCAAAATTCCTTTGCAACTTTGGGGCATCCATCTTCAGCCCACAGGCCCATAGTATGTGGAAGACTTTTCAATGAAGCAGGAAATTTGAAGGACTGTCCCATCTGATTGGCAGTTTGTCAGTCACAGTCACTTTATTCGTGTTCTGTAGAATGTCTGCCAGGTTTTTTTTTTTTTTTGTTTGTTTGTTTTTTGTTTTTGCTTTTGTTTTAAGTAGAAATTTTGAAGGACTGCTCTGCCTTGTTTTGTCAAAGTTCAGTCTTTTTTTTGTGTGTCCTGCAGAAATGTCTGCACAACACTGTCATCAAACAAAGGCAAGAGCAGTTTCCTTTGCTCAGTGGCTAACCTTGCTACAATGAAAATAAACTCCATAAGCAGTTTCATCAGTTCCCATTATCTCTCTGTGGTAAATTGGAAATGCTAGAGCAGATGTGTCTCATTATCATGAAAAGCCCTAAATTACCAAAACATTTTAAATGCCATATTCTGTAGGTCTTTGAAAAGTTTGAAGATCATCTATCCAAAATACATCTCTATATGATCTGGAAAACATACCTAACATATCTACAAATTTGATTGCTATAAATGACTAACTACTGACGTGTGTGTGTGTGTGTGTGTGTGTGTGTGTGTGTGTTTTAATTGCCTTAAATAGTCTGTAATAATAGCTTTTAAAAATTAGAATTTTACCTTACTTTTTAATATGAACTGCCTAGGTACAATACCTTAAAGAATAGCAGAAACTTATACACAATATGTTGTAACAAAAATAACCTTAAATTGGTATCAATATACAAAATCCCTAAACAAGTAGAAACATATACATAACAGTGTGTTTTAACAAAAAGGACCTTATGTTTGTATCAATATTAAAAAGTGCTTCTTTAAACAGAGTAAAAATATGTATACAATGTAACAAAATTGACTTTGGAATTTGGTCTCATATACCAAATCCATGCCAAGGCAAAATAGCTGAGATTAATAGCTTTTTTAATCCTATATTCCCCCCAAATTATAGAAAACATCTATAACTCACAAAATAACTAAAGCCTCCCACACCATTTATTGAATGTGGGTAGCGTTCTCCAAACTGCTTCCTTGGAATGTGGGTGAAGGCATCTTTAGGGGTCCCAGAGAGAAAATTTGAGATAATGGTCAAGTCCTGGAAGACCAGTTATAAACTTTGTTGGTAGATATACCTGTCAATTTTTAGGTCTCCTTGATCAGACCAGATCCATACCACCCTGGAACAAATTCACACCTCTTTTCTCCTGTGGAAACAGAAGTAAAACCATTTCTTCACAAAGTATTTTTTATTTTCATTTGACTAATACAGTTTTTTACTTTTTTTAAAGTTAAGGCATTTTTAAAATATCTAGGCTGGCTAATTTCTAAGTCCCTTTTATTCTAGGTCTCTTAGAAGCTGTCCTTGCTTTTTAGCAATCATAAAATTTAAAATAACACAATAGCATATAGGATCCAGACTCCCTGTGTGTTTTCCATCATTACACGGTTCTTTTCTTTTACTTTTACTGTCTCTTTAAAGACTTTATTATTTTTAATTATTTATTTTTCTTTATAACTATTCATACCCTTTTTTTTCTTAAGCCTACGCACATTATGAAAGAAACTGTTTAGACTTCTTTCAGCCTTTTTGACAGCATGGGCAAACTTTAGACTGTTAAGCTATACCTGATCCTCTGTGTGTGCTCTCTTAGCTGGCTCTACCCACTCTCAGGTCAGCTTGTAAAAGCCAAGCCTAAAGCTTGCGTCCCAAGAGCCATCGCATAATCAAAGATAGCATTGAATCTCCAGTCTTCTTCTCTGCTTCCAGGTGTTGGGATTATAGGCATGCACCACTAGAGTCAGTTTTATGCTGCTGAAATGAAAACACACACACACACTTTTTTTTTTTTTGTCACTTAGCCACTCTTTCTTAATTAATGTTTTTTACATCATTGTTGCAGGGTGTTGGTTCATGTTTTCAAACCACCTATAGTTAGTAGTTAGACATTAATTGATTTATTCAGGTTTCTGTGCAGTGATGCATTTGGGTCAAATAATTTGGGTGTGTGGGGAGGCGTGTACTAGGTCTGTAGGATGATTAGCAGCATCTGTCTTCCAATTCTCTAGATGCCAGAGATGCAGGAGCATCTCCTCAAGCTGTAACAGCTAGGTATATCTTCCGATGTTCCAGATGCCTGGAGAATTATGCCTATTTGAGAATCACTGAATTTGATGTCTTAAGGCATTTCCTCTAGAAATGTGTGTCTATTAGACTTGTGATAAATGTTACAATTTAATAAGGCACTCCTGTATATAAAGCAGAGGTTAATATCCATACCTCGTTTTCTCAGATGATGTTTTTTAGACAAAAGTAGAGGAAGGAAAGGTTAAAGTTTGTAACAAAAGTAAGTGTTCATGTTAATGCAACTAGAGGTTTTGAACAAGACTCCCTCGAGCTTGAACATTAGTCCTGAATAGTTGCACTTTCCTGGGCCACCAGCTCACAAATGATGACACAAAGACTTATTAACTATGAAAGCTCAGTCTATATCTTAGGCTTGTTAAATTAACCCATTTCTATTAGTCTATATCTTGCCATGTGTCATTACTTCTCTTCCATCTTGCATCTTCTGTTTCCTCTCCATGTTTCCCAGCATTTCTTGCAAGCCCAGTTTCCTCCTCCTCTTCCTTTTTTCTCCCCAGAATTCCTGGCCTATACCTCCAGCGTAGCTATGGGCTGTTCAGCTTTTATTAACAATCCCAGCAATACATCTTCACACAGTGTATAAATATCCCACAGCAGGCCTGCCCATCAGATGCTTTCTAGAGTGTGCTTTACACCTCCTTATACTCAGAAAAGGGGTATATGTTATTGTATGGAGGACCTAATAAAATTGATGGGTAGAAAAAAGTTTGGTTTGTAGTTGATTACAGTGTATACATTGACTCTAAGCTACTGTTCATTAAAAGAGAACTTGGATCAAAGATGGGTTGGAGGAGAGTTGTCAGCTCCAATTCAGACCAAATTTGAGGCACTTTGGGGGTAAAATGTCTGCATGGAAATACTAAGGTTGAATAGTCTTGGTGGCTGAACAGTGTTGAGGCTAGAGGCAAAATTTGAGTTTATTACCAGGACAAATGAAAGTTAGATTGGCACTGGGGAAGCTAGGCGTGTAATTGGAGAGATAGCTACCTGGAGATAATTTTGAGAACTACCCTTTTTAAGGGCAATAGGAAACCATAGCAAAGGATTTGGGACATAGTCGGAGAGGAAGAGACACAATGTGGTACTCCTGGACAAACCTGGTTCTCCTCATATGAGGAGCAGTACACCATTCCTGGGAATCCAGAGAGGCTTTCTGGGGACGCTTGCTGGCAGAGGTAAGGTCCTAGTGGTACAGCAAGACCAGTTGTATTTCCACAGTCTGGGTCAGAAAGAGGCATATGTATAGGTTAAGACATTTCTGCTTTGCTGGAATGTACCTGATTTATCTGAAAATAATATCCATTTTCCATGCACATCCCAGAGCTGTGGTATGACTAAAAGCTCAGAGCATGGTTAATGATTTGATCATTTATTGTTCACTGGGAAAGAAGGAAAAGCCAACTTGGGTTACTGGAGAGCCTTTGTGGCAATGACTTAATATGGCTGCACCCATGTCAGGCTGTATCCATTCATAGCATGTACAAGCAACTGTGAAGAGGGAAGTACTTAACAAAAACAGATTGCTTGCAAGTGTCATGTTCTGTTACCCAAATTGGAATACTTTGGTTCAGTTGTCACGGTCTGCGTTCAAGAGATCTGCTTGAATAGGAACAGAACCCAGCTTTCTCAAGGGGTTGACTCTAAAATGGGGGCACAAGCTACTATTTTCATAGACTGTGAAGATAGAAGGACCAAGATGGGACCATACATTCACACATGGTAGTTAAGCTGAAGGAAACCATTAATGAAGGATCGAGAACCCCAGGAGGAGTAAAGAGGGACCTGGTGTGGGCTAGAGGGAGCTCAGAGGTTAAGAGCACTTGCTGTTCTTGCTGAGGACCTGAGTCTGGTTTCCAGCTTCCAAGTTAGGTGACTCACAGCTGCATTCCCTGTGAAGATCTGATTTCCTTTTCTCATCTTAGTAGGCACCTGTACACTCATTGTGAACTTACATAGAAATCTGGATGCATCGCGCGCACACTCACCCACCCACTACTTTGTTGTTGTTTTGAGACAGAGTCTATATGGCCATGTCTGTCCTGAAACTCACTGTGTAGACTAGGCTGGCCTCATATCACAAAGGGACCACCTGCCTCTGCCTCCCGAGTGTTGGGATTAAAGGTGTACACCACCACATACACTCCTTTCCTACTTTGTAAGAGTCTGGTGCCTGGGGAAAGGTGACCGGAGACGGATAATTCTTTTGTTTGTTTTTAATATTTATTTATTATTTTGCTTTGAAACAAGGATTTCATTCTGTAGCCCAGGCCAGACTTGTGATAAATGTAGTTGTCTTCCTGTCTCGAGCTGTGATTATATAAAAAAATCCACCAAACTTGGTATAACTATTTTTCTTTCTTTTCAGATGGGGTCTCGGTAAGCTGGGTCCAGCTGGTCTTGAACACAGTTCTCCTGCCTCAGGCTGTCGAGTAGCTGGGACACAGACATGCAGATTGTTCACACATTGGCCTACAGTCTCTGATATCATTTGTATATTTTCCACGAAGAGCAAAGAAGATGATAGTAAAAATAGTTGGGGTCTTGAAAACTTTGGGGATAAAAGAATGAAAGCTTGGAAAGCTTTAATTTTAGAGGCTGTCAAATTACAGAGATTGACAGTTGTTTTTTTTATTTTTTTATTTTTTTGTGTTTGTTTGTTTGTTTGTTTTTACACACACAGGAACATGTCAGGGTAGGTCCTGAGTATGACTTTGTTGTTGTTTTTTTCCCTCCCCAAGTGTTTGATAGTGAGAGAGGTGATGGAAAAGGTGAATGGGAAAGGTGGCAGAATGCATTCCTAACCTTGGCCTATTATTAATATAGACAAGAGATGGAGATATAATGTAGACCTGTTGGAAATTTGTAGATTATTGGTGCTGAGGAATTTGTGTTTTCTAAGACTACGAGTTATTTTTAATTTGGTGTATATGATTTTGGATTTGGCGTTAGTGCCTAAAAGTAGAAGTCTTACTGATTTTCCTATGAAAAGAACATTTTCTTCCCTTTTGTTTTGTTTTGAGACAGGGTAGTCAGCCCAAGCAGACTTGAAGTACTGGGTGACAAGTGTTTGCCACAGTGCTCAGCCCTGACATCTTCAGAGCTCCCTGCCTTCGTAGGGCTCCTACCTCAGTGATGGTTGGTAGACTTGAACTTTCTGTCTGTCTGTGTGGTGATGACTTTGGTAGCTAGTAGAGCTACTCAGTTCTCCACACTGGTGTTTGCTTCCCGGTTGCTTGCTCATCACTCAGTTTGATATGCTTGTAGGCTGTACTTTTCTCTATTTATAGTCAAAACCACCTAGCTATGTTTCCAAGAGGAGGTTGCAACAGGAACAGTGCTGTAGGAAAGCTTCCTGTGGCGCTTGGCCTGCTTGGTAGCTGCTTACCGTCTCTGGTTTGAGCTGCTTTTGAAACAGGCACAAGTTGCCAGGAACACTTCTCTTGGCTTGTGACAGGAGACTGGATGCTGATGTGTAGGCCCATGCTTGTGATCCCAGCATTCCAGAGACTGATGCAGAGGATTGCAAGTTTCAGGCCAGCCCAATCAACCTGGTAAGAAGACCCTGTCTCAAAGGGGGAATGTTACGCAGTGATAGTAACACCTGCCTAACATGCATGAGACCTTGGGAAGGAGGGAGGGAAATAACCATGGTTATTCACTGGTCTCAACATCTATGCCGTTTTACATTTTCTCTTGGTTGCATGATATTGAGAACATAAGTTAAAGTCATTTAAATGTAATAAAGTTAAGACAAAAAGTTTTTTTAACCTTTTTTGGTTGAAGAAAAATTTTTATACAATATATTCTGATTACTAGTTTCTTCCCAAGTTCTCCCAGATCCTCCCAAATCCATACCCTTTCTTGCTTCCTCTTATTAGAAAACAAATGGGCTCCTTTTGCATTGCTAGTCCCTGGCATATGCTAGGTGCTGTAGTAGCTGTGTGAGTAACTGGATGAACAAGTGAATGCATAAAGCAAGTTCTTCCATGCTTTGAGCAGAATTACACTTAATACAGTCTGGACCTTTTTTGCATGTTCCTCCAAATCCCTTTTTTCTGGCATATGTGATCATGGTGAGGGAATCTACCCTAAAGGCCCTGTCTTTATTTTTGTTTTACTTCATTTTTGTCTGTTGAGACAGGTTTCACTGTGTAGCTCTGGCTGGACTGAAACTCACTATTGTAGATCAGGCTGGCCTTGAACTCACAGAGTTCCTCTGCTTCTGCCTCCAGGCACTGGGACTAAAGGCACGATCATTATGCTGTATTCTAGTTTTTAAAATTGTATTAGAAATGAAAGTATAAAGCTTGTTTATGAATTCTTCTTATAGAAAATTTTTAATACTTTGATTTATGTGAATAAAGTATTTTTTGGAAACTTAAAATAACTAGAAAAGGCTGGGTATGTTGGCTGTTTCCCCTTTAACCCTGGCACTGGTCCCTGGAGCTGCAATTAAAGGTTTTTTTTTTGAGTTGCTCAACATAGATCCTCACGGTACTGCTGAGCTGCTCTCCAGTCTTCCTCTTCCTCTTCCTCCTCTAATTCCTCTTCCTTATTTATTTATTTATTTACTTATTTATTTTATTTGGTGTTTTGAGACCCAGTCTCACTCTCATCTCAGGCTGCATTGAACTTGGGGCAATCCTCCTGCCTCAGTCTTTCTTAGTGATGGGATTAGAGCCATAGGTACCATGCTTCACATCATATTATTAACTTACCAGCACTCTTAACTCTGATCTCTTTCCTTTTCTCTTCTTTTGACATCCTGATTTCAAGGTTCATAAATTGAGTATCACTTTGTATTTGTTAGAAAGTGCAAACTTTTTTCTGCTCTGAGGATCTATGGTGGCTCATTTTAATTGTTAGCTGGCCACTGTGTGGAATCTCTTGGGAGAGTCTCAGCCAGGGATAGCGCATCAGGGTGGCTCAGGGGCGTTGTCTCCATTTCATTTGTTGATGAGAGAAAGTCAAGCCTGAGGCCTGAGGTTCCATTGGGTGGGTTTAGGTCCTGGACGATAAAAAGAGAGAGCAGAACTGAGTACCCAAGCACATGCGTTCATTTCTGGTGCATGCGATGTGACAGCTGATAAAGGCCCTGCCTGCTACCTTGACTTTTCTGCTGTGAATGACTGTCAGCTATGATTGCACCAAAATAAACCCTTTCACCCAAGGGGTGCTTTTTATAAGGGTATTATCGCAGCCACAGAAATGAAACTAAAACAGGATTGAAACTAGGACTCCTACAATAATGCTCTACCCAGAACACTGTCTGAGTCTAGAAGTTGTCTTAAGAATTTCTGATGTATTGTCTTGGTCTCATAGCCAAGCCTTATATGTGTTTGTTTTTTTTTTTTTTTTTTTGGAAGCAGTTTCAAGTTCTGGTTCGGGTAGAATTTGTTCTTATGTGGGCTTTGTAGTGATCAATTAGAAAAAATAACCCTTTAAAGAAAGTATTTAGAAATTCCACCTCTCCTTCAGCTTGACTAATTGCCGCTGCTGGCAGCCTGCTGAAGAGATCTGATCAACTTTTCCTTATTCAAGTGGCTGTCATAGATTTCCTCATATACTTGATTTGGTGCAGGTGAACTGAGCCACACTCCTTGCCTGACAGCAGCTTTCACACACAAATAGATATATATATAAGGTGATTCTCTGTCCTGGGACTGCAGGGTAAGCATCTGATAGTGCTGCTAATACAGCTGTCAAACCTGGACACGGTGCCTAGGATAGCTACTGGGAAAGGTTTGGTAGACTTGAAGAGCAAATAGGAACAGATAAATTAAAGGAGACCCAAATTTAGAAGATTAACATGCCTTTGGTAGTGAGTTTCCTGTCTTACACCCCCTGTCCCGTCTCCTCTAGCTCCACCCCAGCCTCCATCACCATTTTGTTGGATTGCTTTTACATTTACTGGTTTGAGAGTGTGGGCATGCATACCACAGGGAACTGTAGAGGTCAGAGGACAGTTTGCAGGGGTCCAGTTCCTTGTCCCTACCATGTAGGTCCTAGAACTGAACTTAGACTTGCTGCACTGCCCTCCAATTTGTTGTGTTTGTTGGTTGAGGCAAAGTTTCACTCTTAGCCCAAATTGGCCTTGAACTCAAGACAGTTCTGTTTTTGCCTCTCTACTGTCTTTAATTTTCCATTATCGTCAGCCCATATATAACAGCTCAACTTGAAGAGGGACTGTAGGGCACACAATACTGAGAGGAGCCCATGGTTCTGACTGAGGGGCAGGAAGGGGACACCTGGTACTTGACGTTTACCAAATCTCCATCCTTTTTCTTTTCTCTATTTTCAGGCAGTCAGCTAGTTCTGTAGTGGTGGTGGCAACCATTTATAGACTGTAGACTTAGCCCCAATTTGCCATGTCACACCTGCTCCCAGATGCCTTAAGAAATGCTTTTAAGGGAAGCTGGGCTTGATGGTGCAGTGCCTTTAATCTCAGCACTGGGAAACAGAGGCAGGTAGATCTCTGTGCATTTGAGTCTAGCCTGGTCTACAAACAAGTTCCAGGACAGCCAGGCGCTGGAGCGAGATGCTGTCTCAGACAAACTAAAAACAAAAATAAAGGGCTTTAAACAACCATCCTGTTGCATGAACATTCCAAACCATAGGGCATTCGAACCACAGCTCATGACAGATCTGTTACCTGTCAAACATGCCAGCATTCTTAGGACTTAAGGCTCAGCAGGTAGTTAATATCTTAGAAGTCAAGGTTCTTTTCCATATCCTCAACATAAAGTTGCTTTCTGTTCCCCTACATACAGTATGTGTAAATGAGGCAGTCCACTTAAAATAACTGGGTGGCCTTAGACATGGGCACTTGTGCTGGATCTTAATCGTCATTTAGTCATAAAGTACTCAGTTCTCTGTAGAAATGAGAACATGTACCATCCAGACTGCTCATGGAAGAGAGGTCGCTTTAGATTTTCTTTGTCAAAGCATCATACAATTACTAATTTGAAAAAAGTTCAATAGTTTATATATAAATAATATGTATTGGTTATATGTCAATGAGAATAGACCTCTTAAATTTTTTTTTTTTTCCCTTTTGTGGACTAGAGAGATGACTCCCAGTGGTTAAGAGCACTGGCTGCTCTTTCAAAGGACCTTCCTGGGTTCAATTCCCAGCACCCACATGGCAGTTCACAACTGTCTTTAACTCCAGTTCCAGGGGATCTGACATCTTCACACCAATACACATAAAGCTAAATAAATTATTTTTTAAAAATGATTTTGTCTAAGCAGTTAGAATGATATTTCCCCCTGTTTTTATTTATTTATTTGAGATTTATTCCCCCTTTTGCAATATCAGAATATTTTGCCTGTATGTATATCTGTGTACATGTACATGCAGTGCCCATGAAGGCTAGAAGAGTCTTCTTGGAACTAAAGTTGCAGAGTGTTGTGAGCCACCGCGTGGATGCTGGGAATTGATGTGGGTCATCTCAAAGAGCAGCCAGTGCTCTTAATCTCTGAAATGCCTCTCCAGCCCCAAACATTTTAAAAAGCAGTATATGAAATTAGCTATGGGGGGGCACAAAACTTTAATAACTGCATTTTTTTTTTTTTTTAAATCAGGAGTTAGTTTAAGGGCAGTTGTATCACAGGGGACCTGTCTCACAAAGCAGATGGCTAATAATTTTAGTTCTTTTTCAAGCTTGAGTTGTGGGTCATGGTCACAAAGAATGTAAATAGTATGTCCTCCTCAGCTAGTCTTGTGATGGAGAAATGAGTGTTTTATGAATGGCTGCTCTTCAAGGCTCTCGCCGGTGGAACCCTGGCTGACCTGTAACTCATAGCGAGCTCCTGCCTCAATCTCACGGCAAGTTAGATTAAAATTGGTGCCATCATGCACAGTAAGAACCTTTGCGGGAGAATTTCTATCAAAGGATCATTTAAGAGTAAAATAGAGCATTCTCAGTTAAAGAAAGTAAGGGAAACCATTGCAAACAGTTATTGCATAACAATTGCTTAAGTTGAAGGCTGGAGACATGGGTCAGCAGGTAAGGTATGACTCAAGTCCAACACCGGTGACTCCAGCTCCAGGGGATCAGATACCCCTGACCTCTGTAGACACCTACACTTAGGTGTACATCCCTCCTACCCCATAATTAAAAATGACAAAAAATAATTTTTTACAAGTTCCTGAAGTTCTAAATTACTAAAGTTTACATGGAAGTAGTAAATTCCTGAGTAAATGCAATTGATTACTTTCTCCTTTGTGATGTTTTGTTTGTTGTGTAAAGTGTCATAGTGTAGCCTAGAACTTAGACTTCTCTGTTTTAGCCTTTTCAGTGCTAGGATTATAGACTAGGATTATACTACCACACTTTGAGTTTGATTGCTAAACACAAAAAGTATGCATTGTATGCTGCCTTTTTAATGCATGTACTTGGAATGTGAGGCAGCTGCTATTGTAAAGAGTGGGAAAAGAAAGGATGAAAGAATAAATGAACTTGTCTGGGAATGTAGGCCTATGGTAGAGCACTTGTCTAATGCATACAAGTTTCACACTTTGGATTGCCAGCATAGGAAGAAAACAAAGCATGGGCCTTTACCCTGGTATGTTAAAATCATACACGTGGGGGATGGAAAGGTTGCTCAGTGGATAAAGCACTAGTTACAGAAGTTTGGGACCATGAGGGCAGGTTTGGAGACCTCATCTGCAACCCTAGCACCCAAGAGGCAGACAGGGTTCATGCTTTGTAGCCTTGCTGTCCTTGAACTGGTATCTGTCCCCCACCTATCCCTCCTAAATGCTAAGGTTAAGGTAGGTTACAGGTTTGAGTTGCCATACCCATTTTTTTGTTGTTTTCCGATATGTGCATTTATGTCATACATTTCCTTCAAGCTAGGGCATGACTGTCTGCCCATAACCCCAGCACAGGGGAGGCAGAGGTGCAAGAATCACAGAGTTCAAGGCTCACTTGGTGATCCACATAGTGAGTTCTAGGTCAGTCAGGGTTGTATTGAGACTGTTGGAAAAGCAATAAAAGTATAAACAAACATTGGTGCTGCTTCAGTTGTGTGGGATATCTCGTATTATTTTCACTTAGTTCAGTGTACTCCTGAAAGCAGTTCCCTAGAGGAGGTGTGGTGCAGCTCCTCAGAACAACACTTACCCTCATGACCAAGGCCTTGGCTTCAACAATCCTCAGCACTGTAAAGAGAGAGCTCAGGTGGGGAAGATCCGCACTTTTCCAAAGAAAGGAACAGAAACAGGAGAATTCTACTGACCTGTGAGTTACTTAGAAGTGTGCTGTTTAGTTTCTAACTTCCCAATCATTTGGAAATTTTTCTTATCTGTAACTGATTTATTTGATTCATTTGTGGTCAGATCATTCTACATAATTTCAGTTCTTTAAATTTGTTGAGATTTGTTTCATGGTCAGCATAAGGTTTATCTTGATGGTTCTGTGGGTTCTTTAGAAGAACATATTTTGGCTGTTGGGTGGAGTATTCTATAAAGACAACCAGTAACATGGTAGTGTGCTAGGCGGTGGCTGGAAGCCACCATGTGTGGTCTTTACGGTGTTTTGCTTTGTTTGTTTGAGACAGGTCTCCCTCTATAGCCAACGCTGACCTGAAACAACAGTCTTGCTTTGGCTGTCCCTTCTTTTACAGTTGCTAGTATGAGCCACCACTTCCAGATGCAGTAGTTTTAACAGCATCGTGCTGAGTGAAAAAGTTAACATCACTACACTCTGCTCATGCTTATTGGAGCACCATGTCCACAACTAAGCCATGGAACCAGCCTAGATGCCCATCAACAGAAGATGAATGGATAGAGGAAAGGTGGTGCATCTACCCAATGAAGTTTTATTCAACCTTAAGATATAAAAGTAAGCCAGGCATTGGTGGTGCACACCTTTAATCCCAGCACTTGGGAGGCAGAGGCAGCAGAATCCCGAGTTCAAGACCAGTCTGGTCTATAAGAGCTAGTTCCAGGACAGGCTCCAAAGCTACACACAGAAACTCCTGCCTTGGGAAGGAGGAGGAAAAAAAAAGATACGAAAGGCAAGCAGAAAAGTCCTAGGACTGTGGGGTGGGAGGAGAGTAAGGGACTTAAGGGGAGCTGTGTGGGAGAGAAAGGCAATATTATATTCTCACGTAGAACCTTGATTTAAATGTGAAAGCATGATAGAGTAACAGTCTCACAGTGTGCTCAAGTCTTTTTAAGTCCCCCTAACCCTCTATGACTGCACTATTCTTACCTCTGCTGTTGAAGAACCTGGGCTTTGCTTGCATAATTTGAGCAAGACTACACCAGTAGTATTTCTGCAATTGGAGACCAACACATTCCAGAGCTAAAGTTGGTGGGTGTATTAACAAAATGTGTTTCAGAGAGAGAGAGAAGAGAGAGAATTGCTTGACTCATTTTTTTTAAATTCCAATAGCAGCCCACTTGCTAAATAAACTAGTTCCCTAAGTTTTTTTTTTTTTTTCTATTATTTATTCTTTGAGAGACAGAGAGAGAGAGGAAGGAGGGAGGAGGAAGTAGAGAGAGTATGTGTGTGTGTGGCCGCAGCATGTGTAGAGGTCAGAGAGTTGATTCATTCCTCCTACCGTGTGGGTTCCACAGGTCATTGTCACACTTAGCAGCAAGTTCATTCACTGCTGATCCATCTCTAGTGCCTTTTCTTAACCTTATCAAAGCCTTCTTCAGTAGCAGCCAATAGAAGTCCTATTAGTATTCTCTGGATTATGCTTGAGTCTTTTTTGTTTCTAAATGTCTTCAAGAAACCTGGAAGGCCGATGATCATGTTTGTTGAATCCGCAAACCAAAGGTTGTGCCTTTGTTCTCTCATAATTAACTATATGATTATCTCATCTCGGGAATATGTCCCCATTGTGAGAAAAGACTGGGTGCAAGGAGATGTTTTTTAGATGTAAATGAATCTAGCATTGGGATTATCCACTGTGTAGGCAGGCAAGCCCCTAAGATCACAGAAGAAGACACAGTGAAAAGGTTATGCATTCTCACTTTGTAGAGTTTCAATTCCTCTTAAAGATGATTAAATAGCGTTTAGAGTGAAACAAAACAAACAGCCCCCATACACAAAAGTCCAAAGATGTAATTCTTTATTTTTTCTTGAAGTCAAGGAATTTTACTCCAAATTATAAATATGTTTCATGATTTAAAAAAAAAAAAATCAGCCTAGCTGTTACAGGTTTATGTACTAAGGAATCTGGAAATTGGTCTGATTTTTGTCTTCTTTTTACAGGAATATATCAAAGGGATCTGTGAGGCCTGAACTGGAAGAAAGAGAGTGCTACCCCAAGGCCATGCACTGCACTTTTTGTCGGGGCACAGAGCCTATTTTTAAAGAGCCTAATTCAGGATACTTGTGCTGACCTCTGCATTTTAGACCTGGGGCTTCTTGGCATCAGAGGAAGCGCTGAGGCTGTGGTCATGGCCAGGAGTCATATTCAGCAGTTTGTGAAGCTCTTTGAGAATAATGAGAGAATCTGCCCAGCAGTCAGAAAGAGTCGGAAATCAAGCGGGAATTCAGACAGTTTGTTGAAGCTCATGCAGACAATTATACAATGGATTTGTTGATTTTGCCTACTTCCTTGAAGAAAGAACTACTGAGTCTCACCCAAGGTGAAGGGAATCTGTTTGAAACAGGAGATGATGATGTCATTAAAATTGGAGATGTGCAGCCATCCAGAGTTGACACAGAATGCTGCCACAGGACCTAGTATTGCTAGAGAGAGAAATTGTTTTACAGGAAGATTCCAGAAATAAAGCCAGGACCCCTGTTTCTGAGCTTACAAAGCAAATGGTATGCAGTCTTTTCTAGCTCGGCAGATGTGCTCTTTGTTCCAGTAAATGGTCTAAGTCCAGATGAAGATGCACTTTCCAAAGACAGAGTTTGTCACAAGAGGAGGTCTTCTTGATACAGAAGAAAGGCATACCAAGAAGCAATTTTCTTTGGAGAATGTTCCAGAGGGAGAGCTTATAGCATGATGGTAAGGCTTCTCGGCTGGAAATGAAGTCATTGACCTATCTGATGATGCTTCTAACTCTACAAACCTGAGCCCCGATGGGAAAGACACTACAGAAGAAATGGAATACAACATCCTTGTGAACTTCTCTTTAAAACCATGGGTTATTCCCAAGAGATTGTTGAAAAGGTCATTAGGGAGTATGGGCCTTCTACCAGAACCATTATTGCTCTTGGAGGAAATTGAAAAAGAGAACAAAAGGCTCCAAGAGGACATAGGCACTTCCACCTAGCACCATGTATCCAGATGCTGCTCATAGTCGAAGTGCGGGTGTTGGGAGACAGCACAAATGAGCTCACGACAGATTCTACCTGAAAGAAAACACAGAGTCACACAGAGCAAAATATGAGTGGAAAAGTTTTCCCAGTTACCGTTCAAAGACTCTAAACCATGTACCTCAAATTGCAGAATTAATTCTTTCAGAACAGTGCCAGTAGGACAGAAACATGAAATGTGGGGCTCACCCCAGAACTACGGTTGTAATGTAGGCCTTGAGACCGACAGCCCTCTCACCCTCTGTAGCCCCTTCCAGTCCTAAAGAAGTCAGCTTTATTTCAAGGGGGCCTGCAGGTCACCAGCAGAGAAGCCCAGCTTTTTCCTGAAAAATGGCTTTCAACAGCAAGCGGAACCCTCACTTCCAAATAATATGAAGCCTGCCTGTGAGGAGACGTTCTGCCTGTTGTAACTCTCCTCAGCCTTAAGCCAAATTATCCCCCCCTTTCTCCGCCGATGCCGCTGCCCCAGCCCCAGCTGTTACCTTCAGTTACTGATACCGGTTGGCAGGATCCTCTGATCATATTGATTCCTCAGTTACAGGGGTTCAAAGATTTCGAGATACCCCTGAAAATACCATACAAGCTGGAATTAAAAAATGAACCAGGGAGTGCAGATTTGAAGCATATTGTTATAGATGGGAGTAATGTTCAATTTACGTAAGTTCACTCTGCAAATTATTCTTGCCTAGTTCTCTAAGCAATGTCTGGAGTGGGTATGGGTGTGTGTGTGGGTGTGTGGGCAGGCAAGCATTTGTGTATGTGTAGACTGGTTGGAAAGGTTTTTGCATTTGATCTTCTAGAGTTCTGAGCTTTGGCTTCACCCTGTTCCTGTTGGCAGATGGTACACTGAGATTATATTTTCCCATCTCCACCTTTGCTCTGACACAAAGGGTACAGCTGTAAATGAATCTGTGTCATCGTTAGATTCCCAGTACAAAAAGTGCAGCTGTGGCTTGCTGCTGCCTCTAGTTTGTGAGATACTTTTTGTAGCCCAGGCTCAGCTACTAATTTGTAGTACTTCTTGCCTCAGCTTCCCCAAGAAAAATCTTTAAAAAAAAAAAAAAAAAAATAAAAAGTATGTGTGTGTGTGTGTGTGTGTGTGTGTGTGGTTTTGTGTCATTTTCTCTGTGTAGCCTTGGCAGTGTAGACCAAGCTTGCCTCGAACTGCCAGAGATCAAATTGCCTCTGCCTCCTGAGTGCTGACATTTGTTTTCACTTTTAATTGAGTGTTTATGTGTGTCTGAGAGTCAGTTTGTATACATGAATGCAGTACCCGAGGGAGCCAGAAAAGCATGTCAGTTCTCCTGGAGCTGGAGTTCCAGGTGGATTTGAGTTACCTGATATGGGTGCTTAAAACTGAATTCAAGCCTTTCTTAACTGCTGAGCCATCATTCCCAGCTCCCTTAGACACTAAATCATAAGAATAACACTCTGTTGTTGAATGTCTGTATGACCTCTTTCTAGGAATTCTAAAAGGTCAACTCATGTCTTGAAGTTTTAGGAATGCCTTCTCTTTCCAGAACTAATGTTTGGACAGGGCCTTATATGAGTGAGGCTAACACTCCGCCCTGTATTGTCCCCAGTACTCTTTTTAGTTTTCATTTTGATAGTCTTTCTAAGTTGCCCAGGCTGGCTGGCTAGGCTATATTCAGGCATGAAAATTGGTACTGGCGCATATGTTTATTTTATTTTAAGTGTGTATGGGAGTTTTGCCTACATGTTGTGTGTCTTCCACATATATGCCTGGTGTCCATGGAGGCCAGAAGAGGATATTGGATCCCCTGAGATAGAGTTACAGTTGGGGGTAAGCCACTGTGTGGGTTCTGGGAACTGAACCCAAGTCCTCTGCAAGAATAGCAAGCTCTCTTAACTGCTAAGCCATCTTTCCAACCACTTAACATTTGTTGTTTTCTTTTTTTTAATGTATATGCATGTATGTTTATGTGAGTGTACCCCACGTGTTTGTGGGTATCTGAAGAAGCCAGACAAGTGCATTGAACTCTCTGGAACCAGAGTTACAGGCAGTTGTGATCCTCCCTCTGTTGGATGTGGGGAACTGAACTCAGCTTTTACTTAATCATTTATTCTGCTTTTTTTTTTTTCTATTAAAATTTACAAAGAAGTATAACAAGAAGCTGTGGTGACACTCTATGGGTTTACTTACTCATCCTCAACGATTGCTAGTTCATGACCAGTCTTGTTCCATCTGCACGCTTAACTACCACTTTAAACCCACTTTTCCGTGATTGGACTTTTCTTTGTTTTATTCTGTTGATTTTCCCTGTGGTATCGGGGTGGAGGCTCTTCAGAGTGTTGGGCAAGTGCTCTGCTGCTGAGCTCCCTCTAGCCCTTTGTGTACTTGAAAGGAAATCTCAGATACATTCCAATGTTTCTGAGAGTATTACTGCTCAGAGGAAGGAAGGGACTTTGTTGGCAACTGCCTTCCTCGTGGTGGTGTGGCGAGGACTCTGGCTCAGTTCCTCTCTCTCTTCCTTGTTTCCTCTCCCTTCCTTCCTCTCACCCACCCTTCCTCCCTCCTTCCCTTCCTCCCTCTGTCCCTCCTCTCTCCTTCTTCCCTCCTGTGTGGTGTTGTGTGTCTGGCTTTTTCTTGATGAACTCTGGGACCTACTTGTCCTTGGCTACACTGAGCAGCTGTAGAGCTCACTGCTGATGGGAGCAAAGCCACACACCTCTTAGGTCATGTCCCATATGAATTTGGTGTGCTTGGTAAGATGTCTCCAGCAGCAACTGTGCCTAGTTTGCCCATGTTAAAATCCTCAGCCATGGGGTAGCACAGAACCATGGCTGCTGACTGCAGGCGTGGAAGTCAGGAGCACTTTGGGCTTCTCTGGGACCTTAAGCTTGCTTGCTGTTCTCCAGCTCACCCTTTAAGTCTGCCCTGACAGCTTTTGGTGTATATCTTTTGTTTTGGAATAGGGCCTCGCCATTAGCCCTTGTCTAGGATTTGCTGTGAAGAGCAGGCTGCCCTTAAACTCACAAAAGGTCCAGTCTGCCTCCTAAGTGCTGAGATTATAGACATGCGCCTCCACAGCTGGCCAGTTTGTTTTGAGGCATGGCCTTACTATGTAGCCCTTGTTGGCCTGCTATGTCAACTAGGCAGGTTCCAAAGTCATGAAGATCCTCCTCTCTGTATCTTCATACAAGTGCAGGGCTTTAAAGGTGTGTGCTACCATGCTTGGCAGTGCAGATTTTTATAAGTGTAAGCATCATTTTGCTTTTCTTTTTTAAAAAATAAATTATTGATTATATGTTTACATTTTGCTGTTAAAATTGAAAAAAAAAAGAAGTGCCACCATTTTACATATTACAGATTTGGCAATTTGGGCTGGGGCTGGCTGCTTACCTAGCATTCATGAAGGCCAGGGTTTTACTCCATGCACTATATAAACAGGGCTTGGTAGCCCCTTCCTGAATTCCAGCCCTGGGAAGGTCAAGGCAGGAGGATCAAAGGTTGAACAGTGTAAAGGCAGGCAGTAAAACTATTGTGGCTGTATCCTCATTTCCAGGCAGTTCTGCCTGTTATCATCTTACTTTGGCTTTTGGCAGCTCTGTTAGGGAAATCCAGCAAATGCCCCACGGCTACATAGATTTATCTAAGTAAAACTGTAAGAGCCGTTCAGGTACCTGTAGTCCAAGACTGGCTCCAGTTCCCTCCTTGTTAGTTCCTAAACTAAGTGATAACAGCATTTAAGTAGTAATTTTGAGGAATGCTAATTTTACAAGAAAACCTTTCTATATGTGAAAAGATTTCTCAATTTGACATTCAAGTAATAAGAACATGGATGAACCAAGGCTGAGCATGATAGTGTTTGTCTGCGCATGCTGTATGTTCATGTGTGTATGTGTGTTCGTATGGAGAACAGAGGTTAATATTGGATGCCTTCCTCTATTGCTTTCGACCTTGGGTTTTTGTTTGTTTTAGCTTTGTTTTGGTTTGTGTTGTGTTTGTTAGGGTCTTTCACTGAACCTGGAGCTCACCAGCTTGGCTAGATTAGCTGGCTAGGGGAGCACCAGGATTCTTCCCTATCTCTTCGCTAGTACAAGTGTGTGCCACCACCTTCACTTTTTACATGGGATCTGGGGATCTGAGACATCTGTTCAACTAAGTCCTCATGCACTTTACCAACTGATCCATCCACTCTTGATGTGGTAACTAGTATCCTTTATGTTTTTGGTTGTGAGCCCAGCCTTTAACTGCCAAGCCATCTCTCCAGCCCACTAGTATCTCTCACAGTGGTCATTATTAGAATGTACAGTGGTGCTGTTTGAACATGGCAGGATATGATACATATCTGATCCTTTCCACTTTGCCCATAGTGTACCTTCCCAGACACGTAACAGCCCAAGACATTAACACATATTTCCTGACACTCTTGGACATAGTGTGGTTGCTTTGAGAAAAAACAGTAACTATCACTTAAAGTGAATATGCAAGATTTTAGTAGTATGTACTTTTAATTGTTTTCTTTTATTGTGTATTTTTGTCTGGATATATATATATATATATATATATATATATATATATATATATTATGAATGAATGACAAACAGCTGTGAACCCCTTGGGTTCTGGGAACTGAACTTGGTTAAGAACAGCAAACACTCTTAACTGCTGAGACAAATTATTATTATCCTTATTATTTTAAACATTATTTTTATTTGTGTATGGGTAGGGATATAGGGAGGTTGTGCACATGCATTCTGGTGCCTGTCGAGGTCAGAAGAGTGTGTTGGACCCCTGGAGCTGTGGTTGTAGATGGTTGTGAATTGCCTGACCATGGTGCTGGTAGCTGAACCCCAGCCTTCTGGAAGAGCAGTTAGTGCTTCTAACCACTGAGCCAGCTCTCCAGCCCACTCACTAGTTTTGAAAACTGATTATTTCTGGAGGATTTGACTTTTCTTTAAATGTACTAATGTTTGTGTTTAAGAACAACACTTTAAAAAGGGATGTACTTAATTAGATGTAGATTCACCCGCATGTTAGTGTCTTAGTTAGGGTTGCTATTGCTATGAAGAGACATCATGTTGTGACCATGGCAACTCATAAAAGAAAACTTGTAATTGGGGCTAGCCTACAGTTCAGAGGTTTAGTCCATTATTATCATGCAGGCAGACATGGTGCTGGAGGAGTTCTACATCTTGATCCATAGGAAGCATGAAGAGAAACTAACTTGAGCTTCTGGGATCTCAAAGCCCATTCCCCTAGTCACACACCTACTCCAAGGCAACAAGTGCCACTCCCTGTGGACCTACGGGGCCATTTTTATTCAGTCACAGTAGCTCTGAATTGGCAAGCCCTGTGGGTTGTACAGCACCAGGGACTGGGTCCTCTGAGGACTCGCCTCAGAAAGTCCCAAGGGTGGGGAGGAATGACTCCTGCACAGGCCATCTGTTTCACTCCATCTTGAGTGAGTTCGGGTAGACTGTTCCACTGAACTACCCTCAACTATGGCTCTGGAAGAAGTGGCAGGCTTCCATAAAGAACTGCTGAGTAAAAGGCTAGGACTTTTCACTGGCTTTTTACCACCCCCTGCAACTCCATGACACCATTGCCATTCTGATCACCAATCTGGATTATATCTTAACTGAAACCAAATATTTCCTAAGTTTTTTGGCAGTAAGAATTGAACTTTGGTTCTCAGACATACGAAGCTGAGCTTCATTCTCAACAGTACGTCATCATCATTATATTTTGTAATTCAATCTTCATACTAGTTTCTTGGAGCAAGAACTGGGTATAACTTACATGACATGAAATGACATGAACCTTACCCAGAGTCACACCTAGACTTGGGACTGCCTATATCTCTCACAGAAGTTGAACTTGCAATGTTCAGACCTTGTTGTCATTGGACACATTAGTGCTTCTGAGTGACTCTCACCTACATGGCACAGCTGAGTGCTATGGTAGTTTAGAAGGAAATCCAAGGCCTGAAGAGTAGGGTCTGTTGGTGTCAACTACCGTGAAGCAGCCCCCTCCCACTCTTCCCTGGATTGCTGTCTGTTTGGTCCAGGATGATGTCTGCAGCTCATATACCACAAAAAGTACCAAATACCTGCCTTATGCTGCTGTTATGTGTTTTTTCGGTTCGTTTTCCCCCTTGTCACCATGAATGAGTCAAGTGATGAGTCAGTGGGAAAGGTTTGCGGTGTCTGGCTCACCATCACAGTGTTGGCTGAAACTCCAGTGTAAGAGCACCTGACTGGCCTCCTTTGGTGATTTTCTGAGTAGGTGGGGTTTGCCGGTTCCCTTGTCAGAACTGTGCACTCTATCCATTTTGTTTGCCGGTCTTTCTATATCAGGTTCCATGACTATTTTTCTTAACTTAGAAGCTAGAAGGAAGCCATGCTTTCCTGATTAATTAAGAAAGGGAGACTTTCCACACATATTTCCTTACATGGTCCTGCCTGGTTTGATGACCACTGATAGCTAGCTATTGTCACCCAGCTCTCCTCTCTTTTAAACATGTTGACTGGCTGCTATAATGTGGAAGGGGGGGAAATAGCCAGGTAATTTAACTTGTGCAGCATGGAATAGGAGTTCAGATCTTCATGGAGAGCTAACACACTTACCCTCCAGGCTCAGTGTTTTCCTGAATGTGGAGCCAGGGTCTATTTGGAGTCCCAAAGTAGAAAGGTTTTATAGTCTGTGCACTTTGAATATATGTTCTCTAGAGCAGGGCAGACCATTGTTGTACTTCTTGTCCACCAGCCTCTCTATTGCAGAGGCCTTCTGGTGGGCAGAGGCACACTTTATCCAGTCAGAGTATTAGCCCCAAAAGTAGAGTTCTTACTAGACTAATATTATGACAACAGCTTCGCTCCCTCTCCCCCCCCCCTCCCGTCCCTGGGACTGAGAGTTAAAACTCAGACCACACACATGCTATATTGGTCACACCCCAGCCCTCATTTCCTTTTTCTGTAGTTTTATTTTCTAGATAAATCTATATTCTCTAATCTGAACCTTGAGCTCTGTTTTTTTGTTTTTTGTTTTTTTTTTTTTGTTTGTTTTAAACTCTGGAGTTTTCAGAGTGGAAAATGCTATAATTTTACCATAGAAAACACTGAAAACTGGTGCAACATTGGTGCTTCTAGACTTTATTTGTTTTACTATTGCTTTAAACTATTTGCCCCCCCCCCCCACCCCAAGCTTGCAAGAAGCCCAGGGTAGCAGAATTCCTCTCCCATCTGTGTCGTCTCCCTTTTCTTCATTGACCTGGCAAGCCGAACTTGGTGTTCTGTCCACATCCACTCCTGCTGTTGTGGTCAGCAGGAGCATTTAAGGAGAGGAGGATAAGCCAGTTATCTGAAGTGGGCTGACTTCGGGTGCGTACTCTGGATTTGGGATCTTTATGTTAGAACTGACTGTCTTAACTCCAGGCCTGCCCTTTGGATCAAACAGAGTGATACTTACTCTTTAAAAACATCAAGAAACTCAGTTACCCCTTGTTTTCACACAGTACAGGTGTCTTGCTGGTACATCCTTGCCATATCAGCAGTGGGGTTATCGCTTGCATGTGTTTTCTGGGTTAATGACCTGATGGTTTCTTGTCTTTTTTCTTTTTGGTTTTCCGAAACAGGATTTCTCTGTGTAACACTGGCTGTCCTGGAACTTGATCTATATAGACTAGGTTTGCCTCTTGAACTCACAGAGACTGAGACCTGCCTCTGCCTCCTAAGTGCTGGGATTACAGGCGTGTGCTGCCACTACCTGGCTGATAGTTTTCTTTTTTTATGAGGTCTCTGAAAAAGAGTAGGTTTTATATCCTCTAGCAAAGAGAACTTGTGAGCTACTCTTTGCCACTTCTTGACAACTTAGCTGCTTATATCCAGCACTTCCTACTCTCAAGGATCAGGGATGCAAATGGGGTTTTGTTGTACTGTGGGATAATGGAAAGGCATTGGCCAAGAATGGGGGCCACTGTCTGGCTGCACACCCGGACAGGCCACTCTGTCATGTTCTGCACAGTAGAATGTAGGAGGTGAGAAGACAGGAAGGCTGAACTTCACAGGAGACTGGACTGAGCCCTCAGAAGACCTGGTGTGGAAGGTACACAAGGAGCCTTAGCAACCAGACCACCCAAGAGCAAGGGCTGGCTGGGATGTGTGTTATGGAAAGTTTGCCTTGGCTTGCTCTCCCCTGACCTGTCAAATGTGGAGGGGCTTGGAAGCCAGTCCTATCAAAGGATGTGTGTGTGGAAGGACCTCTGTCCTCCACCTCTATTCAACTACCTGAGACAAAGATGAAGGGTTATTTATGTTTTACTTATTCATTTATGTGGGGTGGGGAGGGTAGGAAACACACACCATGGTACATTGTGGCACTTTTGCCTGTGGAGCCATATAGCCAGCTGGGTTGTTTTGTTTTGTTTTTTATTTATAGTATTTTTCCTAGGTATATGTATAGTATATACATGCCTGGTCAGAAAAGGGCTGCTTTCCTGGGACTGGAGTTACAGATGGTTTGAGCCACCATGTGAGTGCTGAGGGTCGAATCCATGCCCTTTTGCAAGAGTGGCAAGTGCTCTTAAGCATGAGCCATCTCTCCAGGAAGTTTCTGTTTTTGTATTTTAAAATGCACTGCCAGACTTGAGAATGCAGTGTGTGTGTGTGTGTGTGTGTGTGTGTGTGTGTGTGTGTGTGTGTGTGTGTGTGAGAGAGAGAGAGGAGAGAGAGTGAGAGTGTGTGTGTGTGTGCTGTAGCAGGAAGTCACACACTGGACTGAGTGTGGCCCCATTTCTGTCTTATGAGTAGGAACTCAGCCATGTTTGTCATCTACAGCTGTGTGTGGCTGCTGTCACATTTCTGTGGCAGAGTGAGTGGTGAGACAGTGACCACGGTGACCTTTGCAGATTGACAGGTTCTAGCCTGTTTCTTACATACTTAGCTTTTTCTTCCGCTTCATTCAGTACAGTCCCCATAGTCCTAGTTAGTTTCATTTGAATCTTATTTTCAGTTTGTTTTTTATAAGTTTGTAGACTTGGGAGCTTCTCAGTTCCCTAGAAGCGGGTGGTGCACCCACCCACCCTCCAGAACTAGCAGTGACATTGGGCACTTTGGTAGTGGCAGTAGAGTCACATTTTTATTCCTGCCTCAACCATAGGCAGGCGCAGCACAGGCATTATCACAGCTACTGACTGTGATAAGATTCACAAGGAATTCTCAGAAGCACACTGGCAATGGAGCTCAATGTAGAATGCTAGCCTAGCATGTGTAAGGACCCAGACTTGATCCATAACACAGCAAACAAGCAAAAAGCCAAACTCCACCAGGATAGTCACTCCATAATTAGGCTAGCTGTGGAGGTATACAGCAGTGATGTTGATGTCTGGAGTCTGAGGCAGAGGGTCACATGCTCTAGTCAGCCTCAATGGTGTACACATCTCAAAAAAGGAAGATAAAATTCTTAGAGGCCAATGATTAGACAGAACTTAGAAACAATAGTAGTTTTTCCCAGTAGAATATAGTTTAAACTCCCATGATAATAAACAGATACTACAGCAAGCCTGCCAGCCTCCACCAAAACAGTATGCCCAATTTGCCAAACACAAAGATCTAAGACTCTTAAGACACAGGAAGACTCTGCCAGCAGATCTAACTTGCCTTCGTAAAGTAGCAGACTGTACAACTTCGAAAAGTAAAAGCAGTTTGTATTGTTTCTGTTGTGTGTGATTGTTCTTTTCTGTGGTAAAACTTAGGCTTTACATAGGCTTTAACCTGAATGAAATTGTCCTTGTTTCCTTCCAGCCATGGTCTAAAGAAGTTCTTTAGTTGTCGTGGAATAGCAATTGCAGTTGAGTATTTTTGGAAGCTTGGCAACCGAAACATCACTGTGTTTGTCCCACAGTGGAGAACGAGGCGCGATCCTAATGTCACAGGTGAGGCCCAGTGACTTTTCTATACTTCTGGCTAGATAATTAATGAACTGGCTTCAGATTGTAGCACAGGGTACCTAGAGTAGAATCACACACATGGGCAACAGTTTGAATGACAACACTCTAAATTGGTTCTGTCTGGTAAAATATCAATTGAAAACTCAGTGTGGTGGTGCACACCTGTAAGACCAGTACTCAGGACGAAGCAAGAAGATCAGAGACATCCTTAGCTACTCAGCAGGATTTTTTAGGCACGCCTCTCAGTTGAGGGGTATTGTAGTGTAAAAGGGAGTGATAAGGAAGGATAGAGTAGCTGTTAGAAAGTACATGCCTCTACTAGTTTGGGCTTTTGAGTATTTAAATAATATTTTTTCTTAATAATATTTTTAGAATACTTGCTTGGTCAGTTTTGTACCTTCAGACACGTCTTCTTAGTAGCCTGATGGCTTACAGGAATCACTTCTGTTTGCCATATGGTACTTGGTGTGTAACCTACAGGCCCCACACAAAAGGTCAGAACTCCTATATTGTGAAGTAGTCCAGAGAAGCAGAAGGTTGCTGCAGGCATAGTACATGAGCAAGTGCACCGAGAAAGGAAAGGTAGAAAGGGGGGTGGGGGACATCTCTTATAGATTTGTCCAGTCCAGAACAGGAAGTGAGAGTTAGTTCCTAGGGAGGGGGAAGTGCTGCGGCTGCTCCACTCCAGAGTAGCTTCCTTTTCTGGGAGAAGGTGTTACAACAGAAGAGCCATAGGAGCGAGGCACACTCACTCTTTTCTTGCTGTCTCAGTGCATATGCACTGGGCAGCTCTGAGGTGGGGAACCCCTAATGTGGGCAGGTCAGCTCAGGTCACTGGCAGCTTTGGTAGGAAATGCAAACACAGGAATCTGACTTCAGCTCAGCTTCTCCTGCCTGTGAGTGCTTCTCCACAGGACAGCATAGGCCCTCCATTCTGTCACTACTTGTGCCTGGGAAATTGAGTAAACGCTTACACAGACAGCTAGGAGTGATTAGGACAGGAGGAGGCTACAGGCAGGCTGGAGAGCACACAGCCTTTCTTGACTGGAACGAAGTGGTTTGTTCCTGCTACTGCCTCTGCTTCAGAGGGCTTGTCCCCCTCCCCACTCCCACCCTTTTGGGAACTCTTGTCATTTCTCTTTTTGTATTCTACTTGTAATATATACCTTTGGAAATGTTCTTGGGGGCAGGGTTAATTAATTACAGGCTATGGTTTAGTCTCAAGAGGCAAATGCTTTTAACATTGGTTGGTCAGTTGTTTAAAAACTACCAGTCATTTCATATATAGACTTTGCCTGAGTATAAATCTTACTTGGTTTCTTTTTTTTTTTTTTTCCCCTTCTTCATCTGGTTGAGTTAGTAAAATTGAGTCAGTAGGAAAAAAGAGGTTTCTGCAAGTCCCCAAGTGAAATATTTGGGTTTGCATTCATTTATTTACACATCTGGGAAGATAGCCTTTGCTGAATACATATCAACTTCTTCCACGAACAGAACAGCACTTCTTAACCCAGCTCCAAGAGCTTGGAATATTATCTTTAACTCCTGCCCGGATGGTCTTTGGAGAAAGAATTGCTTCTCATGATGACAGGTATGAAGGGCTATTTTCCTTCCCAAGGTGGGAGTGGGGTGGTGAGGAGCCAGCTAGCTACCTTCCACCAATCAGGTGTAGACTCTGAAGGGACCTGCTTGGCTCAGCTTGAAAACATGAGATCAAGGTCACTACTAAGCTTATATACCCTATGAAGTTAGGAATGGCACAGAAGACACTATTGTGTTAGGTTTGGTTTTGTTTAAAATTTAGTAAAGCATGTCTGAGGTGAGAAAATGTAGATATATGTAGTGGTTTGTTTTGTTTTGAGACAGGGTATCACTGTGCAGCTCTGGCCTAGCATTCACTATGTAGAGCATAGGTCTGAGTAGATGTCTCGCCGCCCCCCCGCAGAAGGAGAAATTTGATTCCAAGCTTACCCAGTGATATATAGTTTTTACAGCTCTACTCTGGTGCTGTCCTGTAAGTAGTAGCAGGCATGGTGTGTGGGACCCTCAGGCTGTCTATTCCTTCTCTGCATTACTCTGTCCTTGTCCCAGTGAAGAAAGTTGCTTACGCTGGCATGTGGTTGAATGGGAAAGAGGTGATTTAGGGCCACTGCTGACATTCACTCTCTCATAGACGGGAAAGAGACGGGGTTGGATGGGGTGGATCCAAGGTGCTGTCAGACAATGAGAAGACCTGAGAGAGGGCAGCACATGGGTCAGGGTCAGTCCTGGGAATCTGTCCTGGAGGGGCAGTTCTTGTCAGCACCGTCACAGGCTCAGGAACCCTGAATTGCTCAGGTGAAAAAGTAGTTAGGCCAGTAGGTCCAGGGAAGCCTTCAGGTCTCTACCACCACAGATTTCTTCTCACAGCCAGGGGACTCAAATACAGAAACAGACATGCAGAAGCTTTTGCTTGGTCTATATAGCTCTCTGGGCTTCAGAGAACACAGGTGTGTGTCCTGGTGGGTAGGATGAGACGCCTCACCATCTGCTTTTATTGACTTCTGGGCAAATAGCACCATTGACAGTCAAGCTCTTTAGAAGAAACCTAAATGTTCATTAATAAGAAACTCAGCCCAGTGTGGTGGCTCAAACCCATAATCTCAGCGTTTTAGGAGGTAGCCGCAGAAGGATCAGAAGAGCCATGTTCAGCTGCATAGTGGATTCTAAACTAGCCTGGGGTATGTAGGTTCCTGGGGCGGGGGTTGGGGCTAATAAACAAAACAAAACCAACTTTCCAAGGTTCCAAAAGCCTGGAAACTGTTGAGTTGTTTTAAGTCCCACTTTTGAGTCACTGTCACTGCTAAGAGCAGCCATTTCACCTGTGAGTACAGTGACTTGTTTGTTTCACTATCTTTGTTCTTATTCAAGAAATAACGTGTCCATTATCTTTGCAGTTTTTGTTCTGTTTTTTTGTTTGTTTGTTTTGTTGTTGTTGTTTTTTATGATAGGTTCTTACTATGTAGCCCTGGCTGTTCCTGGAACTCACTATGTAAACTAGGCTGGCCTCCAACTCACCAGCCTCTGCCTCCCAAATGCTGGTATTAAAGGTGTGCAGTACCATGCCTTTCTACTCACAAAGATTTTAAGAGGATTTAAACGGATAATTTTCAGCAATAAAACAAAATTATTTAATTCTTGCTCCCTTTTATCACCATGTCCGAGAGGCTTTGTGTATCCCTAGCACCCTATAAGCCAAGCATAATGGCACACACCTGTAATCCCAGCACCAGAAGGTCAAGGTCATCTTCAGGCTATTTAGTTCAAGGCCAACCTAGGAGACTTAAGCCTCAATCTCTCAAACACAGAGCTGGGAGTTTAGTGATAGAGTTCAAAGAGATCCCCAGTTCTCCAGAAGGCAGTGGGTGACCCCAAAAATGACAGTCTTGGCTCCGCTCAAGCCGAACTACAGAGGGACTGCTGTCCTCCAGAGAGATGAAAGTTCACACACGTCACATTCCTGCCCACCAGAAAGGGTCGCTTCCCTTGGTTATACCTGTGGTTACATAGCAAGCCTGAAGCTAACTCCAGGCTCCTCCAGTGCCTAGTAACATGTGTATGCTATGAATATCAAAGCCCCCATGCTAACCTCAATGGTCTCCCTCCCCTCCAGTGTGCAAGCTCCCAGGCCACTCTCTTCAGAATGGCACCCACCCCCATATTCATTCTTTCCAGCTTCTCCAGCTGCTCACTATGGCCATGTCCCCATTGACCCCCACCACAGAAATAGCCCTGGCCATATCCATTCTGCTTCTTTCTCTCTCTGCTCTGGACTCTTCCAGATGCCTCCCGCTGTTCTCTGTCTCCTATCTACAGCATAAATAAATAAATAAATAAATAAATAAATAAATAAATAAATAAGAGAGACTTCCCCCCAGCCATCCAATCCAGCCATAGTGGTTTCTTGGCTGTGCCCTCTCGTACACTTGCCTAGTATGCCAGGCCCTTAGTTTGATGCCAGCACCACTAAAACTGTTTTTTAAAAATGCAAAAACCACTTCATCACCATGTGTCCTTTCATAGTTGAGTGAATCTGTCTATATTTAGGCTAAAATGATGATGTCTTCTTAAAGCAAAGCAGAAAATGGATTGGTGTTTTGTTTTGTTTTAATTGCAAACCTGTCAACTAACATTGAAGTAAACTCAGCTGAAAGCTGAGTTACCTATAACTTGTCCTCTGCTTAAGTCTTCATGCATTGCTATCATGGTTTATTGGTGGATCTTTTCTAGAAAATGTAGGAATCATAGTTAAAATCAGTTTTGTAGAATTAGATTGCATGGGGGAAAAAAAAGTTGTTTTATAATCACACTAGTAATTCCAGAGATACTCGACATTTTATCCATCTTCAGTTGACAGGGACCAAACTTCCTTGTGTCCAGCCTTTTTTAAACTGGCTATTTCCTTATAGCACAGCTTTTCTGAGCCAGACATGCTATTTGCTTATTTTGAACCCTCTTGTTACCATAGGTTCCTACTACACTTAGCGGACAAGACTGGGGGTATAATTGTAACAAATGATAACTTCAGAGAATTTGTGACCGAGTCAGTGTCCTGGAGAGAAATTATTACAAAAAGGTAATCTTTTCTTCTTTGCTTTGATTGCAAGTTTGTTGTTCGAGTTTTATCTGACAGTGCTGCTTGCCATGGTGGGCCCAGGAAAGGGTGAGGGCAGGCTTCCCTAAGAGTACCTGCAGTATTGGACCCCTGCCCCATGCCATCTGAAGTGTCAGCTTTGGAATACTGTGACTCCAGCAAGAGCATGGGACAAAAGCAATATGCTGAGGGAGGGGGCACCTAACTGGGGATACTGGAGTAAGTCTAGCTTCATTGTCTGGTGTTTTCCATGAGTTCAGTGCACAGCTTTTCTTGCTGGTGCTGTGAATGTGTTCAGTTGCTGAGCTACTGAAGAGCAGTGGATACCTGGCTTCCGTGAGCCCCCAGAAGACTTGCCCCCTTGAGCAGCTGCGTCACACAAGAAGCAAAAGTGCTGTGCTGTGGTTCCAGGGATAAGACGGATATGCCATAGATCTGAACCATAAAGGGACTGTGCAGGGGCAGTGTGGGTAGATGTCTAGCACATCTGGATGTCTATTTCTGGACTTGACAGTTGGCCCTTGTCTGATACTTCTAACTTGCTACATCCTAATGGAATTTTTGAAAGAGCCTGGCTTGGGCTGATGAGATGTGTCAAGCCTGAGGACCTGAGGTCAATCCCCAGAACCACACCTTTACATTTTTAGAGAACACTTGGCTGCACACTCTTGGATGAAAGTGAATACATTTTGAGCTCTATGTTGCTAAAAGGGTATTGGTGATAGGTGGGAGAGAGTTGATCTTTGACCTAGTAGGCACAGTTGATGAATCCTTAAGCTTCTTGGACACTGGTGTGTGTTAATACAAGTATGCACACGAGGAGGCTCAAACCAACCCACTGCTCTCAGACCTCACAGAAGCAACTCGGAAACCAGAATATGCACTGCAGGTAGACACTAGTTGTATTTATTCATTTATTTGCAATAGGAACCCATTATGTAGCTCTGGCAGGCTCCACCTCTCCTGCCTCTGGCATGCCAGAGTTAAAAAGCATATACCACCATGCCCGGTGAGTTCTTTATTTCTTGTGTGTAGATGCTAGACCCCCATGGCCTCTGGTATGCCCTTTTAAAAATCACAGGTTTGCCCATGAACACATTTATTTCCACTTTCACTTTGTGGCACACCTGCTTTGTCCCTAGCAGAATGCCTTTAGTTATGTTTTTTTCATGTGTTAGAAAATACCTGGCTGGCGTCTGGATGAAATTTGTGGCCGCTGAGAAAAGCTTCTTGCATGACTGTCCACAACAAAAGTTAAAACAGTTTCACTCGCAAGTGGGGTTGCTTCCCCTTCGGGCAGTTAGCTGGCAGGATTTTTAGACAGACCATTGTCCCAAAATGGGTGGCTTCCTTTGAGAAATGTTTCATTTCCTCCAGCAGTGAAGAGTACTGATTGTCAGCACTGTGACTTTGTGTTGTAGACTGCTTCAGTACACGTTCGTGGGGGACATATTTATGGTTCCTGATGACCCCCTGGGAAGAAACGGACCTCGGCTAGAAGAATTTCTCCGAAAGGAGGTCTTTCTTAGGTATTTCTGTGTATTTCCTCGTATGTTAAATTTTTTTATTTTAACCAAATGCTTTTCTTTGGAACAAATGCTGTCCTTGAAAATTAGAAATGGCATTTGATTTTTTTTTTTTTAAGCCTTAATTAGACTTAGCAATATGTGACCGATGTAGAAGCCAGTCAATAAGTACCCAAGGCTAATCTTCACTGTGATCTTTTTTAGCTTTGTTTTGCCTGCCTACCTGCCTGCCTTAGACCGTTTCCTCTGTGTCAGCAGGCTAAGCTCAAACTCCGGACCCTTCTGCCTCTGCCTCCTGTGCTGGGGTCTAGGCCCGCCCTGTATGGGGTCCTTTTCATTTTAATCCTAAGAGAGCAGACAGCCCTGAGTCACTCTCTCAGAAGAAGCCAGTTTTCAAGCTGCTGGTAGCTTGTCAGTCACTTGGGCCCAGGTTCTCTTTGTGGGATACTTTTCCATGTACTTTCTGCAGTTTGTTTTAACTGTGCAGTGCTAAGTGAACTCGTGCCCTACTAAGGGATCATTGCAAGGTAGGGTGGGGGTGGAGGCTGATAGCTACTGTTTACCATCACTAAATGGGAAAGCTGTCTGACATTGACTGACAAGTAGAGGTTATTTCTTTGCTGACCTGCAGCCTCCTCTATGCTAACCCAGTGGCAGACCTTCTCTGTTTTAAAATCAAAATAAACTCTATTTCTGTGGCGCTCCTGGCAGGTTTTTGCGTGGGGTTGGTCTGGGTACCCAAAAGAAGAAGGCATATTCTCTCCCATCTTTCAAGGCTGCTAACCAGTCATTTATAGCATGAGCCTGTGGGACCATCAGTTTGAGCCTGGCTGTGCACCAGCTCACTCGAGGAGCTTCTCTAATGGAGACCAGCATACTTTGAGCTTCCTCATCTTGTGATCATCTCTCTGTGTGTGAGCTTTTGAGGTTTTATGACTCACAGGAGGTGTTGACTAAGACAGGGTTATCTGTCCACACCGACGAAACATTGGCCTGCTGTACACTTGTCCAGCTCACCTCCAAATCCCTCATCTTATATTGGAAATCCTCATAGCATTTCAGGCCTCAAGGCATGTGTTTGAGGCTGTATGTGGGCTCCATGCTGAGCCAATGCCCAGGTCAAGCTAGAGGTGGATTCTTTGCTACCTTTCCACTCCCTCAGTAGCCTGATGGGCAGAATCAGCCCTCCTGGTCATTTTTCCCTCTCACCTAGTGTCATCGTCAAAGAGCTTGGTGGCTGCTTGGATCCTCTTAAGGATAATGGAGCTTTGGCAGGCTGTTGGACTTCTGAAGTTGGTGGTAGTATTAGCACCATTTCTCAGCTGCGGCTAGAATCAGTTTGAGTGCTTAAGCAGGACAGGTGTCCCCTGGACGCACATACAACACCATGTGCGTATGCATCAAGAGTACACATGCCCTGCTCAGACCTCACTGGAGACAGGGATTCCCTGAGCCTGTTGGAGTTGCCTTTTTGCCCAGAGGGATGCCTCTCCCTGGTTCTGACAGCTGACACTGCCCAGAATAAAAGCCTCTAAAAGAGCAGGAACCTTGCAGAACCAGTGATTGTAGCCTGCCCTCAGACAGCACCTGGGGATGGGACTGTCTATCCCAGGGGTGCTCGTTCTCGCATGTGTCTGGAAATGGTGCTGGGTGCATCGGAGCTGATTTCACCACCCCATGGCCTTCAGAAACCATGGAACTAGCTAGCATCTAGACCCTCAGTGTTAGCCATGTGTGCTTTAATAGGGTTTCTTACTGCCCCTCTCACCATGACTCACTTCATCCACAGAGACATGCAGCCGCTACTCAATGTCCTCCCAAATGTGGGCACGTTTGACCCTGGCTTCCGGAGCCCCAACACCCAGATAGCCAACACCAGCCACCAGCCTCCATCCCGGAACCAGGGAGCCTCTTCAGGCTCTTGGCTTTCTCAGCAGCCCCACTTCACACCCCTGGCCACCCTTCCCAGTATACAGCAGAACCTTCCCATGCCAGCACAGAGATCTTCTGCAGAGACCAGCGAGCTGAGGGAGGCCCTGCTGAAGATCTTCCCTGACTCTGAACAAAAACTGAAGATTGACCAGATCCTGATGGCTCATCCATACATGAAAGACCTGAACGCCCTTTCCGCCCTGGTATTGGACTGAAGGCTGGGCTAAGAGCCCACTGCTGGTGGGGACCAGAGGGAACTGCCAACCGTGGGAAGTTCCTAATGGGAAGACGCTGTCCCAGAGTGAACATTGTATGCTGGGTAGGAAAAGGAGGAAGACAGGTGTTTTGTACATACAAAAATCTGGATTTTCAAAGCCAGCTTTTTTCTATATATAAATTATGCTGCTATTACAGATTTAACATTTTCTGTAAAAGGAAAGTACATTTTCTGCCTGTTCAGAACTGTTTAATAGCAGTTACTCTTGAGTGTATTTACAATTTTATGTTTTTTAAACTATTTTCCTTAAAGCAGAAGAAAAATTGACAAATGAATATGGTTAGCCTTTCTAAATAAAATTTAAAAAGAAAAAAAAATGGGGGGTTGCTTCCTTAAGGAAAGCAAGACCTTTTAAAGTATATTTTCTTGAGGTGATCTGTCCTGTCACTCACATGGTGTGTGTCCCCTGCCTCCTCCTTGGAGCTGACCTGCTCTGATCTTGTGGGTCTTCTCAGCAGGTCATTTGCCAGAGTGGAAAAGAGCCACTAGATGGCACTTGGTGCCTGGCTGTCCTCAGTGACAAGAAAAAGTCAGACTCAGAAGAGCAGGGGAGAAGTCTCCGAGTCCATTCAGCCCTACCCTTCTTCCCCTCCACCAGACAGAGAAGGGAGCTGAATCCCAACATTCTCCCTGACTGGCCTAGCTCCTTAATGCACTCACCAGCCAAGGCCGCCATGCTCCCAGCCTGACTCCGCAGCTACCAGCCTCAGAAGGTGAGGTAGGATTGGAGAGTCTGTTGAGGAGTCCCTTACTGTGGCCAGCATGAGTCCACAGCCCACAAGTATGGGAAAGACCCCCCCATGTGGAGTTTGTACAGCTTTGCCAAAAAGTTTTCTATTCTCAAGGATGACCTAAGCCAATAAATAGCATTAGTAGTTTCAGAAGGGGTCTCAAATGACCCCTCCCCATTTTCCTCTTTTGTCTTTTTAGAGATTTCTTAGCAGCTCTTCTTGAGTCTTTCAGAACCAGTTATCTCAGTATTGTCTCTTCTCAGTGTAGCTTGAATTCTGTATCTGTGAAACTTTTCCTGGTCATCTTAGTATTTTGACTCTCACCTGGACCTTTAAAGGGCTTTGTGTTTCCCATCTGTGCTGTCCCCTAGGCCTCATGGTAAGTTCTGCTGCCCTGTGGATTGTCTTTCTCCTGGTCCCACGAGTAGTAACTGAGGACTTGGTGCTGGTTTGTTCTCTTGGTGCAGGGACTGTGTAGATCACAGGATGCTGTCACCATGCGTGTGTCTTGGTTTCATTTGATTCCTGCATCCCTCAGGAGATGAACACAGAGCTTTCTAGGTGGCCACACACTTGTACTTCAGTCATGTTCTCCTGAATTCTTTGATGATGCAACCTGCTGGGAGCTGTTTCTCATCTGTCACTTGGGGTTTGAGACCTGCAGGCTGTGCAAATAGAAAACAAAGACTTTTGTTCAGGTCCAGGAGTAGACCCACCACAGCCCCCCACCCTGTGCCCCAGCTTCGGAGCATAGCAAAAGTGCCAAGGTGGAGCTTTGCCCAGGGCCTCCTGATCTCCTCAGTCCCAGTCCAGCATTCCTGGGAACCAGGAGAACCAGGGTGCTCCACAGTTCACCCTGACCAGGAAGGAGCCTGGGCTTTCTAAGGTTCTGCAGGCAGCCTGTCTTTTGAGTTGTGGGAGCCTCTGTGTTCTTTCTTAGCATTGTTTCTGGGATACATGCCCATTTTCCCCTTTCTCCATATACGAGAGAAGAAAAGATTAGAGGAAACTGAGAGGCATTAATTACTTTGTAGATTATAATGTGAAATGTAATTCTCGATTCTTTGTGAAATTTATCACATTTAGGTGTAGCATTTAAAGCCCAGTTATCCAGCCACTGAAGGAAGCTCACCACCTGCTTCTCTGCCTCATCCCAAGCTCTGTTGCTGCTAGGTGCTTATAGATGCTTAACCTCCATCCCTCAGTGCCTCCACAGTGAAGTTTGGAGTGTCTTGGAATTCTTCCCAGAGTGGAGTGTCTCTGCCTCCTGACATTTGGGTGAGGTGGCCAGCACAACTTTTGGTCATTGGTCAAAGTGTCTGATGCTTACAGAGGTTGAAAGGATAGGTAACTAGTGTAGCTGATGGGCATCCAGCCTCTGTGCACATGCATGTGTGTTGCCATAGCTGTACCAGTACAGTTGTGGCAGCATTGTTTCTGGGACTTGCTGTGAGGCAGGATGGAGTTGTGTTTATATAGGCTTGTAAATGTGGAAGGCAAGAAAGAGGACTCTGCCTTCTTGCCACTGCCAAGTACCTAGCCCCTCCCTGGGTAGGGGCAACTACTGCAAACTGTGCCCTCTGCAGCAGACTCACCCAGGTCCTAGCCTGCCTCCCACATCTCTTCTATGCTGCCCCATCCTCAACATTCTGAGCCATCTCAGCTGGGTCCATCAGTGCACTGTTCCCCAGCATTACCACCTCCCTGTTGCTCCCCAGGTACCTTTGATCCTTGAAGTTAAAACCCCCTGCATTTTGTTGCTAATGCTTTGCTCCAACTTCCTGCTTTTTCCCTCCCCGGTGTGCAAACCTGGCATCTATCCACTACTGGGAGTAGCCTGGGAAATCACTGGGTTGCTGTTTTCATTGTTAAGGTAGTAGCTACCGATAGTGAGGCCATTGGCCTTATTTCTTCTATTTTCCTTCTAGAGGTTCTTTATTCCTTTCTCCTTGAAGGCCAATCCTTAATATGGTTTCTCAACAGGTGATTCTCAGAGTGGGCCACCCTTGGGCCTCATATCAGAAAGGGCAGCCCTTGCTAAAATAAAATGCAGGCTGTCAGGCACCACCCTGAGGTGTGGCCTCTGCTCTAGAGGGACGCCCAGAGGCTCTTCACTTCCAGTTAGTCTGGAACTACATTTTGAGTGACTACTCTTATTCTAGGAGCCACCACTCTTTCCTAATACCACCATCTACTATGGTGACACCAGTCCTGTTACTAGCCTTGTGGGGCCTTAGTTCCCAGAAACTCAGCCCCCATTCTGTCATCTTCTCTCATCTAACCCCGAGAGGTCCCTTATATACTTCTTGGCCCTTGGATTACTACTGCCCACCATTTCCACCCATGACACTGGTCCCTCAACACTAGGCCACTTTACAGCTCTCCTCTCCTAGACTCCACAGGGCTTCAAGTTCATCTAGAAGGTCATTTTGCATCATCATTTTCTTCTTCTGTGATCTTCTACAGCTGCAACCAGAGCATCCAGTTCCTACCCTCTGAGCCTAGTGTCCGTGACTGTGTCCCGTGGCCGCCCTTGACTGTCCACTTTCTGTCCCCTGCCATAATTCTCACCCAGCCACCCAGACCTGAGCTCCCAGTGGGCCCTATCCACGCTTACTTTTTTTTTTTTTCTAGAATGCCCCTCTGCCCTACAGCACTCTCACCTTCTCCTAGGCCCAGCCCTGAGTCGTCTTTGCGCTCTGAACAGAAGCAACCCTGTGGTGTTCTGTGACCCCACAGCACTTGGTGTCTTGCTTCTGGCTCTTGCCACTCTGGCAGGTGTAGCTGCAGCCAACTGTGTACTGTGTTGCCTCCCTCTAGACTGTGAGCTCCTCGCGGGCAGGGACCATATGGTCACTCTGTATCTCTTATGGCACCTAACAGTGCCTTGCACTTGGTAGGTGCTCAATAAATGTCTGTTCAAGTGAACTGGAGGACGGTGTCTTCTTGACTGTGGCTTTAACGACAGGTCCCTGGCAGAACCTTAGTGGAACCTTGCTGATCATGTTTTACAGGCATGACCCACCTCTGTTAGGGTTAGGGGTGGCTTGCTTGCCTAATTCATTCCGTCCCCCTTCCCTTGGGGCTTCCGCACATGCCATCCTGGGCAAAGTTGCCCACACCTGGAACCCTGACCAGATGGAAACATCCAAAGCCGACAGTTGGCTTAGGCCACACTCACCAGTCTTCCTCAGGGATTTTCCCCATTGTGGGTGGGAGCCATGAGGTGATCCACCCACTGCCATTAACACTAACGTTATGCCATGGGAAAGAAAGATGAGCAAGAGATCCTGGCCCTGAGTTCTGAGCTCCTTTTGTCAGGGAAGGGCTCCTCGTGTCACCAGGCCCAGTGTTCCCTAACTGTGCCCTGTTGCTGAAGCAGTTTCATGGTGGACTTAATCCCTTGGAGTCAGGCCTCTACTCCAAGTGAGGTGCCTCACTGTACTTCGCAGAGCGTAGCAGATTGGATGGGAGATAGCCAGCTTAATGCCAGGGTTACGGGTGACAGCCACCACACTTTGCTCCATGGGTTGTGAAATTAAAAGCAATTCAGGCTCCCATTCTCCAGACATGTGGTCCTGCCAGAACCAGGCATGTCTTCTGGGGAAGCAGTTGAGCCAGAGTCCTCCAGCCAGTGCCAGAAATGCAGCCCAGGGTTGGACTCCCTCCTCCTGTTTGGTGGCATTTGCTCCAAATCACAGACAGGACTACACTGCAGACCGAATTTCTAGGGTTTTGCTTGCCATCTCCTTCCAGGTCCCTAACTTGCCCTGCTCAGCCACATAGTCTGGAACCCAGTCTGGGGGCAGACTCATCCTTCATCACTTCTATCTAACAAAGGAATCAGACCTGCACTGTTGCCACGTGTCCTGGATCAGGCTCAAGTTGCAGCCATCAAAAGAGACAGCAGAAAGAAGGGTCCTCCTGAGTGGCCCACAGGAGCTCAAGACAAGGCTGCGTGTTCACGGCGTCCCCATCCACAGGGGCTATCCCAGCAAGTCACTTGGGCCCTCTGAAAAGTGTCGGGCACCAGCCCCAATACCACCTCCCCTCTGAATACTTCTGAGTCCCTTCCACCCAAAAGAAACCAGAGGCAATGCTGGTGGAAGGAAGGAAGGAAGGAAGGAAGGAAGGAAGGAAGGAAGGAAGGAAGGAAGGAAGGAAGGAAGGAGACAGTCAGAATGACTCTAAGGTGAGTGTGTGGGCCCTGGTCTAGCACACCTAGTACTGTGTGACCTTGAGAAAGTTCCCCAGGCTCTTTGGAAGGCTTGATGCTGCTGTCTGTGGAAAACTTGATGACATGGATACTGTGTCCACCCCCCACATGCCTCAGAGCAGTACACCACTGTCCTACTGACACGTTACTGCAAGCTGCTGTGGCTGTGCATAGCTGAGAGCATGGTACTTGGGCAGCTGAGGCAGGGGGATTGCCTCAAGTTTGAGGCCAGGCTGGACTATTGTGTGAGACTGTCTCAAAAGAAAGAATGGGGGGAGGGGTGATACAAGGGAATTAGTGCCAAGCCTTGCTGCTGGCCCTCATCACCTGTTTTGACTGCCTACCACTGAATGCCCTTTCTGACCCCCGTGTCCACCCTGCATCCTCACATTCTGGAAGAAACAACCAATCAGTCACATCTAGGACAATTCCTGAAGAAGGGAACAAGGGAAAGGAACAGCTGGATCTTTTCACCTAATTAGCTTGTTACCTTCTACAACCATCATTCAGTGTGTGGAGGCCCGGCTGGCTCTGGCTGTCCACAACCACCAGCCATTAGGTGAGGCAAGGCTTGAACTCCTATTTTATCCCCATTTGTTCATAAGATGAGAGTGGCTTTTGCTTTAGAGTGTTCTGCGTTGTCTGACACCTTCAGGACCTCCAAGACCAGAACCAGCCAGAACCCCTTCTAGATGGATAGTAGAGAGCAATGCTGAGTTCCTTGTACTCTGGGGAGCCCTAACTCTCTGGGCACTGGGGAATGCTGATGGGAGAGGCCCTGGGCTGCTGTAGAAATGGCCTTGGCCAATGGTTGTTTAGCTCCCATCCTGACCCAAGCTTGCATCTGTTTGCTATCCTAGTAGTCTTAGCGTGAACTACCTCAGGCATGGCAGCCTGTCACACATAACCAAGGAATCAGCATCATCGGTCCAGGGTCTGAGAGCAAGCTCCAGCCCAGATGGCTGTGAGACATTCTGCTTCCCACACAGCTGCTCTCCAGATCGATAGCCCAGCCCCTGTGCCCTAACCCTAACCCTCCCCATGCCCAGCCAGCACTGCCCATCATGTCATGGTGACCCCATTCTGCAGTAACCAGAAGACTAGGGTTAACAGTAATAGCTCTCAGTACAGGTGAGAAAACAGGACAGCAGAGCTGAGACCTGCGCCACCATCTCCATGCTCCAAGAGCAACATTGTGTCTACCCATTGAATGGGCCAGAAGTCATAGCCAGGTGTTCATAGCCAGCAGTCAGTCATTCCATGATGTCAGCAACCCTCCACAAATGCCTACGCCTAGACATTCATGATGGGTATCAAGGCAAGGAAAATGTGGAAGGAGCCAGCCGAGGCAAGGCAGGCACTACTTAAGAGATCTGTCCTGCCAAGGGAAGAGGAACCATGGGGAGGTTCAAAGAGCTCAAGCGCTCCAAGGCTGGAGAAATCAGGGCAAGGGGCCTTCTTCAGCTGGAGGCCTGTGGGAAGTCAGCAGGCTCTGAGCTCTGGTGTTTGGAAAGCCCTTCCAGGCCCCTGTTCTGCACCTCAGAGACATCCAATGTAGGAATAGGAACATGGCCTCAGTCTCTAGCCAAGCCACCTCCATTATGCTGGCTAGGGATCAGAGAGGGTGCCACAAATGGACCTGGAATGTAGGCTTGCTGGATGTGATTCTTTAAGGTTCCAAGCTTGCTCTTCCTCTGTCCTCCCAAGCTCTGTAATTGTCACCATCTGTCCAGAGGAGAACCTCCTGCTTCCAGAGCCCGGAGGTGCCTTCTGATCACTAAATGGCTGGGTCACCAGCAGTAGAAGTCTCTTGCCTGTCTGTCATTCACAAGCCATCTCCTCTTTGGTCAAGGACACCCCAGTCCTGGCTCCTGCTCGACTGTGGATTCCTTTGGCTCATTCTTCCCCTCTGTGGGTGCCAGTGCCTCAGAATGTGACACATGAGAGTGTCCACTTGGCTGCTGGACTGGTGACTATGGGCCCCTGGGGCAAAGTCACTGCCCTTTGCTTCAGCCATGGGTTTTGGCAGCATGCAAGACAGGCACAGGGGCACAGGGACGCTTGGCCGAGAGCAGTGTGCAAGGCCTGTCCTCATGGGCACTGGCTTTGGCCACCTACTTGGCCAGCATCTCCCTAACTCCTGATGGTAGGAAGCAGCTACTGGATGTAAGATGTGTCTGAATGGAACCTGGTTGCTGGTTGCTGGAGCAGACACCCTTGCAACCTGGCTGAAGGCAGAGCAGATTTCTAAGGGGGCCCAGATCTCCACAGAGCAAGGCCAGCACCAGGAAGTAAGCTGCTGTTTATTCTCCAGATGCCTGACAGTTTAGGCAGCCAGTCTAGAGCCCGGTGGTAGCTCCTATCCCATTAGAGCCTCACAGAACTTCTGAGGACAAAGCCCCCCGGGGGGGGGCGTCCCAGCCCAGGATGGGGGGGAACAATCTCTGAAAACTGTTGCTCTCTTAAGTCTGCTTCACTGGATAGCAAAGGGTTAAACTAACTGTAGGTCACACAATGGAGGCAGAAACAGGAGGATCTCAAGTTCAAGCCCAGCCTGGGCTATAGGGTGAGCCCCTATCACAAACCCAACCACCCTAAAAAAAAAAAAAAAAGAAGAAGAAAAGGAAAGGAAAGGAAAACTCATATTCCCTGGTTTCAAGTTAGTTAGAGGACTAGTCTAAAACTAGTTATCAGGACCACATGTTTTTGGCTAACAGACATACAGACAGATGGAGGAGAAATGGGTGCACACTCTGGTTAATTGATTTTGTACAAAAGTGCTCATATTGGTCAGTGGACAAAAGATGGTCTTTCAGAAAGTGGTGCGTCCCCGTGGCAAGGAGAGTCAAATGGATGGTTCATCCCTTGAGCGTGAGTGGCTCCTGTGGCAGGGATAACATCCCCAGGGGTGTATTGCATCATGTCCTAAGCAGCTGCCACCGACTTTCTGGCTGATGAGAAAGCCAGTGTATTTTGAAAGCTTATTAGACAAGGCTTCATTAAGAGTCTGTGGGAGCCGAGGATGGCCTGTGACAAGCTGGACCCTTGCTCTTACAACTGCAGGCAAATGAGTTCTGCCAGCAGCTCAAATGAACTGGAAAGTGGATTCTTTGTCATCAGGCCTCAGAGGAGAGAGAGGCACCACATGGCCACACCCTGGTGCTGGTCTGGGAGAGCCTCAGCCGCTCAAACTGCTGACCCCAGGAACTAAGATGACAAGTGTGAGTTTATCAAGTAAATAAGAGTGTGGTCATTTACGATGTGACACAGAAAACTAGTACACTCCATGTGCCAGACAAAACATGAACCTCCACCTTGTTAAGAGCAGATAGAGAATTAGCTCAAGATGGAGCATAGGCCTAATGTAAACTTACAGCTAACAACAAAAACCCTGAGCACAGCCCCATGGACAGGTGGAGACCAAGATGGGCACCATGGTGAGGGGGGAGAGGAAAGCAGCAGTATGGTACAGCAGAGCTCGGGACCACATCATGATGTATGTGGGGGCAGCCCTGGCACCAGGACCTCTCATGGCACCCCAGTCCCTTTTGGTCCCCTGCTTCCAGCTGCTCAATCCCTACATGCTCATTCTGGTCCCAGTCTCAGGCCTTCCTAGGTGTGTGGTCCTCATCTGGTCACTTTCCACCTTTGCGTGTGGCCAATCAACAGCCACTTCCCCGCATCCTGAGAGTGTTGCTCAGTGGTAGAGTGCTTGCCATCAGCCACCTCCCAGCCAAAGCCATGGGAAGAACCCTGGATGGATAGATTCTGCGACTCACACACGAGCAAGGGCTCTTCTGCTGCCCCAGGAGCTGAGGTCCACAGGCTAGCGATCCTGTGCTAACTACATGCCTCCCACCAGAAGTTTCCATGAGGCTACCAAGACTAACAGCTGAGCAGGGAACACATTTGAGAAATTTTGAAGTTTACTGTAAATGCATGCATTGGGTAGGAGAGGGGTGTGGGAAGCTTCTGAGGCCTGGCCCTTTCTAGTAGGTTCCCCAGCGAAACAGGCAGCCCAGCTTGGAGTCATCAGTGACAACCAGGGCCCAAGGGCTTCCAGGTGAACTAAATTCCCAAGCATTTGTGTGTGTGTGTGTGTGTGTGTGTGTGTGTGTGTGTGTGAGAGAGAGAGAGAGAGAGAGAGAGAGAGAGAGAGAGAGAGAGAGAGAGAAAGGACCAAGAAATGGTACTGTCAAGGAAGCCGACGAAATAGTGCCTGTATGGAGGATGCTGTGAAGGGGTCTACTGAAACTGAAGTAGGGGAGTGGGAGGTTCTGGGCCTGAGGAAGGGAGGTACACAGTAGCACCGAGCCTGCACCAGACACAGTGACCTGCTGAGTGTTTGCCGTTTGGGCAGATCCATGTCCCCCTGCTTGCTTTTCTAAGGACAGGCTTTGCCTATGGAGTTCCATGGGAGGATTGGCTAAGGGCAGGGACAGAGTGGGCTGCAGGTAAGACTCCTCCAAAGTTCAAGCTTGAGACTGTTTTGGAAATACATGATGGCCCCCTGAATCTCTGGAGAAATGGTCAGTGGCTAAGGGCACGACTACTTTCCCTAAAGGTCCTGAGTTCGGTTCCCAGCACCCACATTAGACAGCTTATAACTAACAACAAAACCACTATTACCTCTTTTTTATTTTCAAAATATTTATTTGTTTTTGTTTTGTGAATATGGGTTTTTGCTTTCTGTGTACCACATGTGTGCATTGCTCTTGGAAGGCAGAGAGGGTGTGAAATCCCCTGAAACTGAAGCTACAGATGTTTGGGAGCTGCCATGAGGGTCCTGGGAACCCCTCTGAAGGAGCAGCCTGCTGTTAACACAGAGCCATCTCTCCAGTCCCCACTATTAGCTCTTACGGGTTCTGCGGGTCAGTAAGGAGCGGCCTGATTCTCTTCTGTCTGGGACTCAACAGGGATTTGAAGACAAGGATCTGGAGTTTTTGGAAGATCATTTGCTCCCGTGGGCTGAGCTGTTGGGAGCTAGACTGGACGGGATATGAAGGAAGAGTGTTTTGGGCAGTGAGAACACCTGGAATGGAGAGAAGAGACTGTTTGTACACTCATGGGAAGATCAGTGTCTTAGAACGAGGTTGCACAGGCCTGCAGCGCATAGGTGGATTGCACCTTAAGCCTAAGGATTCTGGGGAGTCCAGGAAGTGACTTGATGTTTATTATTTTAATTTAGTTGAACTACTCTTTTTCCTTCCTTCGTTTTTCCTTTTTCTTCTTCCTTTCTTCCATTTACAGTGCTAAGGATAGAACCCTGCACCTCACACATGCTTCACAAGCACACACACAGTCCATTGAGCTTATTAATCAGAGTGGACAAAACCAAGGGTTGGCCACTAACCTCAGCAGCGCATTAAAATCTGGTTTATTAAAAATAGTCAATATGGTGGCACATTCCTAAATCCCTACACTTGGGAGGCTGAGGCAGGAGAATCACAAGCTGAAGACCAGCCTGGTCTACATAGCAAGTTCCTGTTCCTAAATAACTAAATACAGTCAAACTCAACAAAACATACCACTTCAGAATAACTTCTTTGAAGTCACGGCAGCATATAAATATGGTAGCCCTAATTCTAATTAGTCTGAAAAGTAAAAACGTGGAGTCAGATATTAGAGGGTGAAAACGAAAGATCCGAGAAGCAGAGCAGCAGCCACTAGAGCTCTTACCGGTACAAATCCTCAGACTGAAAAGAGACAGAGCTCCTGTCCTCACCGCCTTACGTTCCTCTCTCCACCCAGCCATACTTCCCGTTTCCTCCTCCCTAGTGCTGGGATCAAAGGCATGAGATCCCAAGTGCTGAGCTTAAAGGTGTCTGCCACCACTGCCTGGCCTAGTCTGTGGTTAACCAATGGCTAACTCCACACTCGGCTCTCCAGGCAGGCTTTATTTGTTAAGAGCACAAACAAAATATCACCACAAGATATGTTTAAAACTAAAATACAGAGAGGAAGTTTGACTAGAATGCTAAGCAAATATGGTGCTTTGAAAGAAAGTGGCCCCCAAAGGGAGTGGCACTGTAGGAGGTGTGGCCTGTTGGAGGAAGTGCGTCACTGTGGGGGCGGGCTTCCCTCAGTGAGACTTTCAGCTAACTTCCTGTTACCTACCAGACGTTGCACTCTCAGCTCCAGCGCCATGTCTGCGTGCACGCTGCCACGCTCCCCTTCATGGTCACAATGCACTGAACCTCTGAAACGGTAAGGGAACCACCCCAGTTAAATGTTTTATGAGTCGTCATGGCCATGGTGCTTCCTCACAGCAATAGTAAACCCAAGACAGCAATCTTCAACGTTTTTAGAGATCATCAAAGGGTAAAGTTACGTTTTTCACAGAAATATAGTCCATTGGAATCACCATGTTGGCCAGCTTCAGAATACTTATTCACAGGATCTTCCCAGTCAGAGTGTTGTGGATGTATGAGCAGCGATGCCACCACCACAACTGTGACCTTGAAAAGAACCCAGTTCTTTGTCCCTACAGACAGCAAGATACAATGGCAGCCATTTACCTCGGCTTGATTTGTTTCCTGTTGTTCAACATCTCTGTGGTGAAGTACTCAGGAGGGCTCTGTTGTGCCCACTGGTACTGGCACTTCCCTGTCCACGACTGTTTGTCCTACATTTCAGAAGCTGATAAACATGGTCTACAGTGACCTGAAGCCAGCTCTCTGTTGTGAGAAACCACCTTTAGTCTCTGCTTTTAAAAGGTTTGGAAGAGTCTTGCCACTGGCATCTCCAATTCTGCTGAAGCTTAAGCAGAAAAGACAGAGGGGAGCTGGGTGGATGAAGAGCCCTTGTTCTTCCAAAGCCATAAGTTCAGTTCCCACAGCACATGCTGAAAAGCTCACAACAGTCTGTAACTCCAGTTCCAGAGGATCTTCTGGACTGCTTGGCCACCTGCGCACACACACACACACACACACACACACACACACACACACACACACACACAGAGAGAGAGAGAGAGAGAGAGAGATTAGTAAAAATAATTATTTTTAAGAAGGCAGAGAGAGGGCTAGTCAGACACACAAGGCCTGTCACCTACCTATGTCTTCACCACACAGCAGTTCAAACTACCGGACAGATGTTCCCAGAGGCTCCTCTGGGATGAGTGGAGAATGTGTCAGTCAGGGGGAGACAGGTCTCGGAGTCTCTCTGAGGACTGCCACCTGAGAACACAGCAGCCACTCATTCTCCGCTTAAGGAAGGTCACAGACCAAGACAGATCCTTGAGTTCCTCCTGGACTGAAAACCCCGCAGGGTGATTCACAGGTTTGTGAATCTGTGAACACTTGATCCACCCTTGATGGTTCTGCTTGGGGAGGTTATAGGATCTTTAGAGCATGGAGAGTTGCTGGAGGAAGTATGTCACCAGAGCAGGCTTTTTGAGTTTGGAACTTGGGGGTGGAGAGATGGCCCAATGACTAAGAGCACTTGCAGCTCATGCAATGCACACAGGTTCAATCCCAGCAGCCACACAGTGGCTCACAACCATCTGTGTAACTCCAGTTCCAGGGGATCTGACACCTTCTGACAAGGTGTACACAATACACATACATACGTGCAGGCAAAACACTTATACACATAAAATAAATAAAATATTTAAAAGAGTTCATAACTTCACCCCACTTCCGGTTTACTCTCTGCTTCCTATGTGCAGTAGAAATGTGACACCTCAGGTTCCTGCTCCTGCTGCCATGCCTCCCTGCTATGGTGGATTTTCCCTCAGCAACCTTGTAAGTCAAAATAAACCCTTCCTTCTATAAGTCACTTTTAGTCATGGCATTTTGTCACAACAACAGAAAAGCAACTAATACAGAAATTGGTACCAGACTTGGGCTAGAGAAACTGAATTGTAAGGATGGGTTTCTTCCCCCCCCCCCCGCCTTTGTTCCTTCCTTCCTTCCTAATTTTTTTTCCTTTGAGACAGGGTTTTCCTGTGTAGCCCTGGAACACTGTAGATCAGGCTGGCCTCGAACTTCCACCACCCATCATGGATGAATTTCTCTAGAGGGTTTGGTGGTAGCTGGAGCTGGCTTCCTAACTCTAGGAAACCTATAGTCACTAAAATCTCCCTTGGTAGCACAGAGAACACCGCAAGACCATGGTATGAATTATTTAGAGAACTATGAAAGAGAAGACCAGTGGTGGCACATGCCTTTAATCCCAGCACTCAGGAGGCAGAGGCAGGAAGATCTCTGTGAGTTTGAGGCCAACCTGGTCTACAGAGTGACTTCCAGGATGTCCAGAGCTGTTACACAGAGAAACTCTGTCTCAAGAAAAAAAAAACAAAAGACAAGAACAAACAAACAAAAATCTATGAAAGAGAAATATGTTTGCTACTCTTGATTCACCTTTGGTGAGGACCAAATACTTCAGTGGCTTTTTACATAAAACTGCCAATCATTTGTAGAAAAAGAAGTAAAATAATCATGCTGGCTGGTTGCTTCTTGCATCTCTGGATAAAGTGACAAAGGAAAAGATAATGATAAAATTAGCTAGCCCCAGGTGCACATAAGCAATGTAAAGGTTTCTAAGAGTTTCCTGGAAAACAAGTTCTCCAGCTGAACTCAAGCTGCCAAACAAACCAAATTCAAGCCCTCAACCAGATGACTGGCTGACTCAGGACACAGTTTTAAGTTCCAGACTTGAAGGGTGTCAGCAGTTAAAGTGAGGGCATGGACTGGAAGAGCATGGGAGCCTGTGACCTGGCATGGAGATGAGTGGGAGGATCCCAATGAGGCTGAGAATACTGAATGCTCAGATTTAGAAGGGCTTACTGTTAGCCCTGCGATTGACCAGGAAAAAAACCAGTTCTACCATTTTGGCCTACATTTGAAGCAAGCTGTATTAAAGTATTTAATACTGACCAAGACAGACTTTGATGGCCCCTCCCTGGGAACACCTCAGCTGAGTGATTACAAATCACATGTTATCAGTGGTTTTATAGACACTGTACTTTCCCATGAGGCTTTGTTGTTATTGTTCAAGAACTACAACTCCCAGCATCCCAGGAGGTTAGATGGAGAGGTGGGGCTTACAGGGTAATTTAGGGTATTACACTTACATCACCTGAAGAAGCATGGAAGTTTTCACAGTTTTTTTTTTTTTTTTTTTAAAGGGTGTCATAAGTTTATTCAGTTGGTTGGTTGGTTGAAGCATTTGTCAACAAATGGCTGGCCTACTGGGGAGCTGGAGATGCCCAATATCCTTGCTTTCATATCGATGAAAGGATTTTAAAGCTCACGGAAATTGGAATGCTGGATGCTGCCTGATCTTCCAGAGGACCCAGGTTCAATTCCCAGAACCCACATGGTGGTTCACAACCATCCATAACTCCAGTTTTGGATTATCCTACTCCTTCTAAATCTCTGTGAACACCGGGCATACACATAGTGCACAGGAATACACGCAAGCAAACACTCATATACATCAAGAATATTAATGAAATAAAAATAAACTAAAAAAATAAAAAATAAACTTCAAACCTAATCCCCCACAATGGGAAGACCTGGAAGACATGCCCTTCACCAATCCTATAAGGTACAAAATGGTGAGAGGGCCACCAGCATATCGGAAGAGCTTTGTTGACTATATAAACTTAGTAAACTAGTGACTCCAATCACAGCTGCTATACAAGGCATGGCCCTACTCAAGTGGGCTAACACGTCTCCTGCTACATGAAATGCAGCTGTTAATCTAGCAGATGCCTTTTTCTCTGCACCTGTCTAAGGACCACCAGAAGCAAATTGCTTTTCAATGGCAAGGCCAGCGGCACACCTTTACAATTCTACCTCAAGGTTATATTAACTCTCCAGCCTTGTGTCATAAGTTGTTCAAAGGGATCTTGATCATTTGTCTCTTCTAAATTTGCCAGACTGATATACTATATTGATGACATTATGCTGATTGAACCAAGTGAGCAGGAGGTAGCAACCACTTTGGACTTGTTGATAACACATATGTGCCAGAGGATGGCTGTATTGGCTAGTTTTATGTCAACTTGACACAAGCTAGAATCATCAGAAGAGGTAGCCTCAGTTGAAAAAAAATGAATCCATTAAGATCAAGCTGTAGACAAGCCTGTAGGGTATTTTCTTAAGTAAGCAGCACTCCTCCATGGCCTCTGCATCAGCTCCTGCCTGTTGAGTTTCTGCCCTGAATTCCTTTGATGATGAGCAGCAATGTGGAAGTGTAAGCCAAATAAACCCTTTCCTCCCCAAATTGCTTTGGTCATGGTGTTTCATCACAATAGTAACCCTAAGACAATGGAAAATAAATCCAACCAAAATCCAGAGGCTTCTATCTCAATGTAATTTCTAGGAGTTCTGTGTTGTGGGGCTTGAAGAGATGTGATATTCCTTATAAGATGAAAGATAACTTACTGCATCTGGCCCCTCCCACCACTAAGAAAGAAGCAGAAAATTTAGTGGGACTACTTGGATTCTGAAGGCATCACATTCCTCACTTGGGTGTATTATTCTGGCCCATATACCAAATTACTCAGGAAACAGCTTTGTGTGGGGCCTGGAGCAGGAGAAGGCTCTTCCAGGATGCTCTACCGCTTGAACTGTATGATCTGGTAGACTTTATGATACTTGAGGTATCAGTGGAAGATGGGAATGCTGTTTGGAGCCTTTGGATGGTCTCTATAGGTGATCACAGAAGAGACCTTTGGGATTTTGGAGCAAGGCTCTACCATCATCTGCAGACAACTATTCTTGACCTGCAATGGGACTTAGTAGAAACTGAGCGTTTGACAGTGGGCCACCATGATACCATGCCACTTTCACTGCCCATTGTGAACTGCGCATTATCAGAAGCACCAAGCATAAAGTAGGAGGTGCACATCAGTAATCCAGTATCAAAGTGATGCATGTGAGCTCGAGCTCAGGAAGATCCTGAGGGCATGAGCAAGTTACATGAAGTTGCCAAAATGCCTGTTGTTTCTACTCCTATTGCAATGCCATCTGCTGCCAAGCACACACCTACAGCATCACTGGGTGTGCCCTAGGATCAATTGACTAAGGAAGAGAAGATTAGGGCACAGCTTACTGCTGGTTCTGCACAATATGTGGGTAGCACTCAGAGTGGACAGATGCAGCATTACAAACCCTTTCTGGGACAATCCTGAAATTTTCACAGTGAGCAGAACTTCAGGCAGCACGCATAGGCATGCATTTTTGTTTGGGAGGAGAAATGGCCAGATGTGTGATTGTCCACTGACTCATGGGCTGTAGCCAGTGGATTGGCAGAGACTTGGAAAGAACATAATTGAAAAATTGAAGAAGTTTGTAGATGGGTATCCCTGTCATTGCTCAAATGGACCCATGTACAAAGTGGCCATGGTGAAAGAGATGTCGAGTTTGGTTATTCATGGACAAAACAACATGGACTTTCACTCACCAAGGCTGACCTGGCCACAGCTGCTGCTGAGCCCTCATTATGGCACCATTCCCCTAGGTGACCAGCCAGAAGCCTGGTGGCAGGTTGACTACACTGGACCACTTCATCTGTAAAAAGGACAACTTCTTTCTCTCTCTCTCTCTCTCTCTCTCTCTCTCTCTCTCTCTCTCTCTCTCTCTTTCATTTGTTCTCTCTCTTTCTTTCTTCTTTTTCTTTTTTTATTGGTTTTTCAAGACAGGGTTTTCTGTATTGCTTTGGAGCCTGTCCTGGAACTAGCTCTGTAGCCCAGGCTGGCCTCAAACTCACAGAGATCCACCTGCTTCTGCCTCCTGATTGCTGGGACCAAAGGCGTGCACCACCACTGCCTGGCAGAAAGGACAACTTTTTGTCCTTACTGGAGTAGACACTTACTCTGGTTGTGGATTTGCCTTTCGTGCATGTAATGCTTCTGCCAAAACTACCATACATGAACTTACAGACAGCCTTATCCACTGATACAGAATTTCACACAGTATTATTACTTCTAAACAATGAACTCACTTCACAGCCAGAATAGTGCAGCAGTGGGCCCAAGATCATGGAGCCCACTGGTCTTACCATGTTCCCCACCATCCCGAGGCAGCATCAGAATGATGAAAAGGCCTTTTGAAGACACAGTGACAACACCAATTGGATGGCAGTAGCCCAGAGGCTGAAACAGGATTCTTCAGAAGATAGTGTGTGCTTCCAATCAATGTCAAATATATGATATGGTGTTGTGGGATATTTGCACACTGTGTGAAGATGTACTGCTGTGATTGGTGTAGTAAAAGGGTAACAGCCAATAGCTAAGCAGGAGGTATAAGCAGGACTTCTAGGCAAAGAGAAAACTCTGGAAGAATAAAGGTGGAGTTGCCAGCCAGACTGGAGGAAGCAGGATGGGCAGTATAGAGATAAGGTAACAGACCATGTTAAGGCTAAGCTTTCATAATTAATAAGTCTGTGTGTCACTATCTATGAGCTGCAGTCCTGACAAGAAAGTACTGTTACTTCCATAGCCAGGATCTACGAGTCCAGAAATCTAGAAATGAGATTGGTTCCACTCTTAGTTACCCACTAGGAAAAATTTTGCTTCCTGTTCCTGAGACCTTAAGTTCTACTAGTCTAAAAGTTTTGTTTCTTGATGAGTGATCACTCATGCCAGGAGACACAACAAATATTCCACTGAATTGAAAGCTCAGACTTCCCTCTCATCATTTTGTGTTTCTGGTGCCTTAGATGTTCTCGGCCAAAATGCTAAGAAAGGATGACAGTGTTGGGAGGGATGAATGATCCAGATTACCAAGGAGAAATTGGATTGCTTCTTCACAATGGAGGTAAAGAAGATTATGTCTGGGGCACAGAAGATCTTTTAGTGCATCTCTTGGTGCTTACCATGTCTTGTGAATAAACTCAATGGGAAACTACAACAGCCTAATCCAGGCAGGATGACAAAGGGCACAGACCCTTCAGGAATGAAGGAATACCCCCCCACCCAATTCTCCGGAAAAGAGCTACAACCTAAGTTCTTATCTAGGATGGAGGAAACACAGGATGGGTAGAAGAGGGAGGTAGTTACACCAGCTGAGGCAATGTGACCAGTTAAAAACAGGAACCCTGTCTCAGGAAAACAAAACAAAACTAAGAATGTGGTTGTGTATATAGTTGAGTTTTGTTTCCTTTTAGTCTTTATCTTATAATGTAGCATCAACTGAGATAATATCATATTTAAGGTGAGACACTAAAAGAATGTCCCTCAAGATACATTACATCTATTCTAAGATATATATTGCATTTCCAGCTGTACATGGTATAATTATATCATGTTAGGCACAACTAGAACCTGGCTATTGTTTACATTTGGAAATTAAACACAACATTAAGAGATATGATGGTGCCGAGTTGGCAAGGGGTGGGCTTGTGATGGCTGATCTTGTTTATCAACTAGACCACATCTGGAAGCAGCTAAAACCCAAGCATATGGGCACATTGTGTGCAAACCTGTGACATATCACTCTTGATTGGATCATGTGAGGTGGGAAGACCCACCCTAGGTCTGGATGACTTGAGCTTGAAAGACCTACTCCTAACCTTGGCCACACCTTCTGGTGACCTTGCCACCCATACCCTATATAGACCCTACTTTTCAGCAAAAGTATCCTGGTGGGGCTGCTGCTTAGACTAGAGAGGTCACAAGAAGACAGTTCCTGTGCAAGCTATCAAAGACAGAACTTCCTGCCCCATGCCACTCACAGGTTAACCACCTTCACATGCTGGGCTAGGGTGCTCTGGGTCTCTCCATCTTCCTGAAGTCAGCTGCTCATGCTAAGTCTACCTTCTCCTAGCTAGCTGCTCAGTGCAGCCCCCCCCCCATGGCACCATGTTCACAGGCAGCACCTCTCAGGACTTCTGGCTGACTTTACAGGCCTGACCTGTGCAGCCTGGAGATGGAGAATGTGCAGTGGAAACCCAAGTTATATGACTCAGGAAATCATCTTGTCATGTATCCATACGTGACAGTGCATTCTGACTTCAATTTCCCCAATAGTAGAGGGAAGGTGGCCTACCTGGTCCCGGAGGGCTACTCTGTCCCTGATATTCTGATCCCTTGTGCTTGAGCCTGTAGTCTCGTCAGCATACCTGCTGGGTTGGCCTGGCAGGTACTGCCTCAGCAGCAGACAGAGCCGCTCTAAGCCTGGGGGCTTGCTGGTCATGAAACTGCCCTCTTGATCTTTGTTAAGTAGCTGAAGGACCCCAGCCATTTCTCCAATCAAAACTCCTGAGCAAGAAGTTAGGAGGAGACCAGTAACTCAGAGTGAGGACCCTTACAACATTCAACCCTAAATGGGATGCTGCACCAAATCCCTCCCCTTAGGGCTCAGGGAAGCCAGCATAAGTGGAGGGAAGAGTGGAAGAGCCAGGGGGATTGGAAGACACCAAGGAAACAAAAGCTTCTTCTAAATACAACTTGAACAGTGCATATCTGAACTCACACATACACTGTGGCACATGCATAGGGTTCTTCATGGGTCTGCACCAGAGTCCAAGAGATGAGGAAAGTGGACACAGGCCTCTTCCCTAACCCAGAAGCTATCTCCAGTTGAAAATCACTTTCAAATGAAAAAATTTAAGGTTGTCTCACTGAAGAAACAAACCACTTTTTTTGGGGGGAGGGGTTGAGACAGGGTTTCTGTCTCAGCAGCAGACAGAGAGCCGCTCAGGGTAGTTTGCCTTCCTTAGCTTCACTCACCAGGCTCTGCTTCCCAGACAAAGGCTGCTTTTTCTTGTCATTCCACACATCCCTTTGAAACAAAATCCAACATGCTCTTCCCAGCCACTTGCTCGTCCTTGCAAGCTGCTCATGTGGGTGCTAGGTACAGACATTTTCCCTATAGACCATAGGGATCCTGCTGGCCTAGATCCGCCTGAGAGCAGGAGCTGTTCTAGAGTCTGAAGATGGGGAGGTACAGGTGATGGTGGATGCTCTTCTGCATTCTGTGACCCCCTCAGGTATGAACCTGGAAAGTCAGCTGGATCCAACTGAAGCCTCCCTCCCCAAAGACAGGTTCCTACAGATGACCCCCTCAATGTGGGGCACAAGCAAATTGGGTAACTACAAAGTGAGGCTACTACACATGGCAACTACAGACCTGTTGCACTCTGAACTGGTAGACAAATGGTTTGTCCACAAGCACACAGCGTGCCGGTGAGTGAGGTGAGTGACAGACAGCTTGTGCCTGCCTGTCCTTGTCCTTTTGCACTAGGTGGAGATGCTACTGCCCTCAGCTCCAAGCCCATGCAGGCAGAGCGCCCCCTAGCTCTCGGCCATCATGTCTGCATAGCATTGTTGTTTGGGAAAAACCTGAGAGGCAGTCAGGGATGACTCTTCAGGGAACTCAGTATTGGGCTACCAGTGGAATCTACTTCCCTCCCCTTCCTCAGGATTTCTTGTGGAAACTGGGTGGGCCTCCAGAGGCCCAGGCAACTCTATATCACCATGAAAAGGGAGTGGTTGCCCTGGCCGTCCTGCTGGGTGCTGGCTGATGGCCAGCCCTGGTTTTCAATATTCTGCTGCTAAATGGGACCCAGATGTTACTTAGTAATCTGATGTCAACAGCGCTCCACAGGCAGTTTCTGTGGGTGGACAGAAGCCTCAGACACCCACACCCCACACAGCTTTGGGAGGCACTATTGATGTAGCAAGTTGGGGGGGGGTTAGCTGGGCAAACTTAAGGGTTATTATCAGGTTGGTGAAGTGACTGCACAAGGTAATGGGTAGGATCTCAAGCAGAATGCTGGCATTATAGGTACGTACAGCAGGCCCAGACAGCCTGACTCCATGTGCTATTAAATGTGTTCTTAATCTGAGGCCTGCTCTCCATCAAGCTTGGGAGGATCAGACTTGGGGAAGGATATCCAGGAAAGGTGACAGGATGTCCTATGTCCTCCTCGTGCTCTATGAACTCTGCTGGGTACCATACACATTCTTCTTCAATCAGGCATTCTGTACTGACAGCAACCAGGCAGAGCCTTCTTGGTGCCAGCAAAGCCCACTGTCCTTGAGAGCAACTTGCAACACGGTGGTCTGAAAAGCAGAAACTGGGAAGAGATTGGGAGGAGCCACAGTTGAGATTCAGCTCTGCCTGATTCTAGGCAAGGGTTCTTTTCCCCGGACTCTGGCAGGCATGGCTCTGGGAAAGAGTTAAACCAGAGGCTCTGTCCTGGAGTGATGCCAACATGGGAAGGAGAAAAAGGAGAGAAGGAGCCAAAAGAAGGCTGGAAGGGCCAGGAGCCATCTCTGGTGGATTAGTGATTGAAACAGGGACAGGATCTCACTGAGTGACAGCCTGGGGGCAGTGGCTCTGGAGGAAGTAAGGCGTGCCAATTTATGGAAATCTTTATTCCCAGGCTGGCTCTTGGGTCAGAAAAGAAGGGTGCAAAAAAGGGCATTATAAGGGCAACTGTGGTATTTAAATAGGAGTCTATTTTCTGTAAGAATAGTGTGTCAATATATGGTTTCTTTCATTGACATGTAAATTGTAGCTGTGTAAGAGAATATCCTGTTCTTAGAAAACACAGCTGAAGCTAAGGGTGATGACTCACAAGGCTTTAACTTACTTTCCAACGGCTCCACAAATAACGCCATCAAAGTGTAGACATACTGGATACGAAAATGGCAACATGTGACAGCTGGTGAATTCAGATGGAGGATAGAGACACATGCATTAAATTAGTACAGCTTTGCTCTATGTTTGAAAACTTTCCAAGGAAAAGGGAGAAAGAAGACAAAAAAAAAAAAAAAGTGTGAGCAGGTAGAGAAGTCAAGAAAGAGACAAGATGGCGGCCTACCCTCTAAGAGGAAAGGGTGCTGCAGCTGGAGAGGGCAGGAGACAGGCTACAGAAGGCAGGGCCAGCGAGGAGTGAGCAGGCGGCTGAAGAACAGAAGGGCTACCAGGCTCAGCGGTGCAGGAAAGCTGAGGGGAGGGAAGCCATCCTTCCAAGCCTGCATGGAGCCCCCACCCTATCCCACCCCACCCCCAAGTCTGCCTCTGAGCACAGCAGATATGGGAAGTCCTGCTTAGTTAGTGTGGGGGAGGCCTTTCTGCGAAGGTAGAAGGACTGACAGGGACAGAGCAGGGCCCTCTTGCTTCTGTCATACATCTCCCCTCCATGTGGCATTACCTGCCTCCCCCAAGGTGTAAGCCCCCAAGATGCAATGACTCTTCATCCATTCTTTTTGTTATTGTTTTATCCCCAGCACTGGCCAAGGGCTTGACAGTGGTGGCTGGTGTCTGCAGGGTGTCCCTGGGCAGGTACTTTATGGGATAGTAAGGTGAGGATCTGCTCAATGTCACCCTCTCGAACCATCTGTCATCTTTTGTCCCCCTGTCCACTCCATCACCAGCCTAAAGCATCTTCCCTTTATAAAATCTTTGTGTCCAAATCTCCCTCCCTTTTGTTCATATTTTATTAGTGAGGCGAGGTCTCGCTGTCGAGTTGGCTTTCCTGGACCCCATTTTGTAGACCAGGCTGGCCTTGAACCATTCATTCTGCTTCTACCTCCCTAGTTCTAGGTTTACAGATGTTGGCTACCAGGCCTTCTCTTCTAAGGATACGTGTCCCTGGGTGGTATCACACCAATGGCCATCTAACTAGCCACCCCTGCAGCAATTAATTTTCAGAATTTTTAGGGAGCCCCATTTCAACCCACAAAGAGAGAAACAACAGCAAGAGAAAGGAGGGCGGAGGAAGGGCAGCTCAGGCTGGGGGGCGGGGCTGGGGCGGGGCTGGGGACAGGGCGGGGCGGGGCCGGGGGCTGGGCCAGGGGCAGGGCTGGGGGCAGGGCCCGGGACAGGGCTAGGGACAGGGCTGGGGGACGGGGGGGGGGGGAGGGGGGGGGGGGGGGGGGGGGGGGGGGGCAGGGGCTGGGGACAGGGCTGGGCTGGCTCATTGCTTCCTTTCCTGTTGCTGTGAGCAGAGTACCTGCAGATGCAACTTAAGGGAGGGAGAGTTTCAGTCCATCAGGGTGGGGGAGATACCAGAAAGCAGTTTGGCCCACAGCAGCAGGGGCCAGGAAGTAGAGAGTGAGGCAGGAGGTAGGTGCTGTTTTCTCTTTTGTTTATTTTGTGTGTGTGTGTGTTTTACACTTACTTGTGTGCATGCACATGCGTGTGTATGTGTGTGTGTGTGTGCACACGAGCATGTGTGCATGGGCACACACACGTGTGTGTTGGCTGGAAGACAACTTGCAGGAGTCAGTTCTCTTCTCTCACCATCCCAGTCCCTGGGATCAAACTCACAGTCATCAGGCTTAGCACAAGTGCCTTTATCTGCTGAGCCTTCTCTTGGGCCTGTTTCTTTTAAGACACTTGCACCCACTTGTGTCTCAGCTTCCTAAGCACTAGGATTCTAGGTGTGTTGCTGCCATGACAAGCTTTAGGGGTTGAGTAGAACCTCAAATGTGGTTGTTTGAGTAAGAATGGATCTCATAGGGCCATATATTTCAATGTTTGGTCAGTAGGGAGTGGCGCTACTTGACAGAGATTTTTAAATTGTGTTCTGTGATTCTCAGCCTACCTAATACTGTGACTCTTTAATACAGTTCCTCATGCTGTGGTGGCCCCCGACCATAAAATTATTTTTGTTGCTACTTCATAACTGTAATTTTGCTACTGCTATGACTTATAATGTAAATATATGATATGCAGGATATTTGATATGCAACCCCTGTGAAATCCCCAAGGAGGTCACAACCCACTGGGTTAGGTTGAGAACCACTGGATTAGGTGGTGTGGCCTTGTTGGAGGAGATATGTCTTCCTGCCTCCTAGCTGCAGTTCTGGATGTAGAACTCTCAGCTACTCTGCAGGACCATATCTGCTTTGCACGCTGCCACACTTCCCACCATGATGACAATGAACTAAACCTCTGAACTGTAAGCCAGCCCCAACTAAATGTTTTCCTTTATGAGTTGCTGTGATCACGGAGTCTCTTCACAGCAATAGAACGTTGACTAAGACAACCTACTTCTGCCTCTTACAGTTCCAGAGAAGCATAGTAGCATCTGCTACTGAGGAACTGTTATGAGCAGTTTGCTGCCTGCCTGGTCCCAGAGCTGTGTCAGCCCCAAATAACACACAGAGATGCTGTATTAGATATAAAGCTGTTGGCCAATGGCTAGAACTTCTTATTGGCTAGCTCTGTCTTAAATATTAACCTATTTCTATTGATCTAAGTGTTCCCACATGGTCTTATCTTACTGGAGAGAAGGTCTGGACATCTTCTCTCAAGTCCCTACATCTTGACTTTCTCTACTACATCTCCCAGAATCCTCCTTGTCTCCTAGTCCCACCTTTCTTTCTTTCCTATTGGCCAACAGGGCTTTATTCATTAACCAATAAGAGAAACATATTTACAGAATGACATCTCCCATCATCTCCTCTTTTCTGTCTAAAAAAAGAGGGGTTTAACTTTAACATAGTAAAATATATAATAAAAGAGTTATTAAATAAGGATTATAGTTAACAATATTTAGTTCATTAACATTTAGCAAGATTTAAAGAAAATATTCCATTATTTATCTTTTGAGTCTAAAGTCTTATATGTAACTTATCTTTAATCCTAAGGAAAAAAACTATAACCATAACTACCTGTCTTCAACTCCATCAAAGACCAGAAAAGGATAGTATATAAACTCTAGAAATGACAAAGACAAATTGCCTGGTCAGTCACCTGAAGTTCTTCTGTTATGTTCCATCTTCAGCCTAGTGTATCTGGCAAATTCCTCAGCAAAGCAGGAAACTTTGAACTGTCCACCTGTACTGGCAGTTTGTCTGTCACTTTTCTCTCTGTCCTGTAGAATGTCTGGCAGACTCTTCCATGAAGCAGGAACCCTACAGCAATATCCATCTTGTTTTAGCAGTCACTTTTCTGTGAGTCCTGCATGTCCAGTTTATACAGCATAAGTCAAACAGTCCCGACAAGAGCAGTTTCTTGCCCAAATGGCTAGTCTTGTCATATTGAAAGCAAATTCCATAACGAGTTTCTTTGATGTCCATCTTCCTTTCTGGTGCAGGTGGTATTGCCAGGAGCACTTGTGCCTCACTGTTAAGAAAAACCCTGAACCATTTTAAATACCATATTCTGTATGTTTTAGAAAATTTTGAAGAATGTCCCGTGCTACCGTCTCGCCAGCAAGAACAACGCGGCACACTCAGGATCCTTCTGCAGTAAAGCTTTAATGCATCTTGTGAGGGAGAGCATAAGCTTACAGAGCGGAGACCCCAAACATCCAAAATCCAACCCTTATATAGGTTTACAACCTTCGCCTTGGACGTGTCACCTCCTGATTGGCTGTAGCCCATCGGCCCATATGTTGCCACGGGAGAGGCAGAGGCCAAGGGAGGGAAAATCACCCTGCACCTGCGCACTGACTTGTTTACTCTCAACGCCAGCCGGATGCAGGTGCCATCTTATAATGGAGAATGCAGGGACGGCTCCCTACAGAAGAATACCTATCCATTTGAAACATCTCTCTCTCTATATATATATGTATGTATGTATATATATATATATATATATCCCAACTAATATAAATTTTGACTATCATAGGTAACTATCTACAATCTCTACTTAATTATACATTACATTTTTAAATAAGCTATATAAACCCAATACCTAAACAAGAGGAGAAATATACATATCACAAAATTGATCTTAAATTGTATCAATAAATGAAAATCCATTCCAAAACAAAGTCTTCATTTTTATACCATAATCCCCTTTTTGCCTTTAAAAAAGAGATTGGTTGTGATCATTAACCATTTATGATTAACCCCATTTAAATGAAAACAAACATTTATAAACAATATTTGGGAATTTGGGCATCGTTCTTTCCAAACTGCTTCCTGCTGGTGGGGGTGCTTTCTTGGGAATCCTTAGAAGACACAGAAATGCTGGCTGTAGTGGTCTGCAAGGCTGCCTTGTCCCAGAGCATGAGTCTATGGAGAACGTGTCCACAGTGTCCACAGATTCAACATCAACAGCTAGGCAATGAACTGACTCTGGGGCTGCTTGTGGGCAGAAGGCAACTCATCCAGACCATCATAAGAGAAGTGGTGGAAGCTCCTCCCATTCTATGTGGTCCAGGACCCTGAACAAAGTCAGAAGGAAGAGGTGGGACTCAGAGAACATCTTTGTCAAGAGGTAGGACAGCCCAAAACAGAAAGAAAGTGCTTGGTAGTGGGAGGTGGTGTTTCCTCCTTACAAGAAAAGTGGTGGATTTACACAGTCCTCTGCTGTTCCTGGGCTCTTGCTTCATGCAGACTCCAAGCTATAGGCTGTCCAGTGTCCTGTGAGGGCCTATCTTGTCACCACACTCCTGTTGAGGTCTCTCTGGAAAGACTGGCCACACAGCTACCCCTACAAGAAGCTAAGGGACTATGGTTCAGGGACCCAGAGCTGGGGAAAGGCTCTGTCTACACAGAACTGCCTGTGGGTACCATCTGGTTGAACTGGTTACCAGTGGACCCCATCATTAACCCAGGCTGAACCACTATCTCCATTTCATATCTGCTGCTATGATTTAAAAAAAAAAAATACCCTGACAAAAAGCAACTTGGGGGAGAAAGGGTTATAGTCCGTCATGGTGGAGAGTCACTGGCAGGAACTTCAAGAAGTTAAGAGCAGTGAGAAATGAATGCATGTGTGCTCCTGCTCAGCTAGCTGGTTTGTTGCTCACCTATGTTCTGCTTGAAATCTGCATTCTGATACAGTCAGGACTCTCACAGTGGGCTGGATCTTTCCACAGCAATTAATTTAATTAAGAACAGCTCCTGCGGGCATAGCCACAGGCCAACCCAATATAGAGAGTTCCTCATTGAGGCTCTCAGCCCAGATCATTCTGGGCTGTGTCAAGTTGACAAGTAAAGCTGTCCATCATAACCCCTCATAGAGGACTGGCAGCATGCCCTCTCAAGCTTTGGTTTCCTCATTTGTACAAAGAAGACTCGAAGCTATAAATAAGAATGCAAGGCAGACACAGTAACAGTGGGAGCTTGGGATCACGTCGGGGCAGGACTGTGGTAAGTCTGTTTCCTGACTTCCTAGTCTGTGAAATGGGCATGGTGTTGGCACAGGTCAGGGCTGCTACTAATGGCCCTGACACTGTCCAGCACTGTATTGTGAGGCATTATGAAGCAGATAATGGTCCTTTGTCATCTCTGAGGGCAGTGTACATTGTTATTAATAATCAGCCATGAGCTTGAACCTTTTGGGACAGGAGTCTGAGGGTGGTGGCTATACTCAGGGTCCCCAACCTGGCAGCTCTGCTATCCTAGGACACTGCCAGGTCTAGGAGGTACAGGAAGGACAGATAAGCCCCCTCTTCAGGGGGAACTCAGATCTAGGTTTTCCCTCCTGGTAGGTTGTTCCTCTCCTGGAGTGGCCTTGTCCTACCTCAGCACAATGATGAGAAACCCTTCCCTGGCCAGAGATATTTAGGAGCTTTAGGAACTTTTCACAGGGTGAGGAAGATAATCAAAGCAGGCCCGTCTGTATTACTTGTTGGCTAGTGCTGGGATGAACACCATAACCCAAAGCCAGAACTAAGGCAGAAGCCATCCTTACTGCTTACTCTCCATAGCCCTCTCAGCCTGTTTTCTTACACACCCCAGGATCACCTGCTGGGGTGGCACCCTCCCACATCAATGGCTAATCCAGAGAATGTCCCCACAGACTTGCCTACAGGCCTATCTGATAGAGGCATGTTCTCAGTTGAGGTTCCCTCTTCCCAGATGACTCTAGCTTGTGCCAAAGTTGACAAAAAACTGAACAGTAGGATAAAAGGTCATGATGGCTCAGTCTAAGTCAGGATAATGCAGAGTTCAAATCCATGCTGGGCTACAAACAAGACCTTGTTTCAAACAACAACAACTTACACACACACCAGCCAGCAGCCATGAGGAGCTGCAGGACACAGGCTGTCTAAATGTACTTCAGCATCCTAGAACAGGAGAACCTTTGGGAAACCTGTACCATACTGGCTCATTATCGATGTGAGTCATTGAGAACAGGAAAGAGGGTGTGAGAGAGTTCCTGGGAGTCAAATGTTCTGAAATCTAAATGCATCCTCAAACACAAAATACCTACTTTAAAAATGTACATTTTGATAAAAACAAGTGATCATAGAAAGGGTCTTATTTCAGGAATAGCTACAGTTTAGAGATCTTTATTTTACTTTTCTTAGATTTTTCCTTTTTCATATTTTTAAAATTTTATTTTATGTGTGTGTCTTGCCTGTATGTATATGTGTACACCATGGATATGTCTGTGCCCAAGGAGGTCAGAAGAGGGCTTTGGATTACCTGGAACTGGAATTACAGGTGGTTGGGAGCTGCCATGTGGGTGCTGGGAATTGAACCTGGATCCTCTGTAAAAACAGCAAGTGCTCTTAACCATTGCGCCATCTCTCCAGTACCTAGAGGTTATCTTTATACCTTAAAAAAAAATCTCAAAAAAAAATCTCTTGTTCTTTTGACAGGAGAGATGGCTTCAGTGGTGAGGAGAGTGTGTTCTAACAGAGGACCTGAGTTCAGTTCCCAGAACCCATGTCAGATTCTGCTACCTAAATGCTCCCCAAGCTCTCATGACAGCTCCGGGGGATACACCTGCATATACCCCCACACATACACATAATTAAAAATAAAATAAAAGGGAGGAAGGAGGCCAGCAGGGAGGAGGGAGGAAAGGGAAACAGAAACAGCCACAAAGCTCAGAAGCAAGTCACACCTGGGAAGCCATGGCAACTGGGTAGATAGATGCAGGGAATCCTGGGTCCCTCTGTAGGGAAGAGCCTCAGAGGACTCAGAGGAGCAGGATCAGAAAGCCGGGATCCCCTTAGGCCTGAACTATAGTGACCCACACTGGGGAGAGGGGAGGTCTGTCTAGTCCAGCCCACCTGAGACGGGGAGTGTGGATTGAGGGAAGAAGCACAAGAGATGGGATAGAATTGGAAGGGCACCTGGATCAGCCCAAGCTTATTATGCAAAGATCTTTAATGCCCCAATCAAAGGGCGGACAAAAGACCTCCTTACCCGGATACAAAGAACACATAAGCACAATTATCTTCTCAATACCCAAAACATCAAGTAACCACACCCTAAAACAAATATCCTGTAAAGGTAAGACATCCATTAGTTCTTCTTAGGCCAAACATTCTGTTGTTTAACCTTGAAAGAGCAATTTGGGTTTGAATTCTGACTTTAAGTCAGGACCAAGTGGAGCCATTTTTATGGACCCAGACACTGAATCCTCCAACTCTGACCCAGGTCCCACTGTGTCAGTTTCTTTCCTTGTTGCTGTCACCAAACACCTGACAAAGCAATTTCAGGGGGTTGGGATTTCTGGCTGATGACTCAGGGGATAAAGTCCATGAACCACAAAGGACACGGCAGGGCAACTAGCTCTGGCTGTGTTGGGAGCGTCCAAGGCAGCTTGCTCTCATTTCTGTGGACCAGAAAGCAGAGACAGGGCAGGAAGCAAGGCTGCCTATAACTCTACAGCACACCCCCCAACTTACCCCCCCCCATGCTCTGTCCAGCTGCTTCATCTCCCATCCAGCAACAAGGCTGGCCTTATCTACTCTTCAAACAGGTTGTCCCCTCTCTGACCATAATTACTACCCTAGCAGCTCTGCCTGTCTCTCTCTCTATGTCTCTCTATCTCTGTCTATCTCTCTCTGTCTCTCTCTCATTTCCAAATGGCTATTCTCTCTGTGTGGCTCCCTCCTTATATTTTACGTGTACAAGTGTTTGTTTACCTATATGTATGTGCACTATGTATCTGCAGTGCCTGGGGAGGCCAGAGGGAGGCGTCAGATCCTGTGGAAATGGAGTTGCAGACAGCTGTGAGCCTCCATGTGGGGGCTGCAAACTGAACCTGAATCTTCTGCAAGAGCAGCAAGAGCTCTAACCGCTGAACCGTTTCTCCAGCCACCGTCTCCCGGCAGCCTCTCCTCCACCAGTCGTTTTCATTGTTTCCTTGGGTCATTGCCCCTCCTGCCAGAGGGACATCCCTCAGATAGAATAGTCATCTCCCTTTTTAAAAAATAGTCACTTTGTAGCCTGAAACTCAATGTGCAGCCTGGGCTGGCCTGGAACTCACTACACCTCTGCCTCATCCTCCCACATGGTAGGATTATGGCCACGAATCACCATGCCCAGCTCCATCCTTCAGACCCTTCCCCTTCAGACCCTCCAGTTACAAAAGGGGATTTATTATGAGATGCTTGTCTGTCTCCTGGTTGTTTGGAAAGCCAGAGCATCTAGTAGCTGTTCTGCTCAGAACAAGAGCAGTCGGTGATGCAGCCCCACCTGGAAGATGAAGGCTGGAAGCCTCTGAGAGCCACTGCCATAGGGCTGTGCTGAGAGGCTGGAGACTCGAGAAGTGGCATCCACAGGCAACAGCAGCACTGTAGGTGAGCTTTCTGCAGAAGAGTACAGTTTGCATGTGATGGCCACCTTTCTCCTCTTCCACAATCATCCCATCACGATTCCTGTTGGATGGCACTGCCATATTCAGCCTGTGTCCACCCCTGTCCAGTTACTGCCTTACATGTCAATAGTCTCTAGGAATACTGCCAAAGACACACAGAGAGACGCTTTACTAATCTCACAGACCTCTTTCCAGTCACATTGACAATAAGGATGATTCATTACAATGGCCAGGCATGGAGATCAGAGACCAGATTTCAAATTTGCTTTGAGCTTGAGGGTAGGCTCTGGGGATATTTGTGAAGCCAAGCAAGAGCCGAAAGGAAGTGATAGAGTCTGTGCACTTTTCCTCAAACCTCACAGCTCTCTTGGGTCACCAACTCAGAAAATGGTGGAGTCAATGTGAAGTGAGATACACATTTCCAATGGGACATTTTGTACAGGCGTAAGTCAAGCACTGATGGTTTCAACAGAGACATCAGTCATTCAAATCCCTCAATGTTAATCACCTCAGATGCCCTAGAAATGGATAAAGGGTAACCATTATAGGGTGGCTATATTCCCAACTAAAATTTGGGGCTTTATTTCCAAGACTGGGAAAGTAGTCATTGCTAAATAGAAAAATAAGCTCATTTAATTGGTTCAATAACCATCAGAACTGGATGTTCTTATTCCCATTTTACAGATAAGTACATGGTGGCTCAGAGAGGCTAAACAACCTGTTGATAGTTGAAGAACAATCCTGCAGTCCTCAGAGGATTTGGCTGAGGTTCAGGTTATCTGATGCTTCCTGGGGTATCCTGAACAATGTCTTTACCCTGAGCCCTTGAGTCCTTTTAGCTCCAACCTTTGCATTCACACAAGAAATCTGAGGTGTCACAGCTTTATAGATCCAGAAACTTCTATTTCCCAGCCATGGACTACTCTAGGGACTTGTAGGAGTCTAAGTCATTGTTAGTGGGGGCCTGGTCTCCATCACACCCACCGATGGCCCTGACCTTAGCTATTCCTGGAAACACTCCATCATCACCTCCCTGCAGGTCTCCACATCCTCCTACTCAGTGTCCTATGGCCCCTGACCAGACTCCTGGAGGGGAAGGTGGGTATCTGTCTTAGTCTGCAACTACTGGGGGTGTGCATGGATCAAGAGGTGCATGGAAAGCTCACTGGTTTCTGGGTATCTGGCCCCCACCTGGGCAACCTGCCCTCTCTTGCCTGCCTGTGACCTGAGCTGCAGACTGGGACAAAACACCTCCTTCACCTACCACCCAAGTTCACCCACCAATGCTCCCTTATGCCTTTGTATAATCCCCAAGGAATCTGGCTGGCTGGCTCCCTGGAGCACCTGTGAGGTCCACCCACCCAGCACACAGCTTTCCTGTTGCCACTGACACATCCAGGACACAGATGAGGAGTCAGAACATCTGAACATCTCAGGCCATATTGGGGGAGAACACTCTGCAGAAGAAACTATACTCTCAAGGGTCAGCATTATCAGAGCTGCTCACTCATGCCAAGTAATTTGGGCTGTAGCCAAAGTAAGTGGGGAGCCATTGAAAGTCATTGTGTAAAAAAGGGCTATGGCCTATTGGAAAACTCTTTGACTGGGGTGTGGAGCTGGGCTGTGGGGTCAGGGTCAGGAAGGGCCACAGGACAAACCGATTCTCCATTTACCTCTTGTCCCCAAATCTAGCTGAAAAGGTGAAAGCAGGATTCCTTAGCGCACATAGTAGGTGCTCAATAAACATTTTTAAGATGGTTCTATTGCTTAAGTTAATGTATGGCCACAAATATCCTAGAAAAAAAGGAAGAAGGACACTCGGGCTGAGGATACCTTATCCAAATGCTTAGGACCAGGAATGCTTCAAGTTTTATATGTGGAATATTCTACAAATACACAATGCGGTATCTTCAGGGAAGGTTCAAATGGAAACATGGAATTAATTTGTTTCATGCATACCTGAAATGCTTAGCCCGAGGTTGCTCTTATATAATGTGTTTGACAACTCTCTGAAGCAAAGTGCTGTTTAATCTTCTACTTGCAACATGTAATATTCCCAGAGTTGCAGACTTCGAGCATGTGGAATACTTGTACTAGGGAACTTGGGCTTGAGGCTCCTGATCCTTCACCAGTCAGCATCACCTTGCTGGAACAGCCACCTTTGCTGATTATGGGACCGCCCTTTAGGCAATGTGACAGGAAAGTACAACGAGAAGCCAGCACTAAGGTAGGAGGGTCACAGGACCTGTGTTCCTGAAAGCCAACCTCCCTGCCACCTGGCCAGTTGGGATGGAGGGTGCAGTTTTCTACAGTTCCGAGGGAGTGGGAGCCCTAACTGGACAGGGCCCTGGTTTCCACTTACAGGATGGAAGGAAGTGGAGTGCTGGCATTTCTATCCCTGAAAGGAATAAGAAATCAGTGGGTGACTTCCCATCGCCTGCCCTGTGAAGCTGGGGACAGTGCAGTGTTCAGAGAGTGAGACAGTGAGAAAGTCACCCAGAAAACCCAAGACCAAATGGCTGGGAGATGTCTGGCTGGGCAGTGGTGGCACACACCGTTAATCCCAGCACTTGGGAGGCAGAGCCAGGTGGATCTCTGGGAGTTTGAGGCCAACCTGGTCTATAAGAGCTAGTTCCAGGACAGGCTCCAAAGCCACAGAGAAACCCTGTCTCAAACACACACACACACACACACACACACACAAGAAAGAAAAATGTTTCTCTTGAGACAACAGTGCTGATCTGTGGGGTGCTGCTTTCTCCAAGGGAGACACCAAAGTCTTCCTGGTCAAGTGGGACAGGGGATGAATTAAGTGTGTCTTGTGGGAGGAAGTGGGTGTTGTGCTGGTCAATTTGTCAGCATAATACAAACTAGTCCCATCAGGGAAGAGGGAACCTCAAGTGAGGAATTACCTCCTCCAGATTGCCCTGTAGACATGTCTGTGGGACATATTCATCACTAATGATTGATGTGGAAGGGCCCAGCCCACTGTGGACAAGCAAGCTAAGACATGTGTGTTGTACACAAAGAAGGTGTATGGGACACGTCCAAGATGAACTGGGTGTTCTTTTTTTAAGTATTGTATGGGTGTTTTGTTTGCAAGTATGCCTTGTACCATGGGTGTGCCTCGTACCCACAGAGGATCACAGTATGCCTGGTACCCACAGAGGAACACAGTATGCCTGGTATCCATGGAGACACAAGACGTCGTCAGAGTCCTGAGACTGGAGCTGCAGAAGGTTTTGAGCTGCCATGTGGGTGTTGGAGATCAAACCTGGATCCTCTGGAAGAGCAGCCAATGAATGCCCTTAACTGCGGAAACGTCCAGCTGCCCTACATGTGTTCTGGATAACACTCTTATATCCCCTGAGCCTGACTTTTTCTCTAGGTAAAGTGAGGATCCAATATGGCAAGCAGCGGCATCCCTTCTTCCTCAGCAGCTGACTTCATTTTCTATTGTTTGATTAAACACCATGACCAAAAGATGTGCTTAGCTTACAGCTTATAGCAGTCCATCATCTGGGGAAGCCAAGGCAGAAACCTGGAGGCAGGAACAGAAGCAGAGATGAAGAAGGAACTCCACTCACTGACTTGCTTCCCGTGGCTTTCTCACCCCAGTACCACCCACGCAGGAGTGGCACCACCCACAGTGGGCTGGACCCTCCCACATCAATCATCAATCAAGAAAATACCTTCCAGACTCCCTATAAGTCAGTCTCATGGAGGCATTTTCTCAATCGATGATGATGTGTGGTCCCAGCTTGTGTCAAATTGACAGATAGATATCTGTAGCATGGCAGATATCTGAGAGGCTGTGTCCTCTCACACCCCATGAGCCCTCCATTTCTGTCCCAGCCTCCTTTTATTTTGAGACAGGGTATCACTAAATTACTCATGTGGCCTTTGAACTTGTGAGCTTCCTCTCCTAATCTCCCAAGTAGGTAGGTTATAGGAATATTCCACCCAGCTCACACCTTCTTTGGAGCAGGACAACCCTGAGCTCCCTGCCCCACAGTCAGTCCCTGTACCTCAGGCAGGCGTATGAAAAGCCTGATCTATTGCAGCCCTCTGACCACAGTGGGATGAGCACTTGACTCAGGCCAGGCCCATGGCTTCAGTTCTAAGACTGTTGCTTCGAACTGTGGGAAAGGGGAACTGCTTTTGGCAGGTGCTGGCAAATGAACAGATGAGCTTGCCTACTGGCAGCTGCTCTATGTGTGAAAAGCAGGGCTGCAAGCCCCATGAGTCTGTGCCTTCCAGACAGAAAGCCCAATGCTGCTGCAAAGTGTTCAGTGGATTCAACACCAGCTCCCTTCGAACCCTGCAGCAGGAAGCAGAGGGGAGGTCGCAGGGAGAGAGGGCCAGTCTCTGGTCCTGCTGCCAATCTAATAGAGGCAATTCCTTAGTGGAGGGCCCTGCTCCTGGGGTACGTTGGGGTTTGTATGGGGCCAACACCACTAACCAGCTAGTAGCCCAGGATAAAGTGCCTGTTTTAATTTCCTCTTTTCATTATGCTTGTAACTTCAGTACTTGTGATTGCTTTACTCTCAAATGACAGAAACCTGACCACAGGGGTTTACACGAGAGCTATTTTTGTCACTTAATAAGTCCTTTAATTGTTAGTTCAGCTGTCAGAAACCTCTGAAAAGCACCCAGGCTTCCTCTCTTTCCTCTCTGGTTCTTAATGGATTAGCTTTTATGTGCATAGGTATCTTCTTTCTATTACCAAAAAGTGGCTGCAGCTCTAGACATCACTTCAACACATTAGAGAGGAAGAAGGAAATGGAGAAGAAATAGGATGCATACCACCTTGTACGCTGGGGCCTAGAGAGATGGCTCTGTGGTTAAGAGTACTGGCTGCTCTGGAGAGGACCCAGGTTCGATTCCCAGCAACCATATGGTAGTATGCCTGTAACTCCAGTTCCATGGAATCTGATGCCATCTTCTGACCTTTGAGGACACCAGGCATGCATGTGGTACACAAGACATATGGACAAAACACTCCCTTGGAGAAAGCAGCACCCCACAGATCAGCATTGTTGTCTCAAGAGAAACATTTTTCTTTCTTGTGTGTGTGTGTGTATGTGTGTGTGTGTGTGTGTGTGTGTGTGTGTGTTTTCGAGACAGGGTTTCTCTGTGGCTTTGGAGCCTGTCCTGGAACTAGCTCTTATAGACCAGGTTGGCCTCAAACTCCCAGAGATCCACCTGGCTCTGCCTCCCAAGTGCTGGGATTAACGGTGTGTGCCACCACTGCCCAGCCAGACATCTCCCAGCCATTTGGTCTTGGGTTTTCTGGGTGACTTTCTCACATAAAAAAAAAATAAATCTTTAAAACTTTTTTTAAACTGTAAGATTTTCAGACTTCCTCCTGCCAACCCCCAGCAAACTCCACTTTAATCTTGTTTAAGTTGAACGACCTCACATAGCTACATGGGAAGCCAAGAAACATGAAATGGTGGAATCAACACCATTGACTCAGAGCACAGGCCCTCACCCCTGGCTGTATTGACTTGTACATGGTATTAGCCTAGTCTGATGGACTTTAGTCAAGGGTGATTTGACAAATTGGGTAGATTTTTTAAATTTGTGTGTACGTGTGTGTGCATGTGTATATATGTATGTGTATGTGTTTATGTGTGTGTACATTTTAGTATATGTATATATGAGTTTCGTGTGTGTGTGTGTGTGTGTTTGTGTTTATGTGTGTGTGTGCTCAGAGGGAGGGGAAGGAGAGAGGGAGGAGAGACATGCATACTAGAGAACATGTGTAGAGGTCAGAAGACAGCTGTCAGTATTGACCCTTGTCTTCCATCTGTTGGAGACTGCATCTCTTGGTTTTTCCCCCTGATTAAGCCAGGTTAGCTGGCAGTGAGCTTTGGGGCTTGTATTACCTTCACCTCCTGTTTTTGCTGTGGGAGTGATGTGGGATTTATGTGGGCTCTGAACTCAGGTACTCACACTTGGGTGGCAAGCGATTTACCCACTGAGCCATCACCTCAGCCCCTGGGTACATTTAAAAAAAAAAAAAAACTTTTAAGATGTATTTACTTAGCATGGATGCTCTTTTTTAGTGGGGGTAGGGACTGTTTTTGAAATGTTCAGGCTTCCTGGGGCTGAGAAGTAAGCCCTTGAACACATGAACACATGGACATAGCGAGATGGGAACACACCATGATCTCTGTCACTGATATTCTGTGGCAGTTTAAGTGACTGTGATGTGCTTCTCAGAGCTGACAGAGCACAGCAGACTGAGGACCTGGCCCCACCAACCAGTCCTGCTGGCAAAAAAGATCACATTTCCACAGATTCAGAGCTTTTCCTTTGTTCTCTGTCTCTCTTGATCAGCTGCTGTTTTCCTTTCTGTTTTAGAATGTGGAACTTCTCATGTCACCTCTGCCCAGGGGCCACACTGATCAAACTGTTCAGGCTTTAGGGACTGTGCTGCCAACTCAAGCACTGATTGGCCAGTTTTTAACTGAGGTAAAATGTTGTGAAATGATATGGATCTTAAGTACAACCCAAAGAGTCCTCACAAACAATGCACTTGTACAATTGACATTGTAGTTGCTTCATTTTCTCTACGGGAAGGAGGCGTAAATATTAATTTGGGATAATTCCCATACATTCCTGACTCTTTTCCCTTTTGATCTCTAGGAAAACGTGTGTAAAATATATATCACAGAGAATATGCCATTGCTGGCATCTAGCTCTTGCTCATGCAGTCACTGCCAAGCTCTAGAATATTCTCACCAGCTAGAAAGCAAGCCACACACATAAGCAGCCAGTTCCCCATCCCTCAACTTTTTGTTTAGCTTTTCCTGTTGATGGCATTTCACGTGAATAAGTAGAGGATGCAATACTGTCCCTTTGCGGTTAGCCTTCATTTTCCACCCAGCACAATGATCTAGGTAGCATGTATTAGAACATCACTTCTTTATGTAACACCTCCATGGATGGATGGAGATGCCTCATTTTATTTATCCACTCACTGATAGGTATTTGAACTGTTTCTACCTCTTAGCTATTGGGAAAGTTCACGTGTGAATTCCATTTGGCCATTTATTTTCAATTCTGAAAAGGGTATTATTTCATTTGAGTGGCTCCAGTGGGACGTGTCATCAAGGTAACTGGTGTTGGGGCCCACTGGTCGGTCCATTCCTGTCATTCGTGAAACAGTCAAGGAAAACACACAGTGCTGATGCTGTGCTGGATCAGCCAGACAGCTTGGCTGGGTGCCCAGGAAGGGGAAATACATACGAACGGAGAACAGGAAGGGGGGCCGTGCCGTTCTAGTTATCAGAATCACAGACTTCGCTAGCATTGTGTGTAAGAGGCTTTAGTTCTGTGCTTATGTCCAAAGCTCTGGCCATTTGAAGCACAGCAGCTTCTTAATTGCTGGTTACATTTTAGGCTGGAATGCGCAACAGTTATAAAGTGACAGCTGCCCACTGAGCAGCCTGGTGACAGCTGATACCACACTGACTACAGTGAGAAAACTGTAGGAGGGGATAGAAGGAGCTAGAGGGGAAGTCTGGCCTCACCAGGGGAAGTTCTGCCTAGAGTGTGTGTGTCTGGTGGCTGGGAGTCCCACTACCTCTCTGTCTTTAGACTTTCAAAATAGTCCCTTCCCCAAGCCTCAGGAGTCAGCAATTCAAGAGCTCCAAGAAGGGGCGATCTGGCTTCCCACTCACTCTGAGAAATCCTATTTGCTCAGAACACAGCTAGGGGTAGGACCTGGGATATGTGCATGGGGAGCTAGCAGCCTCCTAGCTCAGCAGGTATGTTTCAAGTCTCTCTCTGTCCTGCCAGCCAGCTCCAAAATCATGACATGGAGATTCATTTTTAATTGTGGAAGCTTGGCTGATAGCTTGGGTTTGTTTCTAACTATCCCTTATAACTTAAATTAACCCATTTCTTTTCATCTACTTCTTTTACATGGCTCAGGAACTTTTACTCTGCAATGCCCATGCTGCTTGCTCTGTATCTCCTCCCTTCTTCCCAGCATCCTCTGTGCCTGGAAATACTGCCTCACTATTGGCTGTTCAGTTTTTGTTTTTAAAACCAATCCAAGTGCCACATCTTCACAGCGTACAAAAAAGATTATTCCACATCAGGTGTGTTGGTCAGCAGGGGCTGACTGTGAAAACAACCTCCTCCATTCCTGTGACTTTAGGTCTCCACAAACAGCTTCTTTGCCCATTGGCCACCTCAGGACAGAGTCACTGGAAAGTCACTTTGTTTCCCCAACTTAAAAACAGACAAAGATAAAATGAAAAAAAAATAGACAAAGAAACATTATTAAAGGCAAGGCTCCACTGTTTAGGCTAAAGAGACAATTAGTCTGTCTCAAGTACTTAGGAGATAACCTTCCATCAATAAAAAGAAAGGAAAGTATTCTTCTGCTGATAGAATGGGGACAGACACAGCCCTACTACAGATATAGTAACTTCCTAGGCAGGGCTAGATGGAACCCAGTGGTAAAGTCCTTGCCTAACATGTCTAAGACCCTGGGTTTCATCTCAGCACAGTGCATTAAAAAAAAAAATAATTAGCTAGGCATTGGTGGCCTTTAGTCCCAGCACTTGAGAGGTAGAGGCAGGTGGATCTCTGTGAGTTCAAGGGCAGCCTGGTTACAGAGAGAGTTCAGGACAGACTCCAAAGCAATACAGAGAAACTCTTTCTTGAAAAACCAATAATAATAATAATAACAATAACAACAACAACAACTTCCTGGACATCCTCAGGTTCCTCTGGAGGCTCATAAATGGGAGAGATGTAAGAAGGAACAATGTCCCCAGATGCTCATGGGCCACCTTGGATAGAAGCTTGCCTCTATATCCTAGTGACTTTGAGTACACATGGCCTGTGGCTCACCTGGGGACATCCCAACACTGAGTCCCTAGGCTGAAATCATTGCATAAGCGAGAGATCATGCAATCATTCATTCATGCACTGATCAGGAATAATTTATGGGTCATCTCTGTGTTTTTTAACCTCTTTATACCTCAGCTTACCAGGTGTGAAATGGTAGTAATGATGGCAGTGATGATAGGATCATCACGAGTTTTTAATGAATTGCTGTCATCTCGTATTTAGAAGAGTACACAATAGGCCTGAGGAGATAGTTGAAGGTGCCAGTCATGCAAGCCTGGAGACCTGAGTTCAAACCCTGGAACCCACGTATAGATGGAAGGAGTAAGTTGTCCTTTTGACTTCCATATGTACATCTTGGCATGTGGGCACAGCACACACATGCACACAACTAATAATATGTGAGTATTGGGGTCTCTTTCTCTTTTAAGTGGAGGGAGGAAAAAGAGGAGGAGGCACAGTACTGCATCAGCACTGACTCTTCTGGGTTGGAAAAGGCTGACTGGGAAGAGAAACTGTGTTGAGGAAAGAGATCAAGGACTTCCCTCTGGAGTAGAAGGTTTCCATTTCAAGTGTCTATTAAACATCAAAGTCGAGATTGTGGGTCAGGAACTCTCATACACATGCCTGGAAGCCAAGGGCTGGTCTATATTGGAGATGGAATCTGTGGGCAAGTAGTATTTAAGGCCAGTTGCTATTTAAAGGGCTGGAGAGATGGCTCAGCAGTTAAGAACATTAACTGCTTTTCCAGAGGACCTGAGTTCGATTCCCAGCATCCACATGGCAGCTCGCAGCTCCAGTTCCAATGCACATGAAATAAAATAAGTACATTTTTTTAAAAGCATGAGACTGATTGTGATTTCCAGTGGAGTGGACATGTAAAGTAGACACATCCCAGAGAGCAAGCTCTGGTATAGTCTGAGGCTTGGGTATTGCACATCTCAAAGGAGTCTGATCAGGGACAGAAGGGAACAAACTCTGTGGAGCCAGTGTCCTGGAAGTTCAGGAAGGAAGGCTACAAGAATTGGGAAAGACGCCTGTCATGGGATGTGGAGACAGCAGACTCAGGAGTTCGAGATCAGCCTCAGCATTATAACAAACTCAGCCTGGGTTCCATGCAATGCTGTCTGAAACAAGACCATAGAAGGAAGGAAGGAAATAAGGAAGAAGCCAATGGTGCATGCTCCCCACAGCCAAGTGAGTGCAGGAAGGCTAAGTAGTGACCACAGTAAGGTCACTGGTTCTCTGGGAATGGTGAAGACCAGTGATGTATTGGAGTGTGTTCAATAGAGAAAGGGAAGTCAGGTGGTGGTGGTGGTGGTGGTGGCACACGCCTTTAATCCCAGCACTCCTGAGGGAGAGGCAGGCAGATCTCTGTGAATTCAAGGCCAGCCTGGTCTACAAAGTGATCCAGGACAGCCAGGATTGTTACACAGAGAAACCCTGTCTCAAAAATCCTAGTTGGAGCCTGACGTTGGTGGTGCATGCCTTTAATCCCAGCATTCGGGAGGCAGGGGCAGGAGGATCTCTTTGAGTTCAAGACCAGCCTGGTCTACAAGAGTTAGTTCCTGGACAGCCTCCAAAGTTACATACAGAAACCCTGTCTCGAAAAACAAAAAACAAAACAAAACAAAAAACCCTCACTGGGAGTGGGGGGGAGGCAGAGGAGAGCAGGGAAGAGAGACAGAGAGTCAGAGAGAGAAAGACAGACAAGGGGGGGGGAGAGAGATAGAGACAGAGAGGGGATCCTTGAATTGAAGATTGCAGTACATATGTCTCTTTTGAAGATATTGCTGTAAAGGAGCTCAAAGAACTGGAAATTCTTCTGCTTGGGTGTCCCGAGTGCTGGGATCACAGGTGTGTGTCACTCCCTCTGGAATCATTTTTGAAGTATTGAGTAAAGCTAATTCAAGCGGCTCAGCATTCAGGCTACTAGTGTTCAATAGTTGATGTTACAGGATCATTGATGAGCCCTGCCCATGGATATATATGCATGCAATTGGTATGTTCTATATCATACTTGACAGAAACAATGTATGAGTTATGGGCTGGACAGATCACTCAGCAGTTAAAAGCACTGGCAGCTCTTCCAGAAGACCTGGATTCAATTCCAGAACCTACATAGTGGCTCACAACTGTTAGAAATTCTAGTTCCAAGGGACTGGGCACCCTCTTCTGACTTTCCTGGGCACCAGGCACACACAGACTTGCAGGCAGAACATCCCACACACAAAAAAATTAAATTAAAAAAATGATTAAAAACACTGACAGTGTTTATCATCATTATTGTCTGAGCAGGTGGTACACGGCGAAAGCTGTACACACACACACACACACACACACACACACACACACACACCAGAAAGCTGGTCACTCAATTTAAAACTCCTACATGAAGAATGATGGGGACAATGTGCTTCACAGAAGCCCCTGACTATCAACTGAGTAGCCTCCCAAGACTCCTGTGCTAAAGACTCCTTAGCCTCTAGCTTGTTTAGTCTCTGGCTGGTGGACCATGTGGATGCTGACCCCCTCCATGATGACCCATTGGTGACATCACAGTGACCGGGCCATTAGGACATCGGTCCTAGTTAGAGGAAGTGGGTGTTTGGACCGTTCCTATGAAGGGTTCATCTTCAGCGTTCCTCTTCCACTCCTTTTGCCAGGTGGTCCTTGCTTTGTTACAGGCCTAACAATGGTGGGACCATTGTAATGAAGGTTCCTCCTATAAGCTGAATTCATGGATGGAAAATAACACCAGATCTCTGTTCACCATTCACCAAAAAGAAACCAAAACTCTGACAGGTGGAGTGGTACTCCTGGGAGGGCAAGCAGAGGGACCTGAGGCAGCCTACAGCCAGGGAGCCAGGGAGCCAGGGAGCCAGGGAGCCAGGGCATTCTTAAACAGGTTCCTCTGAAAATAAGGAGACCCGCCCATGGGAAACTCCTACTGGGAGTTAAAGAAAGTCCTTCTCAGCAAGTTTTTGATTTTTTGTTAGATTTATTCATTTTATTTTATGTGTGAGTGTTTTATCTGCATGTGTGTATGTATGTGCACAACATACATGATTAACGCCCATGGAAGTCAGGAGATGGTATCAGTTCCAGAGAGGGTGGTCTATATGGGGGATTCCTGGTGCAGGGGCTACCTGAGCTCTAGTTCCAGATCCCTTGGAGCTTGAGTTACAGATAGTTATGAGCCACCATGTGGTGCTGGGAATTGAACCTGGGTTCTCTGAAAGAGCAGCCAATGCTTTTAACTTTTGAGCCATCTCTCCAGCCCCATTTCAGTAGTTTTGTAGGACTTGAATCAGAAAAATTCTCAAGTCCTATAGAGAGAATGTTATTCAGCACTATTTATGTCTTAGTCAGGGTTTCTATTGCTACGACTACACGGCATGACCAAAGAGCAGGTTGTGGAGGAAAGGGTTTATTAGGATTATACTTCAGCATTGCTGTTCATCACTGAAGGAACTCAGGACAGGAACTCAAACAGGGCAGGATCCTGGAGGCAGGAGCTGATGCAGAGGCCATGGAGGGTGCTGCTCAATAGTTTGCTCCTCATGGCTTGCTCAGCCTGCTTTCTTTCTTCCTTCCTTCCTTCCTTCCTTTCTTTCTTTCTTCCTTCCTTTCTTTCTTTCTTCTTTTTGTGTGTGTGTGTGTGTGTGTGTGTGTGTGTGTGTGTGTGTGTGTGTATGTGTGTGTGTGTGTTTTGTTTTTCGAGACAAGGTTTCTCTGTATTGCTTTGGAGCCTGACCTGAAACTACCTCTGTAGAGCAGCCTGGCCTCAAACTCACAGAGATCAGCCTGCCTCTGCCTCCTGAGTGCTGGGATTAAAGGCTTGTACTACCAATGTCTGGCTTCAACCTGCTTTCTTATAGAACCAAGGACCATCAGCCCAGGGATGGCATCACCCACAATGATCCTGACCCTCCTCCATTGATCACTAAATGACAAAACGCCTTACAGCTGGATCTCAAGGAGGCCTTGCCTCTCACCTCAGCTAGATCCCAGAGGCCAAGGGCTTGTCCTGCATTCTTCCTGCTGCATGATTCCCACAAACACTGACCTGGCCACCAGTGTTTGTTTACTACACTCAAAGAAATGACTTCTCGTGTTTAGGCTGACTAGCAGGCAGCTGGGATCTTTCTGGAGAAACTAGAAATGACATGAATAAAGATTCATACACTGAAGTTAGGACTCAAGGCACACGGATGGACCTCAGGCCTGCCACGCTGCCTCTTCTGGCAGACTGAGGAATAGCTCTGTGGTAGAGTGCTTGCCTCAAGCATGTGAAGTGAAGCCCTGAATTCAACCCTTTGCCCTTCAATCAGTCTATCAATCAATGAGTGGTCTTCAGCTCAGGTCCTTGGCATGTGACTCCTAAAGCCATTTGGCTCTCTGGCATTGCTGACAGTGCCCCTTACTTACAAGCAGCTGGGACCCAAAATTGAAAAGAAAAAAATTGAATGGAGAAGTGGAAAAATTGCATGGATAAGGACATATTAAGTTACAGGATGTGATGGTGCAAGCCTGTGATCACATCACACAGAAGACAAAGACAGTAAGGTCACAAGTTCAAGGCTAGCCTGGGCTACATAGCAAGATACTCAATAAATGAATAAAGAAATATATAATAGACATTGACAGTTGCTGTTTCTTATTTCCTACAAACTTGTATGAGGAAAAGCAAACTCCCACATCCCAAAGGGAAAAGTGAGAGCAAATACAAGCCAGAGCTGGTCACTAGCAGCCAGGACACAGCCTGGTCTAAGGAAACAAAGACCTCACATACTTCTGAGGCCACATGTCTGCAGCACATGTCTGTGACACAAGCTTTGTGACCAAGCATCACAGGCTCAGGCTTATTGACCATGTTCAATGTTCAGTTAACATTCAGTTTTCCTTTCATCTTGCAGCCTGAAGACAGGCATAGAAAGAAGCCTGAAGCCCAGGGACCTACAAAGATGGGAGATGCAGCAGGTCCATGAGGGGCTACTAAGATGAGAAACTGCATAATCTAATCTAACCCACACCTTAATATGAGAACACATTACATTCTGCCATGGTTGCTGCTGTCTCTGTTGACTTGCAGGTTCTAATACATCTCAGCCATACACAGTTAGTCTCTGTGATGGACACAAAGCAAGTGCCCAGTGAGTTAACAGCAAACATGCTCCAGCGTTGTTCATGCTTCTTCGAAACAAGATGTCTTGTGTTGATGTGGGTGCAGCAGCAGTTATCCCTGAATTTGCTGAGTTCAAGTGTGTCAGCATTCTCAGACAACTCTGCCTGCTCCCCTCCAGGTACAGGGTAACCCCAGACCCTCAGGGGACCAGGCCTGATCTCTGAATAAGAGAGACAGCACTGGGACTGAAGAGTGTAGTCTGGTTTGTTTATTTGAGAAGAAGGAGAAGAAGGAGGAGAACAAGATCAACAAGGACAAGATGAGAAGGAGAAGAAGCTGATGATACAGAAGGGGGGTGGTAAGAAAACAGCTCTTCAGGGCCAGGACTTGTTCTTGCTTCTGTTGCTGGAGTTACTTGTCTCACCAGGTCCCGCCGCTTCAGCCCCAAATGAACACACAGAGATACTATATTAATTATTAAATTGTTGCCCAATGGCTAGGGCTTCTTATTGACTATCTGTGTCTTAATTTTTAACCCATTTCTATAAATCTATATTTCCATGTGCTCTTGGCTTACAAGAGAATGCCTGGACCTATTACTCCTTTGCCCACTACATGGTATCCCTTCGAGGTCTTTTTCTGCCCACCTTTCCCAGAATTCTCTTTGTCTCCTAGTCCTGACTATCTTCCTGCCTCTATTGGCCAAACAGTGTTTTATTCATCAACTAATAAGAGAAACATATATATAGAAGGACATCTCTCATCATGCTTCTGTTATTTTACTTACATACTTAGAAATACTTAGGCAAGGACTGGAGAGATGACTCTGTGTTAAGAGCACTGGCTGCTCTTACAGAGGACCCGGGTTCAATCCCCAGCACCCTATGATGGCTCACAATAATCTAATTGCAGTTCCAAAGGATCTGACACCCTCTTCTGGTTTCCATGGATACCAGGTACACATGTGGTACACAGACATACATGCAAGCAAAATATCCACACACATAATAAAAAAATGATTTTAAAAAATGCTTAGTCATAGAAAGGCAAACTATTTCTTAGCAACCAAATTTATTGACAAACTTAGATCTGAAAGATCAATGACAGCACGGGGGGGGGGCTCTGGGGGAGACACGAGGAAGGAAATGACAAAGTTCATGCTGGCTCTTCTCAACCAATTCAACCCCTCCTAGAAATCGAGTCACTATAAACTGAACCCTGTGTGAGAGAGTCTGTGCCATATATAAAACACCCATTATCTCATTTACTCTCAGTACTGTCCCTCAGAGCGAACATGACAATTACCCAGACTTTCTAAGAAGAAAACCAACACTAAAGAGGTGCAGCCGTCCGCTGTTTTCAGTGTGAAGGACACCCTCACGCTTGGTTTCTCGTTGTATAGTTAGACTTTATGTCATACTGAGAAAAGCAGGATCAAGGTTGTAATGGTTAATATTGCCAACCTGACAGGACCTAGAGCAGTGGTTCTCAGCCTTCCTAATGCTGTGACCCTTTAATACAGTTCCTCATGTTGTGGTGACCCCCAGCCATAAAATTATTTTTGTTGTTACTTCATAACTATTGTTATTGTAATTAATATAAACATCTGCTTTCACAGGTGACCCCTGTGAAAGGGTTATTTGACCCCTGCCTGTAAGGAGTAAGGTTTCCCCCCACCCCCCTACCCCCCCACCCCCCCCACTCCCCCACCCCCCCCACTCCCCCCACCCCCCCGCCGCTGGTCTGGTCCCGCCCATCCCACTGCTACGCCAGCCCCAATTAACACACAGAGACTCTATATTAAATATAACGCTGTTGGCCAGTTACTAGTTTCTTATCGGCTAGCTCTGTCTTACTTATTAACCCATTTCTATTAATCTAAGTATTTCCACGTGGTCTCATCTTACCAGGGAATGGGGCCGCATCTGCTCTCCCCAGTCTCTCCATGTTGACCCTCTTACTACTTCCTCCAATCCTCCTTATCTCCTAGTTCCGCCTATCTTGCTTTCCTATTGGCCAACAGTGCTTTATTCATTAACCAGTATGAGAAAATTATTTACAGAATGACATCTCCCATCACCTGCCCCCAAAGGGGTCACTACCTACAGGTTGAGAATCACTGATCTAGAGTCACGTGGAGGCAAGCCTACAGTCCTGTCTGTGAGGGAGTTTCTAGATAGAGCTAATTAAGGATAAGACTCACCCTAAATATGGACGGGGGTCCTGACTAAAAAGAAAGTGTGCTGCTCCCTAGTGCTCATCTGTGTCTGCTTCCTGACTACGGATGCAATATGACCAGCTGCCGCAGTTCCCACTGGCATGACTCATGACTCCCTGGCACGATTTATGTGTACTCTCAAATTGTGAACCAAAATAAACTCTCTTCCTTAAGTTTTTTTTCATCAGTTATTTTGTCATGGCAGTGAAAATAGTCCCTAATACAGGGAGAATTTATTTTGGTTCACGGTTTCAGGAGGTTGAGTCAATCTTTGTTTGGTCCTGTGTGCTCAGGCAGACTATTGTGGTGGCAGGAAAATGTGATGGAGGAAGCTGTCCCCCTGTGACGAGAAGCAGAGCACAGGGAGAGACTCAGGACAAGATACAGGCTCAAGGCTAGGGAGATGGCTCAGTGGGTAAGAGCACTTGTGCAATGCAAGCAATGAGGACCTCAGTTTGAATGCCCAGCATCCACTTAAAAAGCTGAGCGAGACGTGAACGCTTCATACAGGATCGCTTTCCCTGTGTGCTATCAGCCCCTAGGAGAAAGAGAGCATCTTTTCCAGGCCCCGATTCGAGAACAGGATTTTTTTTTTTTTTTTTTTTCCTTCTTCTAGCCTACTGTCCACAAGGAGGGAAGTCAGGGCAGAAACAGAAACTCAAGGCAGAAACCTGGAGGCAGGAGCTGATAAAAAGGCCGACAAGAAATGCTGCTTACTGGCTTTTTTCCCATGGCTTGCTCAACCTGCTTTCTTATGAACCCCAGAACCACCAGTCCAGAGAGAGGTCGCACAGCTCACAATAGGCTAGGTCTTCCCAAATCAGTTATTAATCAAGGAAATGCCCAATAGGCTTGCCTTCAGGCCAATCTTACAGAGGCATTTTCTCAATTAAGTTTTCTTTTCACATGACTCTAACTTGTGTCAAGTTGACAAACAATAACATTTACTGGACCCTAAGAAGTCTGTTTGCTTTCCCATAAGTCTCAGCCCCTTTCTGGAAGGTCTGACGCAAGGAAAGATGGACAGCTTCCATCTTGGGTGACAGGTGCCTGTAATGGGACCTTTAAGTCTGGATGATGGATGGCTTTACAGACACATCCAAGCTCTGAGTTCAGCCCCCCCCCCCCCCCCGATAGTAGAGACTTGTTACATGCCATCATACATGGTGGATCAGAATGCAGGAGCTCCAACCCTGCTTTTGGAGAACTGTGAGGATGATTGTGGGAGCACACTGTCTGTGTGTTCAGAGCTCAGGCCTAGGGATAGGACAGGGTCCACTAAGCAGGGAAGTGGGGAGCGGTGGCAAAGTCCAGTACCTGCCTGTGCTCCACACAGCCCACCCTGGGCTCAAGGGCATCTCCTGGCAAGAGAAAAGGCTAATCTCTTATGAAGACTGTACGAGCTCTGAAATGCTATCCACCCTTGCTCTCAAAACCCCTTTATTGTTGATGCCACCAACAGTTGCTAAGAGACCAAGCAGGCTCACCGGCGCCACGGAAGGGGATCCCCAGGGTGCTGTGCAGAAACAGCCCTGGCAGCTGCCTGGGGCTCTGCCCACATCCTTGCCTGTCTTCTGGAGCCAGAGGTCTCAGCCAGCAGCCAGTGGCTGTTCTGAGAAACCACTTGCTTAGAGTGTTCCAACAGTGCCCCACAGTCCCCAGGGAGCAGAGGAAGGCTAGGGGAGAACCTCTGTGAATCTCACCTTCTTCTCAATAAAATGAGGATAACTGAACATCAACTGGCCTCCCAGTGTGATGGTTAGGAATTAAAGTGACAATGGGCCTGGGAGATAGCTCAGCATGTAATGGTGTTTGCCATTCAAACCTGGAGACCTAGGTTTGATCCTGGAAGCCAACATAAAGGTGGAAGAGAGAACCAATACCACAACATCGTCAGCTCACTACCACACATGTGCCATGACACATTCACAACCCCCTACAATATATATATACATATATTAATAACAAGCCAGGCATTGGTGACGCACACTTTTAATCCCAGTGCTCAGGAGGCAGAGGCAAGTGACCTCTGTAAATTCAAGACCATCCTGGCTGACAAAGCAAGTTTCAGGACAGCTAGGGCTACACAAAGAAACCATGTCTTGAAAAAAACAACAACAACAAAACTTTTTTTAAAAGTAGGAATGGCTGAAGAGACCTTATTAGTGGGCCATTTGGGACTTCCCCATGCCACTGCCATAATCAGTAAAACAACTAGAGAGTCAGACATGACTGCACATCTGCAATCCCAGCTTTTGGATCAAAAGTTCCAGGCCTGCCCGGGATACACTGTCAAGCCCCATTTCAAAAGGCAAAATAAATACATGGAATGAAGTTATAGCACCTAAGATAGGGGAAGACACACCCACCTGGCCAAACAAGACTTACAAATTATGTCTAGTATGTATCCTTATGACATTCTTGCATATAAGTGTATATACTAGCAAATTGTAACCCAACAGAGAATATGTTATTTTCATAATATACATTCTATTAAATACAGTCAGCACAAACATAAACCGTGTGAGTAAATTTGTTTCTAATACAATTTGCTGCTATTCATAATTTGTTAATTCATCAGTAGAAGATTATGGGTAGGTAGTTTTTTAAACAGAAATTAACTTTATTAACATACACTGATTATAGAAAACAATTGGCTTCATCATATTTGATGCATGTATGTAATGATACATATAATATACTTTTATTGAAAATAGATTTATTTACACAATATATTTGATGGTTCCCCTCCCTCAGCTACTCCAAGCTCCTTCCCACCTCCAAATCCACACCCTTTCTTGCTTTCTTTCATTAAAAAATAGGCATCTAAAAAATGAATTACTATCCAGGTGTAGTGGTGTATGCCGTTAATCCCAGCACTTGAGAGAAAGAGCCAGGTGGATCTCCATAAATTCAAGGTCAGTCTGGTCTACAGAGTTCTAGGACAGCCAAAGCTACACAGTGAGATTCTGTCTCAAAAAATTAGTTAATAAGTTAAACTAAACAAACAAACAAACCAAAGTAGGGCAAACAAAAATAGCCAAAGAAAAACCACAAGAAACGCATACAAATACAGAGACACGCAATCATACACACAGAAATCTGATTTAAAAATGAACTCAGAAACAATAATACATAAGCAAAAAAACCTGTAAGGTACAATAACAACAAAAAGCCCAGACAAAGCCCAGACAGAGAACATCCTCCAAAAACATGGAGCCTGCCCTTAAGAGTGGACTCTATACCCCATGAGACTCCTTGGGAGAAAACTGATTTTTCCTTCCCAGGCAGCTATCAGTTGGAGAGAGCTTCTGGGTTAGGGATGGGGCTTGTGTCCACTTTCCCTCTCTGCACTAGGACCCCATGTGTCTTAGACACACGCAGGCCCTGTGTGTGCTGCCATTTGTCAGTCTCTCGTGTCTTCCATCCCCACTGGCTCCAACATTCTTTCCACCTCCTCTTCCACAGTGGTCCCCAAGCCCTGAGGGGGAGATTTGATGGAGACATCCCATTGAGGACTGTGAGATGCTTAGACTCTGAGGTGTACTCCCAGGGAGAGGATCATGCGGCAGTTCAGAAATTTTTAGTTTTTTGAGAAGCCTCCATATGGTTCCCTATAGTGGCTACAGCAGGTTTTTGTTGTTGTTGTTGTTGTGTTTGTTTGTTTGTTTGTTTGTTTTTGCTTATCAGCATTTTCCCTCTTTCTTGAAATTGTTGATTGCTTGGGTCTTTTTTGTGGATCATTCTGGCAGGCTGCCCTGTGGAGGTTACTCAACTCTAGTCTTAGCCAAACTCTGCTGGCCAATGACTCAGGCCCTGCTGAGGTGGCCTCCCTCAGGCTGTGGCTTCCCAGCAAAATCCCTTTTCAAAGAAATCGCCCAAGGAAAGTGCACTGTGGTGTGAACAGGTGGAGGCAGCTGGGCCTCCGGTTCAGAAGGAGAAGCCTGCGGCCTCCAGCTTCAGAAGATGGCTTTCAGTCTTCACTTTATCTGTGGGATGGGATACTGGTTGTTGGTCATGGGAGTCTGGTGTGCTCTCTACAGAGAGGCACCACACAAGCACACGAGCGGTGCCTTGTGCATAGTAAATGCCCCCCACATGCTTATTACTCAATGTTTTTTAAACAAAATAATAGCAGAACTGCTATGGCTAGAACTGTAGAGAGCTCCCTTGATATTTGACAGAGGCCTTGAGGGACAGGGGTACCACTGAGCCCCACAGAATAGAGCTGGCCAAGGTGGGCACTGAGCTGGGGTTCAGGTGTTGGACAGTTGCCTTCGGGAGGCAGGGTGCTTTCTCTGCCCCAGCTTCTGCACAAGCTATCCATCTGCAGGCATGTTGAAATGCTGTCGAGAAGCAGGGACAGATTTTGGCTTTGTCACAGTGATACAGTTTTGTCTGCATTCTGCCGTGTCATGGCTGTTAGGCAAGCACCCTTTCAGCTGCACTCCAGCCCTACAGGTTTATTGAAAGATTTCTTCCTGTCAGACTTCCCACTGCTTTTAACAGCCTCAGATCATGCACTTCTTACTAGTTACTTTTGATGATACAATTTGTATAATTCTGTGTTACATATAAACACCAAATTTTTCTTTAAAACAGGGTATATTCCAGCCTCACCCTGAACAAGCCTGCACCACCACACTCTGCTCGTTTCGAATGAAGAACTATGGACACAGAGGGCCACTATATTTCACTGTCAAATTTTAGAAGATTAAAGCAAAGGAAGCAACGTAGCTTGTGGTGATTTTTGTTGTTGTGTTGTTGTTGTGGGTTTTTGTTTTTGTTTTTGTTTAGTTTTTGACACAGGGACTCATATAGCCCAAGCTGGTTTGGAACTTGCTGTTAAGCCAAGGTTGCCCTTAAATTCTTGATCTTCCTGCCTCTGCCTTTTAGGTGTTGGGATGACGGGTATACACCACCACACTGGGCTTGAAAGACCCGCAGAATGTGGACCTTCATGCTCACACTCAGGGAAGGCAACACACCCCAATCATTCACGAGAAGCGGTCTTGATGTAAAAGCATGAGGTTTTTTTTTTATATTCCAAGTGCACTGGGGCCCACAGTCATACGCCAGGCAGGGGTAGAGGACTGAGGACCCTGAGTACAGAACTGAGACAGCTTTTATAGGGTTACAACAAAGCCCACGATTGTAAACCAATCATCTCATAGCACCCAGAGCCCATGTGGTGCGGGCCAATCAATTTAAACCATCCAAGCCCGCTCTTTATAGACCAATCAGTTTTCTATAGCTCTGGAGGTCTGCATTTGTACGGGCTCCTAGGTGGGGTGACAAATGGCAGTTAGGTTAGGTCACTGGGGCGGGGGGGTTCACAAGCAGTTTACAAAGTCAGGTAAGCGGCAAGGAGTGTGACCTTTCAGCCTATTTACTGGCTGAGGGCAGAGTCTGGAATTTAAGGTATTGAGTATTTTTAAACTTCTAGCTTCCTAGGGTCATTGGAGAGTTAGGCTGTATTTTTCCATCCTTACAGGCTCAGCTCATTATATTTGACTTATCATCAGGTCACAGGCTGAGATAAATAGATAGATAGATAGATAGATAGATAGATAGATAGATAGAAGATAGATAGATAGATAGATAGAAGGATTCCCAAGAGTTCAAAGCTAACTTAAGCTATGTATCAAGACCCTGCTTCAAATAAGAAAGAAAAGAATCCTGTTACAACAAAAAAGAAATGTGAGGTAATATACATGTTAGTTATCTAGATTTATAAGTGCCAAGGTATATATATTGAAATACACTGTACATGACAAACATAAGTAATTTTTATTTTCCAGTTAAAAAAAATAATTTTAAAAGAAGCTAGGCTAGGGTGGGTGCACAGAAATGTAATCCCAGCACTTTGTAGCCTGAAGCAGGAGGACCAGGAACTCAGGGTCCTGAGTGCTAAGCAAGTTCCATGCCAGTCATCTGTACACAACAAGATCTTACCTCAGAAGGGCAAAAAGAATTAACAGAAAAGAAAGAAAAAGAAAATAACAGGGGCTGGAGAGATGGCTCGGCAGTTAAGAGCACTGACTGTTTTTCCAGGAGGACCAGGGTTCAAGTCCCAGGACCCACATGGCAGCTCACAACTGTCTGTAACTCCAGTTCCAGGGGACCTGAAATCCATGGCAAAACAAATGCATGTAAAATTTATTTCTAATCACTTAACAAAAGAACACAGACATTTAGAATAACCCCACCGAGATACAAGCACTGACTCCTTTGATTTCAGTAATATAATACTGTTGGGCCAGGACATTTACATATTTAAAACATGCTACTTTGTGTCATGTTATTATGGCTTTCTTTTATGTCTGCATGAGACTATGAAATTTCGATCAGGTCTTCCAACTCCCTGGTATGCTCCTGGCAAGGGAGAGTGGTAAGCCTCATTTCATTTTAGTTTTTAGTTTTTGAGTTGGCCCTGTGCTGAGAGCCTTTGCATATAGCTTCAGGATAGGAGGGGTCACCTGAAGAGCTAAGTGTGATGGAGTTTAGGACTTTAAACCTTGAGGGACAGGGAGGAGCTGGAGTAGAGCCGTTCACCAGGGCCAACACCATAAGCAGTTAGCTCACACACATGAGCATCCATAAACCCCTAACAGGATGGGACTGATGGCTCATCAATAAAGTGAAATCCAAGTCTGAGTAAAATCCCAGAGACCCACATGGTGGAAGGAGAGAGAAAACTCTTGTAAGTTGTCCTCTGACCTTCACACAACCTACCCATACACATATAGATAAGTGTTATTAATTTTTTTAAAAACCCTGTAACAGAGTAGGTTGGGATTGCCAAGCACATGGAAGCCTTTAAGGATGATTGTTTTTGAAGGCCTGGAAGCGATGTGTCCCTCGCCTGTGCCTTGCACTGGGCATTTCTTCACCCATCTTCTTTATAATAAAACACTAGAAGTGTCTCCCTGGGTCTGAAAGCTGTACAAGCAAAGTGATTAGCTCTGAGGAAGGATGTGGGAATGAATTTTGTAGACTTTTCATCAAAGGGGGCTTGTGGCCTTGGTAGCAGGAGGTGGGGGCATTAAGTACTGAGCTCTGCACTTGTGAGACCTGTCCCCATCTCCAGGTGAATGGTACCAGAACTAACTGGGCTCCAGAAGCTTGGAGTAGGAAGAAATCCTACCTTTGTTGTAGTGTTGGAGATTGAACCCAGGGCCTTGTTCTACCACTGGACTTCATCCCAGGCCACACGGCTTGGGACTTACAGAAGTCTTTGTGTTCATTGTGATTTCAGAGGGAAAATAGGTTTACTTCTTGTCTTGCTTAGGGTTTCTTTTGCTGCGAAGAGACACATGACCACGCCTTTGAAGAAAAACATTTAATTGGGATAGCTTAGAGTTCAGAGGTTTAGTCCACTATAATCACCGTGGGACAAGTCGATGTATAGACACGGTGCTGTAGAAGGAGCTAGAGTTCTGCATCTTGATCCTCAGGCCACAGAAGGAGTCTGTCACACAGTGGGTGTGGCTTGATTTCTGAGACCTCAAAGCCCTCCCCCACTGTGACACATTTCCTACAACAAGGTCACACCCCCTAACAGTGTCATTCCCTACTAGCTAGCATGTGGGGGCCAATTACATTCAAACTACTACACTTCTCCAGTTATGTGGACATTTGACTTTGGAACAATAAAGGAATTTTCAAAATCTTCATTATACAGTGGGGTCTTGTAAACAACTATGTCAAGCTGTGGGAGGAGGTGGTGTGGGGACATGGGTTGAAAGCTTGTACAGATAGGCAGAGAGAGACAGCATTTCAAATGGGAACCCTAATCCTACCTTCCCTGGCCCTTAAATGAGAATCAGAAGCCCTCCCTCCCACAAACTTTGAGCCAAGCCTGCAAAGGCCACATTAGAGCCAAAGACCGCTCCCAGGAGCTTCTCAAAAATGAGGCTTCGAAACCCAGTGGGATTTACCAGCTGAGAAAACCTGGTGTTAAACTGGAGCAAGCACTGCACACAGGGAGTCTCCTGATGATGCTATTAGCTTCAAATGGCTTCCGGGAGGGACTCCGCTCAAACCAGGGAGGGTAAGCATGTGCAGTAAGTCCCTGGGGTTCTGATTGCCACGGCAACTGTGGCTACTGGAGTGTGATCTCAAAGGCCACCAGGCATCCCTGCTGGATCAGATCCTACAGCAAAGAATCTTAAAAGTTGGTTCCCTGGCTGGAGTTAGTGGTGTACACTGTGATCCCTGAAACCCAGAGGTAGTGACAAGAGAATTGTAAGTCAGAAGCCACTGAGGTTATAAAGTAAGATCTCCACGTCCCCAGGAATTCAGACAATCTGTATTTAAAAGTAAAATCTGATAAAAATCCCTTTCTTTGAAGAGCCATCTTCAGCACTGATATCACGACCCGTCCACAAACACTCATCTCATAGCAAAGTGGTTAGCAGTCCTCTCCTGTCCCAAACCTGAAAGTCTTGTGGTGGATGGAAAAGACATGAAAACAGGCAAGTTTCGCAGTGATGCAGGCACAATGGTAACTATCTGAATGTGGCAGTGACAAAACTCTACCTGGAGAACTTCGCAAAAGAGCTGACACTTCAGCTAAGCCTTGACCAGTCAGGCGTACATGTGGGAGGCAGGGGGGAGCTGGAGGATGAAGATGGGTGTGAGGGAAGGGTGTGCCAGCACAGCCATTTTTGAAAAGCTGATGTCAGAGTGCCTCCTGGCAGGCAGTGTTGTGGGAGCACCTGAAGGCCAGATAACGAATGATGACCCATGTGTTCCACACGCCGGAACTGATGTCCTCAGCTGGGATGTGACACTCCAAACCGCACACAGGGAGGCAGGCAAATCATGGGGCTGTAAGTTGGGAGTCATTTCAGGGGAGGCTGCGGAGACTCTGTGAGGAAGCCCGCCTGTACTGGGTGGACATGGGCTGGGATCTTTTCTAGACTGCAGGATTATTCTGAGTCTCCACAGGTTCCTCAAAGCATGTGCCCTAGAGAAACACCACCCATGCTGGGTGACAGTGAGCAAGGAAGGCTCTTTGCCTGCAAACCTGGTGTCTGGAAGAAAGATGCCTGCCTTCCTAGCACACGTTCCTTTCTCTTCTCATCTTTTGATCATGTTGACACAAATACAGCTCTCATTTATTCCTAGCTGAGTATGAGTGACTATGGCCCAGGAACCTAGACTCAGGACCTCTCAAATAGCAAGTTTGATGTAAACACGGTTATGTGAGCTTTTACTAGTTACTAAAGAGAAAGTCCTAAGACTGATGAGTGTGGCAGGTAGGCAGGATATAACAGAGTGGGAAATCTCAGCTTTGGTCTCAGATGCTATCTGATAACATCCTTAGCTTCGGAGTTGGTGGGAGCTAGTGATCCATAGGTTAGTACAGGTCACAGATTTTTAACTGATAATAGAAGGATGTTAACTCAAACACAAAGGTCAGTAATGAACAGCTATGAGTAAGACAAAAAAGATAATTTGGTCCTGGATCTGCAACATTCCAACTTTCCAGCCAGGAAGTTCTTCTAGTCTATAAGTCTGCCTGTGGAATCTTCAGCACAGGTGTGAGGTTTTGTTTTGTTTCTCTGGAAAGGTTATTTTATGCTACATGAAAAGAACATCATGTCAGGCAACTTTGGGTAATCACCTCTTTCTCAGGGTTGCCTACAGATATCTGGGGGGAATGTTAGCTAATGATTGTTATCAAGGACCCAATTGTCCTCACAGCTTGTTGTTGGGGATCTCCCTCCAGGTTCTATAGCCAGAGCTCTCCTAGTTGAGGTGGCCAGAGTGCCCAGCAGCACAGCTCTGCTGGGATTGCTTCTGACCTGAGGCTTGGCTGGGTTAAAGGGGTCAAAGGTCTCCTCTCTGACAGTCCTCTATTCCAGGGGTTCAAAGACCCCATGTTAAACAAGAGAATAATCCTCGATGCTTGCATAAGAGCACAAGCTTAAATGCAAAAGCTGAGAAAAGAGACCTTTCTCTTTCAAGTTCATCACTTCCCCTGAGGAATTCCAGGGCTTAGCAGCTTGAATGAGGTCAAAGGTCAAAAACAGGCAGCTGGGTCTGGATATTCCCTGATGACAAAAACAAAGCCAAATAAGCAAACTCAACTCCCTCTAACAAAAACAAACAAGCAGCTCAAAGCACAAACTCTACAAGGCTGCCCTTGAAGCCAGTGTGGCTGCCCTAGGGATCTCCCCCTGTGGCCTGGCTGCCCTGTGACTGGAGAGGGGCCACTGCAGGGACAGGGCAGGGCTCTCAGGTCAGTCTCTCTTCTCTCACACTCCTTCCTGGTTCCAGGAATTGTGTTTCCTTGGCCACACCCTGGCTTCCGGGGACCAGGGATGATGGGAAATTACGAGCAGGAACAGCTCTCTTGCTTGTGTTTGGAGCCCAAAATGAAGTTGTTCTTCAGGTTCATTGTTGACACTAAAACAACACAAAACCACTTTCTGCAGCCGCTGTCAGCCATTGCATCCCATAGTCAGCCACCACCCACATGCCAATAGCTTCCTCATCTTTCCATCCAGCACTCAGAAACATGAGCTGCATCCTGAGCCCTCTGCCTGCGGCTCAAGGCCGGGCTCTGCTTTTTATGCCCCTATACTGAACAACTTTGGAGAGGAGATTAACATGTGCCATGTTTTAACTTTCTCATCTGCAAAGCTGGGAGGACAAGGCGGGCTTGAGAGGCTTGAGAGGACGTAACAAGACAAGAAAGAATTGGGTGGCAGCACTTGGCCCTGCACCGTCAGCCCCATAGATGTTGCCTTGAATTAGTAGGTGGCTGAGTGAATTGCAAGTATGAAGCCAGCCCAGCTGTTTGGTATGTTCGAGGCTAGCCTGCACTACAGAGTCCAAAATAAAAATTGAATTGTTAGGTGACATGGTTACTACTTCTCAGTGGGCCCTTTGGATTTCTGGGGAACCTGGCACTAAGGAACTCCATACTTCATTGTTAAAACAACAACAGCAGGAATGATGGCATACATCTTTAGTCCTAGCACTTGGGAGCCAGAGAGAAACAGACCAACACCAGCTTGGGTTACATTGTAAGACCCTGTCTCAAAAACAAACAGACAGATTAAAAAAAAAAAAAAAAAAAAACAGAAAAATAACAAACAAATAACAAGGCTGGAGAGGTGACTCAGCAGTTAAGAGCACTTGCTGCTCTCCCAGAGGACTCAGGTTTGATTCCTGGCATTCACGTGGTAGCTCAAAACTTTCTGTAATGTCAGTTCCAGAGGACCTGACACAGGCACCGGGCATGTATATTGTATGAATTCATACATGTAGGCAAATACTCATACGCATAAAATAAAATAAAAATAAATAAAATTTTAAAGCAAAACCCACAAAACCAAACAACATCTGTGCCTGGGAAGGAATGGGGGTGGGTGTCTGGAGACTTAACTAGAAGGGAGCTCTGGGGATTTCAGGCTGTAGGAAGGAAGCAGAGTGACAGCACTTAATCTATAAATAACAGTGTTGCCGTCACGTCACATCCCCCTATCTTGCAAAACAATAAAATCTTCCCCTCTGCCAGAGAAGGATGCTGGAGTCTCATCCTATGTCTCCACCCACCCAGTACAGCCACAGGGAAGTAATCAGAGCCATGTCCACCATCAGAGGGACCAGGAGAGGGTACTGAGGCCCTAGCTTGGTAATAGAGCATCTTCAGTACTCCTATAGTCTTCCTTGGCCACCCAGAAAAAGACCCCATGCACAACTAGGCTTTCAGGATTGGGTCTTTAGATCCCCAGCCTCCAGCTACTCTGACAGGGAAAAGAGGGAAATATCCCCTCAAAAGTTCAGAGCTGGCCCCAGATTTTGTCTTCAGACGGCCCAGCTCTTTAGCCTCAGCAGGAGCAGCGTATACCGCCACCCCGCTGCCACTCTGATGTTTCTACTGAGTAGTTATCTCACCTGGCAGTTTGCTAACTGCTAATACCTTGTTGTGTCAGCACCAAAGTCCCTGAGACTTCCTCCAAAGCCACCCCAAGGCCATGTCTCCAGAAAGCCTCTGTGGTTTTCAGGCTGCTGTTGCGTGCCTATTCTGTGCTGGGCACTGTTCTGAACGGTACATGCTGTCAATGCCACTGAACATTGCAAACTGGTTGGCGGTGAGCAAGAGAAGGTGCAAGCCGACACAGAGAAGACAGCACATTTCAATGCTTAGTTGCTCCTCTTTCTCTTTTGTTTGTCTGTGTTTGTTTTTGTGACAAGGTCTTATTATATAATCCAGACAGGCTTCCAACTTGCGGTGCCCCTGCCTTAGCCTCCCAAGCTCTGGCATTTACAGGCATGTGCCACCATAGCTGGCAGCTGCTCCATTTTCTTGGCCATTTTAGCCCATCAACAGATGGCCCATTGTTACTGGTGGGCAGACAGTTGAATGACTTACTGGGGACAGGGCTGTGGATGGATTCTGGGTGTGTACAGGTTCCAAAGACCTTGAGGACAAGGGTGGGCCACACACCTGCATCCAGAAGTAGACATTCAGACTTGACAAGACTGATTCTGGACACTGCCTGGGTCTTTCTTCAAAAGCAACACTGCAGAGGGTCTAGGCCACTTTCCAACCCCACCCCCAGCCTGTACTCCAATCTCATGGGCTCAGATGGAAATATACTGAGTAAATAGCCAAGAAAGCTATCGTGGTAGTGCAGACAGGGAGGGGATATATGCTCTGTACATGTTTGACAATACATTGAAGAATAACTTACAGGCCCTTGTGCATTCAACCTAGAAAGTCTCCAGAAGCACATTGCCCATTACTTTCATTAGTATTTACTAATGAGAGCAGAACGTAAGTCAGTACTGCAGAACTTCTGAGCACACGCAAGGCTGTGGGCTCAAACCCTAGTACCGGAAAGAAAGGAAATAAGCCTCTCAGGGATGTTTACCAGTGGTAGGCTTTCTACAACCACACCATTGTTCGCTCTCTATTCTTGAACTTAAACAGGCCACAGAGGGAAAAGGTGGGTAGAGCCTCACCCAGACACTTCTCATGTGAGCAGCCAAATAGACTGTAGAGCCTGTTGGTGTCTTCAGCAGAGGCAGGGGCAGCTGGAGTAAGGGGCGGGGACCAGAAAGAAAGCAGCTCAAGAATACAGTGGCCTCAGCCATCTGCTCCCTGGGATTTACTCTTTTCTGTTGCCAACATCATTGTCCAATTTCCTTATTGGTTCACAAGACTCGAAACAAACATGCAGAAGGGCACTTCGTTTTGTGAAGGCTCTTACCCTGATGCACTTGGGTGGGTGGGGTCTGGAGAAGTGACTTCATGGTCACAGGATACAGGAACAAGCTCCTTTGAAGGCTTTGTTTCAGCATCCCATCTGTTCCCAGCCTCACCCTCCACCAAAGGGTCAGAGACAGAAATGTGAGCCAGAGAAACTTGGAGTTGAAAGCCCCAAGCAGAGAAAGACTCTGGGCTGAGTGCTCTTGGGGGGCTTTGCCTTGGCTACCTGTCCCTCTGCTGTCATCTGACCTGCCCCTTCCCCTTAGAAATGCTCAGGAGAAGATATTTATCTGCCACCTACCCTAGTAACTTCTGCCTTTCTACGCTCCCCTTTGCCAGAGATTGTGTGTGTGTGTGTGTGTGTGTGTGTTGTTTTTTGTAAGGCCAGAGTTGGTCAGGTGGCTCAGTAGTTAAGAGTATGTGTTGTGAAATCATAAGGACCAATATTCATATCCCAGTACCCAATTAACAAGCTGATAGTCATGTACCTCTATCTCTGAGGGATCTGATATGACCTGTGGCCTCTGGGCATGCACACATGCACACACACACACTAATAATAATAATAATAAATATCATTATTATTCTTTAAAATTAAATATGTTTTGGGGGTGAAATCTCAGTGATTAAGAATACTGTTCTCAGTCAGGCATTGGTGGCACATGCTTTTAATCCCAGCACTCAGGAGGCAGAGGCAGGCGGATCTCTGTGAGTTCAAGGCTAGCCTAGTCTACAGAACTAGTTCCAGGACAGGCTCCAAAGCAATACAGAGAAACCCTATCTCAAAAAAAAAAAGAAGAAGAAGAAGAAAAAGAAAAAGAAAAGAAGGAGGAGGAGGAGAAGGAAAAGGAGGAGAAGGAGGAAGAAGAAGAAGAAGAAGAAGAAGAAGAAGAAGAAGAAGAAGAAGAAGAAGAAGAAGAAGAAGAAGACTGTTCTCCCAGAGGACTCAGGCTCAATTCCCAGCAACTCCATAGTGGCTCACAACAGACATCTCTTCTGACCCCAGAGAGATGGATCTTGTACTCTACTCAGGTGGTGCACATACATGCACTCAGACACACAAAAACATACAATAAAGCAAATAAAGCTGGGCAGTGGTGGTGCTCGCCTTTAATCCCAGCACCTGAGAAACAGAGGCACGAGGACCTCTGTGAGTTCACGGCTAGCCTGGTTTACAGAGTGAGTTCCAGGACAGCCAGGACTTCACAGAGAAACCTTGTCTCAAAAAAAAAAACAATAACAATAGCAGCAGCAGTAGTAAATAGTAGTAATAGTAAATATTTATTTAAACTAAGTAACCAAACAAATAGGAAGGAAGGGTTTTGTTCTGCCTACAGTTTTGGAGACTGAAAGTCCCAGTGCAGATATTATAGCTGCAATTCTCCTGATAATCAGAGTAGTATGAGCAAGGAAGGCACCTTCTCAAAGCACGGGTCTTCGAGGCTCATGGCCTTTTATAGGTCATTTTCTTAGCACCCTCCTCTTGGGTGCTGTATACTGTGCCCACCCTGGTAGTTACACAGAGTTAGTTTCCCTGAGTGGGAAGATATTTTCATTCTTTTGCCAACAGGTTTCTTACCCTACTCTTCTGGCACCCAGGTGGGCCCTTCACATCTAGTCAGGGTTCCCTTGGTTGTGCACACATGGACGAGCAGAGTGGCTCTGCTGCCTAACAAGCTGCCGACACCAGAACAAGCTTACTGTGCGATGCTAGCCCTTCAAGTCTCAGAGCAATGTCCTTGTCTCCTCATTACTGGTGCTAGCCCTACACCTTGATTTGTCTACCACCCCAGCACAGTTACACCAGGAATTAAGCTTCCAGCAATGGGCCTTTGGGGACAAGCAAGCAATTGTCACTTTCTCCTGAGGCAACAGAGGAGCAGAAAAAATTGCCAAGTGGCTGGCCGGTCACTCGCAGGTGAACCATTACTCAGTGTTCTTTCTGGTCTGTTTGCCACTGTTCTCAATGCCTCTTGGACAGATCAGCCATGTGTTCAGTGCCTTGGGACTTGATGCTGTGGGGTCACCAGGCTATCCACCCAACCCCGCTTATAAAGGAAGGACTCTATTTCCCAGCAATTTCGTCTAGTAGCCTTACTTTGTTGGAGAGGCATGGGATTTAGCTCTCTGTCCTAATGCTCTGTTCTGAACCTCAAAGGCTGCATTTCCAGATTTCCCAAAAGAGATTCTACATACCTTTCCATAACGGAGAACCAGACTGAAGGATGAGGGGGAGAATCGGGGCCTTTCCTCTGCTGCTTCTTCAGGGTGTACCAGCTTCTTTCCCATTGCTGTGATAAAATATCATGGCCAACAGCAGCTTATAGAAGGGAGAGTTTATTTTAGTTTATGCTTGCACAGGACAAGAGTCCATCATGACAGGTAGGCATGGCAGATGTAGCAGGGGTATCACATCTTCAACTACAAACACGTCTCTCTAGCAAGCCTCCACCTCCTAAGGTTCTGTAACCTACTCCCAAACAGCACCACCAGCTGGGGACCAAGTGTTCAAATATTTAAGAGTCTGAGAGGACATTCTCATTCAAATCTCCGCATGGTAGCACATTCTACAATGGTCACTCCTGTGGCCTAACTCTTGAAGACCATTCAGTCAAACTTGCCATCTCGTCCATTGTCTGCATAACCAATTTTCCATGTTCAATTTCCTCTGTTGATAGATCAGAAACCTAGAGTTCTTTCTTCACTACTGACTTGGACAAGAAGCAAGCTACAGCTGAGTGTGGTAGCATGAGCCTGTAACCCCTGCTCTCAGAGGGTCCAAATTCAAGACCAGCCTAGGCCATAAAGTGGGTTGCAGGCTAGCTTGGGCTGCACAGAAAGATCTCTCTCAAACAAGCAACAAACTAACAATGAGGTAGCGCATGTATGGTATACAATGTTACCTCTAAGAAGTCCTGTACACATCTATGAAAAATCCAATGATTTGTCTGCAAAAGTCACCCAAAGCCAAGACCCCATTGTCCCTGCTTAAATCCTAGATATAATCAGGTAGAGTTGGGAAAATCAACTCTTCACAGGCCTCTTGGAAACCCAGGGATGAGTTCACAGTTCCAGTCTTGACCTTGCCCATTCCCTTCTTCTCTCCCTGCTGTTGTTAGTTGGGACCAATGCCTTTCTGATAACATTATCAGTTCATAACCCTCTTGGCACAAGTGAAGATATTCTAAGAGACACATGTGTTCCTGTTTGTCTATCAAACTACAGAAATGCTGGACCCTAAGAAATTGAAATTTCCTCCGGACATTCATGCTGAGAGAAGGAGAGAGATGGGAGCCTGCCATCAGCCATGGCAAGGACTAGATCTTCCAGGAAAAGATTTCACACAGTTCTGACAATCTTGCAGTGGAGACAATGATAGGTCAGTGGGTAGAGCCACATCTTGACCAGGGTTGCTTGGTTATTCTGTGGTGGTTTAAAAAAGGATGGCCCCCAAAGGGGGCCACACTCTTAGGAGGTGTGGCCTTGTTGGAGGAAGTGTGGTCTTATCTGAGAGTGTGTGTCACTACGGGGGCAAGTTTTGAGGTCTCTTTTTCTCAAGCTTCACTCAGTATGACAATCAGTCAGCTTTCTGTTGCCTGCACATTGCCATGCTTCCCTTCATGATCATAATGGACTGAACTGAAACTTTATGTGAGCCACCCAATTAAATGTTTTCTTTATAAGAGTTATTGTGGTCATGGTGCTTCCTCACAGCAATGGTAAACCCTAACCAAGACATACACATACCCTTGCCATCCACTTGCTAAATCCCATGTCTCAACCCTGAAACAGACTTGCAGGTGTCACTGGACACTTTCCAGTGTGGCCACACTGCACAAATCTCCATTCCCTGCTTGTCTTTGTCTGTCTAATTGACCTGTAGGGTGGGTAACCAAGCCAACTTGTCAGGGCTGCTGGGGCCTGGGCTCTGAACCTGAAGTTCCTTCTTTCACTGCTGTAAGAAAGCTCCCAAGAACCTCTTTAAAGAGGAAGGTCTTATTGTAGCTCCTGGGTCCAGAGAACTCAGTCCATGACCCAAGCACTTGGGAGAGCATCATGGGAGTGGGAACATGTCAGGATCAAGGAGCTGGACAAAGTACTGCTGATGTCCCATGTCCTGAACATTCCAGAACCTCTAAAATATCATTACCAGCTGAGGACCATGCCTTCAACATACTGGCCTTTGGGGGCACAATATTCATACCATAGCATCTTGCTATTAAAAAAAACAAACAAACAAAAAAACCAACAATAATTTCTCACTTGCCTCACCTAGCTTCTCATTAACAACCAGGATGCAAACAGAGAAAATACAGTAGGACGTAATCTGAAACCACTTGAGTAGATGGTGTTATAAAGCCCTGTTCCCTCACACTGTTTCTGAGGGTACCAACGAAAAAATTCTAAAGATGTATTTATTTTTATTTTGTGCACATGAGCCTATGAATCATGAGTGTGCAATGCCTATGGAGGCCAGGAAAGGGTATTGGATTCCCTGGAACTTGAGTGACAGATGTTTGTAACATGTTCATGGGGGTGCTAGAAACTGAATCTGTGTCCTCTGCAAGAGCAGCAAGTAATCTTAACCGGTGAGCCATCTCTCCCCTAACCTCTGAGATATCTCTCCAGCCCCATCAGTGAGAATTTCATGGAGAATCTCCCTTTAACTTTATGCGTGCTCTGGGTGGGAGAGTTGGGAGGAGAAAGAGAAGAGAGGTTAACATTGAGGGTGGGATCCTGATGCTGGTATTCAGGCACCTGTACTGTCCTGCCCTTGGGGTTCTGACAGGATATGTCCTCAGCTGCAGCCATTAAGAGCATCTTCTGTGCATATTCACTATGTTCCCACCTTCCCTGCCCGCCTTCCATCTTTCTTTCTCTTTCTGCTTTTCTGCCTGCCTCTCCCTTCCTCCCTCCCTCCCCCTTCCCTTCCACCTTACTCCCCCTCTTCTCTTCTCTTCTCTTCTCTTCTCTTCTCTTCTCTTCTCTTCTCTTCTCTTCTCTTGCCACTCCTGTCCCCAGAGGCCAGTCTCCCCTCTCCCCCTTTTCCATTCACTTTCTCCCAATAAAAACCCTCCCACCCGAGGTCTGCCACATGCTGTATTTCTCTAGAGTCGCTTTTTAAAATTACAACAGCTGTGCCTGCTGGGAAGTAGATGCTGCCTTTTCACTGAAAATGGGCTAAGATTAGAGTGAACCAGAAGGGAGTTCTAAGGAGGCAGGCCTGGGAGCAGAGGAACCTCACACTGGGGCAGCCTAGGTGCCTGATTCAAGTGTCTGTCTCCCTAGACTGACCCCAAGGCAGGCACATATAAGAGTTTCCCAGAGAGTGAGAGCTGCTCCCCTCAGAGTGGCCTCAGTTGTGGCATGTACTTTGTTTGAAAAGTGTTGTGAAATATTACTTTAACTGTGTAAAGGTGCGATTCATTTGTTTATGCTGTATTTGTTTAACTGTATAAAAGGTGTGTATAAAAGGCATTTGTTTTACCTTACCCACCTAAGGCACCTGATTGGTCTAATAAAAAGCAGAATGGCCAATAGCTAGGCAGTAGAGGGACAGACATGGCTGGCAGGCAGAGAGAATAAATGGGAGGAAGAATCTAGACTTGAGAGAAGAAAATGAGAGAAAGACAGGGAGGGTCCCTGGGCCAGCCGGCCAAGCAGCCACTAGCCAAACACGGAGGAATCAGGAAAAGTATGACATACAGAATGAAAAAATGGTAAAAAGTCTCAAAGCAAAATGTAGGTGGAGAGAAATTAGTTAAGTTATAAGAGCTAGTGAGGTGAGCATAAGACAAGACTGAACATTCATAACTAATAATAAATCTCCATGTCATGATTTGGGAGCTAGCTGGTGGCCAAAAGAAAGCCTGCTACAAAAAAAAAAAAAAAAAAAAAAAAAAAAAAAAGAATAAATACTTTGTGGACCTATTACTCTGTGTATTGTACCCACTGTCTGGACAGAGATACTGTGATGACTGTGGGTTTAGGGTCCCGCTGATGCCCAATCCTTTCCAAGTCCTAGTTTTTTCCAGAGACATATTGATGAAGGATGAGGGATACTGAGGCTTCTGCTACCAGGGACATCTGTAAAATTACTCCAAGCAGGACTCATCAAACAGGGAAATGGAGAAAATGGCCTGGCACCAGCCTTGACAGCGTAGAAAGCATTAAATGGACCACTGGGTTTATCCCTTTCTACTTTGTGACACCCACTGTGTGTGTGTGTGTGTGTGTGTGTGTGTGTGTGTGTGTGTGTTAGTCTCTATTTACATTATCCTTTTTTTGTTTTATTCAGCTTATGAGGTTATAAGAGCCTGGATGTCTATCAACAGATGAATAAACTCAGAAAGTCTTTCTCTGTCTCTATTTCTCTCTGTCTCTCTCTCTCTTTCTCTCTCTCTCTCTCTCTCTCTCTCTCTCTCTCTCACACACACACACACACACACAGGGAGGAGGTTTATTCAGGAATGAAATCATGTTACTCTCAGGGGAGTGATGGAACTGGAGATCATATGTTAAGAAAATCAACAGCTTTAGAAAGACAAATATCAGATGTGCAGAATTATGAGGTGTGAGGGTGTGGGTAATGGAGTGAATATGTGTGAAGTACCACATGCATATATGAATGAGTACATCATAATAAGGCTCATGTTTTCACAAACTCATTTTTAAAAAGAAAGTAATGTTTTAAAATAGGCCAAATCAGAGAGTAGAGTTATCTTCTGGGCCAGCAGCCTCCCCCAGATCATGTCAAGGTGACAAGCCTGAGCCACAGACTCCATCATTCTCCCTAATCCTCACTGGAAGCACAGCCGGAGGACACAATTACCAACCTTGTCATACTACCTCAAGAGCCCTCTTTTCAGTCTGTTGTAAAGGAAAGGGATGCTTCATGCCCACTCCTGGTGGCCATAATTTCCACTAAGCTAGGGCCCTCCAGCTCCAGTTTCACAGCGTTCCTGGTTTCAGAGGAACCTAATAAACATTGCTTCAAAAGATTACACTGGTGTGCAGTGATCTGAGGCAAACCTGAAAAGAAGGAACATTTATTGTAAAGAAATGTGGGTCTCAGGCTGGAGAGATGGCTTAGAGGTTAAGAGCAATGGCTGCTCTTCCAGAGGTCCTGAGTTCAATTCCCAGCAACCACATGGTGGCCCAAAACCTTCTATTTGGTGTTCTCTTCTGGCGTGCAGGCACACATGCAGGCAGAACACTGTACATAATAAATAAACCTTTAAAAAAAATGTGCCAGCACTCGGGAGGCAGAGAGAGGCAGGAAGATCTCTGTGAGTTGAGACCAGCCTGGTCTACAAGAGCTAGTTCCAGGACAGCCTCCAAAGCCATAGAGAAACCCTGTCTCTAAAAATCAAAAATTAAATTAAATTAATTAATACAGGGTCTCACGTGGCCCTGTAGGCAGGCAGGGAAGCAGAAGCAACAAGACAGGGCCAACTCTACCCTCAGGCTACTGTAGTAAGTGACAGTAAGTGACACAGCATTTCTAGTCTCAAATACTGATTCTTATGGAAGAAACAATTCACCCAGCTTGGGGCCTGGCTGGGCATGAGGTCATGAGGTACATATATGGCTCCCAGGGGCATGCTCCCACGTGGGAGTAGATGATGTGTGGACAGATCATTTAGAAAGAACAATGTTTTCCGCATTAGGCAAGTGTCTTTCTAACTGCCCACTGTGGTGGGGACCAAATAATTAATGAAATAAGAAATAACCTTGTATGGGAACAATATCTGATGAAATGTTTAAGCCAACAGTGTAAATACGCAGCTTTCCAAATATTTCTACATACAATGATGTTGATTTAACTGTTTATTCTTTTGTGGTCTATCTATGTGCCCCAGATCTCCTGCATAAGAGTTGAAGGTGGCAAAAAGCACTCATATCAACAAAGTCGAAAGCAAACAATAGATGAATGTATTTAACCAAAATGAAGAGCTTTTGTGCTCCAACAAACATTATTAAGAAGGTGAAAAGATAACCTAGAGAATGAAAATAATACATAGAAAATTATGGAAAAAAATATATAGATTTCAAACTCTGAGGTCTGGGATTCAGAATACCTAAAGAACTCAATAAAGAAAAAAAAAAAAAAAAACCAAGCCAATTAAAAGTGGGCTGAGGGGCCCACCCTGGAGGCAGAGGCAGGCGGATCTATGTGAGTTCAGGGCCAGCCTGGTCTACATAGTGAGTGCCAGGACAGAGGATGGGTGAACAGAGACACATGGGTCTTGGGGTCTTGTTGACCTGCCAGTCTTAACCAAGACAGTAAGCTCCAGTTTCTGTAGAGAGGCAAAGAGCAATAGAAGAAGACACCCCAGTTGACCTCTGTCCCCACACATGTATGCATAGGTGTGTGGACCCATTCACACATATAGACATAAGCACACTCGAACATTCCCACACATACACACACACACACACACACACACACACACACACACGGTACAGAGTGTTGAAGTGAGAACAAGGTCTTGAACCGATGTTTGTTCAAAGGTATAGGAATGGCTGGCCACAGGCACGTGAAAGTGCACAGCAAAGTCAGTCTCCAGGAAAAGGCAAAACAACCCACAGTGCACACCATCTCAAGCTCCCTGGAATAAGAGTATTTCAGTTGGGCCTGGTGGTGCACTTTTTTAACCCCAGCACTGAAGAGGCAGAGGCAGGTGGATCTCTGAGTGTGAGGCCAGCCTGGTCTACAGAACCAGTCCCTGAACAGCCAAGGCTTCACAAAGAAAAACCTGTCTAAAAACAAAAACAAAAAACCCAAACAGTTGGGTGATGGTGGCACATACCTTTAATCCCAGCACTTGGGAGGCAAAGGCAGGTGGATCTCTTTAAGTTTGAGGCCAGCCTGGTCTACAAAGCAAGTTCCAAGACAGCCGAAATGGTTACACAGAGAAACCTGTCTGGAAGGGGGGGAAAAAATGAAGGCAAAGTATATATCTTGTTGTTGTATAGATTTTGCCAACAATGTTTGAAGAAAGAGTCGAGTGGTAGGGAACTTGGATACACTGTGGGGCACCCTCTGCAGGCGCCATGCCCTGCTACAGTGATTGTGTCTATGGTTGTGAGAAGCAAGCAAGCATGCGTGTAGAGAGGGAGGAAGGACATGCTCACCTGCACCCCTCTCATCCTGTAATCATTATGAAATGGAATGAAAAGCTAAAAGGAGATCATTTGAGTTGTGCTGATGAGCTGGGTGTGGTGGCAAGGGGATGTAATCCTGGCTACTCAGAGGTTGAGGCCCAGCAGTCACACAATTAAGACCAGCCTAGGCAACTTAGAAAAACCATGAGTCAAACTAAAAATTAAAATCAGAAGGGGTGAGAGCCAGGCATGGTGGCACATACCTATAATAGAGGACCACAGCAGAGAATCTGGAATTCAAGGTCAGCCTTGACCTCAGTTCAAGACCAACCTGAAGCACGTGACACTCTTCTACCATGTAAGTTCTGTAAGTCTCAAATCCTGGACAGATGGATAATTGAGGTGGCTCTTTAACCTATCAAAGTGGGCCTGGCTGCCAGGTTCTTCCTGCATCCCTCAGTCCTTACCTGTTACAGTCTGTAGCTGGTATACCCTGCCCCATAACCTAAACTTCTCCAGCCCAGGAACTGGGCTGCTCTTCCCCCCACTGCCCTTCCCTATATAATCCAGCCATTTGGTTACCTGGTCTGCTTTTGTCTACTCTTTACTCTCCTGGCCTCTTGGTCTGGCTCGTCCTTCTCCCCTCCCTCTCTACTCACATGGCACAGCTCAGGGTCATGTTCACGCTGGACTCCCCCAGATATCCCCGCCTTTGGCTATGTACTCCCTCAGATCTACAATGAACCGTCTCCTCCATCACACCTAGAAGCAGTCATGGCCTTCCTTTATTCTTTTCTCCAATCGGGACCCAGGGATGGAACCCAGATTGTCAGGCAGGCTCTCTCTCCAGCCTCACCCACTGAGTCACCTCTCTGGCCTGAACTAGTTTTTAAAAAGTGATTGTTGGAATAGTATTCCTAAGATAAAAACATATGCATCAAATTAAATGAAATTAACAAGACACAAAAATCCAAATTACAAAATTCTGCATGTATTTTACAACCAAAAGATGACTGGTTTCAGTGATTTATTTAGGGAGATGCCAAGAGAAAATTGCAGAGCTTGAGTTACATTCATGTAATCTTGTTAAACAGCTGTATGAGACCTGAGTCACACATTACACGTTTCACCAACTCAGGATGTACAGTTGACAAAATTCTGAGACCATCACCACATCCAACTCTAAAACTTTTTATTTGCCCCCATAAGAAACTCCAGACACTTTAGCAGTTGCCCCTCAACACTCCTCCAGCAGCCTAGGCAGCCACTAATCTTTCTGTCTGTTGTAGATCTGCTGACTTGGGGCTTTTCACCTAGCAGAGTCATGACTCTGGTATTTTGTGACCAGCTTCTTTCCTTAGCACGGTGTCTCTGGGGTTTATCTGTGCCTCTGAGAGTGACAGCGCTGTATTCTTTCTGGGTGATGGATAATATTCCATTGTGTGGGTAAACCGAATTTTACTTTTCTCTACTTTTGGCCACCATGAACAATGCTTCCACAAGCATCCACAAACATGTGCACATGTGCCCTCCATTCTCTTGGTTCATACTTAAGGAGCGGATTGCTAGATCATGTACCAATCTAGAACGATTTCCAGAGTGGCTGCACCATCACCCACTCCCCACAGCAGTGAAGGGGGCTTCCAATTATCTGTACCCTAGCCAGCACCTGCTACTTATCTTTTTAATAATAACCTATAGGCAAAGTTTTTCTGACTCCAGGCAGTTGCTCCCAAATAACCACAAGAGACTTAATATTTCTTATAAATGCATGGTCCATAGTTCAGGCTTGTTACTAGCTAATTCTTACATTTAAGTTTAACCCACACTTCTTATCTGCCCTCTGCCAAATGGTGGTATATTCCTTCTTTCAACACTGAGCATTCACCTTGCTTCTCCCTCTGCATCTGCTCTCAACTCTCAGAACTCCACCCTTCTTCCCAGGATTCACTCTGCCCTCAAAGTCTTGCCTAGCTATCAGCCGATCAACGTTTTATTAACTGTGGGAGCAACACATTTTCACAGTGTGCAGAAGGACTATTCCACAGCAGTAACCAACCCCAGTGGGTATGATGTGGCAACTCGAGGTCATCTTGACTGACACTTCTCTAGTGGTTGGTAATGCTTAGCTTCTTCCATTTTTTCTCCTTTCTAACTCTCCACCCTCATTGGCTAGGTCCTCACCATTTCTCCACTGCTTGTTGTAACAGGTCTCTCCATCCTCTACTCTGTTCCCTGCAGTGCAGTCTCAGGTGGTCACACAGCCTCAGATAGCTCCCTACTGCCCACAGGGCAGAATCCATGCTTCTGAGAATAAGATATGAGATCCTCAACTCCAGGCCTTTGCCTGTCCAGCTCCCTCTAGCAATGATCCCTTCCTTGAGATGTCTACCCGGTTGACATTTACTCTTTAAATCTTAGTGCAAAAAGAATCTTCTAGCTGGGCGTGGTGGCACATGCCTGTAATCCTAGCAGCCAGAGGCTAAAGCAAGATGATATCAAGTTTGAAGCCAGCCTGGACCACAGAGCTAGACAGAGTCTCAGATAACTAAAGTGAAACCAATCATCTGAAGAAGCCAATCTAATGTCACCCCCAGGCATGGCCTGAGTTATGCATGACCCCAGGAGACCATTTCCATAACACAATGTCAGGGTCACCCAAGGACAGTGCAAGGGCCAAACCCTTGTTTACATATTGTGTGTGGTTGTTTGTGCAATGAGAAAAGATCTGAGTGATTACAATAGAGCCAGGCCTGGCAGCTGAACATAGATTTCTTCCTACCTAGTTCTTGGCAGAAAGTCTGCTGACCTTTGTGTGTTGGTCAGCTGACAGAATTCCCAACATAAACAACTTAAAATGAGGAAGGGTTTATTTGCTATATTGGAAAATTGATGTTTTGGAGCATTCAGTCCATGATCATCTGGTTCCATTGATTCTGGGCCTGGGATGAGGGACAGCATCACAGCAGAAGGGTGTGGCGGAACAGACCTGTGCACCACACAACCAGGAAGCAGAGAAGATGATAAAAACTATCCCTCTAAAACATGCTCCTCCCTCCAACCAGGACACCTCTGAAAGTCTCTCCCTCCTCCCGACAAAGCTATCAAATTAATTCAAAGACTGGGACAAGTCCTTCGTGAGCTCCTGACCTCTGAATGGTTGGCCTCACCATCGAGGGACTAAGCCTTCCATCCCTGAGCCCTTTGGAGGCCACTTCATGTCTGTAACACTTTGGTCTTTGTGAACAGTGCCCTGATGTTGTACAGTGAATGGCCTGTGTCCATGTCCTCCAGTAGCCCTGCCTAACAGGCTCTTCCAGGGTGTTTTTCTAGTATTTGCCATATGGACTTCAGCTTATTGGTTTCAGCTTATCAAGACTTCCCCACAGACGCCATGCTCTGAGTCCTCCTACCATCTTTGTCCTGGGATGGCCTAGGCCTGGCCCAGAGAAGGGCCTCAATGTTTGAATCACTGCACTGAGTTAAAATTTTCCTGGATCCTGATGATAAATCCATGAGGCACCAACTAGTTCAGGATTAATACAACCCCTAGGTAAAAACAACATTGCATCGCTGGCAGACTTCTAGATCCGCTCTTCTGCTGAGAGCATTCCACACTGGTGCTTGACTGGTTTGGCTCCACCCATCCCTCCTCAGGGGGTTTCACTAATTGGGACTTTTCACTGATGCTAATGTAACCCCTGGGGTTACACTGGAAGATGCTGAGGATACCAAAGCACCCCCTAAGGGACAGGACACTGAAGTAAAGCTGACAGCCTGACTCTCAGATGAGGTGGGGTTTATTGAGCATAATCTCAGAGCTCTTGGTGGAGAAGGAGCCTGGCTGAGTTTGGAGGAGGCTGCTGGGAAAGAATGGTGAAGCCACTGAATATGGGGAGAATTGTTGAGTGTAAGAGACAGGCACCAGTAGAAATTGGCCCGTGCTGGGTACCATGAGACCTCTGACCTCCCTCATCTCATTCAAAGCTGCAACAATCTAATTCAGCGATCTACTCAAAGGCTCTTTAGCTGCAGTCTGTTCTAGGTCTCAATGAATGCTCACCAATCAACAGGGATTTCCATGGCCCTTGTGGCTCTGTAGTCTTGGGGATGGAGCTCAGGACCTTGTGAATATGCTAAGCAGGCACTAAGCTAAAGGTCTCTCTCTCTCTCTCTCTCTCTCTCTCTCTCTCTCTCTCTCTCTCTCTCTCTCTGTCAGGTAGGCTGACCTCAAACTCCTCTTGCCTCAGCCTCCTAAGTGCTTGGATAACAGACATATGCCACCACAGCTGGCTCTGTAGTTTCTTAATATACCCTCTACTTTTCCTGACTAATTGGAGTTGCCTCCTCCAGGAAGCCTTTCTGGGTTCCTGGGCCTCTTTGTCATGGCTGTTGTGGCACAGTATCCTCTGAGGACTGTTCTGTAGCACCTCCCACAGCTGATGAACAGAGTGGTTAGTTGCCTAGCCCCCACCAGGCTGCCAGCTCTGGGAAGCCTGGGAACATGTAGGGTAGGTTTGTGTGTGCTGTGTTGCCTTGTTCCCATACTCAGCCTGTCCCAGATGAGAGTCTTATGGTCTGGTTGTCTCCATAAGACCCCTTGGGGTTATCCTGGATGGTGAGAATCCAGTCAGGTTTTTTATGTGCTTGAGGGAGGTAAAGAAAGCTGAGGGCCCTAGATTGTTGGTGCTACCCACAAACTCATTCTTTCCTCTGCTTCTGAAAAACACCCAGAGAACTCACACGCCTTCAGTGAGGAATGTAAATCACACTCCCCACCCCCCTACGTGACCAATAGCTGCCTGGAGTTCCTGTCCAAGCTGCTAAGATCATAACTATGAGAGACCAAATCCTCACTCAGAGTACCACAGAGCAGCAAGTGACTCAGCCTTTGCTGCTTGTGGGGGAGAAGGAGAAGATAGCCTGAAAGGCATGGCACCCTCATGACAGAGTCATGGAGCAGAGTGGGAGGGTCAGAGGTAAGACATACCTGCATTGCTGTGCTTCTGGAGGGAATCAGGCCTTTTCCCAACAGCCCTGGGACACGGGGTGACAGGCATAGAAGAATTCATTTTTCTTGAAGATGTTTTGAATAAGTTTTATTTATTTGTATTTTTTTCATGGGTATGATTGTCTAATCATGACAGAGATGTTGGCTTTTAGAAAGGATTTTTTTTTTACATTTGTGTATTTTTTGTTTGTGAGTGTATGTACACATGTGCCACAATGCATAGGTGGAGGTCAGAGGACAACTTTTCTCCTGTGATGTGGGGTCCAGAGACCAAACACAGATCTCTGGCTTTAACCACTGAACTATCTTGCTGGCCGAGATTTGTTTTTTTTTTTTTTTAATTTATTTTTATTTACCATTTTAATATGGATCTTACCATTGAGGCTCAACTGGCCTATAACTCACTATGGAGCCTAGAATGAATCCTCCACCCTCTTACCTTATACAGCTAGGTATTAGGATTACAGGCACATGCCACGGCATCTGGCTGGTGTGTGTGTGTGCGTGTGCGCGTGCGCATGCACGTGTGTGTGTGTGTGTGTGTGTGTGTGTGTGTGTGTGTGTGAACGCATCTGCACTTTACTAGGCAGCCCAGATTAGCATGGATCTCATAGCAACCCTGCTGCCTAATTTTTCACCTGTGGGGATTACACGTGTGAACCACTAAATCCTGCTGGCTTTCAGAAATCAAAATAAAGATACAGGGTAGCTGCAGTCTCCTTACCCAGCTCTGGCTCTGCCCTGAGCCCTGGAGGCGGCCCTGGCTGATAGCCCAGCACTGTGGGCCTGGCTGATCGGCTGGGGCAAGCTCCTCTCTCCTGAAGTGTGGCTTCTTTACCATCTTGGAATTTCAGATCATCTTAATTTTCTCCTAAGTGACTCATGAGTGTTTCCCAGCTAAGTAGTTTTCTGGCAACCTATAGCCATCATTAGGGAAAGACACATAACTCCAGGATCCCAGATATGGTCAATAATACCACCTTGTTTAGAAGCCTGTCAGTGGAAGGGCCTCTGGCTTCTGTTTTAGTGCTTTCTTTTAGGAAGTTATTGTTATTTTTATATTTCTGATTTTGAACTTTTACTATGTATAAATATTTATTTTTCAAACAAAAATGTAAAGTTATGAATAGCCTAAAAATCTATGTGGGGCCGGTTCACTGGGACTGGCTCTGCACAAATCTTGTAGTAGCCCTGGGCCTTATGTTATAGGCTGTGTAGGAGGCATCCTGGGGTCCAGGAACACAGCTAGTTAAAACCAGCACTATGGGCAACAGGCATTCTTGGGAGGCACTGAGTCAGAATACACAGATCTGCCATGCACTCCCAAGTTCTTGGAGCTTTCCATTAGTGTACGAGTTCCACAAACTTCTTCAAAGCATTTTCCAACTCCATCTAGGTTTTACTCTGTCTCTTACTTTGGATTGCTATGGCAAAGAGCCATGAAGCAGGTGGTCTATGAAGGACAGATTTATTTATCACAATTCTTGAAAGCAAAAGCCCATGGTCAGGGCGCTGGCAGGACTGGAGTTCTGGTTAGGTCCCTCTTCTGGGTAGCAGTTGACTGACAACTTACTGCTGTGTCCTCACATATGAGAAAGAGGGATGATGAGAGCTTTCTGAGCCTCTTCTAAGGGGGACTCCACAATTGTGACCGAGTAGTCACTTCCCAAATAGTCCATCTCTGCCTCTCCTTCTCTCCCTATCCCCACCCCCATCTTCCTGTCTCTCTTTTCTGGGACAGGGTTTCTTAGTGTAACCACACTGAGTGTCCTGGAACTCCCTCTGTAGACTGTGCTGACCTTGAACTCACAGAGATCCTCCTGCCTCTGCCTCCTGAGTACTGGGATTAAAGACATATGTCACCACCACCCAACTGATTCCCCCTCTTAATGTCTCATAAGAATTAGGTTTTAGTGCTATGCAGTGGTGGCATACACATTAATCCCAGCACTCTGGAGGCAAAAGTAGGCAGGTCTCTTAGTTCAAGGCCACCCTGGTTTACACAGCAAGTTCCAGGACAGTCAGGGCTATACAGAGAAACCCTGCCTCAAAAAACAAAACAACAAACAAAAACAAAACATCAAAGAAGAAATAGAATTTCAGCTTATACATTTGCAGAAGGGACATAATTAGTTCATTATACCTTGCCAATGAATGGCATTCAGCTAGTGCTCCAGCAAGACATTTATGTTGCATGTGTGTGTGTGTGTGTGTGTGTAAGGTGGTGTGTGTGTTCACACATGTGTGTGTATCTACATGTGAGGAGTACATACATGTGTATATGTGTAGGAATGCATGCATGTGAGCATGTGTGTGAGTATATATGTGCAAGTATGAGCTTAGCATGTGCAAGTCAGAGGATAGCCTCAGGTACACTCTACCTTTTGTGTGAGACTGGGCTTCTATGGTCTGAAACTCCACCAGGTAGGTCAGGCTAGCTGGGTAGTGAGCTCCAGGATCCTCAAGTCTCAACATTGGAGAGACCACAGCACAAGTTACTGCCTCTCCCTCCCTCCCGCTCTCCTTCCCTCCCTTGTTTCTTCCTTCCTTCCTTCCTTCCTTTCTTTTTCTCTTTTCTCTCCCTCCCTCTCTCTTTTCTCCCACCCCCCTACAAGAGCCTCAGATGTTTACATCTGGCTTCAGCTCTTACCTCCACAGTTTGGCCCATAGATCTCTTTTCTTACTTACCCTTCTTTCCAAGCCCAGATCGTGACCAAAACAAAGACTGTCTTATGTCTGAGTCACTGAAACAGCCCTTCCCTGGTTCCCTGAAGCCTCTTTGGCCTCTCCCCATCCCTCCAGAACTTTGTGACTAGAATGGTCTTGCCCAGACACAGACCCAGCTACTTGTTTGCTTAGACTCTTTTTGGCAAGAGCTATACACTAAAATGGAAACTCTGTAGCATGGTGTAGAGGATTGTCTGGTCATGCTGTCTCCCATGTCATCTCTCACACCTCCCAGTGGTCTCACCAAACACTTCATACTCATATATCTTACCCATCTCACCTGGGCTGGGTTCTCTCTGGACTTCTTCACTGCAATCAGTTTCTTTTCTATTTCCTTACCTGCTCCCCAAATGGCACCACCAACTCTGTCTACAGCTCCCAGCAGAAAGGAAAGCATAGAGTCCATCTTCATCAAAGCCTCCTCTACTTATTATCCAGTCTCTCAAGTAAGTGAATCAGTTTAATTTTTGTCTATACTGGCAATTGAGCCCAGGACCCTGCAAATGCTAAGGAGGTAATCTATCACTGAGCTACATCCTCAGCTACCTACCTATCTATCTATCTATCTATCTATCTATCTATCTATCTATCATCTACCTGCTATCAGCTACCTATCAATCAGCTATCAGCTATGAATCACTTATCTATCAGCCAGCTATTTATAATATCTATTAACTACCTATCAATCAGCTATCTACTATCTATCATCTACCAATCAGCTATATATCAGCTATTTACCTATTATCTATCAGCTATCAATCAACTATCAACTATCATCAGCTATCTATCAATCATCTTTCTATCAGCTATCTATCTGCTGTCTATCATCTATCTATCAGCTATCTGTCTGTCTATCATCTGTCTATCAGCTATCTACCTATGTATCTATCTGTCTATCTATCTACCATCTATTAGCTATCTATCTATCTATCTTTATAGAGACAAAAAAAAATGAAAAAATAGAAAGTAAAAAAACAGAGTAATAAAAAAGCCACGTAAAGATGGAAAGCACAGAAAAACTGTGGATACTATATGCTATTCTGTTGTCTTCAAATTGTTTGACTGCTGAGAAAATAACAACAACTGATAAAAGAAATGCTACTGGACTAATTCAATTTATATATTTTAAAAATGCTTTGACTCCAACATTTAAGTTCAAGGACAAGTTACTGGGGAAAAGGATTCCATCCAGACTAACGTGGTTTGAGCAAGCCAGACCCCCTGAAAGAGACTACCAGGTGATCCTACATTCAAAACAGCTGAACAAAGCAGCCTTACAGACTACAGCCAGGATTTCTGCATCTTCTTAGAATCACCCATGACAGCGCCCTTTACCAGCAGGAAGTAGTTTGGAAAGAACGACACCCAAATTCCCAAATATTGTTTATAAATGTTTGTTTTCATTTAAATGGGGTTGGTTATAAATGGTTAATGATCACAACCAATATCTTTTTAAAGGTAAAAAGGGGATTATAGTATAGATATGAATACTTTGTTTTGGAATGGATTTTCATTTATTGATACAATTTAAGGTCAATTTTGTGATGTGTATATTTCTCCTTTTGTTTAGGTACTGTATTTATATAGCTCATTTAGAAATGTAATGTATAATTTAGTACAGATTATAGATAGTTACCTATAATAGTCAAAACTTTAGTTAGGTGAGTAAGATTTTTCTAGATATTCAGAGATGTATTTGAGAGGAACAGGCATTCTTCATACCTTTCAAAGACCTACAGAATATGGCATTTAAAATGGTTCAGGGTTTTTCTTGACAAGGAGGCACAATTGCTCCTGGCAACACCACCTGCGTCAGAAAGGAAGATGGACATTGAAGAAACTCGTTATAGTGTTTGCTTCCAATATGGCAAGACTAGCCATTTGGACAAGGCACTGCTCTTGTCTGGACTGTTTGACTTTATGCTGTATAAACTGGACATGCAGGACCCACAGAAAAGTGACTGCTCATTCAAGATGGACATTGCCACAGAGTTCCTGCTTCATGGAAGAGTCTGCCAGACAGTCTACAGGACTGACAAACTGCCAATACAAGAAGACAGTTTAAAGTTTCCTGCTCTGCTGAAGAGTCTACCAGACACACTATGGCCTATGGGCTGAAGATGGAAGATTACAAAAGAACTTCAGGTGACTGACCAGGCAGTGACTTATCTCTGTCATTTCTAGAGTTTATATATTATCCTTCTGTGGTCTTTGAAGGAGTTGAAGACAGATAGTTATAGTTTTCCTTAGTTAGGATTGAAGATAAGTTACATATAGGATTTTAGACTCACAAAGATAGAATAGATGATGGAATATTTTCTTAAATCTTACTAAATGTTAATAGACTAAATATTGTTAACTGCGATTCTTATTTGATAATGGTTGTATGATATATTTTGCTATGTTAAAACCCTTCTTTTTATTTAGACAGAAAAGAGGAGATGATGGGAGATGTCATTCTGTAAATATGTTTCTCATACTGGTTAATGAATAAAGCACTGTTGGCCAATAGGAAAGCAAGATAGGCGGGACTAGGAGACAAGGAGGAAAGAAGAAGTAGTAAGGAGGAGTCAACATGGAGAGTCTGGAGAGAGCAAGACACCAACTGGCTCTCCAGTAAGATAAGACCACGTGAAAATACATAGATTAACAGAAATAGGCTAATACTTAAAGACAGAGCTAGCTGATAAGAAACAAGTAACTGGCCAACAGCATTATATCAAATACAGAGTCTCAATGTGTTATTTGGGGCTGGTGCGGTGGCAGGACAAGATCAGCGGAGGAAAAACCTTACTCCCTACAGTTCTCCTGTAACCTACCTGACCTCAAATTAATGTAGTAGAATGACTTTGAGTTTCTGATCTTTTGCCTGGGCAGTAGAACTACAAGCCTGTGCTACCGTGCTTTGTTTTTTGTGGTGCTGAGACCCGAGCTAGGGTTTGTGAATGTTAGGCCAGCACTCTACCAAATGAACTACTCCCTCAACTCCACACTACACTTGTATTATTTTTAATCAGGATCCTTCTAAGTTGTCTAGGCAGGCTTTGAATTCACAATCAGAATCTTCTTCCCACTTCAATCTCCTAAGAATCTGAGAGTACACTACCACACTGGCACCTAGTTAGAAATTAAGTTCAAAACCAAATAGGGGCTTGTCATTCAACAATGCTCAAAGAGATGTGAGAAATGGCTCCAGTCAGGATGGGTACTGTGGGGAAGCCCTGAAGCATTCTCAAAGGCTGCCCAAATAAACTGCTACATCTGTTTGTTTTTGTTTTTTTCTGCTCTGTCCTGGAACTCCCTCTGCAGACCAGGCTTGCCTCAAACTCATAGAGATCCACCTGCCTCTGCTTCCTGAGTGCTGGGATTAAAGGTGTGCACCACCATTGCCTGGCTATCTGCTATCTCTGGAGGACATAGCCATGACCTCAAGGCCAACACTGGGTGGAGGGAGAAGTGTGAATTGTTGCCCCTGAGTTGATCACTTCTCTGATCAAGGGCTTTTTGATTAGCAAATAGGGCTTGGAAATGAGGAATGACGTTTAGCTGGCACTTAGAATGTCTGAGACACCTTTGACAACCAGCTCCTTTCATTAGTCAACAATACACTTTTCATCTGTTTGTTGCCTAATCCCATCTTTACAAAATTGTCAACAAATACATGCAATTCTGAATTCTAATGAACCCACTTTCAAATCCCTTCACAAAAAACTGGTGAGTATGTAGGGTATCCTAGTGTACTATTTAGAGATGGATAAATTTTTGAGCTGGGCCAAATTGCTTTGGTTGCTAAGTAACAATTGGTTTTTAGTGGAAAAATTGGCTGAGGCAAGGATTGTGCAATGATATCCTTGCCCTGGTTACCTCAAGGTATTTCCATTAGCGGAGGCTGCTGCAGAGCTGGCTGAGGAGGTTGGTCACGTGTGGACAAACCTCTGTAATTAGTTGTGGAGAGTTGTCACAGCATTCTTGTGTGAGTTCAAGGTGGGACAGGACTACGATCCAGTCAGGAAAGCTGGTTCACTCTATGATTCCAAGGGCAAAGCCCCCTTCCTGGAAGTCACCCACCCTTGAACTCTAAAAGACCCCAGGGCACCTCACAGGTGCCTGATGAGAACCTGAGTCAGGAATGCTGAGGTCAGAGACCACTACCCTCCCCTCAGGATTGCTCAAGAGTGTGCACCATGACCCTTGGCCTCCTTCTGATGAGTTGTTGCTTGTCAGGGACTTAAGAGGTGGAGCCGATTGTCAAAGGGGACAGAAGCCCCCTTGCAACAAGTATGGACTCAGGACAAGTGTCACCTTTGAGAGAGTGGAATGTGAAGTCTGCTTGGAGTATTGCAGGACATTACAAAGGGCTGTCTGGTAAGGTTGGAAAAAGTTTCACCTAGCAAACAGATTTGTCTATTTGGTTTTTTTTTTTTAATTAAAAGAAGGAAGAGGGCTGGAGAGATGGCTCACTGGTTAAGGGTACTTACTGCTCTTCCAGAGGACCCAGGTTCCATTCCTAGCACCCAAATGGCAGCTCACAACTGTCTGTAACTCCGGTTCCATGGGATCCCATACACTTTACTGGCCTGTGCACATACATACAGGCAAAACACTCATATACATTTTTTAAAAGAAGAAAGAGCCATGTGTGGTAGTGGACACCTGTAATCACAGCCCATGAGGAATGGACGCAGGAAGAGCATGAAGAGCATAGGTTCTAGACCATCCTGGACTGATTACATAGTGAGACGCTGCCTTAAAAAAATAAAATAAAGTAGTATTTTTTAAAGAGAAGGGGAAAGGTAGAGGGAGCTGGAAGATGTGGGCTTTTATTTTTCTCTTATGGGATAGAAAAATTCAAGGTGCCCAATCTGGAAATCCCTCAGATTCTAATAGTCAGCTATTAAAGTGAGATCGCATTAGACCCACGAACACAATGCTTCCTGAATCTAACATTTTAAACTTTCATGACTCAGGTGTGTTCCGAAAGCAGGACGAAGTGTGACTTCAGGTGGAGGCTGTCCCTTGTTGAGCTAGTGTTCTGAAAGAAGATGGCAGAGGTCTCCTGGCACTCCCTCTGCCTGGAAGCACGAGTCTCAGCGTCTCCCCCACCCCCTCTCTCTCTCCAGCCAGGGCAAAGGGGGACTAACTCCATTTCCCCGGTGGGTGGATTCCCTGTGGCCTCTTTCCTTTTCCCTGCACTGTGACTTTCAGCCCTCTAACACTCCCCTGTCCTTCACTGTCACCTTGTGTGACCCGCCTCCTCTAGCTGGTACCTGGAGCCCTCATTCCCATAGTACACACCAGTTACTCACTTAGTCCAAAGTTCTCACACATCCCTATTTTACTCCAGGTCATGGATCCAATTCCAGCTCCACCCTCCCCAGATGCATCCACTTCTCTGTGTCCCCAAAACAAATCCCTCAGACCATTCTGTTCCCCACCTTCTCCAGCCTTCTGTGTCCAGGTCAAAGGCAATGTGGCCCCGCCTTAAATCCCACTCCTCCCATGGACTCACCTCTGCTTTTATTCCATTTTTGTAGCCAGCTGCCTTCTCAGCAAGGTGCCAGAGTTCATATGCTTTCCTACTTCACTGGGTAAGTGCTCTAGCCTAGAACTACTCCTGTACACCATTTATATGTGTGTGTATGTTTATATATAGGTAACATTAAAGATAGGTAGGTAGGTAGATAGACAGGTGGATAGAAGGAGTGAATGAATTTGTTTGCTTTTAATAGTGCTGAGGATGGCACATGTTAAATATAAAATCCTACCACTGAGCTGCACTCCCCTTCCCTGATTGAATTTTTAAAGAACTTCTCTTTTCTCTTTATCTCAGGCCAATTATCGCTTCCCCCCAGAATAAAATGCCCCAGCAATAGCGATCTCTTTATAAAACAGGGGAAAGGGAATATGATAATAGAATTTATTTTTGACATTATAATGAATTGCATTTTATTTTTAGTGTTTGAAATTGCTTTACCATACAACTAAGTACTAACAATTATTACATTTTGTCCCCTGAGAACAGAAATCCCCTCCATGGTGCCAGGCTGCTCTGTGGAAGAGAATTCATGTGTATCAGAGCACCATGGAGTGGGCATCAATGTAGGATACAACAAAGGGCAGGACAAGGCTCCGGACGGTCCTCACTCTTGTAAGGATGAAGGGAAATCGATGAGATCTTTCTACTGCAGAGCTTATGCAACTCAATGCTAATGGGTCTGTCAGCTGTGCCACTGAATAGTCTTGTGACAGTCTCTGAGTCCACTTCCTGGCAATGCACAGCCCACGAGCAGCATGGATATCAGGGTTGCTGGAACTTGTGCTGGCCCTGGATGCTGGCAGGTGAATGCACAAAAGTGGTCACTGGAACTGAGTGTGGGGTGGCTTGTTGGGAAGTGTGGAAGGCTTGGCATATGACCTCACCTGCAGGCTAACTGGCTAGTGTATAAATTCATGGAAGACGTGAGCACCAGATTTTTATAAGGCTAGCAATGGTAGAACATCAGGACTTCCCTATCAGTTCCCTAAGACCAAGGGACAAATGATACCCACATTTGCAGCAGGTTATACTACAGGGGAAGCCCCCCAGAGTGAGGAATCTGAGGCCCTTCCCTTTGCTGGACAGTGAGATGCATTTTCCATCTTCTGATGTTTTGAGCAGCCCTGCTGTTTGAAGGAGGCACCATCTCTGTCTTCTCTTTTTTTTAAATTTTATTTATGTATTTTTGGTTTTTCAAGGCAGGGTTTCTCTGTATTTCTTTGGAGCCTGTCCTGGAACTAGCTCTGTAGACCAGGCTGGCCTCAAACTCACAGAGATCCACCTGTCTCTGCCTCCCAAGTGCTAGGATTAAAGGTGTGCACCACCAATGCCCGGCTACCATCTCTGTCTTCTAAGGCTGCTCACCATACAGACCCTTGAGAAGGATCTGGAACAAGGCAGGCACAGCCTCTCTTTCAGTGGAGAACTGTTCTCAGAGGAGAATTGTGTTTGTGCTGATATTTTCTGCTGAGAACCAGTGGGAGGGGTCAAGGGAACAGGATAATTAAGGCGTGGCTGTGAGCAAAGTGCAGTGCATTATGAAAATGTCATAATAAAACTCATTACATTGAATAGTAAATAAAAATAAAGAGGACACCTAGGAGTGGCAACAACTTCAGAGAGTGCTTTTGGTTGGGGAGGGGTGAAAAGTATTTTAAGAAGACTAGAGGCAGGGATGTCTGAATGCCAGGCTAGAATTCTACCACTAAGCTGCATTCCTAGCTCCAAGAACAAAATTAATAAATAAACATAACAAATAAATCCAAGTTAGAATTATCTGGCTACATAAAAATCTGACAAGAGGCCAGATCACCTAAGGCAAAATCCTGGACTTTATTTAGGTGTGTGGCAATCCACTGGAAGGGTTAAATAGGTCTAGGTCACAAGATATAAACTGAAATACACCTGCCAAAGGGTTACCTACCTCCCTGTCCTCATGTTGTAGGCCTTGGGTCATCATAGGAGTGGTCATATCCAGCCAGTCTTCTTAAAGTGTGATCATAGACTGGACCTGAAAGCAGGTGTGGCCCCAACATTGGCAGGATGGGCATGTAGAAAAGAGTTATGGAAAGGAATAAATTAGACTGACATTGCATTCTTGATTTCTGAAGTGTGAATAATTCATAGCTGATACTGCTTGTGTGATGAAGAATGTGTCAGCCTCTGGGAAGCATGAATCGACCTCTGGAAAGCATGCATCTGCCTCTGGGATCATGCATCAACCTCTGGGAATGATCATTTTCTTTAAAGGGAAGCCGTTTGTCCTAATGTAGGAGACAGTCAGCCTCCTATCCCAACCTGCTTGAACAGTCCCTGCTGAGTTCTGAGGTGAACACTCTGGGTCTGAAGTATGAACCACATGGTGCTCACCTCAAAGACAGGTACTGAGAGTCAAAAAAATCACTAGAAGAGCCCTGCACAGCTCCTTTCCCAAAACAAGGTTTCAGCCTATACTCACCATCACCAAGATGGAGTGGGCAAGACTGTGAGCCCTAAATAAAAGACAGAGGCTCAGAGGGCCCCAGGGAGAGCAATGGGGGTTTTGGATGGTATCTTTCGTCAGAGGTTTGTCAGAGTCTGGGACTTATAACCAAAAGTGATTGGGAAGGAGCACAGAAAGGCTGACACAGACCTCAATGTGAAGGGCAGCCCTATGACTATGTAACCACAATGGTGGAGCATGCCATTTCCTGAAGCACATTTCCTTACTTATGAAATGGGGAGAACAATCCAGAAACTGCATTGTCATGACTATGGTGACACAAGGTGGCTTGCTTTTAATCTTCCTAGACCTCCCACCCCATGAAGAAGGGCAGAAAAGTTCCTTCATTTCGTAGACAAGAGAAACTCAAAAGTGAGGTATTTGCCCTGTCCAGCTCTTTCTGCCAGACCCAGACCCCACTTGGCTCTCATCTCTGTGGGTCCTTGTGACCCACTTGCTGAACATGGAAGAAATGCTTTGTGAGAGTCTCGTCTGGGGAGGATTGAGAAAAACTGTACCCCACTGAGAGTTTGTGAGCACCCCAGCTGGGCCTGTGTCGACTGGTTTAATGGACTCTTGTACTGGTCCAGCCAAGGGATCCAGAGGGCACAGCAGTGATTGTCTTTTCCATCCACCACAGGGTTTTGTCCATGCACATCCTTGCATTGAGTTCAAGGCCCTAGATGTCTTTCTTGCTATTCCAAAGTCCTGAAAGAGTGCCAGGTATCTTATGTCCTGCCTTGTCTCTTAATACCCAGGGGGAAATAGGGACTCTTTAGAACTTTCACTCTCTTTGGAGTGAGGTGGGAGGGCTCTAGGCTGGGCTAGAATTCGGTGGTAGGGTCTCCCATAGCAAGCACAAGGACCTAGTTGAAGCTTTAGCATTGAAAGAAATGGAGCTGAACTGAAGACCTTTCATAACAAGATTTTTACCTACTCTGGGCTTTTAAAACCTTCATGCCCCAGGCCTGAATGCACCTTGTATGGTTTTCAGGCCTTACCACACTGCCCATGCTAGCAAAGGACTTCTATGAATCTTCCAGACCTGCCTAGACAGTCCTCTCTTCCAGCACTAAATGTCAGGGGTTGGTGGCAAGGGTTGTTCTTCACTGTACGCTTTGCTTTTGCTCTTGAGACAGTCTCAAGTAGCCAGGCTAACCTCAAACTCCATCTGTAGTTGAGGTTAGACTTAACTTTTGATCCTCATGCTTCAACTTCCCAGGTCCTGGGATCGCAGGCATGTACCACCACAGCTGGCTTCTGCTTCTGCTTCTTTTTACGTTTATTTTTATTCTTTATTTGTTTACTTATTTGTCTGCATATGTGTGTGTATGTGTACCATGTGCATGCAGAACCTACAGAGAGTCAGAAGAGGATGTCAGACTCCCTGGAACTGAGCTACAGGTGATTGTAAACCAGTTTTATAAGCTCTGGGAACCAAACCTGAGTCCTCTGCAAGGACCCCTCCTCTTTGCCACTGAGCCATCTCTCCAGGCCCTCATAGTTGGCTTCTTTGCTAGGAGTACCTTGTTTCCTTTGGCCAAAAACGTGTTATGTCAGGGTGATGAAAAACAGTTCCATCTGCCCATGTAAGCATCTGCTTTTCTACTAAATTTTATTCTATTGGGTAGAAGTAAACAGGAGGAAGTTACACTACTGATGAAAGATGGGAACATGTAGACCTGGCATGGGGACCCACTAAATTCTCTGTATTTAGAAAAGCATTTTGCTGCCAGGTGGTAGTGGTGCATGCCTTTAATCCCAGCACTCAGGAGGCAGAGGCAGAACTCTGAGTTCCAGGCCAGCTTGGTCTACAGAGCAAGTTTTAGGACATAGGAAGACTTTCTCTTTCCCTCAAAAAAAGAAAAGAAAAGGAAGGAAGGGAGAAAGAAAGGAAGGAAGGAAAGAAGGAAGGAAGGGAGAAAAGGAGAAAGAAAGAAGAGGAGGAGGAAAAGAAAAAAAAAAAGAAGGAGGGACTGGAGAGATGGCTCATTTGGTTAAGAACTGACTGTTCTTCCAGAGGACCTGGGTTCAAGTCCCAGCACCCACAGAGCAGCTCAAGACTGTAATTCCAGTTCCAGGGGATCTGACACTCTCACACAGATATACATGCAGGCAAAAAAAAATATCAATGTACATAAAAATAAAAATACATTTTTAAAAAAGAAGGAAAGACAGGAAAACAATAAAATTCTGGCTTCTTGGGCTAAAGACATAGCTCAGTAGAGTCTGCACAGTGTGAGTGAGGCTATGGATTCAAGCCACAGCACTACAAACACATGAACAAACAAATAAAACCTTGACTCATAGATATCCCCAACACAATGACATCTGGGGTTCCATTTCTAGTCTATCTTTATCCTGCAGCCCTCTTTAAGGATTAGGGGTGGGGAAAAGAGATTTGAAGTGGCAAGAAATGGAAACACATTCCAAAGTAATTGCTCAAGTCAAAATGAAAAGGCAGAATATTGTCTCTGAAGGAACAGGTAACCATCCTTGAGCAGTGTCTGTCCACACAGCTGTGGTCAAATTGGGGGCTTTCTGTGTGTCTTAACCCCAGCCATATCACAAACAAAGCAGGCACATTGTGCATATCCTTAGGCAATTTGAAATCTCTGGAGCCTTGGAGTGAATGAAGTCTGTTCATTCTCCTGGCCCTCCTCCACACCTTACTGCTTTCCTTTTTCTTGGTGAATACACTATGCTGAAATCATAGGCCCCATGCCATTCAGGTATAGAGACAAGATGTGTAGAGAAGCAATCCCTAGATGTAGGGTACATGCCTGTGATCACAATACTTGGAGGCTAAGGGTGGTGGCTGTTCTAAGTCAGCCTGGGGTTATATAAGGAATATGTAAGAAGTTCTTATCTCAAAACTAAAAGCAAATATAATAAGAATAAAAATGAGGGGCTGGAGAGATGGCTCTGAGGTTAAGAGCACTGTCTGCTCTTCCAGAGGTTCTGAGTTCAATTCCCAGCAACCACATGGTGGCTCACAACCATCTATAAGATCTGGTGCCTTCTAGAACACTGTATACATTTAAAAAAAAATAAAATAAAATAAAAAATAAAAGTGAGGTGATGCTGGCCAAATTGTGTTCCTCATATCAATCTAAAAATAAAAAGGACACACACACAAAAAAAAAAAAAAAAATAAGAAGGAGACATTAGTACAAGGTCTACCATTCATGAGCAGGGGAAATTGTTTGAAAATGTTTTTTAGATTGGATCTAAAAAGAGAAAGAGAAAGAGTGGGTGTGAAGAAAGTCAACTTTTCTGACAAATCAATTGTCTTAATATTACTTGACAAAAGCAAGTTGATGGAAGATTTTTGTTGCTTGGTTTGGGTTTTTGTTTGTTTGTTTTCTTGAGACAGAGTCTTGCCATGTAGCCTAAGCCAGCCTGAAATCCCTACCCCTCCCCAGACAGGGTTTCTCTGTGTATGTAGCCCTGGCTGTCCTGGAACTCACTCTGTAGACCAGGCTGTCATTGAAGTCATAGAGACCCACCTCACCTGTCTCTACCTCCTGAGTGCTGGGATCAAAGATGTGTGCCACCACCATCTGGCTGGAATTCTTTTTCTAATACAGGCCAGCCTTGAACTTGTGGCCTTTCTTCCTCAGCCCCCTAAGTGCTGGGATTGCTGATATAGGAATGATAGGGGAAAAGAATAGATTATTGAATCTAGTTTAATCCAAGAAACAACTATTAATCTCAAAGTATTTTACTTTGATATGGATTTTGGTTTATTGATACAAATTAAAAGTTATTTTTTTTAATACTGCCTGTATGTTTCTATGTTTTGAGTATTGTGCTTGTATAGCTCATTTAGAAATATAATGTATAATCAAGAAATACAAGTTAGCAGTTAGTCATCTATAATAATCTTGTAGTCATATTAGGTATATTTTCAAGGTTAAACATATATACTCAGCTAGATAGTCTTCAAACACTTCAAAGACCTATAGAATATGGTATTTAAAATGTCTTAGTGACATAAGACTTTTCCTGATAGTAAGACAGGTCTGCTCCTGACAGTACTGATTTGCTTTAAAAGAGGATGATGGGCATCGAAGAAACTCTGTATGGAGTTTGTTTTCTTTATGGCAAAAGCTAGCTAGTTGGGCAAAGGAACTGCCCTTGCCTCAACTGCTGACAGCATGCCGTCCAAACTGGACCAGCAGGATACAAAAATGGTAACTGCCAAACTTTGTCAAAATTTCCTGGTTCTCAAAATTGTCTGTCAGATATGCTAGTCCTGTTGGCCAAAGTTGCATGCCCCAACATGGCAGAAGAACTTTGTGTGGCAATCCAGGCAGCCAGATGTCCCTATTGCTAGGTAACATTACACCCTTCTGAGGTCTTTGGTGGAGTTAAAGACTAAGTAATTACACTTAAAGTTTTCCTTAGTTATGATAAAAGGTAAATTAGGTATAAAACTTTAGACTCACCAAGTTAAGATAGATGATAGAGTGTTTTCTCTAATTTTGCCAAATACAAGTGGACTGGATATTGTAACTGTTAATTCTTACTTGGTAACTGTTTTTGTTGTGTATAATTTTACTTTGTTAAAGTTAAAACCTTCTTTTTTATTTAGACAAAAAGGGAAAATGCTGTGGAATAATCCTTCTGTACACTGTGACATGTGTTGTACTCATCATTAATAAAAAGTTGATTGGTTGGTAGCTAGGCAGGATTTTAGGGGCAGAGAGAATGCTGGGAAGAAGAAGGTGGAGTTGGAGGAGTAGTGAGCAGACACAGAGAAAGCAAGATGAAAGTGCTGGTGTTGAAAGAAGGTACCACCACATGGCAGAAATATGGGTTAATTTCAAATGTAAGAGTTAGCTAGTAACAAGCCTGAGCTATCAGCCGAGCACTCACAATTAATATTAACTCTCTGTAAAATTATTTTGGAGCCAGTTGTCCCAACAAAAACTCTGCCTGCAGATTGCAGGCTTGTATACTCTACCTGGCTTTTAAGCATGTTCTAAAGCATTCCATGATCAGGAAAGGCCAGCCTTGCAAACGCTTAGTAAGGCCTTGCTGCTCCTTTACCACCTCCTCTGGCTTCTCTTGGGCTTTGGGTTTTCTGTCACTCTCTCCACCCTGCTCCCCCATCCCCTGTGTCCTTAGAAATGCACAGACCCCAGCATCTTAGAAGTTCCCGCTTATGCCTGCTCGCTGTTCCGCTGTTCCTCTCGTTCTGTGATCTGAACCCCACCTCCTCCTGCTCTCCTCACCCCTCGGCTAACTGGCTAACTCCCCTCTTTCCACTCTGTTGCTCTTGTTCCACTCTCTACCTCTTGCCTTGTAATTCCCACTGGCTCTCGGGTAAGCTTTCTGTTCTGATAGCAAATACCTGAGGCTGTGGACCTATAGAAAGGTTCTTTTTGTTCACAGTTTTGGAAGCTTCCATCTGTAGTTGGTTTAGCATTGGGTCTTGTGGTGAGTCAGCACACAACAGCAAAGGTGGCTGAGGTGCTTCTCTTGTGGCAGAAAGGAAAAGAGATCAAGAAGAGGTGCCCTATGCCCTTCAAGGACACACTCAATAACCTGAAGACCCCTCACTAGACTCCTCATGGTAAAGATTTCACGACCTCCTGGCAAGCTATGCTGGACACTAAGCATTTCTAACATGGACTTGGGGACACTCAGCATGAAAAGCTTCTGCTGTGGCTTCAAACACCGCTCTAGGTAGATGATACCCTGAAGCATATTATTCTCTCAGCTTCCATTCTGCAGTTCCCTCCTGTCTGCTGCTGCAGTTCTCCTGAACACCCCACAGAACACTCAGGAGTCACATCTCTGTTGCCTTCCCCAACCTCATCACCATTGTTCTCTTCCTATACATCTGTTCTGTTGTGCTTGAGGTTAAACCCATGTCCTCACTAATTCTACGCAAGCACTTTACCATAAGGTTGAATCCTCAGTGCCTCCCCTATGTGTCTGTTTTATTAAATAAGCACTTTATTTCATGCCACCATGGCTGGGATAATTTACCTGGTCTTCTGCTTATCTATGATGTTCAGCTGGATCAGCTCGCCTTCCTGAGTTATGATTCAGAAGGATGTAACAATTCCCTTTCTTCTTTTTGTTTTTGATGCTGGCCAGAACCTACATACTCTTTAAAACTCCACAACTAGCCCTTTGGAGGCTTTGGTCTGTGATTGGTTGAGTGCTGGGCCAATGTTGAGTCAGTGCTTATGGTGGAGGTGTATCTGTGGGCACCCTTGTGCTGTCTCATGGGCTCCAGTCCTGGCTGTGTGGCTGCCTGAAACCATGTGGCTGCTCTGTGTGCTGGCTTAGCTTCTCCATACTCCCCTGCAGCTGTGAGAGCTTGCCTGCCTTGGGGTTTTCCTCTTAAACTCTCATAAACTGTTCTCAGGCTTCTGTTTGAGTCTATATTCTCTCTCTTTCTCTCTCTCATTAATGAGATGGAAAACCCTGAGAGGGGATCTCATTTCCCCCACTATCATAGACTCTGCTGAGACTCCCCAAGATTTAATTCTTTAATTGGAGGAGAAAACAAACTTGTTCCTGCACCCCTAGATGGCATCATAACTTTTCTGCTTGGCTTGCACAGAGAATCACAATACATCAGGACTCTGTATGTACAACACTCCCTGCCCAGAACCTGCCAATGGATTTTTCTGAGGACAGATTGAGGGATGATGGCCTTTCTAGCTTGGTACCATACTGGCACTATGGTGTGTCAATTTACAGTAGGTCCATGTTTAAGTTGCAGTAGCCTTGAGATACCAAAGCCTGGTAAAAATCCTGAAGGTGTCTTTTTCTGCTGGTGTGACTCTGGGTAAGCTGCTTCACCTCTATGAGCCTTTGCCTTCTTATGTCATTCAAGTGTCTGGAGGACAGAACAGCACTTTAGATGTAAAGTCCTTAACCTTGTTCGCATTAGACCATGAACTACTTTGCTACTGCTCTCACCAGCCCATATAAAAAAGTTTACCTAGCCAAAGTGCTGGTGGGAGGAGCAACATTGTTTCCCAAGGCCTCACTGGAGGATAGATCTCTGGGTTACTTTCCTTTTAAAATTTTCTTTTCTAGTTTACTATAGATTTGTAACAAACGATAAGATTTTCAAAGGCTTGTATCCATGAGTTTACTCTAGCAGAGGTTGGCAGGCTTTCTATAAAGAGCAAGAGAGTAAATATTTAGCTAAGACAAGCTGTGTGGTCCTGGAAGCCAGTATTCAATTCCTCTATTGTAGCCATCTGGAGAGTGAGTGGACAGTATGTAAATGAAAGGGTGTGGCCATGTCATAGTAAACTTTACTAATGAACATTAAAAATTGTACCTTAAGGTAATTTTCATGTGTCATGACTATTTTTTCCTAATCAATTAAAAATGTAAAACCCCTTCTTGGCTAGTGGGTTGTATAGCCATGAGGGGCTCTTGCTAACTTCTGCTTTCAGGAGTTTTCATTTGAACACAAAGCAGCAAAATGACTTAAGAATCAATCTTGTGAAGTTGCTGGGCAGTGATGGCGCATGCCTGTAATCCCAGCACTTGGGAAGCAGAGGCAAGTGGATCTCAGTGAGTTCGAGGCCAGCATGGTCTACATAGTGAGTTTCAGGGCAGCCAGGGCTGTTGTTACACAGAGAAATGGTCTCAAAAGATAACAAACAAGCATACAAACAAAGGATCATGTGAAGTGAGGAACAGTGCAGACAATCCGTGGCTCTGCAGAATTTTCTGACAGTGATGACAGTAATGAAAAAGACCAAAATTGGCTATGGAATGCCCGTCCACAGTAGAGTGCTTGTCTAGCATTGCAAGGCCTTGGGTTTGATCTCTTATATGGAAAACCAAAGCAGAAACACATAGGACTATGGTTCCTTCCTGCTCCTGATGAACAGCACATTCCATTCTTGGCCCCTTTTCCTGTGCGGCTCCTCTCTGTGGTGGCTGGCTGGTGCCTCCACCACTCAGTTTGCAGTGTAGTTATTTTCTGAAAATGAAGGCACTTGAGGCCTGGGCCTTTCCCAGATCTAGGATTCCACAAATGCCTGACATGTAACAAATACTCAGTAAGCATTTCTTAAGCTTAAGATATAGCTCAGAATTTAAGAGCACATGTTATACAAGTTACAGAGGACCTGAATTTGATTCCTAGCATGGCACTGTGGTTTGCAACTACCTGTAACTTCAATTCCAGGGGATCTGACACCCTATTCCAATCTCTAACTGCACCAGGCACACACATACATTTAGTGAGCAAAAAAAACTCCTACATACTAGTGTCTTTTAAACATTTCTGAAGTTGGGTTTGGTGACACAAGCCTTTAAGTATAGAACTCGAGGTTGAGGCAGGAGGATTGCCAAGAGTTCAAGGTCAGTCTGGACTATTCAGGGAGTTTCAAAACCAGCCTGGATTATGTATCAAGATAAATAATAATGATATTTGATGTCATTCCTGCCATTGTGTAAGAGATCAGGTGGTGGGAATTTTAAGAACTGAACCAGGTTTTGATGGGGGTGGGGAGGCTGTGAGAAGGCCGCCACTCCTGAACTGGGTCCCCCAGGCATGGCTGCTCTATTTTCGTTGTACCTTCCGCAGGAAGCAAGTTTGAATAGAGAGAAAAGTGTGGCCTGAAGCTTCCCACGCACAGGAGGCCTGCTGCCGGTGCTCAGGGCCTCAGGAGAGCAGAATTCTGAGAAGAGCTGGGTTACCACCGTGCCCCAGTTCCAAGGAGTCAATTGGACGCTGATGCAATCGGCTCAATCACGCGCCTTTCTTGCAGGTTCCTTACAGATGCGCTTTGTATTCCTGCTCTCCAGGGAATCAGTGCCCTTTCTCTTCCATGCTTTCAGCAGCTCCCCTTGCCCCCCTTCACCCCCCCCGCCCCCGCCAGAGTCCAAGGAGACAGCAATTCGAACCGCTCGGATTACCAGGTTTCATTAGGTAAGGGCAACTGATGCTTAGGTGGCCTAAATAACTCTCGTGGGACAGACAAAGCTTTTCGAAGCCAGCAGAAGGCTCGCCAAATTGAAGAATGTCAGGATGAAGTTCTGTGAATTTGTGTCTTTCTCTTTGGCACCAGAGAGGACTAATTAAGTGCTCGCGAAGTGCTTTGAAGTTTTTAGCTGTTAGGAGTTATTATTCTGGGTAATAGGGGGGAAATAGAATTTTTGGCTCATTGAAACCATAATGATGTAATCCTGAGCAGTATTTTTTTTAACACACCCTTAAAGCCTACATTTTTATTAATAAAAGGGGCAAAGACAAGAAATGCAATAACTACTGAAAAGTCAGGTTAGTTAAGCCCTCCCATTTTATACTGGAAGTTGAACCCAGAGTCACACAGATCAGGCAATTGCTCTACTGCTTTCCTTCACCCTCATATTTATTTTCTTGGACTCTTGCTCTGTTATAGTTCAGGCTGGTCTCAAAAATCCCCACCAGAATGCCTCAGGCTGCTGTTTGTTGGTACTGGGATTAGAACCCATTCAGCTGGGCTGGAGCCCACTCAAGGGGTCTGAAGAGATGGCTCAGTGGTTAAGAGCTGGCTGTTCTTCCTGAGGACAATGTTTAATTCCCAGCACCCACATCAGGCAGGCAGGAAATCTGACACTTTCTTCTGGTCTCTGCAGATACCTGCACCAACATGCACGCATCTACATATGATTAAAAATAAAAATGTCTTTTAAAAATGGCTTCTGTACTTATGTTCTTAGTCAGTAATCACACAGACTTTACTTTGTCCTTATTATCTTTAATTATAAGAACAGCACAATATAAAAGTAGGCATGATAGAGGAGGGTCTGTAATCCCTTCGCCAGCACTGGAAAGACTGAGGATTGCCGTAAATTCTTGGCTAGCCTGTGCTGTTAGTGGATTCCAATCCAGCTTGGACAACAGAGAAAGGACTCCCCCAACCAAACACACACACACACACACACACACACACACACACACACACACACACACACACACACACCAAAAAAGGGGAAAAAACCCCCACCAAACCTGCAGTATTCAGCTGTATCATGGGATACATTCTTAAGACATTCTGCAGGTCCCAGGATGGGAAAGTATTCATGCAGAAAGTCTACTAGCATTTGATCTGTGCACATTCTCCTCTGCATTCATTTAAGTACCATGCTAGGGATGGAGTCAAGGACCTTAGGCTAGCACAGCATCACTGGCCTACAGCCATAGCCCTTTTTAATTTTCAGGCTTTACTCCCTCCATCTTCTTTCTTACCCTCCCTACAGTTGAGATTACTTCCCTAATTTTTGTGGCACTGAGAGCTGACTGAGGGTCTAGGTGTCCTAGGTGCTCTGCCACCCACCAATTTGAAATCATCTCTAATTTTAAATGCTTAATACAATGAAAATGCATGTAAGTAGTGTCATACTTTATGATTTAGCAGATAACAACAAGAAAAGCATCCAAGCTAGGTATGGTAGTGCACACCTTTAGTCCCAGCACTTAAGAGGCAATGTCAGGTGCATCAAAAGAAATTGAGGCTGTCTAAGTGTACAGAGTGAAAGCCTATCTCACACACATTTTTTATAGAATCATAGATATAAACATAGATATAAAGATAGATATAAAGATATAAAGAGAACATAGATATAAAGACTCAATTACATGTGCTTAAAATAATTCAAATGAAAGTAGGAGGCAAGGACATAGCTCAGCTGATAGAGTGTCTGTCTGGATTGCAAAAGCTCTAAACTCCATTTCCTGTCCCACATAATACATGCATGGTGGTGCAAGTCTGTAACACAGAGGTTCTCAATGCAACCTTTTAATTCAGTTCCTCATGTTGTGACCCCCAACCATAAAATTATTCTCATTCCTACTTCATAACTGTAGTTTAGCTACTATTATAAATCATAATATAAAATATCTGTGTTTTCTGATGGTCTTAAGTGACCCTCTAAAAGGGTAGTTGGATAGTGAAAAAAATAGAATTTGGAAGGAAATAGTCCACATGGAAAGACAGTGCTTCCAAAGGCCATAGGTTATTAAACAAAAGTTCCAATGTGGTGTATAGGATACCTCCTTATGAGGCATTAAGGAGGTTCCAGAAACCACACAGGCTATTTCCATTGCTCGTGGTTACCCACCAGAACTAGAAGATAAAACCCCAGTACTAAAGATACCTATCCTAGGGTTTCTATTGCTGTGAAGAGACCATGACCACAGCAACTGTTATAAAGGAAAACATTTAATTGGGGTGTGTTGTGTCTAGCTAAGTTGTTCTGTTAGCAATAAAGACTCAGAAGTCAGATATTGGGGTGAAAACCTGATAGATCAATGGGGGGGGGGCGACGATGACAACCAACTAACCTTCTCTCCATACTTCCTAGACCTCAAAAGGAAGGACAAAAAGCTCTCAAATCTCCAAGTCCTTCCCTATTCCTTCCTGTGCCACTCTATACACATATCTTAGGTCCTCCATATTCTCTGTGACTAAATTTTGTTACCTAGTCACTGGCTCTGTAACCCCACCCCCATTCAAAGTTAACTTTATTAACACAGTCTGGGAGTTTTACAGTGCAATCAAATATCCTGCAACAGGGGTGGCTTACAGTTTCAGAGGTTTAGTCCATTATCATCATGGCTGGACATGGCAGCATGCAGGCAGACATGGTGCTAGAGAAGGAGCTGAGAGTTCTACATCTTGAGCTATAGGGGACAGGACATTAACTGTGTGACTGGGTACAGCTTGAGCATAGGAGACCTCAAAGTCCACCCCCACAGTGGCACACTTCCACTAACACCAGACCATACCTACTCCAACAAAGTCATACCTCTTAATAGTACCACTCCCCATGAGCTTATGGGAGTCAATTACATTCAGACTCTGCAGGACATAGAGAAAATGAGCTGGAGTTCAGCTAGCGGCATCCTCCCTGCTGGCTAGCTTTCATAATGCTATATAGACTGTTAGGGGAGAAGTCAGTAACAATCTGATCTAGCTGTGAACCCTATGAGCTACAGTAGCAACTTGCCAGGCAAGATGCAATAGTAGCATAGCTATTCCATGGGTTTGTTTGAAAAAAAAAAAAAATGACTCCCAAAGGGAGTGGCAATAATGAGAGATGTGGCCTTGTTGGAGTATGTCACTGTGCGGATGGGCTTTGAGGTATCTTGTGCTCAAACTACACCCTGTGAGACAGATCACTTCCTGTTGCCTGCAGGATCAAGATGAAACTCCTCCACTCAGCTCCTCCTCCAGCAGGTCTGCCTGCATGCCACCATGCCCCATCATGATGATAATGGGCTAACCCGCTGAAACTGTAAGCTACTCCAATGAAATGCTTTCCTCCATAAGATTTGCCATGCCATGGTGTCTCCTCACAGCAATAGGATTTTTTTTCTTTCTTCGAGACAGGGTTTCTAACTAGATCTGTAGACCAGGCTGGCCTCAAACTCACAGAGATCTGCCTGCCTCTGCTTCCAGAGTACTGGTATTAAAGGTGTGTACCACCAACACCCAGCTTGCAATAGAAATCTTAAGATAGTAACCAACTGCTTTTTCCCCATTAGATTTGAGGCCTGTTCCATAAAAGCCTGGTACTATAAACCTGGTCAAAATCTCCCTATTTGGAGAGGTCACATTACTGTTATTTGCTATATGGTCATGATGCCAAACTGCCTTCTAAATATTTATGTTTCATTGAGCATACTTGAGAGAAACTTCTGTTTGGAGTGGGCAATGGTTAAGTCATGACCAATGACAGTCCTGAGGATAGGTGACTTTGGGTTTTTTTGCTCTAAATCATCACCTACATCACTCCCTTCAAGGGCAGGAAACATTGTGGGAGGGGGTGGGAAGAATCTCAGAGCTAAAGGATAGAAAGAAATGCTGTTGTATTCATTAACTTGCTACAAAACAAGATTAGGTTCATCAAGATTCTTTAATGGATGGGGAAAAGTTTCACAAGACCTCACCCATTTCTAGAGAGCTATGAGCAGTTCAGGGCTGCTGGTACAGCCTCCTGTAAGTTGCCCTTTCTCCAGCCCCATTTATTGTCATGTGATTGACTCTAATTAAATGGGACACAAACCAACTATGGTAGTTTTAATGAGGATGGCCTCATAGGTTCAAGCATTTGACTTGGCTCTCGGTGGAAGTGCTTGGGAAGGACTAAGAGGTTTGGTCTTGTTGGAATAGGTGTCTCACTGGATGTAACCTTCATGCTCCAAAAGCCTCCCCTATCCCCTGTTCTATTATTACAGATCAAGATACGAGCTCTCCAACTGTTACAGCTGCCTGCTGCCTTGCCTTTTTCAATCCATAATCATTGACTCTAGCCCTATGGAATTGTAAGCCCCAAATAAACCCTTTTATAGTTTGTTTTGGTTGTGGTGTTTTATCACAGTAATATAAAAGTAACTAAGACACTAACCAAGCAACCAACAAATATGAAAGTAGGAGGAAGATTTGATGGGAAGATGAAGGGGCTGGATGGGAGGGGGAGATAATGAGAGGGGAATATATAATCAAGGTACATAATATGTAATCACAAAATTATAAAAGAGTGAAAATTTCAAAACTGAGATGAACTTGTCTCCTCCCCACCCCCAACCAAAAAAAAAAAAGACATTTGGAAAGCAATTGTCAGTGCCATGTGCCTGCCTGGGACAACCAAAATGACAAAATGACAAAATGTAAAGGAGTCACTATTTGAGGTTCTTAAGATTTTTTGTTCTATTTTATATGTATCATTGTTTTACCTACATGTAAGTGTATGCACCATGCGCATGCCTGGTGCCTGCAGAGACCCGAAGAGGGTGTCAGATCCCCTAGAATTGGAGTTCTAGGTGGTTGTAAGCTATCATTTGGGTACTGGGAATTGAACCTGGATCTCCTGTAAGAGCAACAAGTGCTCTAAACCACTGAACCATCTTTCTAGTCCCCAGTAAATGGTTTTCTAACTTCTTGAAAAATGCAGTGGTCAACACATAACCATTTTTCTGAAGACATAGGATGATACGGAAGACTACAGTCACTTATAGTTGTGGGCTCATGCATTTTCTGACCATTCAGGAACTTCTTTTGTAGGTAGTTCCATTCTTGAATACCTCAGTTCTCCCAACTTCCCACGCTCTTTTTTTTTTTTTTTTTCTGCATGCTCTTTAATGAATTCTCCAACTCCAGACAGTGAATGGATGGAGACAGGTGTGTCTGATAAAGAACAATGTTTTTGCTCTGATTTAGGCATGTCTGACATGCCTGGGATCTGCTTTCCTTTGCAGAGCTGATAGGAATCTGGGAGGGAGGAGCACTTCCAAGTTTCAGGCCAAGAAAGGCTCTGTGTCTGGCTAACAGCAGAGCCGAGTGTTGAGAGGAATGTGATTATGTCTCTAGGGCTGTCCATGTGAACCCACAGCCATACATAATAAGAGATAATGTAGCTGGGCCCTTACCTCCATAATTCTAGCACTTACAAGGTGGAGGCAGGAAGGTGGCTGCAAATAGGTCATTCTGGGCTACATGCCAGGACAGCCAGGGCTAGAGAATAAAATCCTGTCTCAAAAGAAAAAATCCAGCCACTGAGGTGGCCCAATAGGAAAAGGCATTTGCCATCAAGCTGAGGATCTGAGCTCAGTCTCTCGAATCTACATGGTGAATGGAGACAGCTGATTTCAGCAGGTTGTCCTCTGACTTGCACACATACAGCTTGCCAAGTACACTCATACACAAACACAAGAAATACATTTAAAAATCAAAACAAAAATAAGGAGAAAAGGAAAATTTCCAGGGTGAAAGATGCTATAATTGCCAGGAAACAGTGCAGGTAGGAGACCAAAGAAGGAAGATGTCCTTGTGAGGTGGTCTGCTGAGGTCACATGGAATTTGGAGAGCAGCAGGAAAGTCTTGATTTAGCCAATCTGGCACCATTAGAGGGCTTGGTTCTTTTGTTTTTCTTACATGCTGAAACATACAGTCTTGCCGTGTAGCCCAGGCTGGCTTCCAGCTTAATAATCTTCAGTCTTAGCCTCTTAAATGTTGGGAGGACAGGTGTGACATAGACTGATTTTTAGTGCATGCAGAGGGCACCATGCATCAACGGTAGAGAGGCCAGTCAGCTAGTGATATATTCATTTCTCATAGAGTGAGTCAGTGAACCTTAATGGCTTGATGGAGGAGAGATTTAATAGGTTTACTAAAAATGGAGGGACCTGAAGAAACCCTGGAAAGCTGTTCAAGAGTGTAGTAGCAAACAGATGAAATCAAGGCCGCATCTGTGCTTTGGATTGGGGTATTGCAGACTGCTAGATGAGGGTCATACTGGCTGAGGCATTTTGAAAGTTACTGTGGCATCACATACCGGAGGGGTGAGTTTTTGAGTATCTGAGCTGTATACATACATGAAGCTTGAATTCACCTTGGTGTATGCTTTCACTGTCTGAGGCAGGGTCTCATGTTTCCCAGGTAGTCCTTGAACTTGCTTTATAGTCCAAGGGGATTAAGAGTTCTTAGCATGCTTATCTAGCCAGGTTTACAGGCATCCAGAGTACTTGAAACCTAAATTTAAGCCAGGTGTCTTAGCATACACCTATAATTCCAGCACTCCGGAGGACTGAAAGTTGGAAACAAGTGTGAGTTATAAAGAAGACATAATCTCAGAGGAAAGGCAAGCAACATAAGACTCATTCTGCTTATCCTACTTCATTTTTTTTTTTTTTTTTTTTTTAAGACAACCACCAGGCATCAAAGACTTCTTGTTGAGACAATGCCAGGAACTGTGTATCTGAACTATATTAACTACCCCAATAAAGATACAGTCATGGATGCCTGCTTTGTTCCTAAAAGGAAAGTGAGTCATTTCTGTCGCTGGAGCCCTTATAAACGGTCATTACAGGACAGGTGCTTTATATCCAGTTGGAGCTGTGATTGCCACTCCAGGCTCCCCAGGCACTCTTATTCTGGTCTTTTCTGCACAGGACCTGAAATCCCCTCATTTACAGCATTATTGTTTACAAAGTGACTTCCTGATCTACAGATGAGGCTTAGTGATGTAGTTGGTTATTTTTGTTTTGTTTTTTCTTTTTTCCTCTTTACTCTTTGTGGGGCCCACCACCCAACTCCCAAATAATTGGAGACTTACTCTTATAAATGCCAGGCCTTATCTTGGCTTAATTCTAGCCAGCTTTTCTTAAATTATCCTATCTATCTTTTGCCTTTGGCCTTTGCCTTTCTCTATTTGTGTATCTTTTCATTCTTTCCTTCTTATTTTGTGTCTGGCTGTGTCAGGCCCTCTCCATCCTCCCTTCCTCTTTTTCTCATTCCTCCTTCTTATTTATTCTCTTTGCCTGGAAGCCCCACCTATTTCTATTTCCTGCCTAGCTATTGGCTGTTCAGCTCTTTATAAAACCAATCATGTTTTAGACAGGCAAAATAACACAGCTTTACAGAGTTAAACAAATGCAACATTAAAGAATGCAACACATTTTTGCATAATTAAACAAGTGTTCCACAGCATAAACCAATGTAACACATCTTCAACTGATATTCCCCAACATAGTGGTACAGTGCTTCTGTAGCAAGCAAGGGGTTCAGAGTTTGATCCCTAACAGGGCAAGTAGTAAAACAGTGCTTTTCTACAGTATCAGGCAAATGCCACCATCCACGTTCTACTATTTGACTTTAAAATGGGCAGTACATTTACTTTATGACAGTGAGGTTCATGTCCTACCGATACCTGTCACCCGGACTTAGCCAATCAGGTTTTTTAATCTCATTAAAACTGAGATGAACTTAATCTGAAGAGATTAGCATAATATAAAAAGGGTTCAGAAAAAGAAGAGACTTTTGGTTTCTGGAAGAGAGGAGGCTTGAAACAATCGAAGGGAAAAGCAACGAGTCAAGAGGAAAAGTTCTAGAGGCCCCATTTGGGTGCTGATGTAAAAATGCCAACACCTCGAGGCCTGCCTTTCTTTGGCATCTCTGGGAACACTCTGTCCTGGGTACCCAGCAACTTCAAAGACTCCAGAGATTTACAAAGTTCTTGGCTGTCTGTCAGCATCAGTCCAGACAGATGCTGTCATTTTCAGATGAACAAATGCTATTGGGACAAAGGAGGGGTAAGGTGTGAGGGGCAGAGATGCCTGTGTTTCTGCCAACAGTGTGTTAACTTTGTCCCAATGGCAGGTTCTCTTGTTCATCTTACTGCTGTGTTCAGAAAGATCAAGAGATTGGGGGTGGGGTGGGCTTGGTCCCACCCCAGAGGGGCTAGCTCTATTTTTCCCAAGCCTGTATCCTTCTAAACCTGTCCAGTGCCTGTGAAAATGCAAAGTTCACTCCTGAACTGTCTCCATTTTTCCTTACACAGGAACTGCAAGTTTCTCCTAAAAAGTGAAAGAAAAATAATAGTTTTAAAATATTTTCCCCTTCCTACTGGGGATCAGACCCCAGGCCTTACCAATTCTAGGCAAGTGCTTTACAACTAAGCCAGAGCTTCAGATATTTCTTTAGTCTTTATATTCAGATTAGGGTCTCATCATGTACCTCAGGCTGACCTTGAACTAGATGAAGATCAGGCTGACCTTGAACTCAAGTGCTCCACCTTCCTATGCCTCCTGAGTGTTAGGATTAAAGGTGTGCACTATATCAGTCTCATTTTTGTAAACAAAGTTTTACTAGGTTAATCTCAAGAAACGGGGCCACAAGAGTAAAACGCCTTGTCAACTTTTCTATTTTATTGTGACATTTTGTTGTTGTTGCTTCTGAGACAATGTTTCATTCTGTGCTGACCTGGAATTTCCAGTATAGTCCAGGCTGGACTTGACTCTTGCCTCAGCCATGAGCCATTATTATTTAAAACTATATTCCATAATTTCATTTTATAGTATCTAGTTACACAGTAATGATATCGGCAAACTTCAAAATGTCCATTCCAAAACAAACCCTTTTTGGTTAATTTAAAATTAGTTTACCTGGGACTCCAGAAATTCTTCATGTAGTCACACGGATTCCCTCGAGGGGCAAGGGACTTGTGACCTCCTTGAATTCTTGCTCCCCATTCTGCTTTCTACAAGTGTGCTCCTACCACTTAAAGAATATGCTTTTAATCCCAGGGAGAGGCAGGTGGATCTCTTGAGTTTAAGGCCAGCCTACAGAACTGAGTTCCAGCGCAGCCAGGCTACACAGAGAAACCCTGTCTGGAAAAACAAAGACTGCATCTTGCTCTCTTCTGGAACCTTGGAATATCGGTTAGGACATTGAAGCTGTGTTTAATTTTTTCTTTTATTTTAGACAATGTCTTTCATGGTGACTCATGTGATTCTCCCCCAAGTACTGTGTCTAACTAAGAGCATGGCCCACTGTATACTACATGGGCTAGATTTGGACCATGATATCTAGCAACTTCTAGGTTTCATGTGCCTTACTTGCTCTTTCTGTGTAGCTCTGGCTGTCTTGAAACACACTTTGTACACCAGGATGGCCTCAAACCCACAGTGATCCACCTGTTTCTGCCTCTGGAGTGCTGGAATTACAGGCATATACCACCACCATCCAGCTTATTTCATGGAGTTCTTGTGGGATTGATGAAGTAACACTGGAGTCTGGCACTGAGGTGCTTAAAAGTAGCATTTGATACTATTTTCACATGCCCATGCAGTCTTATATCCTTCTCGTGGCCACCTCCCCACTATCCCACTCAGGATCACACCATTCTGTCACCAGGCTGAGAAGTTTTGTCCTTTAGGAAACATGAGTACCTTGGCCCTCAAAACACAGCATGGATAAACTCTGCTGGCTTTGCAGAACCCTAGGGCCCTATGCCCTCCCTTCCTCAGCCCACCCCTAATTAAAACACCCAGAGAGAGGTGGGCAGCCACAGGATTATCTACTGACTTTTTTTTTTTTCTTTTCCTGCTTCATTAGTTAGCTGGTTAATTCCTTTTCCTTCAGCTTTGTGCTAGATACCTGTGTACTCACATACCCAAGTTAGGCATCTTCTTTGGTGACTTTTCCCCCCCACAGCTGTAGGGGGTATATTTATGAGACTAATGTGTCTTCTTTTGGACTATAAATACTTCTGACCAGCCAATGGCTTTGTATTCTTGGGACTAGCATGGTGACTATCGTTTGTTCAATGAATGGGAGATTGAAATGAATGTCTTCCTACTTGGTAAGTTCTGAGACTAAGCACAGTATGGTAATTTTAGATGCCCTCTGTAAATAAATATTTGTTGAAATGGAACATGCACACTACTGAAATCTAAAGTCTTCGTGGACCTACATAACACAAACTCTATCTGGCTTTTGGGCTATTGATAGTATATAGTGTTCCTGGCTAGAAACATTAAAAACAAAACAAATTTCTCAACTGTATGAGCTAATAGTCCCAGAGGAAGGCCACAATAAGGAAAATGATTAGATCGAGAACAGAAGTAAATATGCTGAGGGAAGCTGATAATTCTGCCTTTGAGTGCAAATTTGGGTTCTGGCTGGGGTGGTGTTTGTGTTGGGCTGGGAGAATTCCTTGAAATGCCAGTTTTTTTTTTTTTTTTTTTTTAAAGTACTTTGTTTTCACACAGCATTCCATTTCTATAGTTCTTTCCTGGAAATTCATTCAAAAAATCTTAACTGGGACTGGTGAGATGGCTCAGTAGAGGCCCTGCCACCAAGGCTCACCACCGTCCCTCCCTGAGAACCCAAAGTTGTTCCTCTGACCTACAAAGTCAAATTTAAAGGCTTCTACCCCCTCACCGGCAATTGCAAGCATTCCTCACGAATCCATCCCTAGCCCTGACGATGAGGCTTTCATTTAAGTATTTTAGATACAGGGTCTCACCATGAAGCCCTAGAACTCTCTGGCCTGTCCCCCAAACTTGTGAAGCTCCCGTTTCTGCTTCCCGAGTGCTGGGGTCACAGGCGTGTTACACAGTGCCCAGATCCGGGCTTTTGTTGTTTTTTCTTAATTTAAAGCAGCAGGATGGACAGTCCCCAACGAGAAGCTTCCTCGATGAGTGGGGACGTAGAGGGAAAGGCGTGCTTCTAACTAGACTACCCGGAGGCCCTCTCTTCCTCCGCGAGTGTGGTCGTGGCGGCCGATACAGGCCGCGGGCCGGGGAAAGAGGCGAGGCGCAGACCCAGTCAGCCGGAGACCGCACGGCCGCCTCGCGGCGGGGATGCTCGGGGCGCAGCTCCGGCAACCGAAGCGTCCCGACGCCAACCGACACCGCGGGAACCAGTATCACGGAACGCGCGCGGGCCGCAGCCGCCAGCGGCCTCTGCGCTTGCGCGGCCGTGGGAAGCCCCGCCCCAACGGGTTCTCCGCGCGCGCCCGCTCATGGCGGCCGCCGCAGTGTGTGGTGTTTAGCGGGCGCGCGCGGCGGGCTCGAGGACGCGCGGGGCGGCGGCAGCGGCGGCGGCAGGGGAGCCGGGCTGCCGGGCGGGCGCGCTCTCGAGGGCGGCGGCCCAGGGTGTCCCGTCGGTCTCGGCGCTGGGAGAGGTGGAGGCGCGGCCCGCGGCGGCGGTGGCGACGGCGGTGGCGGTGGCGGTGGTGGTGGTGGTGGCGGCGGCGGCGGCGGCGGCGGCAGCTGGCGACCGGGCGCGTTAGACGGGGCCGGGGTCCGCGGCGCGCTCTCCGCCCACAGGTAAGCGGGCGGCCTGGAGGGAGGAGCCGGCCGCGGCCCGGGGAGGGCCGGCGGGTCCCCGGCGGAGTCGCGGCGCCTTTGTCTCGGCCGCCCCGGGCGGGCCCAGCCGAGAGCGGCCGTGTGGGGCGGCAGCGGGCGGGCGGGCGGGCGCGTCGAGGCTTTCGCCCGCGCCCTCGCGCAGCCTTTGTTGTGCGGCCGGGTGGACGGCCAACATGGCGGAGGTCAGCCGCGCCGCGCGGGCCGCGGTCGGGCCTCGCCTCGGCGGCTCCGGGCGGGCGGCCTCCCCGGGACCTGCGCCTTCATTGTGCGGGGAAGAACGCAGCCTCCTCCCTTGTTTATGTCGCCACGAGCGAGCGCGCGGACGCCCGCCCGGGCCGCTCCAGCCCTTAAGCATAAGCCTTGCTCCGCCCAGCTTCCTTTGCGGGATAGTTGGGGTCCTTCCTCCACGCTCCCAGATGCAACTTAGTGTGCACGCCCTGGGCCGCTGCGGAGCGCCGGTTCCTGGAAAGAGAGGGAATTTGTTTACCCTGGCAGGAGTCACATTTGTGCCTTCGGAAAATGAGGCCATGGAGCTTATTTGTCAAAGTCATGGAAACCCTGAATGTGGATGTAGGACAGGGATCTTAACTGCTGTGCCTACCGTTGAACATTTGCCATTTCTTGAGAGGGGACTGTCAAAGGTGAAATGTTAACTCGTTAAAGCGTTAGGAGCACGGGCTCCGAACTCTGCTCTCCAGCTTTGATCCAAATCCTGCCCCACCGGTTTGTGTCCTTGGGCAAAATGCCTAATTTCTTGGGTGCTTCATTTTCCTAATCTGCGAAATGGGTCTAATGGAGAGTATCTTTCTCAAGCCTGTTGAGAACTGGTGAGGTGGGAAATAGCTGAAGTGCAAAGAGCTCTTATACTAAGTGCTCAGCAAATTATTACTGCTAAGGCTTGTCTTAAAATACGCTTAAGTTATCTTGGCATGGATGCATTGGAAGTACATAGACCAAATATTTGTAATTATAAATCGTTAGTGCTTGGGTTTTGTTGTTAAAGGACTTGAGGGCAAAATGACATGCTTTCTGAGATGGTGGAATTTTAGGACTTGAATGAATTGGTAGATATTGTACATTCTGTAATTTGTTAAGTCAACTAGGTTAAAAGTTTCCTTTTAGCAGTTTTAGATTATGGATCAGTTCACTTTCAAGGACTTCAGTTACCTAACTTGGAAAAGTAGGACAGTGAATCCCTTTAATTAGTGTAGTTACCTGTGGTGTCACGGTCTCCTTCAGAAGCTGCTGTGACAAATGGAATGACATAGTAACTGTTCCGGAGAGATTGACTCACGTGGTGGAGAGTGTTTACTTGTGGGATAAGTTTGTGACGTAGATTTTCTGCAAGTGCATTACATAAATTACCCATACTTTTTTTTTTTTTTTTGGAAATTTAAATAACAATACAAACTTCTGTAATCTGGATAGGTTAGTTGCAATTTTGTTCAGAGCTTTTTACTTATCGTGGGCTTTGCCGGATTTGTTATGTATTAGAATTGGTTTAAGAGACCCCTTTTGGCATCTTTGCAGCATAGCTTTGTAACAGTATTTAAAACTGAAATACAGTGTAGCAAATTTGGGGAATTACAATTTGTGGGGATAGTATCTGACACAAAAAGAAAAAAAGAGTTACATTTAGAAACAAATGTAATTAATTTTGCATCAGAATATCTGCTCTCTCAGGCCTTCAGGAAATTTTTAAACCAGAAAGGTGAGCTTGGTGGTAGAAACCTGTACTTATGTTACTTGCCGGGAATTCCAACATTTGGGAGGCAGGCAGGGGAAGAGTTTTAGGCCAACTAGGGCTATCTAAGTGAAACCATGTCTTACACACACACACACACACACACACACACACACACACACACACACACCTTAAAAAACATTGCTGTATTCTTATCTGTAATTCAGAAGAATATTCTATTTGGTTAAAAGTAATAAGTAACAAGGGAAATGCCCAGATGTGCCACTGATTGGAAGAGTTTTGTTTTCAGTGTGTAAAGTATTTTGAAAGCTAGTCTTACATAATTAAGGTAACAGAACAAGTTGAGTGACTTTGCATAGTTGTAGATGACTTACATCTTATTTTATAGTAGTTGATACACTCAATTTTAAGGACTGGAAGTTCTCTTAACTATGTGTGTTTCAGATCTTTATATACAAATATAAATTTATACATGTAATTTGTAAAATATTTAAATGTTTGCTGTATTTCATTTAGTCCTTGCCTTCAACCAGATCTGTATGAAGACTTCAGAGCTCACCCTTCCCTAGAAACAGACACATATAGGGAAGCAACTTTCTTATTTACAATATAGTTGCTGGTAATTGTCTGATGACAGAGACCAGGAGAGGGCAATCAGATCATTTGGAGCTGGAGTTACAAGTAGCTGTGAGTTGCCTGACATGAGTGACTGAACTGGGTTCCTCTGGAAGAGCCACAAATGCTCTTAACAACTGAGCCAGTTCTCCAGCCCTGGTTTTGCCTTATGTCTGCCTGGTGTTATCACTGTAAATGAGCTTTCTTGTTAAAACTGTGAACCTGACTTGAAAGGCCTTCAATATGTAGTCCCCAGGTTCCTTGATGTGTTTAGTAAGTACAGCGTCTTGCCTGAACTGGCCCCTTTTGTTGCTTCCTTGCCTTTTTGATGGGCTGTGTGCTTCCAGGTCCTCTCTTTCTACTAAATTCATAATAACCTAGTCATCATTAGCTGAGCTCTTCCTGAACTCCCCACATTGAATTAATTGGGTCCCATCTCTCCATGTTCCCATAGTACTCTGCTCGTCTTTACTGCAATGTCTCCTGAGCTGCTGTTTTTCTGTTTAGTTCTTTGCTTCTCAAGTAGGCTGTAATGTCTTTGAGATTTAGCTTTGTTTACCTGCTTGTTCAGCACTATGTTGGCATATAGCTGGTATTCAGCAAATCAAGGCTAAATGACTAGTATCTTTGTATTGGCTTAAGTAGACTTCCAGCTTTATCCCAGTGTGTCATCTTTGCCCTACTTATTCAAACTAGATTATTTAGTTCCTTGAACACTACATTTCTATAGTACTTTGTAGTTGTGTGTAATCTTCAGTGCCTACTTTTGCTACTCTGGGAAGATTAGTTTCTCTGAGCCTTATTTTCTAGAACTATGTGAACAGCTGTTAAGATTACTGTACCCACTACCCTGGTCCTACTATTGAAGTACCATTGTAATTGTGTGATTCAAAGGACAGACAATTAAGAGTCAGACCTGTCATCTGCCACTTGTCTAAGATTTTTGAGAGCAGAGATACTGCCTATTTCTACATTAAAAAACACAATGCCAGCCAGGTGGTGGTGGTGCACACCTTTAATCCTGGCACTGGGAGGCAGAGGCAGTTGGATCTCTGTGAGTTCCAGGCCAGCCTGGTCTACAAAGTTGAATTCCAGGACAACCAGTGCTGTTACACAGAGAAACCCTTTCTGGGGAAACCAACTAGCCAACCAAACAAACAAAAACTCCACAATGCCATTACACACAGCTTAAATAATTGCCGTAAGATACTTCTAAATATTAGCCTTGCATTCTTGTGAAGAAATAAAATTACAAGTTATTTTACGTACTATCAAAGGAGTCAAAGGTACTGAAGTAGAGACGGGGTGGGAGGGGCAGTTGCTCTTTTGGGTGGTAACATTTAAAGGAAGATGAAGAACTGGAGCTACCTAGCCCTCTGAAGCAGGGAACAGCCTAGTAAGTGTCCTGGCACTGGAGGATTTGGATTGTTTAAGAAGCCATGAGAGCAGGGGCAGTGGTGGTGCACGTGTTTAATCCCAGCACTTTGGGAGGCAGAGGCAGGTGGATCTCTGTGAATTTGAGATGAGCCTGGTCTACAAAAGTGAGTTGCAGGACAGCCTCCAAAGCCACAGAGAAACCCTGTCTCGAAAAACCAAACCAAAACAGAACAAAACAAAAAACAAGCCAGGAGAATGTCACTGAAATAATGATGGTAGTAGGCAGGTGGGGGTCAGATTTTGTTGAGTTAGCAGGGAATGTGAATTGTAAGAGATTTGAGGAAACTCTTAAAAAGGTTTACTTACAAGGATAACAATCCACTGACTTTTAAAGATTGCTTTAAGCCAGATGGTGGTGGTGGTGCACGCCTTTAGTACCAGCACTTGTGAGGCAGAGGCAAGCTGATCTCTGTGAGTTCTCGAGCCTGGTCCACAGAATGAGTTCAAGGACAGCCAGAGTTACACAAAGAAACTCTTGTCTTAAAAAAAAAAAAAGAGCTTTAGCTCTTTGGAAAAGACTTTATTTCTTATAGTCTGTGATAGCTGATTATGACCTGGATTGAATAACCTGCTGGCAGTGAAATGAACAAAGTGGATGGATTTCAGATATATTTTTGATACATAGTAACCGATCTTGCTGATGGGTTAGGCATGAGAGGTAGGGAAGGGAAGGAATGAAGTCTTCTGGCTAGAGTGACTATGGTTTGTGTTGCCACTTGTCAAGATAAAAAAGGCTGGGGGAGATGATGGGGCAGGACAGCAGTAAAATTCAGAGTTCTAATATGCTTGAGTTGAGACGTCTATGAAATCAGAGGGAGAAAGAAACCAGAGGCATGCAGGGTCATAGAAGCCAGATGGGGGCTAGTAGTGCATGCTTGTGTTGGAAAGACCTGGTCCAAGTGGGAAGTGTAACATAGAGAAGCAAGAAGATAGCAGGCAGGGTTCTTCTTGAATTTTCAAGGGAGAGAAGTTAACCTGTAGGCTTGATGGGGAGACGATAAGGTAGTTTTTCTTTGGTGATTTCTGCTGTCTTTCCTGAAAGTAGGAGAGGTGAAAACCTTAGTGAATGCAGTACTGTATGTGGCAGGCCAGAGGTGTAGAAATGGGTTAGGCATCTGTGCAGGGGGAAAGGAACTGCTACCAAGTGCTTGCTGATGATTTCTGGTTGCTGTTCAAGGAGGTTCTAGGAGAATACTAAAGTGATGCACTTTGGTTCTTAAATGTATGCTTTCTGTTTGACATTTTACATAACTATGTATGAAAAGTGCTCAAATCATGTGTAGGCCTTGAATTTTCACAAAGTGAACCCCTAATGTAACCATTCCCTGGGGTTAAGAAGACCATTACCAGAACAAGAAACCCTCCTTATCTAATTACCACTCCCGACAGGAGGTACCCTTTTCTTTTAATGCCACAGATGGAATTTACTTGCTTTTGAGCTTTCTATGAACAGATTAATGCTGCATGTGCTCCTTCCCATCTGTTTTAGTTCTTGTTGAGTTTGTTCCTGACAAGGTCACCATCAAATGGCATAGCATCCCAGTACTTACACATGGTGTGCATGCTTGCTGTAAGTCAACAGAAATTACAGTTTGAATTATGCTGATAAAGTCTGATCAAGTGGTTCTGACTGGCAAAGACTTTTCATTAAGTTCAACATATTGAACGTGTGTGTGTGTGTGTGTGTGTGTGTGTGTGTGTGTGTGTGTGTGTACATTTTTTTGTTTGTTTGGAACAAAGGTTTGGGCACATGAACCAGAAAGAGGAAAAACTAATTTATATTTATAATTTATATAAATTTATATTTATAAACAGACTGTCAGGGACAAATAGTGTCTTTCCTTCCCTTTCCCTCTTCTCTTTCCTTTTTGGTTTTCTGTGAGATGGAACTCTTGGAATTGGAATTATAGGTGGTTGTAAGCTGCCATATGGGTGCTGAGAACCAGACCTGGGTCCTCTGCAAGAACAGTGCACCAAACCTTTTTGAAGTTCTCAATTTATTGAAGGTTTTCTCTTTTGCAACGTTTATTTAATTTCAAACTATGTGTCTTTGTGTGGGTTTGTACATGAGTATGCTGTGCCTCAGAAGCCAGAGGAGGGTGTTGGATCTCCTGTAGCTAGAGTTGTAAGCAGTTGTGAACTGCCCAGTATGGGTGCTGGGAGCGGATTCAGATTCTCTGCAAGAGCAGACATGCTCCTAACTATGGAGCCATCTCCAGCCCCAGCAGCCATAAATATTTTAAAGTTAATTTCTTTGAAATAGGCATTTCCCCATTAAATGATAGATACCTGTTAGTAACTGTTGAGCTGGCCATATCAAAAGAAGTTTGTGCTTATAAGTCTTGAGATCTTACAACATGATACTTCATTTGTGATTGTAGGTACATTTGTTCCATACCCTGTGCTGATTCTGTTCTCTATTTTTCCTTTTCCTGCTTATTATTGTTATTATTTTTAGGGCACTCATCATAAATCTAGAGCCCCTGGCGTGCTAGGAAAATAAATGCTCTACCATTGAGTTTTGTTTTCGACACCTTACCGATTTTAGCAGTTGATTTTTATGTGTAATATATGATAGTTTTATGGACCACAGTATGTTATCTGAACTACACTTAAACCACTTTTTCTTTTAGACAGGGTTCCTCTGTGTAGCACTGGGTGTATGTAGACCAGGCTGGTCTGGAACTCACAGGGATCCACCTGCCTCTGGCTCCTGAGTACTGGGATTAAAGGCTACCACATCCAGTTTAAGCCACTTGAACTATTTTTAGTGTATTCTTTTTTTTACTTAACCATTGTGTGTTGGTTTCCTGCTGTGAATGGAAGGAACCAAGGTGTACTCCCCACATCCAGGGGGAAAAATAGTGTAGAGGTGTTGAGGAATGGTGGGATTTTTATGTGATATTTTTTTTTTTTTTTTTTAAAGGAGCAACAGTAAGATTGACTGGTTGTTTTAGGTTTATGATGTAAAAGAGGGGTGACTTAAGTCTCTTGGTCTTCCTTCCGCCTGCCTCTTACCTCTTCCTCTCATGTGCTGTGCTGATCTTAGAGACAGCTGTTTTTTTGTTTTGTTTTGTTTTGTTTTAAATTTGGGCTAGAGATACAATTTTTACAAGTTTTTTTTTTTAAATTATAATTAACATTTCCCCCCTTTTCTTTCTTCCCTCAACCCTCTTGTGGCCCTCCCCCCACACTTACTCAAACTCTTGGCCTCTTTTTCTTAGTTTAGTTGTGTGTATTATATAATATATAAATAAAACAAGCTCAATTTGTATAATGCTAACTATGACTATGACCTCAGAGTTGACCACTTGGTATTGGATAACAAATTTGGGGCGAGGGTTCCTTCATGGTGACAACCATTTTTTTCCCCCTTTCCTCTCAGCATGCCCCATTTGTATGAAGTTCTTTTTCTAGGAATGAGGCTCCCTGTGAGTTTTCCCACTCTTACGTTAGCTTGTTCATTGATGGTGTCATTGTTTAGGTCATGTTTAGGTAGCCATGTAGATGAGACTTCATGGGTGTAGCTTCTGGCATTTCTAGGAGAGAGTCTCACAGCAGACTGAGAAACTCCTGTTCTTTTGTCTCTTAATCTTTCCACCCCCTCTTTCCTCTTACACAGTAATCTTTGAGCTTTAGGTACAGAGCTTTTGTTGTATTTGCATCAGTTGGGACAGGGCAATACACAATCTCTTGTTGGTTAGTTTTAGTTTTCTGTAATTGTCTATTGCAAAGAGAATTTTCTTTTGATGAGTGATGAGCCCACTTATCTGTGTGTATAAGGATGAGTATTTAGAATGTAATTAGTAATTATGTTTTAGTAAAGTGGCATTGTAGATTCTTAAAGATTCATGATTTTACTAGCACTAGGTAATTGGCTAGGTTTCCAGTACCAGATATGATTTCCCTCTTGTTGAGTGGGTCTTCAGTCCAATTAGAAAGCTGTTGGTTACTGCCAAGGTAGTTATGCCACCGTGCTTGCTCCGTGGTACTGTGGCTCACGGGAGTCATAGCTGTGTAGGAGTATTGGATGCTTTCATTCTTTGGAAGCTTGCATGGCATTGTCTGGTATCATGAAAACTAGTCCTCAGATGCTTTCTGTCTTCTAGGATTTGTGTCCAAAGTACATGATGTCTTCAAAAATAGGGACTTACTTTCATCTCTGGGAGGCAACCAAGGGCTAACAACTCAAAAGGATTCCCATGCATGGTGTTTTTTTTTTTTTTTTTTTTTTTTTTTTTTTGTTAGATATGCTGTGGCTTTTGGGAACATTGTCAGCCCTGAAGGAAAAATTTGATGTAAGCTATAGATGTATATTTACACACAGATTTATATGTAGTATATGTAATTTTAGTAGATATAAATGATTATGATTCCTTATGACTTTTTCTGACAGACTTGTTATTTTATCTTCTTGTAGTTTATCTCCCTCCTCCTCCATAATTAAAGCCCCCTCCCTGTTCCACCCCCCACCAAATCACTTATAATCTTTCTTCTCTGTTGCTCTTCCTCCTTCTCCATAGTCCCTTCTATTTTCTCAGTTTCTGAGGTTACTCCAGATTTATATTCACGCCTGAAGATTTGAAGCTAGGAGTCTCAGATGAGAGAGGACTTCACCTCACTCTGTATGATATTTTTTAGTTCAATCCATTTACCTGTCTAGATTCTGGTGAAGGATGAATCTAGAGATACAAATTTAAATTCTTGGGGAATTTGAAGACTCATACAAATTACCAGTGTAAGAAAAGGTGGCTGTGGGCAACTCTGAATGAAGTTCAGGAGTTATGAGAGAAAGTGAGTAATCAGAGGATGATAGAAAACCATCATAGTTAGTGATTCAAGTTTATAGGGCAGGATCCTGATCTGTAAACTGTCACATGTTGGTGATAGTTCACAACTTGCAAACAAAATGTACTGAAATACTGGATACTGTGTGCTAAATTTATGTCTTAAGGCAGTTGTGGAATGAGCTGGTCAGCATGCTGGCAGTTTGTTCTGGAGGTCAAAATACCTGCCTGGGGATCCAGTTTTGTTGTTGTTGTTGGTTTTGCCTAGCTCTGAATTCGATTCACAGCACTTCATAAAACTGAGCACAGTGGCAGGATGTTCAAGAGTTTACATGCTGAGTTAGAGACTAGTCTGAACAACATGAAACCCTGTCTCACAAAAACAAAATGAACACAGAGTTTTATTAGAGACCTAAATGTCCAGGCCATTATGTCTCATTGAACCTAGAGAAATCATTCAAATTCTGGGGTTTCTTTAGATTTGGGGATGTTTGCATAGACTTTGAGTTGATCATTTTTAACCTAGAAATCTGAAATGCTTCAAAACTAAAAAGCATTATGTGTATATCATTTTAGAATTCGAGTTTATTGATGCTGTGTGTGTCTAGACATTTCTGTAAAAACAAAGAGTTTTACAAATAGTGTGTTGGGGGTGAAGAATACCTAAAATCAGCATATATTTATCTGTATTTACTGAATAATAGAACACAGCAGAGAGTTCATATAGCCTAAGTAGAAAAGGCAAGACCTTCAGATTTTGAGAGTTAGTCAGTTTAACTTTTTTCAAAACTTTCTTGAGATATTCTGTTTGTAACAGAAAGGGAACCACATTTATTTTTCCTGGTAAATGGGAAAGGAACAAAAATTATTACATTTCCTTATTTCTGTCATTTTAGTTATAAATTTCATTTATCTGTCCCCCATCTAGTATGCCCATGTTGTATGTGCTGCCTACTTAACACCCTTTAGTCAGTCAGGAGCCAATAAGTTGTTATACCATCTACCGACAAGATGAACTGTCATGGCACTACAGCAAGACTGAATAATCCTTGCTTTACTTAAAAAGTGGCTCAAGGGCACTGGAGAGAGCAATTAGCATTCTTCTGTAGGACCCAGGTTTGAGTCCTAGCACTAACATGGTATGGGTCACCCCAGTTCCAGGGTATCTAAAACCCTCTGCTGGCCTCCACATGCACTAGACACACATGGCTCAGAGACATACACACAAGGAAAACATTTATACACATAGAATTTTATGAAAAAAAAATTTAAGCAATGGCTCAGGAATGTAAGTTTTATTACTAGTGATTAAGATCTGGGGCTGGAGAGATGGCTTAGAGGTTAAGAGCACTGGCTACTCTTCCAGAGGACACAGGTTCAATTCCCAGCACCCACATGGCAGCTCACAACTGTCTGTAATTCTGGTTTCAGATGATCTGACACCTTCATAACCAATGCAAATAAAGTTAAGTAAATTATTTTTTTTTTTAAAAAAAGATCTCAAAGAGACGGTAGAAACAACTTTCTTTAAATGAAAAGGTCAAGTTCTTGATTTAATGGGGAAGGAAAGTTCTCAGAGAATACATAGTGTAAATTATTGGTGGTCTCTTAACTGTGCCTAATTTTAGATTAAACTTTGTCACAGGTCTGTATATAATGTGTGATGTGGGTGTATGTATGTACATGTACAGCCCTAAACCACAGTGTATGTAGGGTATAGGACGGTACATAATTTCTGGCATCAACTGTGGGTTTTGGACTTGCTCGTGTCTAGTTCGGGGGATGCTAATGCTTCTTTTTTGACATTACATAGACAGACTGCATGTGCTGTGTAATAGAACTGACTACAGTGGTGAGGCATGGTTGTACTATCCCCACAGTGAAGTCTGAGATTTGCAGGGTTCTCCGTACTGAAAGCACCATTCTTGGTATTAAACTAAAGATGACAGATGACTTTTCCTTTGGCTGAAGAAAGACAGTAGGAGAGGGTGAGAGGATTCACATCGATGTAACATTTAGCAGGTTGACTTCTGCCTGCAGTGCCCTCTTTGGTGGTTGGGTTGTTTTTATTTTTTTATTTTATTTATTTGTTTATCTATCTATTTATTTAATTTTCGAGACAGGTTCTTGTTCTGGCTGGCTGAGAACTCAGAGACTCACTTGCTTCTGCCTGATGGGATTAAAGACCCAAGTTGTTACCAAGCCTGACTTAACATATATCTCTTGCTGTTTCAAAGGGATTCCTTAAAATCTTTCTCTTTTTCTTCTTTATCATCACCCATTCCCCTCTCCCTAAGATGTCATTCTTAGAATGTAATTTACACTTCTGACCAATACATTACGATGGACATAATTCCTCTGAGATTTGATAGTTAGCTAGGGTGGCTCACAGAACTCTGGTACATAGTTTGCTATGTTCATTTGTTATAAATGATATAAATAACATGGGGGGAGCAAGTAGAAGAAATGAATAAGGCAAGTTAGAAGGGGAGGGGTTTGAAACTTGTGTGTCTTCCTCTTTTGTATGCACTTCCACATGCCCCCTGGAAACTAAGCACTTTCTGTCCTGGTAGGATTTTTATGGAGGCTTCATTTTTTTTAAAAACATGGCTGATTAAACTGCTGGCTTTTGCAGTCAGTCCTACCTTTAGCCAAGAAATTCCCCTCATTAAAAGTCAAGTTTTTGAGCAACAGAGCTGTATCCATGGTACTAGCACTGTCCTTTAGCTTACCTGTAACCCCCAGCTATCAGCCATTCATTAGCATATTAAGATTTCAAGGATTTTGACTCTTTCCTCTTCTCCAGAGTGCTGATTAGGGCTGGCATCCCAATCCTGAGCTAAGACTTCAGACTTCCCAAATTAGAATATATATATATATATATATATATATATATATATATATATTTTTTTTTTTTTTTTACAAGATCCCTAGATGGTTAGTAAGCACAGTGAACTTGAGAACTATTAATAAACTCTTCCTTTAATGAACACTTTTCCTGGGAAGTTTCATTTTTTAGATGACTCACTCTTATTTTGTATTTTATTTATTAACCGTATTACAGGATGTCTTACATAGTACCTATGGGTTCTGATTAGGTATTCTTATGAAATGGAAGCCAATATAGGGAATCTTGGAAGAAGCAGATGCTTCACAGATTTAAGTTGCCTTGCAAGTCACTGCCCAGGTTCCTTTTCCTTTCTAATGAGACTCTCTCTCTCTCTCTCTCTCTCTCACTCTCTCTCTCTCTCTTTCTCTCTCTCTCTTTCTCTCTCTCTCTTTCTCTCTCTCTCTCTCTCTCTCTCTTTCTCACTCTCTCACTCCAAGGTTCCTTTCCTTTCTGCACACATGCATGCACACACATCCCCCCCCCCAAGGGCAAGGGTAACCTCTGTCTTTAGGAACACCTTTGAGAATGATTGGCCTGGAATCTGGAATGCACTATTTTTGCTAGACTGGCTAGCCCTGGAGCTCTCAGGAACCCTCCTGTCTTCATTTCGCAGTGCTGGAATAACAAGTACTCCCCCACACTTGGCTTTTTATGATTGTGAGCAGTTGAACTAGGTCTCCATGCTTGCAGAAGTGAGCTATCTCTAGCGTGTTTAAATGTTTTAATTCAAATCCTAATATAAAGTATAAATTCATAACTGGATAGTTATAATTTTAGTAGCATTTTTGTCACTTAGAATTTGAACTCAAGATCTTGCATCTGGTAGATAGGCATGAGATTTTCCATTAGAACGAAACAAAGAAATAAAAAGAAAAAGGTGTGGTGGAGGGGAAGGTTTATTGTAGATAAAAGGGAGAGCATATAGCCAGAGGCAGGGATATCTGGGAGAGCCCAGAATGAATGTAATCCTGAGTGAGGCCATATGAGGAGAGGGGAAAAGGGGAGGAGGAGAGCCAGGAGAGGAAAAGGGTAGATGGTGTTGTGTGTGTGGGGGGGTGGGGTTGTAACCAAAATGGCTGGGAAGGGCAGCTCAGCCTCTGGGCTGGAGAAATTAAGGGTAGGGAGTGGGGTGTGCCAGCCATACTCTGTAACAAGTAGGGGCTGAGGGATGCAGGTAAAACCTGGCAGCCATGTCCACTTTGATATGTTGGATACCTCAGCCATTTGTCCAGAGTTTTGAGACCTAATGTCCCAGTCTTTTTGTTGCTAATCAGCCATAAAGGGGGACAAAATCTTTTCTATGACTGCTTCCTGTTGACATTGGGGACCCAAGACAGCTGGAATGGTGGCCAAAGCCTGGAAGAGCAGGGTGTTTCCCTTGCTGTCCAGGCTCTATGGAACCTTCTGGGGCTAGGGAAGTGCAGGCCACATTGGAGCTGTCTATGAGGCTGGACCTCCTGGGGCTAGCTGCTTTGAAATCATCTAGGTTGGCTGGAAAGCACATCTGAATGAAGTACTTGGGGCTGTTGAGTTTGGAGCAGTTTGCAATAGTCAGTTGATTGCAAATTTGCTGGAACAGATAGAGATTAGGGATAGAAGGTAAAGTTAAAGGAGCTTAGGGGAAATATTTTTTAATAATTTATTTTTACTTTGCGCATTGGTTGGTGTTTTGGTTCTGTGTGTGTGTGTGTGTGTGTGTGTGTGTGTGTGTGTGTGTGTGTGTGTGTCAGATCCTCTGGATCTGGAGTTAATAGACAGTTGTAAGTTGCCATGTGGGTGCTAAATATTGAACTTGTGTTCTCTGGAAGATCAGCCAGTGTTCTTAACCTCTGAGCCATCATCTTCAGCTCTTAGTGGTAATCCCCTCCCCATCCCCAGGGTTTCTCTGTATTGCTTTGGAGTCTGTCTTGGAACTAGCTCAGTAGACCAGGCTGACCTCAAACTCACAGAGAGTCATCTGCCTCTGCCTCTCCAGTGCTGGGATTAAAGGCAGCACCACCAATGCCCCTCCCTAGGGGTACATTTTTATCTAGGGTGTACATTTGAAACTTTCAGACCCATGATCCTGTTAATTGGAGGACTGGATTCCCAAGACCAAGGGGAGAGAAGGTGGGGGAGAGAGAGAGGGAGGGACCCACAGAGGGAGGGAGAGAGAGAAAGATCCCAATCTCAGGAATAGGCAAGTGGGGAAAGTTTAGGAGTACTTGAGTCTGGTCTGCAAGAGGTAGATCCAAGTTGATTCCCTGAAGCCACTACCTAGATGGTTGCCCTAGGCTCTTGTGGTCTCTGTCTTCATTTTGGGCAGTGTTCATATAGGACAGCATTTAATCTTTAGCTGCCACACAGAGCAGCCTTGGCCAGACCCAGGTCTGAGAGGTGTTCCTGTGGAGTAGGACTTGGGGGACTTAACCAGACAGAGTAGGGCAGTCAACTCAAAAGTGTCCCTGGCAGCATCAAAATAAAGCTTTAAGCTATAAATACAGTCCATAGGGAGACTGGGAACTTTTCTGATTCTTTTGTAGTATACCATTTTGGAATATCAGCTTTTTGTGTGACTCAGTTTATCCAGATAACTAAAGCTTAACAAAGTGGACAGAGACAAAGAAGTTAGTTAGATGGATATTACTGTGACCCTGAGTAGACCTTAGGGATTTTTAGACCTTATTATCAAACATACCTTATTTATCAAACATATATTATCTGAGTTTTCTAGAAGCCTGGGGTTGAAGAGTTAGCAAAGATATAAGTAGTTAGTTGTAAGTCACTAAGTCAGCTTTTGTTAATCCAAGTAGACCTTTATAACGTTAAAAATTTTTCATCACAATTCATACCAATCCCCAATATTTTGGAGACCTATTGTTGTTTCATTAGTCTAGAAGGGGAAGCAGAGGGTTCAGTAGGACTAAAAAGAAATAGGTGTTGCCTTAGTTGGTTTATATTATATGGTCATCACAAGTCCCATGGCATATACCTTTAACTTTAGTAAAGATGGCTGAGCTTATTTTAAAAAAAAAAAATTTTTTTTGTAGATCACTTTTTATTTTTTAAACAAGAGTTGAATCCAACTGAGCAGTGATGGTGCACACCTTTAATCCCTGTACTGGGGAGGCAGAAGTCAAGGCTACACAGACAAACCCTGTCTTGAAAAAACAAAACAAAAGGAGTTGACTATAAGTTACATATACAGTATTTCTAAACAAGAATTGAATCATATATATGGTAGCTTGTACCAAATTATTAAGATTGCCTATGTATAGATTTTAATTATAAGTCTTCTGTTATAAGTTTAAAGTCAAGTCTTGTTACAGATTTATATTTTTAAAAACTATACCCAGTGAACTTAGAAATCCTGAGATAGAATTTACAGCATAGTCTGAAGAGACTTTGAGAACAGAGCAAAGAGAAATTGTAGAGCTAAAGATTTTTTTTAAGAGGAGGAAGTAGACATGTGGAGCAGAGCTGGTTTAGGCAAGAGAGATTTGGGGATCTTTTGTTTATACTGTGGCAGTTGTTACCATTTGTGAGGATTTGGAAATCAAGTGTGCCAATGTTTGGCCATTGATCTGTACTGAGGCCAAATTGCTTATAGTCTGGATGTTGAAAAATGAAACTCCTCTGGAGGGCATTTCTGTAAGACCCAAAAGGAGCTGTAAGAGAGAATATGTAGTGGCCAAGGTGGGCCCGGCTTAGAGAAGCTTCGGAATTTCTGGGAGAGGCCTGGGAGGGCTTAAGAGACAGACAGAGCCGGAAGCTCCAGAGGGCACAGACTTTAGGAGGGTGGTGGAGGGGGGCTGAAAGCAGAAACTAGGGACCACAGGGGGAACAGAGAGAGTGTGATGGACTGCAGGCTGGACTGACGTTCCTAGGGGGAGGCAAGAGAATGCTAGCTGAACTGAGGTGGATAAAGAGCCTTTGTGACAAGAATTTCCATCCAGGGCATCCCTCAAGGGGAATGGGAAACTTGTCAGAGAGAAAAGTGTTCCAAATCACAGAGGAAAGGTGTCCCTTCCCATGTGACTGAGGCCTAACTAAGTAGGGCGAGAGGAGCTTCCTGGCACACTGGTGTGGCTTTTGTAGGAATAGACAAAGCAGGCAGCTTGGGGTGACACCCAGTAAAGTGAGATGGAAGAGCAGGGGAAAAGGGAGATAGATGTTAAGTGTTTTTTGTAGAGAGATCCAGACGGATGTAGCAGGTTAGAGCTGAGATGTGAGGCCTGTGGCCCTGTGGCTAGGTGCCTTGGGAGGATGGAGAAGGATCTAGGAGTTGGAGATAAATTTATGCCATAGACCAGGAGAGGCATGGTTAGAGCATGAGGGGGAGAAGTAGTAAGAGAGTGGGGTCTAGAATTTGGGGTCAAATTTGATGGATGACAGGAGTCAGCAGAAACAAGTGATCTGTACAAACCTTAGGCGAGGCAGACCAGTAGCTTGGTTCACAATAGCCCAGTTCCTTGGAAGGGAACCCATATATGTCAATCCCGGCTTTTGGTACCAGATGAATGGGAGGGGGTGAGGAGAAAGAAAGAAAGAAAGGAAGGAAGGAAGGAAGGAAGGAAGGAAGGAAGGAAGGAAGAGAAATAAAAAAAGGAAGGACATGACTGCTCCTATGTGTGGTGGAGGGGAAGGTTTGTTGTAGATTTGAGGGAGAGCATAGCCAAAGGCAGGGATATCTGGGAGAGTTGAGAGTGGACCTGACCCTGAGCCAGGCCATGTGAGGGGAGGGGGGAAGGGAGAAGGAGAGACAGGAGAGTTAAGGGTAGATGGTGATGGTGAGGGATGTGTAACCAAAATGGCTGGATTATATAGGAAAGGAAAGCTCAGACCCTGGGCTGGAGAAATTAAGGGTAGGGGGTGGAATGTGCCAGCCATACCCTGTAACAAGTATGCAGGGAAAACCTGGCAGCCAGGTCACTTTGGTATGTTAAATAAACACCTAAGTTAGCTATGTGTCCCTGGAGTTTGATTTCACATGACTGGTCTATACGCTCAGCATTATAGCTTTATAATAAACATGTAATTTCTAAGAATTTTAGGGAAGTTAAGGGGTGAGTAATCTTTGTATTCTACCTTTTTTATTTTCTTTAAATAAAGAATGCAGGACTTAGATGACTCAACAGTCAACAGTTCCAGGAACTCCAGTTCCAGGATTATCCTATGCCCTCTACTGGCCTCTGCTGGTACCATGCATGCGGGTGATATATATATAGGCAAAACACTGATAGACATTAACAAATGTGTATGAGGTGGAGACAGCTCAGTTGGTGAAGTAAGTGCTTACTTTGTTTTTCCAAAGGCATGGCAGCACAAAACTAGGTGTGGTGGTGAGCTGTGCCAGTACTCACTGGAAGGTGGTGAAAGCTGGATTATCAGAAGTTCAGTCATTTTCAGGCATTTAGAGATCAATGGCAGTCTAGGATGAGCGAGTGAGTCCTTCCTTACTCAACAAACAAAAAACTCCCAAAAGAACAACAACAAAAAACCTAGTGTCTAAATGCCCTAAAACTGTTGTGACAAAATTAAAGGCATTGATACTATTTATTCCCATTTAGATAATAGCTATTTAAGCTTTCTGTCAAAAAACGGGCTTGATGTACAATTTAGAATGTATAGTTTGTATTTCAGTTCTTGAAGATGTTTATTGTAGTCTAGTTTTAAAGTTAGGTGGAAGTGATTGAATAAAGGTGGGCAAGTGGTTGGAGTTGATTGAAGTTGCTGAAAGTGGGTAAAACTCCGTTGTATTGGGTCACTCACTGCCAGTGTTTGGTTGTATTTGAAGATTGTTCCAAGCATGATGTAATACCACCTTAAGCTTTGAAGCTTCAGCTGACACCATTCAGGTCTGAAGTGCATAGGACTTTATGGGCCAAGGGTAATGCTTGTTTAAAAACAAGGCAAGCTACTCTAGTTTAATGAGGCCAGTTAAGAAAACGTTCCCAGAGTGGGATGAGAATATAACCTCAGTTTGGAGGTAGAAGTAGCGTTTACATATCCTGATTGTGTGCAATTATCACTGCACTGGAAGTTAGCATTTGAAATAGGTTGGCACACAAGTGGCAGAGTTAGAATTGAGGAAAATAGTAGTTGAGGCCTGGAAGTATTGAGTTGGGGGAGATTGTTTTTCTTGAGAATTCACAGGACAAAGTTGACTTAGGAGTGCTTTCCTGGTTCCCTTCCTCCCTGTATGTTTCTTAACCTGGAGCCTTAAGAAAGCACTGAAGATCCTGACCTCCGGAAACATGTTAAGTGCTGCCAAGTGCACAGGCTTCATGTTGCAGGTGGCGCCTGCCAGAGCTGCCCAGGTGGTCTGTGAGGCGGGGCTTAGGGCAAAGTCCGCCCCTTCTCCAGGCCCTGCCCCAGGCCTGCCAGGTGCTGGAGCCTATGCAGCAGGACCCATAGCCGCCTTCTGCTGACCAACCACCCAGTTTAGAGTTCATGGGAGGTGTTGTCTCTCCTGGGGACAGGCCACCCTTGAGCTACTTTAAGACTGAATGGAAGTGAGCAGCCTCCTATGCTTAGGAGCCAAGGGCCTCCGAGGGTCCTCTGGTGCAGGCTGGCCTTGTGGGTTGCAGGAACCTGCCGCCTCGATTCTTATGACCTGGAAGCCGCCCGAACCCCTTCTGCATTCCTGGAAGGGAGTCCTGCTTGCATGCTTGCCAACAGTTAGGACCAGGAAGAGGAAAGGTACCGACATAAATGCATCTTTTCCGAGACAGAAACTGGACTGCACGAATCCATAGATTCTGGTTTAGGCCACACTGCGAGTCTGACTGGCTCTGTGGTCAGCAGTGAGGGCTCCATGGAGCTGGAGCAACTCCTGCTTAAATACTGAGCTTCAGGTGTGTCAGGACTTCTGCCTCGTGGCTGCTTGTGGACGATAGGCTTTGTGGCTCAAGATGGCTGCATTCCACCCTTCTAACTCGGGAATGGTGTAGCAGTTTTCTGTGCGGTCATACTTCCAACCACATTTTGTTTATCATGCTGAGTAGAAATCAGTGTGCTTTCTCTAGTGTTTGGAAGGTAATAATACCATGTAACATGAACCGGAACTGCGCATAAGTGTTAGAGGTGTTTTGCCAGTTCAAAGCACTGGACTAGTGTTTTTCTTCTGAACTTGGCTATATTATGTTTAAACTGAGCTCTTTTGATGCGACCAGAGCTGTTTGCTTCGAGAAATCACTTTCCAATTACTGTGTTCCTTTAAGTGAGCCACAGATAACATGGTGGAGTAGATAGGAAACCGATGGCTTTGGTAATGCCAAATCCATTGACCTAAAGTGGATAAACCAGCTGCATAAAGAATCTGCTCAGATGGAAAGCATATTACAGAGGGGCCTTTTTATTGTGACACCTGGATCACAGGGCTTCAGATGATGAGAGTTGATTCATGTTTTATTCGTCCATGAGCCTGAGCAGTTGTGATAGAGTTTTATTATACTGTATGCGTTGGCAGTGAAAAATGAAACCAAGGAATATGGGCAAGCTAAACATATATTAATACTTTTTTGCCTTTTGAACTTTCTAGTATTGCTTTAGTGCTTTAGTAACAAAAGAAAATTAAACTTGGTGCTGTTCTTAGTCCCCTTATTTACAATGTTAAATTCCATTTGTATTGACTTGGTTACATTTATAACCACAGGGTTTTTTTTTTTTTTTTTTTTTTTTTTTTTTTTTTTTGAAACTTAAGGTCTTTGCAACAGAATGATTATAACTGGGAGGAATTGCTATATCAAGTATTTGGTGTAGTCTCAGGGAGTCATTGATCTTTTTTTTGGGGGGGGGTCAACTTCTGAGATAAATTATCTGCCATATCCCTCAGAGGCATAGTCCTGGGAAAGGAGTTTATTGTGCTTGACCCTCCCTTGCTGGTCCTTTCTCAAGATGACTCTGAAGTCATCTTGTATATAGTTGGTGTGTGCTGCAGCCACAAAGGGAACCCGAGGGCGCAGGGGAGTTCCTTGCTTGTTGAGTCTGCCCCTCATCCCATCCAGTGTTTGTGTCTCTGTGGTGCTTTTACCCTTACTTCCTCCTATTGTTTCCTGACATTCCCTTCCCCTTGCATGTTACATGCTGCAGAATGGAAGTAGAATGGACTTTTTTTTATAAATAAAATTTTATTTTAACACAACCATTTCCATTTTAAAAGGGTAGAATGGGGACTTTGTTAAATGCCAGAGCAGTAACTTGCTGAAGGATGGTTCTCCACTTCTTTGTGTTGCTTCAGCCTGGAGGTGGGCACTGATTTGACAGGATACAAAATGATGTAGAATGATGTAAAATGATGTAGAAATGATGAAAGAAGTCCTAGTAGATAACTGCAGATATGGGATGCCAGCTCTTTCTTTCCTTGGGCCCTCTGAGCCCCATTCTTAGAACACAGCTCTCCAGAAAATGCTATTCCTGCTGGGAAGAGTCGGTCTGGCTCTGATCGCCTTTGGCATATGGACTACACAGGACCCAAGCTGTGAGAGTTAACTCAGATTTGGGAAAAGTCCTCAGAGGTGGGGACTCTGGAGAGCAAAAGTCCACCCCAAATAGGTGTTAGGTTGTATTTAAGGTCTTATTTTTTAAACCATTATTTTCATTTTATGTGAATGGGTGTTTTGCCTGTATGTGTGTCTGTGTGCCACATGTGTGCGGTGCCCCAGAAGCCTCTCTTGAATTTGAACCCTGGTCCTCTCAGCCAGTGTTCCTAAGGGACCATCTCTCTAGCCTCCAGCCTTGTATTTATGTTGTTTGTTTGCTTGGTTGTTCTTTCTCTCCCCTCCCCACCCCCCCAAATGGAACTTCTCTGTGTAGCTCTGGCTGTCTTGGAACTTGCTCTATAGATCAGACTGGCTTCAAACTCAGAAATCTGCATGCTTCTGCCTCCTGAGTGTTGGGCTTAAAGGCATGGGCCACACTGCCTGACTATTTTTACATGTTTTGTTTGCTTGGTTTTTGAGACAGGGTTTCTCTGTAGCTTTGGAGTCTGTTCTAGAACTTGAGCTGTAGACCAGGCTGGCCTCGAACTCAGAGATCCACCTGCCTCTGCCTCCCAAGTGCTGTGATTAAAGGTGTGCGATACCACTGCCTGGCTGTACTTCTTATGTAGCCCACCTGGAGATTTTCAGAACCTTTTTAAACAGGGAGGTATTTTAAGCATGCTATAGAACATTTTGGAAATATGGTTTACTCATTATGTAACTAATAAAATTCATCTTTAGCACGTTAATTTTTATTTTATTTGTATATAGTTTTAAAAACATTTAATTTTATTCTCATGATACATTTTGTGGAATGTTTTATAAGTATTTATGACATATATACAGTATTTATAAATGTGTTATAGTTATGACTTTTCCCTGCCTCTCTTTATTTTCTTGTTTTTCATTACAGAAATGAGCCGTCAGACTGCTACAGCCTTACCCACTGGCACCTCAAAGTGTCCACCATCCCAGAGGGTACCTGCCCTGACTGGCACAACTGCATCCAACAATGACTTGGCGAGTCTTTTTGAGTGTCCTGTCTGCTTTGACTATGTGTTGCCACCCATTCTTCAGTGTCAGAGTGGCCATCTTGTTTGTAGCAACTGTCGCCCCAAACTCACATGTTGTCCGACCTGCCGGGGCCCATTGGGATCCATTCGCAACTTGGCTATGGAGAAAGTGGCCAATTCAGTACTTTTCCCTTGCAAATATGCCTCTTCTGGATGTGAAATAACCCTGCCGCACACAGAAAAGGCAGAGCACGAGGAACTCTGTGAGTTCAGGCCTTACTCCTGCCCCTGCCCTGGTGCTTCCTGTAAGTGGCAAGGCTCCTTGGATGCTGTCATGCCCCACCTGATGCATCAGCACAAGTCCATTACAACCCTGCAAGGAGAAGATATAGTTTTCCTTGCTACAGACATTAACCTTCCTGGTGCTGTTGACTGGGTGATGATGCAGTCCTGTTTTGGCTTTCATTTCATGTTAGTCTTGGAGAAACAGGAAAAATACGATGGTCACCAGCAGTTCTTCGCAATTGTACAGCTGATAGGAACACGCAAGCAAGCTGAAAATTTTGCTTATCGACTTGAGCTAAACGGTCATAGGCGGCGATTGACTTGGGAAGCGACGCCTCGATCTATTCATGAGGGAATTGCAACAGCTATTATGAATAGTGACTGTCTAGTGTTTGACACCAGCATTGCACAGCTTTTTGCAGAAAATGGCAATTTAGGCATCAATGTAACTATTTCCATGTGTTGAAACGGCAATCAAATATTTCTGGCCAGTGTTTAAAATTTGCATTTGACTTCACAGAAAATAAGGCACCCATCTGCTTGCCAACCTAAAACTCTCCTGGTAGGTAGAAGCTAGATACATGAAGGTAATTAAAAAGAAAGGCTGTTAATACAGGAAACAGTTGCATGTAGTAACACTAATATATTTAAAAATAATTCAACAGTAAACCACTGAAAAAATATATATATACCTAAGATGGGCATCTTTTGTATTAAGAAAGGAAACATTGTAAAATATTTCTGAACTTTGTGTTTGTTGTAGATTGATTGTATTGTTGACAACAATTTTTTGGGGGTGTGTGTGTCTGTGCACACATGCGTGCACATGTGTGGTTGGTTTTCCTTTAACTGACAAGCCATCTGCGTGGTCATGGACCACTGCTTTCCCCTTGTGAGTCAATACATAGTGCTGCTGTGTTTTTTGTGTTTTTTGTTTTTTTTTTTCCTTTTTTGTGTGTGTATTTGCTAATTTTTATTATAGTTTTTCATTAAATTTGACTTTCTTTTCTGTAATTCAGGTTTTTCTCACTTTTGTACCTTTTAAGTTAGTGTCTTTTTGATATTCATAATTGCTTATGTCAAAAGTTTGTGTTCAGTACATACTTTCTTTTCCTTCAATCAATTTATTAGAAATATTTTTAATTCAGCCCTTTTGTGAAAATAGGAATTCCAGAAAGGAAAGGTAACATGAGAACAGCAGTCAAAGCTGCAGCAGTATAAGATGGTCTTGTCTATGTGAGTCACACCGCCAGGCTTACTCTTTGAAAGGTTAGGTTAGGGAGAAAATCTGATTCATATAAATATTAAAAACAATCAGGCTTTCCTCTCTTCAAATGTCTTGGGCGAATCACATGTTTAAATTGGTTCTTGTATTTATTGGTTTTTCAAAAGAGTGCATCATCATACACAGTATTTGTAATTAAAGTAAATCATTTGTTTTTTTTTTTTTTTAAAAAAGGCAGTTTGCAAAAAATGTTTTTGGTCTTTTATAATTCTCATTAAAAGATTATCTGGCAAATTAAAAAAAATCTTAATGTGTTTACTTTAGCTGTAGGTTTTTTTTTTTTTTTCCTTCTCCCCCCTCTGGAGCTGAGGACTGAACACAGGGCCTAGCACTTGATAAGCAAGTACTCTCCCACTAGGCTACATCCCCAACCCCTGCTCTAATAGCAAGCTCTTTGGTAAAGTCCAAAGGTGTTTTCCTGTTCCAGTCTGTATTTTAGAGCAGAAGAAGGTATGCCACCATTTTGAAATGTGTTAGTTCTATTTTGAAGCACAGGAAAGACTGCCCTATCCTTGATTCTCACAAGGATATTTGGAGTATGGCTAACTAGTGCTGATCTCTCTTTTCCTTTATAAAAAGTGAGTTGTTTCAGAGTCTTGACCCTGCAGCCTGATTGCCAAGTTTCCATGTACTAGTTTAGTTCTACCCAACCTACCCAGCTATGTTACCTCGGGCCCAGTTTCCTAATGTGTTAAGTGGAGTTAAATTATGGTGAGTATGTGAAGGATTAAGTGAGGAACAAGTACTTTAACCTGAACCAGTGCTTCACAAAGCACAAGTATCCAGCCATTGTGTGCCCTTAGTGTCATGTCCCTATTTCTCAGGCACTCAGCAGAAATCTGCCATTGATAATTTTGTGTTTTCCTAGTGGGTACCCCAAGGTTAGAAAGTCACTGAGAATTAATTTGGATTTCTCCTTTATCCTATTTACAATTCTGGATTATGGAGATTGGTTCTGTTAGCCATTTTCAGTACAGGTAAGCCTTCTATTGAATTAGTGGCCATGTGCTATATTTTGTAGCTATAGTTTAGGTGAATAGTTCAGCCACAGATTACAATCAGATTTTTGTTTGCATGAATATTTAGAAAAGCAACTTGTCTCAATAGACAAGGTCTTGTTAGCTGTGGGTGGCCCTGAATCCTATATCTCACCTTAGTCCACCAAATGCTAGGGTTGACAGATAAGTGCCACAAAGCTTGGCCCAAAAGCAACAGAGTATATCTCTGGAGGAATGTCATTTAACATCTCAAATGGCATATCCAGTAGAAATACATACTTTCTTCCATGAAATCAGAGCTGACTAACATTTTTATTTTACTAGTTAAATGTATGTGCATGTTCTTGTACACATTTATTTTGAGAATGTTGGTTATTTCTGTAACCATCACAATGTAACATGATCACCCTAGACATCATGATGGTCATTTTGATGGAAGGCTGGTTGTAATCTTAGAGCTTGGAGGCCAAGGCAGGCTCAAAGCAAAACTTTGTCTTAAAAATAGAAAAAAAAAAAAAAATAACCAAACGAACAAAAAATTTGGACTTTTGTTTTTTTGTTGTTATTGGGCTTGAACCTAGGGCCTCAGCATACCCACAAGTAAGCATTTCACTGAGCTGAGTCCCTAGCAAAAACATTTTAGTAACTTGACCACTCACTGTAATCTTAGCTAATGTGTTGTTTGAGACTTTATTTTTGCTACTTATAAATTAGCCTGTATATTCTTAGTATTACGTATCTCAGTATGTTTTGGACATTAATATTTTAAAAGTCTTGATACTTTTATCAGTACTTTCTGGAAGAGGCTTTATCAATAGGGCCTAGAATCATGAAGAGTTTTGTTTACCTTCTGTTTTTGCTAATTTTAGCAAGTTAAGGCATATTTTATGTATATTTAGCTGCAGGTAAGGTTGACATTAACATTAGCTGTTAAATCTTAATATTCCTATCCTGCAGATGAGAAATGTGGCTACATTTCTTTGTTCCTTTGAGATTTGGCATACACAAATGAACTCTTGTCTTTACATTATTTTGTTAGAGTGAATAATTTCTGTTGATTCCCTGGACCTTTTGGTGTCTCTCAGGAGTTTTGTGGGTAAGGTATACATATCCTCCATGACTTTGTTCTTTTGCTTTTGTTACTCCTGTTTGTTTTGCTCAGGATCAAACTAGGGCCTCTCATGCTATACCCATGGTTCTTAAGCTTGAATTGGGTCAGATTGAATTAAGTTCTGGGCCGGTTTAGTGTGTCAGTGGTTGGGGAAGTTTTCCTTTGCTGTAACTTTTTAAACTGTGTGTGACTTGGAAACTAATTTTTATGTTGTTTGCACTTTGGTGAATTTAATTCAGAAAAAAGTGAAAGCTATTACTCATTTTTTGTCCTCAAAGAATTCTAGAGCTCTTTAAAGTCAAGAACATCTACAATTGATGATAAATAAAATGTGGAGTTTTATTTAGATTCTGGGAAGAAAACCTGGTAATGAATTTGAATTTAAAAACAAAGTAGGCTAGAGAGAAAACTCAGTGGCTGAAAGTACTGGCTGCTCTTCCAAAGGATCCAGGTTCAGTTCCCAGTACCCATGTGGTGGCATACAACTGTCTGTAACTCCACTTCCTGGGGATCTTATGCCTTCTGGACTCCATGGGCACCAGACATGTACATGGTATTCAAATATGCATGCAGGTAAAACACATAAAAAAAGTTACACCTGCCCCCCCTGCAAAAAAAAAAAAAAAAGGCAAACAGAAAGCCCAAAACAAAAAACCTACAACCAACCCAATATTTGATCAAAGCAAGCATAACTGAGGTCAGTTTGTGACCATCTCCTTAGATGGACAAAAATAAGATCAGAATGTAGCAGTGAGTAGAGCATATTACTTACAGGTTTTGTCACTATTTGTATGCATGATCTAAAAATGGTAATCCCAAAGCAGCACTAGTGAGGCTGTGGGAGAAGGGTCATAACATAGTATAGTACACTGCATAGGCAGTTGGGTAGCCTGGGCTACAAGAGACTGAATGTGTTCCATAGTGGGTGCATAAAACACAAGAATTCTCCATGTCTGACTTACCAACAGAAACTTACATTTGTCAAGCTGGTATTATCCAAATAAAGTTTAGCTTTCATACCAAGCACTATATAGTGTATTGCAAGTGAATTTTTATTGAGGACAAATTCTTGATAGAATTAAAATCTTTTTTTGACATTTTTTTTTTTTTTTTTAATGGAGCAGTGCAGCTCTGTAGTGCTGGCTGGCTTGCAACTTGCTCAGTTAGACCTTGGATTCTCAGCAATTGGTGGGCATTAAAACCATACCCAGATCATTTGTTTTTTTAATAAAGAATAATTTTCATTGGAAGGCACACTGCATGTTAATACAAGAAGAGCATTAGTGTTAGACCTTAACCATGAAATTGGAGATGGACTAAGCCTACTTCTCTTGCTCAAGTTGCTGCTAGGACTTTTCCTGGGGAGGGCCTCATACCTAGTAGTTTCTCCTTCTGGCCTGAGTAATGTGACAAACATGTTATTTCATTAAACAAAACTAGTGGATAATCCCAGCTGAATTTTGTATTTGGAAAAATTGTCAAAATTATGTTGGTGTGACTTACTGTCAAGAGTTAATAATATTGTGGTTTACTTCATGTAAGTTTCATAGGGGAAGAAGACACTAAGTGCTTTTACCCTCAGCAGGTGACTATCTGACTTGAGTTGGTTTTGGTTTTGGCATGAAGCATCCTCCAGAATGGCTGGTGTTAAAAGCTTGACCTCATGATGGTATTGAAAAGTGGATCATTGATAACTTCACCAGCGGACATGTTGATGGCTAAATTGTTGGGGGAGGGCTAGCTGGAGGAAGTTGTCACTGGGGAATGTGTTTTCAGTGGGAAATGTTTTTTGTATTTTGGAAGGGTGTTTCTTGTCTTTGAATCTTCCTCTTCTGCTTCCAGCTGCCATGAGGTGAACAACTTTACTCTGGCATGCCTTCCTTTTCCACACCACAGTGTTCTCTTCAATACAAGCCCTCAGCAATGGGGCTCTGTGGATGGAAACCTGAAACCATAAGCCCAAAGAAGTCTTTTTCTCAGGTATTCTATCACCGCAATGAAAAATGACTGTCCCTTCACCTAGTATTAAATAAATGGTAGACATCTGTAACCACTATGCCCCTATGGGCATCAATGTACTGTAGCTCAAGCAGTGACTCTGCATTGGGAGTTGGTGCTGCAAATGAGATCCACTTGTGTTTCCACGATTAGGAGGAGAGTATGTGTTATGGCCACAAGTTGGTTTGTGTTTAGAGATTGAAGCCATGGCCTCTGCAGTGTAAGCAAACATTTTGGAGAATACAAATTTTAATTGCTATCAGGAAAGAGGAAAGAAAATCATGTTTTAGCACATAAACGGACCTGTTGTGTGTGTGTGTGTGTGTGTTTTTTTTTTTTTTTTATAAAGATTCGGGTATATTTTATGTCATTTGTAATCTGGCATCTTATAATCACTAATATACCAATTGGTATTAGATATTTTAAGAACAATTAAAGGCATTTGCTCCTGAATTTGCATATAACTTATTGTGCATCTCAGGATCTCAGTCTTATTTTAGTACATAGGAAAGTGCAGAGGGATGATAAATGAACAGAATCAACTGAAACTATACTATAAAGTTGACAACCAAGGTACTTACAGCTTTATTTGACTTTGATACTTGAAAGCTGTGCATGTGAGAATTCCAAATGATACGGCCAAGGTAGAAAAGAGATGGGCCTGGGGTTGAGGTGTGGTTTGGGTACTTACTCAGTATGTGCAAGGTGTTAGTCCCTAGTGTCATGTACACACACAAGCATGGTCAGAAAGTTAGATAGGCTTATCTCAGTTAACTATTTGTGGCTAGTAAAGGATAAATGTATTTCTCACTGATCTGGAGGCAGAAGTTAGAGGTCAGGGTTGGTGAGTTGAATGGTGGGGGCCAGATGCCCCTACCTCCAAGATGTCGCCCCATTCATTGCTAACTTGGTGGAGAAGTATACCTGCACAAGGTAACTAGCATTCCTAGTGAGGGTGGAACACAAGTATTTTGGGAGGACATAATTGATCAGAGCGCTACCATGGAAGTTCTTCTGGGCACACATCCCAAAATAATTAGGCAGGGATTTGTACATTCCTGTTCATAGCCAACAGTAGAGGAATGGATAAACAAAATGTGCCATATGTATACAGTGGCTTGTCCAGCCATAAAAAGCAAATTTGATACATAATGATAGGGATAAACTTGACAGCCTGGTCAGACAAGAAAACAAAAAACAAAACATTTAAAGCATTTGGAATATGGAAAAATGGAAGAGTGTTGCCAGGTCTGGAATTGGGAGAATGAGTTCAGTTGTTTGTGCTGAAAAAATCGTGGACAGTGGGAACACTGAATGTTACAGATGTCCCTGAATTAAATATTTGTAAGCCGTTACAGTGGTGAATTTTATCCACATTTTCTCTGATCAAAACCTCCTCTCTAGCAAACTAAAAACAGTGTTAGAAAAACAAAAGCCACACTGTTAAATCCCAAATGGCTCCTTTGAAAAGGAAAGATGAGCTGGAGAGGCAGCTCACCAGTTGAGAGTGCTCACTTGAAGATTTTTGCCGAAGGCTCAAATTCAGTTCCCAGCATCCACACCAGGCAGCTCACAACCACCTGTAACTCAGCTCCAGGGGATCTGACTCCTTCTTCTGGCCACTGCAGGTACCAGTGCATGCACGCATGTGCATGCACGCGCATACACACAAAGATGGACACAAATCCTTTTTTAGAAAAGAAATACTTGAGTGTGAAGGTCCCCATATAGGTTAGTGCTGATGTCTAGGACCCAGAGAATCCCAAGTGTTAAAATATGTTCTGTTACCACCTCAGGTGTGAGGTGTGAAGGCTCCCTGGCTAGACAAGGCCAATGAATTGTTCCTTCACTCATTGTGCAAGATTACAGACTTTGATACCTCAACTAGCTAGTCCTGGTTTCCTCCAGAGGTTTTATTAGCAAGCCTGAGCAGGGTTTCAGGGAAGTATCAAAAATATCTTTATATTAGTTCTTCCTACATTTTATAATGGAGGGTTATGACTATTGAATTAAAATTGAGTCGTTTACAATGCATTCTTGTTGAATCAGCAATAATACTGTCATCTCACACTCGAACATATGAAGCAGGATTCAGAAGCCTGGGCCCTTCATCCCGGTGCCCTGGACTGACCAGGAGAAGGCAGGCATGTGAAGTTGACACACTTGGGATTTGGCATAAACAAGTGAGGATTCCAAGTTCAGGGATCATCCCAGAAGAGGCAGCTGCTCCCTTGGGCCTTTTTTTGAGATTACAGGCATCTGAAACCTTTGTGTTCCTGTAATAACTGCCAACACATGTCCCTGTTGCATGTAAATAATGTTCCCATTGCTGCTTCACTCAGCCTAAGACCTGTATTGTCATGTGTGGTTCTTGTTCTAGACTCCTTTAATAAGAACAGTTACCTAGAACTGTGTATTTGCTAGTTTCCTGTCTAAGCAATTGGTTCCAGGGTCCAGTAAAGTCTAAATGGGTCTCCAGAGTTAAGAGTATATGCCAACTTTTTTTTTTTTTTTTTTTTTTTTTTTTTAAGATAGGGTCTCCCTGTGTAGTTCTGGCTGTCCTAGAACATGGTGTGTAGATCAGTCTGACCTTGAATGTCAAGAGATCCACCTGTCTCTGCCTCCCGAGTGCCTGCCACACACTTACTGGCAGTTATTAAGCACAATAGACATCCGAGGAACTCCTGAATCTCTACTCCACATTTGGACCTAGGTCTGTGGTGGGCCTGAGGGTTGACATTTCTAGCAAGTTCTTTGTTCTGGGACCACAGAGAACCTGTGGAACACCCATCCCACTGATGACCACATTTCTAGCTTTAATTCTTTATTAAACCAACATTGCTCTAATAAACGTCAACAGCTACTTGAACAGACTCATTGCAATTTTGATTATGTCCACAAATTAGGGATATTTTGCTTACTCTTACTGATGCCTAAAGCTGGCCTTGCCAGGACCTCTTGGCACCTCACAATTAAAATTCCAATTGACACTGGGGCCTAAAGTTTGCTGTCAATGAGACCTGGTCTGGTCTTGACAGTAAAGCCACCATCAAAAGCTGCATTTAGAACTTCATCCAGGCAGCTTGCTGTGACGAAACTTAGATCCTGTCTGATGTTGCTTGGGATTTCTTCAAGGTCTTTTTCATTCCTCTGTGGAATTATGATCTGCTTCAGCCCTGCTCGGTGTGCTGCGAGTACTTTGTCTTTAATTCCACCCACCTGCCAGGCAAGGAGAAGAGCTGTCAAGGGTTATGGTCCGCCAAGAGGTTCTACTTCTCACTGAACTATCACTGACTTAGATGTTCAGCCCACCTCCCATTTTGTTATAGTATGAGCTGGATGCCACTAAAAGGCTTAATGGTAGCCTACTTAAAAATGTGTTATTTCCATATTAAATATTTTTAATGAGAAAAATCTGAAATTATAATTATGGATACCTTTAAAAATATATGTATGTATGTGTCATTGCAACCTTGTATTTAGGTTGGTTCTATAGCAGCATTACATTAGCTTGGTTATGCTATTCCTAGCTAGAAAAAGGGATTTTGGAAATTTTTACCATAAACAAATGACAAATGAAGGAAATAAATATGTTGATTTAAATGTTACATAATGTGTACATGTATTGAATATCATTTGCTATCTCAATAGATAACAATTTTTTTTATAAAATAAAAATTTAAAAGTTAAATGAACAAAACAGAACTGGTCTTACATTGATTCTCAGTGTGTTACAAGATTATTGTCTCCATTCCCACAAAGCAAAGACCTTTGTGTCATTTTGTGACAAAATCACTATAGCTTACCCTGGCCTTGAACTCATAGAGATCTGCCTGCCTTTGTTCTCTGCTTCCAACTGCTGGGATTAAAGTCATGCGCCACCAGGGCTGGCCTCTCTTTTGATTTAAAAACAAACTAAAAAGCTATGCTCACAATAGTTTCTTCACAAAAGGTGGAGTCTGATTCCCCTTCCCTCTGATGTGGACCTGGCTTTCTAACTTGTCTGTGAGAAGCATATGGAAGTGATGCTATGTGAATTTCAACAGTAAGGCATAAAGAGCAAGCTTCTGCCTGGATTGATATCTTGGATCACTTGCCTTAGAGGTAGCAAGGTTTGAGGTTATCTACAGACTGGGAAAACTCACAAGGTGAGGGCTTGGGCTTTCTATGAATCATACAGAAGCAGGTCCTCCTGCTCAGTCACCCAGGTGACTGGGGCCTGCAGTTGAGACCCTGAACCAGAGCCCTCCCATACAGGCTCCAGCCTAACTGGCTAGCTTTAGGTCTAAGAAGGCCTGTCACCTTGTCACAGCTGTCACCTTGCCCTAGACTGTCCTTTTTGGGAGTGCCTTCTTCAAAGAAAATTCTGAGACAGGCTGAGTCCTTCCAGTATGAAATGTATATTTTACACATACACTTGATTGGTAGCAAGACACTATATATAATACTGTTAACACTGTATATCCAGTATTGCTCAGTGAGCTAAGAACTCCAGGGAACATCTTGGCTGCCTGGTGCAGTCTTTCCACTCTAGGATATGCTCTGTTATGTCTTGGACTATTTGTTCTATTCCGTCTTCCTGTTTGCTGTAATTCCTGTCAGATGTTGAATATGTCAGACTGATACATTATTTTCCTAGTCATTTTTTTAACCACAATCAAGCCACACTCAATCCCTTTTATTTCAGCCTTAGCAAGTATTCTTTTCTTGTTTAATTCTACCATGTTTCTTCATGGTCCTTGCATGGCTGAATGAAAATATTGGGGTGGTTTTCCAATATTAGGAACTGAACTGAGTCTTACATTTTTACTTGGAGGCAGGGTCTCACTAAATTACCCATGTTGCTTTAATCTCTCTGAGTTGCTGGCAATTTTATAATCTACTCTCATTATATGAGGCCTTTTGCAGAGTAAAGAACATCAGCTCTTCCTTTTTTGTTATGGGTCTGTGAATCCTGTACCTAGTCCTGGCACCTAGTCCTGACAGCCCTAACACTTGAGTCCTGTGTGTTAAACCATATCATTTATGTAGGCAGATCAGGATATGCACTGGAGTCCCCACAGACACAGGCAGGCTTTTTGAAATTTTTGTTTGTTTTTTGAGACAGGGTTTCTCTGTGTAGCTCTGGGTGTCCTGGAACTCACTTTGTTAACCAGGCTGACCTCAAACTCAGTTATCTGCCTGCCTCTGCCTCCCAAATGCTGGAATTACAGGTGTGCCCCACCACCGCCACCACCTGTCAAGCCTTTTGAAATGTAACAGACAACTTTAATTCAGGTCCTTTTTGGGAGGTTTTCCAAGAGAGGGTTTCTCTGCAGCTTTGGAGCCTGACCTGGAATTCTCTCCATAGACCAGGCTGGGATTAAAGGTGTGTGCGCACCACTACCACCCCGATTCAGCTCCCATTTCTATGCTGGTAGTTTTACTATAAATCTTGCCAATTATGGTGATCTAAGATTTCTACAAGGTGCTGAAATGTCTCAAATGAACTTCCAGAAGTGTGGCTTGAGCTTAAAAGCACCAATGTGACTGTGTCCAGGCAAGGCAGGTAAACTACTAATCTTCCCATCAACCACACCAGTATTTTTTAGATGACAAAGGAACAGGAGAGAGATAGGTTTTCTTTTACTTGACCCAAAGTTTAAAATAATTAGCTACAGCTATTAAATTTTTAATGTCCCTTTTAAAAGATTTTACTGAAAGAATGCAAACTACTATTGATGTAAATTTAAAAATATCGAGTGAAAATTAAAAGCACATGAATGTTTTCTATACTTACTGGAAGAACAAGCCCTCTCAGAGTAATTTCCCCAGTCATGGCTACATCTGAACGTACTAGCCGCCCACTGAAAAGTGAGGCGAGACAAGTTACTATGGTAACACCAGCAGATGGTCCATCTTTTGTGACAGCTCCAGCTGGGAAGTGCAGATGGATGTCTGTGTTGTCAAGAAGATCAAAACTTCCAAAAGCTTTAAAAAGGAAAAAAGGAATTTTAATGTGGAAAAATTAAACCCATTTTTTTCCTCTGAATAAAATCAAACACAAAAATGGCTGTTTTGTGTAAATGGATCTTTCAAAAATATTAATGGATAGTGTACTTAGAGTGAGGTCTGGATGGAAAGATTCATTCTACTCTAAGTATGATTTAACACAAACCTTTGCTCTTGTTTCTAGTTCAGGCACTAAACGACACAGTTCTAACATGACCACTAGAGTCTCCCTAGGTGTTCAGAAACCAAGCCCTGAACTTTTCCTGGACCATGGTCCCAGGGCCCTCCTTCCCAGCTCTGTCCCCACTGCAGCTGGGCCACACACCATTAGTCAGGTGGTATTTCTTTGCATGGTCCCAGGGCCCTCCTTCCCAGCTCTGTCCCCACTGCAGCTGGGCCACACACCATTAGTCAGGTGGTATTTCTTTGCATGGTCCCAGGGCCCTCCTTCCCAGCTCTGTCCCCACTGCAGCTGGGCCACACACCATTAGTCAGGTGGTATTTCTTTGCATTACTTCGAAGCCAGCTAATGGCAAGATGGGCAGACTCCTTCATGACGTCCCCAAGCTGGCCGGTCAGGGTCAGCTGGCCTTCACCGTCCATTCGACTTGCTTCCACAAACATAATTTTGCCACCTAAGGGAGTCCATGCTAATCCTATTGCCACTCCAGGTTGACTCAAACGCTCAGATACCTTGAAGGGTGAAAAATGATAGGTTATGTCAGCGCGTAGGGGTTATCTCAGTGTTTCATCATCGTGTCCTTTGAGACTGCCCTTGCAGACAGCTTAAGCACTAGCCCCAAGAACTCACTACCTGACTTTATTTTGAGTAACAACTCTCAATTTCTGGCTGGCTGCCACAGAGATAATATGTAACTTCTTATTTAGTATTTACCAGATACAGCTTAACCCTAGAACATGGCGAGTAACTGACTTCCAGGAGCTGAGTCCAATTATTTATATATATATACATACATATATATATATATATGAGTTTTATCAGTGTATCCAGTGGACTGTGCTTGTCTACATACCCAAAGCCTGAGTGGGTTTCAGTATGTGAGCTTGCTCCAGCGAGCAGCAGTCCTCTTATTGCACTCACTGGAGAAGCAGTAGCTCTCACAGGCTTTCTGTCAATACTGCAGAAACCCTGCTACTCAGTGATACCCTAGACTGGGGGGCATGGGACAGCCCTGTGCTGCCTGGCTGCAGTTTAAGTGGAACAAGCTGCTTAGCTGGGATTCTGAGTGTAGGTGATAAGCTATAGGTTAACACATCCCAGGTATGAAGATGAAAAGTGAGTGCTGAAAGACAGCAATGCTACTTGGACTGCACCCCATGTTTCCAGACTGCCCATTCTGTTGTGTTATCTGTGTCAGAGGAAATAAGTACAGTATGTCACCAAGTAACAATCCAATGTGAGGCTTCTCCACTCTCAGGCACCCATGTCACTTTGGAACAGCAGAGACTGGCTGGCTTCTGGAGAGGGCTGGGTGCTCACATCGTCTTTCCCTGGCAGGTGTGTGCAGTGGACACTAAGGCATCAGGGAAGCCCCTGGGAGTCAGCCTACTGTAAGAGCTAACTTTGACCTTTCCCTTCACAGGTAGACACAGATTTAGCTCGCCTTGGGCTCCAGCCCAATTCACACCACAGTTACTTCCCTCTTTCATTGGCACCTGCTCTGTGCTATATTTAATTGAGAAAGATGGAAAAGATAGGTCAGTGCTAACTAAGACCAAAACAAATAGATGATAAAACTGTTAATGTTAGCATAGGGTTAATTTCCTTATTCTTTTTATTGCATGGCTTCTTTCCAGGGCTGGATGAACTAACCCTAAAGAATAATCTTCAGAATACAGTCATGCTTAACACAATAAGCCATTTGTTACAATTTATTAGCTGCCAATCACATTCTTACAGCTGGATCCTCAAAACTATTAACCATGTTGCTTCAAGAAAGCAGGAAGGGGATGGAGAGATGGCAAAGCAGTCACGATCACTTAGTGGTCTTGTAGAGGATCCAGGTTCAGCTACTAGCATTCATATGGCAGCTCATAGCCAATGGCTTATTAACTAAGGTTTCAGGGGACCCCATTCCCTCTTCTGGCCTCATGGCACCAAGGATGAATGTGGTACACAGACATACATTCAAGCAAAACACCCATGCACATAAAATTTAAAAAGAAAGAAACCAAGCTGGAAGGATGATGTAGTAGGTAAACAGCTTGCTCCATAAAAAATCACAGGCTCAAGTAAAAAGCCAAGTGTGGCAGCATGTATTTAACGCCAGCATTCCTACAGGCAATTGGAGGCAGATATGGAGAATCACCTGGAATCTTGCATACGAGTTAGCCTGATATATGCAGTGTTAAAACCAAGGACTCTGCCTCAAAAAACAAGGTAGGAAGGAGTTACCCTCTGACCTCCACATGCATATCATGGTGTGCAAGAGGATGTTCACATGCATGCACTGGAACACACACCCATTCACACTATCCAACGTACATACATACATGCACACACACACTTGAATATGTACACGCGCAAGGAAAGAACCTGCACTTCTAGACTTGGGGTCCTAAGGTTTTGTGTTCTCATACAAAACTCAATAATCAAATACACAGGGAGTCCAAATACCTCTTACATGCAAGCCTAAATCTTGGCCTCTTTAGAGAGCAGGTTGTATTTTACAACATTTCTTAAGTGACTCAACAAAAACAATTTCCAAACCCTGCTTACCCACCAGCACCCACCAGTACCTATTAACTTCCCATTACTACTGATTGCAGTCACCAGTTCTGTCAGCTAAGGCTGTCAGATGCTTGAGGTTTTGACTGTTTTCTAGGCATGGAGAGATGGCTCAGCGGTAAAGATGCTTGCCGCCAAGCCTGAGTACAGAGTGTGATCCATAGAAGGAAGAATCCATATGATGAAAGGAGAGAGCTGACTCCCCACATCTGTCCCATGACCTCCACATGCATACTGTGACATGCTCCTGTGTGTGAACACACACAAATACACCTTTTATGAATGCTTTTCTTGCTGGGGTGTGGTGGTGCACACCTTTGATCCCAGCACCTGGGAGGCAGAGGCAGGCAGATCTCCATGAGGTAGAGGCCAGCTTGGCCTACACATCAAGTTCTAAGACAGTCAAGAACAGTAAGCTACACAGAGAAACCCTGTCTCAAAAAACACACAAACAAAAGCATGTTTTCCTATGTGTCAAAGTAGGGTAAAAGGATCTCAAATTCATCCCCTGTCCCCAAATGCCTTGCGCATGTCAGGTAAGCAGTGTACCACTGAACTCTGACCCCAGTCCTCAAGTTGATTTTTGTTATTTTCCCACTCATACTGCCAATTAGGCTAACATGCAGATTGAGGAAACATGTTTAAAAAATACAAGATACAAGACTGGGTCTCAATACTGAATCCTCCCCCCCCAAAGACAGGGTTTCTCTGTGTATCCCTGGCTGTACTGGAACTCACTTTGTCGACCAGGCTGGCCTGGAACTTAGAGGTCCAAATGCCTCTGGCTCCTGAGTGCTGGGATCAAAAGTGTGTGTCACCACTGCCCTAAACTGGGTCTCTTAGAGGCATTTTTTAAAGAAAAAAAGAAAACATTTGTGTGTGTGTGTGCATGTGTGGAGGTCAGAAGACAGCCGTGTGTGTTCTAGAGACTGAAAGCTGGAGAGCAGACATGGTGCCAATCTCCTGTAACATGCTGAGTTGTTTCTTCAACTGTACTGGGTTTAATACTTCAAAGAACAACACTTACAGAACATTTGCATATCTAATTTTGACCAAGTTTATATTGCTTTTACCTCCCCTAACTAAAATAGTAGTATTTGCAAATGTGCAGATTTCCTTGTTACTCTTTCTGTCTGGAGGAAGGCTTGTGGACCCACCAAGATTTTACCATCACTCCATTCCTTTTACAAGGGGCCATGGTGTCTTAGTAAGGCTCTGGCAAACATTACAGGAATATAAATGTGAATGTGCCCCAGGACTGACACATCACATAAAGATGAAGAGTGTGCTACACAAGTGCCTGTCCATAAAGTGTTTATCTCTGCAGAGCCCTGGAGAAGCAAGGTCTCTGTGTGGGGAGAGGAGGCTCTTTAACAAGAGTGGGGTCTGGAAACCGCCTGTTGGAATCCTCCTTTATCTTCAAGTTAGTAGTCACATGTGACAGCTAAGAAACTGTAAATAAAGTCAGAAGCCATCAGAGCACTGTTAAGACATGTTTATAGTCTTTCCTTTCTGCTCTCTGCTGGTTCTCTGTCAGAGCTCTCAGAATGGCAACAACTCAGCATCAGCTGAGAAGGGTTATTCCACAGAAACAAGTATCAGCCCCTGTTTTAATAGTTTAAATTCTCAGCCTGCTGGGATGAGCTTTTCAGGAAAGTTTAGAGGAAGAGACCATGGAACATGGGATCAGAACCCGTCTTCATTCACGAACCCACTGCCTCTAAGAGCAAGAAAGATGAACTACTTTTCTCAACAAAAATTAAACTCAATTTCCTTAAATACTTTTAAATTCAAATCCGTGCTATCTTAAGAATTCAAACAAGCTGGGCAATGGTGGCGCACACCTTTAGTCCTAGCACTTGGGAGGCAGAGGCAGGTGGATCTCTGTGAGTTTGAGGCCAGCCTGGTCTACAGAGTAAGTTCCAGGACAGGCTCCAAAGCAATGCAGAGAAACCCTGGCTCAAAAAAAAAAAAAAAAAAAAAAAAAAAAAGAAAGAAAGAAAGAAAGAGCTAGTAGCTCTCAAGGCTGAAATGGAGACCTTGTCTTCCCTGTGACTGAAAACTGAGTCAACTGGATCTCACATGAGACCCTTTGCTTCTTCCTTATATACCTTCATAGTGCTGGGATCAAAGGCATGAGCTCTGTTACTTTTAGACTGATTCACTCTCATGCAGCCCTGAGTGGCCTTGAACTCACAGAGATCCATCTGCCTCTGTCTCCTGAGTCCTGGGATTAAAGGTAAGTGCCACCACTACCTGTCGTCTATACCTAATTAGTGTGGCTAGCTTTGTATTCTGATCCCTAGGCAAGCTTTATTAAAGCATAAGTGTATCACTACACACCCCCAGACATGTCATGATGCCTTCAACATCCTCTTCTATAACCTATGCCCATATGCTGCTTCAGCTCCTCCGGGCTCTTAGGCCTTCTGTGAAGTAGGAAAGAGAAAAGCAGAAAAAGATAGCCATAGGGTGAGCCCAGCACTCATTGAACCCTAAAGGGATAACCCACAGCACAACAGGCTCCTGAAAGATGTTATCTGCTGGGCACTAGCACCAGTCTGACACTAAAGCTGGACTCCTGTTTTCAGGCAGCGGGGAACAGGCCTACTCCCCCTCCTTCCCAAGCCCTCAGGCCACAAGACATCCTTGACTATAATGCATACAATAGAAGACAAGATTCTTCTTCAGCAGCAAGTCCACAAGCATGAGCCGGAGGGGATGACCAAGTCAAGTCAGCCTGGCTGCCCAGAAGAGGACATGATTAGGGCCTCTTCCCTTACACAGCCATACTATCACATGTAACAGTACACAGGGAAATTTCCTATTGAAGTCAGAACTTCAGCTTCAGGAACCACAACTCTACTTGCCTGATACTAAGCAAGTACCAGTGTAAGCATAGATACGAGAATTATCACCTCCAGTTCATACAGTGGTGGCCCCAGGATGTCTTTCAGAGCGTGGAAGTCGATCAGAATCGGCATTTCGGGTGGCAGGGCCAAGTCTGCAGTGTCACTGATGGTTTCAGGCTTTGCATCTTCCAGCACGTGTTCTCTGCAACCTAAGAGAAATGCTTATTTAGAAGTTCTGAGAGAGCTGCTGGTTGGAATAGTCATTAGTGGCAAAGTGCAATGGAGGCACAGAATGGCTCTGGCCCAGCCCTTTATGCCTTTATGGGCACAAACCTCCTTTATCTGCACACAGGTAGAGGACTCGGTCTTCGGAAGCCCTTAAGGGAGTATTGCAATTGCCTTGACTTGTTTATTGTCTCTGCGCCATCGCGAGAGGCAAACTTGAGTGTCTTCTTTTAAAACATAAATTCTATCATTGAGAATAATGTTTGGTTGAGGGTGGTGGCTCAAACCTTCCACAATTGGGAAGCTGAAGAAGGAGGGCTGCTGAAAATCTGAGCTTAGTCTAGGCTACAAAGTAAGGCTATGTCTATAAACAACGAACACCTTCCAAAGTAGTACATTTTGAGGCTAGGTAAAATGGACCGTACCTCAGTACTTGGAAGGTTCAGGCAGGAGAACCACAAGTTTAGAGCTTGCCTGGGCTATAGAGGGAATTTAAGAGCACTCTGGGCAACTTAGTGAGACTGCCTCAAAAATAAAAAGTCAGGCACAATGGCACACACCTTTAATCCCAGCACTTAGGAGGTGACAGGCAGACCTCTGTGAATTCTGGGCCAGCCTGGTCTATATAGCCATTTCCAGGACAGTAAAGGCTATATAGTGAGACCCCGAATAGTATAAGTAAATTAAAAAGTAAAGGCAGGTGAGGGATTGTGCTTGCTTAGCATGTATAAGGGCTTAGGCTCAAAACTTGGCACACTGAAAAAAAAAAAAAAAAAAAAAAAAAAAAAAAAGCAATGAACACCAGGCATAGTTCAACCACTGACCTAGAGAGCAGAGGCTGGAGATGCAGACACGACACCGTACTGAGTACAATTCTGCTGGATCTTATAGCCTGGGCCTTAGGGCAAACTCAACTCCCTCTTAGGGGAGTTTGATGTGTGTTCCATTTTCTTTCTTACATGTTCTCAGAGACAGGGTTTTATTACGTAGAACATTCAGTCTCTCTGCCTCTGTCTCCTGAGTGCTACAATTACAGATACGTTTCACCGTTTCTGTCTAGGTGTCCTGTTTCATCACTTTCTAATGGACAATGTGAACCTGACATGACAGACCCTTATGATCTATGTATGGGTTTGCTTGTATTTTGTGTTTTTAAAGACAGGGCCTTGCTATGTAGCCTTGATTGGCTTCCAACTCATGACCCTTTTGCTTCACTCGAGTGCTGGGGTTGAGGGCATGTGTCATGGTACCTAGGCAGCAATGGCTCTTCGGTAAGGATAAAGCTCAACTTTAAGGTTATTACCTGCCCATAAATAATTGGGCATGCTGCAGTGAGAGGTAAAGAACCCTAGTTTGAGGTGCTTCTCCCCAACACAGCTTGCTGCTTGGATGATAAAGTAAACAGTACTTGTTTTCATTTGGGTTTAGCACATGGGGGCTGGACCATGCTGAGCTCAGAGGTTAACTCCCCTATCAGTTTTTGGAATTCCTTAGGCGAAAGATATTACATGACCTTTAATCAGAGCTAAAAAGAGTTGAGGTTTAAATCTGTAGGGGTCAGGGGAGCTGGACAGATGACTTAGCAGTAATTGCTGCTAAGAGTAATTAAGAGTAATTGCTGCTCTTCAGAGGACCTGGGTTTGGTTCCTATCACCCATATGACAGCTTTCAAGGGACCCAGTGCCTCTTCTTGCCTCCTCAAATGCCAGACACATATGGGCAGCATAGACATACATATAGGCAAAAAAGACAAAATATACATACACATAAAAACCTCCCAGAAAACAAATGCTCCAAAGCTGCATGGGCTGGAGAGATAGCTTCAGCTGTAAAGGCCCTGCAGTCAATTCTGACAGGTTTGATTCCCGGGCCCCACAAGGTGGAAGCAGAGGACCCATTACCTAAGTGCATCTGATTTCTGTAAGTGTGCATTCTCGCACATGCTCACACACACTTTTTAAATCAATACAGATATTTTACACAAGCTCTCATTATGTAGCTCTGGCTGGTGTGGAACTCACTATACAGGTGGGCCTCAAACTAAAAAGGAACTGCCTTTCCTGACTGCTGGGAATAATGAATGATATGTGTCACCATGCTAGGCATAAAAATGTTTTAAAAACTGTAGGAAACTGTGTCTTTGTTTTGTCTCATAGCTATTGTGCTGGTAAGTTTTTGTCAACTTGACAGAAACTAGAGTCACCTTTGGAAGAGGAAACCTCAATTGAGGAATTGCCTGCATCTGACTGGCCTGTGGGCATGTCTGTGGGTTTGCTTTTGTTAGGTCTCAAACCAGGGACAAATGGCTGAGGTGCCTATGTAGCATATCATTTAACATAACCTTGCATCCAGGTTCTCCCCACATCCCTCAGCCCCTACCAGTTACAGGGCCCTCCTGGCTGGCACACCCCATCCGTTACCCTAAACTTCTCTGGCTCAACCATCTTGTTTACTTGGTTCCTTTTGTCTACTCCTTGGGCCTCCTGACTGCTGCACCTGGTCCCCCCTCTTCCCCTTGTCCTCACATGGTCTGGCTCAGGGTCATGTCCACTCTGGACTCTCCCGGCTGTCTCTGCCTCTGGCTATGCTTTCCCTCACATCTTATAATACACTTTCTCTGCCACCACACTTAGGAGCAGTCGTGTTCCTTTTTATTTCCTTGATGTGGGAGGGCCAAGCCTACTGTGAGTGATGCCGCCCCTAGGCAAGAAGCCATGGATTGTAAAAAAAAAAAAAAAGCAACCTGAGCAAGCCAAGGAGGAGACCCAGTGAGCAGCACACTCCACAGTCTCTGCTTCGGTTCCTGCCCTGACTTCCCTTGATGATGGGCTGTGAGGCACAAGTATAGGCCAGATAATGCCTTTCCTTCCTCAAGCTGATTTTTGTCACGGTGTTTATTACAGCAAACTAAGACACTAGCCTCGTTTTCCTTTTGGTCTTGCCTTGACTCTTCCTCTGCTATCTTATGATGTACTTAAACTGTTTCGTCTTTCATGACCCCTTTCATTCTCCCAGAGAAATAATTACTGTGCACACTGATAAGAAAGATACAGCGATTACAGTTAGCTAAAATTGCATGTTTATATATTCATTTTAATTTTGTTACAGTTTCCCCATTATCTTTTTCTTCTATTCTTACAGATCATAAAATTAAGAGTTTTTTTTTATTCTTTTCTTCCAAAAGTGATTACCAAACTATGTGTAACAGGTGCAAACTCTAAATTTAGTCTCCAGTGCCTACTGGAGTCATTATGAGGGGACCATGAAATGATAGTAGGACCCGGAGAGTAAAGGCTCTTCTGGTCTTCTCTTCACAAATGAATCATGGGTAACAGAGGAAAGAAAAGACTTGTTGGCAAGTCGATGAGAGAACAAGCTGGGCTATGCAAAGCCTTAGGATTCCACATGTATTAGAAGTATGGTCTTCTTACATACGCCCTCATAACCATGCCTGAAATACACACGATCTTCCAAGGTTTGGCTCAACACACACTACAAAGTCTTTTTATCTTCCTAACTTCCTTCATAGTACTAAGTTCACAAAAAACGAGCACGATTGGCTTCTCTGAGGCTTATGAAATGGCAGACATTCTGCAAGTGGCTGTTTTCAGCTGTGTAGAAGAGAAAGCAGGTGTCACTTGTTAGCTACGGTTAGCATCCAGGAGAAAAGCACTACCTGCTTCAGGTTACTGCACCCAAGAGTGCAAGGAAGTGGCTCAGACAGCTGTCAGCTGCCCCAGAGTGTGCTGTGAGCCGCACTGAGACGGGATTGCTGTTGTTGGGTTTCATTTTACTGTCACAAGAGGGGATAAGGCCACACTGGTGGAAGTCAAGAAACAATTATGAAAGTACTGCCTTGGGACAGCCAACCTTTTCCAAGTGTAGCCTTGGACTCAGTGCTTTGTGCATGGAGGGAGGAGGGAGGAGTGTGAGGGAGGAGGGAGGAGAACTTTCTACAGAAAGGATGACCTTTTACATACCAGCAGCTATTGTAAAAAATCCAGTAGGCTCAGAGCTAACCTATAGTAAAAAAAAAGTTTCATAATTAAAACATAGGGCTTTGATCAGTAGCACTGGTCTCTCTTTTCTGACCACTATCAGATGGAACCTGCTGCCACATGCTCCTGCCACAATGGAGCCACCACCATGCTGTCTCCTCCAACCATAAGCCAAAAACAACCTCTGCCCCTTTAAATTCCTTCTTGTCAGGTATCTAAAATAAAACTGGAATGGCCAAGTGGAGCTAGTGGGATAAACATGATAATATGGTCTGTGGCTTTTTATAACTGGTTTGTAGAAGAAATCTGGAAGTTTGGAGCAGGGGCCAGATGCTGTAGACTGCTATAAGAAGGCACAAGGCTATTCTGATGGAAGCTTAGGAAACTAGGATAGGAATGTGGAGAGAGGAGCTGGCCTCATGGGGCTATGGTAAAGACCAAGTGGTACTGGGAACTGCACTAGAGGCCATTAGTGTTACATTCTGGAAAGCATGTGACGGTTCTGTCTGCATCCTGAAGCTTTGAGTAAGCCTACAGTAACAAGTGATGGTCTAAGATTTTGGTGGCGAAGACTCAGAAATTGCATGACATCGAGGCTGCTGCAGGGTTAATGCTCACTGGTCTTTGCCTGATTTACAACCAGACGGGCAGGAAGGTACTTTTTAAAAACATGCAGCTTGGTGAGGAAAGGAATATGAGTAAGTTTAAACTTGTGAACAGAGTTAAAGTTGTGGACAGGGATGGTGCTGACAGAGTGTGCACAATGGTTAAAGAGATTTGTGCCACCAAAGAGAGCAGAGGGACTTGGCACTTGCACAGGACTGGAAAGTTGAGAGCTCCAGCATGTATCAATGCAAACTCATCTGAATAGAGAATGACTAACAAAGGGAGCTTCTAGGACATGCTACAGGACCTGGGGGACTCAGAAACATGCCCAGGCAGAGGTCACTAAAGCTGTGGTCTATGGGAAATAGGTTAAACTGGCAGTATAACTTGGCATCATCTACACGGCACTGGTCTTGCAGGCATGCAACAATGTAAGAATTACAGGATCGAGGCTTACACCAGTGTTCCAGAAAGCCACCAAAGCTAGGCAACATGTAGTAGCATTGGATTCCCTGCATGGAGCTCCTGAGCAGGCTGTGTGTGAAGCTGTGAAACTGAAACCTAATTGTAATAGAGACCTCAAGATAGCAGTGATGCAGAAATACTAAGCCGAGGGAAGCTGCACTCAGACTAATGCAACTGTGGTCAAGCTGGCAGCACAACTTGGCAGTGGCACACAAATGCTACTCGTTTTGCACATATAAAAATTGCATTACTGAGCAGGTTCTGTGAGTATGCACCAAAGGTTCAGAAAGCTGCACAGCCCAGGCAATGTGTATTAAGGTTGGCTAATGATCTCTAACCTTTTCCTCCCCAAGTTGCTTTTGGTTATGTTGTTTATCATAGCAACAGAAAGGAAACTATCATAGCATCTACAGTCCTAGCACTAAGGGGGCCATGGCATAATGACAGCCAAGAATTCTAAACCAGCCTGGATCACATAGTAGTATACTTCCTTCCCACTCCTAGCCTAATATCTGAGGATACTCCATACTATCCTTGGCTCCTCATCTTCTAGCAGTGATTGAAGTCAGAGAGCTGCTGTTACTGTTTGTTCTAAATATATGGAGTGGGAGTATCAAACAGTTGGGGTTGATCTCACAGTTAATATCTACTTAGAGAACAAGAGAGAGTTCCACCAGGTACCCTGAGCTCTTGGACTAAGGAACTATTTTCTGAATGAAACACTCAACCACATTAAAATCTCACATGACCACTGTGACTGTATCAACTGAAAGAATATAGCTGATAAAAACAAATCATGCAAATAACTCCATATATGTACATCCCTAGGAAATAACATAACATGAAAACCCAAGCCAACTCCAAAAATTACTAATCCAACAGTAATGATGAGAGTGAGTTAGATGAAATACCAGATAAAGAACTCAATGATCATAATAATTGTAAGAATGTAAAAAAAAAAATAAAGAAAATAAGTACCTGATTGATTATCAAACAGCTGAATGAGATAAGGAAAGGGATGCAAGTCATGAAAGAGGAATTATACAAAAAACAAAACAAAACAAAAAAACCTGTAATGAAGACAGACCAATCTGACATGATAGAAACAGAAAGCAACAACAAAAAACCAGTCAAACAAAAATCTCCTTGAAAAATATCTCACCAATAGAATGGATCAAGGAAAGGACAGAATAGTTGAGTTTGATGATAAGGTGAAGAAACTGGAACCATCTACAAAGGACAAAGGCAAAACAGTAAGAAGGTACCAGCAGGAATTCCAAATATACATGGCATGCAGAAAAGACTAAATCTGTGGATAATAGACAAGAAGTTAGAATAGAAGTATACAATCTATTATATTCTTATATATTACAGAAGAAAATATAATTCTAGGGACACAGAAAACCTTTAAAAAATCATAACAGAAGCACTTTGGGAGGCAGAGGCAAATGGCTAAGTCTCCAGCTATTCTGGTCTACATAGCAGGTTCAAAGCCAGCCAACATCACATGAAATTGGGGAAGACACAAAGTGGTTCCTGTAAAATCAAGAACAAAGGAGGCTGTTTACCTTCTCCACTCTTGTGCAATATAGTATTGGAAGTCTTAGCTACAGTGTGACAAGAGGAAGTGTGACAAATGGGCAAGGAAGAAGTCAAAAGTGCTTCTCTATTTGTAGGTGATAACGATTCTGTATATACCTCTCTATACTCTAAAGACTCTACTAGAAGAACCCTTAAAACTGATAAACACTTAGAGCAGAATGGCAGGATACAATATAAACACACAAAAATCATTAGCTTTCTTATACACCGATGACAAACTACCCTGCTCCTAAGTTTAAAAGGTACATTTTGTGGTCTTTGGGCATTCTATTTCAGACCCTATGAAAAGTCTATTTATTCCCAAAGAAAGCAGGACTTTTAATGTCTGTGGGGCAGGTGAAGGCTGAAACAACAGGGGGTACAAGAACACTGAACACAGTTGACTATAACCAGTAACAATCCACAGACAGAGGTCATTTCCCTACAAACATTACTATCTGTGTCACACTAACACGATGTCCTTAGGTGACAGATCTCTGATAACACCTAAATCACCTCCTGAGTTAGGGATTTGAGATGGGCTGGGAACTCAAGAAGCAAACTAGAGAAGCATGATTTTAAAATTTGAAAATCTAGACTAAGCTGGTCTAATTCTCCATTTTCTGCCCAGGGAAAAAGACTCTGGGAGATGAAACATAACACCTGAATCCATAGCAATCATAGAGGTAACGAGCCACGTGGCAGAACACAGATTAATATAAATGGGTATATTTAAGTTTTAAGAACTAGTTGGGAATAAGTGTAAGCTAAAGCCAAGATTTCATAATTAATAGGAAGTCTCCCTTTATAATCTGAGAGATGGCAGTCCCAAGAAAGGCCTACTAAGAAAGTCGACTATGGAGATGCTTTTTAACATCTAAAAACAATGGATGTAGTTTGGATTTTAAAAATTTTTGGGGTTGCTGCCATGGTGGCACACTGATTCCAACACTCAAAAGGCAGAGGCAGGAAGATCTCTGCGAGCTTGAGGTCAGCCTATCTACATGGTGAATTACTCATAGAGTGACCATCTGTAATCCTGCATGCCCCATCGGGGAGATGGGAGGAGAGACAGGAGAACTGTGTAGAGTAGTGAATAGTGAGAGAGACCTCGTCTCAAACAATGTGGAAGGCAAGGACCAACACCCAAGGCTTTGGGGCAAATCCTCCAAATGTCCAGCAGAGGTACAAATGCTTGTTCACTCTGTCTCAAAGATGCCTTGGGGTCAGACAACCTGGTGCAGAAGTCCAGCTCTTTTGTTTGCATACAGACTTTGGGGGAGTTCCTTCTAACCCTTTGTTAGAAGCTGGCTTTATTAGAGTGAAATGTGTAGCACAGTACTTAACATTTTAACCAGCAAATGAACAATCCAGGCACATCAAATATATCCACAGTGATGACAAAACATCACCATTATCTACACCCAAATTTCCCATCATCTTTAGCATAAATGAACCTGCTAAACCAGTGCCTTTTAGTACAGTTACTCATATTGTGGTAAGAAACCATAAAGTATTTTTGTTGCTACTTCATAACTGTAATTTTGTTGCTGTTATGAACTGTAATGTAAATATCTGATATGCAGAATATCTTATATGTGACCCAAAGGGGTCTCAACCCATAGGTTGAGAACCACTGTGTCAAACTACATTTATCCATTTCTCCAGCCCTGGTAACCATTACATTTATACATCACATTGTTTCCCAATTTATTTGATGATAGATACTTGGATTGTTTTTGCCTTTTAACTTATGGAAATAATTTCACTATAAACATGACTATATCTGTGTTCTTCCCTTCAGGTATATACAGTGTCCAGGAACAGAACTGTTGGATTACTGCAGTTCTATTTTAATTTTTTGAAGAACTGCCACATTCTTTTCAAAGTGGCTGTACCATCTGACAGGAATGCACAGTTGTCCTAATTTCTCCACATTCCTGCCAACACTAACATGCCCTATAAAATTATTATAGCCACCCTAGTAAACATGAGGTGAATTTCACTGTAGTTCTGATATGCATTTCCCCAGTGAACTATGATATTATGCATCTTTTCATGTGCTCATGGACCATCTCTAGAGAAATATCCACTCGAATACTTGGCCTGTTTTTAGTTGGGTTGTCTCTATGAAATTACATTGTTCTTTATATGCTTTGGTTACCAATTCTTTAATGACTTCAAGTGTTTTCTTTGACTGTGTAAACTTTGTTCACTTTCATTTTTAATTTTTCTAAATTTACATTCTGTGTGGATTGTATGGATAAATGCTTTCCATGGTACAGGTATGGAGGTCATAGGACAACTAGCAGAAGTGAGTGTTGAACTCAGGTGGTCAGGCTTGGTAGCAACCTCCTTTGCCCACTGAGCAATTCCACCAGCCCTGCTTTCACTTTGTGTCATTTTATATTCACCTTTCTAAAAGTTGCATATTTATTTATTCATTCACTTATGTGTGTGTGCGTGCACATGCATGCATGCTTACCACAGTGCATGTATGAAGAGCAGAGGATAACTTGCAGGAGTCAGTTTTCTCTGCTCACCAGCTGGGGCCCAGGGATGGAACTCAGGCTGTCAGGATTGACAGCAAGTGCCTTTACTCCTCAAGCCACCTTCCCAGTCCAATACACAAAATTTTAACTGTGATGACTGTCAGTTCATTTTTCTTGTTTGTTTCCTGTTTCTGGTGTCATGTCCACAAACTCAGTGTCAACTATAACACCATGAAAAGCTCTACCAAGATTCTTTTATGAATAAATTCATAGCATTAGTTTTTCAGTTGAGAGCATGATCTATTTCTAGTTAATTTCAGAGTTAAATATCAAAGTCAGACTTTATTCTTTGGTGGCATGTGGACATCAAGTTTCCCAGCATCACTTGTTGAAGAGTGTCCTTTCCTAACTGAATGGGCTAAAGTTCCATCATCGTGTTAGCGTTTATCCTTTGTCTCTCCCCCAACACATTCATCTGTACTTCTGTTATTAGGCCAGTATCATACTATTTTACCTACTACTGCTGTGTTGCAAATTTTGAAGTCAGCAAATTCAAAGTCAGAGAAACAGCCAGGCACTTCTCTAAAAACTACAACATGCAGTACAATAAAGCTTGCAATTCATTCCTACACACAGTGCATTGTAGTGGCATATTCACTTTGTTTCCTTCTGTGGCACTGACCACACCCATTGGGGGGGTGGAGCCAGGGGAGGAAGTGACCTGGGTAACTAAGTAGGAGGAGGCTGGAGAGCGCTCTCTTGTAAGCCACACAGGGACAGGAGGACTTCCGGAGGAATTCTTGGAAGCAGGAACCTGTTGGTGTTCACCTGTCTATGTTGTGAGTTATTTATCCTTGAATAAACATCTGTCCGGCCTAATTGCTTATCCTGATCCTTATTAAACCGCGATAGTGCATATCTAAAGAACCGCATGGGGGGGGGAGTTTCATGTGTGTGGCAGCATTATTCTCAGAAGCCCAAAGATGAGAAGTCACTTTTTCCTTCTTCCCCAAGACTTACCTAATCCTTTCAATTCTATGTGATGCGAAGATTGTCTTTTTCATGTCTTTTAAATAGGCTTTGGCATCCGGGCATGCCTAGAACCCCAGCAATTGGGAGGCAGAGGCAGGAGAACTGTGAGTTTGAGGCTAGCCTCAGTTGCATAGTAAGATAGTAAACTCCTGTTTCAAAATCAAAACCCCAAACCAAGGCAACTGGAGTTTGGAAAGAACTGCATTAAATGTGTATCACTGAGAGATCCTAACAATGTTATGCTCCCGAGCACAGGGCTCTTCAAATATCTTCTCAGAATAACTTCACTAAGCCTGCCTTGGCCACACTGGTTTTGTAGTAACCCAGTCAATTGCTGGTGGCTTATCCAGCAGAACAGCAGGGCTGGTTAGTTTCTGTCAATGTGATACAAACGAGAGTTACCTGGGGCGAGGAACCTCAGTTGAGGAACTGCCTTTATCAGACTGGTCTGTGGGGTATTTTCTTGGTTGTGAGTGGTGCCACCCTGGGCAGATGGGCCTGGACTGTATAAGGAAATGTTTGAGCAAGTCACAGAAGGCTGCTCAGTAGGCAGCATCCCTCCAGGGTCTCTGCTTTGCTTCCTGCCTTGGCTTTCCTCAATAATAGACTGTGATGTGGAAATATAAGCCAAATAAACTTTTCCTCCCTCCAATTGCTTTCAGTCATGGTGACCATGTTGGTTTGGGGGAAGGATTGTGGAAGGATTTTGTAACTTTGGGCTGGAAAAGCCATTGCTCAAAGCTTAATGAACTGTTATGGGAGTTTGGGAGACAGAAATGTTGAGAGGTGTACAGATAATGGCTTGTGAAGTTTGAGAGGGAAGTGAAGACTCTGTCATGGCCATTCATGTGATATACTGTAACTGAAAGTTTTGCTTTACCAAGACAAATGATGCTGGATAACTGAGGCTAAAGAATTAGCTGCACTTAATAAGAGACCAAAATAACTGAGGTAAAATCTTCTGGGAAATGTTTCCTCAGAGTCAGCACAGAGAAGGTGTGGTCCAGGGTGGGCCATAGATGCATCCCAAGCTGGCATCTGGACTTGCTCATGTGTAAGAGTCTCCCACGTGGTACTGTTTTTAGAGGCATGAAAGCTGCAGTACTGGAGAGACTGAGGCTTGGCACTCTAAAGATACCAGGAGAGGCCATCGGTGAAGATGCAGCCTCCACTGCAGTGGATACCCCAGCACATTAGAGATGCCAGGAGCATGGAATGACCACCAAGGACAGTGACAGGTATGGAGTAGAGCTCTGTGACAGGCTCGTATGCTGTGATGACTGAGTCTAAGAAGTGAAGCTGCCCCACTGTTTGGAGCTCTGAATACAGTGATTCCAACCTATTAGACACGGTGCTGTTTCCATGGATGGATTGGGTTTGGTTTGACCTGATTAACTACACTCTGGTTCTTCTGTTTAAAATAAGTACGTAACTTATTTTGGATTTCACAGGAATTCATGGTTAAAAGACTGGAGCTTTAAAGAGGACTTAAGACTTGTACATTGGAAAAATTTAAAGACTGTGAGACTTTAAAAAGTTGGACTGTGTTTTATATTATGATATTAACATAAACATGAGATCTTGTTGACAAAGAAAGGAATGTTATGGCTTACAGTGTGTGTCAGTTTGTGTGTCAAGTGGATAAGGAGTCAATTGTGCTGGTCTAGATTATTTCACTTAATATGGTGATCTCATGTTGATCAATTTTCCAATAAACCACACAATTCCATTTTCCTAAAACTCCACTGTGTGTGCCACATCTTTATCCATCTGTTTGTTGACAACACCTAGGCTGATTCCACAACCTGGCCACTGTGAACAGTGCTGCACCAATGGGTGTTTGAGTATCGCTGTGGTGCCAATTCCTTTCATTTCACTAAAAAATAGTGAAGAAAGGTGTTCTTAGTAGATTTATTAATTTTATGTGTATATGAGCATTTTGCTTCCATATGTCTGTCTCCTATGTGTGTGCCTGGTGTCTGCAGAAGTCAGAAGAGGACATTAGATCTTCTAGATTGTAGTTGTACATGGTTGTAAGGCACCATGTGGGTGCTGGGAAGTGAACCTTGGGTCCTCTGCAAGAGCAGCCAGTGCTCTTAACTGCAGAGTCATCTCTTCAGCCCCATGAATGATATCTTTTATGTCTGCAAACATAAGAACAACAAAACCCACACTGAATACTGACAAGCAGTCTCAATTTTTGCTAAAGATTTATTCATTTATGGGTTTTATAGGCTTTTTTTCCTCTTAAGGGCATTCAACAATGTCTAACCCTATTCTTAATGCTTATGTGTCATAGAATTTTCTACTCTCTATTAACACCCAAACACAGGATTTCTTTAGAAGTCTAAACAAACAAATTAATCTCTGGGAAATGGGTACTGATAGAAATGAAATGTATAAAAACCTCAAAACAGCAATAAACTGTGCTCCCTGGCAACAATACACTAAAACTGGATATAGAGATTAGCATGGCCTCTTGTTAAAATTCCTTCTTAGGCTGAGACATAAACAGAGTGTACTATTTCTCCTCTGGTTCCAATGACAACCAAGATATGTTCCACCAAGGTTCACTCTAGGAAGCTAATGAGTCTACTGGGCTTCCTTACATAGCATTAGTTACTTATAGGAGTGTAGGTGCTCCTACCCTGATAAGCCATCACTGGGAAACTGTTAGCCAACAGAGATGAAGGCTTCCCTGTATCTGTATCGATAGACCACCCTTCCTCTGGTCTTTGCCTGTCTGTATACTCTAACCCCTCCTCCAGGCTACATACAATCAAGGCAGAGTTGTACACAAAAAGTACAAGGGAGCAAGGAGGTGTGGCTGAATGTCTCAAGATGGTAGTTGCTTGGCTTGGAAGATGGTTTTTCTCTGTCTCTGTCTCTCTCTGTCTCTCTCTCTCTCTCTCAAGACAGGGTTTCTCTGTAACAGCTCTGACTGTCCTGGAACTCACTCTGTAGACCAGGCTGGCTTGAAACTCACAGAGATCCACCTGCCTCTGCCTCCCGAGTGCTAGAATTCAAGGCATGCACCACCACCACCTGGCTAGGGCAGTCTCTTGAGACACCTCTCAATAGTACATTGCTGGGTGTGGTGACATATGCCTGTAATCCCAGTATCTAGGAGGTTGAGGTAGGAGGACGGCACATTCAAGTCCAAAGTGGGTTGCAAAATGCTCACTTCCCCCTTCCTCAGCACTCTTTGCTTTCTGCTTTTTGATCTATCAAAGATGTGAGGAATCTCAGCTGAAAGTTCCCAACCGTCATGATTGTCCCTTAAATGATGAAAAGTCCACTCTTCCTCCCTCCCTTCTTTCACTTGCTTCTGCCAGGTATATTAGCACAGCAACAGGAAAGTGACTGACACAGTGGCAAGCTGACTAACAGCACTGCCTGCTGGTCTTAAAGAAGATGGGGCCAAGACAGGACTCATCAATGTGCCTTGTCATATAAGACTCTGCAAGGAATATATGTTACCCTCTTTATCCTTCAGTGTTCAAGACTTACTTCCTAGGCTCTGGCAGTCACAGGCACTTATGTGGACAGATACGAACCCTAGCTGTTGGCTGTGGGGGACAGCATTAGATGAGGTTAACCTGTGTGAATTCAGATGCATGAGTTGTTTGCTGTATGATCCTGAACAGGTCCCTGGATAGCCAATTCCTCTTTCATAAAATAAGATGGGCGTATCTATTTAAACCTGGCCTGTGGATACAGTTCAGTGGTAGAGTGCTTGGCTAGCATGTGTGAGCCCCTAAGTTCATTTCCCAGCACCAAATAAACAACCCCCCCCAAAAAAAAATCTAAAAAGGGAGGAAGGCAATAAAATAAACAAGTACATTGGTGGGAGAGGGTCTGTCGGATGGCTCCCAAATAGCCTATCCCCAACAACTAGCTGGCATTCACTTCTTTATTGAGTCAGTCCCCATTCACAGCTTATCATAGGTGGTATGTGTAACCCAAAGAACGTGGTACCAGTACTATGAAAGGTTACCAATTCTGCCTCTGGCTTTTTCTACCTCTCTTATACAACATATCACATCCTCATTGTGAGAAGCCAAATGCCATGTCCTAAGCCCAGAGAGAAGCCCCTGTGGAAAGAAAGAGCTCTAGCCAACACTCAGCAGGGAGCTGGGCTCGGGTAACAACTTTGAGTGAGCAGATAGCTCCAAGGTGAGCTTGCAGCCTCACTACAAAACTTTAGGACAAGCCTTGGGTCACTGCTACTCAACCACCCTCCCTGCTCCTGGGTTCCTGATCCATAGAAACCTTGAAATAAATACTTGATAAATAGTTTTAATTTGCTGAGATGGGGGGGGGTGTACTTTGCTACAAAGTAACTGGTAATTTGAAATTCAAAAGACAAATCTTGCAACAAATAGAAAGTCCATACATGAAGACAAAAAGGATTTATCAAAAAGTTGCACAAAGCACAAACCCTACCACCTCTAAGTATCATATATAGCATTTTTAATGTATTTTATGTTCTAAGAGGTCTCATAATGTTGCTTAGTCTAGCCTCAAATTCCTGACCTCCTCTTAAGTGCTGGGATTAAGGGTGTGAGCCATGGCTCCTGACTACACACACCATTTTCATTAATACATGACACACTTATGGCAATAGACAGGAGAATGGAAATCTTCAAATTTGGAGACTAGCCAGAAAAGAAGTTGAAAAAATAAAAGTCCCCTGCTTTTCCTGCAGGAACAGCTTCCTGTTTTGGTTAAGAAGAAGCTACACTTGGAATACCTAGCACAGCATGTTTTCAATTTGAGAAGCCAATGGCAAGAAGCTACCACAAAGTACTCTGACAGCTAAGGCCCACCAGAGGACCAACTCTTCCTGCAGAACTGGATCCTGAAAGGGGCAAGGAAAGCAGAAGTGTCCTTGAGGACATCTGGCCCCTGCCCTATGTATATGAGCTCAGGGTGTGGGTTACTTTCCTTTCACCCACCCCATTCCTGCTTATAGGCAAGGCTGTAGTTACCTGCAAGAATCAAAGTGAATGAATGAGAAATCATAAGGTAGAATTCCAATCTTTTATTCTATTGCATTTTAAACTGTGATGGTACCTAGAAAGGATGTGGTAAGGCATTAAGATACAGTATTTACCTTAGGCCGAGACACTGTAAGTACACCTTCTGGAAGACAGTAGGACTAATACAAGGGAAATTATACAAATCAAAATGTACTTCAGGTAAAACAGGATCTACAATGAACTACAGACTGTCCTGAACAGAGACAGGTTGTGCTCTTGCCAGCCCAGGATTCTGTGCCAGCATAGGACTCAGAGGTTTATTATGGGGGGACAAGCCTGTCTTCAGGGAAATAAAATCCACCCAGTAGCCTTTTTCTCTTTGAAAGTACAGTTCTTATCCTCCTGTGGACTGGGAGGTAAGGGGCTAACCACATGAAAGTGGTGGGTGGCCCAGCCCCCCCCTTTCTTTTGGCCAAGTGTGCCCTCTCAGTACTGAGCTACAACTCTCTAGACCAGATGTATTTCTTTCTCTTTCCTTACTTGGGGATACAGGCCAGAATTGTGCACTGTGCTTAGAAGATGAGTTGTGTTTTTAATCTTGAAGGGATTTAGTTTAAAGCAGCTATGAGAAGTTGAGTTTGTGGAAACACAGTTGAATTCACTGGCAAAGGGGCTAGAAAACTTGAAATATTTCCCAAATGTGACTAGCTCCTCACTGGTGCATGTTCAGGGTGGGATTCCAGTAATTCAGGAGGAAAACCAACCAGAAAGTAAAGGCCCAACCAGACTTGAAATTGAGAACTCATAAGTAAGGGGTCAGAGTAAGAGCTGCATTCTTAGAGAACCACATTCTAGAAGATCATATTTTAGGAATAAAGCTAAGCCAGAAATAGAATAGTCCTACAAAGTATAAAATGAAGTCTTGATAGTATCAAAAGTGGCCTGCTGGTCCCTAGGGATTTGTGAGGAGAAAATATCACCCTTTTTAGAGGGCAATGATTGTTATAGCCTTTATATTTTCCATTATACAGAAGGAAGAAAACAAACAAAGAAAAAAGGAATCCTAAGATAAGGAACAGAATAAGTTATATAAAGAAGGAGGAGGAGGACGACGATGATGATGATAACAAGGAGGACAACAAGAAGAAATAGAGCTGGGGCAGCACTCAGTGGTAGAAGTGCTTCTCTAGCATGTGAGATCCTAGGTTCAAACTACAGCTCTGTACAAACATCAGGCATGAAATAAAGTAAACAAAACAGAAACAAGACAACAAATACACCCACCCAGCAACAGCAGCAGCCACAAAGGGCAGGTGATACAGACAGACTCACAGCTGGATCAGATGACAGACTGCTCAAAGGTACCCAAATCTATGCTGAGTATCCAAGATGAAAAGCAGCTGGGTGTGGTGGTGCTCACCTATAATCCCAGCACTCAGGAGGCAGAGGCAGGCAGATCTCTGAGTTTCAGACCAGCCTGGTCTATAGAGCAAGTTCCAGGACAGCCAGGTGTAAGGAGTACGGCTTTTCCGCCCTCCGCCTGGTCTTGTCCCGCCGCTGCGCCAGCCCCAATTAACACACTGAGACTCTGTATTAGATATAATTCTGTTGGCCCATTACTAGTTTCTTATTGGCTAGCTCTGTCTTAAGTATTAACCCATTTCTGCTGATCTATGTATTTCTCTTACCGAAGAGCTGGCTGGCATTCTGCTTTCTCCAGACTCTCCATCCTGCCCCTCCTTACTCCTTTCTCTTTCCTCCTTGTCTCCTAGTGCCGCCTATCTTGCTATCCTATTGGCCAACAGTGCTTTATTCATTAAACCAGTATGAGAAACATATATAGCATGACATCTTCCATCAGCCAGGGATACACAGAGAAACCTTGTATTGAGAAACTGAGAGAGAGAGAAAAAAAAAGAGAGAGAGGAAGAGAGTGAGAGAGATGAAAAGACAATTTCAGCAAAGAATATACATACACACACACAATTAAATGGACATTCCACGGGATAAATATATGTATATATACATATACGTACATTTACAATTAAATGGCCACTTAAAAAGCAAAAAGCACATTTTATGAAAAAATAATTCCATAGGTTTAAATAGTAGAAGTCAGCAGTTATAAACTGGAATAGAGGGCAACAAAAAAATATACAAACTGAGTTAGAGAGCTTAATTCATGGGAGAAAAGGGGTTTAAGAGATAGCACAGTTTTTTTTTCTTAGGGTCCCAGTGGAGAAAGAAAAAAAAAATATGTGAAAAAACACTTGTCATCATTTTTCTAAAACTGATTAAGGAAATTAGTTCACACATTCCAAAAGGTTGGAAAATCCTAAGAGTAAATATAGACCATATTTATCAGACATGGTGGTACAAGCTGAAATTCTAGTGCCTCAGGAGGCTGAGGCAGGAGAATCACAGGTTCAAGGACAACCTGGGCAACTTAATAAGACCTTATCTAAAAACAAACAAACAAACAAACAAAAAAAAAACTGAAAAGAAAAAGTAAAATGAGGTAAGACGTAGCTCAGAATACAAAACTTGCCTAGTATGTGCAAGGCTCTATGTCCAACCTCCAGAACCTCAAAAAAATGGACAAATGACACTTAGCCACATGTCTGATATGTGTCTGTTTCCAGAATTGGAGGGCCAAGGCAGGGTTTACTAGAGAATACGAGAAAGAGATTTATGAAACGAATCAGGATCAAAATGAACAATTTCTTGCTAAGGCTAGCTTCTGAGGAAAAGTCTTACTGAGTATTTATGTCATTGAGCACACATGACACATAAGGACTGAATAAACAGACATTTGTGTAACTCCACAGAGAAATACCTAAGTATGTAAAGTTAAACACATGGAATATTTGTCTTAGCAAAAGACAAATAGCAGAATAAAACTTTAGTCACATGTTTTTATTCTTCAGCCCAACTAATGCCCCAGGAAGGAGAAAAACAAAATTGGAATGTCCTAAACCATGCAGAAAAACAGGAGTCAATGTTTTTATGAGAGGCTCTGTTCCACAGCTAATGAAGCATCAATCTTCCTCTTCTGGTACTAATCAACTTATATCCCTCATCTGCCTTCTCAAATCCCCCATTGCTATGTGGCCAATTTTATTGCTCATCTGCCTTCTCAAACCCCCCTATTGCTATGTGGCCAGTTTAATTGTCAAAACAATCCCACAAACACAAAGACACTGTTCACAGACTAGAGATGCTGGGTCTGCTCCAGGAAGCTTGTTAAAAACACTGGCAGTTTCTGCCTGTTTTGGAGCTCGTGGCCCAAAGTCACTTTTCTTTCTGGCAGTAACTCTGAGCCCAGCATTATTTCTAACATTAAAAATAACTCACCCCCTGAATTACTTGAAATTTCTGAAAACAACTGTTTTAAGCAAATAACTCCTACTTTAAATAAATCATTTTCTAATAAAAAAAAATGCTGTTACCGAGCTCCATTTGAAGTTTCTGGCATGAAAACCTCATGCAGATTCTTTTGTAGAAATGTTACTTTTGATTTGTTTGAGGTCATAAACACTATTATCATATATACTACCTATGTTATAATTATAATAGTCCTTACAATTATTCTGTTAAGTCTGGAGAATAGTCATTTATAGAAACTTGGTATTTCATGATATCAGAACCACCTAGGGCTATGTCTGTCTCTGATAAGAACTGCAGTCAAGGATCTGAAACATCAATGCCTTGTTAATTATAAAGACACATAGGTACCTTAGGTGATAGTTTAAATATTCAATTTTCCTTAGTTACCTGATCATGTACAAGATGAACTGTGATTAAAAAAAATAACAAAACCCAAGTAAATGTTCTCATTAAAACTGTATGTTCATAAGCAGTCCATAAGCTTTTTGAACAAGTTCTTAAACATCTGTAAAGATAATGTAAGCATAAATATTGGAAATATCATATATATTTATATACAAACATTAAACTGCATTATAGCTATGGAAAATTCTATTTGACACTTCTAAATGTAATGAAAATTCTAAAAATACCATCTAAATCTTAAACATAATTTTCTGAATGTTAAGTGGGCACATTTCATTTTAGCTCTTACTTTCTATTATATCACAGATATAACAAAAAGACAGAGGCTTAGATGGCTGAGGGCTGAGCACATCAGAGTATGGGAAGTGCACAGCTCCTAATTCTAAAGAGGCAAAAGAAAGAGCCATACCATGCTGCTATATGGCCTTTTCTGTTCATAGGCCTAGGACAGACTTTTAAAACTACAATTTCTACAAAGTATAATCTGAACATGTCTTTATACATCCTCTACCAAATTCTACTAACTTTTTACTATAACAATCAGAAATGAAAAAAATACAAACTCAATAATAATAGGATGAGAACAAAAATAACTGATAAAGAGATGTTGACAAAATTTTGGAAAGTATAATGTAAACAGACAAAAATACAATGAAAATTTAGCAGGTTAAAAAAATCAGAAACCTCAGTGTCTATAAGAAATTGATTTGAGCCATGAAATCCTAAAAAGACTCAGGAATTTGGGATATGTCTTAAAGTATGGGCGAGAACTGACCTAACCTGTTTTGTGCTGCTATAACAGAGTACCACAGACAATCTAGGCAATAGTGGAGAGGCTACCTTAAATGCCCTTCCCCGATAATGAAATTGATGACTACTTTATATACCATCCTAGAGCCTTCATCCAGTAGCTGATGGAAGCAGAAGCAGACACCCACAGGTAAACACTGAGCTGAACTCCTAGAACCCAGTTGCAGAGAGTGAAAAGTGATGAGCAAAGGAGTCAAGACCAGGCTGGAGAAACCCATAGAAACTGCTGACCTGAGCAAGGGGAAGCTCATGGACTCCAGTCGATAGCTGGGAAACCAGCATAGGACTGACCCAGATTCCCTGAATGTGGTGTTAGTTGGGATGACTGAGCAGTCTATGGAGCCTCTACTAATGGATCTGTATTTATCTCTAGTATATGAATGGACTTTGGGAGCCCATTCCACACAGAGGGACACTCAGCCTAGACACATGGGGAAGGGCCTAGGCCCTGTTCCCCTGGGGAGCAGAAAGGGCATGGGATAGGGGTTGGTGGGGGGAACATGGGAGGACGGGAGGGTGCGGGAACTGGGATTGATATGTAAAACAAACTTAATTTCAAATTTAAATTAAAAAATTATAAAAAAGAAAAAGAAAGAAAGAAATGTGTTTCACTCTTAATTTTGGAGACTGGAAAATCTAAGGGCAAAGAACTATGCCAAGGAAGGTCTATGTGCAACATGGCAGAAAGAATCACATGACAGGAGAACTCCTGAGAGACAGAGCTGAAGGAAACCCAAACTCATCCTTTCACCGGGAGCCTACTACTGTGAAATGTAACATATACTTCCTCAAGAGTAATCCTGTCATAAGAGAAGAGCCCTCATGACTTAATCAAGGAACAACTCAAGGCTTGTGGATCCTAGGCAAGCACACCACCACTGAGCTACAGCCCTAGCTCCTCATCATCTCTTAAAAGTTCCCACCTTGGAACACCTGTTGCATTGAAGGTTGAGTTTCCAACATATGAAATTGGGAGACACGAACCACACAAAGGACAACAGAAGTCTTCTGTCCTTGCATACCGTAACTATAGTTCTCCGATTTAGCAAAGGTGGAGGTTTAGTTTATTCTCAAGAAAAAAAAAAAAACCAGTGAGGTTTCAGGCAAAGTGGGAGCAGGTGAGGTCACACAGAACCAAGAAGGTCAAAGGAGCACATCCTCTTCCGTGTACTGAGACAGCATCTGGTTTACTATGACTACCACAAAGTGCAGTTACTCTCTCGTGGTCACCTAACTGCATTCTGGAAAGAGTTTTGGAAATAGTAGAAATCTGTTTCCTGTGGAGCAATTTTCATTTTCTTACTACTTCATGTTACAAAAACAAATTTTGGCAAATTATATAACAACATGCTGTGATGAACTGAAGCATAAGCTCCTTAAAGTTCAGGGGCAAGATGGGCGCACATTTTAACTGGGAAGCAAAGGAAACATATGCATTTGGATAACTAAAGTAGTACAACTCTCCTTACATCATCACCTGCAGGATTACTGGAGCAAAGTTTACATTACATTCAATTGTGTACCTATAAAAGAAGCGGTGTGAGGAAAACGCACGAATCTCTTCTAGTGTACATGTATGTGCTGGCTTATGTTTTAAAAAATGTAATACCATCATCATATCCTCAGCAGCATTTTTAAGACAGGATCATGCTATGTAGACCAGGATGGCTTTGAACATCTGTCAGTCTCAGCAGTGTTGGGATTATAGGTGTGTGTCATCACATGTGGCTTCTAACAACTTTATTATAAAGAATTTAACAATTGCCTGCACCAGTCTGAGAAAGAGAACAGGAAACCATATGTAAAGTGTACACTATAGCAATCTGGAAAAGGTTACCATATCATTAAAGTAGTAACATTGAAAAATATTGAAGAGTTAACTCTTTGCTATTTGCAAACAAAACAAAACAAAACAAAAGAACAAACGACAACAACAAAAAACAAAACATCTTGAGAAACGCATCAAACCTTATGTTATCCCATCCTCACTTGGACACGATTGTTTCTAGGACGATCCTTGCTCCATACTCAACTGATAGTACCATTTACCATTAGCTGACAGACTGAGAATACCAAAAAAAAGGCCACAAACCTTCTCCATCAGCCACGTCAGAACGGTCCAGCTTGGCTTCCTTATGCTGTCCTTCTGCAACTTTCACTGCAACGGCCCGGCAAATGGCTCCAAACTTTCTGTCCAGAGAACGGACTCCTGCCTCTCTGGTATATCTGTTCCAAATAAAAACATTTTACTTTTAGATAAACACCACCTGTAAACAAATAAAAGAGAAACAACCACTTTACTAAATAATGTAGATTTGAAAGTTAATTTAAAAAATACTAACTTCTCTACACATGACACATTTCATTAAAATTAGTGCTTTTTAACTATTAAGGTATCTTTCCAGCCACAGCTATTTCCTTTACATACATTCTCTTAAACTGTTACCTTTTATTTAAAAGCACACCGCTGGCTCTGTAATTTCACACACCTAAAGTGAACCTGGCAGTACATTACACACCACTTATTTCTTGGTGTATATTAAGTAGCTTACTGATTACAACTTGTCAGTGTAACTTGGTTCTGAATGTACTCTTCTGGAACTACAGCTAAAGGGATCAAAGAAACTGGTCAGAGCTTGGTGACACCTGCAATCACAGCACTTGGAATGTAAGAGTAGATGGACTTAAAGAGTCATCCTGATGGGCTGGAGGCCAGCTTGGGCTAATTGGTATACTGTCATAAACAAATAAACAACAACAACAACAAAAAAACAAACAGACCTCTAAAACCTGTGACAGAGATAAAACCATAACAAAAAAACTTCCAAATCATACACCAAGGAAAGGCTAATGAACTGAATAAATAGTTCTCTCTTAATAATAATAAAGACCTTAAAAGTGGGTGGCCTTTCTCTTTCTCTTCCGGTCCCAGGTACTTGCTGCCAGATACCGTTCAGACATGGCCAAGTCCAAGAACCACACCACACACAACCGGTCCCAGAAATGGCACAGAAACCCCGATCACAAAGATACGAATCTCTTAAGGGGCTTGACCCCAAGTTCCTGATGAACATGAGCTTTGCCAAGAAACACAACAAGAAAGGCCTGAAGAAGATGCAGGCAAACAATGTGAAGGCAATGAGTGCACGCGCAGAGGCCATCAAGGCTCTTGTGAAGCCCAAGGTGGTAAAACCCAAGATGCCAAAGGGTCCCGGCTGCAAACTCAGCCGTCTTGCTTTCATCGCTCACCCCAAGCTTGGGAAGAAGATTAGAAAACTACACGGCCAAGGGTCATAGGCTCTGCCAACCAAAGCCCAAGGTTCAAACCAAGGCAGAGGCCTCGGCTCCATCTAAGGCCCAGGCTGCAGCTCGAGCTCAGGTTCCCAAAGGCGCCAAGGCCCCATAAAAAAGGTTTCTGCCACTGTGAAGACAGATGGACTGGTGTGACACATTTACACACTATCTGCTGATGACCTGTGCTCTATGCTGTTTTTACAAATAAACTTGAGGCAAGATCTGTAAAAAAAAAAAAAAAAGACTTAAAAAGTGTTCAACATTCTCAGCCATCAGGAAATGCAAATGAAAACTGCAGACAGACTTTATCTCAGCCAATTAGAATAGCTGTCATTAAGAAACAACAGATGCCAGTGAGGATGTAGGGATGCTGATGAGAAAGTAAACTGTCAGTGTATTCCAGAGGTTCTCGACCTTCCTACTGCTGCAACCCTTTAATACAGTTCCTCATGTTGCCGTGATCCCCAACCATAAAATTATTTCACTGCTACTTCCTAACTGTAATCTTGCTACTGTTATGAAATGTAATGTAAATATCTACTATGCAGAAAGGGTCATTTGATCCCCCTCCCCCAAGGGGTCATGGCCCACATGTTGAGAAGCACTGCTGTAGTGGTCCCTTGTAAAACCCAAACTGGAATTACCAGATGATCCAGCTATACTACTCCTGGGTGGACACTCACAGGTCTGTAAGTCAGCATGCCACAGATATGCTTACACAATCCATATTGACTGCTGAGGTCTGTAAGTCAGCATGCCACAGATATGCTTACACAATCCATATTGACTGCTGTACTGCTAACAGTAGCCAAAACATGAAAACAGCCTAGGTGTCCATCAACAGACAGAATAAGAAAACGTGGTACACAGACACAGCAGAATTCTACTAAGTGGAAAAAAGAATTAAATTATGACACTTGCAGGAAAACTGATGCACCTGGAAATCACTCAAGTTAAATGAAATAAACCATACTCAAAAAGAATAACTTGTTTAACAGTAAAAGGGGACAGGGAAAGGGGTTGAGGGCTATGAGAAGGGGAGGGAAATAAGAGGGGAGTACAGAGATATGCCATAGAGGCAGAAGAGGGAGTATGTAAGAGAGGAAGGGACCAAGAGAGTGAGGGAGGACAAAGGGGCAAGCAAGAACAAAGTATAATGACATACATGTATGACAATATCCCAAGAAACTCATTTCTCTGTATCCTAACCAGAAAATTAATTTGAAAAGAATAACTAATGTGCTCCCTCCCCCAATCAGATTAGTAATGGAGCTGGCAGCAGGGCTGCAGGCTCATTCAAAAGACAACTAACCAGAAAGGTGAAGTCTTAAAAGAGAGTCAACAGAAATGACTGTGGGGAGTGGGAGGTAACACTAGAGACTGACCCTAAGGCGTTGTGCGTGTGATGTAAACACGCTCTGATTGATCTTTGCCCTCCACCCTTGAGAAGTGGTTTGAAGAAGAGGTTTGTTTCGTGTGCAGACCTGAAAGTATTTCTTTTTAATTTCAGAAGGGTTGTTAAGTTTTAGAGGAATTATACTTTGGCTTCAGATGTCTCTATAGACAGGAGTATAAATTCATAGGACTGTGACTATGGAAACATACGGCATTTGGGGTTCTCACAAGGAAGTGATGTTCAGTAAGCACCTGAGAACTACAAGGTTCAAATCAACTTGAAACAGGGAGAGGAGGGGACAAAGACACCAGGGGCCATGACTATAGCACACAGCAACAGATGAAAAGGTCTGGCCATGATGCTGTCTCCTGTGTCTGGCAACTAAGTACCTGGAGCTTAGGTGGAGCAGTGTCCACTGTCCTGTCCACCACTGCGCTCTGTTTTTAAGTATTAAAAGCAGTAAGAGTGCAAAAAAGGTCCCTGATGCCTACAGCTTTTATATCTCACGTTTTGAGCTAACAAGTATGTAAGAGGCAGTAACTGGGAACTATAATGAACTCTTCAGGATCAGTCTTAGAAGTAGGCAAGCCAGGTATCTGCTCACTCTCTCCCCCTTTTCAGATGTAGATACTATCATAAAGTTCAAGTGGCTTTCTAGAAGTTCAGAGTGATGTCACTGCTGGAAGACTTGCGGCAGTCACTCAGTTTATTTCTTCTGGCATTATCCACATAGTTTATGTCAAAACAAATTAAGAAAAAGAAACTCTTGGGTCCGACTTAGACCTACTTGCTGCATAAAAGTAAATAGACCTAGAAGAAAGTTGGCACAGATCATAAGGCAGTTAGAGGGGCCATGCATGGAGAGAAATTGCACATTTCTTGAAAACATCAGTTACTAGGAAAGGGCTGCTGGAGTTCTTGGCAGACCCCAGTTGCTGGATGATGCAATCAATCTGTAACAGTGAGCCAGGAAAACTGTTAAGAGGCTATAGCCAATATAAATTTCCAACAGGGTCTATTTTTCATTCAAACCCATGATGTATAAATGAGATGAAGTAATACTCCTCATTTGGGAGGGGGGTTCAGGGGAGAAAGAGAGAGTCTTTCTACATAGCTCTGGCTGTTCTGGAACTCATTCAGTAGGTCAGGCTGGCCTTGAACACAGAGATCCGCCTGCCTCTGCCTCCCAGTGCTGGGATTAAAGGCGTGCGCCACCATGGCAGGCTCTACTCATAACATTTATGTGTCACTTGTCACAGGTTTAAGCCCTTGGTAGCAGATTTGGGAAAGCATATCCTCTTTTGCTCCAGTACTAAGTTTCAACATAAAAAACTCCAAGGATTAGTACTGTCTTTAGTCTCTCAGAGAAGAAAAGAAAAAGATAAACAACTTAAAATGGGTGTCTGAAAGTAGCAGCTTGACTTATTTTTGTTTGCTTGCTTGCTTTTTTGTTCCCCTCCTCCACCAGACAGAGTTTCTCTGTACAACCCTGGAGACTAGACTACAACTGGGCTAGGACTAAGGGATCCAGCTGCCTCTGCCTCTCTACTGGGTTTAAAGGTGAGCCACCACACCTACTTTTGACTCTAGTTTTTAATGTGTATAAAAAAGCATGTCTATATTCTTCATGACTTTGATTCTTAACCTATTAAAGGGATCCCTTAGTTTGCTATTTGTGGCAAAGTAGAAGTTCTGGTTCAATGAAGACTTTTGCAATGAAGACAATTCAACATGGTTTCATACAGAGCTAGCTATCGCTATAGCAATGCTTTCCATTGCTAGAGGAATCCATGCTCTAGGATGCCAGTCACACATTTCTTCAGTGCACATACCTTCAGCAAATTTCTGTCATGGAAGAAAAACCCCATCTCCAAGATGACTAACCTGGTAATGATGGCCAGAGTGGTAAGCTGAGGAATCTGAATCTGTTGAGGAGTCAGGCCATGTTGCTCCAGCTGCTTAGGGATCAGGTGCCTGTGGGCAATCTCTATCTTCTCCTCCTGTGTATATCCTGGAAAAGAAGAGACCTGCTCTGTAATTACCCTCAGGCTTCCACAATGTCACATCTTTTTTGGTTTTTAAGATTTATTTACTCTATGTGTATGAATGTTTTGGCTGTACCATGTTGATGCACTATGATTTCCATAGAAGTTAGAAGAAGGTGTAGGATCCTTTGGAATTGGAGTTACAGTTGGTTGTAAGACACTTTGTGGGTGTTGGGGACCAAACAGATCATCTGTAAGTGCAAGTGCCCAAACTGGTGAGCGTCTCTGGAGCCCGTCACAATTTTTAATGAATCAAACGCAGATTCAGTAGACCTGAGATTTAGAATGGGCTTAAGCGTTACTTCAACTAATACTGTAACCAGAATAAGGAAATTTAAATCAGTTTTGATTTTTACCTTCACATTTTATAAAAGTACACATTACATATCCAAGAGATTATGTTCTTATTGACTAAGAAGTCCCAATGAGCTTAAATTCTGTAAGAAGAAAAATCCTAACTAAACTAATGCACCCTCTATGTCTAATAAACATGGGTTGATAAAGCACTTTCAGATAGAAAGAAGAGGCTTGAAAACATCACACAGGCAAGAGGACAGGACCGGGGTTGTCACAGGAAAAGGCAGCACCAAAGAGCCCAGGTCTGTAGCCACTGTCTTCATCACCTCACTTCAGGACAGTGCAGTTCAAGAACTGGCTGCCTCATGGGTAGCTTCTGGACAACTGAATCTCCTTTCTTTACCTTAGTCTTAGAAATACACAAAAGCAACATTTTACTCCACTATAGTTTAAAGATAAATAAAAGAATCTACAAGGCTTGCAGGTGATTGAGAAATTCAATTAACATTTACCTAGGAGTAAAACTGTATTTAGAATTAAAAATATATTGCAACATTTAAATTTTGAATATATTTAGAGTCTACCCTATTTCCAATGCAGTGAGTTCTCACTGATGTTGGATCTCTTTAAGACAAAATAATTTTGAGTAATTAAATACAGAGAAAAGGTTAGGCTCTGAGTGTACCTAAAAAGACTATTTTTGTACACTGCAGTGAGGAGAAGACATGGCTGAAAAATGCCGACAACTGTGTGACTATCTGACGTAATCACCCGGAAGGAAGAGTACGGTCTGAGAGCACCAGGGGCTTTCACACAAGAGTGAGGCCGAGCCGTCAAGAAAAACAGGAGAGCCTTCAAAACCTCACTGAGAGGTGGGGCTGTATCTGGGACTTAGACATTGGCTCTGTAGAAATTAATCGTTTTCACCTGTCTTTTTGGAATTCTTCAGAGAATAATGATTGAAATAATCATCCCTAAAGGCAGCATTAGAACTGAGTGTGAAGTCCACAGTGACTCTTATCTGTTGTGGTACAAACAAATGAACTCTTGTTATTTGACTCTGGATCTAGAGAAAAGATGGCTTATACCCCTTGTGCAGACCTTCTGAAGATTAAATAGTAACAAATTAACTTTTGGACAAATGAACTCCATAACATGACCAATTTGAAAGGGTATGCTCCAAAGTGTGTGTGTGTGTCTATGTATTTATGAATGAAGTACCTGGAACCTGAATGATCTCCATCCTGTCCAACAAAGCAGGTGGAATAGTAGCAGTAGTGTTGGCAGTAGCTATGAAAAGAACTTGGGAAAGGTCAAAGGCCACATTTAGATAGTGATCTGTGAAGTTATGGTTTTGTTCAGGATCCAACACCTAGGAAAGAACAATTAATATTTAAACAAACTTAGTTACAACACAAAGTTCCACCAATCTAAAACCTTCCCAGTTTATCAGCAAGGTTAACATTTCTGATCAATAGAGTTAGCGGATAAACACAGGGAAAACAAAAATACCCAATTTCCCTACATTCTAAATCCTTAAAAAAAAAAATGTCACTGACGGGAGATGTCATTCTGTAAACATGTTTCTCTTATTGGTTAATGAATAAAGTTCTGTTGGCAAATAGGAAGGCAAGATAGGTGGGACTAGGAGACAAGGAAGATTCTGGGAGATGTGGAGAGATTCAAGATGTATATAGAGACTTGAGGGAAGAGGTCCGGATCCTCTCTCTGGTAAGATAAGACCACATGGAAACATTTAGATTGATAGAAATGGGTTAATATTTAAGAAACACTAGTAACAGGCCAACAGCTTTATAGGAAAAATGGGTGTGGTGGCAAGTATCTTGTAATCCTAGGCTAAGAGGGAAGATCACTGGAGTCTAGGAAAGGAAAAACAGTATAAGGTATTTAGGTGATAAGAGAAAGTTAGTAGTTCTCAATCTTCTATTCAAGAAAAACACTAAGGGAGGTGTAGGTTTCTCAAAGCTCCAGAAATACTAATCAATAACCTAATATAGAAAAGTTACTACTTCTAGTAACTACTCTTCAGACTAAGCCTCAGGGCAAAGTGATGAACACACAAAAGAACAGCATTGCCACAAAACCTCTGCTTTTTAGCCTACTTTAGGGCCAGGGCTATCCCTCCAGCTCAGCTGCATGCTGGCTTTCCTGGCTGATTAGAGCAATCTCTCCCCTTTCTTCCAACTTCACGTCAACCCTATGAACAGAAGTCCTGTCTAACACGGCATGTCTGGGAAGCATGGAAGCAGCTGAGATGTAACAATTTATTCCTTAGAGGGTGAGGTCAGGGTGCAGGGATGTGACCTGTGTGTGTAGAGAGAGGGAGGTATCCACTAAGCAGTATTCTTCAATGTTTTCTGAAAAGAAGTGAACTACATTTTTACAGGCAAGTCAGAAAACATTACCACCATACTGAGGTATGATGGTATAGTTATCCATCTATTATCATTTATAAAAATCTATTCCTTTTAGAGATAAGAACTGAAACATTTACAAAAAGACAATGCCTGGATTTTTCTTTAAAATCTTGAAAATCCTGAATACACAGAAACTATGTAGCATATATAAGATATGAAGCTTAACAAAGAGAACACTGTAAATCCTTTACACAGGTGGGACCACATTTGTTTTAGATCAGTTGTCAGGGTGGAAAATGACCCTTCTACAAAGTACAAGCAGAGACATTGATACTCATTTATCTGAAGATACTGGTAAGACATTGGCTTTCAAAATAATATACAAATTGAAGTGATGGCCTCAGTCAATGGCACACCAAGGATGTTAGAGTGAGCAGAAAGCCAGTGGGCAAAGCTAGTTATGGTGGGCCCACTCACCTGCTTTTATTGTAACTTATGCATCTGGCACATGTGTGCCAAGTTAAGCAATTCTACAAACTAAAACAGATATGCAGAGTAGTTTTAAAAGACAACTGCAAGATACCATTAAAGAAAATAATAGTGTTGGCATTTTTTTCTGAAGTTTTCATGGTAACATTATGAATTGGATGGTTTTTTTTTTCTAAAAATGCATCATATACAGCATACACTGAACTTTTAAGGTTAAAAGAGGTCCTAATGCAATTTGACTGGTATCTTTTCAAGAACAGGATGTCCCTAGCAATGCATATACACAGGAGAAAGACCTTCAAAAGCCTCAAAAGCCCTAGGAGGAATGAAACCTGCCAACATCCAATTTTTTACTTTTAGTCTTCAAAGTTGTCAAGTTTTAGAAGCCAACTACACTAGTATTTTGTGTGGCAGCCTTAACAGATGACCCATCCTTGTTTTATGTAAATGCTTATATGTCCATATATGTGAGGACATAATTTTAACATGCTTTATGAACAGAACACATAGAAGCTAATGGCACAGCTGACAAAGAGGCTTCAAATATGAAAGGACTCAAAACACAGTCCACAGACAAATCTTTGAAAACGTAGTTTGAAGATAAATGTTATCTAAACAGGAGATAAACCACAATAAAAGTGTCAAAAACAAGCACTGAAATCATTTGCAACCCCAGTGGGATGAAGCAGAGCCAGAACTCCAAAAATCTGCTCCTCCATAAAAGCAATGAGTCAGCCTGCCAGCAAAAAGGGCCAAATCAACCTCCTTAGTTAGATGTTTCATTCCAACCTGGAATAACCCAACGGTGCATATTTCAGGAAAACACTGGATCCGGGCAAGTGGTACAATGCTGCAGTATTTAAACTTGTTTTATCTCCACCTCCTTTTCCAAAATTGATAGAATCCTGGGAAACCACCAACTTTGTAACTATTAAAGTGTGGAAACCTGTAGCCTAGCATCCACCATACCTGGAGAATTGTTGGTATTGACCCACATGGCACGTTCTTGGAAAAGCTCTCCACTCTTGACCTAGGAGAACGATCATGCAACCACTTCTATTCCAGCAATCAATGGCAACTGTTTTTTAACACTACAACTTCTTGATGCAATAATACTAGCTAGGCTTAATGTGGCAACCAAAGAAACAATCTACAGGAAGATGGGGACAATCTACAGCATGTGCAAGGCCCTCAATTCTATCCTTGGCATCACACACACGAAACAAAACATTAAAAAGAAAAAATGGGGGGCTAAGATGCTCATTGGTTGTTTTGTTTTTGTTTTGAAAGTCCCAGAATATATATTACTGGGAATCTAGAAAGCCATGACTGGGCCACATATGACCAGAAAAGGCCCAAGACGACCCTGTCTTGCTGCATCCTTTAAACTGACCATTCAGGTGCTTGGCTATAAAGTGGCCCACAGCTATTCATTCCTTTGCACACTGTCAGTCGCCTGTCTTCTCTTCTTGCTGGCTATTTAAGTGGCCCAGGACAAGACTGCTCTTCTATCTCATGGTGTCCTTCTTGCCCATACTTTGTTACCAAAAGCTGAACTTATTTTCTCCTCTGGCGGTATATGAACTTTATGCCTGTCAGTTGAAGGAGATACTCCCCAGTACAGTTTTTCCCAAAGACATCACTGGGAAGAATACAAGGTCAGTTCCCCAGAGACAGATGGTTGGATGGCCAAGGAGGCATACATTGGTTACAGATCAAACAAGAGCCACAGAGTATCTGGCAGTACCAGGATTCTTGCATGGGACACAGTGGAGGGTCAGTGAACTGGGTAGCAGGCCACCCTCAGTACAGAAGTGCCCTACAGAAGGTGTCACACAAACACTTGTATCCAGCTTACTGGAGCTTTGGCAGGACCTTAAATTAATTTAGCTAGAGGATCTAAAAACACTAGCATTCCTAAAATTTAAATCTTTATAAAAAGGACTCTAATAAACACCAAATTGAAGAAATAGTTTAAGTAACATTCTAGGATACTATATGAAGCACTAGAATTGTAGTAAGTTACTAGTTAAGAACAAGTGCTGAGCACACAGAGTCTAATATCTACTAGAACACACTTGCTTTCCTGTTTCCTTTTTCACCATTTTATATGACTTTCTAATTTCTCTTGTATCTTCTTTGGTTCACTGGTTACCCATGTATTTGTAACTTCCTCCAATTCCCATGATTGATTTCTAGTTGCTGTGATGTTTTAGAAGAACACACCATTATTGTGACTTGCTTCATGGTGCAGCATATATTCTATCCTGGAGCAAGTTTCATGTGAGCTAGATAAGATTGTGGATGGATGCTGCTGTTGGCAGACAGTAGGGTGGCTGGGCTTTCTATTCCTTCCAGTGTCTAATTAGTTTCCAGTACCACTGAAAGTGTGGTGGTGAAGCTATCCACCATTATCAGCTTTGTTCCATGTGTCTTGAGGCTCTGGTGTGTATGAGTGAGTGAGTGAGTGAGTGAGTGAGTGAGTGTGTGTGTGTGTGTGTGTGTGTGTGTGTGTGTGTGTGTATGTTGGGGAAGACTGCTATAACTTCCTGGTAGATTTTCCCTGTTAGGAAATACTGCTCTTTACAATCTATTTTGTTTGATGTTAGTCATAGTTACTCTAGCTTTCTTTGTTGCTATTTGCATGTAGATCTTTTTGTGTAGTCCCTCTTTCTGCTGCCTTGTGTTTCTGATTACTTACTTCTTTAACCCTAGTAAAGAACAGTTTTGTTTCCTCCAATCTCCATTATTATTATTAAACATATGTTCATATGCATACTCAATCACACACACACACACACACACACACACACACACACACACGCTTTTTAAACTAGTGAGGAGAAGAAAGTCTTTCTCCTATCTTCACTAATGTAATCCCTTTATTGATGCTTCTGTTTGTAGTTCTGAGCTGCTCACTTTCAATCTGAAATTCTCCTATTGTGTTTCCTGCAGGGTGAGTTTGCTTAAAGTGAATTCTTACTCTTTATTTGGGAATGCCTTTATTTTACCTTCATGTCTGACATATGGTTATAAAAACACATGAAGTTAGGAGGGTGTACGAGGACAGGGCTGGATTTTAGAAGGAAAGAGGGAAGAGTGGGGAGTGAATATGATCCAGATACATTGAATTCATGTTGGAAATTCTCAAAACAATTAATGAAATCATTTTATTTTTGAAAAGAACCATGGTTTCTTAACAAAATTTTCTTTTTGATGCTTGATTTTTTTTAAAAAAAAATGTACAATGACAAATTACACACGTATACATTATGGGATACAAAGTGATACTATGATTTATTAATACAATGTGGAGTAATTAAATCAAGCTCAGTTTTTAAAAATTCATTTTTGGGAGACTTTAGCCACTATTTCTTTAAACAATTGTTCCTTTTTCTTCTGTCCTATAATACATGTATTGATGTGCTTAATGACATCTGACATTTTGCTGACGCCTCATAAGTCTGTAAAATTTAAAAATCAACAAAATGTACCTAGATGCATTTTGTAAAGATAAAGCTCTCTGGTTTAGTTGGAGGGTGGCAGTTTACATCACTCTTGATCTTCTCTCTCCACTTGTTAATGGAACTGCCCATATAACTTCACCTGGGTATTTCTCTTTTCACATGGAACTACTGAAGCCACTGGTAGGTCCCTCCAGAAACAAAAAGAGGGCAGTGTCAGGATTTGAGATGTATATGGGGCCAGCGATTCTTTGACATAGTATGTCTTAGGATGTCAGGAGAGGAAAGGAAGTGTCAGGGATTATTAGTCAGTCATGGGTTCATACAGTAATTCCCCACCTATTGAGATTTTCATGGAAATTCAGTCACTACTGAACTCTAGTAGTGGGAGTGCTAAGTTGGAAATGAAAAAGAACAAACTGCTAGGAAAACAACTAAGAGCTGTTACACAGCCAGCTGTCACATGCTTGTACACATCCAGGTGGCAGTTGTGCACAGTGTAGATAATAAGAAAAAGAAGACAAAAGCAAGAAAAAGTCAGAGCTGGGCAGTTGTGGCACATAACTCTAATCCCAGCACTTGGGAGGCAGAAATAGGTGGATCTCTTGAGTTTGAGGCCAGCCTGGTCTACAAGGTGAGTTCCAGGACAGCCTGGTCTAACACAGAGAAACCCTGTCTTGAAAAACAAAGCAAAACAAAAAGAGAAAGCAACAGGCTAATGAGAACAGTGGGGTTGCTGGCTTTCCTTTCCTTTCCTTTCCTTTCCTTTCCTTTCCTTTCCTTTCCTTTCCTTTCCTTTCCTTTCCTTTCCTTTCCTTTCTTCTTTGTGTGTGTGTGTGTGTGTGTGTGTGTGTGTGTGTGTGTGTGTGTGTGTGTGTAATTTTCAAGGATGCCTTATGAATTGGAAACAAGGACTGTTGGCACTAAATGAAAATTAAGTATTAACAACAAAGGAGCTTGTTCCTCTAAGGTCCTCTAAGTTAGTTTGGTTTGGTTATTCAACACTGTCTTGGTGAAGAGAAAAAAGTTAGAAAAAGCATGCATGCATTATCTTCTGCAGTTCCCTTGTAAGTCACTTCTAGAATTTATACATGTGTCCCTTTACTTATACACATCCCTCCCAACCCCAGAAGTTTATTTTCTTAAGAAAAGAAAACAGTGTTTGTGACACAGTACAGCTGAGAAGAGCATGTTCTATTCTTGTGAGTCTCGGGCACACACACACATAGCTGCTGAAGGCAGTGATACTCTAGACCGTCTTATTTTCTCCCAGTGTTGGTTCTCATGCTCAAGAGGGCCCAAGAGCCTTTTCTGGGGAAAAGGAAATCTGGGAAGAAAGACCTCACTGGGGGCTGGAGCTTACTGCTTACCAGGCAGTGGTGGTGCATGCCTCCACTCCCAGCACTCAGGAGACAACGGCAGGTGGATCTCTGTGAGCAGGAGTTCAGTCTGGTCTACAGAGTGAGTTCCAGGACAGCCAGGGCTACACAGAGAAACACACCCCATCCCAACAAAGAAGATAAAGCTGAAGAAGTTCTCACAGAAAGTAGAACAAAAACTAAAGGGGATTAATACCAGGAAAGAAAGGATACAACAATTAAAGATCTAACATCTCTGGGTGGAGATATAGCTCGGTAGAAAGGGCACTTGCTGCACATGCAGAGGGTCCAGATTCCCTTCCCAGTACCCACAAGGCAGCTCACAACCATCTGTAACTCCAGTTACAGGCATCCAATAACTTCTTTGTGGGCACCAGACACAAACATGGTGTATGAATGTATGTGCCACAAAAACTCATAAACATAGAACAGAAATAAAAATTTGAGCTCTAACAAAAATGAGGAAAAGTTATTGATAAAAGAATTAAAGGAAATCTTCCAAAATGAAGGACAAGAAAAATGCAAAGATTCTTTAAAGAATCAGCAAAAATATTTGGGAAGAGCCCCACAACAGGCAGCTTATCATATGTAATACATATTATATATGATATTATATAATTATATATTATCATATATATTATATATATTACAAAGTTGTACAAGACTGAAATAAAGAGAAGATTCTGAGTTTCGAGGGGGCAAATGTGCTTGTACACACAGATCAGCATTGGAGAAGTCAGGAAAGCTAAATTCACACTCATTCTTCAAAGGAAAGAGATGTTTAACCTCCTCCTAGAATGCTGGGAATGGATGTACTTTACAATCTAGCCATTCTTTGCTGTTGATGGGACAAGCTCTGCTTGTGTCTCTCAGAATTTATACTTATCCCAGACCCTTTCCCCCTAAAACTGTGAGCATTACTTCTAGACCATAAAACTCATCCTGTGAGAGATATCATTTGTGCCCTATAAGAGCCTAAGTGACCTGTATGTGATCTTATGACCAGGCCAAATCCCCCCTCCCACAAGGATTATGTTTACCTCATTCTTCCTATATAGTAGCTCTCAACCTGGGGGAATGAATGATCCTTCCACAGGGGTCACCTAAGACTATGTAAAACACAGGTATTTGCAATTCATAACAGAAGCAAAATTACAGTTTTGAAATAGCAACAAAATAATTTATGGTTGGGGATCATCAGAACACAAAGAACTGTATTCAAGGGTCACAGCATGAGGAAGGTTGAGAACCACTGCCTTAGATTCTTATCTTGAGCATTATCCCTAAGTCAACAAGAACTCCCCTTACAGATGAAGCCATATGTTCTTTGTAAACAGCCTCAATATAAACATATCTTAGGCCTTGTACTCATGGAGCTGAGTCAATTGTTATCTGAAAAAAACGTTTTTCCAGTATTGTGCTATGCTCAAATATAGCAAAAACAAATGAGCTGAGGTCCAACTCTTGAAGCCTCGCCCAACACCAGTTTTCTAAATTGGGCTGACTGAGTTTCATGCTTCCCTCACCCCAACTGTTTTCCCTACTGGCTGTAGTTCTACAAGTTTCCAGAAAGTAAAGCAGGATAGAAACAAAATGACTTCAGACTTCCCAATGGTAACACTAGAAACCAGAAAGTCACTGGGACCAAAAAACAAAAACAAAAACAAAAACAAAACAAAAAACCCAAAACAAACAAACAAAAAATCCTCAAAGAAGTTATTCCCAATTAGAATTCCATTGTCGTCAAATTATCAAGCAAGTCTGAGAAAAACATCAAGATGCTTTAAAATGTACATTTAAAGATACCATCCAGATGCGTTTTCTCCAAAAGCTACTGCTAAATTAACACAGAACGAGGTAAATCAATACAGGACTAGAGAGGTGGGAAATTCAAACCTAGAACACCGAAGTGCCTGACTGTCCTGAGGGCAGAGCACAGACTGTGAAAGTAAAGGGAAGAGCTTCTCAGAACAGTGTAAGCAAAAGGAGACTAGGGAAGAGAGGCCCTGGGCTAACTGCACGGTCAGCTGTGAAGAGCCACAGGATCTATGAGCTGAATTGTCAATAATGAGCTAACCAAAAAGAACAATCTATAAAGGAAGATGGGAGATCAAGAAAGTAAAGGCATGTGGTGATATCTTGCTTGTACAAATAAAGCCTGTCTAAAGATCAGAGAATGGAGCTTGCTACTAGCTAACCACAGAATAGAGGTCTGGAGGTCTGACAGACAGACGGAAAGTGAGATGGCTGGGCGGAGAGAGGACATATGTGGGAAGAAACAGGAATTAGCTCCCTTATTCACCTAGATGCTAAGGAGGTAAGCATCTTGGCTTATCCTTCTGATCTCTCAGCACTTTCCTCTATATCTGACTCTGTGGGTTTTTATTATTTAGATCATTTAAGAACTCCTTTTTACAAAGGCATAATCTCAATTTGCCACGGCAGTCTGCACAGAGGAACGAGCTGTTCTGCAGTTTGAAGCCTCTCTTTTGCCCCCGCTCCTACTTCTGTGTTCAGGATCTTGCTCTATAACCGAGCCTGATGTTGAATTCAGTCTGTTTTCCTTAGCCTCCTGAAGAGCTAGAATTACAGGCCTGTACCACTGTGCCCGGCTACATCAAGCAATGCAGAAAATGGAGAAAACTAACAAAGCCTTTTAGCGGTCAAAGCACAGGTGTAAGTAGGATGGGTCCAGGGAAAGGGGATTTCAGACCGTCTTTCTGTAATAAACTTACTACTTAAGTCTGTGAACAATAAGCTAATGTCTAAAATTGTGTTTTACTTCATAAAAATGAAAGAGAAAGACATCAAAAGATAAAGGAATTAGTGATTTCTATATAGATGCTAACCAGCTCCAGACTTCAGTCTGTCCTCTACTGTTTTTTTTTTTTTTTAAATAAGCAACTGCACACCAATATGTATGTAACTTGAGTATGGCCTATGCTCATTCATTCATACGCAAGTGTGATTTCATAGGGAATTTTCTAGACCTTACCTCAAGCAGAGCTGCTGCAGGATCACCCTGTAGGCTTTTTCCAAGCTTGTCAACTTCATCCAACAGGAACACTGGATTGTTAACTCCAACAGTCTTTAAGCCATTGATGATGCGACCAGGCATACTGCCCACATAGGTGCGCCTGGAGAGAGCAGCAATGAGGGTCAAGAGGCAAAGGGCAACACCACTGACAAGTGAGACCTTGGGACTGGGAAGTCCTTAGTTCTCATCAGCACACAGAAAGAAAGCTATGTACACAAAAGCATTACGGCATGTCAAAAAGATGCTAAATTCAAGTCTAATTTTCTGATGGATTTTAATTGTGAGTTGCCCATGACATTGGAAGAACTATTAGTTACATACATAGTTCTAGTTAAGAGAAGGAGAGAGAGAGAGGGAGGGAGGGAGGGAGGGAGGGAGGGAGAGAGCATGAGAGAGAGGGGCAAATCTCTAGTTTTAAAAAACAATCCGAGGTAAACAGTACATCTATCTATCAAGACTCCATGACCATGGCCTACTCCTGCCCCACATGCACTAAATGGCATGACTCAGTCCAGTCTGGTATTACTGGGTGAAAATGTCCGGGGCTGTGTTGTCACATCTGAATCAGATTTGTTATGTAACTACAGCAGATATAAGCATGTCCACCCAACGTAAGAGGCGCCTTTCCCCAGAGGGGGCCAGCGTTCTGCAGCACTCTGCCTCCACCAGGCAGAGCAGACCCTGCTTCTGGAAGGGCTTCAAGGGCAGCCTGCCTGGAAGGAAATGAGCAGCAGCAGTTAGGTCATACCCACACAACTACAAAGCCCATTTATGGAGCAGGCCTCAGCTCTGCCACATGACTGCACAAAGCAGGGCAGAACAAAAACAGTGACCTTGGGAAACACAAAGCCTGAAAAACTCATGGGAACAGCTTTTCTCCTGGGCAGGTGAACAGTACTGGAGTGGATACAATAGTGTTCTTTTACGATAAGAAATTAGCACATTCAAGGTTTCAGAATGGATGTCTGGGGATGTAGAGCACTTGACTAGCAATGCACAAGGCCCTGGGTTTGATCCCTAGCACTACCTAAGCTAGGCAGCAGGATCAGAAGTTCAAGGTCATCCTTGTTTCTATAGCAAGTAAAGATGGCCTGAGATACAAGAGACCTTGTCTTAACAATAATAATCATCTTTGTGAGAGCCAGGGGTAATGAATGAGTCTAAGGAAATAGAGTCTTCCAGGCCACAACAGGATTGATGCACATATGAACGCATAGAGACAGTGGTAACACACACACACAGGACTTGAACAGGTTCATGCCAGCTGACGGGGAGGTTAGCATGGGCTACCACACCTAACCAAGAAGCTATCTGCAATTGGTATCCACTGGCAAGGGGAAAATAGTTTTCTCTAAGGCAGTCTCCCTCAGTGTAGTAGCCATACCTCAGGGCAGGCTCCACACCCAGGAATAATTAGTTGGCCAACACAAAATAAACTCGATATTATTTTTGGAGACTTTTTGTCTCATTATACTTGGTTTGGGCTCTTTTTTTTTTTTTTTTTTTTTCTTTTCTTTTTGGGTCTTAGTCTTATTGGTCTTCTGCTTGTTTATGCTGATTTTCATTTCTATGGTTTGGTGGGGGGATTGTTTCTGTTTTGTTTTTGTCTTTGTTTTGAAAGAGAACATTCATTAAGTTGAGTGGGTACAGAGATGAGGAGGATTTGGGAGGAACTGGAGTAAGGGAAAAATACAATCAAAATATATTGTGTGGAAAAAGTTTAACAAAAAGTTTAAACATTAACAGTAACAATAATAAATTTGAGAATCAAATATAGAAAGGACTGTGGTGTTATCTTTCTTGCACAAATAAAGCCTGCCTGGGGGTCAGAGAATGGAGCTTGTCACTAGATAACCAGAGAGGTCTGGAGGTCTGTACAGACAGGTAGGAAATTAAATAGGTGGGCAGAAACAGGATATAAGAAGGAACAAACAAGAAATCATTCTCTCCTCTATGGAGATGCTTAGGAGGTAAGGTGCTGAGGCTTTCTCCTTCTCTCTGATCTCTCAGACAAGCTTCATTTGTGCAAGAAAGATACCATCACAAAGGACAACATGAGAAATCATTAAACTTTTTCAAACTATCTAGTGAACACAGACTCACTACTACTTTGATTGTTTAAATGTGGCAGAAGAGAAAATTGTTTAACTTTCAAATTCTCTATTGGCCATTTCTTGCTTTTCTGGTTTTGATAAGATTTCAAAAACTAGTACTTACAATTTTATGCCTAAAGTCAGGGGAGAAAATGATATCCCCGGGCCCTTTCTAGAGCACAGCAAACAAACAGGTCCTTACTATGGCTCACTTTCCCCCAAAGCCCACAGAAAAGATTCTCTATCTAGAGTTATGGTTCATCACAGTCTACCTGCCAGCAACTTCCTCAACAGCAGCCAGTCTTCTCTTGCTTCATTTATAAACAAGATATCATAATATTAAGCAGAAATGGTAATATTACAGTTTTGTTGCTTTAAAAATGGTATCACTACTACCATCATCATCCCCAATGAGAGGCTGGATGGAAGCTCAGTGGCTAAGGAAGCTTATTGCTTGCTCTTCCAGGGGCCTGAGTTTGGTTTCCAGCACCAACGTCAAGCAGCTCAGAACCACCTCTAACTCCAGCTCTAGATCTGACATCCCTTTCTGGCCTCTGTGGGCACTGTACTCACATGAACAAATATACACACAGACACACTTCAAAAATAAATCTAAAACAAAATATACAATGAAAGTCTAGCAGCAAAAATAAATAAATATGCAGATGAATAAAATTGATAGTGATTGTCTTTGTAAGAAAGAAACAAGCATTTTTTTCCTTAATTTTTTTCCCCTACAATCTCTATTAATGGTGTGGCGTGGCGGTAGTGATATGTGTGGATTTATTTCATTATGCAAAAGCTTTAACTGAGAAAAAGGGAGTTTGAGGGAAAACAGCATTAGTTTTGGAAACTCTGACTACCCATGTGCATTTACATGTAGCTATGCTTCAAATCTGAAAAAAACACTAAGGTTAAAGGAGATTTCAATGGTCTTCACAAGAAAAAATGTGATTTAAATGTATCATGTCTAAGTAAATTTGATTGTTAATCTTCCTGCAGTCATTTCTAAATCTTTATAAAGACAATTTGAACTTACCTAAAGGGCTGAATTCCAAAATGCAATTAGGTTTTAACCTTACATGAATTCACAGAACACTCAGAAACCATGTTAGCACAGTGCTAAATAAATAAATAAATAACATGAGGGGATACAAAGATGTGTAAGACACACAGTAAAACCTCTGGGTCACAGCTTGTTTTAACACACAGGTTGGCTGTTCAGTCAAAAATGTTTGAAAATAGAAGTGTTTTGGATTTAATTTTTTCTGGTTTTAGAATATTTGCATATATGTGTAACACATGTTTTGGGACTAGGATCCATATCAACACAAAGACATTTATGTTTCATGTATTCTTACACATAAAGCATTTGCACAGATAGCATACAGGCAATTTTTGCAATATTTTTAAAGTACCTACATTAAAAAATTATTTTATTGTTTTATATGTATGGACAGTTTGAATGTCTGTATGTATGTGCCACATACATGCAATGTCTTAAGAAGCTAGAAGAAGACATCAGATGCCTAGGCTCTTAAGTTTCAGGAAGTTGTAAGGTTTTAGTAATAAAACTCAAGTCCTCTGGAAACTGTCAATGCTCTTAGCCACTATTCCACCCCTTACCCCTTAAGAGCACATATATTTTGATTAAGATGTGTACTTGAAGCTAGGTATGCAGTTTTCCACTTGGGCATCATGTCAGCACTCAAAACTTTTTGATATTTTGGAGCACTCCAGATTTACAGATTGAGGATGCTCAAGCTGTATTTTTGTTATATATCTTCAGATGTGTTAGAAGTGGCATGAATTAATCACTAAGAGGACATATATATTGTTGTATATATTAATAAGGGAAGCTTAAACTCAGGCCTGCATTACTTCCTTTTCTTGTTGCCTTGACAAGACATAACTTAGAGGGAAGATTTGCTTCAGTTTATAGCCTGAGGGAGGGTTAGTCCATAATTAATGGTAAGGAGCTTGAGTATGAGGCCATTACAAAGCAGAGAGAGATGAATGCTCAATTCACTTTCTCCTTGTTACTTTATTTATGTATTTATTAAGACAGGGTCCCATTATGTAGCCCTAGTTGTCCTGGAACTCATTCTGTAGACCAGGTTGGCTTCAAACTCACAGATATCTGCCTGCCTCGCCTCCCAAGTGCTGGGATTAAAGGCGTGCACAACTATGCTTGGTCCACTTTCTCTTTTTTTATTCATTGCAATTGGTGTTGCCCACATTTAAATTGGGGTTCTTTAACTGAATTAACTGAAAACCTCCCTTGTACATAGACCCTGAGGTTTGTCTCCTAGGTGATCTAGATCTTGTCAAGTTGACAGTCAGTATTAAACATGGGGGTGGGGGGCGGTAATTAAATCTGTTTTAGAAGACTAATGCAAAGGCAGGTGGTGAGGAGGATATGAGTAGGTCTAATGTACTCTGATAAAAAAATAATACTAAGAACTTACTGATACAGCTATTTTTGCTTCGTAGAGGAACAGATAGTTTATTTATAACCATCCTATTTCAGTTGCAGATGAAAATTTATCAACATAGAAGTTACAAGATTTTCTTTTCATCTTGTTTTACATGTGACCCACTGATAGATAATTTGCAATGAAAGAACTTTATTATCTGTACATGTAGGAAACAGAGTTGTTTCAAAGAGTCGATATCAGCAGTGATTTGAGATATATTGTAAGGACAAGTATTTGGTTTTTTAAATCAAAGAACAACACATAAGAAACAGACTAGTTGGGTATTGGTGGCACATGCCTTTAGTCCCAGCACTCGGGAGGCAAAGGCAGGTGGACCTCTGTGAGTTTGAGGCCAGCCTGGTCTACAAAGCTAGTTCCAGGACAGCCTCCAAAACAATACAAAAAAACCCTGTCTCAAAAAACCAAATAAATAAATAAAGAAAGAAAGAAAGAAAGAAAGAAAGAAAGGGAGGGAGGGAGGGAGGGAGGGAGGGAGGGAGGGAGGGAGAGAGGGAGGAAGGAAGGAAGGAAGGAAGAAAGAAACAGATTTATGGCTTTTGAGATGGCTTTGATGTTAAAGTGCTTGCTAGACAAACAAGAGGACCAGAGTTCAGAACCCAAGAACCTATATGTAAGTGCCAGGCGGTATGCAGGTTGTCTGTAATCCCATCCTCAGACAGTAGAGACAGATGGCTAAGGCAAGCTGGCTAATAAAATTAGCTCAACTGGCAATCTCTGCTCAAGGTCTGACTGAGAGATCCTGCCTCAAAGAATAAGGTGGAAGTAATTAAAAAGATTCCTGACATCAACCTGGGGTCTCCACATACACATGAGCTCAAACACACATGCCCATACACATGAGAGCACATATACATACATGCACAACACACACACACACACACACACACACACACGTACACGCATGAAAAGACAAAAAAAAAAAAAAAAAAAAAAACATAAAAAACCATCCCAGACTTACGCAAACACAATTTCATAAACTTCATCCTTTAGGAAATTTTTCATATTGTATTTCTGATAACTCATGTATTTAATCACAAAAAACAACAGTAATGGGAATTTTGTGGCTTATAGACAGAAAAATATGCATAGAGATAAAACTGCATGTGTGAATTAATAGCCACACTTTACTTCATTCTTCCTTTAAGCCACGGAAAATAATATGAAGAAAACAACAAGCTCCTTTCATCAGATCATTATTTAACACATAAATGTAAGTCAAGCCTTTCTTCTTCTCCCCTATCTCTCTCTCACCTCATCATTTTTCAACTATTAAAATAAAGTCTTGAGTTGTTTTTAAACCAATCCCTGACTTACTAGCACCTTCCTTTTCTATAAACAGGTGATACTAGCAAATGACTGGCATTCCATGCATGGGAAAATGGTTATTGATTGAGGGAGACCGTGCAAAGCAACCATGTTCCCTTCTATCTCAGAATGCAGAGCAGTGGCACCTACTCTGAGGCTAAGGAAGAACAAAACTTCCCAGCAATGCCAATACAGGACATGTGACCAATACTGAGATGCCAAAGCCTGAGTGTTCCCTAAAGGCTTCCAATGTCACATGAAATTACATGTCCTCCTGCCTCCTTCTAGCCACCTTTAGTCCATAACTGGGATGTGGCCCCACACTTGGTCCTCACTGCCTCCATTCCTTAGCAAGCACACCACACTGTCCATGAGCCTCCAACAGGTTTTCAAAGAAAAGCTGTGACTGGGTTTTAGTGCTTTATATTTATGCCCAACAGCACAAGGGTAGACTGTTGTACTGTTCAATAAACTACAGAAAATAGATGCCTAGAACATAGTTGAAGTCAGACTGAATTCACAACCAAACCTAAATATGTTTTGCAGAAGGGGATATCAATCACATTCTCTATCTACACCACCCATTTCTAAATGAACTCATAGCTACAAACATTTTAGGCAATGGAGACCATAAATTTTAATTTTCAGTAGACTTAGCTCTCAATACAGTTCTATAATACATAAAGTATATTTACTTGAAAATTAATGACAAATTTTATTTGCAAGCAAAAATTTAGATCAGACATGTGATCAAATTCAACTATGTCAGTAAGAAATGCTGAGACCCTGCATGTCGGTAATACCAGCATTTGGGAGGTGGAGGCAGAAGGGTCTTCAGTTTAAGGCCAGCCTTGGCTGCATAGTAAGTCCAAGGCTGAACTGGTTTATAGGAGCCCCTCATCTCAAAACATACAAGAAATTAGTGACAAGACCCATGATAGTTTATGTTCACTACTAGGCGAAAGACTTTTTTCATAATTCTGCTACATAAATAATAACACCAAGAATAAGACAATTTGTTTGAATACAACTTAAAAATCAAATTACTGTTTATAAAAAGTCATATTGAAGCTTATAAACCTAGACCCATTCTCCTGAGGGTTTACATTTAAAATCATAACAAAGCTAAGGTTTGAAGTAAAAATGCAGAGCAGAGATCTGTGTAAATCCAAGAATGGTAGTAAGAAGCAATGAGACCTTGCATGCCGGTGTGCCAGGCACTGCGCATTACCGAATTACCCTATCAACCACGTACACACAACACAAACTCCCTAACACTGCCTAAACCCCATCAGACACAGTACAGTGAGGAACTAAGAAAGGAAATAATACAAAATGAGAGTGTACAAATCAAATCACTGGGAAGGGGTAAGCCTCATGAGTTTTGTGGTCAAAATCAGATTTCAGCCCCCAAATTCTCTGCCATTGCTCCACAAATAAGGGTGAGATTTCATTATAAAAATGAACTACAGCCTCTAGTGGCACTAGTGTGAACAAGACAGTCTAAGTTAAAAAAAAAAAAATCTTTTGAAATTGTCAGAAGAATGACCCAAATCAATTCTCTGGCCTGATGTATACTCTCATCCCTTATTAGACCCTTTGCAGACTTTTTCTTTTATGTATATTCCTCATTTGTGAAGAGAATAATCTTTTTTTTTCTTTGTTTAAACAGGGTCTTAAGTAGCCCAGGTTGGTCTCAAACTTGGTATACAGCTATGGCTGGCCTTGATCTCTTGGTCTTTCTGCTTCCACCTCCTAAATGGTAGGATTACAGGCATGGACCACCCAGAAAATAACCATTTCTCAGAGAAAAGTTTTTCAAACAGTTTCCCCATCATTACCTAAGGTCAATATGATCCCTGTGAAAAGGCTACTGGGAAAATAGGATGTTAAAAGTGCATCATATACTTACACCAGCAGTTCAGGATTTCTAAGTTTTACATTCTCTTCATGCCAGGCTGTATCGCTGAGGTACACTGCAACCCCCACCCACAACACACACACACACACACACACACTCTAGGTGTGTGTTCTCACAGTTTGCAACTGCCATGAAGCGCTCTGACCACAGAGTATAGACCTGGGCTTCCCTAAAGCCTCTTCTAATCAGGCCAGCAGGGAGAACCACAGAGCCAAATAATGGGAAGGACAGCGCAATCTAATTATAATAATGTATAAGTAATTGTGGGTGCCCATAAAGACAGCTGCACTCCATCTTGGCACAAGGGAAGAGAGTTCAAAGCTGTCAGCAAGTCACAAGACCTAAAGGTCAAAGGTGTGGCTACAGTAAGGATGCTTTGGCTGTCTTAGTCTAAATAACAACAGACCTGAATCTGAGGTGTGGCTACTCCTAATTGCCAAGGCTAAGGAAGGAGAAGTTGAATCTGAGGTATGGCTACTCCTGACCTCAAGGCTAGGGAACAAGAAGTTAGAGCTAAGGTATAGTTACTGAACCCTTAGAATAAGTGAGGAAGAAAAGTTTGTTCCATATACATGATACTGTGTTCCCTTTTTGGTATATTTAAGAGTGGTGAAAAACTGGTGGCATTTCAGCATTGACTGATTTGCCCTCCTGACCTTTATTCTGTCTATCTTTATTGTCTATAGTTAGCCTTTCCCTCATCCACACTCCCCCACTCAGGTACGGACTTGGGGCCACTCGTCTGGCTCCGATTGCAGCCCTGCCAAGACCTCTCCCGACAATTGACAATTAATGTAGCTTAATCAAATATAATACTCTTATAGTCTATTTCTTTAACAGAAAGTGAGTTCAGTGTGTAAGGTAAGCTGCAATGGTTACGCGAACCTTTTCCCTTAGTGCAGCTTGGTTTTCATAAAGAAAGACTGAAGGCAGAACAAATTTGCTCTCAAAGATTGCTCACCTCCTCATATCCACCCATAGCACTGTGATTATTCTTTTAAAGGCTAAAAGGTTATTGTCATTAGTTAGGTAATGCTACTAGTCCAATCATAAAGTAAGTTACAATTCTATTCAAGTATGACTGCAGAAAGCCAAGGCATACACTAGTCAGCCCATGGTACAAATGTCAGTTAAATCATGAAGCAGAATCAGAGGTGAGGCTGAGAGCAGTGTTTTACCTGTGTCCTCGAATGTCAGACTGGTCACACACGCCCCCAAGGGCAATCCTGTGGAACTCTCGACCCAGAGTCTTGGCCACTGATCTCCCCACACTTGTTTTGCCTACTCCAGGAGGGCCAACAAAACAGAGGATTGGGCCCTTCAGGTTGTTTTTCAGCTGTCTGACAGCCAAGTACTCCAGAACCCTCCTCTTCAATTTTTCCATAGCGTAATGGTCATTGTCCAGAAGAATCCGAGCTGCCCGAATGTCCAAGCGGTCTGCCAAACAATCCAATAGAAGTCATTTCAATACTTGGAACTTTTAAGTGAAATAACTCTTTCAAGCTTTGTAAGAGCCTAAATATTAGAGAGAAGACTGATGAAAAATAGATTTGGATCACTTGAAGTCTTCAAACAGGTTATGCTAGCTAGTTTTGTTTTTGTTTGTGTGTTTGTTTGTTTGTTAACTTGGCACAAGCACGAGTCATCTAAGAAGAAGAAACTTTTGTGTTCCATTTTCTTGATTGATGACTGATATGGGATGGTCCAATGCATTGTGGGTGGTGTCACCCCTCAGCTGGTGGTCCTGAGTACTATAAGGAAGTAGGATGAGCAAGCCATGAGGAGCAAGACAGTGAATCTCACCCTTCCATGGCCTCTGCATCATCTCCTGCCTCCAGGCTCCTGCCTGACTTCCCTGGATAATGGACTATCAATTATAAAAAGAAATAAGCCTTTTCCTCTCCAAGTTACTTTTAATTTGGTGTTTATTACAGCAATAGAAAACAAACTAAGATAGCGACCTCCATTGTGTTTGATAATTCTATTTAAGATTTAGTGTCTCCATTAAAACCCTATGGTCAAATCATGTAATTTGTAATGATTTTCTACATATTCATTATTTTTTGTGGGGTATGTTTCCATATAATTTATTGTGCTGCCATTTTTTCCTTTGGGGGAGAAAAGGGGTGGTGGGCAGAAAGATGGCTCAGAGGGTAAAAGCGCTTGCTGCACAAGCCTGACAACCCAGAAACCACATAAATGTAATGGAGAAAACCAAGCCACACAGTTGTCCATTGACATCATCCCCTTCAGGTAATAACACAAATGTAAAGAGTATTTTGGTCATTTCAGTAGTACTATTATATAATCCCTTCCCTAATCTAAAAACTCTATAAAAAAAAAAAAAAAACAAAAAAAAACAAGAAAGCAGTTATGTATAATCTTCTCCTAACAATGTGATATGTTGTTTCAGATGGTGTATGAGCTTACATATGTATTTTTCAAAATAAGATCTTATAAGGGTTTCTATAAAATGCTTTTCAGCAATACTTTTTGGCCTCTTTACAGTGTATTAATTATCCATATTCACTTAACATTTCCTACACTGGACTCAAAACCACATTAAAACACTCATATGCCATAACCATGTGGGATGTTTTACTGAGACAACAGATAGTTTACATATACAAATCAATAAATATCCACATTAGCAGAATGCAAGCCAAATTCATATAATAATCTCAATAAATACAGGAAAGCATTTGACAAAGTTCATTATTTTAAAGTTTTTCAAGACAGGGTTTCTCTGTGTAGCCTTGGAGCCTGTCTGGTCTTGAAGTCACTGAGATCTACTGTCTCTGCCTCCCCAGTGCTTGGATTAAAGGCATGTGCCACCACCACCCAGCAAAGTTCACTTTATTTTTCATGATAAAAATTCAGCAAACTTTGGGGTAGATGCTGCTAACCAAGGAGGAGGCTGGAACTGACCCAGGATAAGGCACTCAGAGGCAGGCAGCCCCACAACACATGGGCCAAGCTGTGGAAGCAGGGAGGAGGCTGGGACTGCCTCAGGTTAAGGTGCCCAGGCTACTAAGAGAAAGAGTATAATTTTTACATAGGGTTGTGGCCACTGGTATGTTGCCAGTGCTTCAGTAGATGGACCCACACCATGTGTACAGGGGAAACATTAGGCAGATTCAGTGGGCTACACAATAATCAAAAAGCATGGTTTTGACATTAAAACATTCATAAGAATGCAATAGAACAGAGCCCAGTAATAACCCATACATATAATGGCCAAATAATTTTCAATAAGGCCTTCAAGACTGCATACTAGGGAAAGGATAGTCTCTTCCAACAAATGCTGTAGGGAAAACCAGATAGTGCATGCAGATGAATGAAAAGTTCTAGAGTTGTTCTATGAAATGATTAATTCAGAAACTGATATCAATGGCAAGTCATCAAATGCAAAATCAAGAGTGGGGCATGTTGTACATACTTACAATCCTAGTATTGGACAGGTGGAAGGCAGGCGGATCCTCCTTAGTTATACAGTGAGTTCAAGTAAAACTGGCCTACATAATACCTTGTCTCAAACAAGCAATAAAACAAATTATACCAAGTAATAGTGAGAATATGGAGAAATGGAAGCCCTCATACACTGTTACAGGAATGTGACGTGGCATGTCAGAATTAAAAGCAGTACAGGGGTTTCTTTTGGAAGGGTGGAAGTGGTGAGCTTGTACTTTTGCACCAGTCTACCATTCAAGGAAGTCAGTGCAGGAACTCAAGGAGGTGACACAGAGGCCATGAGGGATTGCTGCTCGCTGGCTTGTTCCCCACAGCCTGCTCAGCCTGCTTTCTAACACATCCAGAACCACCAGCCCAGGGATGGCAGCACTCACAATGGGCTGGGCCCTCCCCCATCAGTCACTAGTTAAGAAAATGCCTCATAGGCTTGCCAGTCTTATGAAAGTATTTTCTCAACTGTGGTTACTTATTCTAAAATAACTCTAGCTTCTGTCAAGTTGGAAAACAAAAACAAAAACCAGGACAGCCTAAAAACAATAAACACATTTGTTAGATCTGAGAAATAGAAAAAAATAGTCTGAGGGATGTTTTTGTTTCCTTTTTGATAAATTCTAGTCTCACGGAATCTGACAAACCTCTTCTGGTCTTCTTGGACACTGCACACATGTGATACACAGACCACATGGAGCCAAACATCCATACACATAAAATAAAAAAAACTTTTAAAAATGTTGCTAAGAGCAGCTGTTACACATTTTGGTCACTTCTCCCTCTCCAACTGTGGTTCTCTGTCACACACACATACAGATTAGAAGAACACAATGAGGGTTGGAGAGATGGCTCAGTGGTTATAAGCACCAGTTGCTCTTCCAGAGGACCCAGGTTCAATTTCCAGCACCTACATGGAAGCTTGTAACAGCCTGTAACTGCAGTTCCAGAGGATCAGACACTGCCATACAGACAAAACCCCAATGTACACTAAATAAATAAATAAATCTGAAAAATAGAAGAACACAATGAACGGGAATTAACTTTGGGAAGTGATGGATATACTTACAGTGTAGGTGATGGTGACAATTTCATGAGTGGTATTTTGAATTTAATCAAGATGCAATCATAACATGTATGCAACTTTTTCTATGCCACAACATCTCAATAAACTGGCTTCAAAATAATTAAAGTAAAAATCTGTTTCTGTTTGTTTTTGTGATAGTTTCCCAATGTAGCCCAGGCTGGCCTTAAGCTTAGATCCCTCCTGAGTGTAGGAATACAGACATGTACCACCACGTCCTGCTATGCTGTGTAAAATGAAAATCTGCATCAGATTTCTGAGTGACTGTGAGACTAAAAAGCGGATATCATTGTGAGCTCACCAGTTGTACTTTTGTTCCAAGGAAGCTCCACCATAAGTTCCAAATAGTTTCTAGTTAGAGCATATTCAGGCATTGACTGAGGCATTTTTTTGAGTCTGTGGGGAAAAATATGTAGTCAACAAGTTCAAGAACACAATAATTCCACAATAACAGAAAAACCAAGCATGTCTCCTTATAATGCATACTTGAAAAACCTGAACAAATATTAAAGAACTAGTTGACAAGTTTAAAATCTGCATATAAATATATGTGTTTATACACACACACACACATATATATACACATGTCAGAAAATGGATGCTCTATTAAACTCCAAGGTTATCCTGAATGTGCAATCCACTGCATGTGTATGTACACACTAAATATCCATGCAAGTAAAAAATAAATAAAATATACCCTATTTTGTTAAGGTTTTCCTGACTTTTCCTATACAAGGAAAAACTGACAGTCTTCATCCCCTGGAGTTAATTAACTAATTAATTCATTGCAGTAGTGGGGACAGAACCTGGGCCTTGTACATGATAAGCAAGCATGATACTGCTGAGCTACAGCCTAGCCCTCCTCTGGAACTGATAATCTAATGAGAAAACGAAACAACAGAGCTGGGATACCCCTCAGTAGCAGAGCCATGCTTACTGTCCACAACGTCCTGGGTTAAACTCTTAGAACCACGAAACCAAAAGGGCCCTGACCTGTAAACAACACTGTAACTGAACAAAGACATTTGGCCAATTCTTTTAGACACTGAAAAGGCAACTATAGAAGTTAGGTATGACAGCAGAATACAAGCAGAGCAGATAAATTGCCTCTCAGTCTTTGAAGAAAAGATTAATGAAAGTGGTGTTAATTTAGGAGTATTGATAATGTTTTCACAGCTGAGCAAGGTGGTACATGCCTATGGTCTATTCACTTAGGAGGCTGAGGCAGGAAGATTGAGTTCAAAGCCAAGGCCAGTCTGACCTACACAGAGAGATCTTTTCCATAAAGCTGGGAAAAAGAAATGTTTCAAGATATAAGCTATACAAAGCAATGAAGAAAGAGGGAGAACATTCCATCAATCACAGATGCAAGTCAAGAATTAGAAAGGGCAGAGCTGGAGGGATGGTTTAGCAGTTAAAATCATTGGCTGCCCTTACAGAGAACCAGGGTTTGAATTCCAGCACCCACATGATGGCTCACAACCTTCTGTAACTCCAATCCCAGGGGATCCAATGCTCTCTTCTGACCTCCCCCAGACACTTATATGGGTACAGGCTAAGTACCCATATAAGTAAAAATAATAAATAAATAAAAAGAAAGAAAAGAATTATGAAGGTCAAGAAAGACAAAAGTTGGCAATGAAGTAATATGCATAGGTGGTCTAGCATAAGAATACACAAAGATCAGTGAATAAACAATAATACGGCTTTTAGTCTATGACTCAAGGCAGCATAATCAAGTTTTCCACAAGCAATAATTTTAACATTAGCAATCAAAATGAAAATACTAATGAACTTTTACCTTTTTATTTCTTTGACACACACTTTATGAGCCTGCTCTGGCATACTAGATGTTTTTATTTTTTTCTCCAGCATGACAATGTCGTCATTATCTTCTTCCTCATCCTCATCTTCTAAAGTCCCTGGGATATGTGTAATCCTCCTGATGGGGCGAATTGCTATAACCTAAGCAGAAAGTATATGTCAAAACAAATCAGAGCTGAGGCAGGAGGGCAAAGAGTTTACAAAGTCTCCAAAATATTAATAAAACAAAACAAGAAAGGCAAGAAAGGAAAGAAAAAAGAAGTGGTGAGGGAGAGGAAAAGGGAGTGTGAGAAAGGATGAGAGGGAGAGGAGGAGAGGAAAGAAGTACCAGGCTAAGGTAGGCCAGAGTGGGTGCTACATAGACACTTTTACAGCTACAGTTGGTACCTTCAGGAAATAGGTTCAGTACTACTGGGAGGCAGGTGCACACACTCATACCATAGAACTTAAAAAGCAGACCAGCATAAAGTGGGCATGGTTGTCAGTGCACACAACAGATAGGAAGTGTCTACAAGAAACACTAGGCATCAGAGGTGTCCCCTACACTTCACTACACAGCTGTTTGCTCACATGCATTGACACTTATACTCAGTAACTGTCATCCATCTCCTGCATGCAAATGTCTCTTAGCATTCCAACCTTTCCACATTAATTTTAACTTCATCTGTCTCATGACCTGTCCTGGGTGAATGCCACTTAGCTTACTTGACTTCTTGTGATAGTCTGCCTTGCTAGCAAAGGGTTATGAACCCCCCCTCTCACCACCAACCCCCTCCTCAGTTCTAGTGCTCACTAACTTCTGGCCTCTATTCCAGCATGCTCAAACTGTTCTTTTTGAGATCCAAACTCTTTTCTATGCCAGTCCAAAAAGCCTTTCCTTCTTCAAATGCTTTTTATTTATGTTTTTTCTTCCCATGACCACCCCCACCCTGCCCCATGAGACAGGGTTTCTCTGTGTAGCCCTGACTGTCCTGGAACTTGCTCTGTAGACTGGGCTGGCCTCAAACTCAGAGATCTGCCTGCATCTGCCTCCCAAGTGCTGGGGTTAAAGGCATGTGTCACCACCACCTGACTTTTCCCCATGATCTTGCTATCATTTTAAAAATACTGTATGTGTTCTCTGAATTCCCAATTCATTAGTATGAACTCCAACTATTGCTAGACAAAAATGATAGCATTTTGGGAATGTTGTTAAGAACTGAGATGAGGTTTATATGCTAAAAGAAAAGAAAATTCAGGCAATAAAAGAACTACTCTGGATACATCAAGATCTTCTGAGAAACAATGAACTTTTGTCTTCTTTCAAATTCTTCTCAAGGTTTTTGTTTTCTTGTTTATTTGTGAAATAGGTTCTTGCTATATAGTTCATGCTAGCTCCTATCACCTACACTCAAGAGATTACTTATTGCTCTCTAGTACCTAGAAATACAGATACACACTGGCTTCCAAGTTTTTCATTTCTCAAAAGAACTTAATTTTATATTACAGAGAAAAAGAAAATGTAATAAAAGAATGAGCTGGGTATGATGGCACATGTTTATAATCTTGGCAATCTTGAGGCCACCCTGGGTGGCAAAACAAGTCCCTGGAAAGGAAGAAAAGAAAGAAAGGAAGGGAGGGAGGAAGGAAGGAATATATTTACCCGTTTGTCATCATCTTGTTTGGGTTTTCGGGTTTTCTGAAGCAATTTCAGGCCTTCAATCTGTCTGACAAGCAGGGGTATGGTCATCTTGAACCGATCCTCCAGGCTCACAGCATCTAAGATCTAGGAAGAGTGAGTCAAATTAATAGCACCTTTTCCAGAAACACACATTCTAAACACAAGCAGGTAGAACCATGAGTTAAGTCCTTAAATTATAAGAAAGGCAAAACTGTAATCCACATGGCCCTGACCTCACTGGGGCCCTACTAGGGTGGAGTGGCAGTGCCTGGGCAGTTGCCACCGAGCTGACGAGGCAGAGCTGTGTAAGGTGAGGCACTCTGTATTGTGATAGGCCTCATCTCTAGTCCAGCCTGAACCTCTTACCTCCGAGCCACTTCGGGCACCTTGGCCACACTGGGCCTGCGTGGGAACTATGTATGGGATGCAGCCAGTGTACATTTTCAGTGTACATTCCTCTAAACTAAAAGAACCTCAACAATTCCATTAATAATCATGATAGGAATCAAGCTATAGCATGGCTAACACCACCAAATTAACTGTATTATCAACAAGGTGGAAATGAGCACAATTTTAAAAAAGACTCAAACAAAAATACTGGCTTTTATTTTAAAAGGTCAAATAGCCCATGATCAAGAACTAAGTATAAGCTGGGTTTGGTATAGGAAAGAAAAGAGGGAGTGAACCAAACATGATTGATTTCAACTGTTCTGAGAATTAGTCTATGCATAGTTTGGATCTCAGCAAATTCTAGGTTCAAAATATTAATTTGTATATGTGTCTGAGTATGTATGCATAGAGTGTGTGTGTGTGTGTGTGTGTGTGTGTGTGTGTTTATAGTGTACATGCAGACGTACATGGAGGCCAAAGGGGTTTCAATGTCAGATATCTTCTATTATCTCTTTCCAACTCCTCTTTTGAGATAGGATTTCTCAGTGAACCAGCTCTTGCCATTTTGGCTAGATCCTCACTAGCCAGTGAGCTCCCAGGAGCCACTGTCTCCTGAAGTCCTGGAGTTACAAATGCATACTTACTTCCACGCCTGGTTTTGACATGGATGTTAACACTCTGAACTCAGGTCCCCATCCATGCATAGCAAACAAGCACTTCACCCACTGAGCCATCTCCCCAGCTCCAAATATTAATTTTTCTATAGATGATTAACAGATCTTAAGGACAGACTGATTCGGCAGCTGCTCCCCCCATTCCCTTGGGATAATGTGCTCACTAATGTGGCAGCCAGGTGACTCCAAAGCATGCCTGCTCGCTCCTGCTTCTGCCTTTTGAATCTGCACCAACCGGCACATATCGGTTGAAGCCCTGAGTTTGGATTCCCAGGGACCATGTAGAAGTTGAATGTGCTGGCTCATCTCTACAACCTTAGCACTTGGAGGATAGGGGAAGTGCCAGGAAGATGCCCAGACCTCACTGTCAACCATTCTAGCCAACCAGAGAGCTCCAGGTTCAATGAGAGAAGGAAGGTATAAAGTGATAGAGAAAGACACTCAACATCAATCTCTGATCACTCCATAACTCCAAATATGTGACACTTAAATAAAAATTAGGTATTTACTTTTGGCTTTCTCTGTTTTCATAAACTGACCACCACTACTACTGATATACTCCCCCCGCACCCCCCAAAAAAAGCATTGATTGTGCAAACAACAATATAAACTCTGTTTTGTTTGCCTCTGGTCCTGAGACACAGTCTGGGTGTGCAATCTAAGCCAGCCTTGAACTGCTGATCCAGGGTGCTGGGATTACAACTGTGTGCTACCAGGCCTATAAAAATAACCACCTTTGAAAGTCAGCTCATATTCTTTCTTTCCACCTCCCACTTCTTCCTCCTCTTTTCTCAAGAGAGGGCCTCATGTAGCCAAAGTTGGCTTTGATATCCATATGAAACCAAGGATGGCCCTGAACTTCTGACCTCTCCACCCTCACCTCCCAAGTGCTTAGATCACAAGCAAGTGCTATAATGCCTGGCAGAAGTCAATTTTTTAGAGTAACAGCATCTTAACTATGCCCTTGAGCCTCCAGAATGGGTTTATGAAGGTGAAAGTGTAAGTACTATCCAGATCTATTCCAGAAGGACACAGTACCTGGAGCTTCTCTTTGTTGCTTGTTCGAATAATTGAAGTTAGAATGTCTGGTAGAGCTTCCCTTGGAAGACTATCTAAAAGACGTCTTAATTTAGCAACAGCAGGGACCGACATATCCAACATTTCAACCAACTAAAAGAAAAAAAAAGAGTCTAATGAAATCAAGCAGTGGTATTTATGAACCAAAATAATCAGATTTTCATACAGGTTTAATATGTGTGTCTGCATCTTTTGTTTTGAAAGATCACTGATTCATCATAATGGCAAGCATTTCACAGGCCACAGAAGAAACAAGTACTTCACAGAATGTACATCAGAGTGCCTGAGGGGTACCACTCTCAAGGCATGATGATCTGTGATACGCCCCCCTCCAGGATCCACATGGTAGAAGGAGAGAACTGACTCCTGAAAGTTGTCCTTTGATCCCACACATATGTACAAAAACAAAATATTTTTTAAATGTCTATGAATGAAAAGCAAAATACCTAGTATTTAATACTAAAATTGCACAAGGTTTTGCAAATTTGTTCTATGACTTCAAAACTCAAATTTATAGCAAAGTTGCAAGAAGACTATGATGAATCCCTTATATTCCTCATCTAAATTCGCTAATTCTTCCTATCTTGTGATGTTGCTTTCTCTCTGTGCACTTCCCAGACATACTACATGGAAGCTGCAGGCACCATGCCTCTTGTTCCTAATGAAAAAACACTCTCTTACATAACTACAATGTAATAATTCGATTCTGGAAATTGATAACAGCCAATTACCAGTTAAAATCCTGACTTTCAGTGTACTATTTGGGTTAATTAGTTTGTATACTGATAATTTAGTTGGCAAGTACACACTCAGAACCAACAAAACTTCGAGGCTAGAATATCACAACAGATGAGGCTGAAGATGAGCATCCAGCAAGTGCTGTAGATATTAGGACAAATGACAGAGACTCCCTTTCCTTTTGGGCACAGTTGGGCTGCCTCTTTCACCTCCTCTGAATACAGAGGCAATTGCAGTCTTGCGCTCATCTTTGCCTTTCCTGTTTTTTGAGAAAGGGTTTCTAGCTTTGTAGATCAGGCTGGACTTGAATTCTCATATCCACCTGCCTCTGCCTCCAGAGTGCTAGAACTAAAGGTGTGTGCCACCACCACCCACCACCAGACTTGTGCTGATCTTTGAAATGTAAGAGGCATATCAACATTCTTTCTGGGCAGAAATACTGTTAGACTCCCTTTTCTGTCTCAGCATAAGGAAAGTATCTTGAGATTAAATCCAGTCTACATAGGTTCCTAAGTGACATTAAAAGGCAGATCATGCACCTATAATTTTGGGCATGAAGCCATGGCAAAAAATAAACCTTTATTATGTGAGTTCTGTTTTGTGGCTAATATACAAAACTTGGTTCATACTAACTGGTTTATAAATGATATACCAAATACTCATGTAACCAACTCTAGTAAGATTTTATAGTCCTGTAATAATCAAAAAGCTCTGAAAACACTTTTAATCTAGAGTTGACCAAAAAACTGACACATAGAATTAAGGAGTGCAATTCTTCATGCATAGCGGAAGTGCAACCTATGCCGAAAGTGCCTTCTGGCTAGCCGAAAGTGCAACCGTTCTGGAAACTGGTTCACTGTGGCTTCGCCCTTCCACAACACTAATCTGTGCAGCATGGCTGGACCTGAAACAATACAACTTCTATTATCCTGACCGGGTATTTTGGTGGCAACTCTGTATTATTTTCATTTTAACATTACAAATGAATGTCCAAATCACCTCTGCAAATATCAAGCCAATTATCTCCATCATCAAGCTGTCATTTAGATTTATATGCACTTGATCTTGAACTGCTACACAGCTTACACAGCAGGACTCAGGAGAGCCAATATGTCCAGGGTGATTTAAGAACAAGCCTAGGCAAAGGAAAACTGGAACACACTATAAAATACCACACATCATTTCAATGAACGCATATCTACAGCCCCACAGCTTTACCACCTCAGAGTCACCTGATCTCAGGACAGCAAAGAACCAAGGGAAAGGTTTTAAGGAAAAGTGGAAGCACCCACTTGCACTGCATATCTGTAGAACTGCTCCGACAGCTCTCCCAGCTCCTCCTTGGTTTTGCAGGTGTTGGGAAATTCCTCAAGTCGGTCCAGCTGCTCCACTTCAGCCACAGGATATGGTTTCTCTTTTAAGACCTGCACAATCTGGAACCGGCACAGGCCTGTGATCAGCAAAGTGTAGTGTGGCTTGGGCCAGTTACTGCCCACAACCTGAACTGCAAGAGCAGCTGTCCCAATCCTGAAAAACACACAAAATGTTGGCATTACACTTAACATGGCAGAACAGAAATTCCCTTCAAAAAGTGCTGACGTTGTAGTCAGGTGTGGTGGTGTACATGGTGAACTCAGGAAACAGAGGCAGGGGCATCTCTGAATCCACAACAGTTAGGGCTACACAGAAAAATCCCCAACCCCTCAAAGAGTGCTGATTTCCCCAAACTCAGAAAGACAACTATCATGCTTTCTTTCACATACAAAATGCAGATTTAAATTTATAGATACATGTGTACATTTATGTATATAGCACACAAAAGCAGAAAGGGAACATTGCAGGGGAGAAAGGAGACTGAGGAAGGGAGCAAGGGAGAAAGAAGTATAGTTATATACATATATGAAATGAAAATGACACAATGAGCCAGGCGTGATGGCACACACCTTTAATTCCCACATTTGGGAGGTAGAGACAGGCAGATCCCTGAGTTTGAGGCCAGCCTAATCTACAGAGCAAGTTTCAGGACAGCCAGGGCCACACGGAGAAACCTTGGCTCAAAAACACAAAACACAAAGAGTCACAAGACTCAATATTTCATGTTAACTTAAAAATTAACAAAAGATAAAACTCTAAACATGTCTGCGTTCCTGATAAATTCTTTTAGTAACAAAGGATATACAAAGTCTGAGTTTTAGTATTTCTGTACTTAAATTATTATTTGGTATGAGGTCTGTTAGATGACTACCATCTAGTGAGGTACAAAGCACATAATCTTACTATATTTGGCACTTCTTTTAAAAATGAAGTATGAATTCTGATGCAGGATATTTTCTCACACTGTATGAAAATGTGTCTATGTTTGACATCACCTGCCTAAGGCATCTGATTGGTTTACTACAGAGCTGAATGGCCAATAGCTACACAGGGGAGAATATGCAGGGCTTCCATTCAGAGAGAGGAACTCAGGGTTAGAATCTGACACAGCAGGAGATGTCAGTGAGAAATGGAGGGAGTCAGATGTAAAGAGCCACATGGCAGAACATAGATTAATAGAAAAAGGTTCATCTAAGTCATAAGAGCTAATTGGGAACAAGCTTTAGCTAAATGCCAAGCTTTCATAATTAATAAGTGTCCATGTCATTATTTGGGGCTGACAATCCAAAGAAAGCCTGATAAGAAAGACTCACTACAGAATTCCATATATTTGGATTATTTAAATATAAAAATGTAGGAATAAAAGTAGTTGGTAATTGTATAACTTAATATACCAAGTAGGAACACCTGAATACCATTCTGAAAAACAGAAACACAAACAACACAAATGAATATCCAAATCTGTTCCAGTATCACCTCTGCAAATATCAAGCCAATTATCTCCATCATCAACCTGTCATTTAGATTTGTATCCACTCACACTACAGGACCTAGGATCGAGAACTAAAGGCATGTTGCCGAAGAATTCTTAAGCCTAGTTACAAGTGGCAATTGTAAGGTATTTTGTTTGCTTTTTGGGGATTTTGAGACTTCTCTGTTTAGCTTTGTAGATCAGGCTGGCCTTGAACCCACAGAGATCCTCCTTCTTCTGCCTCCCAAGTGCAGGGATTAAAGGCATGCACCACCACACCACCACTTATCTGCCGAAAGTTTGTAAGTTTTAGCTCCTTATCAGACATATTTCTGACCAACTCACATGCACATGTAATTCACAGAAAGGAAGTCTTGTCTACAGGGCCAGAAAAATAACTCAGTGGAGAAAGGATTCTGCCACCAAGCTGAGCTTGACTCCGAGACCCACATGCAGGGAGGAGAGGACTGACTCCTGTGAGCTGTTGTCTGACCTCCAAGAGGACACTGTGGCATGTGTACAAAATCCCCTCCAACACACAAAATAAAAAAAAAAATAAATAAAAAATACCCAAGCTAAAATAAAAGTTTCCAAATCCCAAGTTAGAATATTTTATCCCTTCAACAAAAGTGGTAATCTCAGAACAAAGCTAAAATTAACATGACTATCTTGCTTAGGGCTTCTATAGCTGTGATAAAGCATCATGACCAAAATAAACTTGGGGAAGAAAGGGTTTATTTTATCTCACACTCTGCAGTCCATCATCAGGGAAGCCACTGCAGGAAGACCAAGGCAAGAACAGAGGCAGAAACCATGAAGGAATGCTGCTTCCTATGGCTTGCCGAACCTTTCTTATACAGCCCAGAACACCAGCCCAGGAGTATCACCATGCCCAGTGAACTGTGCCCTTTCACAACCAATCACGAAATTCACTACAGGCTTGCTGCTGGGCCAATCTGATGGGGATAATATCTCAACCAACATTCCCTCTTTCCTAAATGACTCTAGCCTGTGTTAAGTTGACATAAAGCTAGACTTCTGTACCCACTTATCTCAAATGTTCTGAGTCATACACAAAATGTGATTATCTCAGTAAAGTTGCTGACTTGCATATACAGAAAATTCCCAATTATTTCTTATAAACTCTATTGGATTATATACAACATTCAGTCTCCTAGCTTTGCTTCACTCTACAGAACGAAGCAAAACTAAAGAGATAAACCAAGTCAAAACCTCTAGATTGAAAGACAAATTTAATTAGTTTGTCTGTCACCAATAAAATTTTACACTAAAAAGTGAATTTCCTTACAAAGCATTTGTATATATAGTGAAAGAAATGTGTTCCAAACTAAACCAAGTTTGGGCTAGAAAGATGGCTCAGCCAATAAAGACTAGGCTCACAACCAAACTAAACCAAGTTTAAGCTGGACTTATTAGTATACATCTCAGGCTCCTAAAGGTACAAAGGTTTAAATGTGTCAATTGATTATTTTTTGAACTCACAAAGAGCTGACAAGAACATAAGCATTTTGATTACATATATTTACTTATTTAGGGTGTGTATTTGTGTGTGTACATGTATGGAAGTCAGAACTTAACAGTGGTTGGTTCTCTCCTCCCATTATGTGTGTCCGGAACTGAACTCAGATTGTCAGGCTTGGCTGCAAGCAACTTTATCCACTGAGATATAGTAACAGCCCTGAATATATGCATGTCAAAAAAAAAAACCCAAGATTTGTGACATTATAGTATTATTATTAGACATGATACCCAATAAAGACACATTCAGATAAAGACACATTCAGATAAAAAGTATTGCAGAAAAGTTTAACTCTATTTTAGGCAAGCTATATCATCTTTTTGCAGTAGCATAAGATGTCCCACATATTCCTGGGCATTTGCTTACTTAGTCTCCAGTTGATGAGGAGAGTCCTAGGTGTGGCAATGCCAGAAGTCTATCTCTGGGCACAGGCTTTGCTACCTCCAGTGTGCCCTCTCTGTATCCTCCTTGTGGTTTGAAACATGAGCACTCAGTTATTTCTGCCACCATGTCTGGTGCTTGCGGCTACACTTTCCCTCCATTATCCCTCTAGAGCCATAAGCCAAAATAAACTCTTCCTTATATAAGTCACCTTGGCTATGGTGTTTTATCACAATAATAAAGAAGTAACTGAGATAGAAGTTGGTACCAAGGACTGGGCGATTGCTATGACAGACTTGACCACCTAATTTTTTGTTTTTGACAAATGTTAAAGAACCTGGAAATTTAGACTAGGAAACCAATTGAATAATTGTAATTAGAAATCATGTTGCCATCCTACTAGGAGCTTGGAAAAACAGTGCTATGAAGACTGTGTAGGCCAAGCTCAAGACGTTTTAGAGGGAACAATACTAGCAAAAGGGCTAGAGGACTGCTGTTGATAATTGCAAAAAGGTGGCTTTTTTCTACCCATGTTCTAAGAACTTTCCTGAGCCTAAATTAAAAGGTAATGGACTAATTTCTTTGGTGGAAGACAATTCAAGACAGCTGTGTATTGACTCTGTCACACAGTTATTAGTAATCATACTTATGCAGACTACAATAAAGAGTAAGCAGGACAGGAATAATACAAAAATGTACAGTTTGGAGAGAAAAGGCCACTGGAAAGCTTAATGTTACAGCCAAGGCTTGTGCTGGGAGAAAGGTTGAAAACTGCTAAGACTGGTGTCATTAAGGATGAAACAAATCTGCACTGGAATAAAGGGAAGAACATCCTCGGGGTAAAATTCCACTCAGCTAAGCTTCCCACTCGTAAAAGAAGACCTAAGGAATTTCCTGCCCTTAGAAAGGAAAAATAAACAAAAGCTACTGGAAATGTGATTCAAGGGTACACCCCAAGCTGGCAGCTGAATTGAGCAGTATTGTTCACAGGTTTTGGCCTTATACTCATTACATGAGTAAAGAGGTTGTGGAACCTTCCTCTGTAGACTCAATGAAGCACTAAAGCCAGACACATAACAGGGAAGTCCCTGAACGAAGGCCCTAAGAGGTCAAGAACCCTTGAGAGGTCATCTCATCAAGCTGTGAAGTTGAAGCCTGGGTTTAGGTGGAGACTCCAAAATGTTGAAGATGCCAGCACTGTGGGATATCTGCCAAGCAGAACCATATACAGGATACAGAACCAGCCTGGAGAGTTTAGGAGTGTGTTGCCACAACAAAGCTGGAGGACAGAGCCATCCAAGTCCTTTGACACTGGATATGAAGCTAGAGATTTTGGTGTTGGCCCTGCTGGATTTTGGTTCAGTATTTCCTTACTGTGCTCTAATTCTTCCCTATTGGAAGGATACTATGTATCCTCTGCCATTGTATGTTGGAATTATGTAATTAGCTTTTTGATTTTACAAGGCATTACAGTTAAGAGATTTCCTTGAGTCTCAAGAAATTTTCATCTTTGGAATTTGGAACTGTTTTGAGTCTGTTAAAGACCATGGGGACTTTTTAAGTTGGATTGGATGCATAGCCATGCATATAGCCATGAGACACTGGGGGTGAGGGAATAGAATGTGATCTGAATAAAATGTCCTCACATTCTTGCACATTTAAATACTGTAAATGTAGTTCTTAATTGATCTAGATAATAAAAAGCTGGAGTTAGATATAGAAGGAAATGCCGAGAGAGCAGAGGGGAGCAAGCCACAGCACACCTTAGGTCCTTAGCATCTCAGCAGAGAAGAGATCAATTTCCTGTTTCTCCCTGCTTATATCCTGTTTTTTCCTAGCTACCTCACTTCCTATCTATCTATACAGACCTCCAGACCTCTATGGTTAGCTAGTGGCAAGCTCCATTCTCTGACACCCAGACAGGCTTCATTTGTACAAGCAAAACATCACCACATATCCCCCTTTTTGTCTGAAATTTAAAAAGGTTATAACTAATATAAGAAAAACTATATACAATAAGTATGTATAATATATATACATGGCAACAAGCACATTAACAATGTCTAGTCCATAAGCATATGACAAATTCCTAGAAAATACTCCATTATCTATTCTTTCTTGATGAGTCCAAAGTCTCATACCTAATTTACTTTCCAATTGGCATTATCAAATCATCTTTTAATGACTTTTAAACCTATTACACTTAATACATCTATAGTGAATTTCTTTACTGATTCTGGTAAACAGGAAAAACTATAACTATACTATTTAGTCTTCAATTCCCTCACAGACCCATGAAGGAAATAATATTGAGTAAACAGGAGTGCAAGCTAGCAACTTCAAAAATATGTGAGAAATGACAGAAACAGCTGGCTGCCTGGACAGTCACCTAACATTGCTCTGCAACATTGGGGCATCCATCCTCAGCCTATAGGCCTAGCGTATCTGACAGACATTTCTTTGAACCAGGATGATCTGAAGGACTGGACTGCTTTGTCTTGGCAATGTTTGCAGTCACTCTTCTTGGTGTCCTATTTGTCCAATCTGGACAGCACACTGTCAGCAGTTGATACAAGAGCACGTTTTTGCCCTGTTGCCTAACTTTACCACAAAGAACTTAAACTCCATGTGGAGTTTCTTCAATTCCCATAATCTTCTCTGATGTAGATTGGTGCTACCAGGAAAAGACATGTCTCATTGTCATAGAAAAAAGAACCCATGTTATTAAAACATGTTAAATGCCATATTCTGCAGATTATTAAGTGTTTGAAGATGACATCTTTCTAATATATCAGTTTGACTTGTGACTACAACTTCAATTGTTATACTTGACTAATTACTAAACTACATTTTCTTATTGTCCTATATAGTTGAAGTAATAAATTTCCAGGACTAGAAATTTGTATTACATTGTTAAACGAGCTGTATAGATACAATACCTTGAATATTAGAAATGGGTGTACAGTATGTTTTAGCAAAATTAATCTCAAATTAGTATCAATATACAGAAGTCCAATCCAATGTAAAATATTTAAAACTAGTAGTTGCATTTAGGAGTAGATTCAATAATCTACCATTTCATCTCAACATCTCTATAACCTCCCTTTGTTCTTTTCAGAGTAGATTCAGTAATCTACCCTTTTTATCCTATCATATATGGATTCCTCTTAGATCCTGTATCTGCCCAGCTACCTCATTTCCTGTCTGTCTATACAGACCTCCAGACCTCTATGGTTAGCTAGTGGCAAGCTCCATTCTCTGACCCCCAGACAGGCTTTATTTGCACAAGCAAGATATCACCACAAAATATTTGAGCCCCAGTTTGTGATGCTGTTTGGGGAGGCTTAGGGGATATGGTCTTGCTGAATAAAGTGTATCACTGGGGGTGGGCTTGGAAGTTTCAAAACCTCCTGCTATCCTCAATGTGCTCTTGCTGTTTCTTTATAGCATACTTTCTTTGGGGGCTACCCACCAGCTCCTAAATCAGGACACAGAGACTTCATATATATATATATGAAAACAAATATTTATAGACAATATTTGGGAATTTGGGCGTCGTTCTTTCCAAACTAATTCCTGCTGGTAAGGGGCGCTGTCATGGGGATTCTAAGAAGATGCAGAAATCCTGGCTGTAGTCTGCAAGGCTGCTTTGTCCAGCTGTTTTGAATGTAGGATCACCTGGTACTCTGTTTCAGGCAGTCTGGCTTGATCAAACCACATTAGTCTGGAAGGAATCCACAGCTTTTCATTTTCCACAGAGACTTCTTATTAGTCATGAATGTTAGGCTTTACCATATGTTTGTCCCATTAGCTCTTATAACTTAATTTAACCTGTTTCTTTTCATCTACATTTTGCCTTGGGGTTTCCTTCTTCCCTCCCTCCTTCCCTCTTCCTTCCTTCTTTCCTTCCTTCCTTTCTTTCTTTCTTTCTTTCTTTCTTTCTTTCTTTCTTTCTTTCTTTCTTTCTGTGTGTCTGGTGGCTGCTTGGTTGACTGGCTCCAGTGTCTACCTCTCTTTCCTTTCCTTCTCTCTTCTCTTCCTTTCTTTCCTACTTATTCTCTCTGCCCACAAGCCACACCTATCCCTCTGCTGCCTAGCTATTGGTCATACGCTTTTTATTAGACCAATCAGGCACCTTAGGCAGGCAGGGTGAAACAGCAAAACATCTTTACACAGTTAAACAAATGTGGCATAAACATATGTAACACACCTTCACATAGTTAACGTAATATTCCACAACATTTCCTGCTTGTGGCTTGAGATGTGAGCACTTGGCTGTTATTGCCACCATTCCTGGTTCTTGCTGCTATGCTTTACCACCTTAGTGCTGATGAGCCCTTATCCCTTTCAATCAGCAAGCCCAAATAAAACCAATGACCCAAGGTTCCCTTGGTAATGGTGTTTGATCACAGCAACAGAAAATTAGTTAATACATTATTTTTCTCCAGGTTTTATATATGAAATAAGTAAACAAGTGAAATAGTCAATGAATCTAATTTCCTACTATCATATATACATTGTAGTGTTTGTCACTATGATGGCTAATGTCAATTGTCACCTTGATGGGACTCTGGGCATTCCTGTGAGAGATTAACTTGATTCAGTTCATTGTTGATTCAGTTCATTGAGAAGGTAAGACCTGTCCACTGTGAGTGGCACCATTCCCTAGTTCACAATACTGTTCTATATAAATAAGAAAATAAGCGAGCACACTGTCTGCTGCCTGCTTCTTGATTTGGGAAGTGATGTGACTATCTACTTCAAGCTCCTGCAGCCCTGACTTTCTCACCTAAAATGTGAGCCACAATAAACCCTGCCTTCCTGAAGCTGATTTTGTCAGAGTATTTTGTCACAGCAGAAGAAAAGAACACATGACACTCATTCTTCTAGCCCTTCTGTTAGAGTATGTGCCTTATAAGATATGGAATTTGCAACTTCAGGTTCAAATTCATACCTATGGATGAGTGATGCCCTGCAATAAACACATCTTTGCAGTATTCTGCTTTTGTTAAAGATCAAAGAAATTTTAAAGCTTCCTATTGCAATGTACCTTCAGAGCTTGTAAAACATTACAGAATGTTATTCCATATGAAGTCTTAGTAGGAGGGCTATGGTCTGTATAATCTGCAAACTGCCTTGGGCAATTAAGGAGAACTATCTGAAAATCCCCTCTAGAGTGGTAGGAAAAATCTAAACGGAACACTCAAGAAAGGCAGTTTTCTAAAGTGAGAGCAGAATGGAATTATCTAAACCATGCCCTAGCTACCAAACACGTGGTTTTTGTTGTTATTGCTGTTTCCATTTCACTCAAAAGCCCTCTATTCATATTAGAATTCACAATACTCCAACTATTTTCTGTAATGATGCTAGTTCAGTTCTGCCCATGTTGGGGAAATGTAGGGCTCTCTGCTCCTCTCCTCAATCCTCTCCTATGAAATCTATGATTGAAACTACCTATTAAGAGAGCAATACCACCACGGGGGTGTAGGTATAGGTGCTTTGCAGCTATAAAAAGCTTCCTTGAGTATTATTTTTGCTAAATTCCTTTTACTACTAAGGTCTCATTATGACAAATGAGTAATCAAGATTCAAAACTGAAGAGATTAAATGGTTGCCCATAGTTACAAAGATAATTGTTAACAATGGAGTTCCTGGCTTAGGTCTTATGACAATTCTCTATCTCACCACAATGGATAATATGAATTTGCACTATCAGGAATTATAAAAATGAATAATAATGTTTTGGCTAGTTTTATATCAACTTGATACAAGCTAGAGTCATCTGAAAGGAGAGAACTTCAGAAAATGCCTCCATAAGATCGGGCTGTAGGCAAGCATTTTCTTAATTAGTGACTGATGTAGGAGGGCCCAGCCCATTGTGGGTGGTGCTATATCTAGGCTGGCCATCTTGGGTTCTTAAAAACAAAACAAAACAGGCTGAGCAAGCCATGTTGAACAAGCCAATAAGCAGCACTACCCTGCCATGACTTCTGCATTAGCTCCTGCCACCAGGTCCCTGCCCTGCTGAGTTCCTGCCTTGACTTCCTTTGATGGTGAATGGTGATATGGAAGTATAAACCAAATAGACCCTTTCCTCCCCAGGTTGCTTTGGTCATGATGTTTTGGCACAACAATAGAAACCCTAACTAGGATAGATAGTTTCTAACTAGGTGAGATACAGAAAACACAGCTTTAATGAAACAATGGAAACAGTACGCATCTCTAGGCAACATGGTTTTACTTTTGTCTTAGTGGCACACTCTAAGCTTTGTTGTCAGTGATGATTTCTTGAAAATGTATCATTATTAATAAGTATTTAGAAACAAGGCAGGATTCTATTAGAATAGTCCCAAATTGCACAAATTAGAAGAAACATCTGTTGCTACAGGATAGTTAACTGTCACCTTTTCTTAAAACATTATTTCCAAGTGTAAGACATACAAATTGCAAACAGATGTTTAGAGAGTAGATAAAGACTTTGGAAGATCTAAGCAGACTCTTCATTATAAACATATCAACATAAAATATTAAGTCTAAAATTTTTATTATTATCTGATAGTATTTCTTGAATGCCTAAGAATATTGATAGGTACAACTAGTAGGAAAGAAGTATGGGCAAAAATTGATTCTTCCAGCTATGGAACTATGTATCTGCATACTTTGTTAGATAAATGCTAAATAGACTAACTTAGGGTCTCATAGATGAGCAAGAAAATTAACAAATAAACAGGGGTTAAGAGACTAACAGTCTGAAGAAAGGCATCCATGGATCCTGAACAATGTTTAGTGTTCTCTCTCTCTCTCTCTCTCTCTCTCTCTCTCTCTCTCTCTCTCCCTCCTCTCTCTTCCTCTCCCTCCCCCCTCTCTCTAGGCTCTTTGTTCTTTGGGGGGGCACACCCAGCCCCCCAATAATCACATGGAGGCTGATTGTTTCTTAGGAATGCCTTAGCTTGGCTTATTTCTAGCCAACTTTTCTTAACTTATATTATCCCATCTATCTTTTGTCTCTGGGCTTTTACCTTTCTTTATTTCTGTATATCTTTTGTTTCCTTATTCCATATCTGGCTGTGTGGCTAGTCCCTGATGTCCTCTTCCTTCTCATTTTCTTGTTCCTCGAGCCCACTCCCCCTCCCATATTTCACCTCCTATTTATTCCCCCTGCCTGCCAGTCCCACCTCTCCTTTCTACTGCCTTGCTATTGGCCATTCAGCTCTTTGTTAGACCAATCAGGTGTTTTTAGACAGGCAAAGTAGCACAGATTCACTGAGTTAAACAAATGCAACATAAAAGAATGCAACACATCTTTGTACTACTAAACAAATATTCCAGAGCATAAACACATGTAACACATCTTCAACTAATATTCTACACTAGTTAGGTAAGGAGATGGCTTGGGATAAGGGTGCCTGCCTTGTAAATTTGAGTTAAATACCAGGGACCTGCATGGCGGTAGTTGAGAAATGACTCTCCCAAGTTGTCTAACCTCCACAGGTACTACACAGAGTGCATGTGCACCCTCACTACCGCATTCATACAAAAATTAACAAAAGATTTTAAGATGTGAATGAATGACACCATGCAATGGTGTTAAATGGTTGCCCATTTTCACTACTGAGACAGCTGATCACACAGGATCCAGTAATTATACCATTCAGCTAAGCAAAGAAATACAGGCAGTCCTTAGGTGGCATTGGAACCAAGTTCCTATCCATAAAGCCTCCTATCCATAAGGAATAACAAGCCTATACACTAAGCATAAAAGAAGAGGCTGTGCTACATAGAGAAGTCAGCAAACAGGGGTAAGAAACATGGGATAGCTAAGTCCTTGGGTACTGGGGCTGGTCACCGGGAGACTATAAAGGGAATCAGGCAGGAACAGAGCTCTCCAGTCACCTTTGGGAATTACTAGCATCCAGAAAAGGAAGTAACTGGGAAGGACAGATGTGTGTGTAGAAACAGGTGAACACTAGATAGTTCCATGTGCATACTATTAACACACAAAGCGTTTTGAAAGCCATGACAGAGAAAAGACTTCAGAATCTACTCTGAGGAATATACTATAATCTTTCTGTATATGGACTTTTCAAGTAACAAACAATATTTCTAGTACAGGTATGGCCTGGTGAGTTCTTACACTGCTAAAACTCTTTGAAGTCTTTTTACAGACACCTTCTAATTTCAATGATTGGACTGAGGTGTGGCTCGGTGGTATAGTGCTTTGCTTAGCATTCAGAGAGCCGAGATTCAATTCCCCAACAATATAAACAAACCAACAGTACTGCCAGTTAATCTTGAATCATCTAAAACAAAGGAACTATATGAATGTTAAGTTTGCATATCACTTATTACTTAGTTTCAGGCAAAGAGAATTTAGTTATTGTTATTTGCAGTTATTTATATGGAAGCATTGGCAACCTCCAAAAACCTTGCCGAACTAAAATCTCAAGCCTAAAGTATGATTAAGTCTACTTTTTAAAAGATTTTCTTTTAACATACATGTACATGTGTGTATCTGTGTGTGTGTGTGTGTGTGTGTGTGTGTGTGTGTGTGTGTATGTGTGTGGTGGGGTATATGTATATGTCAGGTGATTGCCAGTGCCTTCATAGGCCAAAGAGCATTGGATTCCTAAAAGTTGTAGTTACAGGCAGTTGTGAGTGACCCAACCTGGAGCTGGGTAAGAATTGGTAAGCCACCAATCACTAACTAAAAAAATGCTCTACAGCCTGATCTTATGGAGCCATTTTCTCAATTGAGGTCCCCTCCTTTCTGATGACTCTAGCTTGTGTCAAGTTGACATAAAACTAGCCAGGACACCTGACCTCTTGTCAACTCAACACAAACCTATCACTGTTAAGCCATAGTCTTCCTTTCTTGTTCTTCCCCAAGATTACATATTAACAACAAAATCACAAATAAGACATTTTACAAACTTTAAAAGTCCCAGTCTGTACAAATTCAAACACTTGAAAATTAAGTCTCTTTAAAAATCCAAAGTTTCTTTTAAAACTCCAGATCTCTCTAAAAATTAGCTGTTTAACTGTCGGCTCCTGTAAGATCAAATGCAAGTTAAGTACATTCTTACTTCAAGAGGGAAGAACCAGGGCACAGTCACAATTTAAAACAATGCAAAACTAAAAGCCAAAGGTTAACACCATTTCCCATTATGTGAGGCTCACTCACAATCTTCGGGGCGAGGAGCCTGGGTCACTTCTCCAGCACTGCCCTCTGCAGCACACACAGCTTTTCATTCCCAGCAGCTCCACTCCACTGTTCCTGGGGGGCGATCCCACCGCACTGGCATCTCCAAAATGCTGGGGTCTCTTGTCCAGCTGGGCTCCATTTTCACCAATAGCTTCTCCTGGGCTCTCTTCAGGGATTCTAGCCCTGCCACACAGTGCCAAGCCCCAGCTGTTCTCTGTGACCCCTTCATGCCTTCAAAACTAGTAATACCTAGGTGACACTTAAACTACCCAGTTCAGCTGCCAGACCAAGGTAACACCTTGGTCACCTCTGGACCATAGCTTGTGTGCTGACGCTGAGGAAACACTTCCCAGAAGATTTCACTTCAATGACGCTGGCCTCTTCTTAATCACAGCTGATTCTTCAGCCCCAGCTGGCAGCGCCCATTGTCCCAGCAAAGCAAAGGTTTTAGTACATCTGGTGTCTTGTCGGTCAGAGTCAGTTTTCTTCAGCTCCAGCTGACCAGACACCACAGATTCTTCACACAGAAGGCCCAGTGGTCTTTGCTTTCCTCTGAAAGTTCATAGGCCAGGCCTCCATTATCTGCACTGCTCTCAACATTCTCATCTTCCAAGTTCCCACAGAAAAAAGCTCACCAAGCTTTGAGCATTTAATGGTCTTTCTAGCCCAAAGTTCCAAAGTCCTTACACAGTCCTCCCCCAAACAACATGAAACACCAGGAACTTAAGGAGGGTAGGAACATGAAGGAGGAGCTGACTCAGGGGCCATGGAAGAGAGCTGCTTACTGGCTTGCTCCCCATGACAAGCTCATCCTGCTGTTTTATAGAACACAGGATCACCAGCTCCAGCATGGTACCACCTACAATGGTCTGGACCCTCCCACACCAATTACTAAATAAGAAAATGCTCTATATCGTGCCTACAGTCTGATTTTATAGAGGCATTTTCTCAATTAAGTTCCCTCCTTTCAGATTATGTGGTGGCTTGAAAGAAAATGTCCACCAAAGGGAGTGTCACTACTAAGAGGTGTGGCATTGTGGGAGTAGATGTGACCTTGTTTGAGTAATTGTGTCACTGTGGAGGTGGGCTTTGAGGTCTTGTATATACTCAAGATGCTGCCCAGTGCCTCAGACCATTTCCTGTTGCCTGCGTAATATGTAGCACTCCCAGTACCTTCTCCAGCACCATGTCTGCCTACACAGCACCATGTTCCAACCATGATGATAATGGACTAACCCTCTGAACCATAAGCCACATCATTAAACATTCTCCTTTATAAGAGCTGCTGTGGACATGGTGTCTCTTCACAGCAACAGAAACCCTACCTAAGACAAAAGTCTTTAGTGGTGTCAAGATGACATAAAACTATCCAGCACCCATTAGGAATAAATCAAGCTAGACCTGGTAGCACAGGCATATGATCCTTACTACTTGGAGGACTGAGGTAGGACAATCACTAGTTCAATACTTGATTGAGGTACAGAAGAAGAGTTCAAAGCCTATAGGCACAGGTTTGGGGGGGGGGACATCTGATCAGCTCTGTTCTACCAGCTGCTCCCAAATAACCACACAGAGACTCAATATTAATTATATTAAGTTATATTACATTAATTATATTAAGCTGATAGTTTAGGCTTTTTATTAGCTAGCTCTTACAACATGAATCAACCCATTTCTATTAATCTATGTCCTGCCCTGAGGCTTGTTTACCTCATCTACATACTTCCCGTCCTGTTCACTCTGCATCTCCTCCTGACTCCTGAGAGTCCACCCTTCTTCTTCCCAGAGTTCTCTCTGCTCCAAAAATCCTGCCTAGCCCTCAATCGGCTTTTTATTAACAATGAGAGCAACACATTTTTACAGTGTATAGAAGGATTATTCCACAGCAAAAGCCAGCACGGAGTAAGTACTTAGGGAGACTCAGTATCAAAAAATTAAAAGTTAAAAAAGGGCTGAGGATGTAGCTTAATGGTAGACTACTTACCTAGCAAGCATGACAGCCATAGGTTCAATCTCTAATGATCTCCCCCAAGAAGAAATAAAACAAACAAAAAAAAATCTAATCATGAGAACTTCTGCACAACTAAGCAGTTGGACACAGAATGGGAAATAATATGGGACAAATAAGCAGAGGTTTAAGGAATGAGGCAACAGGTTGGGAAACTAGTATCAAATATACTGTGTTGAAATAAAGTACTGAAACTTTAGTGTCCAGCCCTATTTAGGCAATGGCCAAAATAAATCAAATGGATTTAAAAAATTTTCATGATGATGCAATGTAAATTATCATTATTTAGTTGTGTGGGTTTATTTTATGTTTTACTGTTTGCTTTGTGTTTAAGGAGTTATCAGTTGCCTTTGAAAATATGAAGAAAAGCTACAATTTTTGTCAAAGAAATGTAGTCCCACTTAAGTAATAATAAGGCATTCTAAGCCTTATCAAAATCCATTCAGAGCCAGGAACACTGAATTAATTTGAAAATAAAGAGGGGAAGGAGGCTGTCCAAACTGGAGAAACACCTTCAGTACAATATATGGGTCAAGAATTTGGGAGAAGATCTTGAAGATAACACCCGATAAGACATACTATAAGTAGATCAGTACTGTTCAATAAAAATACCAGCCACATCTGTGATTTTAGTATCCACAAATAAAGTAGTAACAGGTAAAATGGCCAAAACATTAGCATCCCAACATTTACTCTTTGTAATGTTAATCAACATTTTTCATGCTTTCTCAAAATTCAGTGGGCATTGCACATTTATGACACATTTAGGGTGGCCAAACTGCCCTAAGCTGTGTGGAGTTAAGAGCCTTTCTGGGACACAGCCACTCCAGTCCTAAAACTCATACTAGACCAGCTACACTTCAAGTGCTCTATGTGCATAACTACTGCACAGTCCAGAGGAGCACACCATCCACGAAGCATGGTGCAAAGCTGTCTACACAGACGGATCTTCATAACACACCTAAGAGACAGATGCAGTTTCAGAGTTGCAGATGAAGAGTCAGATACAAGTGAAATCTAGTACCCAAGTCACAGAACTAGAGCCAGGACACAGGGCAATCCAGTGACAAGCCCGGGGGTCCAAGATAAAAATGCTAGGATGGAGCCCAGGAGAAAGGGGCTAGGAAGGTTGTGGAGGGAGACCACCAAGGAAAATGCGAATAGGAAAGGCCCTTCAAGGAGGCCACTGGGGGTGGGGAAAATGTGTAGCATAAAGTGTAAAGCAAAACTCCCAAAAGTTAACTGCGCTGTTTAGGCATGGGCAGGAAAAAAAAAAAAAAAAGAAATTTCTAGATGTATACTTTTTCAACTGGAGAACATGACAGGAGGCCCGGGTGGAAATTGGGAAAGAGAACAGGGTGAAAGGTGGATGGGGGGAAGGGACCAACACCCAGGGAGAAAGGAGGGGCCTGGAAAGTAAACAGCACTGGCCTAGGGCTCTGAACGGGACCGGCCTACTCGGACCAGTATTCAAATCAGATTATCAACAGCAACAGCCAGGCAATCAAGCAGCAGCCCAGAGTTTCTACTCGTGTCAAGCATTGCTCCGAGAGTCACCTAGCTCGCTAACGGTCATTGGTTAAAAGCGTCACTCCCACTTTTCACGTGAGGGGCCTGAGACCCAAACATGCAGGGCAGGTCGCCGGGGCGCGGGTGGGTTAAAGTCCGGGTGCCCGGCCTACCTATGCAAAGGTGGCAGGTCCTGCGCGTCGCTGGCCGGGTCGGGCGTGTTGGGGATGATTCCTAGGATGGTGCTCTGCAACGACGTACCCTTGAGCAGGCGGCTCCGCACCAGCTGCAAGTTGCGGGCCGTGTCCACACTTGTGCGCATAGTGGAGCCGGGCAGCAACACACCCTCGTGGGTCAACAGCAGCGGAAGGCGACTGGGGATCTGGATGGGGTTCACGGACGACATGGCGACGGCTGTCGGCACCAGGACTGCCAGGAGGACTCCGGCTGAGAGCTCTGGTCGTTTGATGCCAAGGCCACTGGGGCGCACCACAGACAGCGCACTACGGCCCGCCCCCAGCCCTGAGTGCCGACGCTTCCGGCCCCGCCCCCTTCCTTTCCCCAGGCCCCTAGGCTCAAGCCCCACAGCTTCGGCCCCGCCCCCAGGCCCATGTGCCGCCGCTTCCGGCCCGCCCACAACCCTCCCAGAGGCCTAAGCGGCCCAGCGGTGTGATCGGCCCCCAGGCCAAATAATAGCGGCTGCTGGCCCCGCCCCCAGGCCTGGGAACCTCAGTTTCTGGCAACGCCCCTAGGCTGGTCCCTACACCGGAGCACCTCCACTTCCGCCTAGCCCAGAGATACGGTGGGCCCTCTGGTCCAAACTGCCGCTACGCTCTGCACTTCTCTCTGAACTTGTCAGCCAGAATTAAAGAAAGAAACAAGTATGCAGTCAGGGTGAATTGTGCCTACATTTAGACACAAAAGGAATGTTGAGGAGGAGCATATTTGAACGGTGTACACTAGAAATATCTTTTTAACCTGTTGTTGATTAGCAAGTTTCATACACCTTTCACCCGGTTTTTCCATGTTATGTTACGCAATCAGGGTTCATTATCAAAACCAGGTAGTATTACCATTACCTAACCATTGACCTTCCTTCAACCTTCTGGGTTTTACTACTGTCCTTAAATTTTCTCTTTGCCTATCTCCTAGATCTCATAAGTTTGAGACATTGTGTCCGTTTTGCTTTATCAGTATTTTGAACAGATACTTTGAAAATATTATATAGAGATGGCTCTTTATTTAAAAACCATCTCACATGATACAGATTTTGAAGCTTCACAGAAACCCATTATTATCATTTAAATTCCAAGAGGCCAACTAGTCACTCTTAATAACACAGTTCAGCCAAGGCTAAAGTAGGGTTCTTTTAAGCAGCTTTACAGATTGATCGACATACAGTGAACTGTAGATATTAATAGCATATGCTTTGATAACCTTTGACATGTGTAGATAGACTAAGGGAACAATCACCTTGTAAAGATACAAACATACCCATTGCCAGATATTGGTGGCACACACCTTTAATCCCAGCACTCGGGAGGCAGAGGCAGGTGGATCTCTGTGAATTCGAGGCCATCCTGGTCTACAAGAGCTAGTTCCAGGACAGGCTCCAAAGCCACAGAGAAACCCTGTCTTGAAACAAACAAAACAACAAAACAAACCAACAACAACAAAACATACACATTATCTCCTGAATTCCCTTGTTCTTCCACTTGAGCCCCACCCTGATGTCTTTTGGTTATGGCACTGCAAAACTTATTTGTATCTTTTTATATTCGTATATTCTTTTCAAAAACATAGTTTCTTTATTGGTTCTTTGGGAATTTAACATCAAGCACCCTGATTTTGTTCACCTCCCAATCACCCATATCCTCCCCTCATCCCTGTAGTGCCCCCAAAAGAAAAAAATTAAAAGCCAAGGAAGCAATAAAAAAACATTTTGACTCCTCCATCTTTCCTGCCTCTCCAACACCTTTTCGTTTGTCCCTGATGGCATTAGGAGCTGTAGTGGTCACACAGTATACCCTTTTGTCCAATCAACTTTCCTTGCAAATGTTCATTGCAATGAGTCACTGGTCTGGTTCAATGTCTCTGGTTTCTGGTACACCATCATCACTGGATCTTCACTGAAACTCCTATAGGATATCCTGCAGCCACTTCAAGGCATGGAAACTCTTTGGGTATCCTACAGTCCCTTCAGAAGCTCCACCAGGTCCTTGATAGGGAAGATGTTAGGGTGGGAGAACCCCAGACTAGGCTGTGGGCCTGGGTAGTAGCTAGCTAGGCTAGTCAGTCTGGCCCACTGGAGCGGCCTGCAAGCCAGCTTCTCCACTGCCATGCCATTAGGGTCAGTTTTCCCTCACCTGGGGTAAGGGGTAAGACCATCTATCCCCAGTGAGGGTGGGGCCAGCTCTCTTGCTGCAGTGTCCAGTGAGAGCCAGGGTCAGCTTTCCCAAGGCCAGCAAAGGACAGAGCCAGCTCAGCATGGCCTTCTGCTTCCATCATGCATGATTCCTATGGCCTCTTGAGGTGATACAGGTCACAGACGTCAACACGCATCCTGGCTGCAACTGGACCACGGACCCAGGCATGGCTCTCAGCGCAGCTCCAGCCCAGGGTGGAAGTACTGGCCACTCGGATCAGGATGGTGCCATTGCCTCTGGACCCCAACAAGGCCACAAGTTGCAGCTCCAACCCCAGGCTTCATTGTGACTTATGGTGGCGACATGGGCCTCAAACTTTAACACAGGCCCCAGCCACAGTAGGACTACAGACCCAGACATGATCCTCAGCAGCGGCCAGGTCTGGATGTCATCACTGCCCCAGCTGGCAGTGCTGGCCACTCAGATTGACACAGCCCCAGCAGCAATGTAGCTCTCAGATACTAACATGGCCCCAGACCTTGGGCATCTGCATGGTCTTCGATGGTTACAGGAGCCTCAGACATCAAAACAGACCCTGGCTACAGAAGGGCCAAGGACCCAGATATGGCCCTCAGCAACAGCTCTGACTTGGATGTCACCATAGCATTAAACAGATACTTTTTAAAGGGCATTAAATTATTTTGTATAAGGTGTCAGTTTGTGTGATAGATTCTAGGCTGAGTCACTGAAGAAGTCTAGAGGGAGGATGAACTGGTAGCTAATGATCTTGATTGGCATTGATGGTCACACAAATACTGGGTCATTCCTCTGGGTTCACATTGTGTGATATATCTTGAGATAGACTCTGAGAGTAATATGAAGACAAAATTTGCATGGCCCAGGTCCACAAGAGCTTACCTTTTCATTAAGAGTCTCACCTGGAGGTTAGAGGGACCAAACTCTCTGAGACACATGGTACTGGGAATTAAACTGAGGGCTTTGTACATGCTAGGTGTTTTGATGAGGAATGGCTTATGGCCATCTTAAAAATTCTGGGGTCTATTTTTAAAACAGTTGTTTAATGTGTGTGTTTTGTGTTTTTTGTTTTGTTTTGTTTTACCATGCACACATATCCTAAAAGCAACAAACATGTGTTTGGTTGGGTGAACATATGTTTAGTAAATTAATTTTATTTATTTTAGTATTATTGATTTATTTTGGTTTCGAGTTTCACGTTATAACAATCCTAGCAGTCCTGTAACTTACTCTGTGGGCTAGGATGACCACAAACCCACTCAGGCCTGCCTCTGCCTCCTGAGTGTTGGGATTAAGGGCATGTGCCACCATGATTGGCTTTATGATTTCTGAGACACCTCCCGAAAGAAAACCCCAAACAATAAATCAAAAGGCCCCAGACCAAATTGTCTAAAAGTCAGGATCTTAGTAGACTTAAAGATTCTAAAGAAACAGTGGTTGGGGTTTGTGAGGGAGGAAACATGTAACTGGTCCAGAGCCTTAGCAAATACCCTAAGTGGAAGAAAAATAAATCTAGAAATCCAGACCGGCTGCCCCAGGCCCCAGGCCTGCATGCCATGGAGAACATGGTTAAGGACTTCACAGCTTTACTGTGGGAAAGAGTCGGTGATAATATCTTAAATAAGGGAAAGGGAGATTCTATACTTGAGATGTCACCCCCTCTTTCATTATGAAGAAAAGGGAGAGACTGGTAGTTTGAAGTAAAGAAGAAGGAGGAGGAGGAGAAGAAGAAAAAGAAGAAAAAGATTTTTATTTAATGGGGAAAACATCTAGAAATGGCAGACTGCCCCCAAAGGGCCAAATAGAGTAGCAAGCAGATGGTCTGAGGAGGTCAGCTGGGAGGTGTCAACCTTTGGGGCTGCAACCTTTCTGGTGACTGGAGATTCAGAGACAGAGAATAGGAGGAGGATCAGACAGGGAAAGGGCAGCCCTAGGGAAGCTCCCAGTGCTACGGTCTCCCTGCTGATGGTGGGACTCTGGAATTGAGAAAGGGACCACGACTGTACTGAGGCTAGATGGAAGAAAAATTGGCATACCACTAAAGCAAAGTAAAAAACCAAAGTGAGAACCCCTTCTCTTCTCCCTAATGACTCCCTTTCTAGTTTTATATTACACACACACACACACACACACACACACACACACACACACACACACGATTGCTCACATGAGAGCACACACATTAAACCTGTCCATAAGCCAGCAAGGTGCGGATGCGCGATCCACGTCATGGGGTGACAGTTACAAGCGTTGCAGGCTGCAACTGTCAGTAATGGACACGGCTCCTCTGAGCATATATAAGCAGAGCCCTTTTTCCTCCTCGGGGTCTTCCCTCAACTTGCTGTAATGAGCCGCGCAATAAACATAGCTGCAGAAGAATCCTATTGTTGAACGTCGTTCTTGCAGGCAAGGCGATAGCGCTTGACATTGGAGGACACAATGTGACCCTCTGCCTTGAATTTCTCCTACTACATCTTCCCCACTTTTATGGCTGTAAAAGTAAAATATAGGGCAAAGGAAAGGAAACAATTTTCTTCCCTGTATCTTACTTCCCTTTTTGCTCAACTTATCACAAACACTGTCTTCAATGTTTTTCAACATACCCTATAACATACTTAATGAATAATGTTACAGACTTTTCTGATACCATGATGAATTGATTCCAGAAGCACTGACTCCAGCCCCACATGGATACTAAAATTGCTGGATGCTCAAGTCACTTGATTAAGATAGCATGGTATGAAAAAAAACCCAAAAACCCCTACCATGCTAATACCTTTTTAAAGATTTATTTATTTATTTATTTTACAGTGTTCTGCCTACATGCCAGAAGAGGGTACCAGATCTTATTACAGATGGCTGTGAGCCACCATGTGGTTACTGGGAACTGAGCTCAGGACCCCTGGAAGGGCAATCTTTAAAGGTGACTTTAAGCCATCTCTAAATTACTTATAATACTTAATACAATGGAAATGTTGTGTGTGCAGTCATGCATTGCTTGGGGAGTAAAGGAGCAGGCAAATAATGTATACCTGTTGGCTGTAGAGGCAGTCCCTCTCCCCAACCCTCCACAGTCTCTCAAGCGAAACCTGTGCATGTGCATGGCCAGCCATATTTGTTCTAAAGGAAGTCCTAAAATACTGCTTTTCTTTTTGTGTTAGTTATCAAGAGGGTAGTATAGTGTTTGAGGGTTCTCTTCTTCTGTTACTGATCTGTTTCTGTAGGTTTTACCAGACAGGATGATGTGGTCCCGTATCCTGAGGGTGACTCTCATAAAGGGCCACAGTCCTCAATCCTCATATTCTAGACCTGCCCCAGATTAAGAGCTATGTTCCCACACTGTCGTGTCACCTGAACAACCACTCCACTGCAGCCTATGGCACATCAGAGAGACAGTCATTATATATGCTCGTTCGCTCATTCATTCATTCATAAGTTAATTTATTAACAAGGATTATGGGATACCTACTTGCTTGGCATTGTGTGACATCACAGGAGACTAGCAGTGAACTGAGCAAACACGCATGGAAGAGAAAAATAAAACTCACAAATAACCATGTGCCTAAGCTGTTTACGGAGGGTAGTGTGAGGAAGTATGAAGGAAGAAGGGGAGGAGGAGTGGGAAGTAGAAGAGGTAGTCACTTCCTCCTCTCCACTGAATCAAATTGCGTCATAACTGAATACAGCCTTGCTTCCCCGAATCCTCAGAGAATAACACCCCTTTATCATGCACACATACATGTACTCATTTTTATTGACTACTCTTCTAGTCTGCTTGCTCAGTACTATGTCACTAAGAATCCCTCTTGTGAATTTGAGTCTCCCTTTTCTCCAACATAATTTCTATAAATTTATCTATCAACAAACTCCTTTTGGCTTTCCCATTTTTCAGAAGCTGCATTTCTATGTATGGTACCTTGCCTGTTGCCCAACTGAATTAATATTGATATCCAGAGCAAAGTATAGGTTTCATTCTTAGTTGGTTCTTCAGTTCACTCCTGCATATTTCAGTTGGCCTGTGGAACACTGGTGCTAGCTCATAGATCTTTGTTTTGCCTCTGGCCCACACAGCTGCAGGCACTAATCTTCCTCCATTTCCTCCGTCGTCTAAGACCTTTGGCAAAGTATGACTTCCCTTGTCCAGAATGTACAACTATAGTATGAAGGGTCAGAGAAAGGAATAAAGAGACCACCCCACTCCATATCTAAACTCCTAAATTTGACATCTTTTCTCCCAATCTTTCCTTCCTTCTTTCTTTCTTTATTCCTTCCTTCTTTTCTTCTTTCTATTTATTTTCCTCATGCTGAAACATATAACATCAAAAAGAAAATTTGAAAACAGAATATTTACTCTCTGAAATAGTAATTTCCTGGGTGAGTGAGTGTGTGTGTGTGTGTGTGTGTGTGTGTGTGTGTGTGTGTGTTAGATACATGTATGCAGGTGCTTGAATCTATATATATGAACACATGGAGGGCAGAAGAAGAAATTGAATGACTTCCCCCATTGTGGTCTGCTTTATTCTCTTGAGAAATCAACTCACTGAACCTGGGACTCACTGTATTTTTGTTTTTAGGCTTGTGGTCAGTAAGCCCCAGTGATCTCTCTATCTAGACTCACTGACACAATCTGAGGTTATCAGCATTTTATTTGGGTGCTGGGGATACAATCTCAGGCCCCCATGCTTGCACAGTCATCTTCCTAGCTCTTTGTCTGCATCTTTGAGTCAAAAACATGGTTTATTCTATCTCTGTGTTGAAGGAAAGCAAATAAAGTAATGAAATGACGCAATCAGGAAGCCGAAGTTCTGGATTCATCCTCAGAGAACCTCCCAGCTCCCATCAGCGTTCCCCTAGGCCTGGCCTGCTGGCTAGCATTTGGAAGTCTTGAGAGAAGCCTTGTAGTCAGTGTCTGGGATGCTGCAGGTGGTGTTCTCAATTCTTTGACTACTTCTTTGATTTACAAGATGTCCCCATCAATATCAAAGTGCTTAGAATGCAGGTGTCTAAATTGGCATGTGTTGTCCTGTGGACACCACAGCATCATGTACAATGCCAACTCACCAGTACCTGGCAGCCCAGCTCCAACCTCTCGCTTCTCTTTCCCAATACCATGTTCAGTTTAAAAGCATCACCCCAACTTCCACTCCTGTAAGGCCACTCCTTCTTCCTCTGATGTTTCTACATCAAATTTGTCCAGCACTGGATAAACCTATCTCATATCCCTCTCTTCCCTGTCTTGCTGACACCGGCAGCCTATGATTGATACCTCAGCTCCCTATCCCTGCCGCCCCTCAGTTCCACCTTGCCTGCTGTCTTCTAGGCAATCATCCCAGAACACACCTCCCATTTGCCCACTGCTTTGTGAAGACGCAGAAATTTCATAGAAGAGTTTTAAAGTATATTTTAAAAATAAGAGCGCACCAAGCTTTTGGCTCAGCAAGTCTGCTTTGAGATATTTAATGTGTTGAGATTTCCACCCACAAGTACAAAGATCCATACCCAAGAACAACCATGTTGCACTGCTTATAGGACAAATAGCTCAACACAACCTAGGTGTCCCTTACCAGAGTACTTGTTAAATAACCTGTGATGTCACTATACAGTGGAATTCTAAAATGCTATTAAAGTTATATCAACCAACCATATATTGTACACACCTTTAATCCCAGCTCTCAGGAGGTGGAGATGGGGAGATTACAGTTCAAGACCAGCCTGGGCTTATGTTAAATTACAGACTAATCTAGACTATGTAGCAAGACTCAGTTTCAAAAACAAAACAACAAAAGCAAAAAAGATTTCTAAGTCTAACAATTAAAAACCTTGCCAAGTCAGGGTAAGACAGCCTTTCTACATCCCTGCTTCTGTAGTGGTCAGTTAGATACTCTAGGCCTTAGCCAAAACTGGTTGCACTCACGTTGCTGTGAGACTGTGTGTGACTGTCCAGGTGGCTTGCTGTTTCTGTCCTCGATGCACTGTTTGGAAGCTTCCCATCCACACTTCCTGCCTACCCTAGTGTTGTTATCTTCCTTCTCAGGTCTTTGATGAAGTTGAAGATTAAACTATCACAATTATTATTCTCTCTTCCTAGTTAGATATATTAGGTACTAGACTTAAGTTTTCCAGCTTAGGACAACTCTTGTAAACTCCGTTATGCCTTCACCCTAGGACTAGATATGAAGGTCTTAAGTTTCTATGTTCTCAATTTTCCTTTTCTGAGAGCACACTTGTTATTCACTGTTTTGTATATAGCTTTGTAGCAAGCCTAAATCTTTTCTTTAGACTAAAAGGGGAATTGTAGTGAGATATTCATTCTGTCTGCACTTGTTGCACTGACCACGCCCATTGGGGGATGGGGACAGGTGCAGATGTGACCTGGGAGAACTAGGTCTGAGGTAGGAGATCCTAGAGCACTCTCACTTGCTGGGCAGAGACTGAGAGCATCCAGAGGCATCCTTGGGACAGGAACCTGCTGGCATTCATCTGTCTTTGTTGTAAGTTATTTCTGTTTTGCCCGACCCTTATTATTCCATGATAAACATTCACCTATATATTCTGTAAAATACATATATGGATAAATTGTTTCTAAATAAGTAGATAAGATACTGTGCTAATGGCTGCTTCCTAGAAAAGTACCTAAGAGTCACCAATGAGAAGGAGACTTGTCAGTGTATCTTTGCTTCTGCTCACAGGTTTGCAAATGGTATGCATTGGTTTAAAAGAAATGAAAGGAAGATAGAAATGAAAAAGGCCCTAGTGTTCACTACAGCACAAGATCAAGTCTGAAATATCTTAGCATGGAATTCAATGGCTTTCCTTTTGATATCTGGGATGTCTTCAGTGGCCTGAAGTCCAGGCCACCTGCTCCTTTAAGTGCCTCCAGGTGCTTGCTCCACTGCTGTTCCTAAATCAGGTCTTGGAGGTAAGCACTACAGATCAGATGGGACTCTGTGTTCAGACTGCCTCCCTACAAGGTAGAGAGACACCAGCTCTTCCTTCTCCAAGCAGTCAATCTTTCCCAGAAGCCACTGACTTCAGGGCAAGGACAAGGTTCTCCTCCTGGAAGAGAAGTCAGGGGCTGGTGCTGTAGAGGAAAGAGGCGGCCTTGCTTGCCCCACAAAGCTGAGCAGGCTTTGGAGCAGGAAGGAGGTCATGCTGTGTCCTTCTGGCCAGCACTTCCTCTGCCAGTGGGAGTGTAGCCAGGGCCCAACACAGTCTGGTTTTCAATTGTAATGTTTTTCTGATAATTTGTTTTTTACAGCCTCTTTTAATCTACATAAAATCCCTCTCCCAAGATCAAGTTGTATTACTCTCAACATCTAATAGGATATTCTGGAGAGCCTCACATGACCCTAGGAGGGCCCTCTTATTAGCCTTCTTTAAGAAAAGGGATTATAAATCGCTGGGAACAGAGAGATCATTGTCGAGCACAGAGCTCAATTCTCAACGTAAAGCTTTTCCTTCAGGCTGCCCTTGAGCTCATACCCCTCTGCTTCTGGCTTCTTAGTGCTAGGATTACACATGGGGCCCTTGTCCAGCTTTTGGACTCTTAGCTATGGAGGCCTCAGTAGTGCACGGTAGTCTAAGACTTAAACACTGGCTTTTGCATCATCACTGCCTGTCTGATGGATGGGGCAGCCAGGAACTCCCTGCCATGCCAACACAAAGGGAGACCTTGTATGCTGCCCAGTATCTTAGACTTCTGTCCTGGACTCCTAATTCATCAGGTGCCCTGTGAGTTGACCTTGCCACTGTGGTGTCTGTGAAGCCTCAAACAATTGCAGCCCTATTGGCTGAAGTGTACATAGTACAAATGTCTTAGATAACATCCCAGCCCAAGTCGATGATTCAACAATGGAATGGTGCAGTTAACAGATTGAGTCACAATGAGGTTTAAGGCAGTGCTGGAGAAGCCAGAGGACAACTTTGTGGAGTTGGTTCTCTCCTTCCAACTTTCCATGGTTTCTGAGGATCAAACTCAGGTTATCTGTCTTCTGAGGCAAGTGCCTTTATCTGCTGACCCATCTTAAGAGCTGTCAATTTTTAAATAATTAAGGGTAATTTTCTCCTTTTTTACTAAGCAAACTTGAAAACCCTCTTTTAAGTCTCAGGAAAGTTAGATTATCAGGTGTGAACATATTTTAGTCTGTACTGGGGAAGTTTTGTCTGTCATATCTGCTCACCAGTTCAGTCACAGCTTCTATCTCACTTTTGGGTAGCTGTCTGCAGAATGGGACCTGGTGTTACCAACCTCTTGAGACCCGGTTCACTGCTGGGAGAAGTTAATCTGGATTGGAGGGAAATAATCTGGTTTCTGGAGAAAGACACTGGGCTGGTTTGAATGAGAATGGCTTCTGTAAGTTCCTATGTTTAGATACTTGGTATCCAGTTGTTAGTACTGTTTGGGAAGGATTAGAAGGGGTGGCCTTGTTGGAAGAGGTATGTCACTGGGAGGTGGGTGGGCTTTGAGGCTTCAAAAGCTCACACCATTCATACACACACACACACACACACACACACACACACACACATCTCCCTCCTAATTTTTGAATAAGGATGTAACTAATCACTATGCCTGCCTGTCTGCTGCCATGCTCACCACCATGATGGACATGGACTCCAACCCTCTAGAACTCTGAGCCCCAATAAACTTTTTCTACTGTACGTTGCCTTGGCCATGTTGCATTTTTACAGCAATGGAAAAGTAACTAAGAGACATTAACCCATCATGAAGGCAATGTCCCCAGATCCAATTACCTCCTGTGAGGCCCTCCCTCTTAAGTTCCACCTTTCACTGCGATCATATTTGGGACCAAGCTCCAGCACATGGATGTTTGGCAAGAAAACCACATCTAAACCATAGCATGTCAAGAATGTCATATGATCTTGGATTTCTTTTGCTGTCTACAGGAGAGCATAGACTGGTAAAATATGTTGTGGCTAATTTAAAAACACAAATGTTAAGGTTTTCTTTTTTTTTCTTTCAAAATTTTACAGGTGGATCCTGCTTTTTAAGTTACAAAGAAAGAAAACAATCCCTAGGAAGACAAATCCCCATGCCTCACAGTCTCGGTTAAGAGTCACCTCAGACTATTTGCTTGTGGAGGATTGTACAGTGAAGGGGCTATAGATGTGGGCCTTTGGCAGTCAGTGTCCCATGTCATTAGCCTAAATGACTGCATTTTCTTTCTTTTTCACTTATTTTCTTGCCCATCATTTTTTGCTTTTCAGGGAACAAAATACTAAGATCTTAAAATATTTAGAAGATAATTCATAAAAACCCATATACCTACCAAGAATATCAAATGAAATATTTATTACATCTGAAGTTGGTCCATTCCCCACCTCCCAATCTTTCTGTGGCTTGTTTCTGTAAATGTGTTTATAGTTATACAATATATATACCTCCAGGTGTGATAGCGCTCCTTTTATATATGTTCCAAACTTTACATATTGATTTCTTTGTTTGTCCTTTGGTAATTTGCCTTTTTAACTCAATATTTAAGCTCTTCCAAATTTAATATACTTTATTTTATATATTTATTATTTTTGAGGTTCTTGCTATAAAATCTAGTATGGCTTCAAACTTTCAACCCCCACCTCCATCTAGAGTTCTAGAATTACAAGTATACGCATACATTTTACATCTGCAGATTCTAGAATTCACTTCTTTAGATGAACACGAAGTTGTTCCCATTTCTCTCTTTTGCAAGTGCACTTCAATGTGCTTCCTTCTATACTGGAGAGTTTTTTTTTTTTAAGATTTTACTTTATGTGTATGAGTGCTTTGGTGGGGGATGTCCTTCTGTATATATGTTTCTCTTATTGGTTGATGGATGAAATCCTGATTGGTCAGTAGCCAGGCAGGGTCTATAGACGTGGCTACAAGATGAGAAGAAATCTGGGGAGAGGATGCAGAGAGAGGTTGACAGAGAGAACCACGTAGCTACCGGGAGGATAGGATGCACCAGGTGTTCTCTGGTAAGATAAGGCTGTAGAAACACATAGATTAATAGTTATGGGTTAATAATTAGAGAGAGGTATCCAGTAAGAAGCCCAGGCCACTGGCCAGTTTATAATTAATGTAAGTGTTAGTGTGTTTATTTGTGGGACCAGGTGGGAAAGAAACTCCATCCACAGTGCTTGCCTCCATGTATGTATATGTACCATATACATATCTGATGCCCCAGGAAGTCAGAAGAGGGCTTTAAATCTCCTGGAACTATTGTGACAGATGATTGCAAGCCACCATATTGGTGCTAGGAGCTGAACCCTGGTCCTCTGCCAGAGCAACAAGTGCCCTTAGCTACTGAGCCACCATTTCAGTCTCCTGAGAAGCTTTCTAAGAGGCAGTTTTTAGTTGAATTGTTGGTTCATAATTGCCCAAAAGCCTTCTGTATAAGTAGATGGCACCAAATATTCTCTAAGTAGAGATAGCAATCTTCAGCACCCCCCCCCAACATTTTTCTTTTGATGCTGGGATGGAGCCTAGGGCCTCACACTCTACAGGTGAGTTATAACCCTCAGCCTTAGCACTCCACCCCAGCATTCTGCGAGATGACTCTGCCTTTGATCATCACCAACACTTAAGTTGCCCAATTAATGTTTGCTCACATTTTCCTAAGGAATAATACCTTTGCATGTGGGTTTTTTTTTTTTTTTAAGAAAGATCTTATTTCCTCAAACTGCCTCATGCTTAGGGTTTTGAGACTGGATCATTTTTTAGAAGATGGGGATGTCTGTGAGGTGAGAACACCAAGAGAGACGACAGGGCTGGGGTTATAACAGCTTCAGGAGAAGCCCCACAGGTTTCTCCCCTCCCTTAGGCATGATACTATTCCACCCAGGGTACCTCTTCGTTCTGACTCTCCTTGGAGGTTCTCTACTCAGGTGACTCCCGACCTCACTTTCTATGGTGCTCTTTCTAGATGGGCTGTGGTGATGTCACAGGAACACCAAAGACAGAGGTAGTCACGGACAGCCCCTCGAAGGTAGTACTCACAATGGTGTAGGAAGCAGATGGCAGTCTCCTTTTCCCAGGGTAGATGTAAGGCAGTGGCAGAATGGTGTGGCTTGGGCCCGAGTGGCCACAGATTTCCTGGAAATCCTGACAATCAGATCAGACCTATGTGACTCCCACATCCACCACTGGCCTTCCTGAGAACATTAGAAAGCAGGAAAGAAGGTGTTGCCAGGACTCCTGACTCTGGAGGGGGTGCATTTCCTTCTCTTTACCCACCCTATGCTGGAGCTCCCAATACCAAAGAAGGAGGCCACAGAGGAAAGTTCCAGAATTGGGAATGTCTAAAACCATCCACATGTGGACAACCAGAGGTAGGTTGGGGCTGTGCTGGCCTTCAGGCTTGGGAGTGTGGTTCAGGCCTTCGTAGTGACTGAACCTGGGTCAGTCTGAGTATGTAACATAAGAGGGCTTGACTTGCACAGATCCAACCACACTCAGGTACAATACCTCTCCAACCCAAGATTTTGCTGGTGCTCATTATTCCTGTGCTTTCTAGAGTTTAGGTCTTGACCCTCTGCTGGGCCACGAAAGCCACTGAGCAGATAAGGAATACAAGACCTGAAAGTAACAAGAGAGAAAAGGCACCTAGCACTGGCCACTTCTAGGCTTTGAATTTGGTGGCTTTTTAGATGTGGTTTAAATGTATTCAGCTTCAATTTAGCCATCTTATTTCCAAAAAGTAAATAGTGTTACCACAGTCAGCACAAACACTTAAAGGATGATTTATTTACTTTCATTTTAACTATGGCTATGTTTTTTTCCCACATTTATGTTTTCTGGGTGCCCATGGAAGCCAGAAGAGAACAACAGATCCACTAGAACTGTAGTTACAGATAGATGGTTGCGAGCCACCATGTAGGTGTTGGGAATAGAAACCTGGATCTTTGGAAGAGCAGTCAGTGCTCTTAACCCCTGAGCCATCTCTCCATCCCCTCAGTGTGAACACTTTCCAGGCATTCCTGGAACTGGAGACCCACGAATCCCTTGGCTCTTATTAAACTTACATACTTGATGATTTGCACAATGTTGTCCACAATGTTTAATGCTTTTGTGCATGTATTGTCTTGATGTGCTACACAATGAAATCTCATTAAATGTGAGTTTGGGGGAGCAACTGTATCATTTATTAACCTTTAAGGTCTTTTATCTCCTGTCAGGCATTACCAGTAACTACATTGGAGATGTTGGCAATGAACAAAGAAAATTACTTTAACATGATTTTTACTGCTTCGTGTAAATCTCTTGTTCTAGTGCCTCTTAATGTCACTAAAGAAGCCATTTATTCAGCAATGTCATATTCATCATCAATGCCTCTTATCGGGAGGCAAGTTGAGCCATCCATATTCGTAGCATTGACACTAATATCAGTCATCACAGTGTAACACGAAAACTAAAAGGACCCAGAGACTGATGTCGCACTTCAAACTTCTAGCTGAAGAACAGAAAAGCAAAGTAGCAGGACCCTAGCTCTTACCACTACATCAGGCTGAATGGGCTGACCCTGCTATCTGTCTTCAGTGTGGCTGGAGAACGCATGCCTTCTACTCAATACTGAAGACCCTGATTCTATCTTTTATACCCCTCTGTGCTGGGATTAAAGGTGTGAGAGCTGCTACTACACCCCCCGGGGGCCCCCCCCCCCCCCCCCCCCCCCTTCTTTCTTTTTCCCCCCTGTGCTGGGGGGGCTGTACTCTTTTAGATGAATTCAATCTCGTGTATCCCTGGGTGGCCTTGAACACAGAGAGACTGTCTACTTCGTAACCCTGAGTCCTAGGATTAAAGGTGTATGCCTAGCTTCTGCAGCCTGTGGCTGACTCTTCTTTCTGAATCTTCAGGCAAGCTTTAATAAATTATAAATAATATAGCACCACACCACAGCCCACATTTTAAAATTTTAAATTACCCCAAAGCCTCTTTAATACCTCTTCCTGTTTCCATAGTTTGTCTGGTTACCATCCTGTGAAACAAACTGAGATTTAGAAACAGCTTCCCTTTCTAGGGCATATTGCGTTGGTTTCACTCTCCACATATTGCTTAGTAAATTCACCATTACTCACTAACATATTTTGACTTTTTTTGCCATTAAATACTATTTATACTACCATTATACTAACACATAACTAGCTTTTTGTTTTGTTTTGTTTTGTTTTTTTAAATCATAGAATCTATCTGGGTTGTAACTGAAACTTTTGTTGTTGAAATGACAGACTCTTTTCCTTTTCTGCTATTCTGTCCACGTAACATAATCTTTGAGACACACAGAATTAGGTGGGTCATTGAAAACTTGCTCACATCCATCACAAACTAAGAAGAATGTCCTATGATTGGCCTTGACAATAAAGTTGTCAGCCCCTCACTTTCTGTGGAACAATGTCTTTCACCTGCAATTACTCTAATTTGGGGTTCGGTTTTCCTTTTGAGACATTGCAGGAGCCATGTTGTGGAGTCAGGAGGGGTTAGTTTTCTGTAGGCAGTAGGGACAAAGGGCTGGAGGAACAACTATAAGCTGGTTCTAGCCAATGAGACCAGCTGGTAAAGGTCAGAGGCCGGCACACACACACATAATATAAAATAATAGGCAAAGGTCTATATTTGTATTATGTAAATTGATTGGTAGGAAAATGAAAGGCAGGGCCTGGATCCCTGTACATATTAGCAGCTGCTGCAGTAAGAAGGGGCTGCCTTCCTCCTTCCCCAGGCAATCATACATCACTTCATCTGTCTCAGGTTACACGTCCATCGTGACTTCCCTTCCCATGGTGGGGTCTCTCTCTCTCTCTCTCTCTCTCTCTCTCTCTCTCTCTCTCTGTGTGTGTGTGTCTGTCTCTCCCTCTCTCTCTGGCTAGTGGCTGAGCTGTTAGTTGCTCCAGATGATGGGGTAGACTGTATTGTAAGGAGTAAGGTTTTTCCACCCGCCGCTGGTCTTGTCCCACCGCCGCGCCAGCCCCAAATAACACACCGAGACTCTGTATTTGATATAAAGCTGTTGGCCAGGTACTAGTTTCTTATAGGCTAGCTCTGTCTTAATTATTAACCCATTTCTGTTAATTTAATATTTCCACGTGGTCTCATCTTACTGGGGAGTGGACCCAGACCTCTGTTCTCTCCAGGCTCTCCATCTTGACTCCTCCTCACTACTTCCTCTTTCCTCCTTGTCTCCTAGTCCCTCCTATCTTCCTTTCCTGTTGGCCAACGGTGCTTTAATCATTAACCAGTATGAGAAACATATTTACAGAATGACATCTCCCATCACTGTATCTCTGCGGGCTTTTTGAGGTGGGTTTTCTTGGTTCCTGAGGCCCCATAGGGCAGTGCCAGATCTGAGAGCTATTAGTACCGAGGTTTGTATGCCTGGCTTCCCTCCTGGTCCTGGCCCCCAGATTCGCAGAGCAGACCATCACCCCACAGTCCTCTTGGGATGATTAGGAGGTTTTTGCCCACAGCAGTTCCTGGGAACCTGTGCATATCTCTTGAGAGAAATTTCCCTCTGGCTTGGGCTTTGCCTCTTTAGTGAAGCTTTGTTTAATTTTTTCCTTGGTGTGCTCCACTGTGTTAGGTATTTACATTCCTAATCACACTCCAGGCTAGGTTGACTATTCTCTCCTTGTCTGTGGGGACACTGTCTAGAGAGGCTAAGGGATTGGCTCAGGACCTGAGGAATACAACACTCTGAGCTGAAGCCATGTTTTTCCACTTAGTTAACTTTGGAGCTGAATACTAAATGGACAGGGCAGTGGAAGCCACATTAGGTATATATAACTTCCAAAGACTTAATGTTGCCAGTTAGAGGCCTTCTTTCTCACTGGAAGGGTAGAGGAGATGGAATGTGGTCACCAGTGAAGTGACTCATTGAGAAATAGACACCAGTTGGCAAAAATACATTTCATACGTTCAAATTGGCATGAGAGAGTAAGGGTTTCCCACAGCATTTCAGATTCTTCATGAGCTCCTCTGCTTGCCAGGCCCTAGGGACTTGAATTTCTATGCTGCTTGTGTCACAGAAAAAGGGAAGTCATTGAGGCCCAAGAAATGCACAGTGGAGGCTTAATCCATGGCAGGGCAATGGGGAAGTTAAGTAAGGGAAGATATCAAGTCAGCCTTACTTAACTGTAGGGGGTCTAGCATATGTCTTCATCCTCTACCAGACCTTCCCTTCCACCTTGCATGACCTCATGCAAAAGGATGCTTGCCCACTACATTTCTCTGCATGCATGTGGTCCTGCCCTCCGTTCGTTCATTCGTTCGTTCATTCGTTCCTTCTTTCCTTCCTTCCCTCCTTCCTTCATCAATGGCAATCAAGAGAATGGGGTGACGGCAAACCCAGGTAGCACACTGGGCAATCCTTGGCTGCCCTTTGTCCAGCTGGTATAGAGCCCCAGTCATGTCAATAATCTGCACAGGACCCGCTCCCCAGGCATCTTCATCACGAAAAGGGTGTTTACCACTTTGCACAAGTTTGAGTGTGTGGTACAGGCATGAATGCTGGTCCCAGGCTGACTCCCAACCTTCCCTAACTTCTGTTTTTCAATCAATACATTTTAATTTTGGGGGGGGCAGGTTTTGTTTTATAGATAAACTGATGGAAAGTAAGATAATTCTTGTACACCCTGCCCCACCTTGATCCTTTGATTTCTCCTATTCTGAACATTTCTAAAAAGTAACGAACCAATATCAGTACATTCTTAAGTCCATTATTTATGTTAGGGTTCACACACATGGATGTTTTTAGCCACTGTAAATCATCATGTACCCATTTTGGCATCATAGTGATTCATTCCACTGTCATAAAATTTCTGGTTTGACCTTTTCATTTCTCTCTTGTTTACCTCAGGTCCTTGTCAATCAATGGCAGGGTTTTCTTTCCCTAGTTCAGCCTTTTTCAGAATGTCACAGTTGCTGGTCATCCACAGGGCTACTGGGCAAGTAAGAATGCGGACAGCTTTTCAGAGGTCTGTTGCTGCTGGGAGTGTGAGCCTAAGAGGTCAGTGTTCCTTGACAGGGTCTCCTGACTGAGCACTGTCTTGTACAGTTCCTTATCTGAGTTTCACTCAAATGGGTATGAACACCTGCATTTTACAATGGAGAAGCCTGAAGTCCCAGGTATATCATGGTCAGAATTCATGTCCTTGATGTGGACATAGCATCAAGCTGCCCATGTCAGCACACCTTCTCTTAGAACTACTGTTCATCATCAAATATTACCAGTGCCAGATTTGTTAGTTAGTGGTCGTGTTAGGCTTACGGTTGTGATTGAACAATGCAGGATTGGGGGTGGCCCCAATCAAATAGAGATAGTGCTGAAAACAGGCCACTGTACTATGATGTATGTTTACCACTGGATGGGGCACAGGGCCTATAGAAACATGTGAGGCACTCAGTCTCCATTTGGATGGCAGGAGGAAGTTGGGGGTGGGCCCAGGGATGTTTCTTGAAGGAGATAATGACTCTTTGCAGGATAAATTGGGAACTGACCAGGTCAAGGCTAGGTCAAAAATCAACAAAAGTAGAGTGTTTCCCAAGCAATTGGAGTTCAGGAAGATTAGGACTCAGGATGAGGAATAGGGTCTGATGGTTTGAATGGGAATGTCCTGTGTAGCTTGGGCATTTAAATATGTGGTTCTTATTTGGTAGTGCTGCTTGGGGAGTTCTAGGTGGTGTGGTCTTGCTGGAGGAAGAATGTCACTGGGGGAGGGTTAAGCTTCAAAGCCTCGTGCTGTACCTAGTTCTCTCTCTTTGTCTCCTGCTTTTGGTTCATGACATAAACTTCTAGTCCAACTCCCATGCCACAGCTCTGTCATGGACTGTTACCGTCTGGAACTCTATGCCCAAATAAATCTGGTCTTCTATAACTTTCCCTAATTATGGTGTTTATAACAGTAATAGAAAAGTAACTAACACATGGAAGCTCTGATAAGGGTGCCCAGCAAAAAAAGAAGGGGCCCATTGTTGCTCACAGTCTGAATGTGAATTATGTTGATGTGAAGTTCAGGCTTGGGAAGCAAAGATTTTCATCACATCTAAGCCAAGCCAGAAACAGTAAGGGAGATGCTTCCCAAAGCCTGGGATTGGTACCTGTGCCTGGTGGCAGAGGTTGACTTCATGGTCTCCAAGTATGAGGGTTAATCTTGGTTGCCAGCATCACTGGATCTGGAGCCAGGTAAAAGGCTGGTCTCTAGGCATACATGCTCTGTGAAGCATTGTTTTGGTTAGGTCATTTAAAGTGAAAGGACCCCCACTTCCAGTGGTGGCTCAGATGTAAGGTCGGAGAGAAAAGCTTTTTGCCTTTTTATTGCTTGCCTTCAAGTCTTCTTGGTGAATTTGCTCGCCCTGTTTATGAACACATCTATCTTGCTGCTGCTGCTGCTACCCCAGTTGATGCTGTCCTCTGCTGACAGACAACAGGACCTAGCTCTTCCAGCCCTCCAATGTGGACCAAAACCCAGTGGTTCTCCAGGGACCGTGGAGGCCTTTACTGCTGAATTGTGAGGTAGACACACAGGTCAGACAGCTACTGGGCTCTCAGCCTGCCCATGAATTCCCCCTTAATACACATCCATTCTGTTGGTTCTGTCCCTCTAGAAAACCCTGATCACCACACCAAGGTTCTAAAATAACCAGGACGCAAATCTATGACACTTGTATCTTAATTTTGGAAAATGATCAAGTTTCTTCCTACTAGAAAATGCTTTGTATTTGAAATACTTTCCTCTCTAGTCTTTGTATGGCTTTATTGATGTTTAATTTGCCTGTGTAGCTTTAAATAGTCAAAAGTAAAGACTAAATCACTGAGAAATCAGTTCAACTCCAAGAATGAGAGCCGGGAAGGGGAAAGGGAAGGGTGACAAAATTAACTAACAACTTAGCTTGCCAATTCGGTGCTTAGAGGCAGCCAGTATTTCTCTGCCTGCTCCTCACTGCCCGGGACAATCCTCAGCCTGCCAGGTCTCCATACACAGAACTGGCAATAGCCTTGTGCTTCTATTGCCCCAAGTCCCAGGATTGCTGGGAATTCCTGGGATTGGCCTTCTTGCCTTTTAATTTCTTCTAGTGGTTGTGAAAATTACGAAGGTTATGGCTCAAGTATTTAACAAAAGATCTTAGAATGAAAAACTAAGATTCTAATTAAACTAAATTCATTCAGAGGCATCAGAAGCGAGGTACCTTTTAATCTGTTTCTGACCCTCATGTGTCCCCATCCTTCCTGAGAAAGCAAACCTGAGGGAGAGCTCCACTTGGTCATCAGGGCCTGGACATTCTCACGGAGAGCTACTTGAAGGCACTCAGTGAATACAGTAGTGTATCTGTGTTGAGTCAATGTTCTCTCTCTGCTCTCCATTACTATTGGCTACAATAGATACTGTTCGCTAATATTTGATCCCATTTTCTGATGGCCAGACTTTTTACCACTGGGACAGAGCATTTGACCCTAGCAGCTTTAGGGAGGAATTATTTGTTTTGGGTCACAGTTCTGAGGTTTTGGTCTGTTGTAGCAGGAATGACAATGGAGCAGAGCAGCCCACATCACAACAGCCAGGAAGCTTTGAGTATTTTCCATTGAGTGTGTGGCTTATCTAGCTTGCATTCATATACTGTGAAATACCTGAAACATTTAAATTTTTTACAACCCCTCCCATATCTATATGATTGGTCAGTGTCAATCAAGTGAGAATCAAGGGAGTCAGAGCCTTCAAGGACTCAGCCTCAGGAACACCCTTCCTTTCCCACCCCTCAATGGTCTAATCAGAGTTTGACTTCACCAATGTAACAATCTATCTTTTAGATCAAAGAACTCAAGATCCAACCACTTCCCAAGAGCCCATCATCTTGCAACCAGGCCTCCCATGTGAGCCTGGGAAGGGGGTTTATGTATTCAAGCCATAGCACTTACATAATGGATTGAGAAATACTTGCAGGAATGAAGATGGCCAGTCAGTTGGTGCCATGGCCTTTAAGAAAATCCCTCTGTGAAAACAGGGAATGTGCTAGGGGTAGCGGAGCCTACAGAGGCGATCTTGAGTAAATGATGAAGCCAATTCCCCTCCTCTAATTCAGTGGAACAAGGACATCAAACTAGATATTTACGTTAGAGCCCTTCTAGGGTTAAATTTTCACTGATCTGATAGCCTTCTGCCTGTTGGCTGTTAGAGGTCACAATGAGATGTGCCCTAAGAAGAGGCAGTTATAGGTAAATTCTGCTAGACTCCAGGGACATGTGATTGCAGTGACATTGGAGATGCTAGGCTGAATTGTCCTGTCTGTATGAAATACTGAGAGCTGATATTGATAGAATGCTTGCCAGGGGATGAACTGTTCTGAGTCCTTTCCATGTTATAACATAAAGCATGCACACCATGATACCGACCTTTTAAACCTGTACAGCTCCTAGAGCTTTAGTATATTTTCAGAGCTGTTCAGTCCTCCCATTTCTAGGAACTATTATCACTCCCATTTTATCAAGGGGGACCTGGGGACTCTGAGAGAATACGTAATCAGTCAAAGATGAGGCCAGCAGTGATTCAGGCAGCAGGTGAGGGGCTAGGAAAGACCCTGGAGCCTCTCCATGGTTTCTATAGCCTGTGGACTTCATCTTGCACCTCTTCAGAGCCTGAGTGAGCAAGGAGTCTTTGTCCAGCCTCAAGCCAAGTTTGTTGCCAAGCTCATAGTCCTACTGAGCTTTGTCCCTACAGGTTTCCAACATTGTCCCATGAGCAACTTGGACACAGTTCAGCATATCAGCCTTGTACTGCGTGGTGGGGACCTGGCTGAGCTGAGCCAGCATCTGTTGGTGGATGCTACTAGATGGTATTGTTTCCTCTGTTCTTATTTTCATTTTTAAATCATATTCTTGTTCTCAAGACTTCTTTTCTCTGCCCAAATCCAATAAAGTTGCACTTTGAAAAGGATAATGTGTTTTTACGTTAAAGCACCTAATTACACTGCATTGGGTTGTCTATTGAGAAAAATTTGACTTAAACTAAATATTTTTATATGAGAACTTAAACACAACAGCAACAACAACAACAATATATATCAAAATATTTGATATTGCTTCTCTTGCATGGAAAATTGCCTGTTCTATTAAGAAAATCCCTAATGTCTCTAGAATTTTCTTTGGGTCTCCAACCAGCTCCCAAATAAAGACATGGAGGCTTATTATTAATTATTGTTTCTCAGCTAGCTTTTTTTTTTTTTGAGACAGGGTTTCTCTGTATTGCTTTGGAGCCTGTCCTGGAACTTGTTCTGTAGTCCAGGCTGGCCTTGAACTCATAGAGATCAGGCTGCCTCTTCCTCCTGAGTATTGGGATTAAATGCATGTGCCACCAATGTCCGGCTTTCTTAGGTAGCTTTTTAAAACTTAAATTATCCCATTCCTATTCATCTATGTGTATGCAGAGGCCCTTACCTCATCTACATACTGTCCATTCTGCTTTCCTGCTTCCTCCATGTCTGTCTGGCTGACTTCTGGCTGGCCACCCTTTTCTCTCAGCTCACCAGTCCCTCCTATCCCTCCTCTACCTAGCTTCTGGCTTGTTTGCTTTTTTAGACCAGTCAGGTCCCTTAGGAGGTCAAGGTGAAACAGCAACACTACTTTATAGTGTAAACAAATGCAACACATCTTTACATAGTAAAGCAATTATTCTATTCCACAACATCCAATGACCTTATTTTCTGTTGTGACTTTTACAAGTACAGATAAAGTGGAAATGGCCTAAGTGAACTGTGTTGTACAAATGCACCCAACACAAACTATTTTTTTTAAAATTAGTAAGACATTCATTTTAAGTTGCATTTTGACTATTTTTTAAACTAGCTATATGTTATATATTTAACTAATGTTAAAGACTGCAGTGTAGTGTGACATTGAGCTACATTCTCTGCCCTCAGTGTTTTGAGACAGGGTTTCTTCATGTATGTCAGGCTGGCCTCTAACTCAGAATCCTTCTCCCTCCTCCTGTTCCTCCTGAATGCTGAAATCTTAGGGACAGACTGCTGTGAGCTGGCTATGCCATCTCTGGGAGGCATGGCTGTTGGATATGGCAGCACTTAGAACCTAGTCTGAATGGAAGGACCTGCATCCTGGGGCCCTTGTGTGCCCACCCACCTATGGTTGCAACTGTGAATACAAAGTGTGCAAAGAGCACCATGGGTCTGTCCCTATGGCACCTGGCTGCCAAAGAGGTGTTCCCTGTGTAGAGCCTAGCTCCCTGTCTGTGGTGGTCATATGATGGATCACAATCGTATAGCCTAGGACTTCGACTAGCGCCATCTGTGCCCACCACTCTTATGCTTGTTGACATTTGTCTTTTTCTAGAAAAGCAAGCGTAGGTGTCATGTGAATTTGGTGACTAGTGTCTTAACAAAGACAATCATTTGTCATTCATCTTAAAATAATGCACGTTTTCATGGTGATCCCTGACATGCCCCCTTAAAGCACCAGGGGCTCCTACCTCTGCCTGCACTACACATCCCTGGTAGTCAAAGCTGTAGAGCCTGTGTGTGCTAAGTGCTCTAACACTGAGTCGCATGCCCAGACTAAAAGCAACTTTACTTTAAAAATGTGCTATCTACCATGTGTCCACAATTGTGGTTTTTGATAAATATTACTTATTTTTTTAACTCTTATGTTTTAAAACTAGTACTTTTAAACAGTTCTAAAGATTATTAAATTATAATGTGCAACTGGGAGTAACCTTGAAGAAGATTTTAAAAAATCAGTTAAGGCTTTATCTTCAAAAAAAGCAAAGAGTGGGTAATTATGGCAGGAAATTTGACTAATGCTTATGTGGGTGGGTGCCAATAGTTAAAAAGCTCAGTCATTCAGCCAAGCACAGTGGTACACGCTAGTAATCGCACCACTCCAGAGGCTGTAGCAGGCTAGCAAGAGTTCATGCCAACAGGGGCTGCACTGAGTACCAGGCCAGCAAATGCTAAATGGAAGGACCCTCCAAAAAGCGAAGTAAATCTCTTCTGCAAAATTGTTAAAGGTTGTCTCCAAGCTATACAACTGCATTCACTGTTGTAAAAGAAAGAACATTTTTATAGTATTGGTAGTGATTGGTAGGATTATGACAATGTATATTATAAAGTCTGTTTTTATAATTCTGTTTTATGAGTCAGCACAGTAAAAAATGGGAACTCTGGTGATAAAATATTGTGGTGTATGCACAGAATGGTATATATGCATATTCAAGAATGGCACTTGATAAAATGAAATCAGATTTCTTTCTTCTTTTTTTTTCTGTTTGTTCTGTTTTTGTTTTCCAAGACAGGGTTTCTCTGTATTGCTTTTGGAGTCTGTCTTGGAACTAGCTCTGTAGATGAGGCTCGAACTCAGAGATCCGCCTGCCTCTGCCGGGTGCTGGATTTTTTTTTCTTAACAAAGTAATATTTGAGCCTGTGAGCCTGTGAGTCTCAGCTAACTGGAATCCAGGCTCCTGCTCTGTTGGCATAGGAGAAAACCCAGGGTGGGGCAGACAGAGGACACTTATTCATTCTGTCTACAGAGGCCCTGCCATATGCTCAGCCCTAACAATAGGGCAGGGAATTAGGCAGACTTAGTCAGGCCAGGCATTGGCCTTTGATCCAGACTCAGGAAGCAGAGACAAAGTTTGAAGGTAGTCCAGCCAGGGCTACACAGTGAGTTCCTGCCTCAAAAGCAATCAATCCAACAAACAAGCAAATAAGCACACTCCTCGGCTTGAGGCACAAAGCAGGATGAGTGGCAGAGGGAAGCTGGAGGTGGGGACTGCAGTTGCTATGTGGGACAGGACATTTGGTAGAGATCCTGGTCCAGTGAGTGCGAGCTGCAGAAAGATGTCTGTCCAGCTGAGGGAACTGGAGACGCAAAGACTCATGTGGGGACATAGACTCTTAAGGTCAGCCAAGTGGCTTGACACAGAAACCACACTGTGGTCAAGTGTGTTGTTTTAAACATGAGAAGGCCTCAAGATGAGGGTGATTCATCAACCATGGAAAGTTCTGATGGACAGAATATGGAAGGGTTTGTGGTGTTCAGGGGTGGGGCAGTGTGCTGTTTAAGCACCATGTCTGTGGTCAGGGCCCACTCCAGTGATAAATGTGGCTTGCTTGGGTTGCAGACCAACACTTTCTGTTTCAGTAAACAAAAGTTTATTTGAATATTCTTTAGGAAAATATATATAACTGACTTATCAGACTCATTTTTATAATTTTGGGGAAAGGTACAGGGTTCTTTTTTATGTTAATTATAGTATATATTAATCCAAACACAGAAAACACATTATTAATTAATGTATAGTATCCAGGCATGGTGGCTGCATGCCCATCGTGCCAGAACTTAGGCAAAGGCAGAGGCAGAGGCAGAGGCAGAGGCAAAGGCAGAGGGATAATGAGTTCAAGGTTAGATTGGGCTACACAGTGAGCTCCTGGCATATGTGTTTTGATGGTGAGGTGTAGAGTGTGAAAACTGGACGTTGGTAGGTCTCTTGCAGGTAAAAAGGTCAGGAGAAGACTAATTCATATGTGCTTAGAAGAGACTTCAAAATCGGCAAACACATTAGCAGCAAAAACAGCAAGCATATTGGCAGTTGCTAAATTAGACAGAGGACCTATGAATGTTCATTAGATTGGCATTTTAACTCCTCTGAGTTTAACAGTTGAGTATAACAAAAGGCTGGGGAGGAAGGGGTAGGATGCTTTTGTTGGGAGAGTTGGTGAAACTTAAGGGAAGGGGCACACACAGTGAGGACTGACCTTGGGCTCAGCCAGTGTCCCCAGATGTGCTGGTGGACAGCTCTCTTCTTGACCCCATCAGGTTGCTGTGTCTTCTCAGCCTTGGAGACTCCCAGGCAGGCTCAGGGTTCCCTTGTGGGAGCAAAACAGCAATTTCAGACTTATGCTCCCACTTCGAGGGACCCCTACTCTCCAGGCCATTCACACACAAATCCTGGCATTTACTTACAGCACACTTGGGGAGAATAGTCAGAGATTTCTGGGCTAGGTTGGGAGTGAAGTTTTAATGATATTTCTTTAGGAGATGGGGAGTTAGTGACCTCTGTGCCTCAGGATCTGAGTCTCTCCATGCTCTAGCACTAGGTAGATGAGAGGTAGCATGGATTAGAGTGGCCAGTCAATGGTCATTGTCCACTGAATCCCACAGCAGGGCTGTAGGCAAAGCACTGTGGGGTCCCCAGGGCACCCTCCCCCCAGGTTTACTCATTAACTTCTAGTTTGTGGCCTTCCCTCTACTTGGCTTCTCCTCAGCATGGAGAAATTATTGGGGTGTGCCAAAGCTCTTCCTTGGAGTGTCCTTGCTTTTCAGGAGCAGTGAACTATGTCTGCACCAGTCACGTCTTGTAACACATGTCTGTACATGCAGAATTTAGCTACATAGATTCCTGGGCTGTGCTCACACTCAGATCTGAGTGTGGCAACATTTATGATTACTGGGAGCACTTAGCTCAATGTCTGAGCTTTGATTTCATAAATGCTGCCTGGGTCCTGGTGGGACACTGCCCAGGAGGTCAAAGTTCAGGGGCTGGACAAGTGACATGGAGTCCTTTGTGTACACTCATTCACTGTGGAGACATGTGACCCAAGCTAACTAGATCAAAGGTCACATATCCATAGAAGAGCAGTTAGTGAGTCCCCATGAAGGTGCCCAGGGACAGTACAGCCAGGGTTTGGCCTGGTGCAGTTAATGCTAACCATTCTGCATGACATTCGGCAAAGTGGAGAGGAATACATTGTCTGTAATGTACATATTAAACCAGGCTCCATCCGTTGCCACGAATGTGACCAGAGTAAGTCTGCAACCACTCTGTGCTGGGGATCTTCCCTGAACAAGGTTGGTAATTCAAGTACTGAAACCAATGAGGAATACATGCAGAAATCAGGATTGGTACATAGAGAACATCTGGAGGTGTTGCATGGGTAGCAGCCTGTAGCATGCACTTCCTCCAAACTGAAAGCATTCTGCCCAAGTTTTCACAAGTTCACACTTACCATTTCTATCTTTCATATACACCGACTCTCACACATTTGCACACATCAGCAGCATACACATAAACCACCAGGATGGAACTGTCTGAAGTCTTTTAGAATTCTGGAGAGATGTGCCAGGACCTGGAAACCTTCCTGGGGCTGGGTGAGACAGGGGCCCATAGGGCAGAGATCACAGAACACTGTACAGCACTGGGGTGTAGGCACAACCCTGCAGAGAGGGACAAAGCTCCAGTCCCTTCTTTTGCTGAGGCTCCTGCTCAGAGATGTTCCTTCCTTGTGGGAGGCCTGAATTGGTCTCTATTATAACATGGCATAAACCAAGCTGTGCTTTCCCTAGTCCCCATCATCAGTAGAACACAGAAGACGTCATCTCATGTCCTGGTATATGGGGTCTCCCCATGTGTTGGCGAGTTGTATATCAATTTGACATAAGTTAGAGTCATTTGAGAAGAAGGGACTTTTGTTGACAAAATGCTCTTTCCAGACTGGTCTGCGAGCAAGGCTGAGATGCATTTTTCTTGATTGATGATTGATGTGGGTGGGTCCAGCTCATCATGGGTGGTGCCATGTAGAGGGCAAAATGTCCTTGTGCACTGGAGAAACCAGGAAAAGTTAAACATGCAAACTTATCGATTCAAAGGAAGAAGATGTTACCTGTTTTCCCAGAATGCAAGAAAAAAATGTAGTTTTCAACCTGGTGATCCTTTATTATCCGTAGGGCCAGACTTCACCCGTATCCCCCAGAATTTATGCTTTATTTATCCCAGACCCTTTCCCCCTAAATACTGAGCATCATTTCTAGGCCATACAACTCATTTTTATGAGTGATGTTACTTGTGCTTTACAACAGCCTAAATGACTTCTATGTCATCTTAGGGCCAGGGCAATCCTGACTCCCACAGACCTTATGTTTACCTTATTCTCCCTTGATCCTAGATCTTGGGCACAATCTCTGAGTTAACAGTACCCATCTTTGTGAAAGTAGCCAGATGTACTTTGTAAAGGATTTCAATGTAAATGTCTCAAGCTCTGCTATACACACAGGACTTGTCGGTGCCCATAAAGATGGCTGCACTCCATCTTGGCACAAGGACAGAGTTCACAGCTGTCCTCAGCAAGTCATAAGACCTAAAGGCCAAAGGTGTGGCTACAGAAGGATGTTTGGCTGTTTTATTCTAAATAACAACAGACCTGAACCTGAGATGTGGCTACTCCTGACCCTCAAGGCTAGGCAACAAGAAGTTGAAGCTAAGGTGTGGTTACTGAACCCGTAGAATAAGTGAGGAAGAAAAGTCTGTTTGTTCTGTATATATGATACTGTGTTTCCCTTTTTGGTTAAGGTATATAAGAGTGGTGAAAAATAAACTCATGGCATTTCAGTATTGACTGATCTGCCCTCCTTACTTTTATTCTGTCTCTATCTAGCCTTTCCGTCATCCACACACCCCACTCAGGTACGAACTTGGGGCCGCTTGGCTGGTTCCAATTGTAGCCCCACAAAGACAGTTTCTGACAAGGACTAAGTTAATTTTTTTTTATCAGACCCCCCCCCCCCAATTGTGCTGTGTTTAAATATGGCCAAAATTAACAACCTGGTGTCAGACTTTCAAAGTTTGGGTCAGTGATGGCTAACCTGAACTGAGTTTTATTCTTTCCTTATCCTGATTGTTTACAGCCAGCAGAGACCCTCCACAGTGGCCTGGATGCTATAAAAAAGCAGGCTGAGCAAGCCATGGGTGCAAGCCAGTAAGCAGCATCCCTCTATGGCCTCTGCATCAGCTCCTGCTTGTCTTGAGTTCTTGCCTTGACTTCCTTTGATGATGAACTATGATGTAGAAGCATAAAGAATAGCAAAATAAACTCTTTCCTCTCTAAGTTGCTTTTGGTCATGGTATTTTGTCACAGCAATAGAAACCCTAACTAAGGTCCCTTACCAGGAGCCAGATGAACTGCAAGCACTTCAGAAGACATCAGCAAACACTTCTCTCACCCAGTTCAGTTCTGAGGTCATCTGCCTGGAGATAGTGTCAAGTTGTGCAAGGGGAGCACCCAGGCTCAACCGGGATCCCAACCCAGATGTCAATCACAAGAGTCACCTGTGACCTGTATTCTGAACAACCCATTGTAAACTGAGGTTACTTTAAAATCCTCACCGGTTTTCACTAATTTCCCTCAGGGAACTTAGGGAGGCACCTGTGTCTACCACTATGTAATGAACAATGCACAGGGCAGGGGAGTGGGATGCCAGGCAGGGCTCCCATGCCTTCTCTGAGATGTACCATGCTCTAGAAGTTGCCCCAGATCCATCTTTCCCTGGGAGTCCCAGCCTTTTGGGTTTCTATAGAAGCTTTACTTTGTAGCATAGTCGATTCTGTCCTTGGCTCCTGGTGATCAGCTCAGCCTCCAGTTCCTCCCCTCTCCCAGGAGGCTGCAGGGCACAGCTGGAAGCCTCAACCCTCTAATGGCGCCTTGGTTTTCCAGTGAGCTCTCCTGTCTTGAAGCCTCCTAGGGCCCTAGACCCTAAAGCCATTCTTAGCACACTGAACATTCTAAAGGGGTCAGGAGATTTTTTTTTTTTTTTTTTTTTTTTTTTTTGCTGTTCTGTTGGGTAACTCTAAATCCAGTGAAGATGACAATGAAGGTTAACTATCACACCTGTGAAGTGCATATTAAAAGTCCCACCTACAAGGAGGAGGATGGAAGAGGGAGAAGGGAAGGGGGAGGCTGCTCACCGGGCTCTAAGTTACAAACGTGGGGGTCCATTCTTTTTGCTACTGATGTCATCTGTGTTCTGGATTCTATTTCTTTATTTTTAAACAACTTTTAATATTTAGTTATTTTTATTTTATGTATATGGCTGTTTAGCTTGCTTGTAGCCTGTGAACTATGTGTATGCATGGTGTCTACTAAGGTCAGAAGAGGGTATTGGATCCCCTGGAACTGGAGTTAAAGATGGTTGTGGGCTGCCATGTGGGTGCTGGGACTCAAACTCAGAACCTCTGCAAGAGCAGTCAGTGCTCTTAACCACCAGGCCATCTCTCCAGCCCCAAGGATTCAAATTCTTTAGAGCCCCACAATAAATGAGCAAAGTGTTCTGTGTCATTAACACAGGTTCCTACAATGTATATCTTAAATGAATATGGGGTGACAGGTTACTCATTGTGTGATGTCCCTCTGAGCAGCTTGGTCATGTGTTGGTTACACAGCCAGTGGCTGGAAGCTGGCAGATCCAAACGGCCTGGGCAGAAGTTTATATGACTATTGATTTCCTTTTCTTTCTTTAAAAACATTATGTGTGTCTTCGTGGCTCCTTTATGTATGGAACGAACAAGTTGTTCACTCAGGTGGTCACAGCAGGAGGCTATCATCATATTCTAGGAATATCAGCCGATACCCAGAGGTGAGATAACTCTAATCCTCCAGAGGCAGGAGGATAGCAAATTCAAGGTCAGTCTTGGCAACTTAGACCCTGTCTCAAAATGAAGATGAAGTCTGGGGCTTTGCCTGGCATGCCTGGTCCCCAGGTTCAATCCTCTACCATGGGAACCAGGGAGGAAGGACATTTCCTCTGCCCCCTTGGGGCAGTCTAGAAGGCGGTTCTGTACAGACAGAAGATCTGACGAATCACAATGTAAGACAGCAGCTGTTGTATTATCTCTATGAGACTTTGCTTAGGGAGCCAGGGTGGGAGTGTGGCTCTGCCTGTGTTTTCATGGATGGGGGCTATTTACATAATGTCTGGAAGAATAAGTGGGACCTGGCATGCCAGTAGTGGGGAGAAAAATCTTTGTAGCAGAATGAACAGTATGTGTACAGACTGGGGATTAGTTAGATCAAAGTAGAGCTTGGCCAAATCTATTGTGATTTGGTATAAACGGTGATAAAATGAACCATTAGCGAGCAATTATTTGTGCCATATACATGCTTTAATATACTTTTTTACTGCCACAGGAGGCTATTTATTTTGCTCACATTACCATTGAAGAAAGCAATTCTGGAAGGTGACACAGTAAGATGAGATCGTAGCACATTGAATTGGTGGTGGTGCGCCCCCTTGTGGCAGGAAGATGTGGAGCCAAATCCAGCATCCAAGAGAGTTAGGTATCTGCTCTTAACCGACTTAGTCTTAGATTCTAGCCTGGCTTACACATAGATTATGCTTCCACGACATTGAGCAAGCCATTTATCATGTATAAGCCATTGTTTCCTCTTCAACAAGATGAAAGGGTCATCTTCATATTGAGGGAGTGTGCCCATGAAAAAAACATCAGAGAATATAAATAAAACATCACACAAATAAGGCATTGTGCTTGTTTCACTTTTCAGGTCACAGAGTTTGACAGGCCTAAGGTCCCGCAGATACACTAGAATCACTGCTTGTAACTTCCTGATAACAGCCAGCTCTTTGCTTACCTGGGAGACAAGGGAACTTCACAGAGGCTGGCGTCTCTTGTCTAGAGATGGAAGACAGTAGAGCTGGAATGCAGTGAGGGGAGCTGTAATGAAAAAGGAGAGGCAGGCAGACAGACATGAACAGACCACTCTGGAGTTTCTACGCCTTGGGAGCCCAGCCTTTTTGTTTGTTTGTTTGTTGTTTGTTTGTTTGTTTGTTTGTTTTGATACAGGGCAGGGTTCTTCACAATAACGGAAGCGCTCACAGTGTCCTGGCTGCATCGGAAGGGTTGCGGATGATGTGTTCGGTTTATAAGCAGTAGACAGAGAAGGGAAAGCCTCATGCTCTGCTTTGCATGTCACTTAAGCTTTCCTCGGTTTCAGGAACCAGGGACTCTTTCAGGCTGACTCCCAGAAAGATATTTTGCTGGCTCATGTAACAGGAAAGAAAAAAGTTCTGGTCTGGGGCTAGTGTAGCAAGGATCTTGAACAATACTGTCTTTCTTTTGGCTTTACTTCTGGCCACCTTCCACTTCCTGGTGGCATCATAGTGACCAGAAGCTCCAGGCTCATGGTAAAACCAGTTTAGCAATTCCTAATCAAGATTTCAAATGAGAGGATACATCTTATTGGGCCAGCTCAGTCATGTGCTCATCTTTGAACCAATGGTGTTAATCGATTAGAAGTTGGATTTACCAGGCCTATATCAAATCTTAATTCCTTCACAGGAGGTTAGGTTCAGCTTCTCCAAGTCACATGGACCGGATGGAGGGGTTGTCTCTTTAAATTGAGAGGCTTTTGTTATAAGAAGGCTAAATGGATATGGATGCCAGCAGGCCCCTCAAGTGTGTTTATAGATACTAAAATAGAAAAATAAACGATTTTCAGCTTCTAGACAGAGCTCTAGGGAAACACATTTCAAAGCATATTTTAATTTTTTTTCAAATTATCTTCACCAAGTTCCTCAAAATTCCAGAAGAAAAAACAAAACAGGAGGCTAACAGTTCCCACAGTTTTCCACAATGGAATAGAGCTGAAGATGAATGATATCCTACCACGTGGTGGTTTTGGACTCTTGGGACACTAAATAAAAAGTAAACAAGTCAGCAGGCTATTCCAGAGCTGCGTCAGGAGGTGTCGACAATGAGCTGAGATGAGGGTCTGTAGCGCTTGCTTCCCCGGGGAACATGCTGCAGAGATTTCCCTCGACCTGCAGCAAACAAACGTTTACTCAGATAAGAAGGACGGGTCTGGAAGGATGTTTAAGGCAGAAGGAGTAGCTATGCAGGAGGGAGATGTGATCTTGGGACCAAACAACAGCATCTACATAGAAGATGGGGAAAGGCTCTCATCCCCTTCTGCTAGCTCGAGGCATCTCCTGTGGCACCTGCTTCTCTTTCTAGAGTGTCCCCTGACAGGGAATGCCTCCTTTCTCCCTGTCCCCGTCCCTCCCTCCCTCCTTACCACCTCCTTTGTTTTTTCAAGACAGGGTTTCTCTGTGTAACAGCCCTGGATGTCCTGGAACTGGCTTTGTATACCAGACTGGCCTCTAACTCACAGTAATCCCCCTGCCTCTGCCTCCTGAGTGCTGAGATTAGAGACCTGCGTCACCATGGCCCGGCACCTCTTCTCTCTTAACAGCCCTTTGCCCTGTTATTTCTTTCTCCACTCCCCTTTCCCCTTTCTTTGTTTTCTGGCTCCCAAAGAGTAACTGAAGCACTAACGTAGCTGGTGCCGTAGCTTCTGCCAGGCCAGAGTTGCCAGCTGAAAATTCATCCACTCGCTGGGCCCTGCCCCTCCCACAACTGCTGTGTGCCAATAGCCTGCTGTACCAACAGGATGCTCTCCCCAAACAGCAGTCCCCCATCAATCTTCTTTCTAGGCACCTTCCGGGCCTACCATAGCCATCATGTTTTCCTCAAATTGGCCAGCAGATGGCAGCTTCTTCCCAATAATTGGCGGAAGTCTCCTCTGACTCAGAACTGCAGTGATCTACAGAGAATCTAGCACAGAAAACCCAGATCCCCTGAGACAGAGGACAGAAGACAGGCCACTGCCATCAATCCACAGGGCCCCACTCACCTCCCTGTCCCTGACTCCTCCATCAGCCTCTCTTCCTGGGTCCAGTATCAAAGTCAACTGCAGCTAAATCACTACAAATAAATTTATTTGAATTAATTAAAGCAGGGTCTCACTCTGTAGCCCAGGCTGGCCTTGAATTCACTCTTTTGTGCCAGGCTGGTTTCAAGCTCACTATGTGAGCCACCAATGTGTATCCTCAAACCTCATTTAATTGTCTAATTTTCACAAACCTCACATGTATCGATGCTTTGGATTTTTAGTCAGGAGACCTCTTTCTAGATGGTGTTACTTACTGTATCATCACAGCAGGCTATGTTTCATAATATCCCAGCCTTGTTTTTAAAATCATAACCTGTTTTAATTGGCTATTGCAATTCTGTGTATCTTGTATTGGAAATTTGAAAAACTATCCTGAAAACACATTGGAGTATCAAAGAGGCCCATGGCATGAAAAGAGATTAATAATAACAGCATTCACCTAATTCATTCCTGGGATGGGATAGAGAAACCCTGACTCTGGCAGGAGAGGTGGCTCCCTCTGAAGCTCCTCTCTGGCTTTGAACAGGCTTGCTTGCTCTCTGAATCTCAGCAGAGCAGAAAAGACAGGAGGGATAGGCAAACAGCAAGACGCAGGGGCATGGTGATTAATGACCCATGTCCTGCTTCCAAGCTTCCCATTCTGTGTTGTCTGCCCCTCCTGTCTACAGCTGGGGGTGGGGTGGGTGTCCCACAGGCTTCCCTCCCCAGGACGAAAACCCAAGCTCTCAACTCTGCTCCATGGAGGACATTTTCCAGGGGATACTTAGCTTGCTGCTGGGAACTTGCAGACACTTGGGCCAGGACCTGGTCCCTTTTCTGGATGGTGTGTCTAGCAGTTGACAAGCCCTTTTATTTTAGATATCCTTAGGCTTGAGATCTTCAGTTTAACAGCATACCTTTAGAATGTTTCAAAGGATGAGAAAATATAGCAAGGTTTCCTTCTTCCTCCCCTCCCTCTCTCCCCCCTCTTTCATTCTAGCATCTTGCTTTGTATCCCAGGCTGACCTCAAACTAAGGACCCTTCTAGTCCAGTCCCTCTTGCTGCCAAGTACTGAGATGGGTGTGTCACTATACCAGGCTATAGAGAGGATGCTTGACTTATCTTCTCATCCTGTCATACATTCTTGTGCTCCATCTACCTTCCCAGGCATGTTCAAGCGGCTGTGTTTCTGCTCCCTGATATAGAATGAGCCCCGGTGCTGTGAGATGGAGCTCATCTCTTCTGGAAGACTCCTTCATGCAGAGACCTATGGCCCCAGAATCTGGCCTCAAGATTCCATCTTTGGTACCATTTGATGTAGCACCAAAATACTGTCTTAGTGGAAATCCATCTCTGCTCTGCCTCGCATGAAGAGAGTGGTAAATTGAGCATCCTCCTTTAGAAGCAAGTCTGGGTCTGTTTGAAAGACTTCGAAAGGGAGACTGGCTGGGCTTAGGAGGTATCCTGAGGCTGTTGTGAAGATCAAGCAAAGGGCTTCATAAATGTCAAGTGATATTATTAGCAGCAATTTGCATCCACAGAAGAGGGAGGGGCACATGAAGAAGGCACTCCAGGCATGAGTAAAGAGAATCTGCCTTCAGTCCATCCCGAGCCCCTTGAAGCATCCATTTCACTACCCAATTGTCCAGTAACCACATTTCTACCTCCCTTCAGGGCAGGGAGAAAAACACCAGGCTTATTGCAGGCAGAGAAATGCAACCATATTTCTGCAGGGAATGGAGACACCAGAAACAGCCAGCAGGGGGAGGAATCCAGAGAGAAGCAAAGCTGAGACCTGACAGGTCTGAAATATTGGTCTGTGGGAAATATGTTCCAAGACACCCCCCCCAATGGAAACCTGAGACAATACCTGGCCCTGAGCCTTCCTTTATATGATGCTTTACCTTCTACCTACACATGATAAAACTAAATGTAGGAGTTAGGTACAGTAAGAGAATAACCACAATAAATAATAATAAAATGCAACAATTCATACACTGTAATAAAATTGCCAGAATCACAGCCCTTGCATTTTGGGTTATGATTAGGCAAATTAAGGGTCACTTGAACATGAACACTGTGATTCTGTTGAAATTGATCTGATAACTTAGCTAAGTGTTGTCACACTCCTCACAATGGGCTTCAATTAAATAAAACCTTCCGAAGGGTTTGCTTCTAGAGTCTTCCATCTAATATTTTCAGCTGACTGCAGGTGACTAAAACTCAGGAAAGCAAAGCCCTAACTGGGCCACAGCAAAAGGCCAGGTCGCTTGGCAGAGGTCTTCTGGGGGTTCAACAGCACTTTGAAGCCAATCATAGTTTGCTATTTTTGATATCTGAGACTCTGCTCCTTCTGCACCCATTCATGGCCATAGTGGTACCCTTCTACAATTACTTTGTAATTGGTTGCCTACCTTCTCTGGGCAAGGTACATAAGCCACTAAGGAATCAGCCAAGCCCTCTGCCCCCCAGGTATGTGGTGCTCACTGTAGAGTCCTGTGCACAAGAGTAATTTCTAATCTCAGGATGAGCATCTGTTCAATGCAAAGTGGGGCAGGGGAGAATTCAACTTGCCCCACTGGTTTCTGTTAAATGAATGAATGAATAAATGAATGAATGAGTGAGATTTTCTATTTTGAAGGTTGGTTTCTTACTGCCTTTCAGCACCTACATTTGGCATTTTTTCAGGTGGAACACAGGGCCAGAAATGGGCAGGGCCTGGAGTAGCAGTCAGCTGATGTGGACACTGACCTCAGCTCTGCTGGCCTGTGCTAGAGCCCCCTGTGGGAGGCCTCTGCTCCTTGGCTTCCTCACCGGATGGGATGGGGGATGGAGGAAGATTCACCTCCTCATAGACAAAGGTGTGCTGTGGCAGGCTGGAAGAAAGGCTATGTCAGCATGCCCTGTGAGCTCTAACTCCCACAGCTGCAGCCTGGTGCCCTACAGATCAATTCCAGGATGGCGCAGTGCCCTTTAATGTGATCCTGAGGGAATGTTGGCTCCCTCAGAGTTCCCTCCTCGGGCGTGGTGGGAGCGGCAGTTGAATGGGGCAGTTGGAGAGTAGGGCTCCCAGCAGGCAGGACAAGGGAACTAAGCCTCAGGTCTGTAGAGGAGGCAACTAGGTAAGAAGGGCCAAGGCCATGGCTTCTGGCCACTCTCCCTCTTCATTTCATCCCAGGACTTGCTCCTCCCCTGTCCAGGCAAAGCTCACCTCTGTTGCAATCAGTGAGTGGTCCCCAGTTAGTTCTGAGGGGTCTCTGTCACCCATCCTTAGGTCAGGCTGCACGGGGTGGCATGTATGACCTTGTGTGTCCTTGTAGGAGGAAGCCCTGGTTTAGGGTTCCCAGTGATGAAAGAGGCCTGGGGCAATTCTAGTTTTGGAGCCTTGTGGTATATGAAAGGAAGAAATAGAAACGAGACTGGATTTGGACATCTGTGATGTATAGAAGTCTACACTGAATAAGTTAGGTCCTTCCAGTCCCGTGCACATAGACACACATGCACACATGCACGCTCGCAGAATACTGCTTACAATTTAACTGAGAGATTAATTTTTTTGAAAAAGATCTTGAATTTACATTTCATTCCTCTGTGGTTCTCATAGGTTTACAATGGGGGACCATTTCTGTACTAAGTGGGTGACCTCATCTGGAGACAAGGCCACAAGCTACCATTTTAGACTCTTTAGTCATAAGAGGACTTGAGAAGGCCTCCCTGGCCTTTATGCTGCTTATCTGTGGCCTTTCCTTCTCCGCTCCCCAACTCCGACATTAGCTCTTCATCACTTAAGATTAATGTTTTAGGCTGGCTGATAGTAGGGTACTGGGGACAGCCAATATGGCTGAGCGGTAGAAGTGAGGGGCCAGGCCTGAGGGAAAGCCACCTAAAGCTTCTCCTCTGAAGTATAAGCAGTTCAGGTCTTGAAGGAAGTGGGGAGGGAGGATAGGAGGCATCAAATACTTTATGTAAATAATGGATTCACTGGGCTGGGGTGTGGTTCAATAGCATGCTTGGAGACTTAGATTCAATTCCTAGTACCAGAAAATGAGAGGGAGGGAGAGGCCTAGAGGGAGGGAGAAAGGGGAAGAGAAAAGGGGAGGGAGGGAGGGGGAGAGAGGGAGAATGAAGGGGAGGGAGGGAGGGAGCAGGGACAGAGAGGATTTATGGGGAGGTGGGAACCCTAGCTTCTTATCTGGAAGGGTTTTCTGGTGAAGGACTCAGCTGCAGAGGATCAGCGGAGTCCTGAGGAAGGACGACCATTGCAGAAGCGACACCCAGAATTCTGATCTGCAGTGTGCCCTTGTAAGTGTAAGAGAGCACTGTATAGGAATAGAAGAGGTTTCTTCCAAAGCTGCCCTCTAGACATCTTTTCTCCTCTCACTTTGAACAGAGTCAAGGACAGGGGAAAACAAACAGTATTTATGCAGCCCAGAGGCCCAGAACCAGGGACCAGCAGCCGTTCTGCAGCCTGTGGCTCAAAGCAGCATGGGTGCCTGCTTTCTGCAGTGTCTGACTGTAGCCATGAGAGATGTTGAGTTTTTTTTTTTTTTTCTTTTTGACCAAGCAAGAAATCTTTTAAAGAAAAATGTGCTGCCCTTAATACATGCTTTCTACAAGCTGGGAAAAAATTGAACTATGCAGACCACATAGAGTGGACTTCTAAAATTGCTTGTTTGTGTTCTTTGTTCTAAGTAGAGGCCTCTCTGCTTCTGCCAGCCCTGTAGATTGAAGTTAGGTTAGAAACCCCCACCTGAAAACAGCAAGGGGCTCCAGGGACCGTTCCCAATCTCCTGCCAGTTCTGAGGTGCTCCATTATGAATGATGGCTGCAGAGTCCCTGGCCTAGCAAGCCGCCTGCCATCATGCCCGCCCACCCACCCCCAACTGCCACCCACATCAGGGGCTCCTGCTTCTCTGTGACTGCTGGCAAGCAGATTCCTTCTCACTCTAGGCTGCTTCCTGCTCCTGGCAAAGGATGGCACGCCAGACGGGAGAGAGATGTAACCCAAAGCACACTTCCTGATTTAAAGAGTGTCACTCCCCCCACCCTGGGCTGGCAATTTTAGTAAGATACCGTTCCAGCTGCAATGCTTCTGCACCATCATAGGGCGTCTTAGTCGGCAGTCCCTGTGGCTTGTTCGAGGAAATGACCTCCCAGTACCAGTTTCCTATGTAGGGCCTTCTGGGTTGGACATTAGGGAGGCTGGCTTCTTGTGCTGGACATCTTGAGATGTTCATTACCTCAGACAAGCTGATAGGATCCTTCCCCAGTAAAGAGGTGAGCAAGAAACCAGAAGTCATATGTAAGGCAGGCTGACCCTTGTCAGGATAGAGGAGCCAGAAGTTGAGACCCGACAAGGAAGGAACAGAGGCTGGGTGCAAGCTAAAGCAAAACACGGTGATTGCCTTCAAATGGCAGCTGCATGCATGTGGTCTTCCTGGTCCCTGAGACTCAAGCAGGGTTCATGGGGAAATGTCAATCAGTTTCACAGAAGGAAAACAATGCATTCCCTGGAGGGTTCTTTGTTCTTAAAATGTTTAATTTTTCATTTTCAAATTATTTCAAATTCACAGAAAGGTGGTAAGAATAATGATAAGAAATTTCAGCAATACGCAGACAAAATAACAAGCTGCTAGGATGACTTAATATTCTCTGCATGCATTATTTATTAGCACTGTCTGTGACCTCCGGACCCCTGTGCCCGTGCTCTATGCTAGAACTGCAGGTGTGCATCCCCACGCCTGGCTTCTATTATTATTATTGACACATTTGAAAGTCTCAGGCAATTTGCTGCATTTCCTCTGAATATTTATTTCTCAGGAATATAGATTCTTATATAGCCAGAATCACCAAAATGATAACTATCTTCAATCATTTAACAGTCGAAAGCAGGACATTAGACCTTAACTTAACATTGCTGCACAACCCACAGCCCACACAGCCCACATGCAAACCTCTTCGGGTGTCTCATTCATGTCCTTTAACTATTTTCCTTGTTCAGCATGCCACACAGGACTGTGTGTTGCCTTTAGCTGTCGTGCCTTTGGTTTTCTCTAGCAGGAACATTTCCTTACTTCCTTTGTCTTCTGTAATGATAAAATGTCCTCTCTGTCTCTGTCTCCCCCTCTCTCTTAGCTTATCACATGTGCTACTCGCATAGGTTGATATGTGGGCCTAGTTCATTTGCCTTTAATTTTAAGTGGAAATGCACCGTGTTCATAGTGTACAGTTTGTCAAGCCATTTTCTTATCTGTGCATGCTGGAGATACGGTAAACAGCAAGAATTCCTGGAGAAGTCGATATAGTATGTTTTCATGAGATTCCATTGTCTGTGGGTTGTTTGCTGGTGTGTGTGTTTTATATTGCATTTCTGTCTTGACACCAATAAGCACGAGAGAAGAAGGTAAGAGAGGCAGGAGAGGATTTGAGAAGGGAGGGAAAAGGAGCTTGCAAATTTTAAGCTACTTCATGGAAAATTGCGTAAGCAGGGAGACTGTGTCATCTGCCAAGTGCATGCCTGGTTGCTGGCTATGTTGACGATGCTAAAATTGATTTATAAATTATTGGCACAACTTACTTTCTCACCAGCAGGGTTTAAGAGTGTAAGTACTCTTTACTTATGCCAAGACCTACAACTTTCAGGCTTTATAATATTGCCTATTTGAAGAATCAGAGGTAGCTGTTATTGTGGTTTTAACACCACTGCGGCTTAGAGACTGAGCGTGTTTTCCTGTGTGTTTTAAAAAGAATTTGTTGCTGTTTTGTTGTTTTGAGACAGGCTCTTCCTATGGAACACAGATTGACCTCAAACTCGTTCCTGACTTGTCCTCTCTGTGCTGGGACTGCAGCTGTGTGCCATCATACCGGCTTTGTGTGTTCAGTGAGCTCGTCTGTCAATTACTTAGCCACATCTTTTGTTTACCTTCCTAATTGAGTATTTATTCATTATCGGTCTATAGAAATCTTTTAAAAATTGTAAGTACTAATTCTGTACAGTTAAAGGGTTATATTCACATCACATCAGCACATTGCTTTTCCTAGCATTTAATCAATGATGCCTTCTGACAAGTTTGAGATTTCAGTGTGGTGGCCTTAGTCATGACTTTAATTATGCTTTCAATTTGCCGTAAGAAACCCTCCCCTCTCAAAAGCCCATTCATGTCTTCCTTTATATTTATGTCTTATCATTGGGGTTTTCCTTTCCTAGCCACTTTGCCTATGTATTTATTTTTCTCAGTGGTAGTTTGGGTTGACCCTGGGGAGCTCTAGGCACCTCTGACACTGAGCTGTATCTCCAGTCCTTTGCTGGTTGTTACTTTTACTTTGAGGTATGGTGGTGCTAAGTTAACCAGGCAGGGCTTGAATCTATACTCCTTCCACCCCAACCGACTGAATAGCTGAGCTTACAGACATTGACCACTGAGACTAGCTGTACCTTCAGGTTTAAAATGTGTCTCTTGTAGGCAGCATGTCATGGGATCTTGCTTTTCTATTCTTTGACATCACAATCTTCATTTTCAAAAATTGAAATGCTTAGTTCATGTATATCTAATATAGTTATTGGTATGACTTAGTTTAAAACTATTAGCTTGCTTTTTGTCTTCCATTTATCTCTTATGGTTGTTGTTTTGTTTTTTAAATTTCCCATTCCTTATTGGTGTTTGTGGGATAGTCTACTAATTAGTGCCCTCTCTCTCCCTCTCTCTCTCTCTCTCTCTCTCTCTCTCTCTCTCTCTCTCTCTCTCTCTCCCTCTCCCCCCCACTCTGGTTTCTTAGCTTACTTACACCTTACTTTGGTGTCCTGTGATTTATAGTATAATGGTGCTATTGTCTTCTCATTTCCTTTTTTCTTCGATGGGAACATTTCTGTTTTAGACTTCTCAGATACTAGCCATTATTAATCCCAGCAGACACATATGCACCAAATAGGTAGTGTGTACAGCGACGGGGCTAAGCGTTAAAGTGCGGCTGCTAGTGAGAGACCCACCGTCATTTGGGTAACAAGGAAAATTTCTCAGCAAAAGAAAGGTGTGCTCTGAGAACTGGACAGTGAAGGAGGGGCCAAATTGCTTTAGGTGTGTGCGCAAAGACCCAGGAGCAGCAGGAAGGGACTGGTACTTTGTTCAGGAGGCACTAATACATTTAGCCTGGCTGGAGTACAGTGTGAGTAGTGTACTTATGGAGCAGGCAGGGCCCACATTAGCAGAAGGTTTAGCAACTTTAGAAAATTCTATTTCCTGATTGAATTAGGATTCTGGAGCCCTGTCTGTGGTATCCTGGTCATTAATATTCATTAACCGAATGAAGAGATTTTGAGCAGATCTACCGCACATAAAACATGTGCCTCTCCCATCCGATTTCACGTCTCAGTGTCTACTGAGATTTTTCCCGTTTCAATAAAGCTTTTGTTTTCATATTTTGTTGTGTGTGGGGGGGGGGAAGGCATATTGTTCCTGAGGCATGCCTCTTGTAATACAGGACACGTAAGGAATTTTTCAAGGTTACCCGAGGAAGAGGAGCAAGCTTCGGTTTCTCCAAGTCTGGACTGCCAGGGACAAGACTATCATTTTCAGAGTAAGGAAGTCCTTCCCTTTTCCTAGCCTGTTTCCTCTTCATGACAGTGAGGGATTTGTAAAGGAGTCCACCTGAGGGCCGCTTCCATTCCATGGTTTACCAGTCACGAGAATTGATTTTGTCACTCTTTCTAACCAGGAGAACTTCCAGGGGGAACACACAGGAAATTGAGCCCTGTGTCTATGTAACAATATGGATCTGGCCTCTACTTAAGAGGGACAGAAATCATTTCAATACAGCATTAGCAATAAAGGGACATTTATTCCCTGTACTTGGGGATAGGGCTGTTGTGGGAACTCAGGGCAAGCACAGAGGTAGGCCTCAGAAAAGGACAGGACCTTAAAATAAGAGCCTGCTGTGGGAACTCCAGATATGGGGGAGTTGATCTGTAGGCCAGGCAGACAGAATGATTTCTCTCCACCTGGGTTATGGGGTTTTACTGGGGGCATTGGCCACAGAACTAAAGGAGGCACTGACTTGTCAAGATGTGGCTGGTCCTGAAGAGTGGCTTTGTTGGAGTTCTTTTTGCCCACTGGGTATCCAGTTGGAGGGGACATAGATGCATAAGCTCCTGGAAGGATCCCAACAGACAAAGGTGTACATGTATGGTAGAGTTCATCCACACTGAGAAAGCAGAACCATTTTTCCTGAGGCTGCCTTGCTGGGCTGAGAAGCAGCCTTGCCCATGGGTTGACCCTCACTGAAATCTCACAGGAGGACCTGTGGCTCCCAGCCAACTCAAGATTGGAACAGAATGGGGCTACGATAAGCTTACTAAACATGTAGGTTCAGGGGTGTTGGTGGTATCTGGCCACAGTCCTTCCTAGATATTGAGACTGATGGGTAAAACCATGTTGGGGGGCTCAAAGCAAGCAAAGAGGTCTGGGTGAAGCAGTGGCTTTGACTCTACTCCCTATGTCCTCATTTCTCAGTGAGCCTTCTCCATCTTTGTCTGCAGAGTGAAACTGTCCCAAGGCCAAGAGTCTAGGGCTCCTGAACACCATCAGGATGGTGGGTGAAGGCCCCTACCTCATCTCAGACCTGGATCGGCGAGGCCAGCGGAGATCATTTTCCGAGAGATATGATCCCAGCCTGAAAACCATGATCCCAGTGCGACCCTGTGCAAGGTGAGCCAGGAGGAGGACCAAGGTGGGTGGGGCCTCTAGGGATTGCAGCCTCTGCCTTCTATGTGCCCCTCCATATGTCTGTCCTTTAATTCATCCAGCCAGCCACACATCCACTTACTCGTGGGCTGCTAACTTCTTCCTCTTTCTGTGGTCGGAGAGAGGAGGGCAGCTCATGTTATAGCAGCTTTTTCTGTGCTGGGACTGCTGGCTCTTCCTGCCTCAGCCACTCAGGTGCTAGGATTGCAGATGTGAGTCATCAGATCCAGCTTCTTTATTCACTGTAGAGGCTCTGTCACCATCTTTAGCCGAAGGGAAGACAATTGGAAGAGGCTAAATCACCTGCCTGCAGTTCAGCAGGCAGCCTTCACTCTCCCCCCAAATTTATTTATTTACTTAAATGTATTTATACTCATTTTCATTATTATTATTTTATTATTACATCCTGACTGGTTCCCCCTCCTTCCTCTCTTCCCAGTTCCCCTCCGCTGTCCTTCTGCCCCCTCTATCCACTCCTCCATTTCTCTTCAGAAAAGGGCAGGCCTCCCATGGAAATCAACCAAGCATGGCATATCAAGACTAGGCACATCCCCTTGTATTGAGTCTGGACAAGGCAACCCAGTATGAGGAATAGGGTTCCAAAAGCCATCAGAGGAGTCATAAATAGCTCCTGATCCCACTGTCAGGAGTTCCACAAGAAGACCAAATTGTACAACTGAGATACACACACACACACACACACACACACACACACACACACACACACAACACCCAGTCCCATTCAGGCTCCCTGGTTGTCGGTCAGTCTCTGTGAGCCCCTATGAGCTGGTGTTAGTTGATTCTGTGTTTTTTTTTTGTTTGTTTGTTTGTTTGTTTTTTTGTAGTGACCTTGACCTCTCTGGCTCCTTTAATCCTTCCTCTCCCTCTTCCACAGAATTCCCAAAGTTCCACCTAATATTTGGCTGTAGGTCTCTGTATCTATTCCCATCTGTTGCTAGATGAAGCCTCTCTGATGACAGTTGGGCTAGGCATCAACCTATGAGTATAGCAGAATATCATTAGGAATCATTTCATTGACTTTTTTTTTTTTTTTTGCCAGTAATGGTTGGTTTTATGGTTTTATCCTAGATCTCTGGGCCATCCAGCCTCTGGATCCTGGCCCTGCTGGCAGTGTGAGGGGTGGGCTCCCTCTCATGATATGATTCTCAAGCTGAACCAGTCGTTGGTTGGCCACTCCCACAATTTCTGTGCCACCTTTATCCTAGCACATCTTGTAGGCAGGACAAATTGTGGGTTGAAGGTTATGTGACTGGGTTGTCCCAAGAGTAATACAGCAGATGGATTCCTATTTTCCCGAGAAAGTACAATATTGATTTCCAAAGTGGCTGTACAAGTTTACCTTCTCACTAGCAATGGAGGAGTGTTCCCCTTGCTCCACATCCTCTCCAGCATGAGCTGTCACTTATGTTTCTGACCTTAGCCATTCTTACAGGTATAAGAGTGAACCTCGGAGTCATTTTGACTTGCATTTCCCTGATGACTAAGGATGCTGAACATTTCTTCAAGTGCTTCTTGGCCATTTGAGATTCTTCTGTTGAAAATCCTTTGTGATACTTCCAGAAGTTCTTTTATTGTATAGGACTACTTTAGCTATTCTGGGTTTTTTGTTTTTCTACTTGAAGTTGAGTGTTATTCTTGCAAGATTTGTGAAGAATTGTGTTGAAATTGTGATGGTTTTTGGGTTGTTTGCATTGCCTCTGGGGTTCTGGAGTTATGGGAACCTTTGGGGTCCTGGATAGTGGTGTGGCCTCTGGGGTTCTGAGAACCTGGGGTTCCTGGGTTTTCTAGTACCCATGTAGCCTCTGGTAGGGTGGGAAACTTCTGCTGGAGTTGTGGACTGGGATGGAGCCTAGGGAAGGGGGTGCTGCTGGAAACTAGGTTTCCTGGTACTGGTGTGGCCTCAGGTAGAGTGGAAGTCTTCTGCTGGAGTTGTGGGCTAGGATATTACAGATTTTTTTAAAAAAATTATTTATTTAATATAATTTCTTTATTGATTTCTTGGGAATTTTCCATCATGAACCCTAATTCTGCTCACCCCCTGTTCCCCCATATCTTCTCTTCACCCCTGAAGAACCCCTCCCCCCGAAAGAAAATAAAAGAAAATAAATCAAAAAACCAAAACAAACAAACCAAAACAAGAATAAACCAAAACAAAAAACAAAACCAACCAAACCAAAACCAAAAAATCCTCTCTGTTTCTAATTCTTTTCTGCCTCTCCAACACCTGTTCATTCATCCTGGTGGCATTGGGAGCAGTGTGTCACACAGTATACTCATCCGTTCAACCAGCTTTATTTAGCAAATGTTCATTGCAATGAGTCACTGGTTTAGTTCAAGTTCTCTGGTTTCTGGTACACCGTCGTCACTGGATCCTCACTGGAACTCCTCTCATGTGTGTTTCTGAGGGTTGACCAACAGTTGACTGGGACAATAGAGACACTTGGGCATGTGGTCACAAAACCTCCAGGGGACTTCTAAGACTCATACTCATGCCAGCACATCACCTTTGCTGTGTTCTGTCCACCAAAGTGAGGTGCAGGACATCTCAGATTCAGAGTGAGGGAAATAGACTCCACCTTTTGCTGACATGAGCTGCAAGACCACACTAAGGGCCTGGAACACAGAGCCAGAGAGTGGGTCATTTTAAACTCTATGATAAGGATAGTGTCTCAGGCAGCCTGACTTCCAAGCACATATGCTCAATAGTTCAGTATGTTATTTCATATATCGTTAACCACAACACTGTCTTTTCCGAGTAACAGAGGTCCAAGTGGCACCTCTTGGACTTATAGCATGTCTCAGATTTTATTTAGTCTTGACAATCTCTTTCTCCCTGCTCTCTCACACTTACTCCATTTTGACCATATTCACCCCATATATTTTCCAATTATTGTGATGTAAGTACCATACCCTGGCTACCAAGATGACATCACTGAACGTGGAGTTGGAGAGACCTACAGTGGCTCCCCACTCCTGGATATTCCCACCACAAAGATGGTAAATGAATGTGTGGAACTTAAGAGGACGCTCACTTCAACAGCATGTTTGTGAAAATTGGAACAGTCAGTCTGGGCCCCATGCAGCATGACCCCCAAATTTATGCAATGTTCTGAAGTTTTTTTTTTACTTACAATCTAATAAATGTATTAAAAATTATAATCAAAAATAGTAAAATAATTAGGTAGTGCTAAGTTTGGGTCTGGTTTCCTTTAATTACAGGGTAATATAGTTAAATGTATGTTACTCAGTTTTGAATATTGGCTGTATTTAACAGCTGACCTGTGTGTTTCCTGAACATTCACCATCTGTTCTCCTGAGCTGTGGTAAGCTAGACCAACAACTCTCCAAAGGGCTGATGAATGCAGGTTCCAGGGTTCACATATGACTGTGATTCCTACTGTGGTTAGAAATTCAAGCCAGGGTATTAGGGCAGTGAGCCCAGCACCCAAGAACATGCGAATACGATTTGCTCTAGGTTGGCACCCAATCCTGTGGATGATGCTGGCCTGCTGTCTTTTGCCACATTTTCCTGGCTCACGCCTGTGATGATTCAAAGTTACAAGCACACGCTGACTGTGGACACCCTGCCCCCGCTATCACCATATGACTCATCAGACATCAATGCCAGGAGGTATCAGGGTCACCAAGGGGGTGGCATTGTAAGCAAGGAGTCTCAAGAGTTCTTTCTCTTGTTTCTGTATTCCCTGTGGAAACTGATACATTTGGGAGCTATTGACCTTTCTCCGTAGCTATTCATTGAGATGTGGGGTGAACTGCCTGCACTTCTTGGCCTGATCTCTGGGGAAATTATTGCTGGATAGAAAGGACATGGGGGGGTGGCTAGTGTGAGGCTAGGGACTGTAAGAGCAGCACTGTGGACAGTCGGGGACTTGCTTTACTCTGTGCTGTTTGGGACCCATCTGGGCCGCTGCATGAAGCCCTAAGCATCACTTCTGGTTTTATTTATTTTTTTTAAAAAATGTCATCCGTGTATGTCTGTATTGCAAACTGGCCATATTAGTCAATTATGACTTATGAATATACCACCGTTCCCAACTAACTGATGCTAGTTGTAGTTTAGTACTGTGTAAGCAGTAAGACGATTCTCCATCATGCTTCTGCTCCCCTATCAGAGGCAGACACCATTAGCATGTTGATGACCCTGTTCAGAGACTTCCTACTCTTTGCAACTGTAACCTGTGCTGCTATTGTTTGCAGAAGATGCCTTATCCGCTTTCCCTCTTACAGGCCACCTGTTAGTGTGTGTGAGTCAGGCTCTTACTTTGTAGTCTTGGCTGCCCTGGGACTCACTATGTAGACCAGGCTGGCCTAGAACTCAAAGAGATTCACTTACCTCTGCCTCCCAAGCAGTAAGATTAAAGGTGCGCACCACCATACTAATTCCAGGCCATGCTTTATATGTTGAGGTTAAAACATAGAACATGGAGCTGGAGAGATGGCTCAGTGGTTAAGAACACTGAAGCCCAGGCTTCAATTCCCAGTACCCACAACTATTTATAACTATATGGGATCCAATGCCCTCTTCAAGTATGCAGCTATATGTGCAAACAAAACATATACACGAAGTAAATAAATCTTTAGGGAAACTGGCTGTACTGTGTGGCTGCCACCTTGTTCTTTTCAGCTGAGAATTATAAAGACTTACTCACCTCTGCACAAACACACCGATCGCATTTGTTCTTTGCCTTTACTGTGCATGAGTCTGCATGTGTGTGTGTGAGCACCATGTGTGTGTGCTTGCTGCCAGAGGAGTCAGAGGAGAGAGTGCCAGATCCCCAGGAAGTGGAGTTACACATCGTTGTGAGCTGCCACTTGGATGCTGAGAATCAAACCCAAGTCCTCTGCAAGAGCCACAAGTGTTCTTAACTGCAACCGTCTCTCCAGTTCCAAACTTCATTCTTTCTGATATTTGCACTGAAGTTGGTTCCTAGAACCTACAATGCCTTGAGCAAGCAAGATCCTCAAAACTGCTGCCTTTCTTTGTCCTGGAGATTGCCCTAACTTGGACCACATGGTCCAAAGTATGACATGTCCTGGAGTTTACACTAAACTGAGTGTCAGTTGTCATCTCAAAGTTGCTTCTAGGGGAAGAATTGCCCAGGCCCCTATCCCTGCCCTGAAGAAATCTGAGCTACTGCTAATTTCTCTACAGTCTTGAAAAGGTTTCCAGGGAGTTCTGAGGGGCTGTACCAGTGTCTGTGTGGTGCTGGATTTTCCTTCCAGCTTTCTAGCCAGTGTTTCCCATTAGAGAATTTTTGTTGTTGTTGTTTTCTGTCCAACATCAACTGCCCCCTTTTTCTCAGGCCAGGAGAGTAAGCACCAGATAAATGTTGTTACTCCAGGACTGTCTTCTAGAATCTGAATTCCAGAGGTCCAGCATCAGCAGCACTTGGATGCCTTCCACGGTTTAATATCTAAAGTGCAGGGAGTTTCATTTGGGTTTGTATCAATGTAGGATTTTCTTTTCCTTCCTTCCTTCCTTCCTTCCTTCCTTCTTTCCTTTCTTCCTTTTCTTCTTTCTTCCTTTCTTTTTTCCTTCCTTCCTCCCTCTCCCTCTCTTTCTTTCTTTCTTTTTTTTTTTTTTGCCTGTGTGTAAATATGTAGCTTCACACATGCTAGGCAAGAGTTTAAAGTTGCATTATTGGCCCTCAGCCCCAACCTTATGATACTATCTCTCTTCCTCTCCCCTCTCCATTCTCACAGTTGCTGAGACTGGGAAACTGGGCTCCACTCTTGGTCTCCATTGTCCTTTCCTCCCAAATCTAATCCACCAAGTCTTGTTGCCATCCCCTAGCTGCCCGACTTTGAACCCTTCTTAACTTTCCAGCACTCTGGCCTGATGCCCCTCATGTCCCGTGTGACCTTTTACTTTTGCAGTGAGTACCCACAATTAATCACACTGCCAGCCACTAAGTAATCTTTCAGATATGCAAATTGTTTCATCACATTGGCCTAAAGCCCTGCAGTTTTCCTTGCACTTAGAGCCTGGCATAACCTAAGTGTCCTCCTGAGGCCCTTGAAGTCCCCTGAGAGTCTGCTCAGCCTTGCTTCCTAGCATCCTTAGCTTCATGTGCCATAGACCTGTTGTACGGGACTCCTTTCAAATCTTGGAAATGGACGAGCTTTTTTGTTTCCTTGAGATGAGGTCTGAATTAAAACTTTGAATTCTCCTGCCTCTAGAGTACTTGGACTATAGGCACATGCCACTATACTTTGCTGAAATAACAGACACTTTTGCCCACAAGGAGGCCTTTTAACCCTCTATTGCTCCCATCTTCTTATGGTTACATTAACGCTGTTGTAGCCAGAAGCTGAGGAAGGGAAGACTTGGGTGGTGCCTAGTGCAGAAATTGTCAGCAACTCTGTCTGGGGGTCACCTCCTTCCCCTCCACCCACTACGTACAGAAGAAGAACGAATGAATGCTGCTAGCCCAAAGGCACCAGTTACTGGGAAGGGCAGTGCCATCCACCTTTGCGAGAGTTTCTCCACCAAAGCACTTCCAGATGATAGGTACCTGGACTTCTGTCCTTTCCCCCTTCCCTTTCGTTCACTGCAGATTTCAAATCCTTTGGGATGAAGAAATAGAAAGGGTAGGGCCTGAGCAGGCATCTCTGGGCCGTGTGGTCTGGAAATTCCAGAGGACCCGTGTGCTGATGGATGTTGTAGCCAATATCCTGTGCATCATCATGGCAGCCTTAGGACCGGTGAGTGGGGCTGGCTCTTCCGAATTGTCTCCCAGGTCCCCAGCTGGGCAAAACATGTCCTTAGTCACTTTCTCTAGGACCTAATGGCTTCAATGCATTGTCTTTACCTCTGTGTCCCTTGGGGGTGGATTTTCATAAAGCCAGTCCTTGTCAGGTGCAGCCACCACCGCTGGAAAGTAGTGAAAAAGTCTGCCTGTAAACCCAGCTTGCTGTCCTTAGAGGCCACCTGTGTGGAGGGAGCCTCATCCAGCCACCCTCCCTTCTTGCCACCGTGCTATTTTACAGACAGTTCTCATTCACCAAATCCTTCAGCATATTACCAGCATTTCCTCTGGACACATCGGGATTGGCATCTGCCTGTGTCTGGCCCTTTTCGCCACCGAGTTTACCAAAGTCCTCTTTTGGGCGCTTGCCTGGGCCATAAATTACCGCACAGCAATCCGACTGAAGGTGGCCCTCTCCACACTGGTTTTCGAAAACCTGCTGTCCTTTAAGACACTGACTCACATCTCTGCAGGTGAGGTAAGCAGAGCTGGAAGGAGTGTACTCCTGAAGACTGGTCCTGTTCTGTGAGTGTGTGGGCTGTGCTTCCCGGATGGAGTACCCGCATCCTATCCTGTCCACCACATCCCCCCCACCCCACCCCCCACGCCCTGCCAAGTGAGGTAGTGGAAGCGCAAGAGAAGTCAGACAGAGAGGGCTCACACCTGAGCTGCAGAACTTGAAAAGCTGGCACAGAGGTCGAGGGTGACACCATTCAGCTCCTTTGATTACAGTGGGGACAATAAAACAGTCAGTATAGGGCACACTATTGGTATTTGGTAAAACTGATGGGCAAGCTAAGATTAGTGCATGCCTGTAATCCTAGTCCTCAGGAGATGGAGGAAGAAGCAATGGAAAATGGGCAATGTAGAGAGGACTTACTCCCTTCTGATAAAAAAATATTCCAGTTGTCTAAGATCTTTGGTGCTGAAGGTATAGAACAGTGTGCACTGTCCTTAAGAGTTAACATTTTCTTAATCTTTAGTAATAAAATCCTTGCTGCTTATTCAAGAAACACCCCCCCAAGTCAAGGAAACCCTGCTTGATGGTGAAAGGACTTGCTCCTTCAGCATTTTCAAATCATCTTATGTCAATTATGAGTAGATCCTGCATGGAATGAAACAAGGGCTGAAGGCGGGGCTCAATTAGCAGAGTTCTTCCCTACAGAGAGAGCCCTGGGCTGGAGGCAGAGCTCAGTTAGCAGAGTGCTTGCCTATAGAGAGAGCCTTGGATTTAGTCACCAGCACCAACCACATAGACCAGGTATGTTGATTCCTGCCTGAAATTCCAGCACTTAGAAGGTAGAGGCTGGAGGATCAGAAATTCAAGGTCATCCTTAGCTATGCTGCAAACCTGAGGTCAGCCTAGTATATACAAGACTCCATATTCTTAATAAAGAAAAAAGAAAAAATCAAATAAAAGGACTGTATCCCACTTTATCTAAAAGGAATTTGGAAGAAAGCAGTTCAGGGCTTGGGGGAGGATGGCTTTGAGAGCCTTCCTTTCCTTCATCATTTTCTTATCACATGTCTGTCCTAATGACTCAGGATGATTGTAAAAGATCCAACCACCAACCTTTTCAGAAAGTCAGTAGGAGGGAGAGAAAGACACAAATAATGTGTCCTTCTGGGGCTGAGCTTGGTTTTCTTTAAAAAAAAATTCCCCAGATCTGGCTCTATACTTCGGCTTACCCATCACTTTCAACCCCACAGTCACATGGCCACACACTTTGCACAACGGAGGCAGAAAAGTCTCTTCCCCCTTCTTCTCTTCTTCCCCTTCTTCCCCCCACCTCTCCCTTCATCTCTCCCCCTTTCCTTCTTTGGTGGTTTGGAGGCACAGTCACACTGTGGAGCCCACGCAGGCCCAGACTCAAGATCCTCCTGCTGCAGCCTCTCAGGTGCTGGGATCACATGCTTGGCCACCGTGCCCACAGAGGAGTCATCTTTTAGTTGGGCATGCTGCTGCCCTGAGTAAAGCAGAACTGTGCCTCTAAAGACATAAAAAGGACCTCAGCATGCTACCAAACCTGACCACATCTTTTTGCAGCCCTCTTCTTTGGGATCTTCAGTTCTAAGAAACTAGCCCTCCAAAGTCATGCCAGAGTGAGACCACACAACTCATCTCATTGGTCCGTTGGTGTGTCCCACTTCTCGATAATCAGAAAGCTTCCAGAAGGGTCCCAGCCTGAACCCGTGTGTTTTCTTTCTAGGTTCTCAATATACTATCAAGTGATAGTTATTCCTTGTTTGAGGCTGCCTTGTTTTGTCCGTTGCCAGCCACCATCCCCATCCTCATGGTCGTTTGTGCGGTGTATGCCTTTTTCATTTTGGGGTCCACAGCTCTTGTCGGGATATGCATATATATCATATTCATCCCCATCCAGGTAAGTCAGGGATGTACAATGCAAAATGCTTGACATTTGTGATCAGCATGCACAGTTTTGCTGAAGTGAGTGGAGGGCTTCATTTCTGCAGTATACACCCAAAGCCTGTACCTCCATGAACAGTGGTGTCCTGTCTTGAGTCATTCACTAAGAACTTGAATTTAAGTACCCTGGGGGAGGAAGGCTACTTGTGCAGTTTGCCAAAGTTCATATTGTCCTGACTTCCATCCTGGCACTTCATTCTATCACCTGACAGATTCCCAGTGTTTTCCTCCTGTTCAAGTCAGCTGTTACAGTGTAGAGGAAGGACTGTACTGACCCTCCCAGCCAAGTCCCCTTAGAACGTTGTTTGGCACTATCTCCTGATGCCTGAATTTTTAGGCCAACTGCAATTCAGCAATTCTCCCTGAACATAGCTGCTTGTACCTCGATTTCAGATGTTTATGGCCAGACTCAATTCAGCTTTCCGAAGATCAGCAATTTCAGTGACAGACAAGAGGGTTCAGACAATGAATGAGTTTCTGACCTGCATCAAGCTGATTAAAATGTATGCCTGGGAGAAATCATTTATAAACACCATTCATGGTAAGACGAGCAGCTGCTTTGCAAGGTAGAATGTGCTTTTTCAAGGGCTTCCTAAAGTTCTGCAGGGCCAGGCATTGCTGCAGGGGTAGGGCAGGGCGCTGAGGGGACCTCCTAAGATACTCTTGTAGGTCAGAGCTTTTCTAAGGATTGTAGCCATTTTTTAATAGACCTAGGCATCTGTTCTAATGAACCCAAGGGTGAGTAGCATATGGTTTCGTGTTTTCTGGGGCACAGAGAAAATCTAGTGCTGGCCAGTTACCCTCTACAAAAATAATTCACAAACATATTGGAGCAGTAAAGGAGCTGTGTCAGGCTATTTCCTTGAGTTAGAATATGTTTACACACACACACACACACACACACACACACACACACACACACACAAAACACTCATACATACCACACACACATCACACAGCCACACACACCACACACATACATACCACACACACATCACACAGCCTCCCCGCCCGCCCCCCCACCTATCTCTCCTTGCTCTTAGTGGTTTTATTGTACTTAAATGGCCCACTGACACAATGGGCCATTAGCAGATATGAGGATGCATTTGTAATATTTTTTGTTTGTTTGTTTGCTTTTTGTTTGTTTGTTTTTCAGGTGATATTGATTCTATTTCAGTCAAATCTAAATATAACTTTTTTCCCCCTTACCAACACTGTTGTTTTATTTAGGGAAGGGCTTGGGAAAATCTATGCCCTTCTGCCCCCTTCCTCCCATCACTCAGTCCTGCCCGGAGTCAGGCACTAGAACTCCCTGGAAAGGCTCACGAGAGGATAAAGGAGTTCTGCAGGGCTTGTGGCCTTTACCTCAAAGCAGCTTCCCTTCCTGGACTCCAAAGACCTGGGGATCCCAAGAACTCTTCTAATGGAAGCAAAGTTCTTCTGGTCCTCAGATGGAAGGCTGAGAGGGGGCACCCAGGTTTTCCCCTTCCCTGAAGACCCAGGAGGTCTATGGAAGAGACAGGCTCCACTCAGGTGGGGATGGGGTGGCCCCTCAGGAATTAGGAGAGAAATACTAAGTTCAGGGGATAGAGGGTCTCTAGAGTGAAGTCCAGGATGTTCCCTCACACAGGGCAGGGGTTGTCCAGGACTGCCACTAATGCTGCCACACCTCCATCTGCATGTTCAATGGCTTTGGTTTGAAGCAGATACCCCACAGGCTTGTTCATCACAAGTGTCTTTCCCTATCTGACATAGACTCCAAAAATACTCAATTCCGAGATGCACTGGACCACTCAAGAAGGGCTGCCCGTCTGTAGCAGGCAACTCCCCAAAAGCTCAGCTTCGGCCTTCTCCGTGAGGATGTAGGAGGCCTTCTCCTCGCTGTCCTTCAGCACCTGCAGAGCTTGTACCACTAAATGAAAACCTTAAGTGCAGGGGCAGCTACAGAACTGCTGATGTGGCTTCAGGGGGCGGTCACTCCAGGACCAGAGTCACTGCTACGGTCAGCTCTCAGGGTCTGCCCTCATACTTAGGCACCAGCGTAAACTTGGGGTGAAGCTGTGCTTGTGTTTCAGGGACTGGAGCACCTGCTTCGGCCCTGTGGTGCAGGCCTATACTTCCAGGTCTCAGGAAGAGAGTTGCAAGGGCGGTGGCAGCTTGGGCTCAAACAACAAACAAACAAACAAAAAACCCCCAACAGCAACAACAACAATCCAAAACCAACCAAACAAAACCCCAAAGATAACATCAAACAAATAACAAACAAACAAACCTTGCCCCTAAAACAGGAGAAAACCTGTCACTCACCGATGCCAGGTCCCCTGGCTGGGACATCAGCAGCTCAACAGGCTTTTGAGGATACAGAAACTTTTCCTTCACACTCTGAACTTAATTCAATTTCATTTCATATCATTTAATTCCGATTCCATTGGACTTAATGCCATGCAACCCAATTCAGTGTAGCTCAGGTTAGTTAGGCTCAGTGATTGCAGATCAAATTCCTACTATTTGCAGACCGCAGGAGCTGCCCAAATGGCTAGGAAAAGGACTTCCACTGCAAAGGTTCAAAAACAGCACTGTTTGCTGGCTCCAGACATACCCAGAACCCATCCCATCACCACCCTGGTCCAAGCCTGCCTCACCTCAGAGGCCATGCAGGAGCAGAAGCAGGGGCAGCTCACCTCTCACCCCCCAGCCACCCACTTTGCCCACCTCTCACTTGCCAGCAGCCACCCATCTTGCTCCACAGTAACCTTTCAAAGTAGCAGTCACTGCCTCTCGCCTGCTGGACGTTGCTCAGTAGTTCCTGGTCAAACTTATATCAAACTTAGATGTTTCTAGCAAAATCCAAACTCCTCCGTTGGCTCAGTAGACCTGGAGTCTGGTGTCCTCATTTTGCTGTAACCTTTGGTGACTTTACTAGAGCCATGAGGACCTCTGTTTGCTTCAGGGGCATCATGCCATACTCCTTCAGGCTTCAGGCTCCTTGTCCTGTCGCTTCCTGATAGATGTGCCTTTTGGCTTTGTGTTGACCTTGAGTCTCTTCCCATCGCTGACTTCCACAGGCCACCTGGACCAGTAACTCCGACTGTGTTCACACCATACCAGGATCCCCTTATCATTTAGCTCTGGCTGTTTCTTTCTGATCACCCAACAAAATTTAAAATTACCATACTCAAATTTTATTATCATTGTTGTTTTCCTTTTGCAACAGTGTTTTAGGCTAGCCTGGAACTAGCTTCAAAGCCCGTGGTGGCCTCCAAGCCAAGGCCTTTTCGCCTCAGCCTCCCAAGTGGTGGGAGTATTGCCTATCTTCTTTACTGCAACCCTGCTTACTCTGTATCTCCGGGCCCAGGCCCAGCACCTGAATGGTTGAACATATGATTGACAATTCTGTAAGCTAGCGTAGGGAGAGTAACACAAAGGCCCTGAGAGAAGCTTGGCAGTGAGGGCTTAAGGGGAAGTCCCTTGGTAGGAGCAAAGTTGTGGACATTGTGGGTTCTTGAGGTGAAAGGCATGTGGACAGTAGAGACCCGGATCCAATACTAAAATGGAAACAAGCTGCCCTGCTGAGCAGGTCCTGTTCTGTCCACAGGACACTGTACTAGCTTCCCCTTGCCCTAGTCATTAGAAGAATGTGGGACCTAGTGAGGTAAGAATGACACGTGGCAGCTACAGTGCTTGTGTGAAAGCACTTTTGCACAAGAGGCTAGAATTAGGTTGATTCCTATAAAACCCAAGGGAGCAATGCGGAGTCCTGGGCGCCTTGCAGGCTGAGGAGGAGGAGACATGGGGCAGGGGCCCCGCTTTGCATGTCTCTAGGCTACCATATGTGCTCGTGGCTCTGCAGCATTTACAAAGGTCCTTTTTGACTCCTTCCCTGCATCTAAACTTAGGGAGCTAGCATATAGAAATTCTGCCTCAGAGTCTGGGCAGTTGAAGGTCCAGCCACATGAGGCTCCCTGGGCCCATTTGAGCCTTTCCATTCTGTCATGCTCTGGTCTCACCTGTTCTTACTGCTGTCATGTTTAGTCCTTGTCTGACCCCTGTAGGCATCCGGCTTATGACTCAATATAGGGAGTATTGGGGCTGGGAGGAACCTTGGAAGCCATCAACTTGCAGGAGTGCTGAGAGCCTAGTGCTGCTGGGTTTGTGTCCTGGGGTTTTGATACTTTTCATTTCTCCCTCATTTGGAGGAGAACCAGGCAGGCAGAAATAATTCATACCTTTTCATTGTATTATTAACTATTCTATTGTCACGAAGACAAATCTTAGAAGAGATAATTTAATTGGGAACTTGCTTACAGTTTCAAAGGGTTAGTCCATGATCATCATGGCTGGGAGCATGGCGGTAGGCTGGCAGGTATGGTGCTGGAGCCGTAGCTGAGAGTTTACATGCTGATCTGCAGGCAGCAGGGAGGGAATGGGTAAGACTGGGCCTGGCATGCGTTTATGAAACCTCAAAGCCCGCCCACAGTGACACACCTTCTCCAATAAGGCCGCATCTGCTCTGACAAGGCCACACCTCCTAATCCTTCTCAAACAGTTCTACTAACTGGGGTCCAAGCATTCAAAGATAAAAGCCTATAGGACCTTTCTTCTTTGTGTGTGTGTGTGTGTGTGTGTGTGTGTGTGTACATGACGGGTGCATGTGTATGGAGGCCTGAAGCTGACATTTGATGGTGTCTTCCTTGATTTCTCTTCACCACATCCATTGAGGCATGGTCTCTCACTAAACCTGGAACTTGCTATTCTGGCTAGTCTAGATAACCAGCTTGCTCCAGGGATTTGCTGCTCTGTCTTTTGAATGCTGGGATGTCAGTTAGAGACCCTTCCTGTGTAGATTTTATGTGGGTTCTGGGAAGCCAAATTTTGGTCTTTATATTTGTGTGGCATACATTTTACCTTCTGAGCCTTTTCCCCAGCCTGAGAAGAATATATTTCTTAATGTTAGGATTTGGCATGCAAAATAAGATCACCTCCAATTGCCTTCTCTTTTGCAGATATAAGGAAGAGAGAGAAAAATTTACTGAAAAAGGCTGGATATGTCCAAAGTGGAAACTCAGCCCTGGCTCCCATTGTGTCTACCATAGCCATCGTGTCAACTTTCACTTGCCACATCTTCCTGAAACGCAAGCTCACTGCCCCTGTGGTAAGAGCTATCTCTAGGTCAGGCCACTTTTGCACCCTATCCTTGGCAAGCCCCAGGTGAGAAGCTGCTTTTTAACTTAGTCATGCATGGCATTAGAACACCCAGTTGTCATATACCAAATGATGTCAGGACATTTCACTGAACTGAGTAATTAGGATTTGAGCCCAGGGCTTTGTGCATTATAGGTACCGCTGTTATGCCTCAGTTGACTCTGATCTAGTTTGTATATCAGTGCTTGGGCTAGCAGTACACTTAGGAGAGCCTGTCCATTATTCTTACTCTGTCCTTGCAGAGCAGGGGTGACTGTTAACAGTGGAACACAGTTTAGGGGGAAAACAACCCAGGAAACCCAGTGAGCACTTGGTTGTTTTTCCTCCTGTGGTGTGTGCTACAAACAGGGAATATTAGATGACTCTCTGGTAGGGAGATCTCAAAGCAATCAGGCTGATGTTGGAGTTAGGACTCCTCCAGGCTTGAGAGCTAGATCTAGTCTGTTTAAATCTTGACTCTCCTACTTCCCAGCTATGACTTGTGACAGACCATTGGTCATACCTGGTCTTGGTTTCATTATCATCAAGTAGCCTGGTATTAGTTCCCATCAGTGTAGCTGGGAGGAGGGGTGAGTAGTTTTGCATAAAGTGCAGGGAATCATGGGGTGGGGAGGGGCCTTATGTGCTCTCCATTGCCTGCTCTCACCCAGGCCAGATGGGTATGGACTGAAGCCTCTGTGGGCAAGTGAGATGAATGTAAGGCATTCGTGCTTTTGACAAGGGAACAGCACAGTCAAAGATAAAGAAATGTTGAGCTGGAGAGAAAATGCCTCTTGGATTTAAATGAAGAAAAGCCCAGCTAAGATAGTAAGCCAGGTGTTTGTTTGCATAACAAACAGCTGGAGGAAAGTCAGCAAAAGTTAGGGAGGTGTGTGTGTGTGTGTGTGTGTGTGTGTGTGTGTGTGTGTAGAGGTAAGGATCAAGTATAGCTAAGTTCATGGAGGAAACACAGCACACAAAGCAGGGACTTCAGGCAGAGGTCATGATGAGAAGCAGATGCTTTTGCTGGGCCGTCCTCTGATAATTCCATTAACACACACATTATTTTTGTATGTGAGAGGGGTGGTTTCATTTTCAGGCTCTTCAGACTGTAAGGCTTCTGACCTAGTCATGAACCCAAAGTCAGAATGAGTGGCAATAGTGTCCAAATTGAGTGGAACACTGCTCAATTATTGTGATTGCTTTCGATGGTCCCAAACAATTGTGCCCGCGCGTGTGCGCGGACACACACACACACACACACACACACACACACACACACACACTTCCCACTAGCTCTATTACAACAAACAAAGGAAGTTGAAAACAAATGATGTTAATTTTTCTGACATGACAGTTTAGAAGAAAGCAAGATCCAAAACAGATCTCTGGATTGGGAATCCTTTTTGTTCTCTACCTCTGCTATAGTCATGGCACCCGAGGTTGGCTTCTGGGTCCACCAGGCAGCCTGTACACTATGTCTGTTGAGATGGGTGTCTTTTTGTTCTTCTCTCTGTCTCTCTGTCTCTCTCTGTCTCTGTCTCTCTCTCTCTGTATGTGAAGATGGTACTTCTTGATTTGGTGAGTTAGGACAAGATGTGATGAGAGTATCCATTGTTATCCTCTTAGCAATGTACAATTAGCTCAAACCTGGGGCCTGTCCACAGAGCTTGTTCAGCAGCAGACATCACTTGGGATTTGCTGAAGGAAGATGTGTAATTAATGAAGTAGAAAGAGGCTGTGATGGTTGAAGTCAATCATGAAAAGATGGTGTTTGAGAGATGAAATCATGCACTCTGGGGTACCAGCAGAAAGGAGAAAGCTTCAGTGAGGCTCTCCAGTATCCAGATACTGGACAGGGCTCAGAGGGAAAACCCCTACAGTCTGTGACTTTGGAGAAAGATGCTGTAGCCCCAGAGGGTCAGATGCCACAAACTGACCTTGAGTAGAACATGAGTTTGTAAAATCTGCACAGGGCTCTGAATGAGCAGTCTTGGTCTAAATAAAGACATGGTATGGATGAATATGTATGAAATTGTTCAGTTAGGGGATAGTCTCCCTTCTGAATCAACAGACAAGAATATAACATTTCCCACTGTTTTTGTGAAAATTCCCAAAACAAGATCGATTACAAAGCCACTGCTCCCACATTGCCAACCCATGGTTTCTGAGCCATGAAATGAAAAAGCCTTCCTCTGTGAATCCCAATTGTGCCACTGTTTCTTATGTTAGTAAGTATAACCCCCCATGGATAGAGCAGCTTGGAGCCAAAGTTACTTGCAGTCCTAAACCCTCGATCCTCTCTTTCCTCCTTCAGGCATTTAGTGTGATTGCCATGTTTAATGTAATGAAGTTTTCAATTGCAATCTTGCCTTTCTCGGTCAAAGCAGTGGCCGAAGCCAGTGTCTCTCTAAGGAGAATGAAGGTATAACTAACACTGGGTGAGTAGGGAAGAGAGCTCACTTCTGGGGGGGCTGGGGATGCTTGCAAGGGGGATGCTGTTGAGGTCTATTGGAGGGCTGGGTTAGGCCTGTGGTTGCGTGACCATGAAGCAGGAATGAATAGTTAGTGCGCAGAGGGGAGAATGAACGGGGAAGGTTTTGAAGGAGGTCTGACCTGGAGGGAAAATAAGATAGTCTATTCACAGCGGGAGCATTCCTAACCTCCATGTCTCATCCAAGGCATGATGCTCTAGCAGTGAGAATGGCCTTGGCACTGAGTCAGGCCCTGGCTTGTCCTGTGATGAGTGTGGTGTCATGCACCACCTCAGGGTCATCATCTAGTCACTGTTTACCCACCAAAGACGATCTGAAGCATGTAAGAAGTAAAAAGAGAAAAGAGAGAGGTAGTCTTTATCCTTTGGTGCTCTTGTTCTGGCACAGGACCAAGTGCTCCAGGAAGATGTGTACCTGGGCAAATGTAAGTGGGATGCAAGAATGGCATTTGATGGGTTTGAGGCAAAGACAGAAAAAGGAGGCCATTCTTGCCTACAGAAAGGCAGTTCAGTTGTCTGTGAAATCTGGAGTCAGCTCAAGCATCCTGGGTTCTTGGACCCAATTTTTGCTTCCAAATAGTCCAGAGCCCTGTAGAGACCAGTTACTATCCTCTCAATGAGGAGAGGCACTCTTGTAAGACTGGGCTGGCAGACACACTGTTGGCCACTTACAGGTACAAGAATCAACAGTGCTTCATTCACTCTGTATATCACCTTGCTCTACACAAGGAAAGGTATAGATTCAAGGAAGAGTGTTATTTCTTGAATCCTTAGCCTCCACACTCTCCCGTCACCTTCATTAAGGTCTCAGTCATATGTCATCTGAACTCACAGTGATTTATAGACCAGCTCCCCATTTCCAAAGCTGCCTTCAAATCATTACTACACTCAGTTCTCAAAGAGCTGTTAAATTACTGGCATGCCAGCCAGCACTCACCTGCTGGGATCTGTGAACTCCTGTCTCTTCCCGGATAGCACTTGAGCCCTTAGCATTGGCTCCTCAGCTTCACCACCTTTGCTTTGCATCCTGTTTCCGCCTTGAGCTCTGTGATTCAGCAATCCCAGATGGCTTCTTTCATGCCTTGCCCACCTACCGGAACCCACTCCCCCCCAACCTACCAGAACACGCTTTGCTTGCTGTCTTGTCTGCCGTGTGGCAGTGTCCCATGTTTCCTGCTCTCTCCTCTCCCTCTTCTTCATCTGTGTGGCACCTGCACACTCAGCTCAGGCACCAGACACATGGACCTCCAGGAAGGGGAATCATGTGTCCCTCCTCTGGCCATTACAGGGTTGTGTCCTTGTCACACTGCACTGCATTGTTCTGCTCATGACCCCTTCTCCTCACAAATAATTTTTTCAAAGTGTGCATTTCTGCTCTGTACCATTTAGTAACATGCAAGTGTTTTGTTGAGCTGAGTGTGGAAGAGACCGAACAAGTGGACCTTGGTTTCATATGTACCAGTGTCATACAGAGAAACCCTTCCCCCCATGGCTGCAGATGAGGAGGAAGTGTAGCTGGCTCAGCATTCTCCAATATGGGTGACCCACATAGGCCTCAGGGTTAAAAGACACCTGTCCCAGATAGTTTGAGTCAGTGGACTATTTCTGCTTCAGCATTCCTGAGGGAATAACTTCTGGCCAGTCCTATATATCCTGGGTAGAAATGCCACGATTATAATTTAGGGTGATTAGAAGATAGATGTATTAGGAGGATTGGTGCAAATGGACGACATCTGCCCATTTACTGTTGTCTCTTTAATCTTAGAAAATTCTCGTAGCTAAAAGTCCCCCATCCTACGTCACCCAACCAGAAGACCCAGACACTATCTTGCTTTTAGCAAATGCCACCCTGACATGGGAACAAGAAGTCAACAGGAGAAGAGACCCACCGAAGGCACAGGATCAGAAAAGGCGTATTTTCAAGAAACAGAGGCCAGAGCTATACAGTGAGCAAAGTCCATCAGCACAGGGAGTTGCTAGCCCGGAGTGGCAAAGTGGCAGCCCCAAATCAGTTCTACACAACATCAGCTTTGTGGTGCGAAAGGTGGGTGTGTCAGTCAGCTTTGCATTGCAGTAATGAAATACCTTTGGGAGTCTGGGGAATGGCCAGACAAACCTAAGAACTCAAGTTGACACACCCAGTACTCACATAAAAAGCCACACAGTACAGCCATGGATGCCTGTAACGCCAGCACTGGGGAGTCAGGGACGTGGGGTTTGTTGGGACTTGCTGGTAGCTACAGCCAAACCAGGTTCAGTGGGATACTCCATATCAAAAAGTAAGGTGAAAGGTGGCTTATACTGGGGGGGGGGTAGGGTGAGAGGGAGGGAGGGGGAGAGGAGGGGGAAGTGCAGGGGAGGGAAGAGAGAGAGAGAGGGAGAGAGAAAGGGGGGGAGAGAATGAATTTTGACTCAGTTTTGGCAGTTACAGTTCAAGATCAGACTGTGGGCTTCTAGTGAAGGCAGTTCAACCACTACTCCATTTTATGACAGAAAACCGAGGCACAAGACAGCTAAACAAGAAGGACCTGCCGGGAAGCGTGGGGGCAGGGGAAGACTGTACATCCAACTCAATCTGTATTCTTGGTTTGTTTGTTTGTTAGCTTTAAGATAGGTTCAGGACCTTCTTCCTGCCGCAGCCTGTGGTCTGTACTCTGCTTCCCCTCCCCCTCCCCCAGTCTGTACTCTAACCCACAACAAAATTTTGCTTTTGTACAAAACATGGTACCATGCTTTTTGTTTGTTTGTTTGTTTATCTAGTTTAAACCAGGTGACACTGAGCTCACCAAGCCAGCCAGGCACCATGGTCCTTCCTTCCCTCAAGAGTGAGAACTGTAGAACCTTGGATGAAGCTGTGGATTTGGGGATCACTTGGCCTCCTCTTGCTCCTTCTGTCTGGATCTTGCCGCACTGGGAACCTGGTGATGGCACTCCCCGGAGGAGCTGTTGATTTTGCTGCAGCAGGCTCACCATTAATCTTGTGCCCAGTGATGTAATCTCCCACCTCACTACCACCTTCCCCTATGCAAATACGCAGAAAGGGAAGCTTGATGGCCTCTCTTGCAGCTAACAAAACCATCTGCCACATACTCCCTGCAAGTGGTATCTAATGTTTGGTGGGCCCAGTGCCACTGAGCTCAAGTCTCAGTTATGTTTTGCTTCAGTGGTTTCTTGTAGCTCTGCCCTGACACTGGGGCAGCATCCTAACTTCTTTAGACAGCTCAGAAAACTAGTATCATCTAAGGAAACTGTTTTTTAGTTCTCTAATTGCTTTGCTCCATACTATCTTAGGTATATGGTAATGTCTGGATTTGGGCATATGTAGTTTTCTTCGGGCCACCAGCTTCTAAAAAAAAAATGACATGGAAACTTATTACTAATTATGAAAGCTTGTCTTTAGCTTAGGCTTGTCCTGCTAGTTCTTACATCTTAAGTTGATCCATTTATTTTAATCTATGTTCTGCCGTGCGGCTCATTACCTCATCTCTCCATAACTGCCATGCTGCTTCCTCCACGTCTGGCCTTCTTCTTTCCAGAAGTCTCTCTCTGCCCAGAAGTCCTGCCTATCTCTCCTGACTAGCTATTAGCCATTCATCTTTTTATTACACCAACCACAGCAATACATTTTCAGAGCATCCATCAAAAGGCACAGGTAGCTTTTTTCTAGGCCCCAGCCATATAGCTACTTTACCTTAGGCACATTGCCTCAGCTCCTGAAGAGTCTGTCTCTTTGCCTGGTCACTTTACAAGGTGGTTGTGAGAACAGAGAAACTACATACAAAACGCTTGGCTCATGGTGAGTTTCAGCTGCCATTAGCAACCGATGCCCTCTTTTCCCTTTAACAAGCACGGCTGGCTTAAGTGTTGGCCTTAAAAGTTCTAAATTCAGGCCATCTGAGTTTCTCCAAATTTAGCTCCATGATTCCATTAGACGCTGTCCTCTGGGATGAGATCAGGACTTGCTATTCTGAGTTATGCCCTTAGCCCTGAGCCCACACCTGGTTCAAGATTCTTAATAATGTTTGGTGAATGAGAAATAAATAATGAAACACAGAGAAGATGCAGACCTCGTGAGATTCCTTCTGAAGAAGAGAATGGGCTTAGAAGGCTCTTACCTGGGTCCAAGAAACAGCCAGGACTCATTGGAGGCTTATGGGGAGCCTCTATGAAGCTGGCCCACATCAAGTCTCCATAACTAGCCTCACCATCCTGAAGTGCTACTGTGACTTAGAGAGGGGTCAGCCTCACATACTTGCAGCTTTGACACTGCAGGGTCCATGGGGACAGTGACTGCATCTGTCCTGATCGTGGTTTATTCCCAGCGCCTCCTATGGTGTGTGGCATTCCACAGAGATGAGTCACAGAAGTTATGGATGACAGACAGCAAGCCTCATGCTAGGTGGCACAAGGTGATGAGCATGTCTAATCTAGCTTGGGGTGGGAAAGATGTTACATTTGGCTCCATGCTGAATACATCTCTGTTCTACAGGGTTGCAGCAGGTCTATTTGCAAATATTCTAGAATGTTCCACATACAACCTCTGTTTAAACATAGAAGCAGACAGGCTATCTGCCTCTCTCCCTCTGGGGTTACCCAAGAAGCCTATGTGACCCCTGCCTTACCTCTTTCAGGTCTTATTCAATGTCACTTATGACAAGTGCCTGGGACCTTTCAGTGTACTTGTCCATCTTCCACCCACAGACTTTGACATGTAGTGAAGGGGTCCTGGGGTGCTGGGGTACCATACAAATCTGGGCTCCCTTTCCCAGAGTTGCTGGGGCTTCCCTGTAGCCTGGAGCTTCATTTGCAGGCTAATCTTCAGAGCGTGGTTTCTGGGCGTCACTCTTTCCCCTCCCAGCGCTGCCTGCACCTCCCAAACACGCTGCTTTCACTCAGACTCTCACTCAGCTCATGCTTCTGGGCCAGCAGGAGCGAATGCTCCTTACGCTTTCCACGAGACATATTTGAGAAACTCAGCATTTCAGGTGCTCCCCTTCTGTCCGTCTCCAACTAAAACACAAGCCCTGTGGGGGCCAACAAGGGATTCACCTGTCAGGTTGATCTTCTGGGTGGCTGAGATTTCACTGGGATCGGGAATGTGCCCCCATGATGACCCTGGAGTCAGGGTGACCCTGGTGCTCAGAACAATGCCTGCTGTGTCACAGGTACTTGTTGACAATTTGATGGCTGAGTTGACACACCTACAGCTACAAAGTCATTCTGTGGAAATAGTGAAAAAAACTTGGAGCTCTAAATTGAGTTGTTATGATAAAAGATTTCTTTAAAAAAAAAAAAGATTTCTGAAATCACTCAGACATCCCATGTCCCTCTGGGTCACATCCCCCTTACCTATCATTAGACTCATTTTCCCCCAGTCTCTGGGCACAGGACAACCCTCATATCTGGGGCCTGTGTCTCCCAAACTGGCACAAGGCTGTTTTACATCAGTGTGTGAACAGGATTTCTACATTTCCAAAAAGCCCTCTGGGCACTCTGCTTGCTGCACAAGGGAGGGCTCTTAATTAAAACTCAAATCTCTGCAACCTTCCAAGCTGTGCATAGACTTGGGGGCCCAGGCTGCAGCTGCCACCTTATAGAGGTAACAGTAGCCTCTTGCCCTTGCTGGCCTGTTCAGCATAGAGCCCAAGCCCCCTGACAGTGTCTGGGAGTAACAGTCTTATCTCTCTTCTGTGACAGGGGAAGGTCTTGGGAATATGCGGGAATGTTGGAAGTGGGAAGAGTTCCCTCATCTCAGCTCTCCTAGGACAGGTAAGGGTGGTGAGAGTTGGAAAGACTTCACTGGTTGAAGAGGGGAAGGATTTACTTGCTTTAGACTTTAGGGACTTGAGCAGCCTGTAGTGCAGTGGTCAGGTTTGGCACATCTTAAAATGAATGTTGTTGATGACTCCCTTGAATTGATGCATTTGGTTGCTCCATGCCTGACTGGACATGGGCCAAGATTTTCACACATCTTTGGGTTTACCTCCCAAAGACAGGAATTAAACAGTGATGGCTTCCTTGCCTTCAGCTCCATGTTGGTCCAAATAAGTGATGGGTCGTTAACATCTGTGGTTTCTCCCATGGCTGTCCTGGTTTATAAAATCCAGGAAAGTCGCTTGGTACAGAATGAAGGAACTGGGGCTCATGGCAACTTTCGATGAATTTTTGATTGTTTGTTTCCAAAACCCTGCCTGAGAGCCTTGAGGAAGGGACTGAATGAATGCATAGAGGCAACAGCGTGACCCAGTTGCCCTGAACGCTTTGTATAGGAAGAGGATGCTTCCTAGATCTTGACCTGTTTCTGCCACCTAGCTGTGAGACCTTAAGCAGGTGATAAAGTGATATACTTTAGCTACAGATGGCCTTCGTGTTGCTGTGTTTTATGAGCTTCAATAAGACATGGTTTGAGGAGGTCGGGGAAGTAACTCTTCCTTCTGTCTCCTGTTGTTCCTAAAGGGAAGATTGGTTGAGCCAGCCGGGGCTGCCTCCCATTGTTTAAAGAATTTGGGGAACCCCTGAAGGGATAAAAAAAAATGAGGCTCAGCAGGGTCCCACCAGAATGGGGGTGTGAGTCTTGTGAGTGCCAATGTGATTTCTTTGGCTGCCCTTGACTTCAGGGAGACTGACTATGATTACCCTTCCTGGAGGTGAGGCAGGGCCTGGGTTGGGTAGGCTCTGGCACCTAAGTGTGTGTGCTACTGTGAGGACCCTAGTGTCTGTGACGCCCTGGAAACCAGCCTCCTTCTCCACCTATCAACACAGGTCTTCCAGCAGTGTAGGAGATGATCCAGGCTGTGCTCAGATTTCCTGCACTGGGCAGCTCATTCGTTCACTGCCAGTCCCTTTTGGTGGTGTGCTCATTTCCACTGGGAGAAAACTGGCCTCCTTTTAGTCTACCCCTATGGTTTATTCCTTGGGAGCATCTCAGAGAAAACAGAGCCTATCTTCCATGACTGGGGAGAGGTAGAGTGGCATGGGAGGCTAAGCTAGTGGGTTCTAGGCTGTGGGGGTACACCACTTGGCCTCAGCCATGTGTTCACCATTTGCCTTTGGATAAAGAAACAGACCTCTCTGGACTGTGCCATCTTCAAAATGGCCAAGGAGAGCTGTGGTGAGGGTTAGCAAAGGGAGTGTACACACCATCCCGAGCTGAGTCCTCCAGACTCAGTGTCAGCTGGCTCAGCACAGCGCCTGGAAGGCACCTGCTATTTCTAGAACTGCTATTGCTAATATTATCATCTCTTTTCCAAGTCTAACTCCAGGCCCCTTCAACCATCTCCAAGGGTTTCAAAATAGCACTGCACCATGTGACACTTTTCCTGATCAGCCATACCATCACCACCCCATGGTCTTCAGCCCCAAGGGTCATGCTTTCTGCAACATATCCCCTCTAATGATTGGGTTGGTCATTTATCACCACTACTGTCTACCATTATCTATCAGAAGCATACATTGTGGGGTCAGTTTAAGTGCCTACGTATACCCAGTATCACAAACTGGGACTCACATGTTTTCTAATTGGATTGCTCAGTGTTATCAAGGTCCCAAAGTTCCACATGAAACTGTGTTTCCCACTCTTTTTGAAAAAAAGAAAGAATTCTGGCCCCATAAGGCCTGAATTCTTGCGTGGTTATAACTGCGTAACTGAGTCAGAGCTACTTTTTTGTAGTGGGGCATGCCAGAGGCTCCACCCCCAAGGGGGGAGGCTGTACTTTTCTCTAGGGAGAGTTGGATTCATTTCAGCACACCTGGTGGAAGGGGTGGGGTCTTGTTACGAATCATTAAGGCATCTTGCAGTAGTGGGCCCAGAGGTGAGATCGGTTTAGGCTGTGCCCTCCAGCTGGCAGCAGGACTCATTACTACCTGTTCTCTAAATGACCTGTCTAGTCCTCGCAAGTGTCCCATCTAGAGCTCTCAACTGCACAATTGGACTTACAGGGTGTGGATCTGTCAACCCCTTTATATCCGTGTGACTAATGCTCATGCAATAAGAGGGTGGCGTCTGGGAGAGACCTGGGATGTGTCTTCTAAGGTTTTCTCCCTTACTTTTGCTCTAGATGCAGTTACAAAAAGGGGTCGTGGCTGTCAATGGACCTTTGGCTTATGTTTCTCAGCAAGCATGGATTTTCCATGGGAATGTGAGGGAGAACATACTGTTTGGAGAGAAGTACAATCACCAAAGGTATTAACTTGGGATGTTTCCAGTGCTGTGGTAGTTGGTGTACCTTGCTTAAGATGCTGATGCCTCTAGGGATGGTTACTGAGTGGATTTTTTTTTAAAGGAGCATTGATCCTCCCGGGAGATGGATTTTCTTTTTCTGACCCAGGAGTTCAGAGGAAGCACGTTGTTCTGCAGACCTGTGACCACATGGCATGCCAAGAAGAGGACTCAGTTGTCACTTCATTCCCAGGGCAGAGTCCCATATGCTCTGAGGTTCTCTGTAACAGGGCATATGTTCTCTAGCTGGAGGAAAATGAGTCTTGCAATTTTGATTTAGGCTAAGTTGCTAAAACTTTGCATGGGATCATGAACAGAAGGCATGCAATTAGTCAGTCCTGACATGATTAATTCACATGGCCACTACCAAGGTATATTGTTGTTAGTGTCCTCAAATGGTCCAATAACATAAAATCAAATTTCCTGTTATAGATCTTTAATATTGCTGGCTCATTTTATTTAAGCTCTGGGAAGTGATGTCCTCCTAGGTCTGCTTACCTAAGATGAGTCCCATACAACTTGTATAAGGAGATCCAGGCATTCTATCCCATTTCACTGATGGGGGAGCTGAAGTTCAGAGCAGTGAGTTGACTGCTAACAAAGCTTGAGTCTTGGACTTTGGGCCCCAGGATCCAGCATCATTTGTTTCCATTGAGGTTGCCTGACAGCAGGGTCACTCAAAAGCATCCTCAGACACCACAGGACTGAATTAGGAAGAGTCAGACTTAGGAATCCAGTTGCAGTTTGGGCTTCTTTTATTATCTGAGCTCACAGACTCCATACTCTATGGGCTGGCATTGGTCAGCAAGTTTATTCCCAGCAGGAAGTCTGTGGCTCTCCTCTTTCCCTGGCTGTGATGTCCCAACAGAAGGTTCACATATGACAGGAAGTTCTGATCAGTGATGGGAGTCCTTGGCATGAGCCAAACTTCTCTGCTCCATGTCTCATGGCCACACCCCTTTTGCCCATCCCTATACCATCCCTCTCTGGAATGCCTTTGCTTTCCATGGTTACTTAATTTATCAATAAGGAGGTGAAGATAGCAAGTATTCACCAAATGCCTGCCATGTGCAGGGCAACACAAGGAATGCAGATATTGCTCCTCATGTATGAGTCACATTAGTGTTGTGTGACAGATGTCAGGGCAGGAGCAACTTAGTGGAGGAAGACTTGTTTTGGTCCACCAAGGCAAGAGAGGCATGGTGGAACAGCTCTGTTTGTGGTAAAAGCTGCTATCAGCTAATAATGTAGTTTCCAATCATCCTTAGTAGAGGCATGCAGCTTGACAAGTGGGGCAAAAGTCTCTGGCTCAATGTGGGGTCCAGTAGCTGCTTGGATGGTGCACAAATGCAAATGTCACTTGGTATGCCAGCCATTCAAGACAGTGGAGGGATTCTGAGGCTATGGGTCACTGGGGTGACTTGGGGGCAGTTCACCATGGGGGAGATTCAGAGAAAGTAGAAGCAGTGGGGTGTCACCTTCTCCCCTACTGTGGGACCTCAGACCTCACTAGACTATGTGGCCAGGAGCCCTAAGAGGTAGCACCTACCTAGGCTGAGTGGGAGTGTGCCCAGTAAGATGAGCTATTTGCCCAGCAACTAGACTGTGCAGAACTAGCAATTCCTCATAAGTCTGAACTCCAATCTGAGAATGGGTGATACTAAGGAGCACAACAGTCTTGGAAGCCCCAGCGCTAGGGTCCACTTCCCACTCTTCCTTTTTCCCCCGTGAAGTGACATCGTCTCTCCAACGTGATGATGTGTGGACAGAGCAGTTTTACGGAGCAGAAGGAGTTAATCAAGAATGTCAGGGTTGGCTTTGTGATCCCATAACCCCATGCTGCTCCACCACATATATGCCCTCTTCCATTCATGGCTTTGATTCGTCCCTGGGTCCTTCTAGACATCATCTTCAGCAACCACATCATGATTCCCTTCTCTGACTCAAAGAGCAATGATATCAGATGGCAACCCCAGGATTTCATAGTCAGTGGTGTCATTTTCCCTGCATGACAGGAACCCTGTAAGAGGAGGGACCAACCCCGAGTCAAGGGAAGACGCCAGGGGCCAAGGAGACACTGCCCTTGGGACAAGGCAACTTGCCTGAGAGACTTGAGCAAAGCAGCAGCACGATCTTCCTCCTGTCCTCTCAACAGCAGTGGTTCCTCCAGGAGCAGCGAGGCAGCAGTGCTGCATGCTAGCCTTACCATTCTGACCTCTATGCCCACAGGTATCAGCACACGGTTCATGTCTGTGGTCTCCAGAAGGACTTGAACAGCCTCCCTTATGGAGACCTGACTGAGGTGAGCAGAGCTGAGTCCCTTCTGCCCAGCTGACTCTGGATTTATAGCTACATGTTTCAGAGGCAGAAAGTCCCAAGGAAATGCTGCCAAAGTCCAGTCTCTGCCTATCAAGAATTCTTCTTTGGGGTCCACCAAGTGGAGGGGGACCCAAGCCTACTTTGTTTGACTCATCATGGTTGCTTCCACAGCCAACTTCCAAATTTTCCATCATCTCAGGAAGGGTTCCTGGACAACTGCTGCCTAAACTCAAGGTCCAGCTCTTTCTTCAAATCAGTGGTCCAGAGTGTGCCTCATACTTGGGAGTCTCAGAGCTCCTTTTTGTTCCCTGTCTCCATGCAGCCCAGGAATGCTGAGTCACCTTCAGACCTTGCCCCTAGGCTGACTGTCCTGTATTCGGCTGACTCGGGTGATCCAGAGCCCTTGTGTCCCCCTCCTCTCTCTCCCGATCATACCAGGTCTCTAAGGCAAGCTTTCCCACAGTGCCTTCTCAGAGAACTGGCTCTTCTAGTCTCTCACTCTGCCCGTCAGGAGTGGCTGGCCTTTCTGAATGTACATGTGGCCCTGACTTCTTCCACGTTGTGTCTCTGCACCTCTGTCAGCCAGCCAAAGTGTCTGTCCACCTCCTAGTCTTTCAGGATCTAGCCCAGCTTCACTGAGGAAGACCCTGGAGTCCACAGTCAGCAGCAGTTTGTCAGCAAGTGCTGTAATTAATGTCTCTTGTCTTGGTGAATATGTCGGCTGCTGTTTTTGTGTGGCTAGTGCTCCCTGCTAAAATGTGAGCTCCTGGTTCATAGGTCTCTTCTCTTCTAGCATCGGACTTGGTACCTGGGCACCTGAGGACAGTGGGATTCACTCCGGGCTCAGGAGGATGGGATTCCTAGAAAAACATGACCTAGGCTTTTCACCTTGCAGCAAATGTTTACTGAGCTTCTAATCCATGCTTCAGATCAGGTGCTGGGTCTTAGAGATTGATGGTGAGCAAGATAGCATGTGTCTTGTCTTCATAGTGCATACAGTTACATACAAGGAAGTGAACATAGGGGTCCCTGGTCCATCTCCCAGACACTTTGCCTGCTTTTCATTATCCATTCCTCTAGAGTTCTTTGCTTTAAAAAAACAAACAACAACAACAACAAAAACAAAACAAAACAAAACAAAAAAAAACCTCCTTTGTGTTATCAGTCAATAAACAGTGGACTATGCACTGGGAAGCAGGAGCCCTTTATCCAGTAGTCTCCCCTCGCTCAGATGCGTCCCATCACAGTGGGCACTGTGCTTCAATGGGGTGAGGGAGATGGAGTTCTTGCAGTCACCACTGTCCAGTGTGAGGGGTGGAGGAGCTTGTGTGCAGAGGCAATCAGCCAGTGTGCCTTCTCCCTGAGACCCAGGGAACGTTAGGAAGCTCTTGGTGTACAAGAACTAGAGGGTGGCAGATGAACTTAATGATGGGCTGTGCCATTATTCCTGTCTACAGATTGGTGAGCGGGGTGTCAACCTCTCTGGGGGACAGAGGCAGAGGATCAGCCTGGCCCGTGCTGTGTACGCCAACCGTCAACTGTACCTGCTGGACGACCCACTCTCAGCTGTGGATGCCCACGTGGGGAAGCTTGTCTTTGAGGAGTGCATCAAGAAGACACTCAAGGGAAAGACCGTTGTCCTGGTTACCCACCAGTTGCAGGTGACAGGGACATGGAGGGTCCATGAGGTCTGGGGATGAGTGCAGGCCATGCTCATAGAGACTCCTCTTCTGCCTACAAATGCCTTCCCCACCTGAAACTGACCTTACCTGGACAGGGGATGAGAGGGCAGGGAATGGAGGAGGCACTGGTGCGTCCTGCAGCCACACTCGCTTCCAGGCACCGCTGCCTGCTTGTCTCTGTGTTTGACATCCACTGGCCTAGGCCTTGGGGTCACTGGGGACAGGATCGATTGTTCATCCACCACAAAGTAGATTCTCCAGGATCGGTTGGCTCAGAGAGCTGGGCCATTGGTGTCAAGAGGAGCCAGGCAGGGACAATTCAGGCCCCACCCTTTCTCCTCTAGGGACTGGATGGACCTGAGGTCAGGGGTTCTTTGTCTGGGGATGGTAGAAACTCTGCTTTCTTTCCTCATCCAGAAAGTCATGGGGTCCTGTGATGAGGGTCCCAGGCACCTTAATCTTCCCCCCACCCAGGAAAGGCTCTGGAGGCCAGGGCTAGGGTCCAAATGATGGGGCTTATGTTGGGAGAAAATGGAGAATTAGGTTGTATGATCATAGACCTTGTTGCATCTCTCCCACATACAGGTTCAGAACACTTGGATGTGTATCTAGGGCCTCCTTCTTTACCCAAGATAATCCAGGGCTCCCCTCTCATGCTGTCTCTCCCTACTTTTCTATAGTAAGTCCCAGAGATACATTGTGTGAGTGTGTAAGTGCATGCATGAGTGTGTGCATGTGCCTGTGTGTGTGCCCCAGTGTAGGACTCACCCCACCGGCATTGGGAGATGGCCCATGGGGGCAAGGGTGCAGAAGCCCTGTCTTCTTGTCCAGCAGACCTATCTGGGGGCAGGAGGCAGGTCTCATTGTTTTTCAGTGAAGGGGAAGCTGAGCTGGTGGGAGAGTTAAGCAGCAAATGAAGTTTATAGGACCCCGCAGTCAGTATGCTAGGACCTTCTGGCCGGGGCCAGGAGGACCACCCCAAAGACAGTGGTGCTTCTCAAGGACCCAGGAAACCCAGCTGTTCTGGAGCCTCCCCACAATAAGCTTTAAGCATTCAAATTTTGCACATGTGGGTGTCTGGTTCCTACAGCGGGTATGCCACCACTGTAGTTAACCCCGAGTCGGGCTAGTTGGACAAGAACGCTTAGGTCCTTTGCAAGCCAGGGCCAAGGTAGAGGAGAAGGCTGCCTAGTTCCATCTAGAAATGGTCTCTGGCCTAGCCAGAGTCCTGAGTTTGGTTACCAGGCTTTGGCTTGTGAACATTGTGCTTGTCAATAGCCTGCCTTGGGAAGGCTGTCTTCCTGAGGAGTCCTCTGTCATGGATTTTGATGCCTTTGTCTGGATGGGTGTGAGATGGAGCTGTCCCTCCAGGAGCCATCACGGAGGGTAAAACATAGCCATCTTGGACACTAACTAGCTAGGGGTATGCTCTTAGGCAAGCTAGTGTTTTCCCAGGTTCTCCAGCAGCATACCTCGCCAAGGTCATTTTAGCTCACTTTTTTTACTTGTTGGAAAAGGGAGGCCACCAGGTGGCACTATAATCTTGGTGTGATCATCATCCCATTCTTTGTGGGGGAGGGGAGGAAGCCTCTAACTGTAGCCCTGGGGCTTTCCAGAACATTTCTTAGCTGCTTTGACCTCAGATGCACTGGAGTAGCTGGTCAGGACAGTCACTCATCCGTGTACTTGGGGAAACAAAGTGAGGCTGGTAGTCAGATGGTATCTGTTCAGGGCTCACATTCCTAAGCGTTTGCAGAGCATGGCCGAGCAAAGCTACCCATGCCACTGGAGTGAACTGAGGGCTTGCTGGCAGGAGGAACCTTTGCTGGGCCTTTCCAGGTTTGGGCGGTGGACCCCATACAGGTAGAAAAGCCTGCGGATTGTAACAGGCCCTAAGTGCTTCCTTTCCTTATCTGGAAAATCGGTGGCTCAGCCAAGCTGCAAGCTTTCTTGCCCTGGAGGTGCAAGAGAGGTAAGATGTGAGATCAGGCTGTGAAACTTTAGAAGGTGATGTGTGAAGTACAAGTTTGTCTTCTGTCAGAAGGTGTCTCTGCTGGGCACTAACAGTCACATTTCTGCTTGTGCTGCCTGGGGAGGGGGATGAGTCTCAGATAGGGACACTTAGAGGCTAGAAGTACCCAAGCTGTTAGAACCACTCTGGCTGAATCATTTGGGCACCACATACCCCATCAGTAGTACAACCGTCCTGCTTCCAGGATCTGAATCAAATGCAGCCAAGTGGGCTTTGGAATAGTGTGCAAGGGCAAAGCAGGAACTTTGGCCCTGGCTTCTTCAGGTGGAACTGTTCCCAGGCTTGCAGCATCTTGCCTGCCTCTAGGATGGGGCTTTCTGCCCTTTGATGGGTGGGTCCAATTGGGAAGTGCTCTTTCTTCTTCAAAAATAAAAGAGGGTCCCTCTTAGCAGAAATCTTTAATCACAGGACTGACATGGGTCCCAGAATCAGAAAAGCAGAAATGTTTTGGGTAAAATGGAAAGCAGAATATTGTACATACAGTTATTGTAATGTGAAAGCTGGTGGGAGTGCATGTGGCCTGTGGTGTGGTTTCTATCCCCTGGGCTCAGTGGGGTGGGGCTTCTGGCAAAGCTGAGATCACATTTTCTATCTTTACCAAACCATGGCCTCTAAATGGTCAATCAGATTTCTTAGTAGGGTAACTCATTCAGAGAGAAGAAGGAAAGGAAGGTTCAATTGCTTCATTGTGGCAGCCAGAGTCCAGCTTCTGTACTCAAGAGATTGGGCTAGCTCAGTGGTTCTTAACTGGGATCCCCTGGGGGCATTTGGAAATGCTCAAAGACATTTGCTTGTCACACTAGGGGAAGGCCTTCTCCTGGTGGGTAAAGACCAAAGAGACTGAAAAAGCCTACAATGCACAGGACAGCCCCCACAGACAAGGAATTATTTGCCCTCTAATGCCAATAATGCTGGGATTGAAAACTCCATTAACTCAATGTACCTGGGAGAGCTGGACGTATGTTTGGCATGCGGTCTTTCTGCTCTTACCGAGGCAGTGCCATTGTGGATCACTGTACTGTTTCTGCAGTTCCTGGAGTCTTGTGATGAGGTCATTTTGTTAGAAGATGGAGAGATTTGTGAAAAGGGCACCCACAAGGAGTTGATGGAAGAGAGGGGGCGCTATGCAAAGCTGATTCACAACCTCCGAGGATTGCAATTCAAGGTAACTGCGTGCCCACCCATGAGTGGGACTAAGAGCCTTTCCTCATGACTTCCCGCCTGGGAGAAGTCTGCCATTGCACTTTCAGAGGTAATTCTGTTTTATCTCCAGGATCCAGAGCACATTTACAATGCAGCCATGGTGGAGGCCTTGAAGGAGAGTCCAGCTCAGAGAGATGAAGATGATGGTATAGTCAGACTGACCGTGCCCCTCCCTCACTGTCCCTGGGTCCCTAGTGGACGAGAACCTTTTCATGGACTTATTATACAATTTCTCATCCTAGTCTTGGCTCCAGGCGATGAGAAAGATGAAGGAAAAGAACCTGAAATGGAAGAATTTGTAGATATAAAAGGTATTTAGCATCCTCTCCCTTGGTTGTGTACCCTGGTTTGCATGCTGGGCATCCAGTACCAGGAGAGAAGAGCAGAAACACACTGGCTATTACTCTGGAAAGCTAGGGTTGTGGTATGTTGGAGTGTGAGACTGTTCTTGGTAATGTTGACTGTCATTTTAATTGGGCTGTGAAGCTTCTTGAAGATTAGTAAAGACCATTACTGGGTTCTTTCTGAAGACATTCTGGGAGACAGTAGCCTATGAGGAAAACCTACCCTAAATGAGGGCAGCAGCATCACCTAGATTGGGAACCCAGATGGAATAAAGGGGAACAGAGGACATGCCCATTGGTGCTTCCTTCCTTCCTTGCTTGCTTGCTTCCTTCCTTCCCTCCCCTTCCTTCCCTCCCTCCCCCTTCTTTCCTTTCTTCCCTCCCTTCCTCCCTCCTCCACTCTTTTTTTTTTTCTTTGTTTCCTGGCCGCCATGAACAAGAAATTTGACACTTTTAATTAATTATTTTTTTTAGAGATTATAACACAGTTACATCGCTTCCCACTTACCTTTCCTCCCCTAAACCTCTCACGTGCCCCACCTCCTTGTTCTCTTTCAAGTTTGTGGCTTCTTTTTCTTTACTTGTGCGTATCCCTAAATGTAAAAATCCAATCTGTTCAATCCATGTGCTGTTACTTGTATGTACATGTTTTCAGGTCTGGCCCTCTGGTTAACCAGTTGCTGTGCTCTTGCCTGGGGAAGACAATTTCTCCTGCACTCGACACTCCTAGTTGCCTATTCTTTGTGTAGGGTTGAGCTTCCCCTTCCTTGATAGCCTATCCCTTGGTGTCATCCTTGTTCAGGTCATGAAACTGGACACTCCCAGCCTTAGCTTCTTAATCTACAAAGCAGGGAAATAATAGAATCAACTTTGAAGAGTCTTGTAAAGTTTAAATGAGAAACTGTGATTAGCAAATTGCCTGAACCGTAATGACCTTCAGAAGTTGAGTCTGGATGGATTTCCATGGGGATGGAGGCTGGATCAGGTTACACATCCATTCAACAAATAGGTTCTAGACATTGCACTGAGTGCCGAGTCCTGAAACAGGGAAGAAGGTGGTGTTCACAGTTGATTCTACAGCCTGGTACAGGTCACAGGCAAATGGCGGCTGTGGCAAACTGGGGTAAAGGTAATGGGGAGCTGGCATGGGGGAACAGCTAGGCTATGAGAGGCCCCCAGAGGGGTCAGTCTGCACTGGTCCTTCAGGAACATGTAGGATTTTTCTTCCTAGGGGTAATGGGGAGAGACGATGGGAGTATGGGGGTGGGGCTTGAGAGCAAGGGTATGAGAAAATTCCAGGGAAGAGGAAGTAGAGATGAGACTGGCCAAGGCCAGCTGTTGAGGCTACCTCTTTTCCTTAGACTGTTGCTACCTATCCCTTATCCCCAGGGCACAGAGTCTGTGCCTCAGATTGTTTAGAGACAGGGGTCACAAGTCTTCAAAGTGCCCACAGTGGGGTAGCTTTCTGCTAGAGCCATGATCCTCGCTGATCACATCACACCACACACACATGATGACACAGGCCTCTAATTCTAGAATGAGGGAGGCCAAGTCAAGAAGATCCTGAGTTTGAGGTTTGCCTGGGTGACTATAGCATATACTGTTTCTGAAGCAAAATAAGTAAACAATCAGCAGCCAAGACTACAGGGCAACGCACTGCAGATGCCATTCATCTTTGTAGCACACCATCCTTTTATAATCCACGTAGAAGGGAACAACACAAAACAAAACACTGCCAGTGGAATGGTAGCATCTATCAAAAATGGAGGCACATCTGGATTTCAGAATGTTAAAATGTAGGGGAAAAAAAAGCCTTTAGTTGCTGGAATATGGCACTGTTAATGCTGCTTGTGACATATGCACACATATGTGGGAAGACAGCTCATTTTTATGGACTGTAAGTCTTCCTGGACCAAAGGGAAACACCAAAGATACCTCTCCCATGCTTTGGGGGGAAACTCCAGGCTGCTCCCGTGATATCTTGTGGGGGATGGAGACCCCTCTTCCTTATGTGCTCACTACCCACCCTTCTCTGGACAAGAAAGTAGAATGTGAAACATCATTGGAGACGAGACCCCGTCTCCCAAGGTTAGCCACTGAGATTCAGAGTACATGGTGCTAGAAGGGCAGGGCACACACTGAAGGCTGAAGTATTTTCTAAAGCTCAGGGAAGGCCCTGGATGGGCCGTCAGGCTGAAGGGACATTTGTGCCTTGGGTTGCCCTCATACACTGCCTTTCCCTCATTTTGCAGCCTAAGAATGGAGTGGAACATTCTAAAGAAGTTTGCAGGCTCTCAGACAGAGAATGGTGTGTGTGTGGGGGGGGGGGCTTTGTCCATTGGGCACCACGGACAAAGAGACCATGTATAAATTCCACCACCACATCCACCTGTCCTGTCACAGCAATACACACAGCCAACTGAGCTTGGGAGTTCTCAATGGATACAGACTAATTGTACACTCATTTGCGTCTTCTGCTTGAGGTTCAGTTCTGGGAGCCAGCACAGCCCTGTTCTCCCAGGTTAAGCACGTAATGAACACTATAGAGTCCTCAAAAGATTCCAAGTCACTTACCTCACAGGGCTGTGAAGAGGATCAAGTAATCTAAAATGAGCAAATGTGTATTAGGAATTTGAAAGCACGTGGAAAACAAGACAAGTGCCCTTAGCAGTGGAGGGGGGGTGGTGGAAGGGGGCCGCTGGCCTCACTGTGTGCCCACTCTGGCCATGAGGCTCATGGCCTTGTGTTGTGGATTTTTCTTTCCCGCCAGCTTCCATGGCTGCCTTGCTCCAAATGAATACACAGAGATGCTACATTAATTATAAACCGTTGGCCGATAACTAGGGCTTCTTATTGGCTAACTCTGTCTTAATTATTAACACATTTCTATTAATCTAAGTATTTCCACATGGTCCAGACCTGTTACTCCCTTAGTGGCCTACATGGAGACTCTTTCTGGTGGGTTTTCTCTGCCTCCCCTTTCCCAGAATTCTCCTTGTCCTAGTCCCACCTATCTTCCCGCCTCATTGGCCAGACAGTGTTTTATTCATCAGCCAATAAGAGAAACATATCTATAGAAGGACATCCTCCATCAGCATTGTGTTTGTCGCCATAGCTCCTGAGCACCAGCTTGTCCAGATGGAGTCTCCTCGAGAAGGAATCGTGACCTGCAAAACATACCACAGCTATATTAAGGCTTCTGGAGGTTTGGTATAAAACATCAGGTTTCTTGACTTAATTTGCATTTTAAAAATCTGTTTTTAAACTGTTGGGTTCATGTTTTTATGATTCCTTCAGCAATTACTCTTTTTATGCTTATGCTAGCTCTGCTTATCAGTGCTTTTATTTTCCCCACCTAAAACCTAAAGCCTGATAATACAACCCTTTAAATGGAGTCATTTTTTATTTCCATTAAAGCTGCCAGGTTCTGTTTTATTGGAGCTGAGTGGGCAGCAGCCAGAAGCTGTCGGTGGTTCTTACACACACAGACACACCCACAGATACAGACACACGCGCGCGCGCACACACACACACACACACACACACACACACACACACACACACATGCTGGATTGCTGAACACAGCCACAATCACACAAGAGACTATCTGCATGTGTAAGTCTCTTCCAAAAGACTGGGGATTTGGATATTAGAGACAGAGTGCATGTGTAGCCCAGACTGGCCTCACACTTCCGATCTACCCAACCAAGCATTCCTGGGCCTAGAACATCAGACAGACTCTCCCCCACCCCCAACTGGACTCTTGACTTGCTTTTAATGAGTACTGACTTGCCTGTGTTAAATGGAACATTAAATAGACATGGTCACACATACCTGTAATCTCAGTCTTGGGGGAAACTGAGGCAGGAGGATCACAATTGTAAAGGCAGCCTTAGCTGTATTGTTTGAAGTTATCCTGGGCTGTATAACAAGGGCCTATCTCAAACGAACAAACTGGACACTGAAGGTTTTCCTAACATGTTGACAGTTTGGTTCTGTTTCCAACCAAATGGAACAAATGTCCTTATTGAGGCACAGGGGCCCAACATGAAGACATCTTGAGTCAGCCTAGCACATGGACCCTCCAGATGGGGGAATCTTTTTTTTTTTTTTTTTTTTTTTTTTCAGCCCTGGCCTCCCCAAATCCCAGGGGGTGAGGCTCGGGGTAGGGGATCTGGCCCTGGCCTCACATCTTCTCCCCTTGCTCCCCTGGCAGGGTACCTGGTCTCCTTCCTGGTGCTGTGTCTCTTCTTCCTCATGATGGGCAGCTCTGCTTTCAGCACTTGGTGGCTGGGCCTCTGGTTAGACAGGGGATCCCAGGTGAGTTTCCCTTGACAATGGAAGGAAACGCTTGCCAATAGTGACACCTGGTGTGTTCCCTTTGTGCCCTTGCCCCTTTTGGGCCTTGCAATTCAAATTCTTGAGATCCTTTTCTGCTTTTAAAACAAGCAAGGCACCTACCTGGAAGTTTCCGTGTACAACGTCAGATTTAAAAGGGTTTGCTGAAAAAATGATGGTTTCAATGCGCAGAGTTGCACTTGCTCCGGTAGGGTAGTACCACTGAGACCACTGAGGTCTCCTCTAAGGAGGGACGGGAGGGGCCCGGGAAGATGAGCAAAGACTGATGCATCCCTGACTCTGAAGGAGAAGTGCATCTTGTCATAGACATCGCTTAGTGCTCTGCAAAGGTGCCTTAGCAGGAAGAGGACCTAAAACGGATGCAGCCTTTGTAAGTGCTCCAAGACCACCAGGGCCTTCCATTTTTCCCAACGTTTCCATCATGGCCAGGGCCCTTCCTTGGCAGCTCCACCAATACATGCCTCTTCCTCCAGCTTGCTGGAATAGTTCCCCAGTTGTTGGCCATTGGTCTCAAAGCTTTACCTGGAGCTCCAGGGAATATGGTGGGGGTACCTGCTCATTTTCCAAGATTGCACTGTGGTACCAACTTGTTGCTATGGCATCAAATAAGGATGCATGGGTATGGGGGAGGGGAGAGGCTGTTTGACACAGCTTCCTGGGGCTGTTTGTTCCTACAAGCATAAGACAGGGAGAAGCCTGCTCTGTGCAAATAAAGCAAGAGCCATCTTGAAATACATGTGTTCTTCCAAGTCCCCACTCATGAAGATTCTGTCCACTCCTCAGATGTAGGGTCAGGTGGAGCTGTCCCCTAGGCTCAGGGCTTCTTCGTTAGGCCTCTGAGCATGCAGCAACAGTGGCAGGCATGCCCCTGTGTTTATTCCTGATCCCCAATGCTGTGGGTACAACCTACAGCATGGCAAAGCCTCCTCTGCAAGCTGAGCCTTTCATCAACTAACCCCCAGGGATGCTTTTTCCTCAGCAGATGCTCATCCATCAGCCACCTCTGGTTTACATTTCCCCCATTACTGTAATCAGCAGAATGGCATTTAGAAGAGACATGTTTGTTTGCTCCCCAAAGGCATCCTTGACTTTTAGCACACAGCCTAGAGAAAAATGAAACTGTCAATTTCTCAACAACAGGCAATGGCCTCTCTTCAGAAATGTTGGGGAAGTTATGTTCCCTGGCTGGGAAGGGTGGAGCTACTGTATGTTGGGACCCTCTGAGAGCCCCCTTGGGTTTGCTAGGCTCCATCTTTCTTGCCAGGGCCTCCAGATCAGGGCAGCAGCACCCTCACTGTTGACCCTTGGAGACAAGCCGGGGAGAGGATTAAGGAACGGGACCACCCTCCACCGAGTCCCCTGATTCTCATTAGACAGTAGCTGCTGCTGGGCAGCTGGGGCTATGGGAGGATGGTCCCTGGCTGTCTATAATGTCTGGGTTGCCTAAGGGGAGCTAGGGCAGCTGATCAGAATCCAGAGATCCTGTTTGCTTCTGGATCTTCTTGGCCTACCATCACTGGAGGTCTCCTGAGGCACAGGTGGCTTCTGTGACAGCTGTCCTACACCTGTTTATCTGCTGTTTTCCCCACCGTCAGGTGCCCCTTGTGGAAGAGGCCTGAAAATCTCAGATGGCCCCTGAGGGACCTGGCTTGATGTTACCTATATGACTCATTCTGGATTTGAATTTAAATTTTATTCTTCTAAAATGTGTTTGTTTGTATGTGCCTAAGCAGCCACTCATCCATATGTGAGTGTGTGGAGGCTGGAGATTGACCTTGAGTATCTTCCCTTATCACTTTCTACCTTAATTTTTGAGGCCGGGTTTCTCACTGAATCTGGAGCTCACTGTTTTGCTGAGGGTGGCTAGCCAGTGAGCCTCAGTGATCTCCTCATCTTCCCCCAAATCCTGGTACATGTTAGGGATCTGAACACAGGTCTTCATGCTTGTATATCAATACTTTACTCACTGAGCTATCTCTCCCATCCCACCTGGCTCATTTTTAACAGCCATGTACTTCTTTTTAGTTTCTTCTCTCTAGAAAGATTATCTGAAATAGCTCCCTTCTTCCAGTAGCATACCCAGTCTTGATATTTCTTTTCTGTTGTGCTACAGGTCATCTGTGCACCCCAGAGCAATAAGACAGTCTGCGATGTTGATCAGACCCTGCAGGACACAGAACACCATATGTACCAGATGGTGTACATAGCAAGCATGGTGTCCGTGCTGGCATTTGGCATTATCAAAGGCTTCACCTTCACCAACACTACACTGATGGCATCCTCTTCACTCCACAACAGAGTGTTTAACAAGGTAGTGCCACAGTGGGCTGCAGGCCCACCTGATTGCTCAGTTCACAGGGTGAAGCAGACCTTTCAATGTGCCAAACATCTTGTTAGGCTCTGGGGATGGGACAGCTCTCCTGGAGTCTGCCATCTAGTTTTCAAGGTGTCTGCCACTTGTTTGAGTACCATATAGGAAGGCCAGTTTCAGAGAGCAATAGGGATATATACACCATGGACTCTAGAGGCTGGAAAGACAGTGGGGGAAGATGTATATCTCGTTTCTCAGAGTTCCAGCTAGAGAGGACCTGGAGATGGGCTCTGCTTCCCATTGCTGTAGCAGGCAGCAACGACAGTTGGTTGTGAGGGCCCTTTCCAGAACACACAGGTATGCTCCACACTTGGCAGCGTAGACAGACAAGTAGACTTGACCTTTGATTCACCTGGAGTTCAAAATCCCTCCCTTCTCAGAGAGTACCCACCTCCCTGACCCATGAAGCACTTGATGTTTGGAGAGGAAGCCCCAAACACAGGCAGGCTCTCTCCCAGGTTCACTCCTGGCGGTGGCCTAAGAATGGGAGCACCACCCTCATTTTCCAAAGATTACCGGAGCTCCTGGCCTGTGCTTTGGGGAAAGGCCTGCCCAGCCCCCCACGCTTACCTTCACCCTGACAGATGTCCACTGCGCACCCCGGACTCAGGTCGCTCTGCTTTTCTCCTCAGATCGTCAGGAGCCCAATGAGCTTTTTTGACACAACCCCCACAGGCCGACTGATGAACCGCTTTTCTAAAGACATGGACGAGCTGGACGTGAGGCTGCCATTTCATGCCGAGAACTTTCTACAGCAGTTCTTCATGGTTGTGTTCATTCTGGTGATTATGGCCGCTGTGTTTCCTGTTGTCCTTCTTGTTCTGGCTGGCCTGGCGGTAATCTTCCTCATTCTTTTACGGTAGGACTATACACAATGTAAAAGGTGTGTGTGTGTGGGGGGGGGGCACTCTGTCCCACACACGTGGAGTGGGGTGAGGAGAGAATGTGGATGAATGTGTGCAACAGCTGGGAGGCAGGCTGTGCTGAGAGCCTGTTTTTTTTTTTTTTCTGATGGGAGAATCCTAGATTTTTGACACTTGTTAAACTCCAGGTACTGTGAGAGTTCCTTAGGTACATTTGGCTTTTTGGCCCCAGAGCAATGCTGGGAAATGGGTAAGTTATTTGGAGGTTAAGTCTCTGGCCCCAGGCCAGGAAACAAGTGAGCATGGTTGCCATTTGTCTGCTGATTCATTCTGAAAACCACTGGGCTCTGCAGGATGCCATCTGCAGTCACTCTGACTTTTGAGAAACAGCTTCCATTGCAGCTAAAGACTGCTATGTACAGAGAGGTGTGGGGAGGAATGGAGACAGCTCCCAAGGGTGTACACACCGGTCTGGAGGGGAACTGGAAGCAGCAACTTCCAGCTTCCAGGGAACAGAGTTCCCTTGTCCTGCAGTTGGGGTGGTTAGGGAGTAATGAGTGGGAACAGAGAGAGCTCTAAGTCAGAAAGGTCTGTACCAGGAATCTGGCTTTGCTGTGAAGCTAGCTGGAGAACTTTGAAATACTGCAAAAAAACCTGTTCCATCTTGAGCGAAGTTCTTAGGCGTTAAAATGTGTGCCTTGTCTGTGTCAGAAGAGCAAGTGAGATGAGGTGATAAAGTCCACGCCCATTGAAAACAGAATAGAATGGTAAGCAAACTTGAGAGACTTATTTGGGTAAGGACTGGTGAGGACCAGACATGAGTGGCATTAGCGAGGACAAGAAAAGGATGGGTTTGAGGGACATTCACAAGGCAGTGTCATCAGGGTTTTACAAGTGGGAGACTTTGGGGTGTCCGAGAGATTGGGACAGCCAAAGGTGGGGGACTGAGGTGCGAGAAGAAACAGTTGCAATCGCAAGTGCAATTTGCTTTTGGGTTCAGACTCATGCATCAAGTCAGAGCAGTGGCAATGGCAAATGTGTGAGGGATGTACTGTGGCTGGAGACTGGCATGGACACCCGCTGGGAGCAGGTGTGATCCTGGGAACTGAGACTAGTGCCCCGGGATTCAGCAGGGCCAGGCTCTCACTGCAGTACCCTTGGTATCACCGAGAAAAGGACACAGTTCCAAATTCAGGAGTTTATTGTGATAACAAGTAAAAACTGTTTTCTGAAAGTCCATCACAAAGGTGATGCTCATCATTAGTGAGTGGGTCTCTTGAGCTTCTACTCATTTCTGTTGACTTTGTTGGCCATTTGTTGCTGTCTACTCTATCGCTGTTGATCGGCTAAGTAAAAGCCTGAAAGAAATCTTCCCGGCCTACCCTCGTCTTTGCTATAAGCACAGGAGAGACCAAAGGGGGCCCTGACCTAATTATACGTATGTTTACAATGAATTCGCTGAGCTCTGAGCTTCCCTTACTTCGTGAGTTCATTTTAGCTGAGAGTCTGGAGGTTGGCTTGATTGCTTCAGAGCCAGCAAACTTTCATGCTCAGGGACATAGCTCTCCCATCATCAGAGCTCTTGGGACTTCCACTGTAAGTGCAGGACTCAGTACTCTGAACTTAGGTCCTGAGGCTATCACCATATTTGCACAAAATCCTTTGGAAGGACACTCACCGGCAACCAGCTCAGATCCTCCTTTCTCTGATTGGACATCAAAAATAGGTTGACTTGTGTTCAGGGGCTGCACAGTGTGAAACCCTTGGGCCTTCGAAGGATAGAACTGCATGCTGTACTGCATGTCATTCTTGCTACAGGAAGCACTTGGGTCTGAAGGCAAATGAAGCAATGGTGTGCTCAAACTTCTCAGCAGCACATGCTTCATGCAACCAGACTTAGCTGTCACATGGAAGGCATGGTTGGATTGCCTGTGCTGAGGGGGTGTTCTCTGAGACCCTCTCATTCCCCCTGCAGCATTTTCCACCGGGGAGTCCAGGAGCTTAAGCAGGTGGAGAACATCAGCCGCTCGCCTTGGTTCTCTCATATCACCTCGTCCATGCAGGGTCTGGGTGTCATCCATGCCTATGACAAAAAGGACGATTGCATCAGCAAGTGAGTAGATGGGTCCCTGCTCCAGGGTCTCCCCACCTCATGCCTCAGCCCAAATTGGGGGCCCCAGGCTTCTTTGGCAATGAGAGGGGAAATATTGGGGACAGGTAAAGGGTTGGCCAAACAGGAGTTCTATTTCAGTATTTGGGGCCCTAAAAGATACATGACTATGAGTGTGTGTGTGTGTGTGTGTGTGTTTGTATGTGTGTGTGTAAAGAGAGAGGGACAGACAGAGAGAGAGGAGGAGGGGAGAGTAGAGGAGGAGAGAGAGGACATGTATGTGTCATGCTGGGGATGAACATGAATATATATGTGTGTGTGTATAATTTTTTGCTTAAGTGTGTTCAATTTAGGAAAATACAGAAAACAGAAAGTATGTCCCATATTCCGGTCTTGCTCATATTTTCATTTACATACTGTTGAAGACAGATGTTTCTGTGGGTCACGTCACCCTTCATTCCCAAATAAATACGCAGAGGCTTATATTAATTATAAGCTGTTTGGCTGATGGCCTAGGCTTCTTACTGGCTAGCTCTCTCTTAATTACTAACCCATTTCTATTAATCTAAGCATTTCCACCTGGTCTTGGTTTACCGGAGATTGCCTGGCATCATATCATCCCGGTAGCTACACAGCCTCTCCCTCAAGACTCTCTCTCTGTCATCTCTTCCAGCATTCTCCTAGTCTGATAGCCCCGCCTATACTTCCTGCCTGGCTACTGGTCAATCAGCATTTATGCATCAACCAATAAGAGAAACATATACTCACAGCATACAGCCAGACATCTTCCATCACACTGTATGCATAAATTGAAAATCCAAAATCTGAAAAGCTCTGAAATCCTAAACCTTTTGAATACTGTTGTGATGCTGCAAAGGGGAAATCTCACACTCGATCTCAAGTGACAGGCTGTAGCCAAGACAAAGGCACAGTCAAAACATGTATGAAAATTACCTGCAGACCGCCTGTCCTGGTGGAACAAATCTGTGGTCCCAGCTACCAACGAGGCTGAGCCAGGAGGATTCAGCCTTGGCTACAGAGCCAGTTCAGACAGCCTGTACATCTTAGTGAGACCGCAGTGAGACTTAGTGTCTCAAAAAGTTAAGAAAAAGACCTAGGGGTATAGCTCAGTGGTTGAGTGTTGCTTAACCTGTGCAAGGCCCTGCTTGAAGTCCCCAGCACTGCAAGATAAAATAAAGCAAACAAGCAAATAGCCTGCTGCTCTGTAGATAAACTTGTTATTCATTCTCAAGCTTTCTCGTTGTGCATACACAAATAGTCCAGGATTGATAAAAGAAATTCTCATTATGGCTGGAGAGATGGCTGAAGAGCACTGGCTGCTCTTTCAGAGGACCTGGTTTTGATTCTGATTCCCAGCTCATGGTAACTCACAATCATCAGGGACTATGGTTCTAGAGGACACAATTCCCTCTTCTGGCCTCCACAGACACCATGCATGCACGTCATGCCAGACATACAAGCAGGCAAAAAACCTATACATATAAAATAATTAACTTAATTAATTAATTGATTTTATTTAAAAGGTTCCAAATTGGAAACATTTCTGGTCCTAAGCACTTCAGACAAAGAGATATTAAACTTTTATATCTCTTCCTATTCTTTTATTTTTCAACTCACAAGGTTTTCCTTTTAAAGGTTACTTTGGATATGACTTTCATAATATTGAGTGTTCTTTTACAATAAACACATATTTTATTAACTCTTTAAGAATTTCATACAATATATTTTTATCATATTCACCCTCCCAAACCCAACTCTTCCCATATCCATCCTCCCCTCCCTCCCCACCCAGCTTTGAGTTTCCTTCCTTTTTTCTTTTATAATCCTATCAAGTTCAATTCATATTTTTCAACTAGTCTTTGGAGCAAGACCTGTCTCTGAGTGTAGTTACCCTGCCAGAAGTCACCTCATTTCCAAAACTGACTCTCTCTCTTTCCCAGTAGCTACCAAATGCCAATGGCCTCTCAACTAGTGGTAGGATTTCATCCCTCCCCCCCCCCTTTCTCTCTCTCACGCTGGGGTTTTGTCTAACATGAGCTTGTTCATGCTGTCACAACCACAGGGAGTTCACATATGCACCTGCTCTGTTGTGTCTGGAAGAGGCTTTGTTTGCTGCTTTCCACCACCTGTGGCTCTTTTAATCTTTCTACACTCTTTTCCAAGAAGGTTCTGTGTAGAAGGGTGTGATAAGTATGTCCTATGTAGGGCTGAGCACTCCACAATCTTTTATTCTCTGTATGTTGTGGACCAGTTGAGGGTCTTTGTGCTAATTCTCATCTACAGCAATGAGAAGCTTCCCTAATGAGAGTTGAGAGATATGCTGGTCTATGCATATATCAAACTACTCCTGTATGTATAGCTGACTAGTTGAGACATGGTCTTGATAAGCAGCCTAGGTCAGCCTGTAATTTGCAGTCATGCATCTGCTCCCAATGGGGTTAGGGTTATAGGTACAAGCCACTATGCCCAAGTTCATAAAACTAATTGTTTAAGTCTACATTTATTTATTTGTGGATAGGCCAGTTTCCTGCTTTTCAAAACTTGAAGACTAGATTGGTTGAGTCATGTAGCTTCAGATTTCTAACATACTAGAGTAAGTCACGACTTCCCAGTGAGATGGTGGACTAGAAGCTGCGGCAGTGTGACACCATGAAGAAGAAGGATCAGAACAAAATGAGAGGAGGAACTCCAAAAATCCAGGAAGGTGGTGACAGGAGATCTAAAAAGTACAAAGAAAGGGATGGGTGACAAAGGATGGGTGTCCCATGAGATAGAAACCACTACTGTTCAGCTTGCAGGGCTTTCCTAGTGGAAAACAGAAGACTTCCTAAAAGTGTCATGGGCATCCTAGCCCTTGAAAGTTGGCTGCTGAATTAGGGAGGGAGGGCACAGATTAGGCCAGTGAGGGGAGGGAATGAGTTATAATGACATGTATCATCTTCACAGATGCCAAGGTAACCTAAAAAAAAAAAAAATCAATTGTTCCATATGAAGATCCCCAAATAAAATTAGAAGAGATATCAAAACAATAGATATGCAAATGTTGCCACAGAAAGAGAAGAAATAAGATAAAGCCTGGCACAATGACTCCACAAGTTGTAATTCTTCTGCTGGTGACTCAGAAGACAGAGAAATAGGTAAAAGGCCTGGCTAGACTTTCAAAAGTGTCCTAGCAAATAATGCACTACCTGAAGGAGTACAGAAACAAGCAGATGGAGTCTTTGGAAAGGACAAGTAGAGGAGAAAAAAAAACCCAAGAAGTTGGCCAAGAAAATCAGCAAAATGGATGAAGAGAAATTAATCAAGCAAACAAAGTTAGAAACCAATCAATCAGTGATTCAAATAAAAATACCATAGAAAGGATTGCCAACAGATGTGATGAGGCAGTAAAAGAGCATTGGAAATGGAGGACAAGGGTTGGAAAAATCCTATACTTAAGATCAATAAGGAAAGAAAAAGTGAATGAGCATGACCACCACCACAGCAGCCAAGAACTCTGGGATGCTATCAAAAGGCCAGAATTAAGAGGAAGGTGCTGAGATAAAAACTAAGGGAATAATCCACTCAGTGAAATCATAGTGGAAAATCCACCCCCAAGATCTACAAAGAAATAGATATCTGAAGTAAAGATAGGTTCAAAAATCCAAATAGACACGACCACAGAAGAACTTCTGCCTGACATTGTAGGATGTCAGAAATACAAGGCCAAGAAATAGCAATTACAACTTCTAAGAGGAAAATACCAACTCACCTACAAAGGCCTAAACGTAAACACTAGATCTCTTGTCAGCAACTCTAGCTGGAAAAGCATGGGATGATGTATTTCAAGCCCTAAAGGCAAGCAACCTCTAACCGACATTGCTATGTCCAGGAAAGTTTTTAAAACTGATGCTGAAATCAGTGTCGGGAAAGCACAAACTGTGGTGGTTCAGGACAGACAGGCCAGTACTACAGATGATACTTATAAGCATGTCATATGCAAAGAAAGAGGAAAACCTGTCTTAGCCACAAGAGCACAAGAGAAAAAGAATCAGGGATCGACGGAGGCTCAGGCCTCTAATCCTAGCACTTGGGTGCTAGGTCAAGAAAGAGCCCATCACTGGTTCACAAGGATGGAAGTATACTCAGCAATTAAAACCTGTTAAGCAACAGCCTACAATTAGAATATTTGGAAATTATATAGGCAGTGGTGGAACATGCTACTTTAATCCTTGGATTTGGGAGGTAGAGGTGGGCAGATCTCCGAGGCCAGCCTGGTCTACAGAGTGACTTCTAGGCCAACCAGAGCTGATACATAAAGAAATCCTATCTCAGGCCCCCCCCCCCCGCCAAATCTTGAGAGCACAGATAAAACAAATATCAATACTAGTTTGTAGAGGAGAAAGAATACAACACTTCATTCAACTAGAAAACAGCCATAGAAAAATTTACAGGAATTGGTAAACATCTCTTCATAATACAATTGGTAAACATCTCTTCATAATACATAATGTAAATGACCTCAGTTCATCAATTAAAATGTTCAGACCAACTGAGAAGATTTAAGAAATTAGATTCAAACAGGCACAGTGCTGTAGGCTGTTATCCTAGTATATGGGAAGCAGAGGAAGGAGGACCAAGGTTCAAGGTTGCCCTGGGGTAACCTTGGCTTCCTGAGATTCGGTCTGAAAATAACAAAAAGAAGCAAAATCACCCCCTCCCAAATACACACCAGGAAAATTAGATTTGATTATCTGTTGTCACCAAGAAACATACCTCACAGGTAAGGACACCCAGAGGCTGAAGGTCTAGAGCTGGAAGGCGATTTATTAATGGTACAGAAACAGAAAAGAAGCTGGCATCATTATCCTCATACCTGATAAAGAAGGCTTCATGTGAAAATTAGAAAAGACAAAGCGGGAGCCACATACTAATAAAGTGAGTGGTCTGTCAAGAGGCCACGTTGATTGTAAATAAGGGCTGTGATGGTCAATAGTGACATTCCGATGCAGTTCATGTTGGCAATCTAATGGAGGCATTTTCTCAATTGACGATTTTTCTTCCTGGATGACTCAAGCGTATGTCAAAGTTGACAAAGACAAAAACAAACAAACAAAAACCCAAGCAGGACAGGGGCCATTGTTATAATAATCTTGAGTGTGCAGTTCTTAGGTTTTTGGAACTATTTTATGGCTAGAATGCGGAAGAGTTTGATCTTAACACAGCGAATGTGTATTCTTCCTCAGGTCATAATTTAATGAGGGCCTACAGCACAGGCAGCAGTTTCTCCACAGAGTCTCAGTCACTTTGCTTTTCCTTCTCAAAGGTCTTAGAAAGAGAAAGGGGGACAGGGAAGTGGTAGGCCCCATGGAAATGTTTTTATTTCTGAACTCCTGTGAGTAGACCCAGTCTTTTTGCAAGTTCAATGGCAGGATTTCAGTCACACAGATTTACCTACTCATAGGATTCTGGGTAAGTGACAGAGGAGTCTGATAAACTTTTAGTTGCCTCTACCAATAAGACCCCTTTCCCTATTCTTAAAATAGCTAATATATGCCGGGCAAGGTGGCTCAGTCCTGTAATCACAGTGCTTAGAGGGCTGAGGCAGGAGGATTGCAAGTTTGAGGCTAGCCTGAGCTACATAACAATACTATGTCTCCAAAGAAAAGAGGAGCGGGAAAGGGAGGAATAGGAGTGGAGGGGCGGTGCAGGGAGGAGGGAGGAGCTAACAATGTACACATGTTTTCATCCAGTCTGATCTCTTTCTCCCACTGTGTTCTCAGTTTCCCCAAGGATCTCGGTGGAGCCTTGTCTTTGGTCTTCATTTGTCTTTGGTCTAGTCAGCAGTTAGTCCTTGTCACCAGTTAGTTTGTGTTTTGTTGTTTTTGTTATTATTTCATTATTATTTTTGATGCAGGGTTTCTCTGTGTAGCCCTGGCTGCCTTGGAACTCGTTGTGTAGACAAGACTGGCCTCAAGCTCAGAGATCTGACTGTCTCCGTCTCCCAAGTGCTGGTATTAAAGGCATGTGCCACCACTGCCCAGCTATTAGTTTGCTTCTTGGTGCTATTTGTCTAGAGTCCTGCATCACACAGGTCCCTCTGATGTCCAGATCACGAAGAACCAGAGAACCATCCAGCTCTTTGACCTGAGCAAACAAAACAGATTGACACTGTTTTCCCATAGCTTTTTCTTCAAGTTCCTGGCATAGTGAACTTAGCCTCACATGACTTACAGGGTCTCCCCTCTTGCTTCTGGGAGAGCTCTGACTTCTGACATATATTGTACTTGCCACCAGACAAGTAGAAAGATTGTGGTGTTTGGGAAAGTGTTTTCACCAAGCCCTCGTCAAAACAGAAACATGCAAACCAACAATGACTAACTAGAGTGGAGACAGACTAGGAGATATGATGGTGAGTGGAAGAGTTGTGTCTTTTAGGAGTTCAGCCTTGAAGGATTTTCCTTTTCTTCCCACAGTTCCCACCAATTGTTCAAAAGAAAGGCAAAACAATACAAAACAAAGCCCTTCCCACTGGGTCAAGGTCCCTTTAGTGTGCTAAGGAATGGGATGTCTGTCTCACCTAGCTAGCCTAAAATTTCAGTCTCTGATACAGATTTTTCTGCCTAGAGGCTTGGTACAGCAGGCTGTGCTCTGTGTGCACATGTGTGCACATGTGTGTGCCTGCCTGTGTGTGTGTATGAGTGTGTGTGTGTGTGTGTGTGTGTGTGTAAACTAGTGAGTGTTAAGGATAAGAGACAGGTGAGGTAGCTCTCTGAGCTGGGTTCTCTGAAGCTCCCATAGGGGGAGCTAGGGAAAGGACCAGGAGGGAGCATCCCTGCATGACTACTCACACCCCATCTAGTCTCTCCTTCCTACTGACCCAGTTTCCTATGCAGATGCAGTATGGCAGAGTGAAGGCTCCAATACAACCCAACCACACACAGCTCTGCCTGACATAGCTGTTTGCACTGTGCCTGGCAGCACCCCACTGCATTCCTTAGATGTGGCCTCCTCTGCCTGCTGTTACAGAGGCAGCTTGAATGTCACTTTTGCTCTGTACCTTCAGCTCTAAACTTCAGGGACTGTCAAGATGCCCTGTGCTCATGTCAGGGGGATGAGTGGGAACGACTGCGTCCAGGGGTGGGCCTTGTCTTGGGTCTCCTGGCTATGCCATCTTTCTGTCATTCTGCTCCGTCCAAAGCCTTGGGACCCAATGGGCATGCAACATGGGCACAGGACATCAGTTCCTGTCCTTGAAGGGACACCTCCTGTCCTGTCAGTCTTTTAAGCAGTGATTTGGTTGGTTGACTGACTTTGAGATGGGATCTTGCCTTGTAGCCCAGGCTGGCCTCAGACTTCTGACCCTTCTACCTTATCCTATCAAGTGCTGGGGTCACAGGTGTGTGCCATTATACCAGGCTCTTGGTGAGGGCCGGGATAGCGTAGCAGGCAAATGCCCTCCCTTCCTACTCTATCACTACCACCATTGGCTACCCCTGTCTTTAAGACCTAAGGAGCCATTTATGGATTTCTGGAGGCCTGTGGGTATTGTGAAGCTACAGCATGAGGTTTTCAACAGTTTTGGTTTGGGCTGTGGGCTCTAATTTGCTAGCTCTGGGAGAGGCAGAAAGAGCCCACTAAGCACCCTTGTCGACTGCGACACGAAATTTCTCAGAATGTGTTCAAATGAAAGATGCCTATGGTGCAGCAGGAACATGGATATATCTCATTTTTTGTAACAGTCACCTTGCAAGAAGGCGTTCACAATGCCCGGTCTTGGCTCCCATCAGTGCCAGCAGGACCTGAGCGCCTATTTCCTCTGATTTTTCAACTTTAGGTTTAAGACACTAAACGATGAGAACTCCAGCCACCTCCTGTACTTCAACTGTGCTCTCAGGTGGTTTGCTCTCAGAATGGATATCCTCATGAACATCGTCACCTTCGTTGTGGCCTTGTTGGTGACCCTGAGCTTTTCTTCAATCAGTGCTTCATCCAAGGGCTTGTCATTGTCTTACATCATCCAGGTAACAGCTGGTGCACGGTGGAACTTGGCCTATGGCGTATTAGAAGGGGATACTTTTAGATGGATGCAGCAGAAAACTCAAAAAAAAAAAAAAGGTTCAAAAATGGAGCTTAGCCATGTTCATCATTGATATTTGGGGCAGTTTTGTGGGCTTCAGGCACAGTTGGATCTTGGCTCCTGGTTTTGTCCCTTTCTGTGATGCCTCCCTCATAGTTGTACAGGGGGTGACAAATGGTCTCTGAGATCTATAGGAAGAGGAAACAGTGGGGACCATTTCCCACCATTGCTAGTCAACAAAAGTCCAGACTTTATTCTTACTGGATGGATTTAGGCATCTAACTACTAATTAGTGTTTGGTAGGAGCAGAGTGATTGATTTGGGCCAAGGTGGGGAGTCACATTCCATCTCAAATCACACAGCTGCTTCACAGTGGGTCTAGAAGCAAGTACAGTTTCTGGCAAATGATTAGGAACAGGCTCTTGGCTGCTTGAGGGCCGTTTTCCTTTAATAATAATGCAAGAGGAGAGCACACAGCACTCCCTGTCCTGCATGGGCCACTGTAAATGACTTCCTCCACTGCTGTTAGTAACCCTGGGATGTTCCTGTAAGTCTCACTTTCAGATAAATGAGACCCAGAGAGGCTGATATCTGTGCTGCATGATTTAATCTAAGGTTGGTTGGTCCTTGAACCTTGTGCCTGGGAGTGTGCTTTCCAGGTCTTGTCTGGAACCTTCTCCATTGAGTCCATGCATATCAGGACAGATTTTCTGGATGTTGGAGTTTTAAAACAGACTCTGTTCACTAGTGTGTTTATTTATTTGTTTGTTTTAGTTTTGAGGCAAGTTTGAGAGCTTCCTGCCTCAGGCTCCCGGTGCTGGGATTACAAGCGTGCTCTGCCACATTCCTCCCTGTTCCACCATGCTCTGGGTCCATTCAGATGAAAATCAAATCTCTTCTCCACTCAGAAAACGTTCCCCCTTCCTTGTTTAGGAGAGGGCATTGGATCCCCAGAATTAGAGTTACAGATGGTTGTGAGCCAACATGTGAATACTGGGAATTAAACCCAGGTCCTCTGGAAGAGCAGCCAGTGCTTTTAACCTCTGAGCCATCTCTGGCCCCAGTCTTCTGCCTTTGCCTCCTCATCTGGACAATTTCCTCCTGTTTCGTTTCCTGGGAATTTCCCTCAGCTTTGTGATCCAGCCATGCTTTTGAATTTTCATTGTGGCAACCATGTATCCATGCATCAAATGTCCATGTGCTGTCATTCTCTCAGTCTTTAAATGACTGGAATATGTCTTTTACTTCTTCTAGGGATACTAATACTAACTCCCCACCCACCCACCCACCCACCCACACACACACACAACTTTCCCGTCTTCTTTAATTATACCTGTTTTCTCCAGGGTCAGTTTTTCTACTTGTTTATGCAGTTCTTGCTCTTGGCTGCCCTTGGTTTGTTTATCTCTCTCTGCAGTCATTTGTTTTTAAGGATGGGAGAACAATTTGGCTTTTCAGCATGGCTCTGTGGTTCCCCTCCTGGGATAGTTTCTAACTCTACAGGGGCTGGAGTGGGAGTGTTCATTTTTTAAAAATATTTTTTATACATTTGCTTCCCTTTCCCAAAGTAGCCAAGGAGCGGGCCTGTAGGCACTAAACACTATAACTGAAGTGTTTTGTTTTGTTTCTCCCTAGAGTAATATTTGTAGAGCCCCATGCCCCATATACTCCCAGGTCGTCAACTCATTGTCTCTAGGAAAGGTTGCAAGTGTGCATAGATGGGTTCGCCAGGGCAGCTGCCCCTAGAGAGACCACCAATCAGCCTGCCTCTTTGTGGCCCCCTTCTCACACCTTGAGTCCCTGGGGCTCTGCTTTAAACTCCAGAAACACCTTTGCCTTTCATTTTAGCAGAGGTGCTCATCCGATGTCCTCTGCCAGCAATGTGTGACTCTCATGCATTGGGATGCCTCCCATCCTCTGGATGTGGAAGGTGTTCTTTCTGAAGACATCTCTGGTGTCGTTTTACTAGTATGTTGGGATGGAAGCTAGAGAGAGTGTATGCACTGATGACCTGACCCCTCCATTGTATGGTTAAGAGGAAGGCGTCTGTATTGTAGATATGTGAGATGACAGGAGCTGGGGGAAGTTAAGGAGAGAGGGTGACAAGGACTAGAATGCAGGACAGACTTTGAACTGTAGGCATCAGGCACAAGCTGTACTGAGAGGGCCTGGGTGGCAGCGTGGGCTTTGATATGCGAATGGACACCACAGGTAGCCATGTGTCCCTTCTGCCAGAGGTAAGGGAAAGGACTCCTTCTGGTAGGTGGGAGCCAGCTTCTTCACAAGTTCCTGAGGAATTCTGGCTTTTATGTAACTGCCAGAAATCCTCCTATAATCCAGGTTGAGCTCATTTCTGCATATTTTGGACTGGCTTTTGGAGCTTGGGGAACTGGAGTTTCTTTGGGGCCTAACAGAGACAACTTCAGTGCTCTGAGGTGGGAAAATGAATCTTGCCTGGGTAACGCAGAATTCGTGTGTACTGAGGCGTGCTAGTGCCTGCTCTCCAGCGGGCCTTCCTGACACCGGTCCTGTCTGGAGAACACGGAATCCAAGTGTTGAGAATGGAAGGAACTCCCTAGAGAGACACAAACCCAGTGCAGCAGAGCATAGGGCAGGTGGTGAGTGCTAAGTGAGTGCACTATGTGTAGTGCAATGGAGGACTTGTGCTTACTTGGGTCTGCACTGTGCCTATATGGGGATTCTAGACCTGGGTGGGCTGCCAGGCATATAGGAGCTGGTACTGTCGTATGTAGCAGAACATATCTGTGCCCTTCTCAGGAGCAATGTGCACTCTCTCTCTGAGAAGCTGGCATGAGGCAGGGCTATATGCTGGTTGCTGTAGTTTTGCAGTTGGCCATCTGGGCACATGCAGCCCACCAGGCCTTGGGTTCAGGCATACAGCTCAAATGAGGTTTTGCCCCAAGGGAGGGGATGGGGACAAAATCACTCAGGTTAAAGCCCAAGAGAAATGGGAAGCCCTGGGTCTGTGTTAAGCTGGGAAGGTGGCAAGGGCCTGCAGAGAAAAGCTCTCTGAGGTCATGGAGGGGCCTCCTCACCTGTTAACCTCTTAGCCCACCTCTCCCTGCCCCCCTTCTCCCATCCCCTGTGGGTTCTGACTGCACTGCCCCCTTCCTGTGAAAGCCAGGTTGCTTACCAGTGCTTTCTTAGACTCCCTGCAAACACAACATCATACTCAAGTCTTGAGCTTCTGTAGATTTGGGTGTCAGCAAGGGGTGGTGCCGAGTACCAAAGATCCCACTCCCTAAGACGCCACACGGCCAAGGGACAAGTGTGAAGATCCCAGTGTCCTTGGCTTGTCATGGTGCACTTGAGCAGTCTCTCAGAAGTCCCAGGCAGGATGGGTCTCACAGGCTTCCAGTGCTAAAGTCTCAGGAGCATGCTACGATAGCCCCTTCCAGTTTCTCCTGTGTGTTCTCTTACCTTTTGGACTAACAGTCTGTAGTCATTTGCTTAGCTACTGGAACAAATCCCCAAGAGCTTGGCGGCTTAAACAAGAGGAATTTATTTTCTCACCGTGTCGGAGGTCCAGAGTCTACAGCGTCCACCATCAAGGCCGCTTTTCTCTTTAGGCTCCGGGGAGCTATTACATTTTTGTTGTGCTCCCAGAGGTTGGTGGCATTTCCTGGCTTGGAATAGCACTCCTTTAATTTAACTTCTGCGTCTTTTCTGTCTTCCTTTCCCCTCCTCTTCTGGATCTTTCCCATTTTTTAAAATTTAAATTAGGATCCAACCAGGCACTCAGGGTGTTTAGTCATAGCTGCAGAGGTCCTTTTCCAAACAGGATAACATTCTTGGCTTCTAGAGTCTTGGACTTGGAAGGATGCAGTGGGGGAGAAGGCATAGCCCAACCTGCTCAAGTTACTGCTTGGACTCAGATCTTGGAGTTAGATTCTGGGGGATCCTGGCCTAAAGCGGGTCCCCTTGGCAAACTATCTCTCCCAGTCTGGATCCTGGAGCGGGTGTGTAAGGGTGGCTTTTCTGTCCCCGATGTGGGGGGTTAAGGAGTGGGAGCGGGATGCAGGGCCCCACCAGGTGGCAGCAAGGAGCCAACCCCTAGCAGTTTGGCTCTGGGGCTGAGTCCTCCTCCCCAGGCGGTGGGGACTGGCTCACAGGAGGGATCAAGGTGGTGGGATGATTCTCACCATCTGGAATGAGGGAGAAAATGTAAATACCATTTGTTTTTAAATACAAAGGAAGTGTTTAAATGCAAAACATCCCAACAGAAAATGTGGCCTTCTGTGTTCCTGGCTGGGACAACTGCAAGCCTCTTATACGTGTTGCTAGAGCCAAAGTAGTAATTTGAAGAGGCAGACTTAAAAAAAAAAAAAAAAAGGGTAAAACAGCTGGTTTACTGGGGACCTTCAGTAGCCACCTGGTTCTTCCCAACAGCTCAGTGGACTGCTTCAAGTATGTGTGCGAACAGGAACTGAGACCCAAGCCAAGTTCACATCTGTGGAGCTGCTGAGGGAGTACATTTCGGTAAGGAACGCGTGAATAGCGGGAAGCAGCAGGCTCTTCCCATCGGGCGTGTTTTGATTTTTCTTTAATGATTTATATAAATTTTAAGTGTGTGTGTGTGTGTGTGTGTGTGTGTGTGTGTGTGTGTGTGACAGAGAGAGAGAGAGAGAGAGAGAGGAGAGAGAGGAGAGAGAGAGAGTCCGTCCATGGAAGCCAGATGTGTTGGGAGCTATAGTTTTAGATGGTTGTAAGCCACCCAGTGTGGGTGCTGGGAATCAAACTCTGGTCCTCTGGAAGAGCAATCGCATTTTAACCTCAGAGCCATCTCTCCCCAGTTCTGCTCTTTCCTCTTTTTTAGTATGTGAATGGGATCCATTTAATAACTGGAATCTGGCTTGTCCTGTTAAAGCCTGTATTCACAATCCATTCCAAAATTCAGTGCCTCGCTAAGGTTTCTGAAAATTAATATTTGATTAAAGTTATAAATAGCAAAAGAAGATGAGTTCACCTCTTCTTTGAAAGCTTTTCTGTGCAATGTAGGAAAGCAGCTGCTCTGGGAAAGGACGTCTACACAAACCCAGCAGTCACGTTTGTGGGCTTTTGGATAGTGTTTGGCCCCATTTAGAAGCTTTACTCAACACTCATAAACATTTTAAAATTCAGCATATTCACTTTCCTGTTTAAAATGCCCCCATGAACTGCCTTAACACACAATCCTTCGTGGGTGTGTGCGTGTCTAATTGAGCTTGTGAATGTAGTGGGCTTGGTATTCTTGAGACAGTTCCATACGTAAGCAGAAAGCTTTAGACTTAAAATCACATTTAAACTAACCACCAAATTCTGTAAATACTGCAAATATTTTGAGCATAAAATAAACAGATTCCTTAAACTAAAAACATTGCTAGTGCAGTATTGGTTCTCTTTAAATACCTTTTTAATCCCAAATCTTCTAAGGGTTTAAAATACCCTCAAAGAAGGCAAATGTTTTCTCAGCTAATTGGGGTCATTTATTGGGCTGGCCAGTCACCCTGATGGAACACAGGGGGACTCCTCAGCAGTGGGAGGGATGTCCTAATGTGAGATGGAACCAGCTTTGTGTTCATGCAGTTGTGAGGTTTGGGGTGCATATGAAGAAAAGTTCAGGTGTTTTTCTGCTGAGCTCTGCAGACCCTTGAGCTTGACCCTCCTCACTCTGCCTTCTTCCTATTCCTAGCACCGTGATGACTTTTGTAGACCCTGAAATTAGATTGATTCTGCAAGTCTCAAGGTTCGCCCTGGATTTGTCCCACAGCTTCAAGGTCATCATGCTGACACTAACCCAGGCCGCATGGCTCAGTGTGAGCTGTCTCCTGCCTATCCTCCTAAGCCACCCATCGTTCCTGCACTAAGCTCCAGCCCTATGGGACTTTTCTTTTCATTCCTGGAGTTACTCAAGGTTCTTCTGGCTGCCAGACATTTGCATACCTCTCCTCCTTGTCTGGAAGGTCCTGGACAGAAACCCATTCTAGTGTCACATCCTCAGAGATGCCCTCTTCAGCCTTCACATAATTTTATTCTGCTTGCTGCTATCTGCTGAATAAGTCACTTTCTGTATTTGCTTGCGATACTTTTTTCTTTTCTTTTTCTTTTTTTAACCTAATGTACCCCACTGAAACATTGCCTGCTTTTTTTTTTTTTTTTTTTTTTTTTTTTTTTTATGGAGTATCAACAGCCCATGCTGTTGAGGAACTCTCAATCCTCCTGCATCAGCTTCCCAAATGCTATAATTACAGGCATGCAGCTCCACACTGGGCAGAATGTAAGTTCCTTGAGTACAGGGTTATGGATCTCATTCACCACCACAGGCACCCCAGCATTGACAGCTGTGGGATGGGTGAGCTAAGTCAGTGGAAACCAGTGGCGGTCAAGTTGGTCAATGGCTGTTCTACTTTTCAGACCTGTGTTCCTGAACACACTCACCTCTTCAAAGTGGGGACCTGTCCCAAAGACTGGCCAAGCCGTGGGGAGATAACTTTCAAGGACTATCACATGAGATACAGAGACAACACCCCTCTCGTTCTCGATGGGCTGAACTTGAACATCCAAAGTGGGCAGACAGTTGGGATTGTGGGAAGAACAGGTTCTGGTGAGAACAAACTCTGCATTTATTTTTGGGGGATGTTTGTTTGAATTTGCACTGGATGAGCTGGTTAAGCCACATCAGAGAGATACACATGAGTTCTGGATTCATCGTTATTTCTCCCTCAAATCTCTTTACTATAAATTAGGGTTTCAGGTTGATTGGGTGTGGAGAGTTGGGAGCAAATACATAGTTTTTGAATTAATTAAATGCGAATAATTCTGGAGAAATGAGTCCCAGAAGATGAGTTATGTGCTGAAGGCCTCTGCAGGGATTGGCAGGTTAATGGTGTTAGGGCAGCCTGGTCCCCCAGAGTGAGGGATGTCTGCCTGCAAAGTCATCCACATGGAGCCAGTCTCATTACATTGGAAATTCCCTTAATTAAATGCTTGGACATGATGGAAATGAAAACTGCTGTTGGATTTGTTGTCCCTGCTCTTAATTGTCCCCAGGAAAATCGTCACTGGGCATGGCCCTGTTTCGTCTGGTGGAGCCAGCCTCTGGTACCATTTTCATCGATGAGGTGGACATCTGCACTGTGGGTTTGGAGGACCTCCGAACCAAGCTGACCATGATCCCCCAAGATCCTGTCCTGTTTGTAGGTACAGTAAGGTAGCTGTTTTCGATCATCGTGCATTCCTGTTTGGAGATGGTGAACTGAGCCAACCAGTAGCTGAGAAATTGCCAGGCCATGCTGTTCTTGGCAGTCTTAGCTCAAGGAACTGGCCTGCACAGGCGCTCAGAAGCCCTGCCGGTATCTGGTTTGTAGTAAAGCTTTAGAAGGAGCCAAGGAACAGTGTCCTGAGTCTTGTTAAAATTTCAGAAACTCTATTATTACAATATTATATCATCATGTTATTAACATCAACATATTATTATTAGTGATATTAATAGTTGTAATAACATTAGCAATACTACTATTAGTGATTCTATCATGCATAGATTGAGCAGATACCACAGTTGGCCCAAACAGCCCTATGTTATGCCTGTGTTCTGGCATTACACCAGGGTTAGCAATGGCCACTCTCAAAAGTGCCCCCGAGTACACTCCCTGGCCTGTGTGTGTGGCAGGCTTTTGGCAAGTACATTAGTTATTACTGCTACAGAATAAAAAAAAAACTGACCAAGTACAAGGTGAAGATGTGACTTACACAGACAAGATCTTATGTCAAAGCTCAAGGGGACCTAGTATCTCAGCTGGTCCAGGGAAAGGGAAAAGTTCTCCCACTAGGAACTTGATGAAATAGGGAGATTCTATCTACTTAAAGCTGATCATATTAGTGATACAATATGCACCTCAAAACACTCGATTTGCATTCATGGGTGGGCCCCGAATCTTCAGGGATGCTGAGGCAAGCTTCCCCACCCCCCCCCTTCTTGGCCCAGAACTTGTGTAAGGTCTAACATGCTTTGTTGTATGTTGATCTGTGGACCTTGGTGTGGTTGAGCGTGGTCTGCCTCCTGGTGGTGTTTCCCATTCCTGCCCATCTCTAAGGTCTCTCTCTGCTCCATCACAGAGAGTTGTGGGTCCTTGGTCTTGTGGCCTGGGCTAAGCAGGCTGCTACCTTCATACATATTGTTGTCCCTCAAGACGCTATGGGGAAGAGAATGCATCCTTATCTTTTATAGCTCTAGAGGCTACCCGAGGGCCTTCCTGACATCACATTTCCTCCCCATCTTCTCATCTTCACCGTGCTCACCATTGTCTCATCCTTGAGAGTCCAGCTTGCTTCTCTTTGCTTCATCACAGGTACAACTTGGACCCCTTGGGGAGTCATACTGATGAGATGCTCTGGCATGTTTTGGAGAGAACATTCATGAGAGACACAGTAGGTATCCAGTGCTGTCCAGCATGAGTTCCTTCCAAACACCTCTGCCCCAGATACCTGTCCCCATGGCCAGGTTTATTTGCAGGAGTGACATAGGTCAGTGAAATTCAATGCTTACCTGCTCCTGATTATTAAAACAACCACAGTACAATTTGTTAGCTCTCTAGTTGATCTAGGCACCAGCTCTATGTGCATCATCTCTCTTGGTCCTCTGCATAGCCCTCAGAGGCTGGTGCTATCTATTAAAGTAACTTGCCCATGCCAATGAGGAACATGATGGAGACTTGAACCCAGGTCCATCTGGGTCCAGAGCGAAGGAGGGCCGTATTATTTGGTCTGCGGCCTCATTTGCTTTATCAGAACTGAATGATGAATGAGTGTAGCTTGTTCTAGGATTGCAAGTGTGGCTGATTTGAGTCCTGTTAGGAGCTGCAGCCCCAGCTGAGGTTAGTAGCCCCAGGATGCCAAGGCAAGCATCCCCCCCAAAGCCACTTCAGCTAGTTGTGTGATGGATACACAGACTTTGTCTCAACCTTCTGGAAAACTCTCTGGTCCCATCTCTCTTTTATCCATGAAAATCACAACCTGAAGCCCACTTACATTTACTTAAATGTTCTCTAGAAGTATATGTGTGATTTTTCCTTTTTGGTGAGTCACACTGTCTTTTCATTATTAACATCTCCCTCGCCCTGGCCCTCCCTGGTGCCTGTTTGCAGTATTGAAATGATTGCTGTTTTGCACTTTCTTTCCCATTGTAAAATAAAGCAAGCTGATGAATGCAAGAGGAGGGGGCAATCAATAAGACGACACGGGACAATTTTATAGATCATCAGCATAAATGTGTCATTTTCTGTGTTTTATAGATAATGAAACTCCCAGAGAAATTACAGGCAGAAGTCACAGAAAATGGGGAAAATTTCTCAGTAGGGGAACGCCAGCTGCTTTGTATGGCCCGAGCACTTCTCCGTAATTCAAAAGTAAGGGAGCAGCGAGGAAAATGGATTGGTCAAATTTTGGATATTCCCTACGGTGCCACTCAATCGAGGAGGCAGAGGCACAAGCTTGTCTTTCAGCAAAGACAGAGCAATGCAGTAATTTAAAAACGGATCACTTTCTCTTAAGACAAAGTTGTGAGGGGTAAAAATTGAAAATTACAGCCATTTCTAGGAGCAGCACCTTCCTTACCCGGGCTTCACCTTGGGAGGTCTGGCTTATGTATTCTCTCCACTCTCCTAGGGGGCTTGAGTTTGAAAAGTGGGCTCTCAACTTTCCTGCTTTGTCCCTGAATAATTCTGAGTCCTCCGGCATAGTACCCAGGACACCTGAGCCTTCAGAGTGCTAGTTTATAAGATTTGGAAAAGTTATGTGTACTTTTCCAAATGATTTAACCAGCGTTACTGACAGTTTCATTACTACTGTTATTATTATTATTATTATTTAACAAATCCTGTTTTCTGGGAGCTGGAGAGATGGCTGAGTGGTTAAGAATGTTTGCTGCTCTTCCAGAGGACCTGGGTCCCATTCCCAGTACTCACATCACACGGCTCACAACAGCCTGTAACTCCATTCCAGGAGATCTGATACCCTCTCCAGGACTCTGCCTACACGTGAATGTACATGTGTGTATATACGCCAACACAGACACATACATATACACGTAACTATTAAGGGGGGAAAAAAGAAATCCTACTAGCAGAGTGTTTACCAATGTGAATCACTCCATGTGTCCTTTAGACGTGTTCACATGTCTAAAGTGGGTGGCACTATTCACTGTGAAGTTGCTATGGGGCTTCAGCTTTGTGTGAATAATAAGATAGATCCCTTCACATGGGAGGGAATTAGGTAACTTTGCAAGGTCAAGGGCATTTAGAGGTTGAGGTTAAACCTTCAAATTATAAATTCTGAACAGTGCTTTGGCAGGCAAAATGATGCTCCTCTGAACTCCAATGTTGTTCTTGTCATGTACCCCAGACTTGTATGCTACCCCCTGTTTCCCCCCTCCCCCCATGGCAGAGGGACCTTGCTGTTATGAGGACATTAAAGATCTTGAGATGGGAGGATTATCTTGGATCCGGTGGGTCTAGTGTCTAGTGTATTCCCATGTCTCTATAAGAATCAAGCAGGAACATCAAAGGGAGCAGACATGATGGCAGGAGAGGGCCTGGGCGGAGGAATGCAGGCGGCCTGCAGATGCTGGAAAAAGCAGAGGGGATGTAGCCCCCATTCTTGATTGGAAGGATTCCCAGGTTCTGGAAATGTAATATATAAATTTTGTTGCTCCAAGTCTCCAAGTTCCTGGTAATTTCCAGCAGCAATAGCAAAGCTGTATGAGTGCTGTTACCATGCCCACGCTGGCTCATATTGTGTTCACACTGTGTACTTACTACAGGAGGCCCTCATTGTGTGTCTTCCTTCCTAGTTGCAATGTGTGGTGTTCCTTCCTACTGGCAGTGTTTGAATAAACTAAGAGAGAGAAAACATAATCTTGCTCCTCTAGCACATTCCTCCGAGGAAGATGAGGGGTTGTGGTTGGACTTTAATTTTGGCCTTTTCTGTAGCTTTTCAAGATGGGTGCTTAGTTTATTGTATTTACATTTTCCTAGTCTTTTAGGATAGAACTGAGGCTATGCCTTTTCCTCTTTGTACAGCTTTGGCTTTTATAGCGCTTCTTCCTTAACAGATCATTCTGCTCGATGAAGCTACTGCCTCCATGGACTCCAAGACAGACACTCTTGTCCAGAGCACTGTAAAAGATGCCTTCAAAAGCTGCACAGTGTTGACCATCGCCCATCGCCTAAACACAGTTCTCAACTGTGACCTTGTCCTGGTCATGGAAAATGGGAAGGTGCAGGAAGTTCTGGCTGGCATAACCTCCTCAAAGGCTTCCCTGGTTAGGGCTGTGTGGTGTGGACTTTTTTTTTTTCTCTGAAAATTTCAGTTCTTCTCTGATTTTCAGGTGATTGAGTTTGACAAGCCTGAAGTCCTTGCTGAGAAGCCTGACTCTGCATTTGCGATGTTACTAGCCGCAGAAGTTGGATTGTAAAGGTCCAGTGGTTGATTTGAGAGGAGACAATGGATGTGTGAGCTTAGAAGCCTGAAGGCGGAATCACGGAATCACGCAGCCCCTGCCACAGCCCCTCCCACCCACCGAGCACAGGGTGAGCTGGGGCTGAGATGTGTTTCTGGCTCTGCTCAGCCCTTTTGATCACCTCCCATGGTGACCAGGGTTGGTTCTGGGTGGTGAAGAGTGCAGACAAAGCTGGTATGTTGGAAGCTGCCTCTCACCTCTGAAAAACCCCAAGGGTCCCTCATGAGTCCTCACCAATACTGCATAATGCCTGAGAATGGGAACAGTCTACCTTTCTGGGAAAAAAACAGTTAAAGCAAACAATGGGAAAATGCCCAAGGCTGGAGTTTGCAGAGGAGTCCTTACTTCTGTTGCTAGACAAGGCGAGAGAAAAGTTTTCTGTTTAACTTCATTTCACTTTTATCTTGACTATGTGACAAGCAGTAACTGCACAGATCCACAGCATGGAAGACTGACGATAGTGTTTGGCGTGAGATTTTTCAAAGAAATCATATTGTATGTTGCAGTTGATCTGTTAGAACAACCAGAAAGAAAGACACTGGGGTTTCTGAATAAATGACATTTTTATATCTTCTTTATCAGTCATTAAAATGCCATAAGAAACTAAATGACCCTGAAATGTGGCCTTGCAATTATTTTACTGAAGATGTCTCTATTTGAACTATTCCTTCTCATAGACCCTCACTGGCACCTCCTTTGGCTCAGTAACAAATCTGTACAGTTGTTTACCAACCTCAAGGTTTTCTGTGAGGACTATAGAAAAAACAAAACCCAGTGGCCCCAGCGTGAGAGCTGCTAACGTAGAGTGGACTTTGTTGTTCTTTGGGATTGAAGGCCCTCTTTGTATTTCTGATGAGGGTAAAAGGTTCCTGTGATGTTTGAATGAGGTCTCCTATAATTCCTTTCCAGTCCTAGGCAACACCTTAGGTATAGCATACAGCAGTGTGGCCAGCAAAGCTCCTCCTAAGTCTTGATCACACACCACCCTGTTCCTTGACAACACGGGGAAAGGCAGTATCTGGCACTTCGGAACATTCAGGAAACACTCAGGACAGGCACGTTATGTCTGCCTTCCGAGTTCACTGACACGCTAGAAGATCAATCTGGGAATTTCTATCAGACAAACTGTGATGGTTCCTATTGGCTGCCAACTTGACGGGACCTAGAGTTATCTAGGAGCTAGTCTGCGAGGGACTTTCTAGATTAGGTTAGCCAAGGTGGGAAGACCTACCCTAAGTGTGGATGTTAGCCTGGGCTGGAAGCCTGGAGTGAAGGGAAAGGAGAGTGGTGGTGGTGGCTGGGCACCTGCCTTGGTCTCTGCTTCCTGACAGCAGACTCTGACTAGCTGCTTCACCCTCCCTGCTGACTTCTGCTGCCATGCCTTCCTTGCCATGATGAGATGCATTCCCTTAAACTATTTGTCAAAATGAACCCTTGGTTCTTCAAGTTGCTTTGTCAATTTTTTACCCCCACAGCAACGAGAAAAGGAACTAATACAGAAAACTAGAACCAAGGAGTGGTACTGCTGCAGTAATAGGCCTGACCATGCAATTTGTAGGTTTTTGGGAGGAATGTGGACAAGTCTAGAATTTGGGGCTAGAGAAGCCCTACAGTGCTGGAAGTAGAGTTTGATGGGACATTCATCCTGGGGGGATTTGGAAGACTAGAATACCAACATAAACGAGGACAGTAAAGGCCCTACATACGGAAGTTCAGAGAAGAACTGGACTAGAGGCTACTCACATGTTTATGGTAAATCATGCCGCTGCATTCTACTTGGGCCCTGAGGACTCAAGTGAGGCTGGACCGGAAAGTAATGGCTTGATTTGTTTAGTGAAAGGAATTTTAAAGAAAGGATGGCATTCAGGCTGAATTGAGAGAGCCTGAGCTGAAAATGGTATTGAAGGGGTTCCCTGCTCAAAAACAGCTGTCCAGGGAAGTGTTTCTCTAGGAACAACACACAGAGGCCTCTGCAAATGTGGTTCAAAGGGGTCAGGCTGCATCTTGAGCTGCTAGCAGAACCTGGTGATCTTGTTTGCATCGGTGGAAGTCAGGGAAAAAAAATTCAAGGAGGAACCCTGCTTGTTGACTTGTTCTCTGTAGCTTTCTTATATAGCCTAGGCTGTGTGTCTAGGGAAGGCACACCCACAGTGGGCTGGACCCCTCCATGTCAATCATCAATCAAGATGGTCTCTAGCCAGTCTGACCAAGGCAATTCTATGACTGAGCTTCCTCCTTTCCAGGCAGCTCTAAGTTGTGTTAAAATTGCTAATAGAAACTAACCAGTACAACCATTGTATTTACTGAAGCTGTGCAACTTGCCCTTTTATTTTACAGGAGCTCAGAGCTAAGATATTACCTCCTTGCATCTCTGAAGAGCTAAACTTTGAACTTTTTAAACAGTGTTGTAATTGTCAAAAATTATGGGGACTTTTGAAGTTGAAATGAATGTGTCCTGCATGATGAAATGTTTGTGGGTCTATAGGGACCAAGGACCAGAGGAGTATCAGGTAGACAGGATAGATTTGTGTTGGTTAATATGGCAGGATCTAGAATCACCCAGGAGGCAAACCTTTGGGCATGGCGGTGAGGGAGGAGTTTCTACACTGAGTTAATTAAGATGGAAGGACTCTAAATGTAGGTGGCACTGAGCCATGGGGTGGTGGGACTCTGGGCTGAACACAAAAGAGTAGTGGACTGAGCTCTACTTTAATATCTCTGCTTCCCGGCTTCTCTAACTATACTTTCTGTGTCCCTATGTCCCCACCATAATATGCCATATGCCTTAAGCTAATTCTTGCCAGGTATTTTGGTCACAACAATAAGAAAAGTAATTAATAATCTATCTAACAGCCAGTGTGGCAAAGGCTGAGCTGGTAAGGTTTATCTCCAACCAGACAGAATGCATCCTGTGTCTGGACAGGCTCCAGGCTAGACTAGAAGAGTCAGAACAGTTGGCCCCAGGTGGAGGTCCTAGTCAAGTGTGTTAAAACCCTTGTTCACCAATTACCACTGAATCCTGCCATCAGCAGATAGGTTACCCTCAAAGGGATGTGGCTGAAAAAGATAAAAGTGAGGAGATTCTTCTCATGGGCAGCATGGTGGCAATTGTGGACTTCCTGTGAAGGGACACTTACAGCATCAGACTTAGCCACAGGGCTCTGGACAGGTTGCATAGCTTCTTGGTAGATGCCCCGTAACTCCTTTGACATGACAATCTGATTTGGTTACCCCTGGTGGCCTTGCGTATCCAAGACAGCTATGAGGTGTGGATGAAGGGTACCTTCTTTTCTACTAACTTGGAGTCAGACTAACAATCTGTCTGTGATTTCAAGGAAGGGTTCTCACAAGGATGAGGGCAGCTGCTCACTGGGACTTTGAAAGGGATGACTCACTGCCCTTTCTGCCCCTGACTTTGAAAAGGATGACTCACTACCCTTTCTGCCCCATATTTCCTGTTGTGCTGGCAGGAGAGAATACTGCTACTGATCCTGATGTTTGTGGAGCCTTTGCAGCGTGTCAGACACCACGAGAAGCAGTTTTTCATGAATCATTTCACCTAATCCTTACCTCACCCTGAGGAATGCAAGATGAGGCTTCCTGAGGATAGGGGTTTAACTGCAGGCACACAGGAAGGAAGGCGCAGAGATGGCATTTGGGACCCTAGCCAATCTGGTGCCTGAGGCTTTGCTTCTAAACCCTCTACCCCATTTTCCTGGGGCCTGCTCAGGGGCGGCAACACTCGTCAGAATCACATTGGGGAGAGAGACTTCTGGAAACCTGGTTGTTGGTATATAGAACGTGGGAGGGTGTCAGTGAAACCCTTGACCTCCACTTACTGCCACTGAAACGTCATCCAGGGCTGGGGTATATTGATTGGTCTGTGGTCTTCAAAGTAGGTGTGGCTCATTGATCGTTACCATTGATCTACCTACAATGGTCTGAAGTTAGTCCTTTATATGTTGTAACCTAATGAGAAATACATCAATATGAAGAACCTTGGCTTGTAGGGGGAGATCATGAGAGCAGAGACCCCATGAGTAGGATCAGTGTCTGTACATGAAAGGGTTGACAGAGTTTGTTCACTACTTTAACCATGGAAGACATACGAAAGCCAACATCCATTAAGTAGACAGCCCCATCTGGTACTATTTCCCAGTTCCAGAACTATGAGCAATCAATTTCTGCTGTTAACAAATTACCCTGTCTATGGTGTTTTGTTATATAACCAGTACTTAGTGTAATACTACTGATGGGGAAACCGAGGAACTTAGACAGTGACCAAGATTACCGTGCTATTGGAATTTGAATAGCAAGCAGGTTGTCTCTAAAGCCTGTTTTATTAATTGCTTTTCTTACTGCTGCTTCAAAACACATGGCAGGAACAGTTTAAAGGAGGAAAGACTTATTTGGGGGTCACAGAGTTGGAGGGTCTATCACTGCGTGTGAGGTGCAGTGGAACATCTTAGTTCACCTCATAGCAGGCTAGGAAGCAGAAAGCAGGACAGGAAGTGAATAGCCAGGGATGATACATCCCCAAAGACCCACCCTAGTGGCCTACTTTCTGTGGCTTTGTCCTTGCTTTCTGAGTTACTTGAACCTTCCATCCGAGAGGACCAACAGTTCAAACCATGAACCTATGGGGCGCATTACTTAGCCACGTTAAAGCATCTGCACTGTTAAATTCCATTTGATATTGCTGGAAACCTGAGACTTTCAGGGGACAAAACAGTGTTCAGGCTTGAAAAGCCTATGTATTAGTCAGATTTAGTTATTCTGCAGTAACAAATGACCCTATATCCAGATGGCTTGTTTCTCCTTCATGTGACCTGTCTATCAAAGGTCAGAGATGGTTGGTTGTCCTTTATCCTCTTCACTGTTGTGAGTCAGGCTGTCAGAGCAGATTCTGCCTGGAATAGTGTCAGTTTTGTGGCAGAGGACAGGCTAGTGTGGTAATCAGGAACAATGTGTGTGCCACCTTAGCCCACATTTCATGGGTAACAAGTCATGTGGCCACTCTTATGCTCGACAATGTATGGCACATCTTCAGGAAGGAATACCATAGGTCACAGATGCCCAGTTTGTTCTTTAGGAGGTTGCACAACGTGTCATCTTCTTTGGAGTGTCAGCAAAGATTCCAAACAGTGTCACAACCTAACTCAGCCTAGCTTTGGAACTTGGTTCTGCTTCTGCGTGCCTGTCCTCTGGGCTTCCATTCCCTAAGCTGAAAATCTGGGGGCTTAGATGGGTAGTCATGGCTTTCCAGTCTTGACTTTCAATTTAGGAGAAATGAGGACAACTTCTAGAGCATTAACAGAATTTAGACATTCAGAGGGCACCCCCCAACACACAATCTATTATTTTTTTCAAGTGTTAAATGTATAAAGTTGAACAAAGTTGAGCCAAGTTCTTCGCCTTCCCCTGGCATCTGCTTGGATGCTCATTATGAAATAAGAAGTTCTGTGAAATTTTACTCTCATTTATCTTGCTGTTTCAGCTTTGCAATGCTATGATTCATCTGCCTACTGGGCGATCTTATGCCCAGTGTTATGAATTAGAACCTCTTGAATATCCTCAATAGATGCCAACAGAGAATGAAGGAAGCCATTTACATTGTCATCATAAATTAGTAACAAATTGCTCTCGATATGATTTGTATTCAGTTGTATCCTGTGTTTTGAGAATAGTTGGAATATAACAGGGATGCAGACTGACAGCCACAGGCGAACTCTAACCAGTCACATTTTATAGAAATAAAGCTTTATTGGAAAGCATCCAAACTTGTTTGTAGATAGACTCTTTATAACAGTTTTCACATTCCAATGGCAGAGTGTGGTGACTAGACCACGGACACGCTGATTGCCAACCACACAGTCATCTTGCCTCCAGCTGTGTTGAGAGAAGAAACTCTCCACTGCTCAAACCATCTCAGGTTAGACTCTGTGTTACCTGCAGCTCCCAGTATCATGCACATTGCAGGGACTCAGGCTGTCCTTCTTGGGGCTATGCTGATGGTGACCAGAGGAAAAGAGAACCACAGTCGTGACTCTGCACTTAAGTCTGGCTTCCTCCAACTTAGATGTGGCCTAAAGGGGCATCATTTCAACATCAATTCACAGCTTACACAAAATCTTCATTCCACCATTCGATGCTCTGCCCTCCCTGCTGCCCCTGATCTGCCTGGCCAGAGAGACAGCTCAAATTTCTTTCTGTTTCTTGTCAAGTGAACAATTCTGAAGCTGGCCCAGGATCATTGGTAAAGCTGCGAGCTGTTGTTTGCTAAGAGTTGGAATCACATTGGCCAGTGCAGCATGATTTAAAATGAATTGAAAAATGCAAGAGGTCAGTTGGGGTCAGATGGATGATCAAAGAAATTACTTTTCTTTTGGCTCTGTTCGGAAGGTCACCTCTGGGTGAGGCTAAATGGAGCACTAAGATCTTCAAATAAATGCTGATCTCCACAGTGCAGCCCTGCGTGATGTCACTGTCTGCATGCTCATGGCTCCCGATGAAGAGCTGTGGTGGGAGCAGCATGAAAGGGCCAAGCCAAGCCAAGCCAGCTTCTGCCGTTTTAGCACAAGACTCGGCCAGGCTGGTCTTGACCCTCTGCTCCATGTGTATTTAGCTCTTTTGGCCTCCTTCATCTGGCTAGAAACATGCCCACAGAGACCTAAACTTAGGCCACGGCAGCATTTTTTTTTTTTTTTTTTCTTTTAACAGCCTACAAGTTTTTGTTGTGAAATACATAGAACTTTGAATTGATCATTAGGTATGCAGCTTGGCAGCTTCAAGTTCCTTTTGTTGTGCAGATATCTCCAGGGCCTTTCAGTCTTCCCACACACAAAACCTGCCCCCCACTAAATTTCCCTCCAGGCTGTGCTTTGAAGGCTGGCACCAGATTTTGTGTTGAATTTAATCCCATGCTTTCATTTAAAGGAAGTGAGGGGCTTTCAGAGGTGATTGGCCAGGACAGCTCTGCTCTTTGGTAGACAGCAGATTACTGCAAGGTCACCACCATTAAGGAAACCTCAAGTAGGTGTGGCCCTTTGGCCCTGAAATTCCTGACCCAATTATGAACTGAATACACGTTTATGCTTTATAAACTGCACATTTTCTGATATTTAATTACAGCAATATAAGAGAACACTTGGGTGTTTTGTAGTTCTTGTCCCTATGAACTTGAAGTCTACCTGCTCACGTAAGCAAAATCATAAAATGTTTGTTCTACTGGGCTTGTTTCAGTTAGCACAGTGTCTTTAAAGTTCACTTAGCTGCACAGGTGTCAGGATTTCCTGTTTTGCCCAGGCTACCCTGACCAGTGGTCAGTGAAGCTGTGATGTTGACTTGTATTTCCCTGTTGATGAGCAGAAATGCACAATTGCTTCCCTCCCCAAAACCATGGTCTATTGGCTTTGCATTTCTTCTAAAGAGAAATCGCACACAGCATTCTTGAATGAGCATTCTCATGGTGTCAGTTCAAATAAGGACTTAGAGACTAATTATTAGCTGTGGGCAAAGCACCTGGGAGGCCTGTTATTAAGTTTTTAAACAGCTCATGAGCACAAAGCATGGTAGTGGAGGCATGCAATCCTAGCATTCAGGAAGCCGAGGAAGAGGGACCACAAGTTTGGAACTATTCCAGGCTCCAGAATGATATCCTGCCTCCAAAAGGAAAAACAAAAATACCACCACCACCACCACCAAAAACAAAGCCCAAACAAACCAACAAACAACATAAAACAATAACCTTATGGAGGTGCCGATGATTCTTTCCCTTGCTGGAAGAGATGCTAGCCCCAGATGATCCAGATGTTAGGCAGAGGAAACTGGATTGTTACTCAAGAGATGGATCTCAAACCTGCAACCTGGGGCTCAGAAAGTCTAAAACATTCCCAAGTTCATGCAAAGACTGGCAGGGAGAATGGGGATCCTAGTTTCTAGTTCATGGGGTAGCCTGGGGAAACAGTTCACTGATTCCGTGTCTCTGACTGCTCTCTAGAATACGGAAAAATAATTATTCTTTAAAGGCAACCTATCACTTCAATAAATGACTTTTAAGTGTTACAGCACACATAGTAAAATGCCAGAGGATGGTTAAAGCTAGCTGGTGAACTCATTCACTCATTATTTCAAGTGTTCATTATTCATGCACCCATGTAGTATTTTGCTTGATCATTTGCTTTTCTGATCCTGCCTCTTGGCTTCATTTTTAAAAGGAGGTATGAGGCTAGAGAGGTAGCTCAGTGGCAGAGTGCTTGCCAAGGATGCCCAAGGTCCTGTGTTTGATTCCGAACGCTGCTAAATGAACAATCAGAGAGATAATGAAGGCTGAATCCTTGTAGGTGATGAGGGCTGGAAAATCCTGTTCCTGGTTAAGAGAGGCATCAGAGAAGACCCAGGAGGGAGCTTGGTATGGGGAAGACAGCCAGTGACTGAGGAAGGCTGAGGACCTTTTGGAAAAGTGTCAGGTATTCCACTCTCTAAACACAGTTGGTAGCCACCATGCCTTAGATTCAGCTAATGGTGGGAGGACAGTTTGTAGAGCATCATTAGCACAGTAGCTTATGAGATCCCATCAGCAATAAAGAGAATCTGGCCAAGGAAAAGCCCAGACAATTCCCCCTGCAGCAAAGCCAGTGAAGATCCAGGCAAGAGGAGCAGGGTCAGTCATGCATCTCAGGACAGGATGTGTGGTGACACATCAGAATTGCATTTACCAGTCCTTAATGGTGCATGCCACCCCTGTGGGGCAAGGAACACTTTGCTAAGCTTGTGGTAGAAAGGCAGGAGAGCAAACCCCCCTCCGGGGCATGCGGCTGTTTAGACTGTTTGCTGCTTTGATTCTGCTATGACTGAATCAAAGATCATCTGCATAGCAGGGTCAGTTAGAAAACAACAGGCCACTCTCTGCTCTCTGCAGAAAGTGAATTTGGTTTGGTAACCAAATGGATTATCTGAAGTGGTCATAATGGCACTACAATCCTCATTAAATTCCTTCGTTCTCTCCAGTGTAGGGATTTTAGAGCCAAGTATCCTCATTCTGAGCTGAGGCAACAGATCCCTGTCTGGACTGATGAACTGGAGTTTGGGGAGCGGGGCATGGAACAGAAGGCATGGAAGATTATTCCAGCAAACACTGTTAGTGGCCCATTGTTCCACTCCTCCACTCTAGTGTGCTTCAGCATTCTCCTGCTCCCTGCTGTTGGGATCCTTAATTCTTCCCAGTGGCCTGCTGGAGCTAGATTGTCCATAGCCACAGGGAGGCAGCTGTCCAAACACTTTGATTCCAGCAGGGCACCTTGGCAGACTGGCTCAGCGCCCGAGTTTGGGGATCGTTGTGAAGAGTGTTTTCCACTTCAGACTCCTCTGTGGGTTCAGGCTGGTTAGTCCTGGAGCCTTCACAGAAACTGTTCTCTTTCTAGACTTTTCCTCTTCCTCGTCCTTGTCTGGCAATGCCCTGAAACTGTCTACATTTTCCCTGAGAATTCTTCCTTGATAAATTGTAAGTATTTAAATATCAAGTATATTTCTGGGAATTCTGACTTGACACAGCATCAAAGAAATCTGAGCTCCAGCTCATACTCACTATTTCCAAATTTCTAGGACTTGGAGATTACCAATCTCCATCCTTGGGCTTGAAGCTAAGTTGTTGACTCTACCGACTTTCCCCGGAGTAGGCCTGGGATCTAAACCAGGTCTATTGGAATGTCACATTTCTGTGGCACCATGAAAAATGTTTGGGCTGCACTTATGACCCAAGCTGTGCTATCTGTCAAAATAGCTGATGTTAAGTGGGGGATATGAAAAATCCCTTTTGGATAGTGGGTAAATTAGACTCCTTTAGAAGCTTTTACATTCTAGATGACATTTTTAATGTCACAGGGACACAGTCTATCTAAAAGGAAGGCCAACACAGAAGAAAGTGCACTGGAGAAAAGAGGATGGACTACTGTGTACGATGAGTTTCCTTCCTCTCTTGAAAGAGAGTATGCTTACTATTGGTGTATGTGTTAGTCAGTTTCCATCTATACCACAAAATGCCCGAGGCAATCAATTAACAAAGAGAAAGTGTTTATTCTGGCTTATAACCTCGGGGTTTCCAGTCCGTGACTCCTGACTCGTTGGCTCTGTTGCGTTGAGCTGCTGGCACAGCAACAACACATCATGACTGGGGATGTATGGCAGCAAAATTGTTCGTGTAATGGTTTAGAAACAAGCAGACAGACAGACTGTAAACAGAGGAATCACAGATCCACAACTTCCTCAAGGGCACACCATCAAGGACCTAAAGACCTTCTTTGGGTCATACCTCCGAAGGTTCTACCACTCTCAATACTGTTACTCTGAGAACTAATCCTCTTACACACTGACCTCCTGAAGACACTTGAGATCCAGACTGTTGATTTGCTGCTGTTGTTCTGCCTCAGGGTGCTGACTCATGGTGACTTCAGAGCTTTCTGGCACCATGCACACATGCCAAATCCCCTGAATGGGACAAAGGACCCTCACTGGATGCCCAGGCCAGGATAGGAGCTAAGGGCTGGTTTAAGTTCAGGCTTCCCCTGATAGTTCTTCCTCATGCTCCTATATAAATCAGTCCTGGAGGCACTGCTTGGGCTGTTGGAGTGTCCCCAGAGTCTTGCCATTGTCAGACCCCTCCCTGATTCTCAGAGCAGTGCAGTGGTGTGGGTGTTTTGGTTGGTAAGGGTTAGGGTATGCTCACCACCTGGTCGGGTTCAAGATTCATGTCTTCCCTCTCCTATGGGATGAGTTCTGTGATAGTCTGAGTAGGAGATGTTCCCCACAGGCTTACACAGTGAACATGTGTTCGCAGTAGGCAGCACTATTTTGGATGATGGTAGGAAGTTCAGGAAGTAGGGCACAGCTGGACACAATGAGCCACTCATGGGGTGTCATTGAAGACTGTACCCAGTCCCTGGTCTTATTCTCTCTGCTTCCTGGATGCCAGGAGGTGGCTGACTTTGCTCCTCTGTGCCCTTCACACCATGATGCTTCATGATCCAGACCCAATAGAGTTCTGATGAACCGAAGTCTCTGAAATATGCTATGCATGTTAGATACCTTTGTCATTACACGAAAGTAACTCAGACAATTACCCTTGTAAAAACTTATTTGCTCTTCTGCCATGTGGGGGCAGGCAGGCAGGCAGGCAGGCGGCGGCAGGGGGGAGGCAGGCAGGCAGGCAGGCAGGCAGGCAGGCAGGCAGGCAGGCAGGCAGGCAGGGGACACAGTCTATGAAGAAACGTCCTCACTATACACTAGGCCTGATTTGTCTTGATCTTAGAGGTCCAGCCTCTGGACCTGTGAACAATACATTTATGGCTGTCATGAACTGTTTATTTTATTATAGGTCTAGACAGACAAACATGGAGGCACAGGCAGGCTCAGTAACTTTCCTAAGGAGCTTACATTTTAAAAATATGGGCAGTGAAGCTAGCAGTGGTGGCACACACCGTTAATTCCAGAACTTGGGAGGCAGAGGCAGGCAGAGATCTCTGTGAGTTCAAAGCCAGCCTGGTCTATAGAGTGAGTTCCAGGGCAGCCTCCAAAGCTACAAAGAAACCCTATGTCGAAAAAACCAAATAAATAAATAAATAAATAAATAAATAAATAAATAAATAAGATGAAATATTTTCACTGATTTTACTTATTTAGTTTCATCCTATACTACAACAATCTCTTGCATTGGGATTATCATATTCCATTTAGTGTTTAAAAATATAAATCATGAAAAGTTGAATAAGTTTCCCATAGCCAAACTTCTCTGAGTCAGCATTCAATCATGAAGCAATAGGTAAAAATTCAGAAGTGAAAGGAATTTTTAAAGTATTTGGCTCCCTCTACATCTTTTAACTAGTTGCAGACAGCTCTTAACACCAGTGACATTTGGATAAAAGAAAGTAAGTTTATTAGTTTAGGGTCTGGAGTCTTAATCTTCTCATTCCTCTTATTCTATGTTTCTGAACAATGTCTGAGTGATCACTCTGTCTCTCCTTTTTCTTCTCTCTCTTTCTCTCCTCATCTTAACTCATTCTCAACTCCCTGCCTGAAAATGACTTTCTCCAGAATTCAAAGATATAGAGGATCCGTGGTAGTTACATGCTCCTCTGAAGAGTTAGGCAGATGCCAGCTTGTAATGGTTAATTTTAATTGTTAACTTGTCTGGATCCAGAAGAATCTAGATTAACCTCTCTCTCTCTCTCTCTCTCTCTCTCTCTCTCTCTCTCTCTCTCTCTCTCTCTCTCTGTGTGTGTGTGTGTGTGTGTAAGGGAAGGCCCACTCTTAATGTGGGCAGCATCATCCCTGGGCTTGGGGCTTGTATGGAATGACGAGAAAGAGAAAGCCAGTGTGTCATCTCTCTCTGTTTCCTGTCCCACCACGATGTGAGCTGCTCTGCTCCTGCCACCACCTCCCCACCATGATGGACAAATCTTCTGGAACTGTGAGCCAAAATAAATCCTTCCCATCCTGAGCAGCCTCGTCAGGTATTTTGGCTATGGTGACAGAAAGCAAATAACACACAGCTCAAACTGAAATGTCAAAAGGATTTTTAAGTTTCCCTGACATTTTAAGGATTAGAAAGCCAAGGATGGAGGCAAGAGCAACGACAAGAGATCAGCATCTCCAGAGAACAATAAGGCTCCTACAGAGGAGAGCAGAGGGCTCTTGCCTTCCTCTGCCCTATGAGAGATTTGAGCGGAATATTCCATCAATCAGACAGACAGGCAGCTGTAGTGTACCCCTCACCTACTTGTTCGAAAGCAGAATCATAGAGACTGTAGCCAAGGTGAGCTGGTATGAAAAGGTCAGAGAAGCTCCAATGCAATGTGGACAGTGAGAAGGCCAACAGAAGCCACACAAAAGCCTGGTGTCTAAGGCAGGCACTGCTCTCTCCCTCCCCGAAAAGTGAGCACATGTAGGTGGACAGGCATCTCCTGAGTCAGTCTGTAGCACACATAGAATTGATGAAGGCAATAGCATTGAAATTCACTGCATTAATAGGCCCAAGCAGGAAAGCAAGCTAAATTGACTTTCAAAAATGAGTCAAAGCTAAGGGCAGAAAGAAGATGCATAGGATAATAGGTGGGTGGGAAGAGGTGTTAGGGAGAGGTGGGAAGACACTGAGAAATGATTACCCAAAGCTCTTCATGTGAAGCCCTGGGTGACAGCAATCTCAGAGATGAGCTAGCTGATTAAACGGAAACACAGAACGTGGCAGTAATTCAGAGAATTGGCACCAGAGAGAATAAGGCTGAGAACAAAAGAAAATGTGAACGGAAAGTGAATGTGATGCCACAGAATCATGTTTTACAGCTCGTCTCTGAAGCGGAGTCCCTGGGGTCAGATGTCCTCCGGAGTAACACTTGGGTAGGGAAGCGCTGCCCAGTCACTGTGGCACCCGTGTTGCTGATGAAGACAGCACTGCACTGGGAGAAGGGAAGCCAGGACCAGTCAGGCTGGCCCTGGAGCATTTCCATGGAGAAGTGAATGGATCGTGGTGCTTCCTATACTCTGGGCCTCACAGGCAACTGTGAGTTCATCCCAGCCAGAACAATTGATCCCAAGCTAGACAGCACAGTCCCGTGGCCCTCCTTCACCACAGGGCATAGGCAAGGGAGGAGACTGATATTCCTAGCTGTAGCAGAGTCCATAGGACACTAGACACGCCATCTTCTTCTTTCCCCCTCCCCACCCCAGCCCCCGGCTGGTACGAGACGGGCTTTTGTAACTCCCTTGCGATTTTTGTAAGGCTTAAGTGAGGAACGATATATCAACATGGATGATTGCGTGGAACCATTCTGAGCCCTTCTAGATGACTCTTCTGCTTTGGCCTCAGATGGCATCTTAAATGATGGAGTCCCAACCTCTTGAGTTCATGAGTAGGCACACGAAGAGTTCTCTCTTCTTTTCTTTCCTCCTACTGCTGACTGATAAGAAGAGTGAATAAAAAACACATTTCTAACAAGAGAATTCTCAACTCATCAAGCATAATTTTCACTGGGTTGAGACTTGGTCTCAGTGGCATTGTCTGACATATGCTAGCCTAATATACTACCTAGCACATGCCAAACACTACCCAAGCTGACACCTAAAAAGCAATCATGACACCAGTAAGCTGTCTCAAGATTTGATTATTTAAATCCAACAGGTGTTAATGGGGAAGCCACTAAGTTCTGGGCATTGTGGTTCACCAGGTTACCAAGGGGAACAAGATCCATGGCTTTCCCCATCATCTGGGAGGCAGGTTTACAGGAACATTTTGAAAATGCTGTGGGATAATGAGCTCTGTGCCAGGTGGAGATGGGTCAAGAAGACCACCAGAGAAGCAGCATCCTTTGTGTCAGGCTTTGGAGGCAATTTACTATGTAAAGAAGGCCCCGGGGGACATTTAAGACTTTAGGATGGCAAAGGATCAGGATATCTATCTACTCTGTGCACCTCTCCTGTGCTAATTCCTCCTAATACCCTTGAAGTCACCTTAGCCATCACCCTTCCTGGAAGCCTTTCCCTCTCTGCTCCCCCCCCATCCCCTTCATCTTCTGTGGTGGTGCCCTGTCTTCCTCGATGCATGGGGGCTTTCCAGGAGCATACAATGTCACTATTTCTGAGCCCAGCAGTGACACTGTCCTATAATAGGTACTAAAATATATATGAAACAAAGAAGAGGAGCAAACCAACTAAAAGAAACTGAAGATTTCATCCCAGACCTAAAGAATTCTGGGTTATATGGTTTCAGTTTCTCACAAATAGTGAAGAGGCAAGGCAGTGCCCAGGGACCTAGCCCATTTGGGAGAACTCAACTGAGCCAGGAAGGGACTGATCTTTAGAGTACAGAGATGAACAGCTGTTCACTGTGGTAAGGTCATGGAGGTCCCATAGGCTATTGACAGGGTTAAGTCATCAGTAGCTTGGCTGTTGACCAGAAAATAGCATCTCTCTTTCCTATCATTTCTAATTCATCCAAGAGTCTCTACGGCTTTCTGGAATTTCTGTTAACACATGTCAGCTTCTAGGTGGTAAGTTCTAAATGTCACAGTTCTTATTAATGCTTCCTCAGCCTGAGACCTGAAACTGATCCTGTGTCCAGGAATCAATAGATAATGGATGAGCTCTTGCTGCAGAGAAGAGAGGAGGAATACTGAAAAGTTGGAAAATACTGGAGCCAAGCTGCCAGTAAAGAGTAAGGAAAGACAATCCGAAGCATGTTGTTGTGGAAGTCCCACATCTGCTAGAACTAGCTGTTAGACACACTGAGTGTGCATGGGGCAAGCTGCTTGCAGACCGAGAGTCCAGCTATACCTCTGTGAGTTGGGGGCAAAGAGAATTCAGCCCAGTATCAAAAGTGACCTCAAGGGCATCATGCCTGTACTTGATATGTATTTTTCCAAACACAAGGAGCACCAACATAGACCTCAACCACTACAGCACATTCCTTTTTTCTTCCCCATCCAATTTTCTTAAGTTCCTGAAGCATCTCTGGCTAATCCCCCACCGCCAGTATTTTAAGCCCCGCCTTCCTGTTTCTTTTACTTCTCTTGCTTCCCTTTCCCCCTAGATTTTGAGTTTAATGCCCTCTGGGAGGTGCCAAGGCTGGCCCAGCCCAGATATTCAACTCTAATGGGGCACTGTCCTTAGGAACATCATATCCCCTCACATATGAAATGTCATGACACAAAGGCCCAGGGAAGACCCAAGCATGTGTATGGTGTGTCCAGACAGAATTCTCTGAACCTGCTATAGAATATCACAGAGGTTTCCTGGGACACAAACACTTTCCATGTCCTTCTAGCTGCAAAGACTCCCAGCCTATGTTGAAATTCAGGGGATGTCTTACACTGCTGGTGATTAGAATGCAAAGGTAGGTTTGACTCAGTGTTTCATGGCTGATTTCCCCTCTTGCATCCTCAACCAACTTTATTAATTGCCTGTGATTTGACAGCAGAGCACATTTCATATTTTCTCACTACAAAATTCATCCATTTTGAAATATTGCAGGCATTTCTATGTCCCTTGAATACTTCCCAGGCTTGGAATCAATCCTGTTCTACCCAAGTGGTTGAGAAAAGGTCCGTTGCCACTTTCCATTCATCTCAGATATTGTATCTCCTGATGTAATCACTCCATTCTAAAGCATCAGTTCGTTCCTGTCAGCCTCTCAGCGTTAGGAGGTTGGTACCACTTCCTCATAGCAGACTCCAATGGGAGGGTTAATTCTGTCACAGCAGCTCAAATTGTGTGTGGAGTGTGACTCCGCCAGGAATTAATATAATTCCCGCACTACAATTGAAGTATGAGGATCCAAATTCAAAGCAGAAACCATGGCAGCAAAAAAATCTGTTAACTGCCATGCTGGCTGCCTCTCAGCAGCTGAAACGACGAATATTTATTTCTGGAGAACCCAATGTTTACCAGCTAATATCTTTCCAACTTTACATCCTGATCACCTGTTCTATTCTTCAGGAATGCTATGACAGCATCAAACCATGCTGCCTGGCTGGGTGGGTGTACATACCTGTAATGCAAGCTGGGGAGGTTGAAACAGGAGACTAGGCTACATAGTAGGACCTGGTCTCAAGAAACAAAAGACTGGAGGTGTAGCTCAGTGCTACCACCCTTTCTTAGCATGGCCCTGGATTCAACTCACAATCCTTCAAATTAAAAAAGAACATTGTTTTCAAAGAGTGTTCTCTACGACTTTGGTCCCTCAAGGTGGACTGCCAGATAGTGTTCTCCAGTTAAATGCGTTTGCAAAAGGACTCAGACTTCCTTGGACATTTACAGCACGGACTGACCAAAAGTTTGACTAATTTGAGCTTCCTAAGAACACTGACTGGGACAGGAACTCCCATGTCCTGACAGATGAGAGGATTGTGACAGGAAAGGAAAGCAGTCAGTCTGGGATGCTCAAAGGGCAGAGACCCTGTCCTGCTGGGGGAATATGTGCTGCGCTGCCACCCCACCAAAAGGACCGGAGGGTATAGGAGGAGAAGAGGGGTCAATAGGTGTACTAATTCATGAATACAGAGATTCATACTTAAAAGGCAGTTTGATTCTCTGTCCTTCTAGCAAAATAATAGTAGTAAGTTTACCCCTGGGGACTATGAGCTTCCTAGTTCTGGGTTCTTGGCCATATTTACAAGTGTTTTCTCTTGTGGAATGTGACTTAAATCCAACCAGAAACATTTGGTTACCCCTGTAACATTCATGCCACTATAGCACTCATGGTATATCTTGCCAGGCTGGTCATTATTGCAGCTCAAAGGGTTCATGGCTGACTTGTCTCCACAAATAGCTTCCAGTACTATGAAAGGGAGGAAGCTGCCTTATTAGCATCAGTGTAATTTTTTGCATGTCCTGTGACCAAAGTATGATATCCTCAGTATTAGGATCATCAAGTCCTTGGGAGCAACCAAGAACAATGGCGATAGCCTGAACTGTATAATGTTCTGGAAGGAACATTATCCCCTGTGTAAAGCAATTCTAACTAAACTCTCATAAATGCCAATCTACTATTTTGTAAGCAAATTAAAATATGAGTTAAAATAATATATTAAAATTAGAAGGTAGAGATCCTGCTTGGATGAATAATGCTATTGCCAAGGTCCAGCAATCAAACATTCCCTTTGATTCACTTAGCATGCCTAAATAAAATTAAACACCTCACCGTAACATGGGGTTTCCCCTTGTAGATTTATAAACTGCCATTTTCCTATGTGCCAATTCTGTCTCCTCTCTATCCAGAGGAAGCCCTTAGTCCCACTCAGGGGCAAATACCCTACCCCCTTTCTTTTGTTCCATTCTCCTTCTCCCTCATTCTCTATCTCCTGTGTTTGTCTCTTACTCCCTGCCCTCTCTCCCTCTTGGGCAAATACATCTTCTTTGTGCTGAGATCTTGCTCTTGGGGATCCTAAACTAATACTTTCCCTTTCAACCAGAACTAGAGGATATGACCTTAATGTTGCTATACCACAGTTTCATAAAGCTGGATCTGAGAGCTTCTTTCAGTCTGATTAGCTTTCACAATGTCGGGAAGAATATGCAAGCTACTGTGGAAGAAAAGGTATCATCAGTCATACTCAATTGTGAATCTTACTAACCACAATACCAACCTGCCAGGCAAGGTATGTCCACTTCTTCAACTGTGATTGTCATGGGGGCAACCAACCACTTTCTGATAGAATTCGAATCCTACTCTACAGGAGGGAGTTCATGCCTGGTGTTGTAAACTCAGTCAAACTCTGTGGATGGGGAGATCATTGACCCTGGAAGAGAACTTACTACTGTTGTTTAGCTACATCTGCAGTGTCAAATTACCTTCTAAACATTTCTATTTTTTACCAGTAGTCAAATGCTGTTTTCTCTTTTAATCAGAAAACCTTCTCTTGGAATGTCCAGTCAGTGGTGAATGTAGAGACTCTTGGATGCTCAGGATGCCGAGAGTAAAGGATGGTTGAGTGCTCAGTGCAAAATAGGATGTTTATATCAGCTCTTCTAAGAGAACATTTAAGAAGCACTAGTGAAAAGAATGTAAGAGCCAGAAGATGAGAGAAGGAGATAAAATATTGTGTTCTGACCAGTGAAATCATGAACTTTTAGCCTCTGTGGTTGGCTGCACTGGCTTGTTCAAGACTGGACCTAACAGCAGCCAATTAGGGATGCCAGAGGCTTAATTCCTGGTGAATTTTTATCATGAAGCTTAATTCCTGGTGAGTTATTGGCCAATGATAAAAATCTGGGAAGGGGGAAGTCTTCAAGTCTGTAACTACTTAGAAAGTCCTCACTTCAAGTGCAACTCGCCAGGCTGCATTGCATAGTTTTGAATCCATGGTCATTCAGACAGTCCTGGATAAACCAAATAAAGCTACAGGAAGGAATTTGTAATGGGGAGGAGATTTGACAGCTGTGGAAGAAAGATAAGGAAGGTAAAAATAATCAAAATGCATTATATACAGGAAGGAAATTGCCAAAGAACAAATTCAATTAATAAAAACATCTACAATTTTCCTAAAGGTAATCTGGATGAGAGAGGAAAAAGTGAGTATAATAAACAAAAAGAGTATTTCTTCCTCTACCACCACGTGGAAGATTCCAGAAGAAATTGCTAAATCTGCTCAAGCCTCCAGAGTGTTAAGGAGACACCTGCGTGTCAGTGTCTTAGAGTCAGGCTTTTCTGAACAGTTTCTTAGACTGGCCAGGCTGACATGAGCTTTTCGATAACAAGTTTTTCTTTGTTCAAAAAGTCAGAAAAATGGATTAGACCCCTGGGCACCTGAAGATTTGGCTTCCTTAATCTCCTAATGACTTTTTAAGAATGTGAAGAAAGCAAAACAAAACAAAATCCAGATTAATACTATAAGGAACTAGGGCACTTGCCAGGAAAATTTGCACACGCGAATCTAGTTCTGCAAAGCCAGCGGGGTGTGACCCCCTCCCACTCCATCTTGAAAGAATGACATGGGCACCATGCTGCAGTTCTGCCACTCCTGCTGTCAGTTGGCCCTGCCATCCTTCTTCTGAATCCTTTTATTAAGTAAGTTGTTGTTCATAGGCAGAGTGTCCCTTAGAACAACGAAGGGCAGCTGCCCCTCTGCAGCAGGGGGAAACTGTGGACCGCTCACAGGAAGGGTGAAGTAGATAACTGGTGTTCGGCACAAGATTCATGGGACTGGCTGAAATAGAGATTAATATAATTCTATTTGGGGAGAAATCACTTACATGCGATGCAGATGACCGCTGCAAGTCCCTGCTCTGGGGGATCCACACTAGCTGCCCTCTGTGACCTGATTGGGAACAAGAGAGAGAGAGAGCTGGGGTCTGTGACCCCAGACCTAGCCTCCTGCTGGTCAAGTCCCCACCTGTGCCAATGCCCCAATGGGCGTGGTCAGTGCAACAGGTGCTGGTGGGGTGGATATCTCACTACAGGGAGTGCTGGGATTAAAGGTGTGCACCACCACTGCCTGAAACGATGTATTCTATTAAAGAGACAATGGTCAGGTTGGCTTAGGAGGACACATATACCCTAGGTGTGTGTCTGTGTTGGGGGCTAACTTGTCACTTGTCAGCTACTTGTCTTCTTCTCAGACCCATCCACTGTACAGCTGTTTTCCTCCCAATTGAAATGTTCCCTCCTGCAGGGAGGATCATAAGACACAAGAAGTAGAAACAGACACGATCTAGGGAATAAAAGAAACTGACAGGGCTCAGGAAGGCCCCGAAAGTTACAAAATCAGAAGGACCTTCTCCAAAGTTCTATAAGTAGTGACAATGGCCAGGGAGAGAACTCTCCAGCTGGCTGATTTCCCTGCAGGGAACCCTGGAGATTTTGTGAGTTGTATCCACGCTGACTGGTCTTTTGGGTGATGCAATTGCCCTTGAGTCACCCATGCTTCTGTCAGTAACTAATACTCTATAAGAAACTCCAGTAAATTCACTGGTTTGCTAAGTGAGACGTACGTGGGCAGAGATGTTTCCTTGGTGTGTTGTTGGTATCCTGTCCAGGGTGAACAGATGTTTGTTCATACTTTTTTCTAGGATACATGTGACAGTCTCTCAGAAAGCTATACTTCCACTTCTGCCTTGTTCTCAGGTGACATGAGAAGGGGAAAAATGCTGGTGGATTCCTTCCCATTTCTGTTTCTGTGGTGTCTCTAGAAGAAGATGTCCCCTCCGTGGCTTCGGTTCTATTGGAAAGTCCTTCCCTCTCTTGTCTCAGGCCCTTCTCGGTCCTTGCAATGTTTCAGCTCCTCCTTGGGACCCAGCTACTTGTGCTTGGTGTAGCATCCTCTCCATCTTTCTTCCCTCCCCTGGTGACAGCGGCTTCTTGATGCTGCTGGTTTCTTCCTCTTTCACCATTATCTGCTGGGCTGCGTGGCTCTTGCATTATTTGTTTCATCAATTCCCATATTGAACTGCTTCCATTTGGAAGACCTGGAGGAATTTTTCCTTTTCTGGTTATATTCAATTTAACATGATAATCTGCCCTATAAAATGAAGACAAAAAATATCCCTTCCTTTCTCAATAGGTCAATGCAGTGAAAAAACCAATTTCCCCAACATGTCAATGTTATTATCACAAAAAGCCACAGAGGACACTCAATGCCATAGTCCCCATAATTAACATCTGTCTTGATCTAGAACACTCCAGAATTTTCACTGAAACCAAAGCCCAAAGATTTATCAACAGGGCAATGTTTGTGTAGGGTTTGAACGTGGGCATGTGTCCCTGCTTTGACCTTGCTCTGATTTCATAGCATGCTCTCTCTTTTCTTGATCCCCAAAGTTGTCCAGGCCCCTCTACTCTGAATCTTTTCAGATTTGTTCTGTTTTCTTCTACCTTTAAGTAGAAATTAGGCTATAAAGGAATAATAATTAAAAACAAAAACCCTCACAAATCTCACTTGGCTTTTAAGGTAAGTCCTACTCAGATCTGCTCTACCCTGTTAGGCTGTAACTATGGGGTGCTTCCCTGGATAAAGATGTCCTCTCCAAGCCCCTAAGCTTCCTCCTACTGGTGTGAACACTCTGAGAGCATTTGCAAGATGCTGCAGAAGGTGAGGAATAGTCCCACTCACAGATGGAGCATGATTTGTTGAGGGAGAAGGCCAGGATTCATTAATGTCTTTAAACAACTGGTGGCAACCATTGGCATAAACTCTCTTCCAAAAATATTTTTAGGACACAGGCTAAAAATCTATGTCCCTACCCACCCCCTGAAGCCAAACCTCATTAAGAAAAGAACTTAGTTGTGTCTAAACGTTCTCTAAAATGACAAATTAACTAAGCTATTTATAAATGGTGGCCTTGGGGATGAGGAAGAACTGGGCTATTCCCAGTGAGTCTGTTCCATTGATACAGAAAGCCTGCTGTCTTTCAATGAGTCCTATGTGGAGTGGCTGGAAAGGCATAGGTCCGCATTAGGAAAGAAAATAAAAGAATGTAGAGCTAGAAATACAGTTGACCTGATTTCTTATTGGCTAACTCCTTTGTGGATTTGAGACAAGTGGTACAAGGAATAGTTGTTTATTTTAGTTTTTTTGTGCACATATACATATGCAGGTTCATGTGTATGTACAAATATGTGTGTGTGTGTGTGTGTGTAGACAACAGGTGGACATGAGGCATTATTTGCTCCTCAGTAACTCCTCCCCTTAATTTGGAGACATCATCTCTCACTGAACCCGGAGCTCACTAATTCAGCCAGGCTGTTTAGCCAGCTCCTGGGCTCCTCCTGTCTCTACCTTGCCAATGCTGGAGTTACAAGTGTGTACCATTGTGCCTGGCTTTCGCAGGAGTGATGGGGATTGATCTCAGGTCTTTGTGCTTGTTTGACAAGCACTTCACTGACTCAGTCAGCTCCCCAGCCTGGCTTCAGGTTGCTATCACTACGATCATTTTAATCACTAACAATTTAATCTGCAGCACCACACAAATATCTGCCAGGTTAGGCATCTTGTTAGGATAGCCAGTTGGAACAACTAATTACGAATGTTTTTATCTGCACTGGGACACAAGTCAATCAACCAAACATCCACCAGTCATTTGCTGGCCACCTATGAGGTGCCAACCCACTAGTTCCCAGCATCACTGTACATTAAAATGCTTGAAATGTAGCAGTTCTGAGCCTTACATCAGCTATCTTAGTCAGTGTTCTATTGCTGTGAAGAGACACCATGACCACAGCAACTCTTATAAAGGAAAACATTTACTTGGGGCTGGCTTACAGTTCAGAGGCTTAGTATTATCACCATGGCGGGAAGCATGGCAGCATACAGGCAGACATGGTGCCAAAGAAGCTGGGATTCTACATCTTGACTCACAGGAAGTGGACTGTTTCACTGGGCTGGCTTGAGCATATATGAGACCTCAAAGCCTGCCTCCACAGTGACACACTTCCTTCAACAAGACCATACCTACTCCAACAAAGCCACACCTCCTACTAGTGCTACTCCCTTTAGGGACCATTTTCTTTCAGTCCCCCATGATGGCCTGACAGAGAGTAATAGTATTAATAATCAGTAATGCTTTTTAGTATTATAAAGCACTGGACATAGTTAGGGAGTTGGAATTTAGGTGTGACTTGTGTTTTAGATATGTTATGCTTGCAAGACACCTTGGATGAAGTGTCTAACAAGAAGTCATTGCAGTGCCTCATACCTGTAATCCTCACTCAGAACTCAAAGGCAGGAGGATGCTGTGAATCTGAAGCTATCCCCAGTGAGTTCCAGGTCAGTCTGGACCACAGAGCAATACTTGTCTGAATAATTGATCAATCAATTATCAATGAATCAATCAAACAAAAAAGCACCTGAAGCTAGACAGGGTCAGCAGGTCAAGGCACTTTCCATGCAAGCCTGATGATATGAATTCAATTCCTGGATACCATGGCTGAAGGAAAGAACTGACTTCCAGAAAGTTGTCCTCTGATCTCTTATGCTCTGTGACATGTTCCCACCTGTACTCACGTCACACATCACATGTATGTACACACACACACACACACACACACACACTAATAATAAAAATCGGAAAAAATCTGGTAGCAATAGGAAACAGGGCTGGCACAGAGCTAGAACCCTAAATAAATAAATGAAGACATAAGAATTATCCCTAGAGGAGACAGCAGAAACTTTGGGAGTTGCGTGAGATTGCCAGGGTAAGGAACAAGACTCAAGAATGGGTTTGGGTTCATTTTGTTTTGTTTTGGGGGTGGTGTATCAGCCAGAATTCAGATTACAAATGACTGATCATAAATGAATTTCTTAAAAAAAAAAATGTGGAAAGGAGGCTGGGTGTGGTGGCACACCTTCAGTCCAGCACTCAGGAAGCAGGGCAGGCAGATCTCTGTAGATTTGAGCCAGCCTGATCTACACAGTGAGCTCCAGGCCAGCCAATGCCACATAGAGAGACCCTATCTCAAAAGGAAAAGTGGAAGGGCAGTTTATGAACCAGGATAACCAAAGACATGGGGTGGGGGTGGCCTTACACATGGGCACACAGCTGAGTCCGGCTGCTTAAAAGATGTCATGGATGACAGGAAGATCCATCCTTCTGTGGCTACATCCCCAGGCATGAATTATGGCCATGGTAGCCCCAAGCTTCATTCTATCTGCTTAGAAGTCACAACAGAAAAAGTACATATGTTTCCAGCTGGCTAGAGTTTTCCCTCCCACAATCTACTTTCTATATGTACACACACACATACACACACACACGCCATGTCCACTTGTTTATGTGCTGTTTTAGGCTTATTTGAGTTACATTCATGGAGCTATAGATATAGTGACCATATGGCTTGCACAGACTACAATATTTACTATCTCGGTCTTTACAGAGAAAGTCTGCCAACCTCAGTGCTAGCAATTAGGTTCCAAAGAACAGGGCTCTTTGTCTATTAGCTTCATGCCATGTCTGGGAGCTGTGAGCCCCTAGGGTGGGAGAAGGGGGCATAGAAATCCTTGGTTTGAGATTTTCTAATGGCTTTTTCCAAAGCAGTGATTTTTTTCTATTTTTCCTAAGTGTAGACCCTTTCTTCTCACATGGGGTGGATCTCTACCTATTATATCACAAAGAGCAGAGGAGCTTGGGGTGGCCATTCTTATCTCAGTCAAACAATTACAGAGATAGAAAGCCAAGGCTTGCTACAGAAGGGGTACACACAGAAAAAGGGAGGAAGGGGGAACCACCAGATAGGAGACCCTAAACCAAAATAAAACTCTAGGCACCTAAGAGTTGGTGGTCTTTCCAACCCTAGGGACCCTTCTATTCAGAGAAGCCTGAAACACTTGCCAATAAGCCCTTCTTTTACTTTTGTGTTTTCCTGTCTAATTTTTTAACTGACAGAGTCAAGAGCCCATGTGCTGGCTCCATGACCTGAGTGTCTGGCAAATGGAAGGCATCCACTGAGTGCTTCTGGGATGAATGAAGGCAGCAGATGTGGGCACTAGTTTGCTATAAAGACTAGATACTAGAGTGAACCATTGATGACATTCTGTAAATATGTTTCTCATACTGGTTAATGAATAAAGCACTGTTGACCAATAGGAAAGCAAGATAGGCGGGACTAGGAGACAAGGAGGAAGGAGGAAGTAGTAAGGAGGGAGACTGCATGGAGAGACTGGGGAGACCAGATGCTGGCCCCATTCCCCCGGTAAGAAGAAACCACGTAGAAATACTTAGATTAACAGAAATGGGTTAATACTTAAGACAGAGCTAGCCGATAAGAAACTAGTACCTGGCCAACAGCATTATATCAAATACAGCATCTCGGTGTGTTAATTGGGGCAGGCGTGGTGGCAGGACCAGACCAGCGGTGGGCAGAAAAACTTACTCCTTCCAATGAGAGACTCATGGTAAAACAGAGGAGGGCACATATCTCAGAAAGTGACAAGTACAACCAGACGTCTGATAAGAGGGTTTTGGGTCTGGATGTCAAGGCCACGCTATTGAGCTTCCCAAAATCAGAGGGTGTGGTGCACTGAAGGGCAGGCGGTGGGAACAGCTTGTCTTTGGAGAGACAAATGCCCTGCTATCAGAAATCCAGTTGGAAGAAATAGTCTTTTCTCACATCTAGATTAGCAAGCAAGGTAAAGGGGCAGGCTATGCTAGTGGGGGCTAGCTTTTAAAAAGCATGGACCCATTGGGTGCTTTGCCTAGAAGCTAGGTCCCAAGGGTTTATCTAGTTCATTCTGGCATCCATTCTTCAAATGGATGAGAAGCTCTGCCAGCTTTATCAGTATTAAGTGATGCTGAATTCATCTAGTTTCCTTTCTGTTGTGTTTGAATCAACTGAAACATTTGCAGAGCCATTTAAAGGCCATCTTTCTTCCATAGGGATAGGATATGTGCATTCTAAATCTGAAGTGTTTTAAAAGGCTATGGAGCCAATCCTACCAGAAATCACATTGAAACTTAATCACCTTTGTGAGGAATTAAGAAATACAACCTACTGTATGGTGATACATACCTGTTTGTAATCCTAGCACTAATGAGGCTGAGACTGGAGGATTACAACTTTGAAGGCAGCCTGGGCTATACAATGACCCAATGTCTAAAAATGGAGAGGTAGGCTACTGTGGATTATAAGGGCTCTGCCATGAATGGAAGGGCAGGAGGGGGCTAATGAATTATCTCACAGTGGGTCTATTTTGAAAGCTAGTATGACTCTCTCTTTGTGTATACCTCTCTTGCCATGTGTGCTGGTTAGTTTAACATCAACTTGACACAAACTAGTATCATTTTGGAAGAGGGAAACTCAGTTGAGAAAATGTGCCCATCAGATTGGCCCTTTTTTTTTTTTTTTTTTTTGCTTGCTGATTGATGTGGACGGCCCAGCTATATATAAGAAAGCAGGCTGAGCAAGCCATAAGCAGCAAGCCAGTAAGCAGCATCCCTCTATGGCCTCTGTATCAACTCCTGCATCTAGGTTCCTGCTTTTTTTTCTTCCTTTGAGGATGGACTGTGATATAGAAGCAGAAATAAAAGAAACTCTTCCTTCCCCAAGTAGCTTATGGCAGTGATCTTAATCATAGCAGTATGATCCTAACACGGACACCCCGTAATTACTGTTTGCTGTCTCAGGACTCTGCAGAGTCCTAAGCAGTAAAATCTCACAGCCCCTCCCTGATGTAGGCCTTCAATCTTGGGCTTATGGCCTCAAGAACTGTTAATAAAGAAATGTATTTCCTTTATTAAATTCCCTACTCTCAGGTATTTTGTTATAGCAATGAAAAATGGGTTAAGATAGGTTAGTGAGGCAGTCACCAGGCTAGCCTCAGCACAAGTCTGTTCCCTCCTCAGCCAATGGGAAAAGACTGGTGCTTCTGACTGCTTCTGTCCCAGGAGAGCCACAGAGGGATTTGGCAAAGGGGACTCTGTCCTCAATAAACAGCGTGGGAAGGGCTTACTTCTGTGTATACCTCACTTTAATGGCCCATCATGGAGGGAAGCTGGGGCTGGAGCTCAGGCAGGATCTTGGAGGGGGAAACTGAAGGAAACCACTTACTGGCTTGCTCCCACAGTGGGCGGGGCTCTCCTACACCACCAATCAAGATAATGCTCCCCTGGCAAGCCTGTAGACAAGTCTTTAGTTAGGAGTCCCTCTGCCCAGGTGACTCTCCGTTTGTGTCAAGCTGACGGCCGAAGCTCACGGGCAGATTCCCTGAACAGAGTCAGGCTCAACAGTCATTCAGTGCTGTGAACAGAATCCAGACGCTCATTTGGCACGTTGTTTCCAATGAGCTTTTGCATTTAGGATTTCTCTAGAAAATTTCCTTCAGCTGTCATTGGATTGATGGTTCTGAGGTTTCCAGTCATTCCCTGGGAAGAGAAAACTCCCTTGCTTGGTCAAGGATGCTGTCATGTTTGTTTTATTTTGACTGCTGGCAGCTATTTGTGAGAGCATTCCGAGAATCAGGGGTGTAAACCTGGTGTCCTATCCTCCTTTCTCTGGCAGCTGATTCTTCTGGATGTCACTCAACTCAGGGCCCAGCTGCAGTTTCCTGCATAGGGGACAAATGGCTTTGAGGCTGCTAAGATTCTCTTTTCACTTACCCCTACTCAGCATCCCCACCCCAGGAAAGCCTGCTGTCTCCCCATGCCAACAATGTTGGCATTATCATAACTGTATGCTTGCATATGGAAAGGCTATCCTCAGACCTTGCAAAGTCTCCCTGGGTCCTTTGCTGACCTGTATGTTCCAGATTGCTGCCACTAGGGGCTGCTGTGGTCAGGGTGTAGAGCCCAAAGCAAAGCTGTTTACAAAGAGAAGAGTGTAAGGCAAAGCTAAGATCTTTTCATGACTGATTGTGTGATTTAGGACTTGGGTAATGTACTTGACCCCTGCCCTCATTTGGCAAGTCTGTGGCTCCCTTCTGCCACAGTGGCCCTGCCACGGTGGCTCCATCAGAAGGTCTTGTCTGACCTGCAAGCCTTGTGTTGACAGGTACAGGGAACTTGGTGTAGATGATGCAAGCTGTTCTGGGTACTTCATCTCTAAACCAAGACTCAGGGAGAAAGAACTCTTCCTTTGGGGTGACTCTCCAAAGGACATAGATGCAGCACTGGTGATGGACTTTGGGTAACAAGCATGGGAGAGAACAAACGAGAGTGAGGAGGCTAGCTGTGGTCAGTGTGTTTCTGATTTTGAAATTCTCCCTTAGACTAAGATTAAGAGAGGACACTTGTTAAACCTACCCAAACATTTATTTAGCACCTATTGTGCGCAGGATGTGTTATTCAAGATTCAAGTTGAGCAGTACTCTGTAAGATCTCATTGGAAAAGCAGGATTGGACAGTTGGATGGAGGGCTGAGGAAAACCTGAGGGGTTTTGAAAGCAGGGCTAAGAAGAGCAAACAAAGCAAAGGAAATTGCAGTTATTTAATGTACCAGGAAATAGAAACTGGATGGGGAGAATAATGGGTTAAAGGGTAAGGGGCAATGCTTTCTTTATTTCCTGTGGCTTAGAGACATGAAAGTGGAAAATGGATCTTGCTGAAGACTGACTTCCCCCATGATGCTGAAAGGCCACTGTGGCATTGTTATTATTTTTGTCATTCTTATCTTGGGCAGTGTTTGCTTAGGGAGAGCAATTGACCACGAAGGACATGCATTAGTGCTTATCAAGTTAGCCCTTTGCAATTTGAAAAAAATAGCAAAACAAAACAAGACAAAAATTACTTTTGCTAGTTGAAAATAGACCAGAAAGGACAGGGTCCCTGTGCTATAGACTTCAGTGTAGACCTGGGCACTCCTGCAATTTAGCCCTTCAGGGTTCTGCAGTGGGTCTGTAATTTTTGTGAGGCAGAATTCAGGCAGGATTTCTGCCCACACTGTCCATGGTCTGCCCCTGGGAGCAGGGAAAGAAAAATAACTTGGATCCAGTCCCTAGGTCCTTGTGCAGCCAGAAAGCCTTTGGCATCAGCCTTGGACCCCCAGGATTTCAAGACACAGAGCCATTCAGCACCTGTGTTGTGAGGGATGAACAGTCTGGCAAAGGCTTTCTGTTCTCAGATGCCCAAGTATGTGGAAGTTTCTCCTTCTCTATCCTCCAATTCTCTCTATTGGCATAGGGAATATCAGGGCAAACATTTTTGAGGGGCTGGACCACCAGTTAGCATATAGGAGATGCTCAGCTAATACAGTGCCCCTCTCCTTGTTCCTGTAAACAGATACCCATCCTTGTGAACAGTTATCTATCATATCCAGAGCTTTTGACCCAGTGGTCTCTGTTGAGGAAGGGCTGTATCCTACCTCAGGGCTGTAGCCCAAGGTTAGGAAAGGAGAATTTGGTTAGCTTCTAAAAGGCCTGGCAGAAATGAAGGTACTCTAAAGAGACACTTGTGTCTTCAATTTGATTGTTTGACTGTTGAGAAAATGAATGCCTCTCCCTGCATGGGTATTTCCCCCAGGAATATCAGACTGGGAGAAGGAAAAGGTGCCAGTTAGAGGTGGAGCTTGTCTCCCAGAAAGAGATTTCATGCAGTCCTAAAATCTTGCCAGGCCGCCTTATAAAATGAGAGTGAAGCTTAGACAAGGATGGGTCAATGGTGCGTGGGGCCACACCGTGACAGGACTGCTTAGAAGTGCACATCCTAGGCCTTCTGTTTAAACTTTAGTCTCACCTAAGGATCTTAGAAGACAGACTTGAGGGATTCGCTAGATCTCTTTGTCTCCCTTCTCAATGTGGCCACGTAGAATGAATCTCCTTTTTCCTACTTTCTATTATTAATTTGCCTCTTTTAATTGGTTTGTGGAGGATGTGACCCTCAAGTTTGATATCTGGCTCTCTCAGGGCCAGGATGCAATTTCCTTGTGTTCTCCAGGAATGCAACCAGGGTGAGTGTGAAAGTGGAAAACCCAGGAAATGGGCTGCATGGAGAAAGGGCATATTGAAAACTGAATTCCGCTGAGAATCATGGGGGCTCTGAGTGTTGTGGATTCCGCATGAGTTATGTATTTTCTGCTTGAAAGCACCTGACAGGTTTTAAATGCACTGAACTGAGCAAGTTTGTTGTGGGATGGTTATGTGCATGTGTGTGTGCGTGCATGCACGTATGCACGCGTGTGCACTCTGCAGAATCCCAGCTGCCAGGGACACTTCTCTTCTGGCATGAAATCAGATGCATACTTCCTCTCCCAGCACAGAGATCTCCAGATTCACATAAATATAAATATGAGTATGTAGGTCTGGCAACCACATTCTGCCAGATTTCTTCATTTTGTCTTTGTGTGTAGAAGGCTCAGCACTCAAAACCTTTAGATGGAAGTGACCCAAAGTGACTATTGGCCTCAGTCTCTCCAAGGATTGTCACATAAAATGCTCTGCCTAACAGGTGCCTGTGAACAATAAGTACCACCGGGAGGTCACAGACAGCATAGCCACCAGATCTGCTGTGGCTTCAAATTTCTTCCAAATTTCAAGTGGGAAACCTAGTGCCCAATACAGCATATTGGAAGATCGGCCCAGTGTGGTGTGATTGGCCACAGGGGCCTCACCCTCATGAACGGACTAATGCTGATCATAAAAGAGCTTGAGTTTGGAATTGGATTCTGTGTGTTCTCTTGCCCATATTGATGCCTTCTGCCACTTTATAGTATAGCTAGAAGGTCCTCACCAGACGTAGCCTCTCAACCTTGGATTTCCTGTCTTCCAGAACTGTAAGAAATATATTTACTTATTTTTATAGATTACCCAGCCTTTGGTATTTTGTCACAGCAACACAAAATAGATTAAAGCCTCAGATAACTGGAATCTGCCTTTTTTTCAGATCTCCATGTAATCAGAACTGTCAGAGTATGATGGTACTGGCCTAAAACCCCAGCATGTAAGAGCTTAAGGCAGGGATTGTGAAAGTTCCAGGGCAGTGGAACTATACAGCAAAACACTGCCCAATAAAATTAAATACATTTCAAATAAATTGAGAGGCACTGTCCTTTGTTCTTGCCATCGCTCGCCCACAAAGCCATCACCGGAGACTTTACAGCCTCAGCTGACGGTGAGTCTCCGAGGCAGTGTGCTGCGGGAAGTAAGACCCTGAGTTCTAAGTACAACGATTAATTCATTCACACTACAGATATTTACTGTGTACCCACTCTACATTTTCATGAAGATGCCGTTCTATGTCTCCTTGCCACCTGTTGGGCCTAAAAAGGCCAGGGCTTGAGGCCTAGTGGAACTTTCTGAGCCTGGCTAAAGTTTGACAAGCTGTCTTCGGCCTATAACTTTCATACAGGAGTGACTCAGAAAGGCCTGACCTGAGGCCGCCTCTGCCGCTACTGTGGTGACTCATTGGCCTGAACACCTCACCCATCTTAAGTTCCCCACTCTCTCCCTCTATACTATATAAGCACCTGTCTGATAAAACGAGATCCTGCTACTACAAGGCTCAGTGTGGTTTCCTCCGGAGGGGGGTCTGGGTCACTGACACCCTCCATCCTGCTCAGCCACAGGGAGAGAGCAGCAGACCAACTCTTCCACAGCCCTACCTGAGGGAGAACCCAGCAGCCACCTCCTCATGCTGCCACAAATACAGACAGTTCTTAAAATGCTATGACTTCCAAACCCCTTCATCTTCAGCTAACCCAAGGTGTCAGACCAATGCTCTCAGTGTTGACTCACGTGGAATGTATTTCTTGGACATTTCTTAAAAGCAGGTGCTTTAGAAAGACTGTATTTCTAAAGCAATCTCACAAACAAAAGTTCAGGGGAAGTGTACATCTGTGGTTTTCACCGAGTCTCCAGCACAAGCGCAACTCTGGACTAACTAGCTGGTGTCATGGCAGTGGGCAGTTTCTTTCATTTCCTGGATCTCTTCAGCGTGAAATGAGGCCATTGGCATACATTAGTAAGAGTCCTCAGACTCTACATTTTATCTGATACTAGGAAAGGAAGACGAGACACTGCCATCTCCCTCCTCGAGTCCTCCCACCTCCTAGTCAGCCATGGTTGTTAGCTCTAGAGGAGTTCATCCCAGCAGTGACCAGAGCTGACGCTGTTCTGTTTTGTTCCCCTTCCATAACTCTGTCCACAGTCTTTCTCAGCTCTGTTTTTGCGAGGAAATTCTTCTTAAGAGGAGAGATGAATGAAGTAAAACAAACCCTCTGTTTTCTGTCAGATGTACTCCTTTACCACCAATGACCACACCAGGCAACTGTTTTCCTTTCCTCTTATAACAAGTGAGGAAACAGGAAGAAAAAGAAAGCCCACAGCCCAGGAAGGTAGCCCTGGCTCACCCCAGGGTGAGTCAGACTCAGCAGAAGGTAAGCTGGGAGGAAGTGAGCTGGAGGTGTGATTTATAGAGGCCAGGCACCAGGCCTGCTCCCAGGAGTGCTCTGCCAGCAGCCCAGGATGGATGCCTGTGCCCACGCAGAGGTCGGCTGCAGTCTTGATGCCCAGACATCGCCCACACAAGCTTTTAATCACAGCCTTGCCACAAACAATGAACAGGATGCCAAACACATGGTCAGTGAGGGGATGATTTATGGAAGAAGATGGTGCTGTGGAGAGGTTATCTGGAACTTCCTCTTCAGTCTTGAGTCTTTTCTCCCAGCCAGCCCTAGTTTAATGCAGCCTTTCGACCCTGGGGATGGAAACGCTTCGGCTTCATCACTGTCTCAGCTTGGTCCTACTGCTTTAACAAAATACCACAAACTGGGTAATTTATGAAGAATCGGACTGTATTTCTCACAGTCCTGGCAGCCGACAAACCCAAGACAATAACACTAGCAAGTTAGGATTCTGGTGAGGGTTCACTCTGTTTCCAAGATGGTATCTTTCTGTGCGTGTCCTTCAAGGGGGATAGAAGCCATGTCCTCACTTAGCAGAAGGAACAAGGGGTCAGGCAGCTTTCCATTCATGAAGATGGGACCCTCCCAGCCTAATTATTTCCCAAAGGCTCATCTCTTAATATTATCACTCAGAAGTTTAGAGGGACTAGTACGCATGAACTGTAGCAGCCACAAGGCCACCAGGAGGGCCAGGGCTTTTGCCTGTGATTTCGTCATGAGTGTTGAGCACCTGGGAATCAGACTCTGCTCACCTGAACTGCACGGCCCCAGGCGAGTAAGAGGCTATCTGCTTTGCACAGGTTGTAAACCCTTCCAGAATCTGCATCAGTCAGGGCTCCCAATGCATGCTGCAGAAGTCACCTTTGGCCTGTATACAGATGGAGGTGTGGGAGCAAGATGGAAAATGTGGGGAGCTGTTGTGCCTCTCAAGTGTGCCACTATCACCTCTGCTATTGCTAAAATGAATGACTGCCAGCCTTTTGCATCTTTGCCTGAAGTACTTTGTCAACATTCAAAGTCTAGAAACAAAGTCCCCATTTCCAGGTTACCTGGTGTCTTCTCTGTAGCAAATGTTGGCCATTTAAAATTATTTTGTAGTAAGGCTACCCAAGTGGAGAGGGTCAGGAGGCAGCTCCCTAACAGTGGGTTCCAGGTAACTTAGGCAGTGGAGGCCTACCTGCTACATGGCCTCAGCTTCCACCTTGCAAACAACAACCAAGAGAAAAAAACAGAAGTCTGAGCTGTCCTGCTTTCTCTGTATTCTTTGTCTTTTCTGGTATTGTCGTTTGGATATGCCAGAGGCAGCCTCTTGTAGGAAATGCTGCATGAACTCCCACCAGCAACCTGCCATCTCCAAACTCAGTGTCTTGTGAAGTGGAACTGGTGCTGCCAGCCCCGTCGGGTGGCTGTGAGGAGTGGGTGTGAGATGGTGGCAAGGTTCCTGAAGAGCAGAGCACATCATCCGGTGACTGAGATTATGCTGCTCTGAATGGGTCAGCTGTGTCCAGCAGCTGCCCATCCTTCCTTCCTTCCTTGCCCACAGCTGCCCATCCTTCCTTCTTTCCTTCCTTCCTTCCTTGCCCACAGCTGCCCATCCTTCCTTTCTTCCTTGCCCACAGCTGCCCATCCTTCCTTCCTTGCCCACAGCTTTCCATCCTTCCTTCCTTGCCCACAGCTGCCCATCCTTCTTTCTTTCCTTCCTTCCTTCCTTCCTTCCTTCCTTCCTTGCCCACAGCTGCCCATCCTTCCTTCCTTGCCCACAGCTGTCCATCCTTCCTTCCTTGCCCACAGCTGCCCATCCTTCCTTCCTTCCTCCCTTCCTTCCTTCCTTCCTTCTTTTCTTCCTTCCTTCCTTGCCCACAGCTGCCCATCCTTCCTTCCTCCCTTGCTCACTATCCCCTTTCACGAACTCTTGCTCTGGTTTGTTGGCTCAGTTGGTGTCACCTGCTTTATTCCCAGGAGGGCCTGGGTTCAGGTAGCAATGTTTCACCTAAGTACCCTGTCAGGCCAGGGCTTGCTCACACCCTGGCCTCTGGTTTTACCTGAGCCTTTGTCCTCTGGATATCAAGCACAGCAGACCAAGAGCTGGAACAAGTGTGAGGCCAACCCTCTGTAGGGCAGTCTTACAGCTCTCAGTAAGAAACAAAGGGGCTCTCCCTTCTATGGAGGAACTTCCCTTCTTGTCTCCCCCTCCTCCCTCTCCGTCCTCTTCCCACTCTTCTCCTCTTCCACCCTCCTGCCCCTCCACTGTGGACCACTACTGTCCAACAGACTGGAGATGATGCTAGATGTTAGCATCTCTGCTCTGTTTTCAGAGTCTGGCTGTAACACACCTCCCCACACTATGGTCCTCCAACAAGTTGTCACTCAGCTATAGCTGTGGCAACAAGATTTGAGATGAGGAAATACCTCATCAAAACAATACTCCCAAGTCCCCTTGAGGAGAAGACCCAGGCCCAGAGCACTGCAGATTAAGAGAGGATTCCAAATGATGAGGCAGAGCAGTCATGAGGAAAGTTATGTGCTTTCATGGAGTCACTTTGGTAGAAACAAGGACTCTGTAGGTGTGGTGGCACACCTTTAATCCTGGAACATGATAGGCAAAGGCTGGTGGATCTTCGTGAGTTCAAGGCCAGGCTGGTCTAAGTAGTGAATTCCAGACCAGTCAGGGTTACATAGTGAGACTCTCTCTGTCTCTAAAACAAAGCAAGCAAGCAAACCAACCAACCAACCAACCAACCAACCAACCAACCAATCAATCAATCAAACAAACAAACAAAAAGACTAAATAAATTGAAATTTATATTACAGAATAGACTGCAAATATCACAAAACTTCAAAATTTAAAAAGAACTGACAAAAAATAAGGAGGGATGTAGGACCAATTTCCTTATGGTCCTTAGGATAGAGTGTATAAGTATTATGTAATATTGTTATAGGGGGCTGAATGGGACTTCAGACTTTTTTAAAAAATATTTTTTTTTTAATATTTTACAGTTTCCCCTCTCTCTTCTCCTCTCAGCCCCTTCCCCATCCTCCCTCCGCACCCCCGCCCCCCATTCACTACTCTTCTGTTTCTGTTTAAGAAAGGACAGATCTGCCATGAGTAGCAACAAAACATGCAATGAGACTAATCACACTTCCATGTGTTAAGTAAGCCTGGGCAAGGCAACCCAGTATGAGGAGTAGGATCCCAAAAGCCAGTAAAAGTGTTGGAGACAGTCTCTGTTCCCACTGTTAGGAGTTCCACAAGAGGGCCAATCTACACAACTGTAACATATGTGCAGAGAGCCTAGGTCAGGCTCATGTAGGCTTCCTGGTTGTTGGTTCAGTCTCTGTGAGCCCCTGTGAGCCTAGGTTAGTTGAGTCTATGAGTTTTCTTCTGGCTCCTACACTCATTTTTCCTTCTGCAGGATTCCCTGAGCTCAGCCTAATGTTTGGTTGTGGGTCTGCATCTATTTCCACCAGTTGCTAGATGAGGCCTCTCTGATGGTAATTGGGTTAGGCACCAACCAGGTCACAGGAAATAGCCAGATCAGGCTACATATCTGCTATTGCTAGAGTCTAAGTTGGGGTCTTCCTTGTATATTCCTGAAAGATTCCCTTGTACCAGGGTTTTACTTGACTGGGAAATGCCCCCCTTTCCAGTAGTCACTTTCAGTACTGTTCTCCTGCACACACCCCTGCAACCTGATTGCTTATGTTCCCATTCCCACCTGCCCTCAGTCCACCTACAAAATCTCTGCTATTTTCCTTTCCCAGGAAGATCTGGGTGTCCCACTATGAACTCTTCTTGTAACCTAGTCTCTCTGGGTCTGTGGATTGTAGCATAGTTATCTATTGCGGTAAATAAGGATCAGGATAAACAAATAGGCCCCCCCCCCCCGCCCCCCCCCCCCCCCCCCCCCCCCCCCCCCCCCCCCCCCCCGGGGGGCTATACGTTATCCTTTATTTTATAGCTAATATTCACTTAAGAGTAAGCACATACCATGTTTGTCTTTCTCAGTATGGATTATATTACTCAGGATGATTTTTTTTTCTAGTTCCTACATTTGCCTTCAAAATTTCCTTGTTTTTAACAACTAAGTAATAATCCATTGTATAAACGTAGTACATTTCTTTATCCACTCCTCGGTTGAGGGAAACCTAGGTTGTTTCCAGGTTCTGGCTAATAAAAATAAATCTGCTATGAACATAGTTGAGCAAGTATGCATGTAGTATGGTTGACTGTACTTTGGGCATATTCCCAAGAGCCGTATAACTGGGTCTTATGGTAGATTGATTCCCAGCCATATTGATTTCTAAAGTGGCTGTACAAGTTTGCACTCCCACCAGCAATGGAGGAGTGTTCCCCTTGCTCTGCATCCTCTCCAGCATGAGCTGTCACTTGAGTGTTTGATCTTAGCTATTCTGACAGACAGGTGTAAGATAGAATTTCAGAGTCATTTTGATTTGCATTTTCCTGATGACTAAGGATGCTGAACATCTACTTAAGTGTTTCTAGGCCAATTGAGATTCTTCTATTGAGAATTCTCCTTAGATCTGTACCCCATTTTTAAATTGGATTATTTGGTTTGTTGAGTCTAGTTTCTTGAGTTCTTTATATATTTTGGAAATCAACCTCTGATGGATGTGGAGTTGATGAAGATCTTTTTTTTATTCTGTAGACTGCCATTTTGTCCTACTGATGGTAGGTCAATCTTAGTGCCTGTGTCATTAGTGTTCTGCTCAGGAAGTTGTCTCTTGTGCCAATGCATTCAATTTCCAACTTTCTCTTTTTTCAGTTCAGTGTATCTGGATTTATGTTGAGGGCTTTGATCCACTTGGACTTGAGTTTTGTGTAGGGTGATAGATATGGATTGATTTGTATTTTTCTACATACTGACCTCCAGTTAGTCCAGCACCATTTGTTGAAGTTGCTTTCTTTTTTCCATTGTATAATTTTGGCTTTTTTGTCAAAAATCAGGGTATCCATAAGTATGTAGATTTATGTCTGGGTCTTCAATTCCATTGATACTACCTGTCTGCTTTTATGCCAGTACCATGTGGTTTTTATTACTATAGCTCTGTAGTAGAGTTTGAAATCAGGGATGGTGATACCTCTGGAGGTTCTTTTATTGTAACTATGCTGGGTTTTTTTGTTTTTCCATATGAAGTTGAATGTTCTTTTAAGGTCTGTAAAGAATTGTTTTGGCATTTTAATGGTGATTGCATGAACCTGTAGATTGCTTTTGGTAAGACAGCCATTTTTATTATGTTATTCCTACTGATCCATGAACATGGAAGATCTTTCCATCTTCTGATATCTTTGGCAATTTCTTTCTTCAAAGGCTTGAACTTTTTATCGTATGAGTCTTTTGCTTGCTTGAATAGAGTTGATGTTGAGGTATGTTTCTTTTTTAATGACCAATGATTAATTCCTCTTATTGTTAATTCCTGTTATTTTGTTTTTGGTGGTGGTGGTAGTGTGTGTGTGTGTGTGTTTGTGTGTGTGTGTTTGTGTGTGTGTGTCTGTGTGTGTGTGCATTTCCCTTTTTTGGATTCTGCTGGTGTGAGATTATCTATTGCCTGTGTTTTTGTACATGTACTTAACTTACTGGGGTTGGAGTTTTCCTTCTAGTACCTTCTGTAGGATTGGGTTTGTGGATAGGTATTGTTTAAATTTGACTTTGTCATGAAATACCTTGTTTTCTCCATCCATGGTGATTGACAGCTTTGTTGGATATAGTAGTCTGGGTGGCATCCATAGTCTCTTAGAGTCTGCAAGGTATCAGTCCAGTCTGGATTTTAGGATCTCCATTGAGAAGTCAGGTTTTATTCTAATAGGTCTACCTTTATACATTACTAGGCCGTTTCCCCTTGCCACTTTTAATATCCTTTGTCTTGTTTGTTTAGTGTTTTGATTATTATGTGGTGAGGGGATTATCTTTTCTCATCCAGTCTCTTTGGTGCTATGTAAGCTTCTTGTACCTTTCTTCGCATGTCCTTATTTAGGTTAGGAAAACTTTTCTTCAGTGATTTTGTTAAATATATTCTCTGAGTTTCTGAGCTGGGTTTCTTCTCCTTTTTCTATTCCTATTATTCCTATGTTGGTTTTTTCATAGTGTCCCAAATTTCCTGGATGTTTTGGGTTGGGGATTTTTTAGACTTGACATTTTCTTTGACTGGTTAAATCTATTTCCTCTATCATGTCCCCAACACCTGAGATTCTCTCTTCCATATCCTTTATTCTGTTGGTGATTCTTGCATCTCTAGTTCCTGTCCGCTTTCCCAGATTTTCCATTTCCAATATTCCCTTCATTTGTTTTTTTCTTTATTGGTTTAACCACAGAGGTTGGATACCTAGTACAGGAGTAGAAGGGAGGAGAGGATATTCCAAGGAAGGGGGAAATCAAATACAGTGCTATGGAGAGACAGAGGGGGAGACTGGAGTAGGAGAATTAAATGTGAAGGGAGATGACAGAGAAGGGTAAAGGAGGGAATATGGGGAAGGATAGCTAACTAAGGGCCATTTGAGGACCCATATGGAAACCTGCTACCAAATAAGCTTCCTAAAACATATGCATATATGAAAGGAATCTAAATGGAGTCACCAAATAATAGGAGAAATAAAGCCCCAACAAGACCTGCTTATGCCGTCAAAGTAAAACTATCAGTGCCAGGAATGGGTTACATCTTGTTGAATTGTTGGCCAAAGAGACTACATGAAAAAAATCCTCAAATATCATAGGCTATTGCTGAGGCTATTGGTTATTCTCCCCAACATGATTTTAAGGCCCTAATGCTGAAGACAACACTTACATACATCATCTAACACTGAGAAATTGAGCTGGTGTCTAACTAGAAGCTTCATTGTACTGCAAGTTACTCTGCATGCTATTGGAGGAGAAAGCGATCATTGATATCTCTCAGCTACAAACCCTGAGACCTACAACAGTGACCTGCCTGCAAGATATACTAGTGGAATAATGACAAAAATATTATAGGATTAATCAACCATCTTCTGATGGTTTTAAGGCCCATTCCATACCTGACTTTGCTAAAGTGTTAAAGAATCTGAGACTAGATAGGTCATGGACCTAGGGTGAAAACATACTACTATTATTCTGCTGAAAGAACATAGGAATAAAATGATTTTTGATGACATACTGCTATACATATAGATGAGTGACTCACTCAGCCCCCATCAGAGAAGCTGCTTCTTGGAGTAGAAGGGAACTAACTTTTAATTACTAACTCTATATTGTTAGAGGTTATTAATCTGTTTAAATTGCTTAATATATATCTATATATCTATATCTATATCTAAATATATCTCAAGACATTCATCCACTTCTTTCATGTTTTATAGTTTGATGGAATATTGATTTTTAAAATATGTCCTTATGAGTCTGGATTTACTCAGGTGTCTGTTGTGATGTTCCTCTTTTCATCTCAAATTTTATTAATTTGGACCGTCTCTCTCCATCTTTTAGTTAATTTGGCTAAGGGTTTGTCAATCTTGTTGATTTTCTCAAAGAGCCAGCTCTTCATCTCATTGATTATTTGTATTGTTGTGTTTCTATTTCATTGATTACAGCCTTGTGTTTGATTATTTCTTTCCATCTATCCATTTTGAATGTTAGTTCCTCTTGTTGTTCTAGAGCTTTCAGGCATGCTGCTATGTTACTAATGTGAGAGCTCTCCAGTTTTGTTTTTGTTTTTTTTTTTTTTTTTGATATAGACATTTAATGCATTGAACTTGCCTCCAACTTTATCATGTTCCATAGGTTTGGATATGCTGTGTTTTCATTTTAATTCAACTATAAACATTTTTTAATTTCTTTCTTGATTGAGTGATAAGCTGTTCACTTTTCAGTTTCCATGAGTTTGTATACTTTCTGTTATTATTGATATCCAGCTTTAATGCATGATGGTCAGATAGGATGCAGGGTGTTACTTCAACTTTCTTCTAACTGTTGAGACTTGCTTTGTATCCAAGTATATAGTCAATTTTAGAGAAAGTTTCATGGACTGCTGAGAAGAAAGTATAATTATATAGTTTTTTTTTTTTTTTTGGTAAAATGTTCCATAAATGCCTGATAAGTCCATTTGATTTGTGATTTTATTTAACTCCAACATTTCTTAGTTTGTTTTGTCTGGATGACCTGCCTATGTGTGAGAGTTGTGTACTGAAGTCATCCACTGCTTTGTTGAAGTGTATTTTAGGGAGTTCATCTGTCCTCCTATTTGTATGTGTAAAAGAGAAAGATCTATTTAGATTGATATTCTCCAAGATTCTAAAGTAGTTTCTTATTTTAATGATAAGTATTAGGGGATAAGACTTTGTTTATTTGTTGCTTTCTTCTTTATAGACTTGGTACCACTTAATTATAGTAAAGTCAGACTCTTAAAAAATACAATGTGCTATATCCTGGCATTCGGGAAGGTGAGGCAGGAGGAGTTTGAGTTCAAGACCAGCCTGGGCTTGCTGAGAACCTATCTTCAAAAATAAAATTATACTTTCCCCTCCTTAAAAGAGTCTAAAAATAGAATTTTGAGACATGTAGAAAATCTCCCCTGGGAATGAATCATTTAACATGGATTCTTAGGATAGTATACATAGTGATCACTGAGTTTATAGACCAAGTGTTGTCCTGATGATTTAAGGCAGACTTAGTATCAATTACTTTCCTATTGTCATGACTAAAACACCATAGTCAGCGTAACTTACAGAAGGAAGAGTTTGTAGTAGCTGACAGTTCAGGAGGGTTGGTGTTCACAATGGTGGAGCAAAGACAGCAGGTGCAGCAACAGGAAGCTGAGGGCTCACATCTTGACCTACAAGCATGGGGTAAAGATAGTGAACTAGACAGTCTTTAGCTCTCAAAGCTGGCCTCCAGTGACACATGTCCTCCTACAAGGCCACACCTATTAAGCCTACCTAAACAGCTCCACCACCTCCCCAAGCATTTAATTGTTCAAGGGCATGAGGAACATTCTTCATTCAAACCATTGGAGACACATACTTTTTTTTTTTTCAGTTAAAAAGCTTCCAGTTTGGGAATTTCTCCGTATGTTATTGAAAGGCCACAGCATCACTGAGATCTTTCCAGGGTTTGTAGACCCATGCAGTTGGGCAGATCTTCTAAGGCTGGGCAGAAGATGAGGCATGGACTCTGGGCTACAGGCAAATGCATTTCTCATGGTCAGCACTTCAGTGCAAAACAAAACGAGAACCCCCAGTGAATGAATGAAGTGAACGAAGAGCCAACGGGAGGGCTCTGACTCCCCCTGTAGCCTTAGCAAGCTTAACATTGTGACTTAAGACCCAGTTTAATGCCTCCACTGCTGCCAGTTCAGGCTTGATATAGGGACAGCCCTATGCTTTAAGATGCTCTCTTGTTCAGGTTATTTTTCCCTGGGTGGCAATTTTTCTGCTCTAAATTCAGGGACAGTGAACTAAGAGCGAATGTATGTCTGGGAAAGGCTAGGCTGTAGAAATTCTCACTCCCAACCAAGTAAAAAGCACTGGTAAAATGGGTAAGGAAAAACCTCTGCAAAGTAGGCAGTTTAAATTTTAATAGATCTAGCAAATTACAGCTCCCCACATTCATACAGAATTCATGCAAACCCAAGCCCATTCTGACTGATACCAAAGGACTGATGTTAACTGAGGGACTTCAACTTGATGCCAAAAAGCAAGGAACACATAACCTGCCAACTGAAATCTTTGAGAGTTTGCCATAAAAATCAGGGAATGTATACATATGTATGCCCATAGAGAAACACATAATTTTTGGACTTTATTTTGATGTAAATTGTAGCATGTTATATGTATAAATATAAACACATTTGAAAAGTTTCCTTCTTGACAATGGTTTGGGGAGAAGGTTAGGAGTGGAGAACAAAGAAAGAGGTCTTAGCAAAGGGACAGTAATGTTCTTTCTCTTCTTTTGTTCAGTTTATTCTTGTTTTGTTTTTGTTTTTCAAGACAGGGTTTCTCTGTATAATAGTTCTGGCTGTCCTGGAACTCATTCTGTAGACCAGGCTGGCCTTGAACTCACAGAGATCCGTCTGTCTCTGCTTCTTGAATATTGGAATTAAAGGTGTGGGCCACCACTGCCCAGCATCAATTTGTTCTTATTTAAAGAAATAGAGACATACTTTATCTTCACAACTAGAAACTACTTCTAAGTGTTGGGAAATAATACTCTCTAGAAAAAAACTAACAAGTAATACACATTAACAGTTGCTTCTTTGAATGTTTTAAAAACTGATGTTTGCATAGTAAGCATGTTTGTGATACAGTTGATTCCATGTGGACACTGGGATGAATGAAAATTCAAATAGAATTCTTTTTGGTCCTGAATGTTTTATCTAAATAAATACTTAGAGTTTAGATGTTCATGAGTGGCTAAGAGTAGTCACTCAACAAAATGTTGAATGATTGAAATGGATGGATGGATGGATTGTTATGAGCAGTTTTCTGCCAGCCTGGTCCCATAGCTGTGTCAGCCCCCAATAACTTGCAGAGACAGTGTATTAATTATGAAACCATTGACTGGTTACTGGCATTTCTTATTGGCTAGCTTTGTCTTAAATATTAACCCATTTCTATCAATCTAAGAATTTCCACATGGTCTTATCTTACTGGAGAGAGGGTCTGGGCCTCTTTCTTATGTCCTAAATCTTGACTCCTCTTTACTACATCTTTCAGAATCCTCCTTGTCTCCTAGTCCCCTCTATCTTTCCTTCTTATTTTCCAACAGTGCCAACATTAACCAATAAGAGAAACATGTATATAGAATGACATGTTCCATCAGATGGATAGATGGGAGAATGGATGGATGCATGGATGAATGGATGGGTTGATGGATGGATGGATGGGTGGATGAATGGATGGATGGGTCGATAGATTATTGGGTAATTGAGTGGGTGGAATGGATGAATACATATATACACACATAAGTAAGTAAGTAAGTGAGGGGGACTGTATAAATGGCTTAATCTAATGTAAGAGACCACTGTTTGTTAATTTAAAGATGACTCAGAGCACAGATTACATACAATTTGGAAAAAAATCAAGGAAAATTAAAGCACATTCTCCCCCACTGTCAACTGATTTGATAAAAATAGTATTTCTTTCCTTAAAAAAATAATCAAAATGGGGACTGGAGCAAAAACTATGTTACCAAAACATTGGCTGCTTTTCCAGAGGATCTAGGTTCAATTTCCAGCACCCACATGACAACTTAGAACTGTCTGTAAAGCTAGTTCCAGGGGCTCTGACACCCTCTTTGTCCTCTGCGGGCATCAGGCACACACATACACAGACGTACACGCAGACAAAACACATACAATCAAGATAATAAAAATGAGGGACTTCATAATATGGCCTTAGTTATATAGCAAGGAGATGATGAGATTTGGTGGGAACAACATACAAACAGTGAAATCATTTAGAAGTGCAATGGGGGTAAGTAATTACCCAAGTTATAGAGAGGACAATGGTGCCAGAAGGTAGCAAAGCTGATGGGAAACAGACTCTGCTGCATAAATATGGGTTATCACTTCAACAGGGGCAGAAGAAGACAGACCACTGTCAGCTGTGTCTGCTGCCACCCAGAACACAGAGCCCCAGCTCAGAAAGATAATGGAGCCTGTAACTGTGTAAAGGAAAACAAGAGACCTGTGGATCAGGGCAATGGGATGGGAAGGACCAGACTGACTTTTCCTGGGTAATCAATCACCTTCTCCCTGTCTCTGGTCTTCACTCCCAAGTTCAGGGTCATTTCTGTTTCTTTTCTATCTGACTCTTTGTATTTTTGCACCTTCAATTGTAAAGGAAAACAATGGTTGAATGATATGTACTACAGCCAGTCATCTGATCATTTCAGCAACAGCCCACTCTTCTGTAGACCTTCAACCAGGATGGGAAAAAGCCCCATTTCCCCTGAATTCTAGAAGGTTTTCAGCAGGCACCTTACTAGAAAACCCTTATTGGTTTATGTCATAAAGGGTTTGAGGCGCTCTGCATTGAGCAATGCCCTGAGATTCCTGGCTTCCCAGAGTTTCCAGGCATTGTTAAATTAGCAGAATGCAAAAGCAAGGGGTTTGCCTGCTTCCTACAGCCATCTGACCAGACAGAGTGGGGCTCTGGGTGGAAAGAAGAGAGAATGAAGTCGTCCCCCCACTTCCTGTTCCCACCCCACACAAAAGCTGCCAGTGATTGACTTTGGAAGCGTCACACACCCATCTCTGCTTAAAGCACATGCTGTCAAACTTGTTTTTCTGTGCCTTGAACAATTTTGTCAAATGCCATAAGTCACGCTGTCAAGAGAACTCTGTTTTTAACTGAAGCGCCTGTGCCTTGGTTCCGTCTCCAACACAATAACCTTGGCTGCTGGCCAGACTGGGGAACCAATGCGCCATCCCTCTTCCCAGTCGATGATAACCTGACTGAATGTGGTAGCTGGCGATGAGCTGGAAGAAGCAGACTTGTGTCTGCAGGGACTGGGCAGTACCACTCACAGCCAAAGTGGTCAGCACTTGTTCTACATGCAGGGACCAAGGCCTCAGTTTGGTGTTGCCAGACATGTAACTCTGTCCTTCTGCTTTCAGAACAGCAAGAAGCCGGTTGGAGGGAGCAGAGATACAGGGTAGCAGTGTGCTCCTGTGCTGAGGACAATTCAGTTCTAAGGGTAGGTCCCTCCCGGGGATCATCAAAGAAACTCCTTACATCTAGCTCATGGAGGAAAGCCTCTCACAATGCCAGAATCCCTGTCAGGTCACTGGACCGTGACTTCCGCTAGCCCTGACCTACTGTTTGTTAATTAGCATTTGGAGGACAGCTGCAAACCTTTGCTTCACCTGTAGAATGGGAAGAACAACAGCACTAATAGGGATATTGTAAAGATTAAGAGTTCATGCATGTAAAGTACATAGAACTTGAGTGTCGTCTGAGTGAGAAGAAAATTGAGGAAATGATAAAAAAAATATGATGAGGCATCCCAGAGAGAGAGAGAGAGAGAGAGAGAGAGAGAGAGAGAGAGAGAGAGAGAGAGAGAGAGAGAGAGAGAGAGAGAGAGAGAGAGAGAGAGAGAAAAGCAATCCAGTGTGACCAAAGAGCTTTTCCTATCCAAAACACTCTGAAATCTAGGAGGCGTTTCTTTTTCTTTCCTCCTGAGAAGAACGTTAACTGCAAGAACGATGTTCCTTTCCTTCCCCAGAGAGAAAGAGAACTTTTATGCAATCCAATCCATGTTTCATCAAGAAATTAGAAGACAAGCTAGGCAAGAATTCTAGAGCAAGGTGGAATTCATTAATATTCTGAGAGAGATGGAAAGTTGAAGAGATAGTAGAGTCATTATGAGACATTTAAACACCCACCACAGAGAGAAACTCCTAATGGGTGAGTGTAGGTATAATTTAATGCTTGCATTTATGAGAAAAGCCAGGAAATGACAGGTCTGTAATTTTGACTTCATGAAGGGGAGGTAATGGAGGTGCATCTCAGACTCCCAGCAGCGGAGTGCTGTGAAAGTTATTATTTAATTAGGGGCTGCAAGCACAGATTCAAACGAGGGAAGAATTCTCGTTTCACAAGCAGGAGGCTTATTGTCATCCCAAAGAAATGAAGAGGCAGCAGGCAGCAAACGGTCAGCTTCTGTCTGAGGTCCTACCTGAAACCCATCTCTGAGGCCCTAAGTCCAGAGAACCTCATGCTGCCTTGTGCCTTTGTCACTGAGAACTCTTGGGGTCAGCCTCAACAGAACAGAATCAAAGAGTCAGGAATGTCATCAAAAATAGGAAGGCAAAAAGGAAAGCTGGCCTGTTTCGGTGATTGAACTGGGCGAGAAAAAGATTAAATGAATGTCAAAGGGGTTGAGTTAGGACAGGACAACCAGACTGTCTGTGCAAATGCCCTCCCAGACACCCTAGAGGTATGCTCCTCTATTCTGCTAGGGTTTGCTCAACCCAACCAAGTTGACTGTCAGAATGAACCGTCACTGTCATAAAAAACAATTCTGACACACATATTTCCCATTTAATGTGGAAACTAGATGCATTCCCACGTGGTTATTGTAACCAGGAGGGAGGGTCTTCAGGGTTGCCAGGCAAATGCAGAAGCCAAGGCTTAGCACACCCTGCAAACTGCTCCTCCTGTGGCTGCAGAGGAGGGTCCTAGCCTGGGATGCTGCTGGGTTCTCTCTTCTGTACAGCTCCTTCCCTTCCTTAACCCCAACAGTCTTAAGAAGTAAGAATTTGACATGTATCTGCTGAATAAATAATTGCAGGGTTTGGAACTTGTCCTTGTGATTCATTGTCATAAACAGACCTTGAGTTGTGTAAAGAGAACTTTAGCCTTTTACTAATGCCACTATTTTCCTTTTATCAGCAGCCGAGGGAATAACAAGCTCTGTGGAGTGTAATTGGATCATTTTACTGAAAATGATCAGAGCAGCAGCAAATTATGTCTGTATGATGGATCTTCAACATTACCAAATTTTTTTGTCAACTTTGTAGGCAAATTATTGTCTTAATTCCAAAATGATGTATCCAAAGATTTGTTAATGTGTCAGATGCAGTAGAAAGTTGTAACGAAATAGAAACTGAAAGCAAGATTAATGTGTAGCATCTTCTGCTTCCATTTTTTTTAAATCAAATAAAATTAGTCTTCACTCATGAATTAGAAAAAGGATATACTTTATGAAAAAAAAAAAACAGTTGAAAGGGATGCTACAGAAAGCCAAAAACTGTTGAGAAACTCAAAGCCACCATTGTAGGAGCTGACATTTCAAGTATGCATCTGAGAGTGAAGCTACAAAGGTTGGGTCTGAGATACATGTTTAAAAACATGCTTTCCCACAGCCTCAGGTGTGAGATGTAAAGTGATGCAGAAATACTAGTCTATGTCAATGTGAACACCTCAGCTGTCAATCAGACTGAAAGCAATTGGAGGGCAGAGGCTGCCTCTCCCTCCCAGGTCTGTCTTTACTTCTTGTCAAGTGTCCCATGCTAAACTAGTGTCTAAATGTATGACTATTTCACACACAAATGCACTTGTTTGTGCTTAAATGCACGCAATTTGTTTGCATTAAATTCAAGATCATACTGAGGAACAAGTGAGCTTGCTTCCTGATGAGAAAAACACCTTCGAGGGTTTTCAGAGCCAGGGGTGGTGGGGGCAACTCTAACAAGAACCCCAGGACCTCATGATCTGCTGGATTAGTCAGGTGGGGAAGTAGTTGCATGCCCTGATCTTGACAGGAAGCCCTAGTAGGAGCTCGATGGTCATTTGCATGCATATGAGTGAGCACACATCTGGGGCATTTTGTGATGGCTGCCACAGGTGCTCTACCTGTGCAGCAGAGTCAAACAGCTAAAAGGTGGAGTGTGGTAGTTTGAATGAAAATGACTTCCATAGACTCATAAGGAGTGGCCCTATTGTAGGTGTGGCCTTGTTGGAGGATGTGCGTCATAGGGGGTGGGCTTTGAGATTTCAGAAGCTCAAGACAGGCCCAGTGTAACTTTCTCTTCCTGCTGCCTTTGCATATGGATGTAGAACTCTCAGCTACCTGTCCAGCACCATGTCTGCCTGCATGCTACTGTGCTTCCTGCCAGGGCTTTAATGGACTGAACCTCTGAATTGTAAGCCAGCCCCAATGAAATGTTTTCATTTCTAAGACTTGCTGTGGTCATGGTATCTATTCACAGCAATAAAACCCTAACTAAGACATGTTTTAATGTGTATACCAGGTGACTTGGAGATTCACTCGATCTCTTCTGTCACCTTACAGGGTTACAGGGGGTGGTACGTGGAAAAGGGAAATGTCATTGGGGACCAAGAAGGGGAAATCTTAATATCCAACTTGATTGGATTAAGAACTTCTTGGTGTCTCTGTAATGGCATTTCCAGAGGTGACCATAAGCGCTCTGCCTGGTGAATGGATTAATCCCTGGATAAATTCATAGGATAGTGTTAGGAGAAGGTGAAAAGTAGTAGGTGGGGCCTGGTTGGAGGAAATTGGTCTTCTAGACACAGTGATGTGAACCAAACTGTTTGCCATGCCTTCCTGCCATGATGGACTGACACTTCCATAACTGTGAGCCCAAATAATTTTCCTTTAACTTGTTTGCTCTAGATGTATTGTCACAATAATAGAAAAGCAACACATATAGTCACGCAGAAGGCCGTGGTTGGTCAGGCAGGCAGGTGTGGGTACTGATGCTAGGACTCCTGTCACATAGGAGCAAACCTGAACATGTGTTTCTGTGTGCCTCTGCCTCCCTCTTCACCCCCCTCCTGTTCCTCGTCCCTTCTTATTCTCCACCTCCACCCCCCTCCCTCCACCAGGATCCTAATATCCTCTCATTGGAGCCCCATGTCCTGGTGTACCTTATTCTCATCAGTAGGTAGCATCACTTGCTCTCCAATCTGGTCCTTTGCATTTCAGTCCTGCTTCCCACAACATGAGCCACCAAGTATCCTTTCAGATACCCTTCAGCAGACACGCTGCTCAGAGCTCTTGTCTTCTACACTTGGTCTGTAGGATGGACAAATGACTCTCTGCCCCTTGTCCTGTGAAAGCTCTTGTTGCTGGGAGAAGAGTCAAGAGTTAGGACAACACTCACAGACTCCCTTCTCAATGTTCCTTTGCAGGAATTTGTTGACACCTACTGTGTGCCAGCTCAGACTATAAAGAGAGGCTCCTGGAGAGTTTGTCTACAGAATGGTAGATAGGAAAGAACATGAAGAGAGACAAATACATAAAATGGGAGTTTGATATGCAAAACGCCACAACTTTAATTTTAGCATCTTTTATTTAATATAACTCATCCAAAAGTTAATTTCAGAAAATAGTCCATTCTTTTTTTCAGACTAATCCTTTAAAGTCTGGTACATCCTTTGTACTCACAGTACATCCATTCCGATCGTCTGCATTTCAGGTGCTTAGCCAATGGGACCAGTGGCTGCCACATTGAACACAGTACAAGTTCTGAGAAGCAAGAGACAGGAGATTATTGGCATTTGCCTATGAGGAGGACATAAAGCTGAAGTCTGCTAGAGTCTGCCCAGGGAGGTGGCAGGAGAGGCTGGGTGACTGGGTGTCAGGTCTGGGCATGTGTAAGGGCTGGCAGGATCACAAGCAGAAGAAACATTCCTGCCAGGAGCGGGTTCAGAGCAGCTGGCCTGGTGGATCCATGAACAGAGCAGTGCTGGAGGGAGGTTCTGGGGCAGCACAGTGGCCCCAGCCACAAACACCCAGAAAGGAGAAACCGTGGCAGGTTCCAGGCCTCTGAATGCTACTTTAGTTTTTATTGATACACAATGTTTATTGAACACCAATAGTCAAAGACTACTGGTGATTTAATGGTGAATAAGAAGGTTTGTGTCCCTTCACAATGGAAACCACATTGTACTTAGAAAGGGAGGCAATAAAATATATTGAAACAAGACCATTTCAGACACTGGTAAATCCTGCGGGGAAGGTGGGTGAAGTACCAGAAGGCTAGGTGGCACAGTTAGATGGTATGGTAATCTGGGCACTCTCCATTTGCCCCTTCATCCATCCCTACCCCTTGTCTTTCTCCTGCAGCTGAAGGAGCTGAAGGTACTAACCAATGCTGGGTTGCAGTTTTGTGCTGTGGTTATGAAGGATATTGATCAGGGTAGACTACATGAATGATGTGGAAACACGACCTTTGTAACTCAGGTGTTTCAAATGATTAAACAATCAAAAGAAAAATAACCAGTTATGTTGGTGCACACCTTTAATCCTACCCCTTGGGAGACCAGAACCTAATAATGGGAATTTGGGGTCAATCTAGCTATGTAATGGGTTCCTGTTTAAAGGGGGTGGAGAAAAAGAGAAGGAAAAGGAGTGCATAGCCTATGTTGAAAACACATGTAACAACAGGAAATTTGCAGGTAACAATACTAAATGACTGGGTAATTTTAGCAGCATTGTTCACACACAACAGAGTGTGCTGTATACAACTCAGCCTTCCCAGACAGGCTGCCCCAGCTGCAGACACCAAGTCAAGTATCTTCAGAGTCTGCTCTACTAACACACCTGTCAACCTAGAAGCAGGGCCTTTGGCTTATCCGTACATGCCGTCCACACTCTTTGTCCCCAGTGAGCTACAGCAGCTCAGATTTGGCCTGGGTGGAAACATTCCTTCCTTAGAGGAGAATGGAGGTCTGATAACAAGGCTCAGAAAATTACAAGATTCACAAGGACCCTTCCCAATGTGACAGGGCAAGACAATGCAGAGGTTCCTTCATCTTGTATTTTTGCTGAGGCCATTTTGGTTTAACCAGAATTGATCTCCTTAATGGAGAATCTTGTAGAAAATTACCCAACTCTGTTCTAGAACCCCGAGCTCAAGATGCCCAGCCAAGTTATCTTAGCTTCTGTTAAACTGCTTGCTTGTGCAAACCTCCCCCTGCAGATGCCAAATGAGTTAATACCAGGATGTGGATTTTGCCTCTAAAAGCCCCTTGATCTGCACACTCAGTGCTACACCTGGGTCCTAAATCCGAGTGACTCTCATCCTGCTGGAATAAAGACTTACAATTGGCTATAAACTATTTGTGAGTGGTCATCTCTGGTGGGTTCCCTGTAACACCAAGATTGTGAAAGCAGTAAGGGTTGATTAGGTCTTTAAAACATGTCCCTCCCCCAAATGGCAGGGAGAGCAGATTTGGGCGGAGCTGCCTTCATGTTGTGCAGGATGCTTTAGGGATGCAGCTTTTGTGAATTACCACCTATGGAGTGGTGGGCTTTTCAATGATGTAGATGTAACTGTCTTTAAATCACCTGTGCCCCATAGGTAACTCCTCACTTCACTGGCTCACTGGGCTAGACTTGGGTAGAGTACTTCCTTTGCTCTGTTGCTGGTGGCTTTTCTAGGGCAAACAGGTACTTATTAATGTGTGCCCCTCCCCCAAACTCAGCCACACAACTACCATGGCATGCTAGGAGTACAGGCTGTCCTGTGCCCGGAAAGAGTAGGGACAGGAGACTGGACGAGGATTGAGTCTTGATGGAGGTCTCCCTCTCAGCTCTAGGAGCCAGGGTCCTGTCTCAGAGTGAATCAGATATACCGACGGGTTTTTGTTTCATTTGTTTCTAGGACACAGACTCAGAGAAAGGCACACTTAAACAACTTCCCTCAGAGAAAGATGCACTTAACTAACTCCAGAAAAAAAAATTTCAGCTGCTTCTTCTGGGAATTTGGGGGATCATCCATCTGCCAAATGGATTCCCTCCTACCTCCTAACTCTCTCCTCCCAGCCCTACTATTTATGGATGGTCCGTGTTCTAGCACACACACAGTGCATTTATTTTGTTTTCTCTATTCCTTTTACAGAAATTACAAAGTGATAAATTTTCATTGTGAGAATAATTAAACTAGCATAGAAGTTTATGGTGGAGGAGGTGAATGCCTCCCTTTGCCTGCACCCTTCTGTAGTTTACCTTCTATTGTGATAAACACCAGGACCAAAAAGCAGTCTGGGGAGGAAAGGGCTTAGTTCATCCTTTTTACAACAAGTATTGAACTCCATGAAAACAAAGATGGGTCTGTCTTACATACTCTCATATTCCCAGGAGAGGGGTTTGCTGCATTTATTGAATGCTGACTGACTGGATGAATGGATGATTTGCTCCGCAAATTTTATATATCATGGACACTCTTCCATCTTGGAGACACGGGACTACGTCATGCTGTTAACCCAGATAGATGTGCCCGAATGTGAGGGTCTCCTTATTAACAGACATTTGTAGGCTGTGCAGTGCTTTTACACAAACAACACAATGAATTCTCATGTCATGTTTCTCTTCTATTAGTGTGTGTTAATTGTACAGTGTAAAGACTTTCGTTTTGATATTTCCAGGCATGTACATAATGCCCCTGTTTTCTGCAACCTCCTCCCCTATTTCTCAGTATCTTTCCATATCCCAGGAGCTTCCCTCTTACCGTCATGTCCTTCTTTACATTGACATGGACACACAGCAGAGCACACACTTGAGACTCACCTCCATGGTCTGGTTACTTTCCATAACACAAAAACTGAGTCAAGGAGGAGCACCTCAGCAATGGGGAGGTAAAAGCAGGTGGATCCCTGATCCCTGCCCAGCTAGCCTTGCTTATTTGGTGAGTCCTGGGTCCCAGGGAGAGACCCTGTCTCAAAAACAAAACAAAAAACCCAAACAAACAAAAAAGCAAAACCACAAAAAAGCCAAAATAAAAAACCAAACAAAAACAAAACAAAACAAACAAACAAACAAACAAAAAGCCACAAAAACCCAAGGCGGATGACTTCTAAGAAACAACATAAAAGGTTGGCCTCCATATGCACAGGCACAAGGTTTATGTGCAACCATGCACATGGTGTGTGTGTGTACACAACATACGTGTGGGTGCACACATACATAACAAATGAAAGGTTTGGGTCTTGTGATTGTCAGTTTCCTACGGGCTCAATGGGAATGAAAAACATGATGGAGGTAGTGAGACATGCCTTTGGGTGTGTCTGTGAGATTGAGTTCCAGAGAGGACCTGACTGACCCAAGCTTGGGCAGAATCCTATGGGCTGGGGCCTAGCCCTGGAATTTCCCCACCAAAACACCCACGGGGGGGGGGGGGGGGGGGTTTTTTTTGAGTAGTATTTTACAGCTCTTTATATATTTATTTATTAATTTTTTTTTTTTTTTTTAAATGCTTCCTAATAGCCAATGGGGGGGAGGTATTTTTTTTTTTTTTTTTTTTTTCACCATATTCTATGTATGTATACTTTTCCTGTATTCAAGACATTTTGTATATTGATACAATTTGGGATATTTATCATGCTGCCCTTTATAGTTCTACCTCTTGTCTTGACACTTATACTCTACCTCTATTTTAGGGATTTACATGTAGGTATATGTAAATAGTTATATTGTTTAAGTATTTGTTCCTGCTTTACTCTTATGAATGTTTTTGTTTTTAGCTAAGTTCCCGAGTATTACAGATTATCTTCACTCACATTTCCTGTTTCAGTTGTGCCTTATTGTTTAATCTTCAATCACTTCATAGACATGCAGAACATGGCATTTAAATGTTTTAATATTAGTACTCCATTGACATGAGAGCATCCCCCCAGCCCCCACCAGCACCCTCCCCAAAAAAAAATAAGCCCACACCCCCCCCCCCCCCGCTACAATCCACCCCCCCACACCACGCCCAATGGCGGAAAGAGCCCCCCCCCCCCCTCAACAACTGAATAAGACATCCCATCCCCTGGCGGGAGAGAAAAAAAAAAAAAAACCCGCCCCCCCCCCAACACAGGCAAAACACCCCTCCCATTCCCCCCCGTTGTTGTGGGCCCCCCAAATTCCCCTCGCCCCAACCAAAAATGGGGGGCACCCACCCCCCCGGGAGACCTAGGGTGACCTTTCCGGTGGCCTTCCTTTTTCTGTCCTTGCTGCACCTTTTGGAAGTTGTCCATCCGCATTTCCTGTCTACTCTAGTATTATTATTTTTTTCATTACCTTTTTAAGATGATGAACAATTTAACAATAACACCACTACTTCTCTCCCTTCTTAGTTATATTTAATATATAATACACATATTTTCACTTTAGGACAACACTATTGTAAACTCCATTTTGCCCCCCCCCTAGGACTAGATATGTAGGTCATTTTGTTCTCGATTTTCCTTTTCTTAGAGCACACTTGTTATTCACTGTTTTGTATATAGTTTTGTATTAAGCCTAAATCTTTTCTTTAGACTAAAAGGGGAATTGTAGTGAGGTAGTCCTTCTGTAGCACTGACCATGCCCAGGTTGTTAGGGGTGGGCCGGAGCGGGCGGGGGGCGTGGGCGGGGGGGGGGGGGGCGGGGGCCCCGGCGCCCCCCCCTTCCGCCCCCCCCGCGGGGGGGGGAGGGGCGGCTCCCGGTCTCCTCTTCGGGTTGTATTTTCCCCCCTAAAAAACCACCTTCCGCCCTATTTGTTTATCCTGATCCTTATTTACCACAATATAGGCTTTGTGACAGGGACAATATTGCCTCAGGTAAGAAGCCACTACTTATTTAAAATCAGGTTCACTTTGCAAGGGTTGTTTCTCAGTTCAGTTAATCAGTTCACTTAATTACCCTGATGACAAGGCTCACCCACAACCAAGCTGATTCACAGAAGACCTGCAACTGCTCTCCCTTTGGGGGACACCTGACACTTCCTGTCTTCAAGGGGCCTAGCAGAGTCAATGCAGCATAGGGCTCCCACACTGCTCAGGGGTGCTGAGCTGGAAGTCACAGGTCCTGGAGTAGAGAATGGAGGAGAATAAAGAAGATTAGTGGTGGAAAGTAGGCCGAGCGATGGAGAAGGAGCCCCTGGATCCTGAAGACAGGCTCCTGATTTGTCTGGTCTGACCACCATCATTTAAGGATTCCTCAATAAGATGCTACCGTAGGATACAAACTGTCAATCTGAGCACAATAATGTATTTTCTGGTAATTTAAAGACAGGAGTGTAAGTTACATGAGTGGTGTTTACACACCACAAGGGCACATTTGACTGATGTTTGACAAACACAGGCACATTAACCCCAGGACTGCTGTCATTGCATGACCAGGGATGGGAACATCTCTTGTATACGTTCTTCAGGGGCAACCATGTTAGGTTTTCCTTACCAGGGTAGCTTTCTTTGTTCTGGAACTTTGCAGCAGTGCAGCCAGACAGCATGACCTTTTCTGTGTCCCTCTTGTTCTACCAGGTATATGATTGTTTGGTTGTTTTTAGAGTATGTGTGAGGGGGTGGGATGGGGATGGAATAGCATGCCGTGCAGTCCAGGCTCCTGAATGCTAGAACTATAGAAGTGTCAGGGACTTCACATCCTTCCTTTCCATTTCCTTAAATGTGGTCTGAAACCCCATTTTTGTGTCCTCTTGAGAGGTCGGCATCACCCACCAGGTCAGCATCACCCACCATCCGTGCCTCTGAGCTTGAGAAGAGTGGAGGGGCGGGGGTGGGACTGGTGGCCTTCTGAGCAGTGTTGGTGAGCCATACCCTGGCCTGCCTGCCAGAAGAAAGGTTACTTACAGCTCTAAAAAGGCAAGGTGAAGTTTAAAACAACACATCACAAGCCCTGCTTTTGGATTTAAAAAAGTCTTTGCATCTAAGTTGACACCTGATTCAAAATGGAATTTTGTGAAGAGTGCAGGGAGCTATTAGCTGTGACTCACTCATGAGTCCTAGCACTGTGTGGGCCTCCGTCATCATTCAGCAAGCATGGGGGATGGGAATGGTCTTGCTGTCAGGAATACACAATGTATTCCCAAGCTGTGTGATCATGTAAAGACTGTTCAAGGTCTCTGTGCTTTAGCCCATGCAGGGACAACTGAGTCAGTGTAAGTAACTAGCTGAATCTCTGGTAGTGAAGCACTCAGTGCACACATCCTACTTACTGTTTTTAATATTGTTAGGACTACACAGGGGGCACTGACTGGCAGATCACTGCCTTGGCTCTGCCCCTAACTTTCTGTACGGCCTTGAGCAGCCCCTCTCCTGTTTCAATTTTTCAGTGTGTGAGTCAGGGCCTTTACTCCCACCTAGGCCAAGCCTTCTGCTCTCTGCTCACTCCCCCTCAACACATGAGCCTGTGTGATATCAGCCTTGTACCTCAAGATAGAATATCTGGGGTAGCTGAGTGTGCTGGCTAGTTTTATGTCAACTTGACACAAGCTAGAGTTTTATGAAGGGTAGAAACCTCAATTGAGAAAACGCCTTCATAAGACTTAGCTGTAGGGCCTTTGCTTAATTAGTGACTGGTGGGGGAGGGCCCAGCCCATTGTGGGTGGTGCCATCCGTGAGCTGGTGGTCCTGGGGTCTATAAGAAAACATGCTGAACAAGACATGATGAGTAACCCATAAGCAGCTCCCCTCCATGACCTCTGCATCAGCTCTTGTCTCCAGCTACCTGCCCTGTTTGAATTCTCGTCCTGACTTCCTTCAGTGATGGATATGATGGGAAGTGTAAGCCAAACAAAGTTTTTCCTCCCAACTTGCTTTTGATCATGGTGTTTTGTCACAGCAATAGTAACCTTGACTAAGACACTAGGGATGGTTCAGCACCTCCCTCTCTGCAGACTCCGCTCCAGCCCTCACTGTCTGAAGTCTTGATGGGGTCCCTGGCTTTAATCTGCCTCCTTAGCCTCAGTGACTCCATAGATCCCTCCTCTGCAGAGTTGCGAGTGAGGCCGGCAGCTACCTCACACAGAGAAGAATACGGGCGATTCAACCACTGAAGAGGCTTACACACACCATGCTGCCTTGGAATACATGGTCAACAAAGGTCAGAAATTTTTATATCACTATGATAGTCAGGCATGGTGGGGCTATGTCTGTCTTCCAGTTCTGATCTCAGTATGCTAGTATACAAAAATAGGTGCATAGCCCCACTGCTACCCCGACTGCCACTAGGGGCTGCCTGCATTTGCTACTCTGTGTGGACCGGTGCTCTCCAGTGTGTGTCCTCATGCACACACTCCACATTAATGTCCCCACCCCTGATGGCTTGGATCTGGGGCACATGGGCAGTGTGCCTGCAGTGTGAGGGCAGAGACAGGAGCTGGCATGTGACTTCTGGGCCTAAACATGGTCATTGTCATTTGTGAGCCACAGCAAGTCTTTTTTTGTGGGTTCTTCTGTGAGTTCTCCTGAGGTTTCAGCTGCTCCGTAAACACAGCTTGGGCGCTGGTGCTGGGTAAACTGTGTGCTCAGACCTGTATTTAAGATCTTCCTTGGCCAAAGGTTGACAGTCAGAGAACCAAGGGTATAATTTAGATTAGTCTATCACCAGCATCTAGGTTTGCCTAGGCCACAGCAACCTCTTTTGGATGCTGATTCGTGACTGGTTGTGGTGTAAAAGTACTTGGTTACTGGAGTTTGTTCAATGAAGGAAAAATATTGTGTATGAGTGTTTTTGAGACCAAACAGCAACCCCCTGTGCTGCTGTGTGTGCTGCACGCACACACACACACACACACACACACACACACACACACACACACAAGTGCGTGAGCTCACCAAGCTTTTAATTCCTCTCCCTTGGGGTTTCTCCTTCAACTCTCCTTGTCTGGGCTGCCTTGCCTCTTCCAGTCTCCACTAGGGCCTTTCCTCCTCTTTCTTTGCATCTGGCTTTATTTCCACCCTTGCTTTATCTACCCTAGAACCTACAATTGATCACAATTTGGTACCCACACCACCTTTTCTTCTTTACCCTTGTGTGTAGGGAGTACGGTTTTTTCCTCCCGCCGCCACTCTTGTCCTGCCGCCGTGCCAGCCCCAATTAACACACAGGGACTCTGTATTTGATACAATGCTATTGGCCAGGTGCTAGTTTCTTATCGGCTAGCTCTGTCTTAATTATTAACCCATTTCTATGTATTTCCACGTGGTCTTACCGAGAGTGGAGGAATGGCGGTTCTGTTCTCTCCAGACTCTCCATCTTGACCCCTCCTTACTACTTCCTCTTTCCTCCTTGTCTCCTAGTCCCTCCTATCTTCCTTTCCTATTGGCCAACAGTGCTTTATTCATTAACCAGCATGAGAAACATATACAGAATGATATCTCCCATCACTTGTGAGCAACAACTCAGTGTGGTGGTAAGAACAGCCAGCCCTGTGATAGCCCTGGTGCATTGGGCACACACTGACCCCTCAAAGCAGATCCCAGGGCAGAGGGACATATACCTTATTCCTGCCATGTAAGTAAGGGAGGCACAGACTAGAGAGGTGAAAAAACTTTGGTGAATCTCTACAGCATCTCTGGTAATGCTGGAGTCTGGATGTGTGTGTCTGATTCCAAAATCCAGGTTCTTCACCATGTACTTCAATGCCGTAAGGAGTCACACATGGTCTTTGCAACATTTTCTAATCTTTCAAAGGCTTCTAACCCTTGAAATCATCATAGCAGATCATCCTTTGAGAGTTTACGCTAGGTCACACAAGGGTGCCCAAGAGCACAGACCTCTGTGGAAGGCAAACACAGCTTCAGACACATGTTGCAGGTTGACATGGCTGAGTGCATGGGCCTGTTTCCAGTGTAAAGTGATCTCCAAGCCAAGACAAGAACCAAAAACATAATGAACATCCTGTCTGTGGGGTCCCTTTGGGGAAATGCTGGTGTACTGAGGGCCTTCTCCCTTTCTCTTTGAAACTGTACAGCATGAATGGTAGTGGTGTCTCATAACCATGGTAGATGTGAAATTGTTTAGTCAGTCATGAAATGTAGAACACAAATACGTTCCAGGAAGGTATTCAAGTTTATTGGTTTGGAGATGGTTGTTTCTATCCTTTAGTTGTTTTATGTTTTTTTGAATTAGCCTATAAAGCAGTGGTCTCCCACATGAATACCCCCTTTATTCTTAGTTTTGGTTAACATCCCCACTCTATCTCACCTTTCCCCATTCCTCACCCACCTTCTTCTTCCTTTTTCCAGGTCTCTACTCCAATGTAAGCAAACAGATCTAAAAATCAGGAACTATGATCCACATATAGGAGAACATGTGGCATTTGCCATTGGGGCCTGGGTTAATCTGCTCTGTGTAGTTGTTTCCCATTCCATTTATTTTCTTGCAAATTTCATTTTTCTTTACCGTTGGATAAAATCCCACTGTGTGTGAACCACGTTTACATTATTCATTCCTCACTTGATGGATGTCCAGGCTGACTCCGTTTTCTGGCTACTGTGAACAGAGCAGCAGTGAACAAGGGTGAGAAAGTATAGACTCCTTTACCTGGTGTTTCCCAGAGCGGTGTGTCTGGGTCACGTGTGATCCAGTCCTCCAGACTTATTTCCCAAATGGCTGAACTAGTTACACCCCCAGCAGCAGGGTATAAGTGAATATCACATCCACACCAGCATTTGTTGCCATGATGATTTCTTGACCATAGCCATTTTAACTGGGATGAGATAGAATGTTAAAATACTTTAAACCTACATTTTTCTTGACAATTATGGATGACAAACATGGTTTACACACTTTACTGGCCATTTTAATTTCTTCTTTCCAGAACTCTGTTCAGTTTGTGTCCAGTTTCAAATCAAGTGGCTTGTTTCCTTGATGTTCAGCTTCTGGAGTTCTTTATTCTAGACATTGGTCTCTTGTCAGATGTACAGTTGGAGAAGATGTTCTCCTATTTTCTATGCTGTAGGGCCCCATTTCTCCTCATTAAGAACCCAGTGTCTTGGGATGGAGAGATGCTCAGCATAAAAGCACTCGCTGCTCTTTCAGAGGATCAGAGTTTGGATCCCAGGGCCCACATCAGACAGCATACAACCTCCAAAACTCCAGCTCCCCAGGGTATCTGATAGCCCCTTCTAGACTCCATGAGTGCGTGCTCTCTCTCTGCTATCTCTCTTCTCTCTGCCCTCTCTCCTCTCTCTCATGAACACACACACACACACACACACACACACACACACACACACACGTGCACACACATACACCCCTACATCATAATGTAAAAAAAATTAAAACAATAATGCTTAGGGACTAGCTGTTTCGGGGATAGCAATGAAAACAGTTGAGCTCTTGGGAAGTGTTTCTGGGACTCAGCTTTGTAGGGCCAGTCAGGCCCCAAGCCCACCTACCCCATCAGCTGGCTCTCAGTTTCTCTGAGAAAGATGGGTGGCAGGCTGCTGGCTCTTTCCTTGAAGCCTCTGCACATTTTTCCATTCCAGGTCAGAGAAGAGCTTCAAGACAGCCCAATTCTGTGCATCAGGGCAAGAATAAGGTGACGTTGGGGGATTCTCAGCTCTTCTAACAAGTTTGTGCCAGCTTCCTGAGCATTTTAAGGTTGACATGCAAAGTACATTTGCCCTGCCATTTCTCAACATGCATGAACTCTCTCTCCTTTCTCCCCCCAGCCCCCGTGTGTGTTAATTTTGAAGCTCTGGTCTTGATTCCATGCTGGAGTACCAGGCTGGCTTTGGCTGTAGGATGGCTCCCTGAGCCTCCTATTTCCCCACTCAGTTTGTGGTGTCCCCTCCTCAAAGAGCCTTTTCAGATATTTTGCCCACCAGTTGCCTTCTACAAGTTTTCTACCCACAAAACATTAGCAGGAGGGTCACACTGTGAGTAAACTTACATTCTACAGAGCTCTTGGTGCTTTGTATGTGTTAGGTATGTTTCTATTGCTGTGAAAAACATCATTAGCAAAAGCACACGGGGAGATGAGGGTTTCAGCTTTCTCCTTTCACAGTTCATCTCTGAAGGGAAATGGCAGAAACTCAAGCAGGTTCGGAACTGAAGCAGAAACCGTGGGGTAACCCTATGTACTGGCTTGCTCCTCATGGCTTGGCAGCCCGCAAGCATAGCTCAGGCCTAGCTGAGCAGAGATGGCATTGCCTACAGTGGAATGGGCTAGGCCCTTTCACATCAGTTATCAATCATAAAAACAAGTCATAGCTTTGCCTACAGGCCAGTATAATAGGGGCATTTTCTTAGCTGAGGTCCCCTTTTCTCAGATGAGTATAACCTGTCTCAAATTGACAGAAATCAACCAGGAAAATATAAAAAACTATGATGCTTTCCTACTGCTACCCTCAGGAGTTGATATATGTCTGTCTCCCTTAGGGATGACTTGGCTCTGTTGAGAATGTTTGATCCAAAGAGAGGACAGAGGGGACCCAGACTCTCATTGTGGGTGAAGCATGGCACAAACTAAGCATTCGCGAGAACCATCTTATTGTTATCAGGGAATCAGCACGATGGAGTTCTGAGATTTTCTTCCTGAGTTTGGTGGTGCATTTCTTTGCAAAATGGGAACCATTATTATCATTCTCACAGCAGAAAGGAAATCTGAGGCACAGGGAAGTTGACTTAGCATGACAACACAGCCATGAGGCAGCCAGGCCACAGCTGAATTCAGGGAGTCAGGCACCTGGCTATGCATTTGACCACGATGCTCTCACACTAGGCCACGCACACGTGAGATTAGTATGAACTCCAGCATTAATGCTGAAGCAAAGGAAGGTTGCTGATACTGTGGCTTCAGATGGTCCTCTGCCCTCTGTATTTTCAGGGTTTGGTGTGACCTTTCTGAGTCTTCCTGCACAGGCACAGAGAGCTGACTGAACTACTGATGAGGGCCAAGTTATTGAGCTCCCACCTCCCAGCCTGGGAAATTTACTCAGATCTCCCCAGTAACCATTCCTTCTTTTTGGAAACAAGATGGCACAGACTGTGAGATGCTGCTGTAGAGAGGCATGTTGCCATGGCAGCAGCTCATGCCTCCTTCCCACCCGCTCTGAGGTGCTCTGACACAGGCAGTGGTTTCCATGGCAACAGGAATAATTGAGGGTCTGTGAAGAAAGGACTTGTGTGTGTTCTGACATGGGGAGAATTGAAAATGAATCCTGGGCATTTGGAGGGCTACCCTACCATATGTCAAAGAGAAACAGCAGCATCACTGCAGGGATAATCCCTGAAAGTGGGTCTTAGAGATCTCAGAGACTCTTAGCGTATTCTCCACTAAAAGTTCACCTTTCATCTTTCCATAACGACAATTTAAGACTTCATAAAATAAGATGAAGAGGTGGAAAGTATTGCTGAGAGTGAAAGATCAGGAGTGTGTAGATCAATTGCTACACAGGTGACAGACCTACAGATAACTTTGAAACATGGTTCCGGATCTCTTGGAGAAATTTCAAAGGATGAAGGGGATGTTCTGCTCTATTCTAGTCAAAGCTTCTCAGTGCCCTTCCTGCTAACTGACAGCACTGCAGACTGCTCCACCCCTTCAGAGCACTTGTCTTGGTGGGTACCAGGAAGGCAGGAACTCTCCTTCCCACTCTCTGTGTCATGGCTGGCTGCATCTACAGCGTGGGCCTTCGTATCAGCACTCACATTGGCCTTTGCAGGCTTGGGGGATAACAGGAGAGATAGGAAGAAAGTTAATTGGCATTAGTCTAGGATTCTAAGAACAGGCCTAGTGGGAGAGACCTCTTAGCACAATCCCCGTGTTATGTGTTATGTCTCTTCCAGAGCCATATGTGGGTATGAGGTGTGTGGTGGGCTTGCTAATGCTAGAGAGCTTAGTTTGCAAGCACAGTTCTAATTAAGTAGCTTATACTAATGCAATATCAGCCTAATACTCTTAAGAGGTACCGCTGAATTATCCCCATTTTGCAGATGAAGAAACAGGCACAGAGAGTTTGAGTAACTTGCACAGTCTAACATTTAATATGTATGGAGGAGTCAGACACCATGCTGAGACCATGACCTGAGGCTGTGGCCACAGGGAAGAACCAAACCTTATATGTGGAAAGACAGACCAACCCTCAGAGACAGAAACACAACTTAGTCTTAAGGAATGAAAGGGATGTGGTATGCAGGATTTCAAGCACAGCTGGATCCAGGCACTCCATCTGTTAACTTCACTCAGCCTTGCACCCTCCCTTTGCTAAATTCTCTCATTCTCCATTTGTGATGGTGGAGATATCTGCCTGCAGCTTCTAAGTGCCATCCCACTTAGCTTAGCTCAGCTCCAAGAGCTAAAGAGGATCTTGCCCGCCCACCCATCATCCCAAGCAAGTCTTGCAGTTGATAGTGTCTGGACCAGTGTGAGCCACATGCCAGCTATTTAGTTGATGCTGTACTCTTTTTCTCTAAACTTGGATCAAGTGCCCAACCTTATGTTTGTGGTAGGAGGAAGCTAAGCTAAAGGGATTCCACAGGGAAAATCAGGGCAGAAAGGGAAGAAATGCATGCTGGATAGGGAGAGTCTAGCTGTCCTCAACCCTTGTGCTCTGCTATGAGCAGAGAAAGGGTGGGGCCCAGGCACTGGACAGCCAAACCCACATCTGTTGCTTCTTGCTGCTCTGAGTTCTTTGCTTTCCGAGGCACAGCCACGAACCAGCATCTCCTCTATTTAGGCAGTGGGAGCTATCCAAAGCTATCTTCTCAGGCTACTTTCCCCTCTGGCACTTCCTAGGACACCCTCTCTTTTGATGTCTGAGCTCTCCCATACCTGCATGGCATTGCCTCGTTAACTTTGCCTTCACAGGCTCTCTTCAGTCACCTCATTCAGCCTCATTCATTAGCAATGCTTCAAATCTTTCATCTTCCCCATCCTGCCCAGCCTTCTTGTAGTTTCTCGCTGTCATTAAAAACCAAAGCTCAGCTTCTCCCTGGCCTTCTGTGATTTCTTTGTGGTCCAGGCCCCTGGGAGCTTGTATGCTTTCCTTGATGGGTCTCTGAGAACTTTGAAGCTTGTGTTTTAGAGACCTGAGATTCAGGAGGCTGAAGAATGTCTTTGGGGTGTTTGGAAGGGAGCAGGAGCAGAGTAGTGTGCAAATGCCAAGCTTATCGTTTCCCTCCACACACCAAACACTCTCCCCAGCCACACATCATGCTATCCCTGTGCACACAGATTCCATCTCCCGTCGGTTCCTGGTTCTTTAAACTCTTATTCAATCTCATGGTTATTTAGATCTCAAGATCCATTTTCCCCTGAAAGCTAATGAGAATTAAGGCCCACTTGTTTGTCCAGCAGAATCTTTGGAGATTTTATTGCTCTTAAATAGCATTCTTCACACAACAGTGGAGTTTAGAAATAAAGTTGGCCTTGGCCTGGAAAATTCACAGGAGAGAGGAGGGGACTGTTGTAGTCTGTTAGTGTCACCCCACCCATATTTATACTGCGAGGGGGTGGTCTTGGGTGGTGATTAGGTACAGATGAGATCATGAGGGTGGTGACCCTCATTGTGGAATCAGTTTCTCTTATAACAGAGGAAGACATGAGTGTCTTCTGTCATGAGTACTTGCTGAAGAAAGGGTATGTGAGCACAAATAGAAGAAGCCATTAATGAACTATAAAAACAGCCTTCACAAAAATAAGTCTCTACTGCTGAATACACCATGCACTCAGACACAGGGCTGTGAGCATCTGCACTGGATCTGACTTGAAAGTCTCCTCCTATAGTAATAATAGGAGGTGCATGTCGTGATAACCTTAAGGGCACAGTAGTGGCACTCATATCTTGCTAGTAACCAACAGCTGTCTAATTGGAGTTAAGGCCTGCTCAACAGGAAGGAAATCATTCCTGGAACCAGAAACCTACCCAACTACCCCAGGAACAGTGATATTGTGGATCTTAGAGGAGAATCCACTACTGCCAACTTACTAAACCAGCAAACATTTATCTAGCTGCCTTTAAAATATTTATCCTTATACCCACAGACAAATATGGCTTTCACTGCTTGGACTGGCTAGTTCTTATGTAAACTTGATACAAACTAGGGTCATTTGGGAAGAAGGAATCTTTTGTTGTTGTTTTTGTTTGTTTTTTGAGACAGGGTTTGTCTGTATTGCTTTGGGGCCTGTCCTGGAACTCACTCTGTAGCCCAGGCTGGCCTCGAATTCACAGAGATTCTCCTACCTCTGCTTCCCAAGTATTTGCATTAAAGGTGTGCACCACCAACACCCAGCCCAAGAAAACAAATGGAGCAAGCCATGGGAAGCAAGCCAGTAAGCAGCACTCCTCCATGGCCCCTGGATCAGCTCCTGCCTTTAGGCCCTTGCCTTGTTTGAGTTCCTGCTCTGACTTCTCTCATTGATGGAGTGTGCCATGGAAATTTAAGCTGAAACAGTCCTTTACTATCTAAGTGGCTTTTGGTCATTGTGTTTCATCACAGTAATAGAAACACTAAGATCAGCCATCAAAGGAACTTTTCTTTGAACTTATGGAGGCCATTAAAGACAATCACACCTGGTAAAAATGTAGGGAACAACTTACTGGGTGGGGGGGGCAACCCCAATCAATACATCTACAACTCCTGCACATAAAACCTAGGGAACATTGAAGAAGAAGAGGTGGAAAGCTTTTAAGAGCCAGAGGAACAGAATCTTTGCTGAGAGAAATGATGGAGAAGCTACACTCATGACAGTGTGTTCATTATATGGCTGCCTCAATAAGTCCTAAAGATGTATACCGCCAACAGGTATGAAAACATGGAAGGGGAAAAATTCTTAGTGCTTTAGTGCTTTGCGCAAGAAGTACAGGCATCTGAGAGTGTGGGAGAAATTCTTCTCCAGGGATGAGACAACCACCATGTGGTTGTCTCCAAAATCAAATACATACAAATAACATACAAACTAAGCAAGTTGTATTTACATGTTTAGGCACATATATATTTTAATGACTTCAAGAGGAATGAAGGAGTCAGAACACATAAAAGGGATTGGAGAGAAGAAAAAAGAAGAGAGAAAATGATGTAATTAATTCTTTTTTTAGAGTCTTCATTGGACATGGAATGGCTTGGCACCTTGACTTGGCTTGGACTCTTCGACCTCTAGAACTGTGGTAAATGAATAGCTGTTGTTTAAGCCACTAAAGCAATGCTGCATTGTTACAATAGCCCTTCAAGGCGTGGTTATCAGTAGAAGCTTTGTTTAAAGAGCTCAGATTAAACCAAATCTCCTGGAGCATCAAATGCTAAATGTCTAAGTCTGAAATTCTTGATCTCATACACCAGGCTTATAAGGTGCAAATTCCTTCCCTTTCTTATATGAGGTCATTGTTAGTGTTGTCTGTCACTTAAAATGTTCCCCTTTCCAAGTATAATGTAGGCTTGTATTTTGTTGTCCTCCATGGATCAGACTGCACAGCTGATACTTCATCTGATGAACATGTGTGGTCTCTTTCAAGGAAGGTTGGCTGAACTCGTGTGGTATAGATTGTGTTCTTTCTTCCTCTCTGGCCTTCTGCCTCAAGAACCAGCAGCTGGATTGATAGGAGGACTGACCAAGCAGAAGTCACCTTTATACATACCTTACTCTGTCTGCAATCCATTTGCTGGCATTACAACATACAAATACAATACAATTTGAAGTTATTTCAGCATAACTTGGGCTGTCCTGATTTTTTTTTTCAAGAGGGTCTGTGAGTAGATCAAAGCATGAAGAAAAATTGCTCAGTAGAGAGTCCTCCTTTTTTTTCACATTTGTTTATCTGGGCAGGGTCTTGTGTGTGTTATAGTATATATATGGAGGTCAGAGGATGTGGTGGTTTCAATGAAGTGTTCTCCATTGTCTTGGGCATTTCAACATTTGGGCCCTAGTTGGTGGCATCAGTTGGGGAAGCTTATGGGGCATAACTTTGCTGGAGGAGATATATTGCTGCCGGTGGGCTTTGATGTTTCAAAAACCACTATGTCATCACCAGCTTGATCTTGCAGTGCAAGATATGAACTCTCAGCTTGGTGTCCCACCTGCTATTCCTGTCTTCTGCCACATTTCCCTACCCTGATGGTGATGGACTCATCCCTCTGGAACCATAAGCCCAGATAAAATCCTTCCTTCTATAAACTGCCTTGATTGTGTTTTAGCACAGTAATTGAAACCCTAACTAAAACAGAGGACAAGTGGTAGGAGCTGGTTGTTCCCTTCCTACATTGTTTTTGGGGATCTAAGTTAAGTCATTAGACTTGGTAGCAAGCACCTTCATTCCCTGAGTTGCCCTCTGTAGAGATTTCTCCATTAGCCCTACACCACCAACTTCAGATGGCTCAACCCTGACATTTCAGGGGGTCAACTCAAATACCACCTTGTTCCTCCTGATATTTAATCTTGATCATCAAGTCTTCAGCTTGATTAGATTGAGGGACACATAGATTAGTGAGCATACCTGGGTGTGTCTATGAAGGCACTTACAGAGTAGATTCCAGAGCTCTATACCATGAATGCTTTAATCTGTTGATGGATTTTAAAACTTAGTAGACTATTTGTAGGTGGTAGGATCATGAAATACAGGCCTGCTTAGAGGAAATGGGTTACTAGGGATAGGGGGTGTCATCTAGGGTTATATTTTGTCCTGAGCCCTTCCTATTAGTGCTTGTTTTGCTTCTTGTTTACCATGAAGCAAGCTGCCCTGCAATGTACTGCTTGCCACAAAGGACAGAAACCCCTCAAACCACGGGGGAAATAGGTATTTCCTTCCTTGTTTCTGTCAGGTATTTGGTCATACTAACAAACCAATGCATGCCATCATTGTGTGTAGATGGAATTTTCTTTTGGGGCTATAGCTCACAAAAAATGATACAGAGATTTATACTAACTATGAAAGCTCAGCCTAAGCCTAGGTTTGTTCTTAACTAGTTCATATAACTTAATTAGTTCTTATCTATTAATCTCCACACTTTTATGTGGCTCAGTTATCTTTGCTCTCATCCTGCTTTCCTCTTTGTCTGTCTGGCGACTCTGCTTTTTTTTTTTTTTTTTTTTTTTTTTTTTTTTTCTTCCAGCATTTTCTTTCTGCCCAGGAGTCCTGCCTATTCTTTGCTGCCTAGATATTGGCCATTCCACTCTTTATTAAAGCAATCACGGCACATCACACAGTGTAAAGGAATATTCTGCAACATTTCCCCCTTTTTGTTTAATTATAAAGGGAAGGTTTTAACTCTAACATAGCAAGACTATATACAGTAAAAACAATTATCAGATTAATAATTCCATTTACAGGGGTTGGAGAGATGGCTCAGCCATTAGGATCACTGTTTGTTCTTCCAGAGGTCCTTAGTTCAATTCCCAGCAACCATATGGTGGCCCACAATCATCTGTAATGAGATCTTGTGACTTTTCTTGGGCTGCAGGCATACATGCAGACAGAACATTGTATACAAAATAAAGAATTATATTTACAATGTCCAGTTTATTTACATTTGTAAAATTTAGAGAAAATACTCAATTATCTATTTTATCTTAGTCCAAAGTTTTATACTTAAACCATTTTTTTTGTCATAACTTGTATTACCGTCCTAAAAATATCTTTTAAAGCTAGGCAGTGGTGGTGCATACCTTTAATCCTAGCACTTGGGAGGCAGAGGTAGGTGGATCTCTGTGAGTTTGAGGCCAGCCCTGATCTTCAGAGCTAGATCCAGGACAGCCAGAACTGACTGTTTTCACAGAGAAACCTTGTCTTGAAAAAGTCTATCTATCTATCTATCTATCTATCTATCTATCTATCTATCTATCTATTTTTTAGACCTTATAATATCTTTTTAGATAAACAACTTAAGTGTTTATCTTTCTCAACTTTATAACTCTTATGTAAATTTCTTTTCTGAATTTGATAACAAGGAAAACTGTAAAACTATAACTAGCTCATCTTCAAATCCCCGTAAGAGCCCCAAGAAGGATAAAATATTACTTAAGTAAACAGGAAGTGCAGAGAAAGCCACTTCTAAAACTATAGAAATGACAGAGACAGCTGGATTCCTGGACAGTCACTTCAAGGTTCCTGTAATGTCAGGGGCATCCATCTTTGGCCTAGAATATCTGATAGACTTTTCTGTAAAGCAGGAATTTTGAAGAGCTGTCCTACCTTGTCTTGGCACAGTTAAGTAATCACTTACTTTTGTGTCCTGTTTGTTCAATTTGGACAGCATACGTTCAGCAGTTGAGGCAAGATGGTTTTTTTGCCCAGGGGCTAACTTTCGACCCAAAGAAAGCAAACTCCATATGGAGGTTCTTCAATGTCCAGCATCTTTTTTTTTTCTGCTGCTGCCAGAAGCAGCTATGTCTCATTGTCATGAAAAGCCTTACGTTATTAAAACATTTTAATTTTTAAGTGCCATATTCTGTATATCTTTGAAGTGTCTGAAGAACATTACATAAAATATATCTTTGTATGACCTTGAAAACATCTAACAGGATTAGAAGTTTGATTGTTACAGATGACTATTAACTAATATTTCTTTATAATCCTAAATAGCTTTCAAGAACTAAAACTTCACATTACATTTTTTAAATGAGCTGCATAGGTATATTATCTTAAACAAGACTAGAAACATATATAGTATAACAAAATAACCTTAAATTTGTATCAATATATAAAAATCCATACCAATAAAATATTTGTAACTAGTGTTTGTTCAAAAGTAGAAAATCCACCCTTTTATACCATCACTTATATACTATATCCCCTTTTTCACTTCAGAAAGACATCCTTAACTCTAATCTCCTTTGCTCAGCTTTTACTCTGACTATGACCACCAATAACTATCAGTTACCACCCCCCAATGATGATACACACCCACAATCCATTGAGTGATCAAAAAACACTCACCTTGCCTCTTGGGAATGTGGGCATCATGTTGTTTGGTGTGATTGTGTCTTTAAGGAGCCCTGAGAAAATTAGAATGATAGTCAAGTCCTAGGAAGGCTAGCTGTAATATTTATGTCCAGTCTCTGTGCAATGGAAAAGCTCAAGGCTCTTCTGTAGTCCTGGCTAGAATAGTTGTGAGGCTGGACCATCTCAGCCAGCAGCCTTGAAGCTGTTCTAGATGCAGAATTCTGAGGAAACTGCAACAGAGGTACTCTAAAGTCTGGCCACCTGTTTTTATTGGTGTCTGGTTCCCTTGTTCTGAAAACACACAAAATCTCAAAGGTAACATACATATTAACACAAGTATATTAACACAAGTATGAAATGTACAGTGTACACAAGTCAACTAAAGATAATTTGTTTTTGTTCTACGTTTGATTAGACAAAAGGCATCTGTCAACTTTATAATTGTTTGGACTGCATATACAAACTGTAATATAATAAGTCATGAGGACTCTGTAACCAACAAGTTTTATCATATCTCAGAGCTATACCCATGCAGAGGGATCAGCATGTATATGGTCACCTGTCCTGTAATCCTTTCCTCATGTCTATAAGCAAGATCCTCAGGAGGTCTCCCTGGGTCAAATCTGATCATTATTATTTTGAAAGAATTCGTAGTTTTTCATTTCTTGTGGAAACAAAAGCATAACCTCTCCTCCAACACAACACATTTCCCAACTTCTACTCTGAGGCAAAGACAACCCTTAACTATATAGGTTGGTTTAATTCAGCAGCCCCTTCCACAATCCAATGTCTCTCTGCAGGTGCCATTCATTCATCAGCATTTAAAAAATTCAAAGTCAATAAAGCAACATATAGTATCCAAACTCTCTTTATTTTTCATCTTTATGTGGCTTATCCTTTTCGTATTATTTTATTTTGTCTTTAAAGACTTTATCTTATTATTTATAGTCTATTTTTAATGATTGCCTATGTCCACTTTCTTTTCTTTCTTTTTTTTCTTAGCATCTAAGCATATATTTTATGTCTACTCAGAGGTTTTCTCAGTCTGGACCCCTTTATTGTGTCTGCAGCCACGTACTTGCTGTGTTCTCTGGTGCATGTGAGTCAAACCTTGAACTGCTGAGAAGTAGCTAGGCCCTCTGCTGCTTGCACATGCCTGGTGGTTGGCACTGCCTGCTTCAGGTCAGTGAGAGTGGAGCCTCATGCCTGTAGGCTGGTACTTCTACCTAGTCTCCTGGTACCTAGTAAGTTGCTGCCCACTATTCATAAACCCCATTTCAATGCTCAGTATCAGGGCCTCTTAAAAGAGATGCACCACTGTCTGTGGAGCCCACCCAAGAGACGGCTTTCTTGGGCTCTATGTGAAAATACACTATATTAAGTGTCATTTATAGATGGACTTTGGGATGGAGGACTGCTAGTTCACAAAAAATGACATGGAGACATTATTAATTATGAAAGCTTGGCCTTAGCTTAGGCATTTTCCTAATTCGTTTTTATAACGTAAATTAATCCATAGTTATTTATTTATGTGCTTTTATGTGTCTTGGTTACCTTTACTCTATACTGCCCACCCTGCTTCCTCAATGTCTGTCAACTCTGCCTTTCTTCCTCCCAGCATTCTCTCTGCCCAGGGGTCCTGCCTATCTTCTCCTGCCTAGCTATTGTCCATTTGACTCTTCATTAAACCAACCACAGTGACATTGCTTCACACAGCATGAAGGAATATTCTGCAACAGTTCTGGGTCATTTCACCTTAAGATTGGCAAACTGAAATTCTTCTGCCTCCATCAAACTCCTTAATAGTTTTGACATCAAATTTCAATGTGATTAGAATGTTTTATCTCAGTGGCAGTTCAATGTCCCAGATCCTTCCTCTGTAAGTCTGCCTTGACTTCCAGCAAGCCCATAATTTGCTTCATTAGACAAAACCAGATCTCTACTGCTACAACTGACCACATTGTTTCATGACCCTTAGACCACAGCCCCTTAAAGATACTTTATTATCTGCATTTTCAGGGGCTCCCAGCTTATGGGGTACTTAGGAGGGAATGGATTATCTTGATTATCTGCAATTATTTCCAATACATGAGGCTGGTCACTTCAGTAGGAATGAAGAAAGATCACTGGAACAGCAGCAGCTTCTTCTTCTTGGCTTTTGTTTATTTGTTTGTTGTTGTTGTTGCTTTGGGGAGTATTTTGAGACAGGGTTTCTCTGTAGCTTTGGAGGATTTCCTGGAACTCACTCTGTAGACCAGACTGGTCTCGAGCTCACAGAGATCCACCTGTCTCTGCCTCCCAAGTGCTAGGATTAAAGGTGTGCGCCACCCACCGTCCAACCGAGCAGCAGCTTCTTTTCTCTTGTCTTCTTTGTGTCAAGCACTGGCAGTCAGTGGACACTGATCCATTTCTTTTCTGCACTCACTATGGTTGCCTTTCTCATTGAAACCCAGAGAGGAAATTGCTCTCTTGCTTACTGGAAACTGCATGGGTGGGATTTCAGGGATTCTCAGAGGAGAACAAGAATATTGGATATATCAATTATTACATTTGATGATATAGTATGCTTCCTTCACTTGAAAATTTTAAAGTCTCAAGTTATAATACTTTATCAATGGAATGTTTATATAATGTTGAGTTGCATGAGGTAGATTTTGGACTTGGAGTTCAGCCACTCAAAAAACTTTAGTTAAATATATAGATGAGTGAATGTCAAAAACTAAGATGTGTGCCAAAGTTAAAATGTTTTATCTCATTGGTATCAGAAAACAATTATATCCAAATTTGATTCTCTCCAGTTTTTTTACAACTCTCCAGATATGTAAAAAAGTATTTTTCATGGAATCTGAAGCACATAGTTTTTTCTCCTATGGTCTGAGATTTTGCTACAACACTCTTAATTAGAACTCGTTCAAGAGGACAGAAAGATGTTGGTCACATCTGTCATGTTAGTTAAACATTCAATGCACATAGATGGCATTTTGTGGATGGGTGCCCAGTTGTCCATCTTCTCACATTGGTGGTTCCCGCAGAGTGCAGCTATACTGTTCTCTTTTCATGTGTAATCCCCTGTCTCTGAGACACAGGGGAAGAGAAACACATCAACAATCCTGCTGGTGATGTATCAGAGGAGGGTACAAGGCTCGGTAGATATCAAAGAGGAAGTGGTACACAATCTGGCAAAAGCAATGGCTGGATTGAAAGGGATGCTTAAACGGAGCTCAGTGATGAACAGGAGGAAACACTTCAGGGATGTGGGACAGCATGGTACCTTGAGGGGGAAATGCAGATAGATCTCCTGGAAATGGAATGTTCCTTTGGTGCCTTCAGTCTAGTTTTTATCATTTTGTACATTTTTCCCAGAACCATATGTACACATGAGCAAACCTGGTCACTTGATAGATTTGACTTAAAATTTATTTTGCTTCTGTAAGGAAAGGTCACAGTCAACAAGACAAAACAGCTGCCCAAAGAATGGGAAGAGATATTCACCAACCCCACATTTGACAGAGGGCTGATTTCTGAAATATACAAAGAACTCAAGAAGCTAGTTACCAAAACACCAAATAATCCAATTAAAAAGTAGGGTACAGAACTAAATAGATAATTCTCAATAGAAGAATCTAAAATGACTGAAAGACACTTAAAGTGCTCAACATCCTTAGCCATTAGGGAAATGCAAATCAAAATAACTCTGAGATACTGTCTTACTCCTTTCAGAATGACTAAAATAAAAAAAAAAAAACACCAATGAAAGTTTATGCTGGAGAGGATATGGAGAAAGGGATACACTCCTCCACTACTGGTGGGAGTGCAAACTTGTACAGCCTCTTTGGAAATCAGTATTATGGTCCCTCAGGAAAATGGGAATCAGTCTACCACAAGATCCAGTAATTCCACTTTTAGGCATATACCCAAAAGATGCACATTCATACAATAAAGACAGATGTTCAACTGTGTTCATAGCAGCATTATTTGTAATAGCCAGAACCTGGAAGCAACCTAAATGCCCCTCAACTGAAGAATAGATAAAGAAAATGTGGTACATTTACACAATGGAATACTACTCAGTGGGGGTGGGGTGGGGGAGAATGGAATCTTGAAATTTGCAGGCACATGGATGGAACTAGAAGAAACCATCCTGAGTGAGGTACCCATTCACAAAAAGAGAAACTGGTATGTACTCACTCATATATGGATTTTAGACATAGAACAAAGGATTACCAGCCTACAATCCACACCACCAGAAAAGCTAGGAAACAAGGAAGACCCTAAGAGAGACATACATGGTCCTCTGGAAAAGGGGAAAGAGACAAGATCTCCTGAGCAAATTGGGAGCATGGGGCAAGGGGAATGGGAGTTAGGAGGAAGAGAAGAGGAGAAGAGGAGGGGAAAGGAGGGCATGAGGGAGCAGGAAGATTGAGTCAGGGAAAGAAGAGAGGAGAGGAAGAAAAGAGATACCATAATAGAGGGAGCCATTATAGATTAAAGAAGAAATCTGGCACTAGGGAAATGTTCAGAGAGCTACAAGGATGACCCCAACTAACAATCTAAGCAATAGTGGAGAGGCTACCTTAAATGCCCTTCCTCTATAATGAGATTGATGACTACTCTATATGCCACCTTAGAGCTTCATTCTGTAGCTGATGGAAGCAGAAGCAGACACCCACAGCTAAACACTGAGCCAAACTCCCGGAATTTAGCTGCAGAGAGTGAAAAGTGATGAGCAAAGAGGTCAAAACCAGGCTGGAGAAACCCATAGAAACTGCTGACCTGAACAAGGGGGAGCTCATGGACCCTAATCTGATATCTGGGAAACCAGCATAGAACCAACCCAGACCCCCTGAATGTGGGTGTTAGTTGGGAAGACTGGGCAGTCTATAGGGCCTCTGGTAGTGGATCAGTATTTATCCCTAGTATACTAATGGACTTTGGGAGCCCATTCCACATAGAGGGATACTCTCTCAGCTTAGATACACTAGGGAGGGCTGAGACTCTGCTCCAAATGATATGACAGACTTTGAAGATTCCCCATGGAAGGCCTCACCATCCCTGGGGATCAGAAAGGGTATGGGATGGGGGTTGGTGGGGGAACAGGGGAGGAGGGGAGGGTGAGGGAACTGGGATTGACATGCAAAACAAGATTGTTTCAAATTTAAATAAAAAGATTATCATAAAAAAATAAAAAAAATATTTTACGTCCTTGAAGTCCATTTCATATGCTTAGGCCTAAGTTATAAATATGTACCTACACAAGCCCAGTGTGTGACCCACTTGGTGTCATTGCTTGGCACCTGCATTCTCTATGTGTAACCAAAGTAGACTTGGATATCCATCCAGAAAAATGCTGGAAAAGAGATCTTTACAAATAGAACATATTTCACCAAATACAACTCCTTGTTAAATTCAACAACTTGCTCTTGTTTGTATCTCTGCTATACCAAATGGTATAACAATGACAGTTACCAACCCCAGACCTTCCTAGCTACCTGTAAACCAGGCAGAACACAATTCTGCCACCCTCTCATGGAGCCAGTGACCACAGGAACCATCCAGTTCAGCTTTGACTTTCAGGGAATGGATGATTAGGGGTCAATTTAGACAACAGCTTTATGGGTTTTTGTTGTTGTTCATATATAAAAGCAACCTTGTGAAGGGTTAGAATTTTAAGTGTCTGTGTGGTGGTTCATATTGACTGTCAACTTGATGTGATGTAGAATCACCATGGAAACAAATCTCTGGGCCTGTGTGGGAACATCTAGATTAAGTTAATATTGGTGGGAAGATGCCTTTTATGTGTGGCTATCATGAGGCTGAGGCCCAGACGGGACATAAAGGAAAGGTATGTGAGCACCAGAATTCATGTCTCTCTGCTTCCTGCCTGCAGATGGAATGTGATAAGCTGCCTCATACTCCAGCCACCATGCCTTCCCTACCATTAGGGACTGAATTTCCTCAAACTTTAAGCTGAAATAAACTTGGGTTGCTTCTTACAGAGTATTCTTTCTCAGTACCAAGGAAACTGACAGTGATTATATGCTTTAACATCGCAATAACAGATTCAGAATTCTACTTCCTCTGCTATGAATTTGTTTTCCTGAAAAGCAACCAAGTGGAGTTCAGTATCTGTGGCTAAATCATTATAGTTTAACATTCCTTTAAAAATGGACTCCAAGGAATGGGATAGATTAGAAGGTCTGCAACTCAAATGACACATGAGCGAGCTACAAGGTGCTGTTCCATGGTGGTCTGAGGGTGATGCCCATAGGCTAATATGACCAAGACTTGCTTTGCTTATTTCATACTTTTGTCCAAATTATTTGTTTTTATTACAAAAATATTTTTATTTATGGGTATATGAGTGTGTATGTATATGTGCCTGTGCTTGCAGGTGCCCATAGAGACCAGAATTGGACACCAAATCCCCCAGGCTGGACTTAGGGGAAGTTGTGAGTTTCCCAATTTGGGTGCTAGGATCCAAACTCTGATCCTCGGCAAGAGCAGCCAGTGTTCTTAACCCAGCCATCCCTCACCTCAAATTAGCTTCCAAAAAGTTTGTAAAGGGCATCTCTGAGCCGTATGCAACTTCTTCCAGAGATACTAGTTGTCTTAAAATGGATCCATTTTTCCAGTTGAGTTATCAGAGTGTTTGTGTGAATGTTTTCAAATAGAAGGCCAGGGAAGCAAAGGCAGGCTAGAGCTCATCTATACCCCAGCATGGCAGTGTAGCCTAACTGACATCCACAGGCCAGCTGGCTCCAGTGGAGGCTACAAACAGAGAGAACTGACTTCATTTCCTCCACGTTGCTACTCCCATGGATTTCACCTTTCCTCAACTCCCGGCAGTCAGCACACACACAGGGTGATTTATTTCAAATCTGTTTTTATTAATAGCTTCCCATTTTCTTGCCATTGCCCAGAATGTTAATGTGAGGGAGAGCAGAGCAGAGGCTTGAGAGGGCCTCCTCGAAGCTCCTGTTTTATAGGCAAAGGCCTTCGGAGAACATTGCACATTAAAATGCCTTCAGCAGTTAGCTCAGAAAACGCAGTGTGCTTCTGCAAGCTGGTCTAGTTCCCCTCCCTGCCGCTTTTTCTATGTCTTTTAACACTCAGATTTATCTTTCTTACAATGTTTCATCAAAATCCCTCTGTTTTTTCCTTCCCTTTCATTTCTTTTGGGAGATTTTCCATTTCCATAAGTCAATTCCTTTAGAATGAGTTTTGTGCATTTTAAATAGCAAATTTGAAAATGAACAAGATTTGGCAGCTCATGGGTAAGAATATTATTTTCACAAACACTCAGGAAATATTTGGGCGGCTGGAGGATGGAGCTTCACATTGTATTTTGCTAGGTCTTTTCAACCCAGCTTCGGTGCTTGAATTTTCTCTATTGAAATCTTGTGTTTGTCGATTGCTTTGATGCTAGCTCTGCTTGTGGCGAGAACACACCAAAGCCAGAAGATTAACTGTGAGGTCCTTGCTGTCCCCACTTGGTTTACTTGTGTGGGAAGCTGCAGCTGGGCAGACCATGTCACACAGACCAGGTGCAGCTGGGACGGAGCATGATGCTTCCTTTAGATAACCCCAGCCCAGGTATCGGTCACACAAAAGGAGTTTTGATTTGGGTTGTGACCACAACATCTTTCCCCTGATGTTAGTGGGACCTGTGTCCACACCAAGGTCCTCCCTCTCACACACGTGTGCCTCGGTTTAGGCAGCTGCTAGTTGTGTGTACTCAGTGGAGGGGGCAGGGCTGGGGTCTCATAGCCTGCATACATGGCTTTAGAAGGAAGTAAATGGGCTTGGTTTCAGTGGAGTTAATCTGATTCCTAGATTATTACTCATTAGAGCTGGGTCTAATAGAGTCCCCACTATTAGGAAGAGGCCACACATGGCAGGGAGGATGATTGATGGGCGGTGAAGAGTCAGGCTGAGGTTAGAAATGATTCAGGCTCAGACAAAAAGCTTATAGCAAAAAAATAAAAAATAAAAATAATTACCAGTGAATCCACAGCTGACCCTTGACTGAGATGTGGGGAGTTTTGTTTTTAGGACCATTTTTAAAATTGTAATAAAATACAGCTATTATAAGAATTTCCGTCTGAACCACTTTAAAGTTTCCAGTTTTACAATTAAACACTTTCTCATCAATGTACCTCCTACTTCCTGAGCCCTCACAAAGGCCAGTCTTCCTCGTCCTGCTCCTGGCAGCCATGTTTGTATGTTTTCTCTTCCCAGGACCATTTTAAGTGACGGTGCTGTTGGAGCTTTTCTAGAAGTTGCTGGAACCTGTTAAGGCACTGAAGGAAATCTCTAGGCACAAGAGAATCCAAAGGAAGATTGAATCATCAGCTACAAGCAGGGCTGGGATGAGCCTCTTTGAGGAGGCCAAGTCTCAAATGCCATCAGATCCCTGTCCTCTTCCATGACCAGGCTTCTTCCTACATGGCAACTCCATCTCCCCTCAGCAAGGTAGAAAACATGGCTACCAATATATTAGCTTCATCAGCCTGCAAAAAACAATGTCCAAGATCTGTGGTATAAATTCCTGAGTCACATGTCAGGGACTCATGTCTGATGGGAAGGGTACTATCATTGGACCAGTCAGCTGGGGCAGGTACCACCCTGTCAGAGTCCATGGAAACCATACCGGTGGGAGAGCCAGCTGACAGTGCTCCCAGCAGAAAGGGGCAGTGATGCTGAACAGATGTAACACCAGACAGAGCGCCATCATACTCTCCTCCTCTACCAGCTGTCCATAAATGTCAAAGACACTTGTGCATAGCATGGCCCTCACCCTGTCCCTGTTTCAGCCTTCTGTGGGACACCCACCCTTTGTAAATTTTTTTTCTTTTCCTTTATTTTAAATTTTAATTTTTTGGTTTTATAAGACAGGGTTTCTTTGTGTATTCCTGGCTGTCCTGGAACTTGCTCTGTAGACCAGGCTGCCCTTGAACTGAGATCTGCTTGTTTTTGACTCCTGATTCCTGGAATTAGAGGCATAAGCAACCACACCCCGCTTATTTCCATCATATCATCATCATCACCATCATCATTATCATTTTCTGGCTGTAGAGATGCTCAGAGGTTAAGAGCACTTGCTATTCTTGCAAAGTACCTGGAGTCAGTTCCCAGTACTGTCACAGTAACTCACAATCATCTGTGAACCCCAATTCCAGGGAATCTGATGTCCTCTTCTGACCAGGCATGCATGTGGTATATATATATGTGTACACCAGGTATGCATGTGTTATACATACATGTGTGCAAGCAAAGCACTCATAAACATAGAAAATATACATTAAATTTAAATGTATCTTTTTTTCTAAGATGCTAGAGATCAAGCCAGGGTTGTACATGCTGGAAAAGCAGTCTGCTGCTAAGTCACGTCCTCTTTCCTTCTAACAACAGGATATAATTAGGTAGTCATCTGCATAGCAAATGGCACATGCTCACCTGTTCACTGATATGGTGTCAAAATGTGACTTTCCTTTGTGACATTGTTGTGCTTTACAGAAGAGTCTACAACCAAAATCTCCTGAGTGACCATTGTTCCAATCTGCAGCATCAGTTGGAATTTGTGGCTTCTGGTCTCCTAGTCACCCTTCTGGAATCATCCTGGAAGCACTTGGGGCTGGAGCAACTCTCAGCTGCTGGCAAGGAGACAGAGAGGCCTGCCCCTTGGTCTCCTTATTAGCCTAATTCCCTTGTTTTGTGACATTTAGCCAGGCAGGCTCCATCTGCGTTTTTATATTGCCCAGATTATCCTTGCCTGTAAAGAACTGCCTTGGCATTTGGGCTGAGCAGATTTACACAGACAAACGCTTCATCTCCAAAGCATATTAGCTGAGGAGCAAAATCCAATTGGGTACTGGGCTTTCTTCACTGAAGGCTGGGCAGGGTGGGAACACCGATGCAGCATTCCCTCTGGTCTCCAGAGAAACTCGGTGCTCATCTGCTTCTCAAGGTAAGCCATGTGAAGCACTTGAACTAACACCACCTGGCTCGCTGGACAGCATTTTAAAGGCCATTCCCCCCCCCCCCACCACCACCACTGAGTTGCCAAAGGCATTGCAAGGGGTGCTACATTCTCTGAAGCAGTTTGACAAAGGCAGAAGGCTTTTTATCAACACTGGCGTTTTTGATTCGAGATGTTTTCCTAGACTTTCCTGTCTAAATAGTGAACTGGAATAACAGAATTTATGTCAAGGAGCTTTTCATTTGGACACAGGTTGGAAAATAGAGTGAAGAGAAAACCTCTTACAGAGTGTCAGCTACTCATGCATGGTGCCAAACACTGTGCTCAGGAAAGCATATGGTGTACACTCCACCCCAGGGGCCCCGCAGTCCACTCCAGGAGCCATTAGTGGACAGCTGTCATATCTGCCCAAAATCCATTTTCCTTACTCTACCAACAGACACTTGACTTCCTTCTGGAAACATCTTCACTTCTTTCTCAGATGGTGTCTTTTATATACTTACCTTCTGAAAAGGTCACAATCAGTCATATGCCTGACAGCTAATGTATGAGATTTTTCCTTCCTTCCTTCTGATTGGTTCATAAATGGACACATGATCCAAGGCTGACTACTGCAGTTAACTTCCAGGACTTATTTAGATTTGAACTTAGGTAAGACTCTTGTTTTCCTGTTTTTAATTTAGCTGGACAACCCAGGCCCTCCAGGAAACCAGTCCAGTAGTCCAGGGCTACAAGGACAAGAGCACACCTGGCCCCTGGCCACCTGCTTACGGTAGGAGACTTGATCAGTATCATGCTGTATGGACCACACATGAGCTAAGCCCTACTTCTCTACCTAGAGAGTGGTTCCTGTCACATATAGTGGTCCCTATATGTGGTCCCTACATCACACATACCCAGCTTCCCTACCTCAGGCATATGGCATAGGTTGTGCATTAATCAGCCTCTTTCATTGTGGTCCAAGGTTTTGGTATCATGGAAAACCTTTAAAAGTAAACACCTTTGGGTGTGTGTGGGCTCTCTTTTAGACCCCCGTGGTACTGTTCTCACTGCAGATACTAATAAACATCTTACCTCATCACTGCCCCCCCCACACCACCTTTCCTTTCTTTCCCTAAAAATCTGACATTGACAAGACGGTGATATAGCTTCTGGTACCTACACATTTCTTCATTTCACAGGGGAGGAAGCTAGAGTGCGGAGGATGAGCTGGGATTCAGATGCAAACAGCCTACTTCCAGAATCCATGCTCTGCTAGCAAGACTCATACAAACTGGGCACCTCTCATTTCCTGCCAGCAGAAACTTCCTAATCCTCATTCTAGCTCAATCTTTCAGGAACAATCCCTTCCAGAACAGTGAGTTGAGACCTATTAGAAGTGTCTGTCTATGTGCTGGGCAAATACCCTGGCTACCAGAGCCCAAGAACCACAAAAGAAGCCAACGGTCCAGTAATGCCTAGAAGGGCCTGTAACCTTGCTTGGCCTCCTAATCCCTCTGACACACTGACATCTGTATAGTATTTAAGAATGGCACATGCCAAGGCTCTTAGGCTTGTAAGCAATAGAAACTCAGTTTAAATTATCCTACTCTCAAGAGAAAACAGTTGATTCCATTGAATGTGAAGGGTAAAGATGTAGCCAGGCCCTCTGGAAGATTGGAACAGGTACAGGGCCTTTCCCCCCAAGTACTAAGAATGATTTAAAAACAAGTTTGCTTTATTTATGACCACAAACATTGCCCCAGGATCTTAAGTATACCTAGGCAAGCATTGTACCACTACACTTTAAAACTCTTTAGTTTGAGACAGGACTTCACTGAGTTGTCAAGGCTGGTTTTGAACTCACCCTGTAACCCAGATTGACTGTAACATTACTGCCTCAACTTCTTGCTTAGCTGGGGTTACAAATCAGTGCTACCAAATCCAAAGTATTGTACTGACTTTTGTATTGTTCTCTGCCTCATCTGGGTGTGGAATTCATTCTCTCTGACCCATGTGAGCAACAGGGCTGACACTGGCTCTTGTTTAACACTGAGGCCACATCTACACCCCCAGGTCCAAGTTGAAAGTACCCCAGAGAGAAGTCTTTTGTGAGTCACCCCTGTGGCTGAGGATCTGAGAACTGAGGTGACAAAACAAAATGACTCAAGAAAAAACCAAGGGAGGACTTGGTTCTGCAGCCTAGAACTCTGTAAAAACAAGTTGAGGCTTGATAAAATAGTTCAGAACTCCCTAGGGATCAACCTACCTCAAGACCCTGCAATACCATGTTGGGCATATACCCAAAGGAGGCATATTCACATCACAAGGACATTTGCTCAACTACATTCATAGACCATGTTGGGGAAACTCACAGAATCAGCTGACTTAAGTTAGTGAGAGATCACTGACCCAGGTCTGACAAATGGGGAACCTGCTTACCGAACTAGACTCCCTTAATGTAGGTGATAATGGTGGACTGGGACAATACATGAGGCCACTGGCAGTGGGTCCAAGATCTAACACTAATGCACAAACTGACTTAGTGGAGCCCATTCTAATGGAGAGATAACTTGCGCAGCCTAGACATAGGTGTGTGGCATTGGAGAGGTGCTTTGGTCCTGCCTCAATGAGATGATTGGCAGACATAGTAGACTTCCTAGAGGAGGCCTTACCCTCTCTGAGGAACAGACTGGAGGAGTGGGGCAGGTTTGGGGGAGTTGGAGGGTTGGGAGGAGAGGAAGGAAGGGAACTGGGATTGAAAAGTAAAAATTAAATTAATAAAAAATAAATTAAAAAAATTCAGAAAAGCACGTACTTCAGAATGGATTATTCCAGCATCCAAGGGAAATGTTTTGACTAAGGTGACCCAGAATGCCACCTTCAAATTTTCCTTTCCCTGGTTAGAATTAGCAGTGCAGCCCACACTCCCTTGACCTACCAAAGGGAAAATTGCTTTAGAAAATACAAAGATGTAGATTTCCTACTGGGAAATGAAGGCTCTGAGACCAAGTTCCTTCTGTTTCTAAACTTTAAAAGGAAAAAAAAAAAAAAACAACAACAACAACAGAAACAAAGTGTTGAATCAGATAGATCTTCTCCATGCTCTCTCATGCCTTATTTTTGTTGTTATTGTTTCTTTGTTTGTTATCTGATATGGGCCAAGATGGCCTCAATTTCATTATCTCCTACCTCAGTCTTTGGAGGGTTGGGATGACAGGTATGAGCCATCTACATCTGATATTAATTGTGAAAAATAGGAAATGGCCCAGTTGGTTTTCCAAAGGCACTGTTATCTTCTATTTAGTTCTCTGCACAGATGCCAGGCTAATCTGAAAAACAACAACAGCAGCAGCAACAACAACAACAACAAAAACCCAAAACCAAACCAAGAGCAAGCAAGCTCCTAGTTGGCTATGATTCCCTGCTCTGTGAGGCATGCCTAAGCCACACTCATCTCTAACTCCTCCATCTGGCTTTAAGCCTTCAAAGTTTTGTGTTAATTTTCCTTCCTGCATCTTCATCTTTCTTCCTTTTAACTTACCCTAGATATCTCCTGTTGAAAGCTTGGTTCTGCATTCACCTGTGTGGAAGACTATCTAACATCACAGAATATTCTAGTCATTTCTTGTCTGCTCTCTGATTTATTGCCACCTTTTCCCTGTTCTGTTGTATCTGCAGAAATCTGGGGCAAACCCCATCTCCCATCTTCCTTGCTTAGCAGTCTCCAGGCAGGTGCATTCAATGGAAGAGAAAGGCCAGAGGATATCTCCAAGGAGTGGTCTTCTGGTCGTGGCTGCCTCCTCCAGAGATAGCTCTGTCTTCTTGTCTTTGCTGATACTAACTTCTCTGCTGCTTTACCAACCCTGTGTGGCTTCCCAGCTCTTTTGATGCATCCCCGTATTAAGTATTCACCATCCAGCCACTGATAGGAATTCGTTTTTCTTGACTGGAGCACATCTGGAAACAAGAGTGCAATCTAAAGGCATTTTCAGGGTTGGATAGATTACCCAGTAGTTAGAGGACTTGCTGTTCTTGCAAAAGCCCTGAGTTTGGTTCCCAGTACCCACATCAGGAAGCTCACAACTGTCAGTAACTCCAGCTCTGGGAGGTCTGAGATCCTCTTGTGAACTCTGAAGCTCTCTGCATGCACACACACATGCATGTAATAATAATCAAGTAACTCCTTTTTAAAGGCATAATGATTTTATCTACTCTTCTTCCATAAATGACATTGTTTCAATAGCATCACTTAATTTTCAAAAGGCAACACAGCCAGTTATATGAAATAATAAACAACAGAGTCCCCTTCTCATCCCAGTACTTTGTTTAGAGTAAAGGAAGATACTGTTCCAAAGCTATGTAAATGCATTTCTATTTATACATGTTTGTGCTAATGGGAGAGAACCATACATATAGCTCTGAAACTTTGTATTCACTTGACAGTATGTTTTGGACAGCTTTCCTTAACTGTACATATAAATATATTTCAGCCCCTTTTCATTGGTTATCTGGAGTCTCCTTTTATGGAGTGCTAATTTATTAAATTGGTCTAGATGGATAAATATTTATGGTGCTTTGTATAGCCTGCAATTATAAGCCTATCTATTATATAAATTACTTTGTATATTGTTATGAGCTCAATAAACTTTGAAAAGAGTTGTTAAAGTGGGGAGCTAAGGAGATGACTCAATTTATGAAATGCTTATCCTGCAAGCATGAATGTCTGAGTTCAGATCCCTAGCACATATGTAAAAGCCTAGTGCTCAGGGAACAGGCAGTCAGTGCCTAGGAGTCCCTTGGTCAACCAGTCTAGCTGAAGTCATGAGCTTAGGTAAAGTGAGAGACACCATTTCACTAGATAAGGTGGGAAGCAAGAGAGGAAGACACCAAGAATTGACCTCCGCCCTCTATACATGTGCATGCAAGGGCAAACACACACTGGCATACAGGCAAGTGCACACACACACACACACACACACAGACACACACACAGACACACACACACATGCACGTGTGCACACACATACACATAACACACACACACACACACAGAGAGGTGTAAATTTTTGTGAATTAGACAAGATCAAACTGGCTTTCAAAGAACCTGTCCTGTTTTATTTTGTCTCCAAGACCATTTGTAGGTATTGTTTACCCCTAATCTTTACAACCAGGTTATTGGAAGTTTTTGATTGCTCATCTGGAAGCTGAAAAATGCTGCCTCATATCCAGCCCTGTCTCTGTCATCATTACTAATGAGTGATAGGAGATGTCATTCTGTAAATATGTTTTTCTTATTGCTTAATGAATAAAGCACTGTTGGCAAATAGGAAGGCAAGACAGGCAGGACTAGAAGACAAGGAGGATTCTGGGAGATGTAGTGGGGAGAGTCAAGATGTAGAGACTTGAGAGAAGAGGTCCAGACCCTCTCTCTGATAGAAATGAGTTAATATTTAAGATGGAGCTAGCCAATAAGAAATGCTAGTAACAGGCCAATAGCTTTATATCTAATACAGTATCTCTGTGTGTTATTTGGGACTGACGCAACTTGAGGACCAGACTGGCAGGGAAAACTACTCGTAACAAATGAGACCTATTCTTTTTGAGGGCTTCCATATGCCAATGCCTGTGCTGAGCTTTATGTGAATTTTCCCCAAATTTAATAGTCTTACAGGGCATATGGCTTCCTTACTTTGCAAAGGAAGAAACAGAAACTAAGAGACTCCCAAATTCTGGGACGTTTAAAGCCCCCGAGCTGGGATTCTATAAGAACATATCCCCTGAGGTTCTGATCTTTTACACTACTGAATTATAGTTGAGCAGGAAGGTTAATCTTCTCTTCAATATCGCTCTCTGATTCTTTGGTCTCTTAGAGGTAAGGATGATGTCTTACCCTGGTAGCCAAGTGAATGAATTATCAGATATAAAATCAGACAAATATTTATTTAATGACTTATGTGTAGTAAGTGTTTGTGTATATGTATATAGGTATTCTACACATATGCTTGGTGCCAGAGGGTGTCAGAAGAGGGCACTGGATACCCTGGAAGTGGTGTTAAGGTGGTTGTAAGATTCTGTATCGATGCTGGGAATCAAACTCGGGTCTTCTATAAGAACAAGTGCTCTTAACAACTGAGCCATCTCCCCAGTCTCCTAAATTAGAATTTTTTAATGGAACAGAATGTTTTTCCAATAGAAGTTTGTTAAGTTGTGAGATACTTTGTAAGCTGTTTATTTCCTTCCCATGGCAGCATGATCATAACACTTGGTACAAGTCAGGGATTAAAAAGTATTTGCTGGGTGAGCCGATAAAGGATGGAGTCCAGGCTGTTGAGCAGCCTTCTGCCTCTGAAGAGGACCAATGGACTAGAAGACTGGAACCCACTCAGCCCCAATGTGTCCCCAAGTATCTAGTGCTGGTTTCCCGAGACCTGTCATTTATGGAACTTATTTGATGTCTTTTAGTAATCAAGCAGAATTCACACAGAGCCTAAGTGCCTCTTGCTGGAGAGACTGTGCAGGCGAAGGGCATGTCACAGGGTGAGGGCAAGCCACAGTTCTTTCAGAACTGTTTCTGATTAGGCACTCCTGGAGAGGTTGGAAAGCAGCAACCTATGCTGTGCTGATGAGGTCAGCCCTTCTGGAATCCTGGACCCATTCAAACTGCCAAGAAACCACTGATCATAGATTTACTTAAGCTTAAAAATATGTCTTCAGCTTCCTCTTCTGCCCAAGTTGAAAAAATGCCATAGCGCTAGCACCTTTTTGAGTCTTTTCTGAAACAGTATTCTTGGGGCAGGGAGGTGGCTTTCTCAGGCTGGATATGTAGCATCATCTCACGGTGAATATAGAATCTGAATAGAAATTATCTCCAAAGCCTTGGCCTAGGAGGATGCCAGTAGCATCCAAAGATCTCACTGGTGACCACACACAACCTGCTGTGCCCATGTTTTGGCCTCTCCATTTTTGTTTTTAATCCTGTTTAATACAAATGGCCCTATGGGTTTGGGGAAGGCATACTTGCAGCCTTTTTAATTTGGGCCAAATAAAGGAGAAATTTGTTTCTTATTTCACCAGCATTTCTCTCTTCTGTGAAGTAGATTCCAATGCATGTAAGTGGCTGTATCCAATGTATTGGGATTTGGCAAGAGACCCAGGTGACATGAAGATATGGTGTTTCCCAATATCTGTATTTAGTCTTTTATTACATGAGAATTCATCCACTTGTGCTATTGTTTTCTTTGTACATCATATGTATTTTTGCCAATAAAATTTCCTCTGTTCCCAGAAGAAAGTGGTACTTTGTTCACAGTTCTGACATCAGTGCTCCACTGGGCAAGAGCGCCCTCACCCAGATTTCAATAATCAGTCTTGGTCCCCTGAAATTCCAACTAATCAGCTCCAAGCCAGAGGGTCTCAGCATCCTCCTTGGGTTTGATAATTTGCTGGAATGGCTTCAAAGATGCAGGAAGTCACTTAGGATACCACCAGGAATGGCATGGGACAAAGTACATAGAGGCAGGTGGGGTTTGGAGCTTCCATGCTCCCTCTGGGCTCATTAAGTCTAATTGTTTAAGTGTTTGTAGACTTTGCTCTCCAGCATCCCTCTGTCTTTCCTGGAGGTGAGGTGTTCCTCCAGAGGCTATCTAAGGTCCCCACTCAAATACATATCATTAGCATAAACTCAAGCATGAGAATTGGTACTCCTTATAGAAAGCAAAGACATTGTTAATATTCAGGAAATTCCAAGGGCTTAGGAGCTCTGTGGCAGGACAGAGGATACAAACCAAATGTATTTATCATTCTTTATTCTCTTGGGCACTTCTGACCTGCTGCCTTGTCTTGCTTGTGTCTGCACATTCATAGTCTGGGCTGCCATATTTGGTTAACCTTTCCTCTGAGGTAAACACTTGAGTTGTTCCCAGGTTTTGCTATTATCAACAGTATTATTTATGCTAAACCTCTTTGGGCATCTTATTTTCCACTCCATTCTGATGAATCTGCTTTGATGAAGATGAAGATGAAAAAAACAAGCCAATGTGTTTTAGGACAGCGTGAGATGTTTTGATTAGCCAGAACCCTAAGGGACTCATGGTGCTTTTTAAAGTCTCCCCTCTCCCTTGTTGATTTATGCGAATTCACCTCTGTAGTTCTTGACAGTTGAGAATCAATTTTACAACCATATCATAAAAACTGGAGGCAACAAAATAAATTATGCTGAACAGCTTCCTTTAAGTCAGAGATTTAATACTAGTAATAAACATACAGAATGATTCACTAGCTGAGTGCAAAGATGACTGAGAGAAGAGATCTTCAGAGACTAAAAGGCAGTGTTGACATTTAACCAACAGTGTAAAGCTGAGAGAGATCAAAGGGACTTTGAAATTACAGTTCCATATGGCTGCTGTTAGAGAAAAATCTTCAGGGACTCTTATCATGTTCATTAACAAATACGTGTAATAAAAAAATATTATCATGTAATGAAAGAGAGAAACCTTTGATTGTGAAGGTAGACATGCCATTGCTGTGTCCACATCAAAACAATGACACGTGTGTCTCACTGCAGAGAATGTAATGTCTAGCCTTTTCTCATCAAATTATAAAAGGAGATTGGTGATTACTTGATAAAATGCTGACAGGAAACTACTTTTAGCAAAACAAATGTCCTCAGCAGTCAGAGAAGCAGGTTTTGATGAGCAAAGCATTGCTGTGTTAGAGTACAGTAAGCAACAGGCAGCATGCCTGGATAGGCTGATTGACAGCTGAATTCTGGATAAAGGAAAACAGAAACAATCACAGGCTTCAAACATGAGAATTCCTACCAGGGGATCTAGAGTAAGATTTCATTTCTGAAACATGACATTTCCTTCATGGGGATTCTGCCTCTGAGATGCAACTCAAGTTAACAAAAGAGAAAGTAGCCTCCACCCTAATGTTCTGAGGTCAAATTCAATTAGACTGTCCCTCTGCATCCAAAATTTCCGTGGTTTCTCCTCTGAGGCTGGCCCTGCCTGCAGCTTACCAACCATGCCAGCAAAGACTTTCCTGCCAGTTAAGTTGTTTAATGCCTCATGCCTAGGTGCCTTTGCTGGAAAACTTTTTCTCCCCTTTGTGCGATCATGCCATCTTCATTTTAATGGCTATAAACTATCTTTTGCTTGCACAGCAGAGCCAGCAGCTCTTGGTAAGCATTTGTGTGGTGGTGATACACCTTTGAATTGTGTACTCTCATAATGTGTTATAGTTTGAATCTGTAATGTCCCTGACAGGCTCATCATTCTCCTCCATGGCAATGTTCTCGGGTAGAGTAGTGGAAAGGTTGATGTAACAGTGGAGCCTCATTCGTTGATGATTCTTAGCTGAATGACTAGTTGGGAGATGGTAGAAATGTTAAGAGTTACAACCTAGCTGGAGGAAGTAGGTCTTAGAGGTGTGTGTGACTTTACATGACATATTTTGCCCACAGACACTTCCTTTTACTCTCTCCACTTCCTAAAAATTAAGAAATTTACCAAATGCTCCCTGATATGATGGTTTGCTTTGACATAGTCCTCAAGTGTAGCAATATTGATTTCTTCCCAATCCCCAAATAATCTTGGCTTTTTATTCCAGAGGTTTAGATTTAGTCTCAAATGTCCAGGTACCAGTTCCTTCAACAGGGCTGGAATTGCTATGCTTGAAAGCAGAAATGGCATAGACCAAGCTATCACTTTCCTGTGGACATTATTCATTTGATTCTTATTACTTACCTTTTGTATCCCTTTTACACTCGAGGAAAGCAAGCTTCTGAAATGTGATTTGTCAAGACCACACAGACTGCACTCAAAGAAGCCAGAATTTGAATGCATGTAGACTCAAGCCCAGTGTTTCTGCCAATCTCACTAGTCACAAAGGAAGCTAGGCTGCTGTACAGACACCAATGGGTAACTTTTATTGAGTTTCTTTGTACCAGAATCTTGTGATAAGGGCTTATTAGTGCATCATTTTTTTTTTTACCAAAACTTATCAAGAAAATAGTACCACTGGTTCCATTTTATGAAGGAAGAGCTAGAAACTAGGCTGGGGGGCAAGTCAAACAGGATCAGTCAGAACCACTGGGCTGTGGCTTTTTCCAGTAAGAGGGATAGGGTATGGTTCTAGTGCTCCTCAAAACTCCTGAGGACATGGTGTTCTATATCAAATTAACTCCCCAATGGATGTAAGTCTAACTCCCGCTGACATTTGCTTAAAGTGGTGCCCCTTGGGCAGAGATGCGGAGTGCACAGGCTGTAGCCTAGGAACACAAGGCACATGTGACGTAAGTCCTGAGAACACAGCCCGAGATTCTTTGACTCTGAGGACACACTGTCCAAACATGCAGGCTGAGCTGCTGCTTTGGATCAAGCCCTGTGTCTCATTTTTTGAATGAAATTCTGTTCCTCAAAGCAAAATGCCGAAGTGGAATTTAAAGATTTCTCTTGAGACCCGTGAAAAAGGAAAGCCAAATGATTAAAGGTTGGGACCAGTGAGGATTGTGGAGAAAAACCGATGCAAAGATCTAGAGATGAGACCTGAAACATTGAAACAGCCAGAAGAATGCAGAGGCAGTACCTACATGATGTAGGTGGAGGAGAGGGCTTTCTAAATAGCCAACAATGGACAAGTAGAGCCTCATAAAACTAAAGTGTCTGCACAGCTAAAGGAATAGTCAATAGAGTGAAGAGGAAACCCACAGAAAGGGAGAAAATATTTACCAGCTGTTCATCTGACAGAGGATTACTATCCAGAATGTACAAAGAATCATACAAAGAAACAAAATACCACAACTCATTAAAACAAACAAACAACAAAAAATGGGTTACTGTTCTGAACAGAGAGTTCTCAACAGAAGAAATAAAAGTGACTAAGAAACACTTCAAAATGTTCATTGTCCCTAACAATTAGGGATATAAAAATCCAAACAATTTTGAGATTTCATCTTACCTCAGTGAGAATGTCAGAGACCAACAAGTACCCAGCAACAAATGCTGGAGAGGATGTGGGGGAAAGGGATCTCTCATCCACTGTTGATGGGAATGCAAACTGGTACAGCCACTCTGGAAATCATTCTCAAAAAGCTAAAAGCAAAGCCACCATAAAACCAGCTATACCACTCCTTGGCACGACCCAAAGGGCTCAGCATCCTACTCCACAGATATTCTCCTCAGCTGTGTACATTGCCGCCCTATTCACCATAGCTAGGAGATGGAAATGGAAACTGATGTCCATCAACTTAGGAGTGGATGGATAATGGAAGCATGATACATATACAGTGTGGAATACCATTCTGCTGGAAACAGAAATAAAATTGTGAAATAGAATTATATAAGCTTGCACAAAGCTTGGTAACTTGAACCCAGAAAGACATTCTCATCTATGACTCTTAACTCCCAATCTCTAGATATAAGTACATAGTCTGAAGCCAACTGTAGAACCAGAAAGGTAAAAAGGGACCATAAGGGGGGTACTAGAGAGGAGAATAACACGATACAGATGCTATGAGGGGGAAGTAAGGAAAGTTAAGTAGAAGGGGGAGTGGTCAGTACAGAAGGAGGGGGAAAGAGGAGTATAAAATAACAATAAGGATGTCTGGAAAAGCCATAAGGAATTATATTATTATTTATTTACCAAAGACTACAAATAATACAAGTCTGTATGTACTTATAAAATATAGAATTTAAGTGAAAATTTCCCACCTGGGATGAGAATACTCCCACAAGAGCCATAGGTTCCCTGACAAAACCCCAACAGCAAGCTTGACAAGCTCACTGTGGACTTGGTGGTCGGAGAAGTCCAAGAGACCCTCAAAGCATTAGTGGCTATTGCTGTTGCCCTTGGTTATCTCACAGGGTGCAGGGTAGGGCCCTGTCGTGAAGACACCATGTACTTTGGACACAGGATCCAGAGGACTTGAGCTGGATCAGGCCAGAAAGCTCCTCCTGATGACTAGCTTTCTTGGGACCAGAAAGTTGCCTTGGTGACTGTGCTGATTTTTTGTTTTGTTTTGTTTTGTTTTGTTTTGTTTTGTTGTCAATTTGACAGAAGCTAGAGTCATCTGGGAAGAGGGAACCTCAACAGGAAAATGCTCCCATCAGACTGCCTTTGGGCTCGGCTGTCTTGAGTTCTGTAAGAAAGTAGGTTGAGCAAACCATGAGGAGCAAGGCAGAAAGTGGTGTTCCTCTATGTTCCTGTTTCACTTCCTGCTTCCAGGTTCCTGTCTGGAGCTCTCCTGTCCTGGCTTCCCTTCATGGCTGACTATAAACTGGAAGATGGAATAAGTCCCCCATCCCCAAGTTGCTTTTGATTGTGGTGTTTATCATAGCAATAGAAACCAAAGTAGGAAAGTGACTAAGTCCTGCCAGGAGCCAAACCCTTGAGTGGAAGCTTTCTCCAGCTCTGTACCACTCAAGCCCCGTGTCTTTTTGTTGCCCTCCCCCAAATTTCTTAGATATTTCAAACCTTTGTCACTGATAGACTTGGCATTTGGCTTAAGCTTGCTGTAATTTTTAGGGTCACCCTTTTACATTAAGGGGCCTGCGAGCTCTGTCTGAGGCTGGAATTCTGTCCATTAAGTGGCTTTGCTTTAAGTCTACCCAGCACCGATCCCCACCACACCAATTATGCCACTTCACGGCGATCTCTGCCCCATGACTCTTGTCTTCCTCTTCTTCTCCATTCGTCTTCTCACTTCTCTCCCTCTGCCAGCCAGAGTTTAAAGTAGAACCCGATGTCTCCACATTCCCCCTTACCTGTCCTTCATAAGCACCCACAGATCGGAGCCACATTGGAATCTGATCAGCTGCTTATCCCATGGCTGCACGTGCTCTGAAATCACCCAAGCAGCCTCGTGGGTATAGAGAAGACTAAACCACAGAACCTCTGTATGCTGAGTGCTGAGCTATAGAAGTGACTGCTGATGTTAGGGTAATTGAGTCTGAAAGAGACTGAAATAAAGGGATATCAAATATTTATTGGAGAAACAATCATTGAATATTAAGAAGGTAGAGGGCCAACTCGGTCTTCTGTCTTGGGGCACTGGAAGCCGCAATCAGATCTCTGACTACCACCCAAGAGAGGGAGCACACTTCTCTCTGCTTATCAGCCCACATGTAGCACCTCAGACCACGCCCTAAGGACTGGTACCCTAAATGCTATTGGCTGAATGTATTCCCACAACACCTGACTCTATCATCTTTCTGACCATTTCCCACCTGCCACCCTAAGATCCCTCTCTCAGGAACACAGTTGAGAAGGATTTCTGTAGGTTTGGCTTCTCAGGGAAGGGAAATTCCTCCCGAGGGTCTGGCTTGCTGATAGTGAATGAACTCTCTTTGGATCTGTATTAACCAATGAAGTTTAGCCAGCAGAAGGCAGTGAAAATCAAACAGCATCAGCAGGTTCTTTTATCTTCCCTGAAATAATTTACTCTTCCTCTAATGCTGCCAATAGTTCCCCTCCCTTCTGCTCCCCCATGAAAGAGCTATGGGACCTGCATCCACCTGGCCTTTCTTTGAGTATCACACTTCATGTGACTCCCTTTTATTTACATGTCAATAATTTGTATTTATTTTTTTCTTGCTTACTTGCCTATTGTCAACATGGTTCAGCAGACTCAATTACTGAACTTTCAGAAGAGAGAAATGACTGTCCCTTGGTACCACTGGAATCTCATAGTCCAATCTCAACTGTCCAGAAAACTGTGCTCGACCATCGTGTTCATGTTCCTCTTATTTTCAAACATTTTCTGTTTTCTTAAATGTCAGGTTCTCTTGCTTCTTCTCTTATTGTGGAACCTTGCATCCAATATGCAAATGCCCAGTGCATCCCCCTGTGCTCCAGGCCCCATGCTCCTCCAGCTACCCAGGAATTTTGCATAATCAATACGTTTTTCGTGGCTCTTTCTCATAAGGGTTGATATACGCTCACGTTTTGCCCATCACAGAAGTAAACTTTGAGCTTCTCCTTTCTCTTCTTGAATTTTACTGTTGTTGGAGTTTTAAAATAGTTTCTTCGTGCTTACCTTCCCCTTATATGCAGAACATAAAGACTGCTATCATGAGAATAGATTTTGAAAGGACTAAGATTCAGCTAGGTGGAAACTCTATAAGGATGTGCCTGCCATTCTTGTTATTTTAAGTTTTCTGGCATATGAGCTAGTGAATGCTGCTCCTGTGGTGTTTGCATGTTCCTCCTCAGTTTTCCCACCTCCTACTCTTTTCTCAGCCCACTCCAATCTGGTTTCTTCCCTTGAGGCTCTGCCGCTGACCTCCATGTTGTTGGATGTAACCGACATCTCTCAATTGTCAACCCACTGGTTTCCTTGGCTTCTTCATCTTGGTGTGATCTTTGCTGGTCTAACTGTTCCTTTAGGCTTCCTTTCCAGTTTTTCATCCAGAAACACAAGGTTGCTAAATCTCTTTTGTCCACTGGATTGTTATTGAGAAGCACTTGGGAGATTATTAAGGCACACCACACTGACAGGTGTGTTGTGGGGGCCTTTCCAGAGGGGATTAACTAAGGAGAAAGGCCCTCCCTGAGTAGGTAGTACCATCATCATCTCAACCTGGCTGCTGTGGGAAACTGGAGAGCCTCTATAGTGCATGCATCCTCTACTTGATTGCTGCCTGCCACACCCTTCCCCACCATGGTGGCTGGAAACCTAGGAAACCATGAGCTGAATAAACCTTTAAACTTTTAAACTTCTTTTTTTGCCAAGTATCTTGTCATAATGACAGGAAAACTAGTTCAGCCCATCATTACTTGTTGTCTCAAATATCTCCACAACCTCTATTTGTTGGTGTCTTTCAGAGATTAGTGTGGACGCCCCTGCTGAATTTTGCACATGCCTCAAACAAACTTAAACATTTCCAAAACTTTAGTCACTAGAATTCTAAATACCCAGCCCAGGCCTTTGTTCTGAACACTAGGCTTACTTATTCAACAGCCTTTGCCATAGCTCCAAACATACATACTTTAAATAAGTCTTGACTAGAATGGGGTTAGAATTAAATGAGGAGTTTTCTATCCAAACCATACCTACTTCAATCTTGATATACTTAAAAAATGGCACTGCCACCCACATTGTTTCTCAAGTCAATAACTTATGAGTCAGGTGCTATCCGTTCCCAACCTTGGATTCAAGCAATCACTGAGTCCTTCTGATTCATTTTCTTATATTTCCCTCAAATAGCTTTTCTTCTATTCATTACCCATGACAGCATGTTAATTTAGGCCAATGGTATGTTTTGTCTGAAATACTTCAATAGTCTCTGTATCACCTGGGGAATAGCTTTAAGACATGAACATCACTTTGTTTCCACGTAAAGGGATTTAATCCAGGAAATAAGGTTGTGCTTTTCTGAGGGACAGGGAGGCTGAGTAAGAGCTAAGGTTCCTAATGACGTCCCAAACAAAGCCACAGAAGTGACTCAGCGGTAGAACTGATAGCCTACCAGAATGATGCTTTTAAAAGCCTAAGATCGATGCTGAAATTCTCCTTAACCTCCATCATGTTTCAAATTGCTTTAAAACTGCGCTCAAAACGCCTCTGCACTGCAGTGAGCATTGTGTTTACCATGTGTTTGGGGTGAGCCCAACTTTGGTTAAGTGATCTTTGTGGGTTATTTCATTTAATTCTCAGAACGAAATTGGGAGTGAGGTACATTATAGTAGTTTTACAGATGAGTCAACTATGATTTAGAGACATTAATTTGTGCAGGGTCACCCACTTAGGAGACAAGGCAATCAGACTTCCCGACTCCATGGCACATTCACTCAGCATGCCATGTTACTGTCTCTGTCTTGGCAGATGCTAATGTCTCCAGAATCTTTTCTTCCCACAGCCTTTCCTATCCTCTATGTTCTGTCAACCCCCCCCCCAGTTCTCCAGATGCTTTCTTTTGTCTCTAATGTTCACATTGATTAGTGCCTGTGTTTGCCTGTATATGTTTGCACTATAGACATGCCCGGTACCCAAGGAGTGCTGAAGATGATAGTTGATGCTAGGAAACTAGAGTTACAAATGGTTATGAGGTGCCATGTGGATGCTGGGAATCAAAGCAGGGTCCTCAGAAGAGCTTCGAGGCTGTTAGCTCCCACCTCTTTCCCTCCTCTTTTTTCCTAGCTATGTGTAACTAGCCCCTGGGGAAACTACATACTATGTCTCCTTCTCTGGGAAAGCATCCTCTTGACCAGCCATCTCCTCACCATCCACTGGTCTGAGTCTCCTGTGCTGCATGTCATACACATGGAACATCTACTACTGTAGCTAAATAATCATGTAACCCTGGCCCCACAGAGCTGTACAAAGGCTGATAGGCAGGCTGCACTGTATTGAGTAGTTCTTCAGTCATTGTGACTGAACACCCGACATAAACGACATGAAGGGGGAAGGGTATTCAGTCTACAGCTGTCAACTCTGTTGATTCTTTGTTTTGTTTTTGTTTGTTTGTTTTGTTAATTTTTAAAAGTATTTTCTTATTTTACGTATCGATCCCAGTTCCCTCTCCCTCCCATTCTCCCATGCTCCCCGATCCCCCCTCCCATCCTTTCCCTACCCACTCCACAGGGAGGGTGATGCCTTCCAGGAGGGATCATCAAAATCTGTCAAGTCATTTGGAGTAGGGTCTAGGCCCTCCCCCCTGCCTCTAGGCTAAGGGAATGTCCCTCCTTGGGGAATGTGCTCCCAAAGTCCTTTCCTGCACCAGGGATACATCCTATTTCCACTGTCAGAGGTCCCTTAGACTTCCCAGGCCTTCTAACTGAGACCCATGTTCAGGGGATCTGAGTCAATACAATGCTGGTTTCCCAATCTGGGGGTCCATGAGCTCTTCCTTGTTAAGGTCAATTGTCTCTGGGTTTTGGCAGCCTGGTCTTGACCCCTTTGTTCATCACTCCTCCTTCTCTGCAACTGGATTCCAGGAGTTCCACTCAGTGTTTAGCTGTGGGTGTCTGCTTCTGTTTCCATCAGCTACTACATTAAGGTTCTAGGGTGGCATATAAATTAGTTATCAATCTCATTATCAGGGAAGGACATTTAAGGTAGCCTCTCCACTGTTGCTCAGATTGTTAGTTGGGGTCATCCTTGTAGATCTCTGGACATTTCTCTAGAGTCAGTTTTCTCTTTATACCTATAATGGCTCCCTCTATTATCATATCTCTTTTCTTGCTCTCCTCTATTCTTCCCCTGACTCAATCTTCCTGGTCCCACATGTTCTCCTCTCCTCCACTTCCCTTTCTCCTAATTCCTTCTTGTCCCTTTGTCCTTCTGTGAGAGACCTTGCATGAATATCTTAGGTTCTTCCTTGTATCCTAGTTTCTAGTATCCTAGCAGACTCTGTTGACTCTTGACCTGTGGTTAGCAGAAGCACTGTGGAGACCGTAGCAGGTGGGAACAAGTCTCCTCACACAGGACTAGAAGCAGACAGGAAGGGGCCAGGGCAGTCCCTGGGACTGTCTCCCTCCTGCTCTGCCCGTCCTCTCAGACTTTGCACTTCCTCCTTGAACAGTGCTCCAGTTAGGAAGATAACTATTCGTGACACTCTTGAGGAGCAAGCCTGTGGAGAGGAGTTCACAAATGAACCATAACACTATACTCCTGTCCCCGCAAAGCTCATCGCTCTGCTCATAATGCAAAAGGCATTTATTCCATTTCTAAAAGCTACTGAAATCTTTTGTTTATTTTGAGATGGGGCCTCAACATGCAGCCCTGGCTGGGCTGGAACTTGCTATATAGACCAGGCTGGCCTTCAACTTGTGGTAATCCTTCTGTGTGGACACACTAAGTGCTGGGACCACAGGCTTATGCTCTCATACCTGGTTACAAAGTCTTAACAATCCCAACATTGTTTAAAAGCCAGAATTCAAAGTCTCCTCTGAGACTCAAGGCAAACTCTGAGCTGTGAGCTGCTGTAAAACAACGACAACAACAACAAAAAGTTGCATACTTACAACACATACTTCACTGTGAAGTGGGAGCAAAAATTCCCACTTCCAGTGGAGGAATGGGTGTGTTGAAAGGATAAATGGGACCAAGGCAAGACTGCAACACATCATGGGACATTAAATCCTGGAGCTTCACGTCTGGCTTCTGAGTAAGCTGTGAGCTCTGGTAGGCTCTGATAGACCCACTCATAGAACATTGCCATATGCAACCCTCATGGCTCTCCCTTCTGCAGGCTCTACTTGTTGCTTAAAGCTTTCTTTGTCAGCCTTTTCTACATCCAGGGATCTTGACTGCATATTTAGCCTTTCCTTCACAACTTCAAGGATTACCCCCATCAGTGGCTGCCTGCAGGGATCCTGACCTGCCATGCACCACTAGATTTACCAGACTTTCTAGTGAAAGCACAACACCATAACTCTTGTATTATGCATTCCTGCAAAAACCAGCACTGTGTAGATAACACCAAGATATGCTACCACCTTTTGTGGTCGCTGGGCATCTTTGTATCACAGCTGCAGTAACCTGTGAGTACCTGGGCAGCAGAACCCAAAGAAAGCTTTTTCTTAGGGGAAACTGAGTAAGCAAAGAACTCTGGAATTCTCATCTCAACAAAACCTTTCAAATGAGTTAAAACCTTTGACCTTGCCATGTGGCTTCCAGCCAATTTCTGAGATCCTCCCATGCTTCTTTCCCCTTGTCCTGATGCAAAGTAGTTGGCTGAATTCCAGTGCTGTCAATCTTTAGAAACTACACCTTCTCATCTTTACATGTTCCTTATACGTGTCTGCTAGTGTATTATCTCCACTCTGTCCTCCACCCCTGATGCTCACTCTTCTGCAAGGCAGTCTTTTGTTTTTTGTTTGTTTGTGTTGTGCCCAAAGTCAGGATCTCCAAAGATTATGGCGTCTGCTTGGTCCTTCCATTTGTTTGTTTTCAAATCTTCTTAAAGTATTTTTGTTTAATTCTTTTTCCATATTTCAACTTTCTTGCTTATTTTTTTTTCTCCATATTTTGAACTTCAGCTTCCAATTTACTTTTTTGTTTGCTCTGGAGACTGTCTTTGTCAAAGTCTTGAATAGATTTCTTTAATTCATGCATTTATTTGTTTGAATCACCTGTATCAGCTATTCCATTCCCAACCTATGGGTTGTGTCCTTCTTAGGGGTGAAAGAACCCTCACAGGGGTCACCTAAGGCCATCAGAAAACACAGATATCTACATTATGATCCATAACAGTAGCAAAATTTCAGTTATGAAATAGCAACAAAATAATTTTATGGTTGGGGTCACATAACGTGGGGGTTGGATTGTAGCATTAGGAAGGCTGAGAACTGCTGCTCTAAATGGTCATTGATTCTTCACGTATTTGATGTTATTTCACTTTGAACTATGGGTATGTGCATGTCCATGTGAGAGTCTATGTGTATGAGTACAAGTGTCTTTGGAGGTCAGAGCCAGACACTGCAGCCTTTTCAGCTGGAGCCACAGCAGTTGTGAGACAATGGGTGTTTGGTACTGAAGTCTGGTCCTCTGGATGAACGGTACATGCTCTTAACTACTAGGCCATCTCTCTGGTCCTCATCAATTCTAAGACTCTGAATCCATTCTCAGACGTTTCTGCTGTCTCTGTAGTTCAGATCCCCTTACAGGGGAGCTGGATGGTCAGAGATGGGACATGGGTGGTAGGTATGTCGCATTCTTTATCACATCTCTTGGAGTGGCGTTGTCTTTCAGTTTTGACTTGCCTTTCTTCTAAGCCTAGTGGGATGCTTCCCCCTCCCCCCACTGTGACTCTCTTTAAAGCAATGTCTGCATGGAGTTCAGGTACGGGGATTGATAAAACTTAGTGCTGATTTTCCAATGGAGTCACTGTGGTCATCTCATCTTGGCTCTGTGTCAACAGGACTAAAGTGAGGGCTGTATGTAGATATCAAGGTAACCAGATAAAGTAAAAACCCTGATCATTCTTGGATTCTAGCACATACACGCACGCACACACACACACACACACACACACACGAACAAATACGTATATATACTCACAACCTGGCTAATCAGCTACCAATAACCATGCCACATCCTAAACATGTTAAACTAACTTAAAATTTCCTCTGTGATCTTAACTAATCTGTCACCTTTAAACTCAGCCTGCCCCAGTCTCAGAACAGATGAAGTGCAAACAATTTCTTACCTATGTACCATGAACAGCCTGCAGCCAAGTTACCAATAGTCCCTGTTTCCATCTGAAGCAAGAGCTTCCCTTGGAATACCTGCATCCCCTTTGGCATTCTGCTTTTCTAAGCTCCAAGCAGAATTGCCACTAAGCTCTGCCATCATCCTGGAGCTTTCCTAGCTCGCATCTCATCATTTGAGCAGATTTCAGTTCCAAAGGCCTAAGAACCACATGACCATGTTTAATCAAAGGGGGCGGGGGGAGGCCTACTCCCCTGGGACGAATTTTCTGTAGTAGTTACTTTTCTCATTGGTGTAACGGTCGTGGTTTCAGAGGTTTCTATCCTTGACTCTTGATTCTGTGTCTGTGGTGGGGACAGAGCATCGTGTCAACAAAAGCTGGAGGACAGTTCTCCAATGGGCAGAAGAGAGAAGTGTGTGTGTGTGTGGGGGAGGGTGTTGAGAAAGATGCCCTAGGGCCCCATCTCTCAGCTGAGGGTCAAGCATCCAATAAATAAAGAAACCTATGTGTGACGTTTCATATACAAGCCTTATTAACTCAGATATTTCAATTTTCCCCACTACAAAACAAACAAACAAACAACAGCAAAATGGGCACTCCATAAATATTTGTCCAGTGAAGTTTTAGAAGCCCGTTAGCTGAAGAAACAAGGGTGACAAATATGAAAACATCCCAATACAAATGTGGCAGGAGCAACGAGGGAGTGCTCATTAGCTCCCAGCTTCCCTGCGCGCTCATGCTGTGCAGAGCAAGAAAGAAGAGAAAATGGGAAGCAGTGTGGCTGGATCTGCAGCCAGAAGCCTGGTCCACTGCACATCTACCCCACAGCAGGGCTCAGCTTCTCAAAAGACTCAACGACTAAGGCCTAATTCCCAACACGGTATTTCCAGGAGGGCAGATGTTTGCATTTCGCAGCCTGAGGACAGATGTCATAAATACTCCTTTAAACATTGCTCTTTGTCTTATTTAGGGTTCCTATTGCTGTGAAGAGACACCGTGACCATGGCAACTCTTGTCAAGGAAAACATTTAATTGGGGCTGGCTTACTAGTCCATTATCGTCATGACAACATGCAGGGAGGCATAGTCCTGAAGAAGGAGCTGAGATTCCTACATCATGATCTACAGGCAACAGGAAGTGAACTGTTTCACTGGGCATGGCTTGAGTGTATATGAGACATTAAAGCCCACCTCCATCATGGCACACTTCCTCCAACAAGGCCACACCCCCTAATAGTCTCACTCCCTATTGGTCAAATATTCAAACCATTCCTATTCAAACCATCACAGGGTTCAACTTCCCAAGTTTCCTCCTGAAACCTCCCTTTTCTCAATATACCCTCTCTACAGCCTCCCAGCCACAGACTGGCTATAGTCTGTGTCTTTTCCTTCCATTCTTCAGGCAGGGAGATAAAGTGTGCCTGCTCCTAAGGCATGTCCTTGAGATTTTCTTTCCTGGAAGGCAGAGAAGATTAGTAACACAATGAGGGTGCTGTGGGTTTAAACCAATAAAACTTTTACCTCTGAAGGTCCTCTTCCCTGGTGTTGTTTATTTCCATACCAAGAGCCAAGTTTGAAGATTTAGAATAGTTTCTTCTGTGATGTAGAGAGGATGCCTTCCATTATATTCTTTATGCTGGGCCAAGAGACTTGTGCCCTGGGAGATAGGTAAAGACCCCCAAAGAGGAGTGTGAAATGAAGTGTAGGCAGAACGTTAGCGAAGTATAGGAAGAAGCCAGGTGAAGACACAAGCCTGTGCCCCCACACTGTCTCTTGTTAGCTTCTGTGCTGGGTGGTAGAAATATCCAGTGAGGTAAGCAGAGCCAGGGATGGTCACTGTACTGAAAGGAAGCCCGCTTCATTGGGCCGAGCCCCAGGAAAAGCTATGCCTGCATGGCCACATCCAGAACAACACAGATGCCCTAGTTTCACTTCTGTTGCTGCGAAAATATCCAGACCAAAAGCAACAGCTCCAGGTTACAGTCAGTCATGGTAAGGAATTCGAGATGGCAGGAACCAAAAACAGGGAGTCGCACCACCTCTGCAACCAAGAACAGAGAGAAATGTGCGTGTGTGCGTGCGTGTGTGTGTGTGTGTGTGTGTGTGTGTGTGTGTGTGTGTGTGTGTGTGTGTGTGTGTGTGTGTGAGTTGCTCAGCTGGCTCTCTCTACTCTTACACAGTCAATGTCCCCCAAAGCAACCCCTGGTGCTGCTCACTCTCAAGCTGTCTTCCTGTATCAGTTAAGGCAATCAACACACACACACACACACACACACACACACACCTCATTAAGACTCTCTCCAGGTGATTTCAGGTTGTGTCAAGTTAACAGTTAAAACTAAGCACATCATAATAGCCAGAGGTGTAGCGTTTTAGAGTAAGGGTTAGCACATGAGGCTGTGTAGTGGCATTGCCACCTTACTCCAAATACAGGAGACTTAAGTTTATATGGGCACTTGTGAAGGTGACAGACATAGAGAGTCTATTGTGATGGCAGAGACCTGGTCAGCAAGAAAGGGCATGAAGAATGGACCTTCGTTACCAGGGCTATTGACAGGTACCAGTCCAGCTCAGCCATTCAACAGTAATGACCAGACATGAACAGCATGTGGACCTCATGACACAACCTTTTCACCAAGAGTTCTTAACAGTTTCCTGTATCCAGAAGCATGGGGAAAGAAGAGGTAGACTGGAACTAACTCAATGTTTGCCCAACATATACCTTTTCAGCCAAAGGAGTTGGAGGGGACATTGTTTACTTAGCAAAGTTAAATGGGTTCTTGTGTTACTCTCCATACTCTACAGCCTGTGTCACAGACACAGGCTGGAGATGGCTATGGGTTTAGTAGTCCTAGAGCCACTGGTGGTACTAGGGATCCAGTACTTAAGGGATGCTCAAGTCATTGTGGTCAATCCCAGTGACCATATTGTCTCAGCAGTGATGCTAAAGGAGGCTGTGATGGAGCACACCTTCTGGTATCACCTGAATAACGCAAGCATTAATGCAATAACACACCCCTTAAGATTCCCTATGACAACTGCTGTCATAGCTGAAGGCTATGAGGAACTGACAACCATATGACTGTTTTCAGGAATGAATTCCCAACTTAACACATGATGGGTGACACATTCAGCTGTATGCAGTGCAGAACTCAGCAGGCTGACACCAGCAGGGTGACCTGAGTGATTTGGAAGGCTGTCAGGTCATGTTTCAGAAATGGGATGCTGACCTTGAGCCAAGATACTTCAAAGGGAAGAATTCAGGTGGTGGCTGTTTTCACACCACAGCATGGATCTCTGTGCTCTTTACAGAAGGACAGGTGATGGGAGGTGGGGGTGAGTGCTGCTGGGGACTGGGAGGGGGGGGTGAGTCATGGGAGGGCTAAGCTGCTGGAGTCATGGCTTAGGCAAGTTGCTTTGGTGGCTCAAGTACCATGGTCTACCACACAAAGTAATTATCCTGAGACCTAAATTCTGCTGATTCAATTGCTCTTATTTAGATTTTCAAATTATTCCTGACAAGATAATAAGTCTCTTTCAAAACATTAAATCGAATAAATCTCCTGGCTGGAGGTCTCTAGCTCGATTTAATTTTCTGCAGAGTGTCTAAGGATCTAATGAGAAATCAAAATGAAAGGGCTTAATTGGAATATTCCTCCGATTCCCCAACACCGATCCCGTGCTGGGAAATGGGATGTGAGCATGGAACAGCATGCCCCTCCCATTTTTACAGAGTAAGTCTCATCCCTGACCTTTAGGTCGCCTTGATAAACGGCACAGTCTATAAACAGCAAAGCATTAATTATAGAGCTTGATTTTTGCTTGTTTCTGTTACCAGTTTTAATGCGCTCCCCAGTGTTCTTTCTATTTAAGCTGGATGCTGTGTTTTCTGTTGAGCTATAAGGATAGAGCCAATCAGATATGGATCTGCAGGGCTGCTATTCTGTGTGCTTTAGAGGGCCGGGTACTGAGCTCAGAGTCTCCTAACAAACAGTTCCCCCATACTCCTTTTCATTTCATCACAGGAGCTTTCCCTAGGGAAGTGCTTTCCTATGCATGCTTTGCTGAGAAGTCAGAGGTATCAGGCCATTTGCTAGGTTTCTTGCTTGTGTGTTCATTTAATCCATCTCCCCATAGCATCCCAGGGAGCCAGGTGCTCTGATTGTCTCATCACACAGGTAAGCTAGTAGCCTCAGAGAAGCCAATCACTTGGTAAAGGGAAGGCAGAGAATTGGCTTTTGATGCAGCCCCTGACCCTCACTCTCCTGATCTGGGACCAGTTAATTCAAGTATTTTTAATGAATGAGCTCCTAGGACAGTGTGACATCTCTTGAGACATTGGATCAGGTCAGTCACTGGGACATGCATCTGCAGGCACTGCTGGGAAGGCTTTCCAGTCTGCAGTCAGGGGGAAGTACAGGTATCATTGTTTCCTGGGTAATGGGACATTGTTTCCTCCCCCAAAGAAGCTGCTGTCACCCATATTGGGAGAGAGACTGATGCGACAGGAACTGGTTTCATGCTCCCAGTATTGCAAGGGAAAAGACGGGGAGTCACATTAATCATTCTTGGCAAAGATCCCACCTCATTAGAGATAATAATGGTCACATTAGTGGTCCTGGGACAAATACAGAGAGTGCTTTCCTAGAGAAGCAAGCCAAAACCACTGTGCCTGTCCCTGGCTTGCTAACTGGGCTGACAGCTTTGCCTCTCAAAGATGCTCCTATGCGAAGGCCTTCTGGGCACGCTTTCAAAGGTAAGGTTAAGTGTGAGTTGGCCCTTGCTCCATCACTTCCTGACTTTTATCACTGGCACTGATGATGTTGCACACAGAGGAAGCTCTAGCCAGACTCTTCCAGACTCACTATCAATATGAGGAGGCCTCTGTCCTCTGCTTGGAGTGCACAGGGAAGGAATGTAGAGAGGATTGGGCAGGTTGTGTGTTAGCACTGGCCACTTGTCCCAAAGACAGCAAATGAAGTAATGGTGGAAAGGCAGAAATGGCACCACACGCAAGTCATTGGCCCACCTTCAGGGCCTGATATGAGGCTGTGGTCTAAATAGTGGAGGAACTGAGGCAGGCAGAATCAGACGCTTGACCATTGTCTCTGCTCTGGCTCTGCAAGGTGGCTTGAAGAATTATTCCTTCATTATATTCCTTCAGTGGAGAAGCTGGTTCACATGAGGTGATTGTTCCTGCTTGGTTGAGCCTGGGAGCTCTGCTGCCTTTGCAGTCCAAGGAGACCGCAGGGTTAGGGTGATGACTGTGACATCCATCACCTTCCGTAGTGGTCCGGAATCATACAGTGTGGAAGCTGGAAGTAAGATGCGCCCCCGCTCTTATCTCTGTCTTTCAGCTTGAAGGTGATGGCACCGGTTAGGCCGTGCCTTGGATGATTATCAGGTCTGCCTGCAGGGCTGAGCTGGAGTCTGACCTAAAGAAAAGAAGATGCCCGATGCAGGCAAAGCACACGGCCTTCGTCCTGCTTGTAGTTACTTCAGGCCCATGTGAGGAGTCAGTTCTTCTCAGCAAAAGCAGTTTCTCAGGACAGTCATGGAGGGGCAAAACCTTTCCAAACAGAGGGAAATTGTCAAAGAGTTTCAATTCAGGAAATGGAGACGTCCTTGCAAACGGATTTAGAGTGCATCACACCAGGTTCTGATATCACCGTGGGGCACATCCCCTCAATCTGGGCAGCATTTCCTTCCCCACTCCCAGATCTGCTCCCTGGCTTTCCTTGTCCTCCAGAGCAGAATACTTTGGAGACATAACTAAGTGAAGGGAAGTCTCCTTTGAAAAGTTTTACTGGGCCAGCATGGTAGGATACACATTCAATCCTAGCACTCAGGAGGCAGAGGCAGGAGGATCTCTGTGAGTTTATAAGTTCCAGGCCAACCAGAGCTATAAGGTGAGACCCTATCTCCAAAAACCAAAAAAAAAAAAAAAAAAAAAAAGCAAGTTTTACTTGAGAAGCTAGAGTCTAGAGTCTTCTGTGGAGGATGTAGTTCCTAGTTTGGAATAGCTAATTCAAGCATAAGAGAAGTGAAAATTCATACTAACAACCCAGTGAACAGGTATGCTGTGTGGGCGGGGAATGGTTGTCTTGAGATCCAGATCATGGCTAGCTCGAATTCTAGTGAATTAGTCAGCATTTACTTGTAAAAGATGTACTAGCTTATATTTAAAACTAAACATGCACTGTTTATCAAATCATGACTCAAATGATAAAAGGGGCATCAGAAGGAGACAAACTATAAAATACTAATACAAAAACCTTGACAACCAAGTATAAAGTTACCTGAGCTTCCTCACATGATAAAGTATGTACTTTTAGTGCATGACTTTGTTAGTTTGTTTTGTTTCATTGAGACGGGTTTTCATTGTTGAGCCCAGGCAGACACTGAGTTTATGATCCTCCTGCCTTAGTCTACAAATGGTAGGATTATAGGCATGCACCACCATGCCTGTCAGCATCTGATTTTAAAAGCATACCACATTTGGTAGTGTGTGTAGGAAGTACAGCTGAGAATAAGCATTGGAACAACTAGGATTGTCAATCACGCAGGCCTATTTTCTTCAACAAGAGAAAGTGAATGACAGCTAGTCACCTAGAATGCCACAGTGAATCAACCTGGTGATTCTGAGCAAGTCTCTATCCGAATACCCCAATATTCTGAGCATTGTTTATACCTGCAGTGAACAGAACACATCCCTACCAAGGAGATCCCAAGTTCTTTGCATCCTCCACCAATAGAATCTATCCTTGTGCTTATCATATATCCTTCCTCTAGGCCCTAGCCTTGAGCTCTGTTTATCAACCAATAGAATTTATTCTTATTGTAAAGGTCACAGGTCATAAGTTCTACTATGTTTAAATGTATAAGAAAAAATAAACCATGAAGTCAGTCCCTGGAAGGCTATGATCCAGTATCTGCAAAGGTGGCATTGTCCTGAGTTTCTTTTTTCACCTCCTCTTATGGATTGTCCTTTGGAGGAAGGGAGGGTGGGGTAGGGTGGGGGATTTAGGGAGTGGAAGGGTTGGGGGAGGAGTCCCTGACAAGTGTATAGGGACTACTCATCTGTGTTCAGAATTTAAGGATTTGCTGAATGAACTCATATGTCTTACATAGAACTTCAGGTACCCAGCAGAATCTGTCTGTGACAGTTTGAATGTAATTGTCCCCCTCAAGCTCATAGGGAGTGGCACTATTAGGAAGTGTGGTATTGTTGGAAAAGGTATGGCATTGTTGGAGGAAGTGTGTCATTGTGGAAGCCATATGCTCATATATGCTCAAGTAACACCCAATGTCTCAGTTCACTTCCTGTTGCCTGAAGGATCAAGATGTAAAACCCTCAGCCCCTACTCCAGCACCATGTCTGCCTGCATGATACTATGTTTCATCATGATGATAATGAACCAAACATCTGAAAGTGTCAGTCACCCCAATTAAATGTTTTCCTTTATAAGAGTTGCCATGGTCATGGTATCTCTTCACAGAATAGAAATCTTATGACAGTCTTCCAGTCATTTCTCATATAGAGAAAATATGTTCACTTCTCAATAATGCTCAAACTTTGGGTACAAATTAACAGCAAATCTCCTCTGCAGGAGCAGACACTTATCTGGCAGTAATAGCCGATTCATGTCTAAGTTTTCTTGGAAGCTGAGAGGTAAGGTCAGTCACCACAGGGAGGTTATAACAGGGCACAAACTTTTGGAATTATGTGGAAATGGGAGTCAGAATCCTTCAGTTCTTATTCTGAGAGCTGACACAGCTGTGTGATGGGCAAGTGTCCTCTCCTGCTTGAGCTGTACTCCCTGAGAGGGCTGGAATAAGTCAGTGGTTTTATCCCCGCTTACCTTGAAGGGCTTTGAGGCTTGCACCTCATGCTCCTTACTTCAGACAAATCAGTGACCTGTATTTCCTTGGATGGAGCAGGGATGGTGCTGTTAAAACACCTTGGGGGCTTCTAGAGTGTAGCATCCCCCACTCCCCTCCCATAATCACACTATAGCCATACTCCTATGGAGACATCCTTCCAGATGGAGACCTCCATTAGTGGCTTTCCTGGATATTGAGCTCTCTTACAGCCTTTGTAGATCCCACACTTTGTGCTGTGGTTCTGCACCTGAGCCACAGAAACACCCCAGTCTGTGTCTCCTTCTCTTTCCTGCTGAAGACAAAGAGCACTTTGCAGAGAAGAGGCCCATTATCTTCCTCGGCTGCCTCTCTCCCCATATGTCTCGTCTTCCATCCTTCCCCTCCACAAACTGAAAAGGAACTGATAACACTATATTCAACACCCCAAGGACTGGCTGGCCAAATATGAATATCAATACTATTGATAGTTATTTCAGCTTTGAGTAAAATTTAATTCAACATCTATGTGGCAGAGGCTGAGATAGGCTTGCTGCTGGTTCAAAAAAAAATTGGCATTTGTAGGAAAAGGGATATGTGTCCTTCCCACACCCCTGCCCATCACCAGTAAGTGTCAACCAGAGAACAGGTTAGTAGGAGTACAGATCCAGTACCAAAGGGCTGTCCAGTTGGGCCTCTTCCAAGGGACTTAAGGAAATGGGATGCTAGTGGCATCTGCCAGGACCTGAAGCCACCTTGCCATGTCCCCAGGAACCAACAGGCATATGGTATGCCTCTGTTCCCTCAGATTATTTGGCCAGATTCCATCCTAGCCTTTTATCCATTGACCTAAATTTCTGTGTTAGTATTTTATATTCCCTGAACCATTGGAAAATAATGTAAATTAAGTATAGCTCCACCTACTACACTCACCTTTCCTCTTTAAACTGACCTAGAAATCAGAGCCAATGCTCTGGAAAAGACAAGGATTTACTAGCAAAGAATAAATTATTGAGAATTTGGGTTGCGGTAGGGAATAAAAACATGTAACAATCTGATGAACTGAAAACAGTTTAACCAGCAAAATTGGGAGGTGAAAAGAGAAAGGAGATAAAATGTTAGGGAAGGGCAGGCCTGTCAGCATACTAGAAACTGAAATCAAGCAAACAGAGGAATTGATCTTGATATTTTTCTAGTGTAGTCCCTAGACAGTACAGGAATGCCTTGAAAACACTATTTGTTACCAAAAAGGTATTTACTAGAAGTTGAGGAATTTAAGGTTTTATCAGTTCCTTTTCTTCTGTCAGGTTCATACATAATTAAATACAATTTCTAAAATACTTTAGTTGTATTCTTACAGGAAGATTTCTTCTGCTCAATAGGCACTTGCGGAGGTGTCTGGAAGCATGTTTGCTGAGTACCGATACCAGACCACAACAGGAGACTTGTACTTGCTGTGTCAATATTTGTGTTTCTCTGTCTTGCTTGAATATTTTGCTACAAACGTGGGCTGTATTTACAGATTAAAACTTTTGTTCAGAGACTAGGGTCCACAGACAGCTTCAAGAGGAGTTCTGATTGCACTTAATATTTTATGAGTCATGTGTGCACATACTTTTTACCTGGAAAGTATGATATGATTTGATCAGGTTATCAGAAGTATCCATGGCTCCATCATGGGATCTTGTGGTCTCTGCACTTACTTCTCGGCCTCCCATCCCTAAGGCCCAATCACGTAGCTAGCCTGGTGGCGTTACCCTTGGGTCCTCATACAACCTTGAGAAATAGACCTTAGCACATCTGTATAGTGCATGAGGGTTGGGTTTTGGAGTAAGAATCAGGAGTGCTCAGTCACTGCTCAGAGTCACACAGGAAGAGAGGCAGGATGTAACTCAGTTCAGCCTGAGTCCAAAGAACTCACTTACTTGGTTGTATTATGTTGCCCAATTAGATCTCTAAGTCTTAGCCCTAAGTTATGTATATGCTTTAAAAACATAACCTATATTAATAGTGTTCTTGCATATTACAGAACAAACATGGAAGCACAGTTTCTAACCCTGTAGTGCAATGGGTCATCTTGCAGTCATTCATGTTCAGAACCCTCCAGACTGTACTCATTACCAAAATATGAAAATCTAGCTCGGGATTCAAAGGCAAGGATGCCCAACATCATATGCATCACCAAAAAAGGGAAGATACAAAAGAGAGACATGGAAGAATAAAAAACAAGGAGGAAGGGCAGAGGAGACTGGAAGGAGGGAAAGATAGAATGGACAGGAAGGAAGGAAAGTTAGCATGGATAGGTGGGGGCAAGGATGGGAGGGTCTAAAGTCCTGCACAGACTTTTCTTTGAATCTATGTACTATGTATAGCCCTGGGGATTACTGATCACACTATTACTCTAACTTGCAGTCATAGCCTGGATTCATCAATGAGACATCTACCACCTCCTCATTTTCATTTATGATTTAGAAATTTTGGAAGGACAGAGGTAAGCTATGGCCCAGGGTGTTTGCCTGGCTGTGTTCTGGAAGGCAGCCTCGAAGCATGGTCATTTTTGTCTCTTTTAGTTTTCAGAAGCATGGCTGCACACCTGGCACAATGCAGTACTGGTAATAGGTGCTTGTCGTGTTTAAACAGGAGTCCCTGCTTTATGAATCACCATTTGTGTTACTAGAATGAAATAAGGTCAATACTATTTAAGCCCATATCCTATAGGTGCTGAATGTTTCAAATATGTTGCTCTATAATCCGTAAATTGGGGAGTGGGACTTAATGGTGTCTTAATCGTTGTTCTAATGTTGTAGAGACACAGCGTCATTATGGCAACTTATGTTAAAGAGCGTGTAATTGGAGCTTGCTTACAGTTTCAGAGATTTAGTCTATTATCATGGCAGAGAGCATGGCAGCACCCAGGAAGACATGGCATGGCATCTGGACCTGCCGGCATCAGGAAGAGAGAGGTTCTGGGCTTGGAATGGGCTTCTTGAAATCTCAAAGTCAATGACACACTTCCTCCAACAAGGCCACACTTCCTAACCCTTTCTGATAGTACTTCCTGTTGAGCAAGTACTCAAGTCTATGAGCCTGGGGGTGTCATTTGCATTCAAACCACCACGTTCCACTCCCTGCCCCCCACAGGCTTGTAGCCATATCATAATGCAAAATGCATTTAGACAAAATTCTAAAATTCCCATAGTCTAACACAGTCTCAACATTGTTTAAAAGTCCACGGTTCAAAGTCTCTTTGGAGACTCACAGCAATCTCTTAACTGTAATCCCCTGTAAAATCAAAATTAAAAAGCAGACTGCATATTTCCAACAATCAGTGGTGCAGAATTTATATTAGCATCCCTAAAGGGAGGACAGGGAGCATAGTGAGGAAATACTGGACCAAAGCAATACCAAAACCAACTGGGCAAACTCCATTCTCTGCATCTCCATGTCTGATGCCAAAAGCGCTCTTCAGATCTCCAACTCCTTTCAGTTTGGTTGACTGCAACACATTTCTTTCTCTTGGGCTGTTTTCACTTCCTGTTAGCAGGTCTCCTTAGCTGGTATTCCACTACGTCTCCAACACTTGGCATGCCCAGCATCATGGGGTCTCCCATGGGGTCACTTTCATAGCTTCATGCAATAGCCTCTCTGGGCCTCCATGCAGGGACCCCTGACACAGGCCTGACCATAGCTTTCCTTAGCTGTGGAGAAATGTTCCACCATCCTCCAAGTCCAGAACAATGGGCTGAAGCTGCCAAGCACTTCTGCTTGTTGGGACTAGAACTCAGCCTCCTCATTCAAATATATTTTCACCAGCTTTCTATTGTTGGTTTTCTTCATTGCTTAAGATTTAATTCGTTTTTATAAGTTGGAAGCTTAGCAGTCTTGCCCTGAGGCCACATTCTTTGTCAAATATCAAAAGAATGGTTTTTAGGCCACATAGTAATATTCTTCAACTCTGAAACTTCCTGAGCTGGGCCCCACAGATCTAATTGCTCTCAGCATTCTCTCCCATGCTCCTGCTAGCATGGTCCATTTAAGACATGCTTAACACATTCAACTGCTTTCCTAATCCAAAGTCAACATTCTGTCAACAAGCAACATGATCAGGCCCGTCGACAAAAATACCCCACTCCTGGTAACAATTTCCTTCTTAGTCACTGTTCTAGTGCTGTGACGACACCATGACCACAGAAACTCTTACAAAAGAAAGCACTGAATTGGGGCTTGCTCACTGTTTCAGAGGCTCAGTCCATTATCATGGCAGGGAGCATGGCTGTATAGGCAGACATGGTGCTGGAGAAGTAGCTGAGAGTTCTACATCTGGATCTGCAAGCAGCAGGAAGAGAGAGACTCTGGGGTTGGAATGGACCTTTTGAAACCTCAAAGCCAACAGCTAGTAACATACTTCCTCCAGGAAGGCCACACTTCCTAACCCCATCTAATAGTGCTACTTCCTGGTGAACAAATATTCAAATTTGTGAGCCTATGAGGGGCATTCTCACTCAAACCACCATAAAAGGTCACCTAGTTCAACCTCTAAGGTATGGATTACCTGCTTAAAAAACAAAGTCAATTCAGTAGGTGTGGGGCCACATGCCTCTAATGTCAGTAATATTAGAGAGGTCATATGAGGAGAGTGAGTGTTCCAGTCTAGCCTAGGCTATATAGAGGATCTTCCTCAAATAAGCAATAACAACAGCTTCTTCAGTTTGTCTTTTGGGGAGCTCTTTTTTTTTTTTTTTTTTATCTGTGTGAATGAGAAGACAGGACATGCTGAAATCTGGACTCACTGAGGTTCTGACATCCAGAGCAAGTGAGAGCAGCAGGAGGCAGACAGCTCTGCTGTGCCATCAGGAACATCTATCACACAAGGAAGAGAAGTGTGACTCTCTTCCTTCCTCCAAATACCAACATAGAAGTGCTAACCCTAATTTGAAGCATTGAGAGGAAACGTGGGCAAATCTGGAAGCTATGCCTAGACATGCCAGCAATACAAACACTTCTATTTCTTCAGAATGGTGATGGGCTAATTATAGGCATTGATTTTATCACCCCTCTTCCCAAATGTGTAACCTCGATGGAAGTGTGAAATTCCCAGAGCTGGGAAGAACAGAAGAAGCAGGAAATTTTCCTTAGGCTTCTCCAAATGTTAATTACTCCCAATGGCAAGTCCTTACCCAAATCCATTTCTGGAAGGTCATGAGGACTATATAGGTCAAAACAGTAACATCTGAGATCCACCTGTGGCTCAGATTCACATTCTTTCCCCAGGAGTGAGCAATGCAGCCTATGCAGATGGAGGTCTAGGGACCTGGAGAAAGGACACCCATGTAAGGCATGTGCCTGGAAGTGAGCTATGCTACAGGTGCTCAGAGGTAAGAGTTTGTCAAGAGTCCCATGCAATATCATCTAAACTGCATGGACCTTCTGTGAAGAGGACCCACACATAGAAATGCACTGTCTGGAGTTCATTGATTGGGACTTGGGAATGTCCGAGTTCTTTGGGGAAAGACAGGAAGAAGTTAAAGGACTTAGCAGCTGATAGCAAGGACAAGATAAACAGTCTGTAATCTGTTTCCAGACAGACTCCTATTAACAAACTTACTTCTAATTTCACTTATTCAGTAGTTTTCTAACTACTGTCCCAGATGCTAGGACATACCAATGAATGAAATATATAACATTTGCTGTCGCTGAATTTCCCAAAGGAAAACAAACAGTAGCTAAACAGCTAGACAAATAGAAGAAGTAGCTTCATAACACTTAACACCTATGTTCTGTGCCCTGGAGAGAATAGAGAGGGGAGGGGGAAATTCTGGTGGTCCTTTTGTTCTAAGTTAGGAGAAGTCATGCGGCTCTGAAGTCCCATGAGATGTAAGGTCAACTCAGAAACAGGAAAGTTCTGATGCCTTGGCAGTGAGGTGGGCACAGAAGAGGACTGAAGGGCTGAGGATATAGCTGAGTGGTTGAGCCCTTGCCCAACACCCACAAAGCCCAGCAACACACACACACACACACACAGAGAGAGAGACACACACACACATACAGAGAGAGACAGACAGACAGAGAGACAGACACACATAGACAGACAGACAGACAGAGAGATAGACACACACACAGAGAGACAGACAACCGAGAGACGAGGACACACACACACACAGAGACAGACAGACAGACAGACAGACAGACACACACATACAGAGAGAGACAGACAGACAGAGAGACAGACACACATAGACAGACAGACAGACAGAGAGATAGACACACACACAGAGAGACAGACACACACAGAGACAGAGAGACAGAGAGACAGACACACAGAGAGAGACAGAGAGACAGACACACACACACACAGAGACAGACAGACAGAGAGACAGACAGACACACACACACACACACACACAGAGGGGGGGCACTAAGAAGAAATGGCCGTGTAGCTGGAAAACAGGGCAGGTGTGAGAAGAAACAGAAAGAAGAAACAGAAGACCTGGGCAGGTGGGTGGAAGTCTTATTACCAGGCCAGTTAGGAACATAAGACAGGGAGCAGGTGACAGAAGCTAGGATGCATGGGGCCAATGGGCCAAGGCTGCCATAAAGAGGGTGGATCACATAGAATATAGGAGGTTGCCTGAAAACTGAGCAAATATCTGAGAGCCGTCCAGAGAGCATTGTAAATGAAGGTGACGATTCAGAATTTCCTCCAAACTCAAGGAGGCAGGGACACTGAGATATTTCTGTGGGAGAAAGATTTGGTCTGGTGTTTTCTAGAGAGCACACTGGGTGTGATTGAAATTCAGTAGCAGAAGGAGACACTATCAGAACATCCTATCAGACAAGGACTTGAAAAAACAGCACAGAAGATCCCCTAAGATCCCATCTTCAGCCAGCACAAACAAGCAAACACCAAGCAATGTAGCAGACTGTTTCTTTTAGGGCCACCATTCAGCTCCCAAATCATGGCGCGGAGAATTCTTACTAGTTATGAATGCTTGGCCTTAGCTTAGGCTCTTGTCTGGGTAGCTCTTTTAACTTCACCTGTTTCTCTTCATCTATGTTTTGCCTCGGGGCTTTTTACCTTTCCTTCTGTGTATCTTGCTTTCACGGCTTCTGGTGTCTGACTGGCGGTGGCCTGGCTTCCAGCCCCATGCATGACCCCCTCTTTCTCCCTCATTCTCCCTTCCTCCTCCCTTCTCTCTCCCCAGCCTAGATTTCTCCCACTACTTATTCTCTGCCTGCACCCCCCCCCATCCTTTCTCTGCCTGCTTACTGGCCATTCCACTCTTTACTAGACCAATCAGGTGTCTTAGGCAGACAAGGTGAAACAGCATCATATCTTTACATAATTAAACACACATCCTTACATGGTTAAGCAAATGCAACATAAACAAATGTAACATAGCTTTGCCTAGCTAAAATAATATTCTGCAACAAAGTAATACATTCCTTGAGGACATAGGCTAGCTACACAGTCCACTGCCCCTAGCCACATAGTTCTCAGGTGGGAGCCATCACCCTCCACTGCTCATCCCCTGGGAGGTCTGACATGGGTCTCACTGGCCACCAGCCACACAGCACAGGACCAGCAAAATTTTCATTCACTAAAGTGAATTTTAGTTGAATGGCTAGACACACTAAAACTTAAGCTGCAGGCCCATAATGGCTACTGAAGCTTCAACTCCCTTCAATGGCTTGTTTACACATCATTTGTTTTCCCAGCTCTAGGAGATCCAGGCATCACAGGCACGCAAAGCAACTGGTCCAAGTTCACACAGCAACAAGGTGAGAGTTGAGTAGAATCTGGACTTCTCAAGTTGGCATGTTCTTTGTCTCCACGTCTCCCAAACACCAAACATAAATCATCTTGAATGCCACCCTATTGCACACTCAAAACACTGTGGCAGCTCTGTCACTTTTGACAATTACCTTTTACTTACCACAGCCCTTATTTGTTACACATATACATTTGAGTGTGTGTGTCTCTAGTGGATAGATGCAAGGTGAACCATGTGATGCCCCAGTCCAGGTACGAGCCTAACAGAGAAATATCAGGGAGAGCTATGAAATACCATGTTCTATTTTCACATGATGAAATGGGCTGAGACTGGCAGAAACAGAGTAGTATTTATAGTAGAGAATCTAGATACCTAAGATACCTAATGGGTTATTTTTTCAAAGTTAAATCTTGTTAATACCTGCTGAGCATTGCTGAGCTACAAGCCCTTTATAGGTGTGGTTTAGTTCTACATGGGAATAATTGCCTGTCTTGATTTCTATTTGTAAGTGAGGAAAGTGGGAATTTTAAAAATGAAGCAACTTGTCCCAAGTCACATAACTATTGGGACAAAGGAGTGACGGAGAACTTGATCTAGACTTATACCAGTGCACCTTTGCTTAGAGTTCTGTTGAGGACACGCACATATAATAAAACTAAACATGAGTCTATCTTTACTTGGCTTTAGTGACTGGATGTTCCTGAGGTGACTGGAGGAGAATCTCTGCATTGGTTGTGGAGAGTCATATGCCAGAGGTGTCAGATGGCATCAAGGGGCTCGGTCCTCTGCTCCCTTAGAGGACCCTGTCTTCTCCTTAATTACAGACTGTGGTGACACATAATTTATGATTTATTAAAGCTTGCTTGAGGATTCAGAAAGCTGTGGAGGCCAGGAAGTGGTGATACCCACCTTTAATCCCAGCATTCATAAAGCTAGGAGGTGGTGGTACACACCTTTAACCCCAGGACTCAGGATTAATAGACTGATCTCTGTTAGTTCAAGGCCACACTGACTACACGAAATTGATCCTAAAAGAAACAGCTCACACAAAGGTGATCTCAGCAGCTGGGACCACAGGCCTTTAATCCCAGCACTAGGGAGGTGGAGACAGGGGGATAGGGCTGGGCAGAGAAAGGAATAGAAGGCAGGGGGAGACAGGAACTGAGAGCTTTTGCCTCTGAGGATTTGTGGAGACAGGATTGCCATTTCAGCTGGGTAGAAGTAAGGTCTACCAGCTTGCCTGCTTAGCTTTCCTGATCTTCAGCTTGAAGCTTGAACCCCAATATCTCTCTCTGGGTCTTTTATTTTTCATGTTACAACAGACAATCCTCAAGCATTGGGAGTTGTCGGGGGTGGGGGAGGAGTGGAAATCGAACTAGCAGACATGGAAGGCACAGCAGACATTAGAACCTGCTGAAAAAAAAAATTAGACACTAGAGAAATATTTCTTCTGGAGATTTAAATTCCACTTAACTCCATTAGGACTTACAGTAGCAAAAAAAAAAAAAAAAAAAAAAAAATCTACTTTTAAAGTAAAGGAAATAGGATTATTGGATTTTGAAATTGAGAGCCATCAAATTTAGAATATTTTTATATAAAACTTCAACTTCTTTTTATTTCAAAGTAAAAGAGTCAGTTGGTCTCAAGTTATTTCAGATCTCAAAAGAAGTAGACTAGTGTCTGTCTCGGCTGAATGCCTTGAAGTCCAGGACTAACGGTGGGAGGTTTGGCTGGACAGCCACTCAGAAGCTGACAGAGCTGCTGACCCTCAATAATCCTCCTCCTCTTCCATTTGGGTTTTTCAAGACAAGGTTTCTCTGTGTAGACCCAGCTGTCCTGGAACTGACTCTGTAGAACAAGTTGGCCTGGAATTCACAGAAATCCCCCTGCCTCCACCTCCACGTTTTGGAATTAAAGGTGTGGGCTGACAAAACCCCCATTCCTTCCATCCCTCCCACCACTTTTAGGGGCAGAGACTAAACCAGCAGTTCCCAGTGCCCTAGGTCTCTCTCCCAGTGTGCGGAAGCCCCTCGTCTTTTCTCCAGCGCGCAGACTGTTGCCATGCCTGTGCCTGCATGGCAGCGCCACACTTCATCAGGCGCTGTAAGGCGCTGATTGCATTTTCACCTTCTACTTCTGTACTAAATTCCTCTTTTCACTGGAAAAATAAGGCCCTTTTGCTAGGAAAACTCTTTAATGCTTTCCCCTTCTGTTTTGTGGACCCCAGTATGCAGTGGCTTAGTATGCACAGCCTTACGGGCTGTGATTTGTGTCTGAATTCTGAATCTAAATGACACTGAAAAGGTTACTTGTTCTTTTCTTTGTCTGTAAAATAGGTATTAAATGGGCATAAAGCACTTAACCCAGCACCAAGGATATACAGGCATTGATTATTCAGAAGCTTTATTTATTTGCCAGTATATAGAACTGACTGGGAGAAAGGGCGTGGGACCTTTGATGGATAACACTCCAATCCACACCTCTCTGCGTTCATAGATACCATTCCTTCCTTTTCAAGATAAGAAGCTGAGCCCTTCTTTCATCCACACCACCACTATAGTTCCTCTCCACCTGATTTGAGTGTCTATTACCATCTCATTGAAATGCCACTTAGAGGAGGCCTTGAGTGTAGAGCTGCAGAGGGAGCTAGGCGTAGGCTGGGGTAGAGGACTGCCCCATTAGCATTCAAATCATAATAGAGACCATTATCTTGGCAGCAAAATACCCCAGCAGTAGTGATGGGAGGAAATGGGAGTGGGTTGCCAAAGCAACAGAGAAACTTGAGCAGTGCTGTTTCCATGGCAACAGAGAGCCTGTAAGGGAGTGTTCTCTTAGTTCTAGCACTGGTTAGATGCTCAACAGCATCAGTGACTCATTGGGTAGATTGCATTGCAAAGAGCAAATTAGCTAGAGCTTTCACTTAGAAGTTAGGCCAACATGAAGTCCACAGCCGAAATCTAAATTTTTCAAGATGGAGCCTGGACCTGTCTCTTAGGAACCAGGATCCTCTTGGCTACTGGCCATCAGGTCATGTATGATTTGTAAAGGCAAGGAGGCCCAGCCTGATCGAAATCTCTGTATGGGAATCTAACTCACAAGGTACATAAATTCCACAGCAGACAGATGCCTGAGCTGTTTCTCTTTCTTTTCTCAATTATAATTTTATCAAAGTAATATGCTCACATAATTAAAACATCAATTAGAGCCTATGCCTATAATAAAGCACATGACTCAGTGCCCCCTTCCCTTATCTAAAGGCAATTGTCTTCATGGCTCTGGTTGTATGCCCCATCTTCACACCTGTATTTTGTTTCCACACTGAATACCATTTCTTTGCATTTAAAATTAAGTAGAGGAATCTCTCTCACACTTCCTCTCAAACTCAATCTCTAGACACAATACAGAAACTTTTGAATAAGTAACATTTATGAATTATGGTGTTTTAACGTTATAAGACTGGCTGCCAGTGATGACGTCTCAAGCAGAGGGCTAGAGGCCTCCCTCTTACACATTTTAGAATACTTTATTTTTGTTAACATGTATTAATTGTACACATTGATGGGATCTAGTGTGATATTTTAGTATATGAATAAAGTGAGTGCTAATCAAACCTAGCCTTCCTTTAGTCATTCCTCCCCTGTGCTCTCTCCATCAATATTCAATCCCACGCTCTTAGCTTTCCCATATGAAGTGATGTATGCTGCCTGCCTTTCTCTGCTTGGATTGTTTCACTTACCATGATGGCTTCTAGTTCTATCCATCTTACTGCCAATGGCAGAATTTCATTCTTCTTTATAGCTGAAAACACACACACACACACACACACACACAGACACACACAGACACACTTCACTCAATATACATGTGTCTATATTGCATTCAAACTTAGCTCTTGGGAACAGTGCAACAATTAATATGGAAATGTAAGTATGTCTTTTGTATGCTGATTTCATTTGCTTTAGTTATATACTCAGGAGTGGGGTAGGCACATGATTTGGTAGGTATAGTTTTAGTTTGCAGGTTATTAATTTTATAATCTCATCAACTGTGCACGACAGGTCCTTTTATCCACATCATCACTAGCATGTATTTCTTTTAAATAGCCATTCTAACTGGAATGAGGCAACATCTCATTGTAATTTTGAGTTCCATTTATTTCTCCAGTAAGGACATAACTGTTTAGTTGGGCTTTTTTATTTGTTTTCAACATTTTTGAATTTTAATTACATATTGATTGATTGTGTGTGTGTGTGTGTGTGTGTGTGTGTGTGTGTGTGTGTATGTGTGTGTGTTTCCACACATGCTATGGAGCATGTGTGGAGATCCGCAGTTAGTGAGTTGATTCTACCCTTCCATCCCGTGGGCTCCAGATCATCAGGTTTGCTGGAATATTTTTGTCAAGTTACTGAATTCCTTACATAGTCTGAATATTAACTCCGCATCAGATGAGCAGTTGGCAAAAGTTCTGAGCCACTCTCTTGGCTCCTTCACTTTGTGGGCCGCTTCTTTTGCCTTCCTTTGCAGAAGGTTCCAGTTCGCTATAATCCCATTTATCTATTTCTCTGTTTTTGTTTCCTGTGATCCTGAGGACATATTAAAAATTTCATCACCTCTACCAATATCTGAAAGTGTTTGCTGTGTTTCCTTTTTGTGGTTTCATGTTTTACATTTAGGTGTATGATGCATTCTGAACTGGCCTTTTGTAGGGTGAGGGAGAAAGTGTCAATCTTTGGTGCATGGCTTCTGAGCACTACTGGCAGAGCCTGTCCTTTCTGCTATGAGTCTTTAGGCACCTTTGTTGAAGTCATGAGGCTGTAAGATGCAGATTTCTGTGCCTTCCCTGGGTCTGGTCTGGCATGGCCAGCCTGCCAGGCTATGTCTCTTTTCTAGACTGGAGCTCTGGCAGGCTCTCCGCTGTCCTTCAGACCGACCTTACTTAGTGCCTTCTTCCCAGTCTGCTGCCTCTTGCTCCCCTCCAGCAGCAACCGGTTCCCAAGGCTGAGAGGGTTTGTTGCAGGCACTTGCTTCTCTCTCCCCTCTTTCTACCCTCGGTTGTACAGTAGGATCTGGGTCACAGTGTCTTCTGAGATTGTGTGGACCCAGGCCAGGTTCTTATTCCCTGATCATTTGGGAGTGACTTAATACAAGGGGGTGGATGAGATTTTTCGCCTTCCTCAATCTAAGTATTTTTACTATCTTAGTTATCACATTGGAGTAACTTTGCTAAGAAGCTTTGTGTGTAATGTACATAAAGTATATGTTACATTCATATTTTTATATTTAATTTTTAGTGGTGACTATTTAGACTTCCCAGAGAATAATTCTACTTGGAAAGTATTGAATGTTTAAATTTTTGTGCTTGGTACATTAAAGTCAAAGCTAGATGGTTTTACTTTGTGACCGAGCAAGCCCACTAATGAGACTGCCCCCAAAAATAGCTCAATGAAAGCACTAGTTAAGGTTGATATCACTCTGTTGCATATGCTTATAAAAAATGAAAATTTACCTACATGTCTCACAAGACACATTCTATATTAATACAGTAGAGTAATCTGGGATGCAGGAGAGAGGCTAAAGGCAAAGCAGGCTTGGTGTTGTGCAGAAATGTCTACTCTAATGTTTACATCACCAATCTCCATCTGCAAAGCAGGGTAGTAAAGATATGGTTATACCTGTAAGCCACAGAGAAGTTAAAGGAGGATGCACAAGGACCGAAGGAGAGGATGCTTTGCTGCCTTTGCTCATGCCTTATTGGAGTTCTATAAATGTTAGCTTCTGCTTTCACTGTTGTTTTTATACAGTGAAGTGTGTGTGTGTTTATGAAATCACATGTAGTGTCTTCCCATTTCTTTTTTTATTGTCCATTTTTCTTTTTCCTGTGTTGCTTTTCAATAAATAAAATCAAGATGTAGAAAGTTACCTCCACAACAAAACAGCAATATTTCTGCTATACCATTGTTTGTTTGAGACAGATAGATGATGTCCCAGGCTGACCAGGAGCTCACAAAGACCCACCTGTCTCTGCCTCCTGATGCATGGATTAAAGTTGTATGCCACCACAACAGACTACAACAGAATATTAACGAGTGTGAAGTCCCTCTGGCTAAGTTGGTTTAGAGCAGCCTTATCACCTTCAAAGTTTTAGAAACATGAATTCTTGGACCCATTTCAAGTCTTCTACATCAGAAACTCTGGGATGGGGTTTAGCAATACATTTTTAAATAATCCACCAGGTCATTCTGGTGCAGTAGATGATTCTCGGCCTTGGGTACACATTAGAATCATTTCAGTAGCCCATCTGACTATGTTAGAATCTTTGGATCAGCACTGACACACTGGTTATTTTGGAAGGCCAGGAGAATGTTAAACTGTAGCCTCTAGTATGAACTTTGGCTTTGGTGATTCTCTGCTGAGAGGTGAGCATGATGGTAGGAGTATCCTTTCAGGCATCACTCTGACTTTATTCCTCCATCCTTAATTTCACATGGCCTTCTTATCCCTGTGCTTACGATGGCGTCATGAGACACAAAGAGGAACTGTGTCTCTCTTGGTGACCTTCGGGAGGTAAAGCAGAAGCAGAGACGGAGAAGGGAAGGGTCACAGACATCAATAGGACTGGACTCCCTGCAGGCATGAGACATTTCTCTCCTTGTAAACAGAGGTCTGGGGAAACCTGGTCCTTTCTTAGCAGCCAGACCAGACCAGGTGCGGCCCCAAAGTCTCTTTTTGACTCTTGTCTCCTATCCCCTTTAATAATCAACACCCACCAGAAGCCCAAAGAGCACAGTATACGAGCAAGACTCAGTTCTTGCAGATTTTCTGGATTTTCTTTTGTTGATTTACTGACAAATTTCTATGAAGAAATGACAAAGAAATGAATGCTCCTGGTTTATTTCATTCTTTCTCCGCTCTTTCATTTTCTCACTGGCTCACTCCTATCTCAGCCAACATAACATATTTTTATAATCCTCTTCAAATCTGGCTTTAGAATTCAGTGGAATAAAATAAATAAGAGGCAATAAAAGCCAATCAGTTATATTCTACATTTGCTTTTTTATTGAATCCTTCATTTACTCAATCAGTCAGCATTTATTCCTTTCATTTTAAGAAATGTCTATAGAGGATCTTTGGGTGCCCTTTAGAAGGCACAGAAGAAGACAAACCATGGTGTTGCTCCTGTAGGAAACATATTCATCACTGTGGGTAGATAAAGGAGAAACATGTGAGACAATGAAGAGCCTCAGTGTAATAAATGGCTGAGCTAAACACAACCAAGGGCTGGATAGCACAAACACTCCCAGCGGCCAGGCAGGGTATGTGGCTTCCGTCCACAACTCCTCAGGGTCCAGCTGCATCCTCAAGTGGTGAGTGGGGCAGTCCAGCTTCAAGGACTTCAGCCTGGGCTCTGGACTCTGCTGGGCAATTTGCCTAACCTCCTTGTGCCTTCAGTGTAAATGGGGACAATAATTGTACTCAATGGACTGCAGAGAACAGCAAACACACAAAGACTACACAGCCCATACTCAGCTGTCTTCATTACTGAACACACTTCATGCCTGGCACATAGAAGCTACTTCACTTCATGCCTGGCATGTAGAAGCTACTTCTCATTGTTAAATGGCATCTTACCTCCATTTTCAAAGGGAGAAGACTGATTCTGAGATAGTTTGTTATTGTTTTATCCTGGCACAAGCTACACCCTGGAGCCTATATGCTTTTTGCTTTTTGCTTGCACTGAAGTATTAGGAGGCATCTTGTAGCAAGCTTTCTTTGACTACCACCAGCGCCCAAATCATGACATGGAAACTTATTATTAATTATGAATGTTGGGCTTAGCTTAGGCTTGTTTCTAGGTAGGCTTTTTTAAACTTAAATCAACCCATTTCTGTTCGTTGATGCGCTGCTCTGAGGCTCTTGACCTTAGCTATGTACTGTCCATTCTGCCTCCTCCATTTTCTGGCCACTGACCGGCTATGCCATGGCTAGCTGGTTGGCTTCCTTTTTCTTTCTGCCCACAAACCCCACCTATTCTGCTTCTGTCTAGTTGTTCATCTTTTTATTTAACCACTCAGGTGCCTTAGACAGGCAAGCTAGAACAGCAACACATCTTCACATAGTTATACAAACATTCCACAATATTATCTCAATGATTGGACATTTTATCTATAGCATACAAATTCTGGTCACACTCAAGGATAAATTTGACCAACATGATTTCTAATAAAGAGAGATGCTCTAGGGAATGCTACCTTCTTCCTTGGCTCCCATACTACCAGACTTATGGTCAGAAGCTCAAGCCTCTGTGAGTCCTGGGTGCCCTATGCTCTCCTCTTCTTTTTCCCCCAGGCGAGGCATGTGACATCCCTGCCTCCGCTTTCTCACTGAAACGTTTTTTTTTCTCTCCCCCATCTCCCCTCCCCCATCTTTCCATTCTTCCTCTTTCCCATATTTCAAGATCCAACCGCAGCCCTTCCCCAGTGACCCCGCCTCCTCTCTCCTGCTCCTCAGAGTCCACACAGCCCAGGAGAACTTACAACCCCATCCAATGTCTCCCCATGTTAGTTCATCTATTCCTCAAACCATTGGGTGACCCTTGCCTTTTCAGGGGAAGGAACTTGGGCTCACTAAGCTGAATATGGCCCTGGCTCTCTAGCTTGCGCTGTAAATGGTTCACACCGGACAGGGTCCCACCTTAGCAATATCTAAGCAGTCACTCAGCAGCACTGAGCTTAGCTTACAGAGCAGTGAGCTGCTGTGTTGATTACCATTGTCGCCACTGTGACAGATACCTAGAAACAACACAAGCACTTGAAGATTAGGTTTGTTTCATCTCACAGTTTCAGGAAGTTCAGCTCCCATCTGTCTCCTAGGTGCACTTGGGCAGCCCATCATGGTGGTGACAGCATACTGCAGACTGTCCACTGCATCTCAAAAGGCAGGGAGCAGAAAGAGCAACTGACTCTGCTTTGCTGGCGCCTTCCCTCATCCCTTGGTTCTGAACAAGCCAAGGAGATGGTGCAGCGTTTGTCTTCCTCCTGGAAATCCTCTCTGGATAGTCCTCTCTGGAAATCCTCAGCACCGCCCCCTGCCCCCAGAAAAAGGAATGCCTCACTAACTTCCTAGGAGATTCTAAAGTCTCGGTGAGAGTGACAGTGAGAGTGAGACGTAATCGGTGTAGCTGTCGCTGCAACTACCATGAAGACATTGATGATGAGTATGGCCCATGGTGACCCTGGTTACAGGCAGACCTTGGTGGGCAGCCCCTTTCCCTTCTACTTCTACACAGAATCTGAGGTGTGTCTACACAGAGGCATGTCTGCCCCTGCTCTTAACTGGCATGGCTTTCTTCTGGATTTCTACGTATTATGTGTCGATTTTTTTAAATACTTAGTGTACTGCCTGTTAGGTACGTGATCACTGTTCTAGGGGCTGCAATTCAATGACGGCAGCACAACAACAAAGAAACATGGCTCCTGCCCCTGTGAAACAAATGAAAGGGTCCCCTAGCTCTGGTGGTGTATGCTGTGATCAAGTGAATGCTCACCATGACAGGGCTGTGATCAAGTCAAAGCTCTGAGAACACTCACTCAAGTACTCGACATTCTGGGAGGTAAGAGAAAACCTTCCTTGAAGAAATGGTGATCAAGAAGATATCTGAACAAGAGTAAACTCCATACAAAGTAAAGGAAGGGGCAGAAAAGGAACCCAAAATATCATGAGCCAAAGCTTTGCTGAGGATTATATCAACAGCTAGAAGCTAGAGGCAGCACTGGGTGAGATGGGGAATGTGACTAGAGAGGCAGGCAGGGGCCAGGACATGAATGGCCCTGAAGATATATTAAGTGTTCAGAGTTTTTTCTTTGATAGTTTTACTATGTAGCTCAGACTCGCCTTCAACTTGCTTATAGCTCAGGTTAGCCTCAAACCCATCCTCTGTGTCAGCCTTACTAAGACTACAGGTGTGTGCCACCACGCCTGGCTCAAGGCTTTGGAGCCTCATCTTATAATAAGTAGGGAAACGTAAGATCTACATTTCAGAAAGTTATGACATAGGAAACAAAGTGCAGCCATGAACAAAATAGGTGATAACCTTAGGTAGAATATGACACAGGATGCTGTGTTGATGATGCAGCTCAAACAAGCGGTCGGTCCTGCGAGCTGGTCCAGGGATGGAGGCATAGTGAGCTGTGATGCAGTGGGGAGGGAGATGGGAAGATGACATGTCAGAGAAGATGCCTGGTTTACTTGGGGACTGGTGGAGAAGGAAGCCTAGAGGTGAACAGATTCTGGGATAGGGGACCAGTTCTGATTTTTACAACAGGTTGAGCCTATGCACTTCGGCATGTTCCAGGAAGATGTCAGGAAGCCAGGTAGGCATGTGGGTTTGAGATTCAGGACAGGTGTGGCTTTTCTACCTAAAGGTTGTAAGCCATCTGCCTACAGGAGATAACTGAAGTCATGAGCACAGAGAAAATTCCCAAGTGGTGAGTGAATGGACTGGGGAGCAGGACCAAATCCTGAGATTCCTTAGTGTTTCATAGCCAAGAACGTATTAGAGGACAGAGATAATGGTCAGAGGATTAAGTAGAAAACCAGGGCAAGGACAATTTACATCACAGTATTTACTGCAGTCCTAACCTGAGCTTTGGCATAGAGTGCTTCCAAGAGTAATAGAAGTGGAGTCTGCTGTCAGCATTGCATTTTAGGAACATGAATGCCAGACATCCATTCTGCATCTTCCACTAAGCACAAATAACCTTGGTCTTGGTATTTGGGTCCAGACCAAGATGCTTGAAAGGAAAGTGGTCATTTATCCAACTAACCTACTCTAGTGTTCCAGTCTGGCAGAGGAGAGAAAGAATTCGAATGTGTTGACAATCTTTGATCTGAGGGTCACGACAAGAAAGGAAGCAATTATCCGACACCACAATCAGACCTCTGTACCCACCAAAGGCAGTGAATTCCCAGGTGGATACAAGGTGCACCTAATGAAGAGCCCGTCTGTGACAAGATGAATCAGGGCTCTGAGAGCATTGCAGCCGCCTATGACAAGGCCACTTTGTCCTCTCAGGCATACTTTAAAGCCTGGGAAAGGCTTCGTTTTGCACCTGACATTAAAGCACCATTAAAGGGTTCTGAACACATTCTCAAAGCCAGGCGGTTCTGAGGCTGCCAGGAGTCATGAACTCGTCCCATTACTTTCAGATGGAAAGGAACATTAAGAAAAGAACAAAGTCCTGTTTAAAGAACAGAGGAGCCTGGGAATGAAAGAAGAGGAAGGTGATCCCCGAGGAATGGCAGCTTAAAAATAGCACATCGTGTGCCTGATGTCTGAAGTCATGGATCTATGCTCAGATATGTTGCCATATGAGACTTGTAGCCCTCTTGCTCAAACTCCAGGGGCAAGCAGTTATCACCATCTTGGGGTGAGCAGGGGCTGACTTGAGCCATGCTTTCTTTCTAGTGTGCTGGCAGGCTCCCCAGTTCATACCTGATTTACACAGTAACTGGGCCTAAAGATGCTTCTCATCTTTGGATAGCTAGTAAAGTCACGACCTGTTGTGCTGGCTAATTTTATGTCATCTTGACACAAGCTGATGTCATTGGAGAGGAGGGAATCGTAATTGAGAAAAATACCTCTATAAAACCAGGCTGTGGGCAATTCTGTAGGGAATTTTCTTAGTGACTAATGTGGGAGGGTCCAGTCCATTGTGGGTGGTGCCATCCCTAGGCTGGTAGTCCTGAGTTCTATAAGAAAGAAGGCTGAGCCAGCCATGAGAAGCAAACCAGTTAGCAGCATCCTCCATGGCCTCTGTATCAGCTCCTGCAACCAGGTTCCTGCCCAGTTTGAGTTCCTGTCCTGACTTCCTTTAGTAATGAACAGTAATGGGGAAGTGTAAGCCAGATAAACCCTTTCCTCCCCAAGTTGCTTTTGATTATGTTTTTCATCACAGTCATAGAAATCGTAACTGAGACACCCATCATGAGGGATGGTTTGAGATTCCATGATGGTCATGAGGGAAGGGTGGAAGGGATGGGGGTAGGTAGGGCAGACTTGCTGCTGCTCTGTCAGGGAGAGCAGTGCAATGGCTGCATCAACTGCATCTCATGGTCTATGGTGGGCCAGAGTGTAGTGAAATATCCACCCCACCCTCACCTGTTGAACTGACCACGTCCATTGGGGCATGAGGACAGGTGCGGGCTTGACCTGGGGGGGACTAGATCTGGGGTCCCGGAACCCAGCTTGCTCTCTTACTTCCTGGTCAGAGACAGGGAGGATCAGGAGGCATCCTTGGGATGGGAACCTGTGGCGGTCATCTGTTTCTGGTGTAAGTGATTTCGCCCCGAATAAACATCCATCAGCTGATCGTTTCCCAGATTCTTATTTATCATGCATTACCAGAGACTATACACCATACTCTATGTAGGTCATCACTAATCCTCCCAAGAACCCTGCAAACCAGACTTCTCACTTACATTTTATAGGTAAGGAAACTGAATCCAGTGAAGATCAACACTATTCAAGTCACCTGATGAGTAGGTTACCTATCCAGCTGCGTTTGGCCTCCAAGTCCCTTCTCCTTGCCTGTTACTCCAGATGCATGTGGTCAGGAAGCAGTGTGCAACCTAATGAGGAAGAATGTACCCGCTCATCCATATCCACGTCCTTTTTAGGGTATTGCCTCACCCCCACCAGGTTACTCTGTGTTGGAAGGGAACTATAGAGGCTTTCCCACTGTGAAAGGACTTTCTGCCAGATCCCTAGCCAGAGGTTTGACCCCTAGACTAAGCTCAGTGAGCCATGGTTTTTCTCCTGAATTGTTGACTTCCACTGAGGAGTCAGGGCAGCTCAGTTGCAGACCTCAGTTGTTATAGCAGCAGAGCCCAGTAGTCTACTGATCATTTCCCGTCTCATGAGTGTACATTTTTAGTCACTCTGAGCTCTGCAAAGCTCTATGTGCAGCTATTTCCTGTCATTAACATTTGGAGCGCTCTCACCAAAGAGCCTTAATTTCCTTTATAAAATTGGAAAGGTGGAAAGGTATGTTCATGAACAATCTGGGGGCATTGGGATATATGTGGCCTAGTAAATACTGTCACAAATAGAGCACAGCCGAAGTGATGCTGATTCCGTCCTGGAAACTGCACTTAACTGGCTTTGAATCTTCCACTCTTGACCTTCTGGAACACTCACTCATGAATTCTCCCTCTTGCAGCCCACTCGCAGTACTTCGAAACCTAAGTCCCTTTGGGAGGCCAAGGAAAAGATAGACACTGAGTAATCCACTCCCCCAACTCAGGGTCAACAGATACCATGGCAACCACAAGGGTACACCATTTTGGATGTCTAGCCTTTGACAAGTGGACTCCAGCCTCACTGTGACCACAACTGCATGAGAGTCCCTGTGAGTTCAGTATCCCACAGGAGTGTGGACAACAGCTCCAGTGTGTTTGATTCAAGCTCCTGTGTTTCTAGGTCAGAAGTCTGATAGTAATAGATAACTGGACCAGGCTGCCCAGAGCTGGGACTGTTGTGTGGAAGGAAGATATTCTTACCATTCCAGTGGATACTATCAAGTATCCTCCCTGCAGGGTGCCCAATTCACACATCCAGCAAGGGTAGATGATAATAAAAGATGGGCTTCTGGAGCCAAGTGCCTAGTATTTTTCAAATCTACAAGAAATCAAGGGCACTCATATATCATCTAGAATTCACCATTTCGAAACTGTTGTCAAGGAAAAAGAATGAAAGAAAGGGCAGCTAAAAAGCAGGGCAGGATGCTTGGAGCACATTTTAACACCTTTCCTGATATTTTTGGCCCATTAATCATTTTGCTCTGATGGGAGCATATCCTGCTAATATTTGTGGCAAGGGTAACTATGCAGTGGTGTCAGATTAAACTTCATTTGTGCAGCAAATATTGATGGAGATGCTTCTTCACACAAAGTAGCAAGCCATGAAGATGCCTGTGGCAGGAAGTAGCAGGCTGTTCCACTGTTTTGTAAGGGGTCAGTTTGCTTTCTCTGTTTTGGAACATGGGGAAAGCCCAGAATGGATTTTGTATCTTAACCTCCAGAACAGTGAGAAAATAGCTTTCTGTTTAAGTCACCCAGCCTATCCAGCCTATAGCTATTGAGCTATGTCAGTTTAGCAGGAATCCCCTATTGTGGATGCTTCCTTGTGGAGATGTTCAGTGCACTGTCCCCTCCTGCTCCTTGACTATAAATCCTGACCTGTCCTTACTTTATTCAGAATTGAGCTCAACCTCAATCCTATTACATGACTGTATGGTATAGCCTTGAACATCCATCCTGATTGCTTTAACCAGTGTTTATAATAGTTTTTTTTTGTTTTGTTTTGTTTTTACAAGTGTACATTGAAGGTCTGGATCCTTTGCCTCCTTGTGCTCTGGACACCAACATTATGTTTGTGGTTTTCACATTATTACCTCTTCCAATTACATCACTTGGGTAGGGAGGAAAAGCCGGTGTCTGTGTCTTTGTGTCTCCAGAACTGAGCACAGCTCTGACATATGTAAGTTTGAACTGTACTACTTAGACACAAAGCACTGGCTGCTTATTCCTGGGTTGGGGGGCTCCTTGGAGGATGCGAAGGGATCAGAAAAGAAAGACAGGAACAGTAAGAGGTCACAGGACTGGGAACAGCATAAACCTAGGGGACGGAGCAGAGTGGCATTTGGGGAAATGGCTCACCAAATGTCAGTTGGTAAAGATTAGAGATTTAGGCACTTTCCTGCATGCAAGATGTAATTCAACTAAAAGGTGCAGTTTTTTCTCTAAATACATTTTCTGATATCCAAGTTAAGAACAGGGGCTCATGATGCAGACTGGATGCCCAATTTACCTACATGTCCCAAGTCTGAGAACTTCCCATTCACCCTCTGCAGCTTGCAAGGGCATCTGTAAGAGGTTACAGATTTGAGCCAGGTCCTGTCACCTGTGCTGTGGAAAGAAGATGTCTAGGGCTGGAGGAATCTACTCCCAATGTGGCAGAGGGGCAGTTTTCAGAGAAGGGACCTGTGTTAGGCAAGAACACCACCGGTATGTTAACTACAGCCCTGTTAAGGACACCAGCTTCTTTAGCATAAGTGTTTGTGCCAAGTGGAATGAGGGTGGCCTTGCATCACCGAGATTAACTGCCCAGGCCCAGCAAGGTGAGGGGCACTGTCTTCTAAGCAAAATAGAGTCTGTGCAAGAGGAATACATAGCAGTTGGTGTCCAGGCTCCCTGAAAACATGTCCTGCAACCCTTCTAGCAATGGGTTCTCATGTGTGAGGATGGAAAGCAAGCCAAAAGCAACCCAGGTCTTAGCTACAGACCATTTTCCTATTCAAAGAAATGCTGGTGTGAGCGCTTTAATGACCTGCCTCCTCTCATTAGAGGCTCTCTTCCTCCTGACAGGAGTGGAGGTGGGGACAGAGACCTTCCAGGTCACATGACTGCAATGGCAGATGCATTTCCCAGTCTCCATCTGCACCAGCTAGCCCTGATTGCCACTTTGAGAAGTAGAGCAGACTTGGTTCATCCCAAGGGGCCCACACAGGGAGGCGAGCACCTGCCTGCATCCTGGCTGCTTCTCCTGGAGACTGAGCACTGATGCAGCTCCCTGGGTGGATGTGGGTGGGAAGGGGCTGGCAGACCTGCTCAGTCACCACCCCCATCCTAGAGCACCTAGAGCACCTTCCACCAAGATTCCACCAACTAATGTCACCAGGAACGCTTATGCGTCCCAGCTTCTGTCACTCAAACCATCCTGGAAATCCCTGCCATGAGTACCACCTCCTTGTTTTTAATTACAATTTTCTCTGGAATTATAAAAATGTAACTCATTTATTTTACCTAAGTCAAAGTTTGCTTTGACCAAAGCACTGGTAACAGCAAGCTTAGGGCTTGAGTTTTTAAATGCTTCTAGCATGGGTTGTGTATGTGCACATTATTAAATTAGAAGGGAGTCTCCGTGACTCCCTGAATGATTTCACATCCTCCAGTGATCTGAGCACCTTTTGGGGCTATCATACCCTGACCACAGCAAAGGAGGGGTGTGTCTGGAGCCAGCAGAGTTCAGATCCCCAGTCTAAGCTATTCAATCTCTGGCAAGTCACAGTCTTGGTTTTTGCACAAGTGGGGCCTTGTGAAGGTTGGAGCAGCATATGCAAACTAAAGTCTCTTTCAAGGGAGTATCCTGTAGAAAGGGTCCCATTGTGGCATTAGTACAGATTAGATCTAGAATGTTCCTCAATGGACCACGGGTTAAACCCTGGGTTACAATGTTAGGAGATATAGTAGGGCCTAGAAGGTGGCCCTAGGTCATTGGGAATGCCCTCAGAGGGAATTGTGGGTCCCATCTGTTTTCTTTGCTGCTTTGCTTCCTGAACGGGGACTTTAACCAGGACTTGTCTTGCTCTGCAGTTACTCCCACACGTCTACCCCACACAAAACCACTGACAATGCCCTGGAACACTGTAGCCAAAGTAAACCTTTACCTCTTTCTGAGACAAATGCCTCAGTTACTTTGTTATAGTAACAGGCAGTTGCTAATACATATGATATCCACCTCAGAACGGGGCTCCTGGGTGACACAGCAATGGGACTCTAGTACATGTGACTGTGTTGAGAGCTGGCAGAGCAGGCTTAAACATCGTGCTCATACTTACTGGCTGGGTGACCTCGGTATAGCATCTCTCTGAGTTTCTGTTTCTCTACCTGCAAAACAATGACAGTGACACTCCCAAAGGTCCTTGTGAGGTACTGTACAAGGAGCCAACCCTTCCCACACTTTCATCTGCCTGTGTTCTATGGCAGCAGTCACCTGCCATTAGCCACTGTGGCTGTGACAAGTCTCGTACATGCCTTGACAGGAGCCTCCTTTTCAGGGATGTGACAGCTGAGCTGGCGACTGCAGAGGGACTCCGTGGGAAAACAGTCTCAGCCATCAACTCCATGAATTCTGACAGCAACATGTCTAGCAATGAAAACGCTCATCATTTCCCACAGGGGGGGGGGAAGCATCTCACAGACCTCTGCAAATGAGAAATAATTCATGCATGAAGAGAGTCATTGCAGAGAGATATTATTAAAATCCTGCCCTTTCTTGATATTAGAAGGAAATAGGCAGAAAGAACTGACGAAGGGAGGCTCCACAGCTGCTAAGTACCAAATGGGTTCTCTTTAAAGTTTGACCCTTTGTCCCTCTCATCCCAGGCCCTTGAGAGAGATGGCAAGCCTAAAATCTACTCATAGGGACTCATTTTATTCTAATTTTATCAAGCCGCAGGGATGGTGGGGAAGGCAAGGAGCCTCCTTTACTGTTGAAATGCAAGGCTGGTCACCTTGGATGTTGCTGGAAGGCTTCTGGGAAGGCAAAAAGTCTTCGATGGAGATGGGCAACTGGACAGGAGCCCCTTTGAGATCTTGAGATCAGAACCCCACATTTAAACCTGGTCTGCCAACTTGAATGCCAGCAAGGTTACACAGACATGTTAGCCTATCTCTAGTGTTCTATCAAGATGCTGAGACTGTTTTGGAGGTCCAAGGTCAGGAGCTTAATGAAGAAAGGATATCATATGGCAAGACAGGAAGTGAGGAGGGGTTGACCCTACCCTTTTATAATCACCTCCTTCTAAGAACTACTGGCCACACAGTTAATTCCTTCCCAAGGCAGTTCACCTAATGACACAACCACCTCCAACAAACTCTACACTATACAGCTTCATACTTTCTGGACCAGGCTTTCAATAACACTTAGGGACACATTCAGACCATCTCTAAAGCATGGCCAATTTAAATAGGCAAGGAGCACAATTAGAGAGTGCCACATGCTTCAAAGAGGGCCACTGTCCCCAACCAGCCAACTCTTCATGTGGAAAATGGACCCAGAATTGCCTGATCTTCCTCTCATTCCCAAAAGGCAAAAAGTACCATGTTTAGTCAAAATTAAAAATTTTGTAAACATTAAACCAGTCAAACACACACATGCATGAACACACATATATGCACATATGCGTTCATGCACTTGCATACACATAGACACACACTTGCACATGTACATGTGTACACACACAGGAACACTCATGCATACACATAGAGGCACACACATGCACACACTCAGAGGCACACACATCTACTGATAACACCTGGATCGAACAGATCAATTTGACCTCTGATTTGACCCTTTGCCCTTGGTCTACTGTCTGGCTTACTGGAATGGTTCCAGGCTATCGTGCTGCAGTAGTCATACTGTGCTCTTAAGTTCTGACTTAACTCACAAGCACCGTCCTGAGCAGCACCTGCCCCTGTTTCATTAACGGAGGAAAAATTTACATCCGCACCTGCCTGCCAACACTATATATTTTCCTCAAACTACTCAATTTCAGGGGAGAAACATTTTTCAATCTTAGATGTGTTTTCAGCCTGAATGTTCTCATCCCTGCCAACATAATCTAATGTGACACTGTCTGTTTGCTTGACAAACGACAAGACAGGGACTTGGCAGCAGAGATAGATTCTTAGCCACAGGCCTGGCCTATTGCTTCCTGAAGGAGCCTCTGGGTTGCCAGGGACCCCAGCTCCCGCTCCCACCCCTTACTGGTTCCCTGATGCACTGTAAAGCTTTCTTCTTTTTATTATAAACTCAAGCTATGTTTATCCACTTCAGTAATTTAAACATGCAATCTTCAGATGGCTGCAGCCTCTCCAGAGGGTGATACATTTGACATCCATATGTAGGGCTGATATTAGGAGGCTCCTGGACAAATCAGCCCTGACAGGATAGCCCTTCTGCATGGCACTCACTATGTACAAACTGTTCAAGACCCACTTCTTTTAATGGACAAAAAGTGTGTACATTTGCATAAAACATGATGTTTTGCTATACACATATATTGTAGAATGGCAAAATCAAGGTCATCACTTATACATTATCTCAAATAGTTTTGATGTATGTAGTGGGAATACCTAAAATCTATTCTCAACAGTGTTGAGTATACATTGTGATATTGCTGACAACAGTCATTGTATGTAGCTCATCTTCTGAACTTGTTCCTCTCAAAGGAAGCTTTGTCTCAGCTGTCCATGAAGATAGTTTCAATCCGTGTGAAACCAGACTATCTTGGGGGATCTAAGCTATCTGAAGACCTGGCCTGTCTCAGTAACTTGGCCAGAAAAAATGTGATAATTAATATTCTAGAGTCCTTGTAGGGATTAACTTGGGGAAGTACAGATGATTTGTAGTTTTATGTGGGGAGAAAATACTGGCTTCATCTTTTTGTTTTTTAAAGATTTTTATTTTTATATATGTATGTGTATGTAATCCCCACAGAGGCCAGAAGAGGGCATCAGATTTCCCTGGAACTGGAGTTGCACAGTTGTGAGCCACCATGTGGGTGCTGGGAATCAAACCCTGGTCTCTGCAAGAGCAGTGAGGTCTCTTAATCACTGAGGCACATCTCCAATCTTTCTGTTTCTTACTGAGAAAAAAATTACCCTCAAGTCAATGGACAAATGGAACTGGAATAGCTATACCTACTGCATTTCAAACTGTAAACATTTTAAGCATCTTAAATTTTATTATTGGACTTGCAATTTTTCTTTCCCTATACTCTTCTTGAATTTATCTAACATCTCTCTTCATTAGGGCCCCAACATCTCCATGTGGATGTCATTCATCTTCACATGGAAGAATCTAACAGTATGCTCTTGAGTATATGTTCTACCTTCTCCTGGTTTCAGTTTACTGAGCTGTGAAATGGGATAACATAATACTCCAAGGCTCGGGATTGAAGTGATACAAAAGTTGCTACACGTTTAAGGCACCCGGGAGGACAGAAAAACTTCATGCAGATGAACACTGCACTCAGATGCTTATCGGCGAGTCCCAGGAGCCTCCACTCTTGGTTTTTGCATGGAAATGACTTGGGGGTCTGCTTGTCACAGATAGAGAAAACTCTAAGTGAGTCCTGAGTGACATGGCAGACAGTGGAGCAGAGGGCTGTGAGTCCAGACCCAGGGATAGACAGATGGACTTCAGGGTCATGTGGGCACTTGGCTGGAGAACTCTTATTGCTATAACTTCTTGTCCATCTTTACTCCCCCACTCCTCTCAAACCACCTCCTTAACCATTCCTTATTATCTTACTTGTCTAAACCATCTTCCATAGCAGCCTTCTCTGGTCCCTGCTTCCCTCTCTCCCCTGTACTCTGCACTCAATGAAATTGCCAGAGTAATTTTCTACCATGTGACTAGACCAAGGGCTCCTCAATTCAGGAGCCTTCAATAGCCTTCCACTTGCAGAGAATAAGTGCTGGATCCTGTCATAGGCCTCAGAAACCTACCTGAAATGACCCCTGGGATCCATCTCTGACTCAGTGTCCATAACCACAGCCCGTCGAGCACTGACCACAGTCCTAAACCAGGGAATCTGATGCCATTGCATAGACAGGAAATACAGCTGAAAGCAACAAAATAGCTCCCTAAGATCATACAATTAGGAAGTGATGACATTTGGGTTTGAGAACCTCTTTTGTATCAATTTTTGTAAATGTTATCCCATTATATATTGGCTAGCTTTCTATGTCCATGAATTCTCCTTCAACAGATTCAATCAACTGTATGTCAAAAGTATCTGGGAAAATGATTTGCACTGTACATGCAACGACATATTTTCTTGTTTGGTTTCCTACACAACATAATGTAAGTTGGACATGGTGGGGCATGCCTTTAATCTCAGCACCCAGGAGGCAGAGGCAGGCTGATCTCTGTGAGTTCAAGGCCAGCCTGATTTACAAAGCCAGTTTCAGGACAGGCTCCAAAGCTACATAGAGAAACCCTGTCTTGAAAAAATAAAACAAAAAATAAGACAATATAGTGTAAATAACTACTATCATGGCACTCACATTGTATTAGGTATTAAGCATAACCAGAGATAATTTAAAATCATGAGATGAAGTTCATAGACTGTAGGCAATCCTATCATCTTATAGGAGAATAGTAATATAGATTTGATATCTGCAGTACTCCTGAAGCCAAGAGAAGACTATCAGATGCTTCATACTTATCTTGAAATAAGAGGGAACAGAGAGACGAAGAGCAGAGGGCAGTTTGGGGCTCAGAACCAACCATATCTTTAGACCAAGATAATCCAAAGGGGGAGGGGTGGACCCAACCAACCAAACAAACAAACAAAAAAGCCAAAACAAACAAAAACAAAACAAAACAAAAACCTCATTAGTTTTAATAAAAGCTTAGTTTAGGAAAAATCAGTTTAAATGTTATGAGCTGTGTCCAGGGCTTCAGGAATTTGCAGAAAAGAGAAAGCAGAAGGAAATTCTGACTCATCAGGTCAGCATTCGAGTTAACGGCACAGAAAATGGAGTTGAGCCATCAGAAAATTGTTTTACTGTCCAAAGTTTCTGCTATTGTACTGCCATTAGCATGATGCTAATGAAACGTAATAAAATGTGGCTTGCAAAGGAAACCCATCTGCTCCGAAAGTTCAATTAACATGATGAAGACGGATCTCTTACACAGTAAACGTGCATTTGACGCACATTCTGTGCTTTATGGATTATTACAGAAGTGCTAATGCAGTCAGATAAAGTCAAGTCATACCCACTTAGCACGTGCAGCCAGCTCAATGGCCCGGAGCTCTGCTGAGGAGAGAAAGGAGAACCTTGGACTTGACCCCTTCCTGGATGGCTCACTGGCTCTGCCCTCCATTCGTCAGGACAGAGCCGCTCCTCCATTTCTACTTCCCTTCACTCTACAGCATGCACCCACCACTAATGGGGAGGTGACCGTATCTCTATGGCAATGGCGTGCCCATCAAAATGCAAGGCTCTTTGGCTGGAAGAGGAGCATACACCTTGTTTTGCTTGTGCATCTGAGAGGTGATTGGCAGGGGCTGCTTTCTATTTCTTCTTCCAGGAGCTCACCATCAAATTGAAAGACTGCGGCTGGGTTTCTACCAAATGCAGGTCACGTGAGCAGGAGGAACAGAGGCAAGGAGGAGAGAAGGCAGCACTCAAGCTCTGGGCAGGCCCTAGGAGCAAGTGTGACCTGCTCTGCCATGTGGGACATCTGTTCTTAGAACACAGTTCCTTTTTCCTTTCTTCACATTCAGTGTGCACATCCGGGTCCAGCTATGCCTGAAATCAATGGATTCCTTGTCTGCCCCTTGCCAGGCTTATGATTCACCTTTAAAAACCTAGTTATGAGTTGATGCCCTCGCTGAGGAGTTCCAGATGTTGTCAAAGCAGATGTCACAGAAGATCTGGAATTTCCAGAGCACTGGTGCTGCTGTGAGGAGGGGCCTCACAGACCCCAGAAATGTCTGCCCCAGGGCCTCTCAGGCTCCCATCCTTCAGGGACTACACTCCTGATGGCTCACATCTGGGGTTCCCGTTTTGGGTCTGTACTATTTTTCTTGAGTTACGTCTTCAGGAATCCACTAGCTTCCTGTGAGCAACCTGCCTTCCTCCACTGAGTTCTGCCCCAGTGCCTGGGGTTCTGGATATGGTCCTGAAAGTGAGAATGTGGCAGACTTGGCATCTCCAACACATTACTACTGGCCATAGAAATGGGGCTCGTGGGATCTTACCTGCAGTCAGTGTCCCACAATCATGGTCCCTGGGGCTGCCTCCCACATTGGTGGCCTTCAAAGCTTAGCTGAGTGGGAAAATGCAGAAATGGAGGAGGAAGGGTCTATTCAGATTGCCAATGCTAGCCTGACCTGGAAACAAAGCCCAGTTCTGCAGCCCTGACACATTTCCTGCCTTCCCTATGACCTAGTGTCCACCTTGACAATGTAGGCATCCCATCTTCACAGGATCACTGTGGGAACTCATGAGCTGCTTATCTCAGGGCCTGCCACATGGAGTGTTCTATAAATTTAATTTTCATATCCAGGCACTGAGCTAGGAGCATTGGCGTGCTTTCTAATCACAATAATCTCTGTTACGGATGGGTTATTTTTCTTGACTCAAAGGCAAAGGCTTCAGTCAGATTCGTAGTTTCAAAAACTGGGAAGAGATTTGCTGTTTTAAGCAGAAAGGGAAAGATGCGAAGGGCTGCTGTGTAATGCTGTCCTCCAGGCATGGCAAGGCTATTGTTGTCTCGATATCAAAGCAGCTGTGCTAAACCAATAGAGACCTTCACAAGACTGGGCCCACCTTTATTCCCTCAGGCAGTACATGGCATTCTCAAGGAGAGTGGGAGGGGCCCTCTTTGATAATATAACCAGCTTTAGGTTTTCCACTGTCTTAGTTAGGATTTCTATTGCTTTGACAAACATTAAAACCAAAGAGCAGGTTGAACAGGAAAGAGCATCACTGGTCATCACTGAAGGAAGTCAGGACAGGAACTCAAGCAAGGCAGGATGCTAGAGACAGGAGCTGATACAGAGGACATGGAGGGGAGCTGATTACTGCCTTGCTTCCCTTAGCTTGCTCAGCCCACTTTCTTATAGAATCCAGGCCCACCAGCCCAGGGATGGCACCAGCCACCATGGACTGGGCCCTCCCCTAATGATCACTAATTGAGAAAATGCATTACAGCTGGATCTCAGCTGAGGCTCCTTCCTCTGAGGGCTCTCTCTAGCTTGTGTGAAGTTGACATACAAAACCAACCAGTACTCCCACATTCATGTAAATAAGTCCAGTTCTCATCTTTGTCACCAAGCTGGACTCAGAATCATTTCTCTGGCCTGTTCTATCATTGGTGCCTTGTCTAGGACAAATAGACATGTGTTCATGTCTGCTTGGAAACAGTACAAGAGTTATCAGGGATTCAAGACCCACGAGGCTATCAGAGGGTGTTGGTGTGGGGTGTTCAGCAGTACTTGTCTGATTGACCTTTACGCCCTACTCCAGTGGCAAGGATCCAACTCCAGATGGTCCCTCCAGCTTTTGCTAATAACCATCAAGGAAGGTCATAGGAGGCAGCAGATGAAATAATATCTCATTCTTGAATGCTGACTGAGCCTGAGCTAAAAGGGAGGAGACAGGATTTAAGCCCCTTGGCATCCAAGGTGAGAGATCACCATAGGGAGGAAGCCTTCAAACTGTACAATATGGCACATCCCAATTAGAGATGGGGTGCTGACAGGGTAGAATTTGATTCAAGACAGCCCATGCATCTAGAAGATGGTACAAAGAAAACTGATGTTTTATAATCTGTCCAGGAAACATTCTTTACACACTCAAGCACAGGCATGCAAGCATGCACATATGCACACACATGCTCATTTGTAGCACACAATTACAATACTAAGTTCAACTTCTGTTCTTCCATGCTTCCCAGACAAACTCCTGCAAAGTGAGAGGAAGTGTGGTGGACATACACATCAATAGAGAAGTTGATATTGAATAGGGATCCAGGTGAGTCTCACAACTGTACCGAGGGGACACAAAGCAGCCCTTCTGAGAGAAGCCTTCCTAGGCTAAGCTGGCCTGCAAGAAGAGGACATGTTCTCTAAGCAACCTTGGAGGAGGGGAGGGAGATACTGGAGGGAGAATAGGAATAGAAGAGGAACAGGGCCCCGAGGTCTGCAGAGTAGCTACATAGGTACACACTGCCCAAGAGAGGCAAGGATCCAGCCAGTTGCCTTTGGGAGCTCAGTCAGTGCAACCTGGAGCAGCTGTGTCCTCAAACACTGGAGCTCATAAATCACTGCTGACAGCCCTGTGCCTTACACACTCTTTGTTTCAGGGACAGATGGTCCCTGGAATACACATGTGGACTTTGTGTGATTAAAGACCTACAAATGCATCTGGAAGTGGCTAAGACAGAGATTGTTTCTACCCCAACCCTCTTGGGTCATAGAAGTGTTTCCTAAACTTAAGCATAGAATACTAATTATAGCCATAACATTGTTCTGAAGATTCATGTTTTAATCCAAATAGACATATTTATAAACTAAATTTTAGATTTCTGTTGCCAGTCTGACATAGAAGAAGATTAAAAGTCTCAACATCTCAAAAAGCAGAGAGAACATGCAAATTAGCAAAATCAGAAATGAAAAGGGACGACATAACAGACACTGAGGAAATCCAGAGATTCTTCAGGTCATGCTTTTAAAACCTGTACTCCACAAAATTCGAAAATTCAAAGGAAATGAACAAATTTGGATAGGTATCATTTACCAAAATTAAATCAAGAACAGATAACCAATTTAAACAGACCTATAACCCCTAATAAAATAGAAGCAGTCATCAAAAGTTTCCCAACCAAAAAAAGCCCATGGCCAGATAGTTTCAGTGCAGAATTCTACCAGAAATTCAAAGAAGAGCTAATACCAATACTCCTCGAATTGTTCTACACAATAGAAGCAGAAGGTTCATTGCCAAACTCTTTTTACAAGGCTACAATTACCTTGGTACCCAAGCCACACAAAGACATTACTAAGAAAGAGAACTACAGACCAATATCCCTCATGAACATTGATGCAAAAATACTCAATAAGGTACTGGCAAATATAATCCAAGAACACATCAGAGAAATCATCCACCATGACCAAGCAGGCTTCATCCCAGGGATGCAGGGATGGTTCAACATACTAAAATCTATCAATGTAATTCACCATATAAACAAACTGAAAAAGAAAAATCATGTGATCATCTCCCTAGATGCTGAAAAAGCCTTTGGCAAAATCCAACACCCCTTCATGATAAAGGTCTTGGAGAGATCAGGGGTAACAGGAACATACCTTAACATAATAAAAGCAATATACACCAACAGCCAACATCAAACTGAATGGAGAGAAACTTTGTGTGATTCCTCTTAAATAAGAAACAAGACAAGGCTGTCCTCTCTCTCCATATCTCTTCAATATTGTACTTGAAGTTCTAGCTAGATCAATAAGACAATAAAAGTAGATCAAGGGGATATAAATTGGAAAGGAAGAAGTCAAACTTTCACTTTTTGCAGATGATATAGTTTACTTAAGTGACCTGAAAAACTCTAACATGGAACTCCTACAGCTGATAAAGACCTTCAGCAAATTGGCAGGATAAAAATTAACTCAAAATAATCAGTAGCAGCCATATTGTATACAGACAATAAAGGGCTGAGAAAGAAATCAGAGAAATATCACCCTTTACAATAGCCACAAACAACATAAAACTTCTTAGGATAATGCTAACCAAACAAGTGAAAGACCTATATAGCAAGAACTCTGTGTCTTTACAGAAAGAAATTAAAGAAAATACCAGGAAATGGAAAGCTCTCCCATGCTCTTGGATGGGTAGAATAAACACAGTAAAAATGGCAATCTTGCCAAAAGTAACCTACAGATTCAATGCAATCCCCATCAAAACCCCAGCACAATTCTTTACTGACCTTAAAATGATTATACTCAACTTTATATGGAAAAACAAAAGACCCAGGATAGCCAAAACAACCGGGTACAATAAAGGAACTTCCAGAAGCCAAACACCAATTTAATTAAAAAATAAAAGTCTCAACTTCATGGAAACAACAAATAGAAAGCTGAACAAGCCTAAAACAATAGCCTTCCTTAGGAGCCCATGGAGCAAGCCTCAGCCTACCAACCAGGTGAGATAAGGTACCGGAGAATAAGGATACTCAAACTGCAGCAGAAACTTGAGGGCTGAGCCTCCATGATTTCCCTGTAAGTGACTAGGAAAACCTGAATTGTAACCACAAGAGCCTCAGTGTGAACTGGTCTCAGATTTAAACCCTATGGGAACCCAGGCATAGTGATTCCTGCATTTGGGGGGATTTTACATCTAGTGACTCAAGTTCTCACAGGAAATAGTGGAGGAAAAAACCCTCTTGTCTAGAAGGTACAGCAGACAACTGGTTTGGTCCAGCTAAAACACTCTACTCTTGCAGGCATGAACTTCCATATTGTCCCACTGAGGATGGGGATAACACTCAGAAGCACTGGTCTACAGTCTGGGTCTCAGCCCCATCAGAAGACTGAGACCTCATCACTACTCTGATGCTTTCTGTCTGCTACATCTGACCATCACACTATAAAAGGCTTCTTTGCCAAAGTTCTTTCTACATGACTTATCATTCCAGGAAGCAAATTACAAGTCCTACTGAGAGGCAAAGAACACAGTCTGAGAAACAGAACAAGCAGCAGAACTTGACAGACTGCAAGGATGTTGAAATTAACACTGAGAAATTAAGATAATGATGACCAAACCCAATGGGATGGAGGAGAGACACCCCATAGGGTGGTCTTAGAGCCACAAAAGCAAAGCAGTGGCCTGGGAAGCTACGAGGAGGGAGCCATGAAGGAGTCATAGCATTGCTCACAGAAGCCAGATTTCTTACTGTTGGAAAGGAAGTTAGGAATATGGAAAGGGAAAAGATGAGAATGAAACGGTAGTGTTGAGCTGGAGCTAGCACAAGCTTGTGAAAGGTGGGGACTGTTTAATATAGAAACTATGTATCTTTATAGCTGTGTGTGTGTGTGTGTGTGTGTGTGTGTGTGTGTGTGTGTGCTATATGTGTGTACAAAGAGAGTTGGGAAGACCTGGAAACAGTCTTATTTAAGTAACAATGAGCCAGCTAACACTCTGATCTTTGTTTCTAAATACTGGTCATTACTAGCCTAGATACCAGCAGAGCGTACACTAAAGGACCTGGAGAATCTTGTTCCCCCAGCAAGAAAATCCCCAGAGAGTGATGGGACAGATCAAAGATGAGGAGACAGAAGGGCTTTCATTGGTCAGATCTGGGGAATTAGAACATCAAAAATAGTAAGAGTGTAAGACTATAACTAATGAAGTAACACAGTAATGATGAGTCCTCTCAGGTAAAATGTAAGTTGGGGAAAGCAACGCATTTTCTCTCGGCAGAAGGGCAAGCAGCCCAAATTAATGGTAGCCGCATCAGAGCACACCGATGCCATGTGTCACATGCTAGGAGGCAATGCTAAGGGGACACTGAGATACTGGGCTTAAGTTGTGTAATATGATTTTTTAAAAAATCTATTTTGTCTCTATGTCTATGTACTGTGTGTGTGCCCGTTGCCCGTGGAGGTCAAGAGAGGGTCAGATTCCCCAGAACTAGAGTTACAGATGGTTGTGAGTCATCATGGAAATGCTGGGAATTGAACCTGGGTCCTCTGCAAGAGCAACAGGCGCTCTTACCCACTGAGCCATCTCCCCCACTCTGGTAATATGAATTTAATCACAAAGAAATGCCAGGCAAATGCAAATTGAGAAACTTTCTACAAAATAAATGGTCTGTGACACTCAAAGTGTCCAAGTTGTGAAAGTCAAGGGACCAAAGGACAACTATAAAGCCACTCCTGAGAGCAGACTAAAGGGGTAGACAACAGAGTACATTGTGTTCTGCTCTGGAGGGCAAGTGATGCCATTGGTGAAATTCAAGGGGTGTCTGTGGCTTGAATGGAAATTTTCATTTTAATAGCTGTATTGTGGTTATGAAGACAGTGCTCTGGCTGGTAAGAATTACACTGTTGAATAATTAAGGGTGATGGGTCTTATCAACAATTTATTCTCCATTGGTTAAGAAACAATGATCTATATTAAACCTCTGCAAGCTCCAGGTGGCTTTTAAAATGTTAAAATTACCTTAAAAAAAGAGAGATAAAGTAACTGTAATGTAAAAACAAAATGTTATTTAGCTCAATTCTGTTGCCTGCCAAGGGCTGGAAGACTAAGATCCATTGTCTGTTTTTAAATGGAGATTAGCAGTAGTTGGTGTTCAGAGACTATTCACAACAACCCAAGACTTCTGCCATCAGAGAGGAGGAAAAATTACAAAAGGGAATGATATTCCCATGGTAGGTTTATACATTCTTTAATGCTCTGTTTGTATTCCCTAAACTATCCCTGCATCACCTGAAATGCCTGATCTTTGCTTTGGGAAACACTGGAAAACAGTATTTCAACATAAACCTAAAGAACATGCATGCCGAGACCAAACTAGATTCCCTTAATATAGGTGACAATGGTGTGACTGGGACAATATATGAGGTCACTGGCAGTGGGTCCAAGATCTAACTCTAATGCACAAACTGAGTTAGTGGAGCCCATTCTGTATGGAGAGATACCTTGCCCAGCCTAGAAACAGGGGTTTGGGGGTGGAGAGGTGCCTTGGTTCTGCCTCAACTAGATGATGGGACAGACTTAGCAGACTTCCTAGGGGAGACTTTACCCTATCAACGGAGCATATAGGAGGGGGTTATGGGAGATGTCATTCTGTAAATATGTTTTTCATACTGGTTAATGAATAAAGCACTGTTGGCTAATAGGAAAGCAAGAGAGGAGGGACTAGGAGACAAGGAGGAAAGAGAAAGTAGAAAGGAGGAGTCAAGATGGAAGAAGGAGAGAACAGAACGCCGGCAGCCTCTTTCTCCCGTAAGATAAGACCACGTGGAAGTACTTAGATTAATAGAAATGGGTTAATAATTAAGACAGAGCTAGCCGATAAGAAACAAGTACCTGGCCAACAGAATCATTATTTGGGGCTGGCATGGTGGTGGGACAAGACCAGAGGTGGGCAGAAAAACATAATCCTTCCAAGGGGGGTGGGTAGAGGGAATGGAAGGGAAAGAGGAAAAGAAGGAAGGGGAACTGGGATTAGAATGTAAAAAATAAATTAATAAGAAAATGAACAACAAAAAGAAAAAAATAAGATTGTTCATGCTGGGAGGATGTGTGAAGTTACCTGCTCTCTACCACCCACTAACTGCTCTGAATAGCATACAGTAGAGAGAATGTGACAAACATGTTATGTGTTTACTCGTAAGTGGAGATTAGATGTAAAGCAAAGGATAACCAGGCTACAGTCCACAAACCTCAGAGAAGCTAAGTAAAGAGGGACGGACCCTAAGAAGGACACACATGGAGGGTCGCAGCAAGGGAAAAGGGGGGAGAGTGATGAGGGGGATGGGAACATGAGGGATCAAGAACATCGAGTTGGGGGAGGGATGGAGGGGGAGAGCAATGAAGGAGACATCTTGGTAAAGAGAGCCATTATGGGACTAGGGAGAAACCTGGTACTAGGGAAATTCTCAGGAATCCACAAGGGTGACCCCAGCTAAGACTCCTAGCAATAGTGGAGAGGATGTCTGAACTGGCCTTCCCCTTTAATCAGATTAGTGACTACCCTAATTATCATCATAGAACCTACAACCCAGTAACTGATTCAGTGACACACAGCCAAGCACTGGGTTGAGCTCCCAGAGTTCATTTGAAGAGATGGAGGGGTCGGGAGCAAGATGGGAAAAAACACAAAGACAGCTGACCTGAGCTAGTGGTAGTTCAGAGACTGTGGACTGACAGCTGGGATTCTTGCATGGGCCAGAACTAGACCCTCTGAATGTGGGTAACAGTTATGTGGCTTGATCTGTCAAGAGGGGCCCTGGCAGGGGCACCAGGACTTATCCCAGGTGCATGAACTGACTTTTTAAAGCCCATTCCCTATGGAGGGTTACCTTGCTCATCCTGGATACAGGAGGGAGGGACTTGGTCCTGCCTCAACTTGGTATGCCAGACTTTGTGGACTCCCCTATAAAAGCCTTACCTCCTCTAAGGAGTGGATAGGGGATTGGAAGGGAGGAGTTGGGGGTGAGAGAAGGGGAGGGAGGGGGGAACTTGGCTTGGCATGTAAAATGAAAACTAAATTAAACACACACACACACACACACAGGAAAACAACTTATATCTACATTTGGTCTCCACATATAGCCCAATGACTATTGGTCTCCCCCTGACAGCAAGTCTTAGAGGCTTGGACTCCATGGAACAAATCTGAGACCCTGACTGCACAGTCAGTTCTATACACACAGCCCAAGATAACTAAAGCAAACGTGCCTCTCTCAGAGGTGCCCCTCCCTACTGCTCCCTGCTATGGTGAATGGCATTCTCTGGCACCAGCGTCTCAGGCCAGAATCTTAGATGTCACTCTTGAACCCCACCACCTCCAAGCTTTCCTCCTGAAGAGAGCCTCCCTATAACCATGTCCTGTGATTTCCCCCCAGAAGACATGTTTCCCGGATGGGCTGTCTCCAGTGCAGTCCAGTATGCCACACACCAACACTCCCTCCTGCCAATTCTCCAGAATTCAGCCACAGAGAGTCCTTAAAGGATAAATGTGTTCTTGTAACTCTTCCATAAAACCCTTCAAAGTTCTGCTGCCTCAGGCAGAGACCATTTCAAATGCTCTGAAGTCAAGCTGCTTGTGGCTGCCATATTGAACAGCAAAGCATCCAGTCAAATCACATTGCTCCAAAGCCTGCACACTGCCTGTGGAGAAAGTCCAGACTTATTGTTGGGGTCAGTGGGGCCTCTAAACATCTGAGCACCCCCCAATCTCCTCTCCCAGCTGTTGTCACATGGCAGAACCTCAATCTTTCCTTTCCCACCCCGAACAGATGAGTAGGAAACGTTTCTTACCTCAAGGCCTCCTTTGTGCCATTCTATTTGCCCAAAAACATATCCTCCGTCCTCTATATCCCTAAGTCATTCACCCCGAAGATTTCACCTTAAATGTCAGAGGAAGCCCTCAGAGACGCCTATCTTAACCTCCATGCGGTGCATGCTACTTTTTAGGTCCGTTTTTTCTTCTTCCGTGTCTCCTATCCAGCACCACGGTGATATGTTTATGTGTTTATTCAGCACCTACACCACTAACTGTAATGAGACCCTGATTTTTTTTATGATTATGTCTCTATTATCTCACAGTGTCTAACACATACAACTCACCCAAGAATTATTTGCTAAGCATAAAAATAGTGCTTTTACAGTGGCACAACATGACAACTCCCAAAGTTAGGTAGATATGGTGGGGAAATCAGCAATCAGGAAAAGCACATTTTTACAACCACCTCTATGATGCCTTTTCTCAACCATAGGTCTTTGTGTTCAAGACAACTGTTTTCAATTGAGGTGATCCAATAGGACACATCTCTTCCCATCTGTGAAATGGAAACAGTTCTCTGCTGGTGTCTGAAGCCTCACCGGGAGCTCTTTCGGGTCCCATCCCTTTCCCAGTCTGAACTGCTGTCATTCTCTGTATCAAAGGCTGCTTCCCCGCTGGCAAATTTGGGACTAAGTTGTCTACTACAGAGGTTAATTGCACAGAAAATGTAATTCTCGGGCCATCAACTTTTTCCCCTTGTGTTCCTGGCATTAGACTCCATTAATGCTTAACTTTAAAGTGTCCTAAAAGCATTGGGAAGGAAAGGAAACCAACCAAACACAAAAGGCGAATGTCCGCTCTGATTCCTGTGTGAGAATGAAAGATCGATCGGCTTTCTTCCACAGCCACCTCTGTCACGCCACACCCCATCGCCGTGATGGACTCTAACCCTCTGAAACTGTAAGCCAAAGCCAACTCTTCAATTTTAAAGAAAGAAACAAAGCCTGAACTTGAAATATTTGTAGTTGATATTGTCATCTGAGAATGCAATTGGAGTTCTCTCCATAGACAGACAGCGAAGCAGGCCACATGTCTCTCTCTCTCTCTCTCTCTCTCTCTCACACACACACACACACACACACACACTCCATTATTTTGCACTACACTAAAGGGATAGGAAGTGGTTGTTACAATGAAGAAATCTAACCATTTTTTTTTTTGTCAAAAACAAAAACAAACATTTGGAGATACATGAACCATTCAGAAAGAAGAGAAAGTAAATTAACTACAATGTGGTCACCATGCATGGCTTTAGTTTTATGTGCCAAGGTGACTCCAGGCACGAGGAGAATGTTTCATGCTGACACACAACAGCGTTTCTCATTGGATTTCCTGCTACTAGCTTCTGAAAACCAATGTCTGAGCCCCCAAGCTGGGCTGCTAATTGAAGATCTGAACAGGTGTTTTCCCTAAAAGTCAGGCTGCCACAGTGAGCCTGGGCATGCCGCCCCTGCTCCCAGCATCCTCCTGGAAAGCTTGCTCTTCTTCACACAACAAAAAGTTACAAGGAGCATCAGACAGAAGGCTGAAGGTCAAATGATGAATTCTAAGTGCTAAGGCATGCTTTGTTAACTAAAACTTCCTTGTACCTCTGTGCCTCTGCTTACATAACACAGTTCCCAGGGCAAAGAGCAGAGAAACACAGCCCCAGAAGAGCTGGGAAATCTAGGTCAGGACTGAAAGGAAAATATCCTTTGCCTGGGAACAAATCATATTTATTAAACATCTACAATGGGCCAGGATGGATGGATAGATAGAAATAGAAAGAAAGATGATAGATAGATATGGATATGTAGATTAGATAAGATAGATTATAGATAGATGATACATACATACATATATACATACACACATAATTCAGTTACACAAAGTAGTATTTGCATTATATGTGTGTGCATATATTTACTGTGATAACTAGTATTATTAATGTGAAAGAAGGCTGGGCCTCTTGACATGCCTGTTGGGGGCTGTCTTTGTAGTGTCATTTTGTGTGGGAGACCCATCTTGCTTGGGAAGGGAGCCATTCTCTGTTGAAGGGCATCCTGGGCTGTATTAAACAGAAAGGACAAACAACACATGCATTCATGAGTCTCAGCTTCTTGACTGTGAATTCATTGTGACCAGCCACTTCAATTCCATGATACCTTGATTTCCTTCACCACTATGGACTGTAACTTGAACTGTAACCCCCCCCCCAAAAAAAAGAACAAACACCTCTCCAGGTTGCTTTTGTCAGAGTACTCTATCACATCAGAGGAAACAGAAATTTTGTGTAAAGATTTTGTGTTGCATATCTTGCTCCTCCACTGAAGTGTTGCTTTATCTTGGATGACAACTTGCTTGGACCTGGAATAAACTAAGAAATATGTCTTTGGATGCAAAGAGGTGTGAGAGAAGGGATGCCATTTTGCCTGCCTGCCTTTGCTTCCTGCTGATGAATGCATTTACTCTGTTGATGTCTCTACTTCAAGTTTTCACTTTTGTCAGAACCCAGCATCTTTGACCTTTCAACACAGGCAAAAGACCCAAATTCTCCAGGACTCCTTCTGGCCTTTGTCACCAATCTAGGACTCCTGAGGCCATAGAAACTGAGCAATTACTTCATGCAGATGGCTGTTGTTGGACAACATGGCACAAAAAGTGTAAGCCAATCTGACAAGTCCCTTTGGTAACATATATTCTAATCTAAGGATCCATGACCAACACAACTGACAAAATCAAAGCTCCAAATTGTTGGGAAATGCATTCGTGTGTTTTGAGACAAAGTCTTGAGTACTAGTAGGTGATCTTATAAACAAAAGTGAATACATGAAAGTAATGAAGTTATGACATATCATTGGTCTGATTATTGCTATGGTCAACTCAGTGGACAGTCTGAAGGACTGGAAGGCTGGGCACTAACCTCCTGCAGTTCTGGGCTGTACCTACACAATACTATAACTTATAACTAACACACACACACACATGAATATTTATGTACACATACCTTTACTTCTGGTTCATGGCACAGAGGCCCCCAATATGTAATTTTCCCCACAGTCCTATCTTAAAACTTAGCAACTCCCAGGATGGAAGAAACTGATAAGTTGTTTCACCCAAGGCTTCTTACCTACCTATGAGCAAAGACCTTCAAGAATGGGCTACACCACAGATACTTAGGAAATTCATATATTCTCACACTGCAATGGCCAGTCTTCAAAACTGATCTAAAAGAGCAAAGAGCACAGGCCTGGGCTCGGGCAGGTCACTGTAATAGGATTTGTGTCTCTGTATCATTCCTACTCAGCCCATGTGTGAGTTCTGCTGTAACAAAGGAAAGTAGCACCATCATGGGCATTTCATTTCAAAGCAAGCTAATCTCTCCACTTTCAGCCAGCCTTCAAAGGTGGAGTCCTTTCTGAAAACTCCCACTCAGGCTGTGTAGAAAAACAAACTCCGTATAGCAGGAAAACCAAACTATTTTCTCCTATACTCAATACAGAACACAACTGTGGTCACACATCAATTTTTCAGTATCCACTGGGCATCCAATAATCAACTCAATTCTGATATCTTCCACCTGTAGTTAGAGCCAGGGAGCATTACATCACAAAACACGTCTACTTCAGAGGCCAACCACAAACCTTGTAGTTAGTGCATCTGCTAACCCCTCTCTGTATGCAGAAGTCATTTGCTAGAATGGCTCAGGGAAGTTGAAGGAACCCTACAGCCATGTACTGTAAAGGTTATCCAGAGGATCCAGATGAACAGCCAGGGGAAGAGGTACTTGGAACAAGGTCTATAGGTGTAAGGTTGCTGTGTGTTCAGAAATTGAAGGTGCAGTGATTTTCCCTGTGGCATCATTGCAAATATATGATGAGCTAGCTTAATTCCAGTTCCCCTCCCCTTTCCAAAGCATAAAGTTGGATAGGATTGGAGATGCTCATTTTCATTAACAGATTGAGTAAAATCCATACACCCAGTGAAGGCCTCTTTCAGAAACACAGCACATGGAGAAATGATGTTTTACCAGCTTTTTGGGCATCTGTTTACCAGGTATTTGGGCATCTCTTAACCCAGTTGAAATAGAAAATAAACCATCATAGCAAATGAAACAACCACCCTTCATTAGCAAATGAAACAACCACCCTTCATTACACTTACAGTTATTCAGACTGTGTTCTGCTGAGCAGTCTGTTTCAGTTGGCTCACTTCAGGTCCATGTAGCATATCTCTCTCTGTCTCTCTGTCTCTCTGTGTCTCTGACTATCTCTGTCCCTCTGTCTTGCTCTCTCTCTCTCTCTCTCTCTCTCTCTCTCTCTCTGTGTGTGTGTGTGTGTGTGTGTGTGTGTGTACATGTAGTGTGTGTTATACATGAAGCCAAAGGTCATCCTCAAGGGCCATCTGCCTTGTGTGGGTTTGGGTGGTTGTTTTGTTTGTATTTGAGACAGAGTCTTTCACTGGGACTTAATGCTCTCCAGTCAGCCTAGTCTGGATGTTTCCCAGCTTGGAGATTGTGGGTTCAAGGGATTGAACTCAGGTCTTCATTCTTACAGGGCAAACACTTTACTGAAAAGCCATCTCCTGGACCTACACAAACTCTTAATTTTAGAATTCAGACATAATTATCTTGTGTACTTTTTAAAATTATAAATGAGGTTCAGAGTGGGTGAGTAACTCACCCAGGATCACACAGCTTGTTAAACAATGTGCTTTGTTCCTTGTGACTGGCTTATTCAATTAGACAATATAGTAAAGGAATAAAAACCAATGACACTTCCCATCAAGGAGCCCAGGCTGAATCTTCAGTGCTGAGAATGATGACGATGTCTGTCATCAACCTGTCTGGGATGAATCAGGAGAATCTGCCCACCCTACACTGAAAGCAATAGTATGCAATATTCTCTCAGTGAATCCATTATTTGTGGAGAACTAAATGACTCACAGTATAAAGCTGTCATTATAGCATCTTTTAAAGATACCTTTAAGACAAATGGTACAGGTATTGAAACACTCTGCTGTGAGACAGCTTGGGCTTTTATTGAGTCAGGAAAAGGACACCAGAGACAGAAAACTTCAGTTAATGTACTGAGAAGAATACGGTCATTCATCACACACAACTCTTGTTATTTTCCTTTGTTTTCGTGTTGATGAGTTTTCTCAAATTCATTTGGTAAAAAGAAGACAGTGTGAGCTATTTATTAAAGCTTTGGAGCAACTAAACATAAACTGGATTCTGACTGGTTTCCAAGCCCAGAACTACCATCAAGAGGCATGTTCTCCTGCTCAGTGGTACCTGTAGACTTTGCCGACTTACACTTTTAGTCTTCATAGTCCTGACTGAAGGAAGAGAAAGACAAGTCACCCATTAGGCAGATACATGCTCCTGAATAAGAACCAAGGAATTTTGTGCTCCACTCTGTAGCCCACAGCCACTGTTGGCATCTAAGCTCAGCGAGAGCAACTCTTGACCAGAGTTTTCCTTTTAAAAAATCAAAACAAACAAACAAAATAACATAAAGAGTAATTATAATCTGGATTCTGTGGTTAACAGCATGCAGAAATAATAGTGACTATTGTGTAACTTTTACCCATATATCCCCACCCCATCCTTCTCCAATGTTGTTCACCTCCCAAGAAATTAGTCTAGATTGCTTTTTTTGCCTTTATAGTCAGATATACAAAGCCTTTTATTGTACATAAATACCAATCTTCTCTACATTTTTCTATCTTTGTTCATTCTTATATTCAATTAAATACCTTAGTAATTTTCCCATGTGGTCACACATTTATAGTAAACACACATGCACTTCAGTGCTATACTCTAGAATGGAAGCATAATATCTTGGCCCACTTGTTGACAGATGTACCAATCATTTCTGGTTATTTTTTATTATTAAAAGTCATGGAAAAGTTTGTATGTGTGTATGCATTTTTGTCTGCATATGGTATGCATCTGTGTGTGTGTCTGGGTATTTGTCTACACATGTATATGCATATGTGTCTGTGCATGTGTGCATGTGCATGGGTGTTTGTGCATATGTGTTTGTATGTGTGTATGTATTTTTCTCTGTGCATATGTATGGTGTGAGTGTGTCTTTGTATCTGTGTATCTACGCATGTATATTTGTCTATATATATGTGTGTGTGTGTGTATGTGTACATATATATGTCTGTGCATGTGTGTGTATGCAGGAGAGAGAGATGGTACTGATGTTAATGACTCCTTGAGATGGAATTGTTAAGTAATGTGACTATAAATGTCAAATTTCAATAGTTTTTGTCCAACTATAGACCAAATAAGGTCTACACATTGCCCTTCATGTTCAGTACAGACCTGATGGGCTTTGGAGAGCCCTGGCTGGAATCAGGCAGCTAGGATTGGTACCCAGACTCAACTCCATCTTAGGCGGTGGCCCAGGAAGTTCTAAAGCTCTTGGGACCTTGGTTTCAAAACGTAGGACTCCTGCATGCATCTAAGTATGTGTGAAAGTTTGGGGTCAAATGAAGTGAATGTGTGGGGACTCCACTTCCCAAAGAGCAATAACTCAGTTCTTATATGTTAATGTGACTAAGAACCCTCTGTTTGCAGCACAGAGTCTAAGGTGCCATTAGCAGAGGTGGGGTTGAGGTTGACTGATGTACAGCATGGACAGTCAGACCTCGGGAGATTCTGCTGTGGGCCCTGGGTCACATTCCACTAGGTAAGTCTTAATTCTGCCAACAACCCTCTCCAAACCTGACAAATCCTTTGCACTATAGACAAATGAACAATTTCTTGTGCTTATTCCCCAGTGCCTCGGTCTGTCCTTCCTAACATGGGAATTACAATGAATCGGGATAGATGTATTTGTGGCTAGTTTCTTAACTACTCCTTGGAGCTTCATAGGCTTTGACAGGCTTTTTGTCTTGAAACAGAGAAGGCTGTGCCTAAGTGTATAAGGACAATAACTTCTTCAGCCTTGCAGTCAGCTAAAGGTGTCATATTTAATCAAAACTTATAATTATAAAGTACCTACTTTTGTAAGTCACATTCTAATTTCAGAGATGTTAGGGCCTGAGAAACTCTTAGAATTGATCACATAATGAGATTTGTCTGAGAGAATTTATACATGCAACAGAGGGATACTGTATCATGTCTAAGAGCAAAGGATGATAACAAGACATTTTTAAAGGAGACCTCTTGTTGCCAGATGTCATTTGGTTTTCTGAGTACTTAGATGAGTGTCATTGTACAAGCTGAGGGTGGATGGGAAAGCAGAAACTCTGTGTGTCATTAATGTGTGAAATTCTGGAGGAGTAGCCAGAGGAAGAGTAGAAGAGTAGATTCTGGGCTTTTCCAGAACCTTTAAACACACACATACATAGAGTACACACACACATATACATTTATGTATACACATACACACTCATGCATGTACTCACACACATACTTTCATGTTTATTCACTCACCCAAGCACAGCCCCTTTGGGATATTACTCAGAAGCAGATTAATAAATTCCCTTTTCATACCAGAGTCTTGGTAAATGGCATTGCTCTTTTATATTCTGGATGTGAAAGGATGCCTTTGGAGCTCCTCAACTTGGACAACTGAATGTGAGGAAATAGCAGGAATCAGATGGAAATAGCATCACTAGGGCCAAACGCCCTGTCTGAAGCTCAGCCACAATCTACGACCCCATGAGTCCCCCTGCTTCCAAGTCTTGGACTCATGTTTGAAAATGAAATGACCTCCCAATGGCCCATGGGTTAAAGCTTAGCTGTGGAACTGTTTGGAGTGGTGCCATAATCTTCAGGAATTGAGACCTCATGGGGGGAGGTAGGTCACCAAGGGCAGGTTCCTTGCCTTGACCCTGATTCTGTTCCAGTCTCTGTGTGTCCTGCCCATCAGAGTGAAAGCTGTAGTACTCTGCCTCACCTTCCCTGCTACAGTACACCAACATCTCTGTATCTTCCCTACATTGTTTATGTCTGATATTTTGATCACATCTCTGCAGGAAGCTAACTGATGCAAGGTCCTTCAAAACCATGGTGTTGATCCTTCAGTGTACAACATCTAGTGCTCTACTCTGCAAACTTAGCTACAAGGTGGAGATTTCTAGATTCTAGAGGGTTCTGCTGCTGTCCATTTCTCTGTGTAAAAAAAAAATCTTTACACCCTGCAGTCACTGAAGGTGGTTGCCATCCTTGGTGATGTTTCTCTTTGCCCTCCTGTGGGTTCAGCTGTACTAACCCTGACTGTGGTCATGGAAACATTCTACTCATGATGAAGTGTCTGCTAGACAGGAGGCACGTGAATTGTCTCCTGACCCCTCTTAGAGGAAATCTGATTAAGACATTTCTGTGAGTGCAAACATCACTGTGATTCAGATTTTTAGTGAGTGAGTCCCGGTACCCTGGATGCCCCCAATTTAAGATTCAAATGGTCTTAATAGAGATACTCAAATCCATGGGTTCTAATATTGAGCACAGCTCTTGACAACCATCCCAAAGGAGCCAAGGCATCAAGAAGGTCTGCTCTGCCATTGCAAATTAAACAGAATGCTTACTAGTGCACAGGAGGAAAACACAAAACCCATAAACAGCTTCTTTCAGGTCTAACAAGCTGAGGACTTAGCTTAATGTTTTCTGTAAGTTGACAATGAGAAGTGACATCCACACAATGGGGTGTCACTATTCTTAGCGGATCCATTCTTTCTCTGCTAATAAACACAAATATTGTGTAGTATCTACACCCTGCTTAATTCTCTGTAGCACAATGCAGAAATAGACCACAATATCCCAGCAGCTTCTAAACATGCTCTCACAGGAGGGAAAGACTCCCCCAGAGGGCAGATGCCTGTGTTGGGCTCATTTTCATACCAAAAAGATACAAGTTATTCATAAACAGTCACTTTGACTCAACCTCTGTCTGTTCAAAGGTTCTTCACTTCTGGTTGTTCAGTTGTATTCTGGTATAATACATTCCATAGCTTGCATAATGCAGTAATCCCAGCACTCAGGACGCTGAGGTGGCAAGATCCCAAGTTTGACACCAGTTTGTAACCTACAACAAGATCCTGTTTCGAAAGCAAAAACACACATATATTAAATGTTCATGTCCCATAATGTTGGAAAACAACACTACCAACCATACAAGCAAAGCAGAGTACATAGGGACTGCTGTTTCCTGCTTGAGCCCTGCAACTGTAGTACAGTTGTACAACCCACAGCTCTAGAAAACCATACCCCCTTCCTTGGCTTCATGTGAATAGATGTTTTGGTGAGTGGAAACATCATTGTAATTTAGATGTTTTGCAATTCCTGGTACCCTGGGTGCCTCCAATTTAAGACAACATCACACGTGGTTCTGTGTGTCTTTTTTTCATTTGCCACAGTGATTGCAGCATTTGCTCATATTATCAAGGGTCTCTTCCTTTGTTGCTAAGCACACCCCAGAGCCCTGTGATTTCTTTATTCACTCTCTGAGTTGCAGACAGGGTCCAGTCAGAGCATATAGTAAAGTGAGTGGGCCCAAATATTTCCAGGCGATGCTTTGAAAGGACCAGTGTTTTCTGTTCTCCCGGGGGATTATCTCGGAGATCATGGAGTCATGTTATGAGAAAGTGTTTAGTTTTGCAAGAAAAGAGCTGGTTTCTAACATGGTCAGACACATTTCAAATCCTCTTCAACTCTGGGTTCCATGACTCTCACTTTTAGAATGTCCTAGTGAAGGAGGACTGGGTAATCTATAGGGTCTCCGCAATGGAACCAGGATGTGTCCCTAGTGCACAAATGGACTTCAGGAGCTCATTCCTCTCTTAGCCTAGAGACACAGGGAGGCGGGGAGCCTAGGCCCTGCCCCAAATGACTTGACAGATTTTGATGATCCCTCATAGAAGGCCTCATCCTCCCTGGGGAGTGGATGGGGGCTGGGATAGGGGGGCAGTGTGAGACATGGGAGGATGGGAAGGAGAAGGAACTGGGATTGACATGTAAAATAAGATTGTTTCTAATTTAAATAAAATTTATTAATAAAAAGGAATGTTCCAGTGAAGGGATTGAGGCATTGTACTGCAGATTCATTTGCATTTCCTGAAGTGTTCACTGAAATATCTTGATCACTTTTTACACCTTCTCATTATGTTTCCTTCTATTGAGTGTGTGTGTGTGTGTGTGTTCGCGCGCGTGCACGCGCCTGTGCCCATATGTGCCTATAATCTTATATTTAGATAAAACTCTTTTACTAAATATATTGCAGGGTTTTTTTTTGGGGGGGCAGAGGTGTTGGTGGTTTTGTTTGCTTGTTTTGTTTTCTCTTCATTGACAGGCAGTGACTCAATAGTACCTAGCTGGCATGAAATTCACAATCTCCCTCTCTCTCTCCTGAATGGTGAGATTACAGGACTCAAACCCAGTTGTCAACTGTTTATTAAATAGTATAGATATATTTCTTACAATCTGTGGCTTGCCTCTAGCAATTATTAATGATGTTTCTTGTTCTTGAAGGACAGATCTTCTTAATTGTGATAAAATCCAGTTCTAAACTTCTTACACAACTCTTTTGTGTAAAAGCAAAAACCATGAAAAAAACATATCTTTCTTTTCCTAAAGCCACAAAGTCTTTTTTCTATTTTTGTGTAGAGACTTTGTAGTTCTAGTCTTATGTCTAAGTCCATAATTCACTAGGATTACCTTGGAGTTTCGAGGTAAAATGAGGATAATGAGATATTTCCCTAAGCTTTTCAGCATAAGTTTTCATTCCCTTTGAATTTCCTTGGCATCTTTGTCTAAAAGCAATTGAGCATATGTGTACTCTTTCCTACAGTCTATTTTGTCTCACTGACATGTGTCCATCTTCCGGCCAGCTACACACTGTCTGTACCATCTTTATACCAAAGTCCTCAAATCACATGCCTGAGGCTTCCAACTTTGTTCTAAGTGAAGAACAGAATTGAAAAGCGAGATTGATAAAGCAATCCATAGCAGCATCAAAATACAAAAAAAAAAATATCTTAGGAATAAATTTGACAGAATAAGTACAAGAACTGAATAATGAAAACATATTTCTAAAAAAATGGAAAAGCTAAATTGGACAGGTGAACAATGAGTTACAAGGAACAATATTTTTGAGACATCAATTTCTGAATTTGATGGGAGGGGTTTTAAAAACATAAATGCTGAATTCTATTAAGTACTATTGTTTCATTTATTAAAGTAATCCAATCTTTTTTTTGGTCTTCATTTGGTTGACATAGAGAATTTCAGATTGATTGTGGAATTGACTGAAAATATAAATCCATTTTGCACTCCTGGAATAAACCCCAGTTGATCATGATGAACCATCTTTCAAAACCATTACTGGATCAAGCAGACACGGGGGGATCGAGAAGCGGGGGGGGGGGGGGGGGGGGGGCCCCCCCCCCCCCCCGCTAGACACTTTGGAAAAGGGTGATAAGGAGAAGAGTTAAGTAGCGGGGGGGGGGGGGGGGGGGGGGGGGGGACTGCATGGAGAAAGTACTCAGCACCATGGGTCTTTAGGAAGAACAAACTCAAACCCCAACAAAGGCCAGGTGCAATGTTGCACTCCTGTATCCCTGAATGGGGAAACTGAGGCAGGAAGCTGGGAGAGTATGAGGCCAATATGAGCTACAAAACAAGACCCTGTCTCACCTACCGCTAAAGAAGCAATCTAGGAGAATACTACATTATAGTCTTTTGAATGATAATAGTAAAAAAACAAACAAACAAACAAGCAAACAAAAAAAACCCAGAAAGTGTTGGTGAAGATGTAAAGCAACAGGAAAACAGGAACTCCTCCCTGATGCTAGTGGGATGGCAAAAGTGTGCTCAATCAGGGAAACACTATGATAGCTCCTTGCAGAGTTAGACGTATGCTTTCTGTATGAGTTAGGCGCTCTATTCCTAGATATTTACTGAAAAAACAAACTCATGAACACAAATTTATCTAGCATCTTTGTTCCAATTGCTTTCTACTGTTATGCTGAAAAACTGACCAACGGCAGCTTGGGAAACAAATGATCTTTTTGGCTTACACACCCCAATCCGTCCATCACCGAGGGAAGCCAGGTGGAGACTCGAGGCAGGAAACTGCAGATAAGAACTGAAGCAGAGATCACAGAATAATGTTTACTCCCCCACTCCACTGCTTGCTCGTCTACCTTTCATTTTATACAACCCAGGACCACCTGCTCAGTGGTGGCGCCACCCACAAAGTGCCAGGCCTTCCAAGACAATCATTAATGAAGAAAATGCCCATAGGCCAATCTGATGGAGGCAATTCTTCAATAGAGGTTCCTGCTTCCCAGATGATTCCACTTTGTGTCAAGATGATCTAAAAAAAAAAAAAAAAAAAAAAAAAAACCTAACCAGCACAACCTTCACTCACAACAGCCAACAGCTGTAAACATCTTGCTGTCCATTACCAAGCACACTGGTACACAAATCATGGTATAACCTTGGATACTCAGCAATATGAAGACACGAATTGAGGCTGGAGTTCAATTCCGTGGCCCTGGTAAACATGAGCAAGAAAGCAAACTAAAATTCATACCAAATATTAGAGACTCCCAGTTCTCTTCAGCACCAGGAAAGAAGGAAAATGGAAACAAGAAAGGAAGGAGGAAGAGAGGGATGGAGGGAGGGAGGAAAAGCATTTCCTACAACAGCATCGTGGAACCTGACATTTACTGGCTAGGTGAAGTAACTAATACAAAGAGAGAGTTAATTGGGTATTATTATATTGATGTGAAATTCTAGAGCAAGCATAACCCTCTGTGGTGGGAAGGAGGAAACCAGGGTCAGGTGAAAGTAGATGATCTAAAAAGATCGATGAGAAAGCATTCTGGAGAGATGAAAAGGTTCTAGAAGTGTGGTGGTCACACGTGTTCTAAGGTCTGTCAAATGATTGCCCTGCTACACTGACAACATGTGGATCTTTAAGGCTCTCTCTCTCTCTCTCTCTCTCTCTCTCTCTCTCTCTCTCTCTCTCTCTCTCTCTCTCTCTCTCTCTCTCTCTCTCTCTCTCTATCCTTTCCTCCCTCCCTGCTTTCTCTCTCAAGGTTATTTTGTGTTCACAAAGTTTTGACTGTACCCATGTTCTCTGTGTTCATGCAGTGTCTACGAGGGCCAGCAGAGGGAGCATCAGATCCTCTGGAACTGAGTTCAGAAGGCTGTGGAGCTGGTGCTGGGAACTGAGCCCAGGTCCTTTGGAAGAAGAACCAGTGTTCTTAAAACACCAAGCCATCTCTCCAGGATTGCATTTCCTTCCTTCCTTCCTTCCTTCCTTCCTTCCTTCCTTCCTTCCTTCCTTCTTTCCTTCCTTCCTTCCATTTTCTTTCTTTCTTTTGAGACAGATCTCACTCTGTAGCACAGGCTGGCTTTGAACTCACTATGTAGTTAAGGGTGGCCTTGAGTTGCTCATGCCCCTGCCTCTACTTTCTGACTGCTAGCATTACAGATGGACAACTAAAGAGACCCTGCCTCAAATAAGATGGAAGGCAAGGACCAAATATGTATCCTTACAGATGAACATTAAGTACACATCTATTACACACACACACATTAAATTTGTAAAAACCATTTATTTGGGTGAATACTATTTAATATGCCTTCCTGAACATACTTGCTTACCATTGAGTGCTGAGTGCCTATGAAAATGGAAGGACCCTGGCCTTGGCTGTTAAAGGAAAAAAGCACTTAGAATAACTGTGGAGGAACAGTGGTTGTTGAATAAAACTAGAATAAACCATCCCGGTTCCATCACTGGTGCAAGGTGAGTGCACCAGAGCAGGAGCAACAGGAAAAGAGAGGTGAAACGTGGTCTACAGCGCTCGAAGGAAGAGTTTGGAAATAACGGAGTTTTAAGAAGCATCAGGAACTGGAGATTTGGGAGATGGAACTGGTTACAGAGAGGAAACGAGTGAGCATGGAGGAGCTTTAGGGCTGTTTGTCCTAACTCCAGCACACTGGAGACCACTAGCTATTCTGGCTATACCTAGTTCCAGCCCTGACCCCTAAATCCAGGCCATTGTGCCTGTCTGCCAACCTGAGCCGTTCCAGCCCCAAGCAGGCTGTGGAAGGGCTTCCCACCCACACTGACAGGGGCATGACTTTGAACACTCCCACTGATCTCTGCGAGGCCCTGATGTTTAATGGTGGCCCCAGCCCTGGGGCCTGCTGCAAATGGGCTTCCAAGGGAGCATCTTTGGTCTTCTGAGTACCACACACACCAGAGATAGCAAATTACAAGCTGAAAATTCATTACATTTGTGGAAAACTTGAATTTACTGAGACAAAGGCAGATGGAGAGGGTGGGTAATCCCGTTACATTTGAGCGCATTCCATTTTATCGAGAAGAAATGAAACATCGCGTTATGCGCTTTCTTTCCATCTGCTTTCTCTTGCCTGAGCTCAGGTTTGTTATTAATATAATGAATTCATCTTGCCTCCCTCTCAGTTCCATTAGCCTGTACTCCTAATTAAGTTCTGCGTGCGTTGTCCTTTTCAGCAGCTCACAGTGTCTCTTTTTGATGCAGCTATTTTCCTCAGACCTCGAATCATTTACACAGATGAACTGCTGCTTCTAGACATATGAAATATCTTAATCAAATTATCATTTTTCGCAAATGTGGAGAAATTATCTAGCCCCTTCTGTTCCCATGACAGCTCTAACCTGAAGGGCAGATTCTACAGGGGCCTGGGACTAAGGCTTGACTTGGAATTTTGAGAAGTACAGAATGCTTCATGCATCTGTGGCTGCAAATGCCTAGCCTTGGGCAGCTGGCTATTGACCGGAAGACCATTAGTTCCCCCTTTTCTTTTCTCTTTCCTTTTGTACCGCTTCATACCCACCAGTGCTATTTGTTTTCCTTTAGGAAAACTTTATCTTTAAATACGTGTTGGGGGAGGCACGTGTGCCTGTGAGTGCAGGTACCTATCTATGAAAGCCAGAGGCATTGGATCCCATGGATCTCCAATTGCAGGCTGTTGAGCCACCTGGCCTGGGAGCTAAGCTCCATCCTCAGCAAGTGCAGTCTGCACTCCAGGTTGTCCTTATTTCTAACTGGAATAGACTAGAGAGCTTCCCGAATCTGAGCCTCCTAGACACGAAAGAAGGGTTGTCAATGATGCCTAGAGAGATGTAGTGACTCGGGCAAGTCCCCTCAAATCCACGTTCAAACAGGCTGACAGTCCTAACATTTCCATTTCCAATCTGGCAGATATGAGAGTAGTTTGCCTGGGCAGTATGGCCACTATCTGCTCTGGCCTGGGCAGTCTGGTAGTCACCTATATTCCATGTGACACTGTTCTGACCTTGGGGCAACATTCCTTTAGGTTATGGACAGGGAGACATGCTATGACATCAGACTCCTGCAGTCAAATCCCAGCCCTATCTGGCCAGGGCAAACTTAGTCAACACAATTTATGTCTCAGTTTCTGCAGCTGTAAAATGGGCTTAGGAGTCAAACCTGCTTCCAAAAGCTTCTGGGAGGATTCCAGGTGAGAGAGGCTGAGAACTGCTCAGCCAGGGGCTCATCAGGAATGCCGAAAACACATTGGCCATTGTTACCATTGGTCTCTGGATACCCACTGTTGGGGATCCATCCTATCAGAGCTCCACAGTCTGATGCAAATATCCAGAAAAGCAGCCCAAATTCACATCAATTATTAAAGAGACCCCCCCCCACAATTCTCTCTTGGATCTTTTCCAACATCCATCCAATGGAGAACTGGTTCTGATAGTTACCCTCCAGGGCTGACTAAAGACAGTGTGGGTCAGGCCACTCTACCTGGAAGTCCCAGTCCCCTACCACACACACAAGCACACACACTTTATTTCAATCCTCCTGTGTGTGTGGAGGGGGGTGGCATTTGCTTTAGTCAGAACTTTCTTTTTGGGGCACTGTGTCTTTTAGACTAACAGCATTGGGTGAGGCAGTGTTGGCCCTAAGCATGGGGTGAGGATATCTACTATGGCCTGCTACTGTGAGAGGCTGCCTCTCTCCATGCTCCTGAACCTGGATTGTGGTAAGCCATCCCAGCCTCCGGTCTTTTGTTCTCCACACTGCTGGTTTCTGAGGATAAGCTGAAGCAGCTCAACTACAAAACCCTTGATTAGCACACTTCCTTGGAGCTTCTCAGACCTGGAAAAGTTACCTTCTGACCAGGGCATTCTTTCCCAAAGCAGGGGCAGGGCAAGTGTGTGCCGACCTTCACGGCCAGCAGGAGGCGCTGCATTGCCAGTGGGCGGTAGAATGGCTACCACCTTTATTTAGTACACCCTGGGAAACCTTCAGAATCGACTGACCCAAACAACTGCCGGCAGAACCAGGGCGAGGCTTAATGGCCAAGCTCCTGGGCTCTAAGGAAGAGCATATTTTCTCAGACTTAAATCTTCCAAATTGGAATTACTACCTTTAAAGGGTAAGCTGACCCAGTGTCCTTGCTGGTCAGAGAAGCTTCTAAATGCAGTAGGAAAATTAACACTTCTCCTTCAGACATGGATGGAAGAGGCCACAGAGAGGTCAAAAGACCGGTTCAAATCAAATTGCTGGAGTCTTTGAAGTTTATTTTTATAGATGGGAAGACTGCACAATACCAATCCCTTCTATTTCCTTCCTCTGCCATGTTTCTCCCTCTACCAAGGGCATGTCCTTGGAGCTTCAGAGTGTCCTACGGTGAGCCTGCTTGCCCACCCAAGTAGACATGGCTGGCCTCACTGACCCAGAAAAGCCATATTCATCTAGAGGCACTTTGTAGGCAGGATGTGTCACCGCTGTCTTCATCAGCACCTCTGACCCTAGGCTGTGTTCTCCACAGGTCAGCTGATGCTCAGTGAGGGCAGAGGAGACCCTGGTTGTCGTGGGAGGTACTAAGAGAATCGGAGACACTGCTGGCCTGGGGCTGTCTCTGCGGTGGGGTCGGGTGCAGGTGGGGACCTCAGGACAGGGTTCTGGAGGACTAATTTGCAGACACAAAAGGCAAAGACTTGAGACTGAGTGCCCTGGGACACAAGTCTCTCAGTTTGAATACTGACTGGGTGTGACAATGGTGAGACCATGGGGAATGACTACCTTCCCCACACAAAACCCAGAGCATGTAAAATATTTTATTTTGTAAACTCATAGATTTTTTTTAATTATTTAAGAATCTCCTTTGCATTTATTTATTTGAGTGTGTCCACAGGAGTGCTTGCTGGCTAGTGTATGTGCTTTGCTCATGCGTGGCAGTCATAGGATAACTGCAGGAGACAGCCATGTAGGTTACAGGAATCGAACTCCTGTTGTCATCCTGGGCTGCTGGCACCTTCACCAGCTAAGCCATCTCTCCAGCCCCTTGATTTTAAGATTCTTATGGAATCCATCCAGGATTGGAAATGTAATTTGTTTAATAGATTGCTTGGCTAGCACACACATTCCCAGCGCTGCATAAACTGGGTGTGTTCTTGAGAGAGAAAGGCAGGAGGGTCAGAAGCTCAGGGTCATCTTTGGTTACACAGTAACTTTGAGACCAGCCTTGAATACATAAGGCTCTCTCGATGATGATGATGATGATGATGATAATAATAATAGGGACTGGAGAGATGGCTCAGCAGTTAAGAGGACTGACTCCTCTTCCGGAGGACCTGGATTTGATGTACCCACATGGCAACTCACAACTGTCTGTAATCTCAGTTCCAAGGGATCCAACACCCTCAAACATCAATGCACATAAAATTAAAATAATAATGGAAAAGGAAAACATTTTACTGTCCACAACAGCTCTCTCCCTCAGAAAGAGCAAGACCCACCCGCTCCCACAGGCCCTGCAGTGCTGCCCTTGCCTACCTCTGAAGCCGTGGTCCTCCTCATTGCTCAGACACAGCAGCTCTTTGCTTAGGGCTCACGCTCCTCCCCATCCACGAAGCCCCACCCTCATACCTTTCTTCCAGCTGCTGCCTTGGCTTCACTCAATGGAGTACCGCTCTTCACCGCTGTATCTGGAATACAATGTATCGTTCTTGCTATCACCCCAGGCTTGCTTTACATTTTTCATAGACTGCCCCCACCTTAAATGACATCATCTGTTGTGATGTTCCCAGAGCTTAGAAAAACATCTGACAAATGATAGACTCTAAGAGAATGTTTGTTAGTGGATGAATGACAGGCAAGTAGTCAACAAACTCTCACTGACTTTATGATTAGAGGTATCCGTCTCCCCTGGCCTAGCCCACTTCTGGTTTCAGTGACTGCTGCATGGATGGCTGCAGAGCAGCTGTAATTCATTTCTGGCTGGCTGGCTCTCATCTCAAGGAGATTTTATTTCTTCCAAGAGTTTCCCCTGATGTGTAGTTAGTTTTTCTCTGTTTTGCCAGCCAGCTCCCAAAAAAACACACAGAGACTTCTTATTAATAATGAAAGCTTGGCCTACCCAAGCTTAGATCAGAGATAGCTGATCTAAGCCAGTCTGACAGCTGGGGAACCAGCATAAGACAGAACACAGGCCCCTAAACTTGAGTGTCAGTTGGGAAGCCTGGGAAGTCTATGGAGCCTCTGGCAGTAGAAGCAGTATTTATCCCTAGTGCAGGAATGGACTTTGGGAGCACATTCCCCATGAAGGGATGCTCTCTAAGCCTAGATACATGGGGGAGGGCCTAGGCCCTGCCCCAAATGATCTTGGTGATTCCCCCATGGGAGGCCTCACCCTCCCTGGAGAGTGAATGGGGGATGGGGGGGGTCTGTAGGGAGCATGGGAGGAAGGGACGGAGAGGGAACTGGGATTGGTATGTAAAATAAAATTGTCTTTAATTTAAATATAAAAGTTTCAACAAAATGAAAGGAAAAGAAAGCTTGGCCTATAGCTTAAATTTGTTTCTAACTAGTTCTTAAAACTTAAATCAACCCGTTTCTATTACTCTACATGCTGCCACATGGCTCAGGGCTTGTTACCTCATCTCCTACACATCTGGCTTCCTCTGCATCTGGCTGGTGACTCCTGGAGTCTCCTGCAGCCTTCTTCCTGGCACCCTCTTTGCCCTGAAAATCCTGCCTAGGTATTGGCCACTCAGCTTTTTATTAAACCAGTCATGGTGACATACCTTTACACAGTGTAATCAAATATCTGGCAACACACATGTTGTCTCTCAGTGTGCTGCTGGTGTCACTAGGGAAGCCTACAGCCTGTGGAAACAGGAGCTGCCATTGCTCACCCTTCCTGGACAAACAGCTGTGGAAGAAGTTCTTCAGGCTGTGGACTCCAGGCCCACGGTGCACGCGATGCCAACCTCAGTACCACAAGCCTCATCACTCTCCTAGTCTCTTGGTCTGCTTCCTGGGCTTACCTCCCCAGGACAGTCACATCCCAAGCCCCTTGCACAAGCCTCTGCTTTTGAGGAATTATTGAGCAGCTGCATCTAAGCAGGGCCAGGCTGAGACAGATAATCAGAAGGCTTCCTGAGGGGATGAACACACAGGGTTGGGGGAGGTGTCAAGGGTTGGTTCTGTTTTCAGAAGAAATGAATAGGGGCTATAAACTCAAAAACAACCCTTCTGGGTCATGATGCTTCTGTGTTTACCCCTGAAGATGGTGGCAATGGCTTCCAGCCTTTCCTAAGAGAGACAAGATTTCTAAAAAGACTTTTGCCTTCTAATGAAAATTTAGCCTTTCGAGTCTTATTAACTCTAATGGGGGGAATGCTTCAATTTATTTTGTTCTGGGGGGCAAAAACAATGATATTAAGTGATCCAATTTACCCATTTCTAGTACCATGCTGGTCACTAATGAAGATGCCTCTGCAGCCCAGTGTGTGGTTTATTCAGGCATCGCTACTTAACAGCTTACGGATAGCTCCATGAGGTAAGAAAACAGTTTGTGCAGATGAAAATTTTGTGAATCAAACATTCCTCTCTTCTGGATTCGCTTGATGTTTCAAAATAACAGTGTTGCCTGGCAAGACCTTCATAGGTTTCTCCCATGGCTACCTTTCCTCACGGACAGTTGGCTGATACCCACAGATCCATACCTACAAAATAGAATTCCTGTGCAAGGCAGCCACATATATTCTTTGGACAAGCAAGAATTTTTTAGTAGTGTCTAGTCAATCGCTCGATTTAGCAATAATCAGAACTATCCTATGTGCTACAACAGCATTAACAGCCCTATGAAGGAAGCCATACTATTATTGTCTTTTTCCTAAATGTGACGTCTAGGCTGAGAGACAAAGTAAATTGCCTGGCTTATGTGACCAGGCCACCCGAATTTACCCTAGGAGCTGCACTACAGTTTGAAACCAAAGTGTCCCCTTCAGACTCATTTTTCCAAAGGCCGTGCCCCAGGCAATGGTTCTATTTTGAGAGTCTTGGAGCCTAGCTGTCAGAAGTAGGCCATCAGGGGTGAGCTTTTGAAGGTTGTCTGCCTGAGGTGCTTGATGCACTCTCCTTCCTTTCTGATCGGCCATGATGTGAAGCACTTCTGCACACACACTCCTCTCATCCTGGGCTGGGCTCCACCATGCCTTTCCCACCACAGTGAACTGAAATCTCATGGCACCCTTAGCCAGAAGACCCTGTGCAGTCTCTGTGAATGACTTGTCCCTCCCTTAGTCATCTGTGTGGAGTGGCTACAGAATGTAAAGTGAGTGACACAAAGTGCACACATGTAGGGCCAACCATTCCTCCTCAACCCAAGGAGAAAGGATTTTGTTATTTTCTTCATATTTTGTACGCATTGGCTTACTCACTCGGTATTTGGGCATATCTTTATGCTAACTGCCTTGTCTCAGGGGATCCTCATAATAAAACCTTATTTTCATTTCTACCTTATGGATGAGGAGGGTAAGTTCATAAGTTAAGCCCCATAGAATGTAGCCGAGGAATGCAATTGAAACCCATTCTAGGCAGGCCCCAGAATGGTACTTAACCTTATACTCCATCTTATAGGAAATAGTTAAATTCCAATGAGAGTTATTTGGTTCCAAAACCTGGTTCTGCTACACCTGACATGCAGGTGTTAACGCCCTGGATCTGCTTATTCAGGAAGTTACAGCTGTGGATTTGCTAGCATATGTTCAGGACATAACCAGCAACTGTGCTCTTCCTTGCTGAAGTCCTCCATCTGCCCAGTACCCTTCACAAATGAGGATTGTAACTGAGTGCTTTGTGTGTCTTGTGGACCATTTACCCTGGAGACATGCTGGATTCAGATGAAATAAAAGTGTAGCAAATCCCTGAGAGAAAACCCCAACTTACACCAGAAAGAAGTATATGCTAGAACTCTGGCCGATGTCTCAAGAGCATGGCAAAGGAAATGAGGCAATGTCTCCAACTGAGATCCCGTGTACTGCCCTGGCCCGGTAAACTCTTATCTCCACAGCCCTTGATGGCTTCCATGGTTCTAGGTTTGCCTGGGCTTTGCCAGCACTCCTCTCAAATCAGCATCTATGCTACAAGCTCCCAATGAGCTTTATTTCAAATGCTAACATGGGAGATGAACAAATTATAGATGAAAAACTGTTCTCTGAACATATTTATTTATAATGATACATGAAGTCTGGTGTTTAAAGGAAACAGTTCTCCAAAAAGAAAGCCCCTGATCACAATGTGAGCTGCCAGGAGGCTGACTTGAAAGCAAGAGAGGTACAGAATTTTTCTCCATGTAAAATGCACAATCAAAGAGTCATCTGCCCCCATTGATAATGATGGGAATTGACAGACAATTCCATTAAGTGTAATCTTCAGATTGGGACTTTCATGAATGATGTGCAAGAATGGGTTTTGTTAAAAATTGATTATGCTTATGAACTATTTTTGTGCAATTATTCAAAACAGACTGAGAGTAAATTATTTTCTCAAATGTTCCTGCAATGAGTGTGTACATTCGGGCTCTTGAAGTGCAGGCATTGTTTAGAGGGCTCTCGATGCCCTGCCACTTTATTTGGCATGTCTTTCAAAAATGTCAGCAGGAGATCTTTGTTTGGGGAATTTTAAGCATTTCTGTAAGACATGGAAAACAGGGCATGACTGAATTATGGTAAATTGCATCTAGAGGGGCAATGAATCGGGCTGTGCCCTGTCTGCTTTTAAGTGATGTCCTGTGAAAGCAGTGGAGGGCACTGCTGCGTTTGCACTGGGGACCAGGAACAGCACCTGGGTCTCCATGGTCTAGTCACACCATCCCAACTTCACAGTTGGAGACACTTTTAGCCACCCTCAAGCCATCATTTAACCAGATTTCACTGCCGTTAGCACTGTCCCTCCAGTGAATCCTGTTGGATCCTTTATCTTGCAGAATAACACAGCCCATTCTCCTTCTTCAGGAGCCCTGAAACCTTAAGAGCAATACCATGCTTTTGAGGCAGGCCCAGCACACACCTGGCTTCTGAGGGCATGCCCTTTCCACAGTGAGGGCCAAGGTCATGGAGAGAGATGACTTTTGCTTCTGTTGGTGGGGGCAAGGAAAACAAAAACAAAAATGGAAACAGAAACCACCCAGGCATCCCTTGTGCTGCCCAACCCCTGCTCCTACAATTCTCCTGTTTATATCAAACCTTCTGGAGGCTTAGCCTTGCCTAAAAAATAAAGTCCCCTAGAATCAGATATGAGCTTAACTCAGAGAATGAGGATGAAAGGTGAATATTGTGTCACCAAAGACAGACATGAAGAATAAGCACAGAATTTTGCTTGTTGGTTGGTTTGGATTAATATTTAACAAAGCAATATTCTTCATGTCAAAATTACTTCTTGGATGTAAACACATCCCAGGTGGAATAGGAGATTTCTTCTCCCCTCTGCAAGTCTGACTTTTATTGTATTCTTCTCTCTGCAGCCCTGTTGTCCCTGTGTGGTAAAACTCAACTGCTCTTTCTTCTGCCCTTGAGTTGAAGACATTTCTAGTCACTGAATTGGTTCAGAGTATCTTCCATGAAGCAACTGTTCTATTTCCTCTTCATTTATTTAGTGATGACATCAGCTGCATGGAAAGAACTGCAGTGACATCGGAAAAAAGATGATGGAGGAAATGGAGAGATCAGCTGGAGAAACAACTGAACCAGGGACACAGGGTGAGAGTGGAGCAGTTCTGGGGTCATCCAGTGTGTGTGCGTGCGTGTGTGCGTGTGTGTGCATGGTGTGTGTGTGCATGTGTGTCTATGTGTGCATGCGTGTGCGCGTGTGTGTGCACACGTGGTGTGTGTGCACACGTGGTGTGCGTGTGTGCCTATGTACATGTGTGTGTGTGGTGTGTGTGTGTGCACATGGTGCGTGTGTGTGCGTGCGTGCGTGCGTGTGTGTGTGTGTGTGTGTGTGTGTGTGTGTGTGTGTGGTGGGGGACAGGGCTGTGCACAAACTCTAGAGCTACCAGGGATCAAATCTATGTCTTGGAGCTTCAGAGTCAACCTCTTGTCACACAAAGTATGTGTCTTAGTGTTTCTATTGCTGTCAAGAGACACTATGATCATAGCGACTCTTACAAAAAAAGCATTTAATTAGGGCTCACTTAGAGTTTCAAGGCTTTAGTCCATTATCATTATGGCAGGAAGCATGGTGGCATGCAGGCAGATGTGATGCTGAAGAAGGAGCTGAGAGTTCCACATCTGGATGGGCAGACAGCAGGAAGTGAACTGGCTTGAGTTACTGAGACCTCAAAACCCTCCCACTAAATGACATACTTCCACCAACAAGGCCACACCTCCCAACAGTGCCATTCCCTATGGACCAAGTATTCAAACACTAATCTATAGGAGCCATTCCTTTTCAATCCACCACAGTGTGAATGTTATTCACATTGGGCTGTGCTCTGCCTGCTGCTAAGTGATGCCCTGTGAAGGCAGTGGAGGCCACCGGTGTGCTGTGAGTTCTCTGGGGGTAACGTACAAGTATGCAAAGAACCACCAATCACAGGATCAGAAAAGGTTGTTTGTTTGTTTGTTTTTAAATCTATGATGTAAGGTAGGCAACAGGCCAGACAATTAAACCAACAAAAGACAGACTGATGAGAGAAAAGGTACACAAATATATGTAGCTGGAATTTCTTGTCCCTCCAGGTCCTGCTGCTGCTTCAGCCTCAAATAAACACACAAAGACTTATTATATTAACTGTTGGCCAATGACTAGGGCTTCTTATTGGCTGGCTCTCTCTTAATTAACCCATTGCTACTAATCTATGTATTTTCCTGTGGGTTTGGCTTGCTGGAGAATGCCTGGACCTGTTTCTCCTTTGACTGCTACATGGTATCTTTCCATGGTCTCTCTCTCTCTCTGCTTACCTTTCCCAGAATTTTCCTTGTCTCCTAGTCCCACTTATCTTCCTGCCTCTTTTGACTAGTATTTTATTCATCAACCAATTAAGAGAAACATGCATACAGAACATTCCCCATCAAATACACTTGATGTAGTATTTCGTTGTTATATATATATATATATATATATATACACACACACACACACACACACACACACACACACACACACACACACACACCTAGGCATTCTACAGAAAAGTATCTAGGCTCAAGCATTTCTCCACCTCCACCTCACAAGCCTCCCTGGGCTGCCTGCTTCCCAGTGGATTGGGGCTGGTAATGCACTTCCAGAGCACCTGCCAATGTGTCTTTCCCACCACCTCCTTCTCCTCCCACTGCACAGGCCATACAGTCTGTGCTCCATAAGCACATGAGTCACCCAGGAGGGGTGGATGGAGCATTGCACCATGGGGGATGACTTCACTCCTGCAAACACCTCTACGCAATTCATTCACAAAGCAGAGGGCAGAAATGGTTTCCATTCATGCATTTTTCAATAGCAAGGTTCATTACGGGAAGCTTCTCTAATCCTGCAGTGTCAGTGTGGCCTTTCCCCTCTCCTTGGCTTCTTTCCTCAAGGCGAACACAGCTAGAAGACAGGGACTGATGGGTAAATCCCAGGAATTGTCTAGTACTCTAGTTTTCTTCTAACACTTGCTCTTATCACCCTAGACATACTTTATGTGGAACAAATTGATTAAAATATAAAATGGAGATTTACTTTCAGTTAGGCTCTGCAGAGTATGGTTATCAGGATGTAAAAAGATCCAAGGAGCTGGAAGATGAGGAGGAGGGATGAGGAGGGAGGGAGTAGGCGACAGCTGCAGCCGCCACCCTCAAACTGCCTTATCTTCAGTCCTAAAGTTTAAGCTCCTTGCCAAGAATGTTGGAAGAAGAATTACTATTTACTGAGTCCCTGCTCTGTGCCAGGCACCGGGTAAGGAAAGTTTCATTATTTATTCAGCAATTATTTGAGGGCCAAGCACTGTTTCCAGAATTAGCAAGACAATAGTTAAGAAAAAGGACTTTCATGAATTTCCTATTCCTAAGGACAGAGTGGCAGTTAAAGCCAGAAAGAGAAATAAAATAGGTTAAAGAAATTAGAGTGATGGGAGAGATTTTATGCTTGGCAGCAGAAATGTTCCTGAGGTGGTGGGACTAGGATAGAATAACATGACCAGAAGGCTAGAGACATATAGGAGGACGGTTCCGATCAAAGGGAGTCATTGTGAATAGGCCTTTGGTGGCAAGGTATGAGGACAAGGGCTGCAGAACAGGAAGAAGGCAGCTATGTGGGACAAGAGTAGACAAAGGTCAGGCCCCATGTCTTTGCTAAAGACTTTAATCTTTTCCAAATGTCCTAGCATGGCTGTTAGAAGGAGCCTGCTTTCCCCCTCCACCACAGGTTCATAGTTTGAATGCTTGGCCCCCAGTTTATCAAACTGTTTGAGAAGAATTAAGACATGTGGTCTTGTTAGAGGGAGCTCTCAAAAGACTCTGGCCATTCCCAGTCCCCCTCCCCCTCCCTCTCTCTCTCTCTCTCTCTCTCTCTCTCTCTCTCTCTCTCTCTCTCTCTCTGCCTTAGCTACTGCTCCAGTACCATGTCTGCCTGCCCTGCCTGCTGCCATCTCCTCCCCATTATGATGGTCATAGACTCTAACCCCAAATAACTGCTTTCCTTTATAAGTTGCTTTGGTCATAGTATTTTATCACACCAATAGAAAAATAACTAAGGCACCCAGAAACCTTGTGCAGTGTTTCGAGTGAAGGCTAGTCATGATCACATTCACTTTGTGAAAGGCTATATCACCTACTCAGTCCTCAAAAGGACCTTAAGAGATGGGCTGCATTAGCCTCACTTGCTCATGCAGTAACTGGGGCTTGAACATGAAACCTTTTACCCAAATTTGTGGAGAAATATCCATAAACAGGTTGTGAGTCCAACTTGGGATAGGATTCCAAACACACCCTTTTCACACGGTCCCACACTGTCTGAAGACGAGGACTGGATCTTATTTGACCCCAAAACACCCCCACAGCCCCAAGCACATGGCTGCTTCCCAGTGCCTGCCTTCTAAATGAATATAGTAGATTCAGCTCAAACCTGCCAGGTTTCTAGGATGTCTGATGTCTGGATCAGATGGGAGAAGAAACCAAGAGTCTAAGGAATTTTTACAATCAAAAAGAAAATAGAAAAAAAATAAGATGATTTTGCCTGTGCTGTTTTTAGTACTATCCTTCCAGGGTGGTGCACACCTGCTTTTCAGAACTTCAATTTTTGCCCCATTAACATTTCAGCATCTTAACATTTCAGCATCTTCAGCCCTGCACTTGCACACTTCAGCTCTGAAACACCCCGCTCACTCTTCAATCCAAGGGTCTATTGGAAATGGTACCCATTAGGAGTTCTGCGCTTACTCCTAATGGCTGTTCACACACACACACATCATGCCAAGAAGCAAAACCATGAAGAGATCATGCTCTTTCTCCTTGCCAGGCCTTCTCTCCCACATGGAGCAGCTCCTCTTCCCACAATCTCTGGCATGACCTACAAAAACGAAGACTACCTTTGGGTGAGCACATGGTGTGTTCCTCGCTACTCATTCAAACCTTGTCTGTGGTCACAATGAAGGAATCATGGCTCCTGCAGACAGACTCCTAGGGCCAGAGGTGCCCTACCTGACTAGGAAGCTCATAGGTTTGTGAGGTCCCTTGGGGAAAAAGGCACTAGGCTCTGTCACAAACCTGCAGCAGCCGAAAGCTATGAAGGAAACCAATGGGTCTTCTGAAGCTTCCGGTCTGGGTTAGAAGCCAGCAGGATCAGGAATTTGAGTTCATTGGCTACACAGCCAGCCTAGGAGCCAAGTGCCCTGTCTTTAAAAAAAAAAAAATTTGCAAGGGCTGAAGGTGTTGATCAGTGTTCAAACAGTTTTTTAGAACCTGCAGTGTGCTGGATTTGATCCTCAGCGCTGCCCTCACAGCAAAAGACAAAGGAGGAGTGTGCTGGGCTAAGAGCTTTCTTGGGGTCCCAAAAAGGATAGAATGAAGGGTTCAGGAGACCTGAATAGAGCTGATACGACCTGGGGAAAAAAAAAGTAGGAACCATGAGTCTTAGGCAAGGACTCTGGGGATCATCTGAATGGCTTCCTTTCTTACCTCTTAATCATGCAGTGTTGAGCTGGAGATCTCAAGACCATGCAGTATCCAGTGGACAGTGTGTCCGTAGCCAGTGCGACAGTGCTCTACAATACCAACAGGTGAGGAGAGAGAAGAGGGGTTGCAAACAAAACCATTAGGGTTACTTCTCCAAAGGGGGCCCCAGGTGAGCTCCCAGGACTCTGGCCACATTCACTGCTGTGACCCCCAGAACCTTTGAAATGAGAAGCAGTCATTGACACAGCCAGCTGCCCTCCTCTCTCTTCCCGGTGATAACACTGGCCCCAGAGAATGGAAAATCACTCGGATGGCTCTGTGTCTCCAAATTGCACCGCAGTGGCAGGCTGCATAGGCAAACAGTCTGGCTAGGCTTGCAAGCAAAGGGCTAATAAATAACCTTGAAATACACAGTCTGATGGCAGCTTTGGTCTGTGCCTCCTGCCTTCTGCCCTCCTAGAAGGCTCATGAATTGCTAGGCCTGGCAGGTGGAGTCTGGAGACCAGTGTGTTGAAAACAGACAAATAAATACCAGTGTTGCTGCTTAGTCAGTTTCTCCTCCAGGAAGAGGGGCTGGATGGCCCAGGGCAAGCCTCAGGTAGGAAAAAAAAATCATTTCCAGCCACCTTGGAGGAAGGTCAGAAAAGGAGCCACCCTGCCTACACAGTCAGCTGCATGGCTGCCAGGCAAACAGGGTTCTCAGTGGGGACATAAAACCTCCTCAGGAGAGAATATACAGCATTAAGTGAGCCCCAGTGGAAGGTGCAGAATTGTCAGTCAAACACATTCTCAGACTTGCCAAAGTGCTCTTGCAATCATTTGTAAATTGCTCTTCCAGGGCGTCTGTGAGAATGTTAAATGACTAGGAGACGAAATCAATACCTCAGTGCTAGCTTGGGGGTGGGCATCCCTGTGCAAAGCAAGAATCACACATCCATAAAAGGATGCAAAGATGTCCGTCTCCTTGGATGAAAAATAGTTCAGCAGAAGGTGGCAGGCGCGGAGCTAGAAGACGATCTGAAATGCAAACAGACACAAAACAACAGCACAGGCAGCTAGAAAAGAAAATCAAGTTGGGTCTGTGGTGCCGCCTGTAATTCCAAGCTCCGGGAGGCTGAGGGGGGAGTGGGTGGATGTTCAGTGCTGGCTAATCTTCACAGGGAGACTTTGTCTCCAATAACAAACGATCATGTTTTGTCAGGGGAAACACTGATGAGCAATGCCACAATAGCTTATAAAGAAACCTGGCTTGCTCTTAAATAGTGGCTGAAAAAAATGTGAGAAAGAAAGCCAATATTTGGGACACGAATAAGAAAACATGAATAATGTTGAATCTGGAAATTAATAGAGAATTTGTTTTTAAAAAAAAATTGTCTTCTAGGAGAAGCTGTCCGGGAAGGCAAATGGCTGCCAAGAACAACAACTGTTAGCTCTGCTCAGGTATTGATTCCAAGCCCAGTACCACACTGTGAGTGGGTGCTTTGCTTTGTTTTGTTTTGTTAACAGGTAGATTTGGTGGACACTCCAAAGGGAGATGAATACTCCCTTACAGACGAGGAAGTTGTTACAAAGAGAAGTTAATTGTCCTATCCAAGGTCACACAACAGACCTGTTGTGGTATGTAGTCTGCTCAGAGCTATTGTTGTCTGACTCCTCTCGTTCTGCTCTGTTGGGAGACAGTTTTGAGGGGGAACAAGACCATGTTGCCTCTAGAACAAGGAATAAATGACTTTACCTAAGTAGCCCCTGCTCCAGGAAGAAAATAGACATTGTGGGCTGTTCCTGGGCCCCATTCTTTCTTACTAGTGCCTTTCAGTGGCTTCAGACCTCTTGCTAGGACTTCAGAGTCTATAAACACAGCTATATTTAGCTAAAAAAGCAAATGAACACACGTGAGAGAACTATTAGTTTCCTGATTTGTTTTTTTGTTGTTTTCAAGCTCCCACAGGAAAAGAGACTTTATGAAGAGTCACCTGGGAGTGTTTTCTTCACATAGTGACAAGCATGTACCTGCCTTTCCCTTCTTAGCATATGCTGACTTCCTTTAAATTCCTGCTTCTTGGAATGGCCAACCATTGTGCCCACCCCTTGGATATATTGCATAAGTCGGTCTGTGGCCCAGTGGTAGACCACTTGCCTCACGTGTGTAAGGTCTGAATTCAAAGCGCGGAAAAGAAAATTTAAAGGGACACAAAATGACTCTACAGGTAAGAGTATCTTCTATGCAAAGCTGGACAGCGTGTGTTTGATCCCTGGAACCCACAAAAAAGCAAGATGCAGAGGGTTGAAGTGACTCAGGGGCTAAGATTGCTGATACTTTTGCAGAGGACCTGGTTTGCTCCCTGATACCAACTAGATTTCCGCTATCAGATGCTCTCTTCTATCTTCCATGGGTGCACATGTGCGTGCGCGCGCGCACACACACACACACACACACACACACACACAAGCACTTGTGAACACATAGTTAATGCAGTCTCTCACATTTGCAATTCCAACACTGCTGTATCAAGATGGGCTGTGCAGACAGGGGACTCTTTGGGGAAGCTCTCAGGGTACCTATGTTGGGTTATATGGAGTGGCAAGAACAAGAGAGACCATACCTCAACAAAGCAAAGGCAGGAAGCAGCTCTCAAAGATTTTCCTTTGGCCTCTGTGTATGCTCAGTGGCATTGTGTGTGCATACATATACACTCACATCATAACATTTTTCAGTTTTGAAAGGAAGGGCAGCATGAACGTCTCAATCAATGCTGTGTAGCAAACTACCTCCGAGTATCCCCTCAAGCATTATTATGATCAATAATCAGACCCTGGAAATAAAGCAGGACTTGCTTTTTTTTCTTTCTTTCTTGGCTTGTGTTCTCATATATCAGCAACAGTTTTCTTTTTCCTCTCAAGTAAACATGCAAATAGGATTCTTGTTCCAAATAACAAATGTGTGGTTTCATTGTTTGAGCAGGAATCTGGAGTGAGGCTGGCTGGCCTTGTCTCCCATTCGTTCTGTAGGATACCCTCCATTTGGCAGGCATTTTCTTCCCCAAAGAACTGATGTGTAATCTTTTGTTCTTTCAAAGCTCTCTTTGTTTCTAAGAGACAAAATACCTACTTTGTGTCATGTTCTCTTGTATGTAACTAACAATAACACAACAGTTATGAGCTGTGCATTGTATTAGTATGAACTGCTGTTAAAACATAACCTGTTAGAGCAAATTAAGTGGCTTAAAATGTAGGTATACATTGACTGCTAAACATTAGGAGGTAGACACCAGTAATTCTTCATCTAAATGATGCCTACTGCCTAAGAGATGATCAGATGACTCCCCTGCCTTCTGAGCACAAGAGGCACCTGGGTAGGTTAGATGGCAAATACCAAGCTAGCCACCTATGGGCAACCCCACTTCTGACCCTGCTTGCTTTGCTGATGGCCTCTTGGCACTTTTGTGTGTTAATTAATATTACTAAGTCAGTGAGCAGAACACATGAAATGATCAAGAGGAAATATCAATTTAGGCTCATGACTTCTGAGATCCAGGGTCACTTGGCCTCATCATTCTGTGGCCTGAGGTGACACAGTATAGGAGGGTGTGAAAAAGGAAGTTATTCACTTCATAGCAATCACCACCGCCACCACCACCAACAACAGAAATCTGGGACCAAGATCAATGGGAAATGTGGCTTTCCCCAAAAGGGACCATTTTGGGAATTGAGTCACATGGGGAAAGGCTTCTTCTCCTTGATGCAAGTTCTAGGCTGCCTCTTCTCCATGATGTAAGTTCTAGGCTGCCTCTGCAAGTTCTAGGCTGCACCTTTCATGGGCACGCAAGTAATAGTCAGTACATGTTGTAGAAACAATCCCTACAGAGGAGCTGGTGTTTAGATCATCAGCCTATGGTGAAACTATCTTACTTCTGTGAATCTGAGGAGGAGGAGCTGACATCGAGTTTAGTATTCACTTAGCTTAGTATCCACTTAGGACTCTTTTATTGAATTACTTGTATTCACTCAGTCTTCACCACAGCCTTGTAAGGTAGATACTGTTGTTAGCTTCATTTTATAGAAAAGGAAAGCAAGCCAGAGAAAAGTGTCTTATTCAAGGTCAAACAGATGCTAAGCATCAGAGTCTGGTTCATAGGTCATGTAGAAATTCCTCTAAGAAAAAGAAAAAACAGAAGGAAGGAAGGAAGGAAGGAAGGAAGGAAGGAAGGAGAGAGGGCTGTAATCTATGTCAGCTTCATGGAGACCCAGTATGGACAGTCATCAGGTCAGTCTACTATGGATTCAGAGACAAGCACATCACTTCCCCCTGAACAAACTTAAAGATGGAACCTCTTGCCAATGGGGAAATATATATATATATATATATATATATATATATATATATATATATATATATCATTGATGAGTGGGGAGAAAAGCATACCCCTGAGAGCTAAAATACTTTCTGAGGAGGCTGGAAGAAACAGTCTTTAAAACAGAACAAAAACAAAAAAGAACACAGTAGTTTAGTTTATGATTATGCTAAATAATGTATGTGCAAAGTAAAGCTTGCCTAGTCCCTTGCGTTAGACTAAAAGGTTTTTGTTATTGAATGAGGGTTTTACACTTGCATCTAAGCTATTTTTTTCCACTTGAACTGCGTCAAAAAGAGGGAGTCAGAAAGAAGAGTTGCTGAGAATGGAATTCAATAATATTTAGAGAGAAGTGAAATTAAATATTATTTGATGCCTCAATTCCTAGTTGGCCGTGCTTAAGTTCCTGGTAGAGATGGCATTTAGCTATGCTTCAGGAAGCATGCTCACTGGGTTGTGAATTGTACATACATTCCTACACACTCACAAGGTGAGCATGGAGGGAGAATGGAAGGGACTTGGTCCTTCCCCACAGAAGCATGCTTCTCTCTGTCCAGATGCTGCCTCCTTCTGTCCTATGCTGGTTCCTGCCATATTGGCACCATTCTACTTTATTGTTTTGCATTAGCATAATGAACATAGAACATATACATAATATTTGCATGAAAAAGGATTTTATGCTTAGGTACAAATGGAAGACATACATGCTTATACATGTGGACAGTGGAGCTGGCCCACCTTTAGAATGACAGGGCCATCATGATCCTTGACCCAAATCAATACATGAAATCAGGGTGTCCACCATCAAACCTGATCACTCCAGAGCCTTTTCAGGAACTTTCCCCAGCTCCCTACAGACAACAATGGGCAGAACAACGAAGAACAAGGACCCTAGAAGGCCAAAGTTCAGAAAGAGTTAAAAAAAAAAAGAGTTATATATCCTACATGGTTCTCTTGCGCCACTGTCTAGGCAGGAAACAGACATACTAGCTTTCTCCTATTCCATGCATAAGACCAGCATGACACTTCCCAGTCATGAGGGACAATGAACCTGCACTCTTCACAAGGCCAGTCTCTCATCTCAACAAATCTTCGTACAATCCACACTCTGGTACACTTGATATCAGCTTCTCACACCAGGACTGCACACTATCTGCAGTCATGCTATGCAGAAGGGGTCAGGGAGCAGGATTTTGGCCAGGTCCTGCGCACCAAGTAGGCCTCCAGTAAATGGCAATGCCCTGTGTGGAGATCTTGATTCCATGATCTTGCCTAGTCTCCCAGGCCGCTGAAGCCGTGCTCAAGCTGAATTTCCCCAAATCACTGATAGGCAAGGTCTGGTAGATACAACAGGGGGACCACAGAAAGTGAGGTGGTCCTGCTGCGGCTGCAGAGGCCCTGATACAGTCAAATGTCCTCAGAACTGTAGGGAGGAGCATCTGTACTTATCCTGGGATGAGTCTGTCCTTTCTCCAACTGTCCCTCCTCCTCATCTTCCTTCTGTTTGGAGAGGAAGTTAGGTAAGCCACTGGCTAGTTGCCAGGACAGCTTACCCGGTTCCTTGCAAACAGAGAGCGAGGTCCACTGTGCCTTTTTACTATCTGTGCATGATGTGTGCACTGTCGGGATACACCTTCAGCAGCCGCCTGTTCCACTGGATCCAGGCCAGGGCCACCTGGCCAGGATGGCCTTGATAAAGCAGATGACCTTTTCTGTCCTGATGCCACAGCTTGGAGTGCTGTGTAAAGCAGGTGGAGAATGAGTGGCGGAGCTGGCAGAAGGCCCCCAGGCTTGTGCCTGCAGTTACAGGGGGGCAAAGTCACTCATTTTATATAGTTGCTCCTGTCATTTTTCTTCAATCAACGAGAATCTTACTAATTTGAATATTAATAATTACTCTTTGCCGAACACTTTCAATAAGCCCAGAACTATACTAATAGGGCCTTCTAACTATCTGCTACCTGAGTGTCCATAATAAACACATGATGAAGAAATCGTGGACTTCGAAAGGTACCCTGGGCTTACTCCAGATCAACTGGTAAGACATGTACCTAAATTTGAAATATGTCACCCTTTCTACATCCCAAGTGGCTAGCCACCCCCACAGCACAGACCAGGGTCATTGGAGCAGTTTTAGCATTAGGTGTTAGAGTTTGAATTTCATTCTTGAGCCCCACAAGATGAGGCTAGGTAAGAAGTGGTCCTTCAAAAGGAGTTGCAGTCTCTTTGACCCAAAAGCAGGGAGCTATAATTCCAGTACCTGAGAGGCAGGAGAATCAAACTTCAAAGCCAGGTAGGACTACATGGTGAGTTCTGGGTCATCCTGGGATACACAATGAAATCCTGTCTCAGAAACAGTTGTGGAGGGAGTAGGAGATTGATGGTAGGAGAAAGGATGGATTCATCCCAGAAGCTGTCATTTATATGTGGCATGGGTCTCTACTCACAGCCCATACTGAGACACTGACAAATGGTCCAGAGACATCATCCAGAGGTGATGAGCTAGGGATACAGGAATGAGGATAGATCATCTCCAGGAAAAGAGCCTAAAGACAAGCCACATACCATTTGGGGATGTCTGGGGCCTCTGGTGCATTGAGAACAGAGGCTTGTCTCCTGACATTGGACTAGGAAATGCCAGACAGGTCAAATCAGCTACAAGGCTTTTTATTCTTCTTTTAGGATGTAGTTAAGGGAACTGTCTTATAAGTTCTCCAGAAGCAAGTCCTGAGACAGTGGTGTGTGTGTGTGTATGTATGTACATGCGTGCACGTGTGTATGTGTATGTATATATGTGTATTTGTGTATGCGTGTACATGTATTTTGTATGTGTACATATGTGTGTACACATGTATATTTGTGTACCTATGCATACCTGTGTGTGTATGCATGTGTGTGCGTGTATGTGTGTGTGTGTTCACATGATCATGTGTGTGTGGAGAAACCTACAGTGCATTCCACAGACACAGGGAATGTTACCTTCTCCGAGAAAGACAGTAGCCTTTCTCAGATTGAGAAACTTCGTCATCGGCTTATCTCCAGCCAGCTATCGGCCATTCGAGGACATGGGCCCAGTGCTTAAGAAGAAATAAAAGACAAGTTTTATTTGAACTCTAGATTTTCCAAATATGTTTTTACTGTTCATGGTGTCATTTCTGTTGCTGCAATAAAATATGCTGACAAAAAACAACTTAGGGGGAAGAGGGGTTTATTTCAGGTTACCATTGGTCGTCATAGGGAAGTCTAACATACGAACTTCAGTTAATCACATCTGCCAAGAAGACAGAGATGCATAACCACCTGCTTGCTCATTCTCTGTTTCTCCCCACTTCCTGCATCAGGACCTCCTGAGCAGGGAATGATGCCATTCACAATAGGCCGGTCTTCCCACATCAGTTACTTAAGACAATGCCACCAAAGACATGGCCAGAGCCCAGGGCAATATGGACAGTTTCTTATTGAAGGTCTATTCTAGGTGATTCTAGACCATGTCAGCAATTAAAATTAACCATTGTAGTAACCAGCTGAAAAGTTCAAAACTACGAAATCCATGTGACTGTTTTAGTTTCTAGTTTCTGCTGCAGCAGAGCTACACTTCCATTCGTTGCTTTTTTTCATTTAATTGAATTAATTCACTTATTCATTTATTATGCTTGAGAAAGGATCTTACTCTGGCTCAGTGCGACTGTCCACCTGCCTACCTCAGCTTTCTGAGTACTAAGATCACACTTGTGCCCCACCGTACCCACACACGTTCCTTTCCTTTGTTTTCCTCCCCTTGACTTCACAAGTCCCCTGTCACAGCTCATGGAAAGCATACTTTCTGAAAAGGGGGTCAGAATTTTTCTCAAAATTAGTTCTGCTGAGAGGCATAATTCAAGATGAAGGACTTTGCTGGGGGTTATCACGCTAGTTTGTGATACAAAGTTCTGATAATTTTTTTCTGCCAACAGAATCAATAGTTTTGTGACCTGCCACTTCCCACAGAAGCCTTACAGGAGGGAATTGATGTCTCTGGCTTCTGGAGAGATGAATTTCTACTCTTTTCACCTGCTGAATAGAGATGGGAATCTCTCACAGGTAGACAGCAACTGATAGTTGATATTTCTCTGGAAATTCTCTCACACTAGAAAATCCCATTCTCATGGTCTATCAATGGCATCAAAAAAAAAAAAAAAAAAATGGATCTAATGGAGTCACATGAGTTCTAAAAATGGCTTTGTCTATAAAAGTAATTCTCCACTTTTAAATTCCACGGAATGGTCAGGGACGGAGGAACAGACTCATACATTTATTTATTCACTCAATGAATAATTTGAATAATTACTGGTGCCTGCTGTATGCCAGGCACAGTGCTAGCTGATGAAGCTTAATAAGACTGGCAGGCTCCCCCGTGCTACTGCTACTTACAGTCCATTCAAGTATATCTGCCCCCTCCCTGGGAAAGAGAGTGTCCTCAGCTTGACGCTGGGCAGCTGTGCAAACATCTTCACCTAAGCATCATGTCTCTGATCTGTGTCTAGACCAGAGAAATCCATGGGTGTGGAATGAATGAGGAAACCAAGGCAGCCATAAAGCTAAGCCATGTTCCTCACTTGCCTTGTCTGTCTCCTTACCTCTCCCAGGTGAGGAGACACAACTGGGCCTTCCAGTCACACAGGAAGAAGTGAGTAGGTAATAAGCCCCACATTTAATCAGGAAGTTAAACATGGCCAAGAGATTGCTTTCTCAGAAGTTAGAGATAAAAAGAGTCTCAACTGTGAAGAGGCACAATTTCACAGAAAATCAAGGTATTTTGCTCTGTTTAACTGTGTCTTGTAAGATGAACCCAGGGTGGGGAGATGGCTTAACAGGGTGCTCTTCCAGAGGACCTGAGTTCAATTCCCAGCACCCACAACAGCATCTCACAATTGCCTCTAACTCCAGTTCTGACAGATCCTATGCCTTCTTCTGGCCTCCTCAGGCTCCAGGCAAACATGTGGACAGACATACATGCAGGCAAAACACCATAAGCATAAAATAAAGGGGTACCCAGTGCATATTCATGCTAATCAAAGGGGTACCCAATGCTAATCAAAGTTGTGGGGTCCAGAAAGATTGTTTTAGCAATTTTTTACTTCTGTGAAGTAAGCTAAGGTCCCAAGAGAAAAATAACATGTCAGGGATTGCCCAGCTCAAGAGAGCAGCAGAGGGACTCTGAGGCTTAGTCTAAATCGCTCTCCACCATGAACCACAGATAGTTCATGAAGAAGTTCCCATGAATACCTTTGGATCCACAATGCTTGGGTAAGGACCCAGAGAAAGCTCTTACCTGTATACTTCAAGCAAGGCTCCTAAATACTTTTGTTTTTATTATTGGCACATATTAATTATACAAATTAATGGGACTCATTGATATTTCCATATGATGTGGTTTGTTCAAGTCTGTATACATTTCTTTTTGTTTGTTTGTTTGAGGCAAGGCTGGACCTTGCCTGCCTGGAACCTGCAGTGTAGTCAAAGAGGACTTTGAACTCCTGGTCCTCCTGCCTTGGCCTCCCAGTGCTCTTGATTACAGGCTGCCATCCCTGGCTTGGATGTGTCCTCCTCTACCATCCTACTTCCCTAGCAGCTACTATTCTGATTCCTGCTCAGCTTTCTTTCAGTTGTCTGGAGATTTGTTGCTGTTGCTTTTTAATTATTATATGTTTGCTTGTTTGTTTGTTTGCCAAGATTTTGTGTAGCCCAGTCTAGCCTCAAACTCATTAAGTCATCAAAGATGATCGTGAACTTCTAATCGTCCTGATTCCACCTCCCAAAGGCTAGGATTACAGGTGTGTGTCATCACACCCTGTTTTTGTGTTGCTGGTGAATGGAACCAGAGCTCTATGCATGCTAGGCAAATATTGCCAACTGAGCTACACCCCAGTGCTAGAAATCAGGCATTTGTTTGTACTGTCCTGCCCCTGGGGTTCTGACAGGATATGCCCTCAGCCATTAAGAGCATCACCTGTGTGCATTCACTATGTTCACTTTTGAAAGAGCCCTGCCCACTTCCTCTCTTTCACTCTTTGTCTCTCTCTTCCACCACTCTTGTTCCCAGGGTCTGGTCTCTATCCCTGTCTCTGCCCCCTTTTCTGCCCCTTCTGTCTGCTCTTCCAATAAACCTCCTATGTGAGTCCTGTTGTATGGTATGACTTCTCTTCATGGCATTTTTTAAATTAAAACACTCAGCCCTCTTTCCCTTTTCCTCAAATTATTCTGGAGCAAGAGTTTTAAAGTGGAATCAAAGAACCTGCATATAGTGACAAGTGTCTATTGATCTTTCTGGGAGTCAAGCCAACCAGTAAAATACCACCATCGGTGGTTTTGGAAGTAAGCAGTCCTTTGGTTGGTTGTTTGGTTAGTTAGCCAGTTGGTTGGTTGGTTGGTTGGTTAGTTGGTTGGTTGATTGATTGGTTGGTTGCTTAGTTCTTTGAGACATAGTCTAACTTTGTAGGTCAGGCTGGCCAGTATTAACTCTGTAGCTCAGGCCAGCAATGAAGTCAGTCCACCCAAGTGGCTGGGATCACAGGGTCATTTTAGCTATTTTTCACTTAACATTAGGTAAACTAAGGTCTCATTGCTGTATACAGTTATTAACCAAAGGTAAACATGTCTATGTGTGAGCACACATGCCTAGGCCCCTTCTCCAAGGACATTTCATTATAATTTCACTGTATTTCCAAATATTTTCCTGATACACCATGTTTGGGGGAACTTCCAATAGTGGTGTTATGGTCACAGTCATTATTTGTCTGATTTAAATCCCAAAAGATACTTCAGAGAACTATTCAGGAATCAACATGATGCCATCCAGCTAGATGGAGTGTACCCTATGGCATGGTGTTTGGTACATAGCTCCTACGAATATTAGCTCGCTTTAATTATATGTGATCTGCCAAAGCTACACTAACCAGATAGGTTAAAATTGCATGTGGACCTGTGGTGAATCATGTTAGAAGAGAGCCTGCAGTGGAAGCTGCCTTGCACAGAAACTAAATGTCTGAGCCTTACAAGTATGGGTTTTCAATGTTGAGCTTTAATGAGAAAGTCATTTCCACATTGTGAAACTTCCTTTCCAATCTCTACATCTGTCTTCTGTCTTCGTATGCATTCCATATGTGCTCTCCACACACTTTCTGGCCCTCTACTGAGAGGCATTTCCTGGCACCAGCATTCTGGCAAAGGAAGCATTGAGGTCCATTTTTATTCAAGGCAAAGTACAAGAGCTGATTTCTCAGAAAATCCCCAAATCTTCCAAGGTTACTCAAGAGCGCTGGTGAACTGACAGAGATTTTCAGAGTCTACCCACTTTTTTTTTTTTTTTGGTATTTTTCTTTTTCAGCAACTCCTTGATTAGGGGTCACTGTGAGCCATTCATTTTGATGTTTTGCAAAGAGATTATCCTATTCTAGGGGATAATACTATTTCAAAGGACCTAAAAAATAATAAACATACTTTCCCTGCATTTAAAGCCTTTGCCTCCTTTGAACTTCTCATTTTAGAATCTTTGCTGATAAGGACAAATGCAATTTTCACCATCAGTGGATCTGAACAGACAATTACATTAAGGCAAATAAGACAGGGTGAGGCCAATGATGTAAATCACATTGTGTGCAGCTAATGTGCAAACAAAGTCCTCAAATAAAAATGAACACACTCAAAACAGACAACTTCTTTTGTACCTAATCAGGATTCAATTTGCATAAACATTTCTTTACCCATCACTTGCTGGCACTTGGGGGTCTGGGGAGTTGGGAGAATTCAACTAATTTTCAGAATACTTTCACAAAAAGAAAGAAAAGAAAAAAAGGAAGGAGGGAAGAGAGAGAGAGAAAGAAAGAAAGCCTCATCTCTTAGGAAAGGTTTACAGACTCCGAGAGAACATTCCTCTCTGATTGCTACAGCACATTGGGCTTGCAAAGACCTCATGCTCATTCCACATGTGGTCCTCACCACATCCTATGAGCTGGAGTAAGAATGTGGCATATTTGTAGAGCATTTGTCTAGCACACCTAAGACCCGGCTCTAATCCCAGCTTTCACATAAAGCACTCCTGCAATCCCAGCACTTGGAAGGAGGCAGGAAGATGAGAAGTTCAAAGTCATCATTCACTTCATGATGAGTCTAGGCTAGCCTGGGCTACATGAGTAAATCCAGTTAGTTCTAAAGACTTTATGAAACACCTACCTATCCAGAGCTGGACAGTGAGTCAGAACTGTACCAGCCTATCTAAGATTGATATTTTTGAAAGTTGTATTTGAGCTAGACAAACAAGGTTGAGCTGACATAATGAACTCCATGTTAAGCTTTTGTGTGTAGGAAAAAGGAGAAGAAATAACACTTAGGAAAAAAATGCCAGGGAGACCCAGGGCCAGTATGATGGAGTTGAGGCACAAATGTTTGTGCAAAGAGGAAACAACAGCCTACTCTCAAGAACCTGCCCAGTGCTTGGCATAAAAGAAAACAGAGATCCCGAGTAACAGAAAGCTGGTGACTCGTGGTTTTAATTGCAGCCCTCATCACACATAGAACCCAAGCTTCTATGTGTGATGAGGGCCATGTTGCCATGTTGAAGTGCATTGAGACCATAAAGAAGATTAAGTTCCTCATAGCTTCCTCTCCTCCACCTGGACTCTGACATGCTTTTGCCTTCCCTTGGCTGCTGATGGGGAGGCAAAGGTCACTTACACAGCATCTCTATGTAAGGAACAAGCAGGGCACAAGAGTTAGAATAAAGATGTCTAAGCTGTTTTTTAGGGGAATTTTGTATCCAAAGATACAGCCAGAGTGGCCCTTAGCTATTTCATGAATCATGTCGGCTGAAGAAAACATTAGAGAGGATGATGCTGGTTATCAGAGGTGTGAGGAAAAGCTTGCAAACCACTATCAGGACAAAGGGAACATTATGGCTCTGACTCTTCCCACTTCTCTGACCCAGTCCTTTCCTGAGGTGATGTAAATCATCAACGAGGCTTCACATGGCACACCTTTCTGATGGGTGTGCACCCACTGCCAAGAATTTTGTCATTTTCACAGCTGGTGCTGCTGGGTGCAGCTGTGACACTGAAGTGTGCCATCTTTTGTGTTACTGTAGCTCCTTCTTTAAAGGTGAATTGATTTTGTTATCTAGCAACTAAGTAATGGTATACATTGGGCATGGTGATGGCATCATGACATCTGGTTCACAGTAGTTTGGAACTTTCTGTGAGGACCCAATCAGTGGTTTCAGCCAAGTAAATTATAGGAGCTAAATAATCCCTAATCTCCTGACCCATTGGATCTTGGAACAAGAGGAATGAGAATCTATAGCTGGCCAAATGCTTGCCATGCCAGGACCAAGCGCCAACAAAAGCCACAAATGGCAAGAGAAGATGGCAAAGCCAAAGACAACAAAGGGCAGAGGTTGTGGTGGAGTATCTTGGTAGAAGGAAGATATAAATAGACCTTTATGAGCCCATGTACAAACTGTCTTCTGACCAGGCCACTGTATCACTGCCCTATAGTCCCACTGTTAACTTTCACCCTACATCTAAGTCGCCTTACCCCAGACAACCTGTTTCCAATTTCTAATGCAGAGTTCAACCTCAAAATACTCTGGGACACCTCCCAGTCACCCCCCAGCACACATTTCCCAGTGTCTATTCTAACATGCCCAATTTCCACATTACTTCATCCCGCTTTTTTTGGAGCAGGAAGTGTACCCACTGATCGCACCGAGATGATTTGAGAGTGGACCAACTATGCCTTAAATGAAGCTAAATGACCGAGGAGAAAGCCACTTTGCTTGTCCTTTAACATATGTAGAAGGAAAGCAGTCATCAGCACCTGTGACATTTGCTAATGTCACTGTTCAACAAAGAATAAGTTCAGAATAAGAGCCTTAATAATGGTGCAGTGGTGTTCAGCTAGAACTTAACATTATTTTGCTTTTATTGTATTGATTTTTATTTGAGTTATTTCTAACTGATATGTAAAATCCATAAACATTATACACACTGATGGAGGAACATGTTGCTTTAATACATATGTACTTTGTGTAATGTTTCTAGCAAGTTAAACTTGGCTCTTTCCTCAAGCATGCATCATTTCTTTATAGTAGTTTACAAAACCTTTTCTTCTGGCTTTTTGAACAGAGCTGTACTACTGCCATCTGTATGTGTCAACACACCCAGCCCCACTAGTGCTAAGCAAGCACCCTGCTGACTGGGCCACAACCAGCTATGAAGCTCCACTTCGGGTCCTTGAACCCTCCTTCCCGCCTCCCCCAGCCCCCAGCCACCCAGTCCACCCTGTTTCCCCCTGCTCCGCAGTGACTTCCTCCACTAAAATCTTGAACCCCTCAAAGTCATCCAAGAAAGCTGGGGTTGACTTCTTCTAAATGCCAGCTCCTGGTGACATTTCAACATCCTTCCGTGAATCAAAAATATTCCCGATAGTATCCAGAATTTAAATCTTTTCCAGAAAGTCCTTAATTCACTGTGTCCGGATTCATCAGAGAAATTACTATCTGCCATGGTTTTATTAAACCCAAGTTAAGAGTATCTTTAACCAAGTTTAATTCACTTTTTAGTTTATTAATAGAATTTAATTTTCAGTCTTTATATAGACCTTTTACTTTCTTTGGATTAGTTTGTGGCCTTTCTGGTTTCCCATGTTAAAGGTGAGTTTCTTGATTCAATTTCTGTCACTATAACTGATTTCCACAGATGAAGCAATTCGTAAAGGCTGTAAAAATGTCTTTCTTAAATACTATCACTTGAAGGTTAGAAGGACTCCTGCGGGCTCCCAAATGGCTGTTGTGTTAGCAGGCTTGAGCGACCCAGTGTTCTGTCAGTGAACAATAAGAGTTCTCAAAGAAGGGTTTTGTTCTTTGAGCAGTGAGTCTACAAAGCAGGGAGAAAACAGGTTGTAAACATACACTCACCTCCATCCCAATGCTACTGCTTCCAGAGCAGAGAGTTGCTGGTATTCTTTAGGCTGTGAACTAGTTGTAACGTTAAATGGTCGATGGCTTCAGCTTCAAGTTAGCAGCCTCATCAGCCTCTCACTTTGAGCCTCGAAGCCAAGCATGACTTCTCACTGACCACTTGGGTCCTAAATGACATCTTCTTCCAGGGCAAGGCTGCCTCATTCCATTGGAGGGAGGGAGTGGATGCACATGCACACTCACAAATTAAATAAAAGTACAGTGAAAGATGTTTTTTAAATGAGTGGCTTGTAATATTAATCTAGCTATAATATATGCCATCATTTTTTTTCTTTCATTTTTTTTTCCCTATTTGGCTACTTTGGGATGTTTTTCTTCCATGTAAGAAGTATATAAAATATTGAGTTATTTATTTACTTGAAGACAGAGTCTCACTTTGTAGATCAGGCTGGCTAAAAACTCACAATCCTCCTCCCTCAGCCTCCTGAATTCTGTGATTACAAGGGTGTGTCACCACACTTGGCTTTATTGTGATTTTAATTAAGAATTTACAATTGGAAATCTATAGTATATTTGAGATGAATTAATATTAGAGCACCCAAGAATGCCACATCTATCCCTACTTGTTTTGATCCCATGTTCATCAGTAAATTTCAGTGTTGCTTCTACATAAAATTTTGTCTCTTACTTTGTTATTGCTGTGGAGCATGTCATACTTTCCCATGAATGTTTCTAACTGATATCAATCACATATTTACCAACAGTTTCTGTAATTTTTAAAAATTTGACCACAATACTAAACTCATATTGGAATTAATAGCTATTTGAAGTGTTCTCTTGGATTCTCTGGGTAGGCAATCACCTGCAAACTACTGTACAAAACAGGTCCTTAACACATTTTATAAAATGTGTGCTTGACGTTTGGAGCTTGTCTCCCAAATAATTAGATATTCTTCAGTCAGCTAGGTGTCCCTCAAGAACCATGTCCTACAGAATTCTCTCAATTTCTCTGATTAGGTTCTAAGTTTTCTGTAGAAATTCTTTGTAGTTCTGTAATTTATTCCATCACATTATATAAGTTTCACTCCAGTCTTTAATAATTTAGAAAGATTGAAATGTAAAGAATTCAAGAATATAGTTTTCCTCTTAAATATTTCTATTCTATATCTGCAAGTGAAGGTTTCTCTCTCCCTCCTGGCCCTGCAGCCTCTTTTATGCAGCCTCTTTTAAATAATCACTCAGGAGGCTTAATGTTAATTGCAAAATGTTTGGCCCATTAGCTCAGGCTTATTACCAACTAGCTCTTAAATTTAAATTAACCCATTTTTATTTTTTAAATTTAATTTATTATTTTACATGTCGATCCCAGTTCCCTCTCCCTCCCTCTCTCCCTCCCTCCCTCCCTTTTACCCTCTCTGTCCCCTCACATGCACCCTGACCACCCTCCCCCCCATACCCCCATCCCAATTCCACATGTAGGGCAATGCCATCCAGATGGTAACCCATTTTTATTAATCTGTGTATTGTCACATGGCCATGGCTTAACTATTTCTCTGGCCTCTTGCTTCTTGGGCAGTTGGCTGAAGTCTCTCTGACTCCGCTGTCTCCTCTCTGTATCTCTGTTTGACTCTTTCCACCAAGCTATATTCTTCCTGTCTATAGGCCAATTCAGCTTTTATTATCAACCAATGAGAGCAACACATACTCACAGCATATAGAAGGGTTATCCCACAGCATATGCCTGCTTTAACATCCAGTAAAATGCTTCTTTGTTTTTAGTACCTACTCATCTTAAACTATTTTATTGACTTGTTAAATTTCATCTATTTAATATGGAAAAAGAATCCAAGCACAGCAGCCTCACAAATATCAATAAGGGCCTCATGGCAGACACTCACATATTTCTTTTCTCACACACATATTTTGATAATCACCCCTTATTATCCTCTGTCCCTCTTCCCAATCCCTGCCCCCTCGCTCTCAAATAACCCTCTTCTATTTCCATTCCATGACTTTAAAAGGAATCTAGGCTCTGCTTCAGAAGATATTTCACATAGCCTCTAGTTCCATCTGTTTTATTCAAGTGGCATAATTCTGTCCTTCTTTATGGTTGAATAAAAAAGTATTACATATGTAAATATATCAATAAAAGTATTGTACATGCAAATAACACATTTTCCTCTTTGTCTCTTTTTAAACTTTTGGTATTTTATCTATTCTTTGAAAATCTCATACATGAACACCAAGTATTTTACGGCATCCACCCCTACTCCTCCCCCCATCCTAGTCCCCTAGACTTCCTCATTATGCCTGTCTCCCATCTTTTCCTCTTCCTCCATCTCCATTTCTTCTTTTTAAAATAACTCACTGAGTCCTTTAAGTGCTATGTGCATGAGCTTAGATGCAGTGGTTTGAATGAAAAAGCCCCACCCGGGATCATATATTTCAATACTTAGGACCCAGTTGATGGGACTGCTTGGAAAGGATGAAGAGGCGTGGCTTTCTTGGATGAGGTGTCTAACTAGGGGTGAGCTTTGGAGTTTCAAAAGCTCATGCAATTCCCACTTAGTTCTCTCTGCTTCATACGTGTGGATCAAGATGTGAGTTCTCAGGTGCTGTTACAGCACTGTGCCTGCTTGCCTGTCTGCTGCCATCCCATGATGGTGGACCCTGTCCCTTTGAAACTGTGAACCCCCAAGAAACCCTTTCTTCTATAAGTTGCCTTGGCCATGGTGTCTCACCACAGTATTAGGAAAGTAACTAAGACAATGTGCAATCTACCAGTAGCCACATCTCAAAAAAAAAAAAAAAACAACAACAACAAAATCTCCCCTTCTCCCAACAACCATCAATTCCCAATAGCTTCTCGGCTGGGTGGAGCTTCATGAGCTCCTCTCTCCTGGCCAGTGCTGGAATGTTGACGGGTTTGATCTTGTTATATTTTTTTAAACCATTCATTTGGGTACTGAGGCTGACTTAGTAGCAGGGCTGTAGCCCAAGTGCCATAGTAACTGTGGGTATTCAGGGACCCCCACCGTATACACTGGAATACTCTGATACAACATCTCCCATCAGATTTGAACTTCAGGAATACAGGAAGCTCTATCATTCCATCTTACAAAAGAATGCTGTGGCAAAGAGCCCTACCTTGTCTCTAAAAGCACAGACTTAAGTCTTTCACGCCCAGACTCTTGCCACCAACCGGAAAGCAATGCCACAACATGCCTTGGAAATATTTATCCAGAAGGAGTTAAACATTTGAAGAGTGCAAATACCCTCCTGTAACAGGTTTGCTTTTCCTATATTTGACTTATGAAATCCAAACTGGAGAGAGAAAAAAAAAAAAAACGATGAGGACAAAGGAGGAAAGAGAAGCTGGAAAATGAGCACTTGAGAATCTCTCTGGAGAGTGAATGCAGCCTGTTGATGTTAATTCCTAGGACCTTTACCCTTGGATGCTTCTGGAGCCCCAGGGCTGGTCCCAGGTCCCCTGCTGTGAACGGTGCATTTTGAGTGGAGAATGAAACTCACTGCCTCTAGGTGGGGCAGAAAGTGTCCTTGTCCTTTGTGTGTCCATGTTCAGAAGAAGCTGCCTCTGCCACAGAACAGAAGGAAGCAGCAAGACTTCTTAGCCACTGGCTGTTCCCTGACCTGGGAAATCCTTACTTAAGAATTCACCAAGTGGAGAATGAACAGGGCACGTGGAGTAAAGCTAAGCTCATCTCGGAAGAGCTTTCTGAAATCGACATTGCTTACAACCATGCATACCCAACATGGTGTGGTGTGAACAGCAGCAGGCCTTAAGTCTGTGTGTCAGCAGCTGTCCCTAGGTACAAGAAGAGTCTCAGTATCCAGAGTGAGGTATGATTTGCCTACCATGCCAGGTTCAGTCACATGCACTGTACCAAGTCCCCTGAGCATGCCTGAGCTGATCATTTCCTTAGTTGAGTTGCCACTTCTTCCTCTGACCTTTTAGACCCTGTGACCCATCACAGCAGGCTGTGACCATCCATTTTGCTGTCCATCTTTCCCCGCTAGAGTTCATTAGCTGGTGCTGAATACCGCTCACCCATCAGGTGCCTGGTATGTGGTAAACACTCCATAAATATTTTCTGTCTGAATGAGCAGAGTACAGACCAGCACAGCCTTTCTAGGGGCAAGAGGCTGTTTTCTCACCCTGGGCTGCTTCTCTGTTTAAATGAAAGTATCTTCAAGGTCACAGTCATTCTTAGAGACACATTTAATTGGCTGGTTTCCTAAACACTGAATCATTTAGTTCCAGGAGAAGGAATTTTTTTTTCCCTCAGCAAATATTTCCTGAAGAAAAGTGGATGAGGTGATGGTTGGAGGAAAATGAAGCATTACACAGAGCTGCAGGGCTGTGCGGATGCTGCCAAAGCTGTCCCACAGCCTTGCCCACTCAGGGCTTATCTATAAATATTTCCCTCAGCTAGGCTTTTAAGATAAAATTATCCTGAAAACACTTTCTAAACATGAAGGCAAGAGTGTTTGCTAATAATTTAGGGCTCTGCCTTTCTTCCCTTACGATGCAGCTAGAGAGGAAGCCATGTTCTATCCACTAGGAGAGCATTTGGGGTCCTGGCCTCATCACCTCTGGCAAGGAGAAGCACAATGGCTAACCCTCAAGGTTTGATGAAGAGGTTTTGTTTTTCATCCTCAAATCAGGTGCATTTGTTCTCCAGAGGCCATAATGAAGGCCATGGGTGAGTGGTTTAAACAGTGACAACTCATTTTCTCACACTTCTGGTATAGAAAGTCTGAGGAGGAGGGGTGGGCAGGACTGGTTTTGTTTTGTTTTCTGACACCTCCTCCCTGGCCTGTGGAAGGTTGTGTCACTTGCTCTTTGTGCTGTTATGTCCGGTTGCCTGATAGAAGCAACTTAAATGGCAGGAGAGCATTCCTTCTTGGACTTCCGTCCATTATGGGAGGGGGAATGGCAGGACAGAGAAGCTCACGTTATGGTGGACAAGAAGCAGGGGCATGGGGGAGGGGGAAGGCTGCAGGAAAGGACCAGGGCAAGGTACAGACAAACGACAGCTGCAAGGACACAATTCCTCCAACCAGGCTCCACCTTCCTCAGCTCCATCCTCCCTCTATAGTCTATTCAAACTTGGGAGTGAGCCATTGAGAGCCCTCATGATGTAACCTTCTCTAGAAACATCCTGGCAGACACACCCAGCGGGTTTGCTTCTCTACCCTCTTAGACACTCAAACTGACAATCGAGATTCTCCCCCATCTCGCGGTTCCTTCATCAGCTATGCCAGTGTCTAGAGTTCCTTTTCTTATACAGACCTCAGTTCTGTAGGCAGTAACCACTACAATGACCCTTTAACTTAATTACCCCTTCAAGAATCCTATTTCTAAATATAGTCCCATTCTGAATTATTGAGAGTTCAACATATGAGCTGGGGAGAAGGCACAATCCATAATACCAAGATACAGTTCATTTTTTTTCAGATATTTATGGATAGAAATGGAAGACATAGGATCACAAACATCAAGGGTTAGGACAGTAGCTCAGTCATCAAATGCTCACCCAGCATACAATCCCCACCACTGAGGGTGATGAAGAGAAAGAGAGAAACACACACACACACACACACACACACACACACACACACACACACACACGGGAGTAGAGTAGAATACGTAAAAATCTGTAATCTCTTGAAACCTCAAGAGAAGTGGAATCTGCCATTCCATATGTAATAAACTTTTGTGGGAAGACCTAAAATGGAAAAAGATAATTATCTGATTATTCTGTGGTTTAGTCTCCCTTCCTGTGTGAGTAGGAATAAGGTTACTACAGATTTTATTGTACTTCTATTCTGATTTACCTATTCTTTTCCATTTCCAAAATAATCGGAGACGGGGTGCAAGGAGCAGAATTGTTAAGAGTCGGTGAGCTCTGGACCCCTTCCATTCCCTACCTCAGCTGTAGGAGGGCCTGTAATTGACAGGTCACTTTCTTTGCAGATGCAGGGAGGGGGCGGGGCTGTTCTCTAAAGAGGAGAAAGCAGAATGAAAAGTGACTGGAGTTTTGCAAATCTCATCTCCCCTGACTTTGATTAAGCTGCTGCTGACTGCTCTTAGGAGATAAACAGTGTTTAATGAGAGAGCCTGCACGTGCCATCACTCTCCGTGCAGATGGAAAGCAGGCTGTCAGGAACATCACTTACCCTGATTTGACATCAGCAGGGAAGCCAGGAACGAAACATCAGCTATACTCACAGCTCACCCTGCTCTGGATCCTTGCCAATGCCCACTGGGCGTTGGACATCTCTGGAGACACAGTGCCCTGTTCTGAATTTGCTTTGAGAAAATCCCCGCCCATCCTGCTACTGAAAAGTTGCTGTGGTGGTGTGGTGGTTCCTGTCCTTTCCCTGGCAGTGGCTTTGCTGTTGTTTGAATGAGCAATGTCCCCCATTGCTTGTGTATTCAAACACTTTGTCCCCAGCTGGTGATGCTGCTGGGGAGGTCATGGAGCCTTGCTGGAGGCAGTCATCATTGGGGGTGGGTTTTGCCCATTCCCAGGTCTCTCTGCTCCTGTACAGTTATGATGTGATTTCTTAGTCATGACTTCCAACCATTATAGGCATCTGTCCAACTAGAACTGTAAGGCAAAATCTGCTCTTCCTTATGGGGCTTGTGGTCATGATTTTATCACAGCAACAGAACATTAACCAATACAGGATCACTGGGAAGGGAGGAGGGTGCAAAAATTGCCTTGGATTTGGTGAAATATTTTTATCTCCTTCCCAGCTTTCTTCCTCGACTTCATCTCAAGTCCATCTGCTTTTTTTTTTTTTTTTTTTTTTGACAGCCAGGCACATACTCCTATGTAGTCTTGGACTTGTAATCAGAGGCTTTCCTGTCCCCAAAGACGGTGACTCCATTCTCTAGCTGCTTCAATGAAAAGCTTGGGTTCCTGTGGCTTCCTGCCTTCTCTGAGAAGTGCTCCTGCAACCATGAGGACACTCAGAAGGCTCTCACCTCAATCTGTGTCCAGATCCCTGACAGCACCACCCTCTTGTTAATATCTCTTGCAAGATGTACTACTCATCCTCAAAAGTGCCCCACCAGCTTCTCTAGTCATTTGCTTCCTGTGGCCCTGCTCCCTCAGCAGCCAGAGTTCATCTTCGTATTTAAAATTAGAGCCCACCACCCTTCTACTCAGACCTTGTAGGCCAAGGGAATATTTCTCATTCAAGCACAACACGCCTTACTTAAATCTTTATTGTCTTTCTTCCCACCAACCTTTCCTCCCCTTTCCCAATAAGAAACTGAATTCCATAAGTAAAAAAAAAAAACTTTGTTTTGTTCTTAGATGTATCCTTGCATCTCGAATGATGTCTCACATACATTAGGTGCTCAACAAACAATTCTTCAATGAGTAAGAACAATGAAGCATCTATCTTTCTAGGGAATCATTTTTACCCAATGATCTCAAAGTCTCTACTGTTGTTTGCAAGAAAAATCACTCTCAACTGAGAATGCCCTTCGCAGCATACCACAGTTCCAAAGAGAAAACTGAGAATCTTTTATGAATTAAAAAAAAGCAATCAACTGGGTTTATGTGCATGGCTGCAACTGTAGCCTTCAGTTAGCTGATGCTGGAGGATCATATAGGTTCAAGGCTAGGATAGAACACATAGTGAGATCTTGTCTAAAAGAGGGATCCGGTTCAGTACCAAAGCCCCAGCGTAGCATGCATAAGGGTCTGGTTCCATCCTCAACATACACACCTTGCAAACAAGTTGACAAAAAGGTGAAGGCTTCTGTACATCTAACATTGAGTTCAGCTATTTTAGGACAAGTTCTTTCTGTTTTCCATGTTAGATCTTGATCTTGTTTGTTGTTGTTTTTTATTCATAAAATATTCTCAGGTTCCTCTTTGGAATTGTAGCACTCTGAGAAGGGCATGTAGATGCTGTTGGGAGAGAATGTAGCCTTAGATCCTTGGATCCAGCTGAACACCTGCTCCCGCCACTCATGGGAAATACAGACTTGTGTATCACTAAAGCTCCCTGTAGCCCAGTTCCTTTCCCCAAACATCAGAGCTGGCTATCTCTATGCCTTGGAGTTGTTATAAAGGTTAAATGACTCACCCAGCGCTCAGCCTGCGATATGAGTAGAGACTCCTCACAGTCACAGTGGCTTGTGGTTGGGACAGGAGTATTCTAAGACAAGCAAACTCAGTTCAAACTCATAACCTCCACATCCACTACACTCCTCCTCACCCTTCTGAGGGTCCTTTGCCTAATACTTAGAGCCAGTGGAGAGGGCAGGCAGAGGATCCCTGGTTTTGTGTCCATCAAAGTGGATAGTGAATATCTGTTGTCCCTGGAGCCCTGCAAGTGTTGTCCAGTCCCTGAGCCAGACCAATTCTCTCTTTTTCTCCCCTTGATGCCAACAATGCCACATAGCCTGTCTCTACAATATCCTTGCTCCTCAGGAATATTTTGATGAAATAACAAAAGTCTGTTTCTCAGGCTTTCTACAGATCCAGTTTTATTACTCGTGGTCTGGAATTGTCAATGTGGATTCCTGCCAAGCGCTCTAAAGAGAGCTTTCCATGTACTCCCTCTCCCAGGTCCCCGTCTAATCCAGTTCCTCTGCTGTGGTATCCTACCAGCTGGGCTTGAATGGTCAAAAACAGAAGCTTATTTTAGCTACTTCCACAGAGCCCTGGAGAAGGCCTGAGGGTAGAGATGTGGGAAGCTGGTTCAGACAGTGTGGGGGAGCTGCAGGCAAGGGCTGTTATCTGCGGCCTTGAGTCAGGGCTCCTGAAAATGCATGTTGATCAGGAGTCAGTAGTGAAAGGCGCAGGACACCTGTGTGCCTTGGATCAGGTCTTTCCCAAGTGAGATGAGTCTGCCAAGAGCAGCAGGTGGCTGCTCAGCCTTGTTGACACATCACAGATCTTTTGTCACTTCAGGTCTTGATAAGCATCTTGTAAACCAGAAGCCCTGCTGAAATGTATGGAAACAGCTTTTACCCACTCTCCTGAAAGCACACTCCATGGCCTTCACTTTTCTCTACTGGCTGTGAAAGCAGCGCAGACTGGAAAGGCCAGACACTCATATGAGCTATACTTTTCAATCAAAGCCACCCTTCTGGTTCCACTTACACATAACCCAGGTAGTGGTACTGAGTCCCCATTTTCGTAAATCAGCAAGTGAGCTGAGGCCTGGTGGCAGCCCATGGATGCCTTTCACTTGGCCTGAGTCCATGACATTCCCTATTGTACAATCTGCCTTATTTATTGGCCTTTCCTGGTAAAATAGCAAAAGGAGTGTGTGATGGTATTTTGTTTGTGCTATAACAAATAAAGCTTGCCTGAAGATCAGAGTACAGAGCTAGCCACTTGTTAGCCATAGAGGCCAGACAGAGGTGGTATACACCTTTAATCTTAGAATTTGGAATGCAAGGGCAGACAGATCTCTATGAGTTCAAGGCCACCCTGAGCTACACAAAATTGATCCAGTGTAAAAGAAACAGAGCTAGGTGGTGGTGGCTCAGACCTTTAATCCCAATACTTGGGAGTAGCATGCCTTTAATCCCAATCCAAGGGAGGTGGAGACAGGAAGGGATATGGCTGGGCAGAGGTGAGAGGAGACAGGAGCTTAGCATTCAGTCTGAGGATTCCTAGAGACAGGATCGCCCATTTGGTCTGAGGATTTGGTAGAGGTAAGGACTAGGGGCTGCTGCTCTGCTTCTCTGATCTTTCAGCATTTACCCCTACATCTGACTCCGGGTTTTTATAACTAAGACCAATTAGAATTCATGCTACAGGAATGTCCCATTAAAGAGAGGACATGAGGGATCCTTACAGAAGAGAAAGAGAGGAAGAGAAGTGGTAAGAAGAGACCAAATTTGAGCCAGACTTAAAGGCAAGGTGGAGTGTGTGGAGCAAAATCCCTGTTCATAAGTAGAATTTTGTTACACTGTACTACAGCCTGGAGAAGATGAATGGGCCTCAGAAAGGTATAGGTAGAACTTGCAAGAAGAACTTTAGGGAGACCCTTGTGTCAGGAGGTCATTGGTATACAAGCAAGACCAGTTGAGTTGAATTCTGCATAAGACCCGAGCAGCCTGAGACCTCATGACAGTCACAGAAGCTCATGGGCCCAGAAGCACCATGTCTCAGCTGGTGGGCCCAGCCTGTGGTGACAAGCTATGGAGATGTGCTCCAAACTCAGCTTCCTTTCCATGGGTACCGCTGTATAATTGGCAGACCTGATGGGCAACAGGACTCCTCCTCCGCTGGGACCAGGGGCCTCTTGTTTCTTTTGGGCACTCAGGATGGAAAGGCTGGGAATCAAGAAATGGCACTCAAACACACCTGGATGCTTTCCTCCAGCTGTTCTTGGGAAGCCATCCCAAATCCAGATTTTCAGAACAGAGAAAGGCCTTTCAGCTCCTTTTCATCCTCTGTGTAGTGAGGGTAATTTCTGAATCTTTCAGGATGTTACATTGCTCTAAATTGTGTGCTGGCCTAGTGCCTTGTGTGCATTAACTTATTTAAAATATTAATGAATGTCTGAGACAGCCCAGCAGTGCTTGGGGCAGTCACAGGACTGAGGTGTTAATGCTCTCAAAGCCTCCAGTGAGAGGAGAAGGGCTGGACAGAATAGTTGACTTGACTGGCAGCACCTGTGGGAGCTTCTCACATGGCCAGGAACCAGATATCAAACCCACCCGTACCTGCCACTCCCAGACTGCAGGGATCTTCCATCCCTAAAGGTCCTCCTTTTCCATCCTATACAACCCTAAGACGCCCACTCCACATACCCACAGTGTCACTTCCTCAGACAGACTGCAGCCCTTCAGTTGTCCCTGGTCAAAGAACAATTCTGGAGTTGCCTGGTTTCCCATTATTTTTGTGTCATCCCCATCATCCCCTGCCTAATGCTCTCAATGCCACGTGTGGCCTGACTCATGGCCTCCCCACCAACCTAGCATTGTCAGGGCCCCACCAACCCAGCCCCTTCCCAGATGGCTCACTCCCCTTAAGGCTTTCTGACTGATGACTCTGCTCCAAGCTCCCTCCTCTCCCCCTCAATGTCTACACTGCCCAAATTTTACCTTCCCATGAGGCTTATTCTGACTTGCTGAAGACTAAAAATTGTCCTTACAACATGTCTAACATCTGATCCCTTTTAAAAAATTTTGTGGAGGTCAAGGGATGGCTTCAATGACTTGGTCTTCTCCTACACAAGTGGAACCTAGCACTCAAACTCAAGTTGTCAAGCTTGGTGGCAAGTATCTCTACTTGCTGAGTCACTTGCAAGTCCTGTCCACTCTTTTTTTTTTTTTTTTTTTTTTTTATAAATTACTTTGCTTTTGGTGTAGCACTTGTCTGTGGTGATATAATGTTTATGATTTAATAAAGCCACTGGAGATCAAAATGCAAAGCTAGCTACAGCCATAGAACCAGGAAGTGGTGATACCCAGGATTCAGGAGACAGAGATAGACAAATCTCCATGAGTTCAAGGCCACACTGAGCTACTCAATTGATCCAGTGTAAAAGAGAAACAGCTCATACGAAGGTTATGTTATCTCAGCACTTGGGATCACATGCCTTTAATCCCAGCTCTTGGGAGGCAGAGGCAAGTGGCTCTCTGTGATTCCAAGACCATCCTGAGCTACAGGAGAGTAAATCAAAGCTCACACATTTAATCCCAGCATCTGAGAGGTATAAAAATGGGGAAGCAAAGGGTCTCATGTGAGATTTAGTTGCCAGACAGGGAAGACATAGAATTCCAGTCTGAGACTTGGTGGAGAGCAGGGCAGTTAGCATTGTACTCTGAGGATTCCTGAGGACAGGGAAGCCCTTTTAGTCTGAGGCAGAGATAAGAGCTAGTGGCCAGCTGCTTTTCAGCTTGAACCTTAATATCTGTCTCTGGGTTTATATTATTATGTTACCCTTGTCTTCTTACAAGTTGTCAGTGCCCTGTGCTGTAGTTGGAAGTTTTCTGTCTCGTCCAGTCCCACTGGACTGGTTTCTCTCCCATCCACTGGGTCCCTGTATCTGTTTATGAAATAACACTCAGAAGCTAATATATCAATTACAATTGTTTGGCCAATGGCTCAGGCATATTACTGGCTAACCCTCTTTTACAAATTAATCCATTTTATCCATTTTATAAATTAACCCATTTTTATTAATCTATGTATTGCCACGAGGCTATGGCTTACCAGTGATACTCCGGCATGTTACTCCTTTGGTGGCTACATGGCATCTCTGTGACTGCCTTCTTTCTCTCCATAACTCTGCTTAGATTTCCCACCTAGCTATGTTTTCCCCTGGGCATTGGTCAAATCAGCTTTATTTATTAACCAATAAAAGCAACACAGATTCACAGCATACAAAAGGACATGCTACATCACTGTGCCCACCGGTTAAAGGCCACCAGGAACGTGTTTAGTTTACAACTATTGCAATGAAGAAGACCAAGAGGGGGAAATGTGCAGTGTCCCCAATTTACAGTGTGCAAGCACACCTTTGCTCCTGGTGGGTTAGAGGCAGAGGCCCTGGCAGTAGCATATACATTATTTGTCTGACTTGTTTTTGTTTGTTTGTTTTCTAACTCCATTGCCATTGCAGGGAAATAAGAACATTTTCTGAGTCCTATTAACTGATACTTCCGAGTTAAACTTGGCTGGGCAGTTCAAAGTAAAGAATGGATTTTTTTTTCCCCTTAGCTAGAATCTGGAGGTATCCTTGTCCCTATGGGTAACTCCATCCCTGTCTGAGGCCTAAGATGCCAGAAGGAGTTAAACTTTGACCTGTCCTGGCCAGAAGCAGGGGTGTCAGAGAGGGAGGAAAGAGGGTTCTGGTGTTTCTCATCTCTTTCCCTAAGAGGCACTTGGACACCGGGGAGTGGGACGGCCTGGCCAACTCATTCATGTTCCCCCCAGTGAAGCTCTATTAACTGAAGGCAGTGAGCTGCAGTGGTATCTACTCCCAGGGACCTGCCTTTGCTGCAGGAGCTCTGACTCCTTCTGTCTCTGAAGCTTCCTGTAATAAAATTATTTGTTTCTGAAACTTGCCTCTGTGCAACCAGAATTCCATTCTTCAACTCTGTGAGGCAAGAACCAGAAGGCCACTTACTCCATAGAAGTTTTATGTGACTGCAGGCATCTATCATCCTACCTCCTAATTTAAAGGCCCACCAAAGGAGCCAAGAAAAACATTGTTACTCTTAATAACTCCCTAAAAAATTCCCCATAGCATATCCACATGGGTAGTGCCTCCTCTAATACTCAGGGAAAGCTCAGGTCCTATTTACTGAAGGAATTATTATCAATGCACGTTTGCAGGGCTTTTGGGGGGAAAGTGAGGAGTTGCAAATGAGACAAAGAATGGCTTTGGGAATTGGGTGGAGGGAAGGGGTGGACCAGCCTGCAGACTGGGGAGAGTTAGGGAGGAGCTGGCAGATTTGAACTGTTTCCACCTCTCTTCTCTCTGAGTCATCCTTAGCCACAGCCCCTCTACTCTCTCGCCCCTGAGCATGCCTGATCCTCTGTTAAAATTAAAACACATGCTGGGCCTGGTGTAGTCACACCCACCTACATAAACTCAGAAGCAAAGGCAAGAATGTCAAGAGTGGGAGGCCAGCCTGAGCTACTGAGGAGATGCTAAGCCAGCCTGGGCTACTGGTGGGATTCTTAGCCAGTCTAAGTTAGAGTAAAACTCTTTCAAAAACCAGAAACTAAGAGTAATAATGATAAATAACAGCATAAAAAGGAAATTAAATGAAAAAAGTAAACACCACTGTAAATACTAAGCAAGATTCCTTTATCAGTTAACATCTCTAAAGATGAGGAAACCGAGGAACAAAGGGGCCAATCAAGTGTTGGGTGGCTGAGCTGGAATTAAAACATCCATTACTGATACAGAGGATCTGCGCCACTTAGAGCCAGCAGGTATGGGAAAGAATGGAAGGCAAAGCTGAGAAGAACCCCAGCACACTTGACTTTGGGATTAACTAAAGAAGAAATCTTTATTTTGTACTGTTAGAGTGGGGCTGTTTTCTCTGCATCTCAAAGGGAACCTTGAAGGCTGCACTAAAGTCCCTCATAGTCAGTCACTCCCATTCAGCTGCCATTACCCCATTGCCCTGCTGAGTTATGCAATAGGAAGGGACTGGTCCCTCCAACACCAGGCATCAGATGACACAGACATTCAAATGTAGAAAGAAGCCAAGCTAGGCCCCATCCTCACCACCACTAAAGGAGAGCAGCTGAGTTCTCAAAACAGCCATCAGGCCCTGGAGTTGCCATGGATACAACTAACCCAGTGTGGTATCTCTCCTGCCTCTTGGTCCTAAAACTGCTTTGCTCTTCAGCCCTGAGTCATGCTGGCAAAGAGTGGGTTTTTCTTCCCACTTCTCCAAATGGACCCTTATAGTACAAATGGCTTTTGAAGACTCAGAGCTGGGGAGAACTCATTCCATTCCACGCCATCGTTACAACAATAATTTGTTCCGTTCAAACTCTATTGTGTATCATGTTAGCTGCGTTTGCATGAACGTGAACTCGTGTGGGTAACTGTGTTCTGAGGAAGTGTGTATCTATGCCCTGAATACCAAAGACCTTGAAGTATGAAAGAAGGACATTAATAAGCAAAGTAGCAAGTCTAAGTGTCTGCATCTATGCCTGTAGTAAATGATGGTCAAGGCCATCTTGAAAGGTATGTGTTAAGGTATGTGTTAAGATTATGGGTAACAATACAGGACAATGAAACCAACTTCATCCTAGAAAATGGGGCTCTAACGTTAGTTTATGTTCTCAAAGCCTCATCCAACAAGCAAATTTATTTCTGACACTAACACTCCCAGTGAGTGCTTATCTGATAGACATATTTGATTGCTACTTTTAACTTCTCATTCTTTACCTCACAACTATATGAAACCAACAGGGCCACTGTTGCCCATCACAAAATGAGCTGTAGAAATGCCAATCACTTAAGAGTGCTGCTGGAGAAGCCTGCTTGAAATGTGCACTCTGGGGTGGATGGATGCATGGGTGGGCAGGATGCATGGGTAGCTGGAGAAAGAATGAGCAACGGCAGAAGAATGTCAATGCCTGGGTTGGACGGACTGTGCAAGTTCTCCCACTTGCCCCAATTCCGTTTTAATCTTGATTCTCTAAGCATTTCTCAGAGACTGGGACACTTGCTATAAAGTGAAGGTGAGTCAACCTGAGTCAGCTTAAGAAAAGGACTAACTCAGCAGCAGCTCTGAATGAAGCCAGCATGCATGACCTGTGGTGGCAAACATGGATGGAACCGTGGACCAATCCTCCAGAGGTCTGTCTGCTGCCAGGACTGTGTGTGTCACCACAGGTTGGCAGGGGCTCGTGCCAGGATCACCGTTGGCATCGTTCTCCCTAGGATCCAGATATCAGAGAACCATTTTACATCCCTGGGCCACGGAAGAGGCCAACAAAGCTCCAGGTGTGTTTTATGTTTCATCCCTCTGCTGGCTTAAAGTAAACCTCAGAGCCAAGGAAGAGGAGGGCGTGTCACTTGAGTAGTTTTACAGCCACTGCCTACACACAGGAACCGGGCATCCTGATCTGTTCATAGCTAACCCAAGGTCACTCTTCTTGGGTTTTCTCTCATAGTTGTGCACAGTGGATCTCAAAAACACCTGTTTTCCTTCCTCTTTCTGGCACTCATTCAGAACTTACCATCGGTAGCGATTGCCTTTTCCTATGTCTATCCTCAGAGTAAAGTGGTTCTCGTCTACATGCCACATCCTTCTTTGCCTGCACAAGAATGAAACGCTGTGGAGAGTGGGTCTTGGAAACTGTGGAACAAATACCTTTTGTTGTTTTTCTCTGCCAGGTGGAGAGCTAAGATTCTGCAGTGTGGCAGTTGTCTTTGTGGGGTTCTCATTTTGACATTTTGTAGGGACCTGGGGGGGGAGAGAGCCTTTAAGAACCCTCCAACTCTTGGAAAATTTCTCTAAGACACAAATCATAATGAAAATGCAACAGGAGAGAGATAATAGGGAGGGAGGAAGAAAACCATCGAAGCCTGAATCATAGGGGGTGGGGGGACTTAAACCACCTCCCAGGAAGGAAGGCCAGGGTTTGACCCGAAGGGAAAGATCTCAGTCCTCATGTGTGCAGCTCCCTCACCCCTGTGCTCTTCCTACCCACATATGCATGAAGTCTGTGCCTTCCAGCAATGTGTGTGGCCAAGACCCCTCACCAGAGACCATGGAGCTGAGTGATTCATGCTGTGCAACCCAGTACATTCTAACGTGAGTTCTCTGAAAGGCAACTTGACTTGAAAGCCCAAAAGCACTAAGCCTTGCAGAGCAACAGCCACAAGTACATAAATAAATCACTCCTCAAGCACTCTGCACATCAGGCATATTTACTACAGGAGCACACTGGCTGGGGCCCAATTCTTGGCCTCCTAACTGTGCTAGTCAATATCACCGTCAATTAGAAACTAAAAGAGTTTTATCACTCCACAACACCCTGGACTCCTGGCTCATGAAATGGATTTTAAGTCAGCATGGATAGCTTGCTTCGCCCAGCAGCTGCATTGCTGAAAAGATTCTTATAAATCAAATCCTCTTAAAATGCACAGAACTTTCTATTCAATGGGGATGCTGTGATTAATCCTTTTGTAGAGTGAAGAATCTTTTTATGCTATCTGAAATGGCACGGCCACCTGTTCCCATCTGTGTCTTCCTCCTCATTGCCTTCTCATGTCTATCACCTGCCCCACCCTTCTGTAAGGTCAGCTTTAGGCATACATAGTTTTTAAAGTGCTCACATCTTTGCAGCTGGGAAACAAATAGAAGACCCATCTTTTAAAGCATGTGTCTTACAAGCACCCTGAGAGAAAGGCCCACAGCACACATCATTGGCTTACAGAGCCCACAATACACAATCAGCATAAATGCTGATGAGCAGGGCTGTGAAAGGAACTCACTGATGGGCTCTGAGAGATTGGCTCATCATCCCTTGCTTGCAACAAACCATGGACAGCATCTTGAAAGATAGGTGGAGATATAGTTAGGGACATTTTTATTTCTTCTGCCCAACTCACCCCTTCTCTTCTGACTAGTAAAGACTGAAAGGGGTAAGGAATTATAGAACATAGCACCCTCTAAACATCTTTATACTTTACAAAGTATTTATTGAATTGTATGTGTGTGTATGTGCCTGAGTATTTGTATGTTTACCATGTGCATACATGAGCCCATGGGGATCAGAGGAGCCCTCAGATTCCTTGGACCTGGTGTCACAGAGGGCTGTAAGCCAGTATGTGGGTCCCTTGCAAGAGCAGCAAGCATGCCTAACCATTGAACCACCTCTCCAGCCTGGGATTTTACTTTTGCTCAAGGATGAGGCCAAAACCCAGACCAGTGTTTCTCTACCTTTGGCCACTTGGGAGTTTTTCCCTGCTCATGTACAACCCATAATACTATTTAATTCACTTTTATTAACTTGAACTCACTTACTGGTTTTCACTTTGCCTCATGAAAAGTAATGAGCCCAGGACATTGAGGGCTTGAAATATAGTTACAGTTTTTCTAGAGCATAGTAAAACAAGTTTATAACTATTTTTCAGTGGATCCATTCAGATGCTACCTAAGGTCATCCTGTGAGCTGCCAGTGGACAAGCACATCACAGGTTAGTCTCCCTGGATCTGGCTGAGGCATGATGGTCTTTCCCAGTCAGCGCATCTGTCCTGCACTTGTCCAGCAAACGTTACTGGTATTTATTGGTAGTGGTTAAAATAAGAATGTCTGCCATAGACTCATAGATTTGAATGCTTGGTCCCTAACTAGTGGAACCATTCGGGAAGGATTAGAAATGTATTGAAGGAGGTGTGTCACTGGAGAAGGGCTTTCAAAAGCCCATGCCAGGCCTACTGTGTCACTCTGTCTGTCTGTTGCCTACAGATCAGGATGTGAGCTCTCAGCTGCTGCTCCAGTACTATGCCTGTCTTTTTCCTGTCATGATGGCCACAGACTAACCTTCTGAAACTATAAGCAATCCCCCATCTAAATGTTTTCCTTCATAAGAGTTATCTTGGTTATACTCTGTCTTCATAGCAATAGAACAGTAACTATGACAGAAGTTGGTACCAAGAACTGGGCTGTTGCTGTGACAGGCCTGACATGCTGTCCTTTGTGGACATATGGAAGATTTGGGGGACTTTGGAAGGAAAAGTGGTTGAACACTTTAAATGGGGCTTGATGGGCCACCCTAGTAGGAGCATGGCACTGTAGTGCTGAGGGCAATGTGGACTGGTGGACTGTGGAGGCCTGGTCAAGAGGCTTCAGACGGGAAGAGTATTAGCAAGGGGCTACAGACTGTTTTTGTGATAATTGTTCAAAGAAGGTGGTTGTTTTTGGCCCTTGTTCTAAGAATCTCCCTGAGGCTAAAATGAAGACTTTTGGACCAATGGCATTATTAGAGGAGATTTTAAGAGAAGCTTTCATTGACTGTGTCACGTGGTTATTAGTGATCATTCTTATGTAACTCTACAATGAAAAGGAGAAAGTGGCTCAAAAGGAAATACAAACTGTACAGTCTAAGGAGAAAAAGAGCAGTAGGAAATGTAGTGTGTGAGCCAAGTACTGTACTCAAGTTTAAAGACAAGACTCATTCAACAATGGAGTAAAGGGAGTGGTGCCCTCAGAGCAAGATCCCAACCAGCTAAGCTTCCAACCTGTGAAAAGGAATTGAGGGACAGCATTAGCAGCAAAGGAAACCATGAACGACAGAAAGCTTCAGTGTGACAACAGCTTATACACCTCTCCCTTTGGAGGAACAGACCGCATGTTGCATGTTTTAATATTCCTGGCTCCCCTAGTACTTATCTGGGAGTATAAGAACCTCCATGCCTCCCACAGAGACAAGAAGAATGCATAATTAAGTAGTGTTAATCAAGTGTGGCCCCCAGTTTTCATTGCCTCAGCAATGCAAGATGTCTGACAAATTATTAACCTGTTAATTACTGGTCTCTATAAAAGGCTGCAAGTTCATTGATGAACACTCGGCCTTAGAAGGAGGTTGTTGTACCTTAAAGGACAGATTTGTAAAAAGGAAGCTGGGATGGAATTACCTTCCAGAACAGCGTTGTTTGGAAAGTTATGGCTCATGGCCATAGGCAGACATCATGAAACTCTACAGTGAATTGGCCACTGTGGATAGCATGATGAAGGTCCTGAGGGGGAAGAACCCTCACTTTTGGAATATTAAGAGTGATACCATAGACAGCATAATGGGTCCCTTAAGGGACAGACAGAAACTCCAGTTCCCACAATATTTGGAGAGTCATATAGTATTGTGCCATAGACAGCATGTAGGAACTTGAAGAAAGAAAGCACCTTCATCTCGATAAGGGAGTTTCTTTCTTTACACATGTTTTTGGTTTTTTTGTTTTTGTTTGTGTGTGTGTGTGTTTCTATAGAATATGACAGCCTATGTGCCACAAGTCGCAAGGTCTTGATACAAGTAGTTGTCTATAATTCGAAGTTCTCTTGGTAATAGGGAGGGAGTTGGCCCTTGCTTGCTATAGTAGCTGCAAGCTATGACACACTTTCTTACAACTCTGCCCTGGGAGACAGTCTTTGAGGTGGTGGTGGTTTGCAGCCTGCTTTCTGGGAGGGAGAGCAGCAGCTCAGGACCTGTGGTCAGACAGGGCTGAGTAAGTCTGGTAGACAGACTCTGGCGACTAACATGCCTAGGCAGAGCCCAGCAGGAGTCTGACCCAAAGGAAAGGGAGCCCACACAAAATGAAGGCAGAGGCACCTGGCTTCCATCCTGCATTTAGTTACCTTGTACACCAAGTGAGAAGTTGATGCTTTTTTTATTTTTTTTTTAGCAAAATCAGCTTTTAAGAGCTGGTCATGTTTTGGGGGAGTGAAGGCATGCCAGGAGCATGCACAGCCATGTGCAGACACGGGGGCATATGGCAGAAAGCATGTGGGCAAGAGGGGGCAGTTTCAAAAACCAACCACAGAGGTCTTTGACATAGACTTGGTGGTAATGTCCTCCAAGCCCATGCATGTTTTAGCATGAAACAGGATTCTTCCTTTTATAGCTGAATGGAGTCCATTATATGTAGTTATAAGTTAAGCTATGTATCCACCCTCAAAAGTTCTCATGTAAAAGTCCTAACTTTTGTGATTATACTTGGAAATAAGACTCCTGAACTGATAATCAAGGTGAAATGGGATTTGGAGATGGAGTCCTAATCCAATAGGATGGTGGTATCCCTAGAAGATGCAACAGTAGAGAGGCACAGATACAAGCGATCTGGTAACAACATAGCAATATGGCAGCCCTCTGCAAGCTAAAGAGAGGTGCCTCAGGAAAAACCAGCCATGCTTGCATTTTGAACCTGGGTTTCCAGTCACAAGAATGCAAGAAAATAAGATTCTACTGCTGGAGCCGCCCGCCCTCTCTACAGCAGCACTAGAGACTTTGTAAGTGCATGTGGACCATCCACCAGTGGGGTTAGATATTACTTTCAAATAAGCCTCTTCATTCTCTTTCTTCTTCTAGTCTTCCTCCCGGATAGCTTGGTCCATGAATAAATCCCATAGCATCCCTTACCTTGTCTTTTTCATTCTTTATCTCAGTCTTCAGACTTCATCATTTCAAATGACCTATCCCCAAGCTCACTGATGCATCTGCTTGATAGCATAGGATAGCGAACCCTTCCATCCAAGTTTTATGCACCAAAATTTCTGTTTTGTCCTGTCAAAATATAAGTTCCCCCTCCCTTTTAAAAGTATTTTCAGTATGTTTTCTGTCCATTTCCAGCTTTACTTTATCTACTTGTGCCTGACTCCCTGACAGCTATGTTAACTCCCCATTTAGAGAGCTGTGTGTCTTTTAGGTCAGTCTCTATCTATTGTTTCTTCACCTGACATGCATTTCTCTGCCTCTTCCCCATGTTTCATGAGCTTTTGTTCAGATGCAGGCATTTGAATAAACAGTCCCTGTTTCCAGTCTTCATGGGCTGGCTTTATGCAGGGTAAGATGAAACCGATCTGCCTAGCTAGTTTTCCAGCCTTTAAACATTTCCCTAGTGTGCATCTTCCCTGGGATGGTATTGTTATTCCAATATAAAGGGCTGCTTTAAACTATGCTACCTTCTACAGAGGGTTTTCTCTGCTTCTGCCTGGGAGCCTTCAGTTTCCATGTCTATTGTGTGTCTCTTGTTCATCACCCTTTGCTTCTCAGATGCTTGCCATCGGCACCACAGACTCCCTGCTATTAGCACATTGAAGTTCTTGGTTATTTTTTCAGTGTCATCCATCCTATCTAAACTATGCCATTTTGCCTTCAGTATTCCAGCTAAAGGTGAGAGAAGCCAGTCCCTAACACAGTCCCAGAAACATCCCAGGGTTTCCCATTCTCACTTTAAAACAGGAAGGAAGAAATGAAGGGTGGTGGGGAGGGAGGGAGAAAAAGGCAGAGGGAGAAAAGGAGGGAAGGAGGGAGGGAAGGATGGCAGAAAGGAGTATGGGAGGATGGGAGGGAAGGGATAGAGGGAGGGAGGCAGGGATAAAGTGTGGTAAATAAGAATCTGGGAAAGGATAGGCTGATGGATGTTTATTCAGGGAGAAATCACTTACACCAGAAACAGATGACCGCCACAGGTTCCAGTTCCAAGGATGCCTCCGGATGTGATCTGTCTCTGACCAGGAAGCAAGAGAGTGTGCTGGGGTCCAGGACCCCAGACCTAGTCCCCCCAGGTCACGTCCTCCCCTATCCCCGCACCCCAATGGGCGTGGTCAGTGCAACAGGTGCGGCAGGATAGATATCTCACTACAATTCCCCTTTTAGTCTAAAGAAAGGATTTAGGTTTGATACAAAACTATATGCAAAGGCAGCAAATATCAAGTATGCTCTAGGAAAGGGAAAATTAAGAACATACACACTTAAGACCTATTGCCAGCGAGGTAATAAGAGCAAATAGCAAGAACTACATATCCAGCTGTAGGGTGAAAGTATAACAGACATTACTATAGAGTTGTCCTAAGCTGGAAAGTTTAAGTTTTGTACCTAGTATTTCTATCTAGGAAGAGAGAACAATAATTGTGACAGTCTTATTTTCAACCTCATCGAAGACCTCAGAAGGAAGATTAACAATACTAGCGAAGGCAGGAAGTTAGGCGAGCAGCTTCCAAAAGGTGTAGCAAACACAGAATCAGCAGGCTACCTGGACAGTCACCTAAAGTCTCACAGCAAAATCGGGGCAACCAGTTTTGGCTAAGGCCTAGAGTATCTGACAGACCACTACAGAAGCAGGGGAGGTAGACAGGCTGTCTTACCCTGACTTGGCGAGATTCAGCAGTCTTTATGTTTGTCTCCGGCAAGCACAGTAGGACAACATGTGCAACTTCCAGTGACTGATCAGGCAGTGAGTTGTCTCTGTCACTTCTAGAGTTTATATATTCCCCTTTTGTGGTCTTTGATGGAGTTGAAGACAGATAGTTATGGTTAGAGTTTTCCTTAGTTAGGATTAAAGGTAAGTTACATATAAAACTTTAGACTCATAAAGATAGAATAGATGGTACATAGAATATTTCCTTTAATTCCTGATAATGTTAATGGACTAAATATTGTAAAATATAGTTATAAATATTGTTAAATATAGAACCTGTAGGACCAGGCTGACAAGAAAGTGCTCAACACATGGAAGGAGGGAGGAAGGGAAGGAGTCAGGGAGGGAGAGAGGAAGGGAGAGAAGGAGGCAGGGAGGAAAGGACTAAGGAGGGGCTCATATGTTAAGGCTTGGTCCTCAGCTGTTGAGAGGTGATAGGAAGTCCAGGGCTCTGACCAAATCAATGCCTTCCTCCTCCCAGGGTTCTGTGTCACCCCAGCCAACAGCAATATGGCCAAGCAACACAAATAAAACTTCTAAAACCATGAGCCTAAATAAATCTTCCTCTTATCATTTCTGTCAGAAGATAGCTTCAAAACAAAACCCTAATACATACTTCAATACATAAGTGTGCAGATAAGTTATAGGCAAAATTGTATAATCTAGAAATACGAAACTGATGAAAAACATCACACAAGAAAATCTTCATAGCCTTGGGTCTTTTTTTTTAAGATATATTTTTAATTATGTCTTTGTATGTGTGTCTGTAACGCAGTGAGTTCAGTGCCCTGCAAAGAGTGTTGGATCCTCTGGGGCTGTAGACAGAATGTCTTGAGAGAAATGTGGACAAAAGCCAAGGGAAGACACCATACACTTCTCTTATTATATTTTAGTATGTGTGTCCTTGTGGCGCGATATGTGAGTGGAGGTCAAAGGGCAACCTGCACACAAGACTGATTCTCCCTCTCTTCTACCCGAGTCCTGGGGTCTGGACTCAGGTTGTCAAGTGTGACAACTAGCACCTTAATCCTTTGAGCCATGTCACTGGCCCCAGAATTTTTTCAAGATGGCAAGGTTTAAGAATGAAATACAAAATAGTTAAACCAGTTCAGAAAGCAGCCTGCCGTATGACTCACAAAATCTGCTCGTAGATGTTCATCTCATGAAACTGTAATGTATGATTAAATAAAATCAGAGCTAAATGCTTATATACTGCTTTTACTCACAATCATCAGAACTGTGAAATAATCAAAAGTTCTTCAATGGGTAAAAATTTGACTGAAAAATTATTATCCTACATACTAACTCATCTACAAAAAGAATGCCAGGGGTCATGAGACAGCTTATCATACGAAAGTGCCTGCAGGGAAATCTAAAAACCCGAGTGACTCCCAGGTCCCACATGGTTGAAGGAGGGAACTAACACCCACAAAGCTATTCTCTGACCTCCACACATGTGCTATATGGTAGTGGTACCACACAACACACACACACACACACACACACACACACACACACACACACACACACAGTTTTTAAAAAAGGAATAACAACTGATTCCCACAACAATGTAGCCTAGTTTTGAATGTATTGCGCTAACTGAAAGCAAACACGCTAACAGCATATACAATTCCTTGCACATTGCTCTATTTATGTGACACACACACCAGTAATTGCTGGAAATAGCACTGTGGTAATTATGACTATAGGCCAGAACTTTCACCATTTTCCAGTACTTCTAGCAGGTATTAGGGTAACACTGCCTGGTGATTTTAATGCACAGTTTTCTAAGTACCCAAGGTCCTGACCACTTTCCCACCTGCTTATGTATATACTTCTCAATTACTGTTAGGTCTAATCATAAAAACATCATGGATTAGAAATATAGATCAGAAATGCACATAATACACCTAGCTAACTAAGCCTCACAGCTTAGGATGCCTCATGATTTTATGTTTTATGACTCACTAGTAGCTACAGTGGCTCTGTACCTTACTGCAAGAAAGTGTTATGCTGCATAATTTGCCTGGGAAATATTACTAGATCAAATTTCAAAATTTGAAGAATGCTTCTGACTTTATGTGTATCCCTCCCACCCTCTTTTTTTTTTTTTTTTTTTTTTTTTTTTTTTAAAGACGGGGTCTCACTGCATCATTCCAGCTTCCCTGAAAGTCTGTGTAAACCAGGCTGACCTTAAACTCACAGAGATCCACCTGTTTGTGCCTCCCAAGTGCTGGGGTTAAAGGTGTACACACTTGGCCATGTGTGTTTCTTTTTCAACAGCTTAACATTGGGACCAACACCATAGACTGAGTTGTTATAAGCCAGGGCATATCTATTTGTATATTTACAGACTACAGAGAACTCATGTGTAGAACTCAGTACATGGTAACAATCTATAAATTATACTGGAGTCTGAAGGACTATCAGGGAGCCTGCATCATAGGGGCTTGTAGAGCTGCAGAGGGCTGGGTTGGGCTGGACGTTCAGGACTCTTGCGGCCCTGCTCCCTGCTCTGGCCCCTGTTGGCTGCTTTCTTGTGTTTTGAACTAATTTCTTTACAGAGAAGAACCAGTCCTCTAAAATTTTTATTGGGAAAAAAAGTTATGTTAGAAAAGAGAAAAATACCCCTTCCCAGTGCTCTCTGCACAAGGTAACTTTATTGGTAGCAGAGCTGACCATATGCTTGTAGAAAATGAGCTAGATCTAGAAACGTGTATGTAAAGATCAGGAAGAGAGCCTGAAGCTGCTTTTGATCCTTAAAAATCCTACGAAATAACAAGGAAGTGATATTTGCACCAGGTCCCCAAACTCCAAGGGAACAACTTAATGAAATGGTCGAATGGCCCTTTGGTGTACTTACAAGATGCTCTGTCTGGATACTGTCCTTTTGGATTAAACTTGAAGACGATGACGATGACACAAGAGCTCAGACAAGACCTCTTCGTTAAAGAGCAGAGCATGAAAGTGCAGCCGAAGCCTGGCCCAAGTCTTAATTTTAAAGGAATCAGATTTGATCTTTAATTGGCTGACAACAAATCAGGTGCACATCTGGGCTTCATGACAAAGGTCATGATATTTAGGAACTTCAGCTTGTCCTGAAATGGAAGCATTGAGAAGAGGTAACGCTCAATGTGCAGAGCATGAGAGGCATGGAACATAAGTCTTATATGGTACATCTCCATAAAATCCTCCCCTCAAGGCTGGAGGATCTGTGTGGAAGAGGAGACAGAGAGATTTCAGGAGCCAGAGGTGAGGGATGACTAGAGCAGCAATGAACATGGATGAGCAAGCATCTCTGTGATAGGATGTAGAGTCCTTTGGGTGTATTCTCAAGAGTGGTACAGCTGAAGATAGATCTACCTGAGGTAGATGTATTCCCAGATTCCCAATGAACCACCATGTTGGATTACATAATGGCTATACAAGTTTGTGCTTCTACCATCAATGAATGACTCTCCAGTGACATAGGCCAAAGGGGTCCCATAGAAACCTCCAAACATCTCAGGATATTCCTAAGGCTATTGGTTACTCAATAATGGAAGGCCCTATTGCTGAAGACAATACTTACATATCTCATTGAATATGGAAAAGTCGAGCAGGTGCCTAACTAGAGGTTTCACCCCTTCTGACTAATATTCATATTATTGGAAGGCACTTTGCATGCTACCAGAAAGGTAATCATTAATCCAGTTACAAACCCTACAAATTACAATGGTGACCTGCCTACATGCTAAACTGGTACAATGGTGGCACAAATGTCGCGGAAGTAATCAGTCACTCTAGTTAAATTTAAGTCCCACTCCATGAGCTGGAACCCATGCTTGACACTGTTAGGGTGGCCAAGAGCCTGAGACTGGATAGACTAGGGACTTTAGGGAAAAGCAAATACTACTGTGCTCAAGGAACACAGCAATGAAATGACTCCCAATGACATTCTGCTGTACCCATAGATCAGTGCCTTGTTCAGCCATCATCAGGGATGCTTCCTCTTTCAGTGGATGGGAACTAACACAGGGACCCACATCTGTACAATGTGCAAAGAGTGAGAGATATTGGAGCACCTAATCCTAAACGGGATGTCTTCATCGAATGTTCTCCTCAAAGTTCAGGGACCTATGCAGAAGAGGAAGTAGAAAGATTGTAAGAGGCAGAGATGATGGATGACTAAGGAAACAGTGTCCTCCAGACTCAACAGGACTGATGAACATATGTAGTTGATAAGAGACAGCACAGCATTTCTGACCACAGGGACTGCAGCAGCATGCCACAGGGACTCTCACAGTATCCACAGAGCCTGCATAGGTCTAGCCAGATGGGGTTCCAGTGTTGAAGGGGGAAGTGGACAAGAGTTCCTACTCCTAAGCAGGAAGCCATATGCAATTGATACCTACTGACTAAGGAAAATCAGTCCTCTCTAATGGAGTCTCAAGTGGATATATTAATCACACTGCATGGTAGCCCTATGTTCAGCAGCAGGTGGCCAACACAAGTAGATTCTGTCTGATACAGTTTTGCTTAGGCATTCATTACCTTATTAGTCTTCTGCTTGTGTATTTCAACTTCTGTTTCCGATTGTGTGTGTCTTGTTTTTGTTTGTTTGTTTTTTAAAAATAAAGAGTGAGGAAGATCTAGGAGGAGTTGGGAAATGGGAAAAGCATAATCAGAATATATTGTATGGAACCAAATTGCTTTTATTAGGGAAGGAAGGAAGGAAGGAAGGAAGGGAAGAGGACTTTCCCAAAAGGTTTTTAAAAACAGAGGGTGTTTATTCTGAGAGATTTTTGAGCAGTAGAAAGATGTTTAGAGCTTGACACAGGAGGGACAGACAAAAGATCACCTGAGACATTCCACCAAGGCAGTAGCATATGGAGGGCCTGGGCAGTGCAGTGCCCAAGAAAGATGGGAGCACGTGTTACTGGACAGCACAGCATTACAGAGCCACTGCAGATGAAAAGGACACACAAGAGACATCTCATCTCAGTGTACCAGAGCCCGGAAGGGGTAGAGAAGCTACTTGCCGTTTACAGATGGATGGCATCTTGGTATGGAGTACTTGCCCAGGCAGGGTACAGAGCATAACCTCACAGGCTACAGCCAGAAAGAGAATGACACCTACATAGGATACAGCAGGGTACAAGATGGGTGTCACACAGACTAAGATACCTGCTTTAGATGGAGCAGTGCCAGTAAGGGTCATGGGACACACACACACACACACACACACACACACACACACACACACACACACAAGCATTGAGAAATAAATATAAGGACAACTGAAGACACCTGTCTGCCTCTCTGTCTCTGTCTCTGTCTCTCTCTCCCTCTCCCTCTCCCTCTCCCTCTCTCTCTCTCTCTCTCTCTCTCTCTCTCTCTCTCTCTCTCTCGTGTGGGACATAGAACCTAAGGCCTTGTACATCCTGTTCTACCACTGAGTTAAAATCCACAGCCTGGGAGACTGGGAGACTAGTCTTTAAAGGGTCAGAGATTTACAAATATGCAAAGGGAGAAAATTATAATGAACTGGTCATGCTGCTATAAACCTGGGGTTTTCAGTATATGTGGATATAGAGATGAGATCACCAGGGCTGGAAATGTGTGAGACAGTTTTGGGGCTTGTCCACTGAGAGTGCCTCTGAGTAGTGACAATCTAACCCTAATGAGCACTTACCATATAGATCTGGATTTCTAAATGTAGTTCTTCAATGAAACGCATATCACAGAAGTTATTTCTTTTAGATGTGAGATGGGCACATACAAGGCAAGCCTAGGTATTATACCAGAAAGTGAGAATATGCTAGAAAAAAAATCAATGCGTACAGAAAACATGAAAAGTACAGAGTGAAAGGCCCACTACGAATCAAATCTAGTGAGCACCAAACTAGATCACTGCAATAGAGTCCTACAGGTTAAAACCAGAATGTGCAACTCCAAATTGATAGAAATAGTAAACTGAAAGGTGAGAACAGAGTATTTATGTAGTTTCAAAGTATCATTCCTTCCCTTCAAGAGAGAAAATAAGAGTCAGTGTGGGAGGGAGCGGCAGAAAAGAATTGGGGTCTGTGAGTATAATGTTTGGGTGCATATCACTGAGCTAGGTCAGGTAGTCAGATAACAATTTCAAAATGCCAGGGCGTTCCAGGACAAACTCAGATTCAACTCATTTCACATCCTTTAGTGGTGTTTGTCTTTATTCTCCTCAAAAAAAAAAAAAAGTAAGCCCAGTCAGGCCTCAGCTCCAGAATGAACATATTTTTAGTATTTTTTTTGACCTTTTGGAGACCCTGCCTGAAATAAGCAGTGAGTAAAATATGGACAAGTCATGGTTGAAAGTGCTAAGATGGATCTTAAACTAAATCCCTACATTAAGGTTGTGCAGTCTACAATAAATTGTGTCAAAGAAGAAGAAAAGTTTGAGGCTTGCTAGTAGAGAAGAAAGTTTTGGCTTTACAAAGTAAGAACTCTGAGGCTGACTTTTAAGACAATGAATACATTATACAGTCAAGCAGCAGCTAAAAGAACCGAAGAAGCGATATAGTATGCACATTGACGGAGGCACCAATGGGACAGAAGGAGTTGAAGACATGATTATGACCAAGACCTAGACCAACTTCATCTGCTCCAAAACCACAGCTGGAAAAGAAGTCAGTGAGAAATAGTGTGTGGCCACACCCGTGAAGAGGAAGCCATTAACCATGTGTGGCCACACCTGTAAACAGGAAGCCATTAACAGTATGTGGCCACACCTAAGAGGAGGAAGCTATAGTGAACAAATTCTAGAACAAGTGAAACAAGGCCTGATCTCCTGGAATTGAAAGTAGTCACACAGGCATGAGAACGTTGGATCTCATCCTGGATGAAGGCCTGAGAAGAGAAATTGAGAGTCACATTAGGAAGAAGAAAAACTGTCAGTCTGAGTAGGAGTAAGCCACCCACCCACCCACAGGGATGTCTGTCTCCTACCTCTGCCCCAGCCTCCTGACACTGAGGTGAGAAAGCAGCTGTGAGCTACACAGCATACTTCATTCGGGTAAAACTTGATAGTAGTTGAAAATATGTTTTGTAAGTTACACAATAAAAACACAAATGCGTTATATTCTTTACTTTTAAGTGTTCTGTAATTTTAAATAAAACTTTGATTATCCTCAAAAAAAAGTTGTCAACTCTAAAGTGAAGAAAACTTTTATGCAACTGAATAAAACCCCTTGTTAAGTGATCAAAGATAATTTGAAATCAATGAGAAGTGTGTCATGTCACTTCTATCGTGTCATGCCAAAGATATGAAAATCATCCACTTGTGGGGGCACACCAAATCACCCACCAAGCACCTACAGTCTTCAGGACTGTTAAGGTCAGAAAAGTCAAGAAGAGATGATGTTGTTGCAGACTGAATAAACTTGCAACTAAGTGCAGCACGTAGCTGAGCTGTGTCTGCCCACCAGCTCAAGCACTGGAGTACCCCAAAAAGCTGTGTGGGATATGAATTGCAGGTGTAGTCTCTCTCTCTCTCTCTCTCTCTCTCTCTCTCTCTCTCTCTCTCGTGTGTGTGTGTGTGCATGTGAGTGTGTGTTTCTCTACGTGTGTGTCCTTGGGGTTGTTAAGCAGTGATGGATTTTGATTGCCCTGGGTCCGTGTACCCCAATATCTGTCTGATTTTGCTTTTTCTCCCCAGCTCCCTGATTGATCACACCTGTAGAAAATGAGCCTACAGAGGAAATTGATTATTCTTGGAAGGGTGCCAAAAGCAAAAGCCAGAACCTTTCCAAGCTGTCTTTCAGAAAAATATGTTTTCAGTTCACACAAACTCTCCTTGTCAAATGGTCTATCACCTCCCTAAGAACACTATGGTTGCATGGGTGTGTCCTTTGATTGCCTTATTGTTTAACCCTCTCTAGGAAGGTGCTGCATGGACCAAATACCTTCTCTGGGCATTTGAGGTTCTCTGGAAATGTAATTCTATACTCCCATTTCCTCTCAGCTCTCACCTGGGACTGTTAGTTGCCTTTGAGTTGTTACTCAGTTGTTCTGCCTCAACTCATTGAGGACAGAGAGAGCACCAAACTGGGCACCACGAAGAAACTTAGTTAAGACCCAGACTTTATGCTTCAGGAATTCACAGTCCCAATACAAATGTAAGATACCTGAATGAAGGGGAGACTGCCTTCTGGGGGCAGATGTAGGGAAGGTGTAGGCTTGTGCACCCCAGGACTAGAAAACAGTCTGCTTTTGTGATTATAATTTGCAGGCGTTGAGACAATCTGCCCCCAGATTTCTTACTTCTTACTTACTCCTTGATGTGTCTGGGAAGAAAACAGCTTGTTTGCCACCTTTCCAATTCTTCAGGTCTCAACTAAAACCTGTAGTTCCCTAAGAATAACCCAGCTCTACCACCGCCTATCAAAGGAGGTCTGCACAGAGAATTCCAAGCCAAACTCTGGAATGTAACTCAGCAGCCTTCATGTTCATATGATGGACAAGGGAACCAAAGTTCTGAGGGAACATAACTCAGGATTTATCATCACACAGCCCAGATGATTGAGACGCAAGAAAGTTAAGTTCATTCCAAACAGGCTTGTGGAACAAAATGAGTTTATTATAGGCTCATATGACTTTATGGTTTAGAGATACATCTCCCATTTACTCCGACTAGATTGGAAACTTGATGATAATATTAGCCCCTTCTCTTCTTCCCTCTCCACTTCTCCCTCTCCCTTAAGTTGGAACCAACATGGACCCCAAGGAACCTGAGAACTATGTGCTTCTGTAAGGATGGAAAAATACAGCCTAACTCTCCAATGACCCCAGGAAGCTAGAAGTTTAAAAATACTAAATACCTTAAATTCCAGACCCTGTCCTCAGCCAGTAAATAGGAGAAAGGTCACACTCCTTGCCACTTACCTGACTTTGTAAACTGCTTGTGAAGCCCCTGCTCCAGCGACATAACCTAACTGCCATTTGTCACCCCACCTAGCAGTCCACACAAATGCAGACCTCCAGGGCTATAGAAAATGAGTAGTCTATAAAGAGCAGGCTTGGATGGTTTAAATTATTGGTCCACACCACACGGGCTCTGGTTGCTATGAGATGATTGGTTTATGATGTGTGGGCTTTGTTGTAACCCTATAAAGGCTGTCTCAATTCTGTACTCAGGGTCCTCAGTCCTCTACCCCTGCGTGGTGCATGACCGTGAACCCCAGTGCACTTGGAATTAAAAGTCCTCATGCTTTTGTATCAAGACCTCTTCTCGTGAGTGCTTTGGGTGTCGCCTTTCCTGAGTGGGAGCGTGAAGGTCCACGCTCTGCGGGTCTTTCACTTCCTCCTTGAAATGCTGTTTTCATCAGTAGTTCAAACAAGGCTCAGGAGGTTAACCTTATTGTCTCTAATTATTGTCTTGATGCAGGGGACATCTCTGACCTGTAGCCACTGGAAGAAGATATGTGGACCATCTGAAGCCAATCAGAACTTCACCCTAAAACTAGAGTTAGGATGAGTTCACCAGAATCTCTTGACTTAGAAATATTGGATGTTGTTGTAAAGAGGAAAACAAATGGTTGACGGGCATCATACAATCTATGGAAGTCCTCCACAGAAAGTTATTGCAGAGTCAGGGCTAAAATCCAGGTTTCGCAGCTCTAGTTCCACAATTTCATTATATTCTGGAAACGCAATTGAAGTTCTGTTAATATATAGCTTTGCATTAATATAGCTTTGCATTTAGATAATTCTGCCCTGAGGGGTGTTGGTAAATTCAATATTCCTTGGGCCTGAAAGACCCCCCACTATGCTGCGTATTGCCTGTTTGAGCTGCTCTTGCCAACTTGCCAAGGTCAAGTTATGGGAAAGTACAGGAGGGAACCAGATGTTCCTCTCCTCTGACACCTACCAGATATCTGTGGTCTGCAGCTTGGACCAAAGCAAGGTCAGCAGGACGATATCTGGGAACAGAAGGTCCTGGGAGCATTCTATCAAGACCACCAGAGTACTGAGATAGTCATAACTGAATTCTTTGTGCCCAACTGGAATAAGCAACTCAGTCCTTGGTTGACCCCAATTGCCTTAATTAAATGAACCAATGAAATCCCTGTAACCATGCTTCTGCTTCTTGCCACACCAACCCTATATAAACTGCCTGAGTTTTAACCTCGGCACGCTCAATCTCTCGAAAGACTGAAGTGTCCACAGGTACCTGTGTGAGCAATAAACAGCCTCTTGCACTTGCATCCAGTGGTCTGGTCTCGTCTCTTGGGGCAGGGGCCTCTCCTGACAGGCTCACAACTCTTGGGGTCTTTCAGGCCAAGAGATAGAGTCCTCAGATCTGTGTCTGGGTGAAGGTAGGATGCAAGAAGAGGAAAGATCACTGAGCAAACTCTAGGTTCAAATCAGGGACAAGAGACAGGAGACTTGTCATTCCCACCTGTGTTTTCAGTGGGGCAGGGTCAGCACTATTGATTTAATCAGCACAATGAGACCAGACTCTGGAAAACTGCCTGAGAACATATTAACAAGACCCATAATTGGGTAAAGGTGGAGTTCTCCCGACCTTCGGTGTCCAAGGTAGGGTCGAAAGTGAACAGCTGGTTGAGCAGAGCAGGAAAAAGGGTTCCAGGTATTTATAGCAAAAGAGCCACAGCCCCGAGCCAGGCTCACTGGGGATTTTTATCTGTGAATTATGCAAACATGAGACATACACATTGCAGTGTGTGTCTAGTGATGTGTCCCTTGTTTCTTATTTATCCATAGACACAAAATGCTCACCTGATAATCTTTTCCCAGGCCTGAAACCATAAACCCCTCTTAGCATATGATATTGTCACCTGGTAGACCACAATGTCTGTCCTTCATAAATGTTCCCCAGAGAGAGGGGCTAGTTAGAGGAAGCTTGTGAGGGTCTCTTATGATACATACTTGTAAGATGAGAAATTCATGTTCCTTGGACAAGTGCCCCGTCATCTAGTCTTGGCCCATAATTTAAATCCCATTTCTCATTTATTGTGGTCAGTCCTGTCTGTAACAAACGAGTAAGTGAACTTCGCCACCGTGTCTATGCTTGCTTGCTGCTCCACCATAAGTCTCAATTGTGTCCTCATGTTTATGGGTTAGACTTGGAGAGCAGCCTCTAGTTTGTGACTTCTAGTTTAACACCTACCTTCTTGGTGTAGCAGTATTTGATTACCATCTAGAAGAAATGCCTACTTTTTCTTTTATATACTACATCAATTTACTCTTCTCTCACTCAGGCCACTTGATGCCATGTCTTGCCTTGTATTATATGATTTGTGGATCCATCTTATCTTTCACATAAATCTTTAGATTTTTCAAGGCACTGATCATAGGTGATTTATCTTTGAATTCCCATGATGCCTAGCCTAGATAGATTTGTTGAAGAAAACTCATAGTGTAAGAACTGTGTGTTTCACTAAATGTAGCACCTTGAACAAGTGAAGTCATATATCTCACGAAGGTTTCAAAGGGAATGAAATGGATGAGACTAAGGGTTGATTCTCTGATGAGACTCCCCAAACTTTCCTTTGCCTACACCAGCCCTGGAAGATATGTGTCATCTTCCACCCAACAGAACCTTCACTTGTTGAATTACTGTGACATGGGGCAGTTACTAATCTGTGAGGTAATTTCAGGTCAACATTCTTGGTGGCACTAATCATCTACAAAAGTGTTTGTGAGATGACCTCCAGACAATGGCATACTCTGGGATGGGACCAGAAAGTTCTTTTGATTCTGAAGCCACCAGGCATATAACTAGATCCTGGTACCAAGGCCATTTCTGCCTTTGGTACCCCCACCATATAGCTGCTAGCATCTCACCCTAGGACCCATCTATCTACCCCAACCACTCTCGTACTGACCTATGTGAGGATCTCCTAGGAATCAGTGGCCTGAAGACATAAGACACTTAAGGTCAACATATGAGAAATTCACCTGCATCATTAGGGACAAACTGGAATGCAGTGGTACATGTTCACTATTAGCAATATGTACTTTGAAGGTAAGATCTCATGTTGGAAAGAGGCTTCTTTAGTTAAAGAATTTTAAACCAGTTATCTAAACTGTCTGAGCACCAGTGAACTCATTTGTAAATCAAAGAAAGCAATACTGCCTATGACAGAGTAGGGGGAGGGTTCTCCTGAGATCAGATATGAGCAAACATGATCAGAGGTCTCACAAAGAAAGCAGGATCATACAAAGGCAGGTCCTAGCTTAACTCCTGGCACTTAATTATACTAACAATGTTAACTCTCATTTTATCAGCTTCATCATCATTACTAATAATCTGGCATAATAAACTTCCCAGACTAACAGCTTCAAGGACAGACTCCTGACCACCACTGAGGCAGGACAAAAAGGGAAATCATGGCTGTCTGGGAAGGTATAGATCCCCCCCCCCCGAGTCTGGCTGAAGCCTCTTGCCGGCAAGCACAATTAAGATTTGTATGAAGTTTGCCAGCATAGAAATACATTCTTTTTATATATAGCTAAACCCGTAATGAAAATTCTTTAGGCCTGTGAGAATATGACCTTGGGCACGGATTTATTCCCTTTCTAGGATGCTGTCTTGGAATTTCAAACAAGACTCAACTTTGAAGATTTCCTGCCTTCCTGTATCCCTGTGATCTTAGCAACTCTAATCCTTCTAGGTGCCTCTTAGAAGCAAGCCACCTGCCATCACATGTAGACATTTGAAGACAGTAACTCTAAAAGCCTCTAAAATGACATATATGATGTATTTACTACTTTTCTGTTGCTATTATAAAATGCCAAGGCTACAAGTAACTCAAGGAAGGGTTGGTTTGGGTTTGTGGTAGCAGAGAGCTAGGACATGACAGCTGGGAAGGCATGGGCTGAGCGATCACATCCCATCTGCACACAGAAAGTAGAGTTAAGTGAACCCGAAGTTCGGCAAGGCCATAGAATCTCAAAGCCTACCTGCAGTGATGCACTTCCTCCAGCAAGGCCCCCATGCACTAAACATTCCAGAACTTCCCCCAAACAGCATTACCAACTGGAGAGTGTTCAATACATGAGCCTATGGGGATATTTCTTATTCAAACCACAATATAGGACCACTGCGAAGACAATGAAGAGATTTTTTTCTTTCTCTTGATCCATTCACTTCAAGTGTATATTAGAATGTCTTTACTAAACCAAACTCCATTCTGTCTAGTCTTGAAATTATTTTCCGGGTTGAAACCAGGAATCCTGCTTTGGCCTTAGTTGAGGCGCTTAACAGACTAGGGGAATTAACTCCTCAAACATCTGCAGGCACCTCAGTGGGTAGCATAAAAGTATAGATCCAGGCCTTTGTAAAGTACTTATGGTAGAGGCTGAGCAAAGTGTGGGGATGGGATGGCTGGACCATCCAGTTGGTACACACAGGTATGCTGGCAAGATACTCTATTAGGAGAGAACAAAGAAGCAGGAGGCAGAGCTTGCTGGTGAAGTATCCCACATGCACGTTCTCAGAATTGCTACTTTAAGGGCCTGCTTCACCAGTTTCTATATCCTGCTCTTGCCACTACCATCACTGTCACTGTTGTGAGGATGCTGTGAAGCCACCAAACTAAGCCACTTCATGGATAGAAAGAAAGGTGTATTGGGGGGAACTTGAAAGCTGCCACAACTATCTCTCTAGGGATGAAGAGAAAGCAAAGGCAGGGAAAGCCTTCCTGCCTCTAAAGAGGTATGTTTGCAGTTGTGGAAGGGAGCCTGTACACTGGACCAGCCCAGAAGTTAGAGGAGCTGTGGGCATGGTTTTTGGGTCAGAAGTGCCTAGGAGCTACCGTAGGGGCTTTGATATGTGTTACAGGTTGTGCTAATTAAGGGAACTAGATGCCCAGGTTTTATAGAGGTAGGCAGTCAACTGTAGGGAAAGATAAGGGAAGTTGTGGCTGTTAGATTATTAAAGAGCAGCTTAGGGAGATGGAAGGGGAAAAGAGAGGCTTTGTCTGACCTTAGGTGGGACCATGGTTATTCACTGTGAAGGGGCATCTTTTCATCCAAGTATGTGGATGGCCAAATGCCTTCAGAAGAAGATGGGTTGAGGCCCCCCTAATAGGGGTAGGAATGACTTCTGAACTCTGCAAGGGAAGCTAGAAAGTATAGTCTTTTAGCAGAAAACTATCATCCCTAACTTTGAGGAGCTATAAAGATGCAGGGCAGGGGCATTATAGCTTGATGTGCCAATGAGAGAGTAGTTCTGGATCCATTGAAGAGGTGCTCCTCAGGTCATGTGGTACATGGAGAGCATTACCTTTACTGGCTACAGTGGATCGTACAATTGCCAGCCCAGTGAGAGAAAGTGGGTGTAGACTGGCTTCAAGATGAAAATGACTGGTCCCATTGCCAGCAGAAGAGTCAGGGAGGTACAGGGCATCAAAGCAGGGGAACAGGGGAAACTAGAGAATTGATCTAAAGAATTGTATCTGGCCTGGGGTGAAAGGGGATGGAGGTACCTTTTAGCCAGAGTTTCTCCATGGCATCTAAAAGGCCTGTTGCAGCTCTATCAGGAGCAAATGGAGTATTGGAGGGTGAGCGTTGTTGGGAGAGCTTGTGTGGAACATTCTGTTTGGGAATAGGGTGATGTTCAGGAAGTGAAACATTTGAAAGACAGGACGACAACATAGGCGTGAGGACAATGAGGAGGAAAGGGCGATCCAGGGGGGGCGTCAGCGAGGGAGGGAACCAGAAGGAAGTTTTATCTGGTCCCTGTGTCGTTAGGCCCCATCTCAAACCAGTTAGGATTTGTTGGTGTGCAAGCAGGATTGTTCAAGGAGGGCACAAATCCCATCCTTAGCAGGAGTCAGATCTGGTCCTATAACCTTTGAATACTGCAGCAGTCACGGCATCCAGCTGGTCCGGAAGGATGTTACACTGACCTGAGCCAGTGAGACAGAGAGTAACAGGCAAAGGAGGTTTCAATTCTGAGTTCCCAAAACAGTGTCCAGAGTGGCAAGAAGAGAGGTGAGTTGGATGGTTCAGAGCCTAATAGTTTTCTTAAAGGTCAACCAAACTGCTCTTAGGGGTTGGGAGTGGGGGGACATCAACTTCTCAATAACTGCTTCAAGGCTGAGAGAAGGGTGAAGAAGGAAACAGCAGTTAGTGTCACATTAAAGGGTCCATCCAAGGGGCCCTGATTAAATCTGATAGTTGGCAAAAATCCAGAACATAAACCAGGAGATAATTACTGTACAATTCTGTGGGGGACATTAAGGGACAGAGTTGTATGAGGGAAACTTATACATCACTATTAACATGAATTAAACACAACTGTACAACAGGCTGGACCATGTGCCAGAGTTCTGTAGAAGGATATAGTGACTGAGAAGCTGTTTGAACAGCAGTCTCCTGTATGAAGAACAGGCACCCGGAAGGTTTAGAAAGAAGTCAGTTAGTCAGAATCCAATGGATGAATCTGAACAGAAGGTGTCTAAATGGCACTCCTTGCTTCCAAGTATGATGAACTTGGTATATTTGTTTCAAACATTAACAACACCAGCTACTACTTAATGCACAAAAACAGAATATCTCAAGTGTGGTGGCTTGAATAAAAATGGCCATCATAGGTTCACAGGGATTGACACTATAAGGAGGTGTGGCTTTGCTGAAGTAGGCATGGCTTTGTTGGAGGAAGTGTGTCACTAGGGAGTGGGCTGTGAGACCTCAGAAGCTCAAGCCAAGCCCAGTGGCTCACTGTCTGTTCCTGCTGCCCTCAGATCCAAATGTAGAACTCTCAGCTACCTCTCCAGTACTGTCTGCCTGCACACCATTATGCGTCTCACCATGATGATAATGGGCTGAATCTCTGAACTTTACGCCAGGCACAATTAAATGTTTTCCTTTATAAGAGTTTCCATGGTCATGGTGTCTCTTCATAGCAATAAAACCATAACTCTGACATCAAATAAAACAAAATTTTGTTTACAAACAATTTGATAAAGTAAATTTTAAAAATTAGGACTATTACCTTAAGTGACCATATCTAGTATTTGAAAACATAACAGTACATATTTTTGTTAACATCAAATTGTTATACCTACATTGCAAGATTATATAGTGTATATGTTTGATATTGTCAGTCTGCATAAAGAGACAATTTAATTCTAAACTATATTCCCCCAAAAGAAATTATTTCTAGTTTCTAATTTAAAAAAAGAATAATCCTAGAAACAGGATTATTGCCTTGTCAAGAGTAAATGACTCATTTTACAAAGTTTTATAAAATTAATCTTATTAGCAAAACCTTTTTAAAAAATTTCTACAACATTGTTATTCCATACACTCAATCAGCAGATGAAAGATGAAAGCAGCCAGTCACACCTAGTCTGCAACAAATAATTTACGTGTAACATGGACTGAATTAACAAAGAAGGCTACAGCCAACCCTCTACTCCTTCTGCAGAAGGACAAATCTCCAGGTCACCACACAGTGACAGCAATAAGCATATTTCCTAACATCAGTCTATTAAAAATAGATTGGTTCTTTAAAGCAAGATTAAATTAAATGTGCTTTTGGCTTTTGGATTGTTTAAGAAAATATTCACAAGCTTCGCTGAGTGCCTGGAGAACAGTAATGTCTCTTTTTCACTCAGGCACTTTACTTCACTGCCAAAGCCCTGTGCTCCTTGTAGGCTTCAAGGTGAGAACACAGGCACAGCCCCAGAACCCTCTGTCTGCTAGAGACTGGATGATATCTTCAAAGCACCACAGGTTAGCCAGGTTGGAGAGAAACTCCTTCTTCTGAGTCATCTCCTCCTGAAGAGGCTTGGGATATCACTTAATGGAATCATTTGTTGACTTTACAGACACAAAACCAACTGTCAAAGACATCACTGAATATTCTGAATAACTTCCCAAAGCTGTGGTGTCTGGCATCCTCCTATAATCAGGGAACATAGGTGGTTAGGGTGTGGATCCCGAAATTAGCTTTTGCTAAGAGGAGGAACTGAATGCCAGGGTAAAGGGCACAGCCTGTTGAACTAGCCTGCAGGTCCCAAGCCAGTCGGTGGTAGGCTTACATACAAGGTTTGTTCCCTGTTCACAGCAGCCTCACGTGTCAGTTCAGGAGACCCTGAGGGCAGAGTAATTTGTATTTGCCTCTCTGCTGTTTGGGATGTTTAGGGTGCAGTGCAGATTCTGATATCCTCCTCTTGGCAAGGGAATCCATCCCCCTCATGTGAGACAGGAGCAGTAATTCATCTTTAAATAAGGAAGAGGTTTTGTTTCATTTTGTTTTCCTGCTTTGACCTAGCTAGAGCTAGTCAGGCCTACACAGCCAGAGGCAGAAGTAGCAGACTTCTGACATGTCTTTTTCCCCATGCATCCTTTAAGGAGGCAAGCATGCAACTTCCTCTAACAGGATGATTTGTGCTCCATCCAGGGGAACTACTGGGAGCTTTCCACATTCAAATATATTGTAAATTTAACCCATTTTACTCAAGCATTCAATCTTCCGTAATTAATTTTTACATACCCTATTTTGAATGTTATATTACACTAAAACAAGTTTACTTTAAACTTATTTTGAATTAATTGTTTCAGGCTTATCTTTGACAATATAGACAGAAGACTATAAGGTAGAAGATATAAATAAGTTTCACTAGGCTTCTCTCTATAAATAAATGATATTTGTACTTAGCATGGTATACAAACAGTTCTGATCACATTAAATAATTTAGTCATTTATAAGGTAATGACTAGCTTGAATGTTTCAGTTATCTTTAACTGTTTACAACAAGTTGGTACCTTTTATAAGATTAGGATTTAATAGTTTTGTCTCTATTAGTTTGAGCCTTTAAAACCGGAATTGAAGCCAGGTGGTGGTGGCGCAACCTTTAAAACCAGCACTTGAGAGGCAAAAGCAGGCAAATCCCTGTGTCAAGACCAGCCTGATCTACAGGGCTAGTTCTAGGACAGAAATAGCTGTTATAACAGAGAAAACCTGCCTCAAATAATAATAATAATAATGGAATTTGAGTTACTTCAGCATCAAAATAAAACTTTAAACCATAAATACAGTCTGGCACCATTGTTAGATTAATTAAGAGCAATTGCAGGGAAATGAGGGGGGGGGAGAAAGAGAGGTTGGGGCATCTTTTTCACCCATGTGTGAAGATGGCCAAAATGCCCACAGAAAATGGGATGCAGCCTCTTATAAGTATAGAAATTATTCTGTAGACCACAAGTTAAGCTGGGAAATGTACTCTTTCAATAGCAAATTATCAGCTGCTCTTCCTGACAGACAGAAACCTGCTCCACAAGCTCTCTCTCTCTCTCTCCCTTTCTCTCTCTCTCTCTCTCTCTCTCTCTCTCTCTCTCTCTCTCTCTCTCTCTCTCTCTCAACCTTCCTTTCTCTCACACACATACTACCATGAAGCAGAAAACACAGCTAACAACCTGCTTTAGGAAGAATTATGTTTGCAAAGCAAAAATGTCCAACTAGAAAGATAAGAGAGTGCAAGATATACATGTATGAAATTATCAAAGAATAAAATTTAAAATATATGTAATAGTCCTAACTGCTATCTTTAGTTAAGAACAATTCATCACCAGCCACACTCATTCTTGAGAAATCAGAAAAGCTTGTGTGACAACGGTGTCAGCTATACAGGACACACAACTGGAACCCTAGCACTTAGGAGTCTGAGGCAAGAGGATGGCAAGTTTCAGGCTAGCCAGGACGACATAGAGTTGTAGAGCTGCTTGGACTACAGAGTGAGATGCTGTCTCAAATAACCATCACCCCCCCACAACACCCCTACCAACAACAAAAGATCATTTGATGAGTTCCTTAACTTTGTGCCCCTTTACTTGATTCAGGTCAAGAGCAGAATGAGTCCCAAATGCCCGTCTTCTAGCTTTTTGTCCATCCCACACCTTCTGGCTTTGGAATGCACCTTCAAACTTTTAGGAAAATTAGAACCTTTTAATTTAGTCTAAGCTCATCCTGGCTTCTTGGCACGGAGACTCCAAGGATCTCTAAATTTCTTGAGTAACAAATGTGCTTTTGTTTCCATGAGAAAGTTACCCCCATGGACCTTTAAACAGCTTCAGCATGGAGGCTCTCTGCTTCCTGCTTGCATTTTAAGATGTGATCTCTCAACTGCTGATATAGCCACCATGCCTGGGGCTTGCTGCCATGCTTTCCTGCCATAATGATGATAGCATCTCATCCCTCAAGAACTGTGGGCCCAAATAAACACCTCCATCTAAGTTGCCTTGGTCACAGTGTTTTGTCACAGCTATAAAAAACCAACTAAGACAATTCTCTGTACAAAGCATTCCTCGGGTCCTGAAAGTTTCAGTGTGTGAGCTCTGATTTCAATTCTTCACCTACATGCACCATTACCAAGCTCTTATAGACAGTGGTGTAAGAGAATCATAATGTATCCAGTAAAACATGTGGTTCTTGCCTTTCCCTTTTAAGGTATTGGCATGGATGCAGAAAAATTAAGGACCATGATCTTATAGGGTAGATTGGAAGAAATTAGGTCACTGGAAGATTGTAGGAAGAATGTAAATTCTTCAGATGACACCCCATATTTCAAGAAGACAGCCACAGCAAGAATAAGTTCTGGTCATGGAAATTCAAGCAATAGGAGTATAAACCCAGATATGATATTTTCTAAATATCCACTAATGCGCTTGCAAAACAGTTGCAGGCTTTCTTTGGGCCACCAATCAAGACATGGAGATTTATTCTTAGTTATGAATGCTCATCCTAGCTTAGGCTCATTTCTAGCTAGCTCTTTAAAGTTATCTACATTTTGTTTGGGGCTTTTTAGCTTTCTTTCTTTCTTCCTTTCTCCCTTCATTTCCTTCCTTCCTTCCTTCCTTCCTTCCTTCCTTCCTTCCTTCCTTTCTTTATATCTTACTTTCCTGCTGTCTCCATGGCTGGCTGGTGGCTGCCTGGCTTTTGGACCCAGGTGTGTTCCTCTCTTTCTCCCTTGTTCTCTTGTAGTGGCATCTTGGTTTATCAAACCATATTAGTCTGGAAGGAATCCACAACTTTTCTCACCTTCTGTGGAAACAAAAGCAGAAACTATTTTCCAAAGTAACATGTCCTTAGACTTAAATATTGAAGTCAAGGCATTTTAAAATATATATGTTGGATTAATCCAACAGCATTTATAATCAAATGTCTTTTAGCAGCTGTTGCTCCTTACTCAGCAATAAAACAATTCAAAGACAACACAGTAACATATAGTACCCAGACTGTATTTTCCATCTTTATGTGACTTTTATGTTACTTTCTTTTGCTTTTATATTTTTTGAGACAAGGTTTCTCTGTGTATTTTTGGCTGTCCTGGAACTCACTCTGTAGACCAGGCTGGCCTTGAAATCACAGAGATTTGCCTGCCTCTGTCTCTCAAGCTCTGAGACTAAAGGCGTGGTGCAACCCACATCTGTTAATTTTTTAAGTATTTTATCCTTTTTCCTTTCTTTCCCAAGCCTATGTGTATTTTTTAACACACTGTAAATCACTTAGAGGTATTTCTTTATCTGAATCAGTCTTTACTGTACATCTCTATCTTTTTCTGATCACATGAGTCTTTAATATGTTAAAAGCATAACTAAAATTAAGCAGCGGCTGGCCCTATGCTATTCCTTTGCTTTCTGAGAGTCTAGCTTCATTTCTAGCTTCATGCTTATTGCCACAACTCTGTCGAGTTTCTAGGTCCAAGTCACCACCAAGAAGCATGCTGCTGGCTGCAAGATGTCACTTCATTCTCTCCTCCTTCTTTCAACCTAGATTTCTCCTCCTACTTATTCTCTCTCTCTCCTCTCTCTCTCTCTCTCTCTCTCTCTCTCTCTCTCTCTCTCTCTCTCTCTCTCTCTCTCTCTCTCTCTCTGCCAGCCTGGCCTATCTATCCCCTTCCTAGCTACTGGCCATAGTGAATGCTTGTTTCCCTTCATGGTGGCACTATTGTGGGAGGTGGTAGAAACTTGAAGATGGATCTAGCTGGTGGAAATAGGTCACTGGGTCTGTGCCCTTTGGAGCTGTAGCTTCCCTCCAGTGTCTTTCTCTGCTTCCTGACCACCATAATATGAGTTGTTCCATCTGTCACACATTCCTGCCACCGTGAATTAAATCTCTGAAACTGTGAACTGAAATCAAGTATTTCTTCCTTGAGTTGTTTGTGCCTGGATTTTATCACAGTGATAAGAAAAGAATGAGCATAACTCATTAGTCTAAGGTAACAGGTAACAAGTAGCAAGTGCTGGCATTGTGATGGCACCTAAAACCAGCTTGATCAATAAGGAACTACCTTTTTAAACTGTTGGTAGATCCTCTGCAAAAGTATGCATCGATGGTTTATAGACAAGTCATCCTAGAATAGGGAAGAGAAAGATGCTCCAAGGCAGATAAAGACCAGTCTTTCCACAAAATTTGAAGAGAAAGTGTGCTGGCATTAGGATAGTAAGAACTCCTTGGCTGCCAAGAGGTGAGCAACAGCAAGGCATCTGTGGAGCCAGCGACAGGCCAGCTTTTCTTTTCCTGGGCTGTGAACTTAATTTTATCAAGTTCAACATCCATTTGTTGAGTTTCACAACTTGCAACATAATCAAGAACTTTACAATGGTCTTAATTTAGATTAAAGGTAACTGCCTCCATTGTTTGGTATGGTACTGCATGTTTGAGGGTTCTTAAAACTTGAATCTGGACATGTCTTCTTCCAGGCCAGTTATAAAGTAATGTACTGGCTGGATGCACTTACAGCTCTGACTCTCAATTTTTAAAATGTCGACCTTTTTCCTGGCATATATCACATGCACATAAAAGGGCATTATAAGATTCCAGTTCTTCTGGTGTCCATTTTAGTAAGTTGCATTTGCCCAGGAATTTGTCTTTTTGTATATTATTCCAAGGCTATAGATAACACTCGGCAGTTGAGTACTTGCCTGGCATGGGTGAGGCTCTGGATATACCTTTTCCTCTCTGAAGCACTAGGCAGAATGCCTCCTCTTTCCATACCTGGCATTTTATACATGACTATTTAGATATACTCTATATTTTTCTCAATCAATCTCAACTGACATGTCAAATAGTACTATCTTTTAAAATAGTTTATTATTACTTCATTAATTATTTTATAATTATTGTATCTTTTCTTCTATTTATTTGAAGTTTGTACTGCCCAGGCAAGAAATTTACAACTGAGCTATATCCTAAACTACTGGTTTCTTAAAATGTTTATGTTTTTCTCCTTCTGTTAACAAGCATTTGAAATTACCATTTTTCCCCTCTAGACACAGCTTTCAGTATATTCCACAAGAAAATTTTAAATGTAAAATTTAAGAAAACTTCCCCTCGATGTTTGCTGCAGCGAGACTGACAAGTGGCAGGCGCCAGTCATGTGTCCTTGGATGACAAAAGAGAAAAATAACTTTGACTTAGTGAGCTAAAAGCAGACTCAGTCAGTGAAAATGTGACTATTAAACAAGGTTGTTAAACAGTAGGAAATAATATGAACTATGTCATCTACAATTTAGACAGAGAAGTTCTTAAAGACCATAAAATCCACATTTGGCCTCTATTGAAGGCAGTCAGTTCAATTTTTCTCTTTTTAAGAGACATTATTCTAGCATGCTGTTGCTATGATAAATCACTGATCAAAATTAACTGAGAATGAAAGAATTTAAATCCTTGGTAGTCTTCTAAATTATAGTCCACCACCATAGAAAGCCAAGGCAGAAACTCCCGGGAGGAACCTGAAGTCAGGAACTGTAGCAGGGCTTTTTCTGGAACACCAGCTCCTGAATAAATGACACAGAGACTTTTTATTAAGTGCCAAAGCTTGGCCTTAGCTTAAGTTTGTTTCCAACTAGCTCTTAAAACTTGATTCATTTATATTAATTTACATTCTGCCCTGTGGCTCCTTACATCTCCTCAGTACCCAGTACTGTACTGTCAGCCCAGAGTTCCTATCTCTTTCTGGAGTCCTGCCTATCCTCTCCTGCCTAGCTATTGGTCATTCAGTGTTGTGGAATATTAGTTGAAGATGTATTACAGTTTTTATGCTGTGGAACATTTATTTAGTGATGTAAAGGTGTGTTGCATTTGTTTAACTCTGTGAAGCTGTGTTACTTTGCCTGCCTAAAACACCTGATTGGTTTAATAAGAGTTGAATGGCCAATAGCTAGGCAAGAGAGAGCTAGGTGGGGCTGCCTGGCAAAGAGAATACATAGAAGGAGAAAAAGAGGAAAGGGAGGAGCAAGAACACAAGAAAAGGGAAGAGCATTCCAGGGACCAGCCACCCAGCTATACACAGCCATGGAGTAAGAAGTAAAGAAAAGAAAAACAGAAATAGAGAAAGGTAAAAGTCCAGAGGCAAACGCTAGATGGATGATTGAAGTTAAAAAAAAAAAAAAGCTAAGCTAAGGCCAAACATTCATGAGAATAAGTCTCTGTGAAATCATCTGGGTATGGGGGGCAGGCTCCCCAAAGAGTAAAACAAACAAAAAAAAACCAAACCACCTTCATTTCAGCTCTTTATAAAACCAATCGTAAGGTGCCTTAGGCAGGCAAGGAAGGACGAGGTATGTCTTCACAGTGCATGATCAAACATCTTGAAACAAGGAACTGAAACAGAAATCATGGCCGGAAGCTGTTTACTAGCTTGGTTCAAATGGCCTATTCAACGTCCTTTGTCTTACTTTATTCATGAATCCTTTAATCTTATCCTATTTTCCCTAATAACACTTAATAAAATTGGCTGAAAAGTTTAAATTAAAACCTCATGTGCCTGCAGTGACTTTTTAAAAGATTTATTTTATTTTAATGAGTTTTAGTTGAAATATATTGCATTTTACCATGTTTATCTTCCCCTCAGTTCTTCCCAGCCGCCCTTATCAAATCCCTCCAACAAATACAATATCAATATGCTCTTTTTCAATTGATGGTTACATATATATGTATTCACAAATACATATAATTAAAAAATACTGAGTCAGTTTTTGTTGGATGTATATAATAATTTCAAGGATGGCCACAGTGCAGGGGAAAAGCAGAGTGGACTCCACACCAGGAGAGAGGCTAATTCTGCTTTCCCATAATCGTTAGGTAACTATAGTTCTTTGTCAAAGAGACCCATGACACTAACTCTTACACACTAACACGTTCATGGTTATTGCCATTGTTCTGGGCTTCCTTGTGTGGCTGTTTCTGAGTGACTTTCACAGCAGACTTCCTGCCATTCTATCTTTGGTAATATTCACACCCATTCATTCACGATGTTCCCTTGGCAGTGTTACCTGAGCCTACATGAAGAAGCTGTAATAACAATATATCCAGCGGAACTGGACACCACATAACTCGATCTCTATATTAAGTTGTGGTTCTATGTGCTGGTCTCAATTTGGTGTAAAGAAAGGCAGGCTATTTAGTAGCGATTGCAGTCACACTAATCCCGGAAAGGTGGCTGTCATAAAAAGCACAAGTCACTTATTTTCTTAATGCCATTTTGTACTATTAAAATTTTTATTTACTTTCTATACCAGTTAAAAAAGTTAATCTCACTCAATTCCTGCAATTATCCCACCTCATTTCTACCTCCCCCCCCATCCTCTCCTGAGAAAGGGTAGTGTACCAGGCCTTGTGCTCATGGCAAGCAGGGATCTCATGACACTAGTTTATCCTCATTGGCCCCTGAAACGGTACTGCTACCCAGATACAGGAGGCTGCATCTCAAGCAGAAACCCCTTTGAAGGACACCTGCTCAGCCTGACCTCTAAGCATGACGTGACCCTGGCTGACAGGACCCCAGCAAATGGCGGCCAGCCACAGCATTCTGTACTCGTACCCCACTCCCAGGCATTCAGCTGGTGTCTGTCACACAGACCCTTTTTTCTCCCTTTCTCCAGGATGGTCTCTCTCCATGTAGCCTCACACAGAACCAGTGTGGTCTGCTTGTGGAAACTGCTAGACCCCCATACACACATGCTGAGTGGGGGACATAAGAACCATTTAGACAATGAAAACCAAACAAGAACAATTTATTAAAACCAATAAACTCTAGTAAAAACAAACTAAGCAAAATAGTAAAAAGGTTGCTATCCAGGGGAGGGTAAGTCAGGCTGTGGGGCTGGGGGTGCTGCTGGGTTGAAACCGGGGGCATGTGGACAACCAGAGGAGGAAGGGGCAGCCGGGCCATTTCCTGGGGAGAGGGGACCATTGCAGGTCATGCAATGAAAAGTGGCAGCGTGCCTGCTGTCTGGGCGGCAGAGAGAGACAGCATCCACAGCTTCAGAGAGGCGAGGTGACCGGCCTGCTGCTGCCACATCTGGCTCCAGCTGCACATGTGTCACACAGCCTTCTGTTGGTTGTGTGCTCTCTGGCTCTAGTGCACAGGCTGGTTCTGCCTGGAGAGCAGCCGTCCTCATTGCTGGGTAACAAAAGCCCTGAAGCTCTGGATCCTGGGATGTGCGGCTCCCCAGGTCTAAGGATGGAGACAGGTGAGCTGCTGATGCAGGCCTCTCTAGAAAGGTAGGAGGCCCAGGAGGAGAACACATGGCCAGGATCAGCCTTTACAAACACAGAGCAGACCATGTGTACCTGGAGTCCCAGACCCTATCTTACAGGAGGACATGTGCCCGGGTTAGGGTGCAGCCACAGCTCCTGCAAGGAGCGGCCTCTCAAGGATCCCCAGAGCACTCCAGGTCCTGAATCCTACTCACAGGTGTCAATCACTTAACCTGAGGCTTCCTCATCGCTGTCCTCTGAATCGATGGCCACTTCCGCCTGCAACTGGGTCTGGAGATTGTGCACACGGACCAGAAGGTCTGAGTAGGGCATGTTCACAATCAAGTAGGTCTTCACCTGCTTCAGAAGGGGCAGGTGTTCGGTCTTGCAAAACTCCTCGGGGAGCTTGTCAATCCAGTAGTCCAGGAGGGCACAGATGGTGCTGGTGGAAAGGGACAGACAGCACGGTCGGTGGCCTGGACTTTCCTTTGCCACCCTCCCTGGGAGGGCTCCGTGCATGTGAGACCTCAAGGTGGAAGAGATCCAGCCCTTGTGAGGTCCGTGTGAGCAGGGAGCTCCACACAGCCTTCTATCAGGCTCTGAGGGAGCACAGCTGACCCAGCCTGCATGGCATGGGCTGAGGTGAGGGTACTGTCTCCCACAGGCCCTGGAAAGGACAGGCTTCCTCCATATACCCCCTTGCAAGGACCCTGTCCAGGCAATTCTCACCCTCCAGTCAATGCTTACACCCCAGTATGGTAGTAGAGACCTGGAGGGTGAGACCCAAGCATCCGCCATCCTTTACCATTAGAACCCAAATGACCCCACTCTGGAGAGCCTAGGCGGCACTTCTCTCCTGCAAAGCCCACGCACTTACTTCTTTACTTGTTCATCCTCTTCACAGTCAGGGTGGAAGGCCGAGTACCTAGAGGAGGCCAGGAAGGATGTCACCTGGAGAGTCCCAGGTCCCCCACCTGAAAGACACCTGGGGAGCCTGCTGATTCCTTGAGAGAAATCAAAAGACCCAGAGCCTACAAGTTCTCTGCTCTCAGAATTGCTAGTTCCCCTACATAGATGTAGGTGTTCACATGTGTGTGTGCAGTTTGTGAGTGATCACAAACACCTCTGTCCAGACATCTCAGTGGACACAGGGTCCCTCCCTCGCATTACCCTTCACGGCTCTCCAGGCTGGACCCAGCTCTCTTTGATTCTATGAATCTCTATGAATTCTAGGACCTCCTCTACAATGGGAGAAGTGCTTTCACCAAGGCCTCAGAAGGAGGTTCAGAGGACACCCACACTCATTAGGCTCTCAGCTCCGGACAGGCCAGTCTCTAGGAAAAACCCTGGAGGAAGCATTTTCTGACTTCATGCTGTTGGGTCCTGACAAGACCCTAGAATATCAGTAGGCTCAGGGAAAGGCAGAGCGTGCCCCATAGCCAACAAGAGGATCTGAGGTCTCTGAGCTTGGAGGTGGGAACTCACCGCTTGAAAAGCAGGTCCAGCACCTGCTGGGTAGTGATAAATCTTCGGTACATGCACAAAAATCCCAGGACAAAGCCAGTTTCTCCATCACGCATGCATATCACCAGATAAGTCAGTGTCTCTTCCAGCGAGCTGAAGTGGGGGAATCTATGGAACTCTTTCAGGACCTTAGGGGCAGACTCCTCCCCAAGCTGAGGAGACATCAAGGTGGAGGGTTCAGACAGGCACAGGACTGCAACCTTCTGATTGGTTGTCATTGTGTCAAGTGTTCCTGAACCTCTACACTGCCAAACACCCAGAGTGAAATAGAGGGAAACTGAGATTTCAGAGAGCTCACCAGGTCTGTGTGGTTCTGGACCTTGCTGCACTGGCTCAAGCTTGTGTCTTTCCGGCCAAATGGCCAGAGGCCTTGGAGCCAGGAGTGTGCCCGTCGTCTCCAGGCACCACCACGGCCTCCACCTCGGCTTCTACCTCGGCTTCCACCATGGTCTCCACCTCGGCCTCCATCACAGCCTCCACCAGGCCCTCCACTTTTCTCTTTCCTGAGGTCTGAGCCTCCTTCTCGAGAAATCCCAAGACAGCAAGAAAACATCCTGCTGCCTCAAGTGTCTCAAGACAAGTGAGCCTGCTGGCGGTCTATAAGCACTTGGCTGCCTGGTTGCAAGGTTCTACATTGTTGGATCATAGCTAATGAAGTGAGGTCACTCCTGGGGGGTCCCCTACCCGAGTCTCCTTCTCACCTGAGGCTTTCCCGACAGTCCCCTAGGTCCCCTCTTTCCTCCCAGCGGCACTACTGGACACCCTTACACAGGGGCTTCCCACTCCACTGTTCTCAGGGATGTGTGGGAACAGGCAGCACCTCAGCTTTGCCATCTGAGTCCCTAATCCTCAACTCACCCCTAGTTGCCCTAGCACTCCATAAACCCTAGTCATGCTGCCTTGTTTCCAGGCTACTTTGTGTGTGTTCCCTGTGAAATATGAGCACAGATCATCTCTCTGTGTTGGGACTTCACAAGGAAAGACATGATGGAGCTTTCTTCAGGTTTTCAATGTTTTTTATATTTTATTTTGTTTTGTTTTTTTTAAGGACAGGGTTTCTCTGTGTAGCCCTGGCTGTGCTGGACCTCACTCTATTGACCAAGCTGGTTTTGAACTCACAAAGATCCACCTGCTTCTGCCTCGAATGTGGGGATTAAAGTGTGCTCCACCACTGGGACCCAGAGTGTGACGATGTAGACTTAATTAAAATCATGTGCTTTGTTGAGGTAGAGTGCCAAAGTGTTCCTTCTCCCTTTACTCCTCTTTGCTATATTTTCATGGTCTGGACCCCTCCTGCTCATTTAATCCTTCTCCCTCTCTTCAGCTGGATTTCTGGAGCTCAGCCCTATGCTTAGCTGTGGATCTCTGCATCTGCTTTCTTTATTTTGTTGAAGGCTCTCTGGTAATTAGGGTAATTGCTAATCTTATTACAGAGATGTCCAGTTTATATACCCTCTCTCCACTATTGCTAAGAGTCTTAGCTAGGGCCATCCTTGTGGATTTCTGGGATTTTCCCTATCACCAGGCCCTTTTTCTAATCCCACAATGGCTCCCTCTATCAAGATTTCCCTTTCATTAGTCTCCCTCCTCAACTCAAACTTCCTGATCCCTGATGTTGCCACTCTCCATCCCCATACCTCTAGACTTCCATCACCAGCTATGCAAGACACCTCATCTATTTCTCATTCCCAGGACAGTTCACGAATCCCTTTTAGGGTCTTCCTTCTTTGGGGGTGTAGATTATAGCCTGGTTATGCTTCACTTTACATCTAATATCTACTTATGATTGAGTACATATTGTGCTTATCTTTCTGGGTGTTGGTTACCTCACTCAGGATGATTTTTTTTTTTTAGTTCTATCCATTTGCCTAAAATTTTCATGATGTTATTGTCCTTACTGCTGAGTAGTACTCCATTGTGTAAATATACCACATTTCCTTTATCCATTCTTCGATTGAGAGGCATCTAAGTTGTTTCCAGATTCTGGCTATTGTGAATAATGGCTGCTATCAACATAGTTAAGTGTCCTTATGGTATGATTGAGTATCCTTTGGTTATATGCTCAAAAGTGGTCAGTCTTGAGATAGTTTGATTCCTAATTTTGTGAAAAACAGCCATACTGATTTCCCAAGTGGCTGTACAAGTTTACCCTTCCTCTAGCAGTGGAGGAGCATTCTCTTTTCTCCACATCCTCTCCACCACAGGCTCTTATTAGTGTTTTTTATCTTAGCCATTTTGATTCCCTGCTAGTTAAGGATGTTGCACAATTCTTTAAATATTTCTCAGCCATTTGAAATTCTTCTGTTGAGAATTCTCTGTTCAAATCTGTATCACATTTTAAATTGGAGTATTTGGTGTTTTGATGTCTAACATCTCTTTTTTTATATATATTTTGGAAATCAGCCCTCCATCACATGTGTGATTAGTGAAGATCTATCATGGTTTAATAAGGATCAGGAAAAACAGAGAGGCTGAATAGATGTTTATTTAGGAAGAAGTAACTTACAACAGAGAAGGTGAACATCAGCAGGTTCCTGGTCGCAAGGACACCTCCGGATGCTCTCTGTCTCCATGCTACAAGCAAGAGAGCACTCCAGAGGCCCTTCCCCAGACCTAGTTCTCCCAAATCACATCCTCCCCATTCCCACCCCCAATGGGCATGGTCAGTGCCACAGTTGTGGGCAAAGTGAATATCTCACTACAATCCCCTTTTAGTCTATAGAAAAGATTTAGGCTTGATACAAAACTATATACAAAACAGTGACTAACAAGTGTGCTCTAAGAAAAGGAAAATCGAGAACATACAAACTTAAGACCTACATATCTAGTCCTAGGGTGAAGGCATAATGGAGTTTACAATAGAGTTGTCCTAAGCTGGAAAGCTTAAGTCTAGTACTGATGGGAGATGTCATTCTGTATGTTTCTCATACTGGTTAATGAATAAAGCACTGTTGGCCAATAGGAAAGCTAGATAGGAGGGACTAGGAGACAAGGAGGAAAGAGGAAGTAGTAAGGAGGAGCCAAGATGGATAATCTGGAGAAAGCAGAATGTGGGCCGGCTCCCCGGTAAGAGAAATACATAGATCAGCAGAAATGGGTTAATACTTAAGACAGAGCTAGTCCATAAGAAACTAGTACCTGGCCAACAGAATTATACCAAATACAGAGTCTCAGCATGTTATTTGGGGCTGGCGCGGCGGTGGGACAAGACTGGCAGCAGGTGGAAAAACCATACTCCTTACAAAGTACCTAATATATCTAACTAGGAAGAAAGAATAATGATTGTGATAGTTTAATCTTCAACCTCATCAGAGACCTGAGAAGGAAGATAACAATACTAGGGCATGCAGGAAGTGCAGATGGGCAACTTCCAAATGGTGCAGCAAGGACAGAAACAGCAGGCTACTTGGACAGTCACCCAAAGTCTCATAGCAACATTGGTACAACAAGTTTTGGCTAAAGCCTAGAGTATCTGACAGACCACTACAGAAGCAAGAAGGTAGAAAGGCTGTCTTACCCTGACTTGGCAAGTTCAGCAGTCTTCTATGTTTGTCTCCTGCAAGCACATAGGACCGCACGTCCAAATCAGTGTTCAAGATAGGGGCAGTTCTTTGCCCAAGAGGCCATTAGCTGATGTGATGATGGACTCCAGAAGGAGCAACAACAGTGTCCAACATATTTTCAGGAAAACACATGGTGCTATCAGGAGCAATAATGTCTCATGTCAATGGAGTACTAATATTAAAACATTTAAATGGTATGCTTTGCAGGTCTATGAAGTGTTTGAAGATTAAGCATCCATGTCTGACTAATCTCATAGGTATAAGAAACATGGGTGAAGATAATCTGTAATACTCAGGAACCTAGCTATAAAACTGATTGAAACTTCCCTGAGTAAAGCAGGGAAAAATACCTAAACAATATAACTATGTACGTATGTATACATGTAAGTCCCTAAAACAGAGGTAGAGTAGAAATGTCTAGACCAGAGGTAGAACTATAAAGGGCAGCATGATAAAAATATCCTAAATTGTATCGATATACAAAATGTCTTGAACATAAGTAAAAGTATACGTACATAGAATATGGTAAGGATAATGTGCACAAAACATCATAAATGGAAAGATTTTACACAATATGACAAAATATAATATACAATTCATTCAGGAAGGGAATATAGACTTAATTTTACATAGGTTGCCACATATAAGAATCAATAACAATGTAAGCTGTATAATACTAATATCTCACTATTATTAAAATAATTTATAGGAAGATAGGCTAATCTACCTATATCCCATCTAAACCATACCTTTCCCAACCGTACCCTCTACCTATCTAAAAGAGATACCCGAGTTGAAGCATCACCTTCCATACCCAACCCTAAATAACTAAAACCAACCCTATGAAGATGAATATTATCCCTAAAAGCCAAGAGTAGGGGAAGGGGGCATTGTTATCTTAAGATTACTTTCTGCTGAAATGGGACCATGATTGCTCCATGGGATCCTGTAGGAAGGAAATTTTTAGCAACAAAATATCTCGATGGGTCTGGCTGTGACATATGTATCTAGTCTCTGTGTGGCAGGAAATGCTTGGTTGGAGTTCTATCTGAAACTTTGGCAGGGTGTAATAAGTAGGTGCACCATTACAGCTAGCTAGTCAGGAGTTGGCTCAAGCATAACAGTCCCAACCCGGTTTTAGGGTGTTGTTTGTAGTCCAGATATATCAGATTGAGTCAAGTGGAATCGACGTAAGTGGGGCCCCATCTTCTTTCCGGGAGAGTTGAAAGATTGCTGTTAGGACTTGTTACTCCTTGTGGAAAACTTAAAAAGCAATATCAAAGTAAAAATTTTAACTTTTAAGGTATTCATATTGAAAGGCAACAATATGCATGAAAATGTATGTGAGTAAAATTAGGATTTCAGAGAGAAAACTGCGTATAGACCAACAACAGTCCCCACATTTTGTTTTCTTCTGCCTTATACCAATTGGCTTCTTGATATAAGGCAGAAACTGTGAATTTAATCTTAACAACATGCTTGAATTTAGAGAAGGAAAACCAAATCCAACTCCAAAGCCAGCAGTGGTTTACATGAACTGGGAGTACAGGAATACTAGACAGTACAGAGAAATAGATTTCTGTATAGAAATAGTTTACTAGAATTAAATATTTTTACCATAAATCAGACTCTTCTTCATTAAATGGTTCTTTCTGGAGTGCTATCTTTTCTTTTGTAGGTACCTTCATGTTTAGTGCCTTTTGGCTGTTTGAAGATGGGTGTTTTCTTTTTTCCTGCAAGGACAAGAACAGAACACTTCCCCTAGCTTTGAGAGGTCTCCATACAACTCATGGGAAATACTTTGTTGGATGATTTGTTATTTCTCATCATTAAGATATTTTTCTTGTTTAATTCGGATCTTGATCAACTTAGATGGTATCCACAGCTTTTCTTCTCCTGTAGATACAAAGGTGAAACCCCTACCCCAATGTAACATATATCTCGGTTTCCATACTGAGGATAATACATCCTTGAAGTACACTGGCTGATTTAGTTTAGAAGTTTTTTCTATTGTCCAGTGTCATTCTGCAGCTGTTTTTCCTTTTTTCGTTAGTATTAAGAAAGTTTAATGTTAATAAAGCATTATGTAATCTGTGTTTAGGTGTCTTGGTTACTCTGCCTGTTTATAGAGCATTTCTTTTAAAGTATGATTAGATCTTTCAACTACTGCTTGTCCTGTAGGATTGTGTGGTATACTGGTTATGTGCTTTATGTTATAATACTCAAAAAACTGTTTCAATTTGCTGGAGACATATGTTGGAGCATTGTCAGTTTTTATTTGTGCTGGTATGCCTATTATGGCCATTACCTCTAATAAGTGTGTGATAGCAGAATCAGCCTTTTCAAAGCTCAGAGCAGTGGCCCATTGAAACCCTGGTAATGTGTCTATAGTGCAGTGCATGTATTTTAATTTTCTAAATTCTGTAAAATGAAATATACCCATTTGGCATATTTCATTCCTATTTATACCTTTAAGGTTACTGCCTGGTGGTAAAGAAGTTGGTTATAGAATGAGCAAGTAGGACATTTCCTTACTATTGTTGTCAAATGATAGAAAAATCCTTTTATAAACCTTTGTTGTTCATGTGGTGTTTCTTATGAAACTCCAAGTCTTCTAGCACACTTCCTATTAATAACTGATCAATTTCATCATTGCCTTGTGCTAGAGGACCTGGCAGACCCGTATGGGATCTGATGTGATATATATATATAAGTTCTATTTCTGATAGTATATTGTAATAAACAATGAAGTTAATTCTGAATTGTCTGGAATAAATTCTGCAGTCTCAGTGTGTAAGACCACTCTCTGCATATTGAGAGGGGATGGGAGAGGGATTGTAGTGGAGGAGTGACTGATGCCAAACCACAGTCCAAACTCCGGGCTGCTGTAACAGGGGAAGGCTGAAGTCTCCAGGCATGTGGCATAGTACCCATAAGGGGTTCGGGAGGTTGCAACCCAAAGCACTGTGCAAAGCAGCCTCAAAGGGTCAGGGAAGGAAACTCAGACTCAGGTCATGGGCACAGACACCTGTGAGCACTTAAAAATAGCAGGTTGCTGTGTGCCACCACCTGGATGAGACCTGATCCCCTGGACCCTTGGATATCTATATCCCGCTTCTAACACCAGATATCGTGGTTTAATAAGGATCAGGAAAAACAGGCTGAATAGATGTTTATTCAGAGAGAAGTAACTTACAACAGAGACAGATGAAAACTAGCAGGTTCCTAGTCCCAAGGATGCCTCAGGATGCTCTCTGTCCCTGTCCCCAATGGGCGTGGTCAGTGCCACAGGTGCGGACAAAGTGAATATCTCACTACAAAGATCTTTTCCAGCTCTGTAACCTATTTTCCCTTATTGATGGTGTCCTTTGCCTTACAAAAGCTTTTTCAGTTTCAGGAGGTTCCATTTATTAATTATCGATCTCAGTGTCTGTGATACTGGTGTTCTGTTCAGGAAGCTGTCTTCAATGCCAAAAAGTTCAAGGCTACTTCCCACTTTCTCTTTTAGCAGGTTCAGTGTAACTGGATATATGTTGAGTTCTTTGATCCACTTGGAGTTGTTTTTGTGCATGGAAATAGATATGGATCTATTTGCATTCTTCTACACACCACCATCCAGCGATGCCAGCACCATTTGTTGAAGATGCTTTCTTTGTTCCATTGTATATTTTTGGCCTCTTTGTAAAAAAACAGGTGTTCGTAAGTGTATAGATTTATGTCACAGTCTTCAATTCCACTCCATTGATCCACATGTCTGTTTTCTGGTTTTTTTTTTTTTTGTTGTTGTTGTTTGTTTGTTTTTTGTTTTTGTTTTTGTTTTTACCAGTACCATGCTATTTTCATTACTATGGCTCTATGGTGATACCTCCAGAAGTTTCTTTATTGTACAGTATTGTTTTAGCCCTTCTGGGGTTATTTTTCCAAATGAAGTTGAATATTCATTCAAGCTCTGTGAAGAATTGCATTGGGATTTTGAATGGGATTGCTTTTGGTAAAATTGCCATTTTTACTATCTTGATCCTACCTATCCAAGAGTATGGTAGATCTTTCCATTTTCTTATATCTTCTTCCATATCTTTCTTCAAAGACTTAAAGTTCTTGCCATACAGGTATTTCACTTACTTGGTTAGAGTTATTCCAAGATATATTGTGTTATTTGTGGCTAGTGTAAAAGGTGTTGTTTCTCCGATTTCTTTCTCATCCCATTTATTATTTGTATATAGGAAGATATATATATATATATATATATATATATATATATATATATATATATCTTGTATCCTGCCACATTACTGAATGTGTTTATCAGATTTGGGAGTTCCCTGATAGAATTTTGGGGGTCACTTATGTATACTACCATGTCATCTGCAAATAGTGAAATTTGACTTCTTCCTTTCCAGTTTATATCACCATCATCTCCTTTTGTTGTCTTATTGTTCTAGCTTGAACTTTGAGTACTATATTGAATAGATGTGGAGAGAGTAGGCAACCTTGTCTTGCTCCTTGTTTTAGTAGAATTTCTTTAAGTTTCACCCCATTTAATTTGATGTTGGCTGTTGGCTTGCTGTATATTGTCTTTATTATGTTTAGGTATGTTTTCTCCAAGATCTTTATCATGAAGGGGTGTTGGATTTTGTCAAAGGCTTTTTCAGAATCTAATAATATTATCATTTTTTTCTTTCAGTTTTTTTATTTGGTGGGTTATATTGATAGCTTTTTGGATGTTGAACCATTCCTGCATCTCTGGGATGAAGTCTACTTGATCATGGTGAATGATTTTTTTTTTTTGACATGTTTTTGGAATTTGTCAGTATTTTATTGAGAAATGTCGCATCAATGTTCATGAGGGAGATTGATCTGTAATTCTCTTTCTTTGTTGCATCTTTGTGTGGTTTGGGTGTCAGAATAACTGTAGCCTCACAAAAAGAGTTTGACAATGTTCATTCTGTTTCTATTTCATAGAACAATTTGAGGACTATGGGCATTAACTCATTTTTGAAGTTCTGGTAGAATTCTGCACTGAAACTGTCTGGTCCTGGGCTTTTTTTTTGGGGGAGGGGATGGAGGATTTTTGATGACTGTTTCTATTTCCTTAGGGGTTATAGGTCTATTTAAATTGTTTATCTGGTCTTGATTTAATTTTGTTATGTGGTACCTATCCATAAATTTGTCCATTACTTTTAGGTTTTCCAATTTTGTGAAGTACAGGTTTTAAAAGTATGACCTAATATAATTCTCTGGATCTATCCATCTCTGTTGTTGTGCACCCACCCCTTTTCATTTCTGATGTTAATTTGGATTTCTCTCCGTCTTTTGGTTAGTTTGGATAAGAGTTTGTCTATCTTGTTGATTTTCTCAAAGAACCAACTCTTTGTTTCATTGATTCTTTATATTGTTATTTTTGTTTCTATTTTGTAGATTTCAGCCCTCAGTTTGATTAGTTCCTGCAATTTACTCCTTCTAGGTGAGTTTGCTTCTTTTTGTTCTAGAGCTTTCAGATGTTCTGTTAGCTGCTAGTGTGAGATTTCTCCAAATTCTTTATGTAGGTACTTATTGCTATGAACTTTCCTCTTAGCACTGCTTTCAAGGTGACTCATAAGTTTATGTGTGTTGTGCATTCATTTTCATTGAATTCTAGGAGGTTTTTAATTTCTTTCTTTGTTTCTTCCTTGACCCAGTGGTGATTCAACTATTTTTCAGTTTCCATGAGTTTGTAGGCATTCTATAATTTGTGTTGTTGTTGAATTCTACCATAGTAATCTAATAAGATATAGTTATTCCAATTTTTTATGTATTGAGATTTGCTTTGTGACACAGTATGTGGTCAATTTTAGAGAAGGTTCCATGAGATGCTGAGAAGTAGTTATATTCTTTTGTATTTGGACAAACTGTTCTGTAGATATATGTTAAGTTCATTGGAGTCATAACATCTATTAGTTCCCTTATTTCTCTATTAAGGTTCTGTCTGGCAGACCTGTCCATTGGTGAGAGTGGGGTGTTGAAGTCTCCCAGTATTAATGTGTGGGGTTTGATGTGTGATTTAAACTTTAGTACTATTTCTTTTACAAATGTGGGTGGCCTTATATTTGGGGTATAAGTGTTCAGAATTGAAACTTCATTTGATGGATTTTTCTATGATGAATATGAACTATTTTTTCCATCTCTTTTGGTTAATTTTGGTTGCAAGTGTGTTTTGTTAGATATTAGGATAGCTACATCAGCTTGTTTCTTAGGTTCATTTGATTGGAAAATCTTTTCACAACCCTTTACTCTGATATAATGTCTGTTTTTGAAGTTGAAGTGTGTTTCTTGTATGCAGCAGAAAGATGGATTCTGTTTTCCTATCCATTCTGTTAGTCTGTATCATTTTATAGGCAAATAAATTGAGTCCATTAATATTAAAGGATATTAATGACCAGTGATTGTTAATTCCTGCTATTTCTTGGTTTTGTTAGTGATGGTGATTGTGTGTGTGTGTGTTTGTGTGTGTGTGTGTGTGTGTGTGTGTGTGTGTGTGTCTTCTTTGGTTTTTGCTGGTGTGAGATTACCTATTGCCTGTGTTTTCCTGGGTGCAACTAACTTCCTTGGGTTGGAGTTTTCCTTTTAGTACTTTCTTTAGGGCTGGGTTTGTGGATAGGTATTGTTTAAATCTTCTTTTCTCATGGAATATATTGTTTTCTCCATCTATGATGATTGAAAGTTTTGGTGAGTATAGTAGTCTGGGGCTGACATCCATGGTCTCTTAGTGTCTACAAAATGTCTGCCCAGGACCTTCTGGTTTTTGTTTCCATGGAGAAGTCAATTGTGGTTCTGATTGGTCTGCCTTTACATATTACCTTTTCCTTTGCAGCTCTTAATATTCTTTCTTTATTTGTATGTTTATTGTTTTTATTATTACGTTGTGAGAGGACTTTTTTTTTTGGCCAGTCCATTTGGTGTTCTGTAAGTGTCTTGTACCTTCACAGGCATGTCCTTCTTTAGGTTGGAAAAGTTTTCTTCTGTGATTTTGTTGAATATATTTTTCGTGCAATTGAGCTGGAGTTTTTTTTTTTTTTCCTTCTTCTATCCATATTATTCTTAGCTTTGACCTTTTCATGGTGTCCCAGATTTCCTGGATGTTTTGTGTTAAGAATTTGTTGAATTTAACATTTTTTTTTGACTGATGAATCTATGTCTTCTATCATATCTTCAATGCTTGACTCTTCCATCTCATGTATTCTGTTGGTTATGCTTTCATTTGTGGTTCCTGATCTTTTATCCAGATTTTCCATCTCCAGAACTCCATCAATTTGTGTTTTCTTTGTTACTACACCTTGAATTGTTTTTTTCACCTGTTTGATTGCTTTTTCTTGCTTTTCTTTAAGGGATGTTTTTGGTTTCTTCCAATTTCTTGTTTGTTGTTTTCTCAATCTCTTTAAGGGAATTTTTCATTTCCCCTTTAAGGGCCTCTACCATCTCCATAAAGTTATCTTTAAGGTCATTTTCTTCTGCTTCATTTGCATTGGGATGTTCAGTTCTTACTGTTGTAGGACCACTGGGTTCTGGTGGTGCCATATTGTTCTTTATGTTTTTTAATGTATTCTTATGCTGTCACATACTCATCAGTGTTGATTCTTGTGATGTCTTTGTTGGATGGATCTTTTGTTCCTTTATTGTGTGTCTTTTGGCCTAAATGGCCAAGGGTTCTGATGACTAGCTGGTTGTCAGGTCTAGTAGGGTTCTCTCAGCTGAAGTTTGTGGATATTTGAAAGCTTAAACATAGCTTCTCCTCCATTCCTCTGGATGGTGTGGGCTTTACTTGTGCCTGTAGGGTCTGTTCTTACAACTGATATGGGTTGTGCCTGTGCCTATGGAGTCGGTTCTTCCAACTGTTGTTGTAGACTTTGGCTGTGCCTATTCTTTTAACTAGTGTGGGTTATGCTTACGTCTATAGAGTCTGATAATGTTGCTGGAGAGGGCTGTTCATGAGAATGCTGGGGTAGGTAGGATTGGGCAATACAGTGGGTCTGTTCTTCCAACTGGTGTAGGTGGCGCTTGTGCCTCTAGAGGCCATTGATGTTATAGGGGATAGTTGGCAGGGGGGGGTGATAGAGTTGGTGAGTTTGGGCAGCTGAGTGGATCTTGTTGGTTACAGAATCCAGTGTCAACCTACTTTCTTATATAGTGCAGATCCATCTACCCAGGTATGGCACCATCCCACAGCAGACTGATCCCTTCTCCATCAATTAGCAACTAAGAAAATGCCCCACAGGTAGGCTCACAGGCCAATCAAATGGAGGAATTTCTTGAGATTCTGTCTTCCCGGGTATATCAGGTTGACAAATGAAGCTAACTATAACAGACATTTTAGTATTATGTGTAACATTGAAATGCAGCTCTTAATTTTTCAATATATACAGGGATACATGTTCTATCTTTATAATGTACAAATATAATTCACTCCACTTCAGTATTTATCAACTCATGGAAGGCAAATGTCAGGGCAGAAACTCACCATTTTAAGTCCCCTCTGCAGCCTGTAAAGCACTTGGGAATTTATATGATATAAATATGAACCATCAAAAGATGTTAGAAACTAGACGTGTGATGTAGTTTAAGAAAAACTTGCAAAAATGTCAGGCTGCTATTTTCTTTCCTCTCTGGGCTATCTCACCCTGGGCTTGGTGCTGAGGAAGGAGAAGATGACCAGGTTTGAAAACAAAGAATGCTTTTGAAAGGTGGGTGGTGGCTTAGACAGGAGGGAATAATCAAAGCTGACAAGAAATCTTCAGAATCACTCTATCCTCAAGTGCCAGAGGATGGCCCAGTGTGACTCATACACTAATCTCTTTAGTTCTCTCCTCAGCCTCTTTGCAGCATCAATCAGATGTATTCTGGATATCTGCCATCCTAGATCAGCCAGGGATCTGACTGATGGTCAATCCCTCAACTCTTCTCAGAATCATTGTGTGCAGGTTGAAACCTGATCCACCCAAGTGCAACTTAGAGATTGAGTCTGAGGGGCTCTGAATACTGAAGTGTGCCTTCTCCAAGCTGTCTACACTCTCTCCTCAGGACACTTTCCTGTCCTCAGCCTAGAAATCTAAGGTTTGGTTTTCCTGTGTTATGTTTATTACTATTTGGCAATGTGGGTTGATAATATAGGAAAAGGATTAATAAGGCTCTCCTCTTAGGACAGCCACTAACAGTCAGACAGAGGACCTGTGTTTCCAGGTCTGAGAGGACTCCCTGCCTGTTGTCACCACTGCTGTTCTTTCACACTTGGGACTGGGAAGAGAAAGAACAAACACATGAAGTTCCCCCGACTCTCTCTCTCTCTCTCTCTCTCTCTCTCTCTCTCTCTCTCTGACAGGTGCTCCTCTTCCAACTCCTCAGGCCAGAAGGGAGACCTGCTCTTAGAGCTCATTCTTTCTACATTCAGGGGCATCTCCAGGGCCCAGATTCTCTGAGAACATGCCAGAGGACACATGGGAGGCAAGGAACTCACCACCATCCTGTCCTGCTTCAAGCCAGACTTCTGTAGCTTGATATCATTGGCCTTCTAGTCCTCAATCACTCTACAGGTTCTGTTTGTACCTTTATTCAGTCACATTCAGTAGGAAAACATAATGGAGTGGGATTCTCCATCTTAATTGAAATTACAAAGGATTTGAATATGTTTCTCTTTTGGAGACAGATTCACCATGAAGCCCAGGCAGGCCTCACATCCATATTCCTTCTACTTCTTCCTTGCAAGTAGCTGGGATTTCAGACATGTACCACTGTATCCCACTGAATATTTCTAAGTTTTATAGAAATTGAAGCAGACCCTATTACTAATGAATTAATTATATTTATAATGCAGATGCGATATATATAAGCCTATGTTAACTACTATGTTAACAAAAATATCGATTTTGTTCCTGAGTTTTACTGCCACAGGATGTAACCCATGTCCCTTCGCCTGTTTTCTGTATGTTTATGAGAGCTTCCCCAGGATGTGCACCTAGAATCGTCACCGCTGAGTTAAAAAGAGGCATACTCGACTTTACAGTCCGTTTCTAAAGCAGTTGTCAATTAACACTTATGCTAGAAATACTGCAACAGTCTCCATTGCTTTCTCACATCCCAGCAGACAGTGTTATTCCATGAATTGTTATATATATTCTACTCGGATGGGCGTAAGATGGTATCTTTATTTAAAGTTTCACTTTTCTTTTAAAGTGTTTCTGGCTGCATGAGATACCCATACATATGCTGTTGTAGAAAAAAAAATACAGAAAAATTAAAAGACCATAACGAATAACAAAGATTGCTTTAAGGTTCACTACACCCAAACCAATGTCAGGGGTTACCTCAGAGGAGAAGGTAGTGGGCCTGTGTGTGGTGGAAAGGTAATGGCCTTGCTGCAGCCATTTAATGTATTCATACTTTTTTCAGCTTTTGGGAACTTTATTTTCCTTCCACCTTTCCCCCTCTTTGCTCAAGCATCAGCAGAGCAGCTAAGGACCACTCAGCCGTGGCTCCAATCCACTAGGGGGCCTGTGTTGTGCTGCTGACCAGTCCTCAGTGGCTGGGCAGGCACTCCAGCCTTCAGTAGAGAACTGCTGGATGGGTACAGAGGACACTGGAAAACCCTCAGATCAGTCTGCCGCCTCTGGCTGAGCCGCAGTGAACTCAGGAGCTGGTGCCGTCCCCTGCTCCTGAAATTCCTCATTGTCACAGTCTTCTCAACAGCAGCCTGCTCCTGCTCCTCCTTCTTGGTCTCCTCTGGGTCTCTATAGAAGTCTAGATCAAGCATAAGTTCCCATGGGCTCTCACAGAAGATAATGCCAGGCCAGCATCCGCCACATCAGATACACAGAGTGAGTTCCCTTGTTGTTGCATGGGATGGCAGTGTCTATGTGTCACAGAGAAGAGTCTATGTTACGAAGAGCAATGGCAGGAGGTTGACATAGGATGCCTCTGAGGGGCTGGTGGTCATCCCTGGGTCAGTGGTCAATCACCACCAGAAGCCGCGGCTCCCTGAAGGCTGCTTGGATCTGGTTAGTGAGGGTCCCAGGGATGAAGCATGCAGCAATTGAAGCGGCTCCAGTAGACTTCGTCTCGACTTGCTGTCCAGTGATGCTGATAACAGCAGGGCTCCCAAAGGCAAATACAGCCGAAGCTGCAAGCAACAGCTTCTCCGGGTCCTCTTCAGATGTTTGGTGTAGATAGCAGTGGGTTCCTACAGCAAGGACTTTGAGGACGACCTCCTCCTTCACCTGCAGGACATCAAGAAATCTGGACTTTGTATAAGTTTCCCTTTAAGTTAAGATAGGAATCAAGAACAACCTGTGGATTCATTCCTGGGCAGCTTGCAAAGTATATTCAAACATTTCTTATACCTAGACATTAACTTTAAAATAAATTGTAATCCTCTTGTTTTGTTTTATTTATTTATTTAATTTTTGTATTTTATTTTATTCTCTCTCTTTCCCTGTGTGTGTATGTGTGTGTGTGTGTGTGAGTGTGTGAGTGTGAGTAAATGTGTGTGTGTATTATTCATGTGTACACATGTGTGCAGGCAACAGCATAAAAGCTAGAGTTTGATACTGGGATGTCTTCCCCATCACTCCTGTACCATGCTTTTGGAAATAAAATCTCTCACTTAACCTGGAACTTACTGGCTTTGACTAAAGTGGCTGCCCACTGAGCCCCAGGGTCCCCCCTGTCTCTGCCTAGCAAGAGCCAGTGCATGATACCATGCCTGTTTTTGTTTGTTTGTTTGTTTTGTTTTTATAAAGGATCTGGATATCAAATTTATTTCTTCATTCTTGCACAGCAAATGTTTTACCCACTGAGCCATCTTCCGAGACCCATTTCTTTGCATTTTTACATTGTATGCTCATGTTATAGCAAATATGCATAGACTATATTTTTAACCAAAATCTTGGTTTTTCTTTTATAAACTAATTATGACACAAGAATTTCTTTGTCAAAAAAATCTAAGCAACTTCAATATTGCACATCCCATGTATATAAACATGCATGCTTTGAGGCACATAACTGTTCACCCCCTGTACATTTTCCTCCCAGGATGGAAAATATAATAGTCAAGGAAGATCTTTGTCAACATGCTGAGTTATGTCCTCAGGGAAAGTTCCCAGAAGAGAATCAATGAATCGAAAGGCGTAAACATCACTAGGGGTTTGAAATGTTCTGCCTTATAGTAATTCAGAAAGAGTACATCACCACTAGTTTGAAATGTTGTTTTCAACAATTTTCTAATTTCTATGTCATTTATAGAATCCCATTTAAAAGTCTGTTACTTGTCTAAAATAGTTTCACTGTGGAGAAAATAAGAGGAAAGGGTGAGGTATTAGAGAGTAACAGAACCTATCAAATGAATAAAGATAGATGGCATAGATACAGATATAGATACAGGGGATTTATTGGAATGACTTACAAGTATAGGCTATGGTTCAGCTAATACAACAATGGCCGCCTGTGAATGGAAAGTCCACAAATCCAGTAGTTGTTCAGTTCCTGGGGCTGGATGTCTCAGCTGGTCTTCAGTATATGCTGGAACCCTGAAGATATAGGATCTAATGCCAGTGAAGGAATGAACTTTCTAGCCGGGCAAGAACAAGTTGGCAAAGAGCAAAAGCTTCCTCTTTCCATGTTCTTATATAGGATCCCAAGGGACACTGTGGCCCAGATTAAATGTGTGTTTTCCCACCTCAAGATCCATTTTGGGCTTTTTCTTTTGTTCTGTTTTGTTTTTGAGACAGGGTTTCTCTGTGAAACAGTCCTGACAGTCCTGGATATCCTGGAACTCATTCTGTAGACCAGGTAGGCCTTGGGATCCACCTGCCTCTGTCTTCTGGGTGCTGGGATTAAAGGTATGCACCACCACTGCCCAGCCCACTGGGCTTTAGTTCAGATGTAGTCAAGTTGACAACAAGATCAGCCATCACAGGTGGAGACAGAGCTCCTCCATCTAGATGGGGAGTAAGCAGAGTGTGTCAGATTCTGAGGAGGGCAGATGAAACAAGCCTGTTTTCTGCAGGCTAGAGCACTTAGTCTTTCTACTGCTTGTCACGGTGGTGGCTGTATCACTTCTCCGAACCTGGACTGTTCTGTAGCATACACAGGTAAGACAACAAATGTCACTGCTGTCAACCTGGGTCCATTGGCTCCACCCTGGTAAGAGGGAGAAAGTGGGACAGCACTTTCCCAGAATAATAAACTCAGAAGGCTGTAGTCACTCTACAAAGAGGCATCGTTTTATAACACATGTACCCCCAAACAGCTTTTTGCCCCCAGGAAACCCACTTCCACATTCTCTTTGAGATTCCCCCAGACCATAAAAAATTAAACACATACAGAATGTAGCACTACAGAACAGTGTATAACACCAGAAGCTGAAGTTGAGCATGGAATATAAACAACTTTGCAAAGATAAATAAGGACCCCAGTTAGAGTGATGTGTCCAGTTTTTCTCCTTGTATGTTTCTAAGCATCTGAGAACATACCAGACATATTCTCTCACTTAACTTTTTAGTAGAAACATTCTGCCATTCTTTGCTCTCTCTAATGTTATTTTGATACTCACACAATATCTTCAATTTGCCACTTGTCTTTACTAATCTTGGTGGGTTCTCCAGTGTCAAATCCTGTGCTCAGTGCTTTGTGTGCAGAAACATATTTCATCTGTATGATGTTCTCATGAGTCCAATACAATTATCACACCTATTTTTGTAGATGAGGTAACTTTATGAAACCTGGTATATCCCATTTCAGGGATGAAATAGTCATAATCTAAACAGTGGTCCTTGATTACTAACTGTGATTTTCATAGAAACTAAAAGAGTTCAAATAATCACTGTTTTAAAACTTGGGTACCTTGTTCTAGCTTAGGAGGTACAAGTTTCCATGGAAACGGAAGTGATAGCAGCAGAGAAGAGAACTGGCTTTGGTAACCCTTGGAGACAATGGCTGTCTGAAAGCAGGACTGTTACTCCTTGAAGTGCATCTGCCCAGCCTGGGGCACAGAGCAGGTGGCTGAAGCCTGTAGATCACTGGCTCTGGAGACAGGACAGATCTGCCCATTTAACACCCAACTACCAAGCTAAGCCTCACCAGTCAACTTAAATAATTCAGGCAAAATTGGAATTTTTTTTAACCTAAATATTCAGAGAGACTACTTATTGTCTCTAACATTTTAGGAATAATTTCTAAATACTCTAACTCACTCATACAGAAGTTTACTTTTATTGGGTAATTACTGTTGCTGAATGGTTGTTGTCTGCACATAGCGTGCATGCCAGGATCTTACAATTACAATCTCACTCCTTTATCATGAATTATAGAGATATTGCTATGTAAGACTTTGCACACAGATAATTTAATGTTTTACCATGCATATTTTATGGCAGAATAAAAAAGAATTGGAAAACGTGCTGCAAGCCAAATCTGACCCATCACTATCTTGTCAATAAAGTTTTAGCAGCACATGGTGCGTTCTGTAGCTTTCCTACTGTGAGGGCACAGCTGAGCAATGTGCTACAAAGCTTAAACAACTTGTTATCTGGTCCTTTAAAAGATAGTATACTGAACCCTGATCTAAAGAACCCCCATAGTCAGCAAGTGAATGTCCATGTCCCTTGTAAATTATCCATGTAAGTGGCATAACCAGTATAAAAGTCTTATAAACCAGAGAGGCAATAATTTAGCCAAGAATTAGTTTCAGAAACCACATTGGATTTCTAGCTTTCTTCCTTTCTGGTGTGAGCTCATTCTGGACTTGGTACTTGGAGGCCTGAGAGCAGAGAGCAGAGTGGAAAAGCTGTATGACAACATAGATGTGAGGGGTTAACTGAACCTTGAAAAGAAATCTCCAGAACCTGCTCTGTCCTCAAGTCCCAGAGGCCAGCCCAGCACAAATCACACACTGGTATCAGGATTTCCACATGTAAAAACTTAGTTTGGGCTCTAGGAGTGGTTGAGCACATTTTTACTCACAGCACTCAAGAGGCTGAGACAGGGGGATTGTGAGTCTAACGTGAGCTTGGGTTATAAAGTGAGACTCCGATCCAAAACAGTGGTTTGGGGAGATGATTCAGTCAGTAAAATGCTTCTTGTACTGACAAGCTTATCTGGGTTCATTGTGCACAAAACAAGCTGGCACAGTGATGTATGTCTGGTATCCCAGTGCAGAGACAGACAAAAGACATTAGGGTTGTGCTGGCCAGTCAGTCTAGCTAAATTAGTGAGTCCCAGGGCCAGTGAGAGACTCTGTCTCCCCTAGATAAGGTGGGTAGACAATAAAGGAGATACCCAATGTCAACCTCTGGCCTTCACATGCACTTGGACCAGCACATACATGTGTACACACACAAGACACACACACACACACCAATACCAACAAAACTCACTCATTGAGATAGCAGAAAGCTGTCTGGTGTGATATGGAAATCATCCGTCATATCTAGAGCACAGAATTCTGAAGGTCAAATAGAAAGACATGCAGACATGTGTTTTCCTGGAGTATGGTACATCTCACATGTGGAAGAAGCAAGGGTCACCTGGGGAGACACAAATAACACCCAAGAATGTGGAGTGAAACAGACCAACAATAGCAGAAAGAGAAAGGCAGATCACTCCATTCTCCTTGTATCTTTTAACTATTTTTGTTGTTGCTGCTGCTTACTCCAGGGTTTGTGTTTGCTTTTGTCTTAGACTATGTAGCCCTGGCTGGCCTGGAACTTGATATGTAGACCAGACCAGGCTGGCCTTGGGCTCATGGAGATCTACCTGCCTTTGTCTCCTGAGTGCCAAGATAAAGGTGTGTGCTATTTTAGTTGTATATATGGATGTGTGTCTGTGTAAGTATTCAGTTCTGAGCCAGGCCTGCAGAGGCCAGAGGCATTGAATTTCATGGAGCTGGAGCTAACAGCAGGTGTGAGCTACTGGGAACCCAATTGGTCTGCCAGAGCAGTTCATACTCTTAACCACTGTGCCATCTCTCCGACTCATCCTTTAGCTTTTCAAACATGCTCTTAGATTTCTCTATTTATTTTATTGCAGCACATGTCTTTGAGGTACACAGGCAATTTGTCTAAGCCAACACATTACAGATGAGGTAAGCTGTAAACTAAGCTGTAAACACCATCTCTCAAGGCTCCGTGGGAGCGTGATAGTGATTGGTTTATGGTGGGTCTAACCAATGAGGCTTAGATTCAAATCCCAAGATATGCCATCTCCCTTCCTGAATGGGTGCTAGCCCTTTCTTCCCCTTTCTCTTCTATATAAATTGGATAATGTTTAACAGATCTCAACAGATACTTTTTCCCATAATATATATGTCAGGGCCAGGAAAGTTTAACATGGTGTCTTGCTTGGGGGTGGCTCTTATATGAGAGGGTATTAGAATACAAGGAATGCAGGGAGCAGTGAGAAACCAAGAATAATAAATGCGCATCATTTGGGAGATTGCATAGCATCGATTAACTTTTCAATTCATGCAAGCACTCCAACACAGCAGTTCTAAATGGCAGAGTTACCTGGCTATAAACTTAAGTGTTTACTTTCAGAAACCTTATCTTCACCAAAATCCAGAGGGAATTTAAGGAAGTCGGTTTCTGAGTTCTGCATCTGAAAGACAGTAAAACATTAGGAGTATGAGCATACTAAGCTCACAGAATTGCAACTCTCACTGTGTGTCACATTCCTTTCAGGATGTAGAGGTTCTTCGGGTCCTATTATGAAGATACCCAGTGTGGCACAGGCTCAGACAGACACACACTGCTAAGTACATGGAGGGCATAAACACTTGTCTTTACTACTGTCCTCTTAAAGACTCACCTCTGGGGTCTATTAGCAGGAAGAGCTTCTGGGCCTCACACTTTGGATGGCATTCATCTGTGCTGTCAGCACATCATGAGTTATTTACGCCTGGCTCCAAAACAGCAGAGAAGTAATGAAGATAAATAGATTTAGATCAATGTATCTCTACCCACAGATATCCAGTTGTTAATTAGCACATGAATATTTAGGAGCTGTTGACTTGCTCCTGGCTGTGTAAGGAGTCTGGGAAGTTTTGACACAAATGCAAACAGGAGTCTGGGGTTTGGGAAACTGAAGAATCTGGACAGAGAGCTACAAGTAAGTGAGCAAGCTCTAAGCTCCTTTGTTAACTGCTGTGATTGGTTGCATTTTATGACAGGTCTCAAGACTGTGGTTTGATTTGCTTATCTGAAAAGGATCTCAAAGATCTGACATTCTGGCTGCGAAAGAAGTCAGTGTGGGGGCAGGCGGGGCTCCTACACTTCAGACTTCTCAGCCTCACCTGCCTCTGGGTTTCAGGGCTCCTTAGTCCAGACAGCATGACACTGTGGGAGGCAACTCCACCTGAACAAGGGTCAGCCTCGCAGAACAACTTGGGCTTCCACCACGCAACCCAGCCTCCTATCCAAGGGGGGGTCCTCATTTGACTTCAGTGTGAAACACTCTCCTCGCTGTACTTTCTAAAAGACAATGACTCATACCCAGAGGTCAGACATGGTCAAGGGCAGATGAAGTCTCTTCACTCACTTGATGGAGGGACCAGTCTAACTATCAGCCTTCTTTTTGACCTTGAAGGATGGCCCTGTGAGAGCACAAGGGGTACTACTTGCAAAGCCTTGGCCAGCTGATGGTTCTTTCTTCTCTGCCCCCTCTCCCTGCACCCAGGATTTTCTTCCTAATAAAGAGGTAACATGTGAGCTTGGCCTCCAGAGGACTTTGATTTCTGAGAAAATGAGCCAATGTACTGTGCTCATGGACAAAGGGACAATGTGAAATTTGGCGCTCAGACCTCCTCTTGCCTTGTGACTGTTTTAGGAAATAGAGTTCATTCGGCACATGTTTTCATCCACCTGTCTATAGAAAGGAATACAGTTCCCTTCAAAAATGATCTTCAAGAAAGGCAAAGGATAGGCAAGAAGTCACAGATCCCCCTTTCTGAGACTTCTATCTGTATGTGGGAAATAACTCACTTTCTCTTTTCCATGGCCAACTGTTACTTTGAATCACTGAACAACAATTTCTGCTGACCCCTTAAGCTTTTGACTGTCCTCACTGTCACCATTCTCGGCTGCTACTCATCGGATTTTGATGCTGGCTTTCTTCTGGAAGCACATTTGAAGGTAATTCTTATGCATTTCTACATGACCTCACTAGAGAATAAAGAGTCCCAGTTAATGAGACGGGAAATAGCAGGTCATGAACAGAAATGTGAATTCTGAGACTCTACATAAAGTTTTCTTACTTGGTTGTTCTGAGTTACTTTCTTGAGCCCCGTGTCTTTTAAGTTTATACAAAGTTCAGTTTGGAAGTTCTGGCCATTATTACCTAACCAGCATGTGTCCCTCAGTCAAAGTCCCATTTTCTGGTCAGAAGCTTGCTCCCCATGTAGGATCGGGTATGGAACCCAGGATGGCCCAATCTTTTTTATCTTTACCCTTCAAGATTACAGTAGGTAGCAAAGGGTATCTAGACCTAGGCTATGCAATTCATGGGGGTTTCTGTGTTACCTTTGTTTGTTTGTTTGAGACAAGGTTTCTCTGTGTAAACCTAACTGTCCTGGAACTCTCTGTGTAGAACAGGCTGGCCTCAAACTCACAGGGATCCACCTGTCTCTACCTCCTGAGTTCTGGAATTGAAGGTATGCACCACCACCCAGCCACTTTTTTTTCTTTTTCTTTTACAGAGCTTAACATGGAAGGCTCCCTTATCCCTTTACTAGATGATACAGAGGTGGGATCACAAGGTTTCTACTAAGAAAGATCATCACCTGCCATGTTGAGAAGGTACCCAAAAAAGAATGGGTCCAAGACCAAAAGGGAGACAGGAACGAGAAACAGATGGGGAATATAGTGTCATGGTGTCACCAAATTGCCAGCTCTTGTGTCTGAGTATCATGTAGTCCAGCAGCTCATTTTTATTTCAGGGATAGCCCTGTTTCTTACCAATAATCCAATCTTTACTTAAACTGGCTGAAATTGAGTTTCTGTCACTTGCAATTGAAGAGCTCTGACAAATATCAGTGTATATAATAAGTGACACCATTGCTCTACCTTAATATACTTTGCTATTCTTCTTTCTTCTCTGTCCGAGAGACTGACTCTGCATCAGGGGTGAAGACTTCACAGCTACTCTATGCCCTCACTAGTTACACTGCACTCATGGGATGCATCTGGACTCTGATCTGTTCATCACTCCATTTCCCATGTCATATAGAGATTTTGTTTGGATGCTCTCACAAGCCAGAATACAAAGCTACAGCTTAAACAAGAGACGTTTGCCCAACAAGTGTGCTCTGCTTACTTTCAGGCATATAGCAGATAGAAAAGAAAAAAGAAAAAAAAACAATGAAATGTTTCAATTTTTTTTTCTCTCTGACTCAGTGTCAGGTGAGTAGAAAGCTTGGCTTTTCACCATGGACTTTCATGATGACTTATTTTCATAGCACCCAGAGTCATAGACAGCTGATTAATTACATAGCATGGAGTACCAAATTGTACTCAATAATTACATGGAAGCTTCAGTGTGGGGAATAAAGAGTTACCAAAATAACACATTGTTCCTGACAGAACGGGAGGACAGTATAGTATGATTCCAGTAGGAGCAGCTGCCTTCTTTGAGCCTAACACCCAGCCTGCTCCTCTGGATTGTTTTGCTACTTTGCACACAGTTGTGAAACAGCTGAAGACTCTAAGAAATGGACTCCTTTAAGTGGGAAATGCCTTTCTCTGAGGAATATCTCGTTGGTACCTTTTTATTATTATTATTTCTATTTTTGTTTTTGTTGTTGCTGTTGTCTGTCTGAGACAATTTTCTTGGTTTATTGTTTTGTTTTGTCTTATTATTGTTTATTTGAGACAGGATCTCACTCTGTACCCTAAACTGGGCTGGAACTCACTATGTAACCCAGTTTAACCTCAGGTTTCCTACAGTCCTTTTCTTTCAGTCTCCCAAGTGCCAAGATGGTAGGTTTGAGCTCATTACTTCTTTGAAAGACATTTGTTACAAAAACTGATTTTTATGTGTCATTCTAGCTTCTGACATGTTTTCTTTAAAGACACACAGGACCTCATGGCTACATATCCTGGTGTCTGTGGATTATGAATAGATCCAAGGTGAGTCAGTGTTTGTCCAATATGGTGTAAAACAAACCATTACTTAATGTGTTTGTTCCAGGGTACTGGTGAGTACACACACACACACACACTTATGTAGACATACACACTAATACAGACACACACACAGTAGCAAATATTTGTTGCCTGATTATTTCCCCCTGGACCTCTGAGAACAGTTCTAGCCCTTCCTAACCTTGCCCATGATTAATCTACCCTGGGATATCTCAACTATGGCTCTGTGATTAATCTTTCTCCTCACAATCACCATCTGACAGAGAATTGATTGTGGCTCATTTTTTATCATTTTCACAAGAGGGGAAAGCCCACAATACTGTAGAGTGTACCTATCTACACCAAGCCTTGGGATTCCTTTATCAGTGTCTTAATTCCACAGTACAGTACCAAAAGCAGACCTACAGAAAATTCTTCAAAAGATGACCCAGAGTGACACAAGGGAATGTAAGAGCTCCAGTCACAGAGATGAGTGACTCTTCTCAGCAGGCATTAGAGATATTGCAGGAGGTTCTACAAAATACTAACAAAAAATATTGCAAAGCCCCCTCTTTCATAAGGTATTTGACACACCTAAAGTCATTGCAGGTAGAACTATCAGATGAAAACAAAGGCAATGAGGGCAGTAGGAGGCAAGCAGGTAATATGAGGGGATCTGCTCGGAGATGTTAGATGGTCCACAGTGATTCTGCACAAGGAGAAATGGCACCATACAAAACCAGCCAAGAAGAGGCATTTGAGTGTGGGGGCAGAGTAGGGAGGTTAACATATGACCTCATTGGGTACCAGTGCACATATGAACATGCAGGCAAAACACTCATACACATAAAAACAAAACAAAATAGATCAATTTAAAGGGGGAGGAGAGGAAAAGTTCAGCCAAAGGATAAAAGTTTAAACTGCGGTACCACCTCACAGCTAAACCTCTTTTGTACAACTTGAGGGAGGCGGTTTTAAAAAGGGGAAATCCACAATACTGTAGTGTACTCATCTATATCAAGGCTTAGAATTCTTGAATCCTTTCCCCATTTATGTGCAGTTGTTCATGATTCTCTACCAGGAAAGGGGCCTATAACAAAAGCAAAAATAGGGAACTCAGGTGTCCAGCTGCCTGTAATCTGTCCATTCTTATCTAAAAAACCACCCAGGAAAATGTCTGGACCCTCAAGGACAAGCAGTCCAGGTCTGTTTTTCAAAATGGACCCTCGGCAATACAAGAAGATCTAGGTAGTTTCTCAGCTTCGGACATCACTGAACAACTAGTTGGCATGCATTGCCCATCTCTAAATTTGTCTCCTGTCTTGATTTTTCTCTTGCCTCACTTCTACCTCCATGTCACAATAAGCTCTTGTCTTCCTACTACTCTCCTGAATAGGTAGAACTTTTCCATCATGCCAGGTTGTCATGGTTAATGTTGATGGTCAATGTGACAGGATCTGGAATGACCTAGGAGGCAGGCCTCCAGAAATACCTGTGAGGAAGCCTGTGAGGAAGAAGTCACATTAGATTAGCCCCTGGGCATGCTTGTGAGGGCATCTCTTGATTAACTGAGATGGGAGGACATACCCTAAAGCAGGGGTTAAGTACTGGTCTACATAAAAAAGAGAAAGCTAGCTGAACACAGGCATCCACTGTACCCTTCTTCCTGAGTGAGGACATAGCTCCAGCTGCCTGGACTTGCACAGTGTGATAGACTGTCTTCAGAATGAGCTTTTTCCTTCAAATGCTTCTGTCAAGGCATTTTATTACAGAAATAAGAAAAGTAACAATATCAGACTCAGAAGGTAGAAAAATAGTAATTGAAACATGGCTTTTGAAAATGCTAATGCCCAATGCAAAAGGATAATCAGGCCTTTAAAAGCAAAATCAGCACTTTTAGAAGATTGGATCTGAGATACAATTAACATTGAAGCTCCTGGCTATAATGATGGTACATGGGTAGGTAAGGTGATTTCAAGAGGTTTAAAGAAAAATCAAAATGTCAAATGTTTTAATTGTGGCAGACAAAGTCACCTGAAAAGGGATTGTAGACAGGGCTTTTCTGGAAACAATTCTTTTTATAAATATAATCCAAACAAGCTCCTCCCTTCTGGAATATGCAAAAGGTGAGACAAAGGCAGGCTTTGGACAAAGGAATGTAGGTTGGAAAGGGATTATCATGGTAATCCTTTGCCTTCAGGAAATGACTTCAGGGATCTATCGAAAGCCCCTGTGCCAAAACCAGTTCATTCATTTCCTGCTACCATGGATGACACTCTTTCCCAGAACAATTAAGTAACCTAATGCTTGTTGTAATAAATTATATTCTTATGGGTGATAGAATAGCTTTAGAAGCAAATAAATAAATTAGAAGCCATAGATTAAATTTGATAAGGACTAGATTAGGAACCTCCCCCAAATTTGGGGTTGGGGAAGGGTTTTGTTTTTGTATTTTCAGGAAAACAAAAACAACCATCTTGAAAAATTTAATAAGCATAAATAAGCATCCAAAGAAGGAAGAGCTACTTGGAAAAAAAAATTGCCAGGAAAAGAACTAATCTGACCTAATGTGAGCTCTGAAACCTCCCAAAAGAAAATTGGATCCAAGCTGGGCAGAGGTCACATATGCCTTTGATACTTCCAAAGGAGTGTGGGAGGCAGAAGCAGGCAGATCTCAATGATTTCAGACAAACCTGATCTACAAAAGACAGCCAGGACTGTTAAAACAGAGAAACTGTCTGGAAAAACAAACAAAAGATGGAACCCCACCACAACAATTTCAGCAGGACTATGATAACACCATTAAGCTGAACAATAACAAGTAAAGATCAGCTTTGAACTACAACTGCTCAGAATGATATCAAGGAGGCCACTTAAGATGATTCAGTCTCACAGACACTGCTCATAACAATGTTGAGGACATTGCTGAGACGTTTCGGCTATACTAGCCAGGACCTGAGACATGCCCTGCACTTCCCATTAAGCAGAGACTGAACAAAAATAATACAGCTTGACAGTTAACCCCAAGTTTTCTTTTCAGGATCCCAAAGATGCCATCGCCCCCAGACAACAAGAAGTAACTTTAAGAACACTATGCCCACATTCCCAAGATATGAGGTGGGTGGTTTTTGGTCAATCATTGGGTTATGGATGCTTGTCGTTGTTTAGGGAGATTGGTTACAAAATGTTGATTATGGTCAGAAAGAAAGTTGAACAAAGGGGATTATATTCAAGGTTTTGCTTGGAAAAAAAGAACAGAGATAGGATAGGATGAAAGGGTAGGTTAGGGAATCTACTCTGAAAAAAGGGAGGATATAGATATGATAAAATAAAAAGGTAGATTATTGAATTTACTTTTAAAAAGCTACCAGTTTTAAATATTTTACATTGAATTGGACTTCAGTATATTATATACAAATATTATATATTTATTAATACAAATTTGAGATTAATTTGTTTAAACATTGTACACATGTTTCTAATCTTATTCAAGGTATTGTATCTATATAGTTCATTTATTAATATAATTATAAATTTCTAGTTCTTGAAAGTTATTATTTCCAACTGTATAAGATGATAAGGAAATACAGGTGAGTAACTACTCACCTATTACAATCAAATTTGTAATCAAAGTCAAACATATATTTTAGAAAGAGGTCATCTTCAAACACTTCAGAGATCTACAGAATATGGCATTTGAAATGTTTTAATAACAGGTATTTTTTTATGAAAATGAGACATGTCTTCTGGCAGCAGCAATCTACTTCAGAGAAGACCATGGGCAGCAAAGAAACTCCACATGGAGTTTACTTTCTTTGTGGCAAAATTAAGGCACTGGGTAAGAAAATGCCCTTGCCTTGACTGCTGACAGCACGCTGTCCAAATCGGTCAAAGAGGACACAAAAAGAGAGTGACTGCAAAACCATGCCACGACAAGGCAGGACAACCCTTCAGAAAATTCTGTTTCACAGAAAAGTCTGCCAGAGATGCTAGGCTTATGGGCCAAAGATGAGTGCCCCAACATTGCAGAGGACCCTTGGGTGACTGTCCAGATAGTCAGCTGTTTCTGTCATTTCTCACATTTTTTGGAAGTAGCCTGCCTGCACTTCCTGTTTACTCAGTTAATATTATTTCCTCCTCATGTCTCTGAGGGAGCTGAAGACTAGATAGTTATAGTTTGGTTGTCATTTTTTATCAGACTCAGAAAATTAATTCACTAAAGATATGTAAAGTGTAAAATGTTGAGGGACATTAAAAGATAATTTGAAGATGCAAATTACAACAGGAAATAATTTAAGTATAAGAATTTGGACTTACCAAGATAGATTAGATAATGGATTATTTGTCAAATGTAAATGGACTAGACATTGTTGATGAATGTATTGCCTGTATGTATTGTATATACATATTGTATTTGTTGTATATAGTTTTTCTTATGTTAATTGTAGCCTTCTTCTATATTAGACAAAAAATGGGATTGTGGTGATATATTATTTATGATTTATTAAAGTTTGCCTGAGGATTCAGAAAGCAAAGTCAGTCACAAGCCATAAAAGCCAGAAGCAAGGAGGTGGTGGTACACACCTTTAATCTTAGAACTCAGGATTAAGAGTAGACGGATCTCTTTGAGTCCAAGGCCACCCAGATCTATACAAGATTGATCCAGTTCTAAAGAGAAACAGCTTACACAAAGATGATCTCAGTACTTGGGATCACATGCCTTTAATCCCAGCATTAGGGAGGTATAAGATAGGAATAAGATCTCAGTATCAGGCATTCATTCTCCAGCCCCATTAAGGATAAGAAAGCATTGAAGTCTCAGGATTCTCCAGCCACACTGAGGAGAGGCAACAGTCTGAAGTTTGGCAGAGCCAGGATCACCTTTCAGTCTGAAGTAAAATGAGAGCTAGTGATCAGCTACTTTTGCTTTTCTGATTTTTAGCTGTTTATGTACCATAAAACAGTAACTAAGATATAAACCTACTCCTCTTTTTTTATTGTTCAAGGACCATTGCCTTTTTTTTTTCTTTTTAAAAATTTGTGGTTATTTTTATTTTACATATCGATCCCAGTTCCATCTCCCTCCCTCCCTCTTTCCTTCTCTCCCACACTCTCATGCCCCCCGACCACCCTCCCCTCCCAGCACCCCCACTTCCCCTCACACCCCCGACCCCACTTGTAGGGTGATGCCCTCCAGGAGGGGACATCTAAATCTGTGAAGTCATTTGTAGTAGGGACTAGGCCTTCTCTCCTGTCTCTAGATTAAGGGAGTATCCCTCCATGGGGGATGTGCCCCCAAAGTCCTCAGACCATTGTCTTAATAGGGTTTCCATTGCTGTGAAGAGACACCGTGACCATGGCAACATTTCATTGATGGCTGGCTTACATTTTTAGAGGTTTAACCCATCATCAAGAGGGTGGCATGCAGGCAGACATGGTGCTGGCTATGTTTTGATCAGAAGGCAACCAACCGTAAGTGTGCTGTCTCACTGGGCATGGCTTGAGCATCTATGAGACCTCAAAAGCTTGCCTCCAGAGTGACACGCTTGATCTAACAAGACCACACCTCCTCCAACAAGGTCACTCCTCCCATTAGTGCCTTTAGGGGCCATTTCCCCCTAAGCCACCACAATTATTACTCCTAAAACTGATTCAGTGTCCTACTTACTTTCCTATTGCTGTGAAGAGACCACGACCAAGGCAACTTTTACAAGAAAGCACTTAATTTGAGGGCTTGCTTATAGTTTCAGAGGGTGAGTCCATGATCATTACTGTGGGGAGCAGGACAGCAGGGAAGCAGCCATGGCACTGGGGCAGTAGCTGAAAGCTCACATCTGATCAGCAAGTAGCAGAAGTAGCAGGGAGAGAGAGACAGAGAGACAGAGACAGAGACAGAGACAGAGACACGGAGAGAAATGGACTTTTGAAACCTCAAAGCCCACCCCTGGGACATACCTCCTCCAAGGTCACACCCCCCAACCCTCCCAAACAATACCATCAACTGGTGACCAAGCATCCACATATATGAACCTAGTAATGGCCATTCTCATCCAAACCACCACACTTAGTTACCTATATAACCCAAGGTGATAATGGAACCTTAGGCCCCCACAGACTCAACTCCTGACCCTGCCTTCTCAATATTCAACAATTGAGACTTTAAGGACTGGACCAACCACTGACATGACCACCTTACAGGACTAGACACATTCAACAAAACAGATTGACAGACAGTGCAGCCTCACAGATCTCCCAAGAGTTAATCTTGTTTCCTTCCAAGAAACAAATGAAAGTATGAAAGTGATTAACTTTGTCAATGCAATGGCATCATATATGTTCATAATTGTTTCTATGTGACGGCATGTATATCATTCTATGTTGACACAGTATGGATAAAATCTCAATATAAAGCTACAGTGCCAAATAGCTGAGTGACAAAAACTGTGATCACTTCAAATTTTTTCATGCTGAAATTATTATTTGTTTTTTGTACTTTCATATTCTTAATTTCTTAGCATTCCAACTTAAAAAATACACATGTGTGAGTGTAAATGTGGGTAGAGATATAGTAAAAGGCCCCAATAAGTATGTGCTTATAAACTGAGGTACACATATTAATAAAACCCATAAAATGGTGTCTTTGGATCTATTAAATGCTTTGTTAAATATTTATAAATTTTAAAATCTTATTTAATGTATGTGTATATGTCTGGTGTGTATGTGTGTGTAAGGTATGTGTGTTTTGTGTGTATGTGTAGTATGTCTGTGTCTGTGGTGTGTTTGTGCGTATATGCTGTGTGCGTGTGTGCTCGCGCGCACCATGGTGAACACATAGGTATGAGAAGACAACTTTCAGGAGTTGGTTCTCTCCTTTTACCATGGGTTCTGAGGAGCAAACTCATGTCATCACCAGTCTTACCTGGCAAGTAATTTTACTGTGGAGCTATCTCACTGGCCCAAATCTTTCACAAAATTCTAAAAATGCTATTTGTTTGTATAAAACAACATTTATAGGAGTCATAAGACTTTCATTACGCTATACAATTTAACACTGGATATACAAATTTTGATAATTGTTTCCTGCCAGGTCTAGAAAAAATTGTATTTCATTTTTATTAGTCATGATTAAAATAACTTTAAAAACATAAAAACACCTCTAGGCAATGTGCGCCACAAATTCTGATGACAGGGTCTGGAGAGGCAGCTCCGCAGGTAGGACACATACTGCTCTTGAGGATGAGGCAGGTTCGGTTTGCAGCCCCTATGGCAGCTCACAATTGCTTGGATCCCCAGCTCCAAAGAATCTGATACTCTCCTCTGGCCTCCATGGGCACTCCCCGCCCCTCACACCTCCCACATACTATCTTAGGATTTCTATTGCTGTGAAGAGACACCAAGGAAAACATTTAACTGAGCTGGCTTACAGTTTCAGAGGTTTAGTCCATTATCAAAACAGTGGGAAACATCGTGGCATGCAGGTAGGCATGGTGCTGAAGACAGAGATCTTGCAGGCAACAGGAAGTGAACTATCTCACTGGTCATGGTTCATACATGAGACCTCAAAGCCTACACAGTGACACACTTCCTCCAACAAGACCACATAGGTGCCTTGTGGTCCCATCAGTCCACACCTCCTAATAGTGCTACTCTCTTTGGGAGCCATTTTTTTTTTCAAACTACCACATTCCACTCCCAGGTCCCCCAAACACTGGTAACTGTATCATAATTTGAAAACCCATTCAGTCCAACTTCAAAAGTCCCAGAGTTTATCACAGTCACAACAATGTTTAAAAGTTCAAAGTCTCTTCTAAGATTTACACAATAGGATGTAAACTCCTATTACATCAAAATCAAAAAGCAGATCATATAATTCTAACATATCATGGCACAGGATATGTATTACCATTCCAAAGTATAGGAAGTGGAGCATAGTGCAGGAATACTGGACCGAAGCAAGACTGAAAACCAGCCAGGCAAACTTTGCATCTGATGTCTGATATCAAAATATTCTTCAGATCTCCAACTCCTTTTAGCTTTGTTGACTGTAATACATTTCTCTCTCTCGAGCTGGTCCCACTCCGTTGGTAGTCTCTTCACTCGGTGGGTATCCCATGGCCCTAGCATCTCCAACATTTTGGGGTCTTCAAGGCAATCAATCCAGGTTTCAACTTCATAGCTTCACACAGTGGCTTCTGTAGGCCTCCAATTAGGGACACCACTGGCCTCAGCAACTTTCTTTAGTCTTAGAGGAAAATTCCATATCACCATTCCTCTATCCTTAACTCCAGAATCATGTGGCAAAAGCTGCCAAATTCTGCTGCTTACTGGGGCTGGAACATGGCCTCCTTGTTCAAGTACAACTTCACCAATTTTGTTTTTGAATGGTTTGTCCTGAAACTGGATCTGTAGACCAGAGTATAGCTTTGAACTCAGATATCTTTTAATTATATCTTCACCATGTTTCTGTTTTTGATGGTCACCCTCACTTTCTAAGCTTGGCTGTTCTGGAACTATCTCTGTAGACCAGGCTGGCATCAAACTCAGAGGTCTGCCTGCCTCTGCCTCTGGAGTGCCTGGATGAAAGGTGTGTGCCACCACAGCCAGCTCTAAGCTTTTCTATAAATCCTTTTCACAAGTTGGAAATTTAGCTGGGTGGGATCCTGCCCTGAAACTACCACTCCCTTTTTTTCATTTCTTAATCTGTTTATGTCCTTAAACACAGGACTTGGCTCCCTTTCACTTCCTGTCACCTGCAAGATATAAACTCTCAGCTACCTCTCCAGCACCTCGTCTGCCTACATGCCACCACATTGTACCATGACATTAATGGACATAAGCTCTGAAAGTATAAGCTACCTCAGTTAAATGTTTTTCCCTTATAAGAGCTGCCATAGTCATGGTGTCTCTTCATGACAATAAAGACCCTAACCAAGATACATGAACACACAAAAATACACATCATTTTTTAAAAAGTAAATCTTAAAAACAAAGCCTGATTATACTAATTGCTATGGATGTCTTCTTACGTCTTAATAAATAAATGTTAACAGCAAATGAATCATTGTTCATTCAATAACTCATTAGAGTGGCTAGTATAGCACAAATTTGAGATAGCAATGAATTGAGACACTTGTTATTTATAGACTATTGTGTATGTTATGCCCACACATACCACGAAATCATTTTGCAGCAAGTAGATACACCACAAACAGAATATTGCAAAGGAGTATTCCTAGACTGTCTCAAGGTTTCTTCTACTGCACATACTTATTATTTTAAATATAATATTGTTAAATGGGGGCTGGGTTTCACACAATCCCAAGGCTCATTCTAAGGAATCACTGTACAATCTACATAGGCTGCTGAATGTTTCTACTTCTTTGGATGTAAAGTTGGATGTGTGCACACATCATGAAGTGTAAGACAGCAGAATGAAATCCAGTGATTTCTAATGAAGGTCAGTGGCCTTTGTGACAAGGTCTCAACATCTAACTATTTTTTTCATATTTGAAATATAAAACAAATCTTATTGTGAATTATTTAAGTGAAGAACATATAGATTTTGCTAGTTAAGTGCCAAACAGTATGTCAATCAATGAGATGGACTGTTGTATAATTTGTCTCAGGTAAGTATAAAAACATTGTGGGTAGTAAGGAACACATTCCATGAGTTGAGGATTTACAGAAGTGGTTGCTGGGGATTATTTCATTACCGTGCTTACAAAATTATCTGGTGAAACTTTTTGTTGGTCTCTTCCTTCTTTTAAAATCTAACATTAAAATATACCAAAAAAAAACCCTGAATGTTAAATGTAGAATTGTATTAAGGCTGTGGGGTATTATACATAAATGCCAAACATCACTGTGCTAAATTTCCTTTTCATAATGGAGATTACAGGGGATAAAATTCCAACAAACAGCAACATTCAAAATTTAGGTAAGCTTACAACAAAAATATAATATTTTTCTGCACATAGTAAAGTAACTGTTAAGTCATAAGACAATAATAACTATAGATGTCTATTTTTAAGATTTTAAACTTAGATTTGTAACATTAAGATAAAAACATTGCCTTCTCTACCTGTGCTCTTCTTTTTAAAAAACAGGCTTTTCAAGTTTCTTATCTTAATTAGAGATATTTTAAAAAGCTATTGGTACCTTCTCAGCTTGTTTAAAGCCTTATCAATAACCAGGCTAGGCCCTTACATTTAACAATCTACTACAGAGAAGATGATGAGCATTGAACATGGGGTCTCCTTTCTTTGAGGCAGAAAGAAGCCACTGGGAAAGACAGTGCCCTTGCCTTGACTACTGACAGTATGCAATCCAAATTGGATGAATAGGACCCAAAATAGAGTGACTGCAAAATCTTGCCAAGACAAGGCAGGACAGTCCTTCAAAAATCCTGCTTCACAGAAAAGTCTGTCAGATATGCTAGGCACATAGGCCAAAGATGGATGCCCCAACATTGCAGAAGAACACTGGGTGACTGTCCAGGAAGTCAGCTATTTCTGTCATTCTCACATTTTTTGGAAGTCATTTGCTCATACTTCCTGCTTACTAGGTTAATATTATTTCATTCGCAGGTCTCTTAGGGAGTTGAAGACTGGATAGTTATAGTTTTCCTTGTTTACCAGACTCAGAAAAGAAGCTCATTAAGGAGGTATAAAGTCTAAAAGTTTGAGAAACATTAAAAGATAACTTGATGATGCAAATTAGTATATAAAGTAAATTAGGTACAACCTTTTTGACTCACCAAAATAGGTTAATGGGATATTTTTTCTGATTTTTTCAAATTCAAATGAACTAGACATTGTTGATATACTTATTGCCTATATACATTATATGTAGTCATTGTACTTACTATATATGGTTTTTTTCTTCTATAAGTTATAACCTTTTTGTGGTGATATATTGTTTATGATCTAACAAAGCTTTTGCTTTATACTAAGTGTCATGCCTTTAAATGTGTAGATATTTGGATTAAGTATCATTAATATTACAAAAAAATCTGATCAACAGTGTAACTTATAACTGGTAATACTTAATCTTCGTTAATTAAAATCTATTTTTATATATGGACATGAGTGTGCACACACATATTTTTACATAGTTTGTGTGGTACCAATTAAAAATTTGAAATTATCCCAAATTTCTCTTCCTCTATAATGTAACTAAAATTTTAAAACACAAGTACACTTATTTAAATAGTCTTATCAAGATGCTGTTTGGTTCACTGATATCTCCACTCTGTCTGCAAGTGATCAAAAAGTCCTCGCCTCTTTCGAAAATAAACTGGCTTTGGAGACATGGTGGCTCCTTCTCCAGCCTCATCCTCTTGGACCGTGGCTCTCTCTCATCTGGGGATCTATAGAACAGAGTCCTCTGGAATCTGTTATTCTTAGAATCCAAAGATTGGTATAATGACTTAGTGCTATGCTTTCAGTTTTCCTTGAATAGTTAATATGCTCACCTACAGAAGTACACATTACACAAAACAAAAACAAAAATGCCAAAACCTTAATCCTGCTTTGATTACTTCATGAGCCTCAATAAAAAAATGAATACTTTTAGACAAAAGCAGTTTCTAAATGCTTGTTATAACATGACTTAATTTGGTCAACTTAAATTTGCTAGTTTAATTTTTTTTTATTTGATTTGAATGAAAAAGGCTCTCTAGGCACCCATGTTTGCATACTTAGTCTCCAGTTGATGAACTGTTTGGGAAGAATTAGGAGGTGTGGTCTTGAAGAAGGTGTGGCATTGTTGAAGGAGGTGTGTCACTGGGAGTTGGCTTTGAGATTTCAAAAGTCTATGACAGCCTCTTTTTCTCTCTCTCTCTCTCTCTCTCTATCTCTCTGCTGCAAGTGGAATGGGAGATGAAGCTACTGCTACGGCTCCACCACCATGCCTGCCTGCTTTCTACAGTGATGACAATGGACTAACCCTCTAAAACTCTAAACAAGTCCCTAATTAAATGCTTTTCTTTTATAAGTGTCATGGTGTCTCTTCACAGCAACAGAACAGTAGCTAAAACAGTTAATATTTTTCACCTATGTTTGTAACTTAGATATTTAAGACATATATGTTTTCTAGGTGTCCCTATCTGCATGTGATTAAGTCAAAACATTGCCTATATCAGACAAATAGACCACATCCCCATGATGGCTTCTTGTGGTTTTAAGAGGTAATGTGCATGATATACCAACTGGGTCTTGCAGATTCTTCTGGAATCATGATCCACCAACTCAGTGGCAAAAATAAGTGGTTCTTCCCTTTTGGGATTTCTTCCTGATCATTCCAGATCCTTACCAAAACAAGAAAAACAATAACTATCTAAAAGAGGTTATCATACTTTTTGTTGTTTGTTTGCTATATTAAATCTGCACCACCACCACCACTCAAGGTACCTGTGTGCCCTACATTTGCCACTCAGGAAACTCAGTCCCTGTTGACTGAGAAAACTCTAGAGTTGGGCTAAGCATGCTGCCCCAATTCTCAGTAAGCTTTGGGATTTAGTTCTTGCCAATCAAAATGCCTCTAGAATTGAACCTTGCATGCTAATACTGATTCCCAGACACGCAAAACTTAGTTCTTGTTACTAAGGTAATTTCCATTTTCCAAACATCCAACTGTTACAAACTTTTCTTTCCTTTTGTTTTCCAAATGCATTCCCTATACTCAGAAAAATTAGCTGCCCATGTGGCTGTAGTACTTTTATTTTATTTTATTTTATTGGTCCTACCAGGTCCTGCTGCTTCGGCCCCAATAAACACACAGATGCTGTATCAGTCATTAAACTGTTGGCTGATGGCTAGGGATTCTTATTGGCTAGCTCTGTCTTAATTATTAACGCATAACTACTAATCTATGTATTTCTACATGGCCTTTTCTTACCAGAGAATGCCTAGCTCTTCCTATTCTTCTAGTCTCTACATCGTGTCTCCTCGAGCACCCTCTCTGCCTACATTTCCCAGAATTCTCCTGGTCTCCTAGCCCTGCCTGTCATTCTGCCTCTACTGGCCCTTGACCAAACAGTGTTTTATTTATCATCCAATAAGAGAAATAAATATACAGAAGGACATTCCCCATCACCCCCATATTAAAAACATTCACCTTTCCTTACTCATATAGTGTCATCAAGTAGCTTAGGTCAACTGTAAGGAAAAAAAAAGCCCAATAACTGGCAATTTCAGCTTCAGTGTCATCTCTTGAATATATGTGGTTTGTAAAATAGATATGTCCTGTGCCCAAGCTCTTTTTGAATACTAACATAGCTGACCCTCTGGGGATTAAATAACTGCACACCCAGGATATTGGAACTAAAGGACAGCTAATATTTTGTCCTTGGCCTCTAGGTCTGCTAGGTTGCATAGGACCAGGGAATGATGAGACATCTCCCAAAGGGCCCCATAACCCCTCTGTAGAGGTGCTTGTTCCATTGGCCTGAGAGACCTTGTGCACATTCCATGAAGGAGAGAGTCAACAAGAGCACTGTGAAACAACACAGTGCTCCTAATATAAAGAACTGGATAGAAAAGAAATATGTAATTGTCCTTGTTAGTTATACCATGCAGAAAAATTAAGATAAGAAGAGGGAACACAGTGATTTACTTATTTAAAAGAAAACCTGTAAAATCAAAGTTGTTGTTTTTAAGAAGCTATGATAATTACTTCATTCTTATTTATGAAATGCACCTTCCCCGTTGTACCACCTTGAAGTTTGTAGTGTTTCTGCTCCAAAGCAAAGCCCCTCCACACCACCACTGAGGTTATTTATTAGTGCTATGCGATGAGATGTCATTCAAAGACAGAGTGTTAGACTTGATGTGGTCCTGAACTGCAGAATCTTCTGGTTTTCTTGATAAACATGACCCATGCTTTTAAGAATGACAACGACTCAATAAAGAACGAGAACTGGAGCCTTCATGAGGTCCCAGGTTTAATCCCAGCATCACACACATGCACACTGTTTCTAGAAGAAACATCTTGAAACTGTAAACAGTTAAAGCCATGCTGCTGTCCTACATAAATTCCAATTGAAGGGATATTAAAGAGCTACACTTAATTCTATTCCAGAACATAACATGTATTTATCCAAGTATTCTGTGTCTCTGGAAGGATAAAACCATCTCCTTTATTGTGATGCTTTTTCCTATTAAGGTCAGACTATGTATTTGTTGTTTGTTTTGTGGTTTGTGTTTGATAATGAACTTATGAACTATTGCCTTGAGGATGATCAACTACCCAAAACAAGCTACACAAGATGGTCTCCAGGATTACATTCTCATTAGCATGAATGCAGTTTAAAAAGGCTGCTCACTGTTCTTCTCTTCTCCAAAAGGACTTTCAGGACCACAGCTCTTAGTAGTAGTTATGGTAAAAAAAAAAAAAAAAAAAAAAAAAAAAAAAAGTAGGGGCTATAAAAGTTCTATCAAGACTAATATATGAAAGAAGCTATTTATGGCCAGTGAGATGGTTCACTGAGTAAAGGTACCTGCTGCCAAGTCTGATTACCTGAGTTCAATCCTCAGGACCCACATGGTAGGAGAGAACCAATTAACTCCTACAAGCTGTCCTCTGATCTTCATATGTTTGATATTGTGTGTGTGTGTGTGTATGCATGTGTGCTTGTGTACACACCCACACACAAATAAATAAATCTAAAGCCAATTGTTTTTAAAAGAAAAGCCAGTTGGCAAAGAAAGAATGGAAATCCTTCCCCACTAGTCCACATGCAAAATAAAGATTAGGCAGAGAAAAGCCCGCTGTGTGTTGAAGGGCTATAAAGGGCCCGGAGTCCTGGCCCAGTGCTTTGTGTGGACGCTCTCCCCCAGCTCAGAAGCCCATTGGCTTTGTAAAGCGCTTCTTCCCTTCTTCTGTCTCTATTTCCAGCCCTGCGCCTCTAGTCTAATTCTTTGTCATGGACCATAGGGGCCTAGAAACTTCAGCAGGTGCCCTGGGACTCAGATCCATACCTCTAACACAGGGACACTTACTCTGGTTCATGGTAGAGCTACATATAAGGTGTGTGTGAAGCCATAACCCAATTGAAGCATGAGTTCAGGGAGAAGCAATGGGACTTTCTAGCTCACAAACTATTCTTCTTCTTCTTTAATTTTGGAGCACACTTCTGAAAGGTGTTCCGCAACTCACAAGCTTTGGGGAAAAAGGCATAGGGACTCCTGGTAATTCTGTGAAGGAAATGGATAAACAAGTTTCTGAGCAGAGAAGGTAAAAACATGAAGGGAATAGAAAAAACTCAACAGAGGGCTGTGTCTGATTCCCTCTGGCCTTATACTGTGCATGTTCATATCACTATTGCTGGTGTTTTATGTCAACCCAGATTGACAAATGCCAAGATCACCCACAGATGGAGCAGGTGGGCTTCCACAGTGTGATTTAAGGGGCAGGAAGATGCCAGGCCCCAAAATAGTTCTTTTCCCTGGCTTGACAGGGCACATTAAGTAGCAATTGCCTCAGGTTTCTCTATTTAAATGCAAATAACTCTGGAAAAGATAATAAGTTATGAGAGTCATTAAACATCAGTGTGATTAGCTTATTAGATTGCTTTCCTGGAAGACTCCTGAGGGAGCCTGGTACAAAAATGGCCATGGCTTAGGGATCCGTCCACAGTAAGTAAGCCCCTCACTCTCAGTAGGCCCCAATCTCCACTGCGGTATGGCCTCCAGGGTTTGCCCTGTCTGCTGCTTCGGTGTTGTGGGAGTTGAGCAGGAGGGTGTGAAGCATGGCAATCAAGCATCTGCTTTCACAAGTAGAACTGGCATCGCTGGAGGCCCGAGGAGAAAGACCATGGATCCACGGCAGAGGTCTAGATTATTGGCCAGAAAAATAGGCAAGGACACGAGAAGACGGTTAAGATTCCAGAGACCAAAATTTCTGGAAAAATACCCAACCTGATTATTCATGTATGAAAAGTAAATTAAACAACAAGATACCAGATTTACCCATAAAAAGGGGGGGGGAAGCTGTAAAATGATGATACTCAGAGTAGAAGAATATAGATGAAAATGGGCTGCTGGTGGGAATACAAATTGTCTATTTAGCATCATGGATCAAAAGACCTTAAATGTGTGAACCAGCAGTTCTAACTCCAAGAATCGACTAGCATACATAAATGAGACTGTGCATACAATTCAGCTGCAGGCCTTCTTACCACAATAGTGCTTGCAATCAGGAAGCCTCTAGAAATTAAATGACTGACAAAATTGGTCATAAATCATGGTACAAAGCCACAACTGTATACTATCCATATTTTGAAAGGCCATGGAAATATATTTATTAACAGGGAAGATGCCTAATAGTCTCCCAGACAAAGGCTGTAAATATATGTGTTGTTCATCCACAATGTGTTTTCTGTGTAGTGTCTATGCTTACCAAGAGCCTTGCTAAAACATGAATAGTAGCTATAGATGTTGAGAAATCATGAAGTTATTTCATTTATCCATTGTTTAGCTACCCTTCTAAAAGTGTCTGCAACAACTTTTGTTTGCATACTTGTGTTAAGAGGCATTTGAGGAGAGGAGAAATTCTCATAGGAGGACAACTTTTTTTGGTTTGAGCTAAGGAATTTTAATCTATAAAGTGATGGGAAAAAGAACATCTTCCTGATGTAGTCTGTAAAACTCTGAGGAAAAGGGATAAAGGAATGCATGAAAAGAGTTTTGAAGCCAATAAATCTCCCTGTAGCATCAAAGAGGAGGAAGGCTGCAGGACTGTTATTTCCACTCAATTGATTGTGAAAAGGGGAAAAAAATGGTTTTAGCAATGCTAACAGCAGGTTGCTCAGTTGAATTGGAAAACTTGCCCCAACAAAGGCAAATAGGAGGCAAGAGAGTTAAAAGCAGCTTCCAAGAAGTGCATCGATTAACACAAGAACACATTCCATTAAATTGGCTGCAGTGTGAGTAGTCAGCCCAGGCAGTCAGCCTCCCATGAGCATCTGCTCCTCACTCTGCTACTGTGCATTGCGTTTGTGCATTCCTCTTGAACGTGGGGCACAGGGGACCCCACCACCAGTGAGAGCTTCTGCACACAGGAGCAGTGAGAAGTGAGCAGGCCTTCCCTTCCAGATTTTGCTAACTCTGCTCCAGAATTAGTCCACTGCTTCACAAGTACATGACCCAAGGAGAGCCCTGCAGTTCAGTCCAGCCCCTAGAGTTGGCCACTGAGCCTTCTCCTCAAAGCATCTGGCTGAGTGAGAGCAGTCACAGCATCTCAGCCATGAGACACAGCTCAGCAGGGGTGAGAAGCAGAAGCAAAGGGACTGGATGACCTGCCTCCAGAGGTGTTCTCTGGTCCAAGTTCCTCTCCCCTTCACCTTGTTTTCACAAAGAATAAAGTCTCCCCCTGGACAGCATTCACTTGGCAATTAGCAGTGAACATAGTGATGTTAGACCTAGAATTCAGCACCAGAAGTGGGTAAGACAAGATACCTCCAGTCATGGAGTTAATATCCTGGTAGAAGAGACAATGACCAACAAGAAAATAGTAATAAAACAATGAGATGGATATGGACAGCGGAGTGAGATGGAGCCCTGAGCTTTGGTGACTGTCAGCCTAGGGTCTGGTAGGTCCTGGGGCATGATGTAAGACCAAAATACAATCAGTGTGGAATGGGAAGCCAACTGGGGAGTTTTAGGATGGAGAGTAACATTTTATATAGAGAGCTATATAGATATATCCAATTCTAAACTATTTCTAAAGCTGTTGACTGACTTACTATGGAATTTACATGAAACTCTTCCAGGGCATTCACTTAAAATGCATTGTAACTTCTTCCCTCATCCCCTTTCAGTTAGAAAATGAAGGTGCTGGGCATGTGACTGGGAGCTCTGAAACCAGGCCAACTCACTTCATCCAGCAACAGCAGACATGCATTCAAGGGCAAATAAAGTTACCAAGGTCAGGTGATGGAAACCATCGAGGAAGGAGTATCAAACATGCAGCCAAGCTCTGCTAAATTCATATGGAGTCCTTATTCCCTGCCTGCTAATTGTGTAGTCTTGGCTGGCTTCCATTCTTAGAAGTTGGCGATAACCGAAAATGAAACAAGCATCCCATAGTTGGAAATTATTTAAAAGTCACCCCCATGTTCCTGAATTGGTACCATGCTGTAGGATTTAATTCAGCATCATAACACTAAGCATGCCTAGCTAGGTGCTACAGCCTCAGAGATGAATCAGATAGCAACAATATCTACATGCTTCTTCTCTGTGCATGACTTTTTTCCTGGAAGTGATGAAATTTTGGGAACAGACTTTGGCAAAGAAATTTCACGTGCTAAATATAGCAGGGAGGGTAGATATCCTAACCCACTCTGATTTCTAGGCATTTTTAAATATCTATATGACTATCAGAATGAAAAAGTGCTGCCTTTTGGTAAAATCATATGCTGAATTAGTTGGCAAGGTGAGTTGGAATCTGCATCTAATTCTTAGAGGGCTTGGCAAAGTGGAAACTGTTCTGCTGTGTAAGTAGTCTGGAAGAGTCCTAATGCTACCCTCTTTGACACAATGCATGGCATATTATGCAGTTGCTTAGAAGGGAGACAGAACTTCTAACAGCCACTCTTGACTTGATTGCAATATTTGCTGGACAAGTGAATTCATAAACTTTAAGAACCAATTTTATAAAAATGGTTCCACAACATGAAGATGAATGCATGGAAAGACACCACTAGAGAGAAAGCATTAATGCTTGGGACTGAGAGGCAATGTCCCAGGTCAGACTGGAGACCAAAGAATGACAATAATTCTAAACATGAGAGAAAGGTAAGAAGACCTCAGCATCTAACTAAGCCTCCAGACTCTTCCCGCAGGTTTTGTCTACATTCCAGTGTAGCCACCATAGCAACCCATCTCCTCAAATCAAGGCAGGAAATTGGCAGCAGGAACCATTCAGGGCAAACAGTGTTGTATATCTGACCATCTCAGCCTTCACTGTTCCACCCTGGGCCTTGGGTTAAAAATCTCCAGCATGGGGGCTGGACAGATGTCAGCAATTAAGAGCCCTTGTGCCTGTAGAGAACCTGAACTGGGTCCCCAGCAACCACATGGTAGTTCACAACTATCTTTAACTCCAGTTCCAGAGGATCCAACACCCTCATCAAAACTCTCTGGGCTCCAGGAACACACATAGTGTACATATATACATGAAGACAAAACACTAATACATACAAAATAATATAAATTAATTTAAAAAATATCCCCAGCATTGTAAATGGAGTTCTTAATTGGTCAGATATTGAGGAAAATGCTGAGAGATCAGAGAGAAGAAGGAGCAAGCCAAAGCCTCCTTTACCTCATTAGCTTCCCAGCAGGAAAGAGTAAATTCCTATTTCTTCCTGTTTTCATCCTCTCTCAGCCCAGCCATCTCACTTCCTGTTTCTGCCCAGCCATCTCACTTCCTGTCTGTGTATACAGACCTCTAGACCTCTAGTGGCAAGCTCCTTCCTCTGATCTTCAGACAAGCTTTATTTGTGCAAGCAAGATATCACCACACAGCATAGTTTACTCATCTCTCCCAAACTACTGCTTCTCACCGATCTGAAGTAAACAGACTTTTATCTCACCCACTGAACTAAGAATAAAAACATGTCTTGCTGGTCATTTCTCTCTAAAAGTCATGATATTTCTTAGAATTTGTTTTGTTTTTCACAAGGTCTCACTGTGTAGCTCAAGCTGATCTTGAGCTTGAGACATTCCTACATCAGTCTACTGAGTGCTAGAGTTATACATATGCATCATCACAAAAGAACCAAGAGTTTGACTGTTCTTTTTAAAGTACATTTCTAAGGACTGATTGTATGAGTGTTGCAGGTGAAGGTATGAGGGCAGGCAAGCACGTACCATGATGCGTGCATGGAAGTCAGGGACCACTTTTGGAGTTGATTCTTTCATCTCAGTCTGGGACCCAGAGACAGAGCTTAGGTCCCCCCACTTGAGGGCAAGTGTTTATACCTGCTGAGCCACCTTACTGGTTCTTAAACACTCTTTTAAGTCAGCTAAGGGCTGGCAAGACGGCTCAAGATAAGAGACCTGGCCACTTGAGTTTGATCCCTGGAACTTGCATAAAGGTGGAAGTACAAACCACAAAGTTGCATCTAATCTACACATATGCACCCCTACATGCCTGCTCTCACAACACACACACCATAATGATATTTCTTAGAAAGGACTTCCTGGTCTGAACTGAGATACTTTGTCAAAAACATGTGTTTTGGAATGTCAGCTAACAGAGTGGGAACTAGTATGTGGGTTTTCTTTCAACTCCCAGTTCTTAGCAGGATATGTTTTTAAAAACTCTAAATAATGTGATACTCGGATACGTAAGTAGCACCTTAGAAACTGCTATCACATCCTAAAACATGACTCAAGTCATAAATGAAGAGCGGAAGGCCATTGATGAGTAACTTTGAGGCCACCAACAAAAGTTCAGAATAACTGTGGAGTTCATTATGGTGGCTGTGTGTAAGAAGTATGTATATTCCTGGCCGGGCGTTGGTGGTGCATACCTTTAATACCAGCACTCAGGAGGCAGAGGCAGGTGGATCTCTGTGAGTTCAAATCCAGACTGGTCTACAGAGCTAGTTCCAGGACAGGCTCCAAAGCTACAGAGAAACCCTGTCTTGGAAAATTAAAAAAGAAAAAAAAAAAAAAGATTTTCCTGTTTGGAAAAAAAAATCATTGGGTTAGAATCATAAGCAGATGAAACATTACTCATTTGGACTCAGTTGTCTGGAAAGTGACTCTAGGATGAAGACATGCATGCTGGAAACTGCCAAGGGAGTGATGTAGGAAACCACACCTGTTTGAAAGAGGAGCTGGGAATGGACAGGGGGCAAATAGAAAGGAAATGAAAAGAAGAGAAGTGTTTTAATGGTTGGACAGGATATCAGTTGACCAACCTAGAGATAATGGGTCCAGACTTATTTTCCCCTCACTGGCAAATCACTGGACAGGGATTGTCCTTGGGAAGAGAGGTGAACTTAGATAAGGTGGCTTCCTTGGGCAGAGGGAAATTCCTTGGTGGCAGCCATGGATGCCCACATTCCCTATAGCTAGAAGATTGTACACCTCATTCCTATAGTAGATCTGGGCTACAAAACAGCAACACACATCATTAAAGGCCAGCGGTGTAGCAGGTTGGTCCAGTCTTGGAGCTGAGCTTCTCAGAAAACCCTTGAGTGCCTGAAGCTCCTTCTGTCTTTGCATTCGCTGCTCTCTTCTGCCAGTCATCTCTGGTCACTGATTGCCCTGTTGTCCAACTTGAATCTCCTACACTCTGTTCACACTGTATCAGATTTTCATGGAGGAAGGAAAGACCTCCTTCTCTGGAACACATTTTCCTCCTCACCTTTTTCCTCCATGCAATAGTGCTCAGGGCCTCCTGACCTGCATTCAGCCTGGAATTTGCAAAGATAAACAGCACACCAGGTCTCCAAGGAACTCCTGGTCTCTGAGATGAAATAGTGAAAACACATCTCAAAACAACATGGCAAGACCAATGACAAATGTCATAAATTACCCCCCTCCGTTTTCCTTTTATTTTGGAGATTATAATATAATTACATCATTTTCCCTCTTCCCTGGAGACCATTTCTCTTACTTATTCCTCAGCCTATACTTATTTGTCTAGAATAGAGACCTCATAGATATCCCCATCCACTTCAGCATGTCTATTGTTCAGTTCCTGTTTGGGCTGCCATGTTAGTGAGACTTTATGGGTGTAGCTTCTGACATTACTAGGAGACACAATCTCACAACAAACTCCCTGATCCTCTGGCTCTTACCAATCTTCCAGCCCCCTCTTCTGTATGCTTTCTGAGCCTGGGGTTCAGAGCTATTTTGTAGATGTGTCTATCGGGACTGGGATCCACAACTCTGCAGTTTGATTAGTCATGGTTTTCCGTAATGATTTCTGTGGCAAAGAGAAGTTTCACTGATGAAGAGTGAGGACCACACTTATCTGTGTCTATAAGGACAAATACTTAGAATGTAGTTAGGGATTGTGCTTATTTAGTAAACTGTCAGGTATAGGTTCTCCCCTAAGATCAGTGACTTCTCTAGCCCCAGGTAAGATGGCAATGCAACAAACAGTAGGTTCTCTGTTGTGTATCTCACACTGTGCTGAAAGTCAGACAAGTCTCCAAGTTTGTTTGTCACGCTGCATTCCTATTTCTTTATTTGTGAGTCATCTGTTTGTGTTCCCTATTCATTTATCTAGCCAAATCAAAGGTTTCAATAATCCCTTTTAAGAGTTCTCTCTACAGCAAATGTGTTAACTCAATGTCTTGTGGCTGCACACACTCTTTTCTCAGCAGGCCTGTCTTATGTTTGGATTGTGGTTTGCAGGTTTGTTCTACATACAGGTTTTTTTTTTTTTTTTTTTTTTTTTTGGTACCTTTGTGCTTGCCATCTTTCTGCCTTTAGTTCCTGGGAGCGAGCATGACAGGCCTTTTGGAGTCTGGCTCCTTTGCCACTCTTCTGTTATTGTGACTTTGTGCTAAAAGCTGGAGCTTTGGGTGTCCTTAACTACACCCCCTTTGGGGACACATAAAGCTCTTTCATGCTTCTAGTGCTTAAATTTGCCTCAAATCACTCTTCTACTATCATCAAGAAAGACAACTTCCTGCCTTTCAAGATCTAGCCAAACCTCCCCTCAAAATGGCCGGCTTGGGGCAGTGAGGCAGTTCAGTCAGCAGGTGATGGTTGATCAAGCCGGCCTACCTCAGCTCAGTCTCTGGCACTTACACAGTGACCTCCACACACGTGCCAAAGTACATGTGTGCTCACACACATACACGTGCACATGTAATAAATAAATAAATGAACATTTTTAAGGTTGACCCCAGCTCCCCCAGCTCTGTTGTTTGATACCTATATTTGCAAATTGACTGAACTGTCTAAGCCTCCATTTCTTCATGGCTTAAATGAGAATAAAAACAATGGTTATCATGTGACCCAGAATCCCACTCTTGGGCCTGTTTAGGAAAGAACTGATTGGGCTCAACCCCCTACCCCCCACCTCTCCACCCCCCACCCCTCCACCCAGCCAGCACCTATGTGATAGAATTAGGAAGAGGGGCCTCTGGGAGGTGACTGAAATTCAGATCAGTGCCTTTTGTTCTCCTTTAGGGACAGCCTGGACTCACTATGCCCCTAAGGATGGCCTTGAATTCCTGCTCCTTCTTCCTCCAATTCCCAAATGCTGGGATTTTAGATGTGCTCACCACACCCAGTCTTGGTCAGTATAGAGCACTTTTAAAGAAGATGCCAAAATGCCAACAGCCATTTCATCACTCAAGGTCACAGTAAGAGTTGCTTGCCATCTATAAGCTGGGAAGCAGGTACTCTACAGACACTGAACCTTCCAGCACTAAGAACAACTCTGCTGACTCCAGAGCAGGAAGAAAGCACGTTTTCATTGTTTAAGCTAACACTGCTATGCAATGGTAGCTAGGCAGACTAACACAATCCTAAAGGACTGTTCAACTGTATGCCTGCTCAAGTGCTCCATCCAAGAGAAAGACACAGCTCTAATGACTGCTGGAGGAAAGTAGACCAAAGGGCACAGTGTCTCCCTGCCTTCTGTCTGCCCCTTCCTTCCCACTTCCTGTCTCCACACCTCTGCTACCTCTAGCTGAAGGAGTGTTTCTCTAACTTCATCTAAACAAAAGGAACCCTGGGCCTACAATGGGCAGAAACAAATAGAGTGGGGTGTATCTGAAAACCAAACCAAACTCCCAGCAGTCTTCTTCCTCCTGCACCCTGAGTGACCTTTTCCTATACATTAATCTTAGGGATTTTTCAAGACAGGCAGCGAACTAAATGGAACATTTTCCTTTGCAGATTTCCTTACTGTCTTGGTTACTCCATATGCCTAAAATTACTTTATTTTTAGTTAACACATTAAAAAGACAGAATTAAATGCAAATCCTTGCAGAAACTGTCGGACTCCTGTGATGCTTAACGACATGAAATTTTCACTGTATTATTTATATCCAGATATGCTGCAGCTGAATTTCATATGTAAATGTTCAGAATTCTAAGTTCCTTCACTGAAAAAAAATTTTAATCTCTCTTCAATGAAACTCTTCTCCAATCTTTTATTTAAAAGCCTTAACATTAAAACCTAAAAGCAAAACATGGTCCTCTTATGCACCAAAAACCCCAATCCAAGCTAATAGCCCAGATGATTCCCTAAAGAATGAAACCCCAACATGCTTGAAAATGCTTAACCTGTATATAGGTAACACAAGTCACCAAGGCCCTAGGGTGAGAGACTCTCCTTGCATTCATGAGATAAGGAAGAGTTGACTTCTTCTAGTAACATCTCCCATCTCTGAATTTGTGTCCCTAAAGTCAATTATTAAACTTTTAAATCCTTAGTGAGACCTGAAGTCAGCCAGCTTCAAATTCCCCAGGAAAAGAGCATGATGCTCTGTAGACACAGACTACTCAGCAAATACCTCAAGGGAACTGGAGTCAGAAGGGAGAGGTGGCCAGAGAATCTCTTCCTTGTGCAAACCATCTTCTCCATTGCTCTCGGTTTAACATGTTTACAACCCAATTGCACACTACTCTCTGAGAGTCTGAGAAGACCTTGCTGTGAGTGAGGACTTGTCTAGCCTCTGCACAGAACAAAGAGAACAGGTCTTTCTGTCGGTTTTGCTAGAAGGGTTCTGTAATTTCAATGCTATGAGCATTTCAGCTCAGGCTGGTAATTGTCAAGTGTTACTTGGAGCTCTTGAGTTCTAAGATCCTAGTAATTTGCATTGGAGTTGCCCTTAGAAAGGGGCCTGGAGAGCTCCCTTCTTCCCCCACTCAGTGATGGTGTTCCATGGGCCCCAGGAGGCTGCCCTTTGGAGAAAGCTTTTTCACAGCAAGCTGAAGTGGGAAGAGGAGCTGAGTCTCCAGACTGAGTGGAGCGGGTCTCTGGAGGTGCCTCATTGTGCTGTCACCTCCTAAGGGAGGTAAATTACAGGAACAAGAAGCTGTGTGAATGGCCAAGAGGTCTGGAGCCCCCAGGAACCAAGGACATAGGTCTCTGTCTACAGTAGAAGATCTGAGAAAGGGGGCAGAGAGAGGGGGGGAGAGAGGGAGAGAGGGGGGAGGGAAGAGAGGAAGGATGGGAGGGAAGGAGGAAGATGGAGAGAGAGAAGAGGAGGAAGAGGGGAGGGAGAAGGGGAGGGAGAAAGGGAGAGAGGGAAGGGAAGGGAGAGAGAAAGGATGGGAGGGAGGAAGACAGAGAGAGAGAGAGAGAGAATGGGAGGGAAGGAGGGAGGGAGGGAGTAGAAAAAGAAAGTGTGCCCTACACATGCAGTAGACTTCATTGTGGATGGACCTGAAGTCATGAAAGAACTTTGTAGTTTGTCCAAACTGACAGTTAGGAAACTGTCCCATAGAGTGTTGTCCTTCAGAGACCATAGGGAACCTGAGAAGAACTAAGCCATGATGATCAAGATTGTGGTCTGGTTGATCTCTAGCTCAGTTCTGCTTCTGCAAGATGTTTAAGATGTCCTCATTGCTTGTGATAATCTGTTCCCATTTGCGGAGTTGGGGGTGTGTGTCTCATTTTTCTGTCAGGTTTCACCCATCCTACGATCCAAGGTAACTAACTACATGTTTAGGACATGACTGGAGACTTTCAGATGATTTTGTAGGATGCTGTAAAGTTGACAGAAAGTTGTCTCAATTCCTCTTCTCTTTGTGCCTTCAGCACTGCAAGGGGATGAAGTGAGTTAGGTGTCCCCAGGTTTTAGACAGACATTCCTCAGTGATTAACAAGCAGAGTCTAACAGAAAGTCTGGCCTATACCCTGTGTCCTGGCTAGTTTGTTGCCGGCTTGACACAGTCTACAGTCACCTGGGAAGAGGGAACCTCAATTGAGAAAATTCCCCCACCAGATTGGCTTGAGGGCAAGCATTGAGGCATTTTCTTGATTACTGATTGATGTGGAAAGGAGCAGCTCACTGTGGGGGTTGCTGCCCCTGGACAGGTGGTCCTGGGTGCTGTAAGAAAGTGGGCTGAGCAAGCAAGAGGAGCAAGCCATGAGCAACATTCTCTATGGTCTCTGCATCTGCTCCTGCCGTGGGTTCCTACCCTGACACCCCTTCATGATGGACTACAAGTTGTAAGATGAAAGAAGCCCTTTCCTTCCTAAGTTATTCTGTTTGTTTGTTTGTTTGTTATGGTGTTTTATCACAGTAATAGAATTCCAAATACGACTGCCAGGGAAACAAACACAAAATCTGTTTTTCATCTCGCTTTTAGCTGCCTTGTGGTCCTGTCCTAAATAAGGAGTCAATTCTTCTTAGCAACAGCAACTTCTAAGAAGCCCAGCACCCACTGGAATAGGATTCCAGGAGTCTCCCATGTGTGTGGCCTCCACTCTGACATTCTCCATCATGATCTACTGTCTAGTTCTCAGCACCCAGGTGGTGATTGGGAGAAGGCAGTGTCCCCTTTAGTTTTTACTCCCCCAAAGGAAGCCACTTCTCCCAATGGCAGAGGCTGGCAGAGAGAAAACTCCCTGAAAAATGTGGGGGTAACAGCACAAAGGTGGATTCGGGGCTGCAGAAATGAGCACTGCACACCTTGGGGTCAGTGCTGCCCTGGTGACAAGGAGCTTCTGAAAGTAGGATCCCACCTTCCTCATCTTCTGGCACTGAAGATGCTGTTTCTGGGAGCGCAGAGCTTCCTGCTGGTGTTCAGAGCAGCAAAGACTGCAGGAACCAACACCACCTTCTCCCCCAGCCCACTGTTATAATGAGAGGGCGAGGGAGGGAAGGCACACATGGAAACTGAAGGAAGTTGTGGGCAGGGTGGGAGGAGGAGAGAAAGAGAGAGAGAGGGAGAGAGAGGGAGAGAGAGGGAGAGAGAGAGAGAGAGAGAGAGAGAGAGAGAGAGAGAGAGAAGGCTGCAGCTGGCAGGTGCAAACATGACCTCATGGAACCCTATGCTTTGCTGTCCTTTGGGGAAAGTTTTTGTTTCCATCTGACTCCCCTTTATCTTAGTTTTTCGTTCTCTCCCCAGCACTGCTGGATTAAGGAGAAGGGGGGTGCAGGTAAGCAGAGCCCAGGTATAGGTAGATGGAGGTAGAGAGGCAGAAGGCAGAGAAGTGAGGATGCTGGGTGACTTCCAAGAGCTTGGACACAAGGCCCCTGTGCTCAGAGATCTGGTGATATACTATTTATTATTTAATAAAGCTTGCCTGAAGGATCAGAGTGCACAACTAGCCTCAGACATAGAAGGTGGGCAGTGGTGGCACACACCTTTAATTCCAGGACTCAGGAGAGAGAGGCAGATGGATCTCCGTGAGTTCAAGGCCACCCAGAGCTTCACAAGAGTGAACCAGTCACCTTCAATCCCACCTTTAATTCCAGCACTAGAGAGGTATATAAGGAAGAGGCAAATGGTCTCATGGAAGATTCAGTTTCCAGACATAGAGAAGACAGGATCTCCATTTCAGCCTTGGTAGAGGTACTGGCTGACTGCTTTGCTTTTCTGATCTTCAGCTTGAAGCCCAATATCTATCTCTGGGTTTTTATTATTCATGTTACACAGCAATGCTACTGACCTTTCTATTGGCCCTGCCAGTGGCTGTTTCTAACTCTAAAGACTCCTTAGGCAAAGCAGGAAAGGGCATCCCTTTCTCCAAGCAGATGATGCTGGTGGAAGATGGGTACCGATAACCCAAGCTGTGGTATTTCCATTCATTCTTCTGCTGGGTCTCTTACACAATGAAAACTCTGCACAACTCCACACAGCATCTCTGTCAATCGAGCCTCATAGCCTCTGTGCCCTTTTCCCCAGCTGCAAAAAAGGGAATCAGAGCTACCATTCTGCTCAAGTTGTATATGTATTATTTCATTTTTTTATTGTGGAATATAATGAAAAACAGAAAAGCGAAGAAACGGCTGTGAATTGCCCCATGGCTATTTCAGAGAGAAATGAAACCATGTCTGAGGAGACTTTGGGGATAAAGTGTTAGATCAGTACTAAGCAGTAATTAAGATGGAGCTACTGATGATCACATTTTTGTGGGATAGCCTTGATGGAGGGTCTCCTTCTTGTTCTGAATCTGAGTCCCTTCTGAGATCTCCTGGGGGGGGGGGAAGGGGTGTGCTGTGGCTCCTGAGCTGAGCCATAGTGGAAAGTCAGAGCTAAGCTACTACGGGTCTAGAAGAAGCCCAGGAGCAAATGGGAAAGACAGGACACACTGTCGTTGAGGGAAGCAGAGAGCCATGAGGGGACTGGCCTCATCCTCCTACTCTGTGAGAGTAAGGGGGAAGGCATAGACGCTAGCAAACAGCTTGTTTCCTCTAAGTCCCTCCACACCCCAGAACCCACCCAAGAAGCAGGAGTCCTCCACACATTCAGCACCCTAAGCACTACAGATGAGGGCCTACTTTACTTAATTTTCAGGGACAGAATCTGTCTCAAGTGCTAGGTCAGTTTTACTAAAGGTCGGCTGCCAGTTGACACCAACCATCATTGATGGTGTAGGAATAGAGATGAATCTTTAGGCATACTTCTTTCCCTGTGTTTTAGTTTCATTCTGATGCTGTAATAAAACACTCTGAGCAGAGCAACTTAGGGAAGACAGGGTTTATTTCAGCGTATGCATTACAGCCCACAATTCAGAGAATTCAGGGCAGGACCTTGAACAGAAAACATAGATGAATGCTTACTGACTCACTCCTTGGTCCATTCATAATTAGCTTTCTCATACAGTCTAGGAATGCCAGCCCAGGGAATGGTGCCACCCACAGTAGGCTGGGCCCTCCTACATCAATTAAAAAATAAGACAATCCCTCATAGACATGCCCATGGGCCAGTCTGATCTGGATAGTCTCTGAACTAAGATTCCCTTCACATGTGATTCCAGGCTGTGTCAAGCCCACAGTCAAAATACCAGGACTCCATGCTGATAGCATCCACCCTCAGTGGGAGCTGATTTAATGAATGCTAACCATTACCACCTCCACCTGAAAGGAAGGCCCCACAAAACTTCTCCCAGGTCACAATGGCCAATTAAAAAAAAATCTTGTCTTTAAAATCCTTAATCTTTTTTTGTTTTGAAGTGGATAAAAACAGTTTTTAAATTTTTTCTTTATTCTTGAGGATTTCATAGATGACTATAATGAAATATTATCATCTCTGTCATTTCTCTCCAATTCCCCAAGTCACCACCAATACGTATCCCCCCATACATACACACACACACACACACACACACACACACACACACACACACACACCTCCCACCAAGCAGATTTAGTATGTACTAAATCTGTACAAACTGTATGTACATGGGTATGGAGCCATCCACTGGAGAATGGGAATTCTGCTAGTGGCTACATAAAGAATGAGTTCCCCTGACTAGAGCAATGGCTTCACACTTAAGAGCGCAGACTGCTCTTGATGAGGACCCAGGTTCAGTTCTCAGCACTCACATCAGGCAGCTCACCACCTGTCATTCCAATCTCAGGGGATCTGATATCCCCCCACCTTCACAGGCAACTGCACAAACATGATGCATGTCAACTCATGAAGGTATATATACACAAATGAAGACAATAAGTAAATCTTTTAAAAAAGAAATGAGTCTCCCTCCCTCAGTAAATATTGACTGCCAGTAACTCTATAGTAAGGGGCAGGGACTAGTGATCATACAGCAGTTCCCAACCTGAGCACTGAGACCCCTTTAGAGGTTGCAAGACCTTTCACAGAGATTGCCTAAGGCCATTGGAAAGCACAGGTATTTACATTACAATTCATAACAGTAGCAAAATGACAGTTATGAAATAACAATGTAATAAGTTTATGGTTGGATTGCCACAACACAAGGAATTGTATTAAAGGGTTGCAGCATTAGGAAGGTTGGGAGCCACTGATGTGCTGCTATGGCTGTGCAGAAATTTTGGCTAGCTTGGTTTTATGTAGGTTTATTCAGGTAACCCAAGGTGCTGTGAGTTCTTGAGTACAGGATCCATGTTATGCCCAGAAGGAAGTATTTCCCAGCACTCTTCCCCATCCTCGGGCTCTTACATTCTTTCTCTGAGCTCAGGGTAGCCAAGGGGAGTTACACAGATGCTCTGTGTAGGGATTAAGCATTCAGTCTCTGCAGAAAGAAGCATTTCTGACCAAAGTTGAGAGAAGTCTAGGTCTACAATTATAAACAGTCCATTTAGCAAAATAACAATAGCCATATTGTTTTGACTTCCCAGTTATGGGCTTTTTAATTACACAGACCCAAGATTCCCTCCTGTGGTGCAGGCCTCAAATACAATTATAAAGTGATTGGTTACCACTGTAACAGTCATGTCACTGTTATATCGATAGGTATATCTTGCCTGGTAGGTTAGTATTGTTGCATTTAGAGCCCAGAACTGGGAAAGACTATTGATGCTCCTCCCCACAGAGAGTTTCTTGATTGGTTTAAGAGTGTCTTGAGCCAGTGTGTGATGTAGGGTCTTACAATGGAGTTATGGTGGACAATCAAGGCAATAGCAGTAGTCTGTGCTGTTTTGGAGATCTCTAGCATCTCCCTGAGAGGGGTGTGTGTGTGTGTGTGTGTGTGTGTGTGTGTGTGTGGTGTGTGTGTGTGTGTGTGTGTGTGTGTAGGTCAGAGGAACAACTTGAGGGAATTGATTCTCTCCTGCTATGTTGGTTCAGGGTTCAAACTCAGAAGATTAAATATTGTTGCTTCAGAGGTGTCTATCCATCATAACAGAGAAGTCACAACCGAGCAGAACAGGTCACAGCAGGCTGGACAGGAAGCGGTGAAAAAAATAGAAAGTGGCCATGTATAAAACAGAGTCTGTAACGACACCTCTTCCCCTCTGACCTACTTCATTCATTGAGAAAGATCTGATCTCCTACCTTTCATCACCTTCCTAAAGTATCATCATGCTAAATCCACCAAGGGATTGATCCATTCACTAGGCCAGAGTTATGATCTAGCTGCCTCTGAAAGTCCCATCCCAGGCACCCCAGAGCTACACTTCACTAATTCCTAGACCTTTATCAACCCAGACAAGACAAGATTAACCATCCCAGGAACCCCAGAGGTGCACTTCATTAATCTCCTAGGCCTTTATCAGTCCAGTCAAGTTGACAATGAAGATTAACCATCACAGGCTGGGAGATAACTCAGCAGTGAAGTGCTTGATACACAAGCATGAGGGCCTGAGTTTGATCCCCCCAAAATGCACTTACAATATAGGGCTGGCAAGATGACTCAGCAGTAAGGGTGTTTGCTACTGAGCATGACAACCTGAGTTTGATCACTGAAACCCACACAGGGAAAGAGAGAACCAATTCCTGCCAGTTGTCCTCTGACCTGCATGCATGCACCTTGCCATGTGCCCCACCTCACACATTCACAAAAACAACCAGTCAGTACATGTAAAAGAAATAAAGCCAATTTGATGGCATACGCTTGTAATCTTAATACTGGGGAGATAGAGACCAGCCGCTCCTGGGACAGACTAGCAGCCAGCCTCCATGATCTAGCATAGTCAGCAAGTTCATAAATGTAATGGGAGACCCTGTCTTAAGAAACAAGGTAGACAGGAAGAATGACAATTGAGGACAATTGTGGTTGTTCTCTGGTCTCCACTTATACACACACACACACACACACACACACACACAGATACAGACACACACACAGAGTTTACCCATCATACTTTTCTCTCTTTACATCATTTATTAGCATACATTAATTGCATGAAATATTCATTGTGACATTTTCATATGTACATATGATGTATTTTGACCCTATCTACTCCCCAATACTTTTATTCCCCCCAATTCCTTTTGTTTTCCTAAAAGTCTCTATGATATATGGTAAAAAAAATATTTAATTGTAGTAAACTATTTCTATACAGAAATCTATTTCTCTCTACTATCTAGTATTCCTGAAGTCCCAATTTATGTAAACCAGTGCTGGCTTTGGAATTGGATTTGGCTTTCCTTCTCTAAATTCAAACATGTTGTTAAGATTAAATTCATGGTTTCTGCCTTAAATCAAGAAGCCAATTGGTGTAAGACAGAAGAAAACAAAATCTGGGGACTAATTTCTTATATACAATTTTCTCTCTGAAATCCTAATTTTCTGACATACTTTTAATGCTTATTGTTGTCTTTCCCTAATACATACCTTAAAACTTAAAAATTTTACTTTAACATTGATGTGTAACTTTTCCACAAGGAATAGTAACAATTCCTAACAGCAGTCTTTGAACTCTCTGGAAAAAAGATGGGGCCCCACATCATCGTTTCCACTTGACTCAACCTGATGCATCTGAACTACAAACATCACCCTAAAACCGGTTTGAGACTGTTTTGCTTGAGACAACTCATGACTAGCTAGCTGTAATGGTGCACCTTTTTATTACACCCTGGCCAGAGTTTCAAATACAACTACAGTCAAAAATTTTCTGCCACACAGTGACTAGCTACAAGTCTCTTTTGTTTTCATGTCTTTTTCTCAAACTGGTCTCCAGTTATGAGATGACTTATTTCAAAGACCAAGCTCCACCTCCATCCATTTTCATGCAATGGCATAATCCCATTCTTCTTCTTTTTTCCCTTTTCCCTTTTTTTTTTTTTTTTTTTTTTTTTTTTTGTTTAAATTTGAAACAAGGTTGTTTTACCTGTCAATCCCAGTTCCCTCACCCTCCTATCCTCCCCTATGACCCCCACCAAACCCCAACCCATCCCCTTTCTGCTCCTCAGGGATATTGAGGCCTTCCATGGGGATCATCAAAGTCTGTCACATCATTTGGAGCAGGGCCCAGGCCCTCCCCCATGTGTCTAGGTCAAGACAGTATCCCTCTATGTGGGATGGGCTCCCAAAGTCCATTCCTATATAAAGAATAAATACTGGTCCATTACTAGAGACCCCATTGGCTGTCCAGTCCTAATTAACACCCATATTCAGGAGGTCTGGGTCAGTCTATTCTGGTTTCCCAGATATCAGACTGGAGTTCATGAGCTCCCCCTTTGTTCAGGTCAGCTGATTCTGTGGGTTTCTCCAGCCTGGTCTTGACCCCTTTGCTCATCACTCCTCCCTCTCTGTAACTGGATTCCAGTAGTTTAGCTGTGGGTGTCTGCTTCTGCTTCCATCAGTTACTGGACGAAGGCTCTAGGATGGCATGTAAGGTAGTTGTCAACCTCATTATCATAGAGGGGCATTAAAGGTAGCCTCTCCACTATTGCTTAGGTTGTTAGTAATCCCATTATTTATGGCAGAATAAAGCTCTGCATTTCCTCCATTTGTTTGATGCTGGGAACATAACCAGATGACTGTGAAGAGCCACATGAGTGTTGCTATGTAGGTGTCCCTGTATTACCCAGGGTAGTTCTACTTTCAGATTTTTGATGAACCTTCATACCAATTTTTTTGTTGGCTGCATTAATTTGAACTCCTGTCAACAATGTTTAAGGGCTCTTTTCCTCATACATCCTCACTAAATTTTTGTTTTGTGTTTTTTTTATTTTAAGCCATTTTGAGGTAGAATCTCAATATAGTTCTGGTCTGTATTTCCCTAGTGAAAAGAATGCCAGATAATATTTAATGTATTTGTTGACAATTGTAGCTTTTCTTTTACAAATTATCAAGTCAGTTCATTCGTTCAATTATTGATTAGATATCTTTTTTCTGTACATGTATAATGTTTGAGTCCTTTATGTATTCTGGGTATCAATCCTCTATCAGAGAAACATGCTGTCTCTTTGCTCTGTGTGCTGCCTCTTTGTCTGATAGTTGTTTCTCTTGCTGTATGAAAACTTTTTTAACTTCACACAGTCCCACTTGTTAATTCGTGGTATTACCTCGTGAACCCTGGAATTCTACTCAGACAGTTCTTGGTGGAGATTTAATGAAAATCATCAATAGATTGTGGGGTCTGGTAGCAAGGCACTTAATCTCTTGATCTTGAAAAATGTCTTATTCATTTATTTATTTTCATATATGTATATAATATATTTGGATCACATCCAGCTCTCATCTTACCCTCCTCCTCATATTTCTTCCCAGCTTCATGTCATATTATTATTATTATTAACACATTGAGTCTAGTTTGCACAACCTAGCAGGGTCCAAACTCCCAAAGAAAACTTACTTTTCCTTCCCAAGCAGGCATCACCAATTGTTCTCAGCTGGAGTGGGCTTTGTGAACACTTCCTAGTTGAAATATCAGTTGTCTTTGTCTTACACAGACAACCACAGCTGAGTGAGTTCATGAGTACAATGGCTCTGTGAAATGTCTTTTTATAAGTACAGAAAATAGCTCAATAGTAGTGACCATGCCCTGACTGGACCAGGAAGCCATTCTTCAATGACAGAGTCTTAAAGGGATGACCAGAAGATGAAAAAAAATAATAAAAAGATTAAAAAGTTTGGAATCAGGAGGTCTTACACAGCTAGTGACTCATACAAACAAGTTTATTTAAAAATACATCTTGCATACAGTTTTTCTGAAAGGAAAACCAGAACGGTGTCAACAAGAAACTATCATACAATGAAGCAAAGTCAACAAGAGGGTAATCAAGCATTGTGCTTGCACAAAGGGAATACAAGGTACCTCAAGGGCATCACAGGCCAAGCATATAGTAGTAGCCTTTGGCCAAATAACTCCAGTCTCTTTAGGGGGAAAAGCCAAGGTTCCCAGGAAACCTCAACTCCTATGAGGCTCTGGCCCCAGCCCCAGACCAGACCTGCTCCTGGGTAAGGACATAGACATAGGCTCTTTTGTCCTTTCATCAGGACCTCTACAAAGCCTGGAACCAGCCTGACTCTCAACAATGTGCAGTATCTGTCCAGGGTCCAGCAGAAGTCAACCCACTTCCAGGCCCTTGAGAAGAAGTCGCTGAAAATTCCAAGGCTTCTCATCAAGGTCATAACCTCAGATCTGTAGTTCACCATGTTGTCCCTCTTTAAAAGTATGACACAGGAATTTTTGCATAATGGCTACAAGGTGCAATTATTCAGCTATCCATGGCAGAGTATGTACCATCCCAGACAAGTAGAAGTCTATGAAGAATCTCCAGCTGCTGGGGTCATTGATGAAGGTGCCTCAGTTAGTCTGGAAGAGTAAAGAGCTTTCACTGATGCTTGTCTTCAAAACATTAATAACTAATGAATAAAAACAGGGAGTCAGGGTCACCTGCCTACACAGACACAAGCAGCACAGGGCAAGTCAAACAGTGCATGAAACATTCATTAGTTTCACATCCTCACAATGAAATACCTAAGACACCAAATAAAGAGAAATGGTTTGTGTTGCTTGTGACACTGCAGATTCCAATCCAAGATCAGAAGGAGCACAGGACCTCTCTGGAGAGAGCAACACACCATAGCCTGAACATGCAGTAGAATAAAGTGCAGACGCCACAATCCAGCAGGCAGAAACTGAGACTGTAGTCATGGCCCTCCATAACTGAGGGAGCTCTCATAGGTCCTACCCCACAAGGGTCTCACCACCTCCGCCCACAACACCCTAGGGAGCAAGCCTTTCAGACTCGGACCTGTTGGGGAACACTCATCCAGAACATAGCAAAAGTTCTGCTGGGGATTTGTGAACTTTAGAATCCCCAAAACGTCAATGCTTGACCCACATCTGTGGGTCAGACAGATGTTCCTTCTGTGTGTTTATTCCTAGTCAGAGTCAAAAAAAAAAAAAAAGTGACTTTTTTTCCTTTAATGATAAGGGCAGAGAATAATGAGAGATCAGCGAGCCCTGCCACAAAGAAGTTGGGCCTTCCCTTATGTCTTCCAGGGAACTAAATGAACTTGACTTTGTGAACAGATGGCTTACAGCTCAAGGATACTCAGCAATGGGCAAGAACAGGCAGGGAAGTGTATCTGTGGCACCTTGGCCCTGGGTCTCTTTGCTGTACTGGTTGTGAATAGCAGTAGAGTAATGATGCTGACATATCTGTTCCATGTATGCTCCTGCAACATACAGGAGCAACTGACCATGAGAACAACCGATGTGTTGTTATTCTTCACAACCACCCACAAGTTGCCATTCTTGCCTCCCAATGACTCTTGGGTGGACAGCTTTCTCTGACCTCTTTAGGTCTGCTATTACCAGGTTCTCTGTGCTTTGAGGCTAACCTCTATAGGCCACATAAATAGCTGTCCACATCATTCAGCCAGTGAAGATGTACCAGGGGACCTGGGGGGAATTGATATTGAATCAGCACTCCCACCCACCCACCAGGGCACTCTGACTCATGGTCACCACTTAGAAGAATATTAATCTGTTCAAGCATCTACAGATGCATAGGAAATGACTTAGAAGAACTAAATTTAGATGATAGTTGACTATGAGGAAATTGGTAAGAATTGAGTAGGGCAGAAGGTAGAAATATTGGTTTGGATATTTTTGATAGCATATTTTCATAGTCATTTTGTAATTATAAGTAGTTGTATTAGATGTCTCTGGTGTCTGAGGACTCCAAGGTTTGGTGTCTCTTAATTTTGTTCCATTTGTCTTTGTGGTTACACTGTCTTACTGAAAGCATCCGGCAATCCTGGACTGGCTAATTACATTCTGATGTACTTCCCAATATTGCAGAGACTGTGACCACAGTAATAATTTCCACCTGGTGGCAGGGGATGCACTTCCTCAATTGCCTAGTGTTACAGTTAAATTTTCAGAGTTACTAGGAGATCTGCCTAGACTCTTATTAGCTAGGATTCTCCAGAGGAAGAAAACCATTTGGATAGAAGGGACAGATAAAGGCTTTTTATAAGGAAATAGCTCATGTGATTGTGGTGGCTTGGCAAAACCCAAGAGCTACAAAGACTAATTAGAAAAGAGATAAAGGTGAGTTCAAGTCCAAACAGGGAGAGCTGCTGACCCAATTAGAGGACAGTTGGGCAGTGTGAATTCTTCCTGGGAAAAGAAATCTTTCTTTTGCTTTAGCTGATTAGACTCACATTACAGAGGCCAATCTTCTTTATTTAGTCTACTTATTTAAACATTAATCTTAGAAAAGACCTTCACAGAAACATCTAGGATAATGTTTGACCAAATATCTTGGAATCTTATTGTCTATCAAGTTGAAACTCTGATTGATTCTGCCATCTATCTATAGCTCTTAATAAACATTTTTCCCCCTAAGAATTTCACTGAATAAAGTAAGTCAGGATAGATTGTAGTGTTTCATGACTAAAGTCTTCAGGAGACTGAGAATATATACTTGATTGTGGTTGGTCATTATTGCATTGCATCTAGCCAGTGGTCCTGAGACCCAGTGGTAAATGTTATGTGGTCATCTGAAAATAGACACAAGCAAAATCTGGATAAAATTCAGATCATGTCCTGTTTGGACTCACACAATTTTGCAATGTTATCTGTCAACATTGGGTATGAATAAGGAAAAGTATGGCCTTGTGGATTCAGTTGGTGATTTTTGAGGAGTTGGCTGTCTCTGAGTATCTTTAGCCCCTAAGCCTCCCTAATAATTGTCATGTATTAGAGCCAGTGCCCCTACTCTGTCTGCAGATTTTAATTCTGTTTCTATTAAGGAGCACTTCACCTTAGGCCTTTACATTGCAAGGGACATTAATTCTGCTTGTACTCCACATCCAAAACCTTCTTTTGCCTTCAGGCTGGACTTCCAACTACAGAGTCAGACTAAACTCAAAGCCAAGCCTCTGAGAAGAAACCAAAACACTAAAATAACAGATAGATAGATAGATAGATAGATAGATAGATAGATAGATAGACAGACAGATAGACTGACAGACAGACTTCAGGCTTTGCAGAATTCTTAATAACAATCTGGAGAAATGTCTGAAATGAACTCTGTTAGACAGGAAACAGGAGCTGCTTTAGTACATCTATACATGTGAATATGTTTTCAAACGCTAGATCCGGTGGTCCAGTTCACTGAGGTTCTATTTGCTTATCCCACTGAGTGGAACCAGACTAGATGGTGATCTACACATAATAAAGTGTAAGTGCAAGAAACCCCTTCATGCAATGGGGAAAAAAATCTCAAAAAAAGAGACAGGGCAGGAGTGCCAGAATGGGTTTGTCACATGTAACCTGCTCACACAGCTCTCAAGTTTAGGGAGACTAAAGGCTGGCTGCCTGTGCACTGCCAAAGTGACCCAAATCAATTTCTTCCCTGTCACAATTCTGTTGGTTTTTGAGAGCAGGATACTTCTATGGCAGAGTTTGCTCCTCAGTTAGGCTAGTTAAAACCCAGTGGAGCTAAAACCACTGACAGAGTAATTTCCAGACTACCTCTAACTTCAATATAACCCACTACCTACTGTAGAACAAATCCTTCAATATAACCTCACTGCCAGCTAAAGGACACACCCTTCAATATAACCCACTGCCTACTGTAGGACACATACTTCAATATAACACACTGCCTACTGTAGGACACACACTTCAATATAACCCACTGCCTACTGTAGGACACATACTTCAATATAACACACTGCCTACTGTAGGACACACCCTTCAATATAACCCACTGCCTACTGTAGAACACACACTTCAATATAACCTCACTGCCAGCTAAAGGACATACCCTTCAATATAACCCACTGCCTACTGTAGAACATACACTTCAATATAACCTCACTGCCAGCTAAAGGACACACCCTTCAATATAACACACTGCCTACTGTAGGACACACTCTTCAATATGACCTCACTGTTTACTATAGGACATGCCCTTCAGAGTCTTGAGAGTTGACAGTTGTCATAACTACTGAAAGAACCATGAAAGAAGTGAAAAGAGATGATTCACAAGCTGCTGAAAAACCCATCTAGTTCCAAAAGTCGTGTAATATCCCCAAAAGAGTCTGTCTCCTCTCATTTCTCTTATTCTGCAACTTTCTCAACCTCCAAAAGCCAAGAAACTGATTTATGAGCTTGTCACCTAAGTCCCTCCATTACTGGCCAGTAATAAACTTCCCTCCTGCTCAATCAGCATTCAGACATTTTATCAATTCCAAGATGGAAAAAAAGTCAGTTGCGGCCAAAGACAGAAAGCAACCCAGATAACATTTCTCTCTTTAAATACGTTCTTGATCCACATTTCCAACCCTTCTGTGAATCTTGACTCCTCTCTCTCTCCCTGAGGCCATATTGAATTCATAAACAGATCACCATGGTCCAGGCTTCACAATCTATACATAATCCAAACAAGCCTTATCTTGTCCATTGATCCCTCTCCCCTGGGTTACTACTGGGGCTAGAGATTTGTCCCCCTGAATTTCCTGTAGTTTGTCCTTATCATTCCACCTTCCAGACAGACAATGGTTACAGTGACCCTGTGCTGTGTCTTTTGCTCAATAACCAGTCCCCAGTTATCTGTTATCAACTTGATTTCCTATAACTCAATTAACTTATTTAACACTAACTCTCAAAATTATCACAAACCCCTATGTGTTAAAGTTTTGGTCCTGTAAGACTTCCTCCACTTCAGAACATAGCCAGGATTAGCTGAGGTTCCCATAATATCTGCACTTTTGTGCAGAGTGGACTTGAAGATTACCCCAGGTCAGTCTCTCCCCTCCCCAAGTCAGAAAATTAGCTAGAGGAACTCAAAAATCTCTGGAGTGGGCAACATTTGACATGACAACCTTTTAATGGGCAAAGATGTACCTCAGGAATGGACATATGGTACAGATACAGAGGGCAAGGCATGAGGTGGGCACACTACACCCTCTTTAGAGACCCTAGTTTAAGGCACAGATGTGCCTTGCTGATCTGCAAGCTCTCCCAGCTTCCATGTTTCAAGCTTTAGTGGAAGTTTCATTACACAGGCACAACACCTGTTGGTGAATGAACCACATTCCACTCTTGAGAAGTGGAGCAAAGCTGGAAAACCTAACCCTTCAAACCTGTGCTTGGCTTTGTTGGTGATCAGAGATGCTCTGAAATTCTGGAGGGCTTCCTCATTCCTCCGTCACCTTATTAGCAGACAAAGACACTCCTGCCACTGAGCCAAGGGCTATGGTTCTTCTTTGAATGTACAGTTCAAAACATTGAGCTTATTCACAGGATGACAAACAGACCTCCAACTTTTTCACCACTCAAAATTGAAATTCTATCCATTAAGCAACTCCGTGTTTCTCTGCCTACTTTCTGTCACACACAAACCATACCCTAGAACCTTCTATGAATTTGACTATTTTAAGAATTTCATGTATATGGTGCACACCTTTAATCCCAGCACTTGGGAGGGAGAGGCCGGCAGATCTCTGTGAGTTAGAAGCCAGCATCGTCTGCAGAGTTAGTTCCAGGACAGGCTCCAAAACAATACAGAGAAACCCTGTCTTGAAAAACAAAAACAAAAAAACAAACAAACAAACAAAAAGAATCTCACGTATGTAGAATAATATAATATTTTGTTTTTTGGGGAAATTGGCTTATTTCACTTATTTTAATTTCATCAAGAGTTAAATATATTACAGATGATTATATTATTCCTCAGGAATGTAAGTGTGTGTGTGTGTGTGTGTGTGTGTGTGTGTGTGTGTGTGTGTGTATGCATATATGTATAATCACATGTCTACTCATTCATCATCAGTTGAATTTTGGTTGCTTCCACTTCTCAGTTATATAGTGATGTTGTATGAATACAGGTATATAAATATCTTGGAGAGGCTGATTTAAATTCTCTTGAGTAGGGCTGGTGGCTGAGTTGGCAAGGCTTTCCACACACTGAATTTGTATTCCCAGCAGCCATGTAAAAATCCAGGCACAGAAATGCACTGGTAGAGCAGAGACAGGCAAATCCCTGGAGTTCATTGGCCAACTAGTTTAGTGAAATAAATGAGCTCCACATTCAATGAGAGACTGTCTGAAAAATAAGGAAAGTGATCAAGAAAGACACCTGACATTGGCCTTCAGCTTCAACATGGATCCTTCCACTCTACCCCTCAGACACAAAAAACATATAACAGATAGATAGATGATAGATAGATAGATAGATAGATAGATAGATAGATTAGATAGATAATAGATAGGCAGACAGATAGATAGGCAGGCAAGCAGGCAAGAAGGCAGGCAGGTAGACAGACAGACAAATTCATTCTCTTGAATGAATCTCAGGATTATAGTTACTGGATTATATGATAATTTTATTTTAATGTTTTATTTTCCACAGTGGCATCACCATTGTACAATCCCACCAGCAGGGAACAATGTTCCAACTTCTCTACACCTACACCAAAACTCGTTTCCTGGGGCTTGTTAGTTTTTGATTAGTGTGATGTGATGTGACATTGGGCTTTTTAATGTTTATTGATATTTGTGTACAATATTTGAAGAAATGTCTGTTTAGGTCATTTGCCTACTTTTTTCAATCAGGTTATTTAGTTTGCATATAGCCCACAGAGTACACACAGTCCTTTTGGGGAGTAGGGTTGGACTGCAACAGCTTTCTTTAATCTTTGTGAACTTAATGTGTGCTCTAAGATAAGTCTTTGTTCAGTATGGCTCAGTGAAGCCCAAAGTTCAGACATCCCTAACCTAAAGCAGCCATAAAGAAGATATAATATGTTAAGAGTAAGTTTTTCTCTGCCGGTCTGGTCCCAGCACTGCACCAGCCCCCAATAACACACAGAGACTCTGTATTCGATATAATTCTGTTGGCCAGTTACTTGTTTCTTATTGGCTAGCTCTGTCTTAAGTATTAACCCATTTCTATTAATCTAAGTATTTCCACGTGGTCTCATCTTACCAGAGAGAGGGGGCCAGTGTCTGCTCTCTCCAGTCTCTACATACTGACTCCTCCCTGCTACTTCCTCAAATCCTCTTTGTCTCCTAGTCCCGCCTGTCTTGCTTTCCTATTGGCCAACAGTGCTTTATTCATTAACTAGTATGAGAAACATATTTACAGAATGACATCTCCCATCACACTTATGTTGATAAACAAATGGGTATGTAGTTTTTGGAAATGTTCATGCAATGCACAGAAAGCCAAGTACAAAAATTGAAGAAAACAAAACAAACAAAAAAAATATACAGATTTAACCTGTAATTTTTCTCTTTGGGTTCTGTTTTCTCTTGAGATTTTGCTACAACTGAAAACATACGTGACAAGAGACTATGTTTGCCTTTGCTATAAAAATGAATAGACAGGGCAATAGAAAGCAAAGGATGGGTCCTTCCATATCTCAACTTCTAAAGTAGTCTGAACCACAAGACTGAAGTGCAGCCAGCAAGTAGAAACATCCTTGGTTTCATACCTGTCATCTTAAGATCATTAAATGCCTATTATTTACAACAGTGGGTGGTTTGAAAGAAAATGCCCCCAAAGGGAGTGGCACTACTATTAGGAAATGTGGCTTTGTTAGAGTGGGTGTGGCCTTGATGGGGTTGGACTTTGAGGTTTCCTTTGCTCAAGCTTCAATGAGACAGACCACATCCTATTGCCTGCAGGACAAGATGTAGGACTCTTAGCTCCTTTTCCTGCACCATGTCTGCCCACATGCTGCCATGTCTCACTATGACAATGGACTAAACTTCTGAAAATGTAAGCCACCCAAACTAAGTATTTTTCCTTTATATGAGTTGCCATGGTCATGGTATCTCTTCACAGAAATAGAAACCTTAACTAAGACAGTGGGTCAAGGCACTATTGACTGTTGGTATTTTCACTGGCCAGCTGGAAGATGCTCATCTCTGTGAGACTGAAGCCACACCTGAGCACAAATAATAAAATTACACACATGTTTGTGTGATATTGTGGCAAGATGCTGTCATCTACAAAGTCCACAACCAAGAACCATTCAATCAAGCTTCAAACAAACAAACAAAAAATCACACAGAAATTCGTGTTTCAGATAAGTTTGTGATTTGCAGTTATATTGAATTCATAGCTGCCTTGAGCCACAGGTTTGCACGCTTACTCTGAGTCTTGCATCACACATACATGCATAAACATACACATGTGTGCACATACATGCACACATCACATGCACATACACAAAAATAAACACACACACACACACACCTACCTCTCAGGCCTCAGCCTATATGCCAACCATTTACAACATAAAAAGAGAAGCACTACTTCCTGGAGCTTTCTATTTCCACATGTAGCTTACATTTAGAGCTACAGCAGATTATGATATTTTGGCTTCAAAATCATATAATTTCAATAAATAAGAAAAGGGAAGTCTATTGTTCCAGTCATACTTTTTCTTATCACATTCTGACTTCCTTGCTGATATTCTGAGATTTATACTTCTTTTTAATTAAAAATTGATTTGACAATTTTATACTTGTATATTATACATTCTGATGACTCTCATTACCCCCCCACACACACACTCTCTCTTATCTTCCTCCTGTCCATATCAACCTTCCTCCTCCCTACAAGTCCTTTCACCACCAAGTTCATTCTTGTTTTATTGTGTTTTGTTCTGGTTCATGACTCCCTGCTTTTAACCAGGCCAGGCATGTGACCATGAGTGTAGAATTGTCCACGGGATCCTGCTGGGCCCCCTAGTGAGTATACAACTAAAGATGATTCCCACTCCGCATCATGCTTATAGACAAATACTACACTCAACCCTGAACACAAAGCTTCTCTTTACAGTAAACTATGAGGAATGCAGACTCTTGGCTGCTCAGGGTGTTGAGAATAAATGACAATTTAGTGTTCATCCCTAAACAGGACATTTATACTATCCCTCTGTGGCTGCAGGAACACTACCAAAGGGGGTGGAAAGCTTTTAAGAGCCAGAAGATATGGAGAAGAGCTGAGAAATGGTGTCTTCTGAGTGTGACACCACCACCCACAACACTTGTTGCCTTCACTGGGCCTGCATGAGCTTGGACCTGTCAATGTCAGTCATGGATGGGGAAGAGCTTCTTGGGCCTTACCTTTACCTCCTGAAATTAGGCAATAAATTCTCTTAGATTTTTTTCATCCATGAATATCATGATTTCTTTCATTCCTGAAAACCACACACCCTGGGTTCAGGTCTAGAAGCCCTCTCCCTTCTGTATCAGAATGTACTGGCATGCTTCCCTCTGGACCATTACTTCTGAAAACACACAGTTATTCTAGTTCCTTTTTGTTACCTTCCCCCCTCCCCCGCCCCAGCTTTCAAGATTGTTTTTCTTCTTAGTTTCAAGAGGCCATTATTGGGATGTGTAACTTGTGCTTGGAATTTGCTCAGAATTTTCCATCTGCAGTTTTTGCTATCTGTTGGCAACTTTGGGGACATTCCAGCCATTACTTCTCCAGGTTCTCTGTCAGCCAGGCACTTTCTGCTCCTTCTGAGACCAGAAGGACATAAACAATAGATCTGCAGGAATAGACTCCTGTGTCCCTGAGGTGCTGCCCAAGCTTTCTGGCTGTTTTTATCTCTCTTGCTTAGGTTAAGCAACCTCTACTGCTTATTCTCAGTCTCCTCCTCCTCTGCTGTAGATGGCCTCCCTGGGACTGTTTTTAGCTACTTCATTCCTCAACCCTAAACTTACATTTCATTGTTTATATTTTCTGCTTCATTGATGTGTGTACTTCTTCACTTCTGACATACTATTGGTAATTGTTCATTGAGTTTCTTTTATTATTGTGTCAGAGAACTCTAAAATTTCTGTCTCAACATGTATTGGTTGTCATTTTTCATTAAGTTTGATATTGTTCTGAATCTCCTTCTTACATAGTAATTTTTAATAATATTTTTATGGATTCTATGGACACTTCACACATTTATGCAGAATATTTTGATTTCCTCTACCGACCACTACTTCCCTCCAGCTTTCCTTATTAGCCCCACCCTCATCACCCTCAGATGAATGATTTCTTTTAATTGGCCACTTTTATTTACATTGTGAAGCTAAAATGTTCCTTTGAACAATTTTAGTTGTGTGTTCTGAAGCTTCTGTGGTAGGGAAGGGGTCCTGCCTTGCTACTACCAAGTGAGAGTGGAAGTTAAAGGTCCCTGTTCAGCCTCCATGACCCTCAGTGTTGGGGGCCCCTCATTTCTGCTAAGCAGAGGTGGACTCCCCATGTGGCCTCCACTGATATTATATCAGAGGTGGCATCAATGCCACTCGGCAGTAAAGAAAGGCCCCTACTTGGTCTTCTTCTGGCATGGCATCTCTTTGGGGTGGGTCTGGAGGCCTTTGTACAGCTCTTGAACATGACAGTTACATTTTCTAACTTGGGAATAAAAAGCCATTTTTCCCCCCATGGTGCTCAGCTAGAGGAGAGAAGCTATTCCCTAAGTGGTTTTGGCCTTGATAGGTGTGAACCTAACATGTTTCTTATGGGCTTATGTTCTGAGCACCGAATCCTGGCTTATGGAGCTATTTTGTAGGCTCTGGAGTCTTTAGGAAGTGGACCTTCCTGGGAGTTACTAGAAGTAGATTTGTTTGTTTGTTTTTATTTGTTGAGACAAGGTCTCATTCTGTGGCCTTTGTTGGCCTGGAACTCATGGTGTAAACCATACTGGCCTCAAACTCTGAGATCTGCCTGCCTCTGCCTCCTGAATGCAGGGATTAAAGGAGCATGTCCTTGTGCTCCACAGGAGCAGGCTTTTGAAGGTTGTCTCTGCCCTTGCTCCCAGCCACAGGGTCTGCTTCCATAATGTGCCATGAGATCATCAGTAGATGCACGCTTTCACCATGACAGGTAGGTTCCTCCTGCCAACATGCCATTCCTGTGTATGTAGTGGACTGAAAGCCCTCTGTAGCTGTGAGCCAAACAAAACCAACCCACCTTCCTTTCAGTTGTCTCAGACCACAACTATGTAAAAGGTACTACACACCTTTCCTGGGCTCTTCCTCTGTGAGGCATACCTGTTGCTGTCTGTTTAGTGTGTTGCATCTATTGTCATTTGTAAGTTGCCAGCTCCTTTCTCTGTATGCCAGGGATGTATGAAGCTAGAAAACTCAGCAACCTGAAGTCCAGTAGATTCAAGGTTCCACACTGACCAACCTTTCTTTATGCTTCTCCTGAGGGTTGTTTATATGTAAGTCCAGAGAATATTAGTTAAATTCAGAAAGGGGAACAGGAAAAAGTACATATACTTCATCTTTCAAGAAGTAGAAAACTGTTGACCATTTTTAAAATGAATGTGTTTTTAATTTTGAATTTTAAGAATATCTTTGCTTACTACACATGAAATGCTTTCTCCTTTGTACTATAAACCTTTTCTCTTGGCCTGTGACTTAGCTTTTTGCTTTCTTGCATGTGGTGTGTGTGTACATGTGTATGTGTGTGTGTGGTGTATAAATGCATGTACTTGCCAATTTGTGTGTGTAGGATCCAGGAATTGACTTTAGATGTCTTCTTCTATTGTTCACAGCCTTATCCTTTGAGACAGTTTCTCACGGGACCTGGTGCTCATCATCTCAGCTAGACTGGTTGGCCAGCCAATTTTCAGGATCCACATGTCTCTCTCTCCCTCCCTCCCCAAAGCTGAGGTTATAAGCACACAGCATTTCTGGATTTTTACATGGATTTCTGGGATCTCGGGCCCTCATGCTAGGAAACAATCACTTTACTAACTGAACCATCTCTTCAGCCCACATCTTGACTTCAGTTTTGAAGAGTAAATGGGTGGTTTTAATTGTGATGAAATTAAACCTATAATTTCATAATGTTTTTTTTCAAAGATTGTGACTTTTAATTATGTGTATTATGTGGGAGGGGTGCACATGAGTGAGTATTGGTGCCTGTGGAGGACAGAAGATGTCGGATCCCTGAAACTGGAGTTAAAAACACTTGTATACTGGGAACCAAATTTCATTCTTTATAAGAACAGCAAGTACTCCAGCAAAGAATATACTTGGTTGTAAAAAGTGGTTTGGAACCCACCTTTTGCAGGTAGGAGACCCACAACAATCAACAGCTTCCTTTTTCCACTTAGAACAATGCCATTTGTGGTGTGAGGGGACAACTGGCGGTGCTTACAGGTTTGAAGAGAGCTGAACTCAATTTATTAAATGGGTGATGATGCCCAAGCAGCAGCTGAACTAGTACTTGCTGAAAGAATTCCCAAGGACAAAGCAATAAACAGCACTGGCCCTACTTGCCTTGTCTGATTAATGAAGTAATAGGTCTGAAAACAGGACTTTTTTGAGTCACTGTGGAAAAAAGGAATTAATCCTATTACTGAAAGCCTAGGTCTGTAGGTGCACAGCTCCTGGGTGAAACTGTGCATTGAGATGATACCAATGTGTACATGGAATAGTCTGCCTTTCTGTGGCCAATGAGACTAAAGACCAAGATAACTAGCCATGAAGGACATGAAAATTCTAGAGCTCCTTGGAAACCAGTGGGCTGCAGCTGCTACATGACAATAGATAAGGAATACTTCTGGATCCGGGGGGGGGGGCTCACTGGAAACATCTGACTGCTGCTAAACTGGGAATTGTCTTAGTGGGGATGTAATCCAAGTATATAAAGAGATACCACGCCCTCTTTCCTCTCAGGAGCTACCTAGAAGAAGACAGACCCAGACCTAACTATCCAGGATACCATCTCTCTCTCTCTCATTCCCTTTCCCACTTTTATCTTTTAATAAAATATAGAGATGGATAGGATGAATTGGAAGGGGGCAGTCCTTGCAGCCTAGAGAAAAGCACTAGCTATCCACTAATAGCTATTTCTGCTATATACCATAGTATAGCTTCTCCAACCTTAGTCCTCAAATCTTAGACTGTCAAATAAAAAATAAATGTGCTGGGCAGTGGTGGCCCACTCCTTCAATCCCAGCACTGGGGAGGCAGAGACAGGTGAACCTCTGAGTTGCAGAGCAAGTTCCAGGATAGCCAGAGCTACACAGAGAGACCCTATATTTTTTTTAAAAAATCATTTATTCTTATAGCCATAGTATTTTAGAGTCTCTGTTCACAACCCAATACATACTGTAATGGGCAACTTATTTCTGACATGGTCTCAGGTCTCAGTGTTCAAGGTCACTGGGGATTCAGTACTCTCCATTATTGATAGAATCTTCATAGTTATAAATATTTTTGCACAAATAAATACTGTAGCCAGTCCTCAGCTGCCGCAGGTGTGAATGAAAAGGGGTTGAGAGTCCATGAAAACATTGCTCTGAGGGAGATGCACAGTTAGCCAGATATGATCTCCTCCTCTCCATGTTTAGTTGAAGATGGGACTAACCAGATTCCTTCAAAACTAAATCTTGGCCAAGAGGAGGCAAACATGAGAAGCTTTCAGCTTGTAGTCTTGAAAGGGTTAGTGCCCTCTGCTTACTCCATTCACAGTTTAAGTACAGTGGGGGACTGACTATGCTAGTGAATAAAGGTAACACAGTAGAGCTAGCAGAAAAATAGCCTACTGTGAGAGAGAGGGAATTCTATCCTATGTAAAATACTTTTGATGGTACAGAGAAAGACCTCAATATAACAGTGTCTTAGTCCATTTCTTGTCACTACCAAAAAAAAATGAGTTTAGCTCAGTTTCTGAGGTTGAAAGTCCAACATCAGGGATATCCATCTGCTTGGCTTCTGGTGAGGGGTTCATGTTGGAATGCAGCATGATGGTGGGACCAAATGCAGGAGATTACTTGGTGAGGAAGTCAGAAAGCATCAAGCTTGCTGTATTAGGACAGGGCACTCTCATGGGAGCTAACCAGGGTCCTGAAAGAACTGTCCTAATCTAGCAATCTCTTGACCTAACTAACACCTGCTAGACCCTGCCTTTTAAAGGTGCTACCAACTCCTGCCACCCCCAAGGACCACACTGAAAACCAAACTTCTAGTATGCAGAACTATTGAGGGACATACTCAAATCCATACCTAAACTATAACAGACAACCCAACCAATCTAACTAATCGCGTTATATTGTCAAAATGTGAGATAGAAAAAAGAAAAACATGGCTTGGGAGTAGGAGAAGGTTTCAGCAGGGCCACTGACGGGGTGTGATTTGGACAAATTGATTTGCTTCTGTTTTTCTCAGTTTCTCCTTCTAAAATGCAGTCTAGACAGACAAGACCAAGACAAGAGCATGTCATGCCAAGCACAGGAATGCACAGGAAAATGAATAAGCAGAGTCTGCCAAAGGTGAGCAAATCCTCAGGAGCCATCTTTTTTAACATGCATTTTATAGGAAGAAATTAATGCTTTCCTCTCCTCTCCCTCCCCGCCCTTGGTGTTATTCTCCAAGACATTTGTGTTTTTGAATAAACCTTACACATTGAGTGCCAAAATTCCATCTGCATCCTCCTGCTGAGAAGTCATAATGCCATGTTGATGGCACCAGGCTCTGTTTCCATGGGGATGATTGTGTCAATGTAATTCTAGCATATGACTTCTGGGTATGTCTGAGAAGACGGGTGAAAGCATTGGAAAATCTTCAGATACACACATTTATTTTTTGATATTCCGATAACTGACAGCTACAAGAATGATGTTGCTGAAAATATCTAGAATCAGACAGATGCCAAAAATCCTGTGATCATCTTTCCACTGCATCAAAGGGCACTTACTCACTCAGACCTTCCTCTTTGAAGATTTTGTCTGCATCATTTTTTCGGTTTTGTTTGTTTCTAATGTAACATCATGTGCAGAAGGAGATGGCCAAGTCCTACTTGCTTCATGCCCCCATCTCCCATCTGGGTGGGACTGGGCTGCACAAACCTGAACAATGGAATCTTATTCAAATTAACTACTCAAATTCAGTTTTACACAGAAGCCATCACTTCCCCTCCATCTGCAAATTTGGAAACTGAAATGTAGTCTCCCCATGAAATTTCCAACAGAGGGAAAAATAGCACACATTTAAATGTGTGCTGTGGATGCTGCAAATTTGGTGAAAAATACCATTTTAAAGAATCTATTTGTTATCAACATAAAATCATGGTTTAAAATTTTTTCCTCATTATTAATTTGTGTTCACTATGTTAAAATAATAATAATAATGATAAAAACAACAAATCAAACACTGAAGCTAAAATAAAAGGTACCCTATAGAGCTAGGTCCTATAAAAACATCATTTTATTACAATTTTTTCTGATTTTTAAATATAGAAAGCATAAATACGAAGTTGAGCCCTAATACAGCACAGACTGAAATGCAAATGTGACTACAACATAACCCCTAACCTATGAGCTCTCACTGTCCTTCTCACTCTCTAGCAGTAAGTGTTGTCTACTTGCTGAGTTAAAGCAGGCTTTTAGATTGCTTCAATATGCAGACTACGTAGACATGATATTGAACTAGTTCCATACACAAATCCTCACTAGTTTTGCCACTCCCACCTCCTGCTTATTAGCAGCTTCCTCCTGTAATGTAAGTAAGACTACTCTGGCACCACCATGCTAGGAGGTCTGTAAGAAGAGGCTTCTGGTTGGGAAGTAAAGACATCAAACTGGAATGGGCACCAGCTAGGTATTTAGTCCCAACTCACACCGCTGTGGGCCAAAGACAAACCATCCGGGGAGCCCCTGGGCCCACTATTTACAGAAGCAGAAGGACTTGGCTGCTCTAAGCCCCTAAATAATAGGAGTATTTGTTACATTACCAATAACCAGTCCACACTATGACATTTTAAAATATGGAAACAAATTTAAAAGTTTTCATCTCTTAGATGTCCTCATGTTGTGTCTTTAGCGTATGCAGACTGACTCACCCCGGTATGTGTGTTTTAGCCTCTCCATTGCGCTATGCCAGGAATGAATGGTTCTTTGCATACATCCATCCACATCTGTCAGACTTGAAGGATGAGTTCTTACATTGGATGCTGAGACAAAAGAGAATTGAAGTTACTTTTGGTATCATCAACCTGATTATGTTTCAGAAATAACATATTTGCCTTCACCCCAGGACCTCAGGGGAGATTTTCCCCCACATTTTTATCAGCCTTTGCATCCTAGCCAAGCTGCCGTGGTTGGTGTAACTGAGTTTATATCACTCATTTCTTATAATGTTATTAAAAATTACTTTTATTATTTATAAACACTGGGCTACTGTCACATTCCTGAATATGAGCACTTACGAAGCCAAAGCAGGAAGATCATAAATTCCGAGACAAGCCTGGGCTATTTAGTGTAATCCTATCTCAAATAAAATAAAATCTCAAACCAACACAAAAATAAACAACAAAGAGTCATTTAAATCATACTTGCTTTAGAATAATGTTATAAATGCATATATTCTACATCTATATGTAATAAAAACCAAGGCAGCATATTATATATTACACAGGACATAATATAGAATAGTTTATGATCCAAAATATTACATTACATGTTATATTTTATTCATAAAAATACTTTGAACCTCAGGCGTTGGTGGTGCACGCCTTTAATCCCAGCACTCAGGAGGCAGAGGCAGGCTGATCTCTATGAGTTTGAGGCCAGTCTAGTCTACAGAGCTAGTTCCAGGACAGGCTCCAAAGCAATACAGAGAAACCTGATCTTGAAAAACAACAAACAAGCAAACAAAATACATTGAATCTAGTGCCTTGCTATTCACTAGCATGTCCTTGCCTTCTTAGTCCTTGATGTGCCTTGATTTGAGAAAAAGAAAAAGGGCTGTGTGTGATGGTGCACACCTTTAAAACTGGCATTTTGGAAGCAAAAGCAAGTGGATCTCTGTGAGTTCAAGGTCAGCCTGGTTTACAGAGCTAGTTTCAGGATAGCCAGGGCTAGGCAGAGAAACATTGCCTAGATAAACAAAACAAACAAACAAAAAAAAAAAAAAGAAAAAAAAAGAAAGAAAAGGGACATCCATTTCTGAAGAAAAACGTGGATTTGTGGTAGTCTGGTCCTATCCCCACCCCACCCCCATACTTGCCTTTCTGTGGCAGCAATCATGAAAACACATTAGTAGAGAAATTCCATAGCATACAAATGGAAGTTTTAGCCAGCTCAATGAGAACATTTGCCGAATAAGTCTCTCAGAGCCTCATAGTTCGCATGAGCAAGAAATGATTTTTTGATTAATATGGAGACACTGGGTAGTTTATAAATAGAGAAACCTCACTCAAGCCTTCCTAAGTTCTTCCCAATTGTGACCCTTTTCCATCTGAGAAATCTTTACATGACCCAGATAGACAAGTACACAAATATTTATTGATAATAAATCCCAAAGAAATTTGTTTTAAAACAATCATTTGGAATACACATCATTCTAGGTTTTATTAGAAACAAAAGCAAGTTAAATATCAACTGAACAGTGGAAGTTCTGGGAAGCTGAACAGCTTCAGGGTTTTCAGAGTTGATCAGTGTTTTGGGAAATGGCTGGGGACACTCATATAAATACACACTACAAAATGGCAGAAATATGTTTAGGCCATTTCAGACATTCTGATCTAACCTCAAGACAAAATTCATTTGATGATTTATTTTTTAACGGAGTTTAAGTAAGCAACTATACAGCAGTTGTTTTCAAATAAGCAGTCTAATGTGCTTTGGGCTGCTTTGGTACTTACATGCTGAGAAATGACAGTAGGGAAATATTAAAATCAGTCTTCCATAATTAAACTGTTAGGTGTCTGAAAGAGCAGAACAGTTGCGTGTACTGTAAAGTCACTGAAATCCCTAGCATACACTAATCTGGAAACTGAGCCAGATGTTTCCAGCTGTGTTCTTCCTCACAGAATGGCAGCAATGCCTGCAGGGTGTTCATGTTGTGTGTTCAGAACCCAGGCTACAGTGCAGTCAAGTGAGGTAAACACCCAGGTGCTTCCAGAAACATCCAGGATTCATAAGTGCTGGATTTATCATGACACCCAGCCATAGCTGTGTTCTGGGACAGTGCAATGCGTATGCGGACACAGACAAGCCTTTTCCAGTTGGAACTTGCTGCTCATCTTGTGGGTTTGTAGCTTGGGTCCACCAGCACCTGTGCGGTCATCAATGCTAATGATGTGGCTGCCTTCAGAGAAAACTGGTCCCAGCTTCCTGCTCTGTAGTGAGATATCTACACCACCCACACCTGTTGCACTGACCACAAGTGCGGACATGATGGGTTAGGCGGGTGGATGTCTCACTACAATGCTCATCCTGCCATTCGTTTAGAAATGTGTATATGCAGTTTGATTTTATTTTGTTTTATAAAAACAAACAGACTGTTTTAAATCTTAATGTCTTACTTATAGTAAGTGGCAGACAAAGCCACCCACTGGTAGCCCCAAATCATTCATTTTACTAATGACTCAATGGAACATTGTATATACGTGCTCTTGATGGATACCCACTGTGATCCAGTTTTGTGCCATTAGACACAGCACAGCAATAAACACTTTATTGTGTCGATATATCTATTTTGACTTCCATTGGCATTCTCAGTAGGGACCTAGTAAGGTTAAATGATACATACTATGTGATTTTATTTTTCGAAGATGTTAGATTACTTCTGCCACGGACCATGACACAAAACACTTCCATCAGGATCTGCCTGTGTGTTGTATCCTTAGGGTCCTTGGAGTACAAAGTGCTATAGCTTTTCCTAATAAGTGTAAACTGGGATGTTACTGCCCATTGACCCCGAATCCTGCCTTTACCTATCTTTTCATATACCTTAAGCCATCTGAGAGACTTCTTTAGCTAGTTCTTAAACAGTTTGGGATATTTTTTCTGTCAGTTTGGACAAGTATTTTGAACATACAGACTACTTAACCCTATGTGTCTTTATACTACAGGATTTTTTTTCTTGATGTTCTTGCCTTTTAATTTTAATTGCCTTCTTCTAAAAAGGTTATCATATCTTTCACATCCCCCAACACACTGGAGATTGAGCCTAAAGCTCTGTAAATGCCCAGCAAGCACTCTACCCCTAAACTACATCCCCATGCCTCCTTTTTACTTCTTATTTTAAGATAAGTTATCATGAAGTTTCCCCAGCAGGCCTTGAACTCACAAGTAGTTGGAATTACAATCATAACATTGTATACTCATTTTAAATAAGAATTTTCCCCTGATCCTTTAATTGCAAGATTTTCTTGAGTTGTTTTTTTTTTTTTTTTTTTTCAAACTTGAGCATTTTGGTAATATGAAATTTACTTGTCCTTTTTAAAATTAAGGTATTATTTATGTAAAATAAAACATACTTGTTTTAAGTATACTGTGTGATAAGTTGTGTAAGGTCAAGTAACCATAGTCAGTACGGAACAACTCCAAATCAAATGTTTCCCTGACTTCATATCCCCAACACTCAACCCAGGTGATATTTGCTCTGTATACTGCTACTATGGTTTTGCCATTTCTAGAATTTCATGTAAATAAGTCACTCAGTATGGTTGTGCATGTTGGATTTTTCACTTATAATGTTTTTGAGACTCAAACATGTTGCAGAATGCAATTGCATTCTTTGTTTCTTGATGTCTAGAATTCTATAGAACATATAAACCACAATTAGCCAATTACAAAATATCCCACTATAAAATTTGTGTGTATGTCTTTGTGGATATACATTTATTTCTCTTGAGTAGATACCTAGGAATGGAATTTCTGGATCTCATGACAAAAAAAAATCATTACTATCTTTTTTTTTTTACTATTCTTTTAAAATTAATTTATTGTTTGACAATGTCATGAGCATATAATAAAATAACAGTAGTAAATTATCCTCAGTCTTTATAGTGTCCTCAGCTGTGGGCCTTTGATCAGGTCCACAGTATTGAACACAAACTCCACTATAAATGCACCCAACCAGAAAACAGCTGGTTATCCCTATAACAGTCATGTCACTATTACATCAACAAGCACTTCTTAATTGGCAGGTTGGCAATATACTATGCAAGGTCTAAAGCTGAGGAACTCATTAGTAACTTCTTCATATTCTGCAACCAAGTTATATTGGTAGAACAGAGTCTTGCTATACAGTTCTGGTTGCTAACCAACATCAAAGGCCACAACCTTGTAGTTTGTGGGGCTTTGAAGCCTTCCCATCCAATGACTCCTATAAAAGTGTCCCACACCTGGCACCGGGATTCTGTTTAATAGCAGATGGCTTCTGGTATTATCCACCCAAGCATGTTCAAGGTTGCTTGTTATTTTTATTAGCTTATAAAGCAATGGGTTTTATGTGGCTTCTTTATACATTCCTCCTGCACCCAGTCTTCTCCTCTACCCCTGTTTAAACCATGCCCCCCAAGTGTTTCCATCCTCTATTCTCACAGCACAAACATGTTCTATGAGCTCCATACTCATGAGGACCTCTGGCACCTCCTTTCTCTCTTTTAGGTCTCCACAGCCATTCCAGTTAAACAAAAAAAATCCAAAAATTCAAAACTACATTCACATATGAAAGGGCATACAGTGTTTTACTTTCTGAGACAGACCTACCTCATTCAGGGTAAGTTTTTATAGTTCCACCAATTCCACTGCAAATTTAATTGTTTCATTTTTCTTTAGGACTGAATAAAACTACATTATGTATATGTACCAGGTTTGCATTGTCTACTCATGTGTAGATAGGCTTGCTCAATTCCCCAGCTATTATGAATAGAATGGTGATGAACAAGGATGTGCGACCTCTCTCCAGTTGGACAGTTTTTTGAGCATCATCAATGGTGTTGGTTATTGTCAGTACTTAGCAATGAAACAGGATGTAGGTTTTAACTGCTGTGTCTGTAATGAATAGTGATGTGAAGAATTCTTTCGTGTGCTTTTTTACTATTTTTGCACATCTTTATTTGTACAATATGTATTTACAAATCTGACTCATTTTACAAAGAGTTGCCTTCAATTTTTGTTAATTATTTTATTTTTCTGTCATAGTTCTTTGTGTTTTCCAAGTTCAATTTTATTATCTGATGCATGCTTTCCAAAACTTTTCTCCTACTCTACAGATTGCTTTTTTATTCACCTGCATGTTTCTAAAATTCAAAGGCATTTAACCTGAACAGGATCTCTGTTTTTCATTTAATTTACATTTTATACTTTTTGTATGCTATTCACAAGATTTCCATCTATGTCTTTCTCCAGAAGTTTTATAATTTAAATTCTTACATTGAGATTCACTTGGAGTTAATTTTGTGTAGTGTGGGCAAGGGTGTTGGTTCATATTTTTATATGTGAATATATAATTGCTCCACCAACATTTGAAAAAATAATCCCTTCTTAACTATCTTGACACTGAACTGACCACACAAACAAATGTGAACTATCCTGAACTTCATCCCATTCTGTTGGTTATATGACCATCTTTATGACAGTCTTGGCTGCCATAGTTTTATAGCAAGTCTTTAAATCAGTATGAGTGTTCCAAGATTACTCTTGCTTTTCAGTGAATAGGTCTATTATTTTTCAACATTAGGTTTGAATACTGCTTAATACCTATTTAAAATCCCATTAGTTTCCAAAAGATGGAAACTGAGTTCACAGAGTGCCTGGGTGGGAGAGCTCAGCACTAGAGGCTTGTGCTAGTGAATCAGGAGAGACAGGGAACAGATTGTCCTTCTTGCTTGCAACGACTAACAATTGGACAAAGCATTATGGGAGAGTCTCAAGATGTTGGTCGCTAGGTTAGATCCCAATTGGACAAAGCATTATGGGAGAGTCTCAAGATGTTGGTCGCTAGGTTAGATCCGACAAAGCATTATGGGAGATTATCAAGATGTTGGTCACTAGGTTAGATCAGACAGAGCATTATGGAAGAGTCTGAAGATACTGGTCGCTAGGTTAGAGATAGTGATCCCTGGAAGACAGGCTACAAGTAGGAGGAGCTGTAGAGAACCTGGGTATGGTCTGGAGGGAACTTCCCACCGGACACACAGTGGCAGCCCAGGAAGGGTACAAGTTGGAACGGACGGACGTGAGTGAGGGTTTGGAATCACCCGGCAGGATGCTAAAGGGGAGAGAGCTGTGAGCAAGGGAGTCCTGAGCACTGCCAACACTGTTCAGCACATGGTGTGAGAGCCAGCAAATGACTGAAGAAGAGACGCACAGAGGGGTGGAATAATGCCTCTTCTCGCTATCTGGAGTGGACAATCCTCAGAATCCTGAGGAGTTAGAGACCATTCGAAAGGGTTTTGCCTTGTAGGGGAGAAAAATCTTCCCTAAACAGATGTTACTCTGTTTCTTCTGCTATCAAACCTTAAAACAGACCTGACAGGATCAAATTGTTTGGAACTGCACCCCCAAGTGTGGCTGAAGTATATGTGAAAATGTAATAATGTAAAGGACCCACAAAGGAAAATTTGACAAATCTTGGCAAATATGCAAAAATTGTGAAGTGAGCAAAGTAGGACACATTCGTACAGCCCATAATGAGAAAAGTCAATCAAACTGACCCAGAAATGACACTAACAATAAAGCTATGGAACAAAAGCATCATGATTGCAAGAAGATTGAACATAATGTGGTACATGGGCAGTATTTAAAAATAAAACATACAGGGCCAGCAAGACAGCTCAGCAGGTAAAGGTACTTTTCCCCAAGCCTGGTGACCTGAATTCCATCCCTGGAATTCACATGATAGAGAAAGTGAACTGAATCCCACCCACAAGCTATGCTCTAATTTCCAAATATGAACCGTGACACAAACACACCCCCCAAACACCAAATAAATGCAAGTGAATGAGACATGTAAGTGAAGGTGTTTGCCTTCCCAATCTTTATTTCTCAGTTTTATCACTCAAGTTTATCACTTCCAACTTCTTAATTTTCTTCTGCCACATCTGTTTAGATTTTAAATCTAATCGTTATGTAAATATCTTATTTTTCAATCATAGAAAATTCTTATTTTTATGGTGATATTTCCTTGTCTGTCTCAGACTTTGATTCATTGACAATCCATTTTGTCATTGGAAACAAAATTGTTACCATAGAATAGTCACTGTTTCTTGAGCATGTGATCTGATTTCTTAGTTCTTTTGTGGTTGTTTGGGAGTTATTTGATTGTTTTTTAATAAAGGTTTTCCTATAATGGCCAGGCTGATAAAATGAATATGATGAATACTCTATTGAGACCAAACTGTTCTTGAATTTATGATCTTTTGTGTTCAGATTCCAAGTGCTACCCTCGTAGACCTACATCACCACATTCAGCCATTTTCTTAGTTCATTGTGTGTTAGATAATCTTGGATAGAATCCAGAAGTTATAGTAACAATTCTATCATGGAAGCTATAGTAATAACTGTAGTAATAACTGTAGATTCTGCTAAACAGCAGAAGTTTTTCTCTTTGTTCTTGCAGATCTTTTTTTTTTTTCTTCATTTAAACTCTAATTGCCTTTTCTAGACAAGCAGCCTTAGTTTCACAAGGCCCAAATCTCAGGTTAGTTTCCATTGGTGCTGCTTTGAGTCTTCTGCATACTCACAGTTTGGAAGCCAAGTATGGCCATACAGAACCCCTCCCGCATCTTCCTCAGTGTGTGTAGTAGTCCAAATTCAATTTTCTTGTTCCCTAGGCCAGAAGGAAGGCAGATTTGGCCACGTGCCCTGCTCTTGTAGAACTTCTCATTTCCCTTCCTGCAAGTAAGTGCTGCTTCCTGCTGGAGTCTCTCTGATTCTCTGCTGCCTCAAGCTTGAAGGTCTTGTATTTGTTTTCTACAGCAGAAGTCAGGGCCTTTGTCTGTTTTCTGTTGAAAACTCCCTGAGGCTAGCTACTTTGTAAAGAAAAGAGATTTACTTAACTCAGTAGGAGGATCATTAGTCCTATGGATTTCCCAGCCCTCTGGTTGTGTCACAATGTGGAATCTGGCATCATTACAGAAGGGCTTGTATATAGAGATCAGACACCAAGAGCGGAAGCCAGAGCATTTCAGGGATCAAGCTCCCTCTTTTTACAACCCTCTTTTTTGGAGATTACCTGGGGTCTCAGAATAACTATAATACCTTTTAAGAGTAGTGCCTCCACCACGTATTATCTTTCACCAAAGCCCATGTCTTAAAGGTCTCACCTCCTCCCAGTATGATCCAGTACAGTCTAGACTTCCAGGATATGAAACACTGGAGGACACACATAAGCCACAGTCACATGCTTTCTAACATGTCGCTATCCCATTATAACAAGAAATTTGGATAGTATGTGAGAAACTTATTTTTGAAAGAAGTATAAGAATTGATATAGCACCAGGCAGTGGTGCTACATGCCTTTAATCCAGCACTCAGGAGGCAGAGGCAGGTGGATCTCTATGAGTTTAAGATCTACAAAGCTACACAGAGAAACCCTGTCTTGAAAAATAAATTGATATGGCTATATATACAATTGTTCCAGCCCATTTATTAAATCAGCCATCATCTGTAACCATTTTTGTCCTATGTCATGTTTTCAAACACACACACACACACACACATATAAATATATATATATATATATATACATATATGTATATGTATATATATATATATATACACACACACACTTTGAAGTCTCTTTTCTATTTCTCTGGTCTTCAAGTATGGCACTGTGGCACTGATTTACACTGATTTCACTTCATAACATTTAGTTATTTATTTGTGTGTGTGTGTCTTAGTGTGTGTGTCTTAGTGTGTATTTATGTATGTGTTCATTCATATATGTTCCACGGTGCTCATGGGAAGTTCAGAGGTCAACCTGAAAGAATCATTCTCTCTTTCTACCATATGAGCTCTGTAGGTGAAACTTAGGTCATCAGGACTGGAGGCAAGTGCCTTTACCTAGTGAGGCATCTGGTCTACCTATACAAATATGATCTTAAAAGAAAAAATTCTCCATCATCATTATTCTTTGTAGTTTTCTAGATTATTCCTAGAGACTTACTCTTTAACATATATTCAGAAATTCTTTTTGTGGTTTCACAAAGTATCTGTATTTAGAAATTGCATAATATCCATATATTCATTTAGAAAGATATGTCTTAAAATGAGTTCCCATTTAAGGATGAGTTTCTCTGAAAGGTATTTCTAATGTAATTGCCATCAAATAGCTCTTGTCGCTTTAAATGTTTATTTTATTCTAAACACTGCATAACTTGCTTTTTATAAATAATGTCTACATATTTTGATGGACTGATTTCTAGAATAGTGTTATTCATTTTTCTATACCTCTCCAAATTTTCATTTTCTTTAAAAAAATTAATTCTTTCTAACTTTTTGATTCTCTAAGTTTACAAATAATCTTCAGCTTTACAATTGTTAATTTTTCTGTCAATATTTACATAGTTTATTGCATGCTTTGGATTATTGCCACCTCTCTCTCTCTCTCTCTCTCTCTCTCTCTCTCTCTCTCTCTCATTTTAAGAGAGCCACTTAAAAAACACTGGCTTCAAATATGCTGTGTAGTCAAAGATGGCCTTGAACTCTACCTCCCAAGTACAGGGATTACAGATGTGTGCCAACAAGCCCAGTTTTTATGCTCACTTTTTACAATTAATTTTTATTTAAATTAAAAACAATCTTATTTTACATACCAATCCCAGTTCCCAGTTTCCTCTCCCTCACATCCTCCCATGAACCCCCCATCTCCCCATCCTACCCCACCCCCCATCCACTCCTCAGGGAGGGTGAGGCCTCCCATGGGGAATCATCAAAATCTTTCATATCATTTGGAGCATGACCTAGGCCCTCCCCCCATGTATCTAGGCTGAGAGAGTATCCCTCCATGGGGAATAGGTTCCCAAAGCCCATTTGTGTTCTAGGGATAAATACTGGTTCCACTGCCAGAGGCCCCATAGACTGTTCAAGCCCTCCAACTAACACCCACATTCAGGGGGGCTTATGTGGGTTCCCCAGCTGTCAGTTTGGAGTCTTTGAACTTCTACTTGCTGAGGTCAGCTGTATCTGTGGGTTTCCCCAGCATGGTTCTGACCCCTTTGCTCATCACTCCTCCCTCTCTACAACTGGATTCCAGGAGTTTGGTTCAGTGTTTAGCTGTGAATCTCTACTTCTGCTCCATCAGCTACTGGATGAAGGTTCTATGATGGTATTTAAGGTAGTCATCAATCTCCCCTATTTTCTTAGATTCTTAGTTGGGGTCATCCTTGTGGATTCCTGAGATTTTCCCTAGTGCCAGGTTTTATACTCACTTTTGAAGACTCAATATTAAACACTGGCTGTACTGGCTCTCTATCTATCATTAGATTGACTGAAATTTTTTTATTTGCTGTTTAAATTCATTTTTGCTGTTTGCACCTTTGAGCTATTATTTACTATCACAACTCTATTTCCTCTTACTGCTATTTTATTCACAATTTTACCAGCTACTAAATTTTATCAAATATTTTTTCTACTGTTATGACTCTCTATTTCATTATTGTTATAAATTACACTGATAGACAACAACATCGATCTTTAATGCCTTGAATAAATCATAGTTATTACTTTGATATAAAATTCAAAACATATTGGCAAATCTAAAAATGCTTCTATTCATAAGTAACATTTGTTTAAAGCAAATTTTATGCAAAGCTATCATGAACCAGTATTAAAATTGCACTGACTTTATAAAGTAAATGTGAAGGTTTGAGTTTTCCATGGTCTAACAAGAACCATCCTAATTTATCCTTGGGGCTAGAAAGATAGCTCTTACAGTTACAATTTGGATACCAGCATTCACTCAACATGATAGGCATCTTGTCCATGCTCTAGCTCCTGATTCAGGAGGGGCAGACACAAAAGGATCACTGAAATGTGCTGGCTTCGAGACAAGCTGAGAATATGTGAGCTCCAGGCTCAGAAAGAGACTCCTCCTCCAAGGAATAGGGATAAAAGACTTCCTCTGGTCACTGCACAGACAGACCTGTGCACCCCCACACACATACAAGTGCAGCTCACATGTGGATACATACACACAAAATGTTAAATAATTTTTAAGAGAATAATTTATTCTCTAGGGAGTAAATTCAACCATACTGTGTTTACCAGGACAGAATTTAAATAAAATTTTAGATTCTCCTACAATCTTTGTTCAGGCAACTATTCCAGCCCCTGAGTTATATTTAGTATTTTATTTTTCTAAAAATTCTCTATTTCCTTAAGGCTCTAAATCTGAATGCCATGGAGTTACACACAATTCTTATTTGTTATTTTTCAAATGGATATAGCCATTTGCTCATGCCAAATATTGCCTATTTTTGTTCTTTATTGCCTTAATTAGGCTTGAAAGCTACAGCGTTTTTCAAAGGATCCAATTTCTGCAATTATCTTTTTTCACTTTCCATTTCACTATTTCAACTTTCATCTTATTAATTCCCTCTTCTTAGTTACTTAGTTTATGTGGTTACTTTTCTTAATTTTAAATGCTGAGTGCTTTGCTTTTGAAGTGTTTCTGACTTTTTTCTTTAAGAATTAAAGATTTTTTTTTTCATGGCTAACTTCAGTTTTTAAGGAAAACATAGGAAAACAATGTCCTTTATACTTGAATGACATAAACATTTATTTGTAGGTACTAGATCAATCAAACACATGTGATCAAATTCCTTCTCGCCTTCCTTCCTTCCTCCCTCCCTTCCTTCCTTCCTTCTTTCTTTCTCCAACTTAAAGAGCACCAGGTAGTCGACCATGAGTGATTTGAGAAGCAAACTAAATAAACTAATGCAGGATTATTCTAACCTGGATCTGGAGTGACTCCTGGAAGATGACAGGACCACTAGGCCCAGGGGAGGAAGTGAGGTCACTGGTGTCTGTCCTTGAAGGGGACGTTGGAACCCTAGGCCCCTTCTTTCTCTTCCTTTCTGAATGTTGTGAGCTGGAAAACCTCTGCCACTTAGAAGGATTGTGAATGCTGCCAGAGGCCATGGACTGTTGTGGAATATTCCTTTGCACTGTGTGAAGGTGTGTCATTGTGATTGGATTAATAGAATGCTAAATGGTCAGTGGCTAGTCAGGAGGTAGAACTGGGCCTTCTGGACTAAGAGAGGTCTAGGAAGAAGAAGGGAGGAGTCACCAGCAGGACACAGAGGATACAAGACCTGTGGGAGGAGTTGTAAAAGCCAAAAGCCATGTGGCAACATATGAATGAATAGAAATATGTTAATTTAAGTTAAAAGAGCTGGTGGAACAAGCCTAAGCTATAGGCTGAGCTTTCATAATTAATAATAAGTCTCCATGTCCTTTTTTATGAGCTGGCAGCCCAAAGAAAAATCCATCTACAATGAACTAGAACATTTGAAACCAGGAGCCAGAAGAATTTTTCTTTCTTTTAAGTTGTTTATTTGTCACAGTGAAGCTGCCTAATACAAGGCTACAACCCAAATATAAAATAGAGCCATAAACTCATGTTTGTACAAAAATCCTTGGATTAAAATGGGATGAAATTGATAAATCTTTTTCCATACAAAATTCCAAATAATTTACACAGCAACTCCACCCAAAATGATGTGACCCTAACTTCACACTTCTCAAGAGTAGCAATGTCTTGTGACTTCTTCCCTCCAAGTAGGACAGGAAGGAAGGGACACAGAGTAACTTCCAGTAGGTGACACAAGTGCTACTTCACCTACGGATTGAGATGAATGTCTGTGGGAAGCCCCAGCGATGTTTTTGTAATAGGAAAGTCATTCCATTTCTGCAGTGCCCTTCCCTAGAATATGCTTCGGTCAAATCCTTGGTGACAGCTTAGTAAAGGGACCCCAGAATATTTAACAATAAAAGGTGTCAAGTTTGACACATCAACAAAAACATCAGATTGAGGACCCCCCAAAAATTGTCTCTCCAAAGAAGTAATGGGGAAGAAATGTTTAAAGTCAGCTCTTCCAGAACTCTGGGTGTTAACTTAGGGGCCATAGAAATTTTGGGAGAATTTAGCAAAAACAATCAACAAACCTGAATTTAGTAAGATCAAACCACCTTGTGAATTCAGTTACTCTTTCCCATTCCCACATCCCTCAGCACTCTGGAAGTCCCATGAAGTAATAGTAGCGTTCCATATGTAAGAAGGCACAGAATGGAGCTAAACCCTCTTTCCAAGAATCATTGTCAAAGAGAAGTCATTATTTGACTATTTTGGTGGCTCTTTGGCATGCATTTGTATAACTTCATTAGAATCATATCCATGTAAAATCTATTCTCTGCAATGTGTCTGTCAAATAATTTAAAATCTTGAATGCTTTAGGCTATGAATAACATTTGGAATGAATAATAGACTAACCAAAAATTTAAAACAAAAAGTTGAAACATCTCTATAAGGCTAAGAGGCTATAATTCAGGCAGGAATAAGCCTTTGCATGAGCTCAAGAAAGCTAAGAGGGGTTAGGGAATTGGCTCAGTAGTTAAGAGCAGTTGCTGTTCTTGCAGAGGACCAGGTTCAGTTCCTAGAACCCAGGCAGGGACTGACAACCATCAGTAACTGCAGTCCCAAGGAATCCAATGCCCTTTCTAGTCTCTGTGGATGATAGGCATGCATCTGATGTACATACATATTCGTGCACATAGATATTTGTTTTTTAAAACATGGTATATGCAGTAGAAATAAGAGATCATCAGATGCAAATTCTCCTTTATCGGTAATTACAGTAAATATAAATGTAATAAAGGTAGAAACCAACATAAGGGGTTAAAAATATAATTCAACCAGTTGCTACACAAAATTCACTTTACATTCAAAGACATGAATGTTTTGAGAGATATAGAGAGGTATGTAGAGTTAGCATCTCTAATCTAAAATCTGAAACCAAAATGTTACAAAATAAAAATTCTCCAGACAAACATGATACCACAAGTACAAGATCCTCCCCCCAACCTCAAAGCAGGGATACACAAAAACATACTAAAAATGAACTTCATGGATATGTGTGAGTTATATATGCAACACTGAAGGAGCAGGCATGAATTTGTCATGTCTAAGTTTGAACAACATCCCAAAGATACTTTAGTCTATAGATACAAATACCACTAACTCTGAAACACTCTGCACCTAAGTCTACTCAGTCTCCTGAAAACAATACTCAAGAAAGAGCCTGATAGAAGGCAAATTGGAACTTAAGAAAAATTCTGTTGGTGACGAATGAAGTATTTTGTAATATTAAGAGTAAATTTACCAACAAGATAAAATTATCATGACCTCCACATAACCAACAACAGAACTCCAAAATACAAGAAACAAAACAAAACAAAAAAACATACAAGAAACAACAAACAAAAAAAGACAATTGAGGAATAAATAGGTAAAGGTATCAATATACCATCTTCAATAACATACAAAAAAAAACTAAACAAAAGACACACAAGGAGATACAATAAACCAGTTCAACTCAACAAGGATCTACATAGTATACCCCCTCCCCCAATGAGAGTAGGACACGCATACCTCTGTAGTGGGCATGGAACATTCTTTGGGATAGAGTCAACAAGGCTTTGTAAATTTGAAAAGCCTGACTCCATACAAATTATTCTTACATATTGTGGAATGAAAATAAAAATAAATAGGTGAAGGAAACTTGATAGATTGTGTGAACTTGTGTGAAATGACCATCATGTTACAAAATCAAGGGGAAAATACTTGTAATTGAATGAATTCACAATGTACAAATAACAATAAATGTCAACCTCTAGAATCTGAAAAATAAAATTAGGGTTAAGGAGATGGTTTACTCAAATTGTCTGTCACACAAGAAGGCAGACCTGAGTTTGAATCTCTAGAACTTACATAAAACAAAACAAACAAACAACTGGGTACAATACCAGGTACCTGTTACCCTAAGATGGATAGAGGGGAAGTGGGGTTAGGATGATCCATATGCACATTGGCCAACCAGTCAGGCTGACTGAATGATCTTCAGGTTCAATGAGAGATTCTGTCTCAAAAACAAGGATGTAAAGAGATCAAGGAAAGATGCTTGACACCAACCTCTGGCCTGCATGTGCTTGTGCACACACATCCATGCACACACATCTGCATGCATCCACACTAATAAACAAGTACACACAACATGTACAACCTACACACTATATGTACCAACACATACAAAAAAAATCTATAATCTAACTTTCCCCCTCAAAATTAGAATGAAGATAGAAAATTAAAAGCAACAACCAGGAGGAAAGAAATAATAAATACTAAAATTAATTAAGAATAGAAAAACAATAGAGAAAGTCAAGGTAAAAGTTAATTCTTTGAAAAATTCTAGTTAGATTGACTAAGAAAAAGAGAGAATTCAAACTACTAAAGTGAGAAATTAAAAAGATAACCCTATTTTTTAAAAAGACTTGTAAAAGAGATTGAAAAGGATTGATGGACGGGCACCAGCACACAATAAATTATATAATGTGTCTCCAGAAAGGGACAAACTAGTAAAAAAGAGAGAAAAACTATGAATAGGCATATAAGAATGTGTTTTGAGTTACAAATAAAAATCACACACATACACACACACATAGAGAGGAGTGTGTGTGTGTGTGTCATTGGTAGTAATTCTACTATCTACTAAATGCATAATTGAATTCACACCACATTCTCAAGCGTAAATAAAACCTCTAGAGCATTCCTCCAAGTACAAGGAAATCTCACAAAACAAGAGCGAATATTAGAGACAAAATAAGAGCAGGGTGTAGAATGCTGAATTCTGGGCACGAAACACCTGCACAAGATTGAGACCACTAATTCTGAATAATGGAGGAGGGACCACCCACTAATTTTCAGTGGTATAGGCACTAATAAGGTTCCCAAACTCCTGTAAACAAGTCTTTATGGATGCTCATTGTAAACAACTGTAATGAAACTCATTAGGCCACCAGAGGGAGTGGTGGGGGTGGATAGAGAGGGATTGATTGACTGGGTGCCAGCATTCCCGAGGTAAAGGCCCACAGATCTCTATGAGTTTGAGGCCAGCCTGGTCTACACAGCAAGTTCCAGGACAGACTCTAAAGCTGCACAGAGAAACCCTCTCTCAAACTGGGGGGGGGGGGGGGGAATTGATTAGGAAGAGGTAGAGGACCAACAGGAATAGGAAAGGGACAGGAAAGAATAGCGGAGGCAAATGTGATGGAGATGCATTATTTACATGTTCAAGGATGTCATAATGAAACACTTGTATGCAGTTAATAAAGAACACATAAAAAAAAAAGTCAAATTCACTCAATCTATTATAAATTTACTCCCGCAAAAGAGCAGGGAAGATTTATTGCCCTTATGCAAAAGTCAAGCAAAGGCTTAAGAAAATCACACAGAAATATAGCAAAATTTTTAACAAAATACTGAAAATTGAATCCTATGGCATACAAAAATGTCACGGCCAAGTTGGGTTTATCTCAGATACCCAAAGTTGGCTTAGCAATGGATAATTAATCAATGTAATAAACTATATGTAATATGTCATATAATTATAAATGTAGACCACACGATTACCCCCAGTAGAAGCAAAAAAAAATTTTTTTTTTCAAAAACTCAATACTCTTTCAGAGTAAATTAGGAATAGAGGGACTTTCCCTAAATCTAATAAAGGGCATTTTGAAAAACCACAAGCAATAAAAGACTGAAAGATTTCCCCAAAGATCAGGAGCAAGACATCAATGCCCATTTTCACATTTGCCACACAATATTGTTCCAGAAGTTCTAGTGAAAGACCCACGGAGGGCGTGGACCCTCACACCCCGACTCAGGAAAGGCGCCCCCCAAAATCACTCACTAGAAGCGGTCTTGATGCAAAAGCATGAGGTCTTTTATATTCCAGTGCACTGGGGTCCACAGCCATATTCCATGTGGGGTAGAGGACTGGGAACCCTGGGTACATGGTTCAGACATCTTTTATAGGGTTACAACAAAGCCCGTGCATCACAAACCAATCATCTCATAGCATCCAGTGTGGACCAATCAATTTGAACTATCCAAGCCTTCGAGTAGCCCAGGAAGTCTGCTTTCACTAGGGCTTCTGGGTAGTGTGGCACAGCTCATTTCCTGTTCTCATTCACTCACAGGTGCTGTCTGTAAACCACCCTGTCTTAAACAGTCAAGAATGACCTTTTGCCTACTCGCTGCTAGGGGGCAGAGTCTAGGGAGAATTAGGCTAAATTTTTCCATCCTTACGTTAGTTGGGTAACTAGTCTAGGAAAAGAAATCCATCCCAATTGCAAAAGAAGTCAAACTAAATAATCAATGTATAATCAAAACTATTAGTAAGTTGAACAGAGTTGCAAGATATAAAGTCATGCAAAAATTCAAGGTGCCACACACACAAGGCTTGTGTGCTAAAGCCTGATCCCAGCTGGGGGTGATATTGTAAGGGATTAGAATGCACTCATTGATGAGCTAATAGATGAATGGGTTATTTGGAGGTAGGGCCTAGTTGGAGGAAGTGGGTCGCTGGGGGAATAACTTTGAAGAATACACCTTACACTTCTCTCTCCCTCCCTCCTTCTATATCCTGCCCACTATGAAGTGAGCTATCTTGCTCCAACACATACTGTCCACTGTGATGTTCTAGCTCCACATGGGTCCAGGAGCAACCAAGTTTAGTATATGGACTGTTAAGCTTTCTGATGATTTTCAGGGTCACCAAAAACAAGGAAAATATGAGAAACTGCTTCAGAGAAGAGGAGCCTAAGGAGACATGATGTCTGAATGTAACGTGGTTCCTTGGAAGGGATCCTGAAATAGAAAAGAACATTAGGTAGAAATGAATAACTAAATGAATAACATTTAGTCAGTCCATTAATTATAACAAATGTGCCACAGTGTTGTATTGTAGGATATTAATAGGAAAAAATGATATAAGGCGCATAGGAATTCTATACAATCTGTAAAATTTTTTTCTTTTATCTCTATTCTAAAAATGTGGATGTGAGCTGGAGAGATGACTCAGTGGTCAAACACACTTGTTACTATTACAGAAGCCCTTGGTTTGGTTGACTGACAACCAGCTATAATTTCAGTTCTGGGGGATCCAATGCTCTCTTTTGATCTCCATGCATATCAGGCTATGTGATACACAGACATATATGCAGGTAAGGCATTCATGCACATAAAAGAATAAATTAATATATCTTTTCAAAAAATAAAAATAAAAGAAAATTATAGTATCCAATCATGTTTTAGGTTTACTTTCCATTGCTGTGACAAAACACTGTTCCCAAAAACAGTTTGGAGAGGAAAGGTTTTGTTGCAGTCTGCAGATTTAGTTCATCATTAAGGGAAGTCAGAGAAAGCACTCAAGGCAGGAACCTGGAGGCAGGAACTGAAGCAGAGGCCATGGAGGAATGCTGCCTACTAGCTTGCTCCCCATGGATTGCTCAGTTTTCTTTCTTTTTTCCCCCAACATAATCTTTACTGATTCTTTGGTAACTTCACATCATACACACATATCACATTCGCTTCCCAGTCCTTCCCTGCCATCACCCACTTCTACCATTGTGACCTCCCACACACAAAAATGAAGTTCAGTTTGTGTTATCTATATACTATCAGTGGCCTGCCCCTTAAATAGAACTCAGTCCTTCCCCCTCCCTCACCACCGCACCCCTGCTGGAAGTCATCTATTGTGGAGAGAAACTTCACCATCCTGTGACAGTTTTTAAGTGTTCTCTTCAATGGCTTCCCTTTTAGGCTATTACTATTTTGTGGGGAAAGGTGTATTGGAGTGGAAGTAGAGGTTATCACAGAAACTGTCCATGTCCCTTTTTCTCAACTTTGCATCTGCAGTCATTGATATCACCTGTCAAAATAGCTTAATTGCTCATTAAGGTCTGCAGGAGCATGAATCATGAACTTACACATGGTTTCTGTTGGCAGCACAATCTACAAACAGGGCTCCTGAATGTTGTAGAGCCACAGGCCCAGAAAAGGCCCTAAGATCATCTGGGATCACATACATCAACATGGATTCAGGCCACTGCATAGAATATGGTCATCAGCACAGACTTTGGTGGCAATATGACCCATGGACATGAACAGACCTGGCCACAGTAAGATCACAGGCCCAGACATGGCCCTTATCATCATCATGGATTGAATCTAGACATCACCATGGCCCCAGGTGGCAGTGCAGGCCACCCACATCAACATGGCCCCCAGTGGTAGCAAGTCCCACAAACATCAACATGGCTTCAGATTACAGCATAGACCCCAGACATCCACTGGCCTTCAGTGGTAGCACAGACCACGGACATCAACACAGACCTGGTTGCAGAAAGTCCATGACTCCAGACATGGCCCTCTGCAGTAGAACACATTTGAACATCACCGTGGCTTTAGGTGGCAGCACAGGCCACTAAGATCAGTATGGCTGCTGATGGCAGCACAGCCCATGAATATCAACATGGCTTCAGGGTTCAGCACAGACCATGGTCATCCAATGTTGTAGTATGGGTATGGACATCACCTCAGACCTGGCTGCAGTAAGGTCATGGCTTGCTGTAGATGAAAATTTCTGTTCTGCCTGGTCCCGTAGCTGATTAGCCCCAAATAAACACACAGAGACATATTAATTATTAAACTGTTGGCCATTGGCTCAGGTTTCTTACTGTTTAGCTCCCTCTTTAATTATTAACCCATAACTACTAATCTATGTATTCCTACATGATTTTATCTTACCAGAGAATTTCTGACATCCTATCTTCCTGGTAGCTACACATCATCTCTCTCTGGCAGTTTCTCTCTACCTTCCTCTTACTTGACTTCTTCTGGTCTGGTCACCCCACCTATACTTCTGCCTGGCTACTGGACAATCAATGTTTTATTCATCAGCCAATATGAGAAACATATACACAGAAGGACATCCTCTATCAGCTTGCTTTCTTATACCATCCACCACGATGACCTGCCCAGGGATGGCACCATTCCCAGTGATCTGAACACTCCTACATCAATCCTTAATCAAGAAAATGCTTCCCATAGCCTTGTCTACATGTAGGCAATCTGATGGAGGCATTTTCTCAAGGGAGGTTCCTTTTTCCAAATAACTCTAGCTTGTGCCAAGTTAACAACAAACAACAATAACCAAAGTCAACCAGATTGTTTATTGTTTATTTTTGTTATTTGAGACATAGTCCATGTAACCCATGCTACCCTCAAACTCGTAATTCTCCTGCCCTCAGCCTCTTGAGGGCTGAGAGCGCTGGGATTAAAGGTGTATACACAACCACACTCAATTCTGAAAAGTGATTGAGATGTTCACTGGTTAGTTTTGTGCCAGTAGTCAGTCGTGTCAAAGGAGAATCAGGTGGCAACTGAAGTTCTAGCCTACCAGGAGGAAGCTCTCAGATGGGCCAATTTTGTTTAGGCAAGGCCTTGTGAGGAGATCTCCACTGCCTGTAATATAGTGTGTTTATTTCTTGGAAACACCCCATTCTACTGAGCATTTTTATCAGTGGATTGTCAAGAAGATGACAATCCTGTATTGTCTAAATTGATAATAATAGTGCTAGCCTATACAGAATTTTGATGAATAAAATAAATACAAGGACATGTTTCACAGCCAGGGCCTATGAGTTTCAACTAGGGAGCTACATAGATTGTACCTCAAGTTAATGATTAAGACAAAATAATTGAGTCCCAGTAGCCCAGCTACTCTAAATTCTTTTTTTACTCCGTTTTTTTTTATTATTTTTTATTTTTATTTTACATATCAATTCCAGGTCCCTCTCCCTCACTCCCTTCCTTCCTCCCTCCTTCCCTTCCTCTTTCCATCTCTCTAACCCTCTCATGCCTCCTGACCACCCTCCCATTCCATCCCCCCCCCAATCCATATGTAGGGTGATCCTTCCAGGAGGAGTCATCTAAATCTGTCAAGTCATTTGGAGTAGGGACTAGGCCTTCTCTCCTATCTCTAGGTTAAGGGAGTATCCCTCCATGGAGGATGTGCCCCCAAAGTCCTTTTGTGCACCAGGAATACATCCTGGTTCCACTGTCCGAGGTCCTTTAGACTGCTTAGGCCTTCTAGTTGAGACCCATGTTCAGGGGTTCTGAATCAGTCCCATGCTGGATTCCAGGTATCAGTCTGGGGGCCCATTAGCTCCTCCTTGTTCAGGCTAGCTGGCTCTATGTGTTTCTGTAGCCTGGTCTTGTCCTCCCTCTCTGCATCTAAATTCCAGTTCTGCTCAGTGTTTAGTGTGGGTGTTTGCTTCTGTTTCCATCAGCTACTAGATGAGGGCTCCATGATGGTGGATAAGTTAGTCATCGATCTCATCAGGGAAGGGCATGTAAGGTAACCTTTCCACTGTTGCTCAAATTGTTAGTTGGGGTCAATCTTGTAGGTCTCTGGACATTTCCCTAGAGTCAGTTTTCTCTTCAAACCTATAATGGCTCCCTCTTTTATGGTCCCCCCTCTTTTTTCCCTCTATTCCTCCCCAACTCAATCTTCCTAGTCCCATGTGCTTTCCTCTCCTCCCCTTCTCTTTTTCCTAGTTCCCTCTCCACTCACTGCCTCCCCCACTCCCTGTATGCTCAGGAGATCTTGTCCCTTTCCCATTCTGGGAGGGACCTTATATGAATCTCTTAGAATCTTCCTTGTATCCTAGTTTCTTTGGTGATATGAATTATAGGCTGGTGACCCTTTGCTCTATATCTAAAATCCATATATGAGTACATACCATGTTCCTCTTTTTGTGACTGGGTTACCTCATTCAGGATAGTTTCTTCAAGTGCCATCCACTTGCCTGCGAATTTCAAGATTCTATTGTTTTTTTTCCCCACAGAGTAGTATTCCATTGTGTAAATGTGCCATGCCACATCTTCTTTATCCATTCTTCAGTTGAGGGGCATCTAGATTGCTTTTAGGTTCTTGCTATTACAAATAATGCTGCTATGAACATAGTTGAGTACATGTCTTTGTTACATGGATGTGGATCATTTGGGGATTGCCAGGTGCTGTGGTAGACTGATTTCCATTTTCCCGAGGAACTGCTATACTGATCTCCAAAATGGCTGTATGAGTTTGCACTCCCACCAGCAGTGGAGGAGTGTTCCCTTCTCTCCACATCCTCTCCAGCATAAGTTGTCACTGGTGTTTCTAATTTTAGCCATTCTGGCAGGAGTAAGATGGTATCTCAAAGTTGTTTTGATTTGCATTTCCCTGATAGCTAAGGATGTTGAGCACTTTCTTAAGTGTCTTTCAGCCCTTTTGATTTCCTCTATTGAGAGTTCTCTATTCAGTTCTGTGTCCCATTTTTTAATAGGGTTATTTGGTGTTTTTTTTGACTAGTTTCTTGAGTTCTTTGTATATTTTGGAGATCAGCCCTCTGTTAGATGTAGGACTGGAGAAGATCTTTTCCCAGTCTGTGGGCTGCTGTTTGGTCTTGTCCACTGTGTCCTTTGCCTTACAGAAGCTTCTAAGTTTGAAGAGGTCCCATTTATTAATTGTTTCTCTCAGTGTCTGTGCTCCTGGAGTTATGTTCAGGAAGCGGTCTCCTGTACCAATTTGTTCAAGGGTACCTCTTCTAAGAGGTTCAGTGTGGGTGTATTTATGTTCAGGTCTTTGATCCATTTGGACTTGAGTTTTGTGTCTTCTAACCTTAATGTTGGAAGATGTGTTCACAGGTTTGGGAGTGCATCACAGCAGAAACATATCTTTGAAAATAATGATGTTAGACTAAGATGTTTTTGTTAGTTTTGAGGTTGAAAAAAAAACCAAGAAGGCAATCTAAAGTTTTAGAAAGGTACATAGTTGAATTCGGAACTCATTAATGTCAGGGAATAAAAACAAAGCATCTCAATTATTGTTGGCTGGCATACCTTTCTTGCTAGGTTTGGTTGATGATGAAAGGTGATGATTAATTCCCTATACCCTTTTCTGCCCTCAATCTACTGATACAAAACACTATTAATGAGTGGATATGTAACCTACAGATTTAAAGTAGAGCTGACTGATTCTTTTTCATATACAAAAGTTTAGGTTTGTGATTATTTTAAGATTCCTTATAAGATCACTTTTCAAGATAAGTAATAAAGCAAATGACCCTTTCTTTGTAACTGCAAAAGGCAGCCTGCCAGTAAGAGACCTGACAAGAATACCTTGCTTGCCCACACAGTTAATCTGTAACAAGTTGCTTGATTATGAATGTGTGTAGGTTCTTGGGATAATTTGTTTTTCACCTATAATATGCAAAATGTTTAATCATGTAAGGGAGATGAAAAATATGTTTTTACCTGTATTCATTATAGTTATTCACTTGAAAAACAGAACATAACCACATTGTAATTTCTATATTGCCTGAAAAACTTTGTTGGGATATGTAAGCTGTAGAAAAATTATACACTAGAAAGAACACATAGAAAGAACATGCAAGAACAGAGAATAAAGAAGGAAGCCATCAAGAGAGTGTGTATTTCTTTTCCTAAACCTCCTTCAGATAGAAAAGTCTAGGATAAGCCGACTCCATGGATTCCTGTGCTACTGGATGTTTTGATCAATTTCGTGTGTTCAGCTTTCCGGGCTATGATTCACATAGATGCAGTTTGCTTTATCTATGTGTTATAGTTTTTATTGTTTCTTCTTTATCCTGCTTAGTGTTCTTGTCTTAAACTGCACACTGTTAAAGATAAATCTGAGGTGAGTTAAACTAAAGAATGACTAAGGAAGAAAGTCTTTGAGCAGCATTCCTAAAGGAAGTTGATTCATAATGTTCCAACCTACCATATGTACAGATTCTATTTATAGCCAATGGAAGGAAGTGACATACAGAAATATCAGATTGGCTACATTTGATATTTGCCTTCTGTGGTCATAATGTGGTGTGCTGGACAGTTTTGTGTCAGCTTGACACAAGCTATTGTCATCTGAGAGGAAGGAACACCAATTGAGGAAATGTATCCATAAGATCAGGCTGCAGGCAAGATTGTGAGGCATTTCCTTAATTAGAGATTGATGGGGAGAGTTCAACCCATTATGGATGGTTCCATCCTTGGACCACCCATACTTTAAATGACATCATAGAGCCTTCATCCAGTAGCTGATGGAAACAGAAGCAGAAGCAAAGATTCACAGTCAAGCACTGAGCTTAACTCCTGGAATCCAGTTGTAGAGAGGGAAGAATGATGAGCAAAGGGGTCAAGACCATGCTGGGAAAATCTACAGAAACAGCTGACTTGAACAAATGGGAGCTCACAGACCCTAGTCTGACAGCTAAGGAACCAGCATAGGACTGATCCAGGCCCTCTGAACGTGGGTGTCAGTTGGGAGACCTGGACAGGCTATGGGGCCTCTGGCAGTGGAACCAGTATTTATCCCTAGTACACGACTCAAACCCAAGAGTCTCATTCCCAGTGTATGGCAGACCCTCAGGGAAGACCTCTCTTCACTGTCTTTCCCCACCCCAAGGAGATGAAATAAGCACATTCTCGATAAGCACTCTGTTCTCTCCTCTCCTGTGGATCCCCCTCAGACAATGGGAGCTGACACTTAGGAATGGTGATAGGCTAGGTGTCTGAGGGGGATCCACAGGAGAGGGTCTGCCATACACTGGGAATGAGAGGTTAATTAAATGCTAACATTTTCCAAGTGAAAAAAAAAGAAGAAGAAGACGTGTATAAAGATACATGCACCAACCAGAACACCAAATAGATGAGACCAGGAAAAAAAAACTCTTTGACACATGATAATCAAAACATTAAATGTACAGAAAAAAGACAAATAACATAAAAAGACAGACCTATTAGTATTGCATCCTATTAATGGTGACTCTAAAAGCCAGAGGCCATAGACAGTTGTGCTACAAACTATAAGAAACCACAGATGCCACCCCAGACTACTATACCCAGCAAAACTTAGAATCACCATAGATGAAGAAAGATATTCCACAATAAATCCAAATTTACATCCAGTTCTAGAAGGAAAACTCCAACCTAAAGAAGTTAACTACACCTATGAAAAAACCAGGGAATAAATAATCTCACAACAGTAAAATCAAAAGAAGGGATGATCACACACACACACACACACACACACACACACACACACACACCACCATCAACAAAATAACAGGAATCAACAACCATTTGTCATTGATATCTGCTAATATTAATGGTCTCAATTTCACAATACAAAGACACAGACTAATAGAATGAATACAAAATGGGATCCATCATTCTGCTGCATACAAGAAACACACTTTACTATTAAGGACAGACATTATCTCAGGGTAAAGGGTTGGAAAAATATTTCAAGAAAATGGACCTAATAATCAAGCTGGCAGAGCCATTTTTAATATCTAATAAAGTAGACTTTGAACCAAAACTAATCAAAAGAGATAGGAAATGACACTACATACTCATCAAAGGGAAAAGCCACCAAGATGATATTTTAATTATTAACATCTAGGCCCCAAATACCAGGGCACCCAAGTTTGCAAAAGAAATACTACTACAGCTACAGTGAACCCCACACACTGATAGTGGGAGACTTTAATATTCTGCTCTCACCAATGGACAGATCATCCAGACAAAAACAAAGCAGAGAAATACTGGACCAAACAGGTGTTAATATCAAACGGAGCTAGTAGATATTTACAGAACATTTTACTCAAACATAAAAGAATATAGCTTCTTCTCAGCACCTCATAGAACTTTCTCCAAAATTGACCACATAATTGGACAAATAAAATCCTGACAGGCACAAGAAAATTGAAATAACCCCCTGCATCCTGTCAACGACAATAGAAGCAACAGAAAATCTACAAATTCATAGAAATTGAACAACTACCTACTGAATAAAAAATGGATCATGATAGAAATAAAGAAAATAAAGACTATGTAGAATTCAATGAAAATGAACACATAAGCACAAGCAAACTTATGGGACAAAATGAAAGCAGTGCTAAAAGGCAAGTTCATCACTCTAAGCACCCACATTAAAAAAAAAAGAACTGGAGAGATCAAATACTAGCAACTTAATAGCACATATGAAAACTTTAGAACAAAAAAAAAAAAGTAATTACACCCAAGAGGAGTAAAGAGCAAGAAACAATCAAACTCAGGGCTGAAATCAATAAGATAGAAACAAAGAGAACAATACAAAGAATTAATGAAACAAAGAGTTGTTTCTTCAAGAAAGACAAACCCTTATCCAAACTAACTAAAAGATAGAGAAAGAATATCCAAATTAACAAAGTCAGAAACTAAAAAAGGAACATAGTAACAGATAACCAGGAAATCCAGAGGATTGAGTCAGGGTAGGAATAGAAGACAGGAGAGAGAGGGGGGGAGGGAGGGGGAGGGAGGGAGGGAGAGAGAGAGAGCTGAAGAGGGAGGGAGGAAGGGAGGGAGAGAACATAAAAGAGGGAGCCATTATTGGTTTGAAAAGAAAATTGAACCTAAAGAAAGGTCTAGAGACCTACAAGACTGCCGCTGACTAACAATTTGAGCAATCGTGGAAAGGCTACCATAAATGCCCTTCCTGGATAGTGAAATCAACAACTAACTTATCCACCATCATGGAGCCCTCATCTAGTACCTGTTGGAAACAGAAGCAAACACCCATACCTAAACACTGAGTCAAACTAGAATCCAGATGCAGAGGGAGAGGACAAGACCAGGTTGCAGAAACACATAGAGACAGCTGACCCGAACAAGGAGAAGCTAACGGGCCCCCAGACTGATAGCTGGGAATCCAGCATGGGACTGACTCAGACCCCCTGAACATGGGTCTCAGCCAGAAGGACCGAGCAGTCTAAGGGACCTCAGACAGTGGGACCAAGATGTATTCCTGGTGCACAAAAGGACCTTGTGGACACATCGCCCATGGAGGGATACTGCTTTAACCTACTTCAAATGACTTGACAGATTTACATGACCCCACCTGGATGGCATTGCCCTACATGTGGAATTGGGGTGGGGGGATGGAAGGGGAGGGTGGTCAGGGTGCATGTGAGAGGGCAGAGAGGGTAAGAGGGAGGAAGGGAGGGAGGGAGAGGGAATTGGGATGACATGTATAATAATAAATAAAATGAGATAAATGCTGCTGGATCAACCCAATTTATATATTTTTAAAATGTTTTGACTTCAATATTCAAGTTTAAGGACAAATTACTGGGGAAAAGGATTTCTATTTTTATTTCCACAGAAAAATGAAAAGCTGTGGACTCCTTCCAGACTAACATGGTTTGATCAAGCCAGACCCTCTGAAACAGAGCTCCTGGTGATCCAATATTCCAAACAGCTTGAACAAGACAGCCTTGCAGACTACAGCCAGGGTTTCTGCATCTTCTTAGGATCCCCATGACAACGCCCCCTAGCAGCAGGAAGCAGTTTGGAAAGAACAACACCCAAATTCCCAAATATTATTTATAAATGTTTGTTTTCATTTAAATGGGGTTGGCTATAAATTGTTAATTACCACAACCAATCTCTTTTTTAAAGGTAAAAAGGGGATTATGGTATAGATATGAATACTTTGTTTTGGAATGGATTTTCATTTATTGATAATATTTAAGGTCAATTTTGTGATATGTATATTTCTCCTCTTGTTTAGGTATTGTGTAGAAATGTAATGTATAATTCAATACAGATTATAGATAGTACCTATGATAGATCTTATAGTTAAGTTAGTTAAGATTTCTAGATATACAGATATGTATTTGAGATAAATAGGCATTCTTCAAAACTTTCAAAGACCTACAGAATATGGCATTTAAAATGATTTAGGGTTTTTCTTGACAGTGAGACATAAATGTTCCTGGCAACACCACCTGCATCAGAAAGGAAGATGGACATTGTAGAAATGCATTATGAAGTTTGCTTTCAATATGGCAAGACTAGCCATTTGGGCAAGATACTGCTCTTGTCTGGACTGTTTGACTTCATGATGCATAAACTGGACATGCAGGACCCACAGACTGCTGATTCAAGATGGACATTGCTACAGGGTTCCTGCTTCATGGAAGGTCTGCCAGACAGGACACAGAGAAAAGTGACTGACAACTGTCAATACAAGAAGACAGTTTAAAGTTTCCTGCTTTGCTGAGGAGTCTGCCAGACACACTATGGCCTATGGGCTGAAGATGAAACATTACAGAGGAACTTCAGGTGCCTGACCAGGTAGCGAGATGTCTCTGTCATTTCTAGAGTTTATACATTATCCTTCTGTGGTCTTTGAAGGAGTTAAGGACAGATAGTTATGGTTATAGTTTTCCTTAGTTAGGATTAAAGATAAATTACATATAAGACTTGTTTTCTACAAAATTAGAAAATTGAAAAGAAATGTATAATTCTCTTGATAGGTACCACTTACCAAAGTTAATCAGGGTCAGATGAGCAATTTAAATAGATCTAGAGACCCTAATGAAATAGAAGCAGTCATTAAAAGTCTCCCAAGCAAAAACAAAACAATAGGGCTAGATGATTTTTATCTACCAGACGTTCGAAGAAGAATTAACATCAACACTCCTCAAATCATTCCACAAAATAGAAACAGAAGAGACTTTGCCCACTTGATTGTATAGGGCCACAGTTACTCTGATACACAAACCACATAAAGTCCCAACAAAGAAAGAGAATTACAGATCAATTCCCTTCATGAACATACATGCAAAATACTCAATAAAATACTTGCAAACCAAATCCAAGAACATATCAAAAAGATCATCCACAATAATCATTTATTCTTCATCCAGAGATACAGGGATAGCTCAATATATAAAACCCAACAAATTTAATCCATCATATAAACAAACTGAAAGAAAAAGAACCATGTGATCATCTCATTAGATGCCAGAAAACTCTCGAATGCTCATGGATTGGTAGGGTTAACATAGTAAAACTGGCCATCCTACCAAAAGCAATCCACAGATTCAATGCAATTCCCATGAAAATTACAACACAATTCTTCATAGACCTTGAAAAAAAAAAACTCAGGATAGCTAAAACAACCCTGTACAATAAAGAACTGCTAGAGGTCTCACCATTCCTGATTTCAAGTTGTACTACTGAACTATTATAATAAAAACTGAAAGATATTGGCATAAAAAAAAAGACATGTTGATCAATGGAATTGAATTCAAGTCCCAGATATAAATCCACACACCTATGAACACCTGATTTTTTTTTTATAAAGAAGCCAGAAATACACACTGGATAAAAGACAGCATCTTCAACAGATGATGTTGGTTAAACTGGATGATTGCATGTAGAAGAATGAAGACAAATCCATACTTATTAGCTTGAACAAAACTCAAGTCAAATGGATCAAAGACCTCAACATAAAACAGATACAATGAACCAGATAGAAGAGAAAGTGGGGAATAGCCTTGAATGCATTGGCACAGGAGACAACTTACTGAATAGAATACCAATAGCAAAGGAACTGAGACCAACAGTTAATAAATGGGACCTTATGAAACTGAAAAGCTTCTCTAAGGCAAAAGACATCATCATTTAGACAAAGTGACAACCTTCAGAATGGGAAAAGATTTTTTTATTTACCAACTCTGCACCTGATAGAGGATTCATATCTAAAATATATAAAGAACTCAAGAAATTAGATATCAAAAAATTAAATAATACAATTTTAAAATGGGGCAAAGATCTAAACAGAGAATTCTCTGTAGAGGAAACTAAATGGCTAAAAACACTTAAAGAAATGTTCAACATCCCTAGTCATCATGGAAATGAAAATCAAAACTACTTTAAGATTCCAAGATACCCCTGTCAGAATGGCTAAGATCAACAACACAAATGACAGCTCATGCTGCTGTGAATGTGGAGTAAGGAAAACACTCATCCATTGCTGGTGGGAGTGCCAACTTGTACAGCCACTATGGAAATCAACATGGCAATTCCTCAAATAGTTAAGAATTGATCTACCTCGAGATCTAGCTATACTACTCTTGTGCATACTCCCAAAGGATGTTCCAGCCTACTACAAGGACACTTGCACAACCATGCCCATTGCTGCTCTATTCATAATAACCAGAAACTCCAAACAACCAGATGTCCCTTAATCAAAGAATGGGTAAAGAAAATGTGGTACATTTATACAGTAGACTATTACACAACTGTTTAAAAAAATGACATCATGAAATTTCTAGACAAATGGATGGAACTAGAAAAAAAATCATCCAGAGTGAGGTAATCCAGACCCAGAAAGATAAATACGGTATTATTCATTTATATGTGGATATTAGCGATTAAATAAATGATAACCAACCTATAATCCATAGACTCAGAGAGGTAAGGCACAAAGGCAGGGGCTGGGTGGGGGGGGCACATGGATCTCCCTGGGAGGGGGCAGAAAGAATACATTTTAGGGATGGACTGTGGGTGGGTTAGGATGTGAATGGGAGCATCAGGTGGTGGGGGAGTTAAATTTGAGGAGGAAATTTTGGGGAGAGACAGTTAAAATTGAGGAGCATTTTGAGGTGGTATAAAAACCTAGTGCAGTGGAAACTCCCACAAATACACGAAGGTGAGCTTAATGAGGTCTCCTAATAATGGGGGTGAGAGAGTCCCAGCTGGTCTTCTCTTGTCACCACACAAGTATTCCAGTACTGGGACTGGGTTGTATTCAATTGAGTTGTTGGTCAAGGGGGTCTCCTGGGAATCCCACAACAACCTAGGCTGTTGTTAAAATAAAGGTAACTCTCCACAAGCTGACTGTGGGACCCCATTGCTGAGGATAACATCTACACAACTCATTGAGCACAAAGAAGCCAAGCTGAAGCCTGCATGGGGCCTTCACCCCTAAGTTCTGGTGTCTTTGGTGCAGGAAGGTACTCTGAAGGCTACTAAAAGAGAAACATAAATACCAATCAGTCACAAAACCTTTGACCTCATAGCTCAGTAATGGAAAGCCAGAATGACTCAGTTGCCTTTTCTGTCACTTGACCGCTACAGAAGGGTGTTTCCCATCTCATTCCTTACTGGATTCCCAGGAAAAGGTGGAACTATTCTCCTCCAAAAGAAACTTGCAGTATGACAGGAGAAAGCAGAGGTTCTCAGATGTATCTTCCTGGATCAGTCAGAAAAATGTGCACAAAAACATAAGGACTCTGAAAACCTTAGCCAGAACAAGATTATTTCTTCCCCACACATGATATTCTCTCTCTTGACCTCACATTCTGGCACCACTTGCCTGGCTCTCAAGGACTCATTGTAATTTTAATGTAATCACACTTTCTCAGATCTCAAGGAAAAGCCCCTAGAGGATATTTTTAATTACAAGGTAGACTCAGCCTTTGGGCCTATGCAGTGTGAAACATCTTGGTCAAAGTCATACAAGTGAGTTCTGGTAGCAGGTGGGAGCTCTCAGTCTCTGGAAGGCACTTCAGTTCCTCTTATCCCCAGATGTGCTCTCACCTCATTGTTTGAATATGTAACATCTGCACTATTGTTCTCAATTGCATCCTTTGATAGGAAGCTGTATAAGCTGATCCCTTGCACAGTGTAGCTGTTGCATTAGGATTATCATTTCCATCAGAAAAAAAAAAAAAAGGCACACTCCAGGGTACCACATATTAAACATTTTATCTGCTCTGTTTAAAACAATCAGAGTTAAATGTTTTTACAGGTAACCCAAGATCTCATTACGGAGAGTAAATGTGCGCGTCTGCATGCTCCTCCTTGGCTTATTAACACTTAGTTCTTCTCTCCTTGTGTCATATTTTTTTCTTTTCTTTTCTTTTCTTTTTACTCACTGAAATACACCTGGAGCACCTCTATTTGATGGAGCAATGACTGTATGCGCAAACTCCAAATCCAAAGACAGTTCCTGTAAGAAATCTACTTAATACCACCTTCACAGCTTCACTCTCAACAGAAGATCCCTGCCCTGGGCTGTCAGATTTGTCTTTATGTAATTTCCCCGAGCTGCATTGCATTTTAAAGAGGGAAGAAATCAATGCATCTAGTCATTGCTACCCTTGCCCCAACCTGAAGTATTATAATTACTGAGATAGAATTGAGTCTGTAATCACTTTCTTATTCTATTTTATTTTATTCATATAATTATTTTTCCTGCATGCAAGCATAAGCACCATATATGTGTGTGATATTTGTGGAAGAGTTACAGATAGCTATGTAGTTCCACATAGGTGTTGGGAACTGAGCACGGTTACTCTGCAAGAACAACACATGCTCTGAGCTGCTGAGTCATCTCTCCTGGCCATACACTTTCTTTGAAGGTAACAGTGCCTCATGAGTCAAGAAGTTCAGGAAACCATCACTTCTCCTTACCTGTGGGGTTGGCTTGGATTCAATTACTATGCTTCTTAGACAAAGATTTTCAGCTCATCCTTAGTCTCCTTTGAACATTACATGGTAACCATGATACCCTCTGAAATTCATTAGCCTGTCTACCAGCCTAACCACTGTAGGAAATCAGGACAGAAACTCAAACAGGGCGGGATCCTGGAGGCAGGGGCTGATGCATATGCCATGGAGGGGAGTTGCTTACTGGCTTGCTCCCTGTTTTCTTATAGAACCCAGGGCTATCATCCCGGGTGGCACCATCTTCAATGGGCTAGGCCCATCAATCACTAATTAAGAAAATGCCCTTAAGGAGGCATTCTTTCAATGGAGGTTTCCTCCTTTCAAATGACCCTAGCTTGCATCAAGTTGACATAAAACTATCTAGGAACTCACCACTGCATACCTCTTCACCTCATTCTCCATAAGACATCTAGTTTTCACTCTCCACTTAGTCCCAGCCCAGCCTGAGAGCTCCACTATTGATCTTTGCTACTCAAGAAGGGCAAATGGTCTGCTCAGAATCTCAGGCACACATCAGACATAATGAACCAAGACCTACATTTCAACAAGGTCCCCAGATATTTTGTTCACATACTAAAAATGAAAAGGCATTGGGTTAGTTTATTGTTACAAATTTGCTTCCACATTGAAGTTACTTGAGGAGTTCTAAAAAATGCTAATGCCTGGGTCCTGTTCCCAGAGATTCTGAATATGTATTAAGTGCAGTCACTCTGCAGCCTGCCCCTCCCCCTGCCAAGTGTGTGCATGGAACATTAAGAACTACTGGTCTACCACAGAAACCACTTCTTTCTATTATCTCCCAGGCAAGACACCCAGCAGCTCACTCAGATCTCTACTGGTGGCTAACCAAGAGCTGCATCTGAAATGATCTCAGGCACCTGAAAATCCTACTCGCAAATGTAGCCACACCAGAAGACAGTGACAATATCAAAGTCACTCAAATTGAACTCTGAGGCAAAAAAAAAAAAAAAAAAAAAAAACACACAACAACAACATTAACAAAACAAAACAAAAAAAAAAAAAAAAAAAAAAAAAACACCTAATATCCAAATGCAGGAAAAATTATTGTTAAGAGTTCTGGTGCTCGGGCACATATATGGTACACATACATGAAAGTAAATTACACACATAAAAATAATCTAAATATTCTGGTGCTTGATTTTGTCTCTTTGATTAGGAACCCTGCACTGTAGAAGAGAAACATTTTATTTGTATCTGTGTAATAGGCAAAGTTCTCCCAGAATAATAAGCATTATTTAGGAAGAGGACAGCTAAGAGGGAGACAAAAGAGGATGATGGGAGTAAATGTGCTCATTATGCGATCATGACAAATCTTGTCAGATTTGTTCTCCTATAGGGCCATCTTGGTGCTCCTTTGTTAAGCCATGAAGCTAAGCAAAAATGGAGCAACTCAGTTGGAAGAGGTGCATATTCAGGGGACAAAACAGTGGCATTAGCTCTCTTCCACACTATCATTCCTCTTCTATTTCCAGCCATGGTATGAGCATCTTAACCTGAGTGCTGAATTTAAATGTGAATATTGTTTAAATTCTGAAAACACTTAGTAACATTGCTTATGCCTTAAGCATCTCCTAGATGCAATGTGTTAAAGAACTGGTCCCTGGTCTGGGGAAATATTTGGAAGTGTGGGAACTTTTGTGGGGACCCAGAGGAAGGGAATTACATCACTGGGAGTGTGACCCTGAAAAGATATTGGTACCCTGATGCCTTTCCCTTTCTTTTCTCACTTTCTGCCACTGTGAGATGAACAACTTTGCCCCACAATATGCTGCCACCACAATGTTCTGCCTCACCACAAGTCCACCCTGGTGGAGCCAATTGGACTGAAACCTTGATACCAGGAGCCAAAAAAAATTTCCTTCTTGTTAATTGTTTACCTCTGGTATTTTGTCACAGTGATGGAAAGTTAACATAGAGTACAGGAATTCCTTACCCAATAACTACTATAATTTTATATAATTTTGGAAGAGACAGGAATATTACATGTCCTAGGGTTTTCTGCAAACTTCTTAAGAATATTGAACTATTTTGGATGAAACTGTTTTAAGTAGTATTGGAATTTCTGATAATCACTTTAATATGTAGTTCAAATGAAAAAAGGAAACAAAAGCATGTCATCATTGGAAAGATAGGCCTGAGTCTTCCCTGTCAAATGATCTCCATAGAAGAGGAACGTGTTCTTCATACAGTTCCTGATCGAGATGAGATCAGAACTCTGAGAACTGTACTTCACATGGTCAATGGTCCAGAGCTGCTGGATTTGTTTTGCTATGAGCTTAATAATTAAAAGTAGGCCACAGAAAAGTCAAGAAACCATCAGAGAGACTGAGATACCATTCATTAGATAATTAGATACACTTTTAGATGTATGACCAGGCTGGATGACTATGTGTGTGCATGCACACACACACACACACACACACACACACACACACAGAGAGAGAGAGAGAGAGAGAGAGAGAGAGAGAGAGAGAGAGAGAGAGAGAGAGAGAGTTTCATTCGTCTCATTGAATTGTCCTTGTCTTTTGAAAACCTCTGGGAGACAGCACTGTAGTCATTGCCATTTCCTCATGTTACCAGTGAGACAAGAGCATCCCATACATGGGAATGAGAAAAAACCAGCACTAAAGTGCCACAAATATCAAGTGGCAGGTCCCTGTGGATAGCAGTTCTTTGAAAGCTCTGTATGAGATGCCATCTGGGTACACAGCTATCACAGTAGTAAAATAGTACTCTCTCTTACTCTGTCTGTGATTATATCTCAAAATTGTCTATGCTTCCAAGTTGTCTGAGCCTGTTTTTGAAAAAGTAAAGAAAACTTTATCTTTGCACAGTTGGTTTGCAATACAATTGCAATCTATTTCCCCAAATTCCAAGAAAAGTCTAAGTAATTTACATTTGAGCTAGGAATGTGTGAAGTTTTTAGGATGTTTTTCTTCGTGCTTCCTGAACTGTGCTCTCACTAATTGGATAGTGAAATTATGTTAGCTATGTGTTCAAGTAGGCACAAGCTAAGTGTGTTCAGAAAGCAGAGCTGGGAAAGCTGGAAGAAAGCCAGGCTGACTCAAAATTTATCAACAGATCTTTTAATTCCACACTGTGAGTATTCCTAACTTCCTAGAGTGCTGGTCACCGTCATTCAGTAAGACATAACCCACACAAGTGAGAGGAAGAGTGGTCATTGAAGCTCCCGTGGGGTTTAAATATAAATGCCACATTCTCATCCTAACAGAACAGGCCAGCCTGGAGATGGTAATTGTTTCTTGCATCTGATTAAAATGAGCCTCCCCTCCTAACTTTATTGAATAGGCCCCACTGTTTACCCATGCCTCAACCAACCTGAACCCTGTAACATGTGGCAACTAGCTGCCTCCATTAAAGTGTATCCGTCATGCAATTACACTGCAGGCTTTCTCATGCCTTTCTAGAAACCAGACCTGAGAAAAATCAAATGGAAAGGAGGATCTCAACAGGGATGGGCATGGTGGCATGTAGTTTAATCCTAGCAGTTGAGAGACAAAGCCTGGTAGATCTCCATGAGTTCAAAGCCAGCTTGGTCTACATAGCATGTTCTAGGCTATCTAGGACTATACCCTGAATAAAAAATAGACAGACAGACAGGTAGATAAAGGCTTGGGGAGCTGGCTCAGCAAGTAAAGCACGTGGCATGCAAATATGAAGTCCTGAGTTCAGATCCCCAGAATCCATATATAAGTGAAACCAGTGGTACAAGTCTATTGTCCCAGTGTCCCTGTGATAAGATGGGAGGCCAGGACAAGAGAATCCCTGAAGTTCACAGGCCAATGAAGGCAAATACATTACCCAAGATTGTATTTTAATTTCCACACTTGTGAGTGCCATGCTTGTGCTGTACTTGTACACACACACACACACACACACACACACACACACACACACACCATATACCATACACACAACAGAAGAAGAATGGTAGATTGAGAAAGGAAACCCAGATTCCATCCGCATCTCCCAAAAGACAGCAGGTGAGGTGTGTGGTTGTGTGTAGAGATCAGCTTGACAGTGCTTTCTAACTCTATAACCCTGACAAAGCTATTTGAACCAGGCTGAGTCACGATCTCTTCATCTCTAAGGTACAAATTAGATGCAGCAAGAATGCGTAGATAGTATGAGACACAATGAAAGTATCCATCCAGTGCTTTCAGTCATTTCTTACACTATTTTTTTTCTTTTCTTTTTTAAAATCTCCTTCTAGCCCCTTACTGAAGTATCCTGAGAACATTGGGCAAGTGATTTCAGACTATATCAGAACACTTTTCCATGGTGGTGATGTTAATTAAATTGGAATCAGCACCCAAACTCAACCAAGCAGGAGGGATCTGGTAGATAATCTGGTCTACAGAAGAAGAGCTGTGCTGTGTGTGGTAAAGCTGGAGCTGGAGGCAAATCGATGCCGAGTTAATAGAAGAGGAGAACCCTAATCAGCCACAGCTTTCATTTTGATTAAGACTGCTCTTTGCACTGCACCCTTGAACAAGATGAACCTTGAATGTGGGGTATGTTGTTAGAGACCCTGTTTCAATCTGCTGGCTCCTAGAGCCAGCCATCTGCCGCATCTGACTGGGGAGTAGAGATGAAATCCAATCGCTGCAAGCATCGCTTCCATGCTCCTGAGAAATCAGAAGACGGCAGGCCAGCCAGCCATTTACAGACAGACGGTTCTGTGTCTATGGAGTAGAAATGGACAGGGCTGCAGGAGTGGGGGAGTTATACTTCCAAGAAAGACAGCATCCCACAGCAAACTGCATAAAAGAAACCGCCATCCTATTATTTTGGTACATTGGTACATTGGTGCATTGTCAAAGCTCCCCAAACCGGAAGTGTGCACAGATTTCAATAAATAATTATATGGAGAGCAGCTAGGAGTACACAAAATGGCAAGTTTGTTGCCAAGAGGTAGCCAGTCTTTGGCAGTGTGACACAGCCAGTGTGGAATGAAATGGGGTCCCAGATAAAAAAGCTTCCACGGAGAGACAAAACCTTCTGTTCTATGCCGAAGTCCAATGGGACTAGTGGGGTTCAGGGAGACACTGGGCATGTTCTGAAAAGATGGTACTTTCTCAGGGTTGTTCTACATTCTATACTCTATTGGCATAGATGAAAAAACATTAAGAAGCAAGACCACCACATGCTCAGAGGAAGAGGAAGACAGTAGTACAGCTCCTGCCCCAAATACTGGATGCCAGGTTAGTGTCTGCTTAACCATCATGGACTTTAAGTTCATTTTCATCTGTCAGCTGTTGCATTGCAGCCATTTCACCCCTGGAAGGGTTCTGAGGGTGACATCCGGGGCCATTACTAACGGACATTGCTAGTGTGCTGGTGATCTTCATGGAGGCAGGAACAGAGGAACAAATAACCTCAAGCCCAAAAATTGAGAGTTGGGACATTCTCATCCACTCTATCTATTGTTTTATAAGACAGTCAGCCATGGCTTAGGAAGGTTAGCTGACTTTTGTTAGATTTGATTAAGCCAGGATGTTGTTTTTATATAAGGTATTATTCTATTACCAATAACAACTCAGGTTCAGATACTGGGGTGAAAACCTGACAGATCGGAAAAGCAGAAAAGGGGGACCAGCTGACTTTCCCTTTTTTACCCAGCAAGTACCCTTTCACCACAAGTTCCAGATCAAAGACAGCTCAAAATCTCTAAGTCCCTTCTTATTCCTTCCTACATATCTTCTCTCTGTGTATCCTGACTTTTCTATGGCTAATCTCAGTCAGTTAATCACTGGCTCTGCCCCCTGATTCAATATTAACTTTATTAACACAGTTTCAGGTAGTCACAGTGCGATCAAATATCCCAAAACACCAGGTCTGCATAGACTTAGCGGAATCAGTTATTTTACAGTTAGGAAGCTATTTGCTGGAGTGTGCCCATGCAAGCTGTCTCCTTTAAGCTGGAGTTGTGGAAAACAGGACTGATTTCCTTATGATTGTAACAGCTCACAAGAATCTCTCAAAGTCCTTCCAACCCAAACCTCCAAGGGTTGAAAGGATAATGTCAATTAGCAGGTGGCCCTGGTCTGCACCACAACTGAAGGTAGGAAGGCAAGTCCTTGGAGAATTCAGTTGAACTAAAACTTTATTTCAATTTGGCTTCAGTCAGAGCAGTAAGAATTTCAGATGTGGAAAGGGTACTACTGGGCAGATAGACATGGGCTTCGGAACACCACCAGAAGGATGAGAGGGAAGAGGTGGCCAAAGGGGGGCAGTTTGGTCAGTGCCACTGTCGTGAGCATTACCTCATAATAAAGACATTGAGCTAAGTACCACTTTCCCTGTTTTATAGAGAGGTACGAAGGCAGCGTCAAAGAAAAAGTCAGTGCAATGTGTCTATCTATTGCTCCCTGTCCCTTTCCCTAATTCAGCTAGAAATAGGTAAATACATGTGAAAAGTATAATGTGCTCATTAAAACAGTTGTTTCTATAAGTCTAAGCTGTTGTATGGGAAAACGAAACATAACTTCTGCATCTGTAGTGTCCACCATCTCCACATGCTCAAAAATAATGTTCTGCCACTAAAGCACCTCTGCTCAGCCTCTGGGCCAGATGGACAGCCTGACCCCACCCCCTCCTTTCCACAGCCAGCCAGCCAGCATGACCTCCTCACCCCACCCCTCCCCTCCACAGCAGAGAGCCAGTGAGTACTGAGTACAACTTTCTTTAAGACATGGTTTAAGGAGTCTGACTTCATTTTGTAAACAGTGGGGAACCAAGAACTTTTCTGGTCAGAAGAGGAACTCAGGCTGGAGAAATGGCTCAGCAGCCAACAGCATATACCGTTCTTTCAGAGGACCCAAGTTCAGTTCCCAGTATCTACATCGAGTAGTTCAAAACCACCGGTTACTCCAGTGCCAGAGGGATTTTACACTTTTGGCCTTCACAGGCACCCACACTCATGTGCGTATACCCATACATACATACACATAGTTAAAAATAAAATAAATATTTCAAAAAGAAGAGGAAGAATTCGGATGGATATAATGCTGGAATGGTGGGAGCTAGAGTAGAAAGAGAAAACCCAGCTTGAAAAGCTTGTGGGAAGATGTCCTTGTGAAGAGAGATTGGAAAAGTGGAAGGAGAAGGGGAAACCTGGTCAGCTGATACAACCTAGAATTAGCTGGGAAGAGATCTCAACTAAAGAATTGCCTGGATCAGATTCGCCTGTGTGCATGTCTGTGGGGGATTATTCTGGTTGCTAATTGATGTGGAAGGGCCTCGCTTACTGTAGGCAGCACTGTTCCCTGGAGAGGGGGTCCTGAACTGTGTAAAATGGTAGCTGAACATAAGCCCACCTGCCAGCCAGCAAACAGCATCCTCTACGCTTCCAGCCACGTTACTTTGGCTGTGAAGTTAGATCATTTGTGAGAGGTGGTGCTGTGCGGAGTAGCAAGCAGGCTGTCTTCCAGTCCCTTCCTTTACTTCCATCGGTGACTGTGTAACCTGAAACTGTAAGCCAAATAAACCCCTTCTCCTCCCTAAAGATACTTTTGTTCATGGTATTTTATGGCAGCAACAGCAGGATAGGCCCTATGTTTCGATGGTTGATCTCTCTGTATATGGAACCATTAGCAATATGCATGAATTTAGCAAAACTCCAGAGAGCATGGCTTCAAGATGAAAAGACTGCTGTGGTGTAAAATGGACACCAGTATCTGGGGACAAAATTGTTCTGGGTGTACTAGTTTGCTTCTTTGTGGCTGTGATAGACACCATGACCAAAAGCAACCTAAGGAGGAAAGGGTTGTTTCGATATTTCACAGTTTAAAGTCCATTGCTAAGGGAAGGGAAGATGGGAGCAGGAGGCAGGAACTGCTGCTTACTGGGGTGCTCTCTATGGCTAGCTCAGTTCCATTTCTTATGTAATCCACAATCACCTGCAGACATCTTCTCAGCTGAGATTCCCTCTTCCCAGTTGACCCCAGATTTTGTCAGTTTGACAAAACAACAAAACAAAACAAAAAAAAAAAAAAACAAACCAAAACCAAAACAAACAAACAAAACTAACCAGCACACTGGCAATAGAGGTACTAGAAGCTCTCAAACCCTAGCAAGTGTCTCTTACTTTCCTCAGAGGGAACCTTTATCAATTATATCAATCAAAGCCTCCATCGCTTTTCCCTGGTGACAAAATCCTAATTCAGAGGTGTTTGCCTTCAAAGCTACCTTGCTGGCTCCCTGAAAAGATGGCAGAATGGTATCTTGCTCCTATGGGGTCATCATGAAAGCCCTTTATGATTAACATTTTATAAATGTGTAGAATAGACTTTCAAATTGTCAGCCCTATTATCTAGCCCTAGGACTCACTCAAAGCTAACCCTGTGTCCTGTTTTCTCCACATACTACACAAATAAGAGCTTTTAAAGATGTTTCCTCTTCCTGCCCCCATTATTATCACCTTAGCTCCAGCTGTCAAAATGTTACTGAAGAAAAGCACGCTATAATTCATTAGCAGCTGGGCAGGGATGCTGCTGGGAGCCAGCCACAAGGAAGCAAATAAAACATTGAGATTCATCATAAAGTTGCACCTCTCTTGTGCACCGCAACCCAGACACTGACCCTGAATTGCGAAGCACGTAAAGGCTTGAGTCTGCACATCACAGGGAAATAGCATGATGGATGCTGTTATTTTTAAGTGTTGAATTTTTCATTTCTCCCCTGTAAAAAGAGTGATACATTTTAGAAATGATCTGATTTTTTATCTATAATCAGCAGAAAACAAAACATAATTTAGTTTACTTTGGGTAAATGGTATTTGGACCAGATTCCCAAAGTAGATAATGTGGCTAATGGGCAATTCCCTGCCTCTGAGGACTTTGACAAGTGTTGTAGAAGAGCTTTGCCTGGCATTTGAAAATGTCTCTTGAAACCATTAGAGACCTGCCCGTGTCCTGACAGGAGAGCCAGGAAGAAAGGAGAGGCATTTTAGAGGCGACTAGGCAGCTCTGGGAGCTTGCTAGTCTGGGGCAGTAGTTTTAAAGGCAGAGAGCTAACTCTGCAAATGTGGTCAAATAATTTTAATTAAGGCCAGAGAACCTCTTCATTAAGAGGAAATAGAACTTGGGTTCAGAAATCCAATATAAGTTGCTCCAACAAAATCGAAAGGGTGAAGGTCACTTGCTAAATATAGAACTGAAAGGATGGATGATTCGGGGTACCTTTTCTTACAGCTTGTCTCAAATGAAAAGTCAAGGAGCTAAATGGGAACACAAGGGGCATTTTTCTAAGAAACAGTGAGTCTGGAACTTGGTTCAAATGCTGCACAAATTCCTAGTGTCCTTGGGCTGAGATGGAACTGTCCCTCTGTCTCAGAGCCCTGGATTATCCTCTAAGTTCTTTTTGTACTCTAATGCATTTACTCCTCTCACAGACAGTTAAAATCCTCCAAACATTTCCACCTGCTCTTTCTGCTAAGAGCCAGACCACAGGAAAAGCCTGCATAATTCCTGCCTAACCCTCTGAACACATACCCCCTAATCTCTTTGTTTACTCCACTTTAGTATCCCTGGCTCCTTTCTGTTCATGAACACAATAAACCTGTTCCTACCTGGGGAACTTCGAAATAAAATCCTGTCTTTCTGGAATGATTGAAATTTTCTCAGAACATGACTAAGCTCTTCCCACTATTCAGTTCAAATATGTCCTGCTCATAGATTTCTTGGTCATTTCTTGCCCTGCGCATAGACTTCCTGACCATTTCTTGTCCCTCCAAGATGTTCTAATCAGTCCTCTGCTGTTGTTTTTATTCTCAATCTCTGTCGTTATTTTGTTTCTTTAATTGTCTCTTGTTCTTTCTTCATAGTAGAGTTTAGTTCACCAATAAGAGAGGCCATGCCTATCCACCACTAGACCCTTTATACCTATAACAGGGCTTAGTGGATATTTTGAAATGAATGACTTTGTTAAGAGACTCATTGTTATAATTTTGAATGTCTGATATACATATATGTGTGTCTGCATGAGTTTATGGGCATCATGTCTGCCCATGTGCCCGCTGAAGTCAGAAATTGTCAGTTCCTCTGGAAATGGAGTCATACATGATTGTGTGAACTCCCTTGATGGGGGTGCTGGGAACTGAACTTGAGACCTCTGTAAGAGCAGCCAGTGTTCTTAACTACTGAGCTATCTATCCAAATCTTGTCACAAAAGTCTTTAAAGATCTTGCAGCAATCAGATGAGCGCATTTGGGATTATGTCAGCCGGCCATGCTATAGAGAAAATTAGCATTTGAATTGTAGCCACCCCTAAAACTCCAGCACCATTGTTCTCCAAGCTGACATTTAAAGTACAGTGGGCTAGGTATTCACTAGCCGGTGAATGAAATCGCCCTTTAGACCAGAACAGGAAAATTACTTATTGAATACACCACAAAGGGATGAGAGTAGAGAGTAGAGATCTAATTGAACACATGAGATTCTAGGCTGCAGGGGTTTCCATTTGGGAAAAGTACTTTTTACAGTTAACAGAAGTTTCTTGGTAGGGTTTCCTGCCCATGTAATTCATGCCATGTGAAGGTGTATTGTCAAGTACTGGTGTATACTCCTGGGAGGTTAGCACAAGACACTGTGTACAAAGTTTCCAGTTGTGCAAACTCGGCTAATGCGAATAAATAGGAACCATACAAATCAGGACCATGTAAATAAGAACAGTTCTAGTCGAAGTATGAGTCAGAGATCATCAGTAAGAGAATCCCATAGGTTAGCATCTTATAATTCCCGGACCATGCCTGTGAAGTCCCAGTGATCTGATTTGACCCCACATTTGGGTGTGATGTAGGTTGGTGATAGGTATTAAGGAGTTAGTGCCAGTTTTAAACAACAAAGAGGTATAGATGGTTGCCTCTTAGGTCAGGTATATCTAAAGTCCATTATGCTTGTCCTGCAGAGAATGTCTTAGCAATTTCAAAAATGTTTACTCAGGCTCCTTTGTTAGAGGTTGTACTTCTACAAATACTGTTTTTGTTTTGTTTGTTATTTGAGGCAGGGTCTTACTACATAGATCTGGCTGCCTGGAACTTGCTCTGCAGACCAGGATAATCCCAGACTCACAGAGATCCTTCTGCCTCTGCCTTCAAAATTCTGGGGTTAAAAGTGTACGTGAAACCCGGCTGGGCTTTTGTTGTTTGTTTGTTTGTTTTGTTCTTGGGCTGGTTTGAATGGAAATAGCCCCAAGGCTCATAGGGAGTGGCAATGCTGGGAGGTGTGGCCTTGTTGGAGTAGGTGTAGAGTTATAGGAGGAAGGGTGTCACTGGGAGGGGGGTGTTTTGAGGTCTCCTTTGCTCAAATTACACCAGGTGAGACCGTTCACTTTATGCTGCCTTTGGATCCAGACGCAGAACTCTCAGCTACCTCTCCAGCACCATGTCTGGATTGCGCTCCACCATGATCCCCCCCCCCCCGCATGTTGATAATGAACTAAATCTTGAAACTGTAAGCCAGCAGCAAATCTCCTTTATAAGAGTTTCCATGGTCAGTGTCTCTTCACAGCAATAAAACCTTAACTAAACATTTCTGGTTTTGACAGCAGTTACTAAGCTTTACAAACACAGTTAACAAGAACAAATAAACTAAGGAAAATTTGGTGCTTGTCTACAGATTTACCAATGTCTAATACCTATTAATTATTAGAAGGCTTTTATAATATTAATGGTATATACATATAAAAGAGTCAGAGATGATTAACATCATTATATAGAACTAGCTTCTGTATAATTATATAGTTATATAGTGCTATATGATGTATACTATATATGTGTATATGATATATAATATATATTGCTATATATATAATATATATATAATTATATAGTAACAAGCTAAGCAGGTCAATTTTTGTCACTCAGAGGTTATATCCTAAATATTTATCTTCTGCCTATCCATGGTCAGGCTCAAGTCTCACTATTTCCTTCCATTCTCTGAAGCAAAGTGGGATGTCTATAAACACTTTGTTCAGCTTGTAGACAAACCCTCACTGCTCCTTAATGCCTGTCTGTATGAGTTAGCTCAGGCTAGTCACAATCATCAAGCTGTGGTCCCTTATCTCAAATGTGTCGCCTGTCTTGGTCTTTTACCAAAGAGGCATCTTTAAGTCTTCTTGCCCTCAAGACTCTTAAAGTTCTGTATCTTTCTATCCTGAAATGCCTGAGATGTCAAGTCATTCCATTCAGTTGTGGGCTCTGGGATCCATTAGTCCAGTCATCATTTTATGTAAGACTTTTGAGGCCAGAATTCAATAAAGGTTAAATAAACTGAGTATCAGCAGCCAGAACCCCACAGTCCATGCCGAACATGCAGCAGAAGCTAAATAAATGTTTGCTGATTGCTGTTTTTTTAAGTGACAGAACAACAAATAAAATGAATGGAGAATTCTCTAGGGGGAGATATGATTGAAAATCACATCTAAAAGCAGGAAAAGGACTAGTGGCTGTTTTCCTAGTCTTGCATATGACTGTGAAGTTAGAGGAATTCTGCAAACCTGTATATATTTATCTCATCAAGAAAAAAAAGGAAACCGTAAACTTGGCATTTATGAGAACAGCTGATGAATGACTCCAGTCATTTGAAAGCAAAAAGCTGAGGATTCCAACTTTGCTTTGCAAAAATAGCTTTTGAATCACATCTGAAGTTGGGAGGTTTTATACAAATTAATACCGCAGGTGATTTTTCAACTTCTGAAGTGGGAAGTAAATGGCTAGATCCAGCAGATTCAGCAGCTGGGATGTAGCTCTTTTATGTTGCTTGAATTTGTTCCTTGACAGTTTCATGCGTGTATAATAGTGCTTTCTGTCCATCTCACCTCTCCACTGCTCATTTTATCCCAACTCTCTCACTACAGACCCCTGTACACATTCATACTCTTGTGCAGTCCAGTTAGCCCACCCGTTGAGGTGCTCAGATGCCTCCCAGTTTTGGTCACGTCCTACTAAAGTTTATAGGTAGCGTTCTCTGGCAAGGACAGAACCACTGACATGAACAAGGACATTTCTAGCTTCTCACAAAGGGAAGAATTAGAGCTGTTCATTTGGGGTTGCTGCCCTAAAATTGACCATTTCTGCCTCCGTCTTTATCACTTGCTGAAGCTCAGTGGGAATGCTCCTGCTTCCAATGTGGCAGAAATTGACCTGACCAAAAAAATGAGGCTATTGTAAAAGATGCCCTGTCCTTCAACTTGGCCATCTGACTCATGAAACAATAGACCACGTGAAATTGGGATTTGCCCAAGAATTTCCTGCTGGGAGAAGAGAAGGGCTAAAAGCCTGGGCCAGACAGAGGGAAGGATTGTCTCTGGGAAGAGATTTATAACTTGTCAGAGGACCTTGCTGAGGAGACTGGAGCTGAGGCAATGCCAAGTCAATGAGGGACTACAGCTAGACCTGGCCCCCTCAGCCATGGAAAACTCTAGCCTCCGCTTACACATACATCTCCTACTGGAGCCGCAAATGGGCTTGAGGGGTCAACGAGGTCCTTGCAACTCTTTCCAGGGTGGCCACATTGAATAAATCTCCCTTTTCTGCTTTTCTCTACTAATATAACTTTTAATTGGCTTATTAAGGAGGAGTGGCTGCTTAGGAATCTGTCTTAACGAAGTTCATTTAATGAAGTTCGTCTGTGTCAAAGTATTTTAAATGGCTGCTTGTAAATGACTATTTTCAAGTTACTTTCTTTCCTGGCAGATCCTAAAGAGATAGTTGTGAAAGAAAATTCCCAGTAGTACCAATAGGGGAGCCATTCTATAGTTTGATTACATACAATTAACATCAGGATCTCCTGATCCCCAGGATAGCATCATTTTCTCTCTTATAGCAGAAAGAAGAATGCCTTTACAACCTCTCTAGAATACATTTCTTTTTGATGGTGTCTGGGGAAGGTAGGCACAGTGGAGTGGTGTAGCATCTAATTGGAAAGTAAAAGGTACTCTCCCCACTTCAGCACTGGACCTGTGGATTGAAAAGAACCATTCAGAATAAGCATTGCCATTGGTCCTTCTGAGATCTGCCTCTTTGTCTGCTGCATCCCTCAGGGCTTTTGACTCATGAGCTTCCTCTCTAGGATTAGGGCAAGAGCATCAAATATAAAGCCTCAGTCATGGTTTGGATGACAATGTCCCCTTTAAATGCTTCATCTCCAGTTGGCTCTTTGTGGAGGATTAGGAGGTGTGGCATTGCTGAAAGAAGTGTGTCACTAGGGTTTGGTTTTGCACTTTGAAAAGGCTGTGTCTTTTTTTTTTTTTTTTCCTCCTGCTTGTGGATCCAGATGTGAGCTCTCAGCTATTCCTGCCACTAGGTCTTTGCTCTGTCCAACATGGACTCTAGTCTCCTGAAACCATAAGCCAAATTTAATGTTTATTTTATTAGTCATGGTGTTTTGTCACAGCAATAGAAAAGTAGCGAGGACAGAAACTGATACCAGGTTATGGGTGTTGCTGTGATAGACGTGACCGTATTTTGGGGAGGACTGTGAAAAATTACTTTGGAATGGGAAAGCGGTTGAATGACATAAGCAGAACTTAATGGGCCATTCCATTAAGAGCTTGGAAGACATAGTGCTGAGAGCTAAGCAGACTGGGGAGACCCAGCTCATGAGATTTTCAGAAGGAAACAACTTAGCAACTGGGTTAGAGGCTATTCTTGTGATATTTGGGCAAAGAAAGGAGCTGCTTTCTTTCTTGGTCCTAAGAATTTGCCTGAGGCTGAATTCAAAGTAATGGACTGATTTCTTTGGAGGAGATTTCAAGGCATCCTAATATTGACTCTGTTGCATGGCTGTTAGTAATCACTCGTATACAGGCATACATAGAAAAAGAGTAAGCCACTAAGCAGCTCTCCCCTATGGCCTCTGCTTCCAGGTTCTTGCCTTCCTTTGACAATGGACTATGTCCTAAGAATTTCAAGCTGGGATAAACCCTTTCCTCCCCAGGTTGCTTATAGTCATGGTCTTTATCACAGTAACGAAAAAACCTAAGATAACCCCATCATATCTACTCCTGAGCATGGCATGCAACCACTAAATCCAGAAACTCCCTATGCAACCCAGGTTAGCCTTGAACTGTGATCCCTCTGCTTCTAATTCCTGAGTATTAGGATTACAGGTATGCAATACTGTGCCCTGTTAAGATCATGAATGTTAATGAGCTTCTAGATAGGGAGTGATATCTATAATCCCTGCTATTCCTATCAATCAAAAGCACCACACTCATGAGAACTGGCTTTGGGGAACCAACCCACGAGACAACACCCAAGATGCAAGACATCCAAATGTCCCAGTTCTAGGTGACTGCCCTTAACTGTGCTGTTGAGTGCCACTAAGAGCAGAGGAGGTCTCAAGATGCAACAGAACAGAAATTGAGGAGACAGAAATGGAGACATGGGACCATTCTTCCACATCTCTCTATAGCAAGGAGTATTCTCCAGAATACTACTTCAGGATTGCTTTCTACTAGCCATAAATGTAATTTTTAAAAAGGGATATAAATGATTTAAAAATAAATGCAAACTAAATGGTTTAAAAGGTTAAGCCAATTAGTGAAGTTCAGAGTCCAGAAATGGAATCCTACAGATGTGTTTCCAATCAGCTCTGCCCCTGGTCTGGCACAGTCTGTTGGACCTCTCAGTCACTGTTTCATCTGTAAAAGGGAAGCAACAACATTACCTCCCTCACAGAATGGTGATGTCTTAATGAGCCACCTCATGCAAAGAGCTTAGAGGGGGCATAGTTCAAACTCCTAATGTTCTCTGCAAGGAATGCCAGGCCAGTTTGTGGCCGGGCTCTGGTCAGGACTGCTGGGAAGCCTCTACAGTCCATTAGTCACTTCTGCATCACTGGGACAAAATACTTGACAGAAACAAGAAAGACTTGTTGGGGCTCATGGTTTCAGTCTGCCGTGACTGAGCAACGCAGCTCATGGAGGTGGAAGGGTGCCTGTGAAGGCAGTTCGTATCAGAGCTGACCAGGATGCAGATAGCACGACAGCAAACAGGAGCTGGGTATAACCCGCTCAGAACTGCTCCTAGTATGCCACTGCTGTCGGCAAAGTGCCACCTCCCCAGTAGTTGGGGAACAGGTCTTCACAGTGTGAGAAGTGACCATAACACCAGGCACCCTTTCTCCAGGCTGGCAGCTGAGCCCCACACTACCTTCTTTGTTTTCGTCATTTGTGAGTGTCATCTTTTGTGTAATTAGACAGATGAGATGACTCCCTGCTCAAGTTGGATGGACAAGACAACATGGGTCCTAGCAGTGGGAACAAAGGCAGAACTCTGAACAAAATGAGAAGGTGTTTAGTGGGCTTAGGTCACAGAATAATGTGCAGACGAGATCTTGGAGTCAGAATGCAGGATGTCTGCTGGGAAGAAACAAGTTCTACAGTTAAGAAAGATGTTTGACAAGACCCAAAGAAGGCAACACCAACAGACATGTGGACATGGAGGGGAAGGTATTTCTACTTTCTTTTTTAAGATAGATTCATAGAGTCAAACGTGTGCCGTGTGCTTCTGTGTTTATTTGGCGATTTGAGCAAAATGGAACTAGGACCTGGCTCTTGTATCATTATGTCTCTGGTAATCTTTTTACAAGGAAGGCTGGGCTAGGCTCCAGGGACACTGCAGCTTGAGTCAGAGTCCCATGGTTGCCACCAGCTCCCTCTTCTAGAAAATGCCCCACGCCCCTCCTGCTGTCTTAAGGTACCTCACATTACAATGCTATTGTGAAGTAGCCAAAGGGAGTTGACAAGGGGATCCTCCTAGCCCTACTCCGGTGTCTAGAGAAACAAAAGAAATTACTTCTTCAGGAAGCCTCTTCGTGCCAGTCATCACAAGTTTGAGAATTAGTTAATGTTAATGTGCATCATTTATTTTTAAATTTGTCTCTGCCTGTGATGTCATCCTCTGAGTTCTGACTTTCTAATTTGGAGTCTGACAACTCTGCCCTGATATCCTCCTATGTAAGATACATAGTTCTTGCACAGAACTATAAAGTAGAGCTAAGAGTTAGGAGCAGTGGCCTATGTCAGAAATCCTAGCACTTAGTAGATTGGAGGCAGGGAGATCAGGGTTCAAGGTCATCCTTAGTTACATAGCTAGTTCAAGGCCAGTATGAGTTACATGGGCCTTGTCTCAAAACAAACAAATGAACTTCAATGCCCAGAGTATTGTGCTCAGTAAATGTAAGCTATTGTTATTCTGCTTGATTGACTGGACTAATTGGTATCATAGCTAGCTCACATTTTCTTCAAGACACAGTGACTATGGTTAATAATGAATTAAACATGTCGATAAGGTAGCGCATGTAAGTGTTCTCACCACAAAACACTGAGGCTGTGTGGGTGTTATCTCATCCCGACAATGCATGCGTGTCTAACACCATGCTACACCGTGGGTGAGGGGACTTGGATCTTAGATTTATTTTTCTGCTTACCCCATCACATTCACTCTGCTTTCCTTGTGTTTACTGTAAGTTTTACAATAGGGAGACAACGCCATAATTTGTTATTTGTTCTGTTTTGTTGGTAATATGTTTAAAGCTATTACTTTTTTATGAATCTGGTTTTAGCCATGGTATGTGTTATAATTTGAGTCCAGATATTCTGAAAATTGTTTTTATTTCAGTCCAGAAAGGAATTTCAAGGCAGATGTGCTGGTGCAGCCCTGTAATCCCAGCACTCAGAAGGTGGATGGCTGGTTCAAGGCAAACTTGGTGTACATAACAAGACTGCAGACAGTCTAGACCCTTTCTCAAGAGAAAATACAAGAATCTCAAAACTCCCAAAGGCAGGGCTCCCTCCATTTTGGTCTGGCTGTTGGCTCTGTTCCTGTCTTGAAGTATGTGACAGATTGCCTTAACACCCAGCAAGTTCAACTCCAAGAAAATCCTTCAGAAAAAGTAAAAAGAATTCTCTGGTTGAGGGGAACCAAGTATTCATAATTAGTGGTAAGATTATCCTGCTGTTCATAGGTGTCTGTTTCCCTTGTTTCTGGACACTGTTCTGCTTAATACTTACACTGCTGGAAAGCAGCCACTGGCCTGTCTCCACATAAATGTAACACTTCACACCCTTTCAGCTTCCTAACTCACATATACCTGGGTAAAAACCGCTCCTTGAAAGCTTCCTAAGTGACTAGGGTAGTTCCTGTTGACTGAAGCCTGGTTCACCACCAATGTGTGGGGAAGGGTCTAGAGCTCCTCAGGAAGGGTGAGGTCTGGAGAGCACCTCCCACCTACTCCAGAACTTTGGCTGACTTGATCTTCTGTAGGCAGGAGATTGATGCTGGAAGTTGATGAGTACAGTGGCCAAGCCAAGTTCAGGAGACTGTATTTCACGGCACTCCTCCTCAGTCTTTTAATATTCTTCTCATCTCCTCCCAAGACATTCTCTGTGGTGTGTGTGTGTGTGTGTGTGTGTGTGTGTCTGTGTGCGTGTGTGCGCTTGTGCATGTGCGAATGCATGCATGTGTGTTGGGGTGCAATAAGGATGTCCCAATTTAGGGATGAGCATGCAGTCTCTTCCATTCAGCACTGTGACAAGTTCTGAATTAATTGCAGAAAGACGCTTCCCTGCCTCACGTGGGAGCAGTGACAGCCAGTGTGTGTAAACACAAATCCTCATCAGATGTCTGATTCAGCTTCTTCTCTTGCCGTGTGTCTTTGCTACCTTTCTATTGCTGTGATAAACATGATGAACAAAAAGGGAGGAAAGGGTTTATCTCCTCTTACAGCTTGTAGTTGTTATCAAAGGGCAGGAACATGGAGGCAGCAACTAACTGAGCACAAGCTATGGAGTGCTCAGAACTGGCTGGCTCCTCAAGGCTTGCTCAGCCTGCTTTCTTAAACATAGAAGGACCACCAGTCTAGCATGGTATCGCCCACAATGGGCTGGCCCTCCCACATCAATCACTAACCAAGAAAATGCTCGAACTTGCTCACAGGCCAATCTGGCGGGTGGGGGAGTCCATTTCTTCATTTGTGGTTCTCTCTTTCCAAATGTCAAGTTGACATAAAACTAGCAGCACGCCAGGGTAAACATCATGACCAAACACAAGTCGGGGAAAGACAGGATTACTTTTTAGGTTATAGGTGACAATCCATCGTCAAAAGTAGGAGAGCAGGAGCTGAGGACAGGAAGGAACAGGGGGGGAGGGGGAAGGGTGGTGGCGGGATTGAAGCAGAGACATGGAGTGAAGTTTCTTTCTTTCTTTCTTTTTTGAAGGAAAAGCTTTCTTGGACAGTGGTCACAGTTGGTCTCTGCTCTCAGATTCATTCTTTTTTATTTATTTATTTTATTTTACATGTTGATCCTAGTTCTCTCTCCCTTTCTCCCTCCCTCCCCCTTTCCCTTTTTTTGGCTTCCCTTTACAGTCCAGTGCCACCTGCCCAGGGTTGACAGTAAGCACAGTGAATCAGCCCTCCAATGTCAATCACAATTAAGACAATATTCCACAGACACACACGCACACACAGAGCTAATAGAAATTCCCTCTGCATGGCTAAGTTTGTGTCAAGTTGACAAAAACTGTGACAGAATTTGATAACATGACCATTTATCAAAATAAAAAGTAGGCTCTATGGGAGGCCTCACTCTCCCTGAGGAGTGGGTGGGGGTAGGATTGGGGGTGTTGGCAGGAGGAATGGGGAGATGGCAGGGAGAGGGAACTGGGATTGGTATATAAAGTAAGGTTGTTTTTAATTAAATAATTTTTTAAAAAGAGCAGGCTCTACCCTAGGACTCATGACCAACTCCACCCCACCCCACCGTAGGCTTCTGACCAGGATTGCAGTAGCAGACATGATTCCCTCCGGTGGAACAGGTCTCAGATCCAAACAGAATGCTGTCAGTTACCCCATAACAGCCATGCCTTAATTGCACCAGTAGGCCATCTACCTGGGAGGCTGGCATGACAATATGGAGGGTGCAGTGCCTGAAGACCACTGATGTCTTTTCTTCAGCAGCCTGCATAGCACCTTATGGCACTATGGAAGCTAGAGCCAGCAGGGCGGCCTAGTCAGTTCAAGATGGATTTCTCTTGACCTTGAGCCAGTGTATGATGCTTTCAGCAGTAGGGTCTTACTGCACCATACAACTAAGGTAGATGACCAAGGGCAATGGCAATATCCTATATTATTTTGGAGACTTCCAAAGTCTCTCTGACCAGTAACTAGTATGCTAGTATGGATCTAATCCATGCATTGCACGGTGATACTCATTTAATAAATAATCCAAGTCTAAGAGCAGGATTGTCCATTTCACTTAATTTCTTTTTTATTATGTATTTATTTGTTTGTTTGCTTTTTGAGACAGGGTTCTCTATGTAGGCCTGGCTATTCCGGAGCTTGCTATGTAGACCGACACAGATCTTCCTGCCTCTACTTTCCAAGCACTAAGATTAGCTTACTAACTAGTGGGTTCCATAAGGCTCCCCATGTATCCTTAGCTTCAGTTAACTCACCCATTACTTCTTCCCCATCACCCCGACTCCAGCCCTACTTAGTCCTTTAAACCCCAGCATTCACTTTTCTTTCATATCACATTGTAGTCCATTATACCTCTGATTATGTTTTTAGTTGGGTTGTGAGACAGTAGGTTTCTACACGGTTTTCATGCCTTTCCTTCAGTGCCTCTCCATATTCCTGCACTCTTACCTGCTTAAGCCCCCAGCCCCCCAGCATTACACATTTCTTTTTTCTGTAATGTACTATCTCCCCTCCCTTAGTATGCCCCCCATGCCCATTCCTAATTCTTTGACTTCTACTTGTGCTGCAAATAAAACACGCAAAATGATAATACTTACAGACATATTACAAGGTAAATGCTTTTTTCTTACCAAATAAAATTAGAAAATAAAATGAAGTGATTATTGGTGTCTTATCATTGACTTTTAGGACTCCTCTCCCAAAGACAAAAAAGGTTTTTTTTCTTTTTTTTTTCTTTTTTTCTTTTGTATTTTGTTTATCTTTACAATGGATTAAAAAAAAAAAACAACTTTGGTTTACACTGCATGCCTTAGGGTTTTATTGCTGTGAAGAGACACCATGACCATGGCAACTTTTATAAAGAAAAAAATATTTAACTGGGGCTGGTTTACATTAGTTCATTATCCTCATAGGAGGATAGCATGGCAGCATGCAGGCAGACATGGTGCTTCCACAGTGACACACTTCCTCCAACAAAGCCACACCTACTCCAACAAAGCCACACCTACTCCAGCAAAGCCACACCTACTCCAACAAAGCCACACCTACTCCAGCAAAGCCACACCTACTCCTGCAAAGCCACACCTACTCCAGCAAAGCCACACCTACTCCAGCAAAGCCACACCTACTCCAGCAAAGCCACACCTACTCCAACAAAGCCATCCCTACTCCAACAAAGCCACGCCTCCTAATAGTATCACTCCCTTTGGGGGCCATTTTCTTTCAAGCCACCACACTGCACACACTGAACTAAAGTGGGTAAGTTGAGTGCTTCATTAATTAGTTTTGTTTTACTGTGTATATTTTGTGAACAGAAGCTCAAGTTTATAGAAAGCAGCTACACCTGTGCCAAAGGTGCTACAATGCAGAATGACTGGTTAGAACTTCTGTGACCTGGGATGGCTATTCTTGGCTGTCAACTATATCTTGAACTAAGAATCCAAAACAGAGAACACACTCATGAGAATTTTTTTTTTTTTTTTTTTTTTTTTTTTTTGCTTAATATGAATTAGGAAGATCCACTTCTAACCTGGATCTTTGAGCTATGAAGATGTGCCTTTAATCCAGATCATCTGAGCTGAGAAATCCCACCTGTACTCTGGGCCACACCTTCTGCTGGAAGCCCGTATAAGGACATGGAAGAAAGAAGATTTTTCTCTTTGCCTGCTTACTCTTGCCATTCCTTCACTGGCATTAGAGCCCACTTCTTCAGGATTCCAGTGTATACTGCAGACCAGCTGAGACAGACATCCAGCATTGTGGACTGAAACACTGCTGGATTCTTGGACTTTTATTTATAGCCAGCCACTGTTAGATGATTAGCTTGACTGCATCTTGTGAGTCATTCGAATAAATCCCTTCCTCTCTGTCTCTCTCTGTCTCTGTTTCTGTCTTTCTCTCTCTCTCTCTCTCTCTCTCTCTCTCTCTGTGTGTGTATAGATATCACATACATGATATATACATACATATATATGTATATAAAAATCAGATACATGTCATATATATATATATATATATATATATATATATATATATATATATAATGTTGTGAGTCACTACATGTGTGCTGGGAACTGAACCTAGTCCTCTGCAAGAACAACACATGCTTTTACCTGCTGAGCATTCTCTGCAGCCCCATTCTGGATTCTTTTCATCAGCAGACTTATTCTTTAGGTAAAGAGTTATAATAACATCTTCAACTCGCATGCCCATCCCCACTCCACCCTTTCCTGCCTTGGTTCACTGTGATTGTCTTTCTGCTCAGACACCCCTTACCAGAGGCTTCTCATAGACAGAGCATTTACTGACCTATAAATGGGAGACATAAGACATATGAACTCAGAGGGACCTGAAGGTGACTGGTGGGAATACTCTTTTTAAGGGGGAAAGGGAAGTGTGGCTACAGGCACATTTAGAGAAAGAGCAAAGGATTTTTCTAGGGCAAGCATGAAGAATAAACGACAGCTTGGGGCAAAGTTCACCTGGGTTGAGTGTGGATTCAGCTGCAGCTTTTCTTCTGTTGAGTTACTCTGGACGGTTCTGCTGTAGGTCGGACAGAAGATTCTGAGAAAGTCCCATCTTGCCCTTAGTGAGGAAAAGGGTCGGGGTGGTGGAAGGGAAGACAAACCGTGGGCCCACTGTAGTTCAAAACACTTAACATGCCAATGGGCCATACTTCAGGTATGCTTTTTGGAACCCCAACACCCTCCCCCACCTAATTTTTAATAGACTTTATCAATACTTATCTCGTCTTTAGACCCAGGTAAAACACAAGCTCCACAGAAAACTGATCCACCTTAATCTCCATGAACAACAGTGTCTGCTGGATGTTCAGTAAGCCATTAGTTCACGCTGTGTTTCATCCAGCAATTCAGGTGGCCTTTTGACCTTACAAACCTCATCCCACCCTGTGTGAACCCATCCGTGTCTTTCCTACCAGGCCACCGCTTCCACCTCAGCCATGGCAGCCCAGGACAATACCATCCTCAGGAAGAAAGGGTCTAAAATGGTGAGTCTGTGCTGCTGAAGGCCAGGCATGAGTTAATCCTCTACTCTTTCAAAGAGGGCACCCCTCCCCCAAAAGCAAGGCATAGAGGTCGGGGGGGGGGGTTCCAGGCTACTGCCACCCTCTCTTCACTGTCGTGAATCGGGGATGTGGGTGCCTCTTATGTGATGGGTCAGGAGATGGGCCATGAAGCTTTACATTCTGTTTCTGAGAGAGATAAGTTTCTAGGAATTAAGTCCAGTTTCACATGGGATAGATGGAAATGGAGACACCAAAACCTCTTCGTACAGATTTCCAGGACAGAGATATATCCCTAAACACCTTCAACTGTGTGGATACATACCCTGAACCATCACTAATTAGCCAACATACAGGAAGCAGCAGAAGTTAATGTTGGAACTGCTTGGCCTACACTCTGTTGTAATATGCTAAGGACCTGTAAGGGTAGTTTTTGGAGTCACCATCCTGTTAGTTCTACAGCATCCACAACCCCTCGAGTGAAACTAACAGCGAGGCTTTGCTAAGGAAAAAAAAAAGACAAAAATAGAAATGTGAGAATGAAGATGAAACACTCAAGGAGCTTTTCCTGAAATGGGAACTGGGTTAGTGTCAGGGAGTTAAACATAACCTGCTGGGGGATGGAGACGAGTGGCTGGAAATGGAGAGGAGCGCACTACAGAGCAAGCTGAGCTGTGTCTTCCACGGCTCTCCTTTTTCTGGTATTGAGGAAGCTTCTTTAAAGATACATTGCTCCTGTTTGTTTCTTTTAAAAATGTCAGTGGGGAGTTCTAATATGTCATTCCCACAAATTTGTCTTAAAAAAGGGCTAGTTAACTATGAATCTGGACAAATGAAGGATAGCAATGCCTTGACATAAATGGTCTTACTCTAGCATATGTGGAGATTTTTAAGGGAGTGTGAAGCCCCTTTTGAACTGTCACCCAGGTAGAGAAAAATAAGGAGCTTGCAGTTACTCCACGGCGTGACCCATCAGCAGGCTTCTCATCCTGACAAGCTCATCTTGTTTTGCTTAATAACCAAAGCAGAGTGAATGCACAACCAACAGTTTCAAATAACAGTACAGGGGAAATAAACAAATGAGGGTGGGAGCGTGTGGAGTCATCAGATGCAGTCACAGCTGATCGGAAGTCTTACCCTCGCAGGAACAGGCGGGAGGTATCAGCTCCCACTGTCTACTGTAAAAGCACACCTTTGGAGGAATCATGGCCACCCCTGCTTCTCATCTACCTCCCTCTCAGATGAAACGTCAAAATGCCCACTCTCAATAGTTTCCCTTTGCTTGGGTAGCAAATCTGTGATGGTCACAGGGGCTGAACTCCAGTTCGTTCTGAGCTGCATATCCTTGAGTTGTACTTGTTCAAAGAATCATGTATTTAGAGTCCACAGGGTTGGGTTACTTAGACAGGGCTCTTTCCTAACATAGTGGGCGGCACTGCTCTGCTGGGGCGTACATAGGATGCTGGGACATGTGCTAGGAGAGGAGCTTTCACTCAGGAAGAACATTTCCCTTTCTTCCTTCCCGATGCTGACCCCACCCTCATCTGAATTAGACTTTTTCATAATTTACCTATAGACTGGTTCAGCTTCTGGGAGGATGGAATACGAGGGCCACAGACCAATCCCTGCAGCTCTTTTGTCTCTTTGCTGCTTTTCTAGGTTTATGGTGCCCATCCATCCCCTTGTGTGAAGGTTGCTGCTGCTGTTTTATGAACCTGGATTTCTTCATTTCTCATTCACATGTTTAGTTTCTGAGACAGGACTCTAACAGTCTGGCTGCGTACTACTATGCCGCTTGCAGCCTCTCCTTAGTTTGAGTGGGGTGCATCTTTGCTGCTAGGGCTGTTCCCACACTGTGCTGCCTCTTAGACTTTTATATGGCATCTATTTAACATTCGTGTTCACAGAGGGCTTAGCAGTGTGTCCTAATATATTCTTTAAGATTTGGGTGAAAAGTTGAATTATTCAGATATTCAACAAATGTTTATTGGTACCCACAAAGCATTGCAAGCTTATCAAAGATGATATCAAGATGGGCTCATATTTTGATTTAAAGGCTGAAATATCATTTTAAAGTCTTAAATAAAATGGAAGGAATTCTAGAAGATATCATGCTTCATACAATGCTCTGGAAATGCAGTTGGATTTGATATGCAGTTGGGAGTTTCCAACAGACGTTGATTGCACAATAAACGTAACACAGAGAATCTGCCAGTGTGACAGAGCAGCTTTAAATCAGGTTTAAGGCTTGTCATGCCTCAGTACATGTGCTAATATTTCTGTCAGCCTCTAGCGCAGCTGTTAAAACATGTGGGTTCTATAGATTAAATGGGACTTCTAAATTTCATGAGTTCTGTATTCTGATTCTTAAGATTATTTTGCTTTTCTAATTAGAAAGCAGACATTGCTTCTGATAGAGAAACATCAAGATTTATTGATCATCCCAAAATATCTTGCAGAACAATACATTTCACATTTCATATTTTAAAAAGTTAATACACAGTTCTTTCGAACAGCAGAAGAAAATGTCAAAACTTAGCTTGTGTTACAGGAAGCTAAGTGCTCAGTCAGAAAACAGACTTGCAAGTGATATCTATTTCAACTAAGAGCAGTTTTTGAAACTTTGCTCAGCAATCAAAAAATTTAATTCTTAAGGATACAAGTGTTTACTTCCTTCTGAATTTTAACAAGTATTAAATATTTCAAGGGCTTCCCCCTTGAAATATTTTTCAGTCTTTAATTTCTCTACGTCAGCCATCAGAACTTATTCTCTCTCCATGGGATTCATGACTGTGTTTTTCTGGCTTAAGTTTTATAAGCGGCTTCCTCAGGACAGTCTTTTCATAATTTCTCTTCACACACTGAATCAGGTAATCTATTTCTCTTCTCTGTCTAGTTTGCAAGACTGCATTGTACCATTATTCCCAGCTTTGCTGACTGACACACAGTGTCCTACACATACACGATCTAGGAGCCAGCCATACCCCGAACTGCTCAGAGCTGTGTTGCACTGAGTTTCTTCAGGTGTTCACACCCCCATTTACTTGCTACCAGCTGGCTTGTAACCTAGAAAAACCAGCTGTCCCTTCTTAATCTTTCAGACCCTAACACTGGGCTACAAATTTTATGTGACAAATCTGATGTCTTAGGTGAAACTCAGTAAGACTGGCCAGAAAAAAAGATGCTTGTTGGGATCAGAGCCCAAGCAAGTGGGCCACATGTGACATCTAAGAAGGAAATAAATTAATAAGATTTAAATATTTAGTCTACTTGCTTAGGTAAATTTGGCAGCTTATTTCAAGTCCAAATCAATTAAATGAAAACATTCAGTGTTCTTAAGTTCAGTATTGTGAACTTGAACAAAGTATGTTTCCAGACACATTTGTTAGTTCAGAAACAGATTTTTTTTTGACTTTCAACTTTTCCTTTAAAAAAAGTCCTAAATTTAACTACTTAAAATATTTTATATTTACTTATTATTTGTAATTATGTGTAGGTGTGTCTGCCTGCATGTGGTATGTGTATGTGACTGTAGTCAACACATTTCTGAACACTCCTGTAATCCTATATCTAACAGATGCTCAGAAAATGCTCGATACATTCTATCTTAGACCAATCCTTATACTTAGCACAATACCAAACCACAGTCATGTTTACGGGATAAAAACTAAGAAATTTGTACAGTATTATTAATAATACAGCTTCTGTTTTTCTTTTTTCAATGTGCATTGCACATCTTGCTTTTTCAGTACAACAGTGGTACACCCTCACAGTGCTTCCCGAGTCCAGTAAAGCATCACCAGCTGGCAAGTTCGTTTTAATGGCCAGAAGATAAAAATTTGGTCTAAAGAAGCAGGATTTTGATGGAATATTTTATCACAAAACATTCAGTAGTGAATTTTCAATTCACAAACTTTTTCTGTAGTTCAGTGAAGATTATAGTAGCTGACATAAATCATGAAAACTGGGGTTTCACTTGATTCCAATCACTGCTCTTACCATTCAACTGCCACTGGCATGCAAAGGTCTAATAATGGCAAACAGAATACAACATCTACCTCCCTAACACATCAGTCCATCCATTACTGGCTGCCTGGATTAGCTCCAACACAAAAGCCACAGCTGGAAAGCTATCACCTACACTTCCTGAATCCCCTGACTAGCTAACCAGACACGAGTCCCCATTGCTTGGCTTGACTTCTCCTTCCAGCAGCAAGTTCATCACAACCTTCATCAGATAGCTGCAGGTTCCTCGTTTTCCCAGTGGGGGCGTATTGTAGAAGGAGGTCATATCATCCTACAAAGGAAAAGAATAAACAAGTCCTTGGAATTGACAGGTGAAATCAGCAGCTGCCTAAGAGGGAAGAAATACATTTGCAGAAAGATTTCCTCATGGAAATTATGAGCCTCCCACACTTCGCTTCCATTTTCCCTAGGCATCTTCTCTGCATATAAAACAAAAGCAGACATTTTTAGCAGCCTTCTCTTTGCTAGTAATTTTATTTACTTAGGGAACCCTTTCACAGATGAGCATAAAATATTAAGCAGAGAACCCAGAAGGGACTACATTAGACAGTACATAGCCCCAGTGTTGCCTGTTCTACACTCCCATCTTCCTCTGAATTTATTTTACAGCCTTCGAGAATCAGCGGATTCTCCCTGGCAAAACACATTTTAATTGTCAGCCATATTAAAAAAAAAATGATCTCATCTTAGATTTCTTTTTCTTCTTTTGTCAGAACTTTATAGCTCAATCAACTAGTAATTAGCTAAAAAGCAATATTAATTCCTCAAGTAAGTCTGACTGTCTCTCAAGTATTCTGATTTTGTTCTCTGTAAATCTGTTTGGGATGTGAAATGACAACATTAGAAACCACTTCACCAGCTGAGAGACCCTGCACCCTTTGGGAGGAGGCTGTCCTCTCACTCACTTGTTTCTCTGTTTCTTTCAGCCGACTCTCATCCTTTTGGAACTCGTGAAATGCTTCTTTGACCAGTCTGTCTAGATCCACTTTGTCTTGAAATTCTAGTTCAGGGTTTCTTTCCAGCACAATGGACACGACCATTAGTAACTGCAAGAGATGGATACTGAAAGTCACTGACATGAACCACAATAGTGACACAGTCTGGACAGGGTTTCATCATGAATCTGATTGGCAGTGCTCAGTACATTGAGAAGCATCTATGGATAGGATCCTAACTCTGAACTTCAGTAGCATCTGTTCTATTTGGGACATGCATGTTTATTGAAGTATCTTTATAGCCACAGAAGAGATCTTTTGAATCACTGCTAGTTTTTTGAAGATGTCATTTTAGGGGTGGAGAGAAAGCTCAGTTGATCAAGAGCTTGCCTTCATCAACTAATTTGGCTGCGCCACAATTTATCCCCAGATAAGACTTTATTTTTGATTATGTCTAAGTATGAATGTATGTGCACAGTGTGTGTATGTGAGTGCAGTGCCCACAGAGGCCAGAAAGGAAGAGGACATGGATCCCTTGGACTAGAGTTACAGACAATTATGAGCCACCTGATGTGGATACTGGTCCTCTAGAAAAGCAACAAGGCTCTTAACCACTGTCACCTTTACAAGCCCTTATAGTGCTCATTTTATTATCAGTTTTAATTTTCAGGTTTTTTTTTTTGGGGGGGGGGAGAAGGTCTCTTTACATAGCCCTGGCTGTCCTGGAACTCACAGAGCTTAGCCCCCTCAGCCTCCTAAGTGATGGGATTAAAGGTCTGAGCTACCACAACTGGCTTACAATGCTTAGTTTAGACAACAAATGTCCATATACAGACTGTAGTCATGTATGTGGTAATTGGTAAGGGCCTTCTGATGAACCTTATGCCTTGTACACTAACCAGCAAAGACCTCCTAGTTCTAAGTTTAGGAATCTTACTGGGTACATCTTATCTAAATGCTTTGAAGCAGATGGGTGCTAGTGGCACATGCCTTTAATCCCAGCACTTGGAAGGCAGAGGCAGGAGGATCTCTGTGAGTTTGAGACCATCCTGGTCTACAGAGCTAGTTCCAGGACAGCCTCCAAAGCCACATAGAAACTCTGTCCTGAGAAAGCAAAACAAACAAACAAATAAATGCTGTGAGGTGAGGCAGAACCTGAAGACACTACAGTATAATCCAGGGGTCACAATGAGAACAGACCTATGGGCGGGGCAGGCTTTAGGCACAGAATATGAACTAAAGTTGCAGCTCTAAAGGAAATTTCTTCAGCCAGGGGAAAGGCACCAAGGTCATCAGAGGTCAACAAGAAGGAGTTCTACGTCCACTATCTGCCCTGGGCACTGAACATGAAAATCTAAGGATACAGCACAAAGAAAGCATCCTTATAACCCTGCCTTTCTGGACCTCCATCTCTACATTGTTCCTCCTACCTGGAATGTGAATGACTGTGCAATCCATCTTCACATTCTGGGCCATCAGAGATGAGACTGAATATCACTCAGGCTTAACTGCAGCTCCAGAAATAATGGACTGAGCAGGTGTCAAATTTACCTTAATATTTACTGCTAGCTTCTATGTCAATAAGACATATGAGTTACTTGAAAGAATATAATGTCTGGGGACTGGATGGCTCAGGGGTTAAGAGCATTGGCTGTTCTTCCAGAGGAATTGGGTTCAATTCCCAGAGCCCACATGGCAGCTCACAACTGTCTATAATTCCAGTTCCAAAGGATCTGCCATCCTCACACAGAAATATATACAGGCAAAACACCAATGCATTTAAAATAAAAATAAAATTATTAAAAAATAAAAGAATATAATGTCTGACAGAGACATTGCCAGAGAAAGAGACAATGAGAGGATTGGCCACACACTAAATTCTCCATTCCAGGAACTGTACAGTGTTGTATCGGATTGAGAGCAAGTGTGTGAATGTGCTCACAGGTACATGTACTTTAGCGAGCTATACAATGTTTTCACTTCACAGGCGATGCTTAGATAGATGTCCTTTGAAACACTATCAACAAGGATCTCTTGCTCTCCACAATTCTCTAAATTCTTACAATATTCTACAATTGAAGTGTATTATTCCTATAAGGAGGAAAAGCTAAACACTAAATGGAAGGCAATGATCTCTCCCACTGCTGTTATGGCTCTGCCACCATATGCGTTGGCTGTGGCAGGGTGAGTACAGCTGGGTGAGTGATCCATTTGGTTTTCTCACATGAGGGGTTTAAGGTACTTGAACCATAGGACAAGGTACTTGATCCAGGTCAAGGACACCTGTCTTCTTGATGACTCTTTTGGAGGAGCTGACAGGTGATGGGCAGAGTTCTTGGTTTCAGGGGGAGAGGGTAGTTTTTCAATATCATTCTTCACTGAGCTAACAGAAAGCAAGCCTTCAGTGATCTACATTTTTTCCTTTTTTTAAATACAAACCTCTACAATGATCTGTCTGTATTTTGGCTGGTCAATGTTTCCCAACATGTCTTCAACAAGGAGAGAAAAGTTCATCTCGTACATGGTCATATCCGACAAGGTTGGTTGCTGAAAAAGAAAGAGTTCCACATCAACATGCTGAATGTTGTCCTCTGTGTATTGTTTAGTAGAGGAATTTAATTTTCTAATCAATAATCTTTCCAGTTTCTATAAGACCAGAGAGATAATTTTCACTCTTGTGACTAAATTTTATATATGTCAAACTACTGAAGCCAGCCAGTCAACTATTGTGATAAATTAAGCCTCTCACTTTTAGCAGTTATCTTCATTATGCTAATAATTTTAGAGGAAAGGACTATATTAAAAATCTATTCCATAAATAAAAGTAACAGCTAGAAATTGAGACTATGATTAGAGTACACACTGAATTCAGAATTAACATGCGAAGTTATACTTGCTGTTGGACTTTAGGATGTAAGTCATTGCTGTTGAATTTATAACATTTCTGTTGGTTTTTTTTCCCTAAGCTTCCAACAGAAAAATGCTACAAATAAGCAGAAAATTACATGCAGAAAAGAGTCAGAGGCAAACCTAAAAGAACCTTTGTCTTTGCCTTTTGTTAGAACAAATCACTGAGGACACTGGGACCCATCCACATCAGAGCATGGAGAGCATGGTGGCCAACTGTGACTGTCAATGTGATTGGATTAAGAAGCACATAATGAGGCACATCTTTGGTGTGCTGTGAGGATTTTTCCAGAAAAGTCTTAGTAAGGAAGACCCAGCCTAAATGTAGGCAGCAGAAGCTGCAGTCTGAATAAAAGGCCTGTTATGCACTAGCATTCCTCACTTCCTGCTATTGGATCACCACCTTGAACACAACTGTTCTGTCACCCTTCCACTGCCAAGAGGACTGCATTCCTCTGAACCATGAGCTACAATGGACCTTTCCTCCCTGTTTTGCTTAGGGTCAGGTACTTGGTGGTGAGAAAAGTAAATATAACAGAGAGCAGCCCTAAGGACAGGAGGTAGAAACCCTCATGGTAGGCTTGTAGGAAGATCTGTAGCATTATTCCAAGAGATACAGAAGTCAGGACTCACTTGCTTTTATCCCATTGGTTTACAGGGAACTTATCCATAGCTTTTAAACAAAGTGCATCCATTTGCTATTTAGACTAGGACCAAGGATGCCCTTCTCTTGACATAGGTGACAGAAAGGTGTTCAGTCTGCTGTAATGATGCCTCAGTCCTATGTTCAGTACAACTACTGTATTCCATAGTCAGTATAACCCAACATATTATTACAAGTAGTACCTGATTTGTGAAACCTGAAGCTTGGTTGCCAGGACATTTGGCTACTGCGAGTTCTTAGATGTCTAACGAAAGGGTGGATGTAGTAATGGAAGGAAAGAAAGACTCCTTCCTGGTTTTATATTAACTTCTTAATACATCTTATTAGAAATGCCTAGTTCCTAGGCATTAATGAAAGTTAATAATAGAGACAAGATATCAAACTTGCCTCTTTTTCCACTCTTCTGAAAGGACCTAGAGTAGAGCAGAGAAGTGAAGAGAAAAGGCTCAGAAGCCAAACCATCAGTTGTCATTTACTTAATGAGTGTGGGCCCCTGGGGGAAATCATTCCACTGTTTTGTTCCTCATCCTGGACTGAAAGGAATAATAAAGTAACTTTCTTGAAGCAGGGGTAAGATGAAGAGCTAGATATTGTTCTGTGTGATCTGCTGAAGGGCAGTCAGCATCCTAACAGCCCAGTAAAGAATTAATTTCATGGAAGGAATAGATGAACAAACAAGAACTAGGGAAGAACTGATCATGTCTAACTCAACAAACCAATGGACAAACACACCAACAAAATCATAGGAATTAGTAAACACCCCTAAATAATAATCTTCAATGTAAATAAGTCTCAACTTGCCAATAAAGAGACACAAAATGGATAGATGATTAGATTTAAAAACTGAACCTAATTATTTGTTGTCACCAAGAAATATATCTCACTGATAAAGATACCCATCAACTCAGATTTAATGATTGGAAGTCAATATATTAGGTGAGCAACAGCTAGGGCTGAAGTGACTATTATGATAGTTGGTAAATTAGACTTAAATCAAAATTAGAGGAGATAAATAAGGCCATTACAGTAATACTAATTAATAAAGGGAAGAATCCACCACAAAACTGTAACAGGTGTAAATATATATGCACCAAATGTTGGGGCTCCTAATTCTATAAATAAATATGGACAGTCATAAAATGTAACATAGGTCCTAATAAAATAGTTGGTAATTTCAGGACTCAACTGTTATCTTTAGATAAGCAGTGCAAAGGATTTCAGAGCTCACGATAGCTAGTTTTAGTTGTCAACCTAACATAATCCAGAGCCACCTGGGAGTCTCAATGAAGGACTTTCTACATTAACTTAGTCTGTAGGCACTTCTGTGGGGGATGATCTTGACTGTCAGGAAGACTTATCTACTATGGGTAATACCATTCTGCGGACTAGGGATCCTAGAATAGATATGAAATGGAAAAGAGAACTGAATACCAGCATGCATGCATTGATTCATCACTCTCTGATCTATGAACACAACAGGATCATCTGCTTCAAGTCCTTGCCACTGACTGCCCTACAATGATGGCCACAATCTGGAACTGTGAGCCAAATGCACCTTTCTCCCTTAAGTTGCTTTTGCAAGAGTATTTTATCACAGCAGCAGGAAATGAAATCAAGATAGTTAAACTATAACAGAGTAATAGATATATCAGAACATTCCATCAACAGATACAGAATACACAGCTTTCTTAGCAGCTTATGAAACTTTTCAAACTATGGATCACATTCTAGGCCACAAATCAAGCCTGACCAAATACTAAACAAACAAATAATTAAAAATAAAATAACTTCTTATGTCTTGTCAGACAAAACATCAATAAAGCTAGAAATCAGCAGCAAGAAAAACTATAGGATCTGCATAAACATGTAGAGAGTGAACAACACCTGAATGACAAGATGGCCACTGAAGAAATCAAGGGGAAAAATATAAACTTGAAGAATCAAATGAGGAAGAAAGTACAATTTACCAGAATCTTTGAGATGCAGCTGGGCAGTTCTAAAGAAGAAAGATTCTATGATACTTACATCAAATGGGGGAGGGGGTTGGAGGGATGCTCAGTGGTTAAGAATATTGTTCTTCAGAAGAACTGAGTTCCACTCCCAGCACCATGTCAGGTGGCTCACAGCCACCCGCAAGGGCAATCTGGTACCTCTGGTCTTTGTAGGCACCTGCACTCATGTCCACATATCCAACACACAGACCTTTAATCCAGATCTTTCAAGTGGGAAAAAATGCCTTTAATCCTCAGTCTTGAGATACTTTAAATCTTTAAATCGGTCTTTCATCTTTCTCTTATGTTACTATCTCTATAACTCCCCAAAGTAAGTTTCTTTTACCAATACTTTTATTTATTTGAATTTTTAAATTTATATATACGTAGGTATTTTAACTTATGTTTATTAGGGCTAGCATTAGTTCAAAGTGTCCAGTGGTTATGGATTCTTCTGGGTGTAGAACAGAGATGTTTTACAAGATAAGATACACTGTGATTATTCCAAGCACACTTCCCAGTATACTTAACTTGTTATCACTTGTCTCCTCTCATAGGCTGGTTGATGGATGATTATGAATCAGGTATCACATGTCTAATTTGAGGAGAGTGATGTACTGTGTGTGTATACTTCATTACTCTATTCAATTAAGCTCTCTATTCTTAATTTACTACTAAATCTTCCTTAGTCCTTTAAATTTCATAAAGGATAACATGAGCATTCTAATTAAGAAAATGTAGCTCATTACTTCCTATCTCATTGGCTACACCTTGGCTAACATTTTTATGCTTGTTCTTCTGCTGCTGAAGATGGCGGTATATAGGCTGGGGAACATATACCTTTAATGTAGGTCTTGAGGCAGGAAGACACATCTCTAATCTGGCCCATACCTTCTGCTGGAAGCCTCCAAGGATATGGAAGAAAGATTTTTCTCTTTGTCTACTTGCTTTCACCTTGCTATTAAGTCTATTACTTCATTGGCATTAGAGCTGATACTTCTTCAGGATTCCAGCATAGACTGAAGACCAGTTGAGACATCTAGCCTTGTGGACTGAACAACTACTGGGTTTTTTGAACTTTCTGTTCACAGCCAGCCATTGCTAGGTTAGTTGGACTGCAGCCTGTAAGTTATTCTAATAAATCCCCATTACACACACACACACACACACACACACACACACTATAAGTTCTGTTACTCTAGAGAAACATGACCAATACAATATACATAGTTAAGAATAATAAAATAAAATAATTTTCAATAAATAACCTAATGATACACAAAGTCTTAAAAAAAAAAAGAACACACTAAACCCAAAAGCAATAGATGGCAATAAGTAATACAGAACAGGGTAGAAATTAATGAAATGGAGACTAAAAGAACAATACATAGAACAACTCAGGTCTATAACAATCAAAGAGATTGAAGCAGCAAAAGCCACCAATAAAAATTGCAGGAAAGGATGGATTCACTGTCAAATTCTCCCAAACCTTTAAATAAGACCTAATGCCAATGCTTCTTAAATACTTTCATAAAACAGACTTTTCTTATGCTCAAATCCCTTCTAGGAAGCTAGCACTGTCCTCATAGCAAAGCTAGATGAAGATACAACAAATAAGAAAAGTGTCATAACATTTGCCACAAAATTGATAAAACTAGAAATGGTTTTGTTAAGCCAGACTGAGAAAGACAAATTCTGAATAAATTTCTCTCATACAGAGAACCTAGATTTAAAAGTGTGTGTTTGTGATTGTGTGTGTGTGAGAGAGAGGGAGAGAGAGAGAGAGAGAGAGAGAGAGAGAGAGAGAGAGAGAGAGAATGTGTACATGCTCCACAAAAATAAAAAAGGGGACCCTGAGAAGGGAGAAAGGGATCTTAAGAGCCAGGGAAGAAGAGAGGGTAATGGAATCCATGTAATAAGAAAGCAGAAGGTGGGAAGAAAGGGAAGCAGCTTGAGGTGGTAGGGTTATACAGGGGAGCACAGGTGAGGACAGGAATTGAGAATAAAGTATGGCAATACATGAACAAAGATATTGTGACAAAACCCATTACTTTGTATATTAACCTAAAAAAATCAAAACAAAAAGACACAGAAAATGAAACCTTGACAGCTGTATGAAAATGGACCAAATCAGGCTGAGTCAGACTTCATGTTTTATCTTATACTTGAAACCAGGTGAATTATACTCCCTTTCCCCTTCCCTCCCTCCTTCCTTCCCTCCCTCCCTCCCTCCCTCCCTCTCTCTCTCTCTCTCTCTCTCTGTGTACATAATGTACACACATACATAATGACACAAATGCGGATCATGAGAGCAGAGAAATAAATCTTAAGCAAGTGGGGAAAAGGAAGGTGTAATAGATTACATGTGACATAAAGCAGAAGGGACTATCTGGGAAAAGGAAGGGACTTAGCCAAATAGAGCAGGGGTGGCGGCATGGAAAAGGGCAGTGGGGGAGGGACATGAATGAGAACAAAGTATATTGACTTATATGAAAATCTAATAATGAAACTCATTACTTTGTATCCTAACTTAAAAAAAATAATGAAAAAGAAAGTTCATACAGAATTGTAACCAGAACCAAACGGCACTTCAGTTTGTAAAATGAAACAATACCTAATACATAATATATATATATTTTTAATGCGAAGAGAGTCTGGTAAACATAGCTGGGTCCATCACAGAATCAAATGGAGTCTGATAGGTATGGTGGGGTGGGGTGGGGGGGTTGACATAGGTGTCAACTGGTGGCCACTCTGCACTGCCAGTGAGGGCAGGGATGGGAAGCATCAGGGCGAACAGCAGAGGGGCAAACATGGCTGTCAGGTGACAGGCTGCTGGAGCAGCAGCCACAGGGCAACTGAAAGAAGGCTAGAGCACCCACTTCTGAGTAGGAAATAGACTTGTGACACAACTTAACGTTTGAATGGCTAAGGGGGCTTCAAGGAAGAGCCCATAACAGATCTTTAGACACCCCCTCCCTTTTCCTACCTATTTCTTGTGTCTGTATAAGCACTATTTTTTCTTTCCATATAAAGAGCTACCTCAAAGTTAATGTGGTTAACGTTTCAATACTAGAAGCAGATGTAGTACTCCATTTCTGCTTCTGTATAAGCAGAGTGAGTTGAGTACCAGAACTAGATAAATGATATCACATCAAAGAAGCAGGCCATTTTTTATAATGAAGAAAACCAGCCATGCATGAGGGTCAGCAGCTCCTCAACACCATCAATAAGTTACACCACAAGGGACCTGAAAGACTGTCTCAGCCCAGCGCTATGCCTCAGCAGTGCTTTGCACCCTGACCCACACATTTGTAAGGACACTCTGCATTGCTAGGTGGGGTCTACTCCTGCTTTTCAATGTACGTTTTACATTTGTGAGATCCCAGCACTGACCCAACATGTAGCGGTGAAGAGAGAGCACTACTTGAAGTTAAGCTAAGTACTGTGCAGGTTAGTTTTGGTCAGTTCAGCACAAGCCAGGGTAATCTGGGAACATAACTGAGACATTGCCTCCATCAGATTGCCCAGTAGGCAAGTCTGTGGGGGGGGCATTTACCTAATTAACAATTGATGTGGGAGGGTCCAGCTCACTGTGAGCTGTGCCACCCTTGGGCTGATGGTCCTGAGTAAGCAAGCAGTCTGACCCACTTGCCATCAACTGCAACACTCCAGAGAGTGGCCCTGTACCTCGCCTAGGCAGCACTATAGAGCCGATCCTGTTGGCTCTATTGCTCACCTGTCATATGGCAGTATGGGCAGGAGAGAGATGTCTTCATGTCATACCCCATCAATGCCTTAGATAGGTGGGAGAGCTGGCCCTGAGGTCATAAGAGTAGGAAGGCTAGCCCTGCACTCCCCTCTGGAGTGGCTGCTGTATCTCACAGTAGAGCTGGCCCTGAAGGTATAGGTATGGGAGATTTGTCCCTGAGGACATGAAAGCAGAAGAACTGGCTCTGCCCCTTGCTCATTGCTGCAAGGAGTGAAGTAGCCAGCGCAATGCAAGAGCTCACCCTGGTGCCAGGACAAGAGAAAGCTGGGGGGGGGGGGCTGACAAACCCTGCAACTACCCAGACCCAGAACCAGGGTTACTAGTTGGTCCACTAGGGGACCAGTCCTGCAGATCCAAAGCTGCAAGATCCCCATGACACGGTGCAATGGCAGGATAACCAAGAAGTGTCCCAGTGAGGGTCCAGCATCTATAGTGTAGCAGAAACCACAGGCCTTGAACAAGACCAACAACTCTGCAATGAACACTTACAAGATATATGGACAAAGGGGTTACACTACAACTTCCATGATGAGCTCTCTCCCCCATTTTTTTTTCTTTTTCTCTTAAATTTTATTCAGAGGGTGGGGGCTGCAAAGGGCAGAGGAGGGTGGATACACAGGGACAGTAAATGAATGGGATCAAAATGCATGATGTGGAAGACACAAAGAAAGGAAGTTAAAAAATAAAACTAAAAAGCCGAGCAAGCCATGGGGATCAGAGCAGTAAGCAGCATTCCTGTTTCTGTTCAGTTCCTGTCTTGTGCTCCTGTCCTGATTTCCCTTCATGGCAGACTAGAAACTGAAGATGAAATAAGCCCTTCCCCCACAAGTTGCTTTTGGTCATGGTGTCTACTATAGCAGTAGAAAGCAAACCAATACACATAAGAAGCTCGAAATTTACAAATAACTGAACAGAGAAAAGACAGCTTGCTCAATAAGAGGTTTCATCATGTGTTATCTATAAAGAGAAGATTCTAGAAGCATCTGAAATAATACAAGGACATAGATACAATTCAGCAATTACACATTTGGTAAAGCTTTTCTGTATACACAGACACTAAAACTGGAAAATAAAAGAAACAAGGACGTGATAAAAAACAATTCCAATGCAACTGATGACTTATTTTCTGTTCATTCTGTCTTAAGCACCCCTATTTTGAACATTCTTAGAACACTGAAGAAGAAAAGCTGTCTATGGTGCAGAGGGGAGAGAACCCTTTCGTCCCGCTGGTCCTCTCTCCTGAATTTAGTGTCACTTTACCTGTGGCAAATGCTTCCCAGCCACAACAATACCATTGGGCGTGCGCTCCAGGATCTGCCACACACGGTCGTAGAACCCAGTGGGAGTTCTGTTCAAGGACCCATCAATCTGACGCCTATCCAGCCAGCATCTGTAGAACAAATGAAAAGTTGCTGTGTTGAAAATCAAGTTTGTTCTTGGAGAGAGCAGAGTTCTGTATGCCAACAGAGTGAGCAAGAGTAAAAGCTGCAGTGGTGCGTGCCTGCCGTGCTTAGTGGAGGAGTGAGAGGAGGGCGCATCGCAGCTTAAGCATTCACTGGCGGAGTGGTGTTCCCTGCAAGCTATGAGTTGCTTACTACGTCATCAGATGATTTTCCCTCATCAAAAATGGGCACAACCAATTTCAATTATTTTATACAGTTCTCACATTAATAAAATGTAAGTGCCAGAAACGTATGCATATCATATAGCTTGATCATTCCTACAGATCCTTCCCAGAGTGGGTTCAGTAAACATTTGGTAAGAAATGAACAAGCAGATGTTCAGAAAAGTATTACATATCTATCTGTATATGAACATACAAAATGAAATTATTTTAAATTTTATGAAAGTTGTCAATTTAAATAAGGCTGGCCTGAGTTCAAAAAGCTAGATGTGAAATCTTAAATGTTAAAAGATATAGAATCTTATGCTTCAGAGTTATGATCAAAACCTTAATAGTAAGCCTACATTCTAGATTCGATATTAACCAATATACCTTTCACAAATACCAAAGGTACCGTATTTCCTCTGTTTTTAAAGAACACACAATGACACAGTATAATTTTGTAAAAGCTGAAAATGTATATATGTGTGTGTGTCTGTCTGTCTATGTGTGTGTGTTTGCATGTGTGTCTGTTTACACTTGGTACTTACAAAGGAGACAGACTAAAATACACAATTATTACACACAGGTTTGTCAGGATTAACAAACTGACAATATTTCTAAACAGAACAAACAGCTAAAGACACTAGTTTTGTGACAGAGGACCAGTACAATGAGATAAATTCAGTGACTAAAAATGATCTTTTCTGGATGGCTGAGTTTCCACTGATAGACCCAGACTTACACTATTGCTTTCAGTGTTTTGCTAAAAGGCAACAAGGTCAAGCACCTAGTGGTGTTTTTATTTGGTAACTGAATACCCTCTGCATTTGTATTTTAACCATATTCATTAAATGCAACAACAAAAATATATTTCAGAGCTCTATGAAATTATGGCTAATACTATAAAAGGAGTATTTGCTTAAAACATAAAAAGAATATGAGAATACTCACAATGGAGCTGGGAAATTATTTTAGAAGACTTATTATTATTATCATCCCTATTCTGTATGGGTATTTTGCATGTATGTATGCTTGCATATTATGTGCAGGAAGACAGAAAAGGGCACTGTGTTCCCTGAAACTGGAGTTACAGGTGGTTGTTAGCCACCATGTGGGTGCTGGGAGTTGAAGTTGGGTCATCTGTAAGAGCAGCAAGTGCTCTTAACCACTGAATCATTTCACCAGCTCTACTTTAAAACTGTCATGTTACTTTGAAAAACTTTACACTTACAGAAGTTACAAAAAATAATGCAAATTTCATATGCTTCATCACTCAAGCTCTCTCCCACTCCTATTATCATATATAATTCATAGCTTAATTATTGGCCCAAAGAAATCAAAAGCCATACAATAACACAAATTTATTTTTGAGTCTTATTGACATTCTACCAAGTTAGGTTCCAATTCAGGATGGCCTGTGTCATTTAGTTTCCAAATCTTGGGGGCTCCTTGAATCTGTGGTAGCTTTTCACTTATTTTTTTAAGCTTTCAAATCTTAGTAATATCTGCTGTTTCATAGAATTTTCCTCTGTCCTGGTTCTATGGTGGTTTCTTATAAAATAATGCATTTTGGGCAGAAGAGATAGGGGGTCAGTTTCAAAGCCTCATACAAGGGTAAAGGAAGTAAAGTCTTATCACTAGTGACATCAATCTTTATCGTTTGGTGTAAGGGAGTCTGGCAGATTTGTCTACTACAATCAAATTACTTGTCTTTTTTTTTTTTTTTTTTTTTTTTTGCTAGTATAAAGATGTGGAATAGAAACACTCAGGTATTGTGTAAGTTTCCACTCCACATTACTTCTAACAATGGTTCTTGCCTGCAGCTACTACTATATTTTCTCAGTGGACATTTTCTGTTCCCATCAGTCTATCTATGCTTATTAGATTCTGCCTTAAGGCAGAGTCCCTTCTCTCCTATTCACTGATTTCTATCAGCTAATCTGTGTATAATCTATTAGTATTATTTGTGTATTTCTTCTACATACATCTAGAAAAAAAAACAAAAACTCATCTCAGTTGGAGTCCCAGGAGCCTCTTCCAGTTTCTCCAGTGTCCAACTGCACATCTCTGTGGTATTTTGAGATTTTTTTTTTCAGAAACCAACCATTTCTCCAAGAAGGACTGATTCTTCTCATTATAGTGTTTAGAAAGCAACTGTTTCAAGTTTGCTCATTACTGAGGCAGTTTCACTGTTTTTGGGCAGCCCAGTAGACAGAACTAGGAAACACACGGATGCATATGCACAAACACAGATCCATGTTCATTTCTGTATCTATCAGTGTAAAACCATGACTTCATATTGGTTTGTCAATTTCAATCAACCTATCCCCCCCCATAGGAATGGCTACTAACAGTGAGAAATATCCTTTTTAGTCATAATAATTTACACATTTATCCAACCTTACTGTACACATGAAATTCAGATGGTTAGCGAGTAACCATTGGTGAGAAGCATGCTTTAACTGGAGGCAGCATTTGTGTGAGGTTTGCTTACTTAGCCTTTCAGTGTCTAGTAAAAGGAATGATTTGGGCAGGGACTTTGGCTTTGTCACATCCTTAGTGTAGTAGTACTCATTTGTGTGAACTGGGTTCATTTGTTGGTTTCCACTCTACTCTGGGCTCCTCCACATATAGACTGATTTTAATACATTACTTAATTCTGGGCGCATGCAATGCCCCTACCACTTATGAGGGGGTGTTCCATGCACAGAGGTGGGCTGGGGGAAGGCTTAGTCTGCTCAATTCCATTACACTGTGTTTGCTTCACTATTCCCATCCATCCTTATCCTCCCTGAGTAACACTACCCACATTTGTTTCAGACTTAACTCTTCTACACAAATGAGTATATACATTTAAAAAATAAATACTGACATTCTTTTGCACTTTGCTGTTTCATCTTACAATATATCTTAGAATTCCATTCTTCAAAGGTTCACAGTGCCCTGTTATGTGGCATACCACATTTTGTCCCAATTGTTTCTTGGGACATTTAGGGTATAAAAATACTAAAATTTTCAGTTATAAGCACTGATTTAATCAATGATCTAATCGTGCATATTTTTTTTTTCTGTTGTTGGAAACATATCTTCATAGCAGATTACTAAAAGGACCCGGGTTGAAGCAAAGAGTTCTTAGATGTCAAATTCCTCCAGAAAGGGCTGTACCCCAGTTACATAGGCAGTTTCTTCTCTCAGCCGAGGCAAATGCTCACTACATGTTCTAACTTAGGCCCTGAGCAATGTAAGAAGTCCCCTAGCATGCCCCAGATACAGCTCTAATTGTATATTAATATGAACATCTTTAAAATAGCCAAAGGCCATTTTCAGTGAAATGCACATTATCATTCATGTTCCCCTAAATTTTCATCTTTGTTTGGGATGGTTAACTCTCAGTTCATAAGAATTCTTAGATGCTCACTCTTCAGAGCATGTTTGGGTCCAGTTTCTTAGTTTGTTCTGACAATATCTTTGCCAAGAAAAAATGTTATTTAAAATTAGATAAACTTTATTAGTTATTTGTTATCATACCCTTGATTAAATCACACTTAATGCCTTCCTCATTCCAAGGTTAAAGAGAAATTAACCAATGTCATCTTCTCTATCCCATGTTTTACATGAAGACCTCTAATCTACTTGGAGCTGATTCTGGTGTGTGGTAACAAGTATCTAATCTGTCTTTTTGTAAACAGTGATCCAGTTGTGAAAAGTATTTATATTTTAAAAGTCCATTCTTGATCCAGTGACTTGTGATGGCAATGTTACCATGTAGCAAACGCTCAATGTGTGTTTACTGAAGGGTCTCTCTTTCTCTCCAGGGGGCCCATCTGTTTAGCACCAGTACCACATTGTGTTAGTCACAAAAGGTATGTGGCCTGCTTTAAAACCAGCAGAGAAAGTTGAGAAAGTTGTTTTTTAAATGAATTTATTTTTTATTTTTATTTTACATATCAATCCCAGTTCCCTCTCCCTCCCTCCCTCTCTCTGTCTCTTCCACCCTCTCACTCCCCCCCCCCCCGTCACTCTCCCCCACTCCACATGTAGGGGAATGCCCTCCAGGAGGGGTCATCTAAATCTGACAGGTCATTTGAAGTAGAGACTAGGGCTTCTCTCCTGTCTCTAGGTTAAGGCAGTTATCCCTCCATGGGGGATGTGTTCACAAGGTCCTTTTGTGCACCAGGGATACATCCTGGTTCCACTGTCTGAGGTCCCTTAGACTGCCCAGGCCTTCTGGCTGAGACCCATATTCAGGGGGGCCTGAGTCAGCCCCATGCTGGATTCCCAGCTATCAGTCTGGGGGCCCATTAGCTCGTCCTTGTTCAGGTCAGTTGTCTCTATGTGTTTCTGTAGCCTGGTCTTGTCCTCCCTCTCTGCATCTGGATTCCAGTTCAAGGCAATCCATAAATAGTTGTTTTATTTTTATTCTTTCCTAAGTAAAGCATATGAAAGTGTTTATCTCTCATGCTTATAGTACTCAGGGAGGCAGAATCAGGTAGCACATCTACATAATGTTACCAAACCCAATTGCTTCTGCTAAAGTCTTGGCAGGAGATGCAACATGCTTTTATAAAGCTCCAGGAAGAAAATTTGATCACAGTTATAGAAAATGTTATATATTCCACAGAATAATAAAAAAATTGGAAAATTATAAACTATACCTGGAAAAAGATAGAAAATGCAAATCAACACAGAATCACATATCCAGACATTTTGACTCATCCATGTCTACGCGATCCAACTGGGAAGGTGGCCTCATGTTCCATTGAACCTTCTTCTGTTCCAGCCGGCCTTGTACTTACTACAAAGCCCAGGCAACCCTTTTGTCTCAGCATTGTAAGTGCTAGAATTATAAGTGTGTGCCACCATGCCTGGCGTCTGAATTTTCTTATCAATGTTGTACTAGTTTGTTATCCGTATCAGCTCGGATACCAGATGTCCCTGTGTCTCTGAGTGTCTATGGGCAACAAAAGCCTTGCTTACCTTCCACTCTGCTGAGGCTGGAGGATGTCTAGCAGCAGTTGTTTAACTTCACTGGGTGAGAGTTGATACAAGTCCACAGCTGGCTTACTTCCTCCCCGGATCTGTAGTTCATACTCCATGGCATGGATGATCCACCTGGAACGAGAGCAAAGAGCTCTTCAAGCATCTTCAAACACAACGGCCTCGTGCTGCTTTCGGCAGTACCCTTCATAGCACCGATGCGTCCAGGGCAGGACGAGGAAAAGGTCATTTACATTTCCTGGATCACTGATATTTCTTCCATCCCGACTGTAACCTGATCTGAATCTTAAGGATGCCTGTGAACTTGCAATTAGTTGTAAGACATGGGAACATGGGAAAGCTAAGTAGTTAGATACTTCCCCGGTCAGACTCACTATTGCCATATAACAGCTTCACAAGAAACATGCCAAAACCAAATGGCACATAAATGATTCACCTTAAGATAGGGCCGAGACGTGCTATCACATACAACTTCTCTTTCTAGGAATGACAAGAATAACGATAATTTCTAAAAATATGATTTTTTTAAACATATAAGTTATTGACTTGGGGATGGTGGGAACAAAGAAGTGTCTGTGTTTGGAACACAAGGGACAGTTAGCTGCAACTTAAGTATAGTAGTGTATTGGAGAAGGAGTTGCTGTCCCTACACAGAGGACTTTCTTTCTTTGTACTCCCTTGAAGAACAACCCACCAGGCTACTGTGTGCACAGAGCTGAAAACTTAAGACAGATACAGTCAAAGTCTTCATTTTTGCCAAAGTTGGTTTGCAAAACAATAGTGATACTCCTTCCTGAAAAGGCTTTAATGTCTCAGTGCAAATGATGGAAGAAAAACCTTAAACTACCCTGGATAAGCCCAGGGGGAGTGGACAAAGCATAGGTCCCTGTGTGCTGGGCCAGGCCACAGGCCACAGACTGAGTTTCTGGTCTGTGACTTTTCGATCTCTGTGGTCTCAGATGAAGACAATTCTCAATTGTCCCCTCTCCTATTGTTCTTTCTGGATGTCAGGAATGAGTACATTCCATAAAATGCTTGGCTTGAGAGAAACAAACTGCCCCTCCCCCCACACCATCACCCCCCCCACACACACACACACCCCTGATATGCCCAGTACGACTGAGAAGTGGTAGAACCTTTAAGAGGGGGGTTTTGGAGTGGGTTTTCTGGTCATTGGGTCATGTCCTTGATGGGACCTTCCGCTTTTCCGCTTATTCTCTCTTGAGTGTCAGGATTTTGCTCTGCCAGGTGCTGCTGCTATGTTGTGCTGCTTGCCTCAGGCTCAACAGCAATGGAGACAACTGACCATGGACAGAAACCTCTAACACTAAGCCAAAACGATTTTGGTCTTTGTAAGTTGATTCTCTCAAATATTTTGTTACAGTAAGGGAAAACCTTCTAACACTAGGACAGGATACTAACAATGTATTACAAATTTGATTTGTATCCCCCCCTGACTGCCCCCAGGCATCCCACCACATTCCTATCCCCACCCATGTCCATTTCAGTTTTCTCTGGTAATCCAATGAGCCCAGTTAGTGCTGTCTGTGGCAAAGTTGACTGATAACATGATGCTTGTGGCTTGATCTTGTTCAGGGCTTGTGCAAAGCTGCACTGCACTCATGAGTACAATGGCCATGTCACATCCAGGAGACGGTATGTCACAGAGGCCTTCCCCTCCTCCAGCTCCTTCCTGCCTTTCTTTTCTTCCTTCCTTTCTTCCTTCTCCCTCTTTCTTGATGTTCCCTAAGCCTTGGGGGTATTTCTTTAAATCAGCTGAAAACTGAACTAAGTTTATCTATCTGGCAAAAAGAATTTCTTGACTTGTTTACTTCCTGTACTAGAGACTACATTTGCCAAAATGGTATACAAACATAACAGTCACAAGAACACAGTCATTTTGGATACTTTGATGTTAAAATTCCTTATGAAATTAGTTGTTACAAACACTTCAGTACAAACAAACAAACAAACATCTCAACAGACCTTTTCTTGTTTTACAGTCTGTATAGGTTTAACTTAAAGTTACTTATAAGTCTACTTTATTTTCCTCTCATTTTAAAGCTATTTGCAGTAGCTTAGTGTAAGGGCCCACTATTGAGCCATGCAGTGCAAAACCTGTAGTCTAGTTTCTTAGAAAGCCAAGGGAATAAAAAGAAACATGGAGTGGAAGATACTGTTCTTGACTCTGTGACTGCAGAAATGTCCTGCAAATGCCATATGCAGCCTCATTCTAAGAAGAGGTAGAAAGCCTTTGGGGGCTAGAAATTGGGTGTTTGGTGACATTAATTTTGTTGGATATGATAACAGCACTGACATTAAGAAGTCATGCTATTTGAACCCTGGTACACATAGTACTTCTGGTGCTTAGGAGGTAGAGGCAGGAGGATCCCGACTTTGAGGCAAGTCTGGGTTACATGGTAAGACCATGAGTCAAACCAAAACAAAAAGCAAACCACCAACCAAATGAACAACAACAGAAACAGAATGCCCCTCCTTTTTATTTTATTCTATGGGACAGAGTCTGAGGTTGGCCTCTATAGACCAAGCTGGCATTGAACTTGTGGTAATCTTTCTGTCTCATTCTCCCATGTGTTTGGATTCCAGGTGTGAGCCACTATGCCTGGCTTCTGAAAAGACTATTATATCTACTCTCTAAGATACTCAGGAATGAAAGTCAAAACACTCAGAAGTTGCTTGGAACACAACAGAATATAACACTATACAAGATATGATGACTGCCACACTCAGATGTGTAAGCACCACACTGGATTTGATTCAGCTGCAAAGAAAAATAAAATTCTGAGGAAAATGGATATTATTGGGAAATACACCAAGTGAAGTAGCCCCAGCTCAGACAGGCAAATGCAACATAGTTGCTCTCATTTTCAAAGTTGACCTTTGAACTCTGAGACTAGTATGTTTAAGTCATGGTGTCTTTAGAGGTCAAGAAGCTAAAAAAACGGTCAACAGAGGGGGTTTAAGGAAGGAGGGGCATAGGAGAACACACAGATATGAAAGTAGTTGTGGAATGGGGAGGCTTAAGCAAGGACGGGGTATGGGAACAGTGGAGAAGAGAAGCTGAAAGGAAAATATTAGCTGAAACTAAGCATAAATGAAATGCCCTATTATTTTAGAATAAGCTGATTAAAAAATAGTTTAAAAAACTCCAATAGGAACACCCTGCCTGGATGGATATTGCTCTTTCCAGAGGCCACAGGTTATACATGAAAACCCCAGTGCCAGATGTGGTTTTCCTCCCTATGAGTTGTTGGTTGGAATGCCTCGGAGGCTTCCATAATAATGCATATTCTCACTGCTCCTGGTTGCCCACCAGAGCTAGATGATAAGAACCAATTGCTGAAGATGCCACAGACTTCAGTTGCAGAACACAGAGAAATCACCCTGGGACTGAGCTCCAAGTCTCTGCTCTGCTGACTGGCTTTCATGATGCCTGAGGTACTATGGAGGCCCCTGGGGAAGAAAAAGCATCAGCAACCCCACACAACTGGGGACTCTATGGTTACAACACCAACCTGCCAGGGAAGTTGTGTCCACTGGTACATTGTGGCATGACTACTATGAGAATGGGTAGCAAAGCACTTTTGGATTGTATATGAGGCTTGCTTCACTGGAGGAAAGTCATACCTGCTATTGTAAACCTGGTCAAGAACTATGAAAGTTTGAATGTAATTGGCACCCAATGCTCATAGGGAGTGGCACTATTAAGAGGTGTGGCCTCATTGGAGTAGATGTGGCATTGTTGGAGGAAGTTTGTCTCAGTTCACTTTCTATTGCCTGTGGATCAAGATGAAGAATCTCAGCTCTCTACCGCAGTATCTGCCTGCATGTTACCATGCTTCCAGCCATGATGATAACGGACTAAATATCTGAAACTGTAAGCCAACTCCAATTAAATGTTTTCATTTACGAGAGTTGCCATGGCCATGGAGTATCTTCACAGAAACAGAAACCTTAAGACAGAAGTTGGTACCAGGGAATGGGGTATTGCTATGATAGGCTGGACTATATTTTTGTTTGGAGGAATATGGAGTGTGGATTACAAAAGCAGCTGAATGGTTTAAGTGGGGCTTAATGGGCCATCACAGCAGAAAAATGCAAGACAGTGATGCTGAGGGTGATTTGAACTGTAAGGGCCTTCTCAAGATATTTCAAAAGATGAATGTTGGTGTGTGGCCTAGAGACCAGCCTTGTGATATTTTGGTGGCTTCTTTTTTCCCTTGCTGGAAAAATTTGCCTGAGGCTAAACTAAAGAGTTTTGGATTAATTCCATTGGCCAAGGAAATATCAAAACAGCTTAGAAATGACTCTATTGTGTGGTTATTACTGGTCACACTTCCACAGATTTATAATAAAAAGGAGCAAACTGAGAAAGAAAAAATACAAAATGTACAATTCGAGGAGACAAGAAGCACCAGAAAAGTGGAATGGAGATAAGTCTTGTGTTCAAGAGATAAACAGATTAAGAAATGGAATAAAGGGAGTGGTGACCTCAGGCAAGATCCCACTCAGCTAAATTTCCAACTTGTAGAAAGGAATTAAAGAAAAGCTTAGAGCTGTATGTGACGGTGCACATCTTTAATCCAAATACTCAGAAAACAGAGGTGGTATACCTAAGAGTTTGAGGCCAGCCTGGTCTACAGAGTGAGTTTCAGGACAGCCAAGCTTTGGCAGTGAAGGTAACCATCAAAACTAAAAAGCTGGTGATGATGTAAATTAAATGAAGGGGCCATGTTCCAGCCCCAGCAAACAGCAGAACTTGATAGCTTTGGCCACATGATTCTGGCTTTAGGATAGAACAAAGGTGTTGTGGCATGTTACTCCATGACTAAGGACAGCTGCTGAGGCCAGGTATATGTCAGAGGTGTCCCTGCATAAAGACCTAGAGAGGTCATTGTGTGAAGCCGTGAAGCTGAAGCTTGGATTGCCCCTGGAGAACCAAGATGTTAGTGATGACAGCATCATGGTATATCTGCTGAGGAAAGTGCTAACAGGGAATGGAACCAGCCCAAGAGAGAGAAGTGTGTTACAGTCAATAAAGCTGAAAGGGGTTGGAGAGCTGAAGAGTGTTTGACATCAGACATGGAGATGCAAAGCTTGGAATTTTCCCAGAGGACTTTCAGTCCTGCTTTGGTCTATTATTTCCTCACTGTCCTACCTGCCCTACATTTGGTATGGCAATATATATCCTGTGCTATTATATGAAACACATGATTTTTTTTTATTTTTATAGAGCATTACAGTTAAGAAATTGCATGAATCTCAGGACACTTTGAATTTTGGACTTTTAAACACTACTGAGACTGTAATAGACTATGGGGACTTTTGAAGTTGGACTGAATGAATTTTGCATTATGATATTATTACAAGCCTATGAGGGCCAGGGAGTAGAATGTGGTAGTTTGAATGTAACTGGCCCTAATAAACTCATGGAGAGTGCCACAATTAGGAGGAGTGGCCTTATTGGAGTAGGTGTGGCATTGTTGGAGGAAGTATGTCTCAGTTCACTTCCTGTTGCCTGCAGATCAAAATATAAGACTCTCAGCTCCTTCTCCAGCACCATGTCTGCCTGCATGCCACCTTGCTTTCCACCATGATGATAATGGATTAGACCTCTGAACTGTAAGCCAGCCCCAATGAAATGTTTTCATTGTTAAGAGTTGCCATGGTCATGGTGTTTCTTCACAGCAAGAGAAACACTAAGATAAGAGTCATGGCTGGGGGTGTTCACAGCCCCCAGAAAGAACTTACTACTGTTGCTTTGCAAATGGATGTGTTGTCAAACTGTCTTGTAAACACTGTGTCTGTACCCATAGATTAATGCAGTTCTCAGCCTTAACCTGGGAAGCTCTGTAGCAGGCAGCAGGTAATGCAGAGACTCCCATTTGGGCAAATTTTGAGAATGAAGTTAAGTGCTTGTCCTAAAGTGGACACCAATACCACCCTCCAACCCCTCCCCAAGGCCCACAGATCATTTCAGAAAAGGGATTTGATTTAATCTAAGATCCAGAGGACAGGGAGGAGTGCTATGGAATGCTTTCTTGACATGATATGTCTGTTGTACTGATGAACTCACTGTAGGTACAGTTTCTTACATAAGACATGTGCACAAGATTAGGTTTGTCAATGTTACAGCTCATTAGGTCCCACCCCTGGCCCTGAAGACTACTGATAGCTAGTTAATGGGTGCTGGAGGTTTTCTTCCTTCTTTCCTCTTGAAAGGGTCTCACTATGAAGCTCTGACCATCATGGATCTCACTATGTAGGCCAGGCTGCTCTCAAACTCAGAGATTTGCCTGCTACAGCCTGTTTGCCTTGGAATACTGGGATTAAAGGTATGTTGACACCATTGCAACAAGGGGGTGTCATTTTCTCCGGTGGTGTTGCTGTTGCTAAGTTGTCCATGTTTCAGCAAACATCCTATCAATGTTCATGTAAACAATTTAATTAAACCCAGTGGGGGCAAAAAGGAAGAAGAGGAGGAGCAGGATGAGGAGGGCCAGCAGGAGGAGGGGCAGGGGCAGCAGGAGGAGGTGGAAGAGGAGGAGGAATGATACCAAAGTCGGACTGGGCTGATTTTGTGAAGAAGTTTCAGCAGGAGGGGTGGTGTGAAAAAAAATATATGGGGGAGTCTGTGTGTAAATGACCAAAATCCATTATACACACGTATGAAATTATCAAAGAATTAAAAACAGTACATTTTAAAAACACAACTCCAGTTACATAATGAAAACTAAAACAATAACCAAAACCCACACTTGCCAACTGTGCCCCACTGTTGTTACTTTTCAAATGGGGACATTACTATTTCTCATCTAACTTACTATTCTGCAGAATAAATAAGGCCATATGTAGTTAAAAAGGCCTTTTCAAAGTCTAAAGAATCACAAAATATTAGGAAAGGCTAATTTTTTTTTTTATACTGGTAATTTTTTTTTTTTTTGGAAAGATTAAAACAAAACCAAAAAACAACATTACACATAAAGTTCGAAAGAGACTTAGATTACCCATTGGTGACTCAGTGTCTTCATGACAATCAAATGCCAATAGGAAAAGGAACAGCAAAGGAGCTTACTTAAAGGAGAAAATCAAAAGACATTTCATCCAGGACTACTAACAGTAAAAAGGTCCACAGAAGACTCTACTTCTCCCATAGCCAAGGTCACAAACGATGTGACAATTGCAGTAATAGAAGCATTTAATTCCCAAAATGGGGGGTAGAAAAAAGAAAAGAAAGGAGAAAATGTGTGAGGTCAAGAGAATAACGGATATCCTTGGACTGCTGTCTGAAGAACCAGAAAAGCATTCCATTTGCCAATAAGCAAATGAGGAAGGTGGCAGACATACATGACTGACCAGTCAACCTCCAGACATTGCACGGTTGGCTGAAAGGTAACAATATCCTCTCAGGGCCGCTGAAGGAGTACTCCAGAACTGTCCAGACAGCAGGTTTACCTGAGAACTCTCCCGGTGAGTGAGGCAAGGGCACCAGTGTACTTGTCAGTATTTAGTTGAGGAGCATGCCCTCACCAGAGTGACAGTGGAGAAGCGCAGGTGACTGACACCATTCACAATGTATAGCTGACACTTTCTAAACACAAGCCATAAGTAATAGTTCTGATCCTAGGCAAGAAACAATTTTAGCAGATATTTGCACATTATTTCAAGAGGATAAAGACCGATATTTGTGGTTAAACAACATAATGTATGACTGTCCACATAATTAGCTTTGTAAACTATGCTATTCACCAAGCTGCAATACTACCCCTTCCAAATCCCTGTCTTGAAGACCTGGCTGCAGTAGGAGCGAACTGGAGCCAGGGCCTTTGGGAAGTACTGGGGCTGGTTGAAGCAGCAACATTAAAGAGCAGCGTCCACAGGGAGACTCTTTACCAGAGCCAGATGAGCTCATAGCAGGACCTTGAACTTCCAGACAGCAAGACAATAAAATCTGACTATTTAAGATACCTTACCTGTGAGATTTTACTATGGCAATCAAAGATGTCAAAGACAACATGGAACAGGAAGTGGGAAATTGCAAGGGAGGACTTTTGGCCTGATTCACACTAACACAGAAAGTGTGACAATTTGATGAAGCAACTAAGCTTCCAGTTACTGAAGCACCATGACTCACCACCTTTGCCCAAACCTAATCAACAGAATAGAGGTAGGATAGCTGTCACCCAACTTTCTCATCTCGCATCAAACATTCTTCAAAATGAAGGTACCAAAATGATGCTAATGAACTTGGGGCTATAATCACCAACCATCTTCTGTATTGCCCCAGCGATGCTAAAGTCTGTATCTTTGACACTAGTGGCCTTCTCTGAGCCCCAAATATATGATCTCCAGGGGCCATGTTGGGCATCAGACAGGATTCATCTGGGTTGCAGTTGCTTACAGAATGCCAAGGCGACATGAAAGGCAGAGCTGAGAGAGGCCTGATAGCACACATCCCCAGGGGTTTGTCCTAGTAAAGCCTGACGGACAGGCCTACAGTAGAAAGCAGTTGATTGCAGTCTTTACAGTAATGGCCTGTCAGGAACTTGATCTATTTCAACATGAAAGCTGGCATACAAATCAATAATGAGATAGCAAATCAAATCATTATAAGGCTAGGGTAGCATTCCAGTGAGTGGACTGATTGTGTTCACAGTGAAGTTGAAGACATGGCACTGGCAGGATTAGCCTTGGAGAGAGAAGAAAGCTCAGGGCTCCTGGTTTAAAGCTGGGGAAATTGTGATGCAAACCAAGAAACCTTGAAAGACTCAGGAAGGTTAAAGCATAGATAAAAGTGTAGGTAGCCTGTGGGAACTGAGGGTAAGAAGTAACATAATGAAACACATGCATTCAGCCCAACCTAGTCAATGACAACATTTCAAGAAGAATGACATAAAAATCTAACCAGTTAATGTTTAATTGTTAATTAACACTAAAAGCAAATCATTGAAAAAATTCAGACAAAAATGTCCATTTGAAATGCAGTCATTATCTAAAGAATTAAAAAAAAAATTTCTCTAAATCTCCCAACTTAAAAACAAAACAACAACAACAAAACTACAATAATGAGTATCTTAGAAGCAGCCACAGGTTCAACAATTTACAAAGAATTTGGCCTTCAAAAACTGTGAATAGTTTGTTCTCCAATTTTAAGCCAATTAATAACGTTTCATGGACTAATTCAAGATATCCTTTCACAACGAAACATATGGAAAATGTGTTTGCTCCTGTCAGTAGACAACCGTTAAAGGCATTCACAGGGGAGGTATGGATCACCTAAAGGAGTAGAGATCTTAGTAAAAACTTACTAAGTATAAGGTAAATATAAGAAGAATATATAAAAAGAGACCAACATGTAAACTGCAGTCCCAGGGAGAAAAACACCTGTGTGAAGAAGACTCCAACTGGCCAACAGATCAGAACTCCCTGACATGGATCATTAGACCTTGCAGAACTCCCTGATGTGGACTGTTAGACCTTGCAGAACTCTCTGACATGGATAGTTAAACCTTGCAGAACTCCCTGATGTGGACAATTAGACCTTGTAGAACTTCCTGATGTGGACTGTTAGACCTTGTAGAACTCCCTGACGTGGATCATTAGACCTTGTAGAACCCCTGATGTGGACAGTTAGACCTTGCAGATCCAGAACCAGACTACCTTGCTACTCACTGTCCATGCTCTTCCTGACTCTCACCCTTTTTATAACCCATGCTTGTTATTGTTTTTGTTCTGAGACAGGGTCTCACTCACTGTGTAGCTCTAGCTGGCCTTGAACTCACAGAGATCTGCCTGCCTTTGCCTCCACAAGTGCCACCCAGCTTTTGCATCCATTCTTGACAAACTAATACCTTCACCAATCCATAAGTGAAGAATATCATGTCACCTGAAACCCTCAGCAGGGTTTTCCTAGCTTTGTTGTACCTCTGTATTTGGTAAATATATTAGTTTTCATTTTTTTGTTTTTTTTCTAAAGAAAACTAATGTACCTCTGTCTATGGTGCTGTTTGGGACAATCTGCATCCATGTTCCTGGGCCACAGACAGCCACTCATAATTTGGCTTAGAATAAGCGCTTATTTGCTTTGAAGTTGAGCCTGGTGTTCTGCATTAAATAGTCCTTTCCTCTTGAGAGGGGAGGATCTCATTAGGTTCACAGACTGAATAACTATAGCTCTTGATATCTGTACCTGCCTATTATAGAAAAAGCATTCTAAAATCTTTGATTGAATGTCATGAATGATCACTATGGCCACAGACATGGGGAGAGGCTTCAGGATTTGACATACATTTCATAAAATCCAATTAGGAAATGGGAGGTAAGACCATGACAGATAAAAGCAGCTAATCCTGTTGGGATTCTGAGTTTCTATATGAATGCTTTCCGGGTCATTCTGTTAGAGCGTAAAGGAGGATCCAGGCTGAAAAGGACTCACTTCCAGGGTGAGTTTCTGCAGGGAGAGCACAAGGCTTCTCCAAAGCTAGATCCAGAGGGCCTGTGTACACACGTTTGAGGGGAGGTGGTCGGGGTGTTTTATGGTTGGGGATGTTTTGCCTTTGGATTCTTGAGATTTGTGGTGCTTCAAATGAATTCCCTAGAGGAACCTATTTTCCAAATGTCACAAGGAGCTCAAAATATGAAACATTACAGTCATGATGCTGTCAACTATCTTCAAATCCCTTTTCTAGAGTGAGGGGCCTAAAGCAGTGACTGAGGCGTCTATACTAGTTTCCAACCCTGAATCCTGATTCTATGACCATGGGAAAAATCACTTAATTTCATTCATTTCTGCTGGCTTGTGTACAAAATGGAGGTTTTGAAAGGATCACATGGCTTATCCCAGGGGTTTATTGGGTAGGCTCCTGTAGGCACTATGTCTCTTTCTCCAAGAACAAGAAGAATAATGTACAAATCCAAGACAGTTTCATGACATAGCCACAGAAGTAGGGTTCAGGCTCAAGTCTTCCCACGTGACACAAGTTGCCATCTAGAGAGGTGAAGTACATGGTCTGATCACAGGGGCTCATTAGGGGAGATGACTAGCAACCCTATACTTATAGCCTGTCATCTTCCCCTTGCTGGACTTAGTAAATGGCCCCTCAGGCCCAGTGCATATTCACTAATCAGTAATTTGCATCTACCCTAGATATTCAAAAAGAAAAAGGCAAAGCATGATTTCCAGGAAACTACTGCTTCAAAGTACAAATAGTGACCTTGAAAGTACGACCAGATAAGTCATTTTAAGCTCTTATACTTTGATTAGGTCAATATGGATCTATCAACAAGTAGAAAGATTTATATTTTATATTTTTTGTTTGATTTTTTATGTGTGGTCATTTTCAATATTACAAGGAGGGAAAAGCTTTCTCTAAGAACTCCAACTTTCCAGACAGCCTTACTCTGTATAGAAGGGACTTAGATTAGTTTCTAATCATCTGCATTTTCTGTCTCATGAGTAAAGTTATACAATCTCATTTTTTTTATGTTTCCTTGTAACCTTGGACATTCTCGATTTATAGTTTCATGATGGTGTCAAATCAACCTGAGTTTAATGGCAATCATACTTCAAATCTTTATCTGGACTAGCTATGTGTAATATCATACCTTTTCATGATTCTGGGTAGCAGGAGTAAGCTTCAGGTCCTAGTTATTGACCTAATCGCAGGCAAAGACTGATAACTTACAGTGTACTCATGGTGTTGCAGACAATATGGACAAGTAACTACTATCACATCAGTGTCTACACTTAGGTAGATGTCTGAATTAGAAAGTAAAAACTTGAAAGCAATACATGACACAAAGGAAGATACATTAATAAAGGCACTTGCCACCAAGCCTGACAACCTCAGCTCAATCCTAGACCTACATGGTAGAATGAAACCAAGTCCTTCCTCTCCCTCCCCCCTTTCCTCCCTCCCTTCCTCGCTACCGCCCTCCCTCTCTCTGACACACAAGTACAAAAAATTGCTTAAATCAAGGAAAAATTGATATGAGAAACTGCAGAGATTTTTTTTTTTTTTAAACAACAATCCAGGGTCAAGTAAAGCAGAAACAGTGTCCTTATTCAGACTTACACACCCATGCATTTGCACTCAACAAATAGGCAGTGTATATTCTTTCCAACAATTTGTCTCTCTATATGCTTGGATATGATCTGAGTGTTTGGGATAACGGCATATTTATATGCCACTTAAATGCACATCACAAGTTGCTATAGCTTTTGAAGCATTTCCTTCTCACGGGAAGCACCGAGGCTGATGTGGAGCAAGGCTGGGGAGGCCCAGCACCCTCCCAGGGCCACAGAGCTCGTCACCTACCTACTTGTGCTTCACCACAGAACTCTTGGCTAGGGACATTTGGAACCACCAGCATCTTACTTTCCATTTTTTTTTTTTTTTTTACACATGCTTACAATAGCAACAATTCAACACTAGATTTTGGCAGAAAACAGATGCAGAGCATTCTTAAAATGTCAGTTTCATATTGGATTATGTCTCCTGATAGAGTTTTGCTGAAAAATTATTTTTGTCATGGCTCATCCATTTAATTTTAAGAATTTTGACAAGTATTTACTTATTTATTTTTATGTGATACAGCTGTTGGGGTCCTTGGCATTTGATTTCACTGCTATGTTTTACTTGGGAAGTAAATACAGATATGGATCCTTTTAGGCCACTGGAATTCATTTCTTCACACCTTCAGATGCTACTTCCACAGGACGGAAGAAAGAGGCACCATCCTATCTACAGACACCGGCTTTCATGGGAAGTCAGGAGCTGTTGGAGGACCACTTGACTACACATCCATGCAAATCAAAGTGCTTACCCAATTCGTATCTTCAGCATGCCGCTGAACAACTCAGGGCTATTGGAGATGATCCAGCCGATATGGATGACTAGTTCTTGCTGAATGACTGCCTCCCTTTCATCATGGGTATTACACTTATAATAGATGATGTTCTTAATCACTCTTGGAGACAGAGGGTTAGAGATGACCTCCTCTTCGTGTCCAAAGGCACCCAAAGTTACCTGTAAGTGCCAGATTGTACTGTTAACAATTTCCTAGCTTAAAAAGAGAGAGAGAGAGAGAGAGAGAGAGAGAGAGAGAGAGAGAGAGAGAGAGAGAGAGAGAGAGAGAGAATTTAAGGTTTGGGTGACTGGCAGGCTGAAATTGCTCTATGCAAGCTAGGGAGTTAGGAAGGATAACGGTTTCTGATATTTATTAAAATGGCTTTCAAAGCATGACTCCCACTGGGGTTCATGATAGTTCAGAGTCTGGTCTAAAATGTAAGGGCATGTGAGGGTCTCAGAGGAGTGAAGGTTGAGTAGATATGTATAACTATTAATTTTGGAGGGGGCAATTTTAGTGCTAGAAAGTCCCTAGAGGAACCAGAGTACATTCAATAGTTGTATTTTACTATACAGTTCAGCATTTGGGAGATCTATTTTTACAGTTTTTCAAGCAGAACCTTCTGCTCTATAAAAACATTTCAACCTTTCCAAAGTCAGGAGAAAGGCCATGCAGTTTTTATGTAGCCCTCACTTATTCTGGAATAAGGTTAGGTATATATGGAGGGCTATGATCTAGATGGCTCACCTATGGAATGGATGGACTGGCTGCCCACAAGCTTGCCAAAGGAAAAAATTCAGAGGGAAATGACAAAGACAACTCAAAACAGAAAGTGCTGACAGAGCTGACAAGATAATGCTTGCATTTCTGCTTTCTTTGGCTAGCTGCTTCTCAGGGGGCCTGCAGCTCTTGCTTCCTCCTTGTCACTACTTCTCATCTCCTCTGTGTACAGCTCACAAGTGTACAAGGCAGGAAAAGCAACAGTACCCAAAGACACGTGCTGTCAGAGACGAGGAGCAGAACATAGTCTTCTGCTCCAATGTTGTAATGGATTAAAAGTAAGAACTGGTTGGTATAGTGGCCAACATCCAAAATAAAAATTCTTTTGGAAGCTGAGGCAGGAGAATAATGAGTGTGGGGCCAGCCTGAGCTTTAGATAATTACAAACATATATATATATATATATATATATATATATATATATATATATTAAACCAACCAACCTCTAAGAACTACTGATTTAGCAAGCATTAATGACATCAACCAGTAAATATGAGTGTGATTACTTTGATTAAAATGTCACCGTGTAAAGAAAACAGAGGTACATTATTGGCTCCTAGAGATAATAAGACTAAACTACTTTTATTCAAGAGAGCTTGAGACAATTTAGAAGTCATTTGAGGAAACCACACTACTTCACACTGAAGCACATTTTACAAATGACAAATGCACACTTAGCTCTATTTCCATTTCTCTGTCTGTGAAGGGATGAGAATCAGTACAGACACTGCCTGTATCTGGTCACTAGGCTGAGCTGTTGGTGTTTGGCCTCATCCTTTGCAGCAAGGAAATATTTCTCCGGCAGAGGTACCATAGGTGGAGGGCAGGCTCTGAGGCTTCTGGAATGTGGCAGCAGGGTCTTGAAGGCAGGCTGCAGCCTCCTATGGATACTGTTCAGATGGATAAGGCAAATCCACCTGTCTAGTGTCAGGTCAGTAACCTCCAAAAGCTCTAAAAGCCATGGGCACAGGTAGGAGTATTAGCTATGCTTCAATGTTATGGGAACTTACACACCAAGGAGAAACATGTTTCTCAAAGCCTGGCTAACGTTCTTTCACAGGTATAATGGTGTGGGACTCTTGAGAGCACAGACTCTGGCTACAGATAAAGATCCTGGTAATAACAGGCTCTGGGTAAAGAACTTCCCGTTCTTGGTTTGCCAAGTCACCAACAGAGGCTTAAAGTTAACCTTGTAATGTGGAGCACAGAGAAAACTATATGGAAAGTAACTTTTTCTCAGTAATTTCTTATTGGTGTAATGACTTTTAATTGTTGAACAACATCCCAAGAGAAGGTAAATATCATTATTCCAACATCCCTAAAGCTGGATTTCTGAATGAAATTATTTCAGTTTTAATTAAGAGCCCTGAGATATGAGCAATTAGTTGATAATATTAAGGAAGGTTAAAGGATTCCATTATTATTAAAAGTTACTATATTCCTAGATTAGCTGTCAGGAACACACAATAAACAAATACATTTCCAAAGGAGAGACAGAAAGCAAACAGGGCTTCAGTCTAATCAAACAATGAATCAGCCAGATGACCAGCGATTACAGGAAATGAACAGCAGAACCAGACCCCACATGCATAGCTCAAGCCAACCCATTTACCCTCAAGGATTATAGAAGGAGACACAGGGCCAGGGAAGGAGGAGAGAGGGAGGGAGGGAAGGAGAGAGAGAGAGTGTGCCAACTATAGATGGGCCTGTAAACAGAAGACAGATTTGATGGTGGTGGGTAGAAAGGACCTAGGTGAGAGATGGCCTGGAGTGTGAAGGGTGGGGGGGGGCAGTAGACCTGGCTCTTCTTGAATATTAATAGACTTAAGAGGAGTGGGAAGGGAGGATCAGGCAGAGTTCTTTGCTATGTACCTAGCTTCTCTCACACATCATAACTGGTCTGAGTGCCCCACTAGCTTCATTATTCTGTTTTCTACACCAGAATCTGCACTCAAGTAAACATGGAGGCTGGAAATGATAGCCCCAAGGTGCAGAACAAAAATGAGATGGCCCACTCAGTGCTCTGCGGCTTTCAGATATGTGTGGATCTTTTCTTCTTGAGGAAAGAGACTTTCTAAGAAACTCCCAAGCCAATTCTAATCTCTTTGTGAGCCATCAATGACATCAAGGCATGCCAGATGTAAGTGTCCTAAGCAGAAACTGTCATGACTGACATGTGGGAAACAGATACTTACCTGTTTACCCTGCACTAAAACATTAGTAATGGATGGGGCCAGGCTGTCCACTACTTTACTTAAAAGACTTGCTGCACGGCGTACAACCGACCTGAGGGCAAAGAAGAAAGCAGGCCAGATCTTCACAAACAGAAAAGATGAGGAATGAGTGGTGCCCTTGATTTGGGGAAACTTAAAACATATACAGTTGGGTCCTCACAAGATAGAGAAGAAACAATGAACTGCCATCAGACCTGACCCTTGAAAGGCAGTCTCACACTCACCTCAGCCACCAAGCTGTGGCAAAAGGCATCACTGGTGCCAAGATCAATATCAAAATAGTAAGGTAAAGAAAAAGGCCAAGAGGAGGCCCTAACCATTCTTTTAACGGGGAGGAGGAAGCCAGGAGTTAAGAGCATTCTGCTTTGTATCAGCAGGATCACGAAAGCATTTCTGCTGCTTGTGACTGATTTCTGTACCAATTATACATTTCTTTCTACTATGTTATTTTTAAATCATGTCTATATGTGTGTGCGTGTGACTGTGGGTACATATGCGTACATGAGTACAGGTGCCTAAGAGACTGGCAGCCTAGAACTCCCTGGAGCCAGAGCTAGCAGTGGTCATTAGCTGCCAGATGTCAGGGACCAAGCCCGAATCCTCTGAAGAGCAGTATGTGCTCTTACCTACTGGGCCATCTCTCTCTAGCCTTGAATTATTATACTTTTGATACCTAGATAATCAGATGCCTGGATTGGGGACTTGGTAGTGAGTTTCAGAAATGAATTACTCTCACTTTCTTTCTTGACGAGGACAGAATGGTGGGGGGAAGGAATTCACACCTCTATTTTTACATTCCTGGAAAAGTCTTAGAATGTAGAGGGAATAGATTTACACCCCCCCCAAATTACACCACATGCAATATATAAGACATTTCCCCTCAAAAGAAAGTTTATGTGAACATTTAGAGAAAATAAATCAAAATAGGTTTGAAAGCACCATTTTTTTTTTTTTTTTAATTTCAGGATCTCCACAGGAATTGGCCTATAACAAGCATTTGTATTTCTTAATTACAACATGAACAGACTAGTAGAAAAATCAAGCAAATAGCTGACCAAGTTAGTGAGACAGATACATCCCATTTCTAGAGAGACACTTTTACCAAGTACTTGAATACCAAAAGACGCATATAACCCTCGGAATGCAGGTAAACCCACACATATCAAGCAACTTGAGTTTCCCAAATTCTGTGCATGTTACCTGTTTCCCATGCACCAGAAAGGTGGTAATGTGAGGGGCTATAGAGGAGGAAAATTTCTGGGTGAATGCAGCCCCGTACCGCACAGCCAGCCTGGGGGCAGTGGAAAGCCATAAAAGGGAGAATAGAATAAATAAAGCTTCCAGGACTCCATTTGTTTAAATATAACAGTCAGCATTTCTAAATGGTTGCTACTTAGTGTTTTATCAAAGACATAGTATAATGCAGAAGCAAGAATTGGTTTTGCTTAGCACAAATAATACTATAGGCCCATGCAAAATACACTATCTATAAAAACATCTACTGGCTGCAAATCTTACTGTACTGAACTTACAAAGGAAATTTGACATATCTAAACTGGATGCTTATTACTTCTCCAGGCAGGAAGAGTGTATCCACCATAAAGCAGAGATGTAGCGCTACTTAGAAATGATTTTGCCCAGTCCCCTTATTTAATTGCATCAAAATGCAGAGCTGCACGTTTAGGTACACTCTCCTCACTGTGAATTTAAACATCTTTATTCATGATTCTTTCAACTTAAGTAATGAGATAATTACCTTTCATTATTTTTGCTTAGAATGAAATGGTCTTTTATGGTCTTCTAAAACAATAAAACAGATTTTCTAAACATAAGATGCAACTTAAAAGACCCTCCTCTGGATAGAGCAGCACACTGGAAACACAACCCTGCTGCCCCAGTTAGGACTCTCTAGGTTGGAACCCTGGGGAGGCTTTTATCTCCAGATAGCTTTCTTTAGTGTTGGGTGACATAGGAACACCCTTCAAAAGTCTGAAGTCAGGGTGGTGTAACTTTAGAGTTTAAAGTCAAAATGAGGCTGAGCAAAATCTATAAGAATCAACTGTTATCATTAAGGTGCTGAATATAACAATATAAAAATTAAAACATAACAAGGAAACTAATACAAACCATAGCTTTTTGCTGCCAGCTCTTCTATACACTCTCTCAATGTGATCAGACACAGTACCTAGACATAGGATAAGGAAAGTCTTCATTGAAGAAAGCTTTTAATTAAATGCACAACATATATTTACCTTCAATGAACAAAAAAACTCTTAAATATTCATTTTGTTTTAAACTGACTGGTTTAAATATGTAACCCAAATAAGAAGCATGTGTTCCCAGCACCTTTATGATTTGGTAGTGCTTTCAAAGTTCTATTGTTTTCTTAACTAATATGTAATTTAAACTTTTCAGCAAATACAAGTATTATTTTACCTTTCTACAGAAAACAGAACATAATAAAACAATTAGGCTCCTGAGTACATACATATTTTTTCAATGGGAGGTTATTAAGGCCCTGTTAAGTGTGTGGAGTTGTGATCATCTAGCATATCCCAAAAATTCACTCTTAGAACACAACTCACATGTGGTCAACATACCCCCTGGGATTCATACTTTGGCTGTGAGTCACATGTGGTCAACACCCTCCCCCTTCTCTGAATTCACTCTTTGGTCATGGCTCACATGTGGTCTGTACTCTGGACTGGTTTTGTCAGTAAGAAATAATGTGACAAAATTGAGCCCCTGAAAAGTTAGTAAGGATAAGGAAAAAAGATCTTTAAAATTTCACTTATTTTTACAGTCTTAAATTAGATTAAATATATCCAGGTTCCAAGCAAATGCTGGGCTTGGTGGTGCAGGCTGTATCCCAGCTGAGCTGGAGGACTGCAAGTACAGAGCTTGCCTGGATTGCAGAGGGGGTCAAAGGGTAGTGTGCACACCCCAGTGAGGTTGCTGCAAAGTGAAGAGTAGTAACAGGGCTAGAGATGCAGTTCAGTGCTGAGCATTTCCCTAGCATGCACAAGGAGGATATTCAAACCCCAGTACTGCAAATAAAAACAAATTTAAGAAGCAATTCTAAAGTCTTCTGGACATCCAAGTAAAAGTTGTTTATTTCTAAGCATATTAAAAGTGCTTTGAAAACATTTTTCAGTAATAAATAACTAAAAAATAAACAAAACAACTCCAAAACCTAAAAATAAACAAAAACATGTCGAATTCTTTTCATTTTAACTTATAAATGTTTTACTTTTCTTTTTTTTTTTTTACTAAAGGCTAAATGTCAATGATTGTCCTTAATTAGATTCTGTTAATCCTTAGTATTAAGACAAAAAAAAAAAAGATTTTGTTTGAAATCTTCTTTGTAATACTCGAAAATTCTGTTAACTGTTAGTGTCATGGTGGTATTTAGAACACTTCCACTTTAACCAAACTAATATGTACCGCTAAACAGTGTTTTGAGATAAGCCAAAAATTCCGATGACTAGAAATTAAACACATCTCAATATATCCTATATCATTCTGTACTATAAAATGCCAGAATCAGATCATGAACTAGAACTTAAGGATTCCTCTAGCACTGACCTAACATACAAACATGGATTCAAGGATAACTAGAGTTCCTCCTCAAAGCAGAGTGGGCACAGACACGATTAGAAATGACTTATTTTTTTATTGACCACCTTCAGAGCAAAATCCCATTAAGTGCCACATTCTGTTCCAAATGGCTACTACAAACCATGAAGAAGCCAATTTTCATAAATGTTGCTATTCAATACTTGTTCTTGAAAAATTGCAGGAAATAAAATGGGAAACAGCAATGTCAATAAGCAACTATAGGGTGCTCAGAAGTTCACAGTCATAGGCAGAATTCAGGCTCTAGGAACAGTCAGGAATAAAAGTGAGCCACTGCATGAGAGTCCCACCTGAGTCACACACTGCACTAGAGGGTGAAGGAATGCTTCCCATTCAGAGGGGTGAGAGACTTAGTGGAAGAGGAAATAACAGAACAATGGGCATATCTGATTGGCAGATTACAGAGGTCCTCCTCTTACCTTCCATTGTGATGAAGTCAGGGCCCTCTCTTTTGAGCAGTATACCCAGCAGGATGGTCTGACCAGCTAGACAATTGCAGTTCTGAAAACATCATTTGGTATAAGGAAATGAGTATCAGTAACCATGGGATTTAACTAATAACAAAATCACCCAATGCAGAGAGGAAACAGTCTGATACAGAACAGAAGAAAGATGTCATTGATACAATAAAGATGAGATGACATTACAGACCTGTTGGTCTGAGAGGTGCCTCAAAAGCAGAGGGTACACAAGTCAGCTTCTGGATATAGTAGGATTCAATGGTCAAATGTTCCAGTAAATAAAATAATTGATGGATAGATTCTACGGTGTGTACAAATATTAATGTACTATCTTGAGACTTGGCCAAGTCACTCTCATCCTGGCTTTACTCATTTATAAATGGGAGATTGATGGGGGAATGTTCTTCTGTATATGTTTCTCTTATTGGTTGATGAATAAAACACTAATTGGCTGATTGGCCAGGCAGGAAGTATAGGCAGGGCTAGGAGAATTCTGAGAAATGTAGGCAGACTGAGTCACCATGTGAGCTGGGGAAGAGAGGACTTGCTTCTCCAATATGCCAAGACCATGTGGAAATACACAGATTAATAGTAATGGGTTAATAATTAAGACAGAGTTAGCCAATAAGAAGCCCTAGCCACCAGCCAACAGTTTATAAATAATATGTGTTCATTTGGGACTGAAGGGCGGCGGGACTAGCCAGGACAAAGAAATCCCACTACAGGAGATTGTTACTGTTAGGGTATATGGAAAGGCACATGTTCTCTGTGACTGCTATGTGATATTCTTGTTTATATGGATTAATAAGAAGCTAGCTATGACTGGAAGGAAACTATCTAGTTTACATGCTCAAATCTGTGTGGCCAAACAAGACCCAGTGTTCTACCAGTAAGGCTTTATTTCTTTTTATAAGTGTGAATAATCTCAAGGGAGATTAATAAATTGCTAGAGCATTCATGTGGGCACATCAGTGTTTCCTCAGTGCAGGAGAGGAGACAAAGCACTCATTGGAGCTGAATGAACAACCAGAAGAGCCTTTAGGCCACATCATGAACTCTATGTCTTTAATGCTTTGCATAACCAACTGCAATCTAAGAGAGTCTTATCATCTTCACTCCTTCATACATCCATACTGACTCTGGCCCAATAAGACAACTTTACACAGCTTGCCCTGGTTACAGACCAGCCACTGGATTCTTCCAGAGGACACAAAGACACAGGGCCTGACTGAGAGGTCCTGTTCTGGCAGGTGTGATTACATCTCACTCACATTCAGCCTCTGCAGGATGTCATGGGTGGGTTTGTTTCTCCACTCGGTAATGGTGACATCCGGTTCCTGTCTCAGCTCAGGAGCATCTACAGTACTGCTCTGTCGTTTGACTTTTGAATGCTTGGGAAACTCTAGTTCTTCAAAGCTCTTAAACTCTGGAAGTCTGGAAATCAAAAGAAAACATTTCAGATTTCCTGCTTTCTTGATGTAATCACAAGAAATACAAAAACCAAGTAACTTAAGGGGACTTACTTTTCTGTGTCACTAATGCGTAGAAAGTCAAGTTGTTCTAGTACAGCTCCAGATATCAATGTCTGAAATGTGATGATTCAAAATGTTTACATCTGTCATACTATACTCTATGTTTGTACTTTTCTATAAGCAATGCTGGTTTACTAAATATGACCCAGAAGTGATTTCCTAAGTGAGCATTCCAAATTCAGAGATTTCCATATGAAACAAAGGAAAACAGAACACAAACATCTACAAATAGACTGTATACGTTAAACAAACAACAAGTTCAAGAGTCATATTAAATAGGAAAGCTACCACGAGATGGTCTTGGTTTTCTTTTTAATTACAAGCATTTATTTAATTATTACATTGTTGGGGATTGAGCCCAGAGTCTCCATTGATTGTTTAAACTTCCATCTTTATATGCTTTATTTTAAAGTAGGTACTAAAATATTTATTAAAACATTTATTAAAACATTTATTAAACTTTCAGAAAATGAAGTACTAAATTGTTTTTGGGAACAGCAATAGATCCTGATATTGTAATGTATTTCAGGGCCATCACCTGATGTAATAAACATCTCTCCATTTTACAGGAACATGAAGGTAATGATTATCTAAGCAATTGCTTCTCTGCATTCTGGCATGTGGCAACCCATACTTGGTCATTTTATATCCCACTATTTCTCAATTAATAGTTGGGAAAACTAAATGAGTCTAAACTCAAACACGGTTTTTGCTTGTCATCATGGTGAGTAGTATGAATGAATTTTTTTAAGCATTACTTATCACTTCTAATAATCTAGAGAACTGTCAGAAAATAAGCTGTAAGTTATTATTATTTTTAAATTAAATATCCCTATTAGGATTATCTTACAAATATCATTTTATTCCAGTTTTCTTCGAATATGAAGAAGCTGTGGGTAGGAGATAATGCTTTTGGTGGCAAATGAACCCATCATTTCTCTAGTGGAACCCATGAAAGAGGAACATCCACAAACATGCACTTATAGATGCAGGGAGGACACACAACACAGGCACACCATTCTTCCCTGTAAAGCATGGACAAGAAAGCCAAATGTGCAACCCTTGCCTACATTTCAACATTGCCCAACTATAAGCAGACTGCTCTTAGATTATGAACTTTCTGAGGGCAGGGTCTTTCTTTGGATTTATTGAATGGTGTTTCCCAGCACATGAGTGCACATCTATATGATTTTTGGCAAAGTAATTTGTTAGACAAATACTTATTGATCATATGCAAGCATTATATTAGGTGCTAAGGGTTAGCATGAAAAAATATATGAAATATTTACTCCCTTGAAGGTGACTGTGGTGGTTTGAAAGAAAATGGCCTCCAAGGGAGTGGCACTATTAGGAGGTGTGGCCTTGTTGGTGGAAGTGTGTCACTGTGGGAGCGGGCTTTGAGGTCTCTTTTGCTGGAGCTTCCCTCAGTATGATTGTCAGTCAACTTCCCACTGCCTACAAGATGTAGTACTCTCTGCCCCAGCACCACATCTGCCTGCACGCTGCCATGCTCCTCATCATGATGAACCTCTGAAGCTGTAATCAAATCACCTGATTAAATGTTTTCTTTGTAAGAAATGCCATGGTCATGGTGTCTCTTCACAGCAATAAAAACCAGAACTAAGACACTGACCTTATAAATGTGTGTATAAGATGGAAGCTATAAACTTCGTAGATATCAGATGATGTAATTGCAAGAAAGAAAAATAAATGCTAAATATAAATAAGAACAGTAGGGGGAAGAGATACTAGGGCAGAGGAATTTGAGGAGTCAGATTAGAAAATTTCTCTAACAAGATAATATGTAAATTAAATAATGGGAGGAGGACTATAGTGAGTGCTCAGGCTGGAGGAGGACTACAGTCAGTGCTCAGGCTGGAGGAGGACTACAGTCAGTGCTCAGGCTGGAGGAGGACTACAGTCAGTGTTCAGGCTGGAGGAGGATTATAGTCAGTGCTCAGGCTGGAGGAGGACTACAGTCAATGCTCAGGCTGGAGGAGGACTACAGTCAGTGCTCAGGCTGGAGAAGGACTACAGTCAGTGCTCAGGCTGGAGGAGGACTACAGTCAGTGCTCAGGCTGGAGGAGGACTACAGTCAGTGCTCAGGCTGGAGGAGGATTATAGTCAGTGCTCAGGCTGGAGGAGGACTACAGTCAATGCTCAGGCTGGAGGAGGACTACAGTCAGTGCTCAGGCTATCAAGTACAAAGGTTCCAGGGCAGGAGAATGCATGGTGAATTTTGGAAGCAATAAAGAAGACATTGGGTGTGGCTGACATACGGTGGCTGGGAAGTTGGTAGAAAGCCAGGCCCATGATGCAGGTGCAGGACGTACAGCTCACACAGACCATCTTTGGGACTCCAGTTTAGTTGTGAGAGAAAAAAGTCACTGGAGGTTTACAATCCATGTGGCTGCCAGTGACAAGTGAGTTTGACAAAGCTGATTCTCTATAGTAGAATTCAGGAGATGACAGGAAAATTTAGTGAGGGACAATGGTAGCCTAGATCATGTCAGTGCTAGGGGAAGTAAGTTAGAATCTGGATACACTAAAAAGGTACAGACAACAGGGTTTAATAAGTGATTATCATGAAGGGTATGAAAAACAGTCAAAATTACTAAATTCTTAAAGCTAATAACAATATTGAAAGCACAAAAATGAGACTTTTATTTAACGTTTTATATTTATATAGCCTACTTACCCTTATTGGCTATTTATGTCCATAAAGTCAATGTTTATCTTAAGTTAACTGGCTCATGCCAAATCCTATTAATACTCTATAGATTTCAATTTAAAACACCACTGGTAGTAGAGGATATTAAATTAGGTAAAAATACTTAATTTTTCTGGGAGAGGATGTATAAAAGGAGGCAGCAATACTCTGGGCGGGGAACAATAGGTGCTTCTGTTCAGGAATTGTGTGGGCAATGCTATGATGCTTGAATGGAACAATGACTTCTCCTGGTTGGATGTTACAGTTCAGTAAGCAAAAGAGCACATGGCCAAAATGCCTGTAAAACCCCAAGGTTATAAGCAAGTCACTTGTCCACTTCTGAACTGGTTTCCTCAAATACCAAACTGAAGTTAAGGCACCAAAGTCTAAAATTCTGTGTGGATAACAGCCACTCAAGCAGCTGACTGGTACAGCTGGATAAACAAGATGATGACAGCAGAGCAGGAAGGCAAGCACAGAACTTGTGAACATTGAGAAAGAAACATGGCTGCCCTGAGATTAGCTGTCCAGAACCAGAAACAAGCTGAGGTTTAGAAGGCTACCTGTAGTCGATCAACATGAACTTTGACTCCTCCAATTACTCCCTTTTTAAAGGCTGCCAGCATGTCTAATATGGGGTTGAATCTGCTACCTCTAGAAGGAAGCAAATAAACAAAACAAGCTTGTTAACAACAGAATGGGAAATTAACAATCAAATATTTGCTATATATGCGAAAGCGCTTGTAACATGCTAAGAATACAAACATACCAGGAAGCTCTGTATTTAAATGTTCTATGTTAACAGCTATAAGGCAAGTGAAGCTTACTTTCTAAAAATCTATGTATGTTACTTTTAGTTATGTGATATGCCTCTGTGTGTGGGTGTGTGCGTGTGCATGCAGTACCCATAGAAGCCAGAAGAGAGTGTGAGATTCTCTGAAACTGGACTCACAGGTTATTGAGAACCATCTGGCAAAAATGCAGGGACCTGAACTCAGGCCCCTGCAAGAAATGTATAGGCTTTTAAGTGCTGAGCCATTTCTTTGGCCCCACCTTACTTTTCCAACCTACCTTATGTTGTCTTCCCGGATGAGAACAAGGAAAAGTGGGCGTCCATGCATTTTCCAGTATTGCTTAATGAACTGTAGCGCATTCTATCAAAAAATTATATGGAGGTAGGATGTCATAGAGGAATGTCTGAAGTTGCCTCATTAACCGAGAGGCAAAGCACCCATGATACTTGTTACAGTGATAATCAAACCCTGGATAATTTAGGCTACTCAGAAGTTTAGAATCATTTTCATTTTAAATTTTGCTCTATGTCTTGAGGCTCTGACTTATTCATGCCTTTCTTTACCCATTCCCTTCATGTTTTTTTCTCTCCTTAAAAAAGTACAGTTCATGAATGAATGGAGAAAAAGTGATCCCCATGTTCTGTCATTCAAAAGAACTTCACGACCTTTCAATGTGGATTTAGTATCAGGAGGCGAAGGACACAGATCTTTGGAAACCATCAGTTACATGTTAGGAGTGCTTTGAATAAACATGTTTTCTCATCAGCATCACGTAACTTTTCACCACGTACTCAGGACTTTTTGAGTATCTTACATTAATTCATCAATTCCTCAGAACAGCCCTTTTGTTATCTGATTATACAGATGAAACAAGAGGTGCACAGGTGCTAAGTAACTTGCCCAAGAACACACATCTGGTTAATGAGAGTCAAGAATTTAACAGATGCAGTCTGGTCCAGATGTTGTGACTATGATTCTATAGCTCTCTGTAGAGTGGAGCAGATCATAACCCATATAATTATGGGTTAGTTGAAGTCCTACTGAATAGTCTTCACAAATAAAATTATTCTGCTAGTACAATTTTTGCTCAAAAAGAGACGAACGATTAGTATCTTAGAAGTACAGTTTCAAACTGTATCTTTTCCATTTCTAGAAAAGTGTCATTTTAGTTTAGCATGATGAGAATCCCAAACTCTGCCAGGGTGCTGCTTTACTCGGTGTCAGTCAGGAACTCTCCATTTTGTAACACCTGACACAAATCAGTGTGAACAAAAGCATCTCTTTTCACAGCTACCTTTATGTCATCTATCAGCAGCAGAACGTCCTGAGACATGTAAAAGTCACTCAGGTCAAAGATGATGGGGTAACAAACCACTGTCTTTCCTAGGATGCGATAGATCTGCAAGGGGAAATAAAAGCAAATAGATACAAAACACAAAGGTGTAGGATCCTAAGTCTCAATAACAATAATACTGATCCTTATTTCTGAATAGACAAAGTAATAGCTTACAAAATCCATAAATAATAATCTTAAAGATTCGTTTATGTTTGAGTCAGTATGATGGTAAACTTGAAGTAGAACATTTCTAATATGTTGAAAAACCCTATGATTGAGTAAATATTATTATGTTTTACAAAGCTTAGCAATGACATGTTCATTTATTCCCAGAAAGCTTCAGTAATACGACACTAAATAAGTAAGATTTATGTGTAGAAAATAATAATTCAAATAGCTGCCTCAAGCACATAATGAAATATGGCAAGGGATGGCCAGAGGCCAAGCATGACTTGAGCATGAAGAATTACTACCCAAAGCTACTCCACAAGGAAGATGCACTCACCTTTGATGTACCAAGACAGCCAATGGGCCTATCGGGTCTTCCAGACAGTCCTAGCTTTTCATTGATACCCAAATGGAAATAAGCCTATAAGACACAGGTCACTAGGCTTATTAATGATATTTTTAGAGAAAAAGATGCTGCAGAAGCTCAATCTAGGATCAACAAACTAGTCAAAGAATGGTGGATTTGGGGCAACTGAGTTTTCAAGAGTAAAACTCTCCAGATTCATTTAGCAACACTCTAAACTGAGGCACTGTTGTCGGGTTGGTGGACATCTACAATCTGCATGGTTTGGGTTCATAAGACAACTCATAAGAGACAGATGCTTCATTTGTCATTACAAAAAAATTCATCCACTTAAAGTTAAAAAAAATCAGTGCTACATATCATCCATAGAGTTTCTACTTTCAATATATTTTGTTAAAATGGGATCATTTTTACTGACTTGTTTTCTGATAACATGAATTTCAAAGTACTCCAACCGGAAATGCTGGTCTTGTTTATTTTCAGACCTTATGCAACAATGGTTTGATTCTGGTATATTTTGAAAGGGGTATGTAAATTATTGCAGAACCTGAAGAAGCATTAAGGGATTCTTAAAGGACACAGGTTAAACGTATATCCACAATGTATGCATGGATCCATGGGTACACATTACATAAATGGTTCCAATGATTTTTAATCCTCTCGATGTCCCAGTTATTGGGCTTATTATGGCAATGCTACAGATGACGCTAAGAGAGAAACACGAGAGGATAGGAAGGGTCACAGTACAACAGCAATGGCTGGAATTGTTGCGAGTTAAACACATCCAACCAGGAAGCCCCTCCACTCCCTGATGAAATTAGTTCTCCATTTTTTGTTATTTCAAAAATATTTGAATGGTATGAAATTGAATCCATAAATAATTTCTTAGACTTGCTTGGCCAAAGAAACTGTACTTTCTTTTTGAAATGTAATACCTGGCTTTTCACCCTCTAGAAGTGTATATCAATTTACATGGGTCTTTTATGTCAGTCTTTTTTGTTGAAATGATATTTCATTTTACTTTCACACTACTGTATTAAAATATCTTGGGTCATTTTCTCAGTGTATACGAATGCTCTCTATTTTTCATTTGTTTCCCCTTTTATCAGTGAGATAGAGGGCTTTACCCTTTGAAGTAAATATTTATCTAGTTTTCAATGCTATAAAATCTGAGGACAAGATAGTAGGGGAAGCATCAGTGCTGCTTCAGTATTAATACATTTTTCAACGAGGAAATTTCACAACCAGCTGTTATGTTACCAGGTTTTTATGCTTTATACACTGAAATCTGCAACTCATCTGTAAACAGCTTGTTTGAGCTGGTATCCTAAATATGGCCTTCCCATCTCCATAGGCTATAAAATATCCCTCTATTTTGTCTTCTAAGTGATTTTATTTTTAAATCACTTTGAAATACTTAAACAGGATCGGCAAGACAGCTCAACAGGGAAGGCAACTGCCTCTAACCCTAAGGGCCAGAAATTGATGTTCTGGGACCCACATGGCAGAAGGAGAGAACTGAAAGCTACAAGTTGTCCTGTGACCACCACATGTGTGCTGTGGAATGTAAAATAAATAAATAAATAAAGTGCAGTTAAAATTTAGGGTACTTAAAATTTCGATCTTCCTAAGAATGAATTTGTTTTTCCATTTGATGACATAAAAAATCCCTAAATTTTTCTAAATGGATAATCACAGTTCTCCTATACAGTATGATTGTGATTCAAACTGTTTTCAAATAATATCATCACATACAAAATTGTTGTTGTCTGCTCTTATGTCACTGAACTCTTGTGTTGATTTCTCCTTTGGAATGGTGCACTCCTGAGAAGAGTTTTCCCTGAATGGCACTGTGCCTGGAGCATGGCTGGTACCCAGGAAATACTTGACAGATCAACGGGTGAGCAAACTATTGTGAATGTCCTCCTAAGTAGCGTATTGTATGAACAGCAGAGGCTTTAAACAGCTGCTCAGAAGAAACACCCAGCAGCACCATACTGCACAGCTGCACAGAGACTGTACCACATGACACTGGACTTGACACTTTTCCACAAATATTTCTACATTTTCTGAAATAACTATATAACTAAATTATGCTATATTTCTTTTGCTAAGTAATAAAAGCAATCAATCATGCACAAGTAAAAATCAGTCTACTTAGGCTGGACTGCTATTCATTTTTATAGTAAAAAGATTCTCCTTTTTTCCCTGAACTATGACAACTGAGTAGGCAGTGCATGGTAATGCTGCCTCCAGGTATACACCCACATACCTAGTGTGCTGAAACACACAGAAATCCTCAAATCACCCAGAAATACAGACATGCTTCAGACCACGTTTGTACTGTATTCAGACTACCATGACGCACATCTCACCACATTATAAGATTTTAAACACAGAAGGCAAAAGCCCTGCTTCCAGTTGTCTGTCCTTATGTCCTTTGTGTGCTGAAATAGGGTGCAGCTTCTCAGAGGAAAAGGAGCAATGGTTGGCATCAGATTATGTGCATCCAATTCAAATTAGCAAGAAGACTTTTTTCTTTTAAAAGACAGCCTTATAATGGGCAGCATTATATATGTATATGTATATGTATATGAATATGTATATATGTGTATGTGTCTGTCTGTATATACACACACATATATGTATGTATATAAGCTAAACAACATATCTTAGGGAAGCAAGCCCACATAGCAGCTGGTTTGGAAGACAGGTTGTAGCTACAACCAACAAATATTCTTCCCCTTGACACAAGCACAGGGAAGCTGGGTTCTTGGTCACAAGAACAGAAGCCATATCCTACCACCAAAGTATAAACCACTTGCTAACACCATTTTAAAACAATAAAATGTAAATCAGGACATGCTTCAGATATTGTATAATAGAATGTTTTCTATTGCTTCTGTGATGCCATAGCACTTTGTACAAATACCGACTGTAGCTGTTATCACAGTGAACTATAATTAATTATTTTTTTTTTTTATTTACTGTCACACATACCACTATACTCAGAGGTCATTTAAGTGACAATCAGTGTTTTGCATATTCTACTTATTTGCTGATGAATGGATAAATGCCACATTCAAGTGATTTTTCCCCCCATCTATGCTGACTGTCCTTTTACATATGAATTGCATGTCATCTGGTAGAAAATTATCTTCCTACCATTAAAAATGTGCTCATATTAAATAGACTTGAATGCGATTTGGGTTAATTTGATTTGAGGCTATACTTACCAAGAACTAACCTTCCTTTCTATTCTCTAGCACTGTCAGTGAGAGACCAACACATGTCTCAGCTGAAACAGCCAGTGCCTAGCTGTACAAGCACCCCAAAACATGGGTACCTCAGTACCCATCTTCAGACTAGTTCTCAAAGTCAACTTCTAATCTCACCCCAAATAGGCATGTAATTACATCCGATCCACACATTACCATTTAATTTCTTTAGACTCAACAAACCAAACATAAAGGAGTTATTTCACCTTCCAAAAAGTAAAATGGGAAAAAACAGGCAGTAGCTATAAAAAATATTTAAAACTGAGGTTTAAGATGATATGTGGGAAAATAAAAGTACAAATGATTTTATACATGACAACTAAAACTGAGAGTGATTTGTTATTTAATATGCTTAGCCAAGTCTATTAATTGATTTTAACAGGAAAAGAAATCAACAAGACCCATGAATATAATGTACAAACACACACAATGAAGGATTTTGTTCACTTTGTTTTTTAAGTTAAAACACGATAAAGTGGACTTGTTAACTTAATTATCAACTTTAAGATAGCGCTCTTCTCTCAGGATTTAAATTTAACTATGCATCTTGACTTTGAATTAAGTCCAATAACTTTGTTTCAATACCTCTGCACAAGGGAGAAAGCAAAGTGACAGAATTACTTACTTTTACAAGCTCCTGCTGGGGCCATATCTGAATAGGCTCCACCTGCTGAGGTGTTTGAGTTTGAATTCCATATGTATTGAGAAAAACCTGAAGGCTAAATAGAGAACAGAGAGATGAGGTGGAGATGGAGGAAGAGAGCTATTTTTAGACACTGCATTTATAGTTCAGGAAATGTGAATGAAGGAGGTAAAAGGGAACAGACAATGCTACCTTAGAACATATGGTAAATGTGTTACTATTTCCTATATACCATGTACACTGGAATCTGCAGGCTTCCATGGCTTCTTCCCCAAAGTATCAGGAGCTTTGGGGGTGGGGGCAGTCAGAAAGGTAGGCAATGATTTTGGTAATCTCTATAATGTGTGGGTACTAATTTCTCATATTCACATTTATGTTTAAACATGAAAAGTATGTTGTATGACACTTAAGGTCACACTGATGACATGCTTGAAACTGCCAAGGTTTATTTCTACTGTCATCCTCAAATTGATAAACGTAAGCCAATCATCCCCTCCCTTTCCCACAGAAGAATGTTGCATCTCATACCGTTGGCTTTCTGCCACAAGTGCTACATGAACCACCAAGTCGTTTTCCAGTGGACCCTGGAAGGCATAAAAAGAGGAAGGAGAAACATTGAAAAAGATTTGGCTATGGCCAGCTATAATGAGAATCAAGGACGATATTAACTATCTCTAAGCAGTTCATTAGAGTGATGGACACCAGCTGGATCTAAGAAGTGCCTTTCTTTTCTTGCCCATCAGTGTCTACTAATCAATTTGATGGTGTAGACAGTGTAAGAGAACACCAGGAAGGAAAGTCATAAATTTCATCACTACTAGAGAGGCTCATTTGTCAGGGCTTTTTTGAATGATGCATAAGAGTAGTTTGGGGACTGAGAGTAATTTTCCATCATTTAACTCTGAAGGGAAGAGGAGGAACTAAAAATAAAAAGTTCAATTTATGTATTCTCCATAAAAAATGACTAACTTAAAACTGTTCATTTGACATCTTAACCATATCTAAGGTTATTCCCTTTGCCGTTAGCCAATTTTCTATTGGCACTTTATATATATGTATACATACATATATATAAAATTACATAAATATACATATATATGTAAAATTGCCTTTTCTCTAATATATAGTTCCTACATATTTGTCTATATAATTAGTATTATGTTCATTAAATATTAGCTGTTGGATTAAATAGTTCTAATCAAAGATAGTATTGGGTATTTGCTACTCTTGTGGGAAGAGTCACTAAGATATATATATATATATATTATATTATATATATATATAAAATTAACATATATGCTAAAATGAACCCAGCTTCAAGCCTGTATAAATTACCCATATTAGGGAGCTCTGAAAGTACTGATCAACTATAACCCCTTCCCAGGAACAAACCCAGCAGCCCCAATAGTATGCTATAAAACATTTGATTTGTCCACAGTATGTTGTAAAACCTTTGATTTACTGTAGGTTTCCGTCTGCAGGCAAGAAACACTGGAATACTTATTTATATTAGCAATAAATATCATAAAATCAATTGGAGAATTCCCAGAATCACCATGAAAATGCCATTACAGGCATACTGTCATATGATTTAAGAAAATTTTAAGAAGATTGCAAATGTGCTCTGACAACTTCCTTATCAGAAGGTAAGGGTAATTAGTACTTCCTGAGTGACAGTTTCTCTAATAATATATTTTCAACTTCTAAGGTTCCTCTTCCTCCCCTTCCCCTCTCACCAGCCCTGTGGAACCACTATTCTCCCTTTCCCATCATCTATTCACTGACCAAGTACATATCAATACACAAGGCTCCACATTCTACCACATTTCAGCTAAATATAGCTGTGTCTCTCCCTGGGGCGCTCAAAGCCCAATGGAGAGATGGAGAACTGCAAACTGTGATGTATGTCCATGATAACACAAAATCTTCCATAGCATTTTATTAGGGTATATCATACAGACAAACCTTCCTGAAGGACTGCTTACTTTAATACACACTTGGGTGGTTTCTAATTTTGTTGCTTCTGCAGAAGATGTGTCTTTACTTCAGAGAACTAAGGCTTTGGGAGAGAACAAAGTGCTTCACATACTCAACATACAGAACACTCAAAAAGGGCACTGCTGCTACCGCTGTTCTCAGTTACTTTTGCACCCACTGTAGGACAGCTGATCCTCTTTGGTGAGTTAAAACTATGCCACCCTGGATCCATGATTCTAAGACACGTAGATCAGCAATTATCATGTATGTGAATATGATGGCTAGAATTTCAGGTATCTCAAAAGATTACTCCCATCTTCCTTAATATCAATGTCTGTTCTCCTTTACCCCTCAAATTCAGTGGGACTGAATTTGAAGTCCTGAAGTGGGACTTTAAGCAAAGGTAGGCCCTCACTAGACACAGGGGCTGCCAGTTCAGGGACTTGAGGCCTGTGGCTTCCAGCACTGTGAGAACCCATTGTTTATAAGTTGCCCAGTCCATGGTGTTCTGTTTCAGCAGCCAAGCAGACTAAGACACTTTTCATCTTTCCCTTCTCAAACTTGAAAATAACCCCTTCTGTTGCCGCCTGTGCAATTCTCCCTCTGCTCTGCCGTCTGGGGCGGATGACCCACATACTGACCCACATACTGAGGTACTGCGGGATCTGTGAGCATGCATTCCACTCCGTTCCATTCTCTACAAGCCCCATTCAGCTTGCTGTTTGGTCCCAGTTCCCACACCTTACTTGTTTTGTGGACGTTCTTCCTAGGTTCTTTCCAAAGTCAGTTTTAAAACTTGACTCTTTATTAACTTGACCCTCATTCCAAATAGACTTTTATTACAACTGCGTAATTGGTCACTGTCTCTCAGTGCCCCAGAGTCAGTCATCTTTGATATTTTACCCTTTACATGCAACTTCTACAGCAGTTTTCTGAAGTGAAAAATAACACCACTAGCACTTAAACACACCACTTTGTGTATGAGAACCATTTAAGTGCTGAACAAACTCCCATTCCTACCTTAAAGATAAGAAAACAGTGAGGCCTAGAAACCTTAGCCAACTTATACCCAACACAAAGCTAGTGAACATCAAAGCTAGGATGGGGGCCAGGCAGTCTGGCCCCAGAATCTGGGCCCCTAACCACTCATTTGCCCCACCTTTACAACACCACTGAAAGGGCAAGTGTGGAGACAAAGGAATCAATCCCATAGAATCCCATCTTGTCACCTTCAGTCACCATCTTGGTCATCTAACAATGACCTTAAGCTAACCCTGACAAAACAGATGTATTACATCCCAACTTTAATTCCACATATTCTCAAAGCATTGTTTATTCATAGAAAGCTCACACTATGAACTCTCGCTCTGCTCAAAAAAAGGTTCTTTTTCTCTCCCCCCCCTTTTAAGCCCCATGATAAATAATAACTCAAAAAAATTGTCATCACATACGAAGTATCAGGATGTTATAATAAATTACTCATCTAAATGCATCTATTAGATTTGTTATTGTGATTCCCATTTACTAACGAGAAAACTGAGGCTCTGAGTGTCTCTGAGTGTTTTAAAACACTTAGGGTATAGCTCAGAGGCAGAGCACTGTCTCCAATACACGAGGCCCCTGTGTTTGATTCCAGACCCACAAAAACAACAACATTTACACTACAAAATCAGTCAGAGCCCAGCACTGGTGGTGCACGCCTTTAGTCCCAGCACTTGAGATGCAGAGGCAGGGGGATCTCTGTGAGTTCAAGGCCAGCTTGGTCTACAGTGCTACTTCCAGGACAGGCTCCAAAGCAATACAGAGAAACCCTGTATTGAAAAACCAAAAACCAAAAACAAAATAATAATAATAAATCAAGGTCAGTAAGGCTGGGATTAAACCAGTGTAGTCTATGTCTTCCGTCATTACAGTGTGATATATGCCTTGCTAATGTGCTGCTCACTCAACAATAAGTCCCGCTAGCTAGTGCTGCCTGTCCCTGCTCACCACCACTCAGCTCTGCCAGTCCCCTTTCACCCCCACTTGCTCTGCCTGCCCCCCCTCACCCTCACATACCATCTCCATATGCACTGCCACTAGCACCCCACTCAAAGACCCTATGATCCTGTACTTGGTCAACTAACTGGTCGTTCTACCCCAGCCTTAACTCTGCCATTCATAGCCCCCATCCTACAGACAGCTATTTAAAAAGTGTAAATCCATCATCCATAACTGGCATCCTGCCTCATCCCCACATGCATACCATACAAACTCTCCAATGGTTTTCTGTCACCTATAGGACAAGAACCACAGTGCTTTCAGGCCATCTTTTCTGCCCCAGGTCCTGCCTACCTCATTCTTTCTTCTTTTCCACCATGTTCTAGTGACACTGGGTTCTCTCCGGCCCTTGAACGTGCATCCCAGGGCTTTTGCAGGGGCTGCTCTTCCTCAGAACACTTTTCCTACAGATTATTGAATGAGCGTCTTCTCACGTGGGTCTAACCATGATCCTGTCCTCTTAGGGTCTCCTCTTTCCTCTATAGATAAACCTGCTTTCCCCAGGACTCTCCAGCCCCTCCATTCCACTTTAGCTTCAGGTCTACCTCAAAGGTCCTGTCAGCTCCAGAAAATGTGTTACGTTATTTATTGTTATTCAGTCAGCAGAGAGTAACTCTGTGAGAGCAAGGACTTCAAGCTTCCTTGTGTTTACTGTTCTGCCCCACTGGCATTACTATTTGATAAATGACTGCCCAGGAAAGTCTCTCAGTTCAGTGTTTATCTATAAGATTAGGTCTAGCACACATGGAGAGATTCAAAGTAAAAAACGACTTTATGTAAAATATTCACAAACTGTGGTTTACTACACAAATGACATTTGTACTATTGTTTTTCATGTGACTCCTGGAGTCACCTTTATCTCAGTCTGCCTTTGCTTACTCATCTATACACTGGAAATAATAAAAGTCTACTTCAGGATTTGGGATAGAGCCATTTGGTCCAGTTATCTACCTGCCTAGCACACACATGACCCTAGCTAGACTCAATCTCCAGTGCTGAAAAAAGAAAAAAAAAAGAAAAAGAAAAAAAAAAAAAACAGAAAAAACTAAAACAAAACATCTACTGTATAATTGTGATGACTGCACATGCATTTAACACTATAATCCAAGACCACTAATTCTACCATACATCTGGCGTCATTCCAACAGCTTCCTTGGTGTTTGGCTTCACACAGGCCTCTGTTAGTCTTCTGTACTTTACAGCCAAGGTATTTTTCTTATATCATTGACTTGCCTGAAGGAGGTAGCCAATTGTAGAATAAATGAAGAGAAGAATGATGGGTAAGAGAATGGATATTTCTATGTAGTGTTTACGACATCCATTCTCTACTCCAACCAGTGTCTCCCAAATAAAGCCAAAACTCTAAAAGGAATTTTACAACCTAGATGCAACCTTCTCCTTCCTGTTTACATTAGAACACTTCACGAGAAAACATAGTTCACTCTCTCCCACCTCAAGTTTCTGCCTGCTGTCCTTCACATTAGGACTGCAATTCTCTTCTCTGTCTATTCACATTCTGACTCTTTTGAGTCAGTCTCCTCTAACTATGGCTCCAAAACATCAGAGTGTTCAAGTTATCTTCCATCTCTGCTGGCAAGAGCAGGTTCCCACAATAGCTACTGAGCACTCATCACAGACTACTTTAGGGCACTTTTGGAAGAGTTATCAGCTTATGGAATGTTTGTGAGTGGTCTATATAATGACAGACTTGAAGGACCCTTTTTTATTCTAGGAATGGACATAATATCTTGGTATTCATTTGATGGCTTGGAAGAAAAACATGTTTAGTATTCCCCATTGCAATACATGAGTCCTAAACATACACAGCAAATGTTTGCAAATATGGGGCTGGAAGGATGGCTCAGCAACCACATGGTGGCTCACAACCATCTCTAATGGGATCTGATATGCTCTTCTGGCATAAAGGCATACATGAAGATAGAGTAGTCATACATAAAATAAATACAAATCTTTTAAAAATTGAAAACATAAGCAGAGTTTTTAACAATAGGAAATAATCATGACTAAATGTATGTACATTTCTATAAACAATCATGTTAGTCATGATAATCAATGTTAACCCATAGTTGAAAAATTTTTGTTAAAAATTTTCATGTCTATAAATAAAACCCAGTTGCACCTTGTTTTTACATTTCACCTTCATAACAAACATATTTAACATTAATTTACAATATTAACCATTTTTAAGTAGATAGAAGAACATTTATGGAATGCCTTGCCCGACAGCTGGGTAGTACCTAGATTAAAATTTCGATTCACCTTGCTTAAAATCTGAGATGATAATTAAGACATTGCATGTACATCTGTCTAGATTTAAGTTTCTAAATTACTCAAATCAGGCCAAAGTAGTAGCAGGAGAAGATCTGCACCTGGGAACTATAAATAAACAGTATAATAAAGTTGCAAGGATGTTCAGAGAAACTGTAATGCTGGTGTGTCCCCAGACTTTTCTCTCTCTTGTTCTTTGATTTATCTAGTGCTTTTCAATAGACAATTCACCCATAAGACACAGCAAATGTTAAATTATGAAAAGTCTTCTGTAAATGTGTAACAACTGCATCTCCACTCACCAGTTTACCTATCATCTCACAAACAGGGAACTACAGTGATTATCCATACCTCTTTCCAGGTAAAGCAGGTGAGAACATATAAAAATATAGAATACTCCTGGTTCTCTTTTCCACTTAGTGATTACATTTCATGGTGTTCTTTTCATATGTTAGTACATAGAACATATCTTCATATTCATTTTGCTTAGTAATCCATTCTATAGCTGTCCCATGCTGATTAATATTTCCTCACTTTTTTTTATTTTTTTTTTTTTTTAAGCCATCTAAGAGAAGCTAACCTACGACACTGAAATCTCTGGAAATAGCTGGTACCATTAAACAACACAGGTTAATTTTGCTTTTAAGATCAAAACACTCAACCTAACTCATCCAAGGCATTACTACCACTAGATCATGTGAGTCACGAGAAAACTATTATGAGAAGAGATCAATAGACCCAACTTTGAGGAGGAAATGTGGCTCTTTTCTTCAAGATGATGGCCTGGAAAGATATACAGATGTTCAGTAGCAATTTATTCACAGAAAGTACAGCTTTCTTATAAGATGAGTCTCGTTATTTCACTGCCTATTTTTGTCTTCTGTTCTGGTTTTAGAATGCTAATGTTTAAAATGTTAGCATGTCTCAAGAGCCTGTTACATGCCATGTGTTATTCAGCACTCTGTTGTACATCCTCATGACAATGTTTTAAAAATTAGGAAACTGAGAGAGGTTATGGGATTTCTTCAAAGTCACACATCTCATTGTTAAAGGGGAACTTGGCTGAAGTCAAAATGGTGTGTTGTCACAGATTCTGTGATGCTGCTTCTGTATTTTAAATCAAATGGAATTCTCCAGAGATTCAGAACTCACACCCTATGGAGAGGGTCAAGGTAAGGAACAGAAGTGGGGAAAGAGTCATCATAAGGAAGGGCTTGCACAGTATGAAATGGGATCAATTCCAAGGGGTACAGGGTTGGTATAAGCTGTTGTCCTGGACCAGTTTTCATCAACTCGACACAAGTTACAGCGATTTGGGAAGAGAGACTCTTAATTTGAGAAAATGCCTCTAGAAGACTGGCCTATAGTCAGATCTGTCAGGCATTTTCTTGATTAATGATAGGAGGTCCCAGATCACTACTGATGGTGAGACTCCTGAGTAGGTGGTCCTGGGTTATATAAGGATACAAGGTGTATTCTAAGAGATTCATATAAAGTCCCTCACAGAAGGGGGAAAGGACAAGTCCCCCAGAGCACATGGGAAGTGGGGGGGAAGTGAATGGAGAGAAAACTAGGAGGAGAAGGGGAGGAGAGGAAAGCACGTGCGACTAGGAAGATTGAGTCAGGGATAGGAGGAATAGGAGACGAGAGAGAGAGAGAGAGAGAGAGAGAGAGAGAGAGAGAGAGAGAGAGAGAGAGAGAGAGAGAGAACATAAAAGAGGGAGCCATTATTGGTTTGAAGAGAAAACTGAACCTAAAGAAAGGTCTAGAGACCTACAAGACTGACTCCAACTAACATTTTGAGCAACAGTGGAAAGTCTACCATAAATGACCTTCCATGATAATGAGATCAACAACTAACTTATCCACCATCATGGAGCCCTCATCTAGTACCTGTTGGAAACAGAAGCAAACACCCATAACTAAACACTGAGTCAAACTAGAATCCATATGCAGAGGGAGAGGACAAGACCAGGTTGCAGAAACACATAGAGACAGCTGACCTGAACAAGTGACATTAAGTCTTAGTTACTATATGTGCACCAAGGGGAAAGCTTCCAGCAGGAAAATGTGTTAAGAGATAAATCGTGCCTACAGGTTTAGAGACAGCTTTCAGATAAAATCAGGAAGTCTCACTGGAGAGGAAGTTCCTCATGCTGTCCAGCTTTGAAAAGATCTATCAGGCTATGATAGACTGTAACCTCTGACCAATACTAGGGTTACCTTTGTGACCTTAGAGATGTCATTTCCCTTTCAATTTTCAGTCTTAAAAAAATGAATGGCTCTACCCAAGGCCTTATTAGCTTATCATGCCTATAATGTGATACAGGCAATGAGCCTAAGGACAATGCATATGACTGAATTTTCTTAATAAAAGGAGATATTAATTCCCTTCTGTTACAGAGATGAGTAGCTTAATGACTTATCAGGCATTTAAAAAGAAAGAAAAACCAAACCAAAACCCAGTCTCCAATTCTAGGTCTGCAACAATACATTTACTGAGAGTGGCTTTCATTTTTATAGAACTATACATTTAAATTGTCTTATAATCTCTTGCTTTGTTTTCAGGAGCTATATAGTATTAACTATTTTATTTAGAAATAGCAGGGTACTGGGTAAATAAAAATCATCTAATGAAAAGCAAGTCACATCACAACTTTCTAAATACTATAGCAGTCTTTTTTTTTTTTTCCAGCAATAAACATCAGAGCACTGTCAGTTCCTATTAGGACCAACTTGTAGAGTAGAAATGACTAATGGTTATCTGGTAAAGGAAACCTGTTGTGATGGTTAATATTCATTGTTAAATTGGCCTGATTTAGAATTGTTAAATTGGCCTGGAGTATGTATACTCCAGGGCATGCTGAAGGTGTTTACAGAGAGGGCCAACTAGGGAGGGAAGATTCCCCTCTAAGCCTGGTTAGCCATCAAAGAGAACTCTTAAAATAGCTCTCAACAATAGATGGCTACTGGTAGGGGTGGGGGCAGGGGAGGACTGAGTTTTCTTTTAGGGGCTGGCCTCTGAAGAGTCTGACTACACTATAGTGACTATATGGACATCACGTATTGTACTTGTTTTTTGTTTTGTTTTATTTTATTTTAATTTATTTTTTGCTGGGGTCGGGGAGGTCACAAAGATGAGTGATAGATCTGGGAGGACTGGGAAATGAGGGTGATGGGGTACATTATATAAAATTTCCAAGTAAACAATAAAAATATTATGTTAAAAAAAAGTGAATAGAAACCAGAGTTTGGTAGCACATGCCATAGTTGTAACATTTAGGAATCTAGGAGGTAAAAGTAGGAGGAACAGGAGTTCAAAGTCATCTCTTGTTACAAAACCAGGATAAGGGCACCCTGCACTACATGATATCCTATATCCGAATTTAAAAAAGAAAGGAAACAAAAATACAAGACAAAAATCAAGGATCAGAGAGGGAAATTCCAGGTAAAGCTAATAAATTTATTCATGAGGACACTCACTGTTTTTGTTCCCCAGAGTAAGATGTCAGGAATGATCACTGAAATAGTACCATGCCCTACTATTCACTGTGTGTCTTTATTTTAGGCCATAAATCTTGCTTTCTTAGTCAGATCTATTTCTCCTTTTATATTCCATCCATGACTAAAAGGAATATTCATCTTATGGATGAAATAATTTATTATATATCATGCTTATTACTGAGACTTAATTTTAGTAAGTTCAGCAGGTTAATTAGAATGATGTTATTAAAAGCTCTCTTTAAATATATAATTCACCTTTCTTAGTTCTGAAGTTTCTGATCAAGGTATTTAGATTTTTAATAGGCTCTAATACAAATAGTGTTGATAAGAGTCACATTTCCTTGGAAAGTACAGAGAATTACTTAAGGCTAACCCATGCATGGCTGTAACACAGTCAGCCTTGATTCTCAGAAACACTGTGGATGCCTTGACAATTTTAGTCTATCTTATTATGATAGTCATAAGAATTTCTATGCTCTATTAAACTTTACTCCCACACATATAGGTAAATAAATTTAGCATTTTGGTCTCATGGGAACATCTTATTTTTTTCTTTTCTTTTCTTTTTTTTTTTTTTTTTTTTTTTTTTGCCAAGCTAACAGTTAGTTGGTTTTGTTTCTTTGAAGAAGAAATTATGTCTAAAACTGGTTAACTATTTGAGGTCATAGTGATGAACCAACCTGAATAAAATTGAGTCATATGCAAATGTTCCTAAGCATCCAAGATTAATAAATCTTTTAAAACTGAATAGACTTGATAGACGAATCTAAAAGGAGGAAGAGCTGTAAACTCAGTTAGCAAAGTATTATGTAATTTACATACTAAATTATGAGGCCATATAGCCTTTTTTTGCATGGCAGCAAACTCAACTTTCTGCACAGATGGCCTTCTGGCCATGTGACTGCTCCTTAACACAAGCAACTTTCACAAGAATTACTCTTAAGTTTACTGAAAACCTAGATCACAAAAGATAACAACATGAGTGCTGGAAGGGAGGATTCCCAGGTCAAATCTTGCCAAACAAGGCTAGATTTGAGGGTGACAGCCCCAGGATGCTGGCGGTAAGAGAGGACCCACCCCGACAGTAAACCTGGAGGGGCACTTTGCAGGTACATCAGAATACAAGTGGGAGAAGAGAGGATGACACAAAAGGATTGAGTAGGAGTCAGAGCAGCCAACTCTACAGGGAGCTGGTCAGCTCTACAGCAGGATGTTTCCTCATTGCATTAGACACAACAGGCTTCTGCTGCCTCCAGTGCAGCTAGACACTCCAGCAAAGCACACCCGTTCCAGCGTTTGTCAAGGGCAGAGTGATGTGGGTCAGTCTGCTTCCTAGCAGACATTTGGCTCACAAATGAGGCTAGCCAGGAAAAGCCTCCCAATTACATTCTCCACTTCTTACTGGGGAGGAGACTACTTAATGTCTGAGAATAATCAGCACATTTATTATACTATAAACAATCAGCTAATGAATCACTCCAGGCACACAGAAAAATAACTACCAGGAAGAAATGAAAACACCACATTAACAAAAAGGACAAAATTATTCTGGAAATTATGCTTAGTGAAATGATCAAGAAACAGAAGAATGACTATTATGTGATTCTGCCTACATTATTTGCCTATAATAGGCAAGTTCAGAGACAAAAAGTAAAACAAGCTTTACCTGGGGGTGGAACAAGGAGGAGCTGTCATTAAATGGGTTTAGTTTTTGTTGGAGACAGAGATTATTAAAATGTATGGACTGTGGCGATGGCTATAAAATATTGTCAACATATTTAAAGCAACTTATTATTTGCTTTATGAATGGTTAAAATGATGAACACTGTATATATTTATTCCACTTAGAATTGTATATTAGAAATTACCATTAAGATTCAGCAAATAATGGCAACTGGAGATTAAACATGCAAAGAAAGGAGTTCAATGCCTACCTTCTATCAGACATAAAAATTAACTAAAAATGGACAACACACCTAAATTTAAGGGAAAATACTGCAGACTTCCTAGAAGAAAAGAAAAGCTTATAATTTTAGGTTAGGCAATGGCTTTTAGACAGTAAAAGCAAAAGTAATCGAAGGAAAACTAGGCTTTATCAGAATTTAAAATTTCTGTGCTTTGAACGACAACAAGGTGGAATGATAGTTTAGTAGTAGAGGAAATGTTTGCAGTCCTATAAAGAAATCATCTAAGATACAAAGAATTTTTGTAACTCAACTGCCAGAAAACATATGAAAATATGATTAAGTTTTGTAACTAGGGGAATACGAATCAAACACAGTTAGATACAACTTCACCATCCCCACTACCTTAAAGTCCAGGAAATAAGTATTAGTATGAATGCAGAAGATGGAAACCCTTGTGCAATGGAAGAAATGCAAGCTAGTATAGTCACATGGAAGAAAGTCTGGCAATTCCCCCAAGAGTTTAACTGGAGGTTAGCATATGACCCAGCAATTTCTTCTTAGATATATCCAAGAAAAATAAAGAAACATGTAGCACAATAACTGTATTTGGAGGTTGGGAGCAGGATTGTTCATAATGGCCAAAGCTTAGAAACAACTCACATGTTCATAAACCAAATATACCATATATCTAAAATGGTATATTGTTCTATCATAAAAGGAATGAAGTGCTGTCACAGGCAGAAATCTTAAAAAAGTTATACTGAGAAAAAAATGTTGAGGGCAGATGGGGGAATACTGAGAGAGGACAATGACTAAAAGTACAGGGTTTCTTTTTAGATCAATAAAAAAGCAAGACTGATTTTAGCAAATGCAGTGTAAAAACTACTGAATTACACACTTTAAATTAGTGAATTATATGAAGTATAAATTATATGTTTAGCTGTTACAAAAATACTTAAAATGATATTATTAGTGTTTTAAAAATAATTTTCAAGAACTGTCACAGATTACAAAACCCATCTTTATTTATTAGAAGACTTATAAACTATCCACTTAAAAAAAAATCCTGGAAGGAGGAAAAATGCATCCTAGAGAATTGGTTCTAAAAGACTCAGAAAACAGGTAAGACAGCAGGCTGGACTTCCCAGACATCTCAGAGTTTCCATACAGGCAGCAAAGTGGGACTCTGAGGCCCTGCACTCACTAGTCTGGGTCTTGAGAGGTTGGTAGCCTAAAGCAGGAGACAAACACAGCTAAGGCAACAAAAGGAAACATTCTTTCTCACTATAGGGCATGGGAGCACAACAGAGACCACCATGCAGAGTCTAGTCACAGATTCTCAACTGAGACACCAGTTGGCTACCCACAATTCTGTACAACTTGATATCTGAGGGTAGTTCAACCTACCTACAGTGGCTTCAGAGAGTGGCAAATCTATCCAAACCCTGCCCCATGAAGTAGACAGCCACACAGAAGGTAGATTCACCAACCAGCTGGGCCTACTCACATAACGGGACTTAACACATAGTCAAGGGTACACATAAATTTGAACTGATACAATTTCTCATCTGAAACTAAGGAAGGCATCAACCAGGAACCCTATACTAAAATAAACAAATAAAGCCTACACTTCAGGACTGAAAGCAACAAATGAAAACTATGACACTGGTGGCTGGAAGACTTATCCATTGATAATGTAAAGAAGTTTTGAAACAGAAAATAACACCAGAAGGAAACAACAACGAGAAGGTAGATAGTCAGGAAGGCACAGCACATTGTTTTTCAATTTAATGAACTTCTTTAGTCAGATTTGCAGTTGAATAGAAATAACAGTTGGACTTATTCAATGACAAGAGGGAAAATAGTTAAATATTCACATACCCAACAGCATGTCCTTTACATGGCAATGGTAAAATAAACTATGGTATAGACATCCCATGGAGTACAACTCAGAAGTAAAAGGAGTAAACCACAGATACATTTAACAACTGAGTCATATTACAGAAGTGTTGTGTGATAAAGCTTGCTTGGAGTCAGAGGGCAGAGCTAGCCACGAGCTGACCAAAATCAACCATAGAAGTGTGGAGGACTGAATACAGATAGGAGGCAGGAAGTAATAAGGTGGTACTGAGAGAGGAAGGAACGGCAGAGGGCAGAAGTCACTGGTGGCAGCTCCCCTGTTTCTCTCTGATCTTTCTTACCCCAATATCTGATGCATGATTTTTTAATTGATACAGAATGATTAGTTAGGGCTTCACAGAAGTGTTAAGCTATATACTTAGTAAGAAAAGACAGTCTTAAAATGCTAGCTATATTCAATTATTTAACATTCTTGAAGTGAAAAAGTTACAAATCATAAATGAGAACATATTGGTGCTTTCCAGGAGCTAGTACTGTAGCAAAAGAAGCAAACATGGTTCTAAGACAGACATCTTTGTGGTGACATGGTGACTATGCAGTGACATTGAATTACATGTAATGCCGTAGATGTGCGAGAGCAACAGGTAAAAGGAGAGTGGGCAGCAATGTTGGTTTTGTGGTTTTCATACTGTTAATAACAATGCCCAGGCTGCACACTCGGCAGGAGACTGAGGGTAGGTTCCTGGGAACTCTGAGTTCTCTGTAATTTCTTCTGAGAGGGTTGAGGAAGCATTCATAGGAATCTTCTCTATTATTTCCTGTGGCTTTTTATGTCTTTCAAGTTAAAGGGTTAATTTTTTATTTAATTAATAGCTAAAATTTTGACTACACTTATTTGACAATAACAATTAAATAAGTATCAAGGAAACTATGTCAAAAATAGTAGAAAATCATAGTATGAGTGAAAGAAGTCAACACAAGACTTGGAAAAAAGGTAAGGAATACTTAACATAGTATAGTAAGAACATACTCTATGACAAATAATTAAAATTCTAATTTTAATCAAATGTCATTATTCATGAAAAATTCTAAGGAAGTGAAAAATATTTGTGAGACTGTAAATGACTCACAGGGGAAGAGTGTTTACCTTCACTGGAGCCTTGTCTTACAGTGCACTGGTTTGCTCAAATAGTCTGTGATTTATACTTAACACCAGGTTTTTCCCGGAGAGAACAACCAGTGCATGTGCATCTGACTGACACCATATAGGAGTCATGGGCAAGCATACTTGCACATCCTTGCTGTGTGGCACTGTTACACACTGCTGGGACACTCAGCACACCTCTGTAACTCCACGGGCAGAGGCTCAACTTCATTTCCACAGTACTTGCCCAAAGCACCTTTCCCTTTAGTGGTCTTATCTGGCATGCTTTCCCTGTGCTGAACTCTACCTGTGTGCCTAGTAAGTTTCCAAGTCCTGTGGCCTCCAGTGTGAAAGCCAGAGGTAGACTTGAGATGGCCTGACACACTTTCCTTTGATGGTAGGTTTTTCCTTTTAGGCATCATCTGTATTTCACTATTCTCTATTTGCTTTTGCAACATCTGGTGGAGCTTAAAGAACTTGGTCAATCCCAAGAGACCCCTTTACTCACGGATTTCAACATGGCCAGTCACAACCCAACACAAAACAAACATTTCAACCGTAGAGAGGGAAGCATATTCAGTGGTATTTCTGACCCCTATATCTCATGTTTCCAGCCCCTGCAATGTTAGCAGGAGAGGCCCTTATTTTATAGGCAGGCTGCCAATAGAGAGTGCAATCCTAGTTCCCAGCAGTCTCTGTTGGGGATCCTCATCCTGCCTCTCAGAAACTAGGTTTTGTGCTACACAAACACACTCTGCTCATGCTACAGGAGAGAAACCTTAGTCTGTACCCCAGAGAACTTCTCTTAGCTAAGAAGTTGCTGCATCTAGAAGGCTTGCCATGCATAGCCCTCTAGCAATATTAGAAAATAATTCCAATATAGTTAGCAGTGAACTCTCTCTACAGTTCATTCTTACTGTTCTGTGCCCTGAGTAGGAGAGAAAGAACTGCATCTATATTGTGTTCTGTAATTCAGATAGTGTATAAACTGCCTCACATATGCCAAACATGAAAAAAAAGTAAGCAATTTTACTAGCCATGTGCCTATAACATGCTTTTGTAGTTCTGTCTCCTTCTATGCCTCAATCTAAGAAGAGGCTTACTATATTATCACCTTAGAGAACTATGTCAAGCACATGAAATACTGTGTAAATGACAGTCTGAATATACATACAATCTGAAAATAGGGTCCTGGTGCTGGATAATAAATATAGAGTTAGACAGACTCCTCATCTTACACTGAAGTAACTCTGAAAACCTCACAAGATACAGGCTGTACACTGACTTGACACACTGGCCTAAGAAAAAGGCCAATTCCTTTCCTTGAAGAGGAAAATTGGCCAGTGAAATTTTCTTATTTCATATTAACACAAAGCTTTTATATTCTTTTTAAAAAACTTAACATACATTCACCCATTCATTCATTTTGTGTGTGTACACACATCCATGTATGCATTTCCAAAAATAAGGTTTTGGATCTGTAAGCATATCAACTGCAAGTGCTGATGCCACTTTTATTAAATACATGCTAACTGCTTGGAAACCCAGGCACACACTCAGGTTCATTTCCTTTCTCCTCAGGCAGTTTCCACAATCTACAACATTTTCATTTTAACAGTCCTCATTACTGGTATCATTTAATAGTTGAGGGTTTGCTCAAGTCAACATCAATCTTGCTGATACCGCAAACACTTTAGAGAGTGTTGACACAACACAGTCGAAATCCATAGCTGGTAAACATAAGAATTTAAAAACCATTCCTTCCCAGAACATGGCGCTATATGCTAAGAGCAACTCTCTCCAGTTACAAGGTCCTGTCAGGGAGACACAGGGCCCTCCCTCTTCCACACCCTCCATTCCCTTTCATAGCATCTTGTCTGTCCTCCTGCATACACATGCCCCACATCCATGACATCTGGAATCACCTTGATGAGCAAGAAAACACATTTCAGATAAAGTTCCCCCTTGAATGGACAGGTACATGGCTTTGGATAAATCTAAATTAAGAAGTAAAACATTTCTTTACCTGATTGGAGTACCGCATGCTCACATTACGTTGGTTCTGGAGTGGGACAAAGCGCTGGACAGGGTCAATGTCTTTAGGACTGATTAACTCATCAACTGGAAAAAAAAAAAATTAAGTGACATTATAAACAAAACACAAAATGCCAAATGTACAACACTGTGAGCCAAATGAGAAAACTACAGGGAATTTCACTCAAAAAGAAGAGTATCTGTTTTCCTCAGAGCTCATCCCCAAACAGATAAGATGTGTTAGGTCATAGAATAAATGCAAAAACTGAAATAGCAGACAGTATGCTATGGATGAGAAGTTAATGACAAACACATTCCAGAAATTCACAAATATTTGGAAATTCAGTAACACCTGCATAAATAACTAATGGTCAAATGAAAATTCAAAGGAAAATCAGAAAATACTTTCAGGGCCAAGTTATAGAGCACTTTCCAGCATTCTGTTCCCATTATTCCTCATTCCTAAACAGGGGGAGGAGGAGGTAAACCTCCTTCAATGTGCTTTTGATGAGATGACTGAAGATAAACACATCCAAATTTAGGGGATGTAGAAAAGCAGCTGCTTGTAGTGAAATTATCAACATTTATGTACATATTAGACTTACAATATAAAACCAATACCCTAACTTCCCCTCTTCAGATGGTGTGTGAAAAGAGAAAACTAAATTGAAAGCAGAAGAAATGAAATGATAAAAGCAGAAATTAATGAAATAGAATGCAGTAAAACAATAGAGAATATCAAATTAAAGTCAGGCACATAAAAAGCTAAAACACATATTGAGAAATAGCTAAACTAACTACCCCCAAAACAAACAAGAACAAAGATAAAATTCTCAGACTGAAGTAGGAGTGACAAACAAAATGTACGGGCAAAAGCTAGAGAACCCTGGTGAAATAGATAAATCCTGGAATGACACAAACTACAGAAACTAGCTCAACAGGGCACATATACAAGGAATTGAACTAATTTATAAGAAATAAAGTGATTAAGACTTTAAATACACACACATCTTCACACACATGCTCCTTCATGTACACACGGCCAGCCTAAGATGCTTTCATTGGTTATGTTAAAGAAAAATGAAATAGTTAAAGAAAAATTAAAATCAGTCACTCACAAACTTTTGAACAGATAAAAGGGTAAACTTTTCTAGTTCAGAATTGCCATATTATAAGGAAGCTACAAACCCAAACCCCTAGGAATACACACACACACAAATTCTTAACAAAAAGCTTGCAAACCAAATAACATATAAAAGTAATTATATACCATAATCACATAGGATTTACCAAACAAATGCAAACATAGTTTAATATCAGAACATCAATTATTAGAATACAATATAAAATTATTATTTATATATGTTATCTCAGAGAAAGTTTTGAAACTTGGTGAGAGACTACACATACAAAGTAGAAGCAAATTAAAAAGCCACACATAAGAACATAAGAACTCAACTGTAGTCTTATTAGAAGTAAAACTTTGTGACTTATATTTTAAAAGTGACAACTTTTTGCACATCAAAAGACATTACTAATACAGTGGAACAATACTCTAAAGGATGGTAGAAAATAATATCAAATTATTTTCCTGAAGTGATTTATGTCTAGAATACATAAAGACAATAATGAAAACATAAGTCAATAATGAAAACATAAAATTTCAATTTAAAAGTAGCTACATATCTGAATAGAAATTTCTCCAAAGAAATTACCAATGAACACATGAAAACTTGCTTAACAACATTAATGATTTGGGGAATGCCAGATAATATCAAAATGATATGCCAATTCACAACCATTAATATAGCTATAATATTGATATCAACAATTTACAAACAGTTAAGAACAAAATTTAGTGAGGATGTTGAGAATGTGGAATCTCCTAAGTTGTTGGCAGGAAAGCAAAATTATGCCACTGTATGGGAAAGAGTCTGGAAGTTGCTCAAAATGTTAAGACGTAAAAGGTAACATATGGCCCGGTAATCCTTCACTACCTGTACATCTCATAGAAATGAAAAAAATAATAATTTATATGTGGAAGTTCATAGCAGTATTATTTATGCTAGTTCCCAAATAGAAACAATCCAAATGTCCAAGCTGATGGACAAATAAGATGAGGTAGAGCAGTGATGAATGGTGGTCACTTTCCATCCCAGTTCAGGAGAGGCAGAGGCAGAGGCAGATGGATCTCTGTTAAGTTTAAGGCCAGCCTGGTCTAGATAGCCAGGGCTATATAAAGCAACCTTGGCCCCCAAAACAAACAACAAATGAGGTAGAGCAGGGCAGGGTGTCTTATGCCTCAGGTCTAGCACTGTGTGAGGACTACTGTGAGCCAGTCTGGGTCACAATGTAAGATTCTGTTTCAAAAAACCAAGTTATTAATCAATCAATTAATTAAATGATGTTGTATTTATATAATGAAATGTTACTCTGATGATATAGGATTCAAAACAGAGGAACCTTGAGACAATATGCTAAGTAAGGAAAGTCCGACACAAAAGGACTGACACTGTGATTCTGAGGTTAGTGATGGCCCAGTACAGGGGTGGGGTGTGGCTAGCAGTACAATGGTTAAAGAGAAGCCAGAATGTGATGATGATCACACAACTCTGGGAATAGACTAAAAATAACTAAGTTTCAAGTAGGTAAAATGCACAGTGCAAGGGCTATACCCCAACGAAGGTGTTCTAAAATGTGCTCGGATTACCGTGAGGAGAAGCACACCTGCCACACAGGCATCTTCAGGATGCTGAACTCCAGAACACGATTAACAAAGGGCATTTCCAAGGAGCACTCATAAGCAAGTGCTGGCAACCTCAGTGCAATGCACATGGAAGCGCTATTCACATGGCAGGTCTGTGTGGTAACTTTTGATAAAATCCAAGGAGGGAGCAAGCAAGCCAGCATCGAGATGGGAGGGTTGGGGTCAGGCAGGTAGGGAGAGGCCCCAACTCAGTATTTCTCCGGCATTTTGTAGACCACACCTGAGGCTTGGAGGCATTGTGTTGGGAGAGGTGGCAGGGGGTTAACAACTCTGAAAGGAGAATCTACGTAGTTCTTAGAATTCAAGTTGGAAGATAGTATGAAAATTTGCAGTGAGCACAGTCTCCAACCTAGACATGTTTACATTTACACATTATCTTAGTCACATCCACACCTATACATAAGTAGACTTAACGCTAAAATATGAAATTAACTTCTACTCAAATTCATTGGCACACCCTGTATTTTATTACAATTGATGTATAGAGCATGCTCATTTCAGTTTTCCTCTTCAGTTATACAATGATCAAATAAAAACTACACCATGCCGAGTTTGGTACAAACATGCTTATATCCACAGACCCTTTATTTTTTATTTTCATTTTTTCAAAGGACAATTCATTTTCCATAATACTTTAGATACTACTTTCAGGTAATGAATACTTCTGACAAACAGACCAGGGAGTAATGACTGTAAAATTCTCTGCAGCTTTGTGGTAATGCAAAAGCATCTGCAATGTTGTCCAAGAAACAAAATCATCAAAGGGTATTTTAGTAACTCCTGTAGTTCTCATTAATGATATGAAAATACTCCTAACAGCAGAAAAAACAGTAAGGGCAGGGGGACCCTTGAAAGGCACTTACTGATGGTCTTAATGTTGTTTAAGCACTGAGCATGTATTAATTCCAACAGCCTGTTCATTTTACAGATCACAAAATTCACACACAAAATGCTTAAGCAAATTATTTACCACTAGCATATAGCAGATGTACTTTTATTTGGAAGCAAAAAAATTTTTTTTTCCAAATTGGAAACCAAACAAACACAGGATTCATTGCAGCAGATATCTACATGTAACAATTTATTGATTTCAGTTTAGCTCATGATACAGGGTTGATTTTAGGCTGATAGTCTAAAAAAGCAAATTATCCCCCAGTTCATTTGTATCACTAAAATGTGAAAAAAAAAAAAAAAAAGAGCCCACAATTGGCAGTATTTTATGTTTCACTGTTATCCTATAGACATGAAATTCTTTTTTTTTTTCATTTGTAAGTGATGACAGATTAATTAGGAAAGCTGTCTCCTTAGGAAGCTTAATCTACTAAAATAGATAATAAATCATCTGGTTAGCAAGTCCTTGAACAGATTATTTGCATTTCTTCTGTATTTCTTTGGGCACTACTTCTATGTATACCTGCATATTCCATTTATTCAGTGTGCATTGAACACCGCAGGCTGTGTACTTTTCCTCATTCCTATATCCCCAATACCTAGTATAGGCCCCCACACAGTGGAACCTCCCTAGACCGACTCATTAAACAAAAGAAATTGGTGGCATTAGCAAGCATTGAAACACTAATCATTCTTGTCATTGCATTAACTTCCACATTGGTAAGAGTGACAAATATCCTTAGAGGACACAGGACACACATATACACCCCCCCACACACACACCACATTCCCTACACAACATACCATACACCCCCCCACACACACACACATCACACCAACCCCCCCATACAATCCACCATAAAATCCATCGTGATTTCTGCTACTCAAGAGACACAGGTACAGGTCCTCATGTCCTCATGGCGTCAATAAAATGGCATGAGTTTTCTCATTAGGAGAGATGAGCATGAATAAAATGTAAATGGATATTTACATTTTAATATTTTAACATTACAATAATGCATGGATGAAAGAAGAATGGCTTTCTATATTAACAACACAATGAACCTCAAAGGTAATCAAGTATTTCCAGGACATGATTGTCAAACAACCAAAAGGAGACCACTGGGTGTGTAGAAAGAAAGCTCATTTGGTAATCAAATTGCTGTGGCTGTCTAGGGGTGGATGGAGGCAGAGAACAGCACCTGGTGGGAAAAAACCTTGTCAGTTTTATGGTGATGGGTGGTGGTGGAGGCCTGCTTGAACAGGACAGCTTAGGGGTCAAGAGCAGTGATAGTTGGGGTGTGGACCAGTACAGCCTGGGGGCTAATTTGGGGACTCTGACCTGGGATAGGCTTGCTGGGTTAATCAGAAAGTAGATGCCCATTGCCAGAGGCAGTTGCCTGTAGTGGGTGGGTAAGGGAACTAATGGCTTTTCCTAACAAACAAAAACCAACTTCACAAGATTGCTGAGGAATGCTGAGTTTTGCTTAAGAGTGCAGCCCAGACTGTCATTTAGGATAACAAGGATAAATAAACCATCTTTTAACTCCTTAAAACATAAAAAGGTAAGCTATTATTTGCATTTTATAATCAAATAAAAGCTTACAAAATACACCTTAGCATTACCTTAATTAGTTTTGAGTATTAAAGCAAACAAACCAACCAAAAGCCAAACTATTAAGAAGTGGCTGGGAGATAACAGTAAAGAGCTTCTCATGTAAGCAGGAGGACATTACAAAAAAAAAAGTTCAGGCATGGTGGCTTTTGCTTGTATTCCCAAGCTGGTGAAGCATGGACAGGCAGATAAGTAAGATACCTGGAGCTTGTTAGCTAGCCATTCTAGTCTGATTCACATGCACCAGGCCAATGACAGACAAATAAACAACAACAACAACAACAACAAAAAGTAGAGGGCTACTGGGGAATGACACTGTAGGAGGACTTCTGGTCCCCACACACAGGCACCTGAATCTGCATCTGCACACAACTGTCCTTCTGGTCTCTAAGAAGCATTAAACACAGGAGTCTTTTCTGTTAGATAAGATAACGCCAACACCCCACCCTAAGCATTCTCAGATTAAAGTGGCTGACCCCTTCCCTCTTCAACAAAAGACTGTGAGGAACCCCAGCCGATGGGGAGAAGATGCAGCATCAGAATAAAAACCAAATGCATTTCCCGTCCCCTGCACGGTTCTCCTTGGTGAGCAAAGCACCCTCTTGATCAAGAGTAAAGTGAGGCCTTGTCAAGACATTTCAGTTTGAAGTGGTGGTCCCTTTCTTTGTCCCCTTCCCCCAAACTTAATTCTAACAAGCACATTAAGGGAAAACATTTCCTTCCTGGTCAAAAGAATAGAATCTGCTTCTGGCCCTTGGTGAAGCCAAGGATTAGAACAGTCTGTTCCTGAATTAAGCTGAGCCTTTCAATCTGCTGGCCAAGGTACAACCTTAGAAAGGGTGATTCACTTAAAACCATGCTAAAGAGATTTACTTGCATAAAATGAGAAATGTATTCAATAAATTAAAGCTGAATTTGAAAAAAAGAAAAGAGAGATGGGGGTGGGGTGGAGAATAAGTATCCTTTTAATGACATGACTTACTTTTGTTTCCCAGAATCCCTGGCCTTGGTGTAGTCTCCTGGAAATGTCCATGTAGCTCTGTTAAATCAGCCGGATTGTCTGAGTACTGACTCAGAAGTGTATCTTTTCCTTCTTCCTATCACTTTCTTTCTGACACTGACCAATACTTTGGGCTCCCTTCCTTCCTTCCTCCCTCTCCCTCACTCCAAAGCTCCCCTCACCCTTGCCATTCAGTTGATAATCTGCTATGTGGCTGCTTACTGAACCTCTATTGCTGAACATAACAGCATAACTCCACACACGGCCTTCTCTCTTCTTCCCCAACCTTCTACAGCCCTGATGTTTTTGTGTTTTTAAAATCATAATAAAATTGTCCCCAAGCTTCCTTCTGAGTAAGTTCTTCAATTCTTTTATTGATGAGATAACAACCCGTAAAGGGATACTAATTTCCCTGGAAAGAGTGTTGTGCCCAAATTCTGAACTCCAAAATCATCAAGAGGGTCTTTAATCAACCAATGAGTTAACTGTATTAACTTGGGTCCTCCATCTGTCTGTCTGACACTGCAGGTGGAAGAGAAGGACCTGATGGACATGGGAGGGGAGTGGCGAGGACAGGGAATGTATTGGGGTCCACAACAGTCTCAGGATTGGTGCATTTCCAGGCTTGGGTAACCCGTCCTGTGTTTGGTTGCTATGGCCTATAGGCCTTGCCAGGGTGGTTGCTATGCTCTGTATGCCACTGTTACAGTAATGCACATCCAGACCCCAACAGCTAACTTCTGATTGGTTCCTTGCCACATGGAGGATATCTGGCTTCCTAGTGACTAGAAGATCCGGCAAGCACATGTTGCTGAGTCAGAGGCCTACCTCTTGCTAGATCTTTTCTGCACCCTGTTATGGCTGCCAAACCAGGGGGTTAGGTGAGGATCTGGTCCCTTATTATACCAAGAAAAAAAAAATATGTTTTCAACTAGATTGGTAAACAGTGGCTAGGGATGGCTCAGCAGCTAATAGTGCTCTTGCAGAGGATTAGAACTTAGAGTTGAGCACCTGTGTGAGGCAGCTCACAGCCATCTGCAACTCCAACTTCATGTACATGAAAACCAGGCAGGAGCCTCACTACAGACACAGAATGTTTGTTTTCCAGAATAAAAGCCCACAAGGGTTACAGATGGCAGAAGCACTGCAGATTTGGGAATACACTCTCAGCTACAAGCTGCTGTTCCAGAGGAGCAACAAGGATTACTCAGGATAGTAACTGGGAAATTGGGTAGATTTGAAGTCAGTATAGCATTAGTTTTTCTGGGACAAAATGTGGCAGTACATAGGAAGTACCTACCCAGGCACAAGGCAGCATGGCCTTCACACTAAAATTTGCCAATATTTTTGATATTTGTATTAGTTACTTTTCTTTGTCACTTGACTGAGGACATTGAGGTACACTTTTGACTGTGAGGGCATTTCCAGAGGAAGATGGACTCTAAGTGTGGGTAGCAATGGTCATAGGCAATGGCCCTGTACTGGATAAAATGGGGGAAGGAGAAAGCCAGCTGAGCACAGCACTAATCTCTTTCTGCCTCCTAGTCCACTGCCATGTGAACCACAGCATCATGCCATCCCAGCGGCTATGCTATTCCTACCATGATGGGCAATGTTGTGAGCCAATAAAACCCTCCTCCCATCAGCTATTTCTTGTAAGATATTTGGTCACAGGAATTAGCAAAATAATCAATAAAAGGTTGTTAGCATAATTTCTATGAAAATTTTCTAGCCCTAGTAGGAAACAAATAAAATGATTTACTTTGAAGAAAGCCGTTCATATGTATAATCTAAATGTTCTCAACACTGCTTATGATACCTGCTGTACACTGCAGGTGACTGCAGGTGACTGCAGCCTCCTGGATACCACAGTTAGAAAGGCTATCATCAATAAATGACAACAAGTGCTGGCCAGGATGTGGGAGAAGGGTAATCATATACAATGTTGGTGGGAGTGTAAAATGGTGCAACCACTATGGAAATCAGAGTAAGGGGCTTCTCAAAAGGTGAAAAAAAGAGCTACTATATGACTTCTGTACTAACCCTGGGCGTATATCTGAGGGACTCTATACTACTCCAGAGGTGCTTGCTCACCCATATTTTATGCTGTCTACTGACAATAGATCAAAAATGGAATCTACCTAGATGCCCATCACCTGATGAATGAATAATGCAAACGTCATACATATATATGATGAAATTTTATTCAACTATAAAAACATGAAATTTGCAGGAGAATGGATAGAACTTTAAAAATACACTGAGTGAGTAATCCAGGAACAGAAAGACATTATACGCATGTACTCTCTCATATGCAGGTACTAGCTTTGAATTTCCAGATTTATATGTTTCATTTGGAATGTCTGTAGAGGCCAGGAAGTGAAAAAGGCCCAAGAAGGTGGAGGGGAAGAGACCTTTAGGAAGGTAAGTAATGGAATCTATATGATCAGAAAGTAGGGAAGGGATACGGAGGGTGACAAGGTTTAACTCAAGATGGGGGTAAGAAGAAGGCTTAATCCAAACTAAAAAGATAGAAAAAGTTTCATGGAAACTCTGTAAGCTGCGTAAAAAATATGATTAAAAATAAAATCTGAGGCTGGGTGTGGTAGCACACACCTTTAATAACAGCACTCAAGAGCCAGAGGCAGGCAGATCTCTGGGAGTTTGAGGTCAACCTGATCTATATAGCAAGTACAAGCTATCCATAGCCATGAATTGACATCCAAGGCACACCAAACAAACAAAGAAAAAAAAAATGACATCTTTTCATGGATGGGCAATCTTCATGAGTGGGTAATCCTGCCCCAGAAGCCACGGGTTATTAAACAAAATTCTCAGTGCTAGGAGTGACAGCATTTTGTGAGTTGTTGCTCAGTATGGTCCCAGAGGTTGCCACAGGCCATTGCTGTTGCTCTTGGGCACTCACCAGAACTGGAAATTTGTTTCCTATTACTAAAGACACCACTGTTAACCAAAGATAACAGAGAACACAAGTTAGAACTGACATGAAACAAGTTGGAACTGAACTGACTACCAAAGCTTATCTCTCTCTCTCCCGACAAGTATTGATAGTGCTGGAAGGTGCTATCCCAGGCCAATGGAGGCAAAAAGTCAATACCAGGTTCACCCTATGTTACCTGTGTTTTATACAACAACCTGCCAGGCAACATGTATTTAGGATCATAAAGGCATGACTACACTGGGTAACAAATGGCTTACAGATTTAATCTGAGGCCCGAATTATCTGAATATAAGACAGAAATCATGCTTAGTGGTGTAAACCTGGACAAGATTCCATGACTGGGGGCATCCTTCAGGCAGCCCATGAGGTGGAGGAATGGTGAACACAAATTTTGAGCACTGTTGGAACAGAAGTTCAGCCTTCATGCCATCTGCACTGAGCTGTTCACAGTCAAGAAATGATATCACATAATTAGCACGTGAAAGGGGCACATAGTAAGTACTTGCTTCTTATATTTTGGGTTGTAAGCCTAGCCTTTAATGGCTGAGCCATTTCTCCAGCCCAAGAACTTACATCTTAAAGACAAAAAGGAAAGCTATTGGGTGGTAACAGTTCCTCACAATAGAAAAATTAATATGGATGATCAGCAAGCAAGTGTTGGGGTGGAGATCTGCAGTTTGCTGATGAGACAACCATGTTAGAAAAACCAAAGTTGGTTAAGGCCATGTCAAACCTTTGGTAATCTTCTGTGACAATAGCGATATTAACTTTATTTTGGATTCCACTTTTCATGAAAGTGTGTACTTTTATCCAATGACCAATGCTGCAACTGTGGGATTGCATCCTGAAGACTTCTTCCTATTTGTGAAGGAGCTGGACATGATCCCATAACACTAAACTTTCATTAAAAACTAATTTGGAGCTAGACATGGTAGCACAAACTTTTAACCCAGCACTGGAGGCAGAGGAAGAATCTTTGAGCTTGAGGCCAGCCTGGTCTATATAGTGAGTTCTAGGCTATTGTCAATTAATGGCCATAGGGGCATAAACATTATTAAGTTGCCTGTGCATCAGGAAATGAGCCATGCCCATGTTCATGCCAGGAACCCCGACTAAACTCACTGGGTCATAGAGAATGAAGTCATGAAAGTAGACAAACTTGCTGGGGAAACGGGCTCTAGATTGCATGGGAGGGAAGACTAGAAGGTAATGGGAGTGATCAAACTAGAAGGTAATGTGATCAAAATACATTATATATGGTATAAAACTGACAAAGAATAAATAAAAATATAAGGGGAAGGTTTAACTAAAACTAAGTAAGTATAACATCCATATAAAAACCCACTACTTCATTAGCTAATATTTTAAAAAGAGTTTCACTGGAGCTACCTTCTGTACTCCCACAAAAATTTTTTAGCTCAAAGATCACAAATTTAGGGTTATTTATTTTTGTGAAATCATAAAAAATGGTACTTTATGTTCTATAGACCAACCTTGTGACTGGTATTAAAGTTTTCAAGTTAAATAAGAGTTGAAAGCATTACAGATGATGGGTTCAAGACAAGTCAGATAGATCTTAAAATACACCATATGATTTAAAATAACCATTTATAATTTACTTATTAAATAGAAACTCTGACTTTATGTAAGTTGGTTTTCTAAGAAAAATTATATATTGTAAAAAATGAGTCATTGTCTAAAACCAGTGGGTATTTCGAAAACAGTATACATATTATCTTTCTTGATTGCAAGAATAAAAGGCACATAGTTTTGTTACATAAAGCTCACTTAGGCATACACACAGCATAGCACCCTTACCAGATTTCAGTAGGATAAAAACTGATCTGAATTAGTGAAAGTCAGAGTATTTATTTTTTGTTTTTTGTTTTGTTTTGTTTTTTTAAGTCAGAGTATTTGTAAAGATTCAATTTCATTGATGTTTGATGGGTTATGAAATGGTTAAGAATTCTTCTTTTCCCACTGCTTCTTTTCCCAGATGGAAATCAGCACATGGTTTCATGCAATATTCCTCCTATATGCTCTCCAATGCCTTCCAGAACTTTGGTACGGGAAGAGAGCCTTCTTTTTTAGCATTCTTGCTCATTTCAGCCATGCAATAGAAAGGGAAGCATAACCTGTACTTTCCCCTTCACAGGAAAATGCCGCCTACATTAAAGAACTACACAAATCCAACACTGGTCTGAGTGAGAAAGGGCAGTTGCTTTTCTGCGGAGGTAGATAGCGTGTTCTAACATCTGATTTTAAAGGTCAGTTTGCCTGTGGAGAGTGCAGCTGATTCTGCTGCCTCATTCATCAGCTTTCCCCAGGGCCTTTCCTAAGCTATCACTCTTTCCAACTGCAGCAACTCTGAGCTGGATATTTACTGAACACCAGAAAGAAAAAGGTTCACGACTTCAAGTCCCTGATCTGGGAGTCAGTTTTCAGATCCAGAAACACAGAAAATTTTCATTGCATCCTTTGCATTCTTCAAGTATAGCTCAGCTAATAGCCCTTGGCTAGAATGTGTTTAATTTAGCTTTGAGTCACAAAAACCTTTCTATTCACACGAATGAGATGGACTTAAGCGTTCTAGCCAGTAATAATCTTTGTCTTTTCTATGAACCTGGAAGCAATACCTGTATAAACAAGACCCTTTCCCTCTTCAGTAAGAAAACTCTCTAACTTACACCAAGAGAAAATAGACACAGAAAAGAAGCAAAAAGAAGTGAGCATCAGCTTGAGCTCCCAACCTGGCGTTTTTGCTTTTGTGTAATGCATATGAAAAGCTCTAACTAACCCCTGGGAAACCAGTCTCCAAAATCTTTTTTTCTGGATGATGAAAACAAGCCAAAGATCATTCTTCCAGCACAAACATCTATACATACATTCCCAAACTACCAAAGCAAGAGATCATCATACAGGGAGAAGTTTTGTTTTTGATTTTTAGTTAGCTTGTTTCATAATCTATCATACATAGGTTCTGACACATTTTTGATAAAAATGCTGGTAATACTAGAAATTTTACAGAAGTATGGAACAGGAAGATACAAAATAAGTTTTTTTTTTTAATTTGGTCATGAATATTCTGAATCAGTTATAGAAATAGCTAAAAATTAATTATTCAAATAATTATAATTGGTAGCATTAAGCATTAAGTAGGGAAGAAAATTACCAACATGTATTTACTGGAAAAAAAGGCAACTTTTAAAGATGACCAAGTGTTTTACAAGCAATGCTCAAAAATTCTTGTGAGAGTAAGTTGGGAATGTTCTCCTATCACACAAAACCAACTCAGTTATCACAGTCTTCTGCTAGAAGTTCCAGGTTGGATGCAGACAGTCACACACACTTGTAGTGCATCCGCACCTACTGCCCTTTTCTCTCAGGAACTGTTGGACACCATTATTACCTTTGCAATCTAGAAACTCCCCCAAAGAACTAACTGTGAAATCCACCCAAATCCAATTTCACCCAAAGGAAGAACATCACCCAAGACATATTTATTGCTAACAGCCTGATAACAGGGAAAAGGAAATCAGTTCCCAATCTTCTCCACTTACCTAGGAGTTTCGCAATGATATAAAGAGCTTGTCCCCAAAGAAACAATTTCCCATCACGGCCACAGTTACTAGGAAACCGTTTCTGACTACCAGGGTTTCTCTTTTCATATTCTACAAAGTCAGCTGGCACATAATAGTACTTTGGTACAACAGGATATCCTAAAGAGTAAAATAAAATAAAATTTATTTTAATTTAGAAGCAAGCATATTAAAATAAAATAAAGCAGTGTCCTTCCCAAAGTTCCCTTTGAAGAATCTGTGAGGACAGAATAGCAATGACAGTGGTACAGAAGCAGATTTAGTGAGCTACAGAGAAGTGTGGCACTCTGGTTCCTTTGGATATTGCTAGGGAAACACATGAGAAAAGAGTCCCTTGACTTTAGAACTAATTCTATAGTATATTAGGCTTTAGATAGTGATATATGTATATCTCCTTTAGCAGCAAACACCTTTAACAATATATATATATATATATATATATGTGTGTGTGTGTGTGTGTGTATGTTTATATACACATGTATATATGTATATATGTGCATATACATACATATATGTGTGTGTAGAAAATTATATATGTATATATACATACATATATCTCAGTAATGTTTATGTATATATAGTATACAAATATTCACAGCCATAAGAGAAGTTATTTTAAATAAAATTAGTCTATAGAAGCATTGTAAATGAGAGACTATTTAATTTTTAATTAATTATATTTCTGAGCCATTGGTTAGCACATATAAACCCCTATTTAAATATTCCCTATCTTCTACTATTCAGTGTCACCAAAGAAAATCAATTTGTTATTAAAACATATCTTTTAAAGATACACGTTTCCAAAAATGAAATTATTATTTAAAGGATATATGTTCCTTATAGGGTACAGCAGATGATATTTTGTTATAGCAATCTACAGAAAACTTAATTTTTGTAATAAAATTAAGCAATAGCCTTCAAATTCTGCTGCTTTTTTCATTCATCAATTGATAGTGACAAATGTGTCTAAAATCAGGGAAAGAGGTTATGATCTATGGGAAATCCTGTGAACATCACTCTGAACACGAAGCCAAAAGGTAGAGTATGTTAGGCACCCACTTTCATGTATCAATGATCCCTTCCTGAATACAAAAAGACCTGATTGCAGAAATCTCAAATATTTTACTAGTTGCACTATTTTTCAAAGAAAACAAGTGAATATTGAAAATACAACTCCTTTTTTTAAAAGTAGCATTTATTTTGAATTTAAAAATGCTTGCCAGGTGGTGGAAGTGGTTCTGAGCTCGAGGTCAGCCCTGGCTCAGGGCTACACAGAGAAACTCTTGTGTTGAAAATTAAAATAAACAAAGAGTGCCTTCCATAAACACTTCACAACTTTTAATATTATAGGCATTGAAAGGGTAAAACAAGAGATGAAGTATTTTATTCATGTATTCCTGGAACCTTGCCCCCCTTACCTAGTCAGGGACTTCAAGTGCAACAGGAATGGGGCCCAGTGCTGTGAATGACACTTCATGCTTTATATCCGCAGGGAGATGTATTTGTTTTGACTAGCACACCAAAATTCCAAAAATTTTAACTTTCATACAAATTTCCAAACCTTTTCTCATGAGACTCTACTTCTATTAATATTTCTAAACCAAAGATTTCTAGAATATTGCCCTTAAATTCCTTTGGGAATTTTCCAAACAAGCTTTTCCATAAGCCCTGCTAGTATTTGACTGAAACCAATACAGCCTTACTCCTAAGATTTGGCTATTTCTAAAACATTGAATCCATCTTCAAAGAATGGCATCTTGGTAAAAGGAAAAACATTCAAAATACAATGCTAAAAGCCAGAAGCATCTCTAAAGAGTCTAGTCTGCCTGTGCCCATGGACCTGCCTTCAGCCAAATGCAGTCTTTCCAGGGAGCCCTCCTAGGGTCTAGGGCTGGAGGAGGGTAACATTCACGCAGTTAACTAATTTTTGATGACTTGGGTAAAAAGTAGGTGCTTTATGTCATGTAACACAACACAGAGTAAAGGAACTATACCATGAATATCACAATTGTGTCCATGTGCAACTCCCTCAGCATCACTACAGCCATGACCACCTACATTCATGCCCATCCTTGTCATGACTAATGAACTAGATTAAGAGAGATTATCCTAATTTCAGTTGAGGTCTCATTTTTTCCATATATATAGATAATTATGTTTTATAGAGGACTGATGCACACATTTTACATAAACAAGGAGATGCTGGTATAAGGAGTTCTTGATGGAAGAACTATACCTTCTGTGGTCTGGTGCAGCAAAGGGGTCAGGAGGTTCTGGTACTCCTGGACTTGTTGAAGATTGCCTCTAAATACACCTAAAACAGAAACACAAAATCCAGTGCTGGCTCTGCTCAACAAGCATACAAAAATTCTGCCTTATAGAAACTTTTACAATTATTGTGCCAAATTTTAAATAAATGAAAACATAAAATTGAGGAGAAATGTAAATAAGTATGACTTTTTATAGAAATTGATTTCAGAAAGTCATGCTAGCATTTAGAATTAACTACTGAAATAACTGAAATTTCACTATGCTTACGCATAAATGTTATAGATATTCAATACCACGATCATCGTATTCATGACTTCTATGATAAGACAATACTGGCATCAATATTAAAGACTTCAAAGTGGTTTTAACAGTCCTTTAAGTATGCAAATAGAAGGCAAGGACTGAAACCCAATCTTGTAATGTGGCGTGAGTGCACCTGTACTCACAAGAATTCCAGCACACACTTCATACACACATGCATACATCATAAACATACAACATGTATAGACTTTTTAAAATTCTTTAAGATCTAACATCCACTCAGAAAGCAGAACAGCATAAAAATACAGAGTTGCTACCATTGCTTAAGTCTAATCTATTGCTAGATGAAAGAAATCACTCATTTCACCTAGTCTTTTAAGATTTTTATTATTTTTACTTCGTGTGTTTGAATGTGGTTTATGTAGGTGTTTTTATATGCATGTTCATGAGTACATGCATGTGTGTGCACATGTGTGGAAGCCAGAGATTGACATTGGATGTCTTTCTTAATCCCTCTAAAGTTCTATGAGACAGATACCTGAACTGAACCTGGAGCTCACCCACTTGGTTAATCTGGCTAGCCAATAACTTCAGAGATCCACCTGTCTCCACTTCCTGGTGCTGAAATTACAGTGATGTGATTTTCAGGCAGGGGTTAGAGATCACACTCAGGCCCTCAGCCTGCATGACAAGAACTTTACCAGCTGAGCCATCTGCCCGACCCTCAGTGTTCTTCAATATCAGAGAAAATTTCACTTACCATCAATCATCATGTAAAGGAAAAATATGGGAAATTCACATTCAATGCCATCAAACAGCTAAAAGAGAAAAGTAAAACATTAGGATTTCCATTAGCAAACTAGAGCAACTATGTTTTAGGTTATATGCAAGAGACTTATTTATAGTAATAAATTCAGGTTGAGAACAATTGTTCTTTAAAAATATTTTTAAAACTTTTATTCAAAAGCTCATTTATTGAACTCACTAAATAGCAGTGATTAAATAAATAGATACTCAGTACTCACTAACACCTAGCGTTAACTAGACTGCTTCTCAACCTTCCTAATATGGTGATCCTTTAATATAGTTAGTTCCTCATGCTGTGGTGATTTCCGATCATAAAATTATTTCATTGCTACTTCATAACTGTAATTTTGCCACTGTTATTAATCATAATTTAAATATCTGATATGTGGGATGTCTGATATTTGATCCTGAGAGGGGTCATGGCCCACAGCTGAACTAGACAGAGTCCTGGGGACAAAAGTTAGAGGCTCACAGCATAGTGGGGAGGCTGGTAAATGAATAAATAACCACATGCACTGTCCACAAACAGCACATTAGGAACATAGAATGTGAAACACCTGAGTCTGTCCTGAGCGTCAGAGAAAGGTTATATGGCAAGAAATCAGCCAAAACGTTATGCGTAGTTCCAACAGTAGAAACCACAGAGATTGATTGATATGGGATGCTCTTCTGTATATATGTTTCTCTTATTGGTTGGTGAATAAAACACTGATTGGCCCATAGCCAGGCAGGAAGTACAGGCAGGGCTACCAGATGAGGAGAATGCTGGGGAGAAGTCGGCAGAGAAAAGCCTTCAGGGAGACGCCATGTAGAGACTAAAAGGAGTAACATGCTGGGCATTAAACTATGGCAAAACATAGTTTAATAGAATTGTTTAATAATTAAAAGGGAGCTAGCCTGTAAGAAGCCTGTACCATTGGCCAAACAGTTTATAAATGATATAAGTCTCAGTGTGTTTATTAGGGGCTAAAGGCAGCAGGACTAGGCTGAACAGAAACTCCTTCAAACATGTTAAAGAAACTATTGCAATTCACTAGTTCTAGAATGTACTGGCATAAGCAATAAAAATGGAACCCTAGCAGGTGGGCAGGAAGCCAAATCAACCTGCTCAAAGGCTGACTTGGAGTTAGTGGTGAACACTGACAAAGGGTCAAAGGTTACATTTATTTCCAGACTGAGCAGCTGGCAGTGCTTAGCAGTTGTGGGACAAGAAATGAGGAAATCAGTTCAGAGCCATAAGAACAGTCTACTCATAGTCTGTGACTTTCTCTAGTTGTACCCAGCAGGTGGTGTTTTGTTTTGTGACAAAGTCTCTCTATGTAGCCCTAGCTAGCCTAGAACTCACTATGTAGACCAGATTGACCTAAAACTTTCAGAGATCTGCCTTCTCCCCCTTTCCCTCCCCGCCCAGCCTCCTAAGTGCTGACATTAAACACATGAACAATGCCTGGCTCAAAAATATTATCTTTAATGAGATCATTCGCTTAATAACATAAAAGCAGACCACAGAAAGAAACAAAACCATGTAAGAAAAATAGTCAAAAGACTGAAAATGCTAAAAATATTATTTAACCAATGAATCCATGTGGCCAGTTAATACTATTTGATCAGTTACTACGTATCAAGCACAAGTCTAGGCATCAACATATAAAATCATTAAATACCCAGAAAAAGCTCGTGGTAGAGGTGATATTAATTTTAGCACTAAATAATGTTAAACATAACCAGATGGAGCAGGATCTCAAATCAAGAAGGCAGTCTCCTGGATACATGTTTTCAACAACTTGCTTGTGCCAGCCTGAACTAGTTTGTGGTACCTTAATTTCAGCTGGTTTGTAATAGCGTCTGTTGGGATCTTCCAATGATGTTCTATACCCATCTCTCAAGAAACGCTTAAATCCATATTTTCCTTTTAATTTTCTTATCACTTTATCAAGTGTCTGGCTGAACAGAACTTCATCATCCAAGGCAAACGCAGGGTAACTGATGCATGGGAGCAGGGCAGCGTCTGTGTTCTGAGGTCATTAAGAAAAACACCCTGTAAGTGTCTGCAGTGACATGGCCAACAGTCCAAGAAGCATCATGTCAAAGTAAAGTCAAAAAGCTTATCGAGTGACAGTGAGCTTAAGAGAGATAGATGCTTCTATGACATGTCTCTATAAACCTGATAGGACAAATAACACTTTATTCGTTAACAAAAAGAATTTTCCAACTTCAATATTAGGCTGTAACTTAAAAATTATACCTAAACAGAATGTAAAAAAATAATACTTATTACCATAACTTAGTTTGTCTATAACAGTGAAAAGGAGGAAACAAAAGATTCAACAACTGAGTAAATTAGTACCATCAGAATTCATATTGCAGAAGCAATTACATTTATATTATAGAAATTTGTTCATTGAATAGAAAAATGCTTGCTCATAAAAAACACTATTCTAATTTCTTTGTTTGTTTGTTGTTTATTTTTGTTTTTTTGAGACTGGGTTTCTTTGTATTCCTTTGGAGCCTGTCCTACAACTAGCTCTATAGACCAGGCTGGCCTCGAAATCACAGAGATCCTACTGCCTCTGCCTCCAGAGTGCTGGGATTAAAGGTGTGTGCCACACATGCCTGGCCACTATTCTAATTTCTTAAAGCAAAAAGTTATGTTCACAAAAACATGTGGTAATGTATGAGAATGCTGCCAAAGACTATTTAAATGGTAAAATAAATGGATAAAGCATTATTAAATAAACAAACAATGCTTCTTTATTGGTTATATTCTCATTTGAATCTGGTATCACTCTTGTAAAATAGTTAACTATTCTATTTGGGGTAGTTTTTGAAGGATAAAATAATAAATGATCCCTGGGAAAATGTACAGTCAGGTACAAGAAGTATACAGAATTTCATCAGACAGAGTCAAACATGGTCTGCCACTGTGCTGTGCTGAAATGAATCATTTTATATCCCATCATGAAAACAATGATTCCTTTGTTAAAAACAGAAGAATGATGTCTATTTTTATGTGGTGTAACAAAAGACTCAAAGGATTGAACAGCTCTGCCTAACCCTTCCTGACCAGCCTTGGAGGCTAGAGAGAGGAGACACACCTGCATTGCATCTCCTTATCCTGCATGAACTCAACACTCTAGTGTGACTACTTGGAAGGTAAATAACATAGAATAACACGCATAAAAACTGTAATGCTACACATCATCTCACATGAGAGCGTGATTCTCTGGGTAACAGTGAGCACAGTGTCTGCCTGTTGCGATTGTGAGCATCGAGATCCACAAATATAACTGACCAAGAACAGCCCTGGAAATTAAAAAGAAACACATTTCAGAGAATTGTAAACCATGTGGCATTCTTTCTGTGAGAAAAGACAATTCAAAAGCTTTCTATCAGTGAATGCTATTGTGTAAGAGATTATTAAAGACCTTAATTTTCATTATTTGTTATACATAGAAATGGATGCTTTCCCTGTATTCATGTTTGGGTACCACATGCATGTCTGGTGCCCACAAAGGCCAGAAGAGGGCATCAGTTACCCTGGAACCAGACTTCAGACAGCTGTGAGCCTCTATGTGGCTGTTGGGAATTGGACTTGAGTCCTCTGGAAGAACACCCAGTGTTCCTGAGACATCTTTCTAACCCTTTATTTTCTTTGTGTATGCTTTCAATATTTCCTGAAACAACCATATAATCATTAGATAGTATTTTGATATTTTCCTCTTTTCTTATAAATCATGTTTTGATTTTTATAACATCTAATAAATTACATTCATTTATATGAAGAAAACAGTTTAGCTAGTATATGAGATAAATCAAGAAATGATTTATATTAATAAAATTGAGTTGTGAACACCTAAATAATTTTGATTATATGATCAAACTAAACTCATTTATGTAACAATCTAGAATTGGGTATATAAAAATATGTGAAGGTACAAAGTGATGGTACAGGAATCTTATGTAATAACACTAGCAACTCCTCTTTATACCTCTCATGAAAAGGCCACATGTGGCTAGGGCTATCCCTCCAATTGAAGATAACAAATCCTAGTTCAACAGGGCAAATAGATAAAATCCAGTCTGCCACAGAAACTCATTTAATAAAGCATTAGATTACATAATTTCCCTATACACACACACACGCACACACACAAAAAAAGAAAGAAATAAAAAGGAAACAAAACTTGGAAGAAAGAACAAGAAATTTGAATAAAAAGACATTTATAGTAAAAATAAGTCAATCAGTCTGCAACACTATTTAAGGATTTTTTTTTTTTTTTTGCCATTTAGACATTAGTATATTTCCTATTCAACAGCACAGTCTAAATGAACAACTTTAATGGGAAGCTAAACATTTTAAAACACATAATAATAGGGAGTTAGAAAGACTGCTTCCATTGCAAAAAAAAAAAAAAAAGAAAAGAAAATACTCAAAAAATAAATCAGAAAACCAGGCATCATATACTTTATGTAGTTTTAAAATCATGTTCTAAATCTCATCCCAATTATACCCAACATCAAAGACTCACACACCTGGAAACTCTAATATCAGGACTCAATTACCTGACTGAAATTTCAAGTCTAGGAGGACTAGACAGAAAATCCAAGTGTCAGACTCAGGAGTTCTGTATAGTTGCTGTTAACTCATGTTCTCTGTGAACATTATCTTGTAAAACACAATAATTTCTCAATCAGAACACCATCATCAACAAATCTTTATCACTGGCAGGTGACTTGATAGCAGATGAGTGAGGTTCTCGCAATAGCTATACTGCAGCTAACAGAAGCCTGGATTCCCTACATTTCTACTGGCTTCAGAAAGCATCCTGGAGCAGATGCTCTCATCAGACTACTGTGAGGTAAACAAGAGTGAATCTGAACTCTGCTCTAGATGTGAGGTACACGGTGATAATATGAGAACCTTAAACCTGGCTTAGATAGAAAAGTGGCACTAAGTCCCCAGGTCAGTGGGAGAAGTGAACATCAAAGCCAGAGCCTGGATTCTGGCAGAAGCAGCAGCAAGATGACTGAAGAAAATAAGTGGGTTAGGGGACTGTGAATACACAAAACAGCAGAAGTTATTTGTAGGCCAATAACTGTCTGGAATTGGACCTTGAAAATATATAATGTATAAAGGATATGTTTTAACTAAAAATGCAAATTTGATAACTCAATTTTGTGATAAAAAAAAAAGTAAACTATTTCTGGCCACAAATAAGTAATTTAGTTACTTAAACTCATCGAGTATTTGTTGAGGTCCTAATTTTCATCTACCAGCCTATAAGATAAATGCCTAAGGAAAAATAATCTCATGAGGTGACCACCTCCTAACACTGAGACAGAATGCTAGTGAACTCTACCATTTGTATAAAGATACATACCACACTATAGGCACCATGGCCCAATTTCCAGGAGGGGAAAAAACCCAAAACCACACAAGGCCACCAACAGCTTTCCCATTTAGAAGCAAGTCTTGAAAGTCATCGAGGAAATCTCGCATAGAATCATCACCTATGAATTTCAAAGGAATGTGGACATGTGCTCTGTTTTGAATGCTGCAGGACATGAGCAACCTGTCATTATCAATTGCATATTCTGACCTTCGTGCATTTACCAGTCTCCTGCCTCCCACAATTAAAGTCAAGAACAGGAAAAAATGTGATAGGAATTATTTGAGAGAACCGCTTAACTTGGGCTACTAGATATTTATTGTATAAGTGTTTTGATTGCATGCTTGTGCTTGTGTGCCTGGTGTCCACGGAAACCAGATGGGATATGACCTACAGATGGATGTGAGCTGCCATGTGGGTGCTAGGAATAGAACCCAGGACTTTGGTAGAGCTCTTTAACAAATGAGCCATCTCTCTAGTCCCAGATTGATTTTTATCCTCCACTTTGTAAAACCAGAACCCTAAACAGTATGCTGACTCTACACAGAGCCTCTTTACAACTCTATCTTTCTTTAATTTGGATCTGCTGGTGCCTGTTCTAATCAATGCACAAGATGATTGAACTTGACCATCACCATGAGGATAGGAGCTTTAGTAGTATGGAAGGACACTCCTTTCCCTTTAAGGCTCATGACCAGAACCAACATTTCTGAGACTAGTTGATCTGACAGTTTCTGTTTCATTTTTGTTTTTTGGTTTTTTTTTTTTTACTTTTCATGTACACTTTGGTATGTCAACTGGTTAGATGGTTGGTTTTAGGCTGTGTTTCACTTGAATAGGCTTTTATGACTGTCCTTCTTCTGTATCTACTCCCATTACTACTTGTGTGGCTAAAGATCTACTTTGTTTCTATTTCTGCCTGAAATAATAAATGAACAGCCCATTTAGTAACATTTAGCACATAGTTATGTTAAAAACAGCTATGTTTTTGGCTGCAATTTATAATTCCTGAGCATTAAAACTCTAAGGAGGCTACAGATTCCTTTATACCAGGTCAGGAGGGAGTCTAGGCATCTGGACTGCCTTCTGAATTCCTGTAATGATTCTAATGTTCACATACACTTGAAAAACACACTAAGAAACAATATTGGCAGAACATTTATAGCTAAGACTCAAAATGCCTGATTAGGCAACTCAGATATTCCAGAAAACTCACTGACAATCACGCAGGGACAACAGTCACAGTGACTGGGTGGAAAGTGCCTGGAGAAGAGGGGGTATGGTGTTAAACAGCATGCATGGCCTTAGAGACTTCAAAGGAAGCTACACCATGACCAAAACCAAGCCAATCACTACCAGGGTCATAGCTAACCTGGACACTTAGCCCCGCTCAGTTTTCTCCTTGGCAGCCTAGGAAGGTCTGACCTTTCCAAACTGATGTTATATTAAGCCTTGAGAAATGCTAGAGGACTCTTAATCCATCACAATTTGTTAACTCCTTTATGGGACTTCCTTTTTTATGACTTTAGTGGAGCCTATTGTCCCTGTACTGTCCCTCTATCACAAGAACCAGTAGCTAGCTGTTAATTACAATCACATGGAATGTCACATTGCCTTGCCATTTCAGGAATCTACAAACACTCCTGAAAAAAAAAAAAAACTAGTCTAGTTCCTGGCCCAGAATACTGAGCTTCCTCTTACTCATTTCTCTTCCAGCACCATATGAATCCACTGTCAGCTGTTAGATTTTTTAAGTGCAAAAAATGCTCAAAGATCTCATGAAAATATAAAGAGATTTTTCTGGGCTCTGCTTTACACACACACACACACACACACACACACACACAGAGAGAGAGAGAGAGAGAGAGAGAGAGAGAGAGAGAGAGAGAGAGAGAGAGAGACAGAGAGACAGACAGAGAGAGATTTCAGACATGATTACAGGCTGATGAGGTTCACTAGACCCACAACTTCCCATCCTCACTGCAGACATTACAAAAACTCTCCGCATGAATCATACATAGAAATGCATCAAATCAAAACCAACATGAGACCTGACATGGACACTATAGGGTGTATAATGCCAGGGATACACAAAACTTGTGAAACTCCTCAGAAGCCATTCAGAGAACAGAAAGGTTGTTTAACAACAAAAGTCAGATTTGTCAAGTCAGAGGGCTCATATCCAAAGTACATAAAGAACTCAAGAAACTAGTCACCAACAAACCAAATAATCCAATTAAAAATGGTGTACAGATCTAAACAGAGAATACTCAACAGAAGTATACCACATGGCTAAGAAGCATTTAAGAAATGGTCAACATCCTCAGCTATCAGGAAAATGTAAATCAACATGACTCTGAGATTCCACCTTACACCTGTCATAATGCCTAAGATCAAAAACACATGCTGGAGAGGATATGGAGCAAGGGGAACACTCATCCATGCTGGTGGGAATGCAAACTTAGACAGCCACTTTGGAAATCCGTATAGTAGTTTCTCAGAAAATTGGGAATCAATCTACCTCAAGTCCCAATTATACAATTCTTGGGCATATACCCAAAAGATGCTCTGCTATATCACAAGGGCACTTTTTCAACTATGTTCATAGCACCTTTATTTATAATAACCAGAAACTGGAAACAACCTAGATGTCCCTCAACCAAAGAACAGATTAAAAAAAAATGGTACATTTACACAACGGTCTATTACTCAGCTGTGAAAAACAATGATATCATGAAATTTGAAGGCAAATGGATGGAACTAGAAATGATCGTCATGAGTGAGGTAACCCAACCCAGAAAGACAAACATGTTATGTATTCACTAGTGGATATTAGCTACAACACCAAGGATAACCATGCTACAATCTACAGACCCAGGGAAGCTAAGTGACAAGGAAGGCTCAACGGTGGGCAGGGGGAGGGGGGAGCGCACGGATCTCACTGTGAGGAGAAATAATAGACAATGCTGGTAGACTGGGAGGGGGTAGGATGGGAAAGTGGGGGGTATTAATGACGAGGTAGAGATGGGAGCAGGAGGATCAGGTGGGGTGGGGGAAGGATGGAGGAAGAGAGTATTGGGAGAAATGACTAGAACTGGGGGCATCTCTGGGACAAGCTGCAAACCTAGTGTAATGGAAACTCTCAGGAATCTATGAGGGTGACCCTAGCTAAGACTCATAGACACAGAGCCTAAACTAGCTATCTCCTGTAATCAGGCAAGACTTCCAGTTGGGTACTGGGATACCAACCCAGCTACAAAACCTTTGACTTGCCTACAATTTGTCCTGCCTACAAGATACGCTGGAGTAAAGGTGGCACAGAAATTATGGGAATGTCTGGTGACTAGTCCACCTTGAGACCCATACCGTGAGAGAAGGCCTACCCTGACCCTGACCCTGACCCTGCCTGGAGAGCCAGGACCCAGAGACCTAGAATAAAACTAAACATTACTGACAAAAAAAAAAAAAAAAAAAAAAAGTCAATGAAGTGATTCTTAATGGCATTCTGCTATACTCATAGATCATTGCCTAGCTCAATTGTCATCATAGAGACTTCATCCAGCAACTGACAGGAACAGATGCAGAGACCCATAGCCAAACATTAGGCAGAGCTCAGGGAATCCCACAGAAGAGGGGGAAGTAGAATTGTAGGAAACAGAGGGGTCAAGAATATCACAAGAAAACTCACAGAATCAACTAACCTGGATATATATGGGCTCGCAGAGACTGAACCAACAACCAGGGAGCTAGCAAGGGGCTTATCTGGGCCCTCTGCATATATGCTACAGTGTGTAACTTGGTTTTATGGGACTCCTTACAGTGGGAGCAGGGGCTGTCTCTGACTCTTCTGCCTGCTTTTGGAACCCTTTCCTCCTATCAGGTTGTCCTGTCTAGCCTTAATAGGAAAAGAGGTGCCTAATCTCACTGCAGCTTGATATACCATGACTGGTTGATGTCCACGAGAGGCCTGCCCTTTGCTGAAGAGAAATAGAGGAGAAGTGGATGGAAGGTTAACAGGGAGGGGGAACTGTGGTCGGGCTGTAAAAACAAACAAATAAATAAAAGTTACCATCACCACCAAATGAAAGCTAAACTTTCAATGGCTAATTATCTCAAAGGAAAGCTGTTCAAACATGGGCTGCCACTTCCATTTCAGAGAGTCACAGTTTTTAAGGAAATGACTTTGATAAGATAGTAAAGTTACGTAAGCATGCAAATAATATTTTTTTCATTTACCTGGTTTCCAAAGAGGTTAAATCCATTAATCGCTTCTAAGGCTGCTTTTGCTAAACCAACAGAGCTAGAGAGAAGGAAAGACATTATTACTGAGGTACCACAGGCAAATCTCTTTAGGAACATTCATAACAACCTCCATGGGAGAAAAACACCAGTCCCACATTTCATTATTTTAAATTTATTTTTTATAATAATTACCTGTGAAAATTCTTTCTAGGTTTACCTTGACTTAGATTCTACCACTAAATGGGCTATTCTGGTGTCAATTCTGATTCTTAAAGATTTTGTGTGTCATATACTTGTTACAGAATGTAATTTAGCATAGCCACTCAAATATGCACTTTCTAGGATCCAATAAAATCGGCATTACATTATGTTCAATACAAGTGTTCCAGGGAGAGTGAATTTTGTCCTTGGTTAGATCATGCCTGTTTCTTGTATAACTGCAGTTCTCAAGTCCAGTTTATTTTACTTGCTGCACATTTGTATTTGTTTTACTCAGACCTGACTGCATATATAGCTCACATCATTGGAAATCAACAACAAACCACAATCAAGTCAGTATTTCTCTAGCGTAGTCCCCAAGCAACAGCAACAGCAGCAGCCGCCGCAGCAGCAGCACCTAGGAGTGTGCTAGGAATGCCAGTTCACTCTTTGCTGTGGGGTGGTCCCAATAAACAACATTTAAAGGTCCTCCAGGTGTTTGTATGCATGTCAAATTTCAGAATGATTGACTGAGTGTATAGCTCTGTAGTAGGACACCATCCTCAGGGTATAGCATGGCAGTTACCACCTTAATCTTGTGGCTATCCACAAGAGATGGGGAGGGGCATTACACCCTCATCTGAAATCCCAGCAGCATATCTAATTCTGGTCAGCTACATGTGACTTGTGGCAGTGCTCAAGCACAGAGCTTAGAAGGTGAACTGAAGTGGGGGTCAGATGAGTCCCTCCAGCTACGCAGCTTTGACATGATCATCCATGCTGGCATGTGGTGTTCTGGTGATGCAGCTACTCTGCTCACCCATGATCCTATAAGTACCCTGTACCTTGCTCCTGCAAGGACAGTAAAGTCACTGGTTCTCCAAGTTAACATGGGTGCAGTTGTTTCTTTGGTCTGTTGTTAGGGCCCTGTCTGGGGTGAATAGACGTTTACTCACTCTCCTAAGAAAAACTAACCCAACAAGCTCAGTGGTAGAATGGTTACTACCTTAAGGACTCATCAAAAACTGAACAAATGAATGAATAAATTAGAACTATCACACCTAGCTATTTCTTACTGCTTTATCAACATTTTATATAAGCAATTTATTATAAGAAAAAGTGATTAGACACTTTAAAATCTTTGTGGGTGGGAGAGTGAAATGGGGATGGTATTCCTAACTCTCATTACATATAGCTAACAGACATTACACAGAAAACAAACATATTAAGGCTCAAAAAGACAACAAGAAGAAGGCAGACAGGTCATCATCTTCAAAACTGTAGGAATAACAACATAGTGATTTCCCTGGGTTTCTTCCTTTGCCTTATAGACTGACAGCTACAGATAAACTGAAAATGCACAAAGACATACCAAAAAGCATTGATAAGCGAGACTCATGGCTACGGAGTATGAGTGCAGTAGCAGAGGAAAGAACAAGGTGCACAAGAGACTGTGTGCCCTGGAAAGTTGTGCTGTGACCCTCACACTTCCCTTGGCATGGCATGTGTTCATCCAAGCACATGCTCTCTCTCTCTGTCTGTCTGTCTCTCTCTTTCTCTCTGTTGTAGACAGATGATAAGAGAAGGCCCTTCCAATCAGCCTTGGTGTCAACAGTAACTCTGAACTCTCACCACCCCAATGGTTAAATTAAAGAAGTGAACATTTCTTTCTTATTAAGATGGTGTCAGAGGTGACCTAGTGGGGAGGCTTGCAATTGGGAGCACCTCTGTTCATTCCAAGGTATTCATCCTGAGTTCAGTTCCTAGTACCCTCATATGGTAACTCACAGTGGCATAGAACTACAGCTCTAGAGGAGTCAATGCCCTCTCTGGCCTTTGGGGGCATCTGTACACATGTGCATACAGATACACAATTAAATGAAAATAAGAAATAAATCTTCAAGTATTTAGCCAAAACAGAATGCATAGTTAAACTATAATTTAACTACATACTGTCAATGAGAATCTCATTTCAAATGTAACAGTATAAGTAGAGTGAAAGTAAAAGAATAGTAAAAGGTATATGCCATGTAAACACTAAACAAAAGAAAGTAGGAATGAATATAGTAATAATAGATAAAGTAGACTTCAGAGCAAAGAAAATTACCAGAGAGACATTATATGATAAAATAGTCAACACAACAAGAAGAGATAAGTATATATGAACCAACAAAGGGATTCAAGTTACATTAGGTCAAAGTGACAGAACAGAGAAGGAAAGGACAGTCACACTGGAGACATCAGTGGTCTCCTTTAAAGAGCTGGTAAAACGGGATGAATCAGCAGGATGCAGGAGGACTCAATGCTACTACCAATACGAACTAGGATATAGGAGGACTCAATGCTACTACCAATGCGAACGAGGATACAGGAGGACTTAATGCCACTACCAATAGGAACTGGATATAGGAGGACTTAATGCTGCTATCAATGGGAACTGGGATACAGAAGGACTTAATGCTGCTATAAATGGGAATCTATTTTAGAATGATCTATACAACAAGGCAAAACACAAATATTTTAAGTTTTATTTCATTCTATTCTGTTCTATTTATTATTTGTGTGTGTGTGTGTGTGTGTGTGTGTGTGTGTGTGTGTGTGTATACACTTGCATGCGTGCATGTACCATGTAACATAGTGCATATGTGCAGGCCAGAGGACAACTTTTTCAAGTTGCTTCTCTCTGCATACCCTGATATGGGTTCTAGGGATCAAATTCAGGTTGTCAGGCTTTCAAAATAAGCCTTCACCCATTGAATCATCACATTGACCCCAAAAATTCACCTTTTAAAAGTACATGCTAATATATACCAACACAGACCATACACTGGCTGTAAATGAAAGCCTCAAAAATATAAAATAATTTAAGTCACACTGGGATCTATATTAACAATGGAATAAAAGTGAAATTGGCAGCAGAAAAATAACAGGAAGGTATTGGATGGCAGGTATAAAATGATGCAATTATATTTAATTAGAGAAAAATGGTCAAGATAAAATTTTGAGGACTATAGTATTTCATTGGATTTCTACCAAATATTTAAAATGAATAATAAATTAAACACAATTCTCCATGTAGAATTCTTGTTATGAAACAAACATTACCTTGACACCAAAAGATATACATAAGATACAAAATGAAGTCTATAGTCCCCTGTGTCCTATATACCTCTCCTGAGGTATGAAATGAACTTTCATCATAACAAAGTGGGATTTATTCCAGGAATACAGCCTGGTTTAATAATAAAAAGACCAATCAATGTAAACTGTCATATCAACACTCTAAAACCATATAGTCATATCAACCAATGGATAAGGATAAAGGGAAACTAGAAAAAGTTATCGTTTGTTCATAAGAAAACTCAGCAGATAAAATGAAATTTGATCTACACAAATCCCAAAGCTAATCTTCAATTTCCAAATGGCGCAGTTGTCTATGTAAGGAATCTATTAAAAGAGATGTCAAAGCTCATCAAAATCCCAATGAGACTTTTGTAGCTACAGACAAGATTATTCTACATTTATATGGAGAATGTTAAAAATAATTGCAAAAACAAAGAATAAAGCAGAAGAATCAGTCTATTCCATTTCAAAATTTATCATATTGCTGTATAATTGTATCGAAGCCCATGTGGTACTATTAGATGATAGACACACAACTCAGCGATAGACAGATATGATATACATGCACATTTAAAATTATTACTGATAACAAATTATTGTTTATGTGTATATACATATATGTGGACATATGTACTGTGTGCCATGGCACATGTGTGGTGTGAAGAGAGCAACTTTTATTAGTCCATCTCTGTTTTTACTGTAGGTTTCAGGGGTTGAACGTAGGCCATCAGGTTGCATGGCAACCACTTTCTTTTGCTGTGCCATCTTGCCGGGCCTATGCCCATGTAGTCAGTCAATTAATTAATTAAATTTATTTTGTTTATACTAGTGTTCAAACTCCAGGTCTTAAGCTTGTTGGGTAAGTGACCTACTGAACCACACTAGCCCATTTTATTTTTAAGAGTGAGAAAAGTGTTTCAATGAAGGCAGCCTACAACACATGGTTTTGGGAGCTTAGTATATCCAGACAGTCAAATAAAGAAAAGCAAACCCACCCAACTTCAACATCAGTTTCACACTCTATACCACGTTACCTGAAAATGGATCATGAATGGAAGTGTAAGATGTAAAACTATGAAACTTTGTGTGGGGGCTGGGGTGGAAAAAATCTACAGGATCAAAAACTATGAAAAGAGCTATCAAACACTTCAAAAGCATAAATCATAAAATAAAGAACTGTTGAACTGGATTTCATTGAAATTAAAAATGACTCCTTTACAAAAGTCTGTACTAATATTAGGATGAGCAGGGTGGAGGGATGACTCAGCAACTGGTGACACTTAAACTGCTCTTACAATAAGGTTAGTTCCTAGCATACATGGCAGTGCCAACCATTTGTAATTCCAGTTCCAGGGGATCCAACACCTTTTCTGAACTCTGCAGGATCCTGTATGCATGTGGTGCAGACACATATGAACACACACACATATACACAATAAATAATTTTTAAATATTTTTATGTTCATTGATGTTTTTCCATGGGTGCCAGATCCTCTGGAACTGGAGTTACACAGCTATGAGCTGCCATGTGGGTGTTGGGACTTAAGCCCAGGTCCTCCTGAAGATCAGCCAGTGCTCTTAAGCACTGAGCCATTTCTCCAGCCCCCCAATTTTTAATATTCTAAAGGATGGGATGAGAGCTGTGGCTATAACTCAGGGCTAATTGCCTACTGTGCATGAGGTCCTTGGTTCAGTCCCCACTGTACCAACACATAAGCAAATAAATAAAGACTGGTATATAGAATATATAAAGAACTCTCAAAAAATCAGCAAAACAATTTAAATAGGACACTGGCAAAAATATACGGAAACATTTTTACCAAAAAAGGATATACAGACCACATATAAAAACATGAAAAGATGTTCAACATTATCAGCCAATGGGAAAGTCAAATAAAATTAGGATTAGACATCATTATAAGCCAGCTAGAGTAGCTAAAATAAAAACTACTGACAACACTAAGACAGAAACAGACCACGTCCTTACTATTGTTGGAAATGCAAGTTCATACAAGTATTCTAGAAAGTTTGGACACTTCTAAACAAAACCTAACCAGGTAACTATGAAATGCACATAACAACTATGCATATAGTGCCCAATACTATGCAGTAAGCTTAGGAATGTTTTACTTGACACAAAAACCTGTATGAAACATTATTTCCTTTTGTGACACTTGTGCCTCGGGCATCAGCTCTTAGAAAGCACTGTCTAATCCCAGGTCACAACTGCTTTACTCAGTTTCTTCTTGGACATCTGTAAGTCAGTCATCCTATTAAATACAGTCTTGGAGTGACATCAAGTTTATTTCTGTACAAGGTGTGAAGTAAGGTCTATATCTATTGGTTTGCATGTAGCTATCCATTTGTCCCATGATTCCATATTGAAAAGACTATTGTTTATTGGGTCCTTGTACTATCAAAATGAATTAACTATGTATGAATAGATTTATTTCTGGACTGTTGATTCTATTGACCTCTATGTCTATTGGTTCTTGACAAATCATACAACCTTAAAACTACCGTAGCTTTGTAATAAGTCTTGTTTTGGTGGAGAGAGAGGTATTTCACCTTTTTATTTTTTGAGTCAAGGTCTTATGTAGCCCAAACTAGCCCCAAATTCACAATGTAGCCATGGTCTTGAACTTCTAATCCTTCTTCCTTCTGCCTCTGTTTCCATCTTCCAAATGCTAGTATTATAAATATCAGTTTTGTTTTGATTAGTGTGCATCCCAAATACTCAGGAGGCCAAATCAGGGATCAGTTAAGTCTAGAAATTGGACCATTTGTAAAAACAGAAAAAACACTATCTCAAAAGGCAGTGGGGCTGGGGAGGAGGGAATTAAATGATTATAGAATGAATTGGTAAATGATTTTACAAAAGAAGTAAACACTGCACCTTAATTAAAATATACATTTACTCCTTTTTATTTTAATCTTTATATTTTAACCAAGTAATTACACATGCTGTAAATTGACAACACACTAATTTGTTATTGACTAGTTATTTAAATCCCTGGCAAAAAGCAACTTATCTCTATTGTGATGTTAGATTTTACTGGCAAATAATCTGTGTTGTTGAAAAAATTAAGAAATATTTTAATGGCACAAGGAATTCATGATTCTATTACTAATTATGGACTACTAAGTGACTGTTCAATAGAACATATGCTGATAAGATAATGGCAAGGTGATACCACACTTTTGTTCTAGCATTCATTCAAGAAAGCTAAAATATAGCAGTAACTACTTAAAGGATAGATTGTAGTAAAATGATTTGTTATAAAAACTAAATCATTTCTAGAGATAATAGATTTGGGCTAGGTAATTTACAAGATACCAGGAAACCTACATACTGCCAGGCATGAAATTGGGCTCACAAACTTCTGCTTAGACCATTGGCCTTACCTCCCTAAACTGCTCAATCATATTTACATATTTATGGTAGAGGACAAGGACTCTACCATACTGCAAATGTAAATGATGTTCACACATGGTTCAGTATGAAAAACACACAAAACGAAGCAGAATAGGATAGAGAGAGGCTTCTATAATAGACAAATTAAAAAACAAAAAAATTTATTTACGAATAACTAAGTTGGCCAGGCACAATGGTACACGTTTTTAATCTTAGCACTTGGGAGACACATGCCAGAGGACCTCTGTGAGTTTGAGGCCAGAGCTATGCAGTAAGATTCTATCTCAACAAACAAAGAAACAAAAACCCACCAAGTAGTTATCTTAAATAATGAATACCATAGGGAAAAAATGGTCACTAAAGGAATTAAACTGGTACTAATCTAATATTTTTTCTTTACTAGGAAACAAGGAGAGCAGAATAGAAAACGTTAAAAAAATAGTTTTTAATTCTTTTACTTCTAATGTCATCTTTAATCTCAAATACAAGAGTTACTGACAAAGCAAGGGGATGATTTGGTTGAATTTAAGAGTCTATGTGGGAGCTGATGCTTGGAAAACTTCATTAAGTTTAGGGCTTAGGATTCAATGGAGACTTCACCTAGGTAAAACTCAAGTCTTCACCCAGGCAGGGGAATATAGGTTTAAATGTAGCCCCAGAGGCAATTTGAGATTATTTGGATATGTAACAGGAGTTGAGAGCTGGTGAGCTATAAATAGGGTTCAAAGTGCCATTTGAGCATTTGTTACAGGCCTTAGAGAATGAGCAGGAGAGAAAGAAAGAACATGATCTGGTGTCACCCCAGTTGTTCCAGGAGACGCTGGAAGCTCAGACTTAGAAAAAGCCAAATCAGCACAAAAAGCATGCATCCAGCAGATGAGGTTACTCGGGAAACACTGAAGAGAAGTGGTGAACTTGGAGCAATTAATAGAGCCTTCTACTGCAGCCCTGAAAAAGATGAGGCTGTGCTCAATGGAGTTCAGATAAAGGGGTGACGAGTATGGATGAAAAACAACAACAATAATTTGGGGCTTATCTAAGAAATACTAAGTAAGTTTAGACTACAGAGTTGGATGTCAAGAACTAAATATAACCTTGAAAACACAGTGTAGTGGGTTTATTCTATTTTTCACCTTAATGTTCTTCACTTGGAATCCAGTTCTAATTCTAATTTATTGTGTGTATAATTTAAGGCGGAAAACATTATACACACCTCTAAAAAAGGGGCTGATTAGCTCTGTATGACTTAAATATATATTCTATAACTCTTCAAGTATCACTAACTGCAATTATTAGAGGACTGATAAGTGTAGGTGTCAAAGAAGAAGACTATAGGGTAGTCTTAGAACACCAAAAATGAGTGTTTTAGTGGCACAGGGACAGAGCCTTCCTGCATACAAAGTACAGCTTAGAAGGGCATCACTCAGTGTGCCAAGGTAAGGAAAAGCCAAAGCTAAGGCAAAAGTCAGATCCCCCATCTTCTACTCCTGCTCCAGAAAACTGTAAACAACAGACACAGAGCAAATGGCGGAGACTCTAAAAAGTTCCTAGAGCATGAACACTCATCACAAGTATTCCTATACACAGCAGATGCCTGATTCAAGAGAATCACAATGACCATGCATTTAGAGCAATAGCTTCCCCCCCCCCCCAAGACAGGCTCTCTCACTGGCCTGGACCTTGCCCAAATCTGCTAGGCTGGTTGGTCAGCAAGCTCCAAGGATGTACATGTTACTGCCTACCCAGAACACCACCACATCCTGCATTTTAACATGAGGTCTAGTTATCAAAACAGGTCCTTCTAATTCTAAGGCAAGTCCTTTACCAAATGAGCCAAAAAGCAATAGATCCTTTTACTGAAGCCCTACCCTAGAAAAGGTAAGGATGCTGTTGCAATGGAATTCAGATAAATGAGTCTTGTCACACTTAACCAGTTGTGGTGGTATGAATGAGAATGGCACCCATAGGCTCATATATTTGAATGCTTAGTCACCAGGGAGTGATAATGTTTGGGAAAACTTATGGGAGATGTGTCACTGGAGTTGGGCTTTGAGGTTTCAAACACCTAAGTTAGGACCCTCTTCCCCCTGCCAGCTGCCTATAGGTCAGGATATAATGCTCCCAGCTACTGCTCCAGAGCTATGCCTTTCTGCCTCCTGCCTTGGTGATAATGGACTGACTCTCTGAAACTGTAAGCAACTCCCCAATTAAATGCTTTCTTTTGTAATAATTGCCTTGGCCATTGTATCTATTCACAGTAATATAACAGTGACTAAGACACTAGGGTTTTGTTTGTTTGTTTAATTTTACAGTAATGTAAAAGTAACAGCAATTCAGTAGAAAATATCCTACAAACTTTTATCTTTCCTCAGGTTAGAAATGTTTGGTACAATTATACTCTTGTGATACTGACCAGCTCCCAGTCAGTCATGCCACTATGAGGATAAACAGCTGGTGATCCATAGTGCACCATATAATGCAAAACTATGATATTCAGTAGAGTAAATACATTAAACACATTTTTCTACTTATGGTCTGTTCAATCTATGATAGGTTTATCCAGAAGCAGCTCCATTTAGAAGAGCAGCTACATAGATTAATTCAAAGCATTCTGAAATTGTGAGAAAAGTTTAAGGATGTAGTAAGGGTAGTAAATTCAGTGGGAATGAACAGGTCCAAGTAGGTCCAGTGATATGGAGGCATCCTGTTATAGAAATCAATAAAGGGTCATGGCTTGATCCCTAACTGGAATTAACTCTATATTCTACTACATAGTACAGAAAGACAGGGCTACTGCCACTAATACCATCACTATGTCCATGAACACTATGGAACACAGCTGTCTTACTGTTTCAAAATACATTCTTTTGACACCAGAGATGACACACTTAAAACAGGCATTATGGATAATAGTTCAGCACTATTGTAGAGTTGGAATGTATCTAAGAGAAAAATTCTCTGGGGAGATTATGAATTCTTATACAATAAATAATGAGAGTAATGTTAAATGTATGAAGTCTATCATCCAAGCTCAAATGGCAAACCTCATTACCTCATTAACAGGCCTGCTATAGTTAAAATTAACTTTTCATGGAAAGAATAGCAAAAAAAAAAAAATCATAGGAAAGTTTTTTAATCCTTGAATTAAAATCTGGTACCTAAGCTATAAGAAAACCATTGGAAGTTTCTTCATTAGTGATATCTCAAGGTGTTCACTTTTGATTTTACCATTTTTATTTTGTATTATTATTATTATTTTGAGACAGGGCTTCTCTGTGCAACAGAGATTCATCTGTCCCTGTCTTCCCAAGTGCTGGAATTAAGGCTTGCACAACCATGCCTGGCTAAGTTGATCGTTTTTAATAGGGCTTTTCACTTAGAATTCTTTCTGAGATTATAATAGCTTCTGTAAATGGAAAAAAATAGTTCAAATATTTTAAGATGGAAATAATATAATGGAATCTGGTCAGCATACACTTAAGTGGTTACTAAAAAGTAAGGAAGGGGCATTAATACTAAAAAAAATTTTTTTTTAAATAACACTGTCTACGCTAATTCTTTTTTTTTCTCATGTAATTTAAATGCTGTCAGAACACTGAAGACTTAATTTAGAAGATGGCAGAAATAAAACATTAGAATTTTTGAGTATTTGTCATAGTTAATGGCTAAACTGAGATTCCCACAAAATTTCTCTACTTTACTAAATTCACTGATTGCTGCTATTGCTCTACATGTAAAATGCTTCATGTGATAAAAATCTATACAGAATGGCCTATCTGCTTACTCGCTTATCAGGGTTAGGTAAGTCCTTATTACTTCAGTCTTTTGTACTGAAACGTTAAGTGATATATCAGAATTCTAGTTCTCACTAGTGCCAGGCAACTATCATTAGCTTTCTTTTAGAGACAAAATAGAGCCATATATGAGGATTATATAACTTATTCACATTTACATAGCTAGGATCTGGAGGTAGCTTTAAAATAAACATGTTGCCTTAGCTTCATTTGTTGTAGGAGATCAAAACATACAGTTATAGATTCTCTTTTAAAAAAGGTTAATTTTATTCTTTTTAATTATGTGTATGCATGTGCCTGTTTGGGGATGTGTGCACATGACATACCTTCAGAGGGCATCATTGCCTGGAGTTGGAACAATGGGAGCTATGAGCCTCCAGACAATGGCTGCCAAAAAGGAGTCCTCTCTGTAGGACCAGGACATTCCCTTCACTGCTGAGTCATCTTTCCAGCCTCAAAGATGTAGATTCTTAACCAGTATTTTCTAGACTTGTTACTGTTCTTCATCAAAGTCTCAACAAATCAAACTGCCAGCTAGTGATAACTTTTGCTTAAGTTCTTCAGTGTATAACCTTTCAGAAAAAGAGTAGAGCGCACAGACTTGTACTGCTTCTTAATCAGTCAAACGGTAACCTCTGGGACATTGAATTAGGATAAATAAAAGGCGTCATCAGTTACTAAAGCTATTTCTTCAACAACAATACATACAGAGAACTTACAAATTACCAACCTCATCAGCTTTATTCGGATACAAGGTACAGTTCAATATGCAATGACGGTCATACAGAGAAAGAGAAGTTTTATTGAAAATTATGTGAGCCTTTGGTTAAGGTAGAAATGATCTCTATAACATGGAAAGAATTCTCACATGCATTGCATATACTGCTAGTGTTCGGACATAATATATTTGTGTAATTACAGAGGAAAAGATATAACATGGATTCCTAGAAAGGCCAAGCTGTGGGTTAAAGAGAGGGTTGAACTGTGGGTGAGAAGTGTGAGACAGGCCTGGCTCCTTTCAGACATCTGTCTATGATGCCAAGAACATTGCTTTTATTATAAGTGAATCCTATTTGGATTGCAGACAGGAAAAGAAGCTGTACTGGAATTAACATGGAGAAAACAGACCCAATCTAATGTTTTGAAGTTTTTGTTTCACATTCAAAGCTATACATTTAAACAAAACTAAAACTGCCCTCAAAACAGGGCAAATACCTTGAGTGTAGTTCTGTGCTGCCATTATTGTATTTGCTTCCTCTTTCCCAGACACCGAAGTCAGGAACACGGTAAACTCTTTCTACACAAAATACAAGGTTTTGAATAAAAGAGACCTAAAAGAAAGGAAAAGAAATGAATGTAAGAACACATGTAACACTGAGAAGATTAATTACGTACCTTCTGAAATCCAATATGAACTTATCTTCCACAGTATATTACTGTCTTCTTTTTCTTAAGAAATGGTCTCATGTACTTCAGGCTAATCTCTAACTTTCTGAGAAACCAAGGATGACCTTGAACTTCTCATTCTCCTGCTTCCATCTCCTGAGTGCTATGAGTACAGGCATGTGCCACATGTAGCTTGGGGGATGCTAGGTATTGAGCTCAGGGCTTTGTGCCCACTAAGCAATCACTCTACTGACTAAGCTATATTCCGAGACCCCAAAGTACTTTTCTAACACACTGAATTCTTCTGATTATTACATTATCATGAGTCCTCTGTTATGCTTAGTTTTTCAAATATAATGCTTACTTTTGGTGAGAACCTAATTAGTATTATACAGTATAGAAATAAAATATAAATTGATTCAATGTTCCAACTATAATTCTTCAAAGAGGTAATATCACTGTTTATGAGGGCTATGTATCATAAAAACTAAAACACAGAATGGTGTTTTATATTGGGTAAAATTTAGAAACTAAAAGGTCTATATGAAACACACACACACACACATATTACTGTAAAGCTTTGAAGAGTAAAAGAATAACCTTTTAAAAAGTAAAAAGGATTTTTCTTTTCTGCAAAATTTTGGTCCCATGTTGATCAACCCGGAGTTTTCAGCCCATGCTTCTGGAAAGTAATTTTCCTTTCTGTCCCCTTTCTGTAACTATAGACCCTGATTAAAAGCACAGCCCACAGCTGGAAGCCATGCAGGACAATGGAGACTGGAGAGAACTACCCTGAGATTAACATAAAGGAAGGCACCTAGCAACATGCTAAGCCTTAGCCACTTCAATCTTATAAAGACAGCAACTTTGGATAGTCAATCTGATTTCTTTTCCATTTGTTTTCTTCAATCCTTTCCTGACAATAAAGCTGATATGAATCTTTATTCAACTGGTCACCCTGGTTAACCACCCTTTAACTGGTCACCTAATTCTTCTTTTAGACCTGATTTGTGGATCTTGTATCATTATCACCTTAATTAGGTTTATTAAGGAAAGGATCTCCTTCCTTAATGGTCCAATGGATGGTTTTGGTTTTATGGGGGTTTTTTTTGTTTGTTTGTTTGTTTGTTTTTTGTTTTTGGTTTTTTTGTTTGTTTGTTTGTTTTTGAGACATGGTTTCTCTGTGGCTTTGGAGGCTGTCCTGAAACTAGCTCTTGTAGACCAAGCTGCTCTCTAACTCACAGAGATCCTCCTGCCTCTGCCTCCCAAGTGCTGGGATTAAAGGCATGTGCCACCACTTCCCGGCCTAACTGATGGTTTTAAAACAATAATACAAACCTGTAAACCTGGAAGAAACATCTCCAGGATTTGAGATGATTCACCACTCAAGGGGGGAATGAGAGGACCAGGCAAATATCATGACAGGCCCCTAATAACTCAGTTAAGAACTCAGTTAAGTTGGCCTCAGTTCACAAAGGGCAATCAATCACCAATGCCCCTGACAGTGGATGAGGCATATAAGTCTGGGCTAATACTCCCCAACTCCCCCACCCCTCCCACACACAGATGATAACCAAATAAGGACAAAGCCTAGGACTTGTCCAAGAATAGCAAAGCCATAGATAGCTTTGCCCCCACACCCCGCTACCCCTAACCAATTAGAAATGTAATATGATTACCACTTGAGTAAGTAAACCAATCCTTAGTAGAATGGTCACAATGTTTTTAAAATTCCTGTAGCTGTGCTTAAAAGGAGCTTACCTGTCCCTCTCAGGGGTATCACCATTTTTCACAGATGTGCTACCCCACATGCATGTGATATAATAAATGCTCTTCCTGATTGCATAGTGACTGGTGGTCTTTTGAGGACTTCTCACGGATCCTAACAAAAACCAATTTCTTCTGTATGGCCCTGAGTGGTCTTTTCAAAATCTTTGGAGGTGATACTCTCCAATTCACAAATCACTAATGAAAGCAATGAGGTCACTCGTTTTCTACGTCATTTAGTCAAAAATGTTTTATGAATCTTGACAGTGTCCTGATTTTCACAGTGGACCTCCATGCCCTTCTTCACCTACCCAATCTCCTCACGTGGCTCTCTGTATTAACTAACCTCTGGTTGGTGCCTTGGGCCCCAAGTGGTTCAATCATGTTACTCTTGTTCATTTCTAACTGAAACACTTTTTTCAAAAAGTCGATTATTCTTCAACCTCAATTCTAAAGGATGAACTAGCCAATAATTCTCATTGTTGTTAAAGCCACAACCACAACTCCTTATTTTTTTGTTTCATATGTCACCCTCCTATCACCCCTAATTAGTATCCAGATCTGCTCCTCTTGTTTGTAGCTATAAAGTACCACAAGCTTTCAACCAGCTTCTTCCCCTTAACACATTCTTCAGCATAATTTGAAAATGAGATATTTCTGCCTATGTATTTCATCTTATGTGACTATTCATATGCCTTATTAGAAAAAAATTATGTGATGATTATAGAGCTCTCTCTAAAATCTTGCTGGAATTATCATATATCTAACAGTATTGCTTTTAAAATTACATTAAAATTTCATGTGTGCAGGAATGAGTATGTATTTGTGAGTATATGTGTATGAGTGCGTGTGTATCACAACATGAATGTGGAGGACAGAGAGCAACTGTGAAAGTAGAAAACCATTTCCCACTATGTGAGTGCCCAGTATCCAAGTCAAGCCTTTAGGCAAGGTTGCATGTGCCTTTACAAACTGAGACATCATGCTATAACTCTCTCCCTTATTTTAAAGACACAGAATACTGCTGAATTGTGAAAACTGCATGCTGCCTTAGAGTTGGGACTACAGGAATAATACATCACTATACCATGTGCTCTTTTTAAATAAAAATGACTTTGAGACCTCAAATATACCTAATTGCAAAGATTTCTGCAAATATAGAGCTACAGACCTGCACAACTCCCCTGACTCAGAAATATAAATCCTCTTGGTTTTCACGTGAACAGATGAGAATCCAGGCTCTCAGGATTCTCAATAAACTGAATGAATAGAGAAAATGTGATCCAGATAAACAGAATACTATTCAACTGTGGTGATATATTGTTTATAATGTAATAAAGTCACTGAAGATCAGAATGTAAAGCTAGCCACAACCATAGACGCTGGGCAGTGGTGGCACACACCTTTAATCCTAGGACTCAGGAGACAGATCTCTGTGAGTTCAAGGCCACCAGAGCTACATGAGAGTGAATCAGTCTAAAAGAGAAACAGAGCTCATGCCTTTAATCCCAGTACTAGAGAGGAATTCAGTATTTGGCATTAGAAGAATTACTTTCCAGCCATGTTGAGGGCAGGATTGCCTCAGCCTTGGTGGAGGTAAGAGCCCTCTGGCAGCTTGGATGCTTTGCTTTTCTGATCTTCAGTTTGAATCTCAATATCTGTCTCTGGGTTTTTATTATTTGTGGTACATCCAACAATTAAGAAAAACAAAATTACACAATTTCCAGGAAAAAATGGATGAAACTGGAGCTCTTCATGCTAAGTGAAATGTTATTCTAGATCCACAGAGAAAAATATTGCATGTGCTCCCTTAAAAAGGAATTGAAAGCAGAAGGAATTCTTGGGAAGAGGATGAAGATCAGTGGAAGGGGAGGAGGAAAGGAGAGAATAACAGGGATGAACTAGAACAAACAAACGATTTGGATGTATGAGAACACCTAATGTCACTCATCATTTAAAGAGAGAAAACTGGGTATCCAAGGAGACAAGAGGTTGCACAAATATGAGAGCAAAGATCACAACCACTTCCTAGGTATTCTTTGTATTAACTGCAATGCTGATTCTCTATATACCTGTTCTAGTTTCATTCTGTTGCTATGGTTAAAAAAAGGAAAAAGAAAAAAAAGAAAGAAAGAAAGAAAGAAAGAAAGAAAGAAAGAAAGAAAGAAAGAAAAAAAAAAACCACTACCAACAAAATCACTCTGACCAAAAAAAGCAGCTTGGTGAGTAAAATGTTTTGTTTTGTTTTGGTTTTTTGGGGTCGAGGGTTAAATTTCCAGGGTACAGTTTATCATTTAGGAAAGGATCAGGAACTCAAAGCAGGAGCCAGAAGGAAGGGGTCATGGAAGAACTCTACTTGTTGGCTTGCCCTTTGGGGAGGCTCACTCATGCCTAGCTAGCTTTTTGTTATATAGCCCAGCAACACCTACCTGAGGAATGATACCATTCATAGTGGACTGGCCCTCCTAAGTCAATTAATAAACAACACAATGCCTCACAGACATGGCCAGTTCCCCAACTGAGGCTTTTATCTAGGTCTAGTCAATTAAGGCTAACCAGGACAGTGTCCAAAGTTATTTGCTCCCTTTCCATCATCATATCAATTTCTGATGAGTGTTAACTTGCTTTGAAGGTATATACCATTGAAACCTATTTTTGGAATAAGCTCATCAAAAATATTTCTAATATTAAAAACATCTTCACCATTCATCTCTAAGTCATGGTTCTGGCATTTTCTGAATGCATTATAAATATCTTTAAAAAATAATTGAAATATCTGAAATACTTTGACAATAGAGTCCAAATGAAATAATAACATTTTAGGATATAATTTAATGTGGCTAACATTATGCTAAAAGCAATATCTTAAGGCTTTATAAATTTTAATGTTGTGATAATAATAAACTGCTAAATTTGATATTAAAAGGACCTCAGAGTGAATAAACAAGTATAAGTTTATAATTTGCTTGCCATTAAATCCAAAAGCATTATGTGTGAGTGTGTATATATAAAGCATTCATTACAATAAGCCAAATTAATCAGCATGAATAGTAACTCCTCATTCTGAGTTAGGGTCTCACAACTATCTATGGGTAGATGGTTAATCCTTATAAAATTCAGTTAGGAAGAATAAATTCTAGGGCTCCATAGCACTAGAAATAGTAAAATGACTATAGTTAGCAGTTATTATGTATTTCCTAAAGCTATAGAGATGATTTTGAATGTTCTGAACACAAAGAAATGTGACTGATATGCTAAATTACCTGTCCTAAAATGTACATCTTGAATCAAAACATTACACTATACAGTTTAAATATATATTATGTCAAATAAACTTCTTTTTTTGTTCTAGCACTTCTTTTAATATCAACTGAGTTTTGTATTGTTTAACATTCATTTTTTAAAATTTTTTTTTTATTGGTCTTATTCTAGTTTGGGCAACTTTCCAGTAAGAGTGAAGAAGCTGGGGCTTGAAGATGTACTGCTCTGGCAGAAGATGGAATTGGTTCCCAGCACCTACATTAGACAGCTCAGAATCTCTTGCAACTGCACACTACCCCCTACATAATTAAAATATTCATAGCTTAAAAAAATATTAAATGAAGAAATTAGGTGAGATCTGAAGTTACAAATGATTCAACAAAATTTTTAAAAATATCTTACCTAAAATTTAACCAAAGTAAAATAATTCCAGGCCTAGGGAGAATACTCGGGGGCAAGAGAACTTGCCGAGCAAGCATGAGGTCCCAAGTTCAAATCTCCAGCACTACATAAGAACTCTAGTGTTAGTGAGCAAGGGCAGAAACATAAGGATAGCTGGGGTTTGCTAGCTGCCAGCCAGGCTCTTGGTTCAGTGAGAGACACTAACTCAATGGATCAAAGTGGGCATTAGAGCCAGACACCAATCGTCTCTGGCCTCTACACATATAAGGAATCCCACCCACACATGCTTATGTGCATATAACAGTCTAATGCACATGCATGCACACAAACATAAAAAACTCAGAGCCAACACTAAAAGCCAAGTTTTAATTATGTGCTTATTATACATTATGATGGCTGATCTTGGTTGTCAATTTGACTATATCTGGAAAAGACTCCATTTCAAAATAACTTCCATTGTACCTGGGGGCTCAGCAACCTGAAAGCCTCTGTGAAGCACATTACCAGAAAACTCTAACTGGGATGGATGGGCCTTATGCTGAAACCTGATACAGAATACTGCCAGAGTGCGCAAAAGAACACGGGAATCAAATGTGCACAGCGTTCAGCGTGCTGGAAAGCTGTGCGAACAAAGTCTGCAGGGAAACTTTGCAGACTCTTCTTCACGAGAGATACTGAAGAACTGCATGCTGGGAACCCTAACCAGGGCCCTGAACGAACTCACAGAGAAGGAAACAAGAAGGAAGGGAGAAACCAAAACATCCTGGTTTGTAGATAATGTAATTCTATACATTACAACCCCAAATACTCCACTAGAAAACCAAGAGCTGACACTTTGAGCATTGTGTCAGGATGCAAACTTAACATAATAAAGATGCATAGCCTTCCTACTGACCATTGAAAGCATGCTGAAGAAGCAATCAAGACAGAAGTCCCATTTAGTAGCCTCAAAACAAACAAAAACACCAAGAAATAAACATTACCAAGGAAGTAAATACCTGTACAGTGAACTCTTTAAAATACCAAAGAAGGAATTTGAGGAAGATGGTAGAAGATGGAAAAGCCTGCCATGATTATAAATAGGAATGACATTGTGAAATGAATGTACATTAAAAAGCAGTCTACAGATGTAGTGCAATCCCCTTCAGAAGTCCACACCATGCTTCAGAGGACTACAGAGAATAATCTTAAAGTTCACACAAAATCACAAAGACTCTGAAGAGCCAAAGCAATCCTGAGGAAAAAGTAACACTGGAGTATCACCACACACAATTTCAACAGAGCCATAGTAATAAAAACAGCACAGTACTGGCACAAAACCAGACATGTGGATTAATAGAATGAAAAAAAGGACCCAGATATTTAAGTATCAATTGCTGAAACAACTTGACTTCCGACAAAAGCAAAACAAAACACCCCAAAACACACACTGGAGAACAAATAGCCTCTTCAACAAGTGGGGCTGGGAAAACTGTGTGTATGCATGTAGAAGAAAGAAAATAGATTCTCACTTCTTAGTGACAAGTTCCCCAGACTGAGGCAATAACTTCAAAAGGAGGAGGTCTTCTGGAATCAGTTGTGGAACTCTTGGCCAGAGAAAAGTGTTGAGCCGTAGTTCTCATGGCACTCTCTATTTTTCTATGCTTTTCTCATATTAATGAAATGTTCCTGAAAGCCTATGCTAGCACTTTAAACAAAAGATATAAATGAGAAACTGTCTCCTGAGACATGGTCACTGACTGTGACCTTGTCTCCAGGAAAACCAGCGCTTTTCAAATCATTCACGCTATTCACATAAGTACAAATAGTATCGATGAAAACTTCCCCAACAACAAAATTACACATGGCTGGACATGTGTAATTAAAAATAGGTTTAAACGTTTGGTATAGAAAGCCTTTTCATAAGAAAACGTCAAAATAGCTCAATATTTCAAAGATTCACAAGAGCTAGGCAACAAATGCTAAACAATAACTGACCATAAAAATTTATTAACCTGATCTTAGAAAATAAGTGGTTCGTCTTGAATGATTTTCTGATTTATTGTTAGCCTTAGAAGAATTGTGTATTATTGTGCCTAATAACGATGTCATTTGCTCTATCTGGGTTTGCTTCAATGAACCCAACCTCTGAGCAGGTATGCTTTATCTTGGATAAAAAGCCTTGCTTGAAAATTGCAAAATACACTCAGATTCAACTGCCTCTGTGATTGTTTCTGTTTGTCACTGCCGAATCCTTACCCACCTAGACTTCAAGAAACCTCATCTCAGGAAACCCCACACCCAGCTGGAGCAATCCGTGCCACTTTTAAATAACTTATACACCAACATATCACAATAGACTCCATCTTTATCGACATACGATCAAAGTAACTTTACTTGCCCTTTTCATGTTGTTACTAATAAGCTATAAATTGCCTATGTGATTTGTGGTTTCTCTCTATAGAGAAAGATTCTCAGTCTCCTCATCTAATAGCCATTCCAAACAGTCCTGGCATGAACAATAGTGTGTTGAGGACTTTTGATACTTCTGAAAGAAAAAAAAAAAAAGACTACATTTGATGGAAAGAAGCTAATATCCCTCTTCTGTTTTAATTAACCTTTAAGTGTCTTGTCACTTTTTTTTTTTTTTTTTTAAAGCGGCTTGGGATAAAAAAACAAATCAAGCTGCCAGCTATACTCAGTCATCTTATTATATGATAAAAATAAGCACATGTTTATTTGAGACACTGAAGTCATATAAAAAAGATGAATTAACCTAGTATTTCATGATTAAGCATAATTTAAGAGTTAGGTAGAAATGTAAATTACAAACAGGCTTTTAAAAATAAGATAAAAGTACCATATATCCAACCAAAATTACAAAGGTGGTATTTTAAAATCTAAATTTTTTTTTTAATCTAAGTTACTGATTTGGGCTAATCATAAATTCATTGCCTGATCATGAAATCAATGAAATGACAGCAATTTTAAGGTAAGAGCTTTATTTTAAAAATTTAAGCATCACACCAAAAATATGCATAAATAAACATTGAGCAGAAGATCGTTAATAGTTGAATTAATGTATATTTGTACCATCACGGAAACTAAAGAGTTCCAGCAAAGGTCTGGCATATACATAGTCACTGAATTTTTGAGGATTACTACACAGTGATAGACATTTGTTTATAAAGTTCTGACATGTGGTACAATATTAGGCAGCCATTAATGCACTTAGTGAAAAATAGAGTCATGTGCTAACTATGAAAACTTCCAAATTACGCCCCAAAACACACACAGAGGGGAAGACTTCTGAAAAACCTAGGAGACAGATGGATAAGAGACAGGTAGGAAGCAGACAGGTAGGGGATGAGTAGAGGTGATGGATGGACAGGAGATGAACCGGTATGAGATGAATGGGTAGGAGATGGATGGATAGGAAGACATGGAAATTATGGTGACAGGAGGGAAGGAGGCCGTCATCCAGCGAGAATTCCAGTACAATTAACATCTGGGGCTAGCAAGATGGCTCAGCAAGTAAAGGTGCTTGCTGCCAAGCCTGAAAACCTTAGTTTGATCCCTGAACCCCACACGGTGTTAGGAGAGAACCAAATCCTGTAAGTTGTTCTTTCACCTCTACAGGTGAGCCATGGCACTCACATGCTGCCCCATTAATGCGAAATAATTGTATCCAAAGTTACATATGTGTGCATATTTTATGCTGAAGTAACAATGGCCTGGGATTAAAGTCTGACTGTATATAACCTTGGGTAGAACCTCACTCCTTTCCCCAGACAGTGCTAGAATTCTAACCACCGCAGATATTAAATAAATCCTACCTTCCAGTGTCCCTGTGGTCAAAATTTATTAATTTTATCCCTCCAAGGTGCCCCTTAGGAATCAAACAGTGATAAAACAGTAACTTCAAACTCCACTAAGACTCCACATCTGGCTGTTGTAAAAACACTAGCTACAAATTTTACTTGAGGAGGCATCATTCACTTTTCAGTGCATTTTACTTTCTTCTGAGTTCTCACTCCACTTCTCTCCTAGCTCCAAGCATGCTGGATAAAATCTCCAACTCTGTTTCATAAACAGGCTATTCCTGAATATGACCCTAGTCAGAGTAACTAAAACTGTACATCTCATCAGGCTGCTCTCATAGCAGTGGGGAGGTTTGCCTCCTGAACATAGATCCCCAAACACAGACAAGTCATTTAAGCACATGTTCAGTCATTAAATAAGCATAAATCAACAGAGCAAAACCATCAGTGGCCACAAATAACAAATAACATAGGATGCAGAGAAAAAACGGTAAGCTCATTCAGGAAAGATACACTGACCTCAGCACCAGCGCATGTGTCAGAAGAGGGCCTGATACCTTGGGATAGTTTAATACATTAGTGGAAATGGAAATGTCTACTCTTTTTCTTTATTTAAAATGCATATCCAGGCCACTGTTGAGAATTTGTCTCAATGAAACCAAAATACAAAAAGCCCTGAAAGTCACAAACAAGACGAGGCATGAAAAGTCATAGATGCCACAAATTATCAGGTTCAAGAATCAAGAAGGGGAAGCCATTAGAGGGGAGTGCAAAATGATACACAATATTCTGGATAAGTGTAAACTAAATAGTTGAGGCTGAAGAGTGGAAGAGAACTTTCCTTTTAAAGTGTGAAGTCCTCCCCACCCAAATCTAATAAAATGTGCACAATGGGTCAGCTCAGTAAAGAGGAGTTAGGGTGAGGAAAATGAACCTTAACTTATATTTGAAAGTTTGTATTCTGCATATAAACCATAAGCTGCCATAAGCTGTGTCTTAACACTTAGTAAAGGTTCAAAAAAAAAAAAAAAAAAAAAAAAAGGACATGGTTGATAAACTTATAGTTTTAAAGATTTCTTTTTATTTTATGTGTTTGGGTATTTTGCCCACATGTATGTCTCACCATGTGCATGAAACACCAGGAAGAGCAGAAGAGAAGTTCAGATCCACTGGAACAAACGTTACAGACAATTGTGAGCCACCGTGTAGGTACGAGGAAGAGAACCCAGGTCCTCTGTAAGAGCAGCAAGGGCTCTTAACCACTGAGCCATTTCTCCATCCATAAATTTACAGTCATTTTCATATGCATAAAACAAAGCAAGATAATATCTCTGCAATTTAATAAAACCTTTGAAGACCCTAAGATGTCAAGATAACTCACATGTATTAAATTCCTGAAGAAATGTAAAAGACTTGGAAAAAAACTACATAATTTCATAGTAAAATGACACCATTTCTCATTGGATATTGATGATTAAAGAACACTGTCCCACCTTTTCTTATTTTTTTTCACCTAGGGGTTTTCATATGATTTTCCCTTTGGGATTAAACAGACAAAATGTGATAATACTGACTCTTATTAAGGAACCTTCTATTTGCTGATTAGCCCATTTCAAAAGCTCAAAGGAAGATAGTAAAATGTTCATTCATCTATGTACACAAGCTATAAAACCCCTGTAATTATGATGACTAATATATGATATTCTTTCACAAAGAGGATTAAGGCATAACTTACTAAGCCACAGTTGTGTTTAATGTTCCTAAACTGCTTATGCAAACAATATTTTGCATAAATAGGTGTTAAGATAAACAACTTATTTCCTTCTGGGACTTTGAAATTAGAACATAACTAAGGAGAGGATATGTGTATGATCAGCCTCAAATAAAACTTCAGCAACAGGTCTTTAAGAAGTCACTTTGGTAGATAACCTCCACACGCTTTCACGGTAGATGCTAGAGGAAGCAACCATGCCCTGCACGACTACAGAAGACAGATGCAAGCTTGTGTGCCAATTTCTGTAGTTCTTCTTCCACACACCCATTCCTCTTCCCAGTCTCCCTTTGATGGGAGATGCCATTCTATATATCTGTTGAGAAACTGGTTAATGAATAAAGTACTGTTGGCCAATAGGAAAGGAAGATAGGAGGGACTAGGAGACAAGGAGGAAAGAGGAAGTAGTGAGGAGGAGTCAAGATGGAGGTCTGGAGAGAGCCGATCTGCCTCTCCCCGGTAAGATAAGACCACGTGGAAATACACAGAAATGGGTTAATAATTAAGGCAGAGCTAGCTGATAAGAAACTAGTACCTGGCCAACAGAATTATATCAAATACAGAGTCTCTGTGCATTAATTGGGGCTGGCGTGGTGGCAGGACCAGACCGGCGGCAGGCAGAAAAACCTTACTCCTTACATCCCTTCTATTTCATCACTGTAAATCACAGCTTCTACATTACTTTGGTCATTTGTAACACAAAAAAGTAACTCCTTATCTGACTGAGTTTTATAAATATTCAGTAAGTCTAGAGTATGAAAAAATTTGAACAGTGACAGCTGCCAGAGGAAAGGATTCAGATATGTATAGGGGTAAGGATCATCTTCTGATGCAAAGGGCTTAGAAAGCTTCAGAAAGACCAAATTAGCTGACCTATATAATTATACCTAGCAAAACTGTCCATGGTAAAAACAAACTAAAGCAACTCATAGATTATTATACCTAGCAAAATTGTCCATGATAAAAACACACTAAAGCAACTCTTAAATATAAATCAATTCTACAAAAGATATTGAAACAAAGGTATTTATTTGGTTTGTGTATAGATATGTGCTGGCCACAGGGCATATGTGGAGGACATAAGACAACTTGTGAAAGTTAGTTCTCTCCTTCCACCATGTGGGTCCTGGGTATCAAACATGGGCCATCAGACATAGCAGCAGGCTACTGAGCCATCTCACTGACTCACTGTCTCACTGACAAAACAGACTTAAAACCAAAACTAGTCACGGGAGATAAAGAAGGCCATTTTATGACTAAGGTAACAATGAATCAAGAGCATATTGTAATTCTAAATGTATACCCATTGAGCATAGATGAACTCAGTTTTATAAAGCAAACACTAAAAGATCTAAACCACAGGTAATCTACTACACCATTATATTAGGCAACTTCAGTACCCTATACTCACCAATAGAAAGGCCATTCAGACAAAATTTAAAGAGAATTATTACAATTAAATGACACTATAAATCCAAAGGACCTAAGAGACATCTAAAAATATTTCACTCAACATTAGAGAATACATATTTTTACTCAACAGAATATGGAAATTTCTCCAAAACAGGTCATACAATAACACACACATCAAGCCTTCACAAATATAGGGGAGCTTAAATTACATCTTGTATTCTGTCTAAATATAACGGAATTTATAGCACTTCTCAACAAGAGAAACTGCAGAAAGTATACAAACTCACGGAGATTGAACCACACACTATAAGTGTTAAAAATGAGTCACTAAAAAAGCCAAGAATGATATAGAAAGCATTGCTACAGATGAATGAAAATGAAAATACAACAACATACCAAATCTAAGGGATACAATGAAATAGCACTAAATGTCAGAAAAAAATCACATCGAAAGTCAGACAGAACTAAAACAAATAATGTAATGATCTTCTTTAAGGTTTTGGAAAAATGCGAGCCAATCAACCATAAAAGTGCAGACAAAGAAAAATAATTAACAGCAGGGAAAAATGAATGAAATAGACAAACAAAACTTCAAAGAATCAATGAAATGAAGCATTGGTGCTTGAAAAGATTAATAAACTCATAGACAAATTAAACAATGGAAAAAGAAGATCCAAATCAATAAAATAAAGATAAAATGGTGATATTACTAGAAATAATATTGACATTTAAAAATGTCATAACTTAAAAACTTGTATTTCATTAAACTGGAAATCAAAAACAAATGGATGAATGTTTGATATCTACAACAACCAAAAGATGAAACAATTTAAAAATCTATAACCAACAACAAAACTGAAGTAATAAAAAGTGTCATAGCCCTCCCCCACCAAGGAAAGGAAAAACCCACCCAGGACTAGATAGATTCATTGTAGAACTAACACAAACACTATTTAAATTATTCCACAAAATAGAGAAGGTAGGATTTACTTCAAACTCTTTTACACAAAGCCAATATCAAGACAAAAGACAAACACAATGAAAATAAAATTACAGACATATTTCCCTAATGAATATTGATGCAAAAATTCTTAATAAAATATTTAGAAACCAAATTTAAAATCATATAAAAAATCATTTATCAAAACCAAGTTGGCATCATTTCACAGGCTTGGTTCAACATAGCCAATAAATAAATGAAAGTTACCATATAAATGAGTTCATTTATTACAGAATCACCTCCATAAACACAGAAAAGGCCATTTACAAAACTCAACACTCCTTCATGATTTAAAAAAAAAACAAAAAGTAATGAAAGGTCAGGGGTGGATAACGGGTATTTCAACCTAATAAAGGCTTTACATTACAAACCTATAACTAACATCACACTAAGTGGAGAAAAACTCAAGGCATTTTTCCTAAGACAAAGAACATAAAGGTGTCTACTCTTCAGTATATTCAGTGTAGTGACAGAAAGCTTAACAAGAACAAAAAGCAAGAGAAGGGGAGAAGGAGATGCAAATAAGAAAAGAAGTCAGTCTTTACTTATTTGCATAATACCTCATATAAGGAACATTAAAGGCGCAACTAAAAATTCTTAGAACTGACAAGCACTTTCAGCAAAGGGTTAGTTATAAATTAACAAAACAACAGTAGCTTGATCAATGACAAACATATTGAAAAAGAAATCAAACATTTACATTTATAATAGCTTAAAATTGAGTAAATAAGCCATTGAACCTTAGAACAAACCCAACCAAGGAACTGAACAATCTCTACAATGAAAACTATTAAAATAGTGATAAAAGAAATTGAAGAAGACACTGATAAATGGAAATAACACCTTTGATCGTGAATTAGGATTAATATTGTAAAAACTACAATCACACCAGAAGCAACCTGTATATGCAATACAATCACACTCATGTTGCATGACTGTGTCATGTGTTAATAAAGAGACTCTAAATAGCCAAAGCAATCTAGATAGCCAAAATATCCTTGGGGGTGGGGAGTTACCATAGCTTACTTACAGAACCACAGTAATAAAGGCAAAATGGAAATGTCACAAAACAGACACATGAACACTAGAAGATCTGAATTTTAAAAATATACATATTGGAGAAAATACAGCCTCTTCAACAAATGACACTGGGAAACCATATATGTACATATGGAAGAATGAAATTGGACCCTCACCATTCAACTTTGAATGGATTGAGGACCTCAACATATGACCCAATAACCTGAAATTGCTAGAGGAAACAAGTCAGCATTTGCATATGGATAAGAAACAACAAAGACTTATAGCAAAGGAGATCACTGATTGAGTAAAAAGGCAGTCCACGAAATGGTAGAAAATCTTTTTCCAATCCACTTCTGACAGAGTGTTAGCATTTAGAATATAGAAGAAACTCAAAATATGAAATATCAAGAAAAAAACACAATTAAAAAGTAGACTGGAATTAAGCACATTTATTTAAAAACAAACAAACAATCAAAAAACAAAAAATGAATAGGTAGGAAACATTCCTAAAGGTGTTTAGCCACTTTGATGCTTAGCCATCAAAGCCACTGCAGTATTCTGCCTCACCTCAGTCTAAGTGGGTATCATCAAGAATACAGAACAAATAATCATGTAGCAGTGAGGAAGGGTCTCCCTTTTAGACTGTTGGTGAAGTTGTAAGCTAGTGAGTCCACACTGAAAATAAATCTCAAGATTTCTTACAAAAAGAAATCAGATGTTAAATGGCTATTCGACTCAGCTATACCACTCCTAGTTACACAGGAAAACAAGTCCTTATTCTACTACGCCATTTGTATAACCATGTTCAATATGCCCTATTCACAATAGCTAAGACTGATTAATGGATAATAAAAATGTGGTACACATGCACAATGAAATTCTATATGGCTATAAAGAAAAATGAACTTATATAATTTCAGATAAATGGAACCAATTTGAAAAAAAAAAAAAAAAAGCCAGGTACTACACATGCACTCTCTCATATGCAGATACTGGGCTCTTTAGTTCTGTGTTTCTGATGTGGATGCCTGGGGAAGCAAGACAGTTAGGAAGAAATCTGTGGAGTCAACAGATCATAGGTAATATCAAAGTAGAGACAGTAATATTGGGAATGGAAAGGTTAAACAGGGAATGGGTTAGGAAGATGGGGGAATAAAGATATGGGGAAGGGGGTTAACCAAAATGAAGTAATACTTAAAAAATATGGAAACCTAGTATTTCCTTAACCAATTTTAAAATTATGAAAATACATCATGGAGAGATACCTTGCATTACTAGTTAATCTGGTCCTAGAAGCAGTGAGACATTAAGCAAACCACAGAAAATGGTGTGGGATACCTTCATAGGTCAGGGAGGCCCCAGAGGTTCCCAATAAAATACAGCCCTTGCTTTTCTGTTGCCTGCCAGACCTATATAAGACCCTATTATTGGTGACACCATATAACCTTAGTTGCAAGACACAGAGAAATCAAACTAGAATTGAAGAAAATCTCCTCCCTGATAGCTAACTATCAAAGTGTTGGGAGGTATTACTATGAAGACTTCCAGGGTAGAAAAGACATCAAGGGTCTAACCCAGAAGTAAACTCTATGAACTATAATATCAGCCTACCAGGCTTGACATATCCTGGTATGGGGGTAACCAATTGGTCTTTTAAATTAAATTTCAGCGCTGGCCCACATGGAAGGGAAACCATGCCTGGTACTATAATCCTAATTGAAAATCCAGTTCTCAGACAGTCATAGGTATGCCCCAGTTTTTTATTTATCTTTAGATAAATAGAAACATTTAGCCTCTCTTTGCAGTGAATGGTGGTTAATTAAAAAAAAAAAAAACTTATGGCTGCTAAAGATACTGAGAATAAGCTGGGTGGTGGTGACACATGCCTTTAATCCCAGCACTTGAGAGACAGAGGCAGGCTGATCTCTGTGAGTCGGAGACCAGCCTGGTCTACCAGAGAATAAGTGACAAATAAGGGCTCATTTATAAACAAGCCATTCATATATCCCTCTGCTCACAGGTAGGGAACAAAGTGGAAGAGGCAAGGGAAAGAATTCAAGAGGTAAAAGATAGGAAACTGGTAGAGAAATCCCATCCCCTTGACACAGCACAGCCAAAGTAATCAATGATGAAGCGCTTCAGTTTCTTGTGTCAGACCCAAACAAGAGCGGCCATCTCAACAGTCAGTCATGGTTGGGAGGTACTTATGGGACCTTGTCCCTTCATGTTGAACCACTGGCTTCAGAAAGACTGCAAGGAGAGCCATCATCTCTGGTCACAGAGATGGCACTAGTCACAGCCAGAATCACACAGAGAGAAAGCTGGGAATGTGGGAAGAGTTTACTAGGGAAAGGCAGGAGCAGGGCAAGGAAGGAAATCAGAGAACAGACTGAGAGTGCATCTCTGTGTCAACAGGTGTGCCAGTGTGTTTACTCTCAAATAGATGTCTTTCAGAGTGAAGTGTCACAGCTCTGAAACATAAATGCTTCACAGTTTTCCTAATGAGCATATGAACAACATTTTTGATTTGGGGAAAAATTGAAGCACTAAGGCCCTAGAAGTAAAAGTAATAAGATATGATGAAATGTTTATTTGTTGTTTGACCTTTAAAGGGATGAGTTGTAAAAGGGAACGTGGGAAAGAAATACTGAGAAAATCTGTAACAGTGATTTTACTTTCATTGTTACTAGAACTTTCTGCAGTCAAAGTCTTCTGAATAGTCCCTGAGGTTCTGCTGCCTGTTTTATATTATACTTGCTTTTAAATGGCACGTTTTCATTGTAGAAAAATGTATGAACTTGAGATCAGTATATCAAGCCAAATACAACAGACTCAGAAGATGAACATCACATAATTTCTCTCATATGTTGTGATGGTTGGTTTTTTTGTCAGGCTGACACACAAACTAGAGTTATCTGAAAGGAAGACTCTTAATTGAAAAAGTGCCTCCATTTTTTCTAGCTGTGACACATTTTCTTAATTAGTGGTTGATGAGGGAGGGTCCAGCCCATCATGCATGGAGTCATCCCTGGGCTGGTGGTCCTGGTTTCTATTATAAAACAGGCTGAGCAAGCCATATGGAGCAAGCCAGTAAGTAGCACCCTCCATGGTCTCTGCATCAGCTCTTGCCTCCAGGTTCCTGTCCTATTCCTATTAGAATTCCTATTCTGACTTCCTTTGATGATGAACAGTTCTATGGACATGTAGGCCAAATAAACCCTTTCCTCCCCAACTTGTTTTGTGGTCATGCTGTTTTGTTACAGCAATAGTTAATACTAAGAAAAATATGGAAGCTCTGTGTGTGTGTTTGCACACACATGATGCATAAAAGTAACAGATGGACTAAGAAGAGGGATGAAGTGTAAAGGAAGAGAGAAAGGAAATAGAAACTAATAGGAAGAAAGAGGAAGCAGGGAGAAGGGATAAGTGTTAAGGTAATATGAGTCAAATACTATATATATATATATATATATATATATATATATATATATATGTTATAATGGAACCCATTATTTCATACACTAAAAAATTAACACAAAAGTAACTTTAGTAAAAATTGATTTTAGATTTAATCCAAAATCTAATATCTAACTAAATGAATTTCCAAAATGTATTTATGATCAAACTAAAAGTAAAGTTTAAAGAAAGGAAAACCCAGATATCCTTTACTTCAAGTTCAATAACAGAAAATTTGGGGAAATCATACCTCATCCGTGTTATAGATTATCTGGAGACCTGAAGAAATCATTTCCACCAGGTAAAGGAGAAAAAGTGATACTGCATTTATCTGGAAACAAACAGCAACAGTTAAAGGTTATAGAAAAGAATGAAAATATTATATGAAATTAAATATACATGTTGCAATTTTCACCAATAGTGCCAGATAAAAATAAATTATTCCCTATCACTAAATAAAAGATTTGAACACAATATAGAACAAGAAAACCAACATTTTATATGAAGTGCTAAAATTTCAAATTCATGGTGCTGGTTAACACATGACTGGGTCTGAGAAGGCTATACAGAGAATTCTTAGCATGGTTTCTGTAACATTTATTTTCTTTCAATTTTAAAATACTAAGTCTAAAATACTTCTTTTTGGAATGGTTTTGCTACAGAGGAACTAATATAATGCCATCCATTTGTTGAAAAACCTATTTGGGAAACAAGACATCACACCTCCACCAATACACTATAAACAATGAGGAGTGCATCTTGAAAGCAGTCTCATTAGAAAACAGAATTTATGAAAACAAAGGAATGTGTTACCTTTAATCACTGGTATGCTATATAATTTAAAACTACTTATGAAAAAGTGTTAAGAATACATGAAGCTATTAGTATATTAAATGCATGCTTTATTTGATCTAAACAAAAAACAATGCTTTCTAATTTAACCATAAAAGATTCATAGTAGAATATATGAAGCAGGAAAGTGCAATCTCCAATATGGACACATCTTGAGTGATGATTAATTTTCAATGTCAACTTGACTAGATACAAGAACACTGTCTCTGGATGTGGAACAAAAAGGCAGAGGAAGTGCAAATTCTTGCTTACTTTTGCCAGAGCTAGGATACTCTTCTTCTGGCTTCAATGTTAAACTCAGTTTCTTAAGTTTGGGGTTCTAGAGCTCACACACCATACATCATTTCCCAGCTTTTGGTCCTTTAGCCTCTAACTGAGAACCACACTTTCAGACTTGGAATGAACTTTACCACTTGCATCCTTCACATTCCTTCTGTAGACTGTTGTAGGACTTAGCATCAATAATCACATGAACTGACAAGCGTGGGCTCATGCCAGTAATTCCACCATTTGGAAGACACAGTGAGTTGTAGCCAGTGTGAATAACAGTAAGACCTCACTTCTCAAAAGAAATTAACAAAAATTCATAGAAGCCATTTCCCCAAATTTTCCCAATGGATGGTAATACAAGACTGATCTCAAGTCCATATAAAGTCTATCCTTCTTCCCCTCCCTCCCTCTTGGTTCATTAATTCTGGAGCGCATTTGGGAATGTATCTTGAATCAAACAAAAGTTTCTCCAACATCCTATCTTACATGATTGCATTTAAATTTGGAATATGAAGAATAAGCATAAAGTAAACTACAGGTTGCTTAGGGCACTTCAGGGAAAATGGAGAGTAGCTGATTTTGCTTAGAGTTTGAGCGTAAAGAAATGTCCTAAATTTGCATGTGGTAATTGTTGTACAACTTAGAATATACTAAAAACACAGAAGGGTACACCTCCAATAGATAAACTATATGGCATACAAATTATATCTCAATAAAATTGTTATTACATGAATAAAATTTAAGCAAAATTATGTCAGGATAATGTGAACCTGAGTTAAAAAGTGAAAGTAAGATGTAGTTTGTGTTTCTTTTGCTTTAATTTTTTATTCATTTATTTATTACATTGCAATCTCAGTTCCCTCTCCCTCCTGTCCTCCAGCTTCCCCTATCCCCCTGCCTGCCATCTGCTCCTCGGAGAGGATAGCTAGCTGGCACATGGGTATAATTGAGCAGGAAGAATAACATAGCAGGTTAGCTACTGTTGACAAAAAAAAAAAAAAAAGAGTATTTGAAAATAACTGTTAAATACTTTGCATGTCTGCCCCACTATGAAATTTTAAATGTCTGAGATAATAGATATGCCAATTGTCTTGATCTAATCATTGTATCTGTTTATAAAAATTATATACAGTATCCCATGAATATAGTAAGTGCTTACCAATTAAAAATATTTTTCATTATACATATTCTCCCAAAGAATTAAAATGGCAAATGTGAACAACAACAACAATAAAAACTTTAATTACACTTTTTGAGAGGACTACTCTTTTTTGATATAAGCTCTTTGAGACTTTTAAAGACTTTTTATAAATTTAATAATCCTAAGGTTTTAAACTTTACTACATTTTAGCTGTTTGTCTACATGCATGAACACATACCACAATTCATGAGTGGAGGTCAGATCTCCAGACTTGGTTCTCTCCCAGGTCATCAGGTTGGGTGGTAGGTACCTTTACATACTGAGCCATCTTACTAACCCAAAGTTTATTTGTTTAAAGAAAAGTTAATGTTACACATTTTATATTTTGGTTTTAATAATATATAACAGTTTACAAATAATACATGTAACTGCATCACCATTAAAAACAAACAAACACAAAGTCTCTGCTACAGAAAAATGGGGTTATGTGTAGCATTTTCTGTGTTTAGAGACAGAACACTAAAATTTTAAATACTTCTAAATTTACCAATAAACTTTCGTTTCTAAAGGTAGGTTTCTTCTAAGTAGAAATAATAATACAAGCTACTCAACTGACTCATTAATTCAATAAAATATTTACAACAGGTGGGGGAAACTATAAAAACCAGAGACTTCAGCTGGAGAGAGAGAGTTCAGCTGGTAAAGTGCTTGCCATAAAATGAGGACAAAATGATCTCCAGAACCCATGCTGATGTGGTGGCACCCTCTTGTACGCCTAGTGCTAACAGAACCCTAGGGCCCATTAGCTGGCTGACCCAGCCTAATCAGGGAGCACTAAAGCAATGACAGACCCTATCTCAAGTTGGATGGTGCCCAAGCAAGTTGTCCCTGGCCTCTATTTGCACTCATGTACTATATATAGATGTATGTACATGCACACATGTAAGTGTGTGTGTCCAGACAAGTATACCTGCACATAAGAAAAACTCTTATTTTTAGTAAGGAAAATGTGATTAATAAGTACCTTATTACAAAATAACAAAATACATAAGTAAACAAAAAGAAAATCTATTGAGGAAAAAATATTTATATTTTTATTTTATATTTATATTTAACACAACACAAAACTGATAGGTCTCAAAAAATATTAGTGATATTCCCATAGAAATGTTTAGTCTTAGTGAAGGTTGATATACTAAAAATGATCTGTGGCCCAACAAAAACTTTTGAATAATTGTTATACGCCTGTCGATGCCTTTTATTTCCAAGTGTATGAATTCTTTTAAATATATAAAAAAAGCTTCACTTACTGAAGGAAGAGTAGGTATCCACCTTCTAAAGAAAAATAATCCATCTGACCACTTCATGAATATGGTCTATGGTAACATTCCATGCAACAGTTCCTTCAGCCTTGTCGGTTACCAGTGAACTTTCTTTCCCATTTCAGGATTCACTTACACTACTGTTTTAAAGTTACAAAATTTACTTTAAAAAGTATAAGCAGCCTCAAAATTGCCATGATATGCAGTGTAAATGGCAGCAAAGTAAATCTTTAATTTTTCTTTTACCTGAAGATGGCCATACTCTTCATAGGTGAGCAACTCATCTCCTGTGTGCACATTGAAGATTGAATGAAGACATGTTGTGGGCCGTGGGTCTTGCTTAAACTGCTGAACCTACAATCAAATATAAAACATGAATGATGGCCATTCACATACTCATCTAAAATTGAGAATGTTAGTTATTTTCAAGCAATTTTTCTTATAAAGAGAGCTAAAGCTTATGGGCTGGGGAATGGACAAAATAGAAATATCACCCTTTCTAAGAAAATGTGATAAAGTTCATAATAACTAACTTATCCGAGTGAACATAATTGTCAAGTGATAGTTGACAGCATTGAATTTGAATGAAGTAGGGAGCATGTGAGCATGGCAGAATTGATAGAATGCTTTGCATATTACTTGAGCTTTTAAATATTTCATTTACTGAGTATATGAATACATTGTGTGTGTGTGTGTGTGTGTGTGTGTGTGTGTGTGTGTGTGTGTGTGTGTGTGTGTGTTAGGAAAAGACTACCAATCACATATGCAATCAGCCAGAGAGTTTATTCCAGCATGCAGGGGTCCGCTGAAATGGCGACCTGAGAGAAACTCACAGGCTTCTTTAACCACTGAGCAGGGATGAATTTGGGTGAGGAGGGCTTTAAGGATACTTATGGATTGTTACAGGATTGGTTGCTGCTTTTAGTGGTTTGGGACTTTCTAGCAGCAAGGTGGGGAAAGCTATCTTTAGCTAGCATAAGGTGACAGACTCTTTCTGATTTGTTGCCTCTGTGCTGTGATTCCCCCCAACCAAAAAAAAAAAAGTGCTCATTCAGTGAAGGTGACTTGAAAGTGAGACCTAGTTCCTGACTGGGATATGAGGAGCCTGTCATGGCTCTCTAAATTTGAATGTAATTGCCCCCCATAAGATCATAGGGAGTGGTACTATTAGGAGATATAGCTTTGTTGGAGTAGGTACGGACTTGGAGGAAGTATGTCATAGTGGAGGTGGACTTTGAGGTCTCATATATGCTTAGGCCATACCCAGTATCTTAGACAACTTCTGTTGCCTGTGGGTCAATATGTAAAAACTCTCAGCTCCTCTAGCACTACATCTATCTGTGTGCAACCTTGCTTTCCACCATGATGATAATGGACTAGACCTCTGAACTATACACAAGCCACACAAATTAAATGTTTTCTTTTATAAGAGTTGCTGTGGCCATAGTGTCTCTTTACAGCAGTAAAAACCCTGACTAAGACAGTGTGTATACATGTGCCACACATGTTATGGAAGGTTAGAAGACAACTTGTGGGAGTGAGTTCTCTCCTTCCATCATGTGGGGCCTGAGGATTGTAGATCAGTCATCACTTGATGGCAAGCACCTTTACCTGATGAGCTGAGCTACCTTGCTAGGCAATCTTATTTGATTTGAGTAAAATACATGTTTCTTATGTAAAATAAGGTCCCGGTGATGGTACTCAACTATACAGTTACCTGGAAATGCTTAACATGACATGTGAATGGGAAAATACTTCACACTATATTATAATGCAGTTAAGTATCCAAATTTCAGATCTGATTGCTTTCTCTAAGGATAACACATTTTAATTATGGTACAGCAAACACATTTTCATTTCTCAACCAGACATAATTACGAAGGTAACAATTCTGTGAGGATACACAACACATTTTTATTTACTAATTACATAACATTTGTTTTTCTTTTTTCCACAGTTGTCTGTCTCTTGCTATGTTGGCCAATCTCAAATAACAAGTTGAGGGGATCTATCCCTTTCCCTTGAGTACCTGGGACTATGGGCCAATGCCCCTTTCTTAATTATTGTAGATTAGAAAGTACAAATACTAAAAACAATATAAGAGATAACTACAAAGACAGAAACATCCTTCCCCTTTTAGGGCCTGCTCAATTGGACTTGAACAACATTTACTGATGCCAATGTTCATTTCATAAACTGTTAAAATGAACTACTGACCCCAAGGAAAACTCACAGGAACTCAAACTCACAGTGAAGTCAGATGTGGGTAACTGGGAGGCCCACTACTTTCTAGAGGTCTCTGAAGTCAGAGGCAGTTTTAGAGTACTACTGAGCCTCCAACTTCTGGAAGCTACACTGAGTCCAGCTAGTTTCTGGTAGGAGACTGAATTAAACAGCAGAATGATATATATCTCAAAAGAAATTATGACTTGGTGTCTACTACTTTGGTAGTAGAAATAATTTGAATAAAGAAAGATTCTCTACTCACTCTCTTGTATGACTCTAGAAGTTAACTTCTCCAAAATGGTACCCACTTTTTACAAATGACTAATCAAACTACAATTAATTTAAATTGCATAGACTTATAGAGTCAGTTAAGAAATCTACATGCCAAGAAGTAGCATGTAAATTTCTGGCCAGCAAAGTAGTCAAAATCCCAACATGCAGACAAATTGGACTCAAAGGTTTACAAAAATAAGCAGGGGAGAAAGGTAGGAGAAGAGATGGCTAAGCCGCTAAGAGCACTGGCTTCAATCCCCATCACACATCTGGCTTACAACCATCTGTAACTCCAACCCCAGGCATCCAATACTCTCTTCTAGCCTCTAAGAGCACTAGGCAAACACCTGGTACATAAACATAAAATAAATAAATAAATACTTTTTAAAGTAGAAGGCATGAAGTAGGGATGAACATGTTGGGATGGATATGACCAGAACATACTACTTATATGTTCAAAATTGTCAAAGAATAAAAAATAGTCTATGAAAAAACAACAGAATGAGGAGATAATTTGGGATGCATATTTTCCATTTATAGAGTAACTGAGGGACTCAGAGAAGGTAGATATTCTGTTTCCATATAAAAACATAAGCAATAGCCTGGAACTGCACAAGCAAAAGTCACTCTTTCTTACTGCCATGATTATTATCTCAAAGAAATGAACATTATTCTAGACTCCTAATCAAAAATATGGCCTACTGTCCTAGTTTGCTACATTCCTGACCCTGAGGAAATACTTCCCCCAAGGAGACTAGTCTCATATTAATCATAGCCGAGTTTTCAGCCTCAGCAGCAAGCATCTATTGGCCTAGTAAAGCATGCCATGTTTCACTTTCACAAACTCTTAACTCACATATACCAAAGGAACAGCCCCAGTAGAGTCTTCAAAAAACTTTCAAACTTCCCTGGGATCTCACCAGCCAAGTATCCACAGCCTGAATTTCTCTCAATACTTTTATCTTCCAGCCCCTCAAAGAACAGCCTATTAAACTCCAAGCACTCGATGGCTTTCCCAGCCAAATGCTCCTGGCACTTTCACACTGCTCTCCCAAATGGTCAGGTCCATCACATCAATAATCCCGCTTTTTGGTACCTAATTTCTTCCTAGTTTGCTCTTCTATTACTGTGATAAAACACTGACTGGGTTTCAGCTTATGGGTTACAATCCATCATTGAAAGAAATCAGGACAGGGACTCAAACAGGAAATGAGGAAAAAATGTAGCAGAGACCATGAAGGAAGTACTGCTTACCAGCTAGCTTTCCACAACTTGCCCAAGGGTGACACTGCCCACAGTAGGTTGGGCCCTACCATATTAATCATTAAACATAGGCCAACCTGATGGAGGTGATTCCCTCCTTCCAAGTGATACCACCTGTGTCAAGCTGACAACAGCTAACAGCACACCATTGAACAGGGATCTAACAGGATGAGGTTTTGTCAGGTTAATGAAGTCACTGCTGCTACTGACAAGATGGTGCTTGTCATTTGTCTTCAAGACTTGTAAGAACCCAGCAGGAGGCTTTATTTCTAACTACTCTGTCAAGAGAAAACTAACTGCTAAATGATTAAAGATGCTCACATGGGGAGTTATATAATAGCTTTGAATTTCAGAGCTGCTAAAAGACAAGTAATTTAAGATTTCAAAAAAAAAATCAAATTCTGTAAGCTTTGAAAATTAATGAGATATGCTATATGTCAACTTCAAACAAAATGCACTCTTGAAAACAGTCAAGAAACAAAATACATTAATTAGTATTTTATAGGCCACCTAGCATTTGTCAAGTAAAGATCAAGGAAACGATTGAAGCACATTTTCTAAACTATATCAGAATTTATTTTACTTGTATTTTACATTTTTCCTGAAAACTTTTCCCACTGTGAGTAAACAGTTTATTTAAGATAGTTAGTTTGTCATCCATTCTTAATTTATAGCTGTAAAACACACATTTAGGGAAAATAAACATCCCATCTTTATCAGTGTTCTGGAAGAACAAATTTTACAAAATCTCAGTGATTTCTCACTGGTTAGAAACTCAACAGTGTTTTAAATGAAATTATGCACGAGGTACAACCTCCACAAGGACAGTCAAAAAGAGCTGTCCCAGCTGGGTTTCTATGCTGAGATCAAACACCAGGACAAAAACCCAGTTGGGGAGGAGAGGGTTCATTCCATTTACACTTCCACACCACAGTCAAAGGGAAGTCAAGGCAGGGACCTAGAGGCAGGAGCTAACTCAGAGGCCATTGAGGATGCTGCTTAGTCACTTGCTCCCTGTGGCTTAGTTAGCTGGCTTTCTTATGGAACCCAGGGGCCCAGGGATGACCCCACCCAGAATGGGCTAAGTCCTCCACATCAGTCACTAATTGTGAAAATGCACCACAGACTTCCCTACAGTGGGGTCACTTTCTCAACTGCAGTTCCTCTTCCCAAATGATGCTAGCTTGGGGCAAGCTGACATAAAACTAGGCAGGACAAAGAGCAAAAGGAATGTTAGGAAGCAAAACATTAATAAATAATAGCCCAGACAAAATAATAACACACACAAAAAAGATATTGTTTCATATCCTACAAATCAAGGACAATGCCACATACTCCCTAACAAATGTAAAATATCTTTTAGTTAATGTTTCATCAAAAATGCCAGAAGGCATATTCCACACACACAGAGACTCACCGAAAGAAGATAAATTTAGACTTTCCAGATTCTGAATAGATTTCAGAAGAAAAAGAACATAAGGCTTGAGGCCAAACAGCATTATCACACAAATGTGTTTGCTTTAGTTGTAAGAAAAGGTGAAAAGATAATTTAAAGGCCTAGAAATGTTCTTGCCAACAAGCCTGACCCAGAATCATAGTGGAAAGTGAGAACTCACTTCTTTCACGTGTCTTCTGCCCTCTACACATGCACCATAATACACACACACACACACACACACACACACACACACGACACACGTTCACAGGCAGGTGAAAGCTCCACAGAAGAAGATGCTTGTTGCCAAGCAACCTGAATCTGTTCCTGAGACCCATTTGGTGGAAAACAAGAACTGACATCAGCAAGTTGCCTTCTGACCTCCACATATATGTTTCGGCACACACAAGTAATAACACAATATTCACCCTGCCATAGACTCATGAAGAAAATGACTCACCCAGACGGGAGAGAAGCAATAGGAGGTGTGATGCTTAGAGTATTTTTCTCCTAGTATTAACATTGTGGGGAAAAAAAACCTAGAAAGCTTTGTGCGGTCTTTTTGATGAATTACGTAGATCAGGTTGGCCTGTGGGAATATCTGTAGGGGATGGCCTTCATTTCTACCAATAGGAAGACTCAGCACATTGTGGGGAGCACCACAGTCTGGGAGGCAGGGGAGGGGGAGAGGATGGCTTGAATAGCACAATAATGGGGAAAAAGCTGTGTGGGAGCAGGCAAGCAAGGACGTGCTTATTCTTTATGCTGTTGACTATAGGTGGGATGTGACATGTTGGGTGACTTCCTGCCCTGACATTCCCAAAATGATGGATTATAATTGGAATTGACAGCCAAATAAACCTTTTTTTTTTTTTCTCTCAAATGGATTTTTGTCAGGATATTTTATCACAGAAATATATGTATATATACATACATACAAACATACATACAACCAAAATAACTCCCTTCATCAGAGCTGTTGTAGCTATCTGGAAGAGATCCTTAAAACCCAGCCTGTTACTGGGCATGGTAGTGCACACCTTTAATCTCATCACTTGGGTGGCAGAGACAGGCAGATCTCTATGAGTTCAAGGCCAGCCCAAACTATATAGTGAGTACCAGGACAACTAGGGCTACAAAAAAAAAAAAAAAAAAAAAAAAAAAAAAAAAGAAAGAAAGAAAGAAAAAAGAAAAAAAAAAGATTAGAAAGATGCATCCTGTTGATTTTCCTTCTAAGGTGGAGGTTAATCAACCCTCAACTGAGATAGATCTCTGTCTCTTAACCCTACATCTATGTGTATGTGGTCTGTGGCCTAGTATGTACAGTGGAAGGTTAACAGTTAACTGAAGAGGAGATTCCATCTTTGCTGCCCAGGGAAGTGATCTTACATGCTAACGTGACATTTTCTTTGGTGGTATGGCTGCTTTGAGTCATCTATGCTATATAAGTAACCCTTCATTCATGTAAGCAAGCATAAGAAACTCATAGGTTTGCCAAGTTGGATTTGATAAAACTCTACTTTGTTCTGTTGTTTATGCCCTTTCTGGGGAGTAAATGATTTCTCACATCTCTCCAACAAGAGTTCATACAACAAATGGTAACAGACATTACTCTAGGGATAACATCCAATCTCTGAATCAGCCCCTCACACCCCATTGGGATTACAGTAATAAATTCCACTTCCCTACAGCAAAAATAAATATGAGTCAAGAAAGCTTATGACAATAAAAATACTTGAAACCCTGATCAATATGTGGTACAGACAATGCTGTATAGGACTATTTATTCTCTGAGTCACCATCTGCCACTATCTTCGAGAGTTTAGCTTGCCAGATTACAAAAGATCATCCTAGTTGAGCTTGCTGACTGTTGACAGCCCATCACTTGAATAGGTACAATGAGAATCCTGGGATCACCACCAGAAAAGAGCTAAAATACATAGGCTAGAAAGCACTAGGGGGAGGTTCCATCTATGTAGCTATGGGTGGGTCACCATGCATTCTGGGTGAAGACCTTTCAGTGTAGCTGCTTTAAGGCCACATATACTCCTGCCCATAACCCCTCACCCATGCACTATAAATCATCCTAATAAACCCACTGACTCTCCAGAGTAAACTTCAGTGCAGTAGTTCAGGTTGTCATTAGCACTCTAGAGATATGTGGGCATTTTTTAATGTCTCCTGGAGGGAATTAATTTTAGCAAGATAAAAATTCAAAATGATCCAACTCACCATTTATTTTAATGGCCTACATTAATTATACCTATGGAAAGCAATATTAATTCTTTATAATTTGATGCATTTCAAATAGTTTAAGTTAAACTCAAGCTCTACTTAAAAGAAAACATAACTGTGATAACTACTTGATAAAAGTGAATAATATTTAGAAAGTGCCACTACCTATTGGCTAATCATGCCACAGAGAGGGGATGGGGGTTATCTGTCACCTTGTTTAGCATGCACATGAAATTCATGGCTCTTGCAATACTTCCTAAAGAGAAATGTTGACCTTATAAAGACCCCCAGCATTCATGAAGAGATACTTGGGAAATGAACAGTACAATTATACTTAAAAAAGTTAAACGTAATTACATCAAATTAATGAATGTCATACTAGTTTAATTCAGCAAGCCAAAGTACAACATGAATTTTCTTTTAGCATCCAAACAATCTTTGCAATGATTATCTGCAAAACCAGATCTTGGTAGACAAGAGATGCCTTTTGTTGGATGCCTCCCTTTCAGCTGGTATTAAGAACACTCTTTCTGCCAACTAATGGTTCTGTATTATTCTGTTGGCAAAATATAATATTTGTAAAAGTTATGACTTCAAAGATAGATCTTAGAAAGACCAGCAATCACATTTGAAATTTTTTTCAAGTAGATGTTAAAACAATATAGTCATATGAGCATGACATAGAAAACACGTCTGTGGTCAAGTGAAGAAGCTGGAAACACATGTGAAAGGTGCAGTCTAGTAGCAGAAGGGAAGCATTGATACTTTGAGGACCAGTTACCCACGTACTTTTTATACTCGATTTTATTCTCCTCATAGGAACTGTATGAAGTAGGTATTACTGGGATTCATATTTCACAGACAAAAGATCAACAAAAACAAAAGCATATGGGAGTCAACTTTTCTCAAATGACACAACTGGTAAGATTAGAAGCCAGTGTACTACCTTGACGACTGTCCTGAAAAGAGTTGGCACAGTAAGCCTGCATCCAACAACCTCAGAAAAAAAATGTTTAGAAGTGTTACCCTTAGCCCCTCTCCTAAGAGTGACTTGCTTGTCTAAAATTGATGTAGTTTAGGCCACACCACATTTTCTATTGGAAGTCTGAAATTTGGGTGTTGGGCAGAGGGTACCTACACTCATAAATCTTGAGGGGAAAAAAAAGAGCTCCAATGAGCTCCCTTGACATCTAACATGTGCTGCCCTGGGAAGCTGGTACCTTGTTTGTTACACACTACCAGGTGCCTCTTGCTTCAGCCATGCTCTGTCTCCTTTTGCTGTAATGAACCACAAACTATGACCTTGGTGCAACCTAGGAGACTCATTATACCTAATGTCATCTTAGGAACCCACAACACACTGAAGGATATATGTGGACATGGCCTTAGGAGTTAGGGACTCAACATAGTAGGTAAGTAAAGGGAACAGTGTATTATATTTGTCTAGAATTTCATAGTTTAGACAAATCATGCTAGGTGTATTGTTTCTTTCATTCCCATATAATATCATAAAGTTCTGTCTGCTAAATCTGTAATTCTTGGCCTCTTTGCATGCAGATGAATAAATTCCCCTTTGTCATGGCATTTCACACATCCAAAATGAATTTTGACCAGGATATTTTTAAATAATAAGTTGTTTGGAACTACTTGTATTTGTTAGCTTTCTGAGAATCTGGATCTTTATCATAGGGAAAAAAAAAAAAAAAAAAAAAAAAAAAACCAAATCCGGAACACAAATTCAAGTATAAACAATAATTTTCAATCATCTCTCACTGAAGGTACTACCTCAGTTTCAGGATTTCAAAGGCTTGGGCTGGGAAGGGAGAGGCTGTGTTAAACCCCATGAACTGTCCTGGGACAAGGCTTTATCTTTTCAATGTATATTCTTGAGAAGCTGCTACTGCAGTGCTGGTTAAATTAATCCTTTAAACGATACGAGAATTTCAGTTCACATGCTTTACCTTATCGGCCTGACGCATATAGCAGTAGAGAATCCCTCTCATACATTTTATAGCAGAGTGCTCCAGCTCATGGGTCCTTCCCTTGTCATCATCAATGCGCCTGGGTGAGAGAGATAACTCAGGAAACAAATTGGAATTGCATTTGAAAAGGGAGTAGAGCTTTTGATAATTAAGTATTTAACTACTGACTAATCCTGTGTTCTGGTAACATCTACTAATTCTGCTAGTAAAGTTTCATTTTCTCAGCAGATGTAGGAAAGCAATTAAAAAAAAAAAAAAAAAAACCTTACGGTAAAAATTGTGCAGTTTTTCCTTGCTTTATGGGGGTGAGTCAATTCTTTTTAAAAGGGAATCTTCTAAAATGATCTATATTCTAAATAAGCTAAAATTGAAAGCTTATTTCTACATTAGAAAAAAAAATCATCCACAATTATTTTAAATTCACTGTTACAAAAATGCAGACATGCTACCTCTTTATGATATGTAATTCTGGTTGCATTCAAAGAAGCAGAAATCAAGGTAGGCATAAGCATTCTTTGCTGTGCCCCAGGAAGCACATTAGTCTATAAAGAGGCCCTTGCCCAAACATGAATGCACCCAAGTGACACATATGTTATAATCTGGCAAGTTTCAGATTCTCAGGTTTTAGTTTAAAAATCAATTAATCATATTTTACTTCGCTTGCTTTAAAAAATAATTGCTAAAATCTTATCATTAAACTAGATTAAGATGTTCTTTCCGCCACCCCCAAAAAAGTCTTTTAATTATGAATGACCTTAAAGAGTAGAAGAAATAACCACTGCTCATTGTTTCACTTAAATATCTGCAGATCACTGCCACTTGACAAAAACTATCTATGCCGCCTTAAATACAGTATACTAAATTCTGTTTTTGTAACTCTCATATACGTAGGGGACTGAATGTCAGAAATGTAAATTCTTTACTATTGGCATATCATTGAGCCTATTTAATGTAGCCACTAAAGTAAGCATATCATGCATTTGTCTGTATCCTATTTCTTCCCTGATATCAAGCACAGATTGGTGGGCAGCAACACCCCCCCCCAATTCTGAATAGATAATGTGCCCAGAATGGAAGACCGAATTCTCTTCTGAGGTCTTTGGGAAAGGTTGCTATCTGACTTTAGGCCCTGTGTTACATATGCTCTTTTAAAATAATTTTCTGATCCTGTGTTGTTTCAAAACTTTCAAATGCACAAAAAATTTAAAAGAATACTACAATAAGTAAACCACTTAGTCTTTGCCTAGATTCACCAGCTATTAACATTAAATTACCTTGACTTGTATTTCATATCTAAGTATAAACTTTCTTCACTATTTGAAAGCTACAAACATCATTAGAAGTATCTGTAGGGGGAAAATAAAGGCCATTCTCCTACATAACCATGAACACCATTAATTATACTCAAGACACTTAAGAGTTGATACTGTATTATATAATATACAGTCCATACTCAAATTTATCAAAATTTGCTTTATAATGTTCTTTTAATGTCTTGATTCTATAATACTAGGAGAACAAACACAGCTCACCTGTATGCTAGAGCCAAAGCCCAGGCGCCCGCAGCACAGTACAGGCTCTCATGGACTTTGGACTTCTGATCTCCACCACATGTTTTAGTAGGAAAGAGACCTGTAGTTGGACTTTGATACATCAGCATTGTTGACTTAACTATAAAAAAAATTTTTAAAAAAGAAGAAGACAACGACAAAGAATTAATGTTTAATCCACCCTTCCTTGGTTTCTTCATCCTATCTTTTTTTTTTTTTTTTGAAAGTTTTATTGTTTCTAAAGTTAGCTTTAGCATAAAAATTTCACAGATGTTAAGCCACTTCATGTCACCCCAGCCAAGTGGAAATCCACACTGCATGAAGGTATCTTTATAGTTGAAGAAAGCACTCAACTAATTAGAGCATTAAAAGTTTGTAATTATGTTAGTTGATGTTACTAAATGATACAAACCTTATTAAAATAACATCAGACACGACACAAGGAAGAAAAGATTAACCAAAAAAGATTAACCAAAAAATATGGCTATAATATTTTTCTCAAAATCAATTAACTAAGAAAACTTAAAGCAAATGTATAATACATGATACCATTGGCTTCCTAAGTCATAACACCAGTTCTGGGTTAAGAAAACTAAATAATCCACAATTTAGGGAGGAAGAAGGAAGACCACAAAACAGGCCAGAGGCCTACATCTGACTGATGTACCAAAGACGTTAGTTTATTTACTGAACTGTACAGGCTAGGGATCTTTTTAAATTTCTAAAGTAAAATCTCATTTTTATGTAGCAAGGACAGCTGTGGACACAGCAAGGGTCTGAAATCAGTGCTTTCCTCTCTTCGACAGAGTCCCAAGCTAAGAAAACTGATACCCTACACGGCATTTTCATATTTCCTAAAGGAAACTTTTTTCTGTCTAAACAGTGTCCTGTATAAATAACACTGCTCTCCCCAAATATCTACATTGAGATATAACAACTTCTTTATTTTTCTATCTCTTTTCATTTAAAGAATATAATAGTACATATTAGTTACATATAATGGGTTCATTATGACATTTTGATGTATACAGACACTGTATTTTGGTCATATTCACTATTACCTTTTCTTAACTAGCCTCCTCTTACTTAATGTCTCCCTTGATCATTTAGTGATCCAATGAGTTTCATTAAAGCTGCTTACAAGAGTAAAGATTTGCTTACAGAAGCCTTAGCACCTTACCAGTGGATATATACTGGAGAAAATGTCTTTGTCTCCTATAGCAACCAAGTATAAATCCCATAAGGCCCCTCCACTCTATCACAGGGTGTTATTAGGTTAAATCTTACATATATCATTTAAGTTCAAGAATGCAACAGCTATATTGTGCTTGGAAGAAAGTTTTCATTCTACTCCCACAAAACTGCCTTTCTCTAGCTATGACATTAACAACACTTCATTGTTTTTGCTGTTGTTTGTTTATATTTTCTTAAGGTCTTATTATGCAGCTAGTTTGAAATTCACAATTTCCCTTTCTCCACCCTTGAATGCTGAGCTCAGGTTGGGCCATGACACTCGGTACTGTTTTCTCAGACTAAACAAATCTTTCCCAGAACACTGATTATCTTTCTTGTGGTAAAGAACTGGTCCCCACAGTGTAAAAGTAAATACTTGAATATATAGCTACTTTACCAATGAAACTACCCCAGCTCCAAATTATAGAATAATATCTCAATATAATATATGACATATAAATGTAGAATAGTGAGTACTAGTCATAGCTACTATGATTCCTCAGGTGGTGCTTACCAATTCTGTAATAATGATCCAATTTATCCCATAGAGTCTCATTATCAGGTCTTGGAAGATTAATGCTTTTAAGAGGTTCATAAACTGAGCCTAAAAGAAAAATGAAAACTCATGAAATTAAGTAATTTTCACCCAGATAAATGATGAAATTTTCTAAATAAATAATGATGCAATAACCAACAATATAATTCATTCCTGGTAAAATATTTCAGTAAGAAAAGAGCAGACAAGAGTCTTAACAAGCAGATAAGAGCCCTACATGCTGCCCTGCCCTCTAAGAAACCATTCCACCCAACAATGTGGTGCGTGCACCAACCAGGCCTAGCAACTGCATACCTTTAACACTCGCAGAGTGATTAGAAGCCCAGTGATTTCTAACAATGAGAAATAGATCTTGCTAAAGGTTCTTAAGTCTAAACCACATTACTTATCCTAATACTTAGTGCACAATATCTGTGGAATGATCATACTTCAAAAGCATCAAGCAATAAAGATAAGGATCACACATCCCAAAGCTATTCAGCTATGTTTCAGTAGTGCACACACCCCAGAGACATCCATTCTATACATACCCATCTATGTTTCAGGGGTTCACACACCCCAGAGCCATCCACTCTATATTCAGCTATGTTTCATACTAGCATTTTTAAAATTCCTGTTCTCTTGTATTACTATCTTAAATATAAGCAAAACTCACTAATGTTTCTCAGTAATGGAAACTATTCCAAGGCATCAGAAGAGCATGCTGCTCAAAAGCTACAGAATCACAATAATCATGATTATTTGCCACAAAGTGAGTACAGAAAATTGGGCACTTGACTGTGCACTTTCTCAGCTACTATGTGAAAGGAAGACACCCAAACCATCAGCCATCAGACTAAGTACTATCTCCATTCTTGCTAAAAGCACTCAGAAATCATAACATCTCAGTCATAATTAACTCATCTCTAGATTCACATAATACACACCACACAGTTTTTTAAAAAAAGTACAAAAATTAACTTACCATTTACTAAGGTTAGATGAATCATGTTGACATACATTAAAAGTCTATTTTTAAATAAGAATAAGTAGTTTATGATCATAAAATTACTATGTCCAATATGTTAATTTAAAGTCAGACTAGAGCTGAGAGATGTCTCAGCAGGTAAGGATGCTTGCCATTAAGCTTAACCTGAGTTTGATCTATGGAATGGGGAAAGGAAAAACTTATTGGTTGTCCTCTGACCTCCACAGGGGGCAGTATGCATGCCTGCCACTCCTCTCAAGCAAATAGAAATTTGAAAAATATGCTCCAAGATAAGATATTTTCGAAAGGGTCTTAATAATGATACCAAGTGGCATAGCACCATCATAAAGAATGGAGACCTTTGCAAACATACACTCATCATCAGAACAACTGTCCTCAGCTATAGAGGAAGCAAAAGCCTAGTTCTGTCCACTGCCACAGCTGAACATAAATGCAAATGTAAGGAAAGCTTGTCAGTTGGGAAAGAACAATGAGTCCACTGCTAATTAAAAGGTATTAAAATTTGGGGAAACTATGCATTCCCAGTGAAGTTCATCTTCTAAGAGAGAAACAGCAGATGCAAAGGATCACAGCTTTTTAAGCATGAATGAGGAGCCTAAAGACTGTGTTGCTTAGGGAAAAAAGACAATGAGCAAATAATATTTTTGTTTTTATGTATATAATCTCTACTAGTAAAGATAATGTTACATTACATGTAACTATTGGGGAAGAAGTCTCAGCTGGTAAAGTAGTGGCCACATAAACATGAGGACCTGGCATGGAATCCTCAAGAAGCCAGGTAAAAAGATGGGTGTGGCAGTGTGTGCAACAGTGCAGGCTTGGTGGTGACAGGCAGATCCTCAGAGCTGACCGCCAGCCATTCTAGCTAAATCCATGATCTCCAACTCCAATGAGGAATCAGTCTCAAAAATTAAGGTCAAGAGTGACAAAGAAGACATCTGGAGTCAACCTCTGGCCTTCACATGCACATGTGTACACTACACAATGAATACACACAAATACATACAAAACATACAGACCCACACAAAGATGAACATGGACTTCCATTGCAATTAGGTAATGGATGTAAGTGCATATGGGTAGATGATGAATATGCAAAATTGAACCCAGTGGCAGGTGACTTAAAAGATAATAATCATTAATCATGGTTTCAGACTAAAATATCAGTTTTTAAATGCTATTGCACTCACTACTTACTGTTACATAATTTTTCTTTAACAAAAAAAGCACCAATGAAGGGGATGTTTACTTTTTATTTTCATGTGAACAAACTGGAAGAATTATTTTAAAATTACATACTTAGTAAAAGGTAAAACATGTACAAACACAAGGTCCTCAGTTCAATTCCTAGGACGGTGGAGGGAGAAAGAGAGACATGGGAAAGGAAAGAGGAAAAGAGAGAGGAAGAGGACAGAAGGGAGTAAGATAAGGGAGGGAAAAGAGAAAGATGGAAGGAAAGAAAGCCTGTTCAGAACAAAACAGAAAAGCATAAAAGGCAAATCATCTTATTTATAAAACTTACTTATTGATTTATAAGATTTCCTTCCAGGCTTAATAAAGGATCTCTGTGTAAACAGGTGTTTGGGTGTGGTTTGTGTTTAATCTGGAGTTCCGAGGGGGAACCACGACTGTTTGGAAGCCTCCTTCAGACACTGGAGTTTTATAGAGATTTAGAGGTTTGAGAAAGACTGAATGTTTTAGGGAGGCCTGAACTTTGAATATTTTAAAGAGATTGGACTTTTAAGGTGTTTGAATTTTTAAAGACCGTGGAACTTTTAAAAGTTCGAATGTTCTATTTGTCATATTAACATGTCATCTTGAAGACAAATGAGAAAAACATTCTAGCTGAAGAGTGATGCATTTGTGTCTCAAGATGACAAGGGGTCAATTGTGTTGGTTAGATTTATGTCAAGTTGACACATGCTGGAGTCATTTATAAAGAGGAAACCTCAATTGAGAAAAATGACTCCAAAGATTGGCCTGCAAACAAGTCTATGGTGATTTCCTTATTTATGATTGATGTGGGAGAACCCAGCCCACTGTGAGTGATGCAAGTCTGGGCTGGTGGTCCTCGTCACTATAAAAGCAGGGTAAGCAAGCTACAAGGAGCAAGCCACTAAGCAGTGCTCCTCCAAGGCTCCTTCTTCAGCTCCTGCCTCCAGGGTCTTGACCTGCTTGAGTTCTGTTATGAGTTTTTTTTTTTTTTTTTTTCCCAGCTACTCTGGTCCCACTGCCGCACCAGCTCCAAATAACACAGAGACACTGTATTAATATATAATTCTGTTGGCCAGTTACTAGTTTCTTATGGGCTAGCTCTGTCTTAAATATTAACCCATTTCTATTAATCTAAGTACTTACAGGTGGTCTTATCTTACCAGAGAGAGGGGCTGGTGTTCTTCTCGCTCCATTCTCCATCTTGGAACTCCTCCCTACTACTTCCTCTCTCCTCCTAGACTCCTAGTCCTGCCTATCTTGCTTTCCTATTGACCAACAGTGCTTTATTCATTAACCAATAAGAGAAACATATTTATAGAATGACATCTCCCATTAGAGTTCCTGCCCTAATTTCTCAGTGAAGGACTGTTACCTCAAAGTGTAAGATGAAATAAAGCCTTTCTCATCAAGCAGCTTTTAGTGATGTTTTCTCACAGCAATAGAAGCTCCTATTAAGGCACCCCATGATCTTAAAAATACCTTGATAAGACTGACGACCATTTTCATGACCACAATTATGTTGCATCTTTCTTAACCAGAAAAATAATGCAAGGATGTATGACACTAAAGAGTGCCAAAACTCATAAGAGATTGGGCTGGGTCCTACAGAAACAGCTGATTGAACAAGTGGGAGCTCACGGACCCTGGTCTGACAGCTGGGGAACCAACATAGGACCCCCTATGGGGTGACATGGGTGTCAGCTAGGAAGCCTGGGCAATCTATAGGGCCTCTGGTAGTGAAACCAGTATTTATCCCTAGTGCAGGAACAGACTTTGGGAGCCCATTCCCCATGGAAGGATACTCTCTTAGCCTATATACATGAGGGAGGACCTAGGCCCTGTCCCAAATGACATGACAGACTTTGATGACCCCTCATGGAAGGCCTCACCTTCCCTGGGGAGTAAATGGGGGGTGGGATGAGGGGTCCATGGGGGACAGGGAGGACAGGAGGGAGAGGGAACTAGGATTGATATATAAAATAAGATTGTCTCTAATTTAAATAATATTTATATATAAAAAAAGAGTGCCAAAAATCTGAAGTCAAAGTAATCAGTAATATTATTTCATTTTATTTTATTTATTTTGAAAGGGGGTTTCACCCAACAACCACAGTGTAGTTCACAAGTGCCTGTAACTCTGGCACCAGGGATATCTGAAGACTCTCCGCAGGTATCTGCATGCACACTCAAATGCATATACACACATAATTAGGGATAAGATATATATTTCAAAATAAACATATGAAAGAAGGCAGTTGGCAGAGTACTGGAAACCCTTCAGATATGGACTCTATACAAGAGCTCTTTGGGCTATACAAACATGGGATAAGTGGGTGCTATATAAATGACTTTTAGCTTCCTGAGTCTTTAGCCCAGTGCTTTTCAGCATGTGCATTCCCCCAGCTTCCTAATAAACTGCCCCTACTTCTATTAACTTAGTATGTATCCCTGTGCAATTCTTTGTCCTGGATTACAACAATCTGCAAACGTCAATGGATACCCTCCAAATTCTGAAATTTGCCTATAAAATTTGTCTATAAAAGAGGTAGGCACAAAATTCCTTTAAATGTTCCAGCCCTTCCTTAAACAAGGGAATGTAATACACAACTAATTCCCCACTTAGAACCTGCAAATAGACCCCTGCAGGAACTGGGGGTGGGGACAGCATAGAGCACCTCTCCCATTCTCACTGTTCTACCTGAAGCTTCTGTGGCTGGGATTGGGAGTATTCATGGACTCTCTCCCCTGCTTACAGAGCATTAGCTGAATTTATATTGGAGCAAAAAGTGCACACACTGGTAATGGTTGCTAGTCCCAGACTTAAGATTGGGAGACAGCTGCCATTTAGGATCTACATTTAGTCTGTGAGCAATACAAGTCTCAACCTGGGCTTTTAGGCCACGGCTGTAATATGCCAGTGCCCCCAAAGAGCTGTCATGACAAGGAAAGATGGCAATGCCCAAGCCATTGTGTAATTCTGTTGGGGCCCCAAAGCACCACCATATTACTAGTATTTCCCACATCACACGCATTTGTTTGTGCCCAATCTTCCTTCCAGTTTCCCAGACACCTGACAGGATGGACTGCAATCACAGAATCAGATGTAGCTCCAATGTTAGCTGCCATTGCAAGTTCAACTCTGTTGCCCATAGGGTCTTAATGCTCACTGTCTTCTAGTTAACTTTGGTCCATTGTTTACTATCACTATGATTTATTTACTTCATTATAGGCCCATTGTTCTCAGCTCCTCCCTTTCCATTTGCTGAAAGCTATTTGCAAGGGTACAGAAATAATTCCCTGGAGGAAGGGAGGAAGGAAGGAAAAGAAAAAGAAAAAGAAAAAGAAAAAAAAAATGTTCCTTGAGCATTAGGTCCAAAGGGAAAACCTCAACTGTTTGAGCTTTTCACCTGAATGGTAACTTGATACAACAAAAGACTCAGACATTCATAAAAGGGAATAACTCCTCTGAGCCTAACAGCATAACAGTACAGTGAAACAAATAATGAATGAACATTATAGACCTCCCAATGAAAGAGCTTAATCCCACAAAAGTAAAACATATAACTTCACAGATGCTCAGAGCAGGGAACTTAGTCCTAGGCCAGAGACAAGGCAGACTGTTTGTTGAAACCTCTGCAATGGAAGACTAAGCCTAGACCAACATTTCTGATGCTTCTGGGTCCATGCTCAGATGTGCTCAGTGTTTGGAGCTCTATTAAATGTTTCATGAACCCTTAAAATTCTACTTATTTATATAGAATAACATTCAAAGGAATCATTAAAGCATTGTTAAACTATGAAGCTTTACACAGGATACGCGGGCTTTGGTAATGATTTCCTTCCAAAAGAGGTTCTGAAAGAGATAATTCTAAGTCTCTTTTTAAAATCAAAGATAACCGGATAATTACATAAAACACTTTTGTTTTATGTAAAACGATTTCTACGCTACACAGGAGAGAGGCCCGGTGTTGATGCGGGATGTCCTTCTGTATATATGTTTCTCTTATTGGTATGATGAATAAAACACTGGTTAGCCAATAAAGGCAGGAAGATAGGTGGGGCGAGAACAGGAGGAGGATGCTGGGGAGAGGCAGAGAGGTGCCTTGAGGAGATGACAAGTAGAGACAGGGAGGATAGGACTCACGAGGTGTTCTCTGGTAAGATAAAGCCATATAGAAATACATAGATTAGTTATGGGTTAATAATTCAGACAGAGCTAGCCAATAAGAAGGCATAGTCATTGGCCAACAGTTTAATAATTAATATATGTCTCTGTGTGCTTATTTGGGGCTGGAGGGTAGTGGGACCTGGCAGGACAGAAACTCCAGCTACACAGTGTCACACTCAAGTGTGACAACTTGAGTCTGCATGTTCAGAAACGAGATAAATACACAGTGCCATCTGTGGTCTCTGTGCTCCTACTGAGAGACACCAGGCAGAAACAGGAAAATTCCTCGCAGCTCAGGGGCCAGTCAAGAGACCCCACTTCAAAGAATAAGGCCGGGAATAGTGACTGAGGGTATCACCTCCAATCACACTCATAGCTTGGCACATATTCACATGTGCATGCGTGGTTGTACACAGAGACACCCACACACATAAAGGCCAAATACCTCTAAGTAACATACATTAAAATCCTCTTGTCAGGCGAATTACTATGGATTTCTTCTATAGGAATTTTCTTAATATATTAAATGTTACATGTGATATATTTAATAAAGCCATGATGTGTACTAAATGATAGCTATGTTTGGAAAAAATTAAATTCTGTAAAATTTTGCATTCACAGTGAAAATAAAAGGAAATAGGATTCCAATAAATAGTGGTGTTCTATGTTTTTACTCTAGATGTAACAAAAAATAACTATATTATTAAATTTCAAAATACTAATAGCTAATATCTTAACTTGAATTCACAATCCAGAACAATAAAATGTTTGAAATTAGAAAAATTCAAAAATTGTAACGATATATAGTAAGATGTTCTACATGTAGCTTGACCCTACCTATAGCAAACTAAGATTAAAAACTAAGTATGTAATGTCTCTAACTACATGTGCACATACAGGTACTGAATGTGTCTAGAAAGACACCAATAAATGGTTAAAAGACCATCACCAAAAAGACTAGTATACTTTTACTCCCTAAAGTTCAGATTATCTAAATACTAGGTAAAAAGGTATTTATTTAACACTTGTATAATTTTTTAAATGGAAAAATGAAACTTGAATGCCTAACCAAAACACAGAGAGTTCATACAAACAATGCAGTCTTAGTCTTGGCAGAGCTATGAGGATGATACCAAAAGGAGACACAAGGAGTATTAAATGATGGTCTAAGTTTGAACACAGGGCTCTCTGAAGACAAACCAGATTAGTTCTCTTGTCCTTATAGCACATTCTTATGAAAGAACCTTTAACTGAGAAGTCTGATCCCTAATCTTTAACTTCATTTTCTGCTATAAACAGCAGACTGTCCCATACTATTTGTGTATGTGTATGCTCTTGGCTATTAACTGAAAATCACTTAAACTCGCATGTTTGTAAGGCTCAAGCTTGGTGAGAAACTTTTGAAAACAAACTAACAAAACACAAACTAGCAAATAAACAATGTGATTGTATAAGAAGGAAGTCAAATTTGCTAATACAAAGATGTGAAGAGGCTGTGTGACATTCACATTTCATTCTTAATAAAAAGTTACAAAGTTTTTTCAGTGCCCTTTAGAGAAGGAGCAAGGCCCATAAAATCCATTGAAGAGAATAAATACAGCTGGAGTTTCATGTGAAACTCAAGAATACCAATCATTCAGTTAGTGACTCAATTTTCTCTTTGCATTTATAGTCAAGTACTAGAGTATCTTGCCAAAAAGATTTGTGATATCATGTAATTTCTGCAAAGTTGGAGCTGATTCAAAAAAGTTTAATATTCCTAATATCTTTAAAAAATATTTTTACATATTTTAGGATATAAGTGTGTTTGCCACATTTACATTTGTGCAATTCACATACATTCCTGGTAAAGTGGGTGTTGGATCCCCTGGAACTGGTGTTACAGGTGTTTGTGAGCCAGCATGTGGGTACTGGGAACCTTACAAGTGTAACATCCTAAACGTGTTCCTGATGACTTACATTCACTGCAGTCCTTCTGGGGCCCATACAGTCTGGCACACAGTGGTACTCAATAAATCCTTAGTAAGCAAATGAAATCTTAGTCCTCTGGTGTCTTCACTTTGCAGGCTACTTCGAATCAGATGTAATAAATGAGGTAGGGCAGACAAACTTAAGTGTGACTCAGGTAACCACCACATAGCCTTGGCCACAGAGTAACTCAACTTGCTCAGTTATGGTCTACAAATATTTTCTTCTTCTGATGACAGGTGTGAATGAAAACAAGAACGAATGATTAAAAGTTACCTGAGCAACCAACAGACTATGGTACTAGCCTTTTAACTGGATTGTTCTGAAAGGTACAGCAAAACCTGAGCATAGATGATTTCTCAAGAAAAATCTAGGACCACTATTTCACACTTAAAATTTATATTCCAAATATCTAAGATTTAAATTATGCTCCTATTCCAGCATTAACTGAATTATATACAAGGGAAAACCATACCACCACACTCTGTCTTCACAAGTAAGATTCAATATGCCTCTTGCTATCATACTAGTATATATGATATAAAATAATTACCATTAATTAAACATTTTCCGCAATTACTTTATAAAACAGGAATAAATAGAAGTTTTGAATGTTAAATAAAATTACAATAAGCAACAAATTGTTAAAAGAGCTTCATTTGCAACATTATTTACTGACCATAAATAAATATATTCTTAATCAAATTAAGGCTAGAAATACTTCTAAATGAGAGCATGGAATTTGCAAGTGCATTGTAAAAGTTCTGCTATGACAAATTATATATATATATATATATATATATATATATATATATATATATTACATTTAAATGGAGGAACAATTTATTTGAGTTCAAAGTTTCATTTGGGCCTGTTACATTGGACCTGCAGTGACACACTATAACACAGTAGAACATATGACAGAGGAAGCCTGCCCATACCACAGTGAGGAGGATGCAGAGAGGAAGACAACAGCATTTCATTATCACTTTCAAGGGCGCATTCATTCATCTTCTTCCTGGTAGCAAGCCAGGCATGGTGGCCCATGCATTTAGTCTAAGCATTTGGGAGGCAGAGACAGATCTCTGTGAGTTCAAGGCCAACCAGGTCTACACAGTGAGTTCCATGACAGCCAGGGCTATATAAAGAGACCCTGTCTCAAAAGAAATAACTTCTTCCTGGTAGACCCTACCTCCCAAAGATTCTACAACCTCCCAAAAGCACCAGAGACTAGTGACCAAGCTTTTAACATATGGGCCTTTGGAGGACATTGCAGATGTCAACTATAACACCAGGTAATGAATGAATGCTAGTCAACTTTTTCCCCATCAAAAATATTTGAGAACATTATCTATATCAGGACAGAGATGGTATTGATCATTCCTAAACTATTTGTGTATCATCCTTACACAAGCAAGTTGCTGAAGATCAATGAAGAGGAACTGACTTTTTCAAAGAACAGTCGTCAATGGATCAAACTTCCCTGTGTGCAATCCAAGATACATCTTTTAGGAGCCAGTTTTCACCCTTAAGTGAATTAATCAAACCTAAAGTTGAGTAGGGTAAAGCAGATGTCACCTAACCCATATCTAACATTGGTCCCCAGAAAATGAATAAAATCATAGAGAAAGACTGTCTTAAATACCTGAGACAATAAAAGGGTTTCAAAATAGGAAATTGAGCTATAATCACTACTAAACCATCTTGCAACTTCAGGATCTGAAATATCTCTGAACAAGACCTTCTTATCTGAAAAGTGGGGGAAATTGTGTAATGGCTATGAAACTGAAATATTTTTAGTTCAGCATAAGCCATAAAAAACAACAATTTTCTTCACTTGCCCATCATGAACTTTCTTATATTCTTGGGCAGTTAGGAACAAATTGAGCACAAAATGGGAAATCAAAGAATTGCTGATCTATAAAGTAGTTAATACAAAATTTTTATCAATATTAGGATGGATGTTCACATAGTAGTTTCTAAATTTGCAAGTTAAATTATCAGTGATTTTTTTTAAGAAACAGGAAAGGATAGTTGGGTGAAACAAATATGGCAATAAAGCAGCCTCGTTTTCTAACAAGCAAGGTAGTACCTATGTGCAAGCTTGTGAAAAAGCATACTAACTGCTTCCAGTAACCATTACACCTAGAAAAGGAAACAGGACCCACTAACATTGCTCCCATGCCATACACAGGGATGTTAGGTTGTTTCCATTTCCTCCAATTATGAACAAAGGAGCTATGAACATGGATGAACAGGTAGGTATCTCTGTAGAAGGTTGTATAGTCAGTCCTTTGGGTATATACCCAAAAGTGGTATAGCTGGATCTTAAGACAAATCTACCCCTAGCTTTCTAAGGAACTACCACACTGATCCATAGTGGCTGTACAAGCTTGCATTCCCACCCGCAATGGATGAGTGCTCCCCTTACCCAACATCCTTGCCAGCATGAGCTTGTTTTATTGGTCTTAGCCATTCTGACTAAGATGAAATCTCAAAGTACTTTTGATTTACATTTTCCTGATGACTAAGGATGCTAAACATTTCTCCAAGTGTTTTTCTACCATTTGTGTTTCATCTTTTGAGAACTCTTTATTTCTTTACTGCATTTTAAAATTAGGTTACTTGGTTGCAGGGAACCATGGAGATGGCCTGGTCTAGCTTTCTTGAGAGGCATGCATCATAGGTTTTTCAGGTTAGATTCCATGGCTCCTGGGGCACACTGTGCCTTCCAGTTCCCTAGAGACAGATGCACTCCCTCAGGCAGTGAAGCGTTCAGGGCGCTTTATGTTTCTTTGTATGTTCCCTTAGTAGTTAAGGAAGCATGAAGGTTTGACAGGACAATTGTTCTTAGACATTAATCTTGTGCACCTTGCATAGCTTGCAAATGTCAGTGTATCTTGGCAACTACAACTGTATTAATCCTGCAATTGCCATTATATTTCATTTCTGATAAAGGTATAAAAACTCCGATTGCTCTCAATAAAATTACCACAGATTAAAGTTTTGTTGTGGACCCTCCAACTGGCCTGGTTTCATTCCTCATGGCCACATCAGGTATCCTTGACCAACCTAGTAAGTAAACACAGGCACTTACATTTGGGTTTGTTTGTTGTTGGGGGGGGGTTTGTTTGCTTGTTTTAGTTCTTTATATATTTTAGATACTAACTCCATATCATATGTGCAACAGGTAAAGATGGCTTTCCATTCATTAGGCTGTTGTTTGTATAAATCATGTCATCCTATGCCATAAAGAAGTTTTTCAGTTTCATGAAGTACCATTTACTAACTGTTAAGTCTTACTGTCTGTGGTATTGATTGATGTTCTATTTAGAAAATCTTCACCTGTGTCAGGAGGGAATAAGGAATAGTTTCCTGCAAGGGGGTTCTCTGACCTCTATGCCATGGTGCACACATATGTATGCTTGCAACACAGGAATACACATACACACATAATAACTAAATTATTAAAATATAAGGAGATAGAAATAACAATAATCTGATTTAAATAGTATAAAATACACATATCAAATTATCATACTATACTCTACTAAATATATAAATTAAGACTTTTAAAGAAAGTTATTAAAATATAAATTAGAAAGGGTTTAACCCCCTTGTTTTATAGAATAAATCCACCTGTTACTCAAAAATGTAGAGCTAATGAAGGGCAGACACAATACCAGAAACAAGATCTTCAGGTTGTCTATTCATGAGTTTGATATAGTTTTTAAACTGTTTATTATTTAGACTCTTTGTACTGGACAAGGATTTTATTCTATCAATATCCTGAGAGCACCATGCTTATCAATATTAAGTACACTAGACAGAGTACAAGACAATTAAAATTTTATTCAAAATGCTAAAAAAAATAGTCAAAGAATAATATAATAATAGCACTATTATCAGTGGCTTCCGAGACAAAGGCAAAACCACATGTGGCCATTAGCAGCCCAAGGAGTTCACTTACTCCTCCAGGAAAAATGGATTGTTCACTATGGAAAAGAATTTCATAGCAAGCCAGTAGGAAGCAAAGTTAGAGCCTACTAAAAATTTTACATAGATTTTAGGCACAGAGGTTAATGGAAAGAGAGAAAAGGTTTAAGACACACTTAAGTGCATACGGACTTCTAAGAGGCAAGTTGCTAGTACAAAGTTTTACAATGAGCATATATAGATTTTTGGTGGTTCCACATGACATCTATAAAAATTTTTAAGAACCCCTACGACCTGATTTAAAAACACACACACACACACACACACACTGCTCATCCAGGCAGTGATGGTGCATGTTTTTAATCCCAGCACTCAGGAGGCAGGTGGATTAAGGCCAGCCTGTCTACAAAGCTACAGTGAGAAACCCTGTCTTGAAAAAAGAAGAAAAGAAACCAAAAACATCCACATTGCTCAAATAATATATTTTTAAAATAAACTTTAAAGATTAAGAAGTTACTAGGGTATTGCCAAAATTGATGGAGAGCGGTGTCAAAACTCATCATTCTGGGCTGAGGGTAGCACAAATGGCTTTGGGAATCTGAGAAGAGTATTACAGCTGAAAGGTCATAAGTCATTCTGGACCCAAGTGCACACAGATGGCCTTCAGAATCTGAGATCACCGCTAACCCTTAAAGGTCATAAGGCATCTGGCCCTGGGCAAGCACATGGAGCTCTCAGAAGACAGTTACTGTGCACAATGTTCCTCCCTGGCGTGTTTGAAGCTTCTTAGCTCTGTGATTCCATTAATAGGACAGTCAAGCTGTCATCCAGGGTGAAGGGCTCCTTTTTGGTCCCATGTCCCCTTAATTTTCCATCTTTTTTATTCAGCCTTTATTACCATCAGTATCATGAAATAACTAACATTACTTGAGCATTTACCACAAATAAAGTCTGCATTAAGAGCTTTTCAATTTAGATTTCATTTAATCCTCTTATAATCCTAATAAGTAGATACTATTACTTCCATTTTTAAAGACTAAAAGTGAAGGTTTTGTGAAATTTTCAAAGTCACACTGCTAGCAGGTGGAGCACCTACAACTTAAACACAGAAACATGGCTTATTTCTCTGTTTCCAGTACAGAGTCATCACTTCAGGCTTCTGTAAGAGTCTTACTTGTAATTATAGAAACAATCGATTCACAGTGTAAGAAACTGTTCTTTTTTCTTCTTCTCCTTTTCCTTCTCCTTCTCCTTCTTCTTCTGTCAAAGATAGCTAGCCTGCTAAGGGCCAACATTTCCTAAACTTCTCCATCCTTTGTGATTCTCGTATATATGCCTGCTGGCAACCCAGAACATCCTGGCACTTCACCATCAGACCCTTCCCCTTCAGGCCAATAGAAATCAACCAGCTGTGTCAGGTTGTGAAGCTAAGCTCCCATTAGTGAAGAGAGACACAGTTACCACTTGAATCAGAATAAAAACTAAATACACATTTCCCCCGGGTATGCTTGCTCCCTGGTTTGGATCAAAGGGCACCTGATTTCAAGGAAACACTGCTCTTACAACAGTTATCCCCCAAATAGTAAAAGATGCTCTAAAACAATTCTGATATTTACTATTGTACTTTTTCAACTTCAGCCATGAAAGCAAAAAATAGATTGTTCTGGGTATTTTATCCAGTTATTTAGTTCATCTTATTTCTATTTGGGGAAAAATTAAGACAACTGCAATGCACAAAAATAAAAGACCTGCCTTTCAGAAGTTAAATACAAAAGTATTCTTTCTAAACAGATTTGAGGAAGTCTGCCATGAAAACACAGTTCTTCTCTAGTGAAGTATTTAGCATTATGCTTAAGGCTTTTCCAGAACCAGATTTCATGCAATAGCATATTTGGAGATGGGGTAAAATGGAGCTATCCAGATCACAAGATTTAGGGTGCTATTTTTCCCCACTTCACTTAAAAGTATTATTTCATTTTTTTTCCACTAACAAATTCCTTATGTTTAAATGTCATGTTTAAATTCCTTGTTCTTTGAAGGAAGTCTGCCCTATGATAGACAAGGCCTATCACATAGTTTGGTCCTCTTTATGAATAAAAACACCACTAGTGACTTAAGTTCTGATAACAATGTTAGTAACTAATCTAAGAGACTTCTACTTTCCCTTTTAGGGAAACAAAACCAAACACACATGACTATTTAATGTTTTAAGCAAGGGGTAAAAGTCATAAGAGTCATATAGTTTGGCCTAGGAGCGCAGTCACTGCATTAACTTTTTACTTTTCAATCTTTGGGAGGGCCTTTGTATGTATGATATCTGTGGGTAGCTGAGTTTTCATGAATGCACCTGCATGTATGCCAGGACATGTATGGGAGGCCAGAGATGGACATCAGAGGTGTCTTCCTCAATGAACATGGACTTCATGAATTCAGCTAAGATAGCTAGCTAGTGAGCTCCAAGGCTCCAGTTGTATCCTTTTGATCTGCATTGGGTTACAGAGGCACACCACTGACTTCAGCTTTTATGTGGATATTGGGTAGACAGACTTAGGTCCTTATGTAAGTAAAGCACACACTTTACCAACTGACCTATGCTCTAGCCTCCTACATTTCTTTTTTTTATATCTAACTTTTGGACCTTTTTGAGCATTAATCACTAGCAGGAAAAATTTGCTTTTACTTAGCATACATTTCCCTACTCAAAAACTAAAAGGAAATAAATCCAACAAATACAAAATGTAAATGATTAGGCAACACAGCAAGAAAGCTCGTTTTGTAGAAAAATCACTTCAACTTTTCAGCATGCTTCATTAACTCATTTAACTTTCATTTCTATTCAACTTGAGACTCCCTTGCATCATAACCGATGCCAGCCAATATTGATTTAAAAAGTGGAATAGATCTATATGCCCTAACCCTGAAGGATTTCACAGCCTAGGAAAGAAAACATGTAAGTTGTTAGACATCTAACAGCAATGCAGTGATAACAAAAATAAAACACTCATGTGAAAACAGTCATGGAAACCAGTAGAAATCGAAAGCCAGGATAGCGAGGTGTTATCAAGAAACACAGAAGACAAGAAATCATGGTGGCACCAAACTTAGACAGGAAGGCTACCTAATATACAAGGAACCTCCTAAAATGGGCAGATAAGTCGGAGAAAATATGGGAAAGAGACTGGGAAGGCATCCAGAAGTCCAAGGCAGGAAGATGCTAAGCAGCAGCTTCCACATCTACATGTTGATAGCTAACAGAGAGCCAGTGGGGGCGAATGCACCACATTTTATAGAGAAGCCTGCTGGCACTAAAAGAAGACAAGAAAAACTGAGTCCAAGGTATAAAGGTCCATTTCTAGTCAAAATAATCTTGAACTAAGACAGTGACATCAGACATGCAAAAGAAAGAAAAAAAATATTTAAAAATATATTTAAAAGGTAATGTTTCTTACAAAAAGGAAAACAAGGAAGTTGTATGTTAGATCTGGATGATAGGGGCAATGCATTTTTTCTATGTTACCATAAAATAAGAACAGGATAGACGACTTGTACAATTCCAAACCTTAAATAGCTTTTTATTCTTTTAAATTATACTAATTAACCTTACACTAGAATTTGTCTAATTTTGTAGTCATTCTATATACAACTATTATCAAAGCTGAAAATTAGAATCAGGTAGGTAATTTATCGGGCTTCAATATATATTTTGGTGAAAATAAAATTATGTAACCAAAGAATATTATCTGAACAGATAAGAAAAAGAGATTGAAAACTTCCATAACAAGACTCCACAAAGCAAACTAGGAAAATAAGTTCAAACTTTAAATATCTTAACTAATGCTTAACAAGAAAAAATATTTCCTGTCAATGAACCACTTAAAAGAAATTTAATACAAATGAAAGTTAAAATCCTTAACATTTTAAAATTAACATACTTAAACAAGCCATGTTTAAAAAGACCAGATTTGAATTTAAAAACTCTTGTGAAAGCAATAACAATAGATGATCTCTGTACTGGTTTTATGTGTCAACTTGTCACAAGCTAGTCATCAGAGAAGAAGGAGCCGGAGTTCAGAAAATGTCTCCTTGAGATCTAGCTGTAAGGCATCTTCTTGATTAGTGATCAATGCAGGAGGGCCCACCCCATGGTGGGTGCTGCCATCCCTGGGCTGCTGGCCCTGGTTTCTCTAAGAAAGCAGACTGAGCAAGCCAGAAAACAGCTCCCCCCCCCATGGCCCCTGCATCAGCTCCTGCCTTCAGGATCCTGCCCTGTGAAAGTTCCTGTCTGGCCTTCCTTCAAAAATGAAAAGCAATGTGGAAGTGTAAGTCTAATAACCCTTTCCTCCCCAACTAGTTTTTTGGTCATGATGCTTCATCACAGCAATAGAAACCCTAAGACAATCTCTATCAATACTTAACAGACTACCAAGTAAAATTATATTTAAGTAGAATTTTTTTAAAAATTCAAAGTAAGATACGTTTTAAAGAACTATAAGAAAGCATGAATGTTTACAGGTTTAAGAGAAATGTCAGCCTACAAGGCATGCATATGTTTCCTATAGTCAGTCAGCCTTGTAATACACAGATTTTCTTTAGATCCTGAGCATTCTTACAATGGTTCTCCAGATGAGGCCAAACAAAATCTATAGCCCCTAGCTGGCTGAAATTCAACAGTGTTACTTAGCACTCTTAGAATCATCTAGCAACAGAATGCTCAGTTGCTCACACATTACTTTTTTTTAAGAAGGAAGTAAATGGGGCTGGACAGATGGCTGGCTCACCGTAAAAGGCAAGGCTCACAATAAAAATGACAAGAAGAAAGTAAACAAAAAAGTTACCTGTTATAGAAAGACAGAGACTACTACTTGAGATGTGGTAAAATTGTTATCCTTAAAATATATCAATAAACACATCAAAACATTTGAAATCAACAATTGCATTAAATTTAGAGATGCAGTCTCTTGTTCTTTCTTTTTAAAAATGTACTATTATATGTGTATGCATGGTATTTGTGTAGACACAGTGTCACTGCAAGTGTTTGGAGGTCAGGAGACAGCTCTACAGGGCCAGTTCTTTCCTTGCACTTTTACATGGTCCCAGGGGTGGAATTCAGGTCTCCAGGCCTGTGCAGCAAGCAGCTATACCCACCGAGCTATTGTGGAGACTTCTTAACAGTTGAAGTGTCAAAACTGCCATTTAGGTATTCAGATGAAAATTCATGATCAAAACAGTCACATGGCACAGAAAAATTGGAGTAAAGTCATGCTAAATCAGAGGCTATTAAAACTACAGATGTGAATTGTTGATAAACATATATAATAAATTGACCTGAAAGCTGAAACCCTAATTAAAAACACTCTGTAGAAGGGAACTGAAAACAGCAAGCTGGGTTCATGCTTTCTGATGGTCTTATAAGCTGCAACTAACCATCAATGTTCTCTGCCTGAGACTTTCAGTTTTGAATGGCTGAGTTTAAGTGTACAGTAAGCAGAAGCACAAGAACAAATAGCTTGTAGCAGGTAGAAGCAGTTAAGAGCAGAACATATACAAATTAGGACTTTGCATATCCAGACATACATGGGGTAACCCAATTGGCTAGCTAGTCACTGTTCCCATTGTTGTAAACAGACATCAGGACCAAGCCAACTATTATTGTAAAAGAAAACATTTAATTGGGGGCTTGCTTACAGTTTCATAGGCTTAATCCATTATGATCATGCAGGGAACATGGTGGCACACAAGCAGACATGGTGCTAGAGAAATAGCTGAGAGTTCTACATCCTGACCAGCAGGCATCAGGGAAGAAAGCCAAGGCCTGACATGGGCTTTTGAAACCTCAAAGTCTACTTCCAAAGACACACTTCCTCCAAAAAGGCCACACCTCCTAAGCCTTCTAAACCTTTCCAACAGTACCACTCCCTGTGACCCATTCTTATTCAAACTACCACAGAAACAAAGATAGCATCCTCAAATCAGGGTCTTGTTAGCACATAGCAGAAATCCACTGGGGCAGTTGGGACAATCAGCCAAAGTTGCCCACAGAACTTTTTCTCCATGGATTAGTTTCTCCTTCTCTTTCCACCAAGGTCATTTTTATATTGTAAAATAAAAACAATTGTAACTTCTTAGAAACAGCCTACTCTTTCCAAGAATTCTTGCTTCTCTCAATTAATCTTGGGCTATTACTAAGTTCTCTTTCCCTACTAAGGTGCCTGGAGCCAGCCTGTCCCCTGGAGAAGAGGTCTTGGAGGACACTTGGAGTCAAACATGCTTGCATCTGAAACAGGGAAGGAAAAAGGTAACACCACATGCAGAGCCAGCATCCTAAAGAACATAAATAGACCATGCATTTTATCGATATAATGTAAATCAGTTCTTTAGAACTAATCAACATGACAGTCTAACTGCCAGAAGACTATATCAAAATTCATATAAAGTTCTTCAATGATACAACTGCCAGAAGAAAGCAGGAAGAAATATAGTAAGAAAGGTAACCATTTGGAAGGAACATGTTTTCAATATATACCAAGAAGCTAAATAAATGTATGAAAAACATCAGTTGCCTATTATAGTCTCTACCCTCAGCTTGAGTGATAAATCTTGATATATAATCCAAATCTCTACAACCAACCTCTAGATATCTGCAAACTTCATTCCTGAGCTAAAACCTGAATTGTTAAAGGCCAAAAAGGAGGACTATGAATATTGTGTGAGTTATTAATGACAGGGGGAAAAAAGCTTTTACTAAATTAAAAACTAATGATGTATATTTTTAAAAGATTAAAAATGGGATTATAATATATCAAAATGGGGTGAGTTCCAATTATATACTTAGAAAAATACTCTAATTTTCAGAAGCGACAAGGTTTAGTTGCCGTAGATATTCATCTGAAAAGGCAGCTAAAAAGACACCCACCTTCCTACAGTCCCCACTTGTACCCAAGTAGCCTGCCTTGAGTGCTGTACCTGTTGATATCTATAGAAGTAGTTACTCAGTCTCCAAAACATGCCAAGCTGTTCACAAACTCTACTGTGGTCTTGAGAAGCATCCAGACCACTCAATGGAGCACATTACCCTCTCTGTCTCTAAGAACTAACTAGAACCTCCTCCTGCCCCACCTGTAATACCCAAAGGACCAAGCAGTTGGATAGTCTTCCCTAAGAAGCTTGGCCACAAGGCTAAGCAAAGATACCCAATAAGCTATTACATATCGATTAGACCTTGACTGGGGTGCACCAGTGCAGTGTAGTCCCCACCTGTCCCTCAAACCATGAAAGGAACACTTTGTCATTGCAACTGGTATTGTAGTCTGGTCCCCTATATAGTTCTCAAAAACTGACAGAAATCCTGTCTCCACTGTGACAACAGATGAGCCTTGCATACCTGGTCCTACTCAGTAAATTTAATGGGTAAAAAACTGATGAGATGTATGCCAGGTAGACAGGAAGCAATAAGAGACTCCAATGAACCCCCTTCACCCAAAAGCTACATCCTAGCTAGCAGAGCAATCCCACACATTTCTGCAATGTAGATCACCAAGGCAGTCATCTAAAGGCATTGCCAACTTTGATTACAGCTGAAGAATCTACATACACACCTATTAGGACCTTATACCTAATACCCTACCTAAGGTTCAAAGAAAGTTTTCTATTGCAAAAGCCTCTTGCAAAATTGTAAAATTGTAAAGAGGCCCTGAGAGGTCACTGCAAAAACCGTGAAGCCAAAGTTGCCATGGAGACCCTGAGATCTCATAGATGCCAATAAGTCAGAAAGACAGGAAAATGTGGGTACAAGAGAATGAACCTCTCATCCTGACATCAGGTTGGACTCCCACCAGCCGCAATATAGAACTGATATAGCATAATTAGCAACTGTGTAGACCACTCATCTTTCTAGCTAATAAACCTATGAGTTGCTAGCAACCTCACTGCAAAATCTATTTACAGGAAAAGGACATATAACAGACCTTTTGAATATCTTTATTGGTCCTTTGCTTTATTTTAACATTATAATTCTGCCTGTGCTGGCTAGTCTTCTGTCAGTTTGATACAAAATAGTCACCTAGGAAGAGGAATCTTAGTTAAGAAAATGTCCTGATTCTCGTTGGCCAGTTTATCAAGCATTTTCTTGATTAATGATTGGTGTAGGCGGCCCAGCCCACTGTGGGCAGTGAAAGCCCTGGGCAGGTGGTCCTGGGTTGTATAAGAAAACAGGCTGAATAAGCCATGGGGACCAAACAGTCAGCACCATTTCTCCATGCTCTCTGCTTCAGTTCTTACCCAGACTTCTCAGTGACATATAAGATGAAATAAACCCTTTGCTCCCCAAGTTGCTTTCAGTACTTACGACAACAATAGGAAGCAAACTAAGATGCCATCTAAGACATCTTTAGAGTCACAAATAGAGAAAGGGAAAGACATTTCTCAGAAACTTTTTGACACGTAACTTGAGAACCACCAAAATGATATATGTGGCTAAATGCCAAGGTAATTAATTTCCCCTCTCCCTTGAGAAGCTCTCCCCTACACTTGGATATGTCCTTCTCTCTGACGTTCTCATGATACTCCCTCCCACACTTGAGTATGTCTCCCACTCTGCAACACTCCTTGAGGAGCTCCACCTTGAGGAGCTGTGATCCTTTGTGACTCCCTCTTGCACACCCACATTTGGATATGTCTTCCTTCTCCTTCTGCACTGCACCACTCTCCCACTCCCATCCCCAGAGAGGCCCATGTCCATGCTCTCAGGTGTGTCTTCTTGCTTTCCTCAAGCCCATCTCTTTTCTCCTTACCTTCATGCTTAAAGTCTATGCTAAATTGCCTTTAGTAAAATATCCAACTATTGCTTTAAACTACCAAGGCCTGACATTCCTTCCTTTATCAATGCCTGGTCTGACTTAACTAAAGTCCCTAAAAAATTAGGGAAACTCCTAAGTTTCTGAGGATGACAGCATGGAACTTGTCTCTATCCCCATGCCAGGACCCTGGGACATCCTGGGAGAAAGACTGCCAGAAAAGAGAGGGACCAGTCCAGGAGAAGGGGTTATACAGACACAACAGAACAGGAAGGGCAAAGATACCCAAGCCCCTCAAAATCAAGGTGAATGCAGCACAAACAACAGATGCTACACGAAGTTGGTATTTTCCCTCCTTAGGGTATGCTTAAATCAGATTATTAATGCAAACATGCAATAAAGAATTCTTGTGCAAAGACAATGTCCATGGAAATATAATAATATAAAGCACCCAATTTCCAATACAAATGCAGTTCCAAATGAGTAAATTAGAGATGCAAATTAACTGAGATATTATTTTAACAAATAAATGTCTACACACTTCTTTATAGCCTTGTAAATTTTGCTGAAATGAATCTCATCAAAATGCAGACATTCAAAGTATTAGTCAAGAAATTAGACTGTAAAATGGATAGTAGTGGAGTTTGATACTTTTCAACTTTGATTCTTGATACATTTGATTTAATAAGTTTCTGGTCTGCTAACTTAAATAGTTTGTGTAATTTTAAAGCATAATTCTACTTTCTTTAGCATTCTATTTCCTATGAGGTAATGAGTAAATCTAGTAGTTAATAATTTCACTCTTTAGTAGGAAAGTCAAAATAAACAACAGAACTCATTATTTACAAATTTAAAAGAGGAAACAAAATAACTTCAACCAACTAACAAAAAATCAGGGATTAGTGAGAGGGTCAGGTGAACAAACGCACTTGCTGTGCAAGCCTGTCAATCTATGCTCAGCCACAGAAATCCATAATGGTGAAAGGAAAAAGCAGACTCCACACAGTTGTAGTCTGACCACAGAATACTAGGACAAGTGCAACTAACTCTACCTCTAACATATCACACATACAGACACACATCCCTGGCTGGAGAGGGTGTTCAGCTGTTAGTGTATACTGCTCTTGCAGATGACCCAAGATTCACTCCTACTATCACATACATGGACTCATAACTACAGACAAGTCCAGCTCTAGGGTAATATGACACCTCTGGCCAGCAAGGATACCTGCACATACCCAGACAGACAAACAGATAAACACACACACACACACACACACACACACACACACACACACACACACACTTACTTGAAAATAATAAAAATAAACCTATAAAAAATGATTTAAAAAAAAAAAAAAAAGCAGTCCTTCCATTCCTACCAAATGCTTTCCCTGTCTGAGCTGGGAGCCTGCTACAACCAAACCACCACACATAGACCAGGGTGAGGAAGATCTAGACAGGAAGGCCCACATCCTGACTGCCTATGACCTCTCCCCACCCCTGGGAGCCTGCTCTAGCAGAAGCACCACATATAAGAATTGGCCTGGCACACATCAGGTAAGATAGTCACTGTACCTGTGGCCCTCCTCCTGCCCCAAGAGCCTGCTCCAGTTGAATCACCAAATGTGGCCAGACCTAGTGAGGAACTAGGCAGGAACCCTTTACCCTCACCCCTGTGACCTCTCATTTGGCCCACAGTCTCATCCTACCTAACCACTACATAAGACAAGGCCTAAGCATGGATCTGCAAAGCATTCCCCCACTCAGGCCGCCTCTTCCAACCCTTGAGCCTTTTCAGTTGATGGTCCACAAGAAGCCCAGGCAGGACCTAGTAAGACAGCAGCACCCTTACCAAGCCCAGCCTCCCTACCCTACTCCAGCCTCTCATCTCAAGGTCTGACTCAGTGGGCTAAGTACAAACAGCAAAAGACACAACTGACAATGATACTCCAGATACATGACTCATCAGAAAAACACAAGCAACACAAAAACAAAAAAAGCCACCAATATCATAGGAATGGTCACCAAAGAGGGCAACTTAGATAAAATCAAACACACAGAATTTAAAATAACAATTACAAACAGCTGAAAGAATTGAAAGAAGACACTAACATCTGAACAAATTAAGAGAGAACAGAAGACTAACTTAAGTCCAAGAAAATACAAGTAGGTGTAAGAAATAAGGAAGACAGGGATATGAAAACTCAATTCAATAGATAAGAGAATTACTGAAAAATAAAAAACACAAAGTAAAATGAAAATTTTTAATTAGTCAAATAAAAAGTTCAGTGGAAAGCATGAATGAAGTGACAGAATGAACCAAGATAGAACACAAGGGCTAGAAATAAGGGAGAAGAGTTCAATATTCATTAATTCAAAGAAAACTGTCAAAATTTTTAGATGTATGAATGGGGCATGCTTTGGGACACCATAAAAAGACCAAATCTAAAATTTTGGGCACCACAAGAGAAAAAAAATGGAAGAAAAAGGCATAGAAAATATTTTCAATAAAACCATAAATAAAATAAAAATTCCTAACCTTAGGAAAAAGAGACACCTTACAAACCAAGAGGTCTACAGAGAAATAATAGGTAGGAACAGAAAAGAGATTTCTCATGGCATAACATATTATGACATCAACAAAGAAAAGGTATGGAAAGCTGCAGGATATAAGGGCTATGTCACATGAAAAGGCAGGCCCATTAGAGAAACAGCCAGAGGGCTGGAAAAATATAATCTGAGTTCTGAAAGAACACAGCTACCAACCTGGAATATTATACTTGGCAAGGCTATCTTTTATAAGTAACATAGCAATAAAAACTCCACATGATAAAAACAAACTAAAAGAATCTATGACTACTAAACCAGCTCTACAGAGGAAACTAGAAGATCTATGTCAGACAAAAGAAGACTAACCACACACAAGAGGCCACAAGGACAAATAAGCAATATCAGGGCAAGTAATCAAAGAAGGACTAGGGTAAAATATCAATGTGACAGAAACATACATCGTTCAAAAACAACTAAATGTTAATAGTCTCAATTCCTCCCTAAAAAGACACAGACTAGCAGACTGTATTAAAAAAAAAAGATCCATCTTTTTGTAGATCTAAGAAACACATCTTTCCTCCAATGACAGCAACTACCTTGGAGTAAAATGACAGGAAAAAGGAATTCCAAGCAAATGGAATTCAGAATACAAAGGAAACTTAACAAATTATAGGAAAAGATAAATGGCATCCTTAGTTAATATGATCACAATGAATTAAGTCAATAATCAAAAGCTAGGAAACATGTACAAAGTATACAAACATACAAGTATTAAGCAACACACTACTGAATGATAAATTGGTCACTGAAAAAAATCAAGCAAGGACCCACAAATCCGGGCCCCTGCCAAAGAACGAGGTCTCAGCTGGAGAGCACCAGTTTCCAGTGAGATCCCACTACCCTGCAAAACCTTCTCAAGTTCCAGCCCAGCCCTCGTCCTCTTCTGCCAGCTATTGGCCAGAGGTGAGTCTGGGCCCAATTGGGGCTGCCTGTCCCCTTCAACCTCTTTTCCCCCCTCCCCCCACCTGAACTCCCTGGATTGGCCCCTGATCCTGCTGCTCCTGTCTCCAGTCCCCTTTGAGAGCACCCTTGGAGCTCTGATACACCCCCACCCATCCCAACCTCCAGCCTACCCCCCCCACCCTGTGCCCTACCCCACCTACAGTCCTGCCGCTCTGGTTGAGCACTGGGACAGAGGGTGGAGCCAACAGTCCACCCTACTTCGGAGACCTCTCCGAGCAACTCAGTTCTGAACATCTATGCCCCTAATACAAAGTCACCCACATTCATAAAAGAAACACTACTAAAACTCAAAGCTCATATAAAACCTCACACACTTATAATGGGAGACTTCAATACACCACTCTCAACACTAGACAGGACCACAAATCAGAAACTCAACAAAGAAACAAAAGAATTAACAGAAGTTATGTCTCAACTGGGGCTAACAGACATCTATAGAACATTCCATCCAAAGACAAAAGAATATACCTTCTTCTCTGCTCCACATGGAACCTTCTCTAAAATCGACCACATACTAGGAGACATAACAAACCTCAACAGATACAAGAGAATAGAAATAGTCCCCTGTATCTTATCGGACCACCATGCTTTAAAATTGGAATTCAACAACAATACAAATAGCAGAAAACCTGCAAACTCATGGAAACTTAACAATGTGCAATTGCACCACTCCTGGGTCAAAGAAGAAATAAAGAAAGAAATTAAAGACTTTCTAATATTCAACGAGAATGAGGATACAACATACCCGAACTTATGGGACACCTTGAAAGCAGTGCTACGAGGGAAGTTCATTGCACTAAGTGCCCATATGAAGAAAACAGAGGATAGTCACATAAATGAATTAACAGCGCAACTGAAAACCTTAGAACAGAGAGAAGCGAATTCACCCGCAGGAGCAGACGCCAGGAAATAATCAACTTGAGGGCTGAAATCAACAAAATAGAAACCAGGAAAACAATACAAAAAATCAATGCAACAAAGAGTTGGTTTTTTGAGAAAATCAACAAGATTGATAAACCTTTATCCAAATTAACGAAAAAGCAGAGACAGAACATGCAAATTAACAAAATCAGAAACGAAATGGGGAACATAACAACAGACACAGAGGAAATCCAGACAATTTTCAGGTCATACTTCGAAAATCTGTATTCCACAAAAATTGAAAATTCAAAGGAAATGGACAAGTTTCTGGATAACTATCACTTACCAAAATTAAATCAAGAACAGACAAACAACTTAAATAGACCTATAACCCGAAATGAAATAGAAGCAGTCATCGAAAGCCTTCCAACGAAAAAAAGTCCAGGGCCAGATGGATTCAGTGCAGAATTCTACCAGACATTCAAGGAAGAACTAATACCACTACTCCTCAAACTGTTCCACAAGATAGAAACAGAAGGTTTATTGCCAATCTCTTTTTATGAGGCCACAATAACGTTGGTACCCAAACCTCACAAAGACACAACTAAGAAAGAAAACTACAGACCAATATCCCTGATGAACATCGATGCAAAAATACTCAATAAAATAATGGCAAACCGAATTCAAAAATACATCAGAGAAATCATCCACCATGATCAAGTAGGCTTCATACCTGGATTGCAGGGATGGTTTAACATACGAAAATCTATCAACGTGATCCACCATATAAACAAACGGAAAAGAAAAACCATATGATTATCTCCCTAGATGCAGAAAAAGCCTTCGATAAAATTCAACACCCTTTCATGATAAATGTATTAGAGAGGTCAGGGATAACAGGAACATACCTAAACATAATAAGAGCAATATACAGCAAACCAACTGCCAACATCAAACTGAATGGAGAGAAACTTAAGCCAATTCCTCTAAAATCAGGAACAAGACAAGGCTGTCCTCTCTCTCCATATCTCTTCAATATCGTACTAGAAGTTCTAGCTAATGCTATAAGACAACAAAAGGAGATCAAGGGCATCCAAATTGGAAAGGAAGAAGTCAAACTGTCTCTATTTGCAGATGATATGATAGTTTACATAAGCGACCCAATAAACTCTACCAGGGAACTCCTACAGCTGATAAACACCTTCAGCAAACTAGCAGGATACAAGATAAACTCAAAAAAATCAGTAGCCCTATTTTTTTCAGACGACAAAGAGGCAGAGAAAGAAATCAGAGAAACATCACCCTTTACAATAGCCACAAGCAACATAAAGTATCTTGGTGTAACGCTTACCAAACAAGTAAAAGATCTATATAATAAGAACTTTGTGACTCTAAAGAAAGAAATTAAAGAAGATACCAGAAAATGGAAAGACCTCCCATGCTCTTGGATAGGTAGGATAAACATAGTAAAAATGGCAATCTTACCAAAAGCAATCTACAGATTCAATGCAATCCCCATTAAAATCCCACCACAATTCTTCACCGACCTTGAAAGGATAATAATCAACTTTATATGGAAAAACAAAAGACCCAGGATAGCCAAAACAACCCTATACAATGAAAGAACATCAGGAGGCATCACCATTCCTGACTTTAAGCTCTACTACAGAGCTATAGTTCTGAAAACAGCCTGGTATTGGCATAAAAATAGACAGGTAGACCAATGGAATCGAATTGAAAATCCTGATATTAATCCACGCACCTATGAACACCTGATTTTCGACAAAACAGCTAAAATTATACAATGGGGCAAAGACAGCATCTTCAACAAATGGTGCTGGCACAATTGGATGAGGGTGTGTAGAAGACTGCAGATAGACCCATGTCTGTCGCCATGCACAAAACTCAAGTCCAAATGGATCAAAGACCTCAACATCAATCCAGCCACATTGAACCTCTTAGAAGAGAAAGTAGGAGGTACCCTTGAACAAATTGGTATAGGAGACCGCTTCTTGAACATAACTCCAGGGGCACAGACACTGAAAGAAACAATTAATAAATGGGACCTCTTCAAACTTAGAAGCTTCTGTAAGGCAAAGGACACAGTTGACAAGACCAAACGGCAGCCCACTGACTGGGAAAAGATTTTCACTAATCCTATATCCGACAAAGGGCTGATCTCCAAAATATACAAAGAACTCAAGAAACTAGTCAACAAAACACCAAATAACCCTATTAAAAAATGGGGTACAGAACTGAAGAAAGAATTCTCAATGGAGGAAATCAAAAAGGCTGAAAGACACTTAAGAAAATGCTCCACATCCTTAGCTATCAGGGAAATGCAAATCAAAACAACTTTGAGATACCATCTTACCCCTGCCAGAATGGCTAAAATTAGAAACACCAGTGATGACTTATGTTGGAGAGGATGTGGAGAAAGTGGAACACTCCTCCACTGCTGGTGGGAGTGCAAACTCATACAGCCACTTTGGAGATCAGTATGGCGGTTCCTCAGGAAAATGGGAATTAGTTTACCACAGGACCCGGCAATCCCCCTCTTAGGCATATACCCAAAGGATTCACATCAATGCAACAAAGACATCTGTTCAACTATGTTCATAGCAGCACTATTTGTAATAGCAAGAACCTGGAAGCAACCTAGATGCCCTTCAATTGAAGAATGGTTAATGAAGATGTGGCACATCTACACAATGGAATACTACTCTGCAGAAAAAAATAATGGTATCTTGAAATTCGCAGGCAAGTGGATGGCACTTGAAGAAACCATCCTGAATGAGGTAACCCAGTCACAAAAAGAGGAACACAGTATGTACTCACTCATATATGGATTTTAGACCTAGATCAAATGATCACCAGCCTATAATTCACATCACCAGAGGAACTAGGATACAAGTTGTATTCTAAGAGATTCATATAAAGTCCCTCACAGAACTGGGAAGGGACAAGTCCCCCAGACCTCAGGTATAGTGGGGGAGGACAGCTAATGGAGAGAGAAGTATGAGAAAATGAGAGGGAGGAGAGGAAGGCATGTGCGACCAGGAGGATTGAGCCTGGTTAGGAATGGAAAATAGGAAAGAGAGAGAGAGACAGAGACAGAGAGAGAGAACATAAAAGAGGGAGCCAATATTGGTTTGAAGATAAAGTTGAACACAAAGAAAGGTCGAGGGAACTACAAGACTGCTCCCAACTAACAATCTCAGCTTCCGTGGAAAGGCTATCATAAATGCCCTTCCCGGAGAGTGAGATCAACAACTAACTTCTCCATGGAGTCCTCAACTAATGCCTGTTGAAAACAGGAGCAAACACCCATACATAAACACTGAGTCAAACTAGAACCCAGAAGCAGATGGAGAGGACAAGACCATGCGGTAGAAGTACATAGAGACAGCTTACCTGAACAAGGAGGAGCTAAGGGCCACTAGACTGATAGCTGGGAAGCCAACAGGGGTCTGACTCGGACCCCCCTGAATATGGGTCTCAGCCAGAAGGTCTGAGCAGCCTAAGAGACCTCAGACAGTGGAGCCAGGATGTATCCCTGGTGCACAAAAGGACTTTGCAAACATATCCCCCATGGAGGGATAACTGCCTTATTCTAGAGATAGGAGAGAAGCCCTAGTCCCTACTTCACAGGACTTGTCAGATCTACATGACCCCAACTGGATGGCATTCCCCTACATATTGTATTGTGGCGGGGGGTTGGGAGGGGAGGGTGTTTAGAGTGCATGGGAGAGGGTAGAGAGGGCAAAAGGGAGGGAAGGAGGGAGGGAGGGCTTGGGGGGAGGGAGGGAGGGAGGGAGAGGGAACTGGGATCGATATGTAAAATAATAAAAAAAAAAAAAAAAAACAAAACTTTGACTCCAAAATTTAAGTTGAAGAACAAGTTACTGGGGAAAAGTATTTCTATTTTTGTTTCCACAGAAAATGAAAAGATGTGGATTCCTTCCAGACTAATGTGGTTTGATCACACCAGACCGCCTGAAACAGAGTACAAGCTGATCCTACATTCCAAACAGCTGGACAAAACAGCCCTATAGACTACAGCTAGGATATCTGAATCTTCTTCGAATCCCCCAAGACAGCGCCCCTTACCAGCAGGAAGTAGTTTGGAAAGAACGACGCCCAAATTCCCAAATATTGTGTATAAATGTTTGTTTTCATTTAATTGGACTTTGTTATATAAAATTAAATAAAAAATACTCTATATGCATAAAAAAAAATCAAGCAAGAAAATTTTTTTTAAAAATTTAAATGAAATAAACTTGAAAATATTATATTCCAAAAACTATGCAACACAGTAAGTACAGTTCTAAACAGAAAGTTTGTAACCTGAAATACCCACATCAAAAAAAAAAAAAAAAAAAAAAAAAAAGCACTGTCAAATAAATAACTTAATAATGCACTGTAAGGCTTTGTACAAAAAAAAAAAAAAGAAAAAGAAAAAGAAAAAAGAATGCAGTAGATGGGAAGAAATAATTATGACCAGAGCAGAAATTGATGAAAGATACACAGACTCAATGAAAGGAGATGAATGTGGTGGTGAGAACCTTTAATCTCTGCAGTTGAGGGATAGAGGAAGGCAATCTCTGTGAATTCAAGGTAGGATGGTATACACAGTGAGCTGCAGGCCAGCCAGGAATGCACATTGAGACCCTGTCTAAGAGGGAGGGGAAAAAAAATCAGTGAAAGGAAAAGCTGATTCATTCAAAAGATAACAAGACTTACAAACCCTTTATTTAACAAAAAGAAAGAAAATAATCCAATAGGAAAATTGGACATACAAAGAGAGACATCATAACAAATGCCAATAAAATTTTAAAAAAAATAAGGAAATGCCTTAAATTTTTATATTCTTCTAAATCAAGAAATCTAAAAGAAATTAATTTCTATATGCATATGAATCAACAAAATTAAACCAAGATGAAATAAATAATTTAGATCTATAACCAATAAGTTGGAAGCAATAAGCCATCTACGAAAGGGGCAAAAAAAAAAAAAAAAACCAGAATCTAATTAATTCATTGCAGAATTCAACCAGCCTTTCAAAGAACACCAATATTATTAGTCAAACTATTCCACAAAATAGAAAAGGCAAGAATGCCTCTAAATACTTTTTATGAAGCCAGTATTCCCCTAGAATCAAAACAAAATATTATAAACCAACTTTCCTGATAAATATAGATCCAAAATTTCTCAATAAAATACTTGCAAACAGGGTTGGTGACATGGTTCTGCAGCTAAAATACAGGGGCTGCTCTTCCAGAGATGGCTCATGATAATCTGTAATTCTGTTTCCAAGCAATCCAACACCCTCTTTGACCTGACACAGAAAAGGCTTTCTAGAAAATCTACCATTGTTTCATGATAAATGATGTGCAAAGTTTAGAGGTGGAGAAAACATATCCCAACAAAATAAAGGCTATATACTATAAACTTTAAGCAAACGTCATAGTAAATAGAGAAAAACTCAAAGCATCCCCACTACAATGAGGAACAAGACAAGGATGTCTAGTCTCTCCACTTGTATTCAATATACTAACTGAAAGTCTTAACTAGAACAACAAGAGAAAGAAGTTAAGAGGCAACCAAAGGCTTAAAACATTAGTCAAAGTATCATTCCCTGCCAACAGTACAATCTTATACATGAGACCCTAATTCCAACAAAATTCTTTAGAGGACGAGATTCAGCAAAGTGACAGATTACAAAATTAGTACACAGAAATCAAAAGCCATCCTATATATCAAAGACAACCAGTGAAACAATCTCATTTACAATAGCCACCAAAAAGTAAAATGCATGAAAACAAAGCTAACTAAGGTAGGGAAAAAAAAAAAAAAAAAAACAGCTTTAATAATGAAAACTTTTAAGATACAGAAGAAATAAATTGAGAAAGACACTAGAACATGGTAAGGTTTTCCATGTTCATGGCCTGGAAGAATCAATTTTATGAAAATCACCATTCCCCCCCTCAAGGTAATCTGCTGATTCAATGCAATCACAATCAAGATTTCAAGGACAATCTTCACAGACAGTAAAATTTATAGGGAAGCAAAAAAGACCAAGGAGAGTCAAAGCAATACTGATACAGGGGATGTCACCATTCCCAAATTCATTCTACAGAGCCACAGTAATAAAAACAGCATGGTATAGGTACAAATACAGATACATAAAGCAGTGGAGTAGAATAGAGGACTCCATATAGAAGTTCCCATAACTAAACCAGGTGGTGGTAGCACACACCTTTGATCCTAGCACTAGGGGAGGCAGAGGCAGGTGGATCTCTGTGAGTTAGAGAGCAGCCTGGTCTGCAAGAGCTAGTTCCAGGACAGCCTCCAAAGCCACAGAGAAACCCTGTCTCGAAAAACCAAAAATAAATAAATAAATAAAATAAGTTCCCACAACTAAAGCTACCTGATTTTTTCACTAAAAGCCAAAAATCTGTATTAGACAAAAGAAAGTGTCTTCAGCAAGTGATGGTTGGAAAACCTGGACATTGCCAAGTAGAAGAATGAAACTAGATCCCTATATTTACCCTGTGTAAAACTAAATTCAGATCTAAAAAGACTTTGATATAAGACTTGATATCCCAACACTTCTAGATGAAAAAGCAACAATTGCACCTCAACATATAGGTAAACGTTTTTAGAATAGCATAAGAATATAAGACCAAAAGTGGTCAAATGGGCTCTCATGAAATTAAAAGGCTTTCTATATAACAAAACAAGCAGTTAATTGAGTGAAGAGAAATAGTAACTAGAATATACAAGGAATTTAAAAAACCAAACTTCAAACTGAGTGGTTGTGGTGCACGCCTTTAATTCCAACATTCAGGAGCCAGAGGCAGTTAGGTCTCTGAGTTCAAGGCCAGCCTGATCCACAGACCATGTTCCAGGACAGCCAGGGGTACACAGAGAAACCCTGTCTCAAAAAAACAACCAACCAACCAGCCAAACAAACAAAAAACCTAAATGCCAAAAAAACAACCCAATTGAAACATAGGCTATGGACCAAAATAAGAATAGAGCTCTCAAAATAATTCTAAATGTCTCAGAAACCTTTTTAAAAGTCATCAACATCCCTGAGTATCAGGGATATGTACATAAAAACTACTCCGAGATACCATTTCACCCCAGTCAAAATGGCCATCATCAAGATCACAAATGATTAAAAAAAAAAAAAAAAAAAAATTTACTGCTATCAATGTTAATAAAGGGGTCTGTTATAAATTGCTGGTGTGGGTATAAACATATAAACTAACGCAGACACTTTGGAAATAAAGCCGAAGGATTCTCAAAAACCTAAAAATAAACCTACCATCTGGGCATGTGCCCAGAGGAATTTATACCACACTACGGAGATACTTGCACACCCATGTGCACTACAATACCTAGAAAATGAACAAAAAGCATTTAAAAATAAATAATACAAGTTCATTTGATAACTGAGGCTCCCAGCACTAAGAAACTGGTCAAATAGCTTGCAATTGTCAGAACAGAGCCTCCACCCTTTGCCTTCCTTGTGTACCATAAGACAAATCTAAAAACAATGGTAACATAAGCTCACTAACTGAAATGGTGCTCAAAGTTGGGTTCACCAAAGGGTAAATAAAACAAATGAAAACTACCATATAGTGACATCAACCCTTGGAAACAACAATATATAAAATTGTCAATTGACCCTTTGGGGGTCTGTACACTTACCAGACCTTAACAAAGCAGGTGAAGAGAAGGCTGCATCAGGTGAGAGGGCCATTTCAACTTGACTCTTATCATAAGCGTTGCAGGCTAAACTACACCGATTTTAAAACTGTTTAGTGAAGGTTAGAAGCAATCACCATTAGATTAATTGAAAGCAGTATGAGCAGTTATTAGCATAATGCAATGTACAAAAGACATTTAAAGATCATTAAATAATTTTAGTTCACCTTTTAGGGTTTAAGAGTTTGATTTCCTTTATTTGTTAAATTAAATTTGCTTACATGAATAGACAGAAACATAATATCCACTTACTAAGAAACATTTCATTAGTAGCATCATTTATTGTATAGTAAAGTTGTTATGATACTATGTAACAATGTTTAGAACTCCAAAGAGGAGTCTATCCCAGCAACAGGTTAATTCATGCTTTAAACAAGACTGTTTATATATTCTCCTAAAAGTTGTAAACAGAATCAAAATAATCCTTTGAATAAACAGGGAGTAAATAATGTGGTTCAAGAGGGTTTATTGTCTATAGTTCTCAGAGTCTGAAAATTAGAAACCACAAATACAACTACTAATTTTAAAGATTTGCCTCAAGTATTTTTTTTAACTTGTGTCTAAATTTTACTCATTAAGCAACTATTCAGGAACATTTTATAACTAGTAACTAGTGTGCATAGGACTGAGTTTAAGAAACTGCATTCAACAATAGCAAAATAAAACAAAACTTACCCTATTAAGAAAAGTAAGATTCTCAAAGTTTACTACTGTGACATGCATTTGAGTAAAACAAATACTTGAAGAGAAAATAGACTCTGTATGCTTATTAAAAAGAATTATGCTGCAAAAATATGTTGGGGGCATTGTTCAACTCTCAGGAACAACCTTGTAACACTTTCATACTTCCACAGCCATACTCTTAATAACCAAGTCAATATTTCTATATGACATAAAAAGACTTTAAGAAAAAGTAGGAAACAAATATTACATGACTGTTTCAAGAAATTGTATTGACTCTGAACTATTTTTTAAATTCAACTTTTTCTGTGGGTTTTCCACTACAGCCCTGAGTAAATAAACACAAGAATTTTAAGATTTAAAACAGAATGAAACGGGTACTTCCTACAACCTTTCCTCCCTCTTTTACAAGGGAAAGGTCCTTGGTTGAAGATTTGTGATTCCACCACCCCTCGAGTATAGGAACACCGCTTTTGTGCTCAAGATTATATCCAGTTTTAATAGGGGCAGTTTCAGTTTGGGCTCTCTGAGGAGTTACTAGCCAGGAGTACTAACTTTTACAAAGTCAGTGACTTTGCAATTTGAACAAGTCAGTTCAGGACACTTAAACTGTTGGTATCTTCTGACCTCCGTGGTGGAACCACAACTAGAAACTGCAGGGGATGGGATCACTTGGCTAGAGAAGAGGCCAATTCCATTCTGTACACTAACTTTGCTTTGCGGCCCAGACCCTGTCCGCCTCAGTTTCTGACGCACAGAACTTGCTGCGGCTCAAAATTACTGAGGAATGTGAAGGGGACTTATGAAATAAGACAAGAGTAGTCGCCAACTCTTTAGGACCCTACTAAAAATGAAGACCTAATTTTTCAGAACAGAGGTGGTTCTGGTTCCAAGAACTTGTCACTGCCTGGCTTCCAGGGACAACTTTCCTGGAGAAGTCAGCTTGCCGCTAATGTTGGAGAGGAAATGACTTGGGAGCGAACACAGAAGTTTTCTAAATGCTGGAAGTGCGGGGTGTGGGGAAGTGAAAGGCAGGGTACCAAGACCAGGGCACAGCCAGGGCCACCTATTGCTTTCTGAAGATAACTTAGGGACACAAGTTGATCCCTAAGATCGATCCCATCTGCCTCCCTCCAGAGCACCTGAGGAAGAGCACCACCCACTGTACCCGGAAGGGGCAAGGTTGTTGTCAAAAGCAGCCAAACCTGAGCGCTTGGCCCGGGCTCGTCGCTCCAAGACCTTCCAGCTTACTTCGGCCATGTGTCCCTCCGCCCCCGCCATCTCGCAGTGCCCACCGCCAGGGCTGCCAGTCAGCACCGCCCTCCCGGCCACGCCCCCGCGCGCGACACTGTCGGGAGGCACGCCGGCCGGAAGTGAGCTTCCAGGCAGACGTCGCCCTAGCTTCTTGGTCTCTTGGTCGACGGAGGGACAGCTCCAGGCGAGCCTGAGAGTGCAGAGAGGGGCAGCCCGTGAGCCCGCACCCTGAGTCTTTTCTCGGTCGGCTGGGCGCACGGTGCTTTGCGGCTGCCGTCAAGCGCAGCGGAGGCCGGCCGGGCCGAGGGCGCCATGGCGGCAGGCCTGCTGCCCAGCGCCGGGGTGGTCCTGGCGCCGCTGCTCTTGGGGCTCGCGGTGCTGAGCGTTGGGCCTGCCCCGGCGAGGGCTCTGCACAACGTCACGGCAGAGCTCTTTGGGGCCGAGGCCTGGGGCACCCTGGCAGCCTTCGGGGACCTCAACTCCGACAAACAGACGGACCTCTTCGTGCTGCGGGAAAGTCAGTGCTTGCCAGCCCTCCCTCTGTTTGCCCATCCCGGTGTACCCACGCCCCCTTGTTCCTGTTACCCTCCTGCCTGTATCTCCCAGCCTTGTGGCTCTCCCTTTTATCTTCATCATCCTTGACAGCTTCCCCTTTCCCCAGTTTTATCAGCCCTGGGTCCTGACCATCAGCAGCCCCCAAACCTTAGGAACACACCAAGTCCCTTCACCCAGCAGCCTGTACCATTCACCTGCCTGACAAAGTCCTTCCTGGTTCCTAAGCAACTTGGTTTCTGGCCTCTGCGTTTGTTTTCCTTTTTTTTTTTTTTTTTTTTTTTTTTTTTTTTTTTTGTCCAATGTTCTGCCCCTTTTGGTAGGAAAAGATGCAACTTGACAGTCCCTTCTTATGAGAAATGTACCGCCTCTACTATTTGCTCAGTTCATCTGCTCTTCCTTTTGTTAAGATCCACATTTGTTTGAAGGTACTGTGCCCTCCTAAGGCACCAAACACTACACAGCTCACACAAGCACTTTTTGTTGTTAACTACAGATAAACGCAGTGCCTCCTTGGTAACATTCTCAAACTACAGACTTCTCCAGTATGAGCTGCCTGATATTGAAGAGTACATTTGACCCTTCATCACCTTGCTTATTACTGTAGTCTTCAACACCTCATCATTGTAGTCCTGCACATCACTTTTGACCAACTTGCCATTCTTGAAAGTTCAGTAAATAATTAAGCCTTAAAATAGAAAAAAAAAGTCTTATAATAACAAGGTGCATTCATTATCATTAGTAGGTGCTGGTTAAGGACCAAGGCAGTGAATAACGTTAAAAACTGATACAGAGCTGAGTGACAGGATACCCACAGGGTTTTTGAGGGCTTTTCCCATCACCACAGAACCTATATAGACCTGGGTGTTTTCCCTATATTTGAATGATTACCCATATTGTAAGAATGGTGCAAGCCTACAACTGGCTTCAGAGATTCTCCTTAACTTAAAAGATACCTGTGTTTGATTAAGCATTTCTAAAACCCTGCCCCCGTGAGTGTTAATTGAATTCCATAGATCCATTCATGTGGAAAGTAGTTCCATAGCAAGCAAAGGAAGAAAGATGGGAGGGCTCTGCCTTTTCTGCTTATGTGTTGAATTGTATCTTTGTTACTTCTTAGAAGCTAGCTGTAGTAGGAATTCCTGTATAATTGGTATGATGAATCTGTATAATGAAGTGAACAGCCTCATATAAGGGAGACCTGTTTGGATGCAGAAAACACAAGACTAAATGGTAGCACAGTAAAGAATAAGGTTTTGTTGTTGTTGTTGTTGTTGAGGGGGAGATTGTGCATGTGTGTGTTTCCTGTGTTGCCTCAGATCAAACCAGGGTTTTATACTGAGTATAGAATAGGATAGTTTCAGATGTGTTCTTTATGTAGATGGCTCTTTTAAATTAGCCCGTCAGCCTCTTGATGGAATCCCATAGCTTCACATTGCCTGGAACAAGTATGTGTTTTTTTATACATCCCTTTCCTACATTCCATTAAATTAGTATGAGTATCCTTTAGAATGCTATCTACCGAGATTAGAATAAAAATTTCCTAATAGAAACAGTACCGAGGAATATTCAAGCACTGACTGAATGATTTATGAAAACACATTTTTTCTAAAATCATTTATTTTCTTCTTTTAGGAAATGACTTAATCGTCTTTTTGGCAGATCAGAGTGCACCCTATTTTAAACCCAAGGTTCAGGTATCCCTGAAGTAAGTACAAATGCTTATTTTGGGAAATATTAGCCCTCATAATATGAATATGTGGTAGCTTGGAAATCAGTTCTGTTCAGCTGTGGTATTGTGTCACCAAGTCCTTACTTCCAAACTCTGAGTAGTAATCAATTTGTAAATGGTAAATAAAATAAACAAGGTGAAGACTGGTGAGATGGCACTTTTCTACTAAGTCTGATTGCCTAAGTTGGATTCCCAGGGCCCATGTGGTGGAAGAAGACAACTGACTCCTAGAAATTCTTAAATTATTGTCTGATCTCCACTTCTACACTGTGGTGCCAGCATACACGCTCTCGCTCTCTCTCTGTCTCTGTCTCTCTCTCTCTCTCTCTCTCTCTCTCTCTCTCTCTTTTTCTCTCTCCATCCCTCTCTCTCCTTCTCTCTTTCTTGAGAGAGAAGGGGGAAGAAGGAAGAGATAGCTACAAATCAATAAAATGTAATTTTAAAAGGAGAAACATTTGGAAATAAAATTTAAAAGTAATCCACCTTTACAAAAATAAATTTTGGTGGATCCAAGTCTGTTCTGTAGTCTCTTGTAAATTAATATGCTTTCTTGAATGAACTATGTCTCATCATGATAGTTGCTGCAGAAGCAAATAACTCACAAAAGTCTCATTATCTTAAAAATATTTTGCATGTAGAAAGAGGTCAATGACTTCTGTCCTATTTTGTTTTGTTTTTCTTTTGTTTTCCTTTTGATCTAATGGTGAATTTTTAATATTGGTTTTGACAGAACTGAAATCAAGCTTTTGAAATTATCTTAAATTTTAAGATGTGATTTAAAGGATAGTTCTTATCATTCCTTTTTCATGGTTGGCTATGAGGAAACATTGATACAAATGACAGGTAACCGGCTTGATTTGGGAACTCTAGGGACCAAGTTGGATGTTCTCTTTAAGCTAATGAAGAAAGAGATGGGGCAGTGCAAACCACAGTTGCAGCTTCCAGACAATCATGGGATTTGAGCTTAACAACATAGCTTGAATAAAATTTAAGTTTGGGTACATAGCATTTACAAAAGATGACAGTAAAAATGGTGTTTTGCAAAACAATGAAAAGATTCACCTGACAGAAAAGGTAGAGACAGGTGGAAGAATGACAGTCTGGGAAAGGGAAATCAAAGCAGACTAGCATCCTTCCTAAGTAAAGAAAATAATTGAATTCAATTATATGAGGAAACAGGAGTCAATGTATGTTGTATAAAACTCAGCTTATAAAAAAAATGTACTGACATTGGTTTAGCTGTTATTCACATACAGTATGAATTGGGACCACAGACTAATGTATGTTTTAATTACTGCAGAGGGGCTAGGAAGATGGCTCAGGAAAGGACCTGCTTCACTAACATGAGGAACTGAATTTGCATTCCCAGATGGGAGAGAGGGGACAAGATTGACAGACAGATTCTCTCACACTCAGTGAGAGACCTTGTCTCAAAAGATAATGTGGCAAGTGATTGAGGAAGGCATGCACTACCATCTCTCTGAATTCATACCCCTGTGTGGGCTAATTTGTGCTCAAATTCAGCAGTGTTTAAACTCAGAATGCTGTTAAGAAAACATTAGCCTTAACTTAGAACATTAGGAGAAAATTTATAAATCAATGAAGATTTTATTTTCAGAAATATTTCTATAATAATTGATGCTATAACTATTTGGAATAAGAGAAACAGAAATGGATATAAAAAAAAAAATGAGCTAACCACCTAGAAGTAAGGTGTGTCTGTGTTTTATTTTTCGTTTAAGAATTATAAGTCAAGGAAATATATAAGATGTAAAGGGCTTGGATTTTGTTTTGTTTTTGTTGTTTTGCTTTGTTGTTGTTGTTTTGGTTTTTCGAGACAGGGTTTCTCTGTCTTGCTTTGGAGCCTGTCCCGGAACTAACTCTGTAGACCAGGATGGCCTTGAACTTACAGAATTCTCCCTGTCTTTGCCTCCTGAATGCCTGGATTTAAGGCATGAACCACCACAGTCTGGTGGGTTTTATTAAGTTAAAAAGAAAACCTCAAATTTTCTTTGAATAGCAAAACAAAACCTCAAATTTTTCTTTGAATTAATACAATATTATACTCTTAAATTTTAGAAATTACTATTTTAAGTTTTTGAAGATTAAATGTGTGTGCACTTGTGCTCGAATGCCTATGTGCGTGTATGTGCCTGTCTGTCTGACTGTCCATCTGTCCGTATATCTGTCCGTCCATGGGCATGTGAGTGAGTGCAAGTGCCTTCAGAGGCCAAGGTGGGCTTTGGCTCCACTTAAGTGGAATGTGTGTATAAGAGCACCATGTGCATACAAGAGCCCTCAGAGGTCAGAAAAGGGCATTGGATACCCCTAGAACTGAAGCTGTGGTTCTGAATCACCTTGTGTTGGGAACCTAACTCAGGTCCTCTGTAGGACCAGCAAGTGTTCTTCACTGCCGAGCCATCTCTCCAGTCCCTTGTATTTGTTTTGCTTATATTTAAGTGATAGTAGAAGTCAAAACCAGAGCCTCACCCATACTACACAAACACTACCACTGAGGCAGTGCTTAAATACAAACAGGTTTTCTATTGATATCATTCAGATTATGGTATGATTTAAAATTCTATATTCCATTCATTATGAGTTCTTCTGTAGACCAGAAGCATCTATACACCCAAGGGGGCATATGATACAAAATAATTATTTCTATTAAATCTTGAATTTTATATTGAACATATTTTGTGCAATAAATATATAGATTTTTTCTATATATTTTCTGCTGCAACTTTCCTGATATTTTTAAAATTCTTACTTCCTTTAGGAGTCACAGTGCATTAATAACAAGTGTAGTCCCTGGTGATTATGATGGGGATTCACAAATGGATGTCCTGCTCACATATTTTCCCCAAAATCATAGCAACAATGAATTAGGAGCTGTTATCTTCTGGGGACAAAATCAAACATTAAGTGAGTTTTGAATTTTTATTGTTATTGGCTGGAAAAGGTAAATTGTAAAAACATATCTGATATTTTTAATGAAAGTGTAACAGTTATTGTTCTCAAATTGAATATTCTGCTCTTGTGCTCTAGTAAAAAACTTCTTAAGTTATTTATTTTATTTTTTTGTAAACTAACCTAGTTTATTACAGAGAACAAAATCACTCTTAATCACTTCAAAAAGATATATTATTAGCTTTTATCATTATTGAAGTAACTAAAGATTTAACTTAAGGCCTAGTATGATGTCACACACCTTTACCTCAGCAGTTGGGAAGCAGAGACAGATGGACCTCTGTGACTTCCATATCTGCAAGGGCTAAATGTGAGGCTTTGTGTCAGGGTAAAAAGTACAAACTTCAGAGCTCTGGGGGAACAATCTTATGTACATTAAGGAAGGTACTGTGTCCTTTAGCTATGAGAAATGGCCAAGTACACAACAGATGCTCAAATGATGCCAGTACTGCTAATAGTCTCATCAGCAAAATGGATGGTGCACTTGGCCTCTTACTACAAATTCAGTGTGCAAACACAAAGGGGAGTGCATTAGAATTATAGATGTTGTCCTACCACACATGCCTATAAAAATCACAGTCTATCTGGTTAGCAAGTGTCATACTTAGGGGTTTATTGCTATGAGGAATCTTATAAAGAAAAACATTTAAGAGGGCACTGATTTACAGTTCAGAGATTTAGTTCATTATCGTTGTGGTGGGAAGCATGGTGCTGGAGAAGGAGCTAAGAGTCTTTATCTAGATCCACAGGCAGCAGAAGTGAATGTAACAGTAGGCCGATGTTAAGCACCTTAGATTTCAAAGCCTACCTGCACAGTGACCCACTTCCTCCAACAAGGCCACAGCTCATAATAGTGTCATTCCCTATGGGCCAAGCATTCATAGACATGAGTCTGTGGGGGCCAATCCTATTCAAACCACCACAGCAAGGCTTACATTTAGTTTAGCATCACAAATGCTAGGATATCTGGCAAACCTTCCTTTATGTTTTCCAGTCTTCCAGTATAGAAAAGTACTACAAGTATAGATTGTGTGTCAATCTGCTATATACAGTTATGAATCTTGAAATCTTATATAAAAAGCCAATTGATAATGCAGAAGTTGACTGCTTTATTCAAAGAGGGCAAATGCGTGCATGTTTTGTGTCAACATTTGTGAATGCAGATAATATTCTTAATGCATCCAGCCATCCTTTCATTTACAAGAGTGCCTTATGCAGGTGTGGCTTATAGGAAACATGTACATGGCAGAGTAGGGTAGGGTTAGACATGCTATTTTATTTGTCTATGTTATCATATTGTTGATTACCAAATTGTACAGAAAAAAAAAAAGGCAGCTAAAAGATATTCAGATGGGAACCTCAAATGAAACTGTCCTTTGAATCTTCAAATGGCTTATCATTAAATGAAGTTTTTGATGTCTCCATAGTGGTAAGTGTTGTGAAAAAAATACTTTGTAGATAAGAAAATTAATTTTAAATACCAAGCGCTTCATATTCATATATATATTGTGTGTATATACTTATCACATGTGTTATGTGTGTGTGTATATACACATATATCCTTTTTTTTTTTTATAGGTTCTAAAAACATGACCATACTCAATAGGACTTTTCAAGACCAACCACTGATTATGGAGTAAGTATGTCCTTGCTTTTGAACAATTGAAAACTTACAAACATAAAATAAAGTCTTTTATGTAGGAAGCTACTTTGCTAAGTAAAATTGACTCTAAATTTACATCTTAAAATTTATGGGAACCTATATACATGATTACATGATATTTGCTATGATGAAGTAAAGATACAAATAAAAGAGAAAATTGATTATCTTGAAGAAAGGAAGAAACATTTTTTTTTGATAACTTTGTTCCTTGTGGAACTATAAGGACATGTAGTCATGTATCATTTTTTAATTAAGAAAGCAGTTTTTGAGTTGAAATGTTCATTGACAAATATGAAGAATATAGCATTCCCTTCAGAAATGGGCAAAGATTTCCACATTAACAAGAAAATATGGTCCTTTACAATAAATTTTTCTTTCTATTATTTATTTATTCAAAATAAACAAAATGACTAAATCTAAATTTAGAACAAGATAGTATTAGTATTGAGGTAAAGATCATTCTTGGAATATAAAATATGGTCACATTCTTATTTCCAGTGATACCATTTACAGTTACTAAATCATTCCCATAATTTCAGCTTCTCAAGAGTGCTTTGTTTGATTTCTTTTATACTTGTGTTTTCATTGTTATTATAATAATCAATGGCAAGTATGAATTTTTATAGCAGCTAGGAATTCTTTTATGAATTATTTTAAGCCTAAAGTTTCCAGGAATTAACACTGTTTGCTTCACTGTTGGGAAGAGACAGAGCAAGACATTATTTATTTATTTATTTATTTATTTATTTATTTATTCATTTATTTTACCAATTTAGTCTTTTAATATTTTTGACCATTTTTTAATTCTAAAAACAATCTTTTCTCACTTTACATATCAATCCCAGTTCTCACTTCTGCCCCTTTTGCTGCTACTCCCTCCTCCCCCGACCCCCAGCCCCATCCACTCCTTAGAGAAGATTGGGCTTTGAAGTAAGACCATGGCCCTCTCCCCTATATCTAGGCTGAGCTAGGTGTCCCTCCAAAGACAATGGGTTCCAAAAAGCCAGTTTAAGCACTAGGGGTAAATCCTCCCACTGCCAGTGGCCCCACAGACTGCCCAAGCTACACTACTGTCACCCACACTCAGAGGACCTAGTTTGATCTTATGTCAGTCCAGAGTCAGTGAGCTCCTACTAGCTCAGGTCAAGATCAGGGCATTTTAATGCTGTCCTTCCCATGACCCCTTTCCACCCTTTGTACATGACCCTGCTGTATAGATGTATGATGGAGGTGTGCCAGTCAAACTAACACTCACTGACTATGAATCACTAAAGACTGTATTTTAAAACAATTAGTTCTTATACATATAGTTTTATTATTAGTTTAAAATTAGTCAAATCTACCTACAAAAAGGATGATGTTCTTTTTTATCTTTGCATAGAACATTTCATAGTGAAGAATGTAGAACTTCATTGTTTTCCAAAGATGATCAATATTTTCAATTTCTAAACATCAATGCTGAGAATGCCATTTCATATAAATGCATAATTTTTTTAAATGGCAGATGTTTGTTTAGGGTCATTTCAGAAATTGTTAGAAAATCTCCTTAACTCAAGCCATTATTGAATGATTTTTTTTCATGAAATTTAAGTAAACAATTTAAAACTTAATTTAAAAAAATCAAGCATGCTAGCAATGCAATTCAAATAGTTGCTAATTTGTTACTTATATTCTGAGGAATGACAATAGAGAAAATATCTTTTTCTCTCTGAAATTAAACCATCATATTTCCATAACAGCAGAAACTCTGTATACTCAGGGCATTGCAGTTCATACCATGAAGTAGTACTTATGTGAGCCAGGATCTTCAGACAGCAGAGCCTTGGTTGCCATTGGTTGGTGCACAGTGCTTGTTTTGTGTTTATAACCAAAGTCCCAGTGCAGTATGTAATGCAGAAGTACCTCAGATTCATCTGTGTTTGACTTTGAATTAATTTTTGGTTGTTAAATTCAAAACCATTTTACTGTCACAACCTGTCCTTTAAGAAACCAAGCCCTGCTGGGGTTGGTGGCACATGCCTTTAATCCCAGAACTAGGGAGGCAAGGCAGAGGCAGGTGGGTCTCTGTGAGTTCGAGGCCAGCTTGGTCTACAGAGCTAGTTCCAGGACAGGTTCCAAAGCAATACAGAGAAACCCTGTCTTAAAAAAAAAAGCCAAGCCCTATATAACAGAGAGGTCATCGATAAACCCAAAAGGTCGAAAAATTAACATTAATTCCTGCTGCTATGCAATGGGTCTGGTATGGCTAGCAAGAGGCTTTCATTTATGCTCCTGCTTAGAAAGTAGAGCTGTCAGAACACCTCTGTCTCTGAAGGTAGCTTAAAACACAGTTCTGTTTTTGTTTTGTTTTTTCCATTTTTTGAGATTATATTATAATTTGCATCATTTTCTCATTCCCTTTCCTTCATCTAAACCCTCAAACATATCCTTTCTTGCCCCCCTTTGAAATTTATGACCTCTTTTTTCCTTAATTGTTACATACATGTGTTTGTATACATATATATTCCTAACTATAACCTGCTTAAGCTCTATGTATGTATGTTTAGTGGGCTCAGCCTTTGATACTGGATAAACAATTGGTGAACTCGGTGTACTCACCTCTGGAGGAGACTGTCTCCCACTCTCAGCCTTCCTTATTTACTTAGAGTTCTTTGTATAAGGTTGAGGTCTCCTGGGCCTCCCCACATCCATTTTAGCATGTCTGTTATTGTCCTTTTTTTAGCTCATGTTACGGCAATCATGTTGGTGACAGTCATAGGTATAGAATCTATGACTTTTTAGAAGACACAATCTCATAGCAAAGTGTGAAAGCCTATTCCTTTGGCTTTCCCAATCTTTCTGTCCCCTCTTCTACAATGATCCTTGAGCCTTAGGTTCAAGAGTTGTGTTGTAGATGTATCAGTTGGGAATGATGGTCTCCATCTGTTGCAAAGAGAAGTTTTCTTGATGAAGGGTGGGGCTATACTTATCTCTGGGTATAAGAACAAATATTGAGAATGTAATAGGAATTGGGCTAGTGATGGGGGGGGGGATGTCCTTTCATATATATCTTTCTATTATTGGTTGATCAATAAAACACTGATTGGCCAGTAGCCAGGCAGGAAATATAGGTGGGGCTACCGGGCAAGGAGAATTCTGGGGAGAGGAGGCAGAGAGTGACTGCCAGGGAGATATACCATGTAGCTGCTGAGGGAACAAGAGGCCTGGGCATTTTTCAGTAAGATAAGACCATGTGGAAATACTTAGATTAATAAAAATGGGTTAGTTATTTAGAGAGAGCTAGCCAATAAGAAGTCTGAGCCATAGGCCAAACAGTTTATAGTTAATATAAGCCTCTGTGTGTTTACTTGGGACTAAACGCCTGTGGGATCTGGCAAGAAAGAAACTCCATCAACAGGTTAGTTTAGTATAGTGGAGGTTGGTGATCTCACTACCTTGGGTAGCTGACTAGGTTTTCAGGACCAGGTATGCTTGACAATGTAAAGAGCTGTTGTTTACCACCAAGGTATATGTGCCGCTACTTTGCTCCTTATTGTGTCATGCTATTTGTTGTAGTGGTTCATAGGACTCTAAGTGGGTATGACTGTTGGTTGCTTTCATCCTTTTTAAATTTGCATCGCAACCTCTGTTACCATGAAATTTTATCCTCAGGAAAAAGATACTCAGGTGAGTTCTGGTTCAGGGACCTCTGGGCCCTGTATTTGAAGAGCATGGTGTCTTCAGCAATAAGGACTCACCTATTACCTCTTGGGGGCAACCAAGTGAAATAGCAATGGTATGTGATATTTGGGAAGTCTCTTGGGCAGCTCTGATCAATAACTCAAAAGAGAGCTTGTATGCTTGGTGTTGTGGTTTTTCTTTTTTCTTTTTTCTTTTTTCTTTTTTTTTTTTTTTTTTTTTTTTTTTTTTTTTGTGTTTTTCTTAAATGGTCTTTGAGTTACATTTAAGTTACATATTAATATTCATTCACCAACTTAACTTGCACTATGTGTATTTTTAGGTAGTTAAGATTTGCCCTTATAGTGCAAATCTAATTCTTATAATTGCAGCAGAAGGTTTATTTGGCTGGGGACCCATTAGCTGAACTGAAAGACTTTGGTCTGGAAAGGGCAACTGTCGTTTCTGCTTCATTGGCCACAAATAGACACTGTTGAGTATGATAATATTCATTCCATACTATTGGAAGCTAAGTTAAAAGTGACATTTTAATAAAACAGCTGCCTAATTTTTAAAATATTTTCTTTCTAGCTTCAATGGTGATCTGATTCCTGATGTATTTGGTATCACAAATGAATCCAGCCAGCCACAGATACTATTAGGAGGGTGAGTAACAAGGAGTATAGCTGTATAATTAATCATATGTATTCTTGCTGCTGCAGGTCTATGTGTGAACTTTTGTTTTAATTGCTGAAGAAAAGCCAACTTAATAGAAATGCTTATTTTAAAAAAAAGTTTGTTTGTTTTTTGTTTTTGTTTTTTTTTTTTTTTAGGGGGGGTGGTCAACATGGAAGCTTTCTCAAAGAGTTTGAATTTGATCTGTAACCATTTTGTATGTTGACCTGCCTATATCTCCATGTAGATACAAGTTCATTAGATGTTACTGGAATTTAAATAAGATAAATAGCTACAGTCTGCTAGGAACATCATTGTTCTGTTGGCTCATATATGTTAGTTCATAATAAGCTTTGCTTCTTTATTTCACTTGTAAAATAAAAAAGTAAATGAATAATTGCCTAAAAATTTAAGCACCCCCTTTAGTTCTGGAAATTCTCAGTGTGAACTTTGTCACTGACCAGTACATATACAAAAGTTTCCTTATTGTTTAAACATGCAGTTCAAAGGGCTATACCTCATTTCCTCTGGATTTCAATACCGCTTTCCTCCTAACTCAACTAGGGATGGCATGGTACTTTTCATGAGGGATCTTCAGTTGGTTTTCTGAGGTTTCGTTTATTTCTGCATCTGGTAAGGCAAGTTTTTTGTATGTATAGAGAGCCTATTTGTTTTGTTTGCTTGTTTGTTTGGCCTTTAAGGAAATGCAGAGAATCGCCCTTTATTGGTATGTCTTCTAATAGTTATTTGGAGTTCCAACAAATTTCTGTGTTTTGAGATATAATTGTATGTCTCATAATTTTTATGTTCATGTTTTCAAATGTGATTTACTGATAGACATGAATAAATTGTATTTAAGTTGTCTTGTGGAGAAATGCTAAGATTTCCTGTCCCTTTTTCTAAAATTTTTTCATAAAGAATATAAATGTTTGGATACTTATCATAATGAACATTTAAAGAATTGTTGTGAATCTTGAATGAGAAACCTGTATTCCCTTCCTGAAAACTTTACAAAATATCCCAAATCAGTTGTGCTCTAGAGATAACTTAGAAGTAGATCTTCATTTGGTTCAGGCCATTTCTAAAAGGAATAGTATGAGTGGCAAGAAAATCATGCACGCGCTGTCCCTGTCCCAGTCGGTCAGGACTCCTCAGAAAGAAAGCCCTAGCTTCTCAAAGTCAGGCTTGTGACTGTGATTGTGCTGGTGATCTCTTGCTGGTTATTTCATGGCATCTCCGTCTTGGCATATGTCATTGGAATATCATCAACTGTATTTTCTTTTTATGTGACAAATACTTTCATGTGCAGCATTTCTGTTTGATTCTTTTGTAGATTCGCAGTTTTCTTGCTAAATGTTTCTCCTATGCATTTGAAACTGATTAGTGTATTACTCATATCTCCATTACTTTCTTATCTAGCCCTGAATGAATTTCTTACTTCATTTGTCTTCTGTTACTTGAGCCCTCTGTGGTTACTGCTTCTTTTGGAAAGTAGGATTCTAAAATCTTTCAACTATTTCCTTTCTTTGGGTCTAATACTAAGGGCTTAGAAGGTTATGGTAGCATCATACTGGCTTATTTCCCAAACCTTTCTTTTTTTGTTGTGTTTCATGCATTTATTAAAGTGGATTTGTCTTTTTATTAGACACTGAGGATTAATTGTTATTTTCCCACTTGTTTGTTTATATGTTTTTCTGGTGAAGTGTCTTTGGGGGTTTGTTTCCTATTGTGGAGTTAGAGTAGAAGCCAACTGTAGGAATGAAAACAATGACTTGACAGAGGTCCAATTGTAAGCATGCAGTAAAAATACTTTTTACTTCCTGTATGTGTCTAGTAAGACTCAGTCAAAAGCACTAGCTTTGTTGGGAAACGCAGTCTATACATTTTTTTTCAGTCTATACATTTTTAGAGCTAAGGGTGCTGCTAATAGTAAAAGGCAAATGGTAGAAAAGGGAGAAAGAGGGAGTAATTTATGAATGGGAGCAAAGATATATGGGGTAGAACTATAAGAAATAGTAGAGAAAATGTTATAAAGAAGGTGCATGAAAAGAGGACCAACAAGATGACCCAGTGTATGTAAATTCTTGCCACCAAGACTGAGGACATGGCTTTGATCCCTAAGACTCATACTGGTAGAGGGAGAGAACCAACAACCCCATGTTGTCCTCTGAGCTCCACAAACATGCTATGGTTTGTGCGCCCTTCAAGAATAAGTAAATATATTTAAAAATTAAAGGAGAACACTTATGAAAAAATCCATAAGATGAAAGCTTAAACAAAGTAAAAAAAAAAAAAAAAGAATATAGAACTACAAATTTTAAAAACAAATGTCAAATTAAGAAATGAAATAACTATATATTATTGGTCAGCATGTCTTCCTAGTTAGGATGGTTTCCCCAGCTCCTGTTCTGTCCTTGTGGTTGGTACTATAGAGGAGGAATATTAATATCCATGACTTAGACCAATTAGGTCTGTATTTCAGTGCTGAAAGGAGTTTGTGTGTAGCAGCCTTTCTGACTTTCATTCTAGAGGCGTTTCTCAATTCTTCCTGGTGTTCTGGGGAATCGTACTCACCTTGTGGGATTTTATGGGCTCTGGGTTACAAGCCCATCCTTGCTTTCCCCTTTGCCTCTGATGTTTTCTGCCTGCCTCCATTCTACCTACAGTTTGTGTCTGAAAACACTTGTGTCATGGAGAGATTATTTCTGATTTCACATGCTTCTTGTGTTTCATGGTGTGGCTCTTATGGGAGATGTCATTCTGTAAATATGTTTCTCTTATTGGTTAATAACTAAAACACTGTTGGCAAATAGGAAGGCAAGATAGGCGGAACTAGGAAGCATGGAGAATTCTGAGAGATATAGAGGAGATTCAAGATGTAGAAACTTGAGGGAAGAGGTCCAGATCCTCTCTCCAGGAAGATAAGGCCATGTGAAAACACTTAGATTGATAGAAATGGGTTAATAATTAAGACAGAGATAGCTGATAAGAAACTAGTAACTGGCCAACAGCTTTATATCTAATACAGTGTCTCTGTGTTATTTGGGGCTGAAATTGGAAGTGGGACCAGGCTGGCGGGAAAACTGCTCGTAACATGGCTCACCTAGGTTGTAGTGGGTACAGCCTTCCCTATATCCCTCAGACTAGGCATTCACGGGTATTGTGTAGAATCCTAGCTTCAGGTTTGCACATTACACTTCTACAACAGCCAACACTACCCCACCATCTCTTAACCCCGTCATACCCATTCTGTGACATTGTTTCTACAGGCCACTCAGTCTGTCTTCATTGAAACAGTGATCACTTTGTTTTATTTAACATTTAAAATTAAAATCTACAAAACAGCTAGAATACTAATTCAGAAAGTAAAATTCCAATGTCTCTATGGACTTTTATTAAATCAATCAGAAAAACTCCTGAGAATATCATATTAAAGGGCCGTGTCTTATTTATTTTGACAACTATAAGGTTTTCTCTAATGCTTCTTTCAATAGTATCACTTTTTTTAAAAAGTAGTATCACTTTTAAAAGTTATTCTGCCTAAAAATATGTTTCTGTGTTTCTTATAAACTACGTTCCTATGTGCAATAGATTAGACTAATAGTCTGTTGTTATATAACATATCTCATTCAAATGTCAGTCAGTCAGATTTTCTCTAAGTGATTTATTCTAAGGCCAAATTAATGAATTTTTTAAAGATTATTGTGTGTGTGTGTGTGTGTGTATGTGTGTGTGTACGTGCGCACACATATGTGCGCATGCACACACACACGTACATGTGCACGGGCAAATGTATGTAAGACAGAGAATCAGGTACCCATTACACCCAATGTTGTTTACTCCCCTAGAGTTGGAGTTACAGCTAGTTGTGAATTGTCTGACATGGATACTTGGAATTGAACTTGGGCCCTCTGTAAGAGCAATTATTTCCTCATAACCTATAATCAATCCCTCTAGTCCCAAACAATTTTTTAAATTCACACACGCAAAAATTTCTGTTGTGGTTGGAAGTATAGCTTATTTCTAAGAAGCATGGTTAGCATGCAAAAATATCTTAGCTCAGTTCTCCCCACATAAGGATGCATGTGCACACTACAGACATACCTGCTTTCTGTTGCTTCCCTTGTGAGATGACTGTAGATAAGGCAAAGCTGAGTGTAACCCTGTAGTTTATTTGGCTTCCTCCAGCAAGGGTCCACATCTCAAAGGTTCCATCACCTTGCTGAACAGTGCCACAAATGGGGGATGAAGTATTAAATATGTGAACCTACAGGAGAATTTTCTCATTCAAAGCACCACATATGTGCAGGTGTATACATGCAGGTGAAAAAAACATCACATATGTGCCAGTGTATAACTACAGGTGAAAAAAGCACCAGCAAAAGAAATTCTGTACTATTTAGAGTTTGATTAGCAGCCCATTCTTATTTATCAGGAATCAAACATAACTTTTGCACCTTCGCTGTTACACATTATGGATATGCCACTCCTGAGTGTGTTTTACTTAAATTTGGGTAGCAGCATAGTTTTATAGAAAATGTGCAATGATTTTTACATAGAGTGCCAATTGTTTAAGATTGTGCTAGGAATCCAAGGGCTATAACCTGGCCTACCACTTGCTTAGAAATAGGTGCCTGCCCTTAGTAAAGAGACAGAATCACTTTGGCTGCAGTTACAGTGAGTGTGGTCACTTTACGTAGGCAGTGAGTCCTATGTTGTTGTCCAGTGATGGTTATCTGACAGGGTGAAGATAAAGCTAATAATATGGAGGGCACAATTGTATTATATCAAAAGGTTAAATGGGAAGCTTCAATATGTGCCGCAAATTCACTTTATACTGACTTGAAACCATATAATAATGGATCACATTGCTTAGAAATAACACCTAGCTGTGAAGTGTTAGAGCATCTTCCACGGTTACATGAACTTATCATTAATAGGCATTTTCTATAAAAGGATACTTGAAACTGATGTTGCGTAAACTTTCAGAATAACTTTAGTACTGAAATGAAAATATTTGTGTCTGTATTGCTAGTCAAGGGTAAAAATAAAGTTTTATGTTCAGGATTTTCTGTATCATAGACTGTATTCATACACATTTTTCAGTCAAACGCAAGTTTTATACTTCATAATATTAATGGAGCTACGTAATAAATATATACTTTACCATGTTCTGTTTACTTAACAGTATAGTATTAAAGGCATGAACAACAACCATATGTGTATAAAACTTTAAGAGTATTATAAAATTTTTAATGTATGCATAATACTTGTACATATTAATGGTGGCAATGTTATATTTTAGTGTCTTTATATAATATGTAATAGTTACATGAAAATATTTATTACATCCATTACCTCAAACATTTTAAATTATTTTTACTATTTTTTTGAAATTATAATTACATCATTTCCCCTCCCCTCTTTCACCAAAATCCTCTGCTTTCTTTTATTCATTCATTAGGATTATATGCATATATGCATATGTGAATATGGTTATTCCTAAATGCAAAATATAACTTGCTCAATTGATAAAATGTTACTTATATGTATATGTTTCCAGGACTGATGGTTTGATACTAGGTAAATAATTGATTTACTTCTTCCCTGAAGGATGTTATTTCTCCCACTCTCAGCCTTCCTTAGTTACCTATAGTTTTTTGTATAAAGTTGAGGTCTCTGGGCTTTCCCAAATCCATTTTAGCATGTCTGTTGCTGTCCTTTTTCAGCTCATGTTATGGCAGTCATGTTGGTGAGACTTCATATAATGTTTTTAGGAGACACAATCTCACAGCAAACTGTGAGACCCTGTTCCTCTGGCCTTCCCAATCTTTCTGTCCCCTCTTCTCCAGTGATCCTTGAGCCTTAGGTTCTGGGGTTGTGTTATAGATGTGTCAGTTGAGACTGGGCTCCACAACTTTGCATTTTATTTGGTTGTTATTCTCTTTAATGGTTTCTATCTGTTGCAAAGGGAAGTGGCTATTGTAAAGGGTGATGTTTCTTTGATTTCCTTCTCAGCCCAGTTGTCATCTGTATATAGGAGTGCTACTGATTTTTTTTTTTTTTTTTTGAGTTAATCTTGTATCCTGCTACATTAATGAAGGTGTTTATCAGTTGCAGGAGTTCTCTGGTACAATTTTTGGGGTCACTTATATAAATTAGCGTATCATCAGCAAATAGCCAGAGTTTGACTTCTTGTTTTCCAATTTGTATCCCCTTGATCCCCTTTTGGTGTCTTATTACTATAGCTAGAACTTCAAGTACTATATTGAATAGATATGGAAAGGGTGGACAGTCTTGACTTGTTCCTGATTTCAGTGGGATTGCTTTGAGTTTCTCTCCATATAGTTTGATGTTGGCTGTTCGGTTACTGTATATTGCCTTTATTGTGATTAGGTATATTCCTTGTATCACTATTCTCTCCAAGATTTTTATCATGAAGGGCTGTTGAATTTTGTGAAAGGCTATTTCAGCATCTAGTGTATTTTTTCTTTTAGTTTGTTTATATGGTGGATTACATTGATGAATTTTCATATGTTAAACCATCCCTCCATCTCTGAGTTAAATAGAGGGATACCCCATGGAAAGTCTGTCATATCATTTGGAGCAGGGCCTAGGCCCTTCCCCATGTTTCTAGGCTGAAAGAGTACCCCTCTATGTGGAATGGGCTCTCAAAGTCCATTCAAATACTAGGGATAAATACTGATCAGCCTGTGTCATTTTATAGGTGAATTAGATCATTTATATTAATGACCTCAACTTTTTAATTGCAATGATTATAAGATTTGTTACTTTTTCTTTCTCCATTTTTGTTACATGTTTGATTTGGTTATTGAACTCTGCTTGGTTAAAATTTGTTTGGTTTTTGTTTGTTTAGGGTGTGTATGTGTGTGTGTGTCGTAATGCTTGCCTTGTTCATTCTTTGTTTTGTTTAGCTGTATCAAATGTCTGTGAGTCTTGTTTATATTCTTAAAGAACCAGGTCTTAGATTTGCTGATTCTTTTTATTATTTTGTTGTTGTTTCTATTTCATTAATTTCTGCTCTGATTTTTATTATAATTTGGTTTGGCTTTGGTTTTTGTTTTGTTTCATTATGTCATTTTTTGTGCTCTTTCTGATTTTTTTTAAATCTAGGTACTTAAAAATATAAATTTCTCTCATACAACTGCTTTCAGTGTTTTCATTGTGTGTGTTTTCATTTTTATTTAGCTCAAGAATTTTTTTATTTATTTCTTGATTTCTTCTTTGACTTACTCATCAGTCAGTAATGAGTTGTTTAATCCACATGAATTTGTATATTTGCTAGAGATTTGTTTGCTGTCAATTTTATTCAATTTTATCACATAGTAGTCAGATAGGATACAGTAAGTTACTTTGGTATTTCTAAGTAAAGATTTGTGTTGTGTTTTGGATTGTGATCTATTTTATTGACACTTTAATGTGCTTCTCAGCCAAATGTACATTCTTTGGTGTTTGGGTAGGATACTTGTAGGATACTCTGATGTTGCTATCTGTTAAGTTCATTTGATGTATGGAGTTATTTAAATTCTGATGTTTTTCTGCTTTCTTTTTCATATTAACTGTCTATTGGAGAAACTGGAGTACTGAAATCAGCTATATTGGATTGATGTTAATCGATGTCTTTAATTCCATCAGTACATTTTATGATATTGCTTGCACTGAAGTTTGGTACATATATGCTTAGAATAGGAATGTCTTCTTGGTTAACTGTTCCTTTGATTAGAATAAATTTTATCCCTTTTCTCTTCCCATTAGTTTATTTTGAAGTATTTTATTAGATATTATGATAATGACATCATCTTGCTTCCTGGTCTTATTTAATTGAAGTACTTTTTTGTCCATCCTTTTATTCTAAGACAGTGCCTATCTTTAAAGCTATGATGTGTTTCTTGTAGATAGCAGATAAATGGATTTTTCCCCCTTAATCCATTCAGCTAGCCTGTTTCTTTTCATTGAAGAAGTGAGGGCATTAATATTTAAAGTTATTGAAATGTGCATGCTGATTGGAGCCATTGTGTTGTTGATTTGGAGTGTTGTTTGTTATCTCCCTGTTAATTTGTGTTTTTGTAATTAAGACTTTGTATTCCTTTCCACAGTTTGTTGGTTGTCCACTTTCTCTCTTCAACTTTCTATATTTTCTTTAGGTTTTTTTGTTTGTTTGTTTGTTTTGTTGTTGTTGTTGAATATAAATTTGAGGTCTGTTTATATTGTAGAAATTTTTCTTTTTCAAACTATGGTTGATAGTTTTGCTGGGTACTTTATTTTAGGCTGAGTGTCAGTCTTTTCAGACTTGAAATGCTTGCTCCAGCCTCTTCTGGCTTTCAGAGTTTCTATTGATAAATTAGCTGCTATTCTTATGGGTTGTCCTTTGTATCTGACTTGTGTTTTTCCTCTTGAAACTTTGAATATTCATTCTTTGTTCTGTATGCTTACTGTTTTTACTTTGATATGCTGTGGGTATTTTCTTATATGGTCTTGTCTATTTGGTGCTCTGTATGCTTCTTGTATATGTATGGTTGTGTCTTTTCTTTGTTTGCAGAAGTTTTCTTCTATGACCTTGTGGACGATCTGGTCTATGCCTTTGACCTGGGATTGATTCATTTCACTCATATGTGCCTATAATTCAAAGGTTTCATCTTCTCATAGTGCCCCATATTTTCTGTGTCACTTCCCTGTGTTTTTAACAAAATGATTCATATGCCTTGCTTATTTTTGCCTAAATCTTCTATTTTATCTTCAATTCCTAATATTCTATCTTTGGCTTGTTTCAGTCTACTTGTAAGGCTCTTATTTGAGTTTCTAGTTTAGTCATTGAGATTTTTCAATCCCATCTTCATTTCAGCTTGTATCCCCTTTAGTCTTTCTCTTAATTAAATTCTATTTTCAAATCCTGGACTGTGTTCATCATTTCATCGTCAGCCTTACATTTGTTTGTATTTTCTTGGGCATCACTTGGGCATTTACTTTCCTTAGGTTTTCTTTTTAATTTCAATGAGCTCTCTCTTTGAGTCTTCTTTATTCCTTAAATTATTTGATGAAGTTTATAATTGTTCTTATAATGTTTGTGTCCTAGAGTTCAGCTAAGCAATTCTCATTGACAGACATTTCTTCAGGATTGGTCATACTGGTTTGATCTTCCTTGTTTTCAGTTTTGTTGGTTTGTTTGTTTTGGATTTTCGTGTGTGTGTGTGTGTGTGTGTGTGTGTGTGTGTGTGTGTGTGTGTGTGTACTTACAAAATCTAAGCATATTAGTTCTGTATGTGATACAGACAGAGCAAGAGGCTGGAGCAGAAAAGAGGGTGCCCATGGGAGATCAGTGGACCTGAGGCAGGCAGGGCCAATTCTGGAAGAAGCCTCATAATTGGTGCAGGAATGGATGGCCAGACTAGGCTGAGGCAATGAGTATGGTAACTGGGCTAGACGCATGTGGGAAAGGGTCAGGCAGACTACTGGGATACACTGTGGAAAATGATGTTCAGGACCTGCCTGAATGGAGAGGTTGGGCGTGAGGTTAATGGGCCTGTGTCTCAGCCCTGGCAGAACAGATCCTGGCAGACTCCTAGAAGTTAGCTGCACAACAGGCATGGGTTCCACACTAGGCTGGGGCACTGGATATAGGATTTTGGAGATTGGACAGGGTCAGACTGACTTTGCTGTATCCTAGAGAAAGTTATACAGGATCTGTCTGGTAGAGAAGTTGGATATAGTGTAGAAGGGCCTTGTATTGTAGGTCATGCAAAAGTCCTGGAGATTGGTGCTGATCAGGGACAGGTAGCCAGACTAAGAGAGAACACTGAATGTGGGACTGTGGCTAGGTATGGTGGGTATAAGGAGGGTCAGGCCAACTCACTGTGCTAGTCCCTGGAAAAGGGAGTGTAGAATCTGGCGGGGTGTAGAGGTTGGATGTGGTGTGGGAGGGATCTGTGTGCCTGGGGCAGGCAAGGATGGGTCCTAATGGAAGCTATTTTTTTTAATATATTGCATTTTATTTATGCATTTTGTGTGTGTGTCCACACATGTGTGCTAACACATGTTACACTTGCTGTAATGTACATATAGGGTTAGAGGAAAACTGGTAGGAGTCCATTCTTTCATTTCATCTTAAGTTCTGTTATCAGTCCAAAAACAGTTAAGTCTTTAATTTTCCATTTAACTTTTGATGTCTTTCATATTATAACCCATGACTGGCTTATTAAATCATCCTTCATTTTTACTACTGATTTTATATGGTGATGTACAAATTATTACAAATATTTCTTAGTGAAATAATATATTTATTGTAGTGAGATGTTCACTTTGTCTGCATCTGTGGCACTGACCATGTCCATTGGGGTGGGGGACAGGGGCAGACATGATCTGGGGGAATTAGGCCTGGGGAAGGAGCCCCGGAGCACTCTCTTGCTTGCTGGACTGGGACAGGGAGCATCTGGAGGCATCCTTGGGACCAGGAACCTGCTGTTATTCATTGTTCATCTGTCTCTGTTGTAAGTTATTTCTCCCTGAATAAACAGCTATTCAGCCTACCTAATTTTCCCAATCCTTATTAAACCACAATATATTTGCCACTTCAATCTGTTGTGTGAAAGAATATAAAAACTGTGAGATTTATAACATAAATCAAATCAAATGAACCCCCCCATGGCATCTTTAACTCTATAATCAACTTTAGTGTACATAATTTTCTTTTAAAACTGGCTGTGAAATGATTCATAGTTTTGTAGGATTTTATTGATAGTTTTACCCCTTCTCTTTCTGTGTATATGTCATTAATATTTGATAACATTGTTTAAAAGAATCTGTAAGAATTGGATAAAGCAGATTTTTATCAACATTTCCATTAAAATGTGACATCATTTCTCCATTCCTAAAAAGATATTGCTACTGGAAATAAATCATTTCTCCAAAATCTTGTCTTTATAAAATTAATCCATACAAATAATTAAAAGTTTTAATAATTACTAATTTTGTTCTCCATTTCAAGGATTATGCTGTAATCATATAAACAGCGATCATCTTGTCTCCTGTAGTCCTACCAGACAATTTGGAGGGATCAATTGGATCAACTAAGAGTCTCTGAGATTTTTCACACTGCTTTGTTCTAGGTTCTGTGTGAATCTGAGTGCATAGTTTAAGGTGCTCTGAAATTCTCCACCTCACTTTCCCTCATGTCCCAACTTTAGTACTGTATTTGTAGCAGTCATTCAGAAGATTATCATCATCTTTTCAGAAAAACATAGATTTTTGCGTTTCGCACAGTGAAATTTAATAGTAACTTTTCACCATGAAATTTGTAACTGATTACCGTGATAAGTGTTGTGGACTAGGCATGGTTGCTAATATGCCATTAATATTAGCTAGTGCTAGTGCTGATGAGTTGCCAAGAGCCTGGGCTTTGTAGTGAGTTCCCAGCTAGCCTGGACAGCAGAGTGCGACTGTCCCAAAGCAGAGTAGGAGCCTGTCCTATGACTCCCCGGGTAAGAGCACTTGCCACCAACTCTAAAAAAATTTTTCATTGCTGGGTATGGTGGTTCACAACGGCAACCCCAGTACTTAGAGACAGATGCAATATGATCACAGAAATCTTCAGACCAGCATGATCTACAAAGTGAATCACTGTCTAAAAAAACCAACCAACAAACAAAAAACAACAAAAAAAAAAAAAAAAAAAAAAAAAAAAGAAGGGAACTATGAAAGGAAAGATAAAAAGTTTTACCTGTGGGTTTGAAAGTATAAAGGAGCCTTCTGATCGGTTCTGAAAGTCTTTGTCATCGTCCTTTGGGATGAAAGGCCACATGTACCTACTGTAAAGATGGAGTAGCTGAGAGGGTTCTTATTTACTGTTTGGCAAATATTAAGAAATTATTTTTTTAATTTTTAAACAACTTTATACAATATATACATCCCTTTTATTAATGTTATAATGAGTTTTATGTTAAATGAAATTAGAAAATTATGTTATTTCTGATTTTTATACTCATTTAATTATTGTACTCTGAAAGCAAGACAGTAGGTTTCAGTGGACATACATTTTCTGAAGGACCACTATATATTTTATTATACTTGTTAAATAAATTGTTACATTGTATTGCAAAAAACAAGAAAAGAAAAGAAGGAAAGAAAGAAAGGAAGAAAGAAAAAAACATATTTGAAGCTCTCTGGACATACTTTTTTTGTGTTCAACCCTATCTCCTATTATCTACTTTGACCTGAATTTCTTAAATAGTTAGCATTTGGTGATGAGGTGATCTTTGATAAGTGGGTAGATTAGAAATCATTTCAAATAACTGTTACCATAGGCAACAAAAAGCTACCTTTGCATTAATTACATGTAAATTCATCCTTTGATAAGTGCTATTTTTTGAGATAAAAGGTGATAATGCCCACAAATTAGAACAGTTTAATATAATTACGTTTTCTGTGGGGGAAGTTAATTGAAATCTACAAAGATCAAGAAGTGTTAGTGAGTAAACTTAATATTGGCTTGGAACTATCCATTTTATTTTCATCTCTACCCTTCCTTCCACTTTAATCAGCCGTGTGTGACATTAAACGTCAAGAGCAGCTGAACACTTACATGAGATTACAGTTTGTATCTGTTCACTTGCCAGTAAAATATACTACCTGCTTCTTATTTCTGAAAGGCTATGATGTGCACATAGAGAAATTTCAAAGATGATAGAAGTAAATTTTATTTTTTATGCTATTTTATGTAAATTAGAAACAAGCTTGTTTTAGATGTCAATCCCAGTTCCCTCACCCTTCCCTCCTTCCCTGTCCCTCCAACCCCCATCCCATCCCCTTTCTGTTCCTCAGAGAGGGTGAGTCCATGGGAATCTTCAAAGTCTGTCATATCATTTGGGACAGGGCCTAGGCCATCCCCCATGTGTCTAGGCTGAGAAAGTATCCTTCTATGTGGAATGAGCTCCCAAAGTCCTTTCATATACTAGGGATAAATACCGATCTACTACCAGAGGCCCCATAGACTGCCCAGTCTTCCTAACTAAACCCATATTCAGGGAATCTAGGTCAGTCCTATGCTGGCTTCCCAGCTATCAGACTGGGGTCCATAAGCTCCCCCATGTTCGTTAAGCTGGTTCTGTGGGACCCCTTTGCTCATCACTTAAGAGAAGTAAACTTATTTATCAACTATAGATTTTAAGTAATTTAGCTATTATTGGACCATCCTAAATGCACTGTCAAAATAAACAGCAGTTCTTCCTTGTCTTCCCTCCTTCATCAGTTCTTAGCATGGTAAATGGACATTTCATGTAAAGTAAACTCTAAGAGTTAATTAGCTACTGTCTTTTAAGTGATACCCACATAAAAACAGCAGAGTATAGACAAGGAAAACACTTAAAGCACTGTGAAAACATTGAATGTTGACATGAAGCATTAAAGAAAGCTAGAGTATAATTGGTGCTTTCTGGAGTTTCACATTCAGATATCAGGAGAGACTCAGAGGGAAGCAGAGGAAGTGATTGGTTTGTCAGGATTGGGACTCTGGCTGCCCGAAACAGCAGCTCCATCTAACAAGAGTCACTGGCCACCCAACTTCCTTATATTCCACAAGAAGGTAGACATCCAGATCTTTGTGTGGAATCTGATATGTTGGGGGGGGGGTGTGACGTAGTTTTATTATTTATTACAGCAGTGAAAACACAGCACATTTTAGGAGCTATGGATCAAACACACATCTGTGCTGAATTTCAGTCAAAGTCTGTCACTCTGTGACCTTTTCTTACTGTAAATAATAAAGTTAAATGTTCAGTTAGTTAAGTAAGCCCCAGGACAAAATGTCACAAGTTAAATTGTTGAAATATTTAAGCTATAACTTACTTCAAATAAACTAGAAGCCTGTAACTACTCAAAGCACAGTTACATGATCAACTTATTGAAGTCAGTGCCATGACATCTGCTTTTAATTCAACCAAAGCTAGTCTGTATGCTGTTTGACTTAGATTTTACTCTGTAGTGTAACTTAAAAGAAAGTGTGTGTGCTAAAATGAATGTGAACAAAAGTTATAAAGAAGAAGCTGCTGTTTCTTGCTTTAGGGATAGAAATTTTTTATTTGACAAGTACTCATTCTTTTTTTGTTTGTTTTGTTGTTTTTGCTTTTCGAGTCAGGGTTTCTCTGTAGCTTTAGAGGCTGTCCTGGAACTAGCTCTTATAGACGAGGTTGATCTTGAACTCACAGAGATCCACCTGCCTCCAACTCCTGAATGCTGAGATTAAAGGCATGTGCCACCAGTGCCTGGATAACAAGTACTCATTCTTTTCCCACATTCAACCTTCTAAGAATAAATTAGTTTGTTGTATCTTTTTGCTTTCGAAAAATATCAAAATCAGCCCCAAATAGAACCTTAGTGCCTGGTGGACTCACCAGTAACTACATATCTCACGACAGTGACTCCCTCTCTCTCAGAATCCATCAACAGCCAGTAGTCCAGCAGGGAAGTGGGTTCCAAGAGCCCCTCCCCCCATCTATGACTGGCCATGGGCAAGTTAAGTTTTGTGTGGACAGCATTATTTTTAGCACCTTGAGCATTCATTGCAAAGAGAAGCTTCCCTAATTAATACTGAAAGCAGTTTACAATCTCCACAGCACATGTCAGAGGCTCAGGCCAGCTCCACTCCACAACTGCTGCTATTCTTGGCAGTCATACCAAGGTCCTGGCAACTCCAAAATGCTGAGGTCTTCAATGTAGCTAGGATGTACCATCACCAACACCTCTCCTAGGCTCTCTTCTGGGACTCTACTGCCGTATGGTCCTAATCCTCAACCTCTCTCCATGACTCCTTCAATCCCTGCACTTCTACATCAATTATGACTGTATATTCTCCACCCCTGGCCTCTCCTAGTCTTTCACAGTACAAGCCTCTGCTGCTGTACTTGACCCCTGCATGCCTTCAAAACCAGTACCACCTGGGAAACTCTTAACATATTACTAAGCTTGACAGCCAGCATAAGATATAGTCTTAGCCCTTTCTGGATCATAGCTTCTTTGTGTAACCCTGAAGAAACCTCCCAGATTTTGCCTCAATGATGTTGCTATCTTCTTAGTCACAGCTAATTCTTTAGCCCCCACCTACCAGTATCAATTATCCCAGAAAAGCAAAGGATTCACTTTAGTGGGTTCTTAATTCAAACTACTACATGAATCACCATGATACTATCACAGTATTGCTAGGATTTTGAAACTTTACAGACTGGGCCTCCATCATCTGTACCTCTCTCAAAATTATATCTAAGTTCCCACAACAACTTGTTAAGCTCCAAACACTCAGTGACTTTTCTGGCTTAGAGCTCTTCTATAATCATTCCCAAACATGGTCAGGTCTGTCATAGCAATACCCCACTTCTAGTAATAATTTCCTGTCTTAGTTACTTTTCTATTGCTGTGGTAAATGCCATAACCAAAAGCAACTGGAGGAGGAAAGGGTCTAATTCATCTTACAGCATGTAATCCATCGTTCAGGGAAGTCAGGGCAGGAACTGAAGCAGAAGCCATGAAGGAACATGCTCAGCCTGCTTTCTTATAGCCCCTAGGGCACCAGTTTTTATCATCTCGTGTAATTCTAGCATGTGTGAAGTTGACATAAAAACTCACCAGCACATAGTCCTTTGATGCATCAAGGATTTTTCTTTCATTTCTAATGGTACAGTTTGTTTGTTTGCTATTAAATATTTATTAACTATATGTCTGTGAACCATATGCATGCCTAGTACTTGATGAAGCCAGAAGAGGGTATTGAATTCCCTGGAACTGTAGTTAGGTATGGTTGTGGAACTGCCAGGTGGGTGCTGGAAATCAAACTCCAGTCCTCTGCAAGAATAATTGTTCTTAACTACTAAGTCATCTCTCCAGCCCTCATCTGTTTGCTTGTGTCCTGTGGTGATGGAGGGGGAGACAAGATTTATGAACAGCTTGCCAAGGGCATGAAGTCACATATCTTTAATCCCTGCACTAGAGAGGCAGGGACAGGTAGATCTCCATGAGATCTAGGTTCCTTGAATACATTGATGATCTCAGGGGAAAAATTTTTTTTCCAAAGACATCAGTTTTTTCTTTGCATTTACTTCTAAGAATTTTATATTTTTAGCTTTTGGGTATATTTTGACTTAATATTTGTGAAATAGGCTTCAAATGTGTTCTCTTATGCTCTAAATAATCATCATTCTTTAAACCATTTTTGTGAAATAAAATTATTTGCTTTCTTATTTTACAAAAGAATCAAAGGCTAAAACTATAAATCTTTTAAACGAAAACATGTAAATCTTTATGACCTTATATAGTACCAAAAGAATAAGTAACAAAAAGAAAAACAAATGGAATGGGATTCATCAGAACTAAAAACTGGTTTTCTGAGATCATCATCAATAAACTGAAAGATAGCCCTGAGACAAAAACAGTGATGTCTAATATCTAACATCCAAAGAACTCTTATGAATCAATTTAAATGTCAGTAGAGGATGTGAACAGTTATTTCCCCAGTGAAGAACTATAAGTGGCTGAGAAACATATGTGAACAGGCTTGAGCTCATTAGCCATGAATAAAACACAAAGTAACGCTTCTGGTGTAGAGAGCAATTTTTCAGACATATGGCAGTATTGAAACACTCCTTCCATGCTGGTGGAAATACAAGATGATAAAGCCACCTTAGAAAATAGTTTGCATAGTTCCTCAACAAGTAAACCTTATTACCCAGTAATTCACTCCAGTTGAAAATAGTCATCCCTAAAAAACTTGTAAATGAATGTTCTTAGCAAAAGTAGAAGCAATCCGCTATCCCATCAACAGATGACTGAGTAAACAAAATGTGTATCCATACAATAGAATATTAAATCTACCATAAAAATGAATGCAGGGTTAACCAGGCAGTTTAATCAGGCAGTCGTACCACACGCTTTTAGTCCCAGCACTCAGGAGCAGAGGCAGGTGAATCTCCCAGTTCTAAGCCATCTTGGTCTTCAGAGTAAGTTCCAGGAAGGCCAAGGGTACACAGAGAAACCCTGTTTGAGAGAGGGGTGGGGGAGGAAAGAGATATGAGAGAGTTTATCTTTTGTTTTTGTTTTGGGTTTTTTGGGTTTTTTTTTTTTTTTATTTTTTTTTGAGACAGGGTCCAACTGAATAACCCTCACTTTCCTGATACTATGTAAACAAACAGGCTGGCCTTGAACTCACAGAAATGTGCCTGTCTCTGCCTCTCAGATGCCAGCACAGCCACATTAAGAATGTAGTTGTGATATGTGGTGTAAATGAACTTGAAAATGTACTGAGAGAGTGCATAGAAAGTGCCATGGGTTGTGTGTGCATTTAGATGAAGTGTCCTGGGCTAGAAAATGTTATGGTGCCAAATTAACGGTTGCCAAAGGAAGGAAATGGGGAGTGACTAGTGCATCAAAAATTTCTTTTCAAATGAAAATGTTTTGGACTTTGAGTGAAGCAATGATTCTATACTGTGAAGACACTAAAACCTATTGGATTATATATATATATTAAAAATGTGTGGTTTATAGTATGTGAATTATGTAATAATAAAAAGCTCTAAATGATCATGTACCAATATTTTTATACTTTAGTACAATACTTGATCTTGCCCTAAGAAAATTATTGTCTTATATTTTAGAAATTTATCTTGGCATCCCGCCTTGAGCACTAAAAGTAAAATGAGGAACCCACATTCTCATGCATTTATTGATCTGACTGAAGATTTTACAGCAGGTGAGTTACACACAAAAATGAAATGTTTGTTTTGATGTGCCTAAGAATGGTGGGATTTTTATCCCCTTGGAAATCATTTTTTTAACTCCATTATGCTATAAATCAAGCCTTTAAACAGTTACAATGTAAAATAAGTAGCAAAAGGTTAATATACTGGAAATGTGAGGGAATGTTTTGTCTGATAAATACAACCTTATTTTGTACAGCTTTTGTTGCATGTTAAGTACATTGTAATTTGAATTATCCACTGTTTAGGAATTTTTGATAATTTGGACATCTGTTGTACGATATATCCTTCCCTTTACATTTAAACTTTTTACTAATAAATAACATAAAATGGTGATTGAAAAGTCCTTTAGCTTGTAAGCTTGTATACTGAAGGGGGGACTTAAGAACTGATGTTGACTGTGGAACTCTTGCTGGCTGGTGCTTTACCACTGGGATACTTCCTCAGGCCTGAAAATTCTTTATTGTGGGAAATTTTAAACATAGAATACTGTAATATGCACATATTTACCCATTACCTAGCTTTAAGAATTATAAAATATATATATATATATACACATATATATGTGGCTAATTTTTTATCTGTATACTACCTACATGTGCCTTCACCCCTGAAAACTTTAAAGATAAAAATCACAAATTATCATTTCATTTGTTAATACTTCAATATGTATTTCTACATGAAAAAAAATATGAGTTTTTAAAGGCTTGTTTTTATTTAGTATGTATAATAGTTTTGCCTACATGTCTGTCATGAACCACATGCATGCTAGTACCCAAAGAGGCTAAAAGAGAGCCTGGATCCTGGTGTTCAAATGAAAATGTTTTATAATAATAATTTAATAGTAAGTATGTAGTCATAATTCACAATATCTCTATACACTCCTAATTTATTTTTATTTTTTATCCACTATGGTGCTAAACAGAATACTAGGCAAAGAAATGCTACCAGTTTACAGACATATCTCTGTAGAAATATCTCTTTTGGGGGGCCTGCCACCCAGCTCCCAAATGAATCACACATGGAGGCTTATTCTTAGCTATGACTGTCTGGCCTTAGCTTGGCTTGTTTTTAGCCAGATTTACTTACCTTAAATTAACCCATCTACCTTTTTCCCCTTGGGCTTTTATCTTTCTCCTCTGTAAATCTTACTTTCCTCCATACTCTGTGACTGGCTAGTGGCTGCCTCTGATGTCCTCCTCTCCTTGTTCTCTTGCTGCTCCTGTTCATTTTCCCTTCTATTTATTCTCTGCCTGCCAGCCCCACCTGCTCCTGCCTGTCATGGTTCCAGGAAGTGTGATGGTCATTGTCAAAGCCGTTGTTTTAGTTGGAGTGGCACGATGGCTTTCACCCCTCTCACCCAGTATTAGCTGGAATTGTCTGTTAGTAAAAAGAACTGCTGCCATCATCTCTTTAGTTGCCTGAAGTATAACTGAGACAGGCAAAATAAATGATTAAAAGTGTTTATTCTTTGGGCAATCAAAGACTCATAATCCAAATTTTCAATAACATTGTAAATCAAGAAACTAAACGCAAATTATTAAATCAGGCCTGGTGACTGCTAACAGTAAATGTCTAATTTTAAAAAATATCATGTAGTCAAGTATGCTAATGTTTGCTTATAACCCTAGCACGCAGAGCCAAGGCAGGAAGAGCACAAGTTCCAGGCCAGCCTGGGCTACACAAACTATCTCAAAAACTAAAAAGAGTGTTCCTTGGCTGGCAGAAAAGCACCTAATTAAAGGCACCTGCAGCCAAGTCTAATGACCTGAGTTCAATCCCTGAGACCCACGTGGGAGAGGAAGAGAACTGACTCCTAGAAATTCCCCTCTGACCTACCATGTTTGCCATGGCACATGCAACACACACACTAATAGGAACAATATTGTTTACCAAAAAAAAAAAAAAAAAAAAAAAGTATTCTATGATGAAACACTTGAATTTTATTTGAGGCAGGAAATAAGATTTCATAACTATATGTTAGTTGTTTGTTGACTATGAATCCTAATAGTCCATGTTACTGTTAACATGTAATTTGCAATGTTGAGGGAAGTGGAGTACCAAGTAAGTATGCTCTGCATCTTACCCTTTTAAAATAAAGGAAGAGATTCCCGTTCTGGTAAAATTTTTTGTATGGCCAACGTGCTTGGTTCTTGCATGTGCATGTGGCTCAAAATCAAGGCATTGATGAAACAGCAGTTTTCTAGTGTAGCTTGTCTGGTCTGCTAAATTATAGAAAGCCTCCAGGAAAGGTTCTGAGTGTATTGCAATAAAAGTCAGTCTTAACTCAGGTTAAAAATGGAAATCCTTTAGTTACTGGTTCACTTGCTGTCACTTTTCTCGCAGTCCTTCTCCATTCTCAAAATTCTTTTGTGAGGAAAGGCTTATCTAGCAAAGTAGTATTAGATTTCCTTAAATAATAATGATTTTGCTTTGAGATGAGTTCTTAAAAATTGTTGAATTTTTATACAAGCAGCAAAATATGTCATGTAAATTTCATAATGAAAGAATTCATAGGAATTTGATTTTTTAGTTAAATAATCTATCTGTTGATGGGTGTCTTGGTGTTTCTATTGCTATGTGTGAAGAGACACCGTGAACATACAACTCTTATAAAGGAAAACATTTAATTGAGGCTGACTTACAGTTCGGAGGTTTAGTCCATTATCATAGCAGGAAGCAAAACAGAGTACAGGCAGACTGGTGCTGGAGAGAGAGGTTGAGAGCTCTATATCTGGATCTGTAGGCCAGGAAGTGAAGGCCACACTGGGCCTCTCTTACACATCATCTGAGACCTCAAAGCCCACCCCTACAACACGCCACTTCCAACAAAGCCACACCTAAAAGTGCCACTTCCTATGGGCCTATGGTGGCCATTTTTATTGGGAATGGCTCAGTGGCATATGGCTTTCCAAATGTGACAGAGTGCTGAGTTCAGTCCTCAGTGCTGGGGCCAGGGGTGAAAATACTGTTTAAAAAAAGAAAGTTTGTCCTGGGTAGCCTTTATATCAACTTAAAACAAGGTAGGGTCATCCAAGAGAAGGTAGCCTCAACTGAGAAAATGCTTCCATAAAATGGGCTGTAGGCAAGCCTGTAAGGCATTTTCTTCATTAGTATTTGGGGATGGCCCAGCACGTGGTGGGTGGTGACATCCTGGGCTGGTGGTCCCAGTGCTTATAAGAAAGCAGGTTGAGCAAGCCATGGGGAACAAGTCAGTAAGTAGCACTCCTCCATGCCCTCTGCATCAGCTCCTGCTTCCATAGTCCTGTCACGTGGTACTGCCCTCACTGCCCTGAGTGATGGTCTGTTACCTGGAAGTATAAGCAAAATAAAGCCTTTCCTCCCCAAGTTGCTTTAAGTCCTGGTGTTTTAATCTAGCAATAGAAACCCTAACTAAGGCAATGTTTGTTAATGAGTTGTCTTTTGGAAATTAAAATGAACGAGAACCTGAACAAGGAGGAGCTAATGGGCCACCTGACTGATAGCTGGGAAACCAGCATGGGACTGACTCAGGGCCCCCCCCCCCCGAGTCAGCTAGAAGGACCGAGCAGTCTAAGGGACCTCTGACAGTGGAAACAGGATGTAGTCCTTGTGCACAAAAGGACCTTGAAGACACATCCCCATGGAGGGATACTGCCTTAACGTAGAGACAGGAGAGAAGTCCTAGTCCCTACTTCAAATGATTTGACAGATTTACATGACCCCACCTCGATGGCATTGCCCTACATGTGGAATCAGAGTGGAGGGATGGAAGGGAAGGGTGGTCAGGGTGCATGTGATGGGGCAGAGAGGGTAAGAGGAAGAGAGGGAGGGAGGGAAGGGGAACTGGGATCGACATGTAAAATAAGAAAAAAATTAATTAAAATGAATGAGAAAGTATTAAAATCATAATTATTAGTGATGTATAAGTGGCAGAATGAAATAAATGCATATTGATTACAAAGTATTCTGTAATAAAAGGGGATAGTAACCCTTCACAATGAGTCTGTGAACAGTCTTAAAATATAGTCTCATTGTGTGTAGTACCCTCACTCTTCAGGTATAACATCTTTACGAGGAATACATTCTTGAAAGTTTCCATACATAAACTGAACTTCTATGGTAGAAAAGACATGAAATATGGGAACTGAATTCTCAAATAACAAATAATAGGGTTTTTTAACACTTTTATTTGTTCATTAAAAAATTACCAGAAAATAATCCACTGTATTATTTTAGCTTTTCAGAAAAGAACAACTGTTTCCAACAAGTGGCTATTTACAAACTGTGTGTGGCTCTAGTGCCTTGTTTCACACCCTCTTCCTCAAGTTCCTCAATAGGAGGTCCTGAAAATGAAATGATGTGTGGTAAACAAGTCCGAGCATTTTCAAGTAGGCAGATGCTGCCATGTTGCTCTGCAGCAAAGCTCATGTGAGCTCGAGGTCCCACCTTTGCTATTGCTGTTACCTCTGTTGAATTGTTGCCAATTTGGTAGGTAAAAATAGATTATTTCATTATGATTTTGACATGTATATCTCAGGTTATCATCATCTTATTGAAATAGAGTTTTTCCTAAGTGAATTAACTATGTCTGTGACTTCCTGTATGAGTTGCTGTTTTTCCTTATAGGCTGCTCACTTTTCATAATCTGTCTTTTATTTAAAGTTCCATTATTCTGTCAATATAAGGAACTTAATTCATAACCACTGACAATTTGGATTCAAGTCTACTATAGCTTTCTAAATAGACTCATAAATTTAAATTATTTAAAACACCAAATCATTGTATGTAGAAATCTGATCTTATCAGTCTGTTCTTTTCATCTACTTGAATAAGATAAAATAAGATTTTTCAAGAAAATCAAGTCCAGCTTCTGGTCTCATGGCCTACCCCTCCATGCATAGCAGAACTGGCTATCTTTTGCCTGTAGACCCTGTTATATCACCTTATCCAGCAAAAGAAATCAGCTTGCCATCTACTTAGCTCCTGCCTTCAAAATGGAAGAGCAGTGTCAGCATCTAGGCCCTTGGCTGTCGTGTGGACCTTTCATTTCTCTTGATAATCTTGATTTGGGAGTTTGAATTTACAATGAATATATTTGAGGTAATGGATGTATATACACCCATGCATTATCAGTTTGGCCCTATAGCTTGAGAAACAGATTAGTATTGTCATAAAGTACCACTCCTTTTACTCAGAAACTTAAACTTGACATTTTTAATATGCTAATTTATAGCTCAGATATTTTAAAAATGCAACAGCATTTCTAGCTCAGGCATGCAGACTCTCTTTATTCCTTCCTTTTACGTACTTGACAGTCCCATGCTTCAAACATCATCTATATATTAATAATTCCATGCCTGGATGAGAAACTGAAAAATCTCCAGATTCTACTGGTTCACAAACCTTATACACATCTGCCTGTGGGCCATCTCTACCTCTGTGTATGTGTCTGATATACACTGCAGGCTCTGTTTCTCAAATTCCATCCTTGACCTTTCCTTCTAAACCTGTATAGCCTAACATCCCCATCCCATTAACAGCAGCTCTATAGTTCTAGCTTCTGTGACAGAGCATTGAAGTCATGTTAGCTGTTTCTTTTTATAAACCTAATACTAAAACTCTTAGACGTTCTGCTCATTCAGTATTTAAAGTCCATACAACCTGGTCACTTCTCAATGCCTCCATAGTACCTATCCAGGCCCAAGGCTCCATCTTTCTCCTCTGATTTATCCCATTCCTACTTCCTTCTATGGCTGTTTTTCATGAACTACTGCAATCCATGTAAGAGTATAAATCAGGTCATGGCACTCTTTTCAAAAATTTTTAGGGACTCCATAACATTTACAAAACTTCTAGTTCTCTAAATGATCATATAAGTTCATATAAATCGTCTCCTAAGCCTCTATTACCTTTCTAGTCGTCTGTTTTATTTTTTTCCCCACCTCATGGTTGAACTGGCCATATTTGTCCCTAACATGCTGTCCTCAATTTCTTTCCATTTACCCTGCCCTCCTTTCTCCCATACCCCTGCCCAGACTTGAGATTGAAGGTAGGGCCTCAGGCAAACTCTGTCATCTGAGCTATACTCTGCCCCAACACACACACACACACATGCACGAACACACACACACACACACACACACACATACTTACTTGTTGGAACAAGCACTCAATGAGTTGCTCACACTTTCACTTACTTCTCCAAATGTTCTTTATCTCCCTAGTATTTTATTGAGATTGTCTTAAATTTCAGGGATTCCTGCTGTATTCAGCATCTTCCTTTGAGTACTCTGTGTTCTGCATCTTTTTTCCCCCAAAATCCTATCACCTACTAAAGTGTCATGTATTTATTGCCTTTACTGTGTCATTACATACTAGAGCATTAACTTAATGAAGGCACAAATTTTTGGTTGTTCAGTTCTGTGTTACTTCTCAGGTGGCTAGAGCAGATCATAGCACCAAATGAAAACTCAGTGGATATCTGTTGAATGAATGGTCATACTTGGGCAGCAGATGGTACCTAAACAGGGCTAACATATTACATTTTCAACTGCCCAGTCTATTCTCAACAGAGACATCTTTCACCTGCAGGCTTAACAGATAACAAAAGAAATTCTTGATAAAATTTCTGCATATTTTCAGAAGTTCAAGCTTGCTTTTTGTTGTTGTTGTTGTTTGGTTTTGGTTGGGTTGTTTTGTGTGGTCTTGGTTTGGGGTGTGGTTTTTGAGATAGGGTCTCACTTTCCCCTAGCCTGGTCTTCATGTTGCAAAGATTCTCCTGCCTTTCTTCTTTCATCGTGGATCACAGATGTTCATCCCATACCTGCTTAGACATTCAGAAACAATTTCTCAGAAATATATAAAAAGCATAGAAAGTTTGTGTATGTTTGTCCTACTTAAAAAGATATTAAAAATGATGAATATCTTTTTGATTATTGTTATTCTTTTTTATACAAATCAAGCCTCTCTGACTTCATAATGTGATGAAGTGACCATCTGTGAAATACATTCTGTTTGAAATGACTCAATTCTGTTCTAAATCATAGGTGATCTTTATCAACAAAGATGAAGAGACCTGTTTACTAACAGCTGCATATTTCCTATTATTTATGTTCTTTGATAAAAATGGGACACCATGGAAACCAAGTTATAGAGAATACTTTATTACAAGTATATTATGACTTTCCTGATGCCTACAGGTGCTTTTTACTAAACATTTTAGTGAGAAATTCTATAGAGATGTTATTCAGTTGTGGCAGTATTTTTTATTGAAAATATTCTGATTATGATTTCCTCTCCCCCAACAACTCCCAGATCTTCCCTGACCCTCCACACACCCAAAACCACCTCTGTCTGTCTGTCTGTCTGTCTCTACCTATCTCTATCTGTCCATCCATCCATCCATCCATCTATCTCATTAGAGTACAAACAGGTATCTAAAAATAATAATAAAATAAGATAAATGAAAGCATACAGATCAAGCCTGGCGTTGGTGGTGCACACCTATAATCCCAATGCTCAGGATGCAGAGGCAGTTGGATCTCTATGAGTTCAAGGCCAGCCTGGTCTAAAGACCAGGACAGGCTCCAAAGCAATACAGAGAAACCCAGTCTCAAAAACAAAAGCAGACCAGAATAAGATGAAGGAAACAAACTACCAGAAGAAAAAGAACCAAATAAAAAGCTCAAGAAACACGCCCCCCCTCAGTGTTGGGGCCCCGAGTGGCTCAGACACATGCAGGGAACTCTCTGTGAGTTCATGTGTTTTGAAGGCCTTGTTTCCTTGGTGTCCTTCAGCCCCTCTAGTGCTTAGATTTTTCTGCCTCCTCTTTTGACTAACTAGTGTCCCTGAGTCCTAAGGAGCAGGATTTGATGGCATCATCCCGTTTAGGACTGTTCCAAGGTCTCTCGCTCCCTGCACTTTGTTCCATTTTGGATCCCTGCATTTGTTTCTATTTATGGCATGAAGAAGCTTCCGTGATGATGGCTGAGCAAGAAAAGCATCGATGTATGAATGTGGCAGTCTGCCATTGGGGGTCATTTTATTGCTATATTTCATAATCAGAACGGTAGTTAGATGTCCCTGTGGTTCCTGACCAATATAGTCTCAGGTTCTTGGCCATTCAAACATTGTTGGGCATGGGTTCCATCTCATGGAATGGGTCTTAAATCTAATCAGATATTGGGTAGTTCCTCACAAAATTGTGCTACTACTGCACTGGTGTATCTTGCAGGCAGGTTACCATTGTAGATCAGAGGATTTGTAGCTAGGTTGTTGTTTACCTTTCTTCTCCAGTAACGTGCAGAGTACCTTCTAATACCATGAACAGGTTAGTAAAAGTCAAAGCTCTAGGTAGGTACCACCTTGACGTCTCCATGTTCACTGAGTTCTATAAGTGTCATCTTTAGCAATAGGGCCTTACCATTAGTTTGTGGAGAACAACCAATAGCCTTGGCATTACCATGGATTGTCTAGGGTTGTGCATGGAGACCTTTGGCCAACAAATTTATTAACTACAACTTATTCCTGGAACTGGGGGTTTCAGTTCAGTGACAGTTTAGTGACAAGAGATGTCTAGTTAAGGCTTTGTCTTCCCCATTATTTGGTGATTCCGTTTAGATTTTTCATGTATCTATATATTTTAAGAAGCTTCTGATATATTTGATTTCCATACAATCCTTCAAATGACTCTTAGTTTTAGCTGTCTCTCCCCACATTACCTTCCTAACCTTCTCCTCACTCCCCCTTTCCTTTTTGATACTTCTAGTCTCCCCACAACCCTCACCCATCAATTTATTCTAGGTCCCCTTCCTTGAGAAATCCATTCCTCCCCCATAGTCCCTTACTCTATACTTAACCTCTGTGGTTATATGGATTGTAACCTATTAATCAGCGACGTATCAGCTAATATAGTAGCATTATTATAGTGACTAAGTTATTTGGTAAATAAAGGTCTTCCAAAGCATTTAATTTATTGATGCCTTTTTAGTATTTCCCATAAAGAGATTGGTTGTTTGAAAAGAATGGCCTCTTGGCTCATATATTTGAATTCTTATTCACCAGGTAGTTGCTCTGTTTGAGAAGAATTAGTAGGTAGGTCCTTGTTGGAGTAGTCTTGTTCTTAGGGGTGAGTTTTGAGGTTTCAAAAGCCTATGTCAGGCGAAGTCTTCTAGTCTCTCTTTCTCCCTCTTCCTGTCTCTGATTTGTGTTCATGGTATTAGATGTCAGGATTCAGACATTATGCTGCCCTGCCTCTGTCAACTGTCAGAATGCACTCAGGCAGCACCCTGGTCAGCCCAGGCGCAAAGGACCCCTTTAAAATAAAGACCTCCACCCACTTATATTCTCGTTGAACACTCTCTTTCCCACACTCTTTCCCACGGTTCCCCTGGGGCAGACAGGACTTTTCCTGCCTCCCTCTTGTCTTCTGTCCTCTCTGTCTCTGCTTCTCCTTATCTCTTTTCTTTTTCCTTTCCTCTACCTCCCTTTTATAATAAAACTGCTCACTAAGTTCTCTGTCTGACTGACGTGTTTGTCCCTCTGCCTCAGTCACCCTCACCTGCCATGGGATCCACCGAGATCCCCCTCATGCTTTGTCCTAACAGAAGGTATTCTTGTTTGTGGTAATAGAAGGCTCATGCTACCAGAGGAGAAAGGTACAGACCCTTTGATCTACAAGGGTAACCTGCCTGACTTCCCCTCTTCCTCTCCCCTCCCCCCTCCCCCAGCCCGTGTGTGTGTGTGTGTGTGTGTGTGTGTGTGTGTGCGCGTGCGCGCGCGCATCTACAGATCCAGATGTAGAACTCTGACCTACTGCTCCAGCACCATGTTGCCTACATGCCACCAGGCTCCCCACCATGGTGATAATGGACTACACCTCTGAAACTGTAAGCAATCCCATAATTAAATGCTTTCTAAGAGTTGCCTTGGTCATGGCATCTCTTCACAGCAGTAGTCTAGTGTCTAAGACAAATACAGTCAGGACTAACTGATAATAGCCATCATGATTTGGGCATGTAGAAAAAGCATAACTCTATTGTATGCATTTTATGTTTATTTACTTACTTAATCCTTACATATGGAGTAAGTTTGTGTAATTAATTCTTTTGTTCACGTTGTGAAGCCAACTGAAGATGTTAAGTATCTTTCCCCATCAGCACACCTTGGCTTCCTACTTCAAATGTTCAATTATAATGTCTTTTTAATATTTATTTATTTACTTAATGTGTCTGTGTATGAGAGTATACGTGCACCACATGTATACCTGATGCCAAGGAGGTCAGAAGAGGGCTCATAATATACTCTTGGACAAATGGTTTAGCCTCAGATTTCAGGCACTGCATCTCGTAAAGTGGGAGTGACAGCTGGGTGCTGATCACACACACCTTTGACTCCACACTCAAGAGGCAGAGACAGGCAGACCTTTGTGAGTTCCAGGCCAGTGTCATCTACAAAGGTGAGTTCCAGGACAGCTAGGGCCACACAGAGAAACCCTGTCTCAAAAACCAAAAATGAATCAATAAAACAGGAATGTTAACAGTATTTACCTTGAAAGATAAGGAACCAAATGAGGAAACATGTCTAGTGTCCCGCACATTGACAGCTGTATTAGAAGTATATGGGGTGGGTAGAACCAAAAAGTCATGCCATTTTTACTGTGTTTGTTTCGTTAGTAAAAGCATGCATGATTAAAGAAGTATATGTAGTTCTCTTGATAGATAACGTGGCTACTATTGAGTAATAATAAAATATGGGACCCTAGGATGAATTCCCAGTCAAACAAAAATATAATTACCATATGTCATGAAACCACAAAGCTAACTATAATATATTTAAAATGCACTTTATAAATCATGTATGCTGCATGATATGGAGAGTATATTGTAGTGAAAAACAGAAAATAATATTCAATTTCTGATTTTTCTTTCATGGAAAATATGCTTCTCTTCTTCGAGTAATATTTCTTTCCTTTTTTCTTTTCAAGAGTTTAATGCATGTTTTGGGGTGGATCTTGTCATGTATCTTTGGGTGTCCTTTAATTAATGATTCTCCTGCCTCAGCCATCTGAGGGCAGATATTTCCAGTATGGACTACACACTTGGCTTCCTTCCTTTCTTTTGTTTTTATTTGTTGTTGTTGTTATTGTTTAATGCTGGGATAGACTCAGGGCCTCATTCATCCCAGACAAGTACTCTATTACTGAGCTGTAACTCAGCTTGTAAGTGTTGGGTTTTTGGTTTTGTTTTTAATTATTCTGTGTTTTTGTTTTTTTTTTTTTTTTGTGTGTGTGTGTGTGTGTGTGTGTGTGTGTGTGTGTGTGTGTGTGTGTGTGCGTTGCCTGTGAAAGCCAGAAGAGGGTGTCAGATCCCCTGGTTTTGGACTTGGGGGGTTGAGAGCCATCCAGTGTGAGTACTGGAACTAAACTCAGGTCCTTTGGAAGAGCAGCAAGCACTCTTAACCACTGAGGCATTTCTCCAGTGCCCTTATCTTTTATTTTATATGCATGAGTGTTTTGTCTGTGTGTTTTTATGTTCACCATGTGTATACAGTGCATGAAAAGGCCAGATGGGGGTGTCAGATCTTCTGAACTTGAATAACAGTTGTGAACTTCCATGTGGGTTCTGGGAACTGAACCACATGGGTCTCTGCAGGAGCCCAAGTCCTTTTAACCACTGAGCTGTCTGTCCAGCTACTCATTAAGCATTATTAAAGAAGAAAATTTTAAAAATTGCTCTCAGAAAGCCTATTGAATAGTTTTAGGATTCTTTGAATTTTTTTTTTTGTCTGTTGAAGTAGTGTTTCATACTAGCTTAGGCTGGCCTTGGACTTGTACCATCCTACTGCCTCAGCTATTTAGGTGCTGAGATTATAACATGAGCCATCACACCTGCCTAAAATTCATCTAATAGTATTCCTTCCTTTATATTCTATCTCAATTTTGCTGGATTTATTATCCAGTGGTATGAGTTGGTTTATTTGTTTCTTGGTTGCAGTTCTTTGACATCTGCAGTATGTCTAGATGTGCAACAAGAGCTCTACCTGGGTCCCCAATGATGGAAAATGTTTGCCATTGTAGGTTATTGAGCAGTCCATGCATGGAATGTGGATAGCGGGCTTCTCTCTCTGATTGATGTTCACTGAAGCATTATCTGGTGAATATGCTTTACCTGAGCATAAATAGGAATGTTGAAGTTGTATTAGCTCTCTAATGTCAGCACGGCTCCATTTAGTACACCAGAAGAAAAGTAAATGACATGTTGGCATTGTGGTTATCATTCCGAATGGAATGCCTGCCAGCAGATCAAATTCTTCCACTGTCAGAAAGGATCTGATTCATCTGGGGATGTTACTGCCTTTGTGGCCTTATCTGTTGGCTTCATTTGTTTTCAGGGAGCGGAACAGAAAAGGCATCTTAATACTCTCTTCTTAGGAGCAGATTGCCTCAATTATATTTAGGCTTTTATAAATCTCCATCGTTACAGAAAGTAACTGCTAACTGAAGTGAGCCAAGCCAGCTTACAGTGGTGCAGGCTCACCCTGAGCTGTTCCTTAAGAGGGGTTAGAGAGACTGCACAAAGACAGTGCCTCAGGCTTGGCTCCTATGAACATTTCCAGTAGCTAGCAGCACAGCTTGTGCTCAGCACTTCAGGAGCCACTGGATATCTCTCACATCAACTCAGTCCCTTTTCTGTCCCATGCTTCTTGACATATTGTCCCTTGTACTTCTCCATAGACACTGGGAATGAGAGGGGAAATTAGACTTTTCCATATTTTCTGTTTTCAGAATTTGAAAGGGTGCATGATAAGTTTAAATTTAAAAAAAAAAAAAAGGCTTGTGGATTGGCAGAATATTTGCAAAGCATATCTCTGATAAAAAGTTAATACAATTAAAAATGTTCATATGACATGAAAATACGATATAAAATAACCAACAGGTATAAGGCAAGGCAGTCAGTATGACTAATCATCAAAGACATAGAGATAAAAAAATTATGCTATTTATAGGAATGTAGATTGATATAGTCATTATTAAAAACAGTATGGAAATTTACTTTAAAAGTAAGAATAGAATTGCTACATAACCTAGTCATTTCTTCTCTAAGGTGAAATCAACATGTCAAAAAGATATCTATACTGTTAATTTCATTATAATATCCGTTACAACAGGCAAGATATGGAACTGACTGGAAATATCCATCAACAAATGAGTAGAGAAAGATATTTTGATTTAGGGGGTTTGTATTATAGAAGGAGTATGCACACATAGAGTGGAATGTTTTTCAGATCTTAAAAAAAGGAGATCTTGTCATTTGGCATAACAAAGATGGGCCTAAAGACATTATACTAAGCTAAGTAAACCAGATACAGAAAACAATTTTTAATATAACTTATACGAGAAATATTTTTAAAGTAAAATATTTAATCTGACGTGTGTGCACGCACACATGCGTGCATGTACGTGCATTCTTTCTAGCTTCATTTCTATAGCTACGGTAAACTACTTTGTCAAAAAGCAAGTTAGGGGAGAAAGAGTTTATTGGCTTACCATTGTAGGTTACATTCTATCATTAAGGGGAAGTCAGGGCATGAACTCAAGCAGCTAGTCACATCACATTCACAGTCAAGAGCAGAGAGACCCTAATGGACCCTACTATGCCTGTTTGCTCACTGCTTATGCTCAGCTAACTTTTTTCGCTCTTATACAGCACCATATGGGCATGGTACTGCCCATATCAGGGTAGGTCTTTCTTAACTATCGAGACAACTTCCCAAAGACATGCTTATATGTCAGGGCCATCTAAGTAACCCCTCATTGGGATTCTCTGCTAATGATTCTCAGCTATGCCAAGTTGATAACTAAAGCTAACCAGTACAAAGTGAAAATGTTTTTATGCATACACAATCACACACACACACACACACACACACACGAGGGGGGAATAAGATTAAAGTGTTTACCATAAGCAATGTAGGAGGGAAGAAATATGGCAGCTCGAGTCAAAGGGTAGTTAGCAGTTTTTTGGTAGTTGCATTATTAGCACATGACATAGAGACCACAGCTAGAAATGAGCACAGTATAGATGTTTTTGCCACAAAGAAATGAGAAACTGAGGTGGAGACATCAACATGTTTCACTGTAAACATTTTGTCACTTTTTTATGATTATGCATCTCATGGCATCATATTGTATTCTCAAAAGTACAGATCTTAAAATGTGAACTTGGGGCCTGACTTCTGGGTATACCAGGCCCACTATCTATCACTTGGAGCCTTACAATTCAGTTAAGGAAATGAGACTTCAATTGAGCATTAAAATGTAATTACAGTTATGTTTAAAAGTACTAAAAACAGAAAAAATCAGATTATCAGCTCTCCAGTTATCTGTAAAGCCTTTCCACTCAGTGGTTTTATAACATTCATTGCTCAAAGATGTGAGTGACTTTTCTCAATGTCCTAAAAGAGGCTCTAGCTCCTTTACCAGCATCTATTCTTATCCTGGCTGTCTTTCAGGTTTTCTCTCTTATTCTCTGCTAGTGTCAAAAGCTTCCACTGAAGCAGATGCTACTCTTTTTTTTTTTTTTTTTTTTTTTTTTTTTTTTTTTGAACACCTTCTAGTTTTCTTCATTCTGTCCTTGCTGCTTCCTCTGCCTTTAGATCTCTAGTATGCCACTATTGACAATTTGAGTTGGATCATTAGCATATGGTGCTGTCTGCACATTGTAAGATGTTTGGCAGCATCCTTAACTTTTACTTTCTTTTTCTTTTTTTTTTTTTTTTTTTTTTCTTTTTTTTATTTATTTATTTTATATAACCAAGTCCATTTAAATGAAAACAAACATTTATAGACAATATTTGGGAATTTAGGCATCGTTCTTTCCAAACTACTTCCTGCTGGTAAGGGGCGCTGTCATGGGGGATTCGAAGAAGATGCTCTAGAAATCCTGGCTGTAGTCTGTAAGGCCGCTTTGTCCAGCTGTTTTGAATGTAGGATCAGCTTGTACTCTGTTTCAGGCGGTCTGGCTTGATCAAACCACATTAGTCTCAAAATTTTTGATTTGTGTATTTATTTTGGTGGACTGGGGGGCACAGGGGGGGAGGGCAGACTGTGAAGTCAGAGAACAACTTGAAGAGGTCTTTTCTTTCCCTTCTACCATGTGGATCCTAGGGATTGACTCAGGTCATTGGGTTTGGCAGCATGTGCCAATGCCGACTTCTACCTTTTAAATACAAGTAGCAACCAAAAATTTAGTCATTTCCCAGTACCCCATAGAAGGTAGAATAGGCCTGCTGAGAACCAGTGCTATACAGGTCTGCTGTCAAGCTTCAGCTGAAATGCTGTCTGTGTCCGATTCGTTCCTGCTTTCTCTTGCTTCCTTGGCTGCAGACTTGTTTCCAGTGCCAATGCAGGGAACCATGCACTTAAGTTCTGTAAATTGGCTGTCTTACCCTTGCTGGTCCCATGCCCTCTTCTGTACTTCTGCTCTGTATTATCATATGCACATCAGTGATCACCGTTCTCAGCTGCACTCTTCCTGCTCTCCACAGTGTTTCCCTCACAGTTAAAGGAAGCACCCTTCTGAGTGTCTCAAGTAGAATATGCCACAGCTCATATTCTGGTCTTAGGAAAACATCTTTAATCCTCAATACTAACTGTACACACTTCCTTAGAAGCGTCTGCCTTCTAGCTATACATCTGTCTTCTGCTTTGATTTATCACATCTACAAATTTGCTAGTTCCCTGGAGACATAACTTCCTACATAGCTGTGTAACTGTTGGGTTATTTTAAAGTTACTTCAGAATCCACAGAGATGACCCAGCCCAACATTGTTACCGCCCACCTCAAATATCTGAGTTCACTCCCTGTGCCTTGTGGTTACTGGAAAATTTAATGTCCCCCAAATCTCTGTTCAAATGACTGTCTGTTAATGTGCCTTGGTTGCTGTGCTTATTGACCCTCATTGGGCTTATAGTTAACTAATTGGTCTTTCTGCTTTATTTTTGCCCTTCCCCCTCCAGTCTTCATTTCTCCTGTCCATTCTAGAATCGTTCTTAGAAATACATTTATCTTACCTGATGTTCCTAGATGCAGACGTTCTCAACTTAGGACTATCCAGCCAACTATAGTCCATTCCCAAGAAAAACACACTATACTCTCTGTTGGATATCCATCCTCATTATACTTATAAAGCCCTCTCATTATTCTCCTTCTAGTCACTTAGCTTTTCCTCCATTTCAATCACAGTTTGAGTTTGACTCTTCTTTCTCCTCCAGATATGTGACAGCCTCCGTTGGCTTCCCACCCCCACATCCTATTGATGTTTAATAAGGATCAGGAGAAACAAATAGGCTGAATAGATGTTTATTTAGGGAGAAATAACTTACAACAATGACAGATGAACACCAGCAGGTTCCTGGTCAAGGATGCCTCCGGATGTACCCCTGTCCTGCTGCTGCAAGCAACAGAGCTCTCCTAGCCCCCTCCTCAGACTTAGTTCCCCAGGAAACGTCCAGCCCTTCTCCACCCCCAATGGGCGTGGTCTATGCCACAGGTGCTGTGGGCTGGGTGAATATCTCACTACACCCTCCCTTCCTTCCTTCCACTTTGATGGTGCCCTGGGGGGAGATACCATTTGCACTTATGACAACAGCTAATAGCTATACTTACCTTGTTTGGGCATTTATCAATGCCTGTGTTCTGGGGAGCTACAGAAGCAAATGTAGCCTATCCTCCCTTTCCCTGTTCCCATTCCAAAATATTCAAGAGAATGAAAAGTAACAATAAAGCCTTTTTATGATGCTATTAAATAAAAGTAAAATTATTTTGACAACTAAGTCATTGGATACTGAAACATTAGGCTCTCTTTACCAAGAGACTGATACATTTCGTAGTATATTGTTTTGCATGGTTTCATATTTCTTCATTCTGCTTTCTGATCACAGATGTGTTCTTCATCTGATGTCTAACATTCATACTGTTGACAACACATAAGCTTTCAAAACAGCTTTTTTGACATTTCAGAGATGAATATTTTCATTGATAATTGAACTCCAAAAGAGAAAATATCACTTTAAAATACTATTTGGTATCCTTAGATATATTTAATAAGAAAGTTTCCCCTTTTAGCATATTAAATAGAATTATGCATCTTACTACTGCAATACAATAGTTTCTCCTGTGATTCTTACCCCCCTCCACAGACATGGTTTCTCTGTGTAACCCTGGCTATTGTAGAACTCTCTCTCTGTAGACCAGGCTGGCCTTGAAGTCACAGAGATCTGCCTGTCTCTGCCTCCAAAGTTCTAAGATTAAAGGCATCTTCTTTCATGCCCAGATCTTCCCTATGATTCTTAATTGTTTCAATTATAATTCACCATTTTATGCTAACGCCTCAATTTAACCTTTGAAGAGTTAATTTTCTACATGTATATGTGTATTCTTCTACCTTTTTGAAGTCGGTTCTCACATGGTTTTAATAACATTCCTTGTTTTTGAGACAGTCTCACTAAGTGGTCCAGGTTGGCCATCAACTCTTGATCTTTCTACCCCAGTCTCATAACCACTGGGAACACCACACGTGCCACATGAAAAAGGAAAGCAAAGTAGGGAGAATGGATACAAAGGGTCAGCTGGTGGGTGTGTTTATCATTTAGAAAATGACACTGAATGAAGACTGAACAAGAAGGCATGGGCTGCATGGGTGTCTACTTGGAGGAGGTAGCAGCATCAAAGCAGAGCTGAAGGTGTGCCCACAGGAAAAATGCTACCTAGGTGTGTGTGTGGTAGGGCAAGGTAAAGTAACAGGAGAGATCAGAGGTCACCTGCTGGCCACACTCTGGACTCAGCTTCACACAGTGTAGCAAGGAGCACACACATTTTGAGATGCAAAAGTCTGCTCTGCCATAGAGTGTTTAACAGTGCTCTATACCAAGGTGTGGCTTAAGCCTTTGTCTCCATTGCAGGCGTGTACACCTGAGAACTACTTACTTGAAGCAAAGTAACAGCGTGTTGCTGCTCTTCCCGAGTAAGACTTTCCCACACTGGGACTTATCACTAACGTAATTCCAGTGAGACAGAGGAATCTTCCCCCACATAGCTGCGTTCACTACCTCCTCCCTCCTTTTGTACCTGTATACAGTACTTCCATGACATACTCACCTATAATTTTACAGTTATTAACTTATATATTTTTGTGTCTATACTAATAACATATTAACCTAAATGTCTGATTCTCTTTTTCTTCCTATGAAATCAGCTTACTGCCTTGTGTGACTTTCTTAATCTAATACAGCTTGTCCTACACTTCTTCTTAGGGTTGTATTGTGCCAATATTTTATGTTGCTATTTATTTGGTTCCCAGCTACTGGGAGATCATAGAACATTTAAGAAGCAGTACCTGGCTAGAGGATATGGGTGCTCACGAATGCACTCTGAGGACTGGCCCTAATTCAGCTCTCTCTCTCTCTCTCTCTCTCTCTCTCTCTCTCTCTCTCTCTCTCTCTCTCTCTCTCTCTTTCTCTCTCTCTCTCTTCCCCTCCCCCTCTCCCTCTTTCCCTCTCCTCTTTCCCCTCCTCTCCCCCTACCCTCTCTCTCCCCTAGGTGTTACCATATAACAAACACTCATCCCAGGTTCCCATCATTAGGGACCATATCTTCCCTCCCCGCCAAACTTTCTACACCAAAATGCCATTTATTCTCAGCTGTGAACCAAAAGAATCTTTCCTTCCTTAAATCGCTGTAGTTGGGTATTAGGTCACAGTGACTAGAAAAATAACTGGTATATTGTGAACATTGTGTTTTACACAGTTATTTGTTCTAAAGGATGAGAGATATATATGTCTTACATTTGGAGCTAGAATCATAGTGGTAGGACATATACATAGCATAGATGAGGCCCAGGATTTGATCCCCAAAACAATCAAGAAGGGAAAGAAAAAATCCTGCTCCCCCCCCCCTTTTTTTAAGTGAGTATGTGTGTGTGTGTAAGTGCATACATGCCATGGTACATTTCTGGAGATCAGGCAATAGTCTCAAATACCCATCCTCTCTTCCACTTTGTTTGAGCCACAAGCTTCAAGGATTCTCCCATCTCTGCCTCCCACCTTACCATAGAAACACTGTGCCTGGCTTCACACAGGATCTGAAGATTTGAACTCAGATACTTACACTTGCACAGCACACACTTTATCCACTCTACCATCTTCTTGCCCCCTTGCTGTCTTTTCTAATTATATAGCTGCCATACTGTGTTTTCAAATGGGTTTAAATCCAAAGTTAGTTATTTTTGTTCTGAACAAGTCTTATTAGTATCTGTTTTTGTTCTGAGATTGAGTCTTATGATGTAGCTCAGGCTGCCCTGAAACTTGCAACAAACCTCCTGTCTCCACCTCCCAGGGTAAGCCAGTAAGTACATCAAGCTTCATTGGTATTTCATATAATATAAGCCAGCTTTTGATAAATTCTCTGAGTTTTTGATTACTTAGAAATTAAAGTCTCTTTTGCCTTAAATTTTAAAGTGGTCTTCATGACACAGGGTCTTGGTCAGCAGGGAAGTGGGCATCCTGGCACAATCTTGTAACCACTGTCTTCTGGTCTCTTGCTTTTCTGATGGGAAGTCTGATATCACATTCCTTTCATTCCTTCATACTTTTATCTCATTGCATTTGTTTATTTCTGTATTATTAGGAGACATGGGCAAAGCCATGGCTCAAGTGTGGAGGTCAGAGGACAGTTTTCAAAAGTCTGTCCTCCCCTTCAACCCTGTGGGTCCCAGGTACCAAACTCAGGTCATTAGGCTTGACAGCAAGTGCCTTCATGCACTGAGCCAACTTACCTGCCCTCCTTTATAAATTATAATCAGTTTTCCCTTTATCTTTTTAAGACTTTTCTCACTTTCTTTACTTGTTAATATTTTTGCTGTGATCTGTCTTGATATGAATATATTTGTGCTTATTCAATTTAGAAGTATTGAGCTTCTGAGGTATGTAGATTTTCATCAACTTTAGGAAGTTTTCAGCCATCATTTTTTGAATTATGAATTTTTTTTCTTTTTCTTCTTTTTCATGACACCTATAGAAACTTGCATGTTTGTTTCTGTACTTCATGTCACATCACTACTCTGAGACTCTGATATTCTTCATTATTCTTTCCTCTCTGTTCACACTGTATGAATGCTGTCAGTCGGTCATGATAATTGCTAGTATTTTTGCCAGCTTAGCAGTATAGTTTATCGATATGCTTTGCTTTGATCTTTGAGTGCATTTATAGTGCTCCTTTGAAGTTTTCATCCATTAGCCTAATATCTAATCACTCTTGCCACACATTCTGTTTCCAGATTTGCTTTCCTGCATGTGGATTACAGTTTTTTGTTGTTGTTGTTGTTGTTGTTCCACACTTCATTTTTGGAAATTAGATGTTTTAATCATTGTGACCATCCTGCAAAAGAATTATTGACACACGTGCCTCATACTTTGATCTATAAGTTGAAAGTATATATCATAAGGGCCTGAAACAATTATTAGTCAACTAATAAAACATTCTTTGCTTAGCATGATGGACCTTCCTATATGTTCTGGAATGTTTGATAGGGCATGCTTAGAGGGTTTGTTTGTGTGTGGCTTGGAGGTGGGGGTCTAGGTGGCATATTATGAGCTTCCCACTGACACGACCTGTGACACCTAGACTTTTTGTATCAGCTTGCACAGATAGGAGACACAGGAGGAAGAGGGGTGAAGTTTAAAAGCTGTCAGCAATTAAACCTCAAAGAATGGGGTCGGCTCCTTTTTTAATGTACAACAGCGCATCCCTAATACTTGTTTAATAATTGTGTGTGGATTCCTTTGCAAGTTTGTTGTTGTTTTATTATCTGTGTGTGTGTGTGTGTGTGTGTGTGTGTGTGTGTGTGTGTGTGTGTGTGTGTGTGTGTTTTGTTTTGGTCAGTGTTACAGGTTTATTGATTTCTCTGATTTCCTAGTAAAGTATCTGGTCTACTGTTTCGCTAAACTGATACTCTCTTCTTTTTCCACCAAATCTCTGTTTGCTGTGAGCACACACTTGAGTTTGAACTCCTCCACATGCTCTTTTGCATGAAGTGAGCTTTTCTTAAGACACAGCTTTGTGGTTGTCTGTGTCCAGCCTGCCTTTCCTCCAGGGCACGATCTTGAGCCATGATGATGCCCTTCTGAATGACACCACTGTTTTACAGAAAAGTGGTCATGTTCCTTCTTCTGAAGAGAAATGAATAAACATCTATTCATCCCATACCAGGCACCCATGAACAAGGATACAATTCCATCCAAGTCCGGCTTAGGGAACAATGAGTTTATTGGGCTTACAAGAGCATGAGGGAGGATACTTACAGGAGCACTGTTAACTCCCTAACAGCTATGTTACTGACAACTTGCAGTTCAGCGGAGGAAACAACCTTCCCAAAAGTGCGGATGGAATCCCCTTCTTAGACCTCCCCATGTTTTTTATGGTACAGCACTACCAGAAGTCACATGCAGGAACACATATAGCTAGAGTACATGATGGGGTAAACTCCCCCAACTCCATCCATAGGGGAATGTTAAAACAAGCCACATCTTGTGCTTGTTGTTGGTAACAACAGCTGCTCAAGTTTCAAGATGGCCATGTCATCCTGAAGACAGTGTTCTACAACAGAGGTAGTACAGAGTAATATTGATGCTTCTGATTATTGCCTTGCATTCTAGAAGGGAACTTTTGCATCTAGTAGACATTTGTCTACCTAAAAGTTGCCAATCCTAATATCACATTAGGTAGTTTTGGTCTCTTTGAAGATGAAGATTTTATCTTAGATACTAAGTAGAGTTATTCTGTCATGTTATTCATTCTATAAAATTTAATATGAGAAATTAACAAAGCAACATTAGAACTTCCTTTTCTGGCTTGTTAAGCTATTCCTTATTTTTGGTACACTGTTTTAATTTTCAGTTTGGAAGCAAAAACGTTTAGTTCTCATTTAAGACCCTTTCTCATAAAAAAAAAAATATGCTGAAGTTAATACTCCTATACTAACGTATAAGTAGCTTTTGCTACTAAAAAGGCAAAGAAAGGAAGGAAAGGAGTTAATTTAAGATTGATAAATAACTATAAGGTTTACAATTTGCAAATGTTATTTAAATTGGGATTGTTATTTTAATTGTTTAATATATTGAAGTTTTAAAAACATTTTAATATGTCTATTAGTTGTGTGCTTGTGTGTCTGCATGTCTGTATGTGTTCATGTGGGGGGGTATGGGTGGTTAGGTGTGTGTGTGTGTGTGTGTGTGTGTGTGTGTGTGTGTGTGTGTGTGTCTAAATCAAAAGAAAACCTCCAGGAGTCAGTTCTTGACTTCTACATTATTGGGGTAGGTCTCTTGTTTCTTCCATGGTCTGCTCAAGGAGCTTTTCTTGTCTCCGCCTTTTATCTCTCCATAAGAGTGTAGGGATTACCCATTTCACTATAGGAGTGCTAGGATTAAGTTGCACACTACTGTATCCTGTTTTTTTAACTTGTGTTCCAGGGATGGAAGTCAGGCTTATGCAGCAAAAGGTTTCAACTGCTAAACCCTCTTGCTAGCCCTAACATCTCATTCTTTACCAATGTTATCCTTATTTTTGTTTAAGTTAAATATCTACATTTTCAAATCAGAAATTTATGGACTACAAAAGTCAAAGGCCATCCATCATACTGAATAAGTTACTAACTTTTCATAATTATCAACTTCAAATTTCAAAGCTGAAATAGACAGTTTTTATAATTGTCAAGTGTAAATAGCATGCCTACTGCATTAATAAAATAAGCTCAGTTCTATGGTTTTGTTTGGGGCTCAGGTAGAAGATATATGTCTCTTTTTTTTTTCAAAGGTGTCTTAATTCAGTTTCTTGATTTGATTATTTGATTTTAACATGTGTTAAAAAAAACTTTTAAAGAGCTATAAAATGTCATTTATTGATAATGAAATGCTTATTTCACTGATAAAAGTTGTACATTTCTGGTACTAGGGAGATGACACAGTGGGTAAAATACTATGTAAGCATGAGAATCTCAGTTCAGATCTCAAGACTCTAATAAAAATCAGATATAGCAGCATATTCTCATAGCCACTACACCTACACCAGGACAAGCAGAACCCCATCCAGACTAGTGGCCAACCAGCCTTGCTCCAGATTCAGTGAGAGACCGTGTCTCAAACATAGTTAAGAAGGATAGAGGAAGACACCCAGTGTAAAATAAAGAGATGCTCATTAAAAAGAAGTTTCAACATAAAAGGAAAGGGAATGAGAAGCTATGGGGGGGGCAGGAAATGAAAAATGACCAATATTCATTTGTGCATCTATAAAATTGTCAAAGAATGGAAGTTTTGAAAATTAGATGGCTAAGCAATTAAGGAAGGCATTCAAACTTCAACCTCTGACCTCCATATGCATCCATGCACGGGAGCACTCACGTACACGCTCACATATATAAGTGCTGAAGAGTGACACATTGCTGCCCAATGTACATGCCACTTCTTCCTTGATGCCTTCCCCAGATTCATCGAAGCATAGCTAATACTACATAGTGTTTGTCGGTTTGTACATCTGTCTCTAAGGACAGAGAGTTCCTCAAACACAAGGGAGATTCTTCATCAATGTTTGTCTCTCTGATACCTGTTTGAGTACCACACCATGTGTGTAGAGGTCACATGACTACTAGTAGAAATCAATTCTCTCCTTCTACTGTGTCAGTCCCAGGAATTGAATTGAGGTACTCAGGCTTGGCAGCAAGCAGCTTTATCCTCTGAGCCATCTCTCTAGCCCTCTACTCATAAATTTTAGAACATTCATTTTCTTGATTAAAATGTGTGACTTTAGATATAAATTACTTTTTATTGAAATTGATTTTGCTTCATTTATTTAGTAGTTAAAATTTTATAGTAAATAACTTGCAAATAAAAAAATGCAGCCATTTCTTGTTGACTGTTGTGAGTAGCACTGCTGTGAGTTCAGATGTCTCCTCGTCTCCTCTATGTTGGTTTCATTGCTTTTGGTTATATTCCCAGATTGGGAGACATTAATAATATGTATGTATGTATGTATGTATGTATGTATGTATGTATGTATGTATGTATCTCCCTCACTCACTCCCTCCCTCCAGTTTTCTTGTGGACCTTCCACACTATTCTCTATAATAGCTATACCTATTTACACTCCAAAGCAGTGTAGAAGAATCCCCTATTTTCTTCATGTTCTCCCAACATTTTTTTTTTCTTCCCGATAATAGTTGTTCTAATTGTGGAGAGACATTTCATTGTTCTTTTGATTTGTGGTTCTCTGAAGGCTGATGACATTGAGCATTATTTCTTACATTTACGGGTCACATTCACTTTTTTCTTTTGAGAAATGTGTATCAGATCATTTGCCTATTTTTAAATTGTACTATTTGCTTTATGTTGCAATTTTGTGCCCTTTCTATACCCAAATATACACCTATTGTCAGATAAATACAGCCAGTATTCTGATTTTCTTCAATCTTAATGTTTCCTTTGCTGTTTATTTTTGCTTTTCATTTTTATGTCTTTGGAGTCATATCCAAAAACATCATCTGTAAGTGTTTGCCCTGTGTTCCCTTCATATATGATAGCTTTGTAGTTTCTGATATTATATTTTCATCTTTGAAGCATTTTAGGTCAGTAACCTGTATCCCCACATTTATTACAGTGGCTATACTTTCTCCAGTTAACTGTTGTGATGCAGTAGTTGGTAGTCTGTGAGTCTCTGATGAGATTTCCATTTTCTTCCACTGTTTTGTGTGTGATGTTGTTGGCACCATACTGTCTTGTAGTTTATCTTGAGACTGCCTCTACTTTGTTCCTGTTACTGGTTGTTTGGCTGTTCAGCATCCTTTGTGGTGTTCAGCATCCCTTTAGATCTAATGTTTGCTGTATGTAACTAGGTAAGACAGTGTCGGGAGCTCATCGGTTTGCAACTGTTACTTCTTCCTGATATATCTTAATCGTTGTATCTGTATCTATTTTTACAATTTGTGACCTAAAGTCCATTTTATTTATAATACCTACCTCTCATTTTTGTTTTCCATTTTAATTTTACACCTTCTCTCACCCCCTCATTTTCAGTTTATGTATGCCTTTCAAATGAAGTAAATTTCTTGCTGTCACAGTATCATTCACTGGGTCTAATTTTTACCCCTTCAGGTAGTCTGTATCATTTACCTGGGAAATTCAATCCATTTATATTGAATATTTTTACTGCTAAATAAGGGTATGCGCTTGGCATCTTCTTGTGCTATTTTCTTGTTCTGTAGGTCTGTTGTTCCTCTCTTCCTTTCTGGTTCATTCTTTTGGCTTAGTAGCTCTTTCTATCGATAGAATTTGATCATTTCTTTTTCTGTGTATATCTACTGTGTTGGTGATATTTGTGTGTATGCGTAACTTCTTGGTAGTAGTTTCCGTCATTTTGCTTCTACTGTATGAGTTTCTTAAGCATTTCTCATGGACCTGTTGTGGAAATAGTAAGTTGTTTTGTCTTTTCCTAATTTTTATTTTATATGTATGAGTGTTTTGCCTACATTTTTCTGTGTATCATGTATGTGCCTTCACCAAGAATGGGAGTTACAGATGGTTTCAGCCATCTGATGCTAGGAATCAAACCCAGGTTCTCTACAAAAACACATGCACTTAACAGTCTCTCCTGTCCCGGGTTCTCTGGTCTTAAGAAAAATAAACAACTTCTCCTTGATATCTAAAGGAAAACTTTTATAGGTATACTATACTTCAGTGGCTTTTTTTTTTTTTCCTTTCTTTAAAGACTATGGCCATATCATTCCATTCTCTCCTGGCCTGTAATATTTATGCAAAGTAAATCTGCTGTTAGTTAAAGGGAATCCCTTATAAGTGATTGTTTTCTATTTAGATTTCTGTTTCTGAGTTAGATTTTGAGCTTTGACTATGATATGCCTCTGAGAAGGCCTTTATTATTATGATGATGATGATGATGATGATGATGATGATGATGATGTTTGAGTCCTGTGAATGTCCTTTTCCTGAAGATATACAAGATTTATAAAATTTTCAAGAATAGTGTCTTTAACTTTTCTATTCCCCTGTCTTCCTTTCCTTCTCCCTTTGGTTCACGGGCAACTGAAATACACAGGCTTCCTTGCTCTGTGATCTCCTGTAAGTATCAAAGGTGCTTTTTAAATAATTCTTCTTCATCTGTCTTGGTTATTTCAAGAGTTTGGTCTTCATGCTCAGTAGTCTTACTTTTGCCTAAAGTTCTTCTGTTCAGGCCTTGCATTGCTTTGGGAGTTGTTTTTGTTTTATTTATTGACTCCTTTACTGAAAATTTGTTTTTTGCTGGCTTTCTCGTTCATATCATAGCCTGTCTTACCAATTTCTCTAAATTGACTGTGTTCTTTTGTATATTACTTTGTTTTCATATTTTCAAAGAATATATAACCTTTTATTATATTTTTGGGTGTGTGTGTGTGTGTGTGTGTACACATGCCCACGCACACACTCACATGCTATAGTATACCTATGGGAGTCAAAGAACAACTTGAGGAAGTCAGTTTTCTCCATCTCTCATCTGAGTCCCGGAGATCAAAATCTGGTCATCAGGCTTGTAGCTGTCCCTTTAGCTACATCTTGCTGATTCTGTTTCCATATTTTTTAATTCTTGTAAATTTAGCCAATATTTTAGAGGTGATATGTTGGGTTTTGGGGTTTGTTGGTTTTTGAATGTTGCTTGAGTCTTCTTGTGTGCATTTGAACATTTGATTATCATTTGCCTCTACCAGTTTTATGGGATAACTTACAAAGTAAAAACCTGTCTTTTTGTAATATCTCCTAAGGTATCAGGCTGTGATGGCTTCCATTCTAGATGTTTGCTTTTGTGTAGGTCCATGTAACATTTTCAGCTGTCAGTAGCCTTGGCAATGCCTGTACTTGTGGACTAGGCCTTTTTCTGCTGAACGTCAGCCCTGTTGTTCTGGTGCTTTAGTACCCCTAATAAAGTTGATTACTTCTCTCTAATTTGTGTCTCTGCTACATAGCCACTGTGGCCAGTGCACTGCCTCAAACAGTCTAATGACATGGATAGTATTTTCCTCTCTGGTCCTCTGTTGTGAAGGGAAACACAATAGGCTGCTCTAGTCTGTGACCTGGTGACACCATATGACGCAGATATCTCATGAGATGCTACTTTCTGTTCAAAAGTTCTGCTGTATTTTATTGTTGAGATTTCGGCCATGTTTTTACCTTACTTACTATTTCTTAAGTTTCAGGATTTCTTTTTATTTTACAATATTTTTCTAAATTTCTCATTCATTTAACAAGATTTCCCCTTGAGAGGATTACTTGTCTGTATTCTCTTGTAAACTCTTTGAATTTCATTGTGATCATCACTTCAAAGTCTTTATGCCCTTTTCTGTAACATTTTATTTGTGCTTCTAGAAATATTGTGGCTTTGGAAGCATTATTCTGCCTTGTTTTTTAGTAATTGCTGTTTTGCTTCACTGATAATTTACCCATCTGTTGAAATTAGTTGTTCTCACCAACTTTTATAAAATCTCTTTCATGGTAGACCACATTCTTATGAAAATGAGTGTGGTGCTGCTTTCCTAGTTGTCTTTGGTGTTGATGTGTTAGGCTTGGTTTCCAGTTGGCACTATATATCGTCTTTCTCAGCAGTAATCAGTGGTTTTGGTTAAGAAAGATACTCTGGCCATGGGGCTGACAGCACTTTAGTAGCAGAGATAGGAGTAGTACACACAGCAATAAGATGATTCCATGTCAGTCACTTCAGGGCTGGTGAGAGTGGGAGGTGTCCCCATGACCCAAGGCAGAACACCATAAATACAAACGCTTCTAGTAGTCAGTATTGTGTCTCATATTGTGATCCTTAGTAGATGGGTCCTTAGCCCCCTCCCCTGAACAAACTCCATTGATAATGTGGGTTTTTTGGTGGCTGTAGGAGTGGTGCTACTGTATGGCCCATGATAGAGCTATCTGGAAACAAGGGCCAATGAGAGGCACATCCTCAGTTCCCCTGATAACACATCATGATAGTAGCCAACATCAGTAACTGGAGCCATAGAACCCAAGAGATTCACTCTTCAGAGTGTTGCCATGTGCTACACAGGACCACATACCAACAATGAATGGCCAGGTATAGAGTTGGGGTTAGAGGCTGCTGTGTTGTTCTTAAGACTGATGGTAGCAAACAACAGCAGCATGTAATAAGAGGGCAGAGCCAAGTGCCTTGCATTTCAGGACTGGGTCAGTGTCCCCTACTATGCTAAACAGTCTGTTTTCTGCAATGTAAGACTCTGCATGATGATGTCTGTCCTCTAGGGTAGTGTGAATTCTAACAATGCTTTGGTTTTCAAAATGGGACCATGCTGCAACAATGTGGACCTGGGCACTGGAAACTCACAATCCAAGTTCTTTATTAAAGCAGAGTTACTGTGACAACTCTAGGCAACTCCTCTAACTGGAGGGTTCCACAGTTCTCCTGTAGCTAAAATTGCTGGCATCTTCACCAATAACATCTGCTAGGTGGTCTCATTTACCCTTTCCACTAATGATTAGTCTCCCCAGACAGAGCCTGAATGGTCACTTCCGGTGTACTTTGTTCCTTTTTCTGTGTTGTTACCCCAGGTTTCTGGGTCTTAATGTGGTTTCTGTGTCTCCGTCAGTGAGAACTAGTATCTTCCTTCAGCCACTTACCTTGAAATGTTGCTTCTTCTGAAAGAACTGACCGACCACTAACTGCCTCTGTTTAGCCACTGTACAGTCATCCACTCTTAGTATTTAATTTCTAACCAACCAAGCTTAGCCATCATTTTCTCATCACATTGTTGACAGTACAGCCATAGCTGTTCAGTGCACTATCCTTACAGTTAGAATTTAGCCCATATTCATGTAGAAGTCTGAAATATTAGACACTAGATTACTATGACAAGATAGGGAGAGATATTTTGCTGGTCTAACTGTTGCTTCCCCAGAAAACAGATTCTGAGAAGTTCCTATGTAGGAAGCTTCATTTTAGGAATTAGTCTATTAATGAATGAGAAGGAACGAAACCAGAGTTGCATTTTGATCCAATGTCAATTTAAATTTCAACTGACTCACTACATGGGAGCTGTACACATGGAATTAGTGACCCCATAGAGTTAGCCTGAATTCTTTGTGTGTCCATGCTCTTGCCAATGAATTGACATATTATTGAATATGGGCTTCCCAAAAACTCTTCCAAATACTGACTACTTAGGGCTATCTAATACCAGAACTTCAAGCAGCTCATCAGGTAAATTTTTCATTCTTAAGAGGTGATCTAGGAGCTCATTTCCCCATGGAGAGATGGATACTCCCTTAGCCTAGAAGCAAGAGGGAGGGCCTAGTCCCTACTCCAAATGACTTGCAGATTTTGATGATCCCTCCTGGAAGGTATCACCCTCCCTGTGGAGTGGAGGGGGGAATGGGATGGGAAGGGGCCAGGGGGCATGGGAGGGAGGGAGAGGGAACAGTAAGAAAATATTTTATATATATGTGTGTGTTTGTGTGTGTGTGTGTGAAGCAAAAAAAAAAAAAGAGGTGATCTGGGAGCATTATCTTTGGTGTATTTCCTTTCATTCTATTGTTTAATTTACTCTTACCCATCAGAGAGAGTGAGAGTTTGCTGCTTTGTTGAATAAACTTTTTTTATTAAATGTATTGATTATATGTACATTGGGGGGGGGAGTACACCCCTGTGGAAGGCAGAGGACAATTCACTAGAGTCATTTGCTTCTGTCGTGTGTGACCTTCAACTCAAACTCAGGTTATCAGACTTGGTGGCAATCATCATTGGCTACTTAGCCATCTTGTAATTCTCTAATTTTTTTTCATTTATCTTCTACAATTTTATACATAAGAACTAAATTTATATCATTTCCATCCCTTCCTCTCCTCTTTCCAACTTTTCTTATGTCTCTTCCACCATCTTTTAATGGGGATTCAGCTACTTCTGTAATAAATGATCAAGGCTTCCAACGATCTTTCAAATTCATGACCTAGTTATTTATATGTGTGTGTATGTATGCAAATGCACAATATATATATATATATATATATATATTTGTGTGTATATATATATAACCTTTTGAGTCCATCTAGTGTTGTTCATTTGTATATTTGTTTAAAGCTGACTACAGGGTTATCAGGCTTGTCACTGAAAAAGACTGATTCTTCCTCTCTGAGCACATACATTGGTTGCCTTAGTTCTTTAGGGATACGGCCTTGTAAGAGGCCACCTTGTCATGTCAGCTAGTGTTGTCATTGTACAGGCTATTGTTGCAATTTCATGGATGCAGCTTCCCCATCATATGTAGAAGACGCTGCCTTGTAGCTGATATCCTAAAGATTTTTTTCTAATAGTTATTTCATTCACTCTGAAATATGCTTCCTTATAATGAGTTATTAATAATTAATCATCTCTATACTATTTCTCCAAATAGTAAATGTTTTTCCATAACCTCTTTACATAATTCAAAACTGAAATGAGATTTTTATTATTATTATTATTATTATTATTATTATTATTATTATCTACAAGGTACGTCAATGTAGCTTTACTACACTTCCTCATGTAGCTTTAGTGCTTTCTATGGCTTTAACAAGCAGCTAGTGAAACTATAAAACAGTAGCACTGTATGTTATAGTTGTCAAGTTTTCCAAATATGCACAAAGCAAGAAGTTCATAATTTACCACATTTTTATGAAGTCACTATAAGACTCATATAGTAACAGCTAAAAAATGGAATTGTCTTCCAATAAATTGCTGGCTGCTACCTCCTATGTATGGTAACAGAGTAGCTCCAGGCCCTTGAAGGTCTGCAATGAGTCTGTGGATACTTATATGGAAAATGCTACCTCATTTACCACTAAGCAGGCTCAGCATTTTAGCAGCATGTGCCATTTAGTCCGAACAACTCTGACCTGTGTTCAGTTGTGCTGTGGTAGAGGCATAAGTGCCTCTCTTCTGCATTTACTGCTTTCAGGTAACTCAGAGCTTCTATCAAATGCTTCTTCAGTGATTCTAAGACCTCTGTGAATAATGATCCTCTTTTCTTTCTTTCTTTTTTTTTTTTTTTGTTTGTTTGTTGTTGACTGATTGGTTGGTTGGTTGGTTTGGTTTTGGGGATTTTGTTTCTTTGTTTTTTGAGATAGGGTTTCAAGATAGGATTTCAAGATAGGGTTTCTTTGTACATTCCTGGCTGTCCTGGAACTCAAGCTGTAGACCAGGCTGGCCTCAAACTCAGAGATCCACCTGCCTCTGCTGGGACTAAAGGCCACCACCACCCAGCTATTACTACCCTTTACATTTAAAAGCATTATTGTGTACATTATTGTTTTCATTCTTCTTAGTAGTCACCATGACCAGTATATTAGTCAGAGTTCTCTAGAGTAACAGAATTTTTTTTCCAAGCTCTGCCCCAGCTAGTCCCAAAATAGCTGCCTATGAATAGAAGGTCCAAGAATCCAGTGGTTGCTCAGTCCAAGAGGATAGATGTCTCAGCTGGTCTTCAATATATGCCAGAATCCCAAATAAGTAGATTCTAATGCCAGTGAAGGCATGGACTTGCTAGTGAGAGCAAGAGTAATCTGGAAGAAAAAAAGGAGGAGAAGAAGAAAAGAAGGGGGGGAGCTTCCTTATTCCCGTCCTTTATATAGACTTCCAGTAGAGGGTGTGGCCATGATTAGAGGTGGATGTTCCCACTTCTAAAATCTGGATTAGAAATAAATCTTCTCTCTTCAGATGATTTAATTAAGCAAAACATGCCTCATATATGTGTATATCCATTTTGGGGTTTTAGTTAATTTCAGATGTAGTCAAGTTTACAACCAAGATTAGCCATCACAACCGATCTCATTTAATTGCTGAATAATAATTTGAACACATACTCATTCCAAGTACATAGAAACCACAGAGATAAGAATCAAGACTCCCACCCCCAAGAAACTTCAAAAACATATGTGAATTCAGAATGTCACCATGGAATAACAATGGAGAAAATGCTATGCCTCAAGGAAAGATCTGGAAGGAAAGGGAGAAATTTGAACCAATTTTGAAGAATTCATTTACATGGTGGTTCTGAAGTAGAAAAATATCTCAGTTAAGGTTGTTATTTCTTTGATGAAATACCATGGCCAAATCAACTTGGGGAGGAAAGGATTTATGTGACATCCCAAGTCACAGTCCACTGAGGAAAGTCAAGGCAGGAAGGAAACTGGGCAGAAACTGATGCAGAGGCCGTGGAGCAGTGCTGCCTATGGATTTGTTCCTCATGGCTTGCTCAACCTGCTTCCTTATAGCACCAAGATCAGGAGCCAAAAAACGGTGCCACCCACAATGGTCCAGGTCCTCTCATATGAAACGCTAATTTAAAAAAGCTCTACAGACTATATTCCAATCTTATGATGGCATTTTCTCAATTGAGGTTCCCTCCTCTCAGGTTACTATCACCTGTGTCAAGTTGACATAAAACTAGCCAGAACAAAGGGCAAGTGCAAATGGAATGCACATGTAGATGCAAGTAGATATGGGGGAATATGGTAAAAATCAAATGGCAATTTCTCTGTTAGAGTATGCCTGTGTTAGTAGTGGGGAAGGAGCAGAGAAACAGATAATAAGGCTTTCCAGTGGAAGTGCGAAGGTGGATAAAAGGAGTAAAGACAACTTCGCATTTTGTTAAATGCTCTAAGTGCAATATGGAGGATGCATAGCAAAATGAAAGTAGATTGCTGGTAGGTATATCATCACCCAAATCCCAAGTGTTGCCAGGTAAATGTGAAAGTGAATGCCTCACCCAAAGTATGCCTGTGATGATAAAAGTTATCAGTCATCTTCATAAAATGCTATAATTCTCCCTCTAGAGACAGTGTCTTTAGCCTGATAGTAGCAAATGCTGAGGTATTTATTTGATGGGTAGACATAAAAATTATTCTCCCTGGAGCCAGGAATCAGAGGTCAACTAATTATGAGTGAACAAATTAATGTTCATTGAACCCAGCTATAATAATTACATTTATCATCTTCATAAACTTGTATGAAATTTGACACAAAATAATGTGACTGTTAGTTTGCTACGCACCATGTTGGGGGAAAGTATTTCTTTAAAATATTCATGGTCTCACGTCACAGTGAATAATAGCCATTTTAGAGCATATAAGAGTGAAACCACTTTAAAATTCCAGGAATCACCTATTAGGCTTTAGACCTTTAATAGTCACTAGGTAAAATTGCTATTATAAAAACAATAAATCATATTCCTCAAATAGATGTCCATTCCACGTGGCCTTGGTATTAAGAGGATGTTGGCTTTCACTATCGACCTTTTTACCTGTGCACTTTGCAATTACTTCCTATAGTATAGGCTTATGAAGAAAACCTGTTAGTCTGAATCATAAGTCTTATTGTGAGATCTAAGATTTCGGTTGCTGAGATGCTACAATTGAACATGATGCTGGACCATCCTGTGACAGACAGGTGTGTCTTTAAGGATGAAAATGTAAAATGCCGCCTGAAACAGAGTACAAGCTGATCCTACATTCAAAACAGCTGGACAAAACAGCCCTACAGACTACAGCCAGGATATCTGAATCTTCTTCGAATCCCCCATGACAGCACCCCTTACCAGCAGGAAGTAGTTTAGAAAGAACGACGCCCAAATTCCCAAATATTGTGTATAAATGTTTGTTTTCATTTAATTGGACTTTGTTATATAAAATTAAATAAAATAAAAAAAGAAAATGTAAAATGATTGGAATGAAAATATTACCTTATACCAACCATGAAATAAAAAGATTTAAGAACCAGGTGTGGTGGCACACACATTTAATTCCAGTACTCAAGAGACAGAGGCAGGTAGATCTCTGTGAGTTTGAGGCCAGCCTGGTCTACAGAGTAAGGTATAGGTCAGTCAGGGCTACATAGAGAGATTGTCTTGAATAAAATAAAATGAAATAAAAAAAATTAAAATCTTAAATATGTAATTTTAAAAGCTAGGACCGGGCTTGTAGGTAAAAGATGGTGTTTTACTGACATGGAAGAACCTGAATTCCATCCCCCTCTCTACAAAAAAGACACAGAAAGAAAAAGCTGGAAATAATTGTCCTGAAAATACAAATTGCTTTGGAAGGTCACATAGCAAATGTGTTCTAAACAAAGAGTCCATTTCCCTTCGTTGTTCTAATTCAGGGTTGTCTTCCTTTTTAAAAATATGTTCAAACCTTCTAAAATGTAATCAAACAATTTGTTTAGGTAGAATTATATTAATAACCATTCTACTCTCTCTTGCTTTTAAATGTATACATCAATATGACTACAAAAGTTTACATCTCCATATGTTTTCCTTCTAGATTTATTCCTCACGACATTGTCTGCCTCTAATACCTTCCAGTTTGAGATATGGGAAAATATGGTAAGAAATCATTTCTCTGAAGCGTTTTTAAATCCTTACTTTCCATAAGGGCACACAATATCATAAAATAAGATTACTGTGGTCGTTTGGTTGGTTTCAGTAATAAACAGGGCAACATTAAGGGCATTTGTTTGCATTACTGCACTCAAACCACTGAATGCTGAAGAAAATGATTTGTTAAGCATCAGGTCCTCTGCAGGTTTATAGGCATGACTGCCAATTAAAGCAATAAGCCTGCTCTAATGGGGGTGTTAACAGGACCCCTGCTAGCCTGTCAGCTGTTGACAGGGGATACTGACATTTAATTTTTCAGCTTGGTGATTTGTGAACTTTTTTTTTTTTTTAAGTAATTTTTTTCTCCTCACCTTTAGGCTTGCATAATTACATAGAGAACTCAATAATTGGGAGAGATAAGAGAGGATGGGAATAGCATAATCAAATATATTATATACCTATATAAATGTGTCAAAAACCCAAATTAATTTTTAAAAGAATAATTAAAAACAACTGACAATTTACTGCCAGGTTGACTGAGATTAAGGAGTCTTTCCCTATAGGTGTTAATAGTTAATAAAATGTTTTGAAGGCAATTTCGTTATTTGATTTTTTGCTTAATATAGATCATAGGACAGACAAATTCCTGAACTGTAAGGCATCAGAAGTGCCAAAGTTTGAATTCAGACTGCATAGTGGAAAGTGGAATTCAAGGCCAGTAAAAATGGCCAACCTGGTGACATTGTCACAGATTAGTTAAGCTCGAAATTCTCTTTCCTTGTGGAAAATGGACTAATAGTCTTCTTGGTAGAATGTCTGAGAAGGAAGCACATTGATGAATAGTAAGAATCAAAGTTTAGTTTTAGATTTTTTTTTAATTTCTCACCTAATTACTCCTGATAATCTCGTTGCCTTTTATTCAGTCCAAATTAAAGCCATACCCTAGATTTTATTAGAATTTAGAAAGTGTACAGCACAAACTCGTGGGAAGAGATTGCTATAAAGTCATTTCTTATCACAAGGCCAGTGATGTTGCTAACAACTCATGAAGCTAAGATCCCTGTGTAATTGGGATTGGGTCCTCTCACAGCCTCCAGGTGACTCATGGGGAGGAAAGGTGAGAAAGATACAGGGGTACCTTTGTCAGTCACCTGGGTTGTTTGATTAGTTCATACCAGGGATGGACAGGCAAGCCTTGATACAAATAAGTAGAATTTGTATATGAGATTATGAAACAGTTTTACATGCATAGGATCCTCTCATTCTACAGCAGAAAAGGTTCATGAAGAATACAGATTCTTGATTGAAATCTTTTTTCTTTAACATTTTTTTCCTTTGAAGAAAACAAATATTTTTATTAACATAAAATAAGTTCTTTTAATAAAGTGTCAGGGTTAAAGAATAACCATTCAAGTAAAAATTATCCAAACACTTGGATAAAAAGCTAGTCATGGTGACACATTTCTTTAATCCCAGCACTTGGGAGGCTGAGGCCCAGATATCTCTGTGAGTGGAGGCCAGCCTGCTCTACATGGCACATTCCAGGCCAGCCAAGGCTATGTGAGAGACCCTGCCTCAAGCAAAAAATCAAAAATAAAATACCCAGGGAGCTAAAGAGATCACTCAGCTGTTAAGAGCACAGGTACTCTTCCAAGGACCCTGGGTTTGAGTTCAGATCTTAGCACCCACATGGTGGGTGGCTCACAACTCCAGTCCTAAGTGACACAGTGCTACCTGTGGTCTCCACAAGCACTGCATGCATGTAATACACAGATGTATTTGCAGGCAGAACACCCCTATATATAATACAAATTAAAAGGTTTTTTTTTTTAAACACAAAATCTTTTTAATTAAAATACTTGCTAACGAAGGAAAGACAGATTTGGTTTAGGGAGACTGTTTACAATGAGGCTATGATGTAGGGACAAGAATATTAGACTCCAAAATACAAAAAGGTGAAAAAAAAAAAAAAAAAAACATTTTTCCCTGACCAGAGAGGTAGCCAGTTTAATGGGAGAAAAATCTTTGCCAGCTATACATCATTCAGTGAATTAGTAGATACAATTTACAAAGCACCCAAAAAAAAAAACCATAAACAAATGAACAACTTATTTAAAAATGAGCTGTGCATCTAAACAGGCAGTTCTCAAAAGAATACATAGAAATGGTAGTGGTAACTTTAAAAAGGGGTTTAATACTCTTTTGTTTGTTTTACATATCCATCCCAGTTCCTCTTCCTCCCTCCCTCCCTATTTTCCTCTCTCCCACTCTCTCACCCCCTACCAAATACCCTCCCACTCACCCCCCACTCCACTCCACATGTAGGGCGATGCCTTCCAGTAGGGGTCATCTAAATCTGTCAAGTCACTTGGAGTAAGGCCTTCTCTCCAATCTCTAGGTTAAATTTTTATAGCCAAGGAAGAAAGGAATAACGTTACTAAGAGGAAAGGATGATCTTTGTCTGAACTCACCTAACAGGATCCTAGCTCCAATCGGGCAGAGCTATTGTTAACTGAAGGAAAAGGGGATTCTGACTAACCTAAATAGTTACATTTTTGTAATTTTGTAAGAATAGAGATGAAAGGCTAAGTTTGGGCTAAGTAGAATTCTTAAAAGAGCCTACCAGAAATTACACAAAGAGAGACTCCCTGGCAGTATTCACTGAGTATTTCACTAAGATAAATGAACCGAAATATATTTTGAAAACTAACTCAATCAGTGAAAGATTGTTCAAGTACTTTACAATAATATATCAGTTGACCAAAGAGAACCTCAAATGTATAAAACCACAGTAACGAGCAGAACACTGAAGCTTTAACATGTCCTTTCTAGGGCATTATGCATGCTCAGCTCAGTGATCGGGCTCTGGAAAATCCAGATGTGTGGTCCAGAAGGACAGCCAAGGCCAGTATACCAGTGACTACTCACTAGGAGATGTGACAAGAGATTGAACCTTATATTACAGAACCCAAAAAACAAGGAGAAGTTGCTTCTCTCCGACCCACCCAGCATTAGTAGTGGAGGCTTCAAGAAAGATTTGACCTTTGAAATGGATAGTAGGGTTTTTTTTTTTTTTTTGACTTTTTTTTATTTAATTTTATATAACAAAGTCCAATTAAATGAAAACAAACATTTATACACAATATTTGGGAATTTGGGTGTCGTTCTTTCCAAACTACTTCCTGCTGGTGCGCTGTCTTGGGGGCATTCGAAGAAGATTCGGATATCCTGGCTGTAGTCTGTAGGGCTGTTTTGTCCAGCTGTTTTGAATGTAGGATTAGCTTGTACTCTGTTTCAGGCGGTCTGGCATGATCAAACCACATTAGTCTGGAAGGAATCCACATCTTTTCATTTTCTGTGGAAACAAAAATAGAAATCCTTTTCTCCAGTAACTTGTCCTTCAACTTAAATTTTGGAGTCAAAGCATTTTTTTTAATTTAATTTATTATTTTACATGTCGATCCCAGTTCCCCCTCCCTCCCTCCCTCTCCCCCAGCCCTCTCTCCCTCCTTCCCTCCCTTTTACCCTCTCTGCCCTCTGGATAGTAGGGTTTTAATGACAGGAAGTTAGAGCAGAAGAGACAGGCAAGAAGTAGAGTGTTCAAAAGTCACCAAATGTATTCAGAGACAAGAAGCAAGCCAGGTTGACCCAGAAGAAGAAAGGAATATTGAAAAGCAAGATTAGCAAAGCTGCTTTAGACAAGATTAGTATGGTCTTGACGTCTAAACTAAATAATTGGATAATAATCTATTAAGAAACTATTAGATGATTTATTACCCCGTTACTGTGGCTACTGTTCCACACTAGGTAGCTTCATAAAGAAAACCTGGAAATGGTACAGTAACATGGATTGACAGTAACCTAGGCAAAGGATGAGTTACTTAGAGTAAAATGTGGGGAGTGGATGACGAAGGGTAGCATGAGAAGGTAGAATATCCATATGGTAACTTGTGTTGTGATTCTATCACAGAAACAGAAAGGACAAAGGAAATGGCTAATAGAGCAAAAAATAACCCACAATTTAGAAGAGTCATTCACAGAGCTGACTAGAGATGTAGGATGCAGAGCAAGGATGAGAAGCATCATGAGACAGTCGAAAAGAACAAGCATGTCACACGTGTGTCTTTGTGGCTCACTGTGGCTTCTCTGATAATAAAAGTGGGTAGGAAATCAGGATGACTTTAGAGAAACAACAAAAGGATTAAATTAAGTTTCTCTTCAGTTTTCCACTTGACAGATGAATGCGTTGCGATGTCCTAATTGAAAATGTTTTGGCTTTGACAGGGTGGAAACTTCTCTATCAGTAGTGTCTTTGAAAAACCTAAAAACCTAGTGGTGGTTGGACAGTCAGCGTTTGCAGACTTTGGTAAGACTGTTTTTGCCTCTTAATGCCCCCACATTCCCAGACTGAGACACAGCAACAAAGGCTAGAAATCATCAAAATAACTACTTATCTCATTTCTACCTCCCTGCTTTCTCTTATGTGGTTATATAGTTAGAGAAGTAGTGAACAAGTTAAAGAATGATAAAGAAGAAACTCTGTTAAGGATTTATTGCCCAGTAAAGTTGTTTTTTGTTTGTTTGTTTGTTTGTTTGCTTGTTTTTTGTTTGTTTTGTTTTGTTTTAACAAAATAGTTGTGAGAATTTTTGTCACAAAATTTCTTAGTTTGTGTAAAATTGATTGTACCTTCAGTTACATGAACAACTCCATTAGAAAAGTCATATACTTGTACAGGATCATTAACTCCTACAAATTAAAAGCAAAACTTAGACCTCTATTATACTTAAATCGCTGTACTAAAAACAGTGTAATAAAGCTGTAGTTTTGAAACTAAGATCCTTGCCTTTAAACAAATGTAGTGTTAAGTAGAAAGACAAAGGATAAATACCCAAAAATAAATACAAGAACAATGAAAACAATTCCTACATGTAAGAGGGAAAGGAGACTATAGTTCTTTTCTGATTATGGAGTTGATACTACAGGACAAGTGAAAACTATCAAATGGCTGGACAGTGGGAACTTGGATTGGACTTGGAGGTACCTGTAAGGTTCATCTGAAAGTCTGTGGTGGCATGTAAATGGTATGGTTAGTGACCAGTAAACACACCCATTTGGCTTGAATATAGTATTTCTGTAAAAATGTAGAAACATACAGATTGACTAAGCACTTCGGGTTATTGAAATGTTTACAGATAAGCAAAGACTGATTTTATTCTGTAGAATTTGTCGGAAATAGAAACGTTTTGAAGAGTTCTTAGGTAAAACCACCTTTATATATTGACTTCCAGAAATAAAGTTGAATGAAGCCTTTGATCTAGTGGAATGTGTTGATGAAAATGCTTCTCAGGCTTTGGGGGAGCTGTTAGAATCTATGAGGTGCTTTAAGGTTTCTGTCCAAAGAGAGGCAGCTGAAAGCAGTTTTAGGACACTTCCTTCTAGAGATGAAACCAGTCAGGGATGGAGTTACAGCCACATAGGTAAAGGAAGAGGCAGGAACAACCAATAAGTCAGATAGTTCTTTGGACACTCGAATAGATGAAAAGTAAAATTGTTTTTGTTTTTAGGGTTGAGATATATATATATATATATATATATATATATATATATATATATATATAGAGAGAGAGAGAGAGAGAGAGAGAGAGACATATATATATATATATATATATATATGAGATTGTTTTGCTTTCGTGTATGTATACTGTGTGCATGCCTGTTGTCTGTGGCAGCCAGAGGATGGTGCCCGATTGCCTGAAACTGGAGATACTAAGAGTTGTAGGCAACCATGTGGTGCTGGGAATGAAACACAAGTCCTTTGCAAGAACCACAAACACTGTTAACCACTGAGGCAACTCTCCAGCCTTCTTAAAAGGTAAAATAAATGCTGAAGGACTTAAAGAAAAATAATATGGATGGAAGCAAAGCTGGAATATTTAGTGACTCTAAGCAAAGAAATAAAACCAAAGCAAGTCAGAGAATCCTCCAAGAGCCCAAAGATCAGCTATTAGGTGAATCCTGTAAGGAAGGCATAAAACATAAGCTGACAGAGGACAAAAGATGGAAGGAGAGCTAAAGGTGGTCAGGAACCATTGGTGAATAGAAATTGTGATTGCAGACAATGGCAAGAAGAGGATTTATAGTTTAGTGGCATCTTAACTTTACCAAGGTTGCCATTTGTAGAGCTCAGGGCCCTTATTGAGCTGTAGACATCACCTAGTAAAGAATGTGCCATCGGGTGAGCACTGGGTGAGGTGCTGTGCCACTGTTAGTTGGCAGTCATTGAGGAATGTGTGTCTTTTAGAAGGCACTGTGTTGTTTTAGTTTGTTTTGTGACTAGATCTCACTGTGTGGCCCTGGCTGCTAGGAACTTGCTATGTATGTTTTCAAAGTTCCATAATCCTCTTGCCTTTGCCTTCAAAGTGTTCTGATCACAGGTGTAATCAGCACTGGAAGACATTTTATGTCTTATTCTATTTCATATGCATCTAGCCTTTAAACAATAGTAATAGTTTTGTCTCTTCCTACACAGGCTCAGATCATCAAGTTGCAAAATTTCAATAAGTCACTCTTTACTTAAATTTTATAAAACAAAAACTTGGTAGAAATAAGATGATGTTTTCCAACACAAAAATTATATAGAGAAAATGTTTTAATTTTGTATGTATGCAATACTAGATGTAATGTGAAAATCAATGAAAAGCTATACAGCTGGGCTGAGAGTGTAGCTCAGTTGATAGAGTGGTTTCTTGATATACACAAAGCCCTGGTTCAGTACCATAAGGTTAAAAAGAAAAAAGAAAAAACTGGTGTATTGTTGCACACTCACAGTCCTTGCACTTGAGAATTAGAAGCAAGTGATACAAAATTAAAGGTGAGGCCAGCCTGGTCCATTTGGGACCTCTGGCAGTCTGAATAAGAATCACACACACACATGCAAGCATGCACACACGTACACACACACCAGAGGTTCATATATATGAATGTTTAGCTACCAGGGAATGAGACTGTTTGAAAGGATTGGAAGGTTTAGGAAGTGTGGTCTTGTTGGAGGAAGTGTGTCACTAGGGGTAGGCTTGGAGGTTTAACAAGCCCATGCCAAGGCCACTTTTTCTCTGCCTTTTTGCCTGTGGATCAGGAAGTTGTTCTCAGCCACAGTTCCAGTGCCATGCATACCACCATGCTCCCTTCCATTTTGATAATTGACTGACTCTCTGAAACTGTAAGTCCCCAATTTAATGTTTTCTTTTATAAGGGTTGCCTTGGTCATAGTGTCTCTTCACAGCAATTTAGATACTAAGACAAGACCCTATCTCAAAATACAAACATGTAACTACATAGCTGAAGGAAAAACAAAACCTTATATAGGTTATTGACATTTTATAAATATGAAATCACTTCAAAACTCAATGTATATTGTATACCCATATCTAATATTTTCATGTATCGGGTCATCATAGTGTCTGGTACTGAGTTCCTTAACAAGAACTAGGCATGACTTTGAAGCATCCATGTTGTTGTCTTAGTCTACAGGCATCCTATCTAAAGGGGCTAGTAAAACAGAAAACATTGTTATCCATGAGGTTAACATAGTGGAAAATACCAACCAATGTAAACACAGTGCCATTGATTGTTAGCACTAAATCTGATACCACTGTAGCTACCATAGTGGATAATTAATTAGTACTGGGAAAATGCCACCATAAGGTTAGCTTATGAAATCTGCATAATATTTGGTAAAATTTTGTAATTTCGGCTTAACCATGGTAGACCAGAAATAATTGTATCAAAATAACTCTTAAAGCACTCAGATCCCCTGGCTTTTCAGATAGGTTATTTAGTAGCAGTCTGACAAATTTCAATTTTCTTGGTAGTTAATGGGGAATAAGAAGTCAGATAAGCCATGTGTAGAGATTTACATTTTTTATTTAATCTGTGTGTTAATGAGTGCCTGAATGTTCTTACTCTCTTACAAAAGAATTTTAAGAATTAAATGCAATCAATAGACAAGCAATAGCTATATCATAAATGCAGTTGTAAAGGGGATGCTCTGGGTTCAGCTATGTGACTCATTTAAGGGTACCTTTAATTACAAATTTTCAAGTTAATACTGTTTTTTTAATTTAATTCTTATAGTTGAAATTTGGCTGTCTTGTTATTATTAAAGAGTACTAAACTCCAGCGAGAGTCATCAATAAAGCAGAAAAGTCTTGGACATCATAGATGTTAACTTTTAAATTTATTGCTCTTTCACTTTTATCACTAATCATAATTTTTCAAGAAAATACAGGGTATTTTAATAAGTATAACATGGACAAATTAATTAATTGATGGGTCCAAAGAATCTGATTAACTTTTATTTTCTTTCAATGAATTGTATGGGATAGGCATTGGTTCAGTCAAATCTTCAAAATCATGTTCCCATTTTTCTTCCATTTAGCTTCCTTCTTGTTTTGTAATGAAACGTTTATACTATGTACAAAATGTTAATCAATGTATTCAAGAATTATCTTTGAGTGCCTGTCATGTGGATTAAATCTGTTTCAAATATTTGACATTTGGCCATGAATGAAACATATGCTCATGAAATTTAAATTCTATTGAAGAAGAGAACTAAACAAATAAAGTGAAAAATATTTGAAACGTAGTGAAAGAGCTATTAGGAAGTAAAAAACAGGGTTTTAAAATGAGAATTGATAAAGGGTACTGTAAGTAACTACTTGGAGATTGCATTTGACCCCAGCTTAGCTAAATAAGTTTGATATTACAGAACAAAAAAGAAGATTGTCTCTTGGCAAGAACGTATATGGGTTTGTGAACTATGGTAAGAGTTGGGAAAATTCTAGATTAGTTAAAAGAACCTATGGTAAACCATGCAAACAAAGACCATGCAAAGAGGAAGTGGAGCCAGCACAATTCTAGGAAATAGAAAGAAGTGCTCACATTTAGGTATGTTGGAGACAAGGTTGGTAATACATACTAAAGGACTAGATGTCCAATCAAAGATTAAAAGAAAGTGAAAAAAAAAATGACCTGATGGGAGATGTCATTCTGTATATATGTTTCTCTTATTGGTTAATGAATAAAACACTGTTGGCCAATAGGAAAGCAAGATAGGCAGGACTAGGAGACAAGGAGGATTCCAGAAGGAGTAGGGAGGAGATTCAACATGGAGGAAAGAGCACAATGTCAGCCCCTCTCTCTGGTAAGATAAGACCATGGGGAAATACTTAGATTAATAGAATAGATTAATATTTAAGACAGAGCTAGCCAATAAGAAACTAGTAACTGGCCAACAGAATTATATCTAATACAGAGTCTCAGTGTGTTATTTGGGGCTGGCGCGGCTCTGGGCCCAGGTCGGCCGGGAAAAACCTTACTGCTAACAATGACCAGGCTTAACTACTAGCAAAACCTTGTTTCATTACCTTTTAGAAGATGGGCAGTGGGTTGTGGGTCATTGAAGGAGCCTATGTCCACAGCAACTTGCCTCACCAAAACTGTTATTGTAACTTTTCTCCAGCTAACTAACCTCATGATTTTTCAAGTAGTCCCTCCTGTACCCAATTACCCCTTCTCATCTCTCTCTATAAAATCCTCTTCCTTTGGGTCTCCTCTGATTTCACTAAAATGTCACCATGTCCAGAAGGCCTCCCTTGACCACTGTGTTCAAAATTGAAAGCTATACCCCAATACTGTGGACCCTATTTCCCTTACCTTGTATCTAACATGCCATACATCCCACCTTTGAATCCACAAAAAATGTGCTTTATTGGTGTGGGGTTTTTTTCCCCCTGGTTCTGTCAAGTCTAGGCCAATGCTACTTACAAATAATATTTTTGAGATTATAATTACATCATATTCCCCATAATTTCCTTTTTTCTAAGCCCTCTCATATGTCCCCCCTTGCTCTCTTTCAAATTCATGCCTCACTTTTAATTAATTGATGGTATGTGTATATATAAATACATAAATATAACTTGCTTAATCTGCATAGTGTTATTTGTATGTGTATTTTCAGAGCAGACCATTTAGTATTGGATAAACAGTCAATGTGCTCTTCCCTGAGGAAGACTGTTTCTCCCATTCTCCGCATCACTTAGTTGCCTCTAGTTCTTTGAGCAGGGTTGAAGCCTCCTGGGCTTTCCCTGTCCACATTTGCATGTTTTTTGTTGTTCTTGTTCAGCTCATGATTATGTTAGTGACACTTTGTATTAGTCAGGGTTCTCTACAGTAACAGAACTGAGAGAGAGGGAGAGAGAGAGTTCATTTTATATATATGGGCGGGTTGGGAGGATTTATTAGAATGACTTACAGGCTACAGTCCAGCTATTCCAACAGTGTCTGGCTATGAACAGAAAGTCCCCAAGGCTCAGTCCCCAAGGCTGGATGTCTCAGCTGGTCTTCAGTATTCGCTGGAATCCTGAAGAAGTAGGCCCTAACGCCAATAAAGCGATGGACTTGCCAGCAAAGAATTCCTTCTTCCATGTCCTTTGCATAGAGGTTCCCAGCAGAAAGTGTGACCCAAATTAGAGGTGGGCTTTTTCCAGTTTAAATGATCTAGATTAAAGTTATGTCTTCCACCTCAAGATCTATATTAGAAGTGGATCTTCCTACTTCATATTAAGCAAAAATACCTCACAGATGTGTCCTCTATTTTTGGGTTTTAGTTAATTCCAGATGTAGTCAAGTTTATATTGAATAGCCATCACAAATGTTATGGGTGTACCTTCTCTGATATTCCTTGGAGACACAATCCCACTGCAAATACACTTGTCTTGCTCTTACAAATTTTTGCCCTTCTGGAAATATCCCTTAGCATTTTGGGATCACGGATCCTTAGGATGATATTGGAAGACATTTAGATATTAAATTTGAGCTTAAGTCTTAAAAATCATTTAATCAATGGAACATTTTCATTTGCTTGAAATAATTCATTAAAACTATTTAGGACACACCCTTCTTCAGGGTCTAGCCAGGTAAATGGATGGAACTAGAAATCATATTGATTGAGGTGATCCAGAAAGACAAACATCACATGTTCTCTCTCATATGAGCCTCCTAGCTCTAAATCTTCAGATATGAATTCATAACCTAGAGTAATTGCAAGCAAGTGTGAATGTTACACCTCTGGTGCTGCAAAGGTGTCCTGATTTATCGGGAAGCCAGGCTACCTAGAGCTGCAGTTGTACAATTCTGAAGGTTTAGAGTCTAATAGGACAACTCAGCCCTGGAGGGAAAGGTGTCCTCGCTTGTGTAGAAGCCGGGCTACCTGAAGCTGGGGTGCTGTGAGTGATGGTCTCCCCACAGGGTACAGCAGTCCTGCTCTTCTCCTGAAGAGAACAATTAGAGCTGAGTTCTGTCTGCTCTGTTCCCCTAAGGGGATGTCCTAGCAGAGCTATCCGCTGCTTCTTCTGTCCAAGATATTCTAGTACAGTCTGCTAAAGGGGAAGGAAGCCCCTACAGAAATGTAGCCGTTTCCTCCGACTCCAGCGAAAAGTTGTTACTTTTCCTTCTCAGCCTTGCTCAGTCCCCTAAGGGAATGTCCCAGCAAGGTTCTTCTGTTCTGCTCTGGCTAATGAAGATCTTCACAGAAGACTCTTGGGAGGAAGGGATTTATGTGGGAAGGAAGAGTATAGGAGAGTGGCTTGCTCTGCCAGGATGGAAAAGGAAGGCCAACAACTGAACAGGCAGAAGAGGTTATATAGGGTTTCTTAGGGGCTGAGTTTTCCTAGAAGTTTTTCTGCTCAGGGATTGGTTAGTTTAGTTGGTCAAGGCAAAGATGGCTCTGGTTTCAGAGGCAAATTGTGTTTTTCTTTTCACTGGCCTTTTTAAACTTTCTGACTCTAGTTTCAGGCCAGGGAACATTTCTTTCACTGACTGATTCTAGGGACAAAGTGTGTTTCTTTGGCTCAGGCTTCAGAGTCAGGGTATGATTCTTAGGGTCTGGGTTCAGGGCTGAGAGTGTTCCTTTCACTGGCTCTTGGGGTTCTTTGGATGTCCCTTTTACCCTGTAGTAGCTATAGAACCAGGAAAGTAAAAGGGGAGCGTTGTGGGGGTGAGAGTGGGAAAAAAAAATCTTCATATTTTCATTGTTCTAATTCTTGAGCCCTGACCATTGAAAAATATGTTAACTTCAGCACTTATTAAATTTTAAAGGAAAATTATATTTATACAGCTTTTTAATATCCTTTTATATCCTTATACTGACAACTTAGTTTGCATGTGGTTAAAGTAAAAACAACCAGTTTAGACATTTCTCCCTCTGTCACTCCAAAGGAAGATAATAATACTGTTATAAATTTTTAGGACAACAAACATTGCATTTATATACATTGCCATGTGGCATACAAAATGCTGAGGTATTCTTAGAGTAGTCCTGAAACAAATACTAAATGTAAGTCATCAGTATTCCATTCCATGTCACTGTGCAGATTGCAGCTTCACATCTCCTGTAGCAAACAGGATTGGTTCCAGAATTTCTATCTACTTTGAAGCAAACAAGTTGCCCAAGACATGTATTATGATGAGTCATCAATGCCAGCTGTGGTTCTGATAAATACTTCAAATGTTTTTATTGGAAATGGCAGTTGTGATGATTAGTGCTAACTGTCAACTTGAGAAACCCTAGAATTGTGGGAGCTGAGTCTCTGAGCATGCTTGTGAGGGCTTGTCTTGATTTTCTTCATTGCTGTGGGGCCACCTGTGTTAGTTGTAGGCGGGAAATCCTGAACTAATAGACATGGGAAAGCCAGCTGAGGACTAGCGTTCATGCCTTCATTGTTATCTGTTCTGAATATGGTGGCGATGTGACGAGCTTCCTCAAGCTGTTGCTGCTGTGACATCCCTGCTCTCGTGGACTGGAACCTGGAACTGTGAGCTGAAATGAACACTCTCTTGAGTTGCTTTCCTCTAGCTGTTTAATCATAGCAACAGGAAAAGACACTAAGAGACATTTATATGAGAATTATAAAATTGCTACTTTAGAGTCTGAATTCTTTATACATACTCAGCATTTAAAGCTGAGTTAGATATTCTTAAGGAAAAACTGGAACTCAGTGTCCTTGAAGCCTATGTATAGGATTTTATGTGATGAATTCTTGGCTTATGAATGAGTTTTTTATAAAGCCATACCTCTGACTTAATTACAAAGTCTCAAAACTACTGTACATTTAACTGATTTTAGTGATGCCTATTAGTGTAAATCCAAAATTATTCCTTTGAATATAAAATTTCTGTAAAATAATGATGCCTTTTACACTGTTGCATATATTTCAATAATTTAAAGGGTACCTTCAATATTTTGAAATAAAACAGCACTTAATTAAACATGGATCACTATAATTCCACTCTGATTAGTATAACAACCTATTTTAGTGCCCTGTGAACTTAACAATCTCCTCATTCTTTGATTTCTACAGCCCTGTTATAGTGACTACTGAAGACAGACACCTTATCTATTCTTAGACTAATAAATTCATACATCTAAGAAGATGGTAAAATGTATTTCTCTCCAGCAAATTATACCTGAGAGGAATTCCCTGCTGTCAGTCAGAGCAATATAGAAGCCTGTGGATGGTATGAAGGGACTAAATGTCCTGTGCTATTTTCAAACAATTCTGGCTGTTTGTGATTGCCCTTTTTCTTCATTCTACAGCTCTGCACTTTTGGTTCTATATAAATAAATGCCTCATCCAGTAATTAGGATAATCAGAGCTGTGTTGTTTCTTGGATGTAAGTAGGTACATGAATCCTCTGCTGAGCCTTCACCCACTGAAGAACTGAGTGGAGGATTAGATAGATAGGTGAGTTGAATAAATGGTGACAGGGTAGGTAAATGGGTGAAAATGCCCTTTGCCACTTTACTTTTGGAGCATTTGCCCAGAGCATTCTATTCCATTAGCAGCTTTCACAAAGACATTCCATATTCCTATTCCCTTCCACAGTAGCAGACATAGAGATGAACGGGCATTGTATGTATTTAATCTGCCATGGCCTGTCATCACATTACCCCCATAGTACTAATAGCCACAACTTAATTAAGAGAAATATTTTTCAAGGATTTTTTTACATTAATAACATAAAAAGAATGTAAAATTTAGGATATGCAAAGGTTTATTTATTTCTATTTCATATTAATAATACTTTTTATCAAGAACTATTTTATGAGAAGTTTTTTATAAGCCAGGCAGAGTGGTGAATGCAGTAAACCAACCTAGATGGGAGGCTGAGTCAGGAAGAACACTTGAGCCAAGTTCAAAACCATCCTAGAAAAACCAGAACAAGCCTATCTCTAGGGATGTGAGGGAGTATTGTATATGCAATTCAAGTGATTGTTCCAAATCTGTCTGAAGTGAGAAATATTTATTCCACTGTAAATTGAGGTTCTGAGGTTAAGAAGCATGCTCAAGTGCTAGGATGAGAACGGCAGAGATGGGAAAGGATGCTTGGTTCTGTGTCAGCTGTTTTCACATACTGTGTACTCTCCCCTTTTTTCGCTAGTTCCTAAGATGTGTGGCCAACCATCCTTGGTGATGGCAACCAATAGTGAACTTCTGCTATATAAGATTTGAAGGGTTTAAAACCTGCACCTTACACCTTTAATGACTTTACACATAGAAAAGTTTTTATACTATATGACCATCCTCCTAAGTTGCCCATTTCAAAAGCATTTTGAAAGATTTTGTTATCATTTTCTCATCAGTGTAAATTCATTCCATTATTAAGTTTCTACTATATATTGTAGGCTCCTGGAAAGAAATTCCTTAATTTTCCTTTTAATTCAATCAGATTTTTAGCTATGGCTCACTTCTAAGTTATTATTCCTCATTTGGGACCAGGATCTAACTTAATCTAGATACACTCTTTCCTAAACATTAAGTAATAAATACACAAAATTTCTCTGTCTTCTCCTAGCTTGTATTTCTCATCCAGAATTTTTGTTCTGTTTTGTTTTTTGTTTTGTTTGCTTCACAGTAATCCTGATTTTCTCCTTTAAGAGTCTACATGTGAAGCATCTACTGTTACCTCTACCAAATGTCAATCCAGTGTTCTGTGCCACCATACCCAGCTTTTACATTGGTACTGGGGATCGATCTCTTGTCCTCATGCATTCACAATAAGCCCTGACCAACAGAGCTGTTTTCTCAGCTCTGCCTTGTTCTGTGTGACCATCGTCTGCCCCTACGGTTTCTGGTGACAATGAGTAGTTTATTAAATATTCCTTGTTCATGTTAAGCAATGTCTCTCTTAAGGTGCTCACCAGATAGGTACTGTTTCACTGAATAGTGTCTCGCAGGACCTTTCAGGACTGCTCACCTGACTCTTAGTGTCAGTCATGCTGTCTTCAGGTATACCAGTTGTTTGTCCTGCCTACTCATCTCTGCCATTGACCCTCGCACACGCTCTGTTGAACTTCTTGTCTCATGTGTTGTACTTTTTCAGCTCCAGAGTATTTGTTTGGTTTTGTTTTACAGTGTCTTTATTGATGCCATCTTGTTCTTAGGTCATTTTCTTAATAGTGGTCAGTTCATGTTCATGTTTCCTTTGCTTTTGAACTTGTTTCAGCTCATGTTTTTTAAAGTTTTAATTAGGTAAATTTGGTGGCAAGGCTTCCACCCAGATGTCATCTGTAATTTAGTTTTGCGTCATTGCAGAGACTGTTTCTCTTGTTCTCTGTGTGCTCTATGCTTTTGTTGCTGCCATGCTGTTTACAAAGTAGACAGTTCAGTATTACAATCTAGTAATGGTGGGAATCAGTTCTCATCTTTTTCAGGTTTTGTTGTCTTTTTGATTATTTGTAGTAGTCTGTTTATATAGTAATTTTCTAAAGTATTTTACAGACAGTGTTCTTGTCATGTAATGTCATTGGTTTCTGTTTCTTTATTATATATCTACCTAATTTTTGGTAGAGATTTTCTTGAATGTCAAGGATTAAAACAAACAAATAAAACCCAACTACCAACAATCAAATTTTCTGGCCTTTCAGGCTGCCACTGTGCAAAGGCACTCTTAAACATTTGTGCTGTAGGTAAAACTTGAATATGAAAAAGCTAGCTAAGTATGGACCAGCAAGCAGTGTTCATGACTTCTCCTTTAGTTATACCCTGAGCTTTTGCCCTGACTTCGATATTTGATGTACTGTCACCTGTAAGTTGAAATAGTTGTTTTTGGTCAGTATTTAGTCAGAAAGAAATTCAAATTAGAGCAACTATTACATTGGCTTGTGTGTTTGCTTTTTGTATGTTAATTTTCCTGACATTTTGCTGAACTGTTTAGCAACTTTTAAGAGTTTTCTCCTAAAGTCTTCAGGGTCTCTTGCTTACAGAATCTTCTTATCTGCAAATAAGACTGCTTTGACTTCTTCCTTCCCTAGTTATGTCCCCTTACATCCCACATCTTCTTGCTTCTAGCCCTAGCTAGTATTCAGTATTATGTTTTTTAAGAGTGGAGAAAGTAGAAAGTCTTATTTTGTTCCTGACTTTGTTGGAAATGTTTTGAATTTTAGAACTTTAATATAATGTTAGGTATAGATATACGCTGAGATATGTTCCTTCCATTCAGATCTTCTTTTATCAAGAAGAGGTGTTAGAATTTGTCAGTCTTTTCTGAGTATATCAAGATGATCATGGTATTTCTGTCCTTGACCCCAATTTATAACATTTATTGATTTATATGTTGAATTATTCTTTCATCTCTATAATAGAGCCAACCTTATTAGAATGAATACTGACCTTCTGGGTGTGTTCTTGAATTTGATTTACACATATTTTATTTAGAATATTTGAATCTGTTTGCATTGGAGAAATTGCTTTGTAATTTTCTCTTTCTGTTGCATCTATGTCTGGTTTTAGTATGAGGGTAATATTAGCTTCATAAACCACTTGGATATACTTCACCCTTTCCTGTTTTATGAAATAATTTAAGAAGCATTAGTGTATTCTTTGAAGGCCTAATAAAGTTCACCAGTGAATCCATCTGGGCCTGAAGTTTTGTAGGTCAGAGATTTTTAACCACTGCTTCATTTCACTGAATTATCTCATCTTGGTTTAATTTTGGTAGGCCATGTGCACCAATTTATCAGTTTTTTTTTTTTCTTTTGAGATTTTTTTTCCAGTTTAGTGATTGCTTTAAAATGAGGCTTAATGATTTCTCCATATTTCATTGATATATGTTTCAGCAGTTCCCTTTTTATCCATTAATTTTATTAATTTATCTTTTCTTTCTTTTGGTTACTTGGCTTAGGGTTTCTCAAAGAACCAATTACTTTGTTGATTTTTCTGTGGGGTTTTGTTGTTGTTTGTTTTTCATTTCATGAATTTTTGTCCTAGTCTCAATGATTTCTTTCTGTGAACTGATTTGGGGTTTGGCTTGTTCTGTTTCTGAGGTCTTAACATGCACCATTAACTATTTTATTTCTAATGTAGGTACTTAATACTATAAACTTCTCTACTAAAAATATGGTCTTTGTAGGCCATGGGTTTTAGTATGTTGCACTTTCATGTATTTCTAGAAATGTATTTCCCTCTTGATTTTTTGTAATGATCCATTCAATTGCACATTGTTATCTTCGGGAGTCTGTGTATGTTCTCAGGTTTCTCTTGCTGTTGATTTACAGTCTTATCCCATTGTAACTGGATAGAGTACAACCAATTATTTCAGTATTCTTATGTTTATTAAGACTTGTTTTGTGTCCTAATATTTTAGAGACTGTTCTATAATGTGTATTCTACAGTGTTTGAATGGAATGATTTATAAGAATCTGTTAAGTCCATTTGGTCTGTTATCATTTAATTCAGTTAGTTCTCTGTTTATTTTCTATAAGAATTACCTATCAGTAAGAGTGTAGTATTCTGAGTTTTAAATATAAAAAGAACCCCTTTATGGAACAAAACAAAAAAAAAAAATAGTATCATGTAATGATTGAAGCAGTAGTTTTCCATTTGTGTCATTTACATACTAAATAAGAGTAAATCTATACTGAGTTACTTATTGTTTATTATTTGGGCTTGCCACATCTCAGTGTTAGGATATCAGCTAAGAACAGAATATATTGAGATATTTTCCATAGAGTGTAACAGGATGCTGTGCATGAGCCAGATATAAACTTTACCATATCAGGCTTTCTCAAAGTAAATTGGGACTGAGAAATGGCACAGCAGTTTAGAGTGTATACTGTTCTTTCAGTGGACCTGAGTTCAGACAGCACCTACATTAGATAATTACAAATGCCTGTAGCCCAGGGTGATCCTACACCCTCTTCTGACCTCCATGGGTGCCTGCATTTACATACACAGACACCTACACATAATTTTTTTAATTTTAAACATTGTTAAAAACAAGTATCATATATCAAATTTTCAAGGTAGCCAGACTGTATAGACTATACTGCAAAGCACATGCCATATATACCACAGTAGCTGCCCCTGTAGAAGAGAACAGAGAAGAACGGGGAGAAGGTACCTTCTAACACTTATAACTCCTTGAATGGTTTTTAAAATACTGGAAGTGATCTTTAAAAACATATTTTTTTATTCAGGTCAGGCTCCACTGGCTAGATCTTCATCCCATGCGGTCTAACTTCTTTTTTCTTTAATGAATTATTGAGGTGCTAAAGCTTGTTTTTGTCATATACTTCTCTTCATATATCTCTATACAGCAAGAGCTGTATCTGTATTGATAATCCTTTGATTTCCACCCAACTATAAGTACTACATTGGGCCCAAGTGAAATGGCAGAGTAACCATTACAAGTAAGTTAGTGTTTGTTAAAGGAGCCCAAAAGATGCCCTGAATTTAAAGGTTAAATTACTGCTCCAATCACAGAAGGATTTAGCTCTAGGCCCTCAGACTCTCTAAACTTCAGACAATGGGGTCTTCATGCATGAGGGAGCATCAGAAGAGGTGATTTCAGGGCCTTTGGTGTATCTGTCTCAGAAGGTATATGCAGAATAGTAGCATTCTTGCCAAAAATCCAGTCAGATGTGAAGAAATTGTGCCAGGCAGCCTGATATTATCTATAAAGTTCACACTCAAGAACTGTATAGTCAAATTCAATTTTTCAAAATGTCTCTGAAGGTTTTAATTAGTTAACAGTTATGTTTTGAACCACATTCATAGCTATTTAGTGTGCATGGAGTTGGACACAGCCGTGAGTGTATTCTCTTCATTTGTATTTTTTAATGATGAAAATGCATGGGTGTTTTGAGAAGCCAAGGAACAGAATGAGTTGAAGTTCATGCTGACCAACAGGCACTTAAAGCTACATATATGTGCCACATATTTTTAATTGGCTGTCTAATAATGTTATTGTGTGCATACACATGTTTATTTTACCTCAATATAATTATGTAATAATCAAAAACTGCCTTTTAAAAAAATTGGTTATTTAGGGCTGGTCATGTACTCAGGGGTAGAAGCAATACCCTGAGTTCAGTCCCCAACACAAAATAATAATGGTTAATAATAACAATTCTAAATAAGTATAAAATGACTTTAAAGCAAGCATAACTTCAACAGTTATATATAATAACATCTAACCACAAAGAAGTTTGCAATTTAAAACAAGACTCAGAGAAATAAAATAAAGCAAGGTGCAGAGGGTTGTTTCTTAATTGATTCACCTTCATTATAAAGCCTTGTGTCAAGTCGTTGGTTTTATCTGGATGATGGAACAAATATGAACTTTAACTATGACACATGAAGACATTATTCTGAACTGTTAATAGACTCCTGAAGTTCCTTTTGACAGATGGAGATGGACACATGGATCACTTGCTACCAGGCTGTGAAGATAAAGACTGTCAGAAAAGTGCCATATACTTAATGAGATCTGGAACAAGGCAGGTATGTCAGCTTTGGGGATACTATGAATCGTGTCATGTGCTTGAAAAACCTTGAACATTAGAAAATGTGTCTAAAGAAGCAGAACACAATAAAATCCAAATTTACATTATAGAATTCTTCTTTTTCCCTAAGTGAAATACATTTAAATCTTTTTATTCTTTCACTGAAGTATAAAAAATGCTTCTGTGTGATTTTTGGTGAAGAAATCCCATTCTATATCTTGTAGTTAAATTAAATGTAGCATTTTAGATGCCAGCAATATAGAAAACACATTATAATAAAAGCTTACGAGGAAGATAATCTTATTTCCAGAGCTAACCCTGCTTTTGTTTTCATGTGCAGATCCATTCCATTTCTCAACCTTACTTTTTGCCTGTTGCTTAATAATTTAGAATCATGAGAGTCACAGTGGAGGATTAATATGGAAATAATAGGTTGTGACACTTTTAGAGTTAACCAGATTTATTTTCTTGGGGTTTAATAAGTAATAGGATATCATGCTGACTTTTATAGCCTTTTTGAGTAGAAAACACCACATTTTATATTCAGAAACTTAGTAAAACAAATCTTTATACATTCTGCATTTTAAAAATCATTGAATTATTATCTTTGACTATATTTGTATAGTTGTGAATCATTTAAAACACTATCTCAAGAAACTTCCCATTATTTGTTCATAGGTATAAAAATACATAACAAGAATACTTGAAAATTATATAATTAACCGGGCTTTTAATCCCAGCACTCAGGAAGCAGAGGCAAGCAGATCTCTATGAGTTGGAGGCCTGGTCTACTGAGTGAGTTCCAGGACAGCCAGGGCTACACAGAGAAAGCCTGTCTTGAAAAAACGGAAAGGAGGAAGGAAGTTATATAGTTACCTATCTCTATGAAGACAAATGTCACAGTTCTTTAATGGGTATTATAGATTCTGCATTGAATGAAAATTTTCTAATACAGTTTATCAGAAACACTTTACCACGCTTTTACCCCTCATTTATAAACTGCTGACAGCTTCAGAAATTGATTATTGGGTTTTGTTGTTGTTGTTTATTTGTTATTTTTTGAGGGTTTTTTGCTTGTTTGTTTTTTAAGACAGGGTCTCCCTGTATATCTCTGGCTGTCCTGATCATTCCTTTTGCAAATGACTATTTTTCTAAAGTGATTATGATTAATCTTATTCTCTTTATTCTTAGTGGGTTCCTGTGCTTCAGGATTTTAGCAACAAGGGTACACTCTGGGGCTTTGTGCCATTTGTGCATGAAGAACAACCAACTTCAATACCAATTCCACTCACCCTTCATATTGGAGACTACAACATGGATGGCTACCCAGATGCTCTTGCCATATTAAAGAATACATCTGGAAGGTATGGAGAGTAATTTGCATGACAGAAACTTGTAAAATGTCTTTACCACAGCAACTTGTGACTGACAGCAGTTAAGCTGTTATAGTCTTCCCTAGGAGGAATTGATAGGCTCAGCTCATGGTTCCTTGTGTGATACGTGAACTCATCCCATGACTTAGAAATTAATTGTCACAAATCATGTTAATATTTCTAATTGTTAAAATATGTCAGCTCACACAACCTAGAATCATCTGAAAAGATGCTCTCAGTTGAGGAATTATCTAGGTCAAGTTGGCCTATGGGCACATCTTGTAAGGGACTTATTAGACAACACAGCCCACGGGACTGTGCCATTTCCTAAGTAGAGGATCCTGACCTGTGTAGGAGTGGGGACAGCAAGGATAAAGAAGCAGACCATGTGGATATGTGTTTCTCTCTGCTCTTGATTGTGATGTGATGTTACTAGTGGCTTGTTTCTTTCCCTTAATGATGGAGTATCACCTGGAATTGTAAACCAAGTAAACCCTTAGCTTACCTAAATTCCCTTTTGTTAAGGGATTTTATCACAGCAACAGAAATGAAGTTAGATTTTTCTATAAAACATATTCTGATTATAGTTTCCTCTACTCCAACTCCTCTCACATTCTCCCCATTTCCCTACCCACTCAAATCCACATTCTTTTTTTTTCTCTCATTAGAAAACAAATAGGGATCTAAAATAACAATGGTAATAAGATAAAATATAAAAAGCAAACCAGAGTAGAACAAAACAAACAACCAAAAAGAGAGCCAAAGAAAAAAGATCAAGAAACACATGTAGAAGTTGAGACATGCACATTCACATAAGCAAACCAAAAAAACCAAAATCCATAAAAACAAAATTGGAAACCATAAATATAAGCAAAAGGTTTGTAAGGTAATGTAATAGGTAAGGTAAAGTAAGAAATGGGGGAGGGGAGGCAGGACAGAGAAGGGGGATGGGAAAGGTGGTAAAGATGGAGGAAGGGAAGATGCCCAGATTTAAAAAACAAAAAACAAAATACGTCCAAAAATACCATTCAGTTCATTTTATGTTTGTTATCTGCTGATGGACATGGTCTGTGCTTAAGTCTGTTTTGTATACCCAGTGAGACTTTATTGGAGAAAACTAACTATTCTTTTTTGAGCAGTTATCAATTGATAGCATCAAGTCTAGGGATGGGGACCTGTGTCCATCTCCTCTCTCAGGAGTGGAGCCCCATCTGGCTTAGACCTGTGAAGACTGTACATGCTGCCAGTCTCCGCGAGTTCATATGTTCATCAACTCCTGCTGTGTCCAGAAGCCATTGTTTCCTTGGTGTACACCATCTACACTGGCTCCTACAATCTTTCCGGCCCAAACCTTTGAGCAAATATGTATACTTGGTAAACATTAACTAAAAGTAAACTGTATAAAATTTAAAGCTAAGAGAAAGAGCATAGATGTTGAAAGCCAGCCACATTATTTGTGAAAAATTTTAGCACCTTTCATCCATACTAGCCGCATAAGCACAACTGGTACAACACATGTAATATTTTGTACCTCATAAGATTGTAAGGACCAAACTAAACAAGGTATGCTTATTCTGTGCCCAGCAAATATTACTTTAGCAGTCTAGCAAGTGATCTGTTCTCAGCACATAGGCTCAAAACCCATGTGGAAGGGTCCATCTGACAGCAGGAATGTACTAGCACTATCTGGAAACATCCAGTCCAATGACATACTTCTTCTCCTCTGCACCTAGTCAGTGCAGAATCTACACTTAACATGCTGCTGGGACTCTGAAGAGCCACCCAAATAAAGATCCCCTACCAAGTACCTGAAACCTCTGGATCACAGTCAGAATGTTCCCTCTGATTCCTTGTCTTACTCTAAGACTGTGGTCCATCTCTATTCTCCTTCCTGGGAAGTCAAGCGTGCAGCCATCATTAGGTTAGTACTGTCCCCCATGGCCAATCTAAATGCATGGGACTCAAGACTCAAAGGCTTGATATGGCTGCTTTCCTCCTCTAACCAGCACATGGAGCCAATGAAAGACCTGAGTTGAACTGATATGTAAGTGGAATCTGAGAAGAACCAGACATAATTTGTTGGGTATGGTGGCACATTTCTTTAACCTTACTAGTATTTGGGAGACAGAGAGTCAGGAGATCAAGGCCATGCTCAGCTACATAGCATGTTTGAGATCTTATTACAAAAGGAAAAAAAGAAACAAAGGAAACATATAACTTACCATTAAATACAAAATATGTCTGTAGTACAGAGGAAAAACAATATTTACCAAGGCCCAGACAGATTGTCTGGCAGAATATACATAAAGAAAATTGTAAGAAATAGTATATTTGACACTTCTGAAATTCAGCAAAATGGTTGCCATTGTTTGTATGTTCTTTTGTAATGTGAGAGTAATAATACTTGACAGGTTACTTTCAACTTTGGTTGTAACTAAGCTGCTATTACATTAGTTGTGACAATTTTCAATAATTTCACTTCTCCAGGAAAAATACTTCATTGAACAAGTTTTGAAATGTACATATGATTCAAGAAAATCTTAGAATCATGGTATCCATCTCCAGATTTCAGAATACTTAAGTGAAATCAGCTTTCCCATCAACTGGGGAACAGTTCACTTGAGGATATTTTGGTTATTGATGAGATGTTAAAATCATCATGTACTTTCAGAAACAAAATTATCCTTCCATGAATTCTATCAAGCACGTGGTGATTGTCAAAGATGTGTATCAAAAATAGCACACCCATTCCTCTCTTGAGTCTCCAGAGAGCACAGGGTTGCTGTGAGGTTGGATCTGGGGTTGGATCTGGGAAAAGCAAGCATGGTTGGAATTAATCTGACAGGTAGTTGAAGAAGACACTAGAATGCTGGCTAATTTTAAGACACTACTATGGGCACATTTATCTGTTTAAGCAATGACTGTTGTGATTTTAAAAGCTGTTCAAGAGAGAAAGACTCCATGTGACAGAGCTCACGTGAAGATGGTTTTTATTAGGGGAAATGGAATGGGGAAAAAGAGGAGATCAGCCTCTGGAGACAGGAGCAGCAGAAGAGAAAAAGCAGGGGTGGGGGATACTCTTTTTTATGGGGGGGTTGTCCTTTCTGTTTCTCTTTTGTTGTTTTTGTTTTAATAGTTTACATATTTGTTTTTCTTATTTTACATATCGATCCCAGTTCCCTCTCCCTCCCTCCTTCTCATGTCCCCCCACCCACCTCCCATCCCATCCCACCCCTCCTACTCCACAGGGAGGGCGCTGCCTTCCAGGAGGGATCAACAAAATCTGTCAAGTCATTTGGAGTAGGGTCTAGGCCCTCCCTCCTGCCTCTAGGCTAAGGGAATGTCCCTCCATGGGGAATGTGTCCCCAAAGCCCTTTCATGCACCGGGGATACATCCTGGTTCCACTGTCAGAGGTCCCTTAGACTGCCCAGGCCTTCTAACTGAGACCGGTGTTCAAGGGGTCTGAGTCAGTCCTATGCTGGTTTCCCAGCTATCAGTCTGGGAGTCCATGAGCTCCCCCTTGTTCAGGTCAATGTCTCTGTGGGTTTCTGTAGCCTGGTCTTGACCCCATCTTCTTTTCTTTTTTTACGGTTTTTTTTTTTTTTTCCCATATGAATCTGCTTAAATAGGTTGGTAGAAAGTTAGAAAACCGATTTGTGAGGTTACATCCTGTTTGTCAGAGAGAACTGAGACCGTGGGTAGCCCTGAAGCTGAGGAACAGCTTTAATCTTTAGCAAAAGCTTCGACCCCACGGTTTTCTGATCAGCCTTGCGGTGCTCTGTAATCTCGTATTTCTCCTTCCCTGTGTCGAAGATCTCACCCTCCTGGTGCCTGGGCTTGCGCAGTTGCTGCTTCTTGAAGTAAGCATCAGTCCAGCGTTTGGGGATCTTAACTTGGCTAATATCAACTTTTGTAGAGGTGGCGATGACAAATTTCTGGTGTGTTCTTCGCTGAGGAACTCTGTTGAGGGCAAGAGGTCCCGTCACAAATAGCAAGCCGCTGCCCAGCTGCTTCAGAAAAACCACCCTCTTGCCTCTGTGGCGCCCAGTGAGAATGATCAGGACGCTCCCGGGAGTGATGCTGGCACGAAGCTTTCCCACATGCTGACTGAAGGGCTTTTTGCCATGGCTCAGCAGCTTCCGAGGAACATCTTCAGTGGGGTAATACTGGGGCATTTTTCAAAGCTTGACCACCCCGGTACCACCATTCTTGTCACCACCAACCGGTTTGGTGACAGTAGCAAGGACCTTCTCCTTTTTCTTCTTCTTTTCAACCTTAGTTTTTGCAGCTGAGTGTTTTGTTTTGTACAGGGCCTTTCTGGAATACATGGCAGATCGGGAGTACCTGCCAATTCCTCTAACCAGGACAGGGTTCCGGCTGCAGTGTAGCCTCCCCTTCTTGGGCTTTTAACCTTAGGGTCACCCGTTTTGGCTGCAGCAGCCGCGGGAGCACCTGCGGCATCACCGCCAGCCTTCTTGGTTTTTCTCTTTTTTTGTCAGGCTTCTCGGCTTTTTCACCCGCCATCTTGCAAGATGGGAAACTAAGGTCCCAGCTTCCGGTCTTAAAGCCTTCACCCCATTTTCTTATCATTCCTCCCTCTCTGCAACTGGATTCCAGGAGTTCTGCTAAGTGTTTAGCTGTGGGTGTCTGCTTCTGTTCCCATCAGCTACTAGATGAGGGCTTATGATGGCATATACATTAGGTATCAATCTCATTATCAGGGAAGGGCATATAAGGTAGCCTCTCCACTGTTGCTCAGATTGTTAGTTGGGATCGTCCGTGTAGGTCTCTGGACATTTCTCTAGAGTCAGTTTTTTCTTCAAACCTATAATGGCTCCCTCTATTGTGATTTCTCTCTCTCTCTCTCTCTCTCTCTCTCTCTCTCTCTCTCTCTCTCTCTCTCTCTGTTTATGTTTTGTTTTGCTTTGTTTGTTGGTGGTAGGTTTTTTTTGTTTGTTTGTTTGTTTTTTGTTTTTGCTCTCATCTATTTGTCCCCCGACTCAGTCTTCCAGTGAACGCTCCTCCTGGTGGAAGGGGGCCCAGTGCTCAGGTGGTCACTCCTTGAGGTGCAGGTGGGGCTACAGCTCTGGTGGACTTTCCTCCCGTTGGAGTTGTAGATGGTGCTGAGTCGATGTAGTAACGGGTTATCTCCCACCGAGAAATGGCAGTGGATGCTGGCTGGGACACAGGTGCTCTTTCCCAGAGGAACTTTTTGCAGTAGTTTCTGGAAGCTACTGCTGGAAAGCACTGCTGTTGCTTTACCCAGTAATCCCTCCTAGCTCCTGAGGCTGAGGCCTCCCCCTCTGGCACTGCTCCCGGTTCTGAGACTTGTGGCTCCCTTGATGCTGCTCCGGGCCTGAAGCTCAGATTTCCTTCTGATACTGCTTCCAGGCTGGGATTTGGGCCTCCCCCCTGATGCTGCTCCAGGGCTCAAGCTCAGGCCCTGAAGCTCCATCCTCCCTCTGAAGCTGCTCCAGGCTCTGGTGCTGCTCCCAGGTCTGAGCTCATGGCTCCCATGACACTACTCTGGGCCTGAAGCACAGGCTTTCCTCTAATGCTGCTTCCGGGCTGGGATTTGGGCTGCTCCCTAGCTCTGCTCAGGGCCTGTAGCTTGAACCTACCTCTGACTCTGCTCCTGGGTCTGAGGCTGCTTCTGGTTCTGAGGCTCGTGGCTCCCCCAAAGGTACTCCGGCCCACCACCTGGTGGAGAGGTGAGGGAGGAAAATGAATGTTGTTTGAAAATGTCATAATAAAATCTAATACTTTGTATCTTTGTATGCTAATTTATAGTCTTAAAAAAATAAATAAAATACTGAAGGAGGAATCGTGATGCTGGCTGGAAAGCCACAACATTAAAAAAGGCTTGCTTTCCACAGAACATGTTTGAAACCTACAACCTTATTCACACAATAGTAGTACATTTCTACGTTTCAACAACTTATTTGTTAGCATGAATTTACTAACATAGAAGGCACATTTCACAGTTGTGTGCTATTACTTGACAGTTTTAAAGCCATCATGGTTTTTTTCTCTCCCCCCCCAATTTATTTTTGGGTAATGATGAAATGTAACTTGGCTTGCTGGTCACCCAAGGCAGAGGGAAAGTCTTCGGAATTTCAGAACTAATTCTGTTACATTTGTTTTTTCTTTCAACCCAAGTTGTAGTCAATTATCTAAATGTTTTGTCTTCCACTTAATAAAGGGTTTAATAGGTGAATCTATACATTCACCGTTTAATCTTATTTTAATGCATTTCCATTGGTATGCTAATTCCCTTAAGGGATATATAATTAATTTAACTCAGCATGTTTGGACGCTTTTCCCACGAATGTGATGTTGAGCCTTAAATTTGGTTATGTACCTCTGTTCTTTTTATTAATTTTTGAAGATATTATATGAAGCAGTGGGTTTCCTTGGGCTTTTTCATACAAATCTTGTTCTTACTATCTGTTTTCTTAACCCTTCTAAACCTCATGTCCCCTAATAACCCCTTAAAGGGATGGCAGCAGGAAACTTGGCCCAGGCAGTTAGTATAGTACATATGAAAACAGTCATCTTGGTTCCTAGGACCCAATGTTAAAGAGAATAACCTGGGGTTTGATACAGCTAACCTTAGGTTATCGGTTGGATCAGCGTTTGTAAGCTCTTATCTACCATGAAGTTTATTGCTATAGAGTCAAAAGTCAGAAGCTCCACCACTTGACACAGCCACATCTCTCCAGGAGAATTTTGAAAGTAGAAAGACTTGTATAGGTCTCAGTGTTGTTACTTCCTCATCTTCAAAACCACTTGAGTGACACTCCAAAGCTAAAACATTGGCCATCCCAGAAGGGACAAAGTAGGGAGTACTGACAGGGTGGGAGGATCTGGTCAGCTGGCAGACTGAAAAAGTATGATGTTATAAATTCACATCTCTAATAAGTAACACTTTACCAGTGTATCCTCCCATTTTATTGGTTGCTGTAATTCTCTTAGACATTTCATAGCTGCCTGCATGCTTGACCTTGTGTTCACTCATTGCTCTTCATTGTCTTGAGTAGATCTGGGTTGTTACCTGGTATTATGTTTAATCTGCCTGATATACTCTAATATTAATTAAGATGCCATAAAAGTACTGACAAATGAATATATGAATATATATAAAACTCTAGGTGAAAGACACTGGACACAAAAAATTTTTAAAGCATGGAAGAAGTGCTGACAAAATATCAAAGTCACAACAGTTGATATTCTGAAAAGAACTCCAGTGGCACAATAAATAATCCCAAGAACTGAGAAATGGAATTATATAAAGTTACAAAGCTACCTTGCAGCAAAGGAAATATTCACCACAGTGAAAAGACAGCCTATAGAATGCAAATATACCTTTGCCAACTACACATCAAACATGAGATTATTATCTAGAATATATAAAGAACAACAAAAACTAAACCTTCAAATTCCTAATCATCCAATCAGTAAATAGGCTGATGAACTGAATAGTTGGTTCTCAAGAGAAGAAATGCAGGAGCTGGAGAGATTGCTCCATGGTAACAAATGCCTGCTATTCTTCCACAGGACCTGCCTGGTTCCCAGCACCCACCTCAGGTGGCTCATAACTGTTTCTAATTCCAGTTACACACACAGAGGGGGGGGAGAGGAGAGGGAATGATAAGATGTAATAAATACATAAATACAAACTGCTAAGTCCATTTGGTGTTGCACGTATGATTTCAGGGCTGACCATTTTGTATTGAAAAACCAATTAGAGGGCTCATCTCTGGGAAAGACTGAATTCTTCCTCTTCTGGAAGTCATTAGTCTGAGGGGCCCCCTGTGAGATTCCCCCACATAAGATGACTGTTGGTGTTGCTATTATTCAGATCTTTTTTAGGCAGTCATTATGTGGAAATAATGTGGGTCATTCCTTGACATTTCTGAGAGACACAGTCACAGAGCAGACTTCCTGGTCCTCTGGCTCTTGCAGTCTTTTCACCCCCTCTTCTTCGGTGTTTCCTAAGCCTTAGGTACAAATTGTGTTGCTGATGTATCATCCACTGGGGTTGGTCTTCCCTGGATCAGTTGATTATAACCTTTGTGGTTAACTGTAATGGTCTCTATTAGATCTATACTTACCTGTGAGTACAAGGGTAAGTTTGAGAAGGCAATTGGGCATTATACTTGGCCTAGTGAAGTGGGGGTAGTAGGTTCTCCTCTAAGACAAATGACCTCACTAGTTCTGGGTGTTTAAATGATAATATGAAATGACAGATTACTGCTGTGATGGAGTTGCTATTGAAAGTGACCAGCCAGGAGGGTGGGAGATAAATGGCTATAGAAGGGGTTTTCAGTTAATGCCAAAACTATGTCTTCCATCAGATTATATACATTGTCTCTATGAGTATGCTATATTATATAAAGGAAATAAAGTTTTAGAATATGTATAGCAGAACCCAAATAGGTCTGGTGTTTTGTGTTGAGGGATATAGAGATACACATACACATTTATTGTTGTATTATTCTCAGTGTATTTCCACACTTAGAAAAATATATAACAATGTATTTACAGTGTATCTATGAAAAAAAATATTTTTTACTTTTACTTCTTAAATGCTTCTGTTGCCTGAATTTTATATTTCCTATCATCATTTTGAGAATAAAACATTTTTAAATGATACTAGATATAGATATATTTGCCAAAAATACAAACTGAATCAAGAACATTTTCCCCAAGGTTTCAGAAGCAAATGGATCATAGTTTTTCTCTGTGAGACTTAAATGAAGTTATACTTTAAAAGTAATATGCTGACTCTCCCTATACAAAGCACATATTACAGTAAGAATGACATTTTAAATTGTGAAGACTTCACCAAAGGTTTCTGTTGTAAACTGTTACTTTACACTGGAAATTGCAAACAGCATGATTTATAAGACTTTGGGAAATCAAGAGTCTCCAATTCAAGTATTCATTGATCATTAATACACATCTGTCTAGGACTTAAAGAGATGACAGCAAAGATCTGATCATTCTAGAAAGAACACTGTTCAGACCAAAAAAACAGGTCTGTCTTGGTGAAACAGTGAGTTTGTTGAGGTTACTTAGAGGACCATAGGTAAGTGGGGGTGATTAACTGGATGACTCAAATGCAGCTCCAGCACTAAATAGCCCACCCACCATGCCAGTGACTCACACAAACCATATCATTGGAGGCCCCTGCAGACGGCTCTCCTAATTGTGGGGTCTCCTCTCCCTAATAATTTTATTTTTTTTTCCTTTTATAACCTTCAGGATCCTCCTGAGCTTTGTAAATTTCATTTCCTTTTACTGAGTCTTATGAGCCTTCTCCAGGAGAAAATACTGCAATTTGACAGGAGAGCTACACATCTAAAGTGTTACTCCAGTAACTTAAAATGCAAGGCAGAGTGGGTGACAGTGGAGACATGAAGGAGGGATGGATGTAGAAATTCCACATTAAAGAAGACAGAGCAAGTCTCACCCCATCCAGTAATCCCAGAATTTTACATGTAGTATCTGGGAAGATCGAGCACAGCTGTTGCCTCCCAGCTCTGATTTTAACTGAATTCCTCTTGTCTGTCACACAGCAATCAGCAAGCCTTTTTACTGGAGAATGTTCCATGCAATAATGCAAGCTGTGAGGATGCACATCGGATGTTTAAAGTCTACTGGGACCTAGCAGGCCTAAATCTAATCAAAGATGCCATGGTTGCCACCTTTTTTGATATCTATGAAGATGTGAGTTCAGAACTGTCCTGTGTGTTTAGAGTTTAATTGCATCTATGTCGTTCTCACTGTAACTTCATATCTTTTACCAGAAAATGGAATGAGAATGATTCATTAAAGAAAATCCCTTTTAAAGTTAAATGGGGTAGGGGCTGACTAATGATAGTAATAGTTGATCTCTGTAGTTGAATGTGAAAATGTTATTGCTTCTTCTGCTTATTTGGAATAAACTGCTACAGAATTGTGCTGTAAGACTAGCAATCTCCATGTTTATCAGCTGACCAAAAGCAGAACCAACAGGTTCCTGCACAGACAGCAGAGTGTATTCACTACGCTTGTAAACTGGAAGAAAGCATCTCTACTGCCACTTTTATGGCTCTGTCACTAGTTGCCAAGTGAGCTGGTAGAAGGCTCTGTAGGTACCTGGCATCCACCTTTCTAAAGAGAAAGCTAGTTTACTACTTAGAAGAAGAAGAAAAGGCTCTTGAAGAATATAATCTATCCACGTATATCCTTGCAAGATGGTTTACTATAGAAAGTAAAAGCCTATCAGGACATTTATGTCTTCATTAACCTTTTCATTTTGTTGTTCTACTTAGTGGTGAGTTGTTGGTACCCACATTTCCTTCTGCTTTTCCTGCTGCCAAATCTCATTTCATTTTTCATTAGCAGTTTCCAAGCATAAAAGTAATTGGTAGAAATATAAAAGAGGAAAAAAATCAACAAAACTGCCTACAAATCAATTTTTTTAATTTCTATACATCAAAAGGATAGTAGATGAAATTTTATTTTTAAATATGTAAAATAGAAATGCTACAAGTAAGTGAAATAATTAATATCCTTAATGTAAAAATATCCATAGAAACTGGTGCATCACCAAAACTCTCTAGAAAAATATAGTCAGTATACGGGGGGGGGAGGGGGGATGTTAGTAACATTTATAAAATGAGAATGAGTAGCATCATGATGCAGAAGAGTGTCAGCTTTAAATGACTGTATGTTTTTCTTCAATAGAGTAAGCTGAATTTCTGCTTGTTAAAGAGGGAGGGGGAGAAAGTGGTACCAGTCAGTGCCACAAGTACCACAACAGGGAACTTGGCCATATTTGCAGAGGATCTGAAAATCCCTGCACAAATCCCTACTCCATGTAAAAAGTGTGTGCTCCAAAAGTCTGGAAACATGAGTTGGATCCCCAACACCCACTGTGAAAACAAGAATTACTTCCTAAAAGTTGTCCTTGACTTCCACATTACACTCCCCATCCCCCATACACACACACACACACACACACACACACAGTAATGAATCTAAAAATGAAATTTTAGGGCTGAGTTGGTGGCACACACCTTTAATTCCAATATGCTTGAAGCAGAGGCAGGTGGATTTTTGTGAGTCTGATCTACAAACTTAGTTAGCCAGTTTCAGGCCAGCCAAGGTTACATAGTGAGACCAGAAGGAAATATACCCAAATGCTAACAATTACTTCCCAGGACTTATTTATGTTTATTTCCTATTCAATTTGTGTGCATACATTTTCAGTGAACTTATTTGAAACATCACTCTACTAAGGTACAGGTGACAAGCTACCCAAGAAAATTAACTTAAGAGGATGAGGGGTTTCGGTTCACAGACACTAAAACCCGTCACTAAAACCCGTCTCTTGGCCCATGTGGCATAGTACATCATGGCAGGAGTACATGGTGAAGGAGGCCAGCTCACCTGTGGTAGCCTAGCAGCAGCAGCAGCAGCAGAGAGAGAGAGAGAGAGAGAGAGAGAGAGAGAGAGAGAGAGAGAGAGTGAGAGAGAGAGAGACTGAGACTGGAAGATGCTGATGTCACAAACTATACCACAAGTCACCCCAGTGGTCTTTTTCATTCACCTAGTAGTTTCTCTTAATTTTTTTCCCCCTCAGGGAATCTTGGACATTATAGTACTCAGTAAAGGATACATCAAGAATGATGTTGCCATTCATACACTCAAAAATAACTTTGAAGCAGATGCTTATTTTGTTAAAGTCATTGGTGAGTATTTTAGATGTTATCATTCGTCTTGTTTTCCTCCCACCTTCTCTTTTCTCTCTCTCCCCTTCTCCTCACTTCCTGATACCAGTGTGCTCCTGTGTAATGCATGTACAGCCGTCCAGATCAGGAAATGAACTTCAGCAGAACATCGTGCTGGCTATACATAGGCCCCATTCAGATATACCAGCTGTCCCAACAATGACTCTCTTTCCCCTCTAGTTTAGTATTCTGCCCAGGATATGTTGAGTTTTTCACATCTTTCCAGACTTCCTCAATCTAGGACACTTTTTCAGTCATTTTCTATTTTTAACTTCATTGGTTTTAAAGAATTCAAATTTTATATTGTTAGATAATTGTATTTCCTGACTATCTAGCTCAAGTTACCCATTTTTTGGCAAAACTCCACAGCAAACTCTGCACTTCCAGGTCATTGGCTAGACCAGGAGGCACATGGTGCAATACTGCTCACCTGCTCACAGAGATGGACAGTTTTGGTGTTTTATATGTGTATGCATGTTTTATGCCATATGTGTGCCTAATGCCCTCAGAGATAAGAAGAGGGGATTGGATCTTCTTGGAGGAATTTGTGAGTCACATGTTGGTGCCAGGAACAGAACCTGGCCCTCTGAGAACAAGTTCCCCTAACCACTGAGCTGTCTCTCCGCCCTGAGATGATCTGCTTCTGTTTATTTGTTAATTGATTTATTTTTATTTTATGTGCAGTGGTGTTTTGACTGCATGTATGTCTGTCTGTGTGAGTGTCAGATCCCCTGGGAGTGGAGTCACAGAAGCTGTGAGCTGCTGTGTGCATGCTGGGAACTGAACCTGCATCCTCTGGAAGAGCAGCCAGTGCTCTCAACTGCAAAGACATTTCTCCAGCCCTGAGATGACCAGTTTCATCTCTTCTCCATTCACTGTTTTCCCTTCCCTATCCTACACACAGAGTAGGACATTACTTGTATTCTTTTTGAATCAAACTTTTACCCGCTACCACTGAAGGCTATTGATAACTCCTGCCTCAGCCTTTGTCAAATAATGATTCTGCTCTGCCATCATTCTTTCTACATAATTTTTACATTTATTATGTTGTATGTGTACATGCATGTGTGTGTGCATCCATGTATCTGTACCACATGCATGCAGGAAACCTCAGAGGTCAGAAGAGGGTTCTGATGGTCCCCTAGAACTGGAGTTACAGTTGTAAACCACCATGTGTGTGCTGGGAACCAAACACATACATCTGCTAAGCTCTTCCCCCCACCCTTCTTCACTCATAGACTGGCATGCAGAATTCATTTATACAGCACTTACCCTGATCCTTGAATCACACACAATTCTCCATGCATGTAAAACCCGGGTTCTGAATGCTTGGTGCACCTGTTAGGGTTTGTCATTTCTTCCAGGCTCCTTTTGGAATAAAGTAAGAAAATGGAAGGCAGGCTTCACATTCATATCCATCTAGTCATATGGATTCAAGCCACTGTACTTCCATTTTTAATCCAACACAGTACTTTCAAGTTCTTTCCAGTCTCTCCATGTGCATCCTCATCCTCTGTAGCAGTGAGAATTTCGCCTGTCACTTCCCTGTGCGGTCTCTTCCCTGTAACCAGCTCCTTGCAGGCACCTGTCTCATTGCTGTCTGTGCTCATAAAGGCCTTGTGTATTTTATTACGTGAGTGCTTACATTCTCTGGAAAGACTTTAAATACTGCTGTTGTGTTTTCTGTTTGGTTTTTACACACTCGTTTTTAGTATGTAGAAATAAACATTTGAGTGCAGCCACATTGGACTCACTTCTTAATTCTAGGAAGGTATTTTTTAAATAGTTTCAGGGAGATTTTTTTTTTTTTTATAGACAGCCATTTGCAAAGAGGAACACTTTTCTTTCTCCAGTCTCTAAGCCTTTTGTGGTTTTATCGTGCTAGCTAGGAGAGTGAGAGTGGACATCTTTGCCTTCTTCCCCTCATAAGCATCACATTTGACCATTATGCATATTAGCTGTACAAGGACTCCTCCTTGGGTCACATTTAAAATGTTCACTTCCTTTCTTGTGTACTGAGAGTTTTATATCAATAATTGGAAGATGGCTTCTTTTTTTTTTTTTAATGCTATTAGAGTTGATCTCTGAACTCCCCATATACACTGTCACATAGATATCTGCAACCACACACATAAATATATATGTAAACAGGTTTTGATGTTTTTTAAATTAGTTTTTAAAGATATATAGGTATAAAGTGAAATTTGATTTGCTCAGAAAGTTAAATATTTCCTCTCCGTGATCATAAGTCAGTGAATGTATTAATAGACTTTGGGAGGTGAGTAGATCTTTAAAAAATATGTAAGCTTATAAAAGAAATAATAGGCTGTTCTTTTTCTTTCCACAGTTCTTAGTGGTCTATGTTCTAATGACTGTCCTCGTAAGATAACAGTAAGTAAACTTAACTCTCCAGCACAAATATTTCTGTGAAATTTTCTTCAGGGACCTAGAGAAGTGGATCAGTGCTTAAGAGCATTTGCTACTCTTGCAGAGAGCCCAGGTTCAATCTCAGCAGCCATCTGTACTCTTCTTCTAGGGATCTGAAACTCTCTCGAGGGCTCCTCAGGTACTATATACACATGGTGCACATACATACATGCAGGCAAAAACTCATACACAGAAAGTCAATATATAAATAATCGTTTTTCATTATCTTGAGATCGATAAATATACACAAAAAAGTCATAGGTTATAATCAAAGTTCTTATTCATGTTTGGTACTTATTAAAATATTGATTATTACTCAAGAAAACTGCTAGATTCTGGTACCTTTCCATAAAAATTTACCACTATACAACTGAGGATATAGCTCAATTAGTAGAAGGCTTGCTACCTAGCACAAGCCTTGAGTTTGATCTTCAGTACTACAGAAAGCCAGGTATGGTGGTACATAATCCCATACACAGTAGGTAAAGCCAGGGGGAATCAGAAGTTCAAAATCATCTTCAAGTGCATAGCAAGTTTAAGGGCAGCCTGTGATATAGAAAACTGTATATCAAAACAAACAAAACAATAAACAAACTTCTGCATAAGGATGACACCCTCCCATTGCTTCACACTTCGTTTCTTAGATTAGATGCCTATATACAATAGAGTGCATCCCTAAAGAAACTATTACTCATCTTTGTATAACTGATAGAGAGCACAGAATCAAGCACATTCTAGACAGCATCAGTGTGTGTGTGTGTGTGTGTGTGTGTGTGTGTGTGTGTGTGTGGTGACAGGGCAGGCACCGTGGAAGTCTGCAAACAACCTCCAGAGTTTTTTTCTCACCTTCCCATCTTGTTGGAGAGCTGGTGTCTCTTGTTTTGCCACTGTGTCACATACTCCGGGCTAACTGGCCCAAGTGCTTCTGGGAATTCTCCTAGCTCTGCCTTTCATCTTGCCAAAGGAGTACTAGGATTATAGACAGTAAGCACTGCATCTGGCTTTTACAGGAGTCTGAACTCACTTCTTATGGCTTGCAAGACTTTCACCCACTGAGCAATCTCCACAGCCTCAAAAATAATTTTTTTTTTTTTGGCTTAAGGAGGGAAGTATATATTTTGTTTCACTGTTTCCAAGGTATGAGGCCATGGGGGTAGGAGAGTGTAAAGGCAATATTCTCCTGGCCTTCTTGTTTGTTCACTTTTTTTTGTAATTTTTTTATTTAATTTATTATTTTACGTCGGTCCCAGTTCCCTCTCTCTCCCTCCCTCCTCCCCTCCCTCCCTTTTATCCTCTCTGCCCCCTCACATGCACCCTGACAACCCTCCCCTCCCTTCCCCCCACCCCAATTCCACATGTAGGGCAATGCCATCCAGGTGAGGTCATGTAGACCTGACCTTAACCACTATATAGAGAGAGAAAAGTTAGATTTTCCCAAGTCTTGGAGTCATGTCAGAAATTTCAACTCAAAGCTAGATGTTTTGATTATAGTCTCAGATCCTCACAATTCATTTAAAGCACTACAATTCCAGTACTTTCATGTGTATATATAGTTCTGAAACTTCTATAATCAAGATATCTTGACTGTAGTTTGGAACAATAACTATGAAGTAGTGAGGAAAGTAGGGTTGGCAAAAAGAGAGAGAGAGATTGGTTTACAGTCATGGAGAGACCTAAAATTGAGGTGATTCTTCAGACAGCCTCAACTGAGGCAGAGGGCAAGTGCTCTCATCTCCTACAGTAATCGGTATTACCCTCAGACATACGACACAGCTCCCTTTAGCTGAGTAGAGTCCAGCTATGAACTAGCTGCAGAATTCAGGAAGTAAGTACCTTAGTTCTGAGACACAGGCCTAAATGAAGCACCGATACGTCCTCTGCCAATCCTGAGGCATTTTCTACACGCTAAGGATGAATACACAAATGCAACAGTAGGTCTAAACTTTAAAAGTAGATTAAGCTGCATCTATTAGAGTAGATGCTGCTGCTGTATTCCCAGTACAGTTGGAGGAGTTAAGAAGAAAAGATGTCATCCATAGCAAGTCTGTAATTGTGTTAAAACTAGATGACAAATACATGAAAAACTTTTGGTTTGTCATCAGTAGAACCTATATTCATAAAAACACAAAGAAGACAACAGGGATTAAAACATGAACATTGAAAGAAAGATGATCCCCCCCTCTCTCTGTCTCCTGCCTCCTCCTTCCCCTTCCTTTTCCTTCCTCATTGTTCTCTCTTCTTTCTCCTCACTCACTCTCCTCCTCTTTTTCTTCTTCTTTATCCCTTGCCCCCCAACTCCTCTCAGTAGGGTCTCATGTACCTAGGCTATCTTCAAGTCTGACCTTCCTAACTCCACCATCTGTATGCAGGGTTACAGATACACACCACCATGCTCTTTGTGTGGTGCTGGGAATCAAACCCAGGACCTTATGAGTCCTTGGCAAGCATTCTACCAGATGAGCCACAGCCCAGCTCAAGCTTTCTCTTTCATTTTTGAAGGACATTTTTGCTAAGATCACTAATATTTTCTTTTTTTGATAAGTATTCAAGCAAAAATTTCTCAAGCATTTGTTAATAGGACGTTTATTACAATCTATAGTTTGTGTCCTTTTTGATTAGAGTTGATTTCAAAGAGAAGAAATCTATCATTTTATTTGAAGTTTAAAGACAAGTCTATAAATAGAAAATGATAAGTTGAGAAAAACTATCAATCTGATTAGGCTTGCAGTTTCTCAGGGAAAACTGGAAGTAATTTTCTCTAAATGTGTAAAAGATTACATGTGATAGGACTAAAAGTCAGTATTTTCACTATTATAATTATGAATCGAATTTATCATTTGTGTGCATTAGTAAGAAATTGTATCATATTCCTAATTCAGAATGAATATAACAAGATGGGTGTGATGGTACACACTTTAAATCCCAGCTCTTGGAAGGCAAAGGCAGGCAGATTTGAATATAAGACCAGCCTGGGCTGCATAGTGAATTCCAGATCATCCAAGGCTATGTAGAAAGACCTTGTCTCAAAAAATCAAAAAGAGGAGAGGATGAGGAAACTGGGATTGATATGTAAAACAAGCTTGTTGCAAATTTAAATTTAAAAAAAAAATATCAAAAGGAGGAGGAAGAAAAGGGGGAAGAGGACAAAAGAAGAAATACAGTGAAATACAATGTTTTCAGGTTTGAGGGTTTCTCAGTGCTAGTAATTGAACTCAGAGAGTTTCAAGTACTTTATACCACAACCTGCATCCCTCACTGTGAAACTCTTGTAGTTTTGTTCCCTATGAAACCAGAATAGTAAAGAAAAGTTTGCTTACAACATTTACCCCTATAAAGTGGAAACATTAGGTCTTTAAAATACTCAGTTAAAATTCTGAACTATATAAATGCAACTATCAAATAATATAAGGTATTAGGACTTTTCTACTATGATATGGCTTAGCATGTAAAGACCAAGCCTGATGACCTGAGTTTGATCTCCAGGATCCATGTGGTGGAAGAGAAAACCACCTCCTGCAGGTTGTCCTCTAATCTCCAAACAGGCACTGTGACACTCAAAATACCTGCACACAAACACACATAATAATTAACTGTAATTTTAATAATTTTCCACTAACCAGGTGTAACCGTCGTCTGTTTATAGAAATGTTCTTTTGGGTAGCTAATGGCTATTTAAGATATATACATGAGAATTGGTTTGTGTATGCCATGTACTCACTTATAAGAAGACATTAGCTGTAAAGTAACAGAATGATGCTATAATCAATCCACAGACACTGAGAGGCTGAGTAACAAGGAGAGCTCAAGGGGGGGATACATGGATCTTCCTGGGAAGGGGAAAAGGATGTTAAAGGTGGACTGGGGCCAGGTATGGGTAGGAACAGACAGGATTAGGTGGCTAGCAGGGCAAGTACTGGGAGAGATAACTGGAATTAGGAGGCTTTTCAAGGGCGAAATGCAATTGATACTCCCACAAATCCATGATGATGACCCTAGTAATAGGGGATAGGGAGCCTGAAGCAGCCATCTTAGGTAACCAGACCTATGTCTAGCATAATTGTCATCAGAAAAGATTCACCCAGGAACTGATAGGAGCAGTTGCAGAGACCCACAGCAAATCATGAGGCAGAGCTCAGAGAATCCTGTAATGAAAGTGGAGTGGGGCATTGGGGCCTTTGGAGCTAGAAGGGGAGAGCCAGGTTGAAAATGTCTAAGAATAAATAAATGTTCTTCATTTTTGACTTTGAGATTTTTGTTTTTTTAACTATATAATACATTTTCTTGAAATGTAAATCATTCACTTGCTTTCCAAGACCAATTATTTCCTTTCTTACTGCAGCCCTTTGGAGTGAATCAGCCTGGACCTTATATTATGTACACAACAGTTGATGCAAACGGATATCTAAAAAATGGCTCAGGTAAGGCTCTGTGGGGTATCTACAACATGTAAGGCATCTTCTTTCAACATATAGGAAAAACAAGCTGCTATCAAGTCATGCATCACAACTCTGAACAAAATTGTCTTTATTGCAATAAAGACATACATTAACAAATATCAAGAGCCATTCAGAACAAAAAATGTCAACATTGATTTCTTCGTTTATTATTACTGTGATGAACCAAACCCATTATCCTTTTCAGCTGAAATAACAGAAAATGAGCGGTAACTTGAGTTACCTTAAAGATGACTTGGTATATCATATAAATTATCTCATTTTAAGAGAAGTGAAATTAGAAATCAATTAATACTACAAATCTAAACTAATCCTATGTTTTCAAATGTGTAATAAGAGATTTAAAATTTAGATAGATGTTTTTAATGTAATTTTATAAATGCACAGTTTACTACTTGTACATTGCAATAACTACTGTAGAGAAATTCAGTTCAGACAAAAGAAAAAAGACTGTAAGTGTGATTGACACCTGAGATTCCTTCCAAATTACAGTAACTCCAACTACCTGCCTAAAGAATAAAATCCCAACTTTGTGTGATCTCTTGAGAATCCTAGAGTTTTGCACATAAACAGGCTTGCTACAATAGGCAAAAAGAATGTTTTATATTATAATTTTGTATTATATAATGAGCTTACATAAATTAAATGTACTACAATGAGTTTATTTTGTAGCTAATTATAAACATTTAAGAATTCATTGTGGTGGGTATGGTGGCACTTGCCTTTATTTCTCTAACCCTAGCATTCAGAAAGCAGAGGCAAGCAGAGAATTCTCTGTCAGTTCCAGGCTAGTATGTCTGCAAAGTGAGTTCCAAGACAGCCAGTCACATGTAGACAAACCCTGTCTCAGAGACAAACCGAGAGGGGGGAGGGGGAGGGAGAGATCAATGTATTGCCACTTCAGCATATAAGCATTCTGTAAACAAACAAAAACAAACAAACAAAAAAAAAACTTAAGGAACATTCCGATAAGAGAGTCAAATATTTTGATGTATTACTACAAGAAAGAAGTCATTTAAGTTTTAATTCCTGTATATACATTTTTCTTGTCTGTTAATCTTTTCTTAATATCAAATAATTTCACTGCCAGACTTATTTATTTCACAATGCTGGTAAAAAAAAAAAAAGGGGGGGGGGGCAAAATAGCACACTCCAGATCCAAAACTTACCTCTACTGGGGAATTATCAGTGAAACTAATATCTACACATCAGCAACTTAAATCCATTTACACTTCAAAAACTACTTATTTCACACCATCAAAAGGGTGATTGTCTCAGGACTGTGTTATTAATTTTAAAATGAGAAAATCTCTTATCATGGCTGTATACCAATATCTTAAAGTGCTGTATTGTCCCATTCTTTTCCTTAAAAGTATATGGCAAATATATCTTTATATACATATCCACAAGGAGTCCTGATTTCTTCTGGGCTTTTTTGTTATTGAGATAAGTATCTATGCTGGCCAGCCCTCTACTGTGTTTGCATCTTCACTGCAGTAAAACAATGCAACTGTAAACATCTGTTGGGAGCACTGTGGAAAGCACATAAAACAATAGGTTAGACATAGAAAAAAACTGAGGACATATGAATGTCGTGTCCAGTCGATAGAAATGTACTAGCAAGTTGGTACTGTTACAGGTACAGTGCATGAGTACAATTTGAGGCTGCTCCCCAGTACTCAAAATGAAATACTTGAGCACTGACAGCTAGAAGTACATCCATGGGAGAATCCATGGTGGTCCTGCCCAGAAAGTACCACAGTATAGCTCAAACCAGGGTTCTCTTCTCAGTGTATATTTTCATTGTTCATTATAGTAAGGATATGCTCATATAAGCCTGAGTGTACATTGAATATAGCCCTATTGTACTCACAACTCTCTCCATATAATGATTCCCCTAGACAGGATTGCTTCTACTGTCATGACATATATAAAAGCAACATTGTATAAAACCAAAGAAGCACAAAATGACAGGCTTAATTCATGTAATATGATTATCTCCACTTGTTTCCACTTGACTATAAACAACATAACATCATGGCTGGAAAAATCCATTATGTATAAATAGCATATTACCTTCACCCATTCATTATTTTGGTTGGTTCCATAGTTTAATTCTTGTGAAAAGATCAGTAATAAACATTCATGTGCAACAAAGATCTCTGTGAATTTATTGACTTGGAATTCTTTGGATAAAGTGTGAGGCCCGAGCTCTATGGTAGTTCTAGTTTTAGTTTTTTGAGGAACCTCGATACTGATTTCTGTAGTGGCTGGCCTAGTTACATTTCCACCAGAAGACCAAGTATTCTGTTTTGTCCACATCCTCGCCAGAACATTTGTTATTTTCTACTTCAGTTAAAGTTTCTTTTGTGGAATTTGCTGTTACTCCAATGAGATTGCCTTTATATATTACTTCTTTCTCTTGGAGCTTTCAGGCAGGATGTGTCCTTTGTTTTATATATTTAGTGTTTTGGCTGTGGTATGAAGGAGGTTTTTCTCTGGTAGTTTGTGTTTAGTATTCTAAATTCTTCCTGGATAGACACCTTTTTATCTAGATTTAGGAAATCTATTATTTCATTGAATAATGGGTTTTCCCATCAAAGTCTAACAAGGCTTTAAGGGTCAAATGGCCATAACTTGAGGATGTTTTCTATGCCATTAATATGAAGTACTCTTTCTATGCCTGTGAGTCATAAATTTGATCTTCTACAGTTCCCCATAGATCTTGAATGTCCTGTTCATAGTTGATCTTGGCCATCGTGTAAATGTTCAACCCTTCTACCTTGTGGTTCTTGCTTGCTTTGTGGTTCAGGTCTTGACTCTGAGCATTCCTTTTTGTCTCCATGATGGCTGTCACACTCCCGAGCAGTTCTTTGTAAAGACATCACAGATGTTGATCCCATTAGTGGGCAGCTTTTCACAGGCCAGAACATAAAGGCTGGCCATGCCAGTGGTCTCATTATGAATACTGTACCCACCCCTGAGAAGTCCTTCAGGGTGTCAGGAGTGCCTGTGTTGCCATACAGACTCTTGCTTCAACCAGATTTCCACCTGGCTGAACATTGTGTGCAGAGCTAACTCCATAGTCTAGAGGCAGGAGTAGCTCTCCAGACAACATCTACCCCTCCAGGATGGACACTAGCTTTTTTCTTATTGTTGTCCTTTGTAAGGTTTCCAATTTTACTTTGCTATTAAACTAGATTTAGGACCATTACTCATCTTTCTATGGCTGTTGTCCAACTTTCTCCAGTGTACTCCCTAAAGATTCTAGCATACTATGCCTGTCATCTGCCATTTTCCAAAATAACCCTTCAATCTAATTTCTAGTAAAATATTTACAGTCAATATAGAGCCTAATGCTGAAAGAAAAAATGTCACATGACATCTTTGGGAATAGGAGATGAGAAAAAAAAAAAAACATTACTTATCTCCACTAACAATGTATATCTATACTCTGTTGAAATAATCCCTCTACTATATAAATATGTTTAGTATGAAATAATCTGATTGTGTCTCACTTTGCCCTTAACACTGCTTGTATGTTCCTTTTTGTTGTAGTAGTTCAGGGTTTGGTTATTGTCAGTATACCATGCAGAGCAGCTATGTGCTACAGTAAAGATTGAAATCACAGACTTAATAGTGTATAGAACTCCCTGAAGCATAGGAAGCACTCAGCATACATAGGCATGAGATTATTTTTTACTGCAATTAACTGTAAGTAATGCCAATGTAAAGAGTCATTTCCTATAAACTGAGCTTTAAAAGGAAGTAGAATAAGCTTGTATATTACAAAATAACAATCATCCATCACCTTTATTAATTTTTTACCTTTATCTTAAGTTTATTAGAAACATAGTATTACAGTTAAATAAGGTATTCAACTAAATTTTAAAACGTAAAATAAGGGGAAATTACTAATTGAATTGTATTGTTCATTATCTTACTGGTGGGCATCTGAGATTTCAATCTGGCTCTACCATGAAGCAGATTCTGTATTTTGTTTCCTTATGCATTGTGCATTACAAACTTGGCAGTAACATACATATCAATGCAAACAACAGAATCAGAGGCAAAAATGAAATACCATAGTACAGACTTGTTCACTATGCCTACACAGCATAGTGCCTATAGCTCCCATATACTGACCAAATCATGGGTCTGTATTTTCTCTTGTTCTTTTCACTTCTGGCCTACTTCTCTGTGGTATGTTGACTTGCCATCTCATACTCTGTGTGTGTGTGTGTGTGTGTGTGTGTGTGTGTGTGTGTGTGTGTGTGTGTATGCACCATCCCACGGTGTTATAATGGGCCATATGGCAGTTCTGTTTTCAGTTTGGGGATTTGTTTTTTTTGGGGGGGGTGAGAATGATTTATGAGAATGATTTCCATAGTTGCTCTTTCACCAGATCTCTCACAGTAGTTGTCATTTGTTTTCTTTGTTATTGTTAATGTTTTATATACACACCTGCTAAGTTCATTTACTGTTGCTTACATGTATATGTCTTTAGGACTGGCCCCTTGATATTGGTTAATCAATTAGGGGCCCATCCCTGTCCCTCATAAGTCATTAATTACTGTAATTCTTTATCTGGAGTTGGAGCCTTGTGATACGTCCCCTATCCATGTTGACATGTCAGCTGGTGTTGCACTGGCCCAGTCTTATTTAGGCTACTATATTGCTGAGATTTTATAGGTATACCTTTCCTGACCTATATAGAAGACAGCAGATGTCCTATTTCTTGATAATAGCCATTCTGACCAGAATTAAGGTAGAATCTTAGAGTAGGTTTAATTTGCGTTTCTCTGATAACTGAAAATGTTGGAACACTTCTTTGAGGTTTTTATTGGCCATTTGTAATTCTATGAGAAGCTTACTCATTTCATTGGTCCATTTATTGATTAGGTGGTTTGGGGTCTTAGTGTTTAATTTTTGAAGTTCTTTATAGATCCTTAATGTTATTTCCATGCTTGTCTCGAAGTTAGAAAAATTTCTCTTTCTTCCTCATTCTGAAACTGTCTCCTTTGCTGAGCAAAAGCTTTAGTTTCATGTAACGCCACTTGGCATTTCTTTGGACTGTTCCTATGATCTGAAGTTCTTTTCAGAAGACCCTGGCCTGGGCCCATTAACTTAAAAGGTTCTCTCCTTTCACTTTCAAGTCTAACATCGAGGTCTTTACTCTGTATACTCAGCTGACCTGAAGTTCATGGCGGTCCTCACACCACAGCCTCACTAGTGCTCTGATTACAGGCATGAGCTTTCACAAATAGCCAGCTCGGTGGTTATTTTTACTCCTTTACAAGCTGTGTGGTCTTATTCCTATTCTGTTGGTCAACCTGTCTGTTTTGGTACCAGATCCATGCTGATTCTGTTACTGTGGCTCTCTAATTTGAGACCAGGTAATCTGAGATATCTGTAGTATTAATTGTTCAGCTAAAGATGGCCTTGGCTGTTTGGAATCTTATCTGCTTCTCTATGAAATTTAGGATTGCTTTTCTAGTACTGTGAAGAATGCCATGGGGATTTTGATGGGCACTGCATTGAATATGTATCATTTTTGATAATATAGCCAATGTCATAATACTAATTTTGACATCCCATGAGTTTTGGATGCATTTTCATCTTCCTATTTCTTTCTTTTTTTTTTTTTTAAGTGTCTTAAAAAGTTTACTTTTTAGACGTGTTTTACATCCTTAGAATTATTCTGGATACTTTTAAAATCTATTGTGAACCTTGATTTCTTCCCCAGCAAGTTTATCATTTATATAGACACCTTCTACTATATGTTGCTTTTGCATTCTGCCACTTTGCTATGTTTACAAGTCTAAGGGGTTTTGGGGGGGTCTTTAGGGTCTTTGAAGTACAAGATCATAACATCTGCAAAAGAAATAAATTGCCTACTGTTTGTAACCCTCTTTTACCCTAAGACTTCCAGAGTACTTTACTGAATAATAGTGAAGAGAGGGAATACTGTCTTTCTGACTTTTAGAGGAAATGGTCTTCAATTTTCCAAATAATTATAGCTACAGATTTGTCACATGTAACCTTTTATTATGTTGAGACGTGTTCCTTTTATCCCTTACTTTCTTCACGGTTTTATTATGAAGGGATATTAAGCATTGTCAGAGACCTTTTTTGTAGCCATTGTATTTTCTGTCCTTCGGTCTATTTATATGCTATATTGTACTTACTGGCTTGCATATGTTGAAGCAATATTAGGAAAGAAACCAGCTTGATCATGGTATATGATTAATTACTGAGAATTTTTACATCTATGTAAAAGTACACTCTTATAAGTTGTTTTGCTGGGTATTTTGTCACAGCAAATGCAGTACCAAATAGGCCACTAAACAAACAACAGTAACAGCAAAAACAACTAACATTTTGGAGGGAGGTCCAAATACACATTTTAGTTGTTGTGTTTCCTAAAAAGTTCATTTACAAACAAAATTTACAGGCCATATAGAGAGACAGAAATGTACCATATATACATACCAAAAAAGGAAATGTGTCTAAGGGGCCAGATAATGGATTTAGTAGATACAAACTGTAAATCAGCTATCTCATTACTCAGATAGAGGTAGAAATGCAGCCCAGTAATAGTTAACTCCCAGCACACATGCATCTTTCAGTGCAGGCCTCAGATCTACCAAAAAAAAAAAAAAAATCAAGTAGTAATTCTATAGTTAGAAAGTACAGTGTTTGAAAATATTAGTAGATGGCTCTGTAATGTTTAAACTAGGAAAATAATCTGAAGCCTTGAATATATATCAGTTGAAGGTATCTAGTCCTTTTTATTAGTTTTTATTTAAATTAAAAGCAATCTTTTTTTACATATATCCCTCCTGCCTTCCCATTCCCCCACCATGTCCCATCCCATTCCCCCATCCACTTCTCAGAGAAGGTGAAGCCTCCCATTGGGGATCATCAAAGTCTGTCATTTGTGGCAGGGCCTAGGCCCTCCCCTGTGTATCTAGGCTGAGAAAGTATCCCTCCATGGGGAATGGGTTCCCAAAGCCCATTCGTGCACTAGGGATAAATACTGGTTCTACTGCCAGCAGCTCCATAGACTGTCCAAGCCTCCTGACACCCACATTCAGGGGGTCTGGTTTGGACTTAGGCAGATTCCCCAGCTGTCGGTCTGGAGTCCATGAGCTCCTACCTGCTCAGGTCAGCTATTTCTGTGGGTTTCCCCAGCATGGTCTTGACCCCTTTGCTCATCACTCCTCCCTCTACAACAGGATTCCAGGAGTTCAGATTAGCTGTGACTCTCAGCTTCTGCTTCCATCAGAAGGTATCTAGTCTTAAGTCATAGAAAAAAGAAAAGTGTCAGCCCCTGTCTCAGAGACCTGTTGAGGCACCACTAAGTATATCAACATAATGATAATATGAATTTTAGGATGGAGAACGCAGAAATAATGTATAAGTAAGTCATTGCTAAAACCACCCAAATTTTATGACAAATGTTAATACACACATCCAAGAAGATCTGCAAACCCCAAATAGGATAAACCCAAAGACCTATACTCAGACATACTCTAAAGAAATGTTCTTGAAAACAAAACAAAAAAGTAACCTATCACATCATCTGTAGGCAAGGAGGTAGTGGATAATACATTATATATGCTGAAAGGAGTTGGCAGAGGTTCTGTCCCACCTGATCCCACAGCTGTGAAGTCCCAAATAATCACATAGAGGCTTATATTAATCATAAACTGTTTAGCTGATGGCTCAGGCATCCTATTGGCGATCTCCCTGTTAATTATTAACCCATTTCTGTTAAACTGTGCATTGCCACTAGGCTGTGGCTTGCCCGTAATGTTCCAGCATGTTACTCCTTCAGTGGCTACATGACGTCTCTCTGGTGCTCACGCTTGTCTTTTCCCAGAATTCTCCTAGTCTGGTAGCCCTGCCAATATACTTCCTGCCTGGCTACTGACCAGTCAGCATTTTATTAAACCAATAAGAGAAACATACATTCACAGCATACAGAAGGACATCCCCCATCAGAAAAGGAAACTAACTATCAACCAAAGATAGATAAACTATCCTTCAATATGAAGTACCCTAGATATGCTCCCATAAACCAAAACAGAATTAATCACACTGGTAGAACTCTTGAACACTAAATAGATCCCTTTAAGATTGATATAGACAGCAATTTAAATCCATACAAATCAGATCAACGGTATTCAGAAGCAAATTTTTATATGAATGTTGAATTTGATTACTATTAACCTGAACTCGATTTTTTTTTCTGTGCAGTTAATTGAAATCCCCAGGGCAACCACTAAATATAGTGACACTGAAAATATATATATATATAAAAAAAAAAGGAAAAGAAAAAAATACACTGAGGTACTGACAGATGGCCTGGCACACTCATGGTGGCCAACAATGTCTGTAACTGCAGTGTGCAGAGATCTGACACCCTCTTCTGACTTATGTGGGCACAGACATAAATTCTGTTACAGTAATTATTTTAAAGGTAAATGAAAGAAGCACTCCACCAAAAGGCACATGTACATATTCATAAGTAAGTCTTTTTTAAAACTCAAGAATATTTTAGAAATCTATAAATACATGAAATTCAAATAACACACTCCAGAATAAATAATGGACTTTTTTTAAAAATCAAAGAAATGAGGAAATACACTGAGGTAAATGTGAAACAAAAAAATGCAACATACTAAAATCTGTGGAATGCAGCTCAAATCTTTGTTACAGAGAAATGTGTTGCTCCAAATGCCTACATTGTAAAAAGAACAAGAGTAGGGATACAGTTGTGCTGGGAGGATAGCCGCCTGCCATTTGAGGGGCCCGGAGTTTGACCCCAGCACCTCTGAGGCCTGTTTCAGTGGCTCGTGCCTGTAATCCTAGAACTCTGGAGGTAAAAGCACAAGGTGCATAATTCGAGATAATCCTTGATGCATAGGGAGCTCTATTCCAGCCTGGGATAGAGATCCCGGGGAAATAACTGTCTGGAATGAGTATTGTAATCTCTCACCCTGAGAAACTGAAAACATAAAGCAACTAACCTTAATCAGAAGACAGGAAATAAAGGAAATAAATGAAGTAGAGAATGTAGAGAAACAACAAACAGAAGGATACTTATGAAATATTTAAAAACTAGCAAGCCTTTACTTACACTGATCAGGAAAAAAAAGACAAAAATGCAGTTTGAAATAGATAAACTGCTAAGTTCACAGAGTGAGAAGATATACAAATGAACAGCAAGCACTTGATAGAAGTTCAGAATCATTTGTTAGTAGGCAATACAAGTTAAACTCTGATATCAGAGATGTTGCTTCCCAGCCATCAAGATGGTGATAATAAGTGTGCACTAGAATATGGAAAATTTTGAACCATCATACAATTATTTGTATGACTATGAAATGAGACAGGTACCTTTTATCATTATATGCATATACTCTGCATTTAATTGATAGGTATAATTGTACATATTTATGGGTTAAATGTGACCTTTCAATACATGTATATAATGCATATTGATTACATCAGGATAACTGCCAAATCTAACACCTGAAACATTTATGATTGCTTCATTTTGGGAACACCAGAAATTATCTCTGGTACCTACTTTGAAATAGGGAATTAATTATCATCCATATTCTTAGATATGTAATCTAGTAAATACAGAAAATACATATCATTGTATATTAATCCTCATAGCAGTATTATTTTATAGCCAAACATGTAAATTACTCAGTCTATTAATTATTTACTTAATAATTATGAAATTAATTAATGAAACAAAGTATAGAATATATAGATATATAGAATATATCATGCTCTTTGGCAGTTAATGAAGTAGTAAAATATGCTATAGCATGAACTTTGAGAACATGTCAAGTGAAAGACGCCTGTTACAAAGACCATATATTGTATGACTGTTCATACACAGTCTTCAGAATATGCAGATGAGAGAGCAGGAAGTGTAGCATTGCCAACAAGAGTACTGCCTTGGGGATCGTGTTTTTCAAGTGATTAAAGTATCCTAAAATTACATTGTTCTCACTGAGGTGTACTCTTAGGATAGTCTCAAAGCCATTTTACTATACTTTATATGTGGATATTATTCATAGAATTGGAATTGTAGCTCAAAGGAGATTTTGTGAACCATGAATCAATTAATATTAATTAACTGAATGTTCATCTTACATTTTATACCTGAATTAAACATTTTAGGACTTCAAGACTTGATGAGTGCAATGTTTTCAAATGTGTTTTTGTTTGTTTGTTTTGTCTTCATAAATCTAGCGGGACAGCTCAGCCAGTCAGCACACTTAGCTCTTCAACTACCTTACAATGTACTTGGTTTAGGCCGAAGTGCCAATTTCCTGGACCATCTTTTTGTTGGTATTCCCCGTCCATCTGGAGAGAAGGCAAGTAAACATTTAGTTTTTTCACAATCTGTTTTAATACTTACCATTTAAACATTTAAATCCAATCATTTGAATATAACTGAATTTAAATTCAGGTATTTTATTGCCTTTAAGTAATTAAAGAACTGGTTCATGGTGACCTATCTAAGCGTATCTTAGAGAGCACCATGATGTGTTACTATATAGTTATTATGTATTTTTTTTCTCCATTAAACTTTGTGGCTTCTTTGCCTATTTCTTAATATTTTTGTCACTTAGTGGGTAAGTAATATCTGTTAACATAAAAGTAGCATTATTGTACTTATACATATATAAGAAACATAGAATACTGTCATTTGGCCATCTCTTGACTTGAATTTTAGCTCCAATCAGCATTTACCCATAGCAATTTGAATAATGCCTGCTAAAACTGTCCAGTAAGTATTTGTTGAGTGAGTTAATTGATCACACAAATATAATCATCCATACCTAGGATTTCAAACCTAAAAGTACTTGAAGGTTTGGTGTTTTTTGTTTGTTTGGTTGATTGGGGTTGTTTTTCACATTTAGACTAATAATTGATTCTTATATATATTAAGTGTTCTTAAATTCTCTTTTCAGTCTATAAGGAAACAAGAGTGGACAGCAATCATTCCAAATTCCCAGCTGATTGTCATTCCATATCCTCACAATGTCCCTCGAAGGTAATATCCATCCTTGATTGAACTCAATTTGGTAGATATCCAGTGTTGTGTTTTTTATAAACTGTCATATTTATTGCCTATTCTGTTTTCCTGAGTGCCCAACACCTAATTTACATAGTCAATTTCAAATTATTAACCACCTGGCATTTCATAAGGAATAAATTCATTCCTTTTAGGAAAAAATGTAGCTTAATTTAATAATTTATACATATTGCATATATTTAATTTTCACTAGTTGTAAATACTAGTTTTACTTTGGTTTTTTTTTTTTTTGTTTTGTTTTGCTTTTTGCAGTGCTTAGAGTTGAACCCAGTGCCTTGTACATGCCAAGCAAGCATTCTACCAGTGAGCTACTGTTTTAGCTACAGTGTTTAATGAATTTTTACATTGAGTGGTACGCTAGAACCAGTATGTGCCATCTCATGAGTTCACTGGGCCCATCTTTTTCTTTCTTTACTCAGTAAAGTCATATTAAAGTCTGTTACTATAAGAGAATTTACTCCATGAAAATTAATAAGTGCCATAAACCAGATTTGCCTACCCTGCTAGACAACATGACAACATTAATAAAAATAGCTATTTGCCTGGCTCAGGGTTGGAGTGGGTTGAGGTTTGGTTTTGGTTTTGTGATAAAGTCTCACAATGTTGCCTAGGCTGATCTGAAACTCTGGGACTTCAGCAACCCTCCATGTCAGCCTCCTGAGTACCTGGAACACTCTACCTGGCCCTGTTTCTTGTTTTATTCTGTTTTGTTTTAATGATCCAATGTTGTATATTAGTCGTATCTTTCTCTACATGAAGTTGACAACCATGAAATCTGAATGAGGAACAGGAAAACTAGAAAATGTAGTAGTGATAGAGTGCACTGTAGTGACTCACTTATGCTTACTGCCAAAGACATAGAACAATGTGCCACAGGAAGGGAGAAAAAGAAACAAGCAAATGGAGAAATGTATATTGTGATTTTAAGAGGAGATATCTGTACACATATGCTCATGTATGTATATCTCTGACAGAATATGTAAGAACTCTGAGTAGGCGACTGAAGATTAACTTTTTGTTTCCTCTTTTAACCTAACTGACAAATATCTTAATCTTTGAAAAAAAAAAGAAAAAAGAAAAAAGAAAAAACAGGTGTAGGGGTTAAAGAGATGGTTCAGTGACAAAGAGGGATTGCTGTTCAGTTCCCCGCACCCACATCAGGTGGCTCACAACCAACCCCAGGGAATCTGAGTCCCTCTTCTGCCTCCATAGCCATGCATGCACATACACAAAATAAACAGAAATTTAATGGTTTATTGAAAACTGGCTTTTTATGAGCTTAGTAGTTCACACCTGTAATTCCCGTACCAAGAGGCTGAGGCACGGTGATAGCAACTTCAAAGATACTGTCTCAAAAAGAAAAAAAAAAAAAAAAACCCATAGTTTTGCTTTCTATTGTAAGGTACTCAACAATACTAATTTTCCTAAGGTTTATTCTTTTAAATTTCTGAAAAATCCTGTCACTTACCTTTCTTCCATAATCAGAACATTTTTCATGTTTTTCTCTTGCTTCCAAAGAAATGTCCTTTTCAAATTTATGTACATAATAAAAACCCTAATTGATTTTTGTTTGAGATTTACTGACTAAATACTAACTTATGGATCAATAAATTTTAATTTTGTCAAATTAAATCAATAGCTACTTGCTGTTCATTATATTGATCTTGCCCTTATTAATCTTTTAAAATGAGAACACAGTCACTTACTGTTTTCAAAGAGAACAAGAAGCTATATGTGCATAACTGCCCACAGAGTTAGTAATAAAGACCCCAGATTTAGGCTTTGCAGTGTTTACAAGGGATGGACTATGTATAGTGTTTGAAGAAAGAAGACCTAATTATGTTAATGCTGATGACATTATCAATATGTTGACAGTAACAGAAAGGCTAAGTGACTTTGTAAGTCTCAACATACAAGTTACTGTAATAATTTAAAATGTCCAACATAACACAGAAATGAAGCAAGTTTTACACAGCCATCAATAAATGCCCACTCAGACATACGATTGTTTTATTTGTACTACATGTGTGGACAAGGGCATCAGAAGCCAAGATGCGATAGGCTTAGTGAAATCATGTGATGTACAGAGTTTTTGAGTTAAAAATTTCAAAATTCAACAAAACAAAATATTCTTTTCAAAAGACATCTTTGATTATCTAAAGTACTATTGGTAGGTTTACTTAATAATTCTGAAGATCAAACTCAAAAATACTATCAGATATCAACAATTCTATTTCTGAGACATAGGGTATACTTCATTTGTAAAGTGTTGGCACTGCACATATGGATTTAACCCCAAAAAAACATACATAAAAAAGAAAATTCTAGTTCAGTTCTGAGAAAACAGTAAACACTTTAGGATTGTCAATATTCTTCAGATTATCTAAATTTAATTGCTTTTGCTAGATGAGTGAATGATTGGACCAGTGAAGTTTCATTAATTAATAACCTGCTTTGCTTTCTCATCTCAGTTTAATATTGTCATGTTAAAATTTACAATTTTAATTGTTCTGTTTTTATCTACAGCTGGAGTGCCAAATTGTATCTCACACCAAGTAACATTGTCTTACTGACCGCAGTAGCCCTTATTGGTGTCTGCATTTTCATCTTGGCGATAATTGCCATTTTACATTGGCAAGAAAAGGTTTGTTTTTCAGTGTAACTCTGGTTAGTTTGTTATGGTAGCATGTTGCACTTCATAACTGAAGAGCTGGGATATAACTCTGGTTGAGGGCGTAGGGTCAGTCCCTAGCACCACACAGAGAAGAAAGTAATGTCAAATACTCAGCCATAGATGCCAGCGATATCCTCTAAAAAGGCTTCTGTCACAAAGAAGAGGTGTTTTTCTTTTTTCTTTAGACTGTCATGCCTATCGGAATCATGTTTTGCTAACATTACTATTTTATCCCACTGTTCTTAAAACTTATGAAAGGAGAACATGTTAATTATTCTGATAAATATTCATAGGTTTGTCACTCCAAAGAAAGATCACTCATGTATCAAAAATAATAACCAAAGATTATAAAATCAGTTAACTTCAAGATTATAGGATGACTCTATACTTTGTCTAAAAGCAATATAATCCAAAATGTATCTCTTAACCTGTGCAAGGAAACTTACGTTCTTATTTTATCTGGTTGTGGTATAAATGTGGATTACAACAGCTATGATGCAGTAGCTAAAGTGACTGCTTAGCCATGTACACACTATATCACCTGTGACTCTGGTCCTTCTGTTTCTTCAGCCAGCTTTGCATCTCTCCCAGCTGCTGCTGTTTTCCATTCTCCCAGTGCAACTGTCCTACACATCTGTCAAAAGCCCTCCTTTCTACACTATCCAGCTGATTTCATCTAAATCAACTATTACATCTCAAAATGTGTTCTCTTCTCTCTCAAAGTTTCTTTCTTCATGTCCTGTAGTTAACATTAATCTCTACCAGGATCACTCACCTCAAAGCCAATATTCTAATGCTACCTCTCTCCCCTTTCTTACTCATCTTCAATGTTTATCAGCCACCTTCCTGAGGATCTCTGTAGCTACCCCACATCTGACTTCCTTCTGCCTCTTCCGTACTTGAGGCCTTCCTCAGATCCGGGCTGGTTCCTCTGACTTCAGCTTCACCCCTTTCTACTGCACTAGACCCATTACACCCCACACTGTGTCACCCTCTTGCTCCCTGTCTAAAATATGTAAGTGTCCTTGCCCGGGCCCTCACACTCCTTGTATGTCACTCCACAATATGCCCTGCTAATCTGTGTCTTCCACATACTTTCCTATGCTCTACCTCCTTCTACACTCGCCATGCTTCCTTATGCTAACTCCCAGCTTTAAATGAATGTCTCTTCCCATCTCCATAAACAGTATGTTCAAAGTTTGCCCTTTCTCACTCAAATCCAAAGTAATACAATTCTGGTCAATTTGATACATAGTAGGTTTTGGTTTTATCCTTTCTGGGCCTTAAGTGATTGAAATACAAAACTGTCTTTTGTTTACTCCTTCTATCTGACTAGGAGAAGATGGCCAATAAATATCTGCTACATCAATAGGGTTAACTAAAAAGTCATCATCTTAATATAATTAGTTTAGATTGGTTTAACATGAGTGTTAGTAGTGATCTGTCTGTTCTAGCATCTAATGTTTACTGTCACTTTCAAGTAGATAATAAGTGATGATAGTGTAAGTGTGTATGGAACATTTCTTCTTAATTTTTAAATTGAAGTCATATATCCTTAATTATAAAATAGCAACTAGATCTATAAAAATACTTTATATTAATGTGCTTAAAATCGTACCTATTACATGCTAAATTTCTTTAAGATTTTAAAAATTATATTTCAGAAATGAACCTTAATATTTTCTGAGCACTTAAAATGACTCTACAATTCTCTTTCAGAAAGCAGACGATAGAGAAAAACGACAGGAAGCACATCGGTTTCATTTTGACGCTATGTGACTTTGCTTAAGTCATATATAATGGAACTCACTTGATTAATGAAATACCAAATTGTGACTCATAGTAAAAAATAATGGATCTGAAATATTTATAAATTATGCCTTCCTTGTCAATTATTGGAAAATACTAAAATAAATATGGCCTGGATATCTCATAGGGTGTTTTTTAAGCACTTTGTAAGTAATAATTGGGGTTCTTTATTCACGTTTTTGTTCCTTTGTGGAATATGTTGCATGTACTCTGTGTATTTGCATTTATAATTTTATTAGAATATTAGAATAATGAAGGTGGAAAGACATGTAAATAAAAATATTTAAATGAGCTGGGGCAGAGGCATTGTTCCACCTGAATTGATCTTGCTTCACATCTCAAAAAATGCAAGCTATATTTTCACAAATATGTGGCAGATAAAGTTATTAAACTAACATTTATCACATCAGATCAGAGCTCTCATGAATGGCACAGAATGAGACTAATTAGCCTGGCTTTGGATCACAGTTGGGCAGATTGCCTTAGACACCTGACTCTCCAACTTAAGTTATTAGAATTTGGCTATTGCTTAGCCTGTCTGTAAGCCTCAGTTTTGTTTATATGATGAGGTTAACTTGCCTGCTCACTTGAGTTATCATGAACATTAAATTGTATGATGTACATGATGTGCTTAGCTCAGTGCCTAAGCATACAGTAAGTGTTCATCAAGCAGTAGCTGTCATTATTGCTATTTTAGGTGATATTATTTTACTACTATAGATAATTATCATGATATAAGATAGTTATCTTAGACATGAGGACATATTCTTTGGAAAACTTAAATTCTTGGTGGTACATATTTGATAAAAAATAATTTGTTCAACTAATTATAATACTCTCTAAGAGTAAATGTGTCCTAAAAATTGGTATTTGAATACTAATCCTTGTGCAACAATGAAAAGCATTTGTTCTTTTGAAAGAAAGCTAATACAGACAGAATCTGGAGGTGTGCATGTGCCATATTTCTGTTCTCAAAAGCTTGGAAAGTCTATCTCACTTCTAGTCAGACCTCAGATTTTATATTGTGAACTTTGCATTGCCAAAATTTACTTTAAAATTATTAAATCAAGAGGTCAGGAGAGATGTTATAAAATTATCATCAGCTAACAATATTCTGATTATTAAGACATGCTATGGCTGTAAAATATATAAATTTCTCTGAGACAGTTTTGTTCATGTTATTTTCTTCATTACAGTTCACTGAAGGGCATGTGTTAATTTTTCTTTCTATCTAAGCATGTTAATATATCTTCTTAATAAATATTCCTTCCTGAATGAAAGTACTGTGGTGAGCATTTGAATAGTTAATTTGGAGCTCTAGAGTAAATAAGTAGAAATCACTATGGATGAGCAATACAATGAAGTGACTTGCCTATTACCTCTGAGTCACAGAACAGATAAGCCCATACAAAGATAACTGAGCTTAGTAAACATGAATTCTAAAACTCTCTTGGAATCAGAATCTATAAGGAATAGTATTATAGATAAAATGTTAGTGACAATTAAAATATATTCGGTGACAATAACATTTCTATATTACCAAACACAACTTTGTTATCATTTATTGGATGTCGCAGGTTTTTTTTAAATGTGTGAGACCAGGTGTTGGTGGCTCACACCTTTAATCCCAGCACTTGGGCAGCACAGGCAGGTGGATCTCTGTGAATTCCAGGACAGCCAGGGTTACACAGGGAAACCTTGTCCCCGGGGGCAGGGTGGAGAAGAGTATCATTACACTAAGATTCAACAAAGCTCCTTCTGTTAATTTTATATGTTCTGTTGGAGGGAGCAGACATAACTGTACTCAGAGGCCATCCCAACTTTGTGACTTCTAATAGTCACTCCATGTCAAGCTTTGGTCTCTTCATCATTCAGACAAGTCCAGACATGGATAATGAGAAGCACCTGCCATGAAGACCATTATCTAGAGCCCAAGAATGGCAGTCTGCATACAGAAGGTGCAGGGGACATGCAGCAGCTTCTTTTCGTTCCTTCTGATGCCATCACTTCCTGGTGTGCTCTGCACTGGCTGTATTTCACTGCTCTTCCTGAGGAATGAGAAGTGATTAAGTGACCAGTCTGGAGAGGGCGCGTGGTTAAGAATGTGGCTGCTCTTCCAGGTTCAATTCCCAGCACCCACATGGAGCCTCATAGCCATCTACAATTCCAGTTCCAGGGGATCCTACACCCTCTTCTGATCTCCACAGGCACCAGGTACAAATGCGGCACATAAACATACATGTGCACAAAATGCTCAGGCACATAAAATAATCTAAGAGAGAGTTATTAGTCACTTAGAAAATACTGGAAACACATTGCCAAAGCACTGTTGATTTGGATGAGCACCACACATTTCCTGTCAGTAACCTAAAAGTTACTTCAAAGGAAATTCCAATGTTAAATCATATCCCAGAGACCTTGGTGGTAAACCAGTCCTTGTAAGTGACTTGAAGCCTGACTTTCCACTTCCTGGTTATTTTTTAAGCTCATAAAACAGGTTAATAGTCAAAGAAATGCTTGTGATCAACAGCTATGACCAAAAAGGAAATGAATGAAGCTGGGACAGAAATGGAGAGATGTTGTGCATTGAACAGAGTACTCCAAGATGAGATGGCACCCTCTCTCCTGACCTGTCCAAAAGCTGGATTCTACCCTTGTGTCATCAGCTCGGAAACATCCCCAAGAGAAATAATGAGGAGCACAAAACAATATGAAACATTATTAATTGCAACAGAAACTGCACATTTTTAAAAGAATAATTTTATATCAATTATTTTAGAAGTTGAACAAAATTGATTGATTCTTGGGAAAATGACATTAAAATGGACTCCAAAAGAAAACTATGGAATTCTGTAGTTGATTCTGTGATGTTGTATTGAGGCCTTCTACCAGGAGTAACAGATTTATGGGAAATGAGAAGGTCGTGAGACATAAGACTAGAAAAGGAAAAGCAGCAAGAACAAGGGCAAGGGGCTGAGGACGGACAGCTGGGGTGAGGAGGTGCTGAATAAGAATAAAAGTATAGCCACACACAACACACACACACACACACACACACACACACACACACACACGAGGATGCCATAATGAAACCCAAATACTTTGCTACCTTGAAGATACATTTTTAAAAACACAGAACTTATAATTTGGCTGTGTGAAAGTACCAGCAGTATTTTGCTCTCAGCCTCATCTAAAGAGAGCATACTCACCCAAGATTACATGATGGAGCTCAGGAGGCCCAGTCCCTCCCTAAGGGGTGGCTGGCTGTGAGTAAGTGGTTATTGGGGGAGGGGTAATATTTTTTTAAGGTTTAGTCACTAATAACTTGCAATACTTCTGTAAATAAACCCTCACCATGCTGATATATACAATCCTAATTAAAAATGTGTGACCAAAAACGGAAAAGGACAGAAAATGGAAGGGGGACTAACCAGGGAGAGCAAAGAGACCAGTCTAAGTGGGAGGGGAACAAGAGAGGGTTATAGGGTGTGACTGTGACCAGAGTACATCATTTTCACATAGGAAATGGTCAAAATCCTAAATGTGCATAAACTAAATATGTAAAATAAAAACTGACAGACCTAAAAGGAAAAATAAATGACTATCATTTAAATCAATAACATCAACATTTCTCTATAGTTACTAATAAAAACAGTTATATATATATGTATAAATATACACATACATATATATATACATACATATACATATACATACATACATATATATATATATATATATACATATATATATATATATGAAATCTGGGTAGTTGGAATGGCTCAATGGTAAAGGTGATTCCCACCTGGAAATTAGTTCAATCCCAGGAGCCCACATAAAGAGATGGCAAGAACTGGTTCTACAAAGTTGTCCTCTGGTCTCCACATGTGAGCCATCACATGCACATATCATACACACATACCACATACACACAATACTCTTTCATCAATTTAGAGATGACATGAAAAACAGTGAAACTAAACTAATAGATACTTGTATAATATTCTACTCAACAGCAAGAAATATGATTAGAACAGAAATCAATGAAATACAAAAGTGAATTGGTCTTTAAAAGTCAACAAACTGAAAATATTATGGTCATGCTAGTCAGGAAAAAAGACAGTGGTGAATTGGCATAATAATGAAAGAAAGAGAAGAGCATCACGCAAGTCCTAGAAGACAGAAAAGGAGTGATGAGGGAGTCCTGGGAGCAAACCTGTACCCAAGCACCCACCAGTATCTTCACTTAGTGGATTCTTTGAAAGATAACAAGTTACTAAAGTCATCCAAAAGAAATCAATACTTTCTAATTGTGATTTTTAGATTTAAAAGAAACTTTGCAAAAGAAATTAAAGGGGATGATCTAACAAAAACATTTAAGAAAATACTATTTTATACATTCCTTTGGGAGAAACTGGAAAGGAAAGAATACTTGAAAACTTATAAGAGACCAGTAATTCTCAATATGAGAACCAGTACAGATATCACAAGGAAATAAAATGTATGGCCATTATCTGTCATCACAAAAAAAAATTCAATAAATAGAAAATAGTATCCAGAAATAGAAAAGATAGTTCATAACCAAGGTCTTATCCTAGAAATACAAGACTGGTTCAGTATTTGGAAAGCAAAAGCAGTTGATTCATCATATTAACAAAAATTTTTAAAATCCTTTCAATGAAGAAAGCCATTACTAATTTTTAGTATAATCTAAAGAACTTCCTTAATAATAAAGACATGCATTTAATAATATCCAGCTAAGACAATGCTCTCCTCTAAGATTTTTTTTAAAAAATAACACTGAAAGCCTTGGCCAGTGTTAATAAGCTAAGGGGAAAAAAAAAAAACAAATGCGCTATAATAACATTCCATGGCAGTGAATGAAGTAAAAAATTCTTGGTGGGGATGTAGTTCAGTAGAAGAACATTTGCCTAACTGTGTGACACAGACACATACAAACATCATAAATATATGGAGAGAGGGAGAGAACAGAATTCTTAGAAATAATTCTAAAAATATCCACAAAAGAAAAAATGATAAATTTTATTTCACCATGATTTAAAATGTTTGTTTTGCCAAAGATCCTTTCAAGATAATGAATAGACAAGATAAGTAGGCAAATAAAAGTTACAAATTCTAACAACTGACTAGTATCTGAAATGTAGAAATCTCAGCAATACAAAAATAATTCTGTTTAAGAATGAGTAACTGCCTTAAACCAATACCCTCCATTCTTCATGTGTACAATTCTTTCCTGTCTATTCTACATCATACCCTATATAATTTATACCAACACCCTTTCTTAGAGGCTTAAGTGATGTCTAAAGAGCTAAGTGTGCTTGCTTCACAAACATTACAACTGGGGTTTGGATCCTAGCATCCATTTAAAACTGGGGGCTCCAGACACCAAAACTTCAGGTTAGAGAGAGACCCTGCCTCAAAGGAATGCACACATGCACACATCAACAACACAAATACATATTCTACACACATAGGCTAAAAAAAAATCTCTTCATAATACACACTTTGTAAAGACTCTTATCTTTACACTTTACACTGACCTGGCAGTGATTTCCAATTCCAAGTACCCACATAAAAAGATACAAATAGGACCCGCAGAATGACTCCACAGGCAAAGGTAACCACCAAGACAGGCAACCTGAGTTTCATCACCACAAACCAGGTGATGAAAGGGGAAACCTGTTTATACAAGTTGTTCTCTGATCTCCACATGCATACCGTGACATGCACGCATAAGCACACACAGACACACAAATAAATACAATTCTAAATTTTGGGGTGGAGGACTGGCTGCAGTACTTGCTTACCTCCCAGAGAACTAGGGCTCAATTCCCAAAACCTACATGGTAGCTCACAAGTATCTATAACTCCAGTCCATGGGATCCCATGTCCTTTTCTGGTCTTCATGGGCATGAACTTACATGACATATGTGCAGGCAAAACACCCAAACACATAAAATAATAAGAAAAAATTTTAAAATAATTTTTTTCAAATATGGCCAGGCATGGCTGCACAAGACAGACAGATCCCAAAAGCTCCCTGGCCATCCAGCTGAGCCAAACATACAGTTTCCAGCTTCTGTTTCAGTGAGAGAGTTCTGTCTCAAGGCAATCAGATGGAACAATAGAGGACAATACTCAAGTGTCCTGCTCTGGCTTCTACATGATGTGAATGAGCACTTGTTCACACACACACACACACACACACACACACACACACACACACACACCACATCACATCACATGGGAATGCACACATACACAAACACTAGAAAATAGTTTAGGTGGGGGAAATTGTTGGAAGATTTTGTTTACTTGTTTTGATTTTTGAGACTAAGCTGCACTAAATAGTTTAGACTAGGAATGCAGCAGTGTGGATTACTTCTTTTGTCAACATGACATAAATTGGGATCATCTGGGAAGAGGGAACATCAACTGGGGAAATGCCCCTATCAGTATAGGCAAGTCTATGGGGTGCTGTCGGACAATCCTTATGTACATTGTGGAGATGTTTTGCTCCTGTTGTTAATAAAAAGCTGATTAGCCAATACCTAGGTGGGATTTTTAGGGAAGAGAGAATGGTGGAAAGAAGAGGGGAAGAGTCTAAGGAGACTTGATAGAGACGCATAAGCAACATGGGAAATTCATACATGAGGTAAATGAGCCTGGGGCCGCACACAGATGAATAGAAATGGGTTAATTTAAGTTGTAAGAGCTGGCTGGAGACAAGCCTAAGCTATTAGCCTAGCATTTATAACTATAACTAAGTGTGTTTATTTGAGGGAGCTGGTGGTCCAAACGACAAAACTGAGCAAGCCAGAAGAACTAGCCAGTGAGCTGCATTCCTCCTTGGCCTCTGCATCCCTCCATGGTCTCTGAATCAGTTACTACCCCCAGATTCCTACCTTGAGTTCCTGCACTGACTTCCCCTGGATGATGGATTGCAAGCTATAGTAATAAGGGAACCCTGTCCTCCTCAAGTTGCTTTTGGTCACTGGTTTTATCACAGCAATAGAAAGCCTAACTAAGCTAGTAGCCTACCAGCCTGGCCTTTAACTTTCCAGTCCTCCTGCCTCAGTCTCCCAAATGCTATGATTACAGGCTTGTTAAAAAAAAATCAAGAACACGCAAAAATAATATCAACATGCACCATATCTCTATGAAGTAATTTATGAAACTTTATTGATAGATACTAAAAGAACTGTTAAACAAATTCATACCACAGTTATAAGAATCAAAATTCTAGACAACAAATCCTTCCCAGTACTCCAAGTGGGGATTGTAACTACTGTCATTGTTGTTACTCCTGAAATTAATAATCTGTTTCTTGTTTTGTTTTGGGGATAGGGACTCTCTGTGTAGACCAGGCTGGCCTTGAACTCAGGAATCCACCACCTGACTCTATCTCCCAGGTACTGAAATTAAAAGTATGTGCCACCTTACTGTGACCCACTGTTTTAAAATGTATTCAGAAATATAAAGAGCTAAAATAACCAAGATAACTCTGAAAAAGAACAAGGACTTGTCCTACCATATATCAAATTAAAGTGGTTAATAAAGTATGGAACTGGTGTTATGGATCTGAGGTTCCTCAGAGATCCACCATAACCATAAATAAATGTTAATAAAAAGAGGCTTTTTATTTAGTGCTGATGTCCAAGAGCACTCCCAAGATGCAGCCCCTAGCCACATCAGCCCAAGGTTTATAAAGCCTACATGCAGACAGGCTCTAATTTTAACATACGTGTCTTACAGTTGTCCTAGTCATCTTTTAAACAGTAAACAAGCTTGATTACAAAAACAAAAATAACAGTCTTATGACCTACTGTCTTGCTGAAACAAATTTCACAAGTTCAACTTATTTAAAAATATTCTTCAATATCTGGGGGGGAAAGTGGGGGCTGGATTACAGCCTATATAAGGTAAGGGCTTACATGTTAGAGTCTCTTTTTGGCCTCTCAAGCATAGTAAATCTAAATTTTAAATGTCATGTTAACATTGCACTGGTAAAGAGATCAAGAAGAAAGTTTTAACAGTAAATGAAACAAGTTACATGAAGACAAAAAATTAATACTACCACTAACTCTCAGAAAAACCAAAACCAAGAGTACTGAGAATAAGTGTGATTTGTAAATTTATAAAGTTCTGGGTCTTTGGGGGTAGGGGTGGCTGTGGTTGGGTTTTTTGTTTTGAATTGGTTTAGTTTTTGAAACAGTCTTGAGTAGCTAGGCTGGCTTTGAACTCTTGATCTTTTGTAGGTATTACCAAGCTCAGCTAATTATTTATAGCTTAATATGAGTAACTTCATGATCTTGGAGAATATGGCTTCAAAGTCAAAACAGGCAGCAAACACCCAGGAAGAGTGGAAGACTGGGGCCAGAGGAGCCAGTGCTGAGGGCTCATCTGAGCTACACAGCCAGGCAGCTAGCTCAGTCAGCAGCAACCAAAACAAGAACAGCACCAATCAGCAAGGCACTATTTAACAGACTGGAATACACTAACAACCTCTGTTCATCACGAGCACTTTATAAAAAGGATGAAGACACAAAATGAAGATAATATTTTTCAGTGCATACAATTATTTGGGACCCAACATATAGAAATTGGACTAGAATGGTTCTTAAAGAAAAGTATATAACAATAAAAAAATTGTGCAAAAAGATTGACAGTCTTATTAGCTGACAAGAGTCAAATGCTGCTGTTGACATGGATAACGAGTCTTGGGTTCTCAGAGGGCTTGGTAAACACTGGCTGCTGAAGGTTTTCTGCAAATTCACATCTCTATCTAGCTCCTCTAAAGAGATGAATTCTAGGGAACAACTGTACTGCATTCCCCAGCCTGCTGTAGTTTGGGGCATTGAACCCAAATATGCTTCTATCTACTGAGCTATAGTCACAGCCCCAGTCACAGATCACAAATTTTTCTCAAAGATCTCTTTTTTATCTAATATATCTAGGTTATAAATTTTATAGAACAAAGTAGTTTCAAAATTTTGGGTTAATTATTTAAATACCTTTATATACATTCCATGGTATGGGGTTCTACCCAAAACATTTTAAAACATTCATAATTTTCCCTTTTCCTCCCCTAAAATTGTCCCCACCACAGCTATATCGCAGTGAAATCTTCACTCACTAAGATCCTATATAATTTTAGTTTTTCATTAAATTTCATCATTACTGTAGCCATACTTGCATACTACTGGAGAGCATTTTTATAAACAGATATTATTGTTTAATTAAAAAAAAAGATTTTCTGTGGATCAGAGTTTGGTAAGTTATAAATCCTTTTGTCTCCCTTAGCTATGTTTCTGAATTAGTCAGCTTGGTCTTCCACAGAATATTGTAGTCTAAGTGGCTTAAACATTGGTCTGTATTTTCTCTCAGAGGTGGGGGCTGGAGTCCCACATCAAGGCACCAGCCAATTCAGCTTCTTACGAGGATTCTCTTTCTGGCTTGCAAATGACTATCTTGTCCTCACATGACCTTTCCTTGGTGATGGTGTGATGAGAACAAGCTTTCTTTGCTCTTACAGGGACACTAGTTTTATCAGTTCAGAGCTCTGCCTTTACACAACCTCAATCAACCTTCAGTATTTATCCAGGCCCTGTCTCAAAATACAATCCACACTTCCTCAGGCTTTTCACTTACAAGTTTCAGGAAATGTGAAAGCATCTGTTCCCTAACAGTCTCTAACCATAGCAACTCACCTTTATAGACCATCTTTTAATAAACTGTTGGAGCTCACAAACTACACAAAAAGGAACAACAAAATCCTCTAAGTATAGAAACGTTCAGATAAAATGCTGCTGCTTCCATCTCAATCCTCCTGCCCCAGCCTCCAAAGTGCTGGGATTACAGGCATGTGCCATCATGCCTACTGATTTTTTAATGATGTATTTCATTAATAAGTCAATGATATGTGGCTCTTTTTTTTTTAAATAGGCATGGCCTATGTAGCCTTGGCTGGCCTGACACTCATAGAAATCAACCTGCCTCTGCTGGGTAAAGGTGTACCACCATGCCCAGCACAGACAGCACTATTAAAATGTCATAAGTGACTTGGTGAGAGAAAACCAAACCTGAACAGGAATGATCCTGTGTGAATAGGCAGAGACTATACACCTAAAAGGCTGGTCGAATACTACAAAAGCAGTCCTCAGTCACCCCCAAACTGTCAGGTAATGTGGGAACAGAATGGCTGCTACTCGGTGATCTTTGCAGAAAATAATAATTTGGGTACAAAGAAGACAGACTGCTTTCCTTTTGATTTAGCTTACATATGGCCACATGGTAGACTTAGCTATGATCTATGCTTGAAAATTTTACCACGGTACACCTAAAAGAGAGGTATCTTAAGGTGGACCACTAAATTAACATTCTCAACTGAAGTCTCTACTCCCAAGCCATCAGACTGGAGAAGTCTTTCTAAATTCTATCAACATGATACTATCAGTAAAAGCTACATAGCTAAATGAGTACAAGACACCTACTTTTTTTAATTACCATGGTTTCTCTAATCTATTCCTTTTACCCCCTCAACTCAGCCACCAGATTAATCTTCACAGAACTCCATGACTCCACTAATGAGAATGATTCCCCTGGCCTATAAATCAAAGTACAACTGCTGTTTAACATTCAAGCAAGTCCAGTCAACCCTCCAAATCCTGAGGCATCAGCATCCAAGGGTTCAACCAGTAGTGGAACAAACATATCTTTCTAAGTGCCGGTACTGAATATGTTCAGATTTTCCCCTATCATCATTCCCTAACAAATACAGTATAATTACTGTTCACATGTCATCGACATTGTGCTCAGTATGATAATTAATCTAGAAATGATTAAAAACCTAAGAGAGGCTTATATGATCACTGTTCCCTCTGAAGGACTTGACCTGCCAGTGCGGATAAGGGACAGGCGTTCCCTGGATACTGAGAAGTGGCTGTATCTCCACATTCAAAGTCCACCATATTTTCAATTTTTAGTTCCAGAAAAAATGATATGTCCTAAATTCAATGCTCACACTTGCTCCTTACCTGACAACTGACAATCTCTTCTACCTCTCTCATCTTCTTTTGCCATCCAAAGCTTCTCCATTCTTTTTTTCACTCTTTCATAGAGCATCCTCTGATAAGACCACACAGGCTGATATTTTTCTTCAGTAAACAACTATGCATTATTGGTCAGGCAATTCAAAGGGCTTCTCAATTACTTTATCCACTGTTGCCAGTACTTACTGTCCCCATTTATCAATCATTATTTCACTTATGGAAAAGGTTTTGAAATGCCTTATTGGTTGGTCCTTGGGTGTAATTTTAATTTAACTGCAGGTGATTACTTTAGAAATCACAAATCATACATCTTTCATAACCACTGAAGACATCTGTAAGGAGTATGGTTTTTTCGCCCTCCGCCGCTGGTCTTGTCCCGCCGCCACGCCGCCAGCCCCAAATAACACACAGAGACTCTGTATTTGATACAATGCTGTTGGCCCGGTTACTTGTTTCTTATCGGCTAGCTCTGCCTTAATTATTAACCCATTTCTGCTGATCTATGTATTTCTCTTACCGGGGAGCCGGCGGCATACTGCTTTCTCCAGACTCTCCATCTTGGCTCCTTACTACTTCCTATTTCCTCCTTGTCTCCTAGTCCCTAGTGTTAATTGTTTTTATTTATAAATTTGTGAATTACTTATACTTTTGTACCTTTCAGAGACATCCAAGAAAAGAAAGAACTTGACCCCCTTGGGATATTTTGTTCAGTTGCCAGACATTCTAATTTGCTAGATAAACATTTACGTGTCAGATTTATTACAGCGGGACTTACTACTAGTTGTCTTCCCAACAGCACTCACTGTTACACATGCACATAACTCATACCTATAAATAAGTGATGTGTGAAGTAATGACTGTAGCACGCCTACATTCAAGTGGTTTCTCTTTTAATGGACTGGAGGTAGCTCTGCCACCGAGGCAATTTCAAAGCACAAGTCCTGGAGGAAAACATGATAATACCCAAACTATACAGCTGTTAACACATGTATGTGGAAATTTTTTTCCAGTGGTGCTCAGCAGTCCATCTGTATGGACATGGTTAGGGGTGGCCTGGGCGGGGGAGGCACTCTCTGGATTCAGTCTTGCCTCCGGTCTTCACTGAAGCTAGGACAAAAGTTTCCTTTCTCTAGCTGGTGTAGAGCTTCCAGCCCACTGTGGTGAGGACTGGAAGTGATGATCCCACAAGGGCACGGTGCCTGGCAGCCTGGTTATGTACAGTTCAAGAACTGCTATAGAATTATCACTAACTGCCACCACCGTCACTGCTGGTCCCCTGAATTCCACCCCCACCCCCGCACCTTCAGGGCCCCCTCGGAGGGCTCCCCTCCACCGAGGTCAGCAAAGCTAAGCAGATGTTTTCAAGCACCAGGGCTTGGGGTCCGCAGAGAGAGGCTGGAAAGACAGCCCCGGGGCCGGACACCTCGAGGAGGCAGCGACAGGGAAGGGTCGGCCGCGCGCGAGGCCCGGGAGGTGAGTGGCGGGCGGGGCACGCGGGCGGGCGGGGCTGCGCGTGCGCAGTGGCAGCGCGGCCGGCACGCGGCGCTGCGCTCCCTGCTTAAATGAGCCGGGGCTCCCGGCGCGCGCCAGTTGAAGGGATCCCGCCGCGGGAGCGGGCGCCGCCAGCTTTCCTCGGCGCGGCGGGACGCGGCGGCCGTCGGGGACCCGGCACGGCGGACTCAGGCGCTGCTCCCGCTGCAGGGAGGCGGCGGCGTCCGGCGATGGGGACCGAGCGGAGCCACCTTGCCGGGCCGTGACCGCCGCGCCGCTGCCGCCGCCTCGGGCGCTCTCGGAGAGCCGATACTGAGGAACATGGCCCTGGAGCAGCTCTGCGCGGTCCTCAAAGGTAAGCGCGGGCGCGGACGGCGCCCCCTGCGGGCCAGGCCGCGCTCCGCCGCCGCCGCCTTCGCGCCCTTTGTCTGGCCCAGGCCGCCTGCCCGCCGCTGGAGCGAGCTAGCTCTAGCGGGAGCGGAGGCCGGGGGACGCCGGCGACTGCGCTCGCGCCTCGGAGAATTGCACGCCGTGCTTCGCAAAGTGTGTGGCGCGAAGGCCGGCGGTCCCCGGTCGCCACCGCAGAAAGTCATTCCGCACAGACCACAAAAGCCCCAACTCGGACGCGGTGGAGCGGCTTCCGAGAAGCCCCGCGACGCCCGCCCGCCCGCGCCCCCGGTGGGTCCCACCTGCTGCGGCCGGGGAGGCTGCGGCACCACTGCGGGATCCGGGGCTGCGTGCGGCCGCCCTGCCCGCGACCCGCACACCCCACGCCGCCTTCCCGGGAGGGATCGCAGGATCTGCTGCCCAGTCTTGTGCGGAGGATGAAACTGGTCATCAGCGGCCGGCCGACAGCACAAAGCTCGGAAAGCCACTTGGCCGCCTCTTGGCTGAGATGTTATGTCAGATAATAAATATTTCTAGATCGTTTACATTGAAGGCAAAGTTTATTCCGGAACTCATCCTGGATTGATCCTTTTACAAAGCTCGGGGAAAAGCACGGCCATTCGCTGACTTCCTTTTCCTCTAATGATTTAATTGCAAATGGAATAGCTGACTGCTTTTTCTAAAATCTTCCTCTTATATTGAGAGACGTTAAGACAGTGTTAATATTGGCATGCAGTTTTAACACTGAACCTGAATACTTGCACAATTACAGATGTTGGTGTTTCCCTGGCCCGTGTTACCACCATATTTTCACTTGTTTTATTAGAAAGTTCAATAGAACTTTACTTTTCATCGTTCTTGAACTAATGACGTTTTAGACAAACTTAGTAATTGGGCAGATATTCATAATTTCGTAATTGACGTTGCAACCATTGAATTTAAATATGTACTTACCGAGCTAGCTATACGTATTGATACTTGTATGTTCAGACTGTGCCAAGATAAGCAATAACCTTCTAGCCAGTGAATATTTGTGTTAACACATAAATTCTTAGTGATTCCTTTAGTGTATAAAAATAAATCCAAAATTCTCTAATTACTTATAACTCCTCATTAATGCAGCCATTTCTTTGGGAATTAACATTTTGTTTCACTCTTTAATAATAAATGAACCACATGCATAACTGGATTTCTGCTGCTTTAGGGGTATTTTCTTCATTCCAATTGTGAACCCACCGTGTTAGTGTTGCCAACATCATAATGACAAGTCCATCTGAGTAGCCTCCCTCAAGAAATCCCTTGGATCCTTTACACAGCTTTACCTGCAGAACTGGACAAAACTGAACTGGATTGGGCAATCTCCATAGGTACTCAAGGAATTGCAGCTTTCCTGCCTGAGCTTTTCAGTGGGTACACACTGCCCTCTCTGGCCACCGCGAATTGTTGCGCCTATTCAGAAAAGATTCTGTGATGATGGCTGAGCTCCAGTGAAAATAGTGTAGTATCTGGCTTTTTTTTTTTCTTCCCACAAATATTATTCAACCTGAACTATTTTTACATGGTAGAAGTATTTTTACAGCTCAAGATAATTGTGCTGTTGTGAGCTTATTAGAGAAAAAGCAAGCTTTTTAAAATTCTTTTATACTATGCTTTGTAAGCATTAGAATTTGGTTTGGAAAGATTAAAAAAAATAATGTTAACAAAATCTGAACCTAAGCAGGCAATCTGGACGCTGAAAGGAAAAGGGGGGCTTGGGTTTTGCTGCATATATTGAATCATTTGCTTTTTAATGCATATATTTACTACATAAAATAATAATATTAAAAATATACTTTAAGACAACTACACTTTTCCAGTACTACTATTTACTTGTGTCCCAAGGTGTGAAAAAGCATCCCTTAATTGTCTTATAACTGAATTTTATCCACACCAAGAGCTTCTCTTGTGTAGCCATCTGACAGTTGTATAATTATAGATGCTACTTTCTAAAATCCTTGTTTTGGAATATAATGATCAGTTTCCAGTTAAATATCAGAAAAATGTAAAGTTATGAGTAGAAAGTGATCTGTTAAATGACAGTAATTTATTTGGGTGTGTGCATGAATGTGTGCATACACATAGAACAGCATACATGTGAGATCAGAACCTGTGGCAGGTTGGTCTTGGAGATTGAACCCAGACTGTCAGGCTTGGGAGCAAGTGCTTTTACCAACTGAGACATCTTGCCAGCCACTAATTTTGCTTTTTAAAGATGCCACCATTCTTTTTATTTTGCAGCAGTTCAGACAAGAGTGATTCTATTGGGCCTTTCCAATATTAGTGAAAAGTGACTACTTCACTTCTGTTATTAACCACTTTGGCTATTACAGAATTTGAGTCAAGTTTCTATCTATGGTAGCTAGGCATTATAATCCTATGAAAATCTTCCATTAAGATTATGAACCAGTTGTTTCTTCTCAAATACTACACATTTGCTTCATAAAAATCCTGTTAGACCCATTGCTATTCAAAGATATATAATCTGAGGTTAAGTTTATGACAAGATGAAGCTTAACAGTTCCTTAGCCCTTGTATTTAAGTCTTGTCTGAATTGGGTATTATTTCTGTTCTTTAGTCTTAAACCTCATTCAGGAAAGGGGGCACTATACCTTTTTAATAGTAAAGCTTCTTTTTAATACAGCCTTCTTAAAAATTGAATGCTACCTATGCATATGCACACAGTCCTTTGGGAATATGATGAAAAAATGATAGACACTAAATTTCATACCTATTTTTCAAACAATATTTCAAATTTTAGAGGCTCTACCTGTTCAGCATAATCTATTATCTTCCTGTGTATTCTTCAGAATAATTTTTGACGTTTTAAAGCATCTGGGATGCTTTAAGGTTAAGATTGAGTTAGAAAGGAGGCTCTTAAAAGGTGATGTAAACTTTCCTTAATGGCAGAAGCCCTTCAGAGGCACTCTAACAATGAAACCCAGAACAACATTAAGAGGAGCACAGCTGTAATTGTGGTGGGAAACCACCCACCTTTCAACGTGTGGGCATAGTTGTTACAAAATGACAGAGTACCATTTACTAATCAGAAAGCTTAGTTCTATTCTGGTTAAAGTTGGTTGGACCAAATATGCATAGAGTAATATATTAGAAATTACAACACTAGATGATAGTGATTATTTTTGATCACATGAAAACTTGATGATGGTTTCTATGGACGTGGAAAGTCAACTCCTTTAATTAAGATGTAGCCCACAAACCTGCTCTCCCCAGCACTCACTAACAGCATTGTGTCCTGTTGTGCAGGAAGGAGAAAGCACTTCTGCTGCAGTCACTTTCTTATAAATGTGCCTTGCAGGATGATCAGATCAGCATCTATAGGCTGTCGTGATATGTTTACCAACCATCTTCATTCTCCACCAGTAATATATGAGATTTAAGTTTGGGTGGCTTTTGTGCTTTGGAATATGGTTGATCAAGTAAAAAGCCATCATTCTGTCATCTTGTGTTAGATTTAACAACCCTTACATTTACTGCCTGGATGCTTACAACAGGAGTGAAAGAAAGAAACATGTTTAATTGCAAAGATGCGTTGAGCCAGGCTGATAAACAAGAGTAGTGTCTGGTATCTGAATAAAATCAAAAACAAAGTCTGTTCTTTTCATATCCTTACTGATTCATACTCAAATAAAAAGCCAGGCTGTGTACATGCTACTTTTTAAGTGAACTGTGAGTTTGTCGGTTAGTACAGCTCTTTCAGTACCATGCCCTGCTTAGTCACTTCATGTATTCATCTAATTTGTATGGAGTGCTGTTATGGGCCAGGCCAGTCTAAGCAGTGAAGATATGTAGTGATAAACATGGCCCCTCTTTTTAGTGAGGAGAAGCTAAAAAAGTACACATACACACATGGAAAAAAAATCAGATATTCTAAATAACTGTGACAGTAGAATAAGATGATAAATAAAACAGAAAAACTAGAAAAGCCTCACAGAATTAGGAAGAATGAAGCAATCAGTCATGCAGAGACTAATTCTAGACATTAGTGCCTGAGACAAGAACTACTTGTTATTGAAGTAATGGGAATGGAGTCTGTGGACCTATGGATCTGATCACAGAAATAATCAGATGCCACTGGACCTCAAAAGAACATGGCTGGTGGATTTAGTTTACATGTAATGGGAGTCTTTGAGGAGATTTTATAAACAGCCATAATTTGATCTGAATTATACTTTGAAAAGATAACTAGCTGCTGTATGCACAGTAATCCACAGGGGTCTGTAGCACAAGCTTTAGCTTGTCACCAAATGACCATTTTACTCTTCTTCAGTAATTCCCTGAATTTTAGTTAAAAACATGGTTACAATAAAAATTGCCCCAGATTCTCTTAAGGTTAGGTATAGTCACATAATTTTGTATAGGTGGTATGTATAAATATAAAATGATCTGTATATATTAAGCAAACTTACTTTGTTATTTATAATAAATTTTAGGTCCTGGGCAAGTTTTGGTTTGCTTGTTTGTTTAAGGGAATAGTCTATGCCATGTCTTCCTACATGTTGAGTATGTTGCAGGCATGCTAAATATGGAAAAGTTGTAATGGCTGACAACCTAATATCCACATTGAGATGTCTCTGGGTATAGAAAGCCTAACTGAATAAGACAGAATGGTCTTTAGCTGTGGTAACAACCTTCATTTTGCTTTGACTGGTTATCTTCAATTTTTTCATATGTCTGAAGTATGATAGTACCCTGTTTAAACTGTAAATTTTGGTGTTTCTGCTATATATTCCAGTCCTAATGCTAGCATATGAATGCACAAATTGAAAGGTAATAAACTAAGATTGGTAGAGATCTAATAAATAGTCACAGAAATGAAAATGAGGGTTCTGTCAAGTCAATCTGGAAGAAGTTCTTAAAAGGAGGTTTTAGACATTGTAGAGGTGATTCATTACAAGTGTGGATAGTCAGAAACAATGAAAAGTGTTTGTAGGGCTTAAGAAAAAGAGTAAAGCAATTCACCTGATCAACATTAGAAGAACCAATCAGCCCACCTATTGCCACATCTATTATTGGCCAAAACATGTCTCTGTCAGTATCAATGAAGAAAAAAGCAGCCTCTCTCTTTTCTTTTTTCAAGGGTCCTCACAGTATGCCCTGGGTCCAGCAGCACCAGTATCAGTTATAGGTACAGATGCTTGGACTGGAGAGATGGCTCAATGGAAGAGCACTGACTGGTCTTCCAGTCAGTGCAATTCCCAATAACCACATAACTCACAACTACATGTAATGAGATCTGGTGCCCTCTTCTGGCCTGCAGAGACACATGCAAGCAGAACACTATATATACCATAATAAATAAATATATTTTTTAAAAGTTACAGATTCTTGAATCCTGCTCTAGACCTCTAGATAGCTGAAAGTAAATCCCATTCACCCACCACTATCTGACCTGATAACCCTGAAGATGATTGATGTGAACTGAACTTTGAAAAATACTCTCTAATTCCTTTCTCAAACCTGAAATAGAATTGCAAGTTTGGACCTGCACATTTTTTAAACCATAATACATTACTAGATGTAACATCCAAACAGTTGTGCCCCTTTACAATCCAATGGCAAATGTGAACATTTTCTTTCTAATAGCCTTATCAACACTTGTGTGAACTTTCTAAAAAGCTAATTATTCTAGAAGAATCCCAATTATTCTATTTAGTAGACTAACTGGTCTTAAATTCAAAGTGAGTCTGGTAGCCATTTGCTGGCAAGTATAGAGTTTTCATTTTTATTCTATCTTAAAAGAACCACAAACTGAAGAATATCTCTAGGGCTGGAGAGATGGCTCAGTGATTAAAAGCACTTGTTCTCACAAAGGACTTGGAATCAGTTCCCAGCACCCATATGGCACCTCACAAACATCTGTAACTCCACTTCCAAGGGATCTGATGAGGATGTCAAGCACACAAGGGTACATATATATGAACAAAAGCAAAACACTTACACTTAAAATAATTTTTAAAAAAATAAATAACCCTTGAAATAAGCCTCACCTTTGCTTACCAGGACTAACCAGTTAGCTGTGACTGAAAATAAGTTTAAAGATCAGCCAGTCAAGCCTAGCACTCCCCTCATGCTGCCATTCCTCCTAGGATTAGAGCTATAGACTTGCCTTCACCACCAGTTTTCTATGTTCTTTTAAATCACACTTGGATTTTAAACCAAAGGCTGTTTCCTCTGTTTGCAAAATACTGAAATACAACCTTCTTATAGGCTTAAAATCTTTCTTGACAAATTTGTATTTACATTTAGTGGTATCAGAATTAAGATCCAAAGAGCTCTTCCAGTTTTCATACAGTATTCTGAACCAACACATACATAACAACAAAAACCACTTATGTTCAGTTGTCTCCTTGGCTGTACCAAGCACACTGCGTAATTCTCTTGTTTCATACCTCCTCTGATTCCTGTAGAGGTCTTGAGTTGCATGAAAAGAGACTGCATTAGACACACACAAAAGAGATAAGCCAGTGTTTAACACACTTTCTGTCAAAACTTAGAAGTTACGGAGTTGTGAAGAAGACTCTAAACTTATTTAACTTGATCTTTGTCTAGATTCCGAAGACTTCAACACCCTGGTCAAACAACAGAATTTCAGCAGAGCAGCACAGCACCCCAATGAAACATTCTCTTTTAGCCAAACAAAACTCTGTTAAAAAGGATAAGAAGCATCAAACTACTCAAACCTTTTCTAGGAGAACATAAATCAAATTAGGGACTCTCCAGTTAAAAACTACCAATGGACTCCACAGCTCAGTTGAAAAACCTGGTTTTGATTTTCTGTTTGGGTTCTGTACACTGACTGTTTTACAGGCAATTGCTTCAGATACAATCAATTAAACCCTGATAACGCTAAGTCACTCCTAACTTCAAGCAAAACTAGGGATGTCCCATGGTCATTTTTCTTATTTAAAACCAACCATGTAAGCAAATTCAATATTAAAATTGGAGGTGAACTAGTGCTGTGGTTTGAATATAAACCAAGGGGCTAGTGGCTCAGTGAATACTGTGCTTGTAATATAAGAAACAATGGAGTGTACCTATAATCCTGGCATTGGAAAGGCAGAGACAGTAGGATCCCTGGAGCTTCCTGGCCAGTCAGTATAATCAAATTGATAAGCTCGAGATTCATTGAGAAACCTTTCCTCAAAAAGTAAGATACACAACTTATCTACTGATAAGCTATGCCACTGAAAAAAATGTTGTTCCCTCCCTCAGCATCCAGTCCCTCAGTGAGAGAGGGGTCCTCATGAACCCTTCCCCCATGCACGATAAAGTGGTTATGGGCCCAGTCTTGTGCAGGTAACCATAGCTGTGGTGAGCTCACAAGTTCAGTGGCCATATCTTGTCCAGAAGACAGAAGTCACTGATTCACAGTACTTTTCCCTAACCTCAGGCTCTGATATTCTTTGCACCTCCTTTTCCATGATGCTCCATGAGCCTTGGAGAGGATGATGTAGATGTCCTGTTTAGATGCAAACGTTCCACAACACTTGGGATATTCTGTTCCTTACTAACCTTGACACCCTCATGTCTCTTCCCCAGAGTTCCAAGTTCCTTTCAGTTGTTGAAATTTTACTCAGTCTGTTGACAGTTTCCAAATACCTCCTGGAAAGTCACTATGCTGATTGCTACAACCTTTTTTAAGGAGAAATTTTATGAACACAGAATCAAGCTCTTTCTTCTCAGAGAACAAACAGTAAAAAAAGCCATGTTCTAATACTACCACACCCACCCACATTCCAGTAGATTGACCAAGAATCTCTGGACTCATTCCAGTGCTGATGTTGGTAATATCCTCAGCATCTCCAGTAAAATCCAGGTGGATCCTAACAAATTTCTCCCTAGTGTTGAGCAATAGTCATTAAGCCTCTTGATGGCATACAACTCATAGTAGATGATTTTACAAATAAGAAATGTGTTCCTTTGGCTCTTGCAGTGTTTTTAGCCTACCTGTCCACTAGCCTAATGGAAAAGGATAGAGATTTCTTCAAGATCTGATAGCTGTTGATAAAATTCCTTTAATAGCCATTGATCGTTGGCCCTCGTACTTTATTGTCCAGTGTTTTCCCCAGAGAAGCCATTGGCTTCTGTGGTGATTTTTTTTTTCAGTACATCCTCATAGCCAGTAGTCTCTAACATGAAAGGATCAGCAGTCTACCAGGGAAGGTGTACTGAAAGCCCACGTAATTCTTTTAGATAATGCAAGCAGCTTTAGCCAATATATACTTCCAATATGTTTCACTTTTTCTTCAATATTAAAATAATCTTTTTACATGCCTCATCCCAAGAATTCTGTAGTGAAAGCCTCCATTTCTGTCATAGCCTGTCCTCCAGAAAGAATAAGGACTCCAATTATGTCAGATTTGGCAGTTAATTCTTGATGCATATAAAAATCTGAATCTTACCCTTACTGCCCTCAAGATATTTAGCTTCTTTCTTCCATGTACTAAAAAATAACTTGGGATTTTTAGAACTTGCTAGTTACTTCCAGAACTGGCCACTGAACTTTTCTTTGATGTTCTAATCTCTGTACAATTTACTGAAAATTTCCTGTCATTTCCATATTCTGTGGTTCTACAGTGGAAAGCAGTTCTTGAGGGATATCAGGAGGCAATTGACATTATCACCCACTTTGTGACACCCAGTTACACTCTCCCTTTCTACCCACTTATTTATGGGACAGGAAGACACTAAGAATCCAACCTCAGATCTAGGAAGGTAAAGCAGAACATTACCATTTACAAAGTCTCCTGACCTCTCACTCTCAGCTAATGGACCTCAACTCCTGCCACTAGTACCAAAATCAAGTTAAAAAGAACACCTACATTCCAAAAGAAACAACATAACATCTGAGAAAACAGCTTCTCACAAGAACAAGAAGAGTAAATGAATTTGCATCTAGCTGAAAACTTGTGGATTTTCTTTATGCTACTTCCCCATGAAATACTATTTCTTCCATCATAGTTCTGTAACACCAATGTTTCTTTATTACATTGACTGACACCCATTCCAGTTCTTTAATCCTCTTGCTAACACTCTCCTCTAAAAGTCTTCACTACTAGTTTGATCCATCATGAGAGGAAATTATAAACAACCTCTAGCACATCGGTTCTCAACCTGTGGATTGTAACCCCTTTAAGGGTTGCATATCAGATATCCTGCTTAACCAGTTCATACAATTCATAACAATAGCTAAATACACTTGTGAAGTAGTAACAAAATAATTTTATGGCTGGGGATCATCATAACATGATGTATTAAAGGATCACAGCATTAAGAAGATTGAGAACCACTATTCTTGCATCTCCCTGATTCTTCTTCCCCACTGAGTTTCTCTGCCATTGCGATGTTTATTATTGCTCTGGATATCCTAGCCATCCCTAGTGCCCTGTACAGATCACCATCATCTACCTTCAAGATCTTGGCTGTGAACAGAAACTTAATGAAGTACTAGACATGCCATGACACCCCTACTGAAGCCTTTAGTATGAGTAGCCTAATAATTGTCTGTTGAATGCAACCTCACTAAGGCCTGTTCTACAGTGTCATGTCCTGAAGCCTTTCAGGAATAAATACGCTTAATAAGATCTATGAAATTTCTTCCTTAACTTTTTTCCTGTCTCTAGATTTAGCTTTGTACTTTGAGCTGATCTGGAAGAAAAAAAAAAAAAAAAAAAAAAAAAAAAACAAAGCCTCCTTCTTCACTGAAAGTCTTCTTAACCTTAAAAAAAAAAGGAAAGGAAAAAAACACATGCTGTGGCTCATTTGTGCCCCTGCTAGAGATATTTTCATTTGTGCTATAAGAACAAATCTTGGCAATTAGAGATTAAAGGGACCAGCCTCTTGGATATCTGGCAATGCCTTTTGCTATCTTACACATAGACTTATTCCCAGCCCAAATAAGACAATGTACAGAGAAGCTTTTTAAAAATTATTTTAGATGCCAACCCTTCATTATAAGAATAATAGCTGTGGACATTCCTAAGAGTATTATTTACTAGGAGAATTATTCCTAGTGGTTGAACTAAACATGGAAGAATACCAGGATCTTAGCTAGGAATTGGTATCACCTAGAATGAATACACAGTTAGAAACTTTTCCTATTCTGGATTTTTAATTTTTCTTATTATTGAATGGGTATTATATACAACATACACATGGAGAGAGATCAGAGGAGAACTCTAAAGAGTCTGTTCCAGGGATTGAATGTAGCCTTATTTGTAAAGTGCTTTTACCCAGAGTCCTTGAACTGCCCCTTCTGTGCTGTTAACACAGTCAACAGTCCATTGCCTGTGTTCATATATTCCCAAAGAATAGTCCTTGCTGCTTGGGGCAGTGTTGGAGCTATTGTAAGTACCTCAACTTGCACCTGGATACTTTGGAGCAGATTGAATTGGAAACTTTCCCACCCTTAAAATTGGCTAAATATCTAAAAATGCCTTATGTGTCACTGGTTTCCTCTTGCATTCTGCCCTATCACTTTCAATGATCCTCCTCGTATTAATAATGGCATTTGGCTTCTTTCTAAGAGCACAGTAACCTGTTTTAACAGATACTACAAGCAACTATCACCACTTGGGGTAATGTTAAAACCTCTAAGACTCTGGATTCATTTCAATAGGAAACCAGAGCTCAACCTAAGAGATTTTGGAGATCTAACAGGTGACTGGATACCCTCACTGGCAGAAGAGTCTGATAACAGTTTGCTGATGGAGGGGTGGGTTGGTGTCACATACGTAGTATTTTCATGGAGAAATGACAAGCTGGACTTTTGGAATTCCATGCCTAGTCATATTCCTATTTCAGCTGCCAAGATAAACAAACCTAACCAATGAACTGTATGACCTACAGTAAAGTACATTTTGTTTTGTTTGTTTGGTGGTTTGGTTTGGTTTTGAGAGAGGGTATCACTCTAGCCCTAGAAGGCCTTTATAGACCAGACTGGAGCAGAACTCACAGAGATCTCCTGTCTCTGCCTACTGAGTACTGGGGTTACAGGTATGTCTTGGGTTTTCTATTGTTGGAAAGAGACACCATGACCATGGCAACTTTTATAAAACATTTAATTGTAGTGACTTGCTTACAGTTCAGAGGTTTAGTCCATTATCATCATGGCAGGAAGCAAGGCAGCCTGCAGGTAGACATGTTGCTAGAGAAAGAGCTGAGAGATCTTACATCTCGACTCACAAGCAGTGGTCTGTCTCGCTGGGTACGGCTTGAGCATATATGAGACCTCAAAGCCTGTCCCTGTAGTGACACATTTCCTCCAATAAGGCCATACCTACTCCAACAAAGCCACACCTCCTAATAATGCCACTCCCTATGAGCTTATGGGGGCCAATTACATTCAAACTATCACAAGATGTACCTCACCACACCCATCGTTAAACTTTAAATACCAACCAGTCACTACTAATACTTGTGCCAACATGAGAACTTGGCGAGGAACTTAATATAAGCCAAGCCTTCTTTGGTCCTTTGGATCACACTAACAGTTTATGCTAATGGCTCTGACTCCCCAGTTTATAAACTATTTGATGAAATTCTCCTTTTGCCTTAAAAATTTTCCTAGTGATTTTTTTGTTTTCATTAAAAACTATGTTTTTATTTAAATATTTATTAGAGTGAATGTTGTGAGAGATAATATATGCCATATGTGTACAGATGTCCAAGGAAACTGTTAAGAACCTGCGGGATCTCCTAGCACTGTGGTACAGGCACTTTTGAGTCACTGGCATTGAGTGCTGCAAACTCCCATCTTCTGGAAGAACAGCAACTGCTCTTAACCTCTGAGCCCTCACTGTAGCCCCAAATCTATATTGTTTAATATCAATACAACTGGATTTGTTTGTTTTACATTTTGGTACGTATTGCTAATGATACAACCATTTTTCCCATGTGCATGTAAAATGAATATGTATATTAAATATTTTGATACAAAATAAAAATACTTGTTTTTGTCTTTATTGAAATTATTCACACAAATCCAAATCTGGAACTTATTTTTGGTTTGGTCTTATTCTGGGGGTTTGTTTTTGTTTTTCAGGATAAGGTTTATCTGTGTAGCCCTGGCTGTTTTAGAACTCACTCTGTAGACCAGGCTGGCCTTGACCTACCTCTGTCTCCTATGTGCTAGGATTAAAGCTGTGTGCCATCACTGGCCAATTATTTCTTTGTTTAATATACTATCCCAGAACCATTTGTTTTTAAATTTTATTTTATGTGTATGAGTGTTTATTGCCTACTATGTTTTTAATCTTCTGACAGTTTGTTTTAATCATAGTTGTACTGTTGTTCTCTTGCTTCTGTTGATTTTTTTTTAAAGATTGTTTATTTTTATTTCACATTTATAAATGTTTTGCCTGCATGTATGTATGTATACCACATGTGTGCCTAGTGCTCTTGGAGGCCAGACGAGAGCGTCAGAGCCACTGGAATTGGAGTTACAGATCATTTTGAGCCACTGTGTAGATGCTGGGAACTTAATCCCGAGTCCCCTACAAGAACATTATGTGCTTTTTACCCCTGAACCACCTCTCCAGCCCCTGTTTGTTGATTCCTTACCCTGCCTACTGTCTTTCTGTCACTTGCTTTAAAGCTATGAGTTATAAATTTAAAAACTGATAAATAATTGTACCTGGGATTTATGAAGGAAAAGAACATGAACAAAATTTTTGAGCAGTTGTGTGTCATCTGAATGATACGCCAGGGGAAATAGATTCCTCTGAGAGGGTAACTGACATAAATGGATGTTTTACTTTCTGAATTTCAAATTCCTAATGATTCAGGACAAGAAGCTTGCTTTTTTTTTTTTTTTTTTTTTGGTTTTTGGTTTTTTTTTTTTAAATCATAAATCTTCTAATTTTGTTGTGATTATTGTTTTTTAAGTTCCAGGCTCTGTTCCTCTAACTCGGTTCCAGTATAAAGATGAAAAGTGTTTTGTTTTGTTTTGTTTTGTTTTTAGATAGGATCTCACAGTATGGCCCTGGCTATCTTAGAACTCACTGAGACTCTCTACCTTTGCCTCTTGTGTTCTGGGATTAAAGACATACCCCACCACACCTAAAATGGGAATTTAAAAGAAAAAAAAAAGGATTTTTCATTTTGATGTGGGATCTTTAATCAAACAAACAAAAGCCTACAATGGATTTTGTTATGTTGTGTTGCTGTTGTTGTTGTAATTGAAAGTCCAGTACCTACTTCAGGTCACACAGTAGTTTGGGGCAGGTTGGTGAAAAAGGCATCATACATAAAAAATATCTTTGAAATGGAAAGGCAATTCATATAGTTGAAAGGAGACAAAGGTTAATAAGGATTCAAGAAACCAAGATGAAGAGGTCAAATACTCAGGTTTTAAGTTGTAAACTAATTAACAAGAACTATATCTTTGTACATTCATGACCCTGTTAATAGATACTGAAGGCATGCCATTAAGTAACCTGTGCTGTTACTCACTCTTTCTGTGTCATTTGGCAAAGTCTTCAATAACTCTTTTTCCCTCTCCCCTAACATCTTGTAAGTTATAAATTGCAGTTCACTCTGTGTCTTAATCATGTCATTAGTCTCTCTGCCTTCAAATTCCAGTCACTTCTCTGCTTCAGTACATCACCATTACTTCTCAAATGATCTTTTTTATAAGTTTGGCCTCCTTTAGGAATATTGGTCTGAAATTTAGATGCAGTTATACACTCTCTTGGCTTAAAACCCAAAAGTATGTGACTGGGTGTTATGGTGCATGCCTTTAATCCCAGCCTGTCTCTGAATTTAGAGGCAAACAGATCTCTGAATTCTAGGCCAGCCTGGCCTACCTCTCAGTTCCAGCAAGCCAAGGCTACATAGTAAAATCCTGTCAACAATGTAAAGCAAAAAAATAAAACCTATAGTGAGAAATGTGTCTAAATTTTACTGTACTTGGCTAGCATGTACAAGGCTATGGATTCAATCCCTAACACCACAATAAATAAACAAACAAAAGCCTACAGTGGTTTTATTAATATTATTATTATTATTATTATTATTATTATTGAAAGCTCAAATTCATCAGCATGGCATTTAAGAACTTTTGCCCTCCCAGCATATCCTAGCCTTTTTCTAACCTGCTACACCACCATATTTCTTCCTCAAGGATTCAAGTCTAATTAGGTCTGTCAGAATAAACCATAAACCTCTCTTCCAGATGTTTTCCTCACTTTGTTCTTTTATATCCAGAAAAATGAGTATTGGTTCCCCTCTCCATGTTTCTATTATGCAATCTTTAAACCTCTCTGTTCACCCGTATTACAGACAGTCTTTGACAGTTGACTCTAGGAAGATGTTAATTGTTCTAATATCTACCATTTATTTGGTAGAATGCTTGGTACATATAATATGATATGCATACCATTGAGACTAGTCTCATAATATTAGTACACCTTCCTGATTTTTTCAAATAAGTAAAATAAGCTAAAAGCCTCACAGCTAGTACGCTGGTATAAGACAAAACCTAAACTCCTGTATTCATCTAGCTCCTGAAGTCCATACTGTTAGGCATTTTGCTGATTTCTCTAGCCATGTCTTTGCCTTCACAGAACCTGCTCTTCAGTAGAGAAGATTAATTAAAATGAATATCTATTTCAGTCACATGGTAGTTTGGGGCAGGCTGGTAATATGTTTTCCAGTGAATGGAAGAAGGTACCATTTCTAAAAATGCCTTTTAAATCTCCAAAACACACCAAAAAGAATATATTGTTGATTGGATCTCAAATATTGGGAGTGAGAAGTGAAATAATATAGTGGCTAAATATGGCTTCCTGTTAAGCACAAACTGCAGCACAGTGATTCACAATAGCAGCTTCAGTTGACTTCTGGAAGTCAGGTGATCCAGGTGAGGTTTGGCATAACATACTGCACAGCTAGCCACGTACATAAACACATTTCAGGTGGAGTAAATGGAATAGTCAGTTATCAAAACCCTGTACAACACAAAAAGGGAGGCTTGTTTTCATAATGAAGTTCTAAATGCCACATAATATTTATTAGTGCTTATATAAATAAGTAGAAACTAGTTACAGCTTTTCTTTGATTGCGTGATAATAAATCAGAACATAGTTGTTTGTGTTCATTGTGCATATGTGTGTGTGTATGTGATTGCATGTTCAAGCTTTTACACATTCCTACCATAGTACTCATGGGAGCTCAGAGGACAACTTTCAGAAGTCATTCTTCTGCCATATAGATTCCAAAAATCAAACTCAGACTATCAGGCTCAGTGACAAGCACCTTTACCCAGTGAGCCAGCTCTCATAATATTTAGTGTTTCAAAGATTCAGTGTTGAATGTTGGTAAGAAATGATTTTGAGCCAACTGTGGTAGCACATGTTTATAATCCTAGCACTTAGGAGATAAAGGAAGGCAAATTTTTAGTTCAAAGCCAGCTTGGCCTCCATAACAAAACCCATCTTTAAAAAGTAGTTTTAGAGCTGGGTGGTGGTGGCACATGCCTCAAATTTCAGCACTCAGGAAGCAGAGGTAGGCAGGTCTCTTTGAATTCAAGGCCAGCCTGATCTACAAAGCTACACAGAAAAACCCAGTCTCAAAAAACAAACAAAAATAATTTTAGTCGTTAATCTTATAGAAAATTTAATATAAATTAAATATTTTAACTATTCTTTTTTGTTCTTTCTCTAGTGTTGTTAATAACAGTACTTGTAGTGGAAGGGATTGCTGTGGCCCAAAAGACTCAAGGTAATGTATGGACAGGGATATGGTATGTTCAGAAAGTTTGAAAGAATTCGAACTTTTGAATGCTATTTCATAATTCTTTGTCTTTGTTTTCCTCTATTACTATGATAAAAATATCATTATCAAAAACAGTTTGGGAGAGGAAAGGATTTATTTAACTTACAGTTTCACATCACAGTTCATCATCAAGGGAAATCAGAGCAGGAGCCAAGGCAGGATCCTGGAGGCAAGAACTGAAGCCTGGCTTGCTCCCCAGGGCCTGCTCAACCTGCCTTCTTACAGCACCCAGGATCAGCTGTCCAGGGTGGTTCTACCCACAGTGGGCTGGACCATCCTACATCAATCATTAGTCAAGAAAATGCCCCACAGACTTGCCTACACACCAATCTTCTAGAGGCATTTTTTTTTTTCAACTGAGCTCTCCTCTTAGATGACACTAGCTTAGCTGACAAAAAATACTAACCAACATATTCCTCTTGAGTATTGCAATGACCTAAAGCTTTCTGTCAACCTATAGACCTCAATTTAACCAGAATCGGCTGCTAAATTGTCTACCCAAAGCTTGCCCTGATAAACTTTTTAAAAGCCAGCATCACTAATAGCTTTTAATACACTGTTAATTATATCCAAATGTCAATGAAATTTAGTTTTATCCCCAGGAAAAATGAAAGTGCCTTTTCTACTGTGAGCAAGCAACCTTTCAGTGAAGTCTCCAAAGACCTTTGGTTCTATTGTATTGTCTGGCTTGAAAGATTAGCTAGTGAGGGTGGGTTTGTTTGTTTGTTTGTTTGTTTTTAAGCAAAATTTCAGGTCAGAGTTTAATGCATTTTCTTTACAACTTTTTATTTATTTTCATCAAAGTTATATGTTCACATGATAAAAAAATCAAAATATACTCAATAATTGGGAAAAATTATTTTTCATTCTATTCTTCCTATTTCCAGCTTTATGAAAACCATTATCATTTTAAACTTTGTCTTTATTTTGTGTAGGGAAAGATAGACACATATATGTTACAGTGCACATCTGTAGAGCAGAACAACTTCGGGAAATGGGTTCTCTCCTACCACTCCCTTTGTTATGGAAACTGAAATCATGTCATCATCTTGCAAAGCATGAGCTTTTAACCCTCCAGACCAGTGGGTCTCAGGCTGTGGGTCACAACCCCTATGCCAAACCTGTCTCCAAAAAAAAATTTTTATTGTGATTCATAACTGTAGCAAAGTTACAGTTATGAAGTAGCAATGAAAATAATTTTATGGCTGGGTGGTGGTAGAGCACTCCTTTAATCCCAGCACTCAGGATGCAGAGGCAGATTGATCTCTGAGTTTGAAGCCAGCCTTAACTGCAGAGTGAGTTCCAGGACAGTCAGAGCTACACAGAGAAACCCTACCTCAATAATAATAATAATTGTATGGTTGGAGATCATCACAGCTGTACTAAACTGTACTAAAGGATTGAAGCATTAGAAAGATTGAGAACCACTGCTCTAAATCATCCTAACCCAAAAATAGCCACTTCTTTTTTTCATCTTTAAAACCTTTCATTAGCACTCTTTAAATAGCTGCTGCTTTTTGGTCATTTCAGTTTTCAACAGCATCTCACCATGAAACGTGAGAATTTAGTTCCTTTATATACCCACTGTTCACCCCTTTACACAGTATAAATATAAGCATTCTCTTTCTTCCCTGCAGGACCTTCCTTGTAGATAGAATTGCATCATAATTCTGGTCAAGTCAGCATTCAGAACCAGGTCTTGTAGTGCAAGCCTTTAATCCCAGCCACTTGTGGGGTTGAAGCAGGAGAATCACAAATTCAAAGCTGGTCTGACTGGCCTGAGCAACTTATCAAGACCCATCCCATCAAAAATAAATGAATAAAAGTAAAAATCAGCACTCAGTATTTAAACCACTCATCAGAGTTTTTAAATATAAATTTTGCCTTTAGGTTTAGGAATATTTTGGTTTTGTTCAATTTTTAAAATTTCCTCCTCAGGAAAGGAAAGGGAGTGCATTGTGGGGAGGTTGGGGGGTAGGGCTGGGAGGAGAGGAGGGAGAGAAAACTGATTGTGCTGAAAATTTTTAATTAATTCATTAATAATAAAAAATTCTTCCTTTGTTTTCTCTATTCTGTCTTTTCGGGAATCCCTATTTACTTACAGCCTTCTTGGGTTTGTATCACTTTTTAAGTTAACATACAAAGTATTGGGTTTATTATAAAATTCAATATAATCAATTAAATATAAATTTAATTTCTGTATATTTTCACATATATTTTTGTTCCAGTCTGGAAGAGTTCCTCAATTTTTATTCCATAAACTAAGAATTACAAAACTTTTTATAGACAGAGCCAATAAATATCTAAGCCTCTGTGAGGCCGTCTCTGAAGCAGTGACCCAGTTCTTTTGTTGTGTGAAAGCAGCCAAAATGAGCAATTGAGGGCATTAATATGGTCCAGTAAAACTTAACACACCTACGGGCATTGAACCTCTGCCCTAAAATTTCTCACTCTTTGATTTTCTCTGTTTGGAGCTTGCTTCTGTTTTGTTTTGGTTTTTGTTGTTTTGTTTTGTTTTTTAGAAAGTGTTTCACTAAAATGATATTTAAAATTCTGTTCAAGATGGACAAAATATTGGGATCAAGCATATTCCTGCAACCCAGTGTGGCATTTGGGTTCGAACCAGCAATGGAGGTCATTTTGCTTCCCCAAATTATCCTGACTCATATCCGCCAAACAAGGAGTGTATCTATATTTTGGAAGGTATTTGACAAATCTCTGTATTTTCTTGGATAAACTTTTATTTCACTGTAAAACTAAGAGCATTAACTAAATACCTTGTTTAAACCAGTTTGAACAAAATTTAAATGTTTGAATTACAATAAAGCTAAATATTGTAAATATTTAATACATTAACAAAATGATACCTAATTTTAATGGGAATTTGTAATTGTTTAAAATATAGTTCAGCTAAGTGTGTCCCTGTATGAGAAGCTTCCCTGATAAGGAATGTAAGTTCATTGACACGCCTTGCTAGGCTTTCTGTTTGTGTTGAGTTCCTTTGTTTTTCTCTAGCACATATGATGCACTGCATATAGCACATTGTTTTTTAGTGGAGTAAGCAAGAATTAGCCTTCCACCTCTTCTAATTTTAGTCAACCAAGTATATTTAACTAAATTAATAAATGACATATACCTCAAGGAAATGTTGCTTGTAATTCTATGACGTAGCGTGATTATTCCTTTGAAAGAACTTTTCTGATGGCTTTACATACGTTCTCAGTGAGATTCTCAGATTCTCACTGAAGTCATTGATTTGCTTGTCTCATCTGTGTCGGTACATGTATGTCTTGTTCATGCTGCTGTTTGCTTACTCTTACCTTATAGCTGCTCCTCGTCAACGGATAGAGCTGACCTTTGACGAACGCTATTATATAGAACCATCATTTGAATGTCGCTTTGATCACTTGGAAATTCGAGATGGGCCATTTGGTTTCTCCCCTCTTATAGATCGTTACTGTGGCATGAAAAGCCCTGCGTTAATTAGGTCAACAGGAAGATTCATGTGGATTAAATTTAGTTCTGATGAAGAACTTGAAGGACTAGGATTTCGAGCAAAATACTCATTCATTCCAGGTAACAAATTAAGTGTCCTTAGAAAATAAGTTACTTTTCAGTATTTGAGTATATTATTGATTTTAGAATCCTAAGGTTAGAAAAGAATAATTTGATTAAGATAATCAGATTAAGACTAAAGAAATTGTCAAAGTCAAAAGAAAATCAGTCTAGGAATATGTAAAAACTGTTTAAAATAGGGAGCAGTAGACCACATCCCAATCTAATTCTGTGAGAGACCAAGCAAAGTTGCATTTTCTTCTTACATATCTTTTAGAGAACATATTTAAGATCAACATCAAAATAAATATATATCTTTAAATAATGCAATCCATTGTCTTTTCACAATTTCCACAATGGCAGATTTTTTTTAATTGTGCTTATTAACCATTCATCAATACTTTAGAAACTACTTAATAATTGAATTAACACTGTATCCGCATTTAAAAAGGCTAGATCTGGGTTTGAGTCTTTTCTCTACCACCCATTAGCTATAACATTTAAGCACAAAGTTGTGCCTGAGACTTGGCAATAGTAAAAGTAATGATACCTTCTGTATTCATTTCCTGGATCTGAAATAAATAATACAGGTCTGGTATCTTAAAGAAAGAGAGAAATATAAGTTGTAGTTCTGGAAGCTGAAAATTCCAAAATCCAGGAAAGCCTCACTCACTGAATCTTGTTTTGTTGGGAGTGTAAGTGAGAGGTTGAGACAGTCTCTCTGTGTAGCTATACGCTGTCCTCAAACTCTCTATGTAGACCATGCTAGCCTTGAACTCTGCCTGCTTCTGCTGCGACTTAAGGTGTGCACCACCAAACCCAATTTGATTTGTTCTTTATCTCTTCCAAGGTCTGGAAGACTATCAAGCATTTCTGTCACATCTTCTCTTAAAATTCTTTTTAGTTATTTGTGTACGTGGTTTTGTTTGTTTGTTTGTTTTTGGTATGTATCTGTCTCTGTCTGTATGTACTTATACCCAGGCCAAAAGAGGGCCTCGTGTCCCCAGAAGCTAGTTACAGGTGGTTGTGAGCTGCCCTATGGGTTTTGGGAACAGAACTCCAATTTTCTCTGCAAAGAGCAGAAAGTGCTGGGTTTTTTTTTTTTTTTTTTTTTTTTTGTTTTTTTTTGTTGTTGTTGTTTTGTTTTGTTTTTTTTGTTTTTGTTTTGTTTTGTTTTGTTTTTTTGTCCAGGGGAAACTTCAGAAAGTGCTGTTAATCACTAATCCAGACCCAGTCTTAAAATTCTTGTTGATGTACTTTGTGTTGTAATATACTATTCACTTTTCTATAACCATATAAAGTAAAATTCCCAGGTATTTGGATGTGGGTATATCTGGGCACTACGACACTGCAGCCTTACCTTGTAGGTAAGAACACTGGTCAGATGCTGTGAGAACTCTAAAGCTCTATCCAGTGAAAAGTACATGTACTCTAATGTGGAAACTCAGAAATCAGTATGTTATTGTGCCCAAGGAGTTTACAAATATAACAAAATGAAAAACCAACATTGTGCAGCAAGTATATAATATTTTTTGTTTTTTTTTTATGGAAGAAATTTGTAAATTGAAAAATACACACAATGAAACTAATTATAACCCTGTCACTTTATGTTTAAAATCATTGCTGACAATTTGGTAATTATCTCTTAAAATGGATTTCTTTATTCAGTTTGCTTTTACAAAACTGGTCATGCTATGCATACAGCTCTATTACCAGCTTTTTTATCCCTTAAAAATTAAACCACTTTGTATCTGAATCAATAAACATTATGGAAGTTTTTTGTATCTGTATCATCTGTCTAATAACAAAAGGACAATTATTTTCAAACAGTAAAATTCGTCTAATAGACTTAATAGCAATTTCAGAATCACAGCAAAATGAACAGGAAGTAGTTATCAGATGCACCCCTATACTCCCCTATATCCACATATTACCAAAAGAGTGGTATATTTGGTACAGCCAGTAACCAACACGGGCACATCATAATTACCCAGTCTTAAGCTTACATTGTAGCTCACCCTTGGTATTATATGTCCAATGAGTATGTTAAATAGCATTTATCCTCTGTTATACAGAGCGGTTTCACTGCCTAAAAATTCCCTATTCTCCACTCACTCACTGCACATTCCTCTCTCCCCCTAAACTGCTGATGACCACTAGCCTCTTTATTGGTTTCCCATTTCCATGTCATCAACTGTTGGGGTCATGCAGTATGTTGATTTTTCAGGTTCTTAGTTATATGAACATAAGATTTTTCCATGACTTAATAGGTGATGGGTGTGTGTGTGTGTGTTACATTCATTGTGTATATTTGTATATGTTTGTCACAGTACATGAGTAGAGGTTAGTAGATAACTTGTAGGAATCAGTTCTCTACCATGAGGACTCCAAGGTAAATTGTGATAAGTGCTAATGAAAATTATTATTTAGAAACAAAAGGCAAATGTTGTATCAGTCAAGTTATATAAGTTACCTAAAGTTTCTTTACCACTCTGGTTGGTGTCATACACTTGGAAAAGAGGGTTCCTAAAAATGAAGTGAACAAAAAAGTCTTATGCAATAGCCAACTTTATTCAGAACATCAGCCAATTTTTACTCTTGAGAGTTAAGAAGAGTCACATAAGTAAGGTACTCAATTACAAGGACAAGTCACACATGGCAAAAAAAAAAGCATTTTCATAGAGACATATGAATAACACAGCTGAAGTAAACTCACTACTGTCCAATATTCCTGGGAGGAGCACGAAAACATTCCAAGAAGAATTCTGTTTTTGTCTTGGTTTCTTGCAGTTTCTCACAAGCACTCAGAATTCTCACACAACTCCATACTTAGACTGTGTTCCAATATCAAGTAGACAAATTCATGGAAATAGAAAGTAGAAAGTAGAAAGTTAATACTGTAATGAGTACAGACTTTTGTGATGATGAAAACTAGTCCTTAAAATAAAAAGTGGTAATTGTTGAACAACTGTGTCAAAGCATACCTAGGTGTGGTGCCACATGCTTATGACCCCAGCTGCTCTGAAGGTTGAGGGAGAAAGAACACATTTAAGGACAGCTGGGCTATATGCAAGACTCTGCCTCAAAAGCCATAGTTAATTAGTTAATGTAGTATGTTCTATTTGTGATTTATTACAGCTGAAACGTGGCAATTTTTTTTTTTTTCTCAAAATGGTGAGGGTAAGAATGATGACTGACTAGGTGATACACAGGGAATTCTGCCCAGTGAAGTTGAAGTTTGAAAACCAGTAGTAACAAAATAAGTGATTTGTTTAAATGTTTATAGCCTACATTAACTGAAGTAATCAATTTAGTGTCATAAAATTCTATTACAAAATCTTATATATGAGTCACATCTTTACAAGTTTAGAGTTCTTGAAACAAAAAAACAGACAACAAAACACTTGGTCTCTGGGGTTACAGGTGTGTGCCACCACACTGTTTTTCATTTTTACGTGGTTTCTTTAACAAGGGAGTTAGGCCTTCATGTGCATAGCAGTTTACCCAAGTGAATCCTAAAGGCTCTGACCCACTAATTCAGCCAAAACCTTCACAGACTGTAGGTTCTATATGAGAGAGATTCTTTAAGTTCAATGAGAGATCCTATTTCTAATTAAAATGAAAAGTAGAGCATGACAGAAGAAGATACCCAAGTTGACCTCTGGCCTCTACATACATACACTATTTTTAATATTCTTTTTTTTAAAACCAGTTGTTAAATAACCAAATTTAGGGCTGGAAAGATGGCTCAGCAGGTAGCAATTGCACATAGGCCAAGCAACCTGAATGTAATCCCCAGACTCCCACAAGGCGGCAGGAGAGAACTGACTTCTGAAAGTTGTCCTCTGACTTCCACATACACACCGAATTAATTACCAAGTCAACCAACTTTCTATGTACTGACACAGGCTTTGAACAAAAGTGGTTTTGTTTTGTTCTTTTTACATATTGTGAAAATTTTTATACAATTTATAGGTAAAATGCTAGGAATTTCCAGAATATTTTATCTTTGTACCTCACAAGGCTTCTGGTACAACCTTTATCATATTAAATTTTACACTAATGGAAACATCTTAAAGATTATATAATATCCTGTTTTAGATAAGAATTTTTAGGGACTAAGTATTTTTCTATACAGTAGAAAATCGATTTTCTACTGAGCTTCCTAGGTTATTTTTTTCTATTTGTCATATTTCTTCTTTACTGTAGGTCAGGGATTCCCCAGTTTTATCTCTAAACTTACAAAATAAACTCATACAATAAATATGGGATACATAATTGACTAAAATACAGCTGTACTTACTTTGCTGTTCTTTAAAGGCATATTTACAATTACATACTACATAGTAAGTTTAAGGCCAATCTAGATACACTAAAATAACAAAATATATCTCTTGTGAGTTCAAGGCCAGCCTGATCTACATAGTGAATACCAGGACAGACAGAGCTTTGTAGAGACACCCTGTCTATAAATAAACAAATAGATAAATAAAACTTTTAAAAACAAAAGAAGAATAAATTCTGATCAATTTTCCAAAAAGATCATATAACTTTTCCCCAATACAGTTTAAGATTTTAATTCTTTGATTTTTATTTATTTATTTATTGCGAAAGAGCTGGTGTTCACGAGTGGAGTCTTTAAACAAGGACGAATTTAGTTTTAGTTTGAAAAGAACACTCACTAAAATGTATTTGAAATTAAGCTAGTAGTTTATTTCCAATATGTAATTTGGTAACTTTCTAAAGTATCTTCAATTAAAAACAGTATTTCTAAGAATTGAGTGTCCTCTTGCTTGGAGTAAACCATGAATGTAAGTTAGGTTTTCCAGATTACATATACAGTTTTTTATTTGTGGTTCCTCTTTTAACTTAGAAATAATTGTTGAGGCATCTGTATAATATTTTTAAAAAGAACATTTGACTGTGATTAAATATTAACTATTTATAAGTCAGTAACATTGACTTTATATTTATATTATTTTGCAAATATCACCACTATACATTGAATCAAACATTTTAAAAAACATTTATTATAGCTCAACACAAAGGAAATATATTCCTTTTAAGGCTAAATAGTGTCCCATTGTATTAAATATACCATACTTTATCTGTCCATATATTAGTAGACTAGCTACTACATCAAATCAAAAGTGTACAGATTTTCAACCCCTATAAATATTCTCACACTTGCTATTGATGTGCAGTATCTACCACTGAAAATGCCTCTTATGTTGCTAGGTAGTAAAGCTTTATTACATAGCTTAAGTTAGGTCTGAAGGAAGCACAGTGCCAATGACTGTCTTCTCTTTTCTTTTGCAGATCCAGACTTTACTTACCTTGGAGGTATTTTAAATCCCATCCCAGGTTAAGTATATTACCTCTTTCTTCCTGTGACATTTTTTGTTAGTTTTATTTTTCTTTGATGTCTTTTCTATTTTTTTCTAGATTGCCAGTTTGAGCTCTCTGGAGCTGATGGAATAATCCGTTCTAGCCAGGTAGAACAAGAAGAAAAAACAAAGCCTGGGCAAGCAGTTGATTGCATATGGACAATTAAAGCTACCCCAAAAGCTAAGGTATTGTTTGTTATATATTGACTTACCTCAGAGAAGAACATAAGAGGACATGATTTCTGTAATTCTATAATGTGATTCATGTAAATATTTGTAACTCTTAAGTTTTTTGTTTCTTTTACTCTTTGGGGCAGCTGCTAAGGCCATAGTGTTTTTTAGTTAAATAAACAGGGATAGAAACTATATGGACAGGGTTAAAAATAGAATGCCTTTAACTCTGAGATTGATTATTGACTACTATCACATTTATTTTTAACATATGTCTAGGAATATCAACAAAGATAAAATTAGACTTAATTTCTGCATATGTAGAAAAAGGGAAGAAAGAGGAACTGGGAGAACATGTCATGATTTAGGGACCAAGCTGAGCTACATAAGCAAGATCTGACCATCCCACCAAAAAAAACAAACAAACAAAAAAAAAAAAAAACAGGAAAATGAGATTTATATTTATAGAAAATGATAGATAACCTGAGATGTTTTAAAATAGGTCAAAAACACTTGGAATATTGTACAAAACTTACTAGGAATCCCTCAAAAGGCAAATGTAAGTTCAAAATAAAACCAGTAATTCTTATGAAAATAGACAACTGTATTTTAGTTCAACAAAATAAAAATGATACAGAAGCCTCTGGTGATTTCAGTCATTCATTTCTGCTCAGGGGTCAGGGTGGGTGTACAGGAGTTTGGTTTTAATAGTAACACTGAAGAAAAAAAAAAGCCTAGGGCTTCTGTGATAATTGTAAGACCCTTATACATCCAGAACCCTTAGAGGGAGATGACTAAAATGAAAGGGTTAGAAAGGAAAAACATGTTATGGGGCTTGTGGTTTGTTCTCTGGGGAGGTGAGTTTGTTTGTTTGTTTGTTTGTTTTTGAGACAAGATTTCTCTGTGTGTTAACAACCCTGATTGACCTGGAACTAGCTTTGTAGACCAGGCTGGCATCAAACTCACAGAGATCCACCTTCCTCTGCCTTCCAAGTGCTGGGACTAAAGGCATGCACCACCACACCTGGCATTATCCTGTGATTTCATCCCTAGAAAGTTACCTTTGTGTTTAGGATATTAATTGATATTCCCTAGTCAGTCCAGGAAATACAAATCACAAACATTAATAAGAGAGTCTAGTCCTGTGCTCACAACAACTTTAAGGCAATTAATTAATCCAAAATAGCCAAACATACTATGGAGCTTGCACCCATAAAATGCCACTGAAGGTCATCCCTCGACCCCACATTAGATAACTTCTCTACACACAGTCCATCATGAGGTGAGAGTAAACAAGAAAAAAAGAAATAAGTTTAGACTCCTAGGTTTTAGATTACCAAGAACTATACCTACAAAAAAAAAAAAAAAATGAGGAAGAAAATTGACCAGGTAGATTTTCTTAAAGGACTACATGTATTGAACATCAATAATAATAGGAATGGTTATTTTAAAACTGAGGAAATTTAGTAATAGGAATGTGTAACAGTTGTCTTAAGACATTTTTTTCAAGAATTGATGAAAGGAATAATACAGAGGCTGCTGTGTAGATTGAGCCCATGGTCAGGAAAAAATTTAAACAATCACAGGAAAGGAAGATTGCCTCCAAAGGAATATTGACTCATTTATTGATTACATGTACTTATGTGTTACGTATGTGAACGGGATATATGCATGCATGGCACACATATGAAGAACAGAGGACAACATGCTAGAGTCAGTTCTCTCATTTCTCATCTTGAGTCCCAGGAGTCAAAGTCAGGTTATCAGCCTTCACAGTAGGTGTCTTTACCACTGAGCCATCTTGCTGGCCTGATGCTATTTAGATTGATCCTAGAAACCTTTCATAGTAAAGTGGAAGCTCAAAGAGATAGTCGTTTTGAAAGTAAGGAAAATAATAGCTGGTAGCCTACATTTCTGTGTCTGAACTGATTTAAGAATGAAGGCAAAGCTAAGGAATTTCTGGCTAAAAATGATAAATGAACTAGGTACAACATTTAAAATCCAAATAAGTCCTGTTTATAGGATAACCATGTAAAAATTTGAAGATGAAGTAAGAAATGTGTCTGGGAGTTGGCTCAGTAAGTAATGTGCTCTCTGAGTAAACATTAGGAAACTGAGTTTGGCATGTCTATAACCCAAGCATTGGGATGAAGGGGGTGGGCTGCAGTGGGGGCAACTACAGGCAGATCCCAGTAGACAGTTACTCTAGCTGAAATGATGAGACCCTGCCTCAGAGAATAAGATAGAAAGTGAGAGGAAGATACCCTCTAAACATCCACACACAAGTGAGAATACCTGCATACACATGAATGTATGTGGCAGACAAATGCCCAGCAAATACCAAAAAAAAAAAAAAAAATACCTATTAAAATAGAAATCCAGGCTTACTAATTCACAAGAAAAACATAATTTAAAGTCTTACAGATTATGGCTTCAACTTCAAAGTATAGAAAGCATAAACTAAAAATCAAAAATTCATTTACAGTAACTTTCACCTCAATAATTAATAGACTAAAGATTAAAAAAAATACAAGACACTTAGGATTTAAATAATATGTGGTATCTTGATAACATCTTCTAGACAGTATGTGTTCTTCCTAAGCATAGACTTATCAAAATTGGTGTGTGCATTAGACCAGCAGTTTTCAACCTGTAGTCACAACCCCTTTGGGAGTGAAATGACCCTTTCAGAAGGGTCACCAAAGACCATCAGAAAACACAGATACTATCATTATAATTCATAACAGTAGCAAAATTACAGTTATGAAGTAGCAACAAAAATAATATGGTTGGGAGTCACCACAATATGAGGAACTGTATTAAAGAGTCAAAGCGTTAGGAAGGTTAAATTAAGTGTGTTAAACTAACTACATCAAGGTCAAATGTTTGGAAATGTAACAACATGCTACTTAGTAATTCATATAGCACAGAAGAAATCAGGATGGAAGTTAGAATACATATAAAACTCAGTAATTAAAATACTCATCAAACATTGTGGGTACATTTGAAGCAATACTTTGAGAGTATTTATAACCATATATGCTTCCTTTGGGGGGAAAAAAAGCTTGAATTTAATGAACTAATTCTTCGAAAGTAAAAATGACAAATTTAAAGAAAGTAAAAGATAATTATAAAATCAGAAATAGGTAAAAACCTAATGTCCTGGTTAGCCATAATTGTCAACTTGACACAGCCTAGAGTCATCTGAAAGGACAAGAATCAGTTGGCAGGAAACAGTAGTGGCAGATCCTGCTCCCACTGTTAGGACTTCCACAAGGAGACTAAGCTACACAACTGTAATGTGTAGAGGGCCTAAGTTAGTCTGTTGAAGTCTCCCTTATTGGCTCAGTCTCTATGAGCACCTGTGAGCTCAGGTTAGTTTTTTTCTTTTGGTGGTGTCCTTGTCCCCTCTGCCTCCTTCCTCCCCTTCTTCTGCAGGATTCCCTGAGCTCTGCCTAATGTTTGACTGTGGGTTTCTACATCTGTTTCCACCAGTAGCTGGGTGAAACCTCTATAATGACAATTGGGCTAGGCACCAATGTATAAGTATAGCAGAATATTGTTAGGAATCATTTTGTTGACATTTTTTGCCAGTCAAGTTTGGTTCTATCTTAGGTCTCTGAGCCATCCAGCCTCTGGATCCTGGCCCTCCTGGCAATGTCAGGGGTGGGCTCCCACTCATGATATGATTCTCAAGCTGGACCAGTCATTGATTGGCCACCCCCACAATTTCTGTGCCACCTTTACCCCAGCACATCTTGTAGGCAGGACAAATTGTAGTCAAAGGGTGTGTGGCTGAGTTGGTATAGTAGTCCCTACACTGGAAGACTTGCCTAGTTACAGGAGATGGCTGGTTTGAGTTTCATATCCCCTATTGCTAGGAGTCTTAGCTAGGGTCACCCTCATGGATTCCTGGGAGTTTCCATTGCACTGGGTTTCTAGTTTGTCCCAGAAATGCCCCCCAATTCAAGTTCTCTTCCTCAGTATTCTCTCCCTCTATCTTCCTCCCACTTGTTCTAATTCATAGTTTTAAAAACCTAATTATTATCTTCTGTGATCAAGAATATGCTAGATTATGATTTAGTATATGACCCTGTCATATGAAGACCTTACAGTCAAATGGAGGAGACATTTACAGTGTTAGAACCATGAACAGTGTTTTTATTGCATAAATAATAAATTAATGAGAGCTACTTATACTGTATACTTAGAAAGGGTTTATTTTATCTGAGCACTTCCAGGTAAGAGTACATCACTGAGGAAGTCAGGTCAGGCTTACAGGCTTGCTCAGTTTGCTTTCTTATACACCAAGGACCATCTACCCAGAAGTGGCACTTCCCACAATGGGCTGAGCCCTTCTACATCAATCAGTAACTAAGAAAAAGCCCTACAAACTTGCCTACATGAAATCTGATGGAAGCATTTACTCGATTGACATTCCTGTTTCCTTGAAATGTCTAGGTTTGTCTCAAGTTGACCAAAACCAGCGAAGATACACACAAATAGTAAATGTAGTTTTTAAAATATACTTTTTATCTTAGTACTAGTATTGTATTAATGTTAATTAATTAAATGTTAATGTTAATATTGTTTTTAATTTTGATTTCTCATTGAGCTGTTATATAGCCCAGGATAACCCTTGAACTTGCCATGTGAGGCAAGCATGAGTTCCTGATACTCCTGTCTCCACTTCCCAAGTGCTAGGATTACAGGTGGGCACTGCTATGCCAAGCTTGTCTTGGGTTTTCCTATAGGTAGCTTTGTTTGATTGGTTTGGGTTTTTTTTTTTAAGACAGGAGTCTCATGGAGTACAGGTTAGTCAGGAATTTGCTCTATAGCAAAGGATAACCTTCAACTTCCTGCTCCTTTATTTACTCCTCTAAGTAAATAGAGAAGTAAAAAATAGAATACAGCAGAAATCAGAAAGAGCTGGCACTGTAGACCTATGCTACTACGTCCAGCTTGAAAACATGTCACTTTTTTGCTTAGGCACATGCACAATTTTTAGCTTCAGATTACTGTCTTATTACTTATTTCTCTCATAACCATGAAAATGCCAAATTGGTAATTTCAAATAAATTAAAGTTATTAGTAGATCAAAACTTGATAGTGTTCTACCATGATTTTGTTTTATTAAGCCTTTTAAGGGTAGAAAGAATACCTGTGCCTCATAAGTTAACAGCTAAGTTCAGTGACAGGTCAGAGGAAATACTACTTTTCACACAAGAAAATTTTAATTATAGAGCCATATAGACAAGTAGAGACAAAAAGTGAGAGCATATGTGTGCATGTGTGAATGTAAGGTTTCCCTTAAAGTTGAGAAACATACTTTAAACACAAATCAGCCTGAGTTCAAGTCCTTGCCCTTGGGGCAGGGAGAGATAACTCAACAGGTGAGAGCCCTTGCTGTTTCCAGAACCTTGCCAGTGGTTCACCACACTGTAAGGTCAGCTTCAGGGTTCCTGATAACCTCTTCTGGCTTCTGTGGATACCCACATACACACGACAGACACAAACACATACAAGTGCACATAAATCAAAATAAATCTTTTTTTAAACTTCCTGCACTGTGTGAGCCTGGGCAGGTTGAATCTCTCTTGCATAAGTAACACTTGCTTTATAAGGTTCAGTTAGAGATTAATGTTTATTTAGTCTTTGTAGCTGAGAATGTAAAATGTAAAGGAAATCTTCAGACAAAACTAAACCAAAACAATGTAATAAATCAGTTGGTCCCTGATTGCAATTTTATACAATGAATGAAGCTAGTAGTGCTTATAATACAGATCCTATGCTTTGTCTGAAAAAGTAGCAAGTGTAATTTACTGAGTAGCAATGGGATTGTGAATAAGTGGTAGGGTGCCATGTGCATGAGGATTGCAGTAAATGCTGTACATGACCTTGTGGTGTGTTACCACAGAAGTAAGCAGTATTATGCATCTTACTGTTAAGCTCAGGTTTGAGATGTACAGAAAGGGCTGGGGTGCAGCTCAGCTGCCAAGGGCCTTGCCTTTTATGCATGCACCTCTGGGTTTGATTCCCAGGATTGGATGAGACCAAGTGGGATGGTACATGCCTGTAATCTCTGTATCTGAGTGGAAAAAGGAGAAGGGTCAGAAGTCCAAGGTCAGTCTAGACTACATGAGATGCTACATTGAAAATAGATAATAGAATGTACAGGAAAACTGAAAGCACCAACTAATAACATTGTTAGAATAACAAAATTGTGAGCAATTCTTTTATTTCCTTTATATATCAATACCATGGAATTATCATTATAAAGAGATTAAATTATATAAGAATATTAACACCTCTATAAGTAAAACATAAATTTTAGATTTCTTAATGTTTGGTTCCATTATTAAGACAACCAGAAAATGAGGCTGTTTTCTTAGCTCTTTAACTACTAAGGGATCACCCTTCTGTCATTGTGTTCTTCAGTCAGTTGTTATAATTCAGTATAAACTATTGACTGTGAATCTTAAAATAGAAAAAATTTTAAATAAAAAATTGTAAACTCTTGTGTTTTGATATTACAGATTTATTTGAGGTTCTTAGATTACCAAATGGAACACTCAAATGAATGCAAGAGGAATTTTGTGGCGGTGTATGATGGAAGCAGTGCTATTGAAAATCTGAAGGCCAAGTTTTGCAGCACTGTGGCTAATGATGTAATGTTGAAAACAGGAGTGGGAGTGATACGGATGTGGGCAGATGAAGGTAGTCGGCTTAGCAGGTTTAGGATGCTCTTCACTTCCTTTGTGGAACGTAAGTAAAGAATTCAAGTCTATACATAATTTTCACTCATTCACAATATGCTTACTGAATACCTACTTTTTTGACAGAAAATGTATTTTATTTTATAACATTTTGTAAACTGTCACACTGCTCTTTTTCAACTCAAAAGGACTTACAGCATACCCTATGCCAAGTCAGTGAGTTAATACAAGAGTGAAGATGGTCAGGACAGAATTTAGAAGTCACATTAATGAACTCGATGTAAAGACAAATAACGATCTATATCAGAGATTTACGTGCCATAAAACACTAATTTTAAATATAGAGTAAATGTGTTTATTTTAAAGGCACCAACATTAATTTTATTATAAACAAGTGAATCATCCAGAGGAACTCTTTTTAATTTTAGATATTTTTATTTTATGTGCATGTGGGTTCTTTGATCACATGACTGTCTGTGCACCTGGAACCTCAAAAGAGGATGTTAAAACTGGAGTTATGGATGATTGTGAGCTGTGATGTGGGTGCTGGGAATTGAACTTAGATCCTCTGCAAGAAAAAGTGTTCTTAACCACTGAGCCAATCTCTCCGGCCCCAGAGTATTATTTATCAATATGAATATGAATTTTTAACAAAACCATGTACCAAAAGCATGCAAAAATGAATCAGTTATGATTCTTGTTCTTAAATTTTTTACTATTATGGCAGGAAAAATTGTTGGCATGTAAATTGCTGCACTAGGTCAATAAAAAGAGTTCAGAAGTCAGGGTTTCTCTGGGGATTTTTCTATCTTAAAAAGAGTTATCAGGCCAAGCATGGTGATGTACACCTTTAATCCCCAGCACTCAGGAGACAGAAGGAAACAGATCTCTAAATTCAAGGCCAGCCTGGTCTATGTAGTGAGTTCTAGGACAGCCAGGATAAATAATAGAGAGGCCCTCATCTCACAAAGAAAATTAAGTTATCAGTTGTAGTAATTCAGTTTCATTGGTAATTATTGACTCCAGCAAACTGCAAACCATGGACACCAGAAGTTTAGATACCATGTTGAAGATTTTGGGTTTTTTTTTTTTTTTTAATTTTTTGGTTTTTTTGTTTTTGCTTTTGTTTTTGTTTTTAACTTCTATTCTTAAATAGTTTTGAATTTGCAGAGATTGACAAAAATAGTAAAATTTTATTCTTTAATTCAGACATTTTCAATGTTAACATATTTAAAAACAAGATGGAAATGAGCATTGATATACTACTATTAACCAATCTATAGAACTTCACATATGACTGATTTCCCCTTAATGCCCCCCCTTTCTTTAATGGCTTTTTTATGGTGTAGTTTCCCACATTGCTTTCAGTTGCCAAATATCCTTGGTCTTCTCCATCTGACAGCTGCTTAGTCATGATCTGCTTAGACATGTCATGATCTGGACATGTAAAGTGTAGTAGTTACTGATTTAATAAACTGTCCACTGATTTTGGTTTATGGGATGTTTTCCCAATGACTCACTGATATAATGAATTTTATCTAGACTACTGAGTGCCATCTCTATCCATCGTGGCATTGAGAGCAGGATATGGAATACAGATCATCTTATTAATGCTGATTGACTACCATATAAACTACCAGTTTTCCCCAATTACAGAATATTTTTTTTTCTGATCTTTTGGGGACTGTGAAAATATCTTTTCACAACTAATTTTATCATGCATAGAATTTTTTTTGTAACTTTCAATAGCTATTTGTTCAGTATTTACCTAATGATGACTTTCAATTTCTCTCATTCTTTCTGCATATTCTAATTACAATTTGCTGTGAGGAGAAACTAGCCTAGTCTTTCCCTCAATTAGTATTCAGTTGTTGTGTGACACTCTCCCTAGGAAGACCTGAACAAATGTCTATTCACTAAGTAGAAAATCAATGACAGCTGGGCGTCGGTATCCCATGCCTTTAATCCCAGCACTCAGGAGACAGAAGCAGGCAGTATCTGTGAATTCAAAGCCACAGAGAAACCCTGTCTTGAAAAAAAACAACCAAAAAAAAAAAAGAAAGAAAAGAAAAGAAAAAAGAAAATCAGTGACAGACCAAAGTAAAGATGCTACCAAACCCAACTTTGTGAACCAATGAGTTTTTCTAGGGCAACTTACAAGATCAGAAATGAATCAAAGACAGCTGCATCATCAAAGCCCACTCCAGCATGGGTGACAGCTCTCGATAGCTGGAGACCTGGAGCACACTGCACAGCCTGCAAGCAGTTCAATTATTTGGAAAATGTTCCTCTTAAGCAGCTCAGCTGGTCAGAGAGTCTCTCAGCAGCTCTCATTGCTTATGTAACCTTGGGGAGGGAGGGAAATAGTATATCTGTTCAGTTTCAAAGATGTCCTCAATTCTTTGAGTTGTTTATATTTGAGCTTTAAGAGCTTCCAGATAGAGGTTCTATCCCAGAAGAAAATGCTATACAGCAATTTATATAGATATTTATTATTATATAATTATATATTACTGTTATCATTCTAAATCATGGGATTTTTGTTGTATAAAATCCCAGCTTCAACCCTACTAGTCTCTGAGTTTGCCTAATATTGGGATTCAAGCTTCAAGCTGAAGATCAGAGAAGCAAAGCAGCCAGCCACTAGCTCTTACTCTACCTCAGGCTGAAAGGACTATCCTGCCCTTACTGTGTCTGGAGAATAAATCTCTGAAACTGACTTTACTTCTTCCTTATATACCTCTCTCTGCCTAGCCATTTCACTCCTGTCTCCATCTCCCTAGTGCTGGGATTAAAGGCATGTGATTCCAGGTGCTGAGATCACCTTTGTGTGAACTGTTTTCTCTTTTTTAGACTGATTCACGCTAATGTAACCCTGGTGGCCTTGAACACACAGATATCCATCTGCCTTTGTCTCTGGAGTCCTGGGATTAAAGGTGTATGCTACCACTACCCAGCTTCTATAGCTAACTTCTATAGCTAATGGCTGCTGGCATTAATTGCCTGTGGCTAGTTTTGCATTCTGAACCCTTAGGCAAGCTTTAATAAATCATAATTAATATATCATCACAGAACTAAGCATATTGTTAGGGACACACTTCTTTTTCTTACTATGAAAAAAACTATCTAGTTGTCCAAATAAATTGATGTCTTCAAGCCATACACATAATTTCAAAACTGCTAGCCATTATCTCTGTGAAGACGATCCTAACAGAGTATCTCATTTGTGTTTAGTTCTTTTTTTTTTACATATTATGGTAAAATATACACAAAATTTACCATCAACCATTTTACATGTAAAAATAACATTCAAGTACATTCATCTTATTAGACTGTTATTACCATTGTCTAAGTGCTCTATTGCTGTGAAGAGATATCATGACCAAGATGACCAAGGCAACTCTTTATATAAAAGGATGCATTTAATTAGGGCTTACTTACAGTTTCAGAGGGTTAGTTCATTATAATCATGCTGGGGAGCATGGCAACACACATGTCACTGGAGCAGTAGCTGGGAGCTACATCCTGATCTACAGGCAGAGAGAGACAGAGAAACAGAGAGAGAGACAGAGACAGTGAGAGAGGAGAGAGAGATATAGAGACACGGAGACAGAGAGAGACACAAAGATAGTGAGAGGAGAGGGAAAGAGACAGAGACAGAAAACAGACAGTGAGAGAGGAAAGGAGAGAGACAGAGACAGAGAGAGAGAGAGCAAGCGCCTGACATGGGCCTATGAAACCTCAAAGCTCAACCCCAGAGACACACTTCCTCCAATAAGGCCACACTTCCTAGTCCTTCTAATCCTTCTCAAGTGGCACTAATGACTAAATAGTCAAATATATGAGCCTATAGGGGTTGTTCTTATTCAAACTACCACACCATTATCGATCTCCAGAGACATTTTTTATCATCCAAAACTGAAGTTCCACACATTAAATAGCCTTTGTTTTTTTCTTTTTTCTCTCTCTCTCTCCCTGTACCTGGTAAGCTCTTCTCTCCCACTGTCTCTGTTAATAACAGTAGCTCACATAAGCAGATCATGCAATGTTTGTCCTTTACTTATGGGTTACTTCACTTAGATTAATATTTTAAAAGCTTTTCCATATATCAAAATTTTGTTCTTTTTAAAACTTAATAATAGTTCATGATAATTGCATCCCTATGACCACATACCTGCCAGAAACAACATATGAAGGGTTTATATTGGATCATGATTTGAGAGAGTTCAGTCCATGATCATTTGTCTCCATTCACTTGAACAGAGAATCATTGTGATGATAGCATATAGCAGAGAAGAAACATTCATTTGTAACAACCAGGAAACAGTAGTTACAGAAAATGGCTAGGGATAATACAACCGCACCGCATGACTTGGTGTTTGTCTATTTTTTAGCTAGGTCCTACATCCTACCTAATCTACAAGCTCCTCTTATAGCATTGAAAAGCTGAAAACTCCAGATCAACCCTCCCCACCAGCCTTACCTCCTAGGGACTATGTTGTATGCAACAGGCCTAGGGCCAAAACTGAACGCAGAGGAACTCCAGACCCCCCTAGCCTCCTAGATACTTGGATCCTGGGGACTGTTTGGCCACAAAAGAAACTTCCCTTGTAGTCTCCAGGAAATTCAGTTCTGAAAAATATTGGTACAATAGGCCATCTGCAAGCCATAGAAACCACAGAATGTTCCTTCCCAACACTGACCTATGAAAATAATAGGTGCAGAGGTATTACACACCAAAAACATGACTTTGAAAATTTTCTTGATTGTTCTCCAAATGTCATCCAATCAGGAGCCCACCCACTCCCTTCCCCTCCCACTGATGTAATCCTGCAGTTTTTCCTTTAAAAAAACATAGCAGTAGACCAAGAGAGCATTCCCTCTGGAGGCTTCTGTGGTTGCTTGCTAGATGGGGTCCTTCTTTCAGAAGGATAGGGCAATCAAATAAACCTTGTACATTTGTGTCGGTGGGTCTGTCTCCCTGGTCTCTTTGGGGACCTTCATGACCTGGGCACAATAGCATCACTCTCTGGGAATCAAGTATTTAAAATATAAGCCTGTGAGAAACATTTCGCATTCAAGCCATAGCAATATTTGTTCATCATGTTGTTCTTAAAATTTATTGGTAGAGACTTTTGTTGTTTGTATCTGTTGGCTGTTATGAAGAATGATGCTGCAGATATTGGTGTACCAGGACCATAGTTCCTGCTTTTCATTTTTTTGCTGGTTCATATGGTAAATACATGTTTGAATTTCTAAGGAGCCAACACAATTTTCCACAATGGCTATACCATTCTGTACCACCAGGAGTGAATTCCAGTTTCTCCACAACCTTGCAACACTTGAGCAGTTTTTCTATTTTTTAAATAATAACCCCTCGCTGTATGAAAAATGGAATCTCGTTGAAGGTTTGATTCATAAGCATCCTTTCATGGGCTACTTACTATAAGCTTTCTCAGGAGAGATGTCTCATCAAATCTTTTACGTGCTTTTAAATTGGATTGTTACTAGTTGTGGAAATTATGCATGTTTGGCATCATTCCCTTATCTGATAAATATTTTTTCACATTCTGTGTGCTTTCTCAGTATTTTAAGAGTTCTTAGGGTTTGTTGTCATTTTGAGACAAAAAAAAAAAAATCTCACTATTTAGCTCTGGTTGGCCTGAAACTCATTATGTAGACCAGGCTAACCACTTACTCACTGAGTTCTGAGAACTCCCTTTCTTCTGCTCCCAAATGCCTAGGATTAAAGGCATGCACTACCACACACAGCAATACAAATTAATTTTTAATTTAAATAAAGGTCAGTTTATCTGGTTTTTCTTTTGCTACCTCTGCTCTTATTGTGATAATATAGAAAATCATTAATAAAATCCAATGTCATGAAGTTTTTCCTTCGTATATTTCTGATAAGAGTTGTATGACTTAGTTCTTAAGTTGGGGCTCTTTGATACATTTGAAATTATTTTTGTATTTGTACAAAGTAAAGATCCAGTTCGTTCATTTTCAAATAAATAACCAATTTTACCAGAGCCTCATGCCAAAAAGATGGTGCTAACACTCTGTTCAAAAGTCATTTGGGCTTTTACGAGAACACTTGATTCTGGCTCTCTTCTGGTGTGCTCTTTGGCTACTTCCAACTGTTTTGATTTATAGTGTTATAGTATGCCTTAAGATCATGAAGTACAGGTCTCCCAACATTTAGATTTCATGAAGTTTAGTATGGATTGTCTTTTTTTAATTCTATCAAAACATAATGTTGGGATTTTGATAGGGATCACTTTAAATGGATCAATCAACTAGTACTGCCATCTAAATTACATTTTCCAATCAGTGAACATAGAATGTCTTCCCACAAATACAGACTTTTGTCATCTTTCATTTCTTTTAATAATATTTTATAGTTTTCAATTCTGTCTCTCATTACCCTTGTGAAACTTACTTGTAATTATTTTAGTGCATATTTACTGTGGTAAAAATAGATTCTATCCATTATACCAATTATTTTTCTGTTGCTATGATAAAACACCGTAACAAAGACAATCTGGAGAACAGTGGTTCTCAGCTTTCCTGATGCTATGATCCTTTAATATGGTTCCTCATGTTGTGATGACCCCCAACTATAAAATTATTTTGTTGCTACTTCATAACTGTAATTTTGCTACTCTCGTGAATTGTAATGTAAATATATAATGTTCGTGATATCTGATATGTGATCCGTAAAGGAAGTTGCAGTCCACAGATGGGAAACTGCTGCTGTAGAAGTATTTATTTTTGCTTATGATTCTAGAGAGTCCATAATGGCTTCCCTAATTCCATGGGACATCCCACCAAAAGCCCTTGCAAAAAAATGGGGAAAACTTACAGCCTTAATCTAGCAGTTGTCAAAATTTGATTTCTTCCCTGGTCCCTTCAGATTTGGAAGTATTCTGTTGCTACTGAGAAACAAGATGTCAGCTTTGCTCAGATCATTTTTCATTTCTAATGAGAATGCCTCACTCTGTGAGTTTTCATTAATATCAAGGCTGCGAGGCTGATTCATCTCAGAAAGTGCTTTTGCTGACCAGGGCCTCCCCTTACTGTGTTTGTAGTGGTTTGAATATGAATGGCCCCCATAGACTCATATGTTTGAATGCTTGGCTCACAGGGAGTGGCACTCTTAGAAAGTGTGATCTTGTTGGAGTAGGAGTGACCTTTTTAGAGAAAGTATGTCACTGTGGGGCAGGCTTTTAGGTCTCACATATGCTCAGGCTATGCCTAGTACACAGTCTCTACTTCTGTTGCCTGTGGATCAAGATGTAGAACTCTCACCTCCTTCTGCAGTAGTATGTTTGTCTACATGCCACTATGTCCCACCATGGTAATAATGGACTTAACCTTCAAAACTGTAAGCCAGCTCCAATTAAATGTTTTCTTTATAAGAGTTGCCATAGCCATGGTGTCTCTTTATAACAATAGAAATCCTAACTAAGGCCAGGGACTAGAATACTGCTGTGATAGGTCAGACCATGTTTTTGTTTGTAGTAATATGGACTTTGGAACTGTGGTTTAGAAAAAAAGTTGAACATTTTAAGTGGGACTTAATAGCCTGTTCTAATAGAAACATGAAAGAGTGTGGTGTTAAGAGTGATTTGCAGTGTGGGAGCCTGGCTCAAATCATTTCAGAGAAGAATGTCCGTATGTGGCCTAGAAAGCAGTCCTGTAATATTTTGGTGAAGAATGTGGCTGGTTTTTGCCCTTGTCTGAAAAGTCTGATTGAAAGTGAAGCTAATGTGAAGTGTTTTTGGTTAATTTCATTGGCAGAAGAAATCTCAAAACAGCCTAGAATTGACTCTGTCCTATGGTTAATAGAGTTCCCTCTTAAGAAGATCTCTAATGAAAAGGAGCAAGCTGAGAAAGGAAAAATACAAAATGTACAATTTGAGGAAAAGGGCGACATCAAGAAGTGGAATGGAGCTAAATCCTGTATTCAAGGAGATAAAAGATTAAAGGAAAACCTGATGTTAAATGGAATAAAGGGAATGGAGACCTCAGGGAAAGTCCCCACCCAGCTAAGCCATCGAACTTGTGAAAGGAATTAAAGAACAGTTTAGGTCCAGGTGTGAGGATATACACCTTTAATCCCAGCACCCAGGAAACAAAGGCATGAAGATCTCTGAGTTCACGGCCAGCCTGGTCTACAGAGTGAATTCCAGGACAGCCAAGCTTAAGCAGTGAAGGAAACCATGGAAAACAGAAAGTGGTGAAGATGTAATTGAGTGAATGGATCATATTCCAGCCCCAGAAAGCAATAGAACTTGGCAGCTTCAGCCATGTAGTTCTAGCTTTAGGGTCAAGGAAACAGAAAAGGAGTTAGGTAATTAATTACCCTCCAGGATTAAGGGAAGACTCTGGGGCCAGGCATGTGGTGGAGGTGTTCCTGATGGAGGCCTGAAGAGGCTATTGTTTGAAGTTGTGAAAGTGAAGCCTGGGTTGTGTTGGAGACCCCAAGATGTTGGAGATGCAAGAGCCATGGGATACTGCCAAGGAAAGATGCTAATGGAGTGGAACCAGCCCAAAAGAAAAAAGTGTGTTGCAGTCAACAAAGCTGAAAGGACTTGAATATCTGAAAAGCATTTTAAAATCAGACGTAGATGTGCAGAGTTTGGGATTTGCCCAGCTGGTTTGTGGTCCTACTTTAACCCAGTATTTTCTTACTGTGCTCCCTTTCCTCCATTTTGGAAATGTAATGTATAACCTGTACCACTATATGTTGGAAGCCTGTGATATGCTTTATTATTTTGATTTTATTGGGGATTACAGATAAAATTTCATGAATCTCAGAAGTGACTTTGAATTTTGGAATTTAGAAGTGTGCTGAGGCTGTGATAGACTCTGGGGACTTTTGAAGTTGGCTAAAAGCCTATTGGGAACAGGGAGTGGAATATGGTGGTTTGAAAAGGAGTGGCCCCCATAGACTCATATGTATGAATGCTTGGTCCATAGTGGCACTATTAAGAGATGTGGCCTTGGAATAGGTGTGGCCTTGTTGAAGGAAGTGTGTCACTGTGGGGGGCAGGCTTTAAGGTCTCACATATGCTCAAGCTATGCCCAGTACACAGTCTCTCCTTCTACTGCCTACAAAACAAAATGTAGACTGTGGTTTTTGTTGTTTTGTTTTGTTTTTTGAAGCAAGGTCTCATGAATTTCTGCTTGGCCTGTGTCTGAAGATGACCTTGAACTACTGATCCTATAGGCTTGTGCCACACCCAGTTTATTTAGTGCTAGGGATTAAACCCAAGTCTTTTTGTTTGTTTAGTTGGTTGGGTTTTTTTATTTATTAATTAATTTTTTTATATTCCAACCCCAGTTCCCCCTTCTTTCTCTCCTCCAGCTCCTGCCCCTACCTCCCATCTGCTCCACAGAGAGGGTAAGGTCTCTCCTAGGAAGTCTACTAAGTCTGTCCCATCATCTCCTTGAGGCAGAATCTCCCTCAGCCCTTTGTCTAGCTGAGCAAGGTGTCTCTCTATATAGAATGGACTCCACTAAATCAGTTTGTGCATTAGAGTTAGATCTTTGACCCACTGCCAATGGCCTCATATATTATCCCAGTATCACTATTGTCACATACATTAATGGAGTCTAGTTCGAGCTTATGCAGGTTCCCCACTGATCTGAGTGAGTGATCTCTGACTAGCTTGGGTCAGCTGTTTCTGTGGGTTTCCCCGTCATGATCTTGACTCCTTTGTTCATACTATTGCTCCTCCCTCACATTGATTGTACTCCAGTAGCCTAACCCATTGGTTAGTTGTTGATTTCTGCATCTGCTTCTGCCTTTTTTCCGTCAAGCTTTTCTGGGGTTATGGATTGTAAGCTGGGTATCTTTTGCTTTATGTCGGGTCACTTATGAGTGAGTGCATGCTATATTTGCCTTTCTGGATTTGGGTTACCTCACTCGGGATGGTTTTTCTTAGTTCTGTCCATTTGCCTGTGTGTGAATTTTAGGATGTCATTGTTTCTTACCTCTGAGTAGTACTTCACTGGGTAAGTGTACCACATCTTCTTTATCCATTCTTCAGTTGAGAGGCATCTAGGTTACTTCCAGGTTCTGGCTATTACAAATAATGCTACTGTGAACATAGCTGAGCAGATGTCCTTGTAGTATAAATGTACATCCTTTTAGTATATGCCTAAGAGTAGAATTGGTGGATCTTGAGGTAGACCAATTTCCCATATTCCTGGAAAACTGCCATACTGATATCCAAAGAAACTGTACAAGTTTGCACTCCCACCAGCAATGGAGGAGTGTTTCCCTTTCTCCACATCCTCTCCAGCATAAGCTGTCGTTGGTGTTTTTGATCTTAGCCATTCTGATTAGTATAAGATGGAATCTCAGAGTGATTTTGATTTGCATTTCCCTGATGACTATGAATGCTGAGCATTTCCTTAAGTGTCTTTCTGCCATTTGAGATTGTTCTGTTGAGAATTCTCTATTTAGATTTGTACCCTATTTTTTAATTGTATTATTTGGTAGTTTGATGTCTAATTTCTTGAGTTCTTTGTGTATTTTGGATATCAGCCCTCTGAAAGATGTGGAGTTGGTGAAGATCTTTTCCCATTTTGTAAGGAGCCATGTTTTCTTGTTGACTGTGTTCCTTGCTTCACAGAAGCGTCTCAATTTCAGGAGGTCCGATTTATTAATTTAAACTTAAGTCTTAAACAGCTATGCTTATGCAGTGAGAAGCCATAAAACTTAGCAGATTTGCAATTATAAATAACTTGGTAAATATGATCAAAGCACCTTATATACACATATGAAAGTATCACAATGAAACAGATTTAAAATTATGTAACTCACAATGCTATACAAAGCAGTCTGACTATATCAGTGCAATCTTTTGGTTACTTTAAATAATATAGAGAACAGTTGTCAAAATAAATAAATAAAACCTGTACTAATGGACTGGCAAGATGGCTTATCAAGTAAAGATGCTTGCTATCAAGTATGATGACCTAATTTTGATCCCCAGGATCCACATAGTAGAAGTAGAAAATCAGCTCCTGCAAGTTGTTCTCTGAGTTCACATGTGTGCTGTGACATGCACACCCACATACATGAATTTGTATGTAATTTAAAAATTAAATAATATGTAATAAAAACTAAAAATATTCCCCTAAAAGTGATCAACAGATGAGGAATATAGAGCAGGGAACCTATCTTTTACAACACCTTTGAAGTTAGAAAAAGCCATCAAAATGTGGTCATATGATGTTAGAAAGTAGATCAAAATACCAAGGAGCCCTAATGATGTTTATAGCCTTATTCAGCTTGTCTTTTAAAAGTAACTTATCTCCTCTGGATCACTAGCTGTGAACTATGTAAGATATATTGTAGAATTAGAGTATGATTTTCATCATGTATAATACAGTTTGTGAAAATTGCTGTTTCTCTAGCCCATTCTTTATACTTAAAGGCATTTATTATAGTTTTATAATATTCATGACATAATTTTAGTATGTTAGCAAATGTTACAAAGTAACTAAATTGCAATTGTTCTTTCTCATTGAAAACCTTCAGTCCAGTGGCTTAATTATAACTAATGCCTCTCATCTCATGATTGGCTTTAAAGCCACCATGCACTTTGAAGAATCATAGAATTTTGAGGATCAATTGGCAAGAATGCTTGTGTGCTTGTCTCAAATGAACAAGGCCCTAAGTTCAGTCCATAGCACCCAAAGATGAATTAATGAGTGAATAATGAAACTTTGCTGAAGTAATGTCTAAAGTGATGGTGTTTTTACAAGTTAACAGTGTAGTAAATCCGTTATTAGTTATGAACCTTTTTTGCACCTGTATTAAAGGCAAAAGGATCCATGTTACTGTGACTGCTGATACATTGCTCTGTCATCTCTTAGAACCAGGAACTCTAGAACACATTGTATGCTATCCAAGCCTCTGGTTTTTAACTTGAGTCGGGGTCTCATGGAAACTCATTACACAACCCAGACTAACTTCATATTTGCTGCACTCATGCTGTGTCTGCCTTCCGGGTGCTTGAATTACAGTTGCCTCCATAGTGCCCAACAATTTTTGTAGTTCTTTGTTTCTTGAAACATACTATAGCTCATGATAATTAACCATGGATTAATTACCAGCTGCTCAGGAAGTTTAGTGAATGGCACCTTATAGGGGAGTCAGCCTTCATAGCAAAGAAGTTTTGGGTAGTTTCCATCCAACTACACTTCAGGTTTTGTTTAGGGTTTTATGAGAACCCAATAAATACCTGTTAGCAGTGGCAAAGACTAAAGTTGTAGCTGGTGGGCACTAAGATGACCAGGCATCCCAACATCACCCAAGACTACACTCTTTAGAGAAAAAATATTACAGCCCTAGCTGTATTTTAATGGAGTTAATTGCATTCTTATTAAGAAAAAGACAGTGACTGGAGAGAAAATGAATTTATTAATCTAGTACGTTTTTAGACCTTTCTTTCCCCTTGAAAAGAAACTTATAGGATTTTGTTTGTTTGTTTGTTTGTTTGTTTGATGGATCGGATTGGTTTGGTTTGGTTTGGCTTGCTTTTTTCGAGACAGGGTTTCTCTGTGTAACCCTGGCTGTCCTGTAACTCCCAATGTAGACCAGGCTGGCTTCATTGTAATTCTAAAGAATGGATTTTATCCTGGAAAAAAATTAATAACACAAATTAAGGGGTTCGTTTTTTCATTTCTGTGAACCAAGACCAGGACCACGTGCATGCTAGGCAAGTACTTTCCATTAAGCCATACTCATCCCCAGCCCCAGAACTTTTAGTTGTGTGGTACAGCGGCATCAATTACATTCACATTGTTGTGCTTGTGCAACCATCACTACTGTCTCCTTTTTTTTCTGTGTGTGTGTGTTTGTGCACATATGTGCACCCACCATAAGATGGGTATGGAGGATAAGCATGTGTTTGGAGGGCAGAGGACACCTTTATGGAATTGTTTCTCTTCTTTAAAATTATGAAGGTTCCAGGGATTGGAATCAAGTTGCTAGTCTTGCATACCAAGCACTTTTACCTACTGAGTCTTCTCGTCAGCCCCTCTTAAGCACTTTTATAATTCCAAACTGAAACTCCATTGAAAACTCTTTTTGTTCTCCAGTACCTGATAAACCTGGTTCTATTTTTGAGCTCTGAATTTTCTCAGGTACCTCATATAAATGAAGTCATATGTATTTGTCATATAATAATTACTATCTAATTATGGGAACTGAAATAGCTGCCTTATTTTGCTTAGAATTATCTTATTATCTCTCATCCATGCAGCAATTTCTTTTCTTAACATTCCATTGTCGTATTTTCTTTTAGCCATTGATGAATGTGGGATTTGCTTCTGCCTACTGGCTAATGTGACTAATACTGCCTTCCACTAGTATTTAAGTACCAATTTGAGCTCCTACAGAGTACTGTTGGATATATAGCTAGCAGTAGTATTTCTGGATCATGAGATAATTTTGTGTTCAACTTTTTGAGAAGAAATCAGCTTTCCACAACATCTTATGGCTTATTTCCCCACATGCAACACATAGAAGGCCCCTAATGCCTCTCCATTTCCTCTATATTAGTTACTTTTCTTGTTGCTCTGACAAAAGCAACTTAAGAAGGTATAGGTTTATTTTGGCTCATAATTTAAGAAGACAATCCGTCATGGCAAGGAAGCTATGACAGCAGGCACACAGGCAGTTTGTCATATGATGTCCGAGGTCAGGAAGCAGAAGCCAACCAGTGAACACTAGTGCTATGCTGACCTTCACCTTTTCATTCAGTCAGGGACTACAGCCAATGGTACCTCAGTTAAACCTTTCCAGAAGCATCCTCACAAACATGTCCAGAGGTCTGCCTCCTAGGCAGAATCTCATCAGCTCATAATGAATCATCTCAATTGCTAACATTGTCTTTTAAAGTTTTAGAAAAATTTTCTCACCTATGTAGAAATTCCTTAAGAAGTATGAGGCATATCTATACTCGTATTGTCATAACACTAAAAATAACCTTTTGGTGTCCAGCATTCAAAAACTTGTGTGAGCCAGCATTATAGAATATTGACCTTTGTCTTACTGGTTGTGTATTACAGTGTGTTCATGGAAAGGTCTTTAAGCTAAGAAATTACTCTTACAAAGTTAAGTAAGGAAGTTAGTTAGTTAGTTAGTTAGTTAGTTAGTTAGTTAGTTAGTTAGTTAGTTAGTTTGAGACAAGTTCTCTACATAATCCTGGCTGTCCTAGAACTCGCTTTGTAGACCAGGCTGGTCTTGAACTCAGAGAGATCCACCTGCTTCTACCTCCTTAGTGCTAGGATTAAAAGTGTGCATCTCCACACCAGGCTAAAGTTAAATTCTTAAGTACACTATAAATGAAGATGGACTTGTAGTCTGTGTGTCACTGTTCTTAGCAACATTCGTTTTCTTTCTTCCTGCAGCTCCCTGTACAAGCAGCACTTTCTTTTGCCATAGCAACATGTGCATTAACAATTCTTTGGTCTGTAATGGTGTTCAGAACTGTGCATACCCTTGGGATGAGAATCACTGTAAAGGTAAGTCCAATGCAAAGGCCAGCATTCCTTGAGGAGTCTTTTTCTACTGGTGTGCTTAGCAGTGTTACTTTAACATAACATTCTCCCCGAGCCCTGAAGAAAAGGTTGCTCTGTGTAGCCCTGGCTGTCCTAGAACTTACTCTGTAGACCAAGCTGACCCCAGACTCAGAGATCTGCCTGCCTCTTCCTTCAGAATGCTTATATAAAAGGCATGCACCACCATTGCTTGCCCTACTAACATTCTTAAAGGACAATTGACTTTTGGGATGTTATAAAAGAAATATTCCCAAAAGCATCTCTTTGTGGAATGTACTGTTAATACTCAGAAGTGTTTCTTTGTATTTCATTCCCTGTATTATGTTATCATTGAACTATGTGGTCACCAGATAGTTTAGAGGATAGCTTTGAGAATGGAAGGACTAATAGATTATTGAAGTGACATAAAAGCAACACATATAGAACTCTTTTTTTCTCTTTATCAAGTTACTTCTATTTCTAACATATACTGTGATTGTCAAATATGATGGTGACACTTGTAACTTGGTTGTCATGCAGTTAGAAAAAATAAAATATATGTCTTTCATCTTCTTTAGAGTTAAATAAATATCTTACTGTAGGAAGCTGATGTTATCTGAGGGCAACACTAACTACTTGGCATGCAAGTATTTATCATTCCAGAACAGTAGACCATGGTGGTGTACCTGGATTGTTAGTTTGATCCTGCAGATAGGAATCTACACAGCAGTTGTCAAATCTGCCTTACAGCAGAAAACTAAACTTAATAGATCAAGAGTATTTGTTTTTGACATTTTCTATATTGATGTAATTTGCAAATTGTAGGCACTTGTGAACTTTTGAGTAAGGAAATCAGGTACTTTAGTTTTTCTGTTCCTAGCTACCTATATCATAATTTGTTAGTTGACTCAGAAATCGTGGTATTTTCTGTTTGTTTAAAAAACAATTCTTCAATTGCTTTATATCTGATATATTTGAACCAAATGTCCTGTTTTACCTAAAAATATCTAGTCAATCTGTGCTGAAACTCCTATTAATGAATTGTGAAAATCTCAACATTTCCTTTATACAGAGAAGAAGAAAGCTGGACTATTTGAACAAATCACTAAAACTCATGGAACAATTATTGGCATTACATCAGGGATTGTCTTGGTTCTTCTCATTATTTCTATTTTAGTGCAAGTGAAACAGCCCCGGAAAAAGGTTATGGCTTGCAAAAGTGCTTTTAATAAAACTGGGTTCCAGGAAGTATTTGACCCTCCTCATTATGAACTATTTTCACTAAGAGAGAAAGAGATTTCTGCAGACCTTGCAGATTTGTCAGAAGAACTTGATAACTACCAGAAGATGCGGCGCTCCTCCACAGCCTCCCGGTGCATTCATGACCACCACTGTGGATCTCAAGCATCTAGTGTCAAACAAAGTAGGACCAACCTTAGTTCCATGGAACTTCCCTTCCGAAATGATTTTGCACAACCACAGCCTATGAAAACATTTAATAGCACCTTCAAAAAAAGCAGCTACACTTTCAAACAGGCGCATGAATGCCCTGAACAGGCTCTAGAGGACAGAGTGATGGAGGAAATCCCCTGTGAAATTTATGTCAGAGGGCGAGATGATTCTGCACAAGCATCCATATCCATCGACTTCTAGTTGTCAGCTAAAAGTACTAATTATTAACTATGTGTATGCAGCCTACACCAATACCCATTGTTTCAGCAACCAATCTTGTTCTGTCAAAATTAGAAAGACCTTCATTATTTATCATAAAGCTGATGATTTTATTATCTCAGGCAATCTATATATGAGAAACCAACCAAGGAACTTACCATATTCAATGGAAAAAGTTATCCTCCATTGCTTGATATCTTATCTACAAAAGCAGCTGAGGAGCGAGTGGTCATGTTGAGCCAGGCTCAACAGCATGGAGGTGTTGACATCAGGGTACTATTTTGGTTCACAGAGCCCCATCAATTTGATCCCACAGTAAATTTAAAAGTAAAATTTTTCTTTATATTTCTTTCTCTGGTGTGTTTATTTGCCTGTAGTTTTACATTTTATTCTCCTGCATAAAGGGATAATGTGTCACTTAATTTAGCATTGGCGTGTGTTTGCTCTTAAATGTGTAGAATATGGCTAGTCCTGTGATGAATGGAAATTTAAGACAGTCATATTTCATTTCTCCCTGAATCATTTTTATACTATTGTCTTTAATAACTGCCTCTTTAGTCCTGTTTTCCTGTGGAAAGTAGTAGATAAAATGATTTATCACCTTTAAATCATGTTTCGTCTTAGTTATATTAGAAAAGTAATAATCCCAGGGTTTATGATTACCAGTTAGTCATAAGTGGAAACTTAAAAAACGTGTAGCAACCTCTGAAGTTATCCCTGTTGGGTCTCATTCAATGACAGACATTCACCCAGGAATCAGGGTCCTAAGACTCACTTGTGGGCAAGTCTTTAATTATGGCTCCATGCTGAGCTTCTTGGCTAGTCTATGTCCCTGTCATGTTTCAGGAAGATTTGTTTGTTCTCTTGGTATCATATTGTCTTAGACACATAGTAACTATAGTTAGTAGAAGCTTAAAGAAATTCTCTGGGAAATGTGTAAGCCTTTACATAGCTTCTGCTTAGAACAGTGCATTTTTCTAGCCATTATCATCAAGAATAGAAACTTCAACTTTTTTTTAAAAAAGCACTTTTGACCTTATGTTTTGTAAAGTGTATAAAACAATAATTTATAAACATGATATCAAAACTCATTGTGTTTTTTAGACTTTTGATATTATTTGATACTGTACAAACTTTATTAAACCAAGATTTAAGACATACAAGACAGATTTCTTTGAGTGTTCACATAGTGACTTTGTGTAGAAATACGCTGTGATGGGACTGTACTATAAACTCTTATAAAGACCTTGGTCATGGTGATGTGTACATAAGCTTTTTCTTTTGCTGCTGTATTTAGTTGGTGATACATTTTTCATGTGTGATATTTATTATTCCAAATCACAACAGAAATCTTATTTTAAAGTATACATTATTACATGATGCTTCAGTTACATTGTTTATAGCAGGAATGCTTTGGATAAGGTGTGAATGGGGAAGAATCTAATATTTAATGATAACTAATATAAATAATTCCATTTTAAAGAGGCAAATTCCCATTTTCTTTATGTTTTCAATGAAATTAAAAGTTCAGGTTTCACTAGATTTCATTAATTCCTTTAAGCACTACATAAATCTGATCTCTCAGATTTCTGACAACTGTGACATTCAGTGTGATCTACTTTCTGCCCAAAGTGTATTCTCTGTATGACATTTTTATTTTTAAAAAGAAAATTATATCAATAAGATAGAAAAACCAACACTTAACATAAGCATGATTTAATTTTTTAAGTCAATAAACATGCCTGCTTATTAAAAATAGAACTTGGAAAAGTAAAAGAAATTTCAAAACATAGTAATCACTAAACTATCCAGAGAAAGATTAGACAACCATGTTCTTTCAGTAACTCTAAATAGACATTTTACTAAGTAACTGAGGGAGACAGTGTCCCAGCAGCATAGCAAATACTTAAATTGACAGCTGTGATCTCATTTAAAAAAAAAAAAAAGAAGAAAAATTAGCATTTCCTATATGAAATTATATCCATTATATAATAATTGTCATACTCATCCTTAATTTTTAGGTTATAGGTTTAGGTATAGTGATAATGTACTTCATTATCACTTCTAGCTATATCCTTATTTTTACACTGTATCCTGTTTTAAAGGGATTTGAGGAGGCTTACAAAACACAGGTGTTTGTGGAAAACACTGGATGTTACAACAGTGTAGATTTGCATGATCTCATGCAACTCAGAGAAGCTTGGATGGTAATTTGATTCTAAATTCTCTAACAACTAACTTGAAAGTTGTTCCTTTTCATGGGGGGAAAAATTTTCTATTCAGAGCCTAAAATGAAAGCCATAAATTTAGTAACGATAGACATGAAATTTAGCCATCTTATATGTTATTATACCCTACAGAATGCCCCAGTGCTAAACATGCCTTCTGACAAAAAAAAAAAAAAAAAAAAAAAAAAAAAAAGAGTAAAGCAGGAGGGTGGTAAAAATCTCCAGTGCAAGAGAATATTAAGTACCCTATATGATGTGACCATTGCTATCTTCCATCCAAATTTTAGCACACGCTGTCAGCTCCCATGGCCACAGACTACATAGGAATAAACTGTGTTATTCCTTTTGCAGAGGAGGGATAGTCAATATAAATATTTAACAAAAACCAAAGGTTATCCGCATTTCACACTACCAAGATGTAAAAGGCTCCGTTAGCTTTGATTTAATAGAGCCTTTGTCCTAGTTGTGTTTTTTATAATTGCTAAGCACTGAGGAACTGCAGTCAGTACTAAATACTTCTGTAGTTCTGTCACTACCTAATGAGGATGCTTGCTTGCTTCCGGAGCATGTCAGCTGCTGAGAGAAGATGAGAAAGGCCTGGTTGTCATTACAGGAATAATTAGCAGTCAGAGATTACACTTTGTTGCAAAATGGTGTCTGCTGTGTGTCCATGTTTCTTTATTGCAAATACTAAAAGAAATACGCCTGTTTTACATTGGTTATGGACAGAAGGAAAGAAGAAAGTTCAGTTTGCTCTTTTTAAAGATTCAATAGAGATGATCTAGTCTAGTTTTGTTAATGAGAAGATGAAACCCTAAAGGTGAAGTGGCTCCCCGTGTCTCCGAACTCCTAGCCCAGTGTTCATCCTTGGCTTCTCATTCCCTCTCTACTTAGATTTTTAAAAGTCACACACTTCTAAACATTAGCCTAGGTGTTCCATGTAAAGCTTGTTAGTTATTCTTACCTAAAATGTAATGCTATGTTTTTGTTTACTTTGGGGTTTCCACCCCTCCCTTTTTAATTTATACACTGCTATCCTATCGTTTTTGTTACCAGGTTTTGTGGCACTTGCAAAATATGTAATTACTGTGAATTCTTAATAAATAGTGCTGGGTAGCAGCACACAGGGTGATGCCAGAGAGAAAGTGTCTGTGCTTTCTCTTTTGTGATCTTTTATAAGTTAAAAGAAATGATGTACATTGTAGAAATTAAACATTGGGGTACCGTATCTTGAGTTTTGAGAATTATTTGACTGTGAACCACACTATAAGGAAACAAGCTGACCTGGGATATCTTTTTAGCTTCCTGCACCATCAATTACCTGCTTTATATACCTCTACTAGTGATATGCTCTTCTCTACTAAGCTTTTTAATATACTTTTGATTATATTTCTGATTGGTTTACTGGCTTAAAAAGCCCACCAAGCTAATGATGAGGGTGCACGTATAGTGAATACTACCTAAACTTGTTTTTTTAAGCAGTACATTTTTATTAGAGATGAACTCTAAAATCATGTAAGAATTCTCATGTACTTAATCCAGATTTGACACTTTAAAACATTTAGCCTTTGAACTGCAAATAAAATCCTGTTTTGATTTTCTTGCTTGCCTCAGTTTCTGAAGTGTATAAAAATAGAATATTTAGGCCACTTTGGGCATCAGCATTTACATGCCCTTCCTAGGACAGAGTAGGCATTTCCTATTTGTTGCTTCCCAGATAAAATAGTCATAGTTGAGATTTGTTAAAGCAACTTTTCATGAGTATTAAACTTAAGAACCATTTTTTATTTTCAAATTAAGAGAAGACACAGTGTTTTAGAAAGTTATAGGATGGGAAGCTGAAGAGATGACTTAGCAGTAAAGACTACTTACTGCTCTTCCAGAAGACCAGGGTTCAGTTACCAGGACCTATGTGGCAGCTTGCAACCATTCTAACTCTAGTTCCAGGGGATCTAGCTCCTTCTGGCCTCTGTTCCAGGCATGTACACAGACAGACATACAGACAAAACACTCATAATCCATAAAGTAAAGTTTATACCTAATAGCTCTCTAATTGGATTTAAGGCTCACTCAGCAAGAGGGAAATTATGTGTGGGTCTGGAAACCTAGCCGACTGACTACCCAGGGCTAGCAATGTCTTAGATCTTGGAGGAGAACTTACAACTGCCATTTTACTAAACCAATACACTAACTACACTCTAAATATGTATCCTTATACCCACAGATAAGTATAGTTCTTGCTTACAAAGAAATTTCTCTTTGCAATGGAAGGAGACCATTGCAGAAACCACAACTGATCAAATTACAGAATTGTGGAAGCCAATCCCAACTGATACATCTATAACACAACTCCTTTACCTAAGGCAAAGAGATCTATATGAAAGAGGGGGTGAGAAAATTATAAGAGCCAGATAGAAAGAGTTTTCTCTGAGACTTTGTCTCTTTGAAATATCAGAAAAGCTACATTTATTAAGTCTCACCAACATAGCTACATAAATATGAGCTGACAAGGATGACATCAGTAGACATCTTGCATGGAAGGGGAAACTCATGCAACCTCAACCATAGACAAAGGACCACAGGCAACCAAGGAATGCTGAGAACTGGAGAAATAATTTTCCCCAGGGAAGAGCACAGCAAGTGGTAGGTTATCCACTATCACATGCTCAGTTCTGAAAGCAAACATAAGTAACATTATCCAGATTGAGCAAGTTGTATCTATGTATCAAGGGAGATAGGTCAGTAGGAGATGGATGGATGGATGGATGGATGGATGGATGGATGGATGGATGGATGGAGAGAGAGAGATTTAGGGAGATAGACAATGCACACAACTATTAAAGAAAAGGGGGCCAAGAATTTGAGTGGGAGCAGGAGGGGGTACATGGAAAGGGTTGGAGGGAGGAAAGGAAAAGGGAATAATATAATTAAAATCTCAAAAAAAGTAAAAATATATAGAATAAAACCTGAAATATCTAAAGAATCTCTGAATCTTTTTGTTTGTTTGTTTTGTTTTAAGTTGTATACTGGAGAGATGGTTCAGCAGTGCTGGTAAGTGACCTTGCTGCTCTAATAAAGGACTTAAGTTGGGTCCCCAGCCACCTGTAGCTCCAGCATCAAGAGATCTGATGCCCTCTGCTGGCCTCTGAGGGCACCCACACGTGGTATACCTTCACCCATAGACATTAGTAAAAATAAAACTGAATCTCTTTATTTTAATGTCCTTTATTTTTATATGTATAGGTGTTCTGCCTATACACCACATGTGTGCAGTGCCTGTGGAGGCCAGAAAAGGGCTCTGAATCCCTTAGGACTGGAGTCAGACAATTGTGAGCCTCCCAGTGAGAGCTGGGAATAACCTAGGTTTTGGAAGAATAGCCAGCACTCTTTGTTAGATATCAGATCCCCGGTTGTTGGGTTCTTAGGTATCAGATCCCCGGTTGTTGGGTTCTTAGGTATCAGATCCCCGGTTGCTGGGTTCTTAGGTATCAGATCCCCGGTTGTTGGGTTCTTAGGTATCAGATCCCCGGTTGCTGGGTTCTTAGGTATCAGATCCCCGGTTGCTGGGTTCTTAGGTATCAGATCCCCGGTTGTTGGGTTCTTAGGTATCAGATCCCCGGTTGCTGGGTTCTTAGGTATCAGATCCCCGGTTGCTGGGTTCTTAGGTATCAGATCCCCGGTTGCTGGGATCTTGGATATTAGATCCCCGGTTGCTGGGATCTTAGGTATCAGATCCCCGGTTGCTGGGTTCTTAGGTATCAGATCCCCGGTTGCTGGGTTCTTAGGTATCAGATCCCCGGTTGCTGGGTTCTTAGGTATTAGATCCCCGGTTGCTGGGTTCTTAGGTATCAGATCCCCGGTTGCTGGGTTCCTCCACCACCAATGCAATAAGCTAATTCAAACCGAATTAATAATTCCAGATTTAATAAACAGTACAGTGCTATGCCGAGCACCCTGGGATGACGTTCATTTAGGCAGGAAATGAGAACAAGAGAGCACACGTTAAAGATCTAAACAGCCGGTAGGCGTGGCCCTGGGCATTTCCGGGGGAAGAGCTCTCATCTTCCAATCTTTGTCATGGTCTGTCTACAGCATTCGATGCTCGGTCTTCTCAACCTGCAAGTATATCACGGAAACTTTTTTTTTTTCATTTTTGAGACTGTCTGCTGATTGCTGGAAGGAATTTTCATCAGAAATCTAGGTATTGAAAACCATGCTCTCTTTCCAAATCTTCTGTTCTTCATTAGTAACATTGTGGTGTTGTGCTAAGTGGGATTTCAGAGATCTATTATCTGAAAAAAAGAAGAGGAGAGTAGTTAGTTCTTCTTGGGCCCTGGAGTTGGCACAATATAATGCATGCACATAATGTATGTATAATGTATGCACATAATATAATTAGCTTTGAACACAAGATAGTCACTGTCTCAGCTCTAAAACCAAAGCCTTTTACATTCAGTTAAGGAATTCCTTAGTCATTAGCTTCTAATGTACAAAAGCACTTACAGTTGGAAACATTCTACTACAGTCTTCTACAACGGTGGTGACCTGTCTGCTGGTATTCAGCTCTTCTGAAGTTTTCTGTCCTTCAGTAGGATCTAGCCACAGGTATCCTTTCAGAGAGAAGGTAACAGACCAACCTCATGCTGCCTTGTGCAGTCTTCCCAGTGGGCTTCCCACTCAAGGGAACCAATTTCAATGTGGTGAGGGAGGCCTGTGTGATAAATGGAGATTTCTGTCCAGCAGCTACTCCCTGTAAAGAATGCCACACCCTGTAAAGAATGGGATCTGTGTCCTGGCTTGGTTACGTAGACATTTAGTCCTAGCACTTGAAGGTAGGCAGGCATATCTCTATGAGTTCTAGGCAAGCCTGGTCTATATATCAGATTCCAGGCTAGCCAAGGTTGCATATGAGACCCTGTTTCAAGAAGAGGAGGAGAGAGAAGGGGAGGAGAAAGAGCAGCCACAGCAGCAACACCTAGAACCATGGAGTGACTGAAGCCCATCCACACCTTATTTGCAGATTTGTGACAGTCACCCAGGTCACTAACTCAAGAAACAAAGGTGTTTGTAGTTTAAAACAGCTACTAGATTTGGAAATGATTGTTTTTTAATGCAGCCATAGATAACCAATATAAAACTAAAAGGAGAATGCAAAGTCCAGAGTGATGGCCCAGTGGCTAAGAATACTTGCTGCTGCTCTTGCTGAGGGCCCAGATTCAGTTTCTAGCACCCAGATGGCAGCTCACAACCACCTGTAACTCTAGTTCCAGGAGGCCTGGCACCCTTTTCTGGCCTCTTCAGGCACATGTGTGATGCACGCGCGCGCGCGCACACACACACACACACACACACAAAGAAATCCTTGAGGGGTGCAGGAGAGATGTCTCAGTAGTTAAGAGCAGCTGTTGCTCTTCCAGAGGACCCAGCACACACAAATGGTTCACAACCATCTGAAACTCCTACCCTATTTTGCTTCACCCCACCCTTTGATGCCCTGGAAGTGGAACCCAGGTTGCAACCATGAACTCTGCCACTGATCTAGACCCTCAGTGCCCATCCTGACATTTTCGATTTCTAGATGGCAGACAATAATCGTGTGTCCTGGTTGTAGTTTCTGTTGCTGTGATGAAATACCATGACCTTAAAAGACAGTAAGGGAGGAAATGGTTTGCTTGGCTTACACTTTCACGTTAAAAGGAGGTCAGGACAAGAACTCACGCAGGGCACAAACCTGAAGGCAGAAGCTGATGTAGAGGCCAGGAGGAGTGCTGCTTACTGGCTTGCCCATCATGGCTTGCCCAGCAGTGTCTTAGTTAAGAGTTTCTATTGCTGTGAAGAGACATCATGACCAAGGTGACTCTTATAAAGGGAAATATTTAATTGGGGCTGGCTTAAAGTTTCAGAGGGTTAGTTCATTATTATGGCAGGAATGCAGGCAGACATGGTGCTGAAGAAGGAACTGAGAATTCTACATCTTGATCTGCAGGCAACAGGAAGTGAACTGTCCCACACTGGGTATAGCTTGAGCATATGAGACCTCAAAGCCTGCACTCAGGGTAACACACTTCCCCCAATAAGGCCACACCTCCTAATAGTGTCACTCCCTATGGACCAAACATTAAAACTCATGAGTCTATGGGGCCCATTCCTATTCAAACCACCACAGCCAGCTTTCTTAGAGAACCCAGGATCATCAGGCCAGGGATGGTACCACCCACAGCAAGCTGGGTCCTCACCCATCAACCACTGGTTAAGAATGAAAATGCCCTACAGCCTGGATCTTACTGAGGCATTTTCTCAATTAAGGTTCCCTCCTTTCAGTTGACTCTAGTTTGTGTCAAGTTGACATAAAGCCAGCACACATGGTTGTTTTTGTAGATTTGCTGGTGGTGTTTTTTAGGGACCTGGCCTCAAACTCCCAGCCATACTCCCTGAGCCTCCATTACACCCCACCGTGGCTGTGCTCCTGAAGTACTTCAGTTTGTCATACAGAGCTACAAGAATGCCTTTCGGAGTGCCCTGTAACTTTTAAATAAGAAATCACCTCTGTTAAATCCTTCCTGTCTTGCTCTTAGCACTTCCTGTCCTGAAAATCTGCTTTGGTTTCCTTTCCTTTCCCTGCTCAGAAACCACACAAACCAGGTCCTCTGAAGAACGGCCGGTGGTGAGAAGGAAGGAACTAACACATCAGGCCTGTCGGCAGTGGACTGGGGCTATTTAGAGAAATAAGCTTTACCGGAAGCCAGAGAATGAGTCTACTTTAAGCTCCATCCTCACCTCTCCATCCTTAGAAAAGAAATAGCTTACTGTTCTTTGCTCCCTGATTAGGTGTTTTCATTCTAGGTGTCCGTAAACTAAACTACAATTGGAGAGCACTGATTTATTGGACTATAACTGACATTTCAAGTATGTAAAGTGGGAACTTCATCGGACACCAAAGTAACAGCTGCAGAATTCAGTCCGCTATGGAATACTAATGTGCTGTAGCCGGAAAACACAAACTGTTTCTCTCCCTTGCCCTTTCATCCTTTCCCTAAAGAGAGGGAGACTGGAAGCCACTGTCTGTCTGTGGGGCTTCACCTCACAAGAGAGTTGAACCAGAAGCAGCTCAGCAATTTGGGCTGTGTATATGGCACTTAGCCAAACAACAAGAATTTTGTGATTATGGTGTGCCAAGAGTCAGGTGAGGGTCCTCCCACATGCCAGGCAAGTGCTCAGCACTAAGCTGAGCTTACGGGTGTGCACCGCGGCACCGCGGTGCTGATGCAGAGATGAATTTCTGATGCTTTAAAGTATGCTTCCTGTGTACTACAGGGTTTTCCTGCTAGCTTTGACCAAGCATTTTCACTTTCTGAAGAGGCTAGGAACACAAGAAACATTGTGATCAGGCTACCAATTGGTAACAGTTCTGTTCCATATCTTTTAAAATAAGGAAAGAAGAAAATCTAATTTTCAAATAGCTTACTCTCTTGTACTAAAGAACAGTTTCTCAAGCTTATCACTATGTGCTATGTGGGCCCAGTGATCTTTGGCAGTGAGGAGACCACTGTGTGCATTGTAAGCAAGACTGGGCAGCCTCCCTGACTAGATGCCATCAAAGTAGACAATGTCTTCTTCGGGAGGGTGGCAGATATAAACAGAGCTGAGAAACATTACAGCTATAGGAAGGCTGGGGATCTCAGACAAGGAAAACACCAATTTTTTTAATTAGTTCAAACATGACTAAATACAGAGAGCAATGTGCACCCCCATACATACAACCCTGATTTAAAAGACAGTACAGGGCCAGTGAGATGGCTCCGCAGGTTTGGGAACTTGCTGGCTGACCTGAGGTTGATGCCAAAACCAACACATTGGAGTCCAACTTGCACAAGTTGCCTACTGACCTCCACATGCATGTTGTGAGGTGTTTTCATGAAAACACAAAGGTGTGTACAAAAATAAAAATAAATGTTTCTCTCGCTCTCTCTGAAACAGAAATGATGATGCACCATAATCCCAGTACTTAAGAGACTGAGGTAGGTCAAGTCCAGTCTAGACTTCATAGCAAGATATTGTCTTAAAGGTGGGGGTATGTCCTCAAATATGATTTCTGTTTCATTTCCCTCCTCCATTTCCCAACAGAAATAAATATTTTCCTTATCTTCTTAATAAGCAACCTTATTGTTTTCAGATTTTTCTCAAGCATAATCAAGCAAACCTAAACAATGGGAGATGCCATTCTGTAAAAATTGGTTAATGAATAAAGAAAGCACTGTTGGCAAATAGGAAGGCAAGATAGGTGTGACTAGGAGAGGTGGAGGATTCTGGGAAATGTAGTGGAGTCATGATGTGATCTTGGGAAGAGAGGACACAGGCAGGGGACAAACATGCCAGGCAGACAGAGCTTAAGTGAGTTTTATTAGAAAGGGAAGGGATGGGTAGGAAAGAGAAAAGAGGTAAAGAGACACAGATGGGTCATAAGATAAGAGGGAGATAGGGAAAGCCTTGTCTTCCCAGGGGAATGGCAGGAAAGAGAGAGTGTAAGTGGGTAGGGTCTTTCTTTTAAATGGGTCCTTTGCACCTGCCTGCAGACTACATAGCCATGGACCCCTGGGCTGACCAGGATACTTACTGCCTGAGTGCATTCTGCCAGGTGACAGGGGCAGGCCAGCACAATGCCTGAATCCTTACAGTCTCCCCATCTTGTATATTTTTTTTAGTGACTGAATTCTATCTTGTTTAGCTCTTGGAGTGGTGAATGTTAGTTTGCATGGTTACTATTCCAAGTCTCCTTTGCTTATCAGTTCTTTCTTTCTTTCCTGCTTGCATCTCATCCTGTCCTGGACATTGCCCTGTGTCTTTTAGAATCATTCATGGACTCTGGTGGCCTGGTTAGTCTGAGAATCTCCTCATAATCAGTGGTAGTGCCCCCTGTTTGTGAATACGTCCGCTGACAGCTCTGCTCTCTCTGGACCCTCTTCAGGAGCATCTGGCTGCTTTTGTAAGTCTGAACCCAGGAGCCTGTGACCTACTTCTCCGTCTTTATTGATTTACAATATTCTGTTTAGCGAGGTGTCCAAATCTAATGAGTGTTGTTCTGGTGACTTCATGATTCTTATGACAGCTTTTATCACCTTTGGAAAATTCCTTTGTGCTCAGTCTTCTGGCATTTCCGTCTGTTCTCATTTCTGCTGGGATAGTCTCTCGGCTACAGCTCAGCTTGTGTTCAACTGTACAATTAGTATGTAATTTGGATGATAATATTGTTTATTTTTAGAATTTCTATTTAGGGGCCTGGAAATAGGCTCAGTGATTAAGAACATTACAGAGGACCCCAGTTCAGCTCCTAGCACCCTATCAGGTGGCTACCATCAACTGTGGTGGCTGCAGCTCCAGATGAACTCAGGTCCTTGTGAGCTCTGTGGACAGCTTGCAGCTTAAGCTTAAGAAATGCTGCTTTTAGTGAAAGAGGCCAAGAAGATCTGCCCTGATGAGGACATCCGATCATGGGACTTCTTTAGCCCCATCTACCCTCAACCCTAGTTTGTCAATTGCTTTTTAATTGGTATTGAAAGCTGTTTGATTCCTTAAGCTATGGTTATCTGTGTGCCTACTTCTCTCTCTCTCATCAGGTTTTATATTTTTTGTTTGTTTGAAGTTGTTTTGAGGGGAATTCTTCGTTTTCTGTTTCTGTTTTGTTTGTTTTGGGAAATTTTGTTCATTTGTTTTTTTTCTTTGTTTTGTTTTTCAATTTTTTGTTGTTTTGTTTTGTTTTGATACAAGGTCTGACAGTGAATCTAAGCCTGGCCTAGAACTAGCTCTGTAGGTCGCTAGCGTGGATCTTGTTCTGTTCTCCCTGCCCCTTCCCCATGAGTGCAGGGGGTGGGGGCTTGCTGTATGCTCACCACACCCAGCTGAGGCTTTGCAAGTCTTCTAGCTCTGTTTTGAGCTCACTTTGTCTCATGAATTAAGCCTCTTATCATTACAGACTCACCCACTTCGTCTCTGGCAATGGTTCTCATTTTCAATTTTGATTTCTTTCTAATCAATGTATTCAGTCCAGCTTTGCAAAATTATTGTCTATGATATAAAATTTTATCTTTATACTTTTAACCTTACATTGTGGAATGTTTATTTTTTCATATTTGAAGAAATCTTCATTTTTTTTTTTTTTTTTTGTTGCTTGTGTAGTGTGTGTGTGTATGTGTATTTTACCTAATGTAACTAAACCTCACCTCGACCTCTTGAGCTCAAATTACCTGTCATTTCACCGTCTTTCATAGATGGAACTGTAGGTATGTGCTGCCACTCCCAGCCATTTTTACCTATCTTAATTTTGTAAACTGTGTTTTGAATAATTTATAGACTCATAACAGTTTTTCAAAATAGTTCAGAGAGTGCCATTTGCCCTTCATCTAGCACACACTTGAAATCTACTCAGGAATTTTCAAGCATATGATTTGGTGTTAACTGCAGTCACTATATAGAGTGTTTATAACTCTATGCCGCCCAGCATCCAATTTTAAATAGAAGTTTAATTTTTTTATACCAGAAGCTGTCGCCCTGGACCATTTCCAGTATTGTTTGTACCTCACCCTGACAGCTGGTGACCAGAGACTGAAACCTAGAGACTCTATCCTTCCTGATGGACCAGGGTCTTTCCTGCCACGCCCTTTTAATACCATTCACACGTTTGCCTGGGAACATCAAACAGCTTCTTCTCCTCAGTGTGACCTCCTGAAGCTAGTGTGGCTGACTTTAAAGCAGACAACAGACTCCCTGCACAAAATGAACCTAGTGAGCACCTTGGCTCAGGGCCCTCTCTCTTCACCCATGACTCCCCATGGTGGATGTACCAAATGCCTGCCCAGGTCTGGACATACTGAGAACTAGTACATCATGGCTGTGCTGTTAAAATGATACCTGAAATTTGAGGCCAGAGCTCTGAAGTCTGCAAATGAGACCAGCTCAGGAGACCATGCAGATAGATTCTCTGTTGTATTTTCTAGGCCTCTGGTGGCTCCTGAAAGGAACTAAAATTTGTTTGATTTCAACAGGGTGCGGTGGTGAATGCCTTTAATCCCAGCCATGGTCTACATAGCAAGTTCCAGGACAGTTTAGGAATGGCATTTTAGGAAGATAGTGTTGCTGGGTATAGAACTGTTAGTCTAGGAATGGCATTTTAGGAAGATAGTGTTGCTGGGTATAGAACTGTTAGTCTAGGAATGGCATTTTAGGAAGATAGTGCACGTCGGCAGAATATGGAATGTGTTTTCCCATGCTTTTAGACCTGACAATGAGAGGCCTAAAGTTGCTCTGATGCTCCTGCCTTTGTACATAAGTTGACAGTTTTCCCTTACAGCATTTAGTGTTGTTTTGTGGTGAGTTTCTTCTCTGGTCACATTTATTTGGCCCCAAATGCCTCTTATTTGTCTGTCAATTTCTTTCTCTAAGTTTGAGAAATTTTATGTACTTGCTTATTTGCATGCTTATGTGCCCAGGTGGCCACCATGGCATACCTATAGAGGTCAGAGGACACTTATGGGGAACCAAACACAAGACTGTCAGTCTTGGTGACCACTGCCTTCAGCCACTAAGCCATCTTGCTGGTCCTCAGCTGTGTGGACAGTCTCTTATCCTTCCCATACTTCTACCCACCTTGTTCAGTACAATATCCTAGATGCAAGCTCTGCTTTTAGAGAATGAACTGAATTAAAAAAAAACAAAAAACAAAAAACAAAAACTTACCCCTGGAGCTGGAGAGATGGCTCAGTTGTTAAGAACATTGGCTACTCTTCCAGGGGACTTGAGTTCAATTCCCAGCACTCACATAGCAGCTCACAACTGTCTGTGGCTCCCGTTCTAAGGGACCTGACACTCTCACACAGACGTACATACAGACAAAGCACCAATATAACAGACAATACTCCGGAAACCCGGTGCTATGGATCTGCCTACGGAATTCAGAGAATGGATTGGGACTGACAGCAGAACTCACAGAGATGGGAGCCAATGCTATGAGACACTGCATTTCTCACCACCAGGTCACAGCTTGCTACACAACAGCTCTTTGCCGATGACATGTTGCTTAGGGGAGGGCTCACCCACCTCCTTCCTCACTGGCACAGGGATCTCTTCGGGAGACACCTCATCACTTGCCCGCTGAACCCCTTACCATAAACTTGGATTTAAGCTGTAAATGGTTTACTTGGGTGGGGACTTCCTACTTTTTATGTTCATGTCTGTTTAGAATCCCACTCATGAAAAAAATTTAAAGACAAACTTGTTTTGAATATGTTTAATTATTTCATTGATAAATATAATTTCTTTTTATGTGGCCCTTACTCCAACCTTGGCTTTCTCACTGACCCTGAAAAAGTTTCTTCTGTCTTTAGTTTCCTGATGCTGATGACTGATCTCAGGGTTCCTTGTCTGACCTTCCAGCCCAGGCAAACACAGGGACCAGTTTCATGAGCTAGAGTGGAAAGACCAAGCCAGAGAATCAGATCCCAGGGGCCCAGGCAGGCAGAAAGTTCCCAAAATCTTGCCCCATACATGAAAGGACAGCAACCATGCAGGGTGGTCTTCCAGGAGACTCCCATGCTGCCACCACAGATCCCAACAGCCATTGGCATCTAGCTTTCACCCTCCCCATATCTGCACACCTTTCTTTGAACAATTCCACCTTGCCCGTTATATGTATTCATGGTGGAACCAGCAGTCTAAAGGCCTCTCCCTCCTGGGAAAGGGACCAGAGGGCAGGTGACAGATTCTTCCCCAGGGGACTCAAAAGGCCCTGGCTCTTTCAGGTGCCTGAATTCTGGAACTGTTGCTTGCCTTGTGTGTCTAGTTAAGCACTTGATTACATCAGCCAACCATGGGTTTCTCTGCAATCAGGGAACACTAATGACTACCCTCCTCTTTCTCTGGCTGAATAATATCACTGCGTTCTTTAGATTTTAATCTCAATGGCCTTTTGCTGAGTCCTCCTGAGTCCCATTACCCATGCTGAGCACTTCCACACAAGTTGAGAGAAAATCCAGGTGCAGTGTCCATGATTCCTCTCACACCTCAGACCTTCCTGGTGTAACCTCTGAGAGCCTGGCTGACTGACAGCAGGGAGGCTAGGATTGGAAGGAAGGGGTCTTAGGAGCCAGCCCAGGCCCCAGAATTCAGCATCTGTCTAGGGCACTCAACTACAGCTGTCTGACGCCGACTGCCTCACAGTCCCTCGTCCATTCTGTCTTATGCCCTCGGACCTGTCTTTAGGTTGCTGTTGTTTAGGTGAATCCATTCAGACCCCACTTGTGACTGAATGTTCACTCTGCCATTCATTCCACAAATCCTCAGGGCTTGCTTTATTCGTGGCACTGGGGTTGAACCCAGGACCTTGTGAGCTTCCACCACTGAGCTGCATCCTAAAGCTTCTTTACCGTTTTAATGAACTAATTTTTTTAATGTGTAGGTATTTTGCCTGTAGATATGTCTTTGCAGCACAATCGTGATTGGTATTCTTGGAGGACAGAAGAGGGAGTAACTGTGAGCTGCTGTGTGGGAACTGAAACCAGGTCCTCTGGAAGAGCAGCCCATGCTCTTAACTGCTGGGCCATCTATCCTGTAATTTTTGAGATGAGTCTCAGCAAGTTCCCAAGATTGTCCTTGAACTCACTTTGTAGCTTTGGCAGGTCTTGAACTCATCCTGCCTCATCCTCCTAAGTAGCTGGGATTTAGAGATGAGAGCCTCAAGGCCCAGTTTATTGCACAAATACCCACTGAGCATCACCATTGCTAGTCATCAAAGATCCCATGCTGTACAAGGTGAGTCCTTGTCCATATCCATTTATACGCTGTAGTAGTCTGTTCTTATTAATGTAAAAAGAAAAAAGTCTGAGGTAGGCTAAAAGGAAAAAAAAGATTTTTAGATGGTTGTGCATCCTGGACTGGACTCAAACTCTTGAACTCCAAATCCTCCCGCCAACAGTTCCACAACCGTTTCCAGAAGACCTCCTTCTTTTGAAGTTATTGCCTCAGTCTGTGGAACTTGTCACACAGAATCTACTGGATTTGGTGTGGCATCCCAATTTCTTGGAATTTCCTGGGTGACAGAAGCATCTTTAGTTATATCAAGGCGCCCTTTGGTGGCTCTTGGATAAGCCAAGTCAAGTCATGAGAAAGCTTGGGGTATCCTGTGGGAGGAAAGAAGGACTGTAGGTTAATATCAGTCATACTCACACAAAGACATTTCCTCCAGATCCCTGCTGAGTCTGGAGGGTTTCCAGACTCCTGCTCCATGCAGTCAGAAGCTCCTATGGTCAAGACCCTCCCCGGTCTCACCTCATCATCTGCTTGATCAACTATCAACTGTAACATTTTTAACAGGATGTCCCCATGTAGACCTGGCTCATCTAGAACTCACTATGCAGCAGAGGCTGGCCTTGAGCTCACAAAGATCCTCCTGCCTCTGCCTCAAGTGCACCACCATACCTGGCTCCACTGCAGGGTTCTTTACAGTAAACCAGTACACATGCCCTGCGCTCTGTAAGCAATTCTAGTGAGTAGTGACCTGTGGACCATGACCTGTAACTGTGACCTAAAGTGGGGAGCAGGAATACACAGGAATAAAGCTCCTTCCGTGCCAGCTTGACTGAGTTGGAATCTCCAGCATCCACAGAAATCCCACGCCAGACTATTTTCTCGGCACTCAGGGGGTTGAAGACAAGACCCTGAACTATCTAGCCAGGCTGGCCAAATCAGTGAGTTCTACATTTAGCAAGGAACCCTGCCTCACAAATAAAGTGTAACTTCTGGTGCACATGCTCTCTCTCGTACACACATACACACACACACACCAGCCCCCACCATCATTAACTTCCTAGAAGCCACAGTACAATTAGGGCAGCATCCTGAGAATTAGTGATTGAGGACAATTTTCTTGAACAGAACTTAAGAGGCAAAGATTTCAGATGACCAGTTAAGAAAGGGGAATGGACAGGAGCATCCCACTCAAGCCAACCACAGCACCTCAAGGAGAAGTGCCCAAAGCCCTTTGTGTGCACTTTCTTTCTGGAAGGAAGCAATAGTGTTTCTCCGAGGAGAGTGGTGTGGGTAGGAGGTAAGAAAATTGAAGGTAGATGTTCCCTAGACAGTCAGCTCTCAGCAGAGACCAAGCAGGAATAAGAAGATTCACAGTGGGACCAGGACTGGGGCTGGGGCGGGGACTCAGTGGGAAGATGCGTGCTTGCGTTCACGAGGTCTGGGTTCAGCCTCCAGCAGCCCACATTGCTTCTTGAGCACTAGGCCTGGTTCTAACATCTATGTTAGAACTGCAAAATGGGTTCTGGTGTTTGCAGTTGTACAGACAGAGGAAAAGTTGCCAGGGTCAGACAGGGTGCCTGGATGCTGACCCAGAGAAAGAAAGATTCTTGCTAAGATTCTGGGGGTTCTAACAAGGACCTAGACACAGTGACTTCTGGCAAACTTGTGCCATTAGAACTCATGCTGTGGTTAACTCAGCAGAGCCCTTCTCAGGCTTCAGACCTCTGTGCTGGGCACAGGCTGGAGGAAGAGCTGAAAGCAAGAGGGATCCATGCTGACTGGATAAGTCACAAAATCCTGGAACTCACAATACTCAGCAAGGACACTGAGAATGAGAGATGCCAGACAAGGTTGTTGGAGCCCCAGGAGCCCAAAGATCCCTGCACACCAGGATATCACAGTGGTGACTCCTGAAACATTGCCAGCATTTACAGGAGTCTTTCTGGTCCAGTTTGCTTCCTTTGTGGGCCTGAATCCTGGAACTGAGTAGTCTTCAAGACAAAGGGGAGCTAGAAGGAGACCTCAGGAGTGTAGTTCATTATCAAAAGCATGTCCCATCCAGCTGTGAAGAAGGCAGACCCATGGGCTAGTTTTCTCTGTGTTCTCTGTACTGGTAGGGGAGGGCTGCTGGGAGGAAACAGAAGCTTCACAACCCCAGACCAAAGAGGAAGGTTTCTTTCTGAAAGCTCAACTATGAAATCACCATAGAGCAAAGCAGAGTCACCTGCAGAGCCAGCTGCACCTTCATCAGCAAGCCTAACCGGTTGATTGCAAGCACGGCGGACACAGACGAGGACAGAGTGGTCTCAGGAGGACTGGCCTGGCCAGCTGTGAGCACTACAGGAAGGGGCCAACTGACAGCAGAAATGTGGCATGCCCATCAGAGGAGCCAAAGGGATGATGGTGGACCTACTTCAGTTAAAAACCAAACAGGGAATATAGAAACAGGGAAATGCTTGACCTAGGACAGGGGTTCTCAGCCCATGAGTCAGGGTCCCATTGGGGGTCCGTATGAGATATCCTGCATACCAAATATTTACATTGTGATTCATAACAGTAACAAAATCACTGTAATGAAGTAGCAACAAAATAATTGTATGGTTTGGGGCCAATGCAACATGAGGAACTGTTTTAAAGGCCTGCAGCATTAGAAAGGTTGAGGACCACTGACCTCAGGCATTTTGGAAGAAGGCTAACCCACACGTGAGAAAAGGGCGCTGCCACTGAGTTCCCAAACCACTGCCCACACCACTGGCATCCCTAGCTGATGCCTTGTCACATGTGTCCAGTACAGCCCTTTTTGGAAGCAGGCCTGCCACTGCAGTGGCCAGTGGGGAGGGAAGCACTGGTCATGTGACAATAATCTCCTTAGTCCAACAGCAGTCACTCACTAGAAAAGTAATCCAGGCCGTCCTCCTCCTCTGGGACTATAAGGGGCACACAAAAGAATCTGGGTGGAAGCAGACCCCAAACAGATCTCACCACTGCCAGATTAATCCAATTCCTTACACTTCTCCAAGGCCATTACAATGAGGGATGCATGCAAGCTTAATTTGCTAATGCCAGTGACTCAATTATGCAAAACTAGATCTGTTAATGAATTTCTCCCACTGTGGCTGTTGGTGCTGATTAGTTTTGCTTTTTTGGAAAGAAATGGAGGGGGATGGGGGGAACCTGAGCATCTGCTCGCCCTCTTCCACACCTAGGACATAAACACACTGCCCAAACAACCACACACCCCACACAAACACCTTGGACGTGGGCCACCTAAGATATGAATCACCAGCTCTGAGGTTATCAAGACAACAAAAAGAGTGTTTAGTAATCAAGGTAGATTTTTGTTGTTGTTGTTGTTTGTTTTTGTTTTCTCGGTCTGAACAGAACCAAATCTCTTATCTCAGAAGGACAGAGGAGCCACAGTTGGATCAAATAGAAGCCTGCAAATAACTTCTCCCTTTTCTGCTCTCCGCTCTATTGCTGGTGGCTATTTATCGATTGGAACCACTCCTTACAGAGGGTGTATATGTCCCTCCCCGTCCAGCTGTTTTAAGAATGGTGGTACTGGGGAAGCTCAAGATACATTTGGAGTTCTAGATAGCCTCTTGATCTCGCCACATGTTCTCATGGCTGCCTTCTGAGGGCCCACCATTCCCTTTGGCCTCTGAGCTCCTCCAGCAGAGGGACCAGGGCTGGACACAGGGCATGCCTCATTTACACACCACTTAAGTGGAGTACTTAAGTGCCAGGCTGAGAAAGTCCCTGGGAGGGCAGAAGCCTGGGCAGCCTGGGGACACAAGAAACAGGAAGTCTGCTACTTAAACTTGGTAGTTGGACTTTTTTGTCGGGACCCTCGGTCCCCCAATAATGACATGGAGACTTATTATTAATTATGAAAGCTCAGCCTATGACTTAGGTTTGTTCCCAACTAGGTCTTATAACCTAAATTAACCCATATTTTTATTAATCTACAGTCTACCATGTGGCTTTTACCTCTATCCCATTTCATGTGTCTAATTTGTTCCATATCTGTCTGGCTTCCCTGACTTTTTCCCAGTGTCCTCTCTGCCTGGAAATACTGCCTAGTTATTGTCCATTCAGCTTTTTATTGAATCAATTAGAGTAACACATCTTCATAGTATGCAAAAATATTATTTAACAACATAAATGTTATCCAAAAGTTTCTAGGCTAGATCTCTTAAATCTCACTGTACCTTTTGCATGGCCTTGGACAGGCTGTTAGCTTCCCTGAGGTTAATTTATCTGTATTATGGAGGTCACAAAGCAAGTAGTCCTGGTCTATCCAGTTGTGATGTAAACTAGCCTTCCTGGCAAGTTGACTGACAAGAATCCCTGGGAATCGTCACACTTGGGGAACATCTCCTGCCCTGCAGGAGTTTCCAGCAAATGTCCTTGCATCCATGGCTGTTCTTGTCCCTCGGCTCAGCACTAATGCAAACATGCAACCAAGGCTCTGCTCTCCCTGTCTCTGTCACTGTCTTTTTCCCCTCTCTCTGAGGTAGGCTCGTGTCTTGCTGTGTAGCATAGGATGGCCTGAGTCTCAGCCTTGGCCTACCAAGTGCTTGTTATGAGCCATCATACCTAGCTTCGGTGTCTTTCCCTGACCTCTCCAAGAAATATTCATATTGCAGGCCACCTCGTACGATCTGACCAGATTCCTCCTGTGTTTCTGAGAATAATTCCACACAGAGAATGCTTCACAATGGAAACCTACCCCAGAGGATGCCCGCTCTCAGATGAGTGAAGAGGAAAGAAATAGCTGATCCTGGGCAGAACGCACACCTGCTCCTGCTCCAGGGTGAAATCTGTCCCTGATTAGGAGGACCTTTTTTAAATTTTATTTTATTTTATTTTTGTATTTTGTAACAGTCTTATACTGTAGCCCAGGGTGTCTTGAACTCAGAGTAATCCTCCGGTCTTAGCTTCCCAAGTGCCAGGATTATAGGCATGAGACACCGAGACAGGCAGTTTGTGGAAACATCTTAGCAACCTGGCCTGCATTTAGCTATACACACACCTCTCTCCAAACAAAACAACCAGTCACTTCCCTGAACTCATAGCAACTCCCCTTTGTGCTCAGACACATCTGGGCCATATCCTGGTGCCAGAGGCAGTGAGCTGACCACCCTGGACTGATTTGGGGAGCATGTACAGGAAAGCAAATTGTTTCCTCAGATTAAATTTTGATGGAGGGATTGATGAGATAGCTTGGCGGTTAAGAACCGCAGAGGACACAGCTTGAGGGAATCCATCACCTCTATCCTGTGGGGGGGGGCACCGAATTCAAATGCATATACTTTCTACACACACACACACACACACACACACACACACACACACAGCTGAGGGAGAGAGGATAGATCTGGGATAAGTTAGAGGAGTAAGGATAAATATGATCAAAATACAGTGTATGAAGTTCCCATTAATAAAAATGTGCATAGTGAACAAAGGCTTACATAAGCCAAACCTGTCAATCAAAATAGGAAACCACAGGAGTCTACCTCCTGGCTGCCAACTTTTCTTCTTTTGGACCCATAAAAGAAAGGCCAAACACTAACCCAGGGCTCTTGAGCAAAACTCATTCAGGCCTGCTGTTCTCTGGCAGAGTATCTACTCTGTACTTTTGCTTTGCTTCTGAAGGAGCCCCTTCTCTGCCTTGTAATTCATACCGGCTTCTCCTACTCTGAACAAGGCACCAAGAACCAGGAATATTCAGTTCAGACATCACTGTGATACCAGCTCTGCCCACAGCATTACTCCCAAAGCTCTGCCATGCAAATGTGCTAGGAAGCCAGGGTTGGGGACAAAGGAAGTGGTGCCCCTGCACACAAGCTGTGTAGAGATTTGGCGGACCCAGGAAGGCATGTATCCCGAAGCTACGCCACTTCAGCATCTCCTGAATAGACTGGAAGGCTTTGGGGAGGGCATGGAAGGGGGACTATCATACCATCCAAAGGGAGCCCATGAGTAGCTGTGAAATCATCGCATGTCTGGCCTTGGGTCCTGTTGAGACACTTCTGCAATACAAGCTGCTACCCTACTCTGGGGGGCATTCCAGACCTCAGGCTAGAACTGGGGTCCATCCCCTCCCCCCTCTGCTTGCTGCCTGTCCATCCATCCTCTGCTTCCCCAAACCTTCTCTTTCTTGTTTTACTTTATTCTCTGCACTCTCACTTCGCCATCTTCCTTTTCCCCTTCTCTTTCTCTTTTGATGGTTTTAGCTGAGAGGCTACAGATAAACTTTAAAAAGCAAATTAAGCCCAACACCTGAAGGGAGAGCAGAGGCAGACAAACCTTTGTGAGTCTGAGGTCAACCTGGTCTGCAGAGCTGGTTTCAGGACAGCCAGGGCCACACAGAGAAACTCTGTCTTGAAAAACAAACAAACAAAAATTAGGGCCAAGTATACCAGTCAGTATACACCTGTAATCCCAGTATTTAGATATTTAGGTAGTGAAGGCAGATGGGTCTGAGTTTGAGGCTAGCCTGTACAACATAGTATGAAGTTGTTTTTGTTGTTGTTGTTGTTGTTGTTGTTGTTGTTTGTTTAGTTGGTTGTCCTGGTTAGTCCTGGGTTTGTTTTGGTCTGGTTTTGTTTTGGGGTTTTGGTTTTGTTTTGTTGAGATAGAATTTCTCTGTGTAGCTGTGACCATACTAGAACTCATTTATAGACCAGGCTAGCCTTGAACTCACAGAGATCACCTTCTTCTGCCTCTGCCTCCTGAGTGCTGAGATTAAAGGCTTGCACCTCCATTACCACCACCAAGTTAAGCTGCTACAATAATAATAATAATAATAATAATAATAATAAATCAAAGCTCAGTCAAGGTCTCCTCATTTGGAGATGACCACATTTTAGACAAGGTCCCCTCCCAAGTTTTCTCTACACGTATCTAAATCTGTCAGCATATTTGCCATGGAATCAGGATTCCCAAAGATAACATCCTTGTGTCCCAATGGCTCCAAAAAAGATCCAAGGGTTGAGAGAGCTATGGAGAGCCCATTCCCCTGGAGAAAGGGGATTGGAAAGAACTTGGAATCAAAGCTGTCTAGAACAGTGTTTCTCAACCTTCCTCAAGCTGTGGTGGCCCCCAACCATAAAATTGCTTTTTGCTACTTCATAACTATAATTTTGCTACTGTTATACATTGTGATATAAATATTGTTGGAGACAGAGGTTTGCCAAAATGGTAATAACCTACACGTTGAGAACTGCTAGTCTAGAACATTGATCACCCAGGACAGAGGACAAACTTGAGTCTTTCCCTTGCCCATTTCCCTTAGGGAGTCTGGTTAGGGATAAGACCATATGAAAGAATGACTGTATCAGTCCTCAGGATGAGAGCTGGAGCAGGATGCACTCTGTTCTCCCAGCCCTGATCAGGCTTCCTCTGGGAGGAAACAGGTAGAAGCCAAATGGGGAGACATCTGTGTGGGTTCCCATCCACCCACACAGAGACCCAGAACCCTCTGGGCAAAGTGAAGAATACAAGCCTGCCTCTTCCCACTGCCAGTCTCCCTCTGCTTGCATCTGGACCAATTCCTGTGTCTAGATGTTGCCTGAACCTTCAACACCTCCACCCAAGTTGAGCTGGGAGGGCATCTGGGCCAGATGGATCAGGATCTCTGGGGTTATCTGGGGTCATTTTAGTGATTTGTCATTTTCACTGTAATAAACAGTGCAATTCTAAGGTCTCTAAAATATCAAGCTTGTTACAAGAATATTCAAAGACTGTAGATTTTTGTTACCCTCAAACTGAAAGTCAGAAGGTCCCTACAGAAGTAGTTACTGCAAATTAGTTGCTATCTTAGAGTTGTTTTTACACATAAACAAAATAAAAATGAATGTGAATTTTATGCTTCATTTACACAGAAACTCCCTTCCACACCCAAGCCTTTCTCTTACCAACAATACAAAGACTTGCAGTATGCGGACTGGCTGGCACTGGAGATACCAAGTCAGTGCGGACATCCTGGTGGCTAGACAATCTGCTCACCCTTCCCACACAAAGTCTCCAGGGCCCTGGAGACAGAGCCTATCCACCTTCTCCATGTGTGACCTTGAGAGAGTCACCAGCCTCCCTGAGTGCCTACCTCATGCTTTGAGGATTAAGTGAGGCTCTATGGATGGCTTTACAGACCCCTGAGACACAGGAGACCCAAAGTAACTAAAGCCAAGGTTATTATCTCAAAATGTGGATGCACTGAGTTAGAGTTTAGCTCAGAGCTGAGAGCACTGGCCTAGCATGTCTAATAACCTCAGACATGGATAACTGGGCCTCCTTTAATAACCAGATCACAAAGCACCCTATATAGCCTTGGGGTCAGAGTGTGCTGAGCCTTCTCGGCCCACTGAAGGACACGGTGCTGGATCCTGGTTTTCCAGTTCATTCATTCGATAAACAAGGCTGCTTTGCTTGGAAGGAAAAAGTGTTGACCCCTCACTACTAAGTCACTGCAGCAGCCTGATACCACTGAACCTCTTGCTTCCTGTCTCTGAATTGATACACATACACACATACACACACACACACACACAGAGAGAGGGGGGGGTAGATATAGCTATAATACCTTATTTCTGCCAAGGTAGAAAATTAGAGGTCAACTTAGAAAGCTGCCCTTAAATATGCTTTGTAACTCTGACGCCATGACAAAGCAAGTTAGACAGCAGCCTTGCTCGAATGGTTCCTCCCCAGACAACAGAAACTGAGGCTCCACAGGTGCTTATTGAATTAGGGATGACCACTTCATCTGAAGAAATAAAATAATGATGACAGAGTGCAGGTGTTCTAGAATGTTTGACAAGAGGAATAGGGAACACTCCTCCTGTCTCCCCTGCTCCCGCTTTTTGCAGTCTTCCTGCTGTTTGACTGACCCATAATTTTTAAAGATGTATGTATTAGCTCATTTTCTGTATGTGGGTGCTTCGTGTGTGTGCACTCCTGCACACCAGAAGAGGGCGTCAGACACCATCATAGGCAGTAGCCAGCTGCCATGTGGGAGCTGGGAATTGAACTCAGGACCTCTAGAGGAGCAACCAGTGTCTAAACCTCTGAGTTACCTCTCCAGCCCCTAAACCCCTATTTTTTTTAAGATGAGCACAGAGGGCCAGTCTTGCTGATTGCTGCCCCTCACTGACAGAGCGTCGTCACAGGCACATGTTTTCCAGTTTGACCACTGAGGCAGGTGAAGTGAACTTCTGCTTCACAGACAAGGCTATGGGATCTCTCCAAGGTCACACGGCACAACCAGAAACCATCACCCTCATCACCCTGCCCTCTTCCTATCTCCCCTGACTCTGGCTTCTCTAATGTCTTCCCCTTCCCAGCAAGAAATCAGTCTCCCAAACATTTGGAAGGAAATGCCTCCGAGAGTTCCCTTCCTAAAACATGTCTCTTTTCAGACACCGTTGTGAACTGACCCAGCCATCTCTTCCTCCCTCCCTCTCCTTTCCACATGCTTTCTGAGTCTGGGACTTAGCAGTAAATACTGAAGAAACTTCTCTGGTCCCCAGTGTCTTGGTTTTTCTTGTCTTGGTTCTAATGGACCATCTGTCTAGAGGGATGCGCTAGTGATGGCAGGGGATCATTTCACAAGCCAGTCCGCCCTCTGCTGACCAGAGTTGGAAACTACAGTTAGTTCATCTAGGAAGTCCTTCACCTGAACCTGTTCCACCTTACAGCCCAGGGACACGGCTCACCTGAGTCTTTTGTGACAGCATCTTTCTTCCACTGCTCTCCTTAGCCACAGGGGCAACCCCCATCCCCGCAATAAGGTCACCTCCAAGACCACTGCTTCCTGGAGCCTTCCCCCAGTTTCCATCAATCAGGGTGGTCGGCAGTACACAGCATCTCTTCACATTCTTGCTATGGGGTGGATGTCCCCTGTCTGACCAGGAGGTAAGTGCTTCTAGGGTTCAAGCCCCTTAGGAAGAATGCTCAAATGGTTTTCAGAGGAGCCAGAGAAACTGTGGGGTGGCTGAGAGCTAAATCACCCCCAACCCGCCCAGGGACGCAGCATATGTCTCTTAAATGATTTTAGGGTCTCAGCTCTTGATGGGGATGTTAGGCAGCTACACCACTTCTAGCTGGCAGGGAGACCACTGAGGAAGATCCCCTCCCTCATGGTATCCTCTTTGAACGTTTATCAGAGAGCCTAAAACGTGTCCCCTGATCGGCTCCTAGCAGTCCAAGTCCAGATCAGCTCCCTAGCCGCTGCTGCCCTGCAGGACGGCTGGGATGTTCATCTCCCGGCGGTAGCTACCCATCGGGGATCTGTGCACTTCTGGATGAACAGTGATGCATCGTTACCAAGAAGTCATCTCTGGAAAGAGAAGAGACACAAAGATGAAAAGAGAGCCATTGTCCTCAGCGGGCCCCCCACTCATGGCCGGCCCTCCAGACCCCCTGTGCGCCCTGCCATCCCTGTCATACTGGGGCTCCTCTCTCTGCCATCCCTGTCATACTGGGGCTCCTCTCTCTGCCATCCCTGTCATACTGGGGCTCCTCTCTCTGCCTTTCTACCTAAATTTTTGTAGATTTACTTTATTGTGTGCATAAGTATTTTACTATTGTATCTGCTTGTACACAGTGTGTGTGTCTGGTACCCACTGAGGTCAAAAGAAGGCAATGGATCCTCTAGAAATGGGATAAGGGGTAGCTATGAGCCACCATGTAGATGCTAGGACTCGAACCCCAGTATTCTGCAAAAGCAACGGATTGCGCTTAACTGCTGACCCCTCTCTCTGGCCCCTATTCCTCTCTTGTTTAATTAACGTCTTCCAGAAATTTCCCAAGTGACCTCCATGAATCCATCAGAGCCATCTTCCTTCTTCAGGCCCTTCATTCCCCAAACCAAAGTGACATCACTGCCCATCTTCTAACTACAGAAGGAACAAGGGCCCCATTCAGTGGCAGTCCCGTTCCAGTCTGATAGCTGCCCCTTTTTCCTATGGCGGTAGCCCCCACTCCTGCCCTGTGACTATGTTCCAGCTGGGACAGCACCCACTGACCTGTGACTTCCACTTTCAGTTTTCCAAAGTCACTTTCCTGATGCGGTCCCTGCTGGTCCTAACTTAACCATTAACACTGCCAGTGAACTGGAACTCAGCCCCTCACCATCCATTGTCCTCCCCAACCCTGAATAAAACCCCTGCCTTCTCTAGTGAGTGTACTTCTCAGGGTTATTCTGAAATAAAACTGTTCCAGCTGGTACAGTGGCATACACTTAAAATCCCAGTGCTCAGAAATCTGAGTCAGGAGGATGGCTACAAGGCAAGACTTCGTTGCAAAGTAAGTAAGGAGGTAGGTAGGTAGGTAGGTAGATAGATAGATAGATAGATAGATAGATAGATAGATAGATAGATAGGAAGGAAAGAAGGAAGGACGGACTGGGTATATACCACAATAGCAGAGCCCACACTGGATTGTGGGTGCTTTACAACTATGGTCCCTTACAAGGGAGGCTTGGTTATTTCATGCTGCTGAGATGGAGACTGGAATTTGGGGAGGTTGCAGAACTGTCCCACTACCACATAGCTTGAAAATGCACAGGCAGGCTTCTCTAGGTTCAGATTTCTCCTTTTTTGTTTTTATTTACTTTTTGTCATGCTGGAATTGAATTGAGTGGCGCTTACAGTTCTCTTTGCTTGCATACGGCTTCCTGGTTTTTGTCTGGAGCGGCACTACATTCTGCCCAGTGTATTTGGTTTGTTTTCTTTTGTTTTGGTGCTGAAGATGAAATTAGGGGCAAGTCCTCTGCCATTAAGCCACACTCACAAAACTTAGTAAAGAGATTGCCTTCTGCCTGAGCAGATGATCTCTTGGCGCAGTTTCCTGTGGCTTTATCTCTACCAGCAGTGCTGCAACCCGTTCATTCTGATTATGGCAACTGTACTGGACAGCACTACAATGACCATCGGAAACTCTGTGCAGCTGAAAAAAAACATTTGAAACGTGAACTGTGTGAGACAATCAGTACCATCACCATTCAGAAAGATGCTTACATTTAGAAACAGTTTGAGCTATCATTTTTGATTACATGGATTATCTATCTGGGAATTCAAGACCTGGGTATCTGTGTTCTTCTGCTCCAGTATCCGGAGGATGAGCAGTGGCAGCAACACCTGCTCTGGAGTAGAAATCAGCCCAGCAACCCTTGCCCTTTTTACAGGCTCAGTTCCCAAATGGATGTGCCCTTTGAAAGTTCCGCCTCAGTGTCCCTCTCCTCCTAGGCCTGAAAGGAATAGGACATTTGGGGCTATCATCTGACCTGCTACTACATATCAGCTGCTTTAGCGGGCAATTGTGCCACATCTAATGCTTAATACCAAATTATCACACATGATTACAAAACCTTGGAATTGGCTGGTGTGTTGGCATACTCAGGAGAGAGGGCGAAGGAGGCAGATTTCTGTGAGTTCAAGACCAACCTGCTATATATACTGAGTTCCAAGCCAACCAGAGCTACCCAGTGAGACCCTGACTCAAAAAAAAAAAAAAGTCATGAGATTATAATAATCGAAAAATAGTTAAGAATAATCTCTTGATCTGGTGAGATGGCTCAGTGGATAAAGGCCCTTACTATACGTAAGAAATACTGGGCATGAGTCTTTTCTGTCAACTACTATAAATTGGTGTCTAGGGCAGGAATTCAGGTCTTTTAATCTCTCCCACCTTGTATGTCTTTTCTGAAGAGTGGTCGATCAGATAAGACTGAGAGGTCTGACCCAATGAGAAAAAGGCATAGCTACCACCTGAGTTAGAAAAAAGCCAAATGTGTGTGTTCCTGCTTCTGTGTGTTCACTCTCCCGAGCACACCCTCAGGTCAAGGGGAAAGCTTGCCATGTTCAGACACTTCTGCTGGGGTGGTGGTCCCTTTCTTTGCAACCCTGGTGACCTGAACTGATCCTCAGAACTCATGAAGAGTTGGAAGGAAAGAAGCAATGCACACCATAGCATGTGCCCTGAGGTCACACACACACAAATAATGATGGTGCTGACAGTAAAAACATCTTAAAAAGAAGCTATAAATTGTACCTTTGCTGTGCCCAAATAGCTGGATTAAAAAGATAATAACTGACAGGTCAGATGTTTAGGTTTCCAAAATAACAAATGCAACATATTCTTCCACTTTTCATGTAGCTGAGTGAGCTGTTCCAGAATACCATAGGCATAGGCTGTGGCTCTAGCTTGGATTCAGCCTAGAACCTGTGAGACCGGTTCATGGGTGTACATTCATTATAAGTACAAGGAAGCAGAAAGAGACAGGCATAGTAGCATGTACATGTAATCTTAGCACTTGAGAGGTGGAGGCAAGAGAATCAGGAGTTTAAGGCCATCCGAAACTAAAAGCAAGTTCAAGACTGTATGTGATGCTGTCTCAACGAAAAGGAGGTTGGGGAAAGGAAGAAAGGAAGGAGGGAATGGAGGGAGGGAGGGAGGGAGGAAGGGAGGGAGGGAGGAAAGGAGGAAGGGAGGAAAGGAGGAAGGGAAGAAAGGAGGGAGGGAGGGAGGGAGGTAGAAAGGGAGATTTCTGTCTCTAACTAAAATCAAGGTGTCATCTGATTCTCTTGACTTTCATTTTAATGATAGAAAGAAAAATAGGGAGGCAATTACTGGGTTAAATAAGGAAGCAAGGGCCACTTGGGCCTGGCAGGTCTAATTCATTTATCCTTTTCCTTAGGAATTCAGTTTGACTTTAATGATGAAAAAATGCAGAGGCTTTCAAACACACCTTGCAATGCTAATAGAAGCAGACACCCTTTGTTTAAATAGACATTGACATATGCAGGAACACACATGTTATCCACTCACTATTTCTGGCTATTTTTCTAGCTCCTGGTAACTTGACTCTGTGAAACCCCCAGCACATCTAGTGTCTTCATAGGGGAGTCATTGTTTTTATATCCAAATAAAACAGAGAATCTTATTTGCATTGAGAACACTTGTGAGCTAGAAACTGGAGCTAAGAACTAAGAATCTAGGCCGCTCTATAACTGGCCTGGCAAGGGTGAAGACATTGTAGACACTGTACCTCTCCTTTTACCATCACACGTAAAATGAGGCACCCCAGGGAGTTAGACTTTCCCTCAAGCGTGGAAAAGGAAAAGAGGAAGCCTGGTGCCAGCCACAGAGGAGCTTGTCTCCTGGAAATCGTTCACTTGGTAGCATCACCTCATCAGACTGTCTTGCTGAAGATAATGATGGGTGGGACCACACCTTGACTACATTGCTTGGTCATGTATACCCTGACCTTCTACATAAACTTGGTGTCAAAGATGGACTTGGCAGGTCATAGATCCCTTTGTTCCTCTTCCTAATGTGGCTACATAGAATAAATCTCCTTTTTCTGCTCTTCATTATTAATTTGGCTCTTTGATTGGCTTAGCCAGGATGTGTAGTGAAACTTGTCTTGGTGCATAAGCTTTATTTTATTTATTTATTCATTTATTGGTTTTTTGAAACAGGGTTTCTCTGTGTAGCTTTGGAGCCTGTCCTGGAACTCGCTCTGTAGACCAGGCTGGTCTCTAATTCACAGACATCAGCCTGTCTCCGCCTCCTGAGTGCACCACCGATGCCCGGCTGGGGCTTAAGCCTCAACACTAAGTCTGGTCACACTTACATTGCAGTCCCATGTGAACTGAGATGATGGAAAAGCAGAGGCTGTGCTGTGGCACAAGACCTTCAGGGTGTCTCCCCGTCTCATGCTGCAGTCCCACCAACAACAGAGAAAACCGGTGTTAGGCATGGGACATAAGGCCCATCCACTCACCTGAGTGAGATCTGAGAGGACCCCTTTGCCATGTTTCCACCAATAAACATAGTCCTGTCTAAAGGTCTGGTTATGATCATCTAACATATATTAATAATCTAACATAATGATGCTGGAATCCCAGGGTGGGAAATCTGAGCCCTCCCACAAATAAACTTCCCTGACTCTCATACACTCCCCAGGTCCAGGCAGAGAAGGCCAGGCAAGGCCACTTTCAGGCAGCCACGCCCCCCCCCAGTCTCTGTCCTTTTTCACTTACTGCCTTGCTATGACTCAGACTTCTAAGGAGGAAACCATGTTACAGTCAACCAGAACACTCATGCAAAACATAGCAAAACCCTGGGACAAGACAACCCGATGGACATAGCTCAGAGGTACCATAGTTATGTCCAGGAGCTCACTGGCGCTTTCGTCTGTCTGTCTTAGGACCCACTTGGTCAAAGGCACCAGAGATCTTCCACTGACTGTGAGAAAGTTTGGCTGAGCATTCTAATTCCAGAAATTCTCCACTGGCCTTCCAGTTCATCAGCCAAAAGCTCTGGTCTCTTGACCCTGAAACTGTAGAGGTTGGAGACATCTCCCTACTTTCCAGATGCATTGGCCAGGTTAAGACTAAAGGGTGTTCTAAGGGGTCAGACACTGATCCTTGTTTTTACCTTGATTCTGGGGCACCATCCCAAAGTACACACCCTCAGCCTAGCTGCAGGCTGGTCTAGAAAGCTCCTGTGGTAGTTTGAATGTAATTGTCCCTATACTCCTATAGGGAGTAGGACTATTAGGAAGTGTGGAGTGGGTATGGCCTTGGTGGAGGAAGTATGTCACTGTGGAGGTGGGCTTTGTGGTTTCCTATGCACAGGATACTGACAGTGAGTCAGTCGACTTCCTGTTGCATGCAAGCTGTAGGACACTCTGCTATTTAGCCAGCACCATGTCTGCCTGTGTGCTGCCATGCTCCCTGCCATGATGGATTCAGTTTCACCAAATAGCTAACGCTAAACAAAGACAGTAAAAATATCACAGTTTTTATATGACCCAGTTTTAAAACCATTTGGGAGCTGCTACCTTAGTCTAAAAAAAAAGGGGGGGGATACAGTGATATAAACATTGGGATACCATGTGGTTACCCTAACCACATGGAAAAGTCACACGGCATGCTTCCTGTACCTCCTACAGTCTTCTGTATGTTGTCAGCGTTAAACCTGGAACATGTTAAGCAAATTGGTTTGTTTAATGTAGGACAATATTCAAAATCATGTATATAAAAATTGGTTTAAAAAAATTGAATGCTTGAATAAAGTGGGTAAATCACAGTAGACTTACATGGTAGCAAGTCCGCAGGCTCACATTGTTCTCTTGCATGGAGCACAATAGTAAATCGCCTGCTGGCCTCCTTATAGGACAAGAGTGCATGGGAAATGAGACACGCCAGAAGTCTGCTGGAATGTCTCATTTCCCACACACACCCACACAGTATTCCGTGGTTCGACTCCCTCTCTTCCTCCACAGACTCAGATTTTATTACAACAGCTTGGCCTCAGTACAAACCAATGGAGGTAAGAAGGGGTGAACTTGATTTCCAAATTTTCACAAATGGTAACAACGGCTACAAACAAATGATCCCCAAATCTCCATATCTAAACTAGTTCTTCTCCACACGTCCAAGTTTACCTCTTAGGCTCTACTTCCGGCTTTTAAATATCTTTAATCCCTAGGATTTCTCTGCACTCTGCTCTCAAAAAAAAAAAAAAAAATCTTAAGTTGTAAACTCTTAGGATTGGTAAAAGTCTCTCACTGGATATGGTTTTAAAATCTACAATCTGTAACAAAATTTAGCTTTAAACTTACAACAAAAGGCTTACAATTGAAATTTTACGTGTGTGTGTGTGTGTGTGTGTGTGTGTGTGTGTGTTTCACTAGAGTAAACAGGAAGTGCAGACCAATTGGCTTATTTTGACACTAGAGGAGTTTTAATTCAAAAATTGTTAGTTTTAAAGCTAAGCCTAACAGGGATGGAATATAAAAACCTTGTCATATGAAAAATACTAACTTACTGTAAGTTATTAAAGATTCTGCAGACATGCAAGTCAGTAGTCACCTTATAAATGCTCAAATTCTTCAGTGTATTCAGAACTATAAGTGTATAAGTACATAATTAATTACTGGAACAAAACTTATTTAGCCTCCTGTATATATTTTCAAAGTTAAGCCTAAAGCAAGTAACTAAATTAGGTATGTTTAATAGATAGGTGGTTCTCAAACTCTTCAGATATCAGATGAATATGGCAATTAAATATTTAATTAAAAAAAAAAGCTTTCAGTGACAGAGAGACAAGCCAACTCCTGGCAGCACCCCATCTCATCCAAATAAGATGATGGGCATAGAACTCCATCACAGCTTGCTTTAAATGTGGCAAGGCTGGCCCCTGGGTGAAAAACTCCCTTCACAACACCTGCTTCCAGGACTCTGTTCAAACTGTGGACAAGCAGGACACTGGGGAGTTGATTGTCCTGCCTTGCCTAGACAAGGTAGGCCAGTCCCCCCAAGTTCCTCCTCCACGGGAAAGTCTGTCAGGTCTTCTGGGCCTGATGGCCTAAGACTGATGTTGCCGTGAGACCTCTGCCCCAAAAGACCACAGAGGAACCTAATGTGATTGTCCAAGTAGCTGGTAAGTCTCTATCCTTTTCAGTGGATTGGGAGGCTACTTGGTCTGCACTTACTGTTTGTTCCAATGACATTTATCTGTCTTAGATCTCTGATGGTGTTTTCAGCTAGGCTAGTGATAGCCTTGTCGATTTAACAGCAGCAACCAAGGCTTCAGCTGCCTTCCCAGTTCTTTCCATGTGTAAAATTCAGGTCACAGGCCTCAACTTCTTAGAACTATTACTAGGTCCAGACACAGTTTACCTTGCTACTGGACACCAAAAAAAGAGATGAGTAAAATATTTCAAAGTAAGTTTTTACTATTCCTTTATTGAAAGGAACTTGTTTTACAATAACTGCCAGGTAACCAACCACCTATGTCTCATGGTGAATGACTGGATAGAAAAAGTGCAAATGTGTGAGGGTATGCAAGCTTAAGTAGTGATAAGAAAGTAACTTAATGTGTATAAATAAAAAAGAAGCTGGGCGGTGGTGGCCATGTCTTTATTCCCAGCACTCGGGAGGCAGAAGCCAGCCTGGTCTACAGAGTGAGTTCCAGGACAGGCTCCAAAGCAATACAGAGAAACCCTGTCTCAAAAAACCAAAAAGAAAGAAAAAAGAAAGAAAGAAAGAAAGAAAGAAAGAAAGAAGGAAGAAAGAAAAGTTTCTTTCCTTCACTATGCTATTGCAATATTAAGACTTCAAAAGTCCTGGCTGGTGGTGGCACACACTTTTAATCCCAGCATCAGGGAGGCAGAGACAGTAGAATCTATGTGAGTTCAAGGTCAGCCTGGTCTACAGAGCAAGTTCCAGGATGGGCTCCAAAACTGAAGGAAACCCTGTCTCAAAAAAGAAAGGAAGGGAGGAAGAGAGGGAGGGAGGGAACGAGGGAGGGAAGGAGGAAGGAAGGAAGGAAGGAAGGAAAGAAGGAAGGAAGGAAGGAAGAAGGAAGCGACTTCAGGGTCTTAACATTAATCAATAGAGTTCTGATAAACTATTGATCTAGTTCTGGTAAGCACGGACTACTATTATCATAGTTACAAGCTCAAGATCTCAAATTTCCTTTGGTTTCTTTCTAAATATAGTCTTTAAAATGCTTCTCATTGTGCTAAAAATGTCTGTCTAATTTATATACATCAGTCTTCTGGATAGAAGGAGACCCCACTTTCACGATCTATATTCCCACTGAAAATCAAGATAAGTGAGCTTTTGCCTGCTGGTCCCTCTGCTCTGTGGGAGGTTTCCGTCCTCCCTGAGCTCATCATGAAGAGTGTTCATGCTTTTAACCCAATCTTCCCAATCTCCTGCTATGACACAAAGATGAGTTTTCCCTACACCATGATTTCAGCACAGATTGCAAACAGTGGGGATACTAACATATCTAAAACATATCTCTTTTTGTAAACTTAAAAAATTTCTTGTAACCAGTAGGTGGTGGTGCACACCTTTAATCCTAGCACTTGGGAGGCAGAGGCAAGTAGATCTCTGTGAGTTCAAGGCCAGCCTGGTAAACAGAGAGAGAGTTCCAGGACAGCCAGGGCTACACAGAGGAAACCCTGTTTTGAAAAAACAAAAACAAATAAACAAAAAAAATTCTTGTAAGCTTCAGGAAATTGGCTTGAATTCACCTCTCATGGGTCAGATGGACACCAGGTTAAGTACTCCTGTCAATCAACAACCCAAGTTTCCCCACCTAATGTCTTTCCCTGGACCTGAGACTCCCCTCCCTCAACTACCAGGGCCATGGGCCTGAAAGTTTCAAATGTACGCCTGCGGAAAGATTTCCCCCTAAACTCCTTAACTTTATCTTCTGCCCCTAATATACTGTTCCAGCATCCTGCCAGGTCCAGGTGTTCCCTCAAAAGCTGCATCCCGGGGAAGCTTGAAAGCAACTAGTCCCAGGTGGTCCTGCCTCACACACTGCTTCAACTGGACCCACACTTCCCTAGCTCCACATGGTCCCACAGATCCTGGACAGTGAGTGAAACAGCCTGCTCTTCCAGGCCTCAGCCAGCACCCCGGGTGTCTTGGCTCCCCAAAGATGTGGAAGCATTTGTACGTCACCACCATCCCTTCCTACCTCCTACCTTTTGTAGTAAACAAAAGGGAGGGATGCTGGAGACCAGGCATATACTCAGGGACTCAGTAGCTCCAGAAAGGGATTGCTACCTGCAGGATGAGAGCCACTGCACTAAAGGAATCTGGAATATGAGGCTCACGGGGTTGTTCCACCAGGCGAAAGAATGGAAAATCTGTCTTCTGCCCAAGAGGTTGAGGGGTTTTCTTCTAGCCTAGTGACCTTTGCAAGACTTGTGTGGCTAGGCCTTCCCAGCGCCAGCCCCTTCTCGTAAACATGTTTTCCTCGGTCAATCTGTAGAACTGTCTTTATGGAAGGCAGTGTGTGTGCATTAGAGTTTCTATCTAGTCACATCTGATCTAGTTTACTCTGTCCCTCCAAGAGATTTAGGCGTGCTTTGTTGTGCATACGGGACTGAGATAGTCATCACAAAAGTTGTTTTCACCAGATTGTGTGGTGCTTAAATATGCCTAAAACAAACCACTGGAGGTCAGACTCCCAAATTTAAACTAACACTGCCTGTGGAGTTGTGCTGTACCTAAGTGTCTTCTTGCCTCCTTGCACAGGAGCAAATCTGTGGTGGAGAGACGAGAGAGAAGTTTGTGCTCTGTGTGGAACCAGAGATGTGACATCAGTGAGGAACAGCCTGGAGCTCTTGTCCCACCCAAGCCTGGTGGCAGCTGTGAGCTGTGAGCTGTGACCTCAGGGAGCTGCCACCCTTCCCCACCCACTCCATCAAGCAAGAACAGGCAGCAGGCAGCAGATAGCCATGGCCTCCAGGAGCTGCGACCCAGCTCCTCTCAACTCCAGTCACACACCTATGAGGATGCTAATTCTGCCTGTCAGGCTGCTGCTTAGCTAAACCTGGAGGAGGGTGGAGGGAACCTAGATTGTACCTGAGATGCAAGACATTTTTAGGAGAGGTCACTGAGAAGCCTGCACTCTATACAGACCCTATTATTTGGAGAATTGAGAAGCCTATATGGGTGGATCAGTGGTCTCTAACAGAGGAAAAAATACAAGTCACCTGGCAGTTAGTAAAGGAACAGCTAGATAATGGCCATATTGGCCCCTCCTATTCCCCCAGGAATTCACCTATTTTCCTTATTAAAAAGGAATCTAAGAAATGTAGATTATTACAAGATTTAAGGTTAATAGAACCATGCAGCTAATGGGAACTTTGCAGCCTGGATTGCCTTCTCCTACAGCCATACCAAAAGATAACTATAAAATTACTTTAGAATTAAAGGATTGTTTTTATACCATCCCTTCGGCTCCCCAAGATTGTCACAGGTTTGCATTTAGAGTTCCATCAGCTAATTTCAAAAAGCCCCAGAAGATAAATCATTGGAAGATTTGCCTCAGGGCACAGCCAGTAGGGCTACTTTGTGCCAGAAATTTGTAGCTCAGGCTATACAAGATATTAGAGATCAGTTTCCACAAGTTTATGTTATTCATTATGTGGATGATATTTTGCTTGCCCGCTAAAAATGAAAGAGTTTTGCTGGCAACATCTGGACAGCTTCCGCAGGGCCTTGCCCATGCAGGGTTAGTAATCACCCCAGAGAAAGTACAAAGGCAACTGCCTTTCCAGTGCTGGGGATAATTTACATCCTAAAGAAATCAAGCCTCAGAAACTGGAAATTAGGAAAGATAGCTTGCAAACTTCGAATGACTTTCAGAAATTATTGGGAGCTATTCAATGGCTGCTGCCCTATTTGAAGTTGTCAATGGAAGATCTTGAGCCCCTCAGTGAGATTCGTACTGGGAATAGTGATCTTAGTTCCCCTAGGCATCTTACAGATGCTGCTAGACAAGTGCTAGCTCAGGTGGGGTATGCAATTCAACATCAGCAGGTACACTATGTTGACTATGAGAAACATATGTGCTTCCTACAGAACATACTCTGACTGTTATACAGCAAACTGGGCCATTATTATTTTTGCATCTACCTGTTTCCTCAGTTCAAGTGCTATACCCTTATTATGAAATAGTGGTTTGCTTAGTACAGAAAATCTGGATAGAATATAGGTGACATTTTGGCATAGAACTAAGTGTGATCAATGTTCTTTATACTAAACAACAAGTTGATTGGTTATTTCAAAATGATTCTTGGGCAATTGCTTTTGCTCAGTTTTTGAGCCAAATTGATAATCATTTTTCAGCTGATTGTTGCAATTTGCACAAATGCATTTCTTTATATTTCCTAAAGTTGTGATGAAAGATACCATAAAAGATGTCATGCCGATGGTTCCTCCAATAGAAGAGCTGCTTATGTTATTAATGCTAAAGGTTATGTAGGACAAACAGCTCCAACTTCAGTTCAGATAGTAGAATTGTGAGCTGTAGAGCTTTTTATAAGTAGTTTATTTAATTTGTATACTGATAGTCATTATATTTTTTAGGGCTCTTCAAGTTATAGAAACTGACCCCTTATTCACTGTTACTAGATTGTTTCGGTATAACAAATTTTTCTGGCCCACTGGATGAAGCCATATTTCATTTGTATTTTTTATTCTTTGAACAGATGGTCATGTGAACTGATTCCAAATGTGTATTATCCTTATGCTTAAAGAAGTTTCTTTTGTCATGATAAATATTCTTTTAAATAACTTTGATTTAATTTTGTATTATTTCTTGAAAGTTTTTAATCTGTATTGTCAAGAACTGCATATTTATAGTATATACAATATAATTTTCTATGTTTTGTTAGAAAAACACTAACTTTCCATATGCCTTACTCTCAAGAATTCCAGATTATACTTTGTCTATAATTTCAGGTCTTGACTAGATTAAGAAAAAGAATGCTTTCTGCTTTTCTTCAATTTTTTATAGTAAACATGCCTGTGATAACATGTATACCTTTTCTATGTTAGAATGAGAACCAGAGTGTCCAATGATATTTAAAATAAATATGTGACAAACATATTTCTCATTTTTATCAAATACATTCAAATTTATTTATTAAAGAAAAGAAAAGAAACTAATCTCTGTATTAGAACTAGTAATGATCAGGTTAGGATGCTATTTAAGAAAATTCAAGGTGCCATTCATCAAAGAAAATCACCATGCTTTGTGGGTCATATTGGCTCATTCCAGTCTTCCTGGCCCACTGGCTGACAGTAATGCATCAGCTGACAAATTGACAAAGATGGTCACTTTGTCTTAGGTAGAATTAGCTCAACAGTTGCATGCTTTCATCATCAGAAAACAATTTGGCCTTAGCAGAGGAACTGCTCATCAGATTGTTAAGCAATGTGACCTATACCTGCAGTATTTTCCTATGCCTCCCTTAGGGGTAAATCCTTGAGGCCTCTTTCCTAATCATCTGTGGCAAATGGATGTTACTCGTGTTGCAGAATTGAATAAATTAAGATATGTACATGTGGCAGTCGAAACCTATTCAGGGTTCTTGATGGCCAGTCCCCAAACTGGAGAAACCATAGGAGTATGTGTATTGTTAGACATTATCTGCTTACCTGTGACTATCAAGTTACTTGTGAATTCTTGATGGAAAGTTGACTCAGAGGTATGTGGCATCAAGCTACGAACTCTCCCTTAACCCTTTATAAACAGAAGCTGGTTGTCAAGATCTCTTTACCTCCAGTCAACTTAAAACAGGGCACATGTGATAGAATGTGTGTACCAATTGATGGAAGATGTCATTCTGTAAATATGTTTATCTTATGGGTTATTGAATAAAGCACTTTTGGCCAATAGGGAAGCAAGATAGGTGGGACTAGGAGAGGTGGAGGATTCTGGGAAAGGTAGAGTTGCAATGTGATCTCAGGAAGAGAGGATGCATGAGTCTGGTATTCTTGGTAAGATAAGAACATGTAGAAATACATATACTAGTAATTATGGATTAATAATTTAGACAGAGCTAGCCAAGAAGAAATGCTAGTAACCTGCCAACAGTTTCATATTAATACAGTGTCTCTGTGTGTTACTTGGGGATGATGTGGCTGTGGGACCAGGCTGTCGGGAAAGTGCTTGTAACAACCAATGATGGGTAAGTCCAGAAGGTTGAAAAAGACAACCTAAGACAGGCACAATCATTTGTCATGTGGCAGAAGTACAGGCATTAACTTTAAAAATTAATTTAAAAAATTACAAAGGGGAAATGTTCGAGGACCATTGTTATTGACTCTGTTCCACCTTGACTTAAGGTCAGAGTGTTCAAACCTATTCTTGCTCCTCAAGGTTAAATGACAGGATGTTTGGCCTAAGGTGTGAGACTACTGGATGTCTTGACCCTCAAGAACAAAATTACAGGATCTTTGACTTAGGGTGTGGTGAGCAGATGTTTCGGTATTGGGAAGTTAATTATGTTTGATTGTTCCTTGTATCATGGTAAGGAAGTTTGTTGCCCTCCCCTTTTGCTTGAGGTATATAAGGGGGGGTGAGTAATAAACTTGGAGCGTCTGCGGTATTCACTGAGTGAACTCCCTACTATCTTCTGTCTCTGGTCACTCTCTCTTCTCAATCCTCACTCCCCTTTTCAGGTACATTTGAATTGGCTGGCTGAATCAAACAGTAGCATGAGACAGCGGCCTTGTACTAGACGACTCACTGGAATGAGCATTCTGAAGTTTAGTTCTTTGGGCAAAAGGGTATATGTGTGACACTCCACAGTTCCCACTGCCACTATGGACAACTGCGTGATGGAGAGGCAGGCAGATGGAGGAGGGAAACTGTACACACACAAAAGGGTGTGACTGGCAGAGGAGCAGGTTGTTACCCAGAGGTGTCAGTGGGATGGGCTTGGGGTTTTTTGTTTGTTTGTTTGTTTGATGGGTATTTTTCTTTTCTTTTCTAAATTTTATTTTTTTTTTTATTTACTTTAGGGGAGAGGTTACAAGGGTAGAGGGCAGACATGGAAGGACTAGGAAATGATTGGAGTTCAGGATGTGAAATTACCAAAGATACAATGGCTGAAAATTTGGCAGCAACCACCAGGAGAGAGATGGAGAAAAGGTCCTGCCTTTTAGGTTAAGCACAAAGGTCAGAGAGACAGTGAGAAAGCCCATATTGTCAGAGAAAGCATGCTTGGGCTTTTTACTGGTACCCAAAAGGAGATAAAAACTCTTAGTGTCAAGCTGCAGGTCTGACTTGAGGGCACCAATTTCAGGCTTTTGTGTCCCAGGATGAAAGACCACATTAGGGACACATGGTGGCATATGCCTTTAATCCCAGCACTTGGGAGACAGAAGCAAGTGGATGTCTGAGTTCAAGGCCACCCTGGTCTACGGTCTACAGAATGAGTTCCAGGACAACCAGGGCTACACAGAGAAAACTTGTCTTGAAAAATTTAAAAAAAAAAAAAAGTGTGTGTGTGTGTGTGTGTGTGTGTGTGCGCGCGTGCGCGCATGCGCGCGCGCCCATGTGTGCAAGCACCATGATGTCCATGTGATGTCAAAGAACACCCAGTAAGATCAGATCTCTCCTTCTCCCATGTGAGTACTGGACATTGAATTCAGGTTGTCAGGTTTAGCAGTGAGTCCCTTTGCTCACTGAGCCATCTTGCAGGTCCAAGTTGACTTTCAATTATCCTTTTAGCATCCCAGTACAAATGCAGTCTTTTATTTACAAACTAAAACCTCTGTTTAAAGATATAACATGTACTCTACAACTGTGCCTGCTCAGGTCTCCCATTCGTATGCCCTCTATCATCACGGAGACAGAAAAAATGGTTTCAAACTACCTCGGCAGACAGAGAAAGGCAGTGTGTCTCAGCCCAGCACAGATGACTTGATAACACAAGGCATTCCCCTGGTCTGCTCTTGTTTTATAGCAGTGGTTTTGTGCCAAGTTCTGTCAGCTTCTTAATGGCGCCAAGATTAGATTATGAGCTGATGACGATTAATATTAGATTGACCATACAGTCCTGTACTCTCCAAAGCAACGCTGGACAGAATCATCTCAGAACTTTCCAGAGCAGAACCATCTTTGCAGTAGAAGCTGTGAGTCTGAAACAGTTTAGGCTAGAAGTTGCTGCTCATACACAGAAGACATACTGAGATAAGAAAAAATAATTTTTGGCCTATGTTGTGAGAATTTTCTCCAGGTATATGTATGTGGTTGGGGGATAGGGGAGCAGGTGAACAGGCAATACCCCCTTTCCCTCCTCCTAAGGTTCCAGGGCCAAACCAGGTACAAGTCTATGAAAATTCACTGTGAGGAACCAATGAGTTTGTTAGGTCTAAACCCAGCTTCCCATGGTGCCCTTTTCTAGTCTTCCCCACCCTATGGACATCCCTATGGTTCCTCCCTGAAGTGTGCAATGGATGATTGTAATAGACTCCAGGCAGCCCAGAATCAAGGGAAGTCAGGTATTTATTGGGAAGTCACTGGCGAATGACAAAGTATAGGTCTTCTGTCCAGAGGCACTGGAAGCTGCCTCTGACCACCACCCCAAAGAGTCAACATGTAGCACTTGAGACCCTGCCCAGAAGGGGCCGGTACCTCAAAGGCTATTGGCTGAATGAGTCTCCACAACATGACTGACTGGATACAAGAAGAAGCACCCCCCCCCACCCGCTTTGATGAGGGAATGTCAACAGTCCACAAGCACAGCAGTGGTGATGATCTTTTGTAAGCAGGTGCAGCTGAACTCATGAAAATGATGTTTGGCTCCGAGGGTAGTTCTGTCCAACATCCTGCTTCTTCTCTCAGGCCAGGCTGTGGCCTTTGGCAAATGTCTTTCCAAATTCCAAAGCTGGTTTCCGAATACAAACATGTGCTAAGTGCCAAGACCTAGCTCAATAACAGCTTGTTCATCAGGCTGTATTTCTCTTTTATAGTATCATAATCCTCTGAGTCCCACCACCACTCACAGACAGCCTGCAGGAGTAATAACTAACTTAATAGCTAAAATAAATCCTTGTGGAAAAATAAGCAGGTATATCTCTGTACTTAAGCACGTAATAATATATATTGATGGCTTCTCACTGAGACTCTTTCCTACAGAGTGGGCAGAAAATCGTGTGTGTGTGTGTGTGTGTGTGTGTGTGTGTGTGTGTGTGTGTATGCATATAATTTTAATTATACATACACATTTTTAAAAATCCAGTAAAAGAGGACTGAGTTGAAGCCAAGGTGCAAGGCCCATAGTTTGAAAAAGAAATCTAGGAAAAATAGATAAAATGAGAGTATAAACAATGTTACAACACTGGAATGAAGAGCTGAACTTTCGAACAATTCTTATGGATACTATATTAGAAAGCCTCTTTTATCTCTACTGAACTGTGTTTTTTCTTAAGAAATCAGTTTGATTTTCCAGGTTGACTCCAAGACCATATATGTACAACTGTTTCTATTGGTGCCAGTCACCTGCCTCCTAAATGACTGGCACTGTAGAGCAGTATATGAGGTTCAACTGCCATCCTCCTCCAACATTACTCTCCTGAGCCTTTGCTCTGGGGCCTGTCCTCTGCTGGACCCAAGGCCCAAGGACACAAAGAATCACTGTCCCAAGATTGGGCCAATCTGACTTTTTGACTGTACAAACATTATGAGAGCATACTGAGGGAGAAGTCCTCAGTTTCAGACGGGAGCCACAGAAGGGCTTCACAAAAGGTCCCTGCACAGCTGTGTCCTAAAGGGGACAGCAGGGGCCATGCAGTCTCCAGTGATGGAGGTGTCCAGCTAATTGTTGCACCACCACCTCCCTACACGAGCGGGTGGTGCTGAGCCCTTTCTCCTTGGCTATGTTCCCTCCTCTGGGAAAAGTGCTTCTAGAAGGCGGACTTCTGGAGCAAGCTTTTTCACTGGGACTGCCAGCCTGCAAATAACGACAGGGAGACTTACTAATTATGAAAGCTTAGGCTAGTCTCACTAGCTCTTATAACTCAAATTAACCCATATTTTTATGACTCTATGTTCTACCGTGTGGCTTTTACCTTTCTCCCATTCTGTGTGTCCAATTTGTTCTGTCTGCATCGCCCCTGTGCACTTTGATTTATTGTCTTCCTCTCTCTCTGCCCGGAAGTCCCACCTATCACTCCTGCCTGGATATTGACCATTCAGCTTTTTATTACACCAATCGCAGCAATACCTCTTCACGGCGTACAAATACCCCACAACAGATTTCCTCAGGCACACATCCTTAACTCTCGGTTTCTCAGTTTCGCCAACTGCTTATGTTAACCCAGCAGTCACAAGCCTGTCAGTGGCAGTGTGACAGGAGGGTGCCAGTGTCCCTTGTTATGGTGAGCCATCAGTTGTCAGCTATGACACCATGAAAGCACTTCTCATTTCAGCTTAGATGCATGACCGCTCCAAGACCCATTTCTCAACTCCATAATCTTCTCTTCTGCGTCAGCCTATGAGTCTGTCAAACTTCTCAAAGCATCCCAAATCCTCCGGACAACATACCGGTATTCCCCATTAAGAACACCCAGCTTGAGATAACTGGAAAGCACAGAGCACAGTCTGCCAGAGTCTAGAGAACCAGCTATCAAAAGAGTAACATATACCCTAATTTTTATTTTACTTTAGACAGCCTTCAGGATCAGTTCGCCTTTCCCACTGTGGATTCCAAGGGTGGAACCCATGTGATCAGGCTTGTATGGTAAGCGTTTTACCCACTGAGCTATCTCACCAAAGCAGCAGACGTTTTAAAAGGCCGAGAAAAGGACACACACAGGTCAGCATCAGCACTAACTAGAGATAGCTAGAAAATTCTCGTCATTGATGGGTGCTCAGCACTAGGAAACTGACAGAGCAGAAGAAGATGCCATCCCATAAAAGGCCCTGTTGCTTGGGGGCCGGCAAGAACCTCTGAGACCACAGTCTCACGAAAGTCAGAGCAAGAGTCATGTATAACACACTGAAACCTGGCCAATAAATGGGGCAAGACAGTGGAAAAGGAACTTTGAGTTTAATCCATGTAGCGTTTGGTGAGCTGAACAATGGTGGGGGAGGGGGACAGAGTCTACACCACAGGAAAACTAACTCTAAGGAGTGTTCGGTCGGGAGATTAGGAAGAAGTGCACATGGGCGAGAAGGGCAGCATTACAACTGGAACTCTTAAGGAACACACAGCTGTGTACCAGCATATGAGACTCAGGGACTGAACCATCTGTTTTGTATATGTGTGCCTGTGTGTGTTTGTAACACATACATGCATAGATATCCATGTGTGAGAGTGTGTGGGTATGTGTACATATACAGAGGCCAAAGGTCAGTGTTAGATGCCTCCCTCTATCATTCTCCATCATTTTTGAAGATAAGGTGTCTTATTGAATAAGGAGAGCACAGATTCAACTAAACTGGCTGTCCAGAGAATTCCAGGGACATGCCTGTCTCCTCCTCCTTAGCACTAGGGTTGCAGGAACACACTGCTGCAGCCAGAATTCTGCATTTGGATGCTAGGGATCTGAACTCGTGCTTGTATGGCAAGAACTTCACTGGCAGAACCACCTTCCTAGCCTCTTGATGAACATCTGTGATTCAGTCATCCAAATAAAGACTTAGAGTTGAGAGTGAGCCCACCCGCTGCAGAGGAACTCCGGGGAGTTAGATGGCAGACAGCCAGGAGCTCAAGAAGGGATGTCAAAAGATGCAAGACTGAATCCAGGTATCAGGTCTGTCGGTCTTCATGTCCTATGCACAGTCCAGCTCTCTGTCTCTTTTACATCCATCACTCTGCCTTTGCTTAACCCCCAGCATCAATATAGCAGGGCAGCTTGGTTCTGCTCTCTTCCAGCCCATATTGTTTTCTCCCCACCCTCCTTGCTCTTTTATGTTTTCCCATTTTCCCTCCTAAAGAACATAGACTGACTTGACTTACAGGGTCTCTGTGGCTCAGCCTCTCGAGAGACGGCATGGTCCTACAATATCGGAAAGCATGTCTTTCCTTCTCTTTCAATCACTTTTCATCAAAACTCCTTCATTACCCCCTCCATTCCATCACCCTACAGTTCCCCCTTCTATCTGTGTTTCAAAAAAACCACTGCTAGTACTTAGTCTTACTCTGACAGTTTTCTTCTTTTCCTTTCCATTTCTATGTACAATAACTATGACATCAGTAAACACAATACTATCAGTGTCCTTTGTGTGCTTAAGGGGAGATTGCTTTTTAGTTTACCATTATTTCTATGGCAGTGGTTCTCAACCTTCCTAATGCTGCAACCCTTTAATACAGCTCCTCATGTAGTGTCCACAACCATAAAATTATTTTCTTTGCTCTTCATAACTGAATTTCATAACTGTTAATAGTAATGTAAAATATCTGTGTTTTTGATGGTCTTAGGCAACCCCTGGAAAGGGTCATTCTAACCCCCCTCCAGAGGGATTTCTACCCACAGGTTGAGAACCAACAGGCTCTATGGTAAACAGTATTCCTGGATAGTGACAATTGTTGCAAACAGCATTCCACTCATGGGTGAACTCTGAGAGTAGAGCCTGGTATGTTGAACACCATTTTAAGCGTGGAAAATGACACCTTAACCCTACTACAGCCTACACATGCCTACACATGCCTGAACACTGTAAACAGGTTCTCTGAAAGAAGAAATGTGACTTAGATTTTTTTAAAAAGTTCTATCAAAAACCTAACTCACAAATCCCACAACATAAAAAAAAGTAACATAGCTACTTCAAAAATAGACAATCTGAGAGCAGTGGCCCCTGAGATGAGTGACTTAAGTGAAATTCCAGACCAAAAACAAAACACCTCAAAATAAGAACGCATACATTCAAAGACATCAAAGAGGATACAAGCCCCTGAATGAATTCGAAGAACAAACATCTGAATGAAATAGTGAAGTCAATATGAAAATGGAATTAAGTAGAAAGAAATGCTGAAGAAAAATCAAGAAATGCTAGAAATGAAAATCAAATAAAATATTCAGTGGAAGTGGAGTCTGTGGAGAGACAGCGTAGGGGTTAAGTATACTTGTCGCTCTTGCAAATGACACAGGTTTGACCCCAGCACCCACATGGCAGTTCACAACCATCTGTAACTCCAATTCCAGGGGACCGTTGGCTCTGTTGCCCTTGGGCACCAGGCATGCACACAGCGTACTTACACGCATGTGGGTAAAATACTCATACATATAAATAAACAAACAAACAAATGTAAGCCTCAGCTTGGATGGAAAGGTGTCCTGACAGCCGGGAGCCAAGGATACCACAAGTCACACCACACAACAAACCTCACATAAGAGATTTATTGGGAGGGGGAAGCCAGGAGGGTGCTGCCTCTGGCTCCGATGAGAAACAACAGAGAGCTGAGCAGAAGATGGGACTTATATAGAGTTTATTGGGGAGGGAGGTGGAACTTTTCAAGGTGAAGCTTCCCCGGATGGGGATTGGTGGGATTTCAAGCCCAGAGATTAGGCTTTTTACTGTATAGGGCAGGAGCAGGAACCAGCCATTGGGGTAGTTAGAGTGTTCTGTGGGTAGAACCAGGCAGTTGGAGGTCCTAAGGGGAGGGGTTTAGCCACTGGTGTGACTTGAGGGGCTTACATGAACACTCAGTGGAAAGCCTCACAAACAGAATATACATGATAGCAACAAAGACAAGGTAGAGGAACTAGACCATTCAGTCAAGGACACAGATAATTAGCGGAAATGTATAAAAGGACACATGAAATCTTTAATAAGACACCGTGAAAAGACTAACCTGTGAGTTATGGCCATAGAGAAAGAACTTCAGGACAAAGGCATAGGAAATATTTTCAATATAATTATAGGAGAAAATTTCCCAATTTAGGGAAAAGAGGCTCGTCTAAGTACCAGAGGCATATATGTTACCAAGTAGACAGGACCAGGAAAGAAACTACCTACATTACATTATTGTAAAAAAGATAAAATATGTTGACAGCTGCATTGGATCACTGAGGAATCAGGAGGGAAATTAAAAAAAAAAAAAAAGCAAAAAACATAAGCCTGGTGGTACACCTCCAGCACTCAGGAAAGGAGGCAGGTGGGTTACTGAGTTCTAGAATAGTCAGGTCTACAAAGTGAGTTCCAGGATGGCCAGGGCTACACAGAGAAACTATGTCTTAAAAAAACAAAGAAATTTTTAAAAGTCCTGGAGTCAAATAAAAATGAAAACACAACTGAGCAGTGGTTGTGCACACTTCTAATCCCAGCACTTGGAAGGCAGAGGCAGATGGATCTCTGTAAGTTCAAAATCAGCTGGTCTATAAAGCAAGTTCCAGGACAACCAGGGCTGTTACACAGAGAAACCCTGTCTTGAAAAACAAAGCAAACAAATAAAAATGAAAACACAACATACCCAAAATCTTGGAATACAATGAAAGTAATATTAAAATGGAAGTTAGTAGTTATATGTCCTTATACTAAAAGATTAAGGCTGGAGAAATGCCTCAGCAATTGGCTGAAAACACTGGCTGCTCTTCGGAATTTGATTGCCAGCTCCCACACAGCAGCTCACAACCTGCTGTAAACTTCTAGGGATTCAATGCCCTCTTTTGACCTTCGGTATTGCATTAATGTGGTACACAAAGATACGTGCAGGCAAACACCTATACACATAAAATAAAGCAAAATAAAAGCTATGAAGCTGGAAAGATGGCTTAGTGGTTAAGAGCACCTACTGTTCTTCTAGAAAACTCAGGGTCAGTTTCCATATGGTGGCTCACAATCATCCTTAACTCTAGTTCCAGGATTTCTGATATCTTGTTATACACAAGCACAACCTTCATGCACATAAAATAAATAAGTGAGAGGAAGGGAGGGAAGGAGGAAGGGAAAGGGAACTGGGATCAATATGTAAAAATAAATAAATTAAAAACAATAAATAAAATAAATTAAGTTAAAAAAATAAAGAACCATTTTATTGAATCCCAGCACTCTAGAAGTAACTGGCTCCTCTATGAATTTGACATCTACCTGATCAATTTCAGGTCAGTTAGGGCTATGTAGTGAGAACCTGCCTCAAAAAGAAATAAAAATAAAGGAAAGAAGAAAGAAAGAAAGGAAGGAAGGAAGGGCAGAGAGGTCTCAAATAAATAATTTAATGATACATGCAGCAGAAATTAATAAAAATAGAAAGGAAAATATATATTGATAAGACACAAAGTTGTTCTTTGGGCCAGAGAGCTGGCTCAGCTGGTCAAGGCACTTGCTGCCAAGTCTGATGACCAGAGTTTGATCCCCAAGAACAACATGATGAAAGTGAGAACTTACTCCACAAGTTATCTTTTCACTCCCACACACATGCTGTGGCATGCACACACATACATATAACATATAAATATATAAAAGGTTTTTGAAAAGATAAACAAGATAGACAAATCCTTAGACAAGTTCACCAAAAGAAAGAAAACCCAAATTAATAAAATTAGAGATTAGAAGCAAATTATTACAACAGATACCAATGAAATTCAGAATATCACAAGAATATACCTTAAAAAACTTACATATTGGCTGGGCAGTGGTGGGGCACACCTTTAATTCCAGCACTTGGGAGGCAGAGGCAGGTGGATCTCTGTGAGTTCAAGACCAGCCTGGTCTATAGAGTGTGTTCCAGGACAGACAAAGCTACTCAAAGAAACCCTGTCTTGGAAAACAAAACAAAACAAACAAACAAACTAAACCTTATATGCCACAAAATGGAAACATTTTAAGAATGGATCAATTTCTATATGTATATGATTTACAGAAGCTAATTTAGGGCTGATGGGTTGGTTCAGTGGGTAAAGGTGATTGCTAACAAACCTGAGGATGCATGTTGGACCCCTGGAGTCTACATGATAGAGAACCGACTCCTACAAGTTGGCAAATTGCCTTCTGGTGTCTACAGGCATGCCATGGCATGCATGTATTGATATAAAAATCACAGCTTCCATTTTTTTTTTGTCTTTTTATTTTTTTTTAATTTATTGTATATAACAAAGTCCATTTAAATGAAAACAAACATTTATAGACAATATTTGGGAATTTAGGCGTCGTTCTTTCCAAACTACTTCCTGTTGGTAAGGGGCGCTGTCATGGGGGATTCAAAGAAGATTCAGAAATCCTGACTATAGTCTGTAAGGCTGCTTTGTCCAGCTGTTTTGAATGTAGGATCACCTGGTACTCTGTTTCAGGCAGTCTGGCTTGATCAAACCACATTAGTCTAGAAGGAATCCACATCTTTTCATTTTCTGTGGAAACAAAACTAGAAATCCTTTTCCCCAGTAACTTGTCCTTGAACTTAAATTTTGGAGTCAAAGCATTTTTTTTAATTTAATTTATTATTTTACAAGTCGATCCCAGTTCCCTCTCCCTCCCTCCCTTCCTCTTTCTCTCTTTCCCTCTTTCTCTCCCTCCCTCTCTCCCTCCCTCCTTCCATCTTAGAAGGAAAAAAAGATAGTTTATTCTGGGGTTATTTGGAGTGCAGGGACACAGATTTGGGTTACCCCAAAGTCCATGTTCCACTGTCGGGCACAGTTTCATGAAGTGTTTGTAGTTTTACAGAACAAAGAAAGCCATAAACCATGGCCAGTTTTAAATACATTGGTGAGTATATCAGAGAGGAAGGTACAGTGCGATGGGGGAAGTTTTCTATAGGTCCAAGGTGCTATCTGAGCTTTTGGGTTGGTATAAGCTAGTGGTCTGATAAATTAATACGTCCCAAAAGGTATTTGTAATGCTCACATCATGAGTGCTGTAAGGAAATTGGCAACCTATATATAAGTTAGGTAAGCCATTCTTAATGCTCTGGAGCATCTAGTACTTATTTGTGTCAATTCTGGTTGGTTTCTGCAGGGTACAGTGTGTGGCTTTTCCTGGTTATTGTGAAGGTGAGGCCTAGTCCCAGTATTGTAAGTATGCAGCCTGTCATGGCTGCAGTGATGTTAAGTTACGTCTCTTCAGTATTAATCCATTGTCACAAGATGTGAGTTCTGACATGGGGGCAGGGGACAAGGGATGGCTGTTCTGGAGAGCTAGCACTAGCCCAATTTAAGATACTTAGTCTCTGGACCAGCAACATTCCCATCTTTCCACATTGCAGCAACTATAATCAGCCAATCATCTCTGTAGACACAGCTTCTTTTTGTGTGTTTTCTTTCACTCATGTGGTGTAGGTAGTGTTGCACACCTTTAATCCTAGTCCTCAGAGAGGTAGAAGCAGGTGGATCGTTGTGAGTTTGAGGCCAGCCAGCCAGGTCTATAGAGCAAGTTCCAGGATAGCTAGGGCAACACAGAGATACCCTACTCCCCACTCAAAAAAGAAGAAAGAAGGTGAGAGGTGTGAGTGGGTTGAATAAAATTTAAGCAACAATCATTTTAAAAATCTCCCAACCATAAAAAAAGGGGCCAGGCCTAGATGGATTCACTGTGGAATTTAAGCAATCAATTAAAAATGAACTACCACCAATCCTTACCAGATTAGTTCATGATGTCTGTTCTATAGAAGAATAAAACTCCCAAATTATTTTTACAAAGCTAGTATTACCCTGATACCAACACCAGATAAAAGACACAACAATAAAAAAAATAGATCAAGCTCCCTGATAAACATAAGTGTAAAAATTCTCAATAAAATACTTGCAAACCAAATTCAAGAATACATCAAAAAAAAATCAGTCATCCTGATCAAGTTGTCTTTATCCCAGTGAAGCAGGGATTATTCAACATATGCAAACCAAGGACAAGAATCACAGGATCTTTTCAATGGGTATGGAAACATCCTTTCATAGTAAGCCCCTTTCCAAGAGACTAAAAATAAAGCAGACATGTCTCAACACAATAAGGGCAGCATATGAGAAACCTACACTTACCATCTTATAAATGGAGAAAAAACTAAATGCATTTCCACTAAGATCAAGAGCAAGACAACACCATCTCCCTTCTCCATCCCACTGATCACAGTGCTGGATGACTTAGTCAGCACAGTAAGTCAAGAGAAGAAAAAGCAGATACACACAAAAAAGAAAGAAGTCCAAGTGTCCTATTGGCAGGCTGTATGTTTATACTATACATTAGAGACTCTAAAGACTCCAAGAAAACTCTTAGGTTTGATAAACACTTTCAGCAAACTAGCAGGGTACTTCATAAAAAAAATCAATAGCTTTGCTATATGACAAGCATACTTAGAGAGAACTCAGGGAAATAATTCTTTTCACCATAGCTTCAAAACAAAAAAACAAACAAAAGAAGAATGCACCAACCCTCCTCTTACATATCCCCTTGGAATAAACCCAGCCAAGGAAGTGAAAGTTCTTTACAATATAAACTTTAAAACACCAAAGAGGAAATTGAGGAAGGCAATAGAAGATGGATTAGAAGAATCAACATTATGAAAATAGTAGCTGGGTGATGGTGGTGCATACCTTTAATCCCAGCACTGGAAAGGCAAAAGTAGGCAGGTCTCTTGAGTTCAAGGCCAGCCTGGTCTACAGAGTAAGTTCCAGGAAAGCTAGGGCTACATAGAGAACCCCTATCTTGAAAAAAAGAAGAGGAGGAAGAAGAAGAAAAAAGAAAGAAAGAAAGAACAAAAGAAAGGAAGGAAGGAAAGAAGGAAGGATGGAAGGAAATAGCTATCCTATCAAAGCAATCTACAGATTTAATGCAATTTCTATCAAACTTCCAACACCACTCACAAAACTAGAAAAAAAATTATAAAATACATATGAAAGCACAAGACCTCAGATAGTCAAAGCAATAAGAAAAGTTCTTGAAAACTGTGTGTTCATTCATTTATTGGGTCATTTGATTTCTGGTTTAGTTTTTTAGTTCTTTGTATTATATATATATGTGTGTGTATGTATGTATATGTATGTACATACATATACATACATACAAAATCTCCCATTCTGTTGGCTAGCCCAAATGGCTTCCACATCTCAAACATGTAGACAAAGATTAAATCTAAAAACCAATGCAAATCAGGCTGTTTCTGTGAAGTGGAAATTCCGAACCTTGCTGTCACATTACCAAACAATCATTCAGCGAATGGCTCAACTGAATCTTCAAAATGGCAGTCATTTCAGTGGGAACTTCTTTACAAATTGGTACCAAGAGCACACACCAAACCATGGTGCAGAACACAGGGCTTAGCTAAGAAATCCCTAAGTTATAAAACTGGGCAACTAGAATACTTCTTCCCAAGGAAGACTCGATCAAAACAAAAGCTCCTTTTCTTCAGCAATTAATCCAAATGGGTTTGTATGCAACCAATGCAGCCAACACTGAGAGTTGAGGACCTGGAGAAAGCACAGGGGGAATTTCCCTGTGACCCAACCATGGAACACAACTTTTGCTTCTGGGTGACATCACCAAAACCGTGCCAGGTCATTCTGGATGATAACCCTCAGTTCTTTCGTCTCTGTTCCTTTATTTCCTCTTTCTTCTTAGGTTTATTGAGAGGATCTTATTCTTTAGTCTAGGCTACCCTCAAACTTGTGAACTTGTGGCAATCCTCCTGCTTCAGCAACCTGTGTGTAGGATTTCATATGTGAGCCATTAGATATGGTTTCTCTGTATTCTTGGAGATGTGAAGAAACAAAAATCAGTATAGGAAAATTAAGTTCTTGTCTGACCAAACCAGTGAAAGTTCCCTAAAATCCCTCCACCTTTCTTATGGCAGTGTACCAACGTCACAGAAAAGACAGACCAGGGCTGGAGAGATGGCTCCGCTCTTAAGAGCATGGGCTGCTCTTCCAGAGGCCTGGGTTTGATTCTCAGCGTTCGCAATGCAGCTCCCCACACCCTCCTCAGGCATCTGGCATGCAAATACCCATGTGCATAAATCTAAACTTAAGCAAAATATTACAAATAAAAAAGGAAGAAAGGATGAAACAAAAGCCAGGAAATAGGCATACAATTTATGATAAGTCTGTGAGAACTAGGAGAAATTCTCTCATGGCAGGCAAGATTCCTGGAAGAAAATAAAATTTTGCGGGACTCTGTTGTTTTAATGTAACTGGATTGGCGGAAATGAGTATATTCCAGAGACACTGTCCCTCACTGTGACTGCTCGACTACTGAAACAATAGACACCAAGAAACTGGCATTCCCTCCAGGAATCTAGTGGTGAAAGAAGAAAATGATGAGGCCTGGTTCAGCCAGAGGGAACCTTGTCTCCCATAAAAGAGATTTTGCACAGTTCTTCCTTCCATCTTGTCAGACCATCTTACAAGATGGGACAGGAGGCCAGACAGTGACAGGTCAGTGGCAGGCAGGACTGCATCTCAACCTGGACTGCTTAGATGGGCATATCCTTGGCCCTCTATTTTGTTGTTTGTTTGGTTTTGGTTTTTGAGACAAGGTTTCTCCGTTTAGCCCAAGCTGTCCTGAAACTCGCTCTGTAGCCCATGCTAGCCTCAAAATTGTGATCCTCCTGCCTCTGTTTCCTTCAGAAAATCCTCCAATGGCCCTTGGCCCTAGCCCTTGGCCCTTGTTTAAATTTAATCTCACTTCTAGACCCTGAAGATGGAGTTGAGGGGATCATTGGATCTCTGTCCCTCTTCCCAAAGTGACCACATTGAGAAAAGCTTCTTTGATCTTTTTTTTCCTACTCATTTGGCTCACTTTTTGCTATTAATTGATTTCTCAATAGAGGGTGGCCAAACTTGGCTTCGTGGGATATAGTATAACCCCAAGTATGGCAACAATAGCATCCATGTTTCAATATAGTAAGTAAACAAACAAGACACTAGAAAAAATACTACAAAGTACCAGTTATGGTAATAGCACTTGGGGGCTGAGATAGGGGATTGATGTGGATTTGAGCCCATAAGGGCTACACATTAAGAGGCTGCATCAAACAAGATGTAGTGGTAGGAACAATGGGCATAATAGTGAGGTGTAAGACTATTTACCAGACCAGAATTTATATGGGAGCTTTAATACAGAATAGACTCTGGGCAGAAATGGGAGGCAAATTCAAAGAGGGAGGGGATATTCTCCCACTATGAACATGAGTCCTGTTATATAAGTTGGAAGGAACCACCTAAGCTTGCCACCTTGGCCATTTGTTAGGGCTCCCATCTGAACTGAGTTCAAATAGCAAATCACTATTTTATATGATATAATGATACTTGTCCTCGCTGTAATTGGCCATTTGTGGTTACAATACTAAGATTAGGGTTACAGTATACACTTCAAAAATTCAATTTCAGCCATGTGTCCTTAAGAATTAAATTGCCAAATAAAACGGTCAAATTAATAGTAAAAGACAGAAGAAAGAAAGAAAAAAACATTTTTCCAACGTGGTCACATTGGGAAGAGAGACAAAAAGGTCCAGTGGCCCCCTCACCCCCCCAAGTTCATCTTCAGGATCTTGAAGTGAGAGTAAAGGTGAAATGGAAGGACAGGGCAGGTATGGTCCTGCACATAAATGACCCATTATTGTCTGGGCTTTAATCTTATTCTACAAGATGTCACGAGTATGTTTCCTACTGGCCTGGTCCCAGAGCCGCACCAGCCCCAAATAACACAGAGACGCTGTATTAGATATAAAGCTGTTGGCCTCTTACTAGCATTTCTTATTGGCTAGTTCTGTCTTAAATATTAACCCGTTTCTATTAATCTAAATATTTCCATGTGGTCTATCCTACAGGAGAGAGGATCCGAACCTCTGTTCTCTCAAGTCCTACCTCTTCCTGAAACCTCCTTGTCTTCTAGTCCTGCCTATCTTGCTTTCCTGTTGGCCAATGGGGCTTTATTCATTAACTAATAAGAGAAACATATTTACAGAATAACATCTCCCATCAATAAGGTGGTGGGACTGTGTGAAATCTCTTTTCCAGGACACAAGTTTCCCCTCTGGCTGGTACCTGAAATTTCCATTTCTTTGGGGTTCATTGTTTCAGTTGTTTGATTGAGAGGCACAAGTGTCCCTTTGGGCTATCTTCATTTCTCTGAGGCACCAGGGGCCATTAGGAGTGAAGGTCCACTTGTGTATATGAGGTAACACTGGGTAAATTCCAAGTTGTAAAGGACCATCTGCCAGACAGTGGGATTTTTTTACCCTTGAGACAAGCTCTCACTATGTAGACTGGCTGGCCTGGAAATAGCTATGTCTATGTAGACCAAGCGGGAGACAAAACAATAGATAGACACTGTCTGCCTTTTGAATGCTGTGATTAAATGCGTATATAACCATGTCTAGCCTTGTGATGGTCTGAATAAAAATGCCCCCAATGGGCCAGTAGGGAGTGGCACTATTGAGGTGTGGCCTTGTTGGAGTAGCTGTGGGTTTGTTGGAGGAAGTGGGGTGGGAGGGCTTTGAGGGCTCAGATGCTCCTCAAGTCATGGCCAGTGTGATGTTCTCTTCCTGTGACCTGAGGATCCAGATATAGAATTCTCAGCTACCTTTCCAGCACCTTGTCTGCCTAAATGCCATCATGCTTCCTGTCATGATGATGATGGACTAAACCTCTGAACTGTAAGCCAGCACCAGCTAAATGCTTAATAAGAGTTGCCATAGTGGGGCAGTTTGAAAGAAAATGGCCCCCTTAGGGAGTGGCCTTGTTGAAGTAGATGTGGCCTTGTTGGGGAAAGTGTGTCACTATTGGGATGGGCTTTGAAGGCTCCTTTGCTCGAGCTACACTCAGTATAGCATACAGTTGCGCCTGCTGCCCAGGGATCGAGTGTAGAGCTCTCAGCTCCTTCTCCGGCACCATGTCTGCCTTCAAGCCACTTGCCATGATGATACTGTATTAAACCTCTGAAGCTGTAAGCCAGCCCCAATTCAATGTTTTCCTTTGTAAGAGTTACCCTGGTCATGGTGTCTCTTCACAGCAATAGAAACTGTAAAACAGAGGTTGGTACCAGGGACTGGAGTATTGTTGTGATAGGCCTGACTATGATTTTGTTTAGAGGACCGTAGACTTTGGGACTTCGGATTTAAAAAGAGGTTGAACATTTTCAGTGGGGCTTAATGGGCCATACTAGCGGGAGCAGGGAAGACGGTGATACCGAGGGTGAATTGAACTATGGGAGCCTGGCTCAAAAGGTTTCAGAGGAGAAAATTATTAGTATGTGGCCTAGAGACTGTCCTTGTGATATTTTGGAAGAATGTGGCTGCTTTCTACCCTTGTCAAAAAAAATCTACCTGAGACTAAATTGAAGAATTATGGATTAACAAATTTGGCAGATGACATTTCAAAACAATCACTAACTATGCTGTGTGGTTATTAGTGTTCACTTTTATGCAGATCTATAACAGAAAGGAACAAATTGAGCAAAAATACAAAATGTATAGAAAAGGGGTATCAGCTCCATTCCACTGAATGGAGCTAAGTCCTGTGTTTAAGGAGATAAACAGATTAAAGAAAATCTTGATGTTAAACGGAATACAGGGAGAGGTGACCTCAGGGCAAGACCCCACCCAGATGAGATTGGATGAAAAGAAATTGAAAAGGTCCTCTGCTGCCTGGCCTTGGCTAGAGGTGAGTCTGGGAACAATTCGGGTAGACTCTCCCCTACACCCTCCCCCTGGAACTCCCTGGGTTGGCCCCAGATCCCTCTACTCCTGTGTCCTGTCCTCATCAAGAGCTCTCTTGGAGCTCTGATACACCGCCACCCACCCCCACCAAAAGCCTGCCCTCCCCCTACCCTGTGCCCTACCCTGCCCACTGTCCAACTGCTCTGGTTGAGCACTGGGACAGAGGGTGGAGCCAACAGTCCAGACAACTTTGGGGAACTTCAGGGAGCGGCTCTGAACACAGGAGACCTGCCTATCCACGTGGGACCACCTGTAATTTCCACCTGCCTTGTCTCTGACCCCCACTGCTGGTCCTCTACTGGAGTTCTGGGCCCCTCCCAGAGATCCACCTATCTCTGCAGGACCAGTCTGCCTTCCTGCCAACAGGATCCTTGACCCCCATAGCAGGGCCTCTGCTAAAGAGGCCTCAGCTGGAGAGTACCAGGCCCAGGCTAAATCTGCCTATAGGAACAAGGAACACCCAAAGTCCCAGCCTTCAAAATCTTTGACCCTATCGCCAGTCTTCTGCTGGAGCCTGATCGCTGACTCAGATCCCTGGGCCCCTGTCTGTGGAGAGACCTCCTATAAAACTTGGACCACCCAGAGCTACAGACATCAAACCTCTGACTTACATAAGCCCACCAGGGAAGTACCATAGAGAGAGGGAGAGACCCCACCAACACCTACTGGAAGAAGCTATGGGAAGACTGCAATACAAGAAAACACGTAACAACAGGAAGATGAGCATGACACCACCAGAATCTAGGGAATCTACACCAACTAGACTGGAACACAACAACAAAGCAGATGAAGCAGAAGGGAATGACTTAAAAATTACTGTCATAAAAATGATAGAGACCCTCAAAGAAGATGTGAGAAAATCCCTTAAAGAAATGGAAGAAAAAACAAACAAAAAAGTGGAAGAAATGAACGAATTTCTTAAGGAAAGTAAAGAAAGTACAGAAAGCCAAGAAAAAACAATTAAGCAGGTGAAAGAAACAGTTGAAAACTTGAAAACTGAAATAGAGAAAATAAAGGCAACACAAACCAAAGGAATGCTGGAAATAGAAAAACTGGGCAAAAGATCAGGAACTACAGACACAAGCATAACCAACAGAATTCAAGAGATGAAAAAGAGAATCTCAGGCGCGGAAGATAAACTAGAGAAAATAGATTCATCGACCAAAGAAAATCGTAAATTCAACAAATCTTTAACACAAAACATCCAGGAAATGTGGGACACCATGAAAAGGCCAAACCTAAGAATAATAGGCATAGAGGAAGGTGAGGAAGCCAGGCTCAAAGGTGCTGAAAACATATTTAACAAAATCAAGGAAAACTTTCCCAATCTGAAGAAGGACATGCCCATGAAAGTACAAGAAGCATACCGAACACCAAATAGGCTGGACCAAAGAAAAAAGACCCCTCGACATATAATAATCAAAACACCTAGCATACAGAATAAAGAAAGAATATTAAAAGCAGCGAAGGAAAAAGGACAGGTAACATATAAAGGCAGACCTATCAAAATTACACCTGACTTCTCCATGAAAACCCTCAAGGCCAGAAGGTCCTGGATAGATGTTCTACAAGTACTAAGAGACCACGGATGCCAGCCCAGGCTACTATATCCAGCAAAACTCTCAATCACTATAGATGGAGAAAAAAAGATATTTAATGACAAAGCCAGATTTTCCCAATACGTATCTACAAATCCAGCTCTACAGAAAGTATTGGAAGGAAAACTCCAACCCAAGGAAGTTAACTACGCCCACAAAGATGTAGGCAACAGATAATCTAACTACACCAGAAACCAAGGGTAAAGCAGGACAAATATATTCACAATACCACTTCCAACAACAAATCTAAAACAAACAAGCATCAACAATCAATGGTCCTTACTCACCCTCAACATTAATGGTCTTAACTCACCTATAAAAAGACACAGGCTAACAGAGTGGATACGAAGACAAAGTCCATCCTTCTGCTGCATACAAGAAACACATCTCAGCTTCAAAGATAGACATTATCTCAGGGTAAAGGGTTGGGAAAAGATCTTCCAATCAAATGGACCCAAGAAACAAGCAGGTGTGGCTATCCTAATATCTAACAAGTTAGACTTCAAACCAAAATTACTCAAAAGAGATGAAGATGGTCATTTCGTATTCATCGCAGGAGAAATCCATCAACACAAAGTCTCAATTCTGAACATCTATACCCCAAATACAAAGGCACCCACATTCGTAAAAGAAACGCTACTAAAACTCAAAGCTCACATAAAACCTCACACACTTTTAGTGTGTGAGACTTCAACACACCACTTTCACCATTAGACAGGACCACCAATCAAAAACTCAAAAAAGAAACAAAAGAACTAACAGAAGTTATATCTCAATTGGGTTTAACAGACACCTATAGAACATTCCATCCAAACACAAAAGAATATACCTTCTTCTCTGCTCCACATGGCACCTTCTCTAAAATCGACCACATACTAGGTGGCATTACAAACCTCAACAGATACAAGAGAATTGGAATAGTCCCCTGTATCTTATCAGACCACCATGCTTTAAAATTGGAATTCAACAACACACAGATCGCAGAAAACCTGCAAACTCATGGAAACTGAACAATGTGCAATTGCACCACACCTGGGTCAAAGAAGAAATAAAGAAAGAAATTAAGGACTTTCTAAAATTCAACGAGAATGAGGATACAACATACCTGAACTTATGGGACACCATGAAAGCAGTGCTACGAGGGAAGTTCATTGCACTAAGTGCCCATATGAAGAAAACAGAGGATAGTCACATAAGAGAATTAACAGCACAACTGAAAGCCTTAGAACAAAAAGAAGCATACTCACCCCGGAGTAGTAGACACCAGGAAATAATCAACTTGAGGGCTGAAATCAACAAAATAGAAACCAGGAAAATAATACAAAAAAATCAATACAACAAAGAGTTGGTTTTTTGAGAAAATCAACAAGATAGACAAACCTTTATCCAGACTAACGAAAAAGCAGAGAGAGAGAGAACATGCAAATTAACAAAATCAGAAACGAAAAGGGGAACATAACAACGGACAGAGAGGAAATCCAGGCAATCTTCAGGACATACTTTGAAAACCTGTATTCCACAAAAATTGAAAATTCAAAGGAAATGGACAAATTTCTGGATAACTATTACTTACCAAAATTAAATCAAGAATAGCCAAACAACTTAAATAGACCTATAACCTGCAATGAAATAGAAGCAGTCATCGAAAGCCTTCCAACCAAAAAAAGGCCCAGGGCCAGATGGCTTCAGTACAGAATTCTATCAGACATTCAAGGAAGAACTAACACCAATACTCCTCAAATTGTTCCACACAACAGAAACAGAAGGTTCATTGCCAAACTCTTTTTACAAGGCCACAATAACCTTGGTACCCAAGCCTCACAAAGACACTACTAAGAAAGAAAACTACAGACCAATATCCTGGATGAACATCAATGCAAAAATACTCAATAAAATACTGGCTAACCGAATTCAAGAATACATCAGAGAAATCATCCACCATGACCAAGTAGGCTTCATCCCTGGATTGCAGGGACGGTTTAACATATGAAAATCTATCAACATGATCCACCATATACACAAACTGAAAAAGAAAAACCATAAGATCATCTCCCTAGATGCTGAAAAAGCCTTCAACAAAATTCAACACCCTTTCATGATAAAGGTCTTAGAGAGATCAGGGATAACAGGAACATACCTAAACATAATAAGAGCAATATACAGCAAACCAACAGCCAGCATCCAACTGAATGGAGAGAAGCTTAAGGCAATTCCTCTAAAACCAGGAACAAGACAAGGCTGTCCTCTCTCTCGATATTTCTTCAATATTGTACTTGAAGTTCTAGCTAAAGCTATAAGACAACAAAAGGAGATCAAGGGGATCCAAATTGGAAAGGAAGAAGTCAAACTGTCTCTATTTGCAGATGATATGATAGTATACATAAGCGACACAATAAACTCTATCAGGGAACTCCTACAGCTGATAAACACCTTCAGCAAACTAGCAGGATACAAGATAAACTCAAAAGAATCAGTAACCCTACTTTATTCAGATGACAAAGGGACTGAGAAAGAAATCAGAGAAACATCACCCTTTACAATAGCCACAAACAACATAAAGTATTTTGGGATAATGCTTACCAAACAAATGAAAAGCCCATATAAAAAGGACTTTGTGGCTCTAAAGAAAGAAATTAAAGAAGATACCAGAAAATGGAAAGATCTCCCATGCTCTTGGATAGGTAGGATAAACATAGTAAAAATGGCAATCTTGCCAAAAGCAATCTACAGATTCAATGCAATCCCCATTAAAATCCCACCACAATTCTTCATTGACCTTGAAAGGATAATTATCAACTTTATATGGAAAAACAAAAGACCCAGGATAGCCAAAACAACCCTGTACAATAAAAGAACTTCAGGAGTCATCACCATCCCTGACCTGAAAACAGCCTGGTATTGACAGGTAGACCAATGGAATTGAATTGAAAATCCTGATATCAACCCACACACCTATGAACACCTGATTTTCAACAAAACAGCTAAAAGAATACAATGGGGTGAGGAAAGCATCTTCAACAAATGGTGCTGGCACAATTGGATAATGGTGTGTAGAAGACTGCAGATAGACCCATCTCTGTCGCCATGCACAAAACTCAAGTCCAAATGGATCAAAGGCCTCAACATCAATCCAGCCACACTGAACCTCTTAGAAGAGAAAGTAGTAGGTACCCTTCCACAAATTGGTATAGGAGACTGCTTACTGAACACAACTCCAGGGGCACAGACACTGAGAGCAACAATTAATAAATGGGACCTCTTCAAACTTAGAAGCTTCTGTAAGGCAAAGGACACAGTGGACAAGACCAAACGGCAGCCCACAGACTGGGAAAAGATTTTCACCAACCTCCCATCTGACAGAGGGCTGATCTGCAAAATATACAAAGACCTCAAGAAACTAGTCAACAAAACGCCAAATAATCCTATTAAAAAATGGGGTACAGAACTGAAGAAAGAATTTTCAATAGAGGAAATAAAAAAGGCTGAAAGACACTTAAGTGTTCAACATCCTTAGCTATCAGGGAAATGCAAATCAAAACAACTTTGAGATACCATCTTACTCCTGCCAGAATGGCTAAAATTAGAAACACCAATGACAACTTATGCTGGAGAGGATGTGGAGAAAGGGAACACTCCTCCACTGCTGGTGGGAGAGCAAACTGGTACAGCCATTTTGGAGATCAGTATGGCGGTTCCTCAGGAAAATGGGAATTAGTTTACCACAGGACCCAGCAATCCCCCTCTTAGGCATATACCCAAATGATCCACATCCATACAACAAAGACATCTGCTCAACTATGTTCATAGCAGCATTATTTGTAATAGCAAGAACCTGGAAGCAACCTAGATGCCCCTCAATTGAAGAATGGATAAAGAAGATGTGGCAATCTACACAATGGAATACTACTCTGCAGAAAAAAAATAATGGAATCTTGAAATTTGCAGGCAAGTGGGTGGCACTTAAAGAAACCATCCTGAATGAGGTAACCCAGTCACAAAAAGAGGAACATGGTGTGTACTTGCTCATATATGGATTTTAGACCTAGAGCAAATGATCACCAGCCTATAATTCACACCACAAGAGGAACTAGGATACAAAGTGTATTCTAAGAGATTCATATAAAGAAGGGGAAGGGACAAGTCCCCCAGAGCACAGGGGAAGTGGGGGGGGAGGCAGTGAATGGAGAGAGAAGTAGAAGAAAGAGAGGGGGAGGAGAGGAAAACACATGCGACTAGGAAGATTGAGTCAGGGTAGGAATAGAAGACAGAAAAGAGAGAGATAGAGAAAGAAAGAGAGAACATAAAAGAGGGAGCCAATATTGGTTTGAAGAGAAAATTGAACCCAAAGAAAGGTCTAGAGACCTACAAGACTGCTGCCAACTAACAATTTGAGCAACCCTGGAAAGGCTACTATAAATGCCCTTCCCAGATAGTGAGATCAACAACTAATTTATCCATGGAGATAATCTAATCTCCTCATCTAATACCTGTTGGAAACAGAAGCAAACACCCATACCTAAACACTGAGTCGTACTAGAATCCAGATGTAGATGGAGAGGACAAGACCAGGTTGCAGAAACACATAGAGACAGCTGACCTGAACAAGGAGGAGCTAACAGGCCCCAGACTGATAGCTGGGAAGCCAGCATGGGACAGACTCAGACCCCCCTGAATATGGGTCTCAGCCAGAAGGACTGAGCAGTCTAAGGGACCTCAGACAGTGGAACCAGGATGTACCCCTGATGCACAAAAGGACCTTGTGAGCACATCCCCCATGGAAGGATACTGCCTTAACCTAGAGACAGGAGAGAAGTCCTGGTCCCTACTTCAAATGACCTGTCAGATCTACATGACCCCACCTGGATGGCATTGCCCTACATGTGGAATTGGGGTGGGGGATGGGAGGGGAGGGTGGTTAGAGTGCATGTGAGAGGGCAGAAAGGGTAAAAGGGAGGGAAGGAGAGAGGGAGGAAGGGAGGGACGGAGGGAGGGAGGGAGAGGGAACTGGGATCGACATGTAAAATAATAAATTAAATTAAAACAAAGAAAAGAAATTGAAGAAACACTTAGAGCTGGGTGTGGTGGCACACACCTTTAATTCCAGCACTGCAGAGGCAGAGGCGAGCAGTTCTCTGAGTTTGAGGCCAGCCTGGTCTGCAGATTGAGTTTCAGGACAGCCAAGCTTAGACATGAAGGGAACCATCAGAAACAGAAAGCTGATGAAGGTGTAATTAATGAGGGGCCGTGTCTGTCTTCATGCCACCTGATGTATGCAAGCTTCAGAACTTGGAAGCAGTGGGTGTGTGGTTCCTTAGAGCCAAGGATAGAAGAAAGGGTTATGGAATATCCCCTTTCTAAGGAAAGCCTCTGAGGACAGGCTTGTGTCCAGGCATCTCTGAATAGAGGCCTGGAGAGGCCATTGTATGAAGCTGTGAAGATACAGCTGGGATTGCCTTGGAGATCACAAAACATTGGAGACACTGGAGCAGTAAGGATGCTGTCTTGGAATGTTGCTAACAGGGGGTTGAGCCAGCCCCAAAGAGGGAACTGTGTTGTGGTCACCAAAGCTGAAAAGAGTTGGAGATCTTAGGAGTGCTTTGACATCAGACATGGAGATTCAGAGTTTGGAGTTTACCCAGCTGAATCTCAGTCTTGCTCTGGTCCAGATTTTCCTTATTATATTCCCTTTTGGAATGTTAATGTATACCCTGTGCCATTATATGTTGGAAGAATGTAATCTGATTTTTCATTTTTCATTTCATTTCAGAAGAGACTTTAGACTTTGGTCTTTGAAATAAATTTGAGACTGTGGTAGACTATGAGGACTTTTGAAGTTGAACTAAATACATTTAGCATTATGATATGGCCGCTGCCACCACCCTTGAACTAAATTTCTGAAACTGTAAGTCAACACCAAGTAAATGTTTTTCTTTATTAGAATTGCTGTGGTCTGCCAAGAGGTGGTAGCTCATACCTTTAATCCCAGCACTGGGAAAGCAGAGGCAGGCAGATCTTTGTAAATTAGAGGCCAGCTTGGTCTACAAAGCTACACAGAGAAACCCTGTCTTGAAAAACAAAACAAAACGAACAAACAAACAAAAGAATTACTGTGGTCATGGTGTCTCTTCACAGTGATAAAAACCTTAACTAAGACAAGCCTCAAATTTTATATTTTATTTTTGGCTTGTTTGTCTTTACAAAACACACACAAAGGAAAGGAAGAACTAGTTGACTATAAGAAATTTTTTTAATAAAGAAAAAAGCTAAGTGGTCAAATGCTTACCTAACATACATAATACCCTTAATTTGCTCTCTGGTATCACATACACAAACACAATAAATAAATAAAATGAAACAAGATTTAAAGGACATCAATAAACTAATAAAAGGAAGAAATACATGTCAATTGTTTCTTTAAGTATATGTAAATATTTAAAGATCTTTAGAAACAAGGGCTGGTAAGTTGATTACCTAGCATGTATGTGTCACTGTGTTTAATCCCCTGTATTGGATTGCAGATCATATACATATTCATTGTAGGATACAAAGACCAGCTGAAGAAACCCACCCTGACCCTGAAACCAGAGCCAGTGAAAGAAACATTTTACCCCTGAACCCAGAACCTAAGAAATACACCCTGGCTCTGACGCTAACGCCAAGAAACACACTTTGGTCCTAGAACCAGAGCCAGCGAAAGAAAACACCCTGGCCTTGAAAATAGAGCCAAAGGGCTAAAACAGGCCAGTGAAAGAACACAGTTTGGCCCTGAAACCAGAGCCAACTCTGCCTGACTAACTAAACCAACCAATCCCTGAGCAGGAAAACTAGCCAATCCTTGAGCAGAAAAGTCTCCCTGGGAAACCGCCACCCCTAAGAAGCTCTATATGAGCCCCCCTGCCTGTTCAGTTGTTGGCTGCCCTTTCCCACCCTGGCAGAGGCAGCCACTGCCCTAGACTACACCTTCCCAAATAAATCTCTTTCTTAAAAGGGTTTTGGGCAAAGATCTTTCACTAGCACAGAGCAGAACCTTAGCTGAGACTTCCGAAGCCTTGGAGGAGGGGTGGGGGGTGAGCAGAAAATAACAACTGGTCCTCAGAGCCAGAGGAGATTGCTACATTTCTGCCCGGGTTTCCTCTTTAGCAGAGTGAAGTAGAAGAAGAAGCATCTTGGGCTGGGGCTGAGAAGAAACAGATATCTCCCTGGGGGGAAAGCCCCTCCTTAAGTGGGGGGGGGGGGCCCAGGGCAGCTGTAATGGATCTCTCTCAGAGAGGAGCAGGGTTGATGCTATGTCCTGCAGGGAGACCATACCCCACTACACCCCAGCTTCACGTATAGCCCGACTCCCCAACAAGTCAGGATACCTTTCCCTCCAGAGTTGTTAACACTTGCATTCATTGCTTTGCCAAGTGTGGTGGCCTGTAATCCCAATCTAGGAAACAAAGGCAGAAAGGAGTTCCAGACCCTCTTGGGTTACAAAAAACAAAACAATAGAATCTGTAAGAAAAGATAAACAGCTGCAGATAAGGGCTGAACAGCCCAGCAACTAGAGGCAGAGTCAGGAGGATCACTGGAAATTTGAGGTCAGCCTGATTTATATAGCATTCCATGCAAGCAGGGACCCTATCCAGAGGGGGGGGGGATGAGATTCTTAGTTATAGATAAACTGTCAGGACCCATGAAAAGGAGTCCATTTCATCTTGCTTCAAGTTCAGAGAGTTCAAATCTGTCTTATTACCTATAAGACTTTAGTTTGGTGGCTATAGGATGTTTTGGCCTTGGTAGTGGATGTCTCTATGTAAATAACAACAGACTTGGACCTAGATGCGTTTATTCTCGACCCTGAAGGCCAGATGGCAAGTGTGGCTATCAAATACCTGGAGGATGAAGGGAAGTCTCTTTGTCCCTTATACTTGATAATAGAAGTCTTCTGCCATTGTCCCCACTTTTGGTTGGATAATTAAGATTGTTAAAGAATAAACTAGTGGCACATTCAGTATTGATCGAATGGCCCTCCGGACAACTATCTTGTGACTCTGTCTTGCCTTTTAACCCCTTTAGCTAGCTTTTCTTTCATCCACATTTCCCTTCTCAGGTACGGACCATGAGCTGGTTGGCTGGCTCTGACTGCAGCCCCGTAAAGACAGCTTCCCACAATAAACAATGCAGCTAGCAAATCATGTTAGCTAGTAAAGTATTTTTAAGTTGCATTAAAAGTATTAAATGTTATTTACACTTATCAAATTAATAAATATTTTAAAGCTATTTGTGTTACCAATTGTTCCTATGGATCTGAATGATGGCCCCTTCTTATATGACCAGTGATTGCAGAAATCCAACTGAAGGATGCTATGGAACAGTCAGTCCTTTTCTACACTGTGAATATGTACTACTGTCGTTGATTAATAAAAAGCTGACAGGCCAGTAGCTGAGCAGGAAGTTAGGCAGGAAAGCCAAATTAAGAATGATGGGAAGGAGGGTAGAATCAGAGGAGATGCCAGCCAACCGCCCAGCAAGCAGGATGTGTAAAGCAATTAAGCAATAAGCCATGAGTCACGTGGCAAAGCATAAATGGGTTAATTTAACTATAAGAGCCTGAGCTATCAGCCAAGCATTTACAAATAATATTAAGTCTCTGAGTGGTAATTTGGAAACAGCTACTAGGATGGGGAGCAGGTGGTCAGGTTTACAGAAGGACTAAGAAATAGACAAATTACCTGATAACAGATAAAGAGCGGGCCTGTGACTAGGTAATAAAGATAACTGGCTTCTTCTTCAACCTGCTCACCTGGACAAAATTCTGGTATCTTTAAAAAAAGGCCTGACCAGCCTTTTCTCATACCATAGGGCCCTCAGCCTGTATACTGGTCTGACATATTCAAGGCCAGACCAGGATGTGTTTACACCAAACTTATGAAAAGCTTTATCTATATCACACCACTCCCCCTAAGGCTCAGGTGTCATCACAGATGAGTGGGCATAAAGATTGTAAAAGCCAGAGGCAGTTGATGTCAGCCACTAAACACTATTTGCCTGAATGGCGATGCCATCACACATAGAAACTCACTGCAACTGAGACTCCATGCACAAGAACATAGATCAAGCCACCAAAATGCCAGCATGCATGAGAAAGTTGCTCAGGAAGTCTCACTCCATCTGAAGACCTATTGATGTCTTCTGGAGAGGGAATGACAGTTTTATTAGGGATGGAGCCCGTGATAGAGTACCCATGATTCAGTAGATGGTCTCTGTGGTGCTTTGGATGAGAATGGCCCTATAGACTCATATGAGCTTAGTACCCAGTAGGTGAATTGTTTGGAAAGATTAGGAAGTATGGCCTTATTGTAGTGTGTTCTTGTTGGAGGAGGTATATTTCTGGTGGTTGGCTCTGAGGTTTCAAAAACTCACACCAGGCCTGAGTGTGTGGTGATACATTATTTATGATTTAATAAAGATTACCTGAAGTATTAGAATGCAAACAAAGCCAGCCACACTAGTTAGCTATAGAAGCTAGGCAGTGGTGGCACATACATTTAATCCCAGGACTCAGAAATATTTCTCTCTCTGCTTGCTTGTCTATGGATCAGCATGTAGCTCTCAGCAGCTTCTCCAGCAACAGTCCTGCCTTGTGCCAGACTCCCTGCCATAATAGACTAACCCTCTAAAACAGTAAGAAAGAGTTGCTTAGGTCATGGCGTCTCTTCACAGCAATAGATCAGTGGCCAAGACAATCCTACACTCATGCACATACAGACAGCACTAGGTGGACTCAGTGAATTTTTAAAAATAGCACAGTGAATTGGGAGGGAAAGTGATAGAAAGATACAGAAGGAACTGGAGTGGAAGGAGTAAAGGGAGGGTGATGGAGATGATGCTCTTATTCATTGTAAAGATTTGCCACTCACATTGGTTTAATAAGACGCTGATTGGCCAGTAGCCAGGCAGGAAAGATAGGTGGGGCTACCAGACTAAGAGAATCTAGGAAGAGAAAAAGTAGAGATGGAGGCCAGATGCAGAGGAAGCAAGATGAGAAAAGGTCCCAAGCCACATGGCTAAACATAGGTAGGGATTATGGGTTAATTTAAGTTTTAAGAACTAAAGCATTTTCTCAGGTAGGCTCTGTTTGCTAGAGGCAAGCAGAGGCTTGGCTCCTTTTTAAGAGAGGCTTCCTGACTCCACTGAGCGGCTCTTTTAAGAGGCCCTGCTACCAAACAATTAAATGGTGTTTATGAACAGCCAGCAACATGCTTCTTGGTGGTGACATGGACCTAGAAATTCCAAAGAGTTGTGGCAATAAACATGGCTCCCACCAGTACCTCTGCCATGAAGTGAGACTCTCAGGAAGCCAGGGAATGGGACAGAGCCAGCTGTGGCTTTAATCCTAACCATGCCGCTTAGCAGAATCAAGACTCATGTTCTCAAAAAAAGATAGAAATATACAGTAAAGATAGATTCAGGGGGGGGAACCCTCTAAACGGTTTATGGTGTTTAAAAATATACATGGACTTGGGAGAGAAAAGGAAAAAGGATAAAGAAAGTCCTTAAAAAAAGAAATAACAGTAGCTGGGAACTCAGAAGGCAGAGGCAAGCATATCTCTATGATTTTAAGGCCAGCCTGGTCTACTGAGTGAGTTCTAGGAAAGCCAAAGATACACAGAAAAACCCTGCCTCAAAATACAAAGCAAATAAATAAATAAATAAATAAATAAATAAGAATATTTTTTTTTAAAAGGTCACATAAAGATGGAAAATACACAGAGAGTCTGGATACGTATGTTACTGTGTTGTCTTAGAATTGTTTGACTGCTGAGGAAGGAGCTATAGCTGCTAAAAGACATTGATTATAAATGCCACTGGATTAATTCACTCTATATATTTTGAAAAAGCCTTGACTTCAAAATTTAAGTCAAAATGTACGTTACTTTGGAAAAGAGATTTTGCTTTTGTTTCCTCAGGAAAGGAGAGGCTGTGGATTCTATTTTGGTTAAGAAAAATAAGGTTTGACTGAGGAAGACACCCTGAAAAATCTCCAATGGGAATGGATGGCCCAGGTGATCCAATGATTCAGAACACCTCTGTTGCAGTTTCTTCTGAATTCTGCACTCAGAACAGGTTCAAGGCTGCTGGCTGAGATGATCCAGCCTCACAGAATACTCCAGTGAGGACTTGACCATAATCCTAAATTTTCTTTGGGTCCCGATAAGGTTACTAGTACTCCCAGTCCTCAGGAGGTACTGAGAAAACTGTGCCCACATTCCTAATAAATGGATTATGAATTTTTGTCTTTGTTTAATGTGTTGGTTACAAGTTGTTATGGATAATAGTCGAGAAAAAAAAGCTAAACAAAGGAGATTAGATTCAGGGTTCTTGTTTTGAAAAGAAAAAAAAAGGGAAGTAATGTGGGGTAATTCTCTTGTTCACTGTAAAGATTTGTCACTTGTATTGGCTTAGTAAAATACTGATTGTAGCCAGGCAGGAAGTACAGGTGGAGCTGCCAGACTGGGAGAATTCTGGGAAGAGGAAGGCAGAGATGGAGACAGCCAGATGCAGAGGAAGCAAGATGAGAATGCCTTACTGAGAAAAGGTCCCAAGCCACATGGCTAAACATAGATAAGAATTGCGGGTTAAGTTGTAAGAGCTTGTTAGTAATAAGCCTGAGCAATAGGCCAAAAATTTATAATTAATATAAGTCTCTGTGTGTTTGTTTGGGACTAAAGAGCTGTGGGACTGGGCAGGACCAAAACTTCCATCTATAGGAAGGGGGTTGATCAAAACACATTTTATACATGTATGAAATGTTCAAACAATAAAAAGTCTTAAAAAGAGTGAAGGGGCTTTGAATGCGAATGGGGCCATAGGCTCATATTTTTGAAAAGTTGGCACCCAGCTGGTGAGACCTTTAGGAAGTATTAGGAGGTGTAGCCTTGTTAGAGATGGTATGTCACTGGGGTGGGCTTTGGGGTTTCACAAGTGCACACTATTGTCAGCTCACTCTTTATCTCGTTCATATAGAGCAGTACTTTTCCAGTACTGTGTTGCCTGCTTGCTGCCATCCTCCCTGCCACGATGGTCTCTGCCCACCTGGAACTGTGAGCTCCAAACTGAGTGCTTTTCTTGGCCATACTGTTTTGCCATGGAAATAGGAAAATAGCTAAAACAATGACTGCACAGTTGAAGGTATGGGCTCAGGTCATAGCACCCACATGGTGATTCACACCCACCTCCACCTCCAGTACTGGGGATCCCAACACTCTGTCCTGGTCCCTGGGCACCAGGAGTGTACATGATGCACATTCATACATGCAGACAAAACACTCACACAGATACAATAAAAATACATTTTGAAAAAAAAAGTAAAGAAGGATTTTTTTAAATAGGAAAAGAGATGAGGGGATAAAGGGGTTGGAGGCCATATGATTCAAGTTCTGGATGCTTCCTGCTGAACTGAGGCATCAATGGATTGGGGTGGTTGCATCTCATCTGGTAATGGGTAATCTGATATTGGTCTTTGGGTGATTAGCTTGAATCTGAATCCATACATCTGTAGGACATTGTTTATGTGTTGTACAGCTACTTGGAATTGAATTTGTTGAATCCTAGAAGAAATCAATAAGTTTAAGAAGAAAGGGTTGAGAGTAAATAAAAAGGTTAGTAGTTAATAAAGAACAGACACCATCAAAGGAAACCCAGGTTTCTAGTTGTATCAGATCCCTGGAGGATATATTTGATATTTTGTTAGGGGAAGGCATCAGAGTAAAAATAGTTATGGAATATGGTTGTTACAGATGCCCTTAAGGTTAATCTTGGCTAAATGATTATATAGCTTTAGAGTTTCCACTAGGAAAATATATAGCAGAGGCTAGCAGACATTTTTTTAACATGTGGCCACAGACCCTATATTATAAAAACAGAAAGGTAATGTTAGTTGTATCCTAGGTTGAACCTGTGAAATAAATTTCCACTATGGTCAGTTTATGAATATGGCACATTTTTAGGTACTGTCTTAAGAAACCTTTCTGGAGAAAGATTGGTAGTAATAATTGACTGGCAGAGGCCCATAATGGCTGGTCTCATATATTGCCCTGGATCTCATAAAGTCCACCCTTGAGCTGGTGCTATTTGTTTGTAGCTTTAGCCTTAAGTGACGTCAGATAGCCAGAAAGGGTGAGATTTGAAAGATAAATAATTTGAGTATCTGGTTATTAGAGGTGGGTCAACATAAGAGTGAATAAATGAGGTAAAAGGAAGATTTTTAGGGTGTTTATGTCAAAGAGAAGAACCAGCTTTGGCTAAGGTAAGCACTGGAATGCAAAAGAATGACTTCATTCTGGAGAACGTAAGCAAGTTCTCACACATAGGTCTAACACGAAAAGGGGTGTGCCTAGAACTATAACCCAGAACACTATGTCTAGAGTAGCCCCATTAATTATCCAATTGGTTGGAGAGACTTCTAGGAAGGAATTTCAGATCTTTCACTGGTTCACATAACACAAAGCCATTGGACCGATTTGTTTTTGCCCAGGAGTCCTGGTGTAGGAATGTTGGGTCACACAGAGGTAGGCAAATAGAACTAGCTATGGGGGCTGGGGATGGCTCAGTACTTAAGAGCACACTGCTCTCCAGAGGATCTAGGTTAGGTTATCAGCACACACTTGGCAGCTCACAACCTCTGACTCTAGAGGAATCAATGCCTTCTTTTAGCTCCTCAGGTACCAGGAAGAGAGATTGTACGAACAAGGGAGTCAAGATCATGATGGGGGTATCCACAGAGTCAGCTGTCATAAGATAATGGGAGCTTACAGACTCTGGGCCAACAACAGCTAAGGAGCCTACATGGGACAAACCTAGGCCCTTCATACGTGGATGACAATTGTGTAGCTTGATCTGTTTGTTGGGGTCTTAGCAGTGGGATCAGGATCTATCTCTAGTGCATGAGGGGCTTTTTGGAACCTATTCCCCATGGTGGGATGCCTTGCCCAGCCTTGATGCAGGAGAAGGAGCTTGGTCCTGCCTCAGTTTGATGTACCATGTTTTGTTGACTCTCATGGGAGGCCTTCCCCTTTCAGAATGGAGGAGGAAGGGCTGGGTAGGAGGTGGAAGGAGGGAGTGGGAAGAGAGGAGGGAGGGGAAACTGTGGTTGTATGTAAAATACATTTTAAAAAGGAGGGTTTCCCAATAAAGACAGTTCTCTATAAATAAAAAATAAAAAGAAAATTAGCATGAGAACTTACCATGCTTGATTCCTCTCTGGATCTCTAAAACTGTAATATGGGCTTACAGAGTAAGAAAATAAGCATGAGATCAGGGAGCATAGGCAGTAGAATTCCTTTTCTTTCTATTTCAATTGGAGCAACATGTACCTTTCCTTCTATCCTTTACCTGCTGGAACCTCTCAGAGCTTCTGTCAGGCCTAGGAAAGGGCCTGGCACATTCTCAGCAGCTACCACTTCTTCAGGCTGTTACCTGAGATGTTCTGGGGTAGAAGGACACTCCCCTCTACATAAGACTTAAATTTACACTAGTATCACAACAAACAAAGGACTTTAACCCACTGTAGTTCTATCTCTTCAGCTTCAAGCACCTGACCTTGATTTGTGTTGGAGGTAAGAGTCAAAGGGAATTAATGTCTACCTCTTAGAATGCTGGGCTTCTCAACTTGATCTGTCCTAGGGATAAGATGAAAAGGGAACATTAAAATGTATACATATGTTAAGTTTTTCTGGATGTCTGCCTGTCTACAGATACACACAAACTGATTATAAGAATAAGGTCGTGCCATTTGTATACCTTAGGCTGTACCTAAAATGATCACAGCTGGACTTGTTAATGTTAATACTCCTTCAGAGAAAGAAGAGAGCAGCAGGGCCATTCCAGCCCATTTTATGCAATTAACCCCCAATTGCATGGAGAGTGAGTGACAGATTAGGGAAGGTTAGAGAGGATTCTGCCTGTGTTGAGTATGGGGAAACCCTCATAACACTGGATGAAGTCTTTCCAGTGGAACTGCTTTTGGGTCACCAACACTCCTGTCAGTAGTCAGTAGTCCATCACCCGTGCTCTGTAAGTAAGCCAGTAAGCTCACTGGTCCTCCAAGTGGATCTTTGATGAAATAAAACTTTGGTTTGTCATTGGAACTTTATCGGAATTGGAGAGACATCACTTAGTTCCCTCAAACACCCTAGGAGAAAATCCTCAAACAAATGGTAATTTTTTAAAAAAAATATTATGTCTATGGTGTTAAGAAAGGAAATCATAGGCTGGATATAGTGGCACACACCTTTGATCCCAGCACTTCTGAGGCAGAAGCAGACGGATCTCTGTGAGTTCAAGGACAGTCTGATAGTAAGAGAGAGTTCAAAACAACCAGGGCTACAGAGAAAACTTCTTGATGGGAGGAGGTGGTAATCAGTAAGAAAAAAAGAATATTTAAGTTGTTTAGTAAAGCATTTGTGTATGATAATTGAGATGACCGGATATCTCCAGAGAGAAAGTTATAAAGGTTTGAGAGAGTTATAAAGGATAAGATGTAGAGATGATGAATAAGGTATTAAAGGTTTTTAAATTTATTTTTATTAATTTATTTTTACATTCCAATCCCAGTTCCCCCTCCTCCCCTACCCCTGCTCTTCCCCCTACTTCCCCCTCCATCCCACCACCCATCTGCTCCTCGGAGAGGGTAAGGCCTCCCCTAGGAAGACTACTAAGCCAAGCCTGTCCCACCTTGTTGAGGCAGGACCAAGATGCACATGTGCGCGCGCACACAGACACAGACACAGACACAGACACAGACACACACACACACACACACACACACACACACACACACACACTGCGTCTAGGCTGAGCAATATATCACTTCATATAGAATGGGCTCCACTAAGTCAGCTTGTGCATTAGGCCTTGCACCCATTGCCAGTGACCTCATATATTGTCCCAGCTGCACCATTGTCATCTATATTAAGGGAGTCTAGTTCCGTCTTGTGCAGGTTCCCCATTTGTCAGACCTGAGTCAGTGATCTCTCACTAGCTCGGGTAAGCTGATTCTGTGGTTTCCCCCATCATGGTGTAATACCAATGCTTGGCTCTATTTCCCTATTTCTCTGTTAAACTTCTGCCTGGCAGACCTGTCCAGTGGTGAGAGTGGGTTGAAGTCTCCGAGTACTAGTGTGTGGGGCCTAATTTGTGATTTAAGCTTTAGTAATGTTTCTTTTACAAGTGTGGTAGCCCTTGTGTTTGGGACATAGATGTTCAGAATTGAGATATCCTCTTGATGGATTTTTTTTTCCTGTGATGAATATGAAATCCCATTCTTTATCTTTTTTGATTGATTTTAGTTTGAAGCCTATTTTGTTAGATATTAGGATACCTACACCAGCTTGTTTCTTAGGTCCATTTTATTGGAAAATTTTTCCTCAACCCTTACTCTCTGGAAATGCCTTTTTTTGTGAGGTTGAGGTATGTTTCTTGTATGCAGCATAAGGATGGTTCTTTTTTGTAACCAATCTATTAGCCTGTGTCTTTTTATAGGTGAGTTTAGAGCATTTATATTAATGGATATTAATGACCAATGATTGCTAGTTCCTGTTATTTTTATTTTTATTCTTGGTGATAACATTGTGGTCTCAATTCCTTTCTTTGGGACTTGCTGATATAAGCTCATCTATTGCCTGTGTTTTTGTGGATGTAGCTGATTTCCTTGGGTTGGCATTTTCCTTCTAGTACTTTCTGTAGTTTGTGGATAAGTATTGTTTAAACCTGGTTTTATCGTGGAATACTTGTTTTCTCCATCTGTGGTTATTGCAAGTTTTACTGAGTAATAGTCTGGGCTGGCATCCATGGTCCCTTAGTTTCTGCATAACATCTATCCATGACCTTCTGGCTTCATTGTTTCCATTGAGAAGTCAGGTGTAATTCTGATAGGTCTACCTTTATATGTTATCTGGCCTTTCTCCTTTGCAGCTCTTAATATTCTTTTTTTATTCTGTATGTTTATTGCTTTGCTTATTATGTGGGGACTTTTTTGGTCCAAGCTATTTGGTGTTCTGTAAGCCTCTTGTATTTTCACAGAGATGTCTTTATTTAGGTTGGGAAAGTTTCTTCTATGATTTTGTTGAATATATTTTCTGTGCCTTTGAGTTGGACTTCTCCTCTTCTATCCCTATTATTCTTACATTCAGTCTTTTCATGGTGTCCTAGATTTCTTGCATGTTTTGTGTTAAGGGTTTGTTGCATTTAAAATTTCCTTTGACCAATGAATCTGCTTCCTCTATCATACCTTCAACACCTGAACTTCTGTCCCCCATCTCTTTTATTCTGTTGCTTATACTTGTATTTGTGGTTCCTGATCCAGATTTTTCATTTCCAGAATTCCCTTGGTTCGTATTTTTTTTATTGCCTCTATTTCAGATTTCAAGTCTTGAATCATTTCCTTTACTTGTTTAATTGCTTTTTCTTGGTTTTAAGGGATTTATCTATTTCTTCCAGTTTTTTGTCTTCTCTTCCATTTCTTTAAGGGAATTTTTCATTTCCTCTATAACGGCATCAATCATGCTCATAAGGTTATTTTTAAGGTTGTTTTCTTCTGCTTCATCTGTGTTGGCATCTTCAGGTCTTGCTGTTGTATCACAACTAGTTTCTAGTGGTGCCTTATTACTTTTTATATTAGTGTGTTCTTACCTTGTTGTCTACACATCTCTTCTTCTAATCAGTATAGATGGAGCTTGTGTTTCGGGGGTCTTCCTTTCTCCAATTGGTATAGTTGGGGGCTGTGGCTCTATTGACTGCTCCTTCAGGTGCAAGCAGAACAGATACTCTGGTGATTGCTCCTCCTGGTGGAAGTAGGCCCAAGGCTCAGGTGGCTCTCCTTGGGGTGCAGTGTGGCTACAGCTCCAGTGGATGCCCCTCCTATTGGAGGTGGGGCCCCAGCTCCAGTGATTGCTCCTCTAGGTGTAGGTGGGTCTGAGGGTCCAGTTGTCACTGTAGCAGTGGGCTATCTCTCTCTCCAACTGAGAAATGGCAGTGGTTGTTGGCCGGGACACAGGTGCTCTTTCCCAGAGGAACTTCTTGTGATAGCTTCTGGAAGCTACCTGCTAGAAGCCTCTGCTGTCCTCTCACCTAGCAGTTGCTTCCCATTCCTGGGGCTAAGGCTCAGGCCTCCTTCTGATGCTGGGCCAATGGTTTCCGCCTCCCTCTGACACTACTCCTAGGCCTCAGTATTAAAGGTTTTTTTTTTTTTTTTTTTTTTTTTTTTTTTTGTCTGTTTTTGGGGTTTTTTTGTTTGTTTGTTTTTGTTTTTGAGACAGGGTTTTTCTGTGTAGCTATGGCTGCCCTGGAACTCTCTTTAGACCATTAACCCTAATCCTAACCCTAACCCATGTTGGGATTAAAAGTGTATGCCACCACTACCCATGAAAATGCCTCTTTAAACTATTTAGAAAAGTGTGGTTTTAAAAATAGTAGTCAGTAGTTTAAATACCAGCCTGGTGTCATTTACCATCTAGGTGTTCAATAACCATACTTGGAGGCCTGTACTGATGTGGTCAAAAGAATTAAAAGGAAAAAGATTTTCTCCTTCCAAGGTCAACTAGATCCCAGGGAACTGTGGGGTGTCTCTTGGAATATTATGTAACCACGGAGAGTACCTGGGAGCACCATGAGAGAACATGGAGATGAATCTGGTGAATTCTAACCAGTGTCCAGTCTATAAAGAGGAAGGTCAAAAGGGCAAAGATTTCTTCCATGCTTCCAAGTGAAATAGTGGGTACAAACGGCCTCTGAGTTATCCTCACATAGACGGGACAAGCGGCAAAAGAAAGACTAGAGGAGCCAGAAGTTCCTCTCAAACCAGAAACCCATGAGAACTACATCTTCAACTAGAATTCAAAGTAAAATGAAAATAATTAATTTTGGTCACCTACATGGTCTAAAACATCCAGCAGGAAAGAATAACCAGGATTAAAATGATCAGCATATTACTTTAACAGTCCAAAGGACTGTGCTCCTCAGATACTACTATATCTCTCACTAATGGTTCTCAGTGAAAAATATTGCTCGTATATAAGACAAGACCTTGGCTCAACTCAGCACTGCCTGTCTACCTGCAGCAGCAAAAAATAGGACTAGCATCTGATTGCTGCTAACAGAGGGATTGTGCTCCTCCAGGAACAATGCTTTTTCTACACTAACAGATCCAACAGGTCCAACAGGTCCAACAGGTCCAAACAGACCTAACAAGGCCCAGAGACCAGGCACATAGAAGTCAGCAAGTCTCCTCCTCTAGATGGGCTCTTGGCTCCCTCTCATCCCTACTCCCCCCCCCCCCACTTGCCCCTTCCTCCTAATTATCCACACACTTACATTTTATCTTTTAAATTTTTGGAAGTTCCGTCTGGATTGAATCACCGTCATCACTTGGTTCTACAGAGGATGAAGTAAAACAGTGTTTCTTATAGAGTCACTCTAGGCTCAATATGCTGAGGCAAAAAAAGATCAAAATTTTGGGCTACATAGAAAGTTTCAGGCCATCCAAGGGCTCACAGCAAGATCCTATCTCAAAATAGCAAAAGACAGATGTAAAATAATGCATCATCCTTCTGGCTAGTCATCCTGACAGAAGCTAGTCATCTGAGAGCAGGGAATGTCAATTGAGAAAATTCCTTCATAAAATCCAACTCTAATTGATAGGGAAGGGTGCAGCCCGTTGTGGGTGTGGCCATGCCTGGGCTGGTGGGTCTGGGCAAGCAATGAGGAGTAAACCAGTCAGCAGCATTCCTTCTGCCTCTGCCTTCCAAGTGGTGGTATTAAAGGCATGAGCCATCACCACCCAGCCATCTCTGCTTGACTGTGGATGCAATCAATATTCGATCAAGCTCCTGTTGCATTGACTTCTCTGTCACAATGAACTGTGGTCTCAAATTATGAACCAAAATAAACCCTTTCTCCCCTAAGTTGCCTTTGTATTGTATTTTATCACAGAAACAGAAGTAATCACACAATTTATTCATTTGTTGATAATGTTTTATTTTTGTTTTTTAAGACAGGATCTCCTTAACTAATAGCAATCCTCCTGCCTCATTATTGGGCTATATTACTAGTTTAAGTGAATGCCTATTTCTGCCTTAAGTTCAAAATATAAGCAGAATCTAACCATTCTTCACCAACGCCATCATTTCTACATTAGTCCAAATCATTTCTAACCTTCATCTTTTTATTATTTGGGGTTTAAAAAGGTAGTTTACTACATCTACTTATGTGTATGCACACCTGTATAGCTACATACCATATACCATATCATACCTATGGAGGTCAGAGGACAAATTTCAAGAATGGATTTTCTGGGCTAGAGAGATGGCTCACTGGTTCAGAGCACTGCTGCTCTTCCACCCACATGATAGACCATATCATCTGTTACACTAGTTCTAGTGGGTTGGATGGTTTCTTCTGGCATCCACAGGCCCCAGGCACACAAAACGCCCACACACACGTAAAATAAATATTTAAGAAAAAAAAAAAAAAAAGAATCAGTTTTTCTCCTTCTACCATCTGAGTCCCAGGGATTGAATCCAGGTCATCAGGCTTGGAGGCAATTACCTTTAATCTCTGAGTCATTTCCCTGGCTCCTGCTTATTTTACATGTATACATGGCTACATATATAATATATATGGTTTATATACTTTATTGTTTTCTAAATGATGTATATATGCATGAGTGTTGGGGTCCACACAGCCAAAGATATCTGAATCCCTGAAGCTAGAATGACTGATGGTTGCAAACCGCTTGATGTGAGTACTGGAAACTGAACTCAGGTCCTCTGGAAGAACATAAAGTTCTGAGCTATCTGTCCAACCTTGTTCTGGATTTTTACAACAGGATTTTCCTGTATAGCCCAGCCTGGCCTGGAACTTTGAATCCTACTGCCTCAGCTGCCTGGGTGTTGGATTCAGGTCTGTGGTACTGTTTCCTGACTCATCAGACTGGGTTTCATTACAACAGCTTTTCAATAAAGCTGAGTGCTAGTTTCAAAATGCAACTTGTGGGTTTAAGATTTAGCTCAGAGGCATTACAATTGCCTAATGTGGGTAAAGGTACTGGGTCTAATCCCTAGCACTGAGAAAGGAAACACTAACACTCTTGCGGACTTTTCTCTTTAATCAGAACCTTTAAATGACCTTCTCATCTCAGACTAGTCATATTTTAATGGATCCAAATCCCCACAACTTTTCTGACACTAGCTCTTCCAAGACCTCCCTAAATTGTTTCCTAACTATACTGGCCTCTTTCTGTAATAAATAAGCCAGGAATGTTCTGCCTTTAGGGATTTCTTTTCTCAAATGTCTTCACAGCTAACTGCGTTACTTTGTTCAGATAAGTTTACATTTCAAGTTATCACCTTTTTCTCTAGAGGGCACATTACCATTCAATACCTTATGGGGTTTACTTATTTTCTGTCTGCCTTCCCCACTGGGATGTAATTTCTAAAAAGAGAATGAATTTTCTTTTATGGTGGTATGTTTAGCACTGCACAGAACCTGGCACATAGTAGGGCCACTATATTTATGACAGAATGAATACAGACATTCCTTCTCTATAATTTTTTGTGTATATATGTGTGTGGTATGCACACAGAGTGCACTTGGAGACTGGAGGTTAACTTTGGATGTCATTCTTCAGGAACAGCCCACTTTTTATTTTAAAGATTTATTTATTTATTTATTTATTTATTTATTTATTATGGATACAGTGTTTTGCCAGCATTCATGTCTGAGAAGCCCTTAACCTCTAAGCCATCTCTCCAGCCCATGGATCAGCCCACTTTTTGTTGTTTGTTTGTTTTGAGACAGGCTCTCACTACATAGCCTTGGCTGGCTTGGAATGCCCAATGAAGACCAGGCTTGTTTGTGTGTTTCCCCCATGAGGCTCTTACTCCCTCCTGCTACCTCCCCAACACACACCTTGGTTTTTGAGACAGTATCTTTCACTAGCCTGAAGCTCATTGGTTAGGCTAAACAGGCTGGCTAACCAGCAAGCCCCAGGAAATCTACTTTTCCCTGACTCCTCAGCACTCAGATTACAACTGTGCACCACCACAAGTGAGTACTAGGATCAAACTCAGATCCTAAGATTGTACTCTTTTTTATCATTTTCCCAATTCACATGTTTAGATAGCTAAACTTACCAATCAACATCTCCTGCTTCCCATACCACTACAATAACATAAAATATCCAAGGGCCAGCAAGATGGCTTAGTGGGTAAAAGTGCTTGCTGCACAAGCCTGATGCCTGAAAGAAGAGAAGTGTCTCCACAAAGTGGTTCTCTGACCTCCACACGTTGTCTCCATGTACCACACAGAGAATAATGAATGAATCTAATTTAAATGTTTCAGCCAAGTGTGATGGCATACACTTAGGAGACTGAGGCAGGAGACTGTGAATTAGATGTCAACCTGAGACCCTGTCTTGAAAGGAAGAATGAAGGCTAGGAAACAAGTTGTGCTCTGGAGGTGCTGTCAGAGGAATCAGAAACTCAAGGCCGTCCTCAGCAGGGTTTGAAAAATAGGGTTCAAGTACAATACACTACCTTGCTATCCCCTTGGGAATCTTATTTAAGCATTGCAAGGTATTTAGAGACTATGCAAAGATGCAAGTCTCACATGTATTCTTTCAGAGACTCCAGCAAATCTTAACATGGTCTGATACCCTCATAACAAGAACCATTAATACCTTCTTCTATATCCCTGAAAAATAGTTTAATGTCATCATCTTTTGAACATTAAAAGCTAGTTAAAGGGGTTGGGATTTAGTTCAATTTGTAGAACTAAATACTGGTATGCAGGAAGCCCTGGGTTCAATCCCCAGAACCAAATAAATCAAGCATGGTGGCACATGCCTATAATCCCAGCACTCAGAAGGTGGAAGCAGAAGGCTCAGGGTAATCCTTAGCAACACAGCAAGACTGAGACCAACCTGAACTACAAGACTCTGCCTTGCATGGGGGAATGAAGTTGGTACCAGTCTGAAAGCTTTATCTATACTGGCTAGCTTTCATAATATTGGAGGGTGCTATGCATGGTACCTGGGGAATGGAGGAGAGAATATCAACAGTCTTACCCAGCTGTGAGCCCTGCAAAGTTTAACAATTATCCTGGTAAGATATGCCCATTGGTGCAACAGTGGCATGAATGTTATGGGAGCAACCAACCAGTGTGTGTGAGTGTGTGTGTGTGTGTGTGTGTGTGTGTGTGTGTGTGTGTGTGTGTAAGATCTGCTCCACAAAATGGAACTCATGCCTGATACCTTTAACTGAGCCAAAAACTTGTAGCTTGCTAAGTCATATGACCTAAGGAAGAACCTAACACTATTATTCTGCTAAGTAGACATAATAATAAACTGCTCACTAAATTCTTATCTTTATACCCATAGATCACTACATCTCTCAATCTCTAACAGAGAAGCTTCTTTTTCCAGTAGATGGCAACGAATACAAAGACTCACAATTGGTCAACATGCAGAGAATAAGAGACCATTAAGAGCTCAACCTTTAGACTTTGAAGATTCCCCATGGGGAGTAGAAAGGGGATGGGCTGGGATTTGGTGGGGGAGATAGGGGAGGAGGGGAGGGTGAGGGAACTGGGATTGACATGTAAAACAACCTTATTTCAAATTTAAATTAGAGAGAGAGAGAGAGAGAGAGAACATGAGAGCTCAACCTTTAGCATCTCTACATTACCCACCCCTACCAAGACTCAAGGATCATCACAGGAGAGAGAATGCAGAAAGACTGTAAGAACCAAAGGTCATGGATGACTTCTGTAAAACAGTATTTGCTGTGTGATGAGGCCACTGAACTCAGAATCCACAGCAGCTGGGACTGCATGTACAGGATCAAGCCAACCACAATTCCAGCATGGAGGAGAGAAGAGATCAACAAATCCCACCTGTAAGTATGGAACTGGCAGCTGATGACTACTGGGGGAGGGAGGAGGGAGTATCAGTTTTCTTCTGCAGTGTCATCTATTAGAGATTACCCAGGCAGCAGACAGCCCTAACCCATGCACATATAGGCAGCACTGAAAGAATTTAGTGTATTTTTCAAAGAACATGTGAGTGGCTGAAGAGATGGCTCAATGATTAGGAACACTAGCTATTTCTACAGAGGGCCTGGGTTTGATTGCTAGCACATGCATGATAGCTCATGGTCATTTGCAACTCCTACCTTTTCTAGGGGAACCAGAAATACTCCACAGACCTTTAAGGGCACAAGGCATACAAGTGGTACACAGACTTTCATGCAGGCAAAACACCCATATACACATAAAACAAATTTCTTTTTTTAAAAGAGTTCATGAAATTAGGAGGAAAACGTGGTAGGGAGGATAAAGAAGGAATTGGAAGGGAAGAAATGGGGGATGGATTTGAATAAAACATATAGATGTAGGAAATAAACAATTAAAAAAGAAAAAAGACCATCTTTAAAAAAGAAAGGCAATCCTCCCTGAGGATGAGCTTTCATGGTACCAGAAGATTGACATGCAAGCTTCCAAAGGAGGGAAGGAAACAACAAAGAGTTGTGACACCTATGAACTACAACAACAACCAGCATGGCACAATAGTCCTAAGGGTAGAGGAGTAGCACACACACTTTGGTGCTAACCAACAAGCTTTCTAATTAGACTCCAGATCTGCTCAACAACAGAGATATCATGCCTGGTACTGGAAACCCAGTGTCTGTAGTCCTAGTGATGTCATGGATCTTGGAGGAGAACCTACAACCATCACTTTACTAAACCAGCACAATCCCTAACTACATTCTAAACATTTGTCCTCACACCCACAGATAAGTGTGGTCCTTGCTCCTCATCAAGGAAACCTCTCTTAGCAACAGATAGGAAGCATTAAGAAAACCACAACCAATCAAAGCACAGAGTTGTAGAGCCCAGTCCTAATGGATACATCTACAAAACAACTTTTGAACCTAAGGCTCGGGGAACACTGAGAAAGAGGGTATGGAAAGATTGTAAGAGCCAGAGGATCAAGGAGTTTTCTGTGAGACTGTGTCTCCTAGTAAGGTCAGAAGTCTCACCAACATGAATGTCTAAACATGGGCTGAACAAGGACAACGACAGGCATGCTGAAATGGACAAGGGAAAGTTCAGACAGCCTAAACTCTACACAATGAACTACAGGCAACTAAGGAAGGCTGAGAGTGGGAGAAATAGTCTTCCTTAGGGATGAGAAAACCAATTGGTTATCCAGTACCAAGTGGTCAGCCTTGAAAAAAGAAAATAATTTTAAAGTTAAAATAAAGCACTAGTTAAAGGTAGAAAGCAAAACTACTTTCCGAGTAGCCTGGATGATACATACATGGTTGTTGAAAATAATCAATTGCATATTTCTACATTTAATTACCTGTGAATGGGAATGACCCTCAAAATTTAATAATGTAATTCATATTCTCCTTCCCTAGTCCCTATCCTAGTCCCTGTCTCTTTATCTCAACCCAACAGCACCAATCACGAGCATACTGAATCAAAGGGATGGAACAACAATGGATGCTTGGCAGAAACCAGAAATCACTTTAGCTGCAAACTAATTATTTACCTAATGAGAACAGCCCTTGCATGCACTGTGAGTCAGCATTTTATGATCGTGAGACATGAAGGTATTTCCTCCTTCCTGGCATTAGTTAAATAATAGAGCTAAAACAAAGGAAGCATCTCGAAGACTCAGGGAATGTCAGACAGGGAATGTCTGACACAGGTTTAACTTAGGTCCATGATGTCAGGGATGACAACACATGTTAGGTGATGGATGCACAGAGCTATTCTGAAATAACTCTAACTTATGGCCCTACAAAAGTAGCAGATAAAATGCTCACTACAACTACACCTCAGAAATGAACAAAACATTAGAAATAAGTGAAGACAACAACAAAAATGGCTTAGAGGCAAGTAATAAATTGACAAACAAAATAATGGAGCTGAGGGCATTTCCAGACACTGGTCACCAGAATACCATTAGCTAAAACTGAATCGAGTGAAGAGTTGATTCCCCTTACAATAAAGCAAAAAGAAAAAAGGTAAACTAAAAGTGAAACCAGGGGGGAAATCCTGCTCTTTCAACTGTTCATGGGCAGTAGTAGGATAAAAATAGTAACTATACAAAGGTACTTCCTTTTGTGTGCAACAGAAACTGATAGAAAGGGTAAAGGAATGCAACTCTTAAGCAAGCAGGAGACCTGGAGTGTGAGAACACATGAGAAGGGACCAAAGAGAATTAATCACATAATGGAGGAGTCGAGGAAGCACAGGAAGCCAGGAATTTCAATGAATAAAGACAGCAATAACAACCTGTAGGGAAATGGGCCAAAATAAAGCTAATACTTCACTGCTCTTACTCCTGCTCTGTCCCCACACCCCAAGTGTTAGGGGACTACAGGTGTGAGCTACCACACTGCATTTATGTGGTTCTGGGGATAGAACACAGGACCTCAACTACCCGTCTTATTCACTGATTTATTACAAAGCCACGGGGCAGCCTAAATGAGAAAATTAGAGCAGTTGCTTCAAAGTTGCCTTTTGTTTTTCTACCTTTTCCTTTTTTTCTAGAGACTGAACCCAGGGCCTCTGTGTATTCTACACAAGCAATCTACCAATTAAGCCGCTCCCCCTCCCCCAGAATGTAAATACCATTGATAAATACCATCTTATACTAAGCCACATCCCCAGACCATAAATACTATAAATACCATCTTACACTAAGGAGATAACCTTAGAAAAGTAAAATGCTACAGCTCACTGTTAAAAAAGGGCAGGGCCAGGCTAGCAATGTATATAGCCTAATTTCACACTTCTACACTGTCTCATAGGAACCTCTCTCTAATTGGTGAAAAATGGAGAAAGGCATTTCATAGTATTACATGAGAGAAACATCCCTGGCCAACCTTTAAATAGTAATAGGACTTATGCGCCTAAATTTTGGGGGGATTTTGTAACATCCAAAGCCATAAATGAATCTGGCTTTGACATCTGCCAGAAGGGTTAATTTGGCTGATCTGGGTGTCTAGGTGGGCATCCCCTTTCCTCTTCATTGCTCTGTGTGTGTCTCCTCCTGAAACTGGAGTTTTTGGTCAAAAAGGATGAACTTCCCCAACAGAGGGGGACTAGTCTTTGGTCAAGGGTATATAGTTGTCATTTCCTGCTAGAACCTCCAAATGAGTTATCAAAAGCCAGATACACAATCTATATCCTATTGAAGAATTTAAAGTCATATTTGAGAACAGCATTCCATGTACATTCCTGCCTACAAAACAAGCATAGTGGGGCCTCAAATGTGACAGGAAGGAAAGTGTCACAGGTGAAGAGGATTTTGAGTGGTAAAAGGAGCATCTTAATTTCTCATCAGACGCCTTAGAGTTTTCAGGCTAAATTTCAGAAGTCCTTGTCATGACAGCGAAGGCCCTCCACGCCAGGAAAAATGACAAGAAAGGCATATTACCTCGGCTGACAGACTCATGGTCAAGCATTTTAAACCAGTCTGGTTTCAACAGCCCAGAAGTGTTTTACTGTCGGAAAACCAGTCAGGAGGCAAGCTGTACGTCTGCGCATGTGGTGGAAGCACAAGCAATCCTTCCAGCAAAAGAAATTAAAATCGACTGACAATCGCTAAGTGACGCACACAGCCATACTGCCTTCTGCCAACCGAACCTTTGTTGTTAGCTAATTTTAAAGCTGTCAAGTCAGACACTTTAACACATGATCCCGGCGGAACAGGGTGACCTTGGTTTATCTGGATGCCCCAAAACCGATTGTAAAAGGGTGCTACTGGTAACATGTAAAAGATTGTCCTTTCGTTCGATGTGACAGTGTGGCTATGGCTTTAAAAATTCGTCCGCTAGGTATATATACGTATTTATGAATGAAATTGTTTCCCGCACGCGGGAGTGCTAAGGGGGAAGCTAAGAAGATGGAATGAATTGGCGAACGTATGGATAAAATCACGTTAGGGGTGTCACTCGCTGTTTGGGAGGCTCACACGCTCACACCCACGTGCTGTTTTCCACCAAGGCCCCTGGAGTACCGCCCCAGGAGGGTCCCAGGCCGGCTTCTTCCCCTCAGGCCTCAGCGGACCGAGGGTTCCGTAAGAACGCCGCACAGAGCCCTGCCCCGCCGGGCGGCCGCTCGCGCATCGCCGACCGGCGTCCGGAAAGGGACCCCACGGGCCGCTCACCGGCGCCCACCGCCCAAAAGCCCGGCCCGGCCCGGCCCCGGGGCGGGCCTGTGCGCCTACGTCATGGCGCTGCGCCGGGTCAAAGTTCAGCCCCGCCCGCGTCCCCGCGCCGTCTCCTCGGCCTGCGCCGCCGCCGCTCGTGGTCCGGGTCGCGCTCCTTCCGCTCCGCCGCCTGCTCGCGAGTGCTGCCCGGCAGGCCGCCATGGCGAACGTGGCCGACACGAAGCTGTACGACATCCTGGGCGTCCCTCCCGGCGCCAGCGAGAACGAGCTGAAGAAGGTACTGGAGCGAGCCGGCGGGCGAGCGGGCGGGCGGGCGGGGCGAGAGCGCGGGGCCTGCGCGGTCGGGGCGGCCTGAGCCGGGCTGAGGCGCGGCGGCGGGGGCGCAGTCGGCTCGGCTGACCTTGGGCCTCCGCCCGCCCTCCTGTCCGCCCTCCCCGCGCAGACGCCGCTCGCCGTGCCGGCGCCCCGGGCCACCCGGAAAAACAGGTCGGAGCGCGGTGCCCGCGCCTCCCGGCCCGGCAAGCGCTGACCGCCGGCGCCGGTGTGGGACTGAGGGCCGCCGGCTCCGGCGCTGAAGCTCCTCCCTTTGCCTCGCTCGCCCGGCAGCCAAAGCGGCGTGGGTCTGTTTGGAAGCATTGTTCTATGGGCAGGTGATCTAAATACCGGTGGCGGCTTCAGGGATGACTCGTGTGTCCCAGCTAGACACCTGAATGTGCACTCGCTAAAAATAAGACAGGTCTCATTGTTGTCCTTTGTAGTGGTACAGAATCATCCCGGGACTTAAAGCACTTGACGTATTAATAAAGTCCCGCACCATCTCCTTTGGCTGTCGGTATCGAATCTGAACCTGTAAACCTAGAAAAATGAGACTGTCCCGTAAGCAGTGGGACTGGTAAAGTCCAAAGTAAAATAGACTTCCTGTTACCTTACCGGAAATGGTAGGCTGTGTTATATAATTCATGAGTCTGTGTGAAGACTTAAATGGTGCATGCCCATATCGCTCAACTGAGAGTGTGTAGTTTCATTACCACCTAGCACCGCAGTCAACTCACCGTGTCCTAGTAAAACGTCACCTAGGACTATCTGGGGGTTTTCCTGTTAGAGGGTAGGCAGGAGTCAGCACAGGCAGGCGTACTGTGTTTGGGTTTCTGTAAAATACAGTCACATAACCTGGAATTTGTTAGATTATTGTGTTCTTAGTCTGGTTACTGGCCATCAAAGACATTTGATAATAGTTAAAAAAAAAAAAGAGTCATGTTTGTGTATCTATCGTTGTAGTTTTGTTTTATTTGTATTTTTCTTCAATGTACTCTTTTTTTTTCCCCCAACAATAACTTGGTTTTGGTACATTATTAGCAAGGAAGCAATGTTGAGGTGGAAAATGTCAAATAATTCTGACAAGTAAGTGGCATTTTTTGGAAGGCTGTAACTTTAGAACATTGCATCTCAGAAAAGTGAATCTCTGCTGGGAGTTGGTGGTACACACCTCTAATCCCAGCACTCTGGAGGGGGAGGCAGCCTGATCTACAGAGCCAGTTCTAGGACAGGCTCCAAAGCAATACAGAGGAATCCTGACTCAGAAAAAAAAAAAAAAAGAAAAAAAAGAAAAGTCAGTTTCTTAAATTATGTGTGTATAACACTTTTTCAAAATCTGTTATTTTTTTGTTCGTGTTTTGTTTTTTGTAGGCATACAGAAAGTTAGCCAAAGAATACCACCCTGATAAGAATCCGAATGCTGGAGACAAAGTAAGTTATTTGACGTTTTATTCTTGGGGTTTTAGTTTTAATCTGAATTTTAAAATAAATCCCCCTCCCAGAAACAAGGAGTGTGCTGTTACTATTTTAACTTATTTGAAAATGCCATAATGAAACCGAATGCTTGTGATATTCTCTTAAAAATAAGAAAAATTAGCTGGGCAGTGATAGTGTTAACACATGCCTTTAATCTCAGCACTCCACATGCAGAGGCAGGCAGATCTCTGAGCTCAAGGCCAGTTGGTCAGAGCAAGTTTCATGATAGCTATTGACTGTACAGAGAAACCCGATCTCAAAAAAAAAAAAAAAAGGAAAAATTATAGCTGTTGCAATAGCTCAACATTACAAGACCTTGCCATGTGAGCCGAACAGCCTGACTTTGATCCACAGTGGAAGGAAAGTTGTCCTTCAGCCTCCACACATGCTCCCATACTCAGTCATTCCTACACAGTAACATTGATGACTGTTAGAAGAATATTTTAGTTTTACAATGAAAATACTAAGCTTTTGAGCAGTAAGTGATAAAGAGAACCAAAATGAAACCAAAGGTAACTTGAAGCATTTTATTAGAATTAAGTGTATTCTGAGTTTCTGAAGTCTTTCTTATGTCCTTGCACTTAAAAACCCAATTTTCATTTTTATTTTTTCCTTATAGTTTAAAGAAATAAGTTTTGCATATGAAGTATTGTCAAATCCAGAGAAGCGGGAGCTATATGACAGATATGGAGAACAAGGTCTTCGGGAAGGTAGCGGTGGAGGCGGTGGCATGGATGATATTTTCTCACATATTTTTGGTGGAGGATTGTTTGGCTTCATGGGCAATCAAAGCAGAAGTCGAAATGGCAGAAGAAGGGGCGAGGACATGATGCATCCCCTCAAGTGAGTTTTCTTTTTCTTTTTTTTTTTTTTTTAATTAAGTGCTTTTCCAAGAGGTGATGGTGCATGCCTTTAATCTCAGCACTCTGAAAGCAGGGGCAGGGGGATCTTTGTAAGTTCAAGGCCAGCCTGGTCTACAGATTGAGTTCCAGGGCAGCCAGAGCTTCACACAGAGGAAACCTGTCTAGAGAAAAAAAAAAAAAAATTCATTTATTTAAGAATTTTTACTGTGTTCTCATTGAGTAAATAAATTAATTAATAAATTTATTAAGTGAATGTACTTTGCTTCAGAGCTTAAAGGATGGAGGGGTGCTCTAGAAATATAGGTCAATTGGTAAAGTGCTTAACTCAAAATTCTGGATTCCATTCTGGGCACTAATAAACCGGGTTTGGTGGTTTTTACTTATAATTACAGCACTGGGGAGGTGGAGGCAAGAGGATTAGGAGTTCAAGATCCTATGTACTCAGCTGAATATCTAGTTTGGGGCCAACATGAGAGATACAGTAAGCTTGTTTCAACAAAACAACCAAGATCTTAAAGAATAGTTGATGTTTTTCATATGTTGTTGGGGTTGTTTGTTATACCATTTAAAATTTCAAGTATGAAGACTATATTATTTAAATCCAAGCTTTAAAAAGAATGGTTGTTTAGATTATTTACATAGTAAAGTCCCCATTATTTGATCCTTAATGCTAACTCTTAAGTTGGTTTCTATGGAGCTTACTGGCTTCCAGCCTGGCATTAACCTGCCAGTATACAAGTGGTGTGGATCTTGTAAGTTTTTTTCATGAATAATGGTTTTAATAATGAGAGAGAGAGAAACAGGGAGGACAGACAGACAGAGACACTCCTGCTTGAAACAAGGCCTCTTGTAGCCAAAGCTGATTATGGTTTCTAGTATCTATCCTGCCTCAACCTCAGAAGTGTTGGGATTTATTTCCGGGGGTGTATGGTCATGCATGGCTCTCAGTTGTTTATTTAAAATATTTCGGTTATGGTTTTTGTTATTAGTATGGGGGCATGTGCTTGCTACAGTGCACACATGAAGGTCAGGACAAACTGGAATTGATTGAGTTGGTCCTTTCCTTCACCATCTGGGTTTCAGGGCTTGGTGATAAGTATCTTTATCCACAGGCATCTCACCAGTCCAGGTGTTTTGTTGTTTGTTTGTTTACATTTATCTATTTGATTTTGAAGTGTTTTGCTTGCTTGTTTGTATATTTGTGTACCACACAAGTGCCTAGTGCCCAAGGAGGTCAGAAGAGAGTGTCAGGTCTCCTAGAGCTAGAGGTACAGGTGGTTGTGAGCTGCCAGGTGGGTGCTAGGAATGAAACCCAAGTCCTTTGCAAGAATAAGCTCTCCAGCCCCACTGTGTCTGTCTTTACACAAGTTCTCGGGACTGACTCAAATACTAATACTTGTGCTGTAGGCACATTACCAACTAATCTGTCTTCAGATCTGCGGCGCACCCCCCTCCCCCTTTTAACTGGAGCTTAAGTAATCCAAGCTGGCCTCCAACACACAATGATTCTATTTCTTTTCCTGAATGCTAGGATTATAGGTGTTACCACCATACCTGCCACTAATATATTCTGAGTGGCTTTTTAATTTCATTTCATAATGGTTAATCACTCATCTTTTATAGACAGGGGGCCTGTAAGAGATATTGTTGCTGTACATTTCTTTATATACAGTTTTATCTCTCTTTGGCAGATTCCCAGACAAGCTCTTTATTTTATTTATTTACTTACTTGCTTACTTATTTAGTTTTTGAGGTAGAGTATCACACTGGCCAAGGCTGTCCTATACTTCATAGCAGTACAGGTGTGAGGCACCATTCCTCACCATTCCTGACTTGACATCCATGTTTTGAAGCTGATTTTAAAAAACAAAAGTTATTGGCTCTCTAGAGGAATTTTGCCACTTTAAGCCTCACTGGAGAGTGCCAATGTTGTTAGTTCATAACTTAGTTTTCCTGTCCTAGTTTTGTAAGACTCAAGATGTAGATCAGTATACCATTTAATTGGGTGTGATGGTGTGTTGTTGATAATTTTTCATCCATAAATAGGTTTTACAGTCTTTACCGTGTGCACACAGACACAAGATCCAGGGAGGGGGTATGAAGGTCAGGGGACAACTTGTGGGAGTTGGTTCTCTTCCACCATGATCAAACTCAGGACACCAGCAAGTGCTGAGCCATCTTACTCGCCTGTGAATGTTTCTTTCATACTGCCGGCAGTATAGGAAAGCTTAAGCTAATAATCTTGTGAAATGTTGAACACCACAAAATAGCATAGGTGTCTTGGAGAAAGACATTGAACTATTTCTTTGTTCCTTTACTTAAACACAAAGGATTTAAAGTAGTAGGGACGGCTTAAAGGCTAGCTGTACATAGCTCAGTTGCAGAGCACCTTCTGAGCATGTGAGGTCCTGGTTCACCCTCAGTACCATAGGGAAGAAAGATTTCAAAACAAGAATAGCCGGGCATGATGGCTCACACCTTTAATCTCAGCACTAGGACAAAGGGACCAAGAAACAAGTAGATCTCTTGAGTATGAAGTCAGCCAGGTCTACACAGCCAGAGCTACATAGTGAAACCCTGTATTAAAAAAAACAAACCAATTTAAAAAAAAAAAAAACCACACACACACACACAAGAGTATTATTAACTCTCTAATATAAATGGGTGGTTGGTGAGTAAGTTTTGGAATTTAATTCTTTCACAATTTCATATACAAATGATTTTACCTTATGCCTTCCCTTTCACCTGAACCCCTCCTTATTCCCAACAAGCCCCTCCTACTTTCTTGTCTGTTCCTCTCTCCATCTTTTGTATTTATAATTTCTTGCATGAACAAGGATGGTAGGGTTATTTACTTGAACAAGGGCAACTGAACCATTGGCAACATCGCTGAGAATATGAGTTCCCTCCCTCAGCAACCATTGACTACAGCTCCTCAGGGAGGGGTGGGGCTGTTTTGTTTTGAGATTAGTTTGGAAATTGATTCTATAATTTAAGTATGCTATATATGAATTAAATTGAGTTTGTGGTTTATGAGTTATGTGTGTACATATACACACATACATATTGTTTGTTTGCTTAAGACTGGATCTTTCTATTTAACTTTGTCTGGCCTAGAACTTGTTTTGTAGAAAGGGCTGCCTTTGGACTTTTGGCAGTCTTCCTGTCTCATTATTGAGATAGGTATACACTGGCAAGCCTAAAAAATACACTTTTAAAATTGTTTTATTTTTAAGAAACATTTATTACTTTTGTCACTCTTTTTTAAAATTTATTTAATTTTATTGTTTATTGGTGTGAAGGTGTCCGATCCCCTTAAACTGAACTTACAGTTGTGAGGTGCCATGGTAGTGCTGGGAATTGAACCCAGGTCCTCTTGAAGAGCAGCCAGTGCTCTTAACTGCGAAACCATCTCTCCAACCCCCACTTAAAACTTTTTTTAAAAATGTGTGTGGATGTTTTACCTGCATGTATGTCTGTGTGCCATGTGCAGTAAGTGCCCATGGAGGCCAGAAGAGGGTGTTGAATCCTCTGGAATTAGACTTGGTCCCCATGTAGCCTCTTTTCTGTACCACTTTCTTGAGGTATGATGAATATATAAAATATTGTATACTTTTGAAATATACAAAGGACTGGTACTTTTTAAGATTTATTTATTATGTACATAGTGTTCTGCCTGCATGTATGTCTGCATGCCAGAAGAGCATACCAGATCTCATTATAGATGGTTGTGAGCCACCATGTGGTTGCTGGGAATTGAACTCAGGACCTCTGGAAAAATAACCAGTGCTCTTAACCACTGAGCCATCTGTCAGCCCCACAACTGGTATTTTTTATTCAACCTTTTACTTTTTCAGATAGATACCTTGAAGATAGGTTAAAAGATGTTCAGTGTTCATCATGAACACCAAGGTGCCTGTGCCTCCATGTCAGAGGGCCTCCTCTCTGAGCTCATTCAGCAACTGGTACAAGCCACCAGCAAGCTGACCCAGTACATCACAGTGCTTTTGGCCATTCCTACAGCAAGCTGCTATATGAGCTAGTGACCTGATTGCCTATGCATCAGCCCAGACAAGATCTATGTTCACTCTGACTTGAACTTGCTGCCCAACCAGGTCTGGAATGAATGTTTCCATCTTCTCTTAAGTACTGGCCTGACTTATTCGCACTGCCATTCATGGAGCCACATGTGTCTTGTGCCTGTGGAGACAAGCAGAGTCAGGTCTCCTGGAATTAGAGTTACAGACAGTTGTAAGCTTCACTGTGGTTGCTGGGAATTGAACCCAGGTCCTCTGGAAGAGCAGCAGTGTTCTTAACCACTGAGCCACCTCTCCAGCTTCCTAAGTGCCTATCTTAAACTATAATATCCATTTGTAATCTAATCAATAATCTATAGCTTACCTCCCCAACAATAAAGCTATGACCTTGGTTAAGTTAGTTAATCACATAAAATTGGATGATAATTACTATTAGTAGCTTAGTTGCTAGAGTGCTTGTCTGGTATAAAGAAGTTCTTGGGTTCTGTCTGTACCATAAAAAACTGGACAAGATGTTCTATACACTTGGGAAGTAGAGGCATGGATATCCATAAGTTCAAGGTAATTTTTGGCTGCATTTTGAGTTTGAATCCAGTGTAAACTATAAAATTCTGTCTTTAGAGTGTTACTTATGACTTGGAGTTATCAGTGCATAAATTGCACCAAGTCCTGGTTCAACACTGTAGGTTCTAAGAATTTATTATTTTTGGTGTGCAGTGTCACACACCTTTGACCAGCACTTGGGAGGCAGGGACAGGTGAATCTCTGAATTTGAGGCCAGCCTGGTCTACAGAGCAAATTCTAGGGCAGCTACACATTTAGTCCCTGTGATGGTGGGGGGAAGGGGACCGGTTAATGTGTGTGTAGGGGCAAGTGCCTGAGAAAACCAGAGGCATTGGAGGTATAGTTACAGGTGGTTCCATTGTGGGGTTGGGAAACTCTTGTCCTCTGAAGAGCAGTGTTACCACCTGTATTGTCCATATTTATAAAGTTTTTCTTGGGTTTTTTGTTATAAAGTCAGAGTGAATTTGCCTTGTAAGCTATATATATTTTAAGAATATTGGCAAATTTGGTTTGAACCTTGTTCTTTTTTTCTTCAGAGTATCTTTAGAAGACCTGTATAATGGCAAGACAACCAAACTACAACTTAGCAAGAATGTGCTGTGTAGTGCGTGCAGTGGGTAAGTGTGTTGTTGCTTAGGCAGTGTCTGTGGAATGCTCAGAATCTATACCAGGTAAAACATTTTCTTTATTTAAAGCTTAGTAAGCAGTCAGGCCTTTTTGATATCTCTAAAGACAATTAAAGTAGTTATATTGGGCAATGAAGCACAATTTGTTAGTTTTTAATAACTGTAATGGTTTGTAAACAGATGTATAATTTATACTTTTGCTTTAGCCAAGGTGGAAAGTCTGGAGCTGTTCAGAAATGCAGTGCTTGTCGGGGTCGAGGTGTGCGCATTATGATCAGGCAGCTGGCTCCAGGGATGGTGCAGCAGATGCAGTCTGTGTGCTCCGATTGCAATGGAGAAGGTAAATGCACCAATATTTTTATTGCTTTTATGTTAGAATATGTGGGTAACATAGAGGTTGAAAACATTTGTAATTTTTCTAATATGCATACATTAATTTCATTTTTAAAATGAGATCTAAAAGAAGATTGGAAATTATATCATTACTGTTTGAGTGTAGTGTCGCTAACCTAGGCTGACCTTGAACTATATGTTCAAGGATGATCTTGAATTCTTAATCTGCTTCTACCTCTGAAGTATTGAGATATTGTACCACTCCAGCTAGAAATTAGTCTTTATTGCCTAACTTGTAAGCCTTCGAGAGCATTCTAAAAAGTCCAGAGTCAAGTTCTGAATCTATTTTTAATAGTTTAATTGTTAAATGAAGTAGCTTTAATCAAGGAAAGGAGAGATGTGTCTAGTGTAACCAAGTTTTTAAAAAATAGTATGTGTAGTGTTCTGTCGCATGTGTCCCTGCAGGCCAGCAGAGGGCACCAGATCTCATTACAGATGGTTATGAGCCATCCTGTGGTTGCTGGGAATTGAACTCTGAATCTCTGGAAGACCAACTCTTTAGCTCCCAAAATTTAAGCTTTTAATTAGAACAATTTATGTGGTAGATTTTTTTTTTCTCAGCAGCATAGGAGAGGTTCATGGACCCAAGTCCATGAGTGTGCTCGGCGAATATTAAACTATACCTTATTCAGACTAATTACATTACCTGCGTCTACCCTGGCCCTAGTACAAGGAATTAAGCCACACTCCCAGCCTTGCCTTTGACTAGTGATTGTTTGTATAGTTGTAGAATTCCCTTTCCCAAATTGCTCTTTAAAGCAATAATTTTAAGTATATATTGGGTGATTACTTAGTTGATAAAGTGCCTGCCTTGCTGGCATGAGGGCCTAGCCATGGGTAGAGTCCCAGAACACATGTTAAGAAAAGCCAGTTGTGTACCCTTAAATCCCATGGTCAGGAGAGAAGTTGATCCTACAGGCTCACTGACCAGCCACCTAACCCACTAACCTATAGGTCAATAAAAGATTGTTGTAACAAGTGGAGGACAGCTGAGGAATGACACCTGATGTATTGTCCTCTGCAGCTGCATGCTATATTCCCCTGAGGCATCTCTACATTATACCTTGTTAAAATTGCTAGCTTCACTATCAAGAAACCAGAGTCAGCTGAAATCTCACATCGGGAAGCAGAACAGGAGGAGAGTGAGTTTCAGACCTACTGTGCTGCATAACAAGACCCCTTTTTAAAAGCAAGTGCACTGGTGCTCAGTGATTAGAAAACCTTGCCTCCCCCCCCCCACACTTAGATACATCTGGAGTTCCCATTCATTGTACCATAAGCACATATTAGAATATTTGCAAAAGAAAAACTGTTATCCTAAACTTGGTACAGAGGTGTTCAGTGCCAGTTAAACACTCAGACATCTCTGGTTGGTTTTTGAGAATTTTCAGTAATAGTCAAACTACTTAAAAGCAGAGTTGGGTGGTAGGACAGTCCATTGGTAGAGCCTGTGCAAAAACCTGGAACTGATCGCCAGCTAATATCTGAGCAAGATTTAGTCTTCAAAGTAAATTCCAGTACCAACTATACAGTTCAGTAATGGACTATCAAAGATATTTAAGGATTGGATATAGATCAGTAGTGAACTATTAGATTAAGTAACCCCTACTGGAAAGAGAAATTGAAGTTTGACTTGGACTGCCTCTGTCCTATGGTAACCTACTTGAAGTTAGAACTGAAAACCCGGAGAAGTGTTCGTAGAAGCTCCAGCATCTGACTGTCCAAATATTTCCTTGTTCATTAGTGTTAGGGAGTAGAGCCAGGAACTGAGGAAATGTCAGGGTGTTTTACTCTGTAATCTTGGGTAGCTGAACCCTTTGGGTGACCTCTAGTAAGATAGAAGTTTTGTCATTCACAGTAACTGTAACTGTTAGCGTCCAAAATGTATCTTTGAATCAAGGGCACTCTCAAGACTCAGCTTAAGACTAGGGTTTTTTTTTTTTTTGTTGTTGTTGTTGTTGTTTTTTTTTTTTTTTTTTTTTTTTTTTTTTTAATGGAAACTTGAATGGCCTCTCTTTGCAGGAGAGGTCATTAATGAAAAAGACCGCTGTAAAAAATGTGAAGGGAAGAAGGTGATTAAAGAAGTCAAGATTCTTGAAGTTCATGTAGACAAAGGCATGAAACATGGACAGAGAATTACATTCACTGGGGAAGCAGACCAGGCCCCAGGAGTGGAACCTGGAGATATTGTTCTTTTGCTACAGGAAAAAGAACATGAGGTAATTTCCTTTTGATTTATTCACTTTTTTTCCCCTTTTTGTTTTATTCAAAATTGATCTTGCTTGTGAGAAATAGATAGATGCCTTGGAGTGAAACTAGAAACAAATGAAATCGTTATGGGAGCATGGCTGAGTTAATTTTTAGGTCACAGTGAGCATGGCTTACTTACAGAAGCTGACTCCTGTAAACAAAACTATTAAGACAGGTGTAGTCAAAAGTCTTTGCCCTGTCATTACTATGGCTCAACACTATGCCCTTAAATAATCCTATTGACTCTGCACCTCATTTCCTTTATGAAAAAGAAAGCCATTGGACTAGATAGTGTTAGGCAACATAATTTTACTAGAGAACTCCTTGGTGGGTAGAGTCTTTACTCCTTAGCACTTTTCCAGTGATTAATTTTACTTACTGGAGTAAGAAAACTTACTTAAGTTTTCTGAGGTTGAGAGTTTGTTTCTTAAAGTAATAATCTGTTTTATTGGCATGATGGTAGCAGGGGGCGTATTCATGTTACAGTATGTATCAGGACTACTTTCTGGAGTCAGTTCTTCCACAGTGAGTTCTGGGGGTCAAACACAATTTAAACATTTTTATTAGTTTCTGGTTAAATATGTGTTGGTTATACCTGTTATGTTTGAGGCAAAATGAACTTGTCTAGCAAGGTTCATTATGTGCTATTTTTATTTTGATCATTCCACTGAACATTTTAAATACCCCTTTTCTGTTTTATCACTAGGCTGACCTCCAACTTGACATTGTTCTTTTATCTGTCCTATACCACCATGCTTGACTCACCTATAATTTGTAATGCCTGGTGGCCTGTGTCTATAATCCCAGCCTTTTGGAGGCCAAAATAGGAAAAAACAAGTTTGAGGTCAGCCAGGACTATATAGGGAGACTCTTCCTCAAACAAAATTAATGGCCTGCATAGTATCCTGTCTACCTCTGACTTAAAGAATGTGTCTGCGGCTGTTGGTTTATAAAAGAGCTGTTCGGGAAGCACATGGTCCTTACATGTGAAAACATTACATAGGGTTCTGCTTTATATTTGAGGCTTATTCAAGAGATCTCCAAAAGATTGTATTCATTTTTTATTTATTTTACAGACTTGATTCACTTTATTTTTCTCATATACAGACTCTATGTGCAGGGCTGGAGAGATGGCTTAGTGAATAAGAGTACTTGTTGCTCTTCCAGAGGATTAGGGTTCAAGTCCCAGAACTCACATGGCAGCTCACAGCTGTCTGCAACTCCAGTTCCAAGGAATCTGACACCCTCATAGAGGTACACACAGGCAAAACACCAATGCACATAAAATTAAAACAATTTTTTAAAAAAACCTCATAAAGCTGGGCAGTGGTTGCCTATACCTTTAATCCCAGCACTCAGAGGCAGAGACTGGCTGATCTCTGAATTTGAGGCCAGCCTGGTCTACAAATGAGATCCAGGACAACCAGGTAACACAAAGAAACCCTGTTTTGAAAAAAACAAACAAATAAAGAAGCGCTTGCCACAGCTGGTCCTGGAGAACATGGACTCCTTCCAGAGGTCAGAGTTTGGATAGCTGTAGTAGGTCTTGAAGATGGCATCAGAGGTGGCCTTGGTAAAGTTGCCCTTGGCAATGCAGCCCCAAGCTGTTATCAGTCCCAGCTGTCAGCAGCAGCTTCTTGGGCACAGGAGCAGAAAGAGACAGTGCCATTGCCTCTGGGGGCAGGGATAAGGTGCACTAGCACAGTGCCACAGGGCCCATCACCTTGCATAGAGTAGGGATTTCTAATCTTGAGCCCCCAGTAGCCTTGATTTTGGTCTACTTGCCAGGCCAAGTCTGCTTCTGCACTGGTGTGATCTTTAAAACTTCATCCTTAAGAGATGGTTTCTGGGGGCTAGAGAGAAAGCTCAGTGATTAAGAGTACTTGCTTCTGTTGTATCGGAACCTGGTTGGATTCCCAGCACCTATATGGTGGCTCCACACTTTTTTTTGTTGACTTTTGAGACATGGTTTCTCTGTGGCTTTGGAACTCACGCTGTAGACCAGGACTGGTCTCAAATTCAGAGATCCACCTGTCTCTGCCTCTGGAATACTGGGATTAAAGGTATACTTGACCACCGCCCAGTCGCTCGTAGCCTTCTTTAACTTTCCAGAAGATCAGATTCCCTCTTCTGATCCCTGGGTACCTTCGTGCATATGACATGCATACATACAGAAACACACACACACACACAAATAAAAGTAATGCATTAGTAAGGGTTCTCCAAAGGAACAAAATTTACAGAATGTGTGTATGATATATAATGTATTATAAAGAAGATTTATTAAAATGGCTTACAGGCTGTGGTCCAGCTAGTTCAACAATGGCTGTTCCAAGAATCTAATAGTTTGGTCCATGAGGCTTGATGTCTTAGCTGGTCTTTAGTATAAACTGGAATCCCAAAGAAATAGACTAATTCCAGTGAAGGAAGGGCTGGGCTTTAGTGGCAAATGCCTTTAATCCCAGCACTTAGGAGGCAGAGGCAGGCAGATCTCTGTGAGTTCAATGCCAGGCTGGTCTACAGAGCTAGTTCCAAGACAGACTCCAAAGCAATACAGAGAAACCCTGTCTCAAAAAAAGCAAAACAAACAAAAAAAAAAAAAAAAAAAAGCATGAGAACAAGGAAGCAAAGAGAGCAAGCTTCCTTCTTCCATGTCCTTTATATAGGCTACTTGCAAAATGTGGCCTAGACTAGAGGTGGTTCTTTTCACCTCAAAAGATCTGACTGAATTAAAGTTAAAGGTATATCTTCTCATCTCAAAAATCTGGATTAGAAGTGGGTCTTCCCATTTCAAATGATTTAAATAAATAGTCCCTTACATGTGTGCCCAGCCATACCCAGCCATTTGGGTTTTTAGGTAGTCAAGTTGACAACCAAGAATAGGCATCACAATTAACATATCATAGAGATAATTGCTAGGTAAAATTCAATAGGATTCTTTGATAGGCAGAAAGGACTAGTAGATCTCTGGGGCTTGATCTTCATGTCCTTGATAGGCAGTCCAGCATGGTTACAGGGATCCACTCCTTGTCTTAGGCTTTGCCTAAGTGCTAGATACCAAGACAGGGATGACTACTCTGGCAGCCACTGTGGCCTCCCAAGCCTTAATTCATTCACTATTTTGTCCTTGTCCTCCCCCCCATGAAGAAGCTGCAATTTTAAAAGTAAAATCATTTCCAAATTTCTGTAGAGAACAAGGCCATATTGAAAAGCACATTGTAGAATTTGATCACAAAATTTTGACTTTCTCCCTGGACTGCCCTTTATGGTCTTATGAAGAGTGGTATGTTACTGGTTAGTTTTGAATTTTCTTCAGTATTGCATATTTGAGATGGCAAAGACCTTTTAGCTGGCTGGAAAATAAGAACAATTTCCAGAATTCTGCTTTAAGGTCATAAATGACCTTACTATTTTTTGATGAAGCCTACATCTTTTAGGTATTAGAAACTGCTTTGTCTCTGAGCCACATCTCCAACCCCTAAATTGTGTTATTCAACATTCTTATTTGATGGCATTTTAACTACTTCCTCATTTATTCAATATTAATATCCACAATACCTAGAAGACATAAGAGGTAGAAAGGTAAACAAAATAGCCACATCATTGAAAGTTGGTAGTGTAGATTAAACACTACAGGTATCACTAGGATATTATGAGCATTACACATACCTTTAATCCCAGCGCTTGGGATTAGAATTGTTGACAGTGGTAGGATTGTATGGAATTGATTGCCTAGGCTAAAAAGTAGTAAAGGGCAGAAGTTGAGAGTGTCTGTTCTGGTTTTATTGTAACCAGGGCAGTCAGTATGAGTCAAGGGTGAGATTTAGACAGCTAGCTTAATTCATCTCACTTGGGGGGGGGGAACGAAAACAATAAACAAACATACTATAATTTAAACTAGAACATACGGCTTGCTAAATGTTCAAGAAAATCATTGGTTGTTTTGGGCCTTTCTCTCCTCATTCTAAGTAGCTATCTGAAGAAATTGAGACCATAATTAGGTTGGGTGGGTGCAGTGGCTGAAACTACAAATGTAGTAAAAGCTAGTGAGCTTTGGGGGTGTTGTGTTGTGTGTATTCATCCTGCTCTGCTGATGTCCGTTTGTACACTGCAAGCACAGGGCTTTGGTTGTTTAGTTCTTTCATAACTGCTTCAGAAAATTTTGCAACTTCTGAATGTTTTACTATGTGGTGCTTGGTAGTTCTTCATTAATCTTTTCAAATGTTCTCTGGCAACAGAAAGAGGGAAGAAGTTAGGCATTTATCTATTTAAATGTTAGCATCAAATTATCAAGTCATCCATCCCCCCAAAGGACAGCAACTGCCCTGGTGTTTTTTAGTTGTTACTTTTAATTTCTATACAAGAACTTGTTCCTCTTGTAGGTATTTGGTAAAAATTATTCTTTGACTATTGTCCAAGCATTTTACAGGCATTTGTTTGTTTTGAAACAGGTTTCTCTGTGTGGCTCTGACTGTCCTGGAACTCGCTCTGTAGGCAAGGCTGGTCTCGAATTCACAGAAATCTGTCTGTCTTTAAGTGCTGGGATTAAAGACATGCACCACCACAGCCTGGCTAGCATTTTTTAGTAGCATTGATGCAGTCTGATTTTTTTAAAGTCTGATGACCCTGTTGTGAGGGGACCCTGAGTAAATGTTCATAAGTAACTAATCTACATTGTTGCTTCTCACATTTGAGCTGTGATTGGAGTCCCTTGGAGAGCTTACTAAATCTACTGGGTTGCTGGGCCAAAACATTATTTTTAACATGCTTCTGGTATTGTTGAAGCTGGTGTTCTAAAGCTGTTCATGCTTAGGATAGTTTATTGGGTAGATTTAAGAGAATCTTTTAGGAAAAGAACACATTTTTCAGGTGTCTTATGAACCAGCCAAGATTGTTTGTTACTCAAAGATATTATTAGGGTTTACACCTCAGATTTGTGAAGCCAGTAAGAGAGTACCAATTGAAGGAATTTCTACTCTTTGCCAAAATAGAAGTATGAAATGAACTTCTATGCCCTTAGAGAGCCAGAGGTTAGTAACGAAATGGGAGAGCATGCTGGAGGGCTGACTCAGTGGATTAGAGCACTGGCTAACATGATTCCAGCACCCACATAAAATGTTGGCATGACCTCATGTGCCCCTCTGACAGGTGGATGACATAGACAGGAGGATTGCTGGGTCTTAATATGGCCACCAGCCTGGCTCTAGGTTCAGTGAGGGTGATAGAGCAGACACCTGTCCATGCTTCTATGTATACACATTTGCATATATCACATTCACAGGAGAGTCCATCTGAAGAAAATGGAAGAGACTAATAAATGGAAGAAATTCATGTGCTTTCTAGGACTGGGAATAGATTTCCCAGAAATGAAGTTCTTTCCATGGTTCTTTCTAGTGGTTGCCTTGTCTCTTTTGGCATTGCAGGGTCAGTTAGCCTACAAATGGAATTAAAATGAAATCAGAGATGGTCTGGCAATCATCTGGTGGCTGTTTGGTCCAGCCAGTTTTTGTTTTTGTTTTTTAAAGCGTTGTTGTTGTTATTTAGTCTATTTTATTGCCTATAAACATCAGAGATTAGTTTGGGTAGAAATTAAGCTGGCTCACTTATTACTCAGGGTAACCAAGACTTTGTTGTGTGTTTGTTTTTAAGAGAGGGTCTCTGTTGCCTTGTCTGTCCTGAAATTCACTTTGTGGACCAGGCTGGCCTTGAGCTCAGAGGTCATCCTGTCTCCCAAGTGCTGTGTAAAGATGTGAGCCACCACTGCTGGCTCCACAGCACTTTCTAGTGAACAAATCTAGGTGATGTTTTCACTACAGATTAATTTTATTTCAACTTAAATTTCAAAATGTAAGTGTAGATTTGACAAGTTTAAGTGAAAATTATAAGTTGAATATTTTGAAATTTATTTTTTTCTCTAAGCACCAGAGTTTAGGACATTCTCAGCACTTGTTCAGAAGCCTTTGCAACATTGGTGCAGGAACATAGCTTTCACCTCTAAGGGGACAGAGTTTATTCTGAAGCTAAATAACATGGATTCAGGTTATAACAAAATCCATGTTCCAACATGGGAGCAGTAATAGAACAAAGAAAATCACAAATCAAGGCACTGTACAATGCATTAGAGGAAAGTAGTACAGTAAGTACAGCTCAGCCATAAGTCTCAGAGGCTTGTCTGGTGGCTCCGAGCTTTGGCTTGGTAGAGACTACAGTTTTCTTGTTAATACATTCCAAAATGTCTTATCTGTTAAGTCACAGGATGTTTGGTCTGACACAGCAGTGGGCACATGGCTAATTTGAGGGACTAAAGATAGCCCAAGGTAAATTGTCATTAGACTCTGGACCTGCAGTGTTCTGGTTTTATGTAGCTTCTTTCTGGAAACCGAGTCACAACAGTATGTAGCCCATAAGCCTATACTATAAGGTGGAATAAGCTAACTTTAGCATTTGCTGTGTAATCTGCAGTAAACAAGTTTGAATTTTTTTTTTTAAGTGTTTGTTTTGTTTTTTCCAAGACCAGTTTTCTCTGTGTAGCCCTTACTGTTCTGGAACTTGCTCTGTAGACCAAGCTGGACTCAAACTCAGATATCCACCTGCTTCTGCCTCCCAAATGCTCGTACCACTCACTGTACCTGTCCTGATTGTTTTGGTTTTTAATTTATGTTTGTGCATGTTTTCTCTCTGTGTGTGCCTGGTCCTTGAATCCTCTGGAACTGATATTGTGGGTTCTGGGAACCAAACCCCTGCAAAAGCAGCAAATAGTCTTAACACTATCTCTTCATCCCCAAGTTTGAATTTTAAGTGAGATGAAACTTCATTGTACATGTACAAAGTGTAGAATTGAACCTATAACTTCCATGGCTGAGTCTTATTGGTTGAGCTTGTTTGGTTTGGTTTGGTTTGGTTTTCTCAAGACAGGGTTTTCTCTATGTATCTTTGGAGCCTGTCCTGGAACTAGCTCTTGTAGGCCAGGTTGGCCTCGAACTCACAGAGATCAGCCTGCTGCCTCTCAAGTGCTGGGATTAAAGGCATGTGCCACCATCACCTGGCCCTTGTTGTGCTCATTCTTGACAGCAAGCTTGGTTGAGCTTTTCTTAAACACTGAACTTGGACTCCCATCTTGCCTCATTGGGATCATGTCTGGGGGTATCGGTTGAATCTGTTCTTATTGAAGACCATATGACGAGTCCAGATTTGGTATTAAATTTAGGAAATGGAATGCAATTGCAGCAGGACTAAACTTTTGGTGCTTCAGTTGTATCTTACATACTTTTCTTAATAGGCTTTCCTAATAGAAGTTTCTGGCATACTCCTTGAGAATATATAGCTTTGCTAATAAGAATTTTGGACATTAGGGATAATGGCATTTTGGTTCTTACAGTGGGTGGTAGAATTAATATTCTGAAATGGACTTAAGGAATGTGAATCAGGATGGTGTGGGCTCATAGTCTATAAAATATGCTTTGTGTTTTGTCATAGGTGTTCCAGAGAGATGGAAATGATTTGCATATGACATATAAGATAGGACTTGTTGAAGCTTTATGTGGATTTCAGTTCACATTTAAGCATCTTGATGCTCGTCAGATTGTGGTGAAATATCCTCCTGGCAAAGTAATTGAACCAGGTAAATGACTTCATCTGACCCAGGTTGTCCATATATTGTTAAAATTTGTATTTATGGAAACTAATGGGATATTATTGAATACCTTTCTTGGGTAACATTTTTATCTAATTTTTTTAAATAATAGGATGTGTTCGTGTTGTTCGAGGTGAAGGAATGCCGCAATATCGTAACCCCTTTGAAAAGGGTGATCTTTACATAAAGTTTGATGTGCAGTTTCCTGAAAACAACTGGATCAACCCAGACAAGCTTTCTGTAAGCTGTTTTTGCAGTTCCTCATGCAGATAATGTGGCTGTCCCTTGTGCTTCCCACTCTTCCTTGTTTCGTGTGTGTGTGTGTGTGTGTGTGTGTGTGTGTGTGTGTGTGTGTGTGCGCGCGCGTGCGTGCGTGTGTTTTCTCTTTGTTTTGTTCTATTCCAGGATCTCCACCTGCACCCTGGGCTGGCCTAGAATTCATGGCAATTCCTGTGTCTCGGTCTTCTGATTACTGGGATTATAGATGTGACCAACCACACCCAGCTCTTTTGAGACTGTGTCTTCATGCTGGCTTTTTTTTAATGTTTGCATGGTTGATGGGTTTTTTTTTTTTTTTTTTCTGGTTATTCTAAAGATGAAGTTGACTGATACAACTGTTTATGGGGCCAAGCAGGCTGGGTATGAGATGCTGATGAGTCTTTGAACTCCATAGAGCCTAACCCTCAGCTGGCCTTCTGTTAGAAGTGCCGTGGGACATCCCTGCAGGGTAGTTTTCTAGTGTTTGAATGTGGTGCTTATTTGTGTGAATGTCAGCTGCATAATGAGACACATCTCCTGTTTTTGTTTCATGAAGGAATTAGAAGACCTCCTGCCATCTAGACCAGAAGTTCCTAATGTAATTGGAGAGACAGAAGAGGTGGAGCTTCAGGAATTTGATAGTACTCGAGGCTCTGGAGGTGGTCAAAGGCGCGAGGCCTATAATGATAGCTCTGATGAAGAGAGCAGCAGCCATCATGGACCTGGAGTGCAGTGTGCCCATCAGTAAACTGCAGGTGGCTGCACAGGTGGATTTTCTTTCCACATTTGCCGGATTTGCCAGCTGCTGGAGTACCTGACGAGTCCAGATGAACTGATGGACGTCTGTTGATCTATGTGTAACTTCTAAAATTGGTATAGTATCCACAGAGTGTATAATTTAAACTAACCACAAAGCTTTACATCTTCCTTTGACTGTTCTGTAGCAGAGTAAAGCACTTGAAATAAGACTCCCTTTCACATGTGGGTTAAGTTTCAGTCCTGGTATCTGCTTGATTTTTATCAGTTTTGTGTAGACTTTATGTTTCATATTTTAAACTCAAATCCAGCATTGTAAAGTTTGTACAATTTGTCCTAAAGCTTTGTGTTTGGCTGCACCTGCATAAGCTGCTACAAACAGAATAAAGAATTCATAGCCTGTGTCTATCATTTAGATGCATGGAAAAATGGGCTTTGCACACAATGGGTTTGAAGCTGACTGGGAACAGTAGAAAAAAATTACATTAGCCATGGTTGTAAAGTTTTTTGGCTTTTTTTTTTTTTTAAACCATTTTGTGAAAGGTTTCTGAAACTTGATAATAAAAAGCAGTTGGTGTAAATTATTCTGTGTCACATTTTTAGAAAGAAGAACATATTTTGAACTGTAAAAAAGTATCCTTACACTGAGGAGTGAATCTTTGGTTCTGGTTTTTAAACAGCCCTTAAAAATCCATTGACTTGAAGTTTATGCTTCAGGTATCTGCCCCTGCGGGCTTTACAAACACTAAGATTGGTTGAAACAGGCTTTATTGACTTCAGTAGATACTCTGTAGCATCAAGAACATCCAAGTTATCTAACTCCCAGGTTACCCTGAAAATTGGGACAAGCCCAGGCCTCTGTTATCCTTTGCACTTCTTTTTTTTAAAATACGGTAAAGCAGATGAATAGTAGAACCATGTTTACACAGACCTGTTAACGCTGTTTTAATTAAATATTATGAAAAATTGCTCTGTCTCATTAAGTTGAATATCTGATTTTGGGGAAGCATTGACTAATATTCACAAAGTGTCTGAGCCAGTGGTGAGGAGGGTTCAGTGTGATCCATGTCCTGGTCTGCACCTAGCTTTACTTCCAACCATCCTAATGGAAAGAAAGGGTGTGTTTCCATCCTCTGGTGATTACTTTTTTCATTCTGAGGTGTTTTTTTTTGTTTGTTTGTTTTTGTTTTTTTTTTTTAAACATGCTGATTTGAGGTCCAAGTGACACCAGTTATACACACGTGTTTTATTTACATTTGTCAAAGGAACAGCAGGACAGAAATGGAACTTAGATTATTTTTCCCCCAGTGTATTATACCATCTCTGATAGCACATTTCTAGAGATATTGGAACCTGGATGAAGAAAATGTCCCCAAGCTAATCAAGACCTGTGAGGGTTAAATTACTGCCCTATTCACTCTACCTCCATTGTACAAAATATTTTACAACAAGCCTGGGCAAGAGTCAGCAGCATAATAGTTTTGTATTTGAGGTTATTTCCCCACAACACTTTAAGCCTAAGCAATGCAGTGATAATACAAACTTTGTAGCCTTTCCAATAAAGGTTTATAAAACAGTTACTCCGCAGTGTTCAGTTTTTCTGCGTAGGTTGTGAATGTATGTCTGTGTGTGTGGTGCTGGGGACTGAACTCAGGCCCATGTATATGCTAAGCAGCTGCTTCCCTAGCTGAGCAATCCCCAGCAGCTACTCACGTTGTTTTAGAACAAAGCAAAAATGCAAGCTGTGTTTGACCTGTAAGTGCCTCTGATTCCTTTTATGGCTTCCGTACCATAACCTTTTATCTTTAAGAAAATGCCCATTTCAGTGGATTCCCATGTGTCAAGATTTGTGTGGCAAAACAAACACACCAAGTCTTATTAGTATAATTTCATTATCTCCAACCCTTTATGAAGTTACTGATTCGTTTTTGAGTTGTTTTTTTTTTAATCCAGTAAATAGCAGTACTTTTCTTAAAACCAAGTAGTATTCAGTATATCCTACCTTTTATTCACTTCCTAGTGGACATTTGGAGTACTATTCAAACTACAACTATAGATACATGAAAGTTTTGTGTGGGATAAATTCATTTACATGCATACCTGGTGTGGATTTGGATTGTAACCATCTGAGGATCTACCAAACAGGCAGGGTGGCTATACCTTCTTGTCCTATCGGCAATGCAGAGAGTGTGCAGTGACCTACATCCCCACAGCCTTGGCAGCAGGTAACTTGGTCACAGCCTTCCTGGTGGATATAAAGCAGTTTTGATTTTTACTTCCCTGATGACTAATGTTCATGTATCTTTCATGTGCTTAAATGGCTGTTGGTGTATCTGAAGAAGTTTTTTTTCTTTTTTCTGCCTACTGCCCCTTCTCATATTTCAGAATACTGTGTAGTCACCTGCATAGGCTCCTGTTGGCTCTGTTGTAAGATATCTTGTTTTTGTGGGCTATGGACACTTTTGAGGAGTATTTGTTTTGTGTTGGGGTTTTGCTATTGTATCCTAAGCTTCTCTTGAAGAATTCAGGGCAGTTCTGCTTCAGCCTCCCTCATACTGGGATTAAAGATGTGTGCTGCCACTCCTGGCCTAGGCTCAGTTTCTTACCCTTCATTTCAACAATTCCTTGTGAAGTGTCTACTTGGGCCAGCACTTTCACCTACCTCCTGAAGTTAGGTTGTTCTGTATGTGTGTACTGTAGATTGCTCCAACTCAGGAAGGTGGGTCTCACGCACAGCTGCTCCCTGGCTGTGAAGGACCGGGACGCCCTTTTCTTCACTGTCTGTCCTGCAGACTGGGCAGTTCATGCCTTGACAGGTAAAAAATTTTTTGAAAACAACCAAAAATACACCAAAGAAAATCTAAGTGCACAATAAGGTATCAGTTACTTAGATTCTTGGTGAGAAAAGTAGACTAATTTGTGAAGGTAAGTACCATTTGTTAGAGCCTGAGGGATCACATGTAGCCTTGGAATTGAACAGATTAGATTTTGGTAAAATCTTGAGTCCCTGACCTTCTGATTGATTAATCTTGTACTGCTGTACCCTTGTATCTCTCTCCCCCCCCCACACCCCACTCTGGGGAAGAGCTCACCTTCCTGTGATATTTTCTACAGCCCCTTTGTGAAGTGTAGGAATTGATGTATCTAGGGATTTGCGGTGGTGATAAAATTCTGGTACATTCTACAAAGAGGAACTTTGTAGAGGAATGAGGTCCATGCACTGGCAGCAAACCACTGCTCAGCTGTTTCAGAAAACTACTTACTCTCTTGGTTCTCTAGTGGTCTCAGGAAGATAGTCACCCATTTGGTCTCTTGGTCTCTCTGACAAGACAGTGGACTCCCCAAAGAATGGGGATTTCCCCAGGAGTTTCATGTTGGGGAAAGAAAGGGATGCCAGGCAGACCAGAAGCATGTTCACAGTTCTAACAACTTGTCCATCTCCCTGACAGGTGAGACTGAGTGAAGCCCAAACAACCTTGGGTCTGGTGGGCGGAACCACTCCTTGACTGGAACTGCTCAGATGTACAGTAACCTTGGCCCTCTATTTAAACTTTGATTTCACTTGAGGACCCTGAAGATGGGCTTGAATCTCTTGTCCTTTGAGAGAGCCACGTTTTTAAGTTTTAATTAGTATGCCTAAGAAGTCTATGAAACAAAATGCTTGTGATCTGGAAGCGCCTTGCTCAAGGACAGACAGTTCTGAAATGCTGGAGGCTGTTGTTAATGGGAGATAACAAGTCACATGTTTTCACTCCCTTAAACAAGTTAGTTTGACCCATCTGCACTAGATCAGGGCCTGATCGCATGTGGGCAGGAAATGGGTCAGAATGTACACTGCTCCTGATTGGATGTTGGCAGGATGTACACTGGCAGGCAGAAAGCACATCAGGCAGTCTGTTTGCCCCTGATTGGATCTCATGTGGGTTTGCCTTTTTAAGCCCCTGCAAAATGTGACGTGGTGCCATTTACTGGCAAAACAGATGGACCTGGCCAAAGAGTCCATCAATCTGACCATTATTTAATTAATGCTTGCTTAAATTTGGCTTTAAACTGTGGTTGTGGTCTTATCTCAACCGGTGGGATTAAACAGTCCCACTTCCCAGTGTGGCCACATTGAATAAATAGATCCTTTTCTGCTTTCCACTATTAATTTGGCTCTTTTTTATTGGCTTATTGAGAACAAGTGGCCAGAACTGATTTGGGACAAGTGGTAACCACCAAGTTCAGTAACAATGCCAGGGTATAGCTTCCTCACACTGACTATAAAGAGATTTTTGCCATAGCTCAACTCTTCCTTGGTGCATCTTAGGATAATAGTGTGCAAGACTTAACCCTAGCCATCACCAACTGGTTTCGTGACAATAGCAAGAACAAATTAATATTCAACTTCGAAGGTAACAGCTGAGTACTCTAGTGCTGGACCTCTCAAAAGCATGGCAGATGGGGAGTATCTGCCCCCCAGTGAACTTCCGTGTTGTGATGGTGAATCTGAATTTTTCACGTGGTGGTATCTTAAACAACTAAGAAGCAAGTTTCAGGGAAGGCATGTCTGTGTGAGCATTTCTGGAAGGGATTCAGGGAAGAAACCCTTTCCCCAGAGTAGGCAGCACCCTCTGGCTCAGATGTAAAGTGGCCGGAAGAAAACCAGTGTTGGTTGCTTGTCTACCTGCGTTTATATCTTAATAAGTGAGTGTCTATACCATTGCTGACCTGGCTGCTGCCATCCTTAGGTGACATCCAAGTGCAGCTTCAGTCTGAACTCAAATGTGTAGGGTAATCCTGCAGGTCTTCAGTGCCAGACTGAGGAGCTACTGTGTTCTTGGCCCTCTTCAGCATGTTGTTGGCCCTCATCCTCTTCATGCAAGCCAATCTAACAAAATTATGCTTATGCTATCCATTCTTTTCCTGTAGAGGAAGCTGATAGATTCTGTTCTACCTCTCCACCGTAGGGTTACTCACACCGTGTATACCAGCTGTAGCTCCAAGTTTCTAGCCCCAATGTACAGCTTCCCACTTTCTCACTTGCCATCTTACAAGATGGGAAAGAGAACTAGCTCTTCCTTGTTTTGTAAACCACTGGTTTTTTTTTTTGTTTGTTTGTTTTGTTTGTGTGTGTGTGTGTGTGTGCCTGTGTGTGTGTGTGTGTGTGTGTGTGTGCCTGTGTGTGTGTGTCTGTGTGTGTGTGTGTTTGGGGTTGTTTCTGCTACATATCTGTTGTGTTCTATGTCTGTGCCTGGTGCCTGTGCAGAGGCCAGAAGAGGGTGTCAGTTCCCCTGGAACTGGAGTTATAGAGGGTTGTGAATTAGACTGCAAAGTTCTAGAACTGGGCATGGAATTCAGGGGCAAAGCACTTGGCCTTGTATGTGTAAAGCACTGAATTGGGTCTGCAGCACCAAACAAAAATTTCTAATGCACAGAACATTGGTGCAAAGTAGAACCTAAATGAATATTTCCTGAAGGAAGTACTCCGTGCTCTTTTTAAACTAAATCTTAGTTATAGAGGATCTGAAATAATAACCTGAAAACAAATTCTAGAACAACAGTCTAGCCCTTTACTATAGGAGGATTGTAGACAGAACAAACCATGTTTCTTCTTTTTCTGTTCTGTGGCTGCCTTGGAACTATAGAGGTAGCCCTTGCTGGTTTTGTTCGTTTGCTTTTCAAGGCACAGTTTCAAGTGAAACAGTCCTGGCAGTCCTGGAACTCACTCTGTAGACCAGGCTGGCCTCGGACTCAGAGATCCTCCTGCCTGTGTGTCCTGAGTGCTGGGATTAAAGGCATTCGACACCACTGCCCAGCTCCCATGCTAGTTTTGAGTTTACAAAGATTCCCCCCTGCCTTTGCTTTCCTAGTGCTGGGATTATAGATTGTAGGTTTGCATTTTTTTTTTCCCAGATGGGGTTTTGTTGTGTTGCCCAGGCTAATCCCCAACACCTGGATTCAAGTAATTCCTCCGCTTCCTCCTGGGACTAGTCTCACCATGCTTGGCTCTCAGATACACTTCAATGAATGTAATCCTGCAGTGCTGGACTCGGACACTTTCTTTGTAAACTTTCTTAAGCATCAAGGCCTTATTCTGAAATACTTGGCTCTCAAATAAGTAATGATTATTTGCATTGGTACTTAAGTAAAATTTTAAGTATAGAAAACTGTAACACCATTCATAATAGAACCAAACCCATACAATGGGAGTCTGTAACCGTGTCTACTTAAGAGGACCATGAGGTTACTGCAGAATTTGTGACTTGGACAAAGACTGAAGAAAACCATGGAAGATCCAGAACCTAAAGGCCAATTTTAGATCTTTGGTATTAAAAGATTATTTTGACATTTTTTAAATTTATTTTTCATTTTACATACCAGCCCCACTTTCTCCTCCCTCCTGTTCGACTCTTACACTGTCTTTCTCGTAGGTAGAGTGAATTTTATAATGGCCACACAGAGAGACACTGCTTTGTTGGTTCTAGACTCCAAGCTAAGACCTAGACAAATTCCAACTGTGAAAGCAACATAATTCTAAAATATCAGGCCTCATCTGTTGTTGCACTCCTGAAGAAGCTGATGTCAAGTCATTATGTGATACTCAATTAGTACAATAAAATATGAGCCAAGGCAGATGAGGGGGGGGCATTTACAGGATCATCCAGTCAAGTAGAACCCTGTATAGATAGCTGAGAACAGATAGGTACTTATTTAGTGAGGCAAACACCTAAACGCCCAGTTTTTGTGCCAATCCTGATACCACCAGGAGGTGAGCTCCTCTGTGGGCCACTAATTGTAGCTGGCCTGGGATCTTTAAATTCTGGCCTTTTCATGGGCATCTAAAGATAATTCTACAGAGTTCATTAGGAAAATGGCTATTCCTTCTAAAGGGAGAGCTGGCTCAGGTTCCCAAATCCTGATTCCTAGGGTCTCCAAACAATTGTTAATCTGGGTAAGAGTGGCATGCTAGACAATATAGTAATATTCCCATCCCATTCTTTTCTCACTATTGGTCCAGAAAGATACAGACTTCCAGCTGAAGCTTCAGATTCTAGGTCCCCAAGTGTAGTTGAATGAGATCTCTCCCATAAGTCTTGGAGATTTTAATACTTGGCTGCAAATTGGTAGCTAATTGGTAGTTAGGAGGTGTGGCTTTGCTGGAGTAATGTTATCACTGGGAGTGGACTCTGTGGTAAAGGACTCTTCCCTATTTCAAGTTAGCTTTCTCTGCTTCCTGTTTGTGGTTAGAGATGTGTGCTTTCAGCAGATGCTCCAGCCAGGGAGCCTGCCACTGGCCACTATGTTGCCTGGCCATCATGAAATCTCATTCCTCTGGAACCGTAAGCCCCAAATAAACCCTCCCTTCTCCCAGTAGCTTTGGTGATGGTGTTTTTATCACAGTAACAGAAACGTAACTAAGACATCTGGCTCAGCTAGACACCAGTCAGAATCTGGGTCATCATCCAGGAAGAAGAATCTCTAAAACAATGCACTGTGAGAGTCCCACTGCAGAAATGTGAAGGTTTCACTTTGTCCACAGAAGAAAAAGATTCAACTATCATCCAGGTCTGTGGTCACCAAGGCAACTCCAAGGCTTTCCAGAACAGAGAAGCAAACTTATTTTTGGAAGGACTTCTGTCTCAAACACATTGTTTCCTTATTTTTCATATTTACTAAGAAAAGACCACTAACTACATTTGTTGAATACATTCCTCAGACTAATATGGGTCAGTGGGAACTCAGAATGCCTTTGCTAATGTTACATGTTTCTTTTTATGTGTATTTGGTTTTTGCATGTACCACATGATTGCCTGGTGCCCTGAAAGATCAAAAGAGAGCATCTGATGGCATGGAACTAGAATTATGGCTGGTCGTGAGCTACCATGCGGGTGTTGGTAACCAAACCTGGTCCTCTGCAAGAGCAGCAAGTCCTCCTAACTGCTGAACCACCTCTCCACTCCCTGTTATGCTTGGCATTTAAATTTCTTGTATTACTATTTCATTTGTTTTGTTTTAGAAACAAGGTTTCTCAGTATAGCCCTGGTTGTCCTGAAACTTGCTTTGTAGACCAGACTGGCCTCAAATTTAGAGAGCTGCTAACCTCTGTCTCCCAAGTGCTAGGATTAAAGGTGTGCACCACCACCCAGTTATTGTTATTTTTAAAACAGGGTCTCACTATGTGGCATTGACTGATCTGGAACTTACAATGTAGACCAGGTTGGCTTCAGATCCAGAGATTGTCCTGCCTGCCTCTGCCTCCTGAGTACTGAGATTAAAGGTGTACACCGCCACACGGCCCTATATTTGTGTGTATGGGGGGGGGTGCACACTCGTGTGTGCCTGTGGAACTCAGAAGGCAATCTATAGGAGTCAGTTTTCTCTTTCTACCATGTAGGTTCCAGGAAGCAAACCCACATGTCAGGCTTGACAGCAATCACCTTCCCTGGCTAAGACATCTGGACAGCTCCCAATGTTGTGTATTTTTATCTGACCAAGACATTCTAAAGCATAGTATATCATGCACAGGAAATTAATATTTTGTTGACATTAATCCGTGCACACTTACATCTCAGACATCTTTTAAGCCCAGTGACTATAAACACATCATACATAACAACATTGTGGAATCCATCTGAAGACCAAGCAATCGATGCACACTATCTTAGGTCACTGAAAATCCAAGGGTCTGGAACTGGGTATGGTGGTGTACCCTGTCACCCCAGCATCAGGGAGGGAGAGGCAAAAAGACTCAAGAGTGCAAGCTCACACTCCTCACTCTCGGTGCTATGGTTAATCTTGACAATTTGGTGGGATTTAGAATCCTATCTGTGACTGTTTATCTGTATTAGACTAATTGAAGGGGAAGACCCACCCTAAATATGGGAAATCCATTTCATGGTTTGAATCCCATAATAAAAAAAAAAAAAAAAAAAAAAAAAAAACAAGGAGAAAGCAGGCTCAGCACAGACGTTCACCAGTATGGCCAGCTGCCTCAAGAGCTTTTTTCCGTGATCCCCTGCTCCCATGGGCTGTGCCTTCAAACTGTGAGCCCAGACAAACTTCTTCCTTAAGATTCCTTTTTTGGAGTGCTTTATCATAGCAACTGGGAAAACAGTACAAAAAAGGCTGAGAAGTGGGGTTGTTGCTGTGATAAACCCAACCGTATAGTTCTTGGCTCTTTGCAACTGATTTCTTGGAGAAATATGGAAGACTTTGGAGTTTGGGGCTAGAAAAGCCTTTGAAAACTTCAAGCAGAGTTTAATGGGCCAAGCCTGTGGGAGCCTGGAGAATAACACTCTGAGGGAAATGAGGACATCAGAGGCCTGGTTCATGAGGTCCTAGAGGAGAGCAGGATCCAGTGAGCCTCAAGGATGGAGCCACAGCCACTCATATCATATTCTGGTAAATAGTCTGCCCGTGTCCTGCCCATGTCTTAAGAGTTGGGATCTGGTGAGATTTAAAGGCCTGCTGCTCGTTCTGGGACTCTGCTGACACAGGACACCATGGTGGGGAGAGGGACTGGGGGGCTGATAGCCCTCTCAGGGCTTTGTCTCCACACCTCGCTTTCTTCCTTAGATGCCGCCCGCTAAGTGTTCCACTGTCTCTTAATAGTGCCATAGGTGGAGACCAAACTTGAATGCAAGACAAACCCAAATCATTTGTCACCCTATATGTTCTATGAAGACTATTTACTTACTATCTTGATCCATACAGGAAAAAGTCTGCCTAGTTCTGTAATAGAGACCACAGCCTTACTAATCCCCAGTCCAGAGAATTAGGGCTATTCTGTAATTGACTGGCTAAGTTTTTCATCCCTTGATAAACAACCTCACCTTGTCTGACAGAAAGCAGGCCTATCACAAACCACCTTTTCTCTTCGCAAGGCCTCACATGCACAGCTGTGCAATAACTTGGGTCTGTCTGTACCAGAGATAGGAAGATTATACCCTTTGGCTAAAGTGACAGTATATAAGACCCCAAGCCATGCGCCCCCTCCCCCAACCCCCTCCACCTCCCATCTCCCCACCCCGCACTGACATGGAAAAGATGAATACATAAGAGCATCATAGTGCTGTGGGCTATTAGGCTGGTGTGGTCCATGGTTAACAGTCAACTCATATAGGAATGATTTATACACGCCAAGCTCAGCAGATAATGTTTATACATGTTATTTCATCTAAAACTGAAAACAACGTAAAGGTAAGGGTTTTGATTGTACCAGTTCATAAGCAAGGGAGCCACATCTCGGAGATTTAGAAATTTCCAAAAGTGGGCTGGAGAGATGGCTCAGCAGTTAAGATGACTTGCTGCTCTTGCAGAGGATCCTGCTACCCACATGGTGGCTCACCAACATCTGTAACTCCAGTTATAGGAGATCTGATGCCCTCTTCTGGACACTGCGGGAACTCCATACATCTCATACACTTAATATAGGCAAACACATGTAATAGGCAAACACATGTAAAATAGATGTTTAAAAAGGAAAAGGAAAGAAAGATAGGTCCAAAAGGTCATTTTGTCAATGGTGAAGAGGAAATTCCAGTTGAAGTCCAAATTCCAAAGGCCATGTATTTCAACATGATCCAAAGGGCAGTAACCTCAGGAGAACAGCAACTCTCTATACTTCCAAGATAAATCTGGACTGGGGCTCTTACTAATCTGGTGTGGGTTACATGTCATCCTGAGCTAGTCCCTGTGGTCAGTGTGCCAGGTGATTAGCTAGGCCTGGTCACATGTCCAGCTGGGAATATTGAGGTAGAGCCATTTTCTCCTAACGGCAGACTTAACAGTAGCATCACCAGCATGTCCAATAGCAAGGGCTTAGGAAGCATGATCAAAGCTCCAGATTCAGGGCTCAGTACTACACAGCTGGGCAAGTGGGGCAGTTCTTTAACTAGAAAGGTATGGGAGTGAAGGAGAAATAACAATTTCCATAGTAAAGTGTGTATAGGGCAGAGGTTCAAAGACTAGGCACCTGTTTAGCATTCCTGGGTGCCAGGCATCGGTAAGAAGCCATTGTGAATGCTTTGCATTTCAGTCTTGCAAAGTGGAAACTACTAAGATAGAAGAGTTTGCTCTAACATATTATCCCTACCCCTCACTGCCTGTGAGTACTGTATATGTGGCAAACACCCCACGTGCCTAAACATTTTCCCCACCTAGAAATTCTTTTTTTTTTATTTTAGGGAAATTATGGTAGTATAAATAATTTGAAGACTGTAGAAATACTGCTTAAAATTGTGTGAAACTGAAAGTAACCTGAGCACCCCCCATGATGGTTTTTATTATACCCATCAATACATAGTATATTACTAGCAAATGTGGTGTTTTATGACATGTTAGTTATATAATAAGTTATCAGTGCATGCAATGACTTTTTAAAGTTCAGTTTTAAAAACTATATGTATATGTGTATACAGTGTGTGCACATGAGTGTAGGAGTTCACAGAGGATGAGGCATCACACGCCTTGGAGCTGGAGTTGGAGGAGCTGTGGGTGCTGGGAACTGAAACTGATCCTCTGTAGGGCAGTGCATGCCTTTTTGCACCAAGCCATCTCTCTTGTCCCTCTTTTCTTTGTTATTAAAACATTGAGACAGGGTCTCACTATAGCTCATGTCAATCCTCCTGCCTCACCTTCCTGAGGACAGGCCTGTGCCACCAGGCACGCTCTTCATTTCTTGGATTTTAAGAGCCAACGAAGCCTGTTTTGCTGTTGTTCATATTAAGTTTCTATTGCTTTCAGGCAAACAGCCTTGGCATACACATGGGAAAAAATGGTCTGTGAATATCTGTCTTTGAGCTTAATTTTAGTCAAAAGGGTTGGGAGGTGGACGGATGTTTACAGTTGCAATTGTCCTTTTGTCAGAGCAGAAACAAAGCTGGTGCTGGCTGTTTAACTGAAGACAGTAAAGGGGCCAGCAAGATGGCTTGCTGCCAAGCCTGATGACCTGAGCTCAGCCCCTGGAACCCACCTGGAGAACGGAGAGAACCAACTCCCATAAGTTGTCCCCACGTGCACCGTGACAGATGGGGAAGAATCACTCGTGGAAATGTGAATATAACTTCAGCTGTGCACAATATGGTTTTTAAATTTTGTTAGACCTGATAATGGCATTAACATAATGGAAACACACCTTTAATCCTAGCTCTCAGGAGGCAGAGACAGGCAGATCTCTGTGAGTTCGAGGCCAGCCTGGTCTACAGAGTGAATTCCAGGACAGCTAGGACTACATACTCAAGACTCTGTCTCAAAACAAAGCAACCAAACTAAACCAAAGCAACAAGAAGAATCCCACACATAAGTGTGGGGTGAGGTGATCCACACCAGTAATCTTAACACTTGGGAGGCAGATCACTGTCTACATAGGGTGTTCCAAACCAGCCAGGGCCACATAACAAGGCCCTTCTCAAACAAATAAACAATGTCCTTTTAAAAGATGCACACTGAACTTAGTGTCATAGTACATGACAAGAATCCTAGTGACCCTGAAGCAGGATACATGGTGAATCCAAGTCCAGCCTGATGTACACAGGACCTCAAAAAATGGGGGAGGGGAAGGAAAAAGATACACTTTGAATTCTCTAGGGACAATAGTCAATAGTGCCTAAGATTTACTTCTAAGTAGTCTGGAAGAAACAAGAAACACATCAATGAGATATGAGGCGACTTGTGTGCAGTGTGTGTGTGTGTGCGTGTGTGTACACACATACACACACGCACACACACACACACACACACACACACACACACACGTGCTTTCAAGATGGTTTCTCTTTATCTCTGGCTGTCCTGGAACTCACTCTATAGATCAAACTGGCCTCAAACTCAGAGAAATCACTTGCTTCTCAGATCAAAGGTGTGGTGTGTATCACTACCCCCCTGGCTTTATCTCTGTGAGTTCTAAGCCAGCATGGTCTACACAGAGTTCCAGGCCAGACAGGACTACTCAGTGAGACCTACCCCCTGCTACACATCTAGAATGGTAACTGCAGTTTCTGATCTGTGTTTACTATACTCACTGTACAATGAACTAGTTTACCCCCTAGATAGTTGGTGTGTTCCTGTATGGCTTCCTGTGATGAGTGGAAACACAGAGCGTTTTCCTGTCCACTTAGCTATCAACTAGCTGTGACTCCCACCGCTCAAACACATGCCTCCATCCCCACACTAAGGTGGCCTTGTGGCAAATGAGGTGTATTGGCACAGCACTGTCCCAACCCCTTTTCTATGGGGGAGTAGCCTCAAAGTAACAGAAATCTGCCTGCCTCTGCCTAAGTGCTGGAATTAAAGGTACACCCACCGCCTGGCTGGGACCATGAGATTTTTATATGTGCAATGGGGCAAGGCAATCTCTACATTTACCAAAGTAAATATTAGAAATGGAGCCAGTTTCCCTACAACATACACAGGATAGTCAGTTTCTCCGCTTAAACTATGGTAAGTAGACTCCTAATGACTCCAAGTAAGAGCCCTAATTTTGTGTGTGTGTATACTTTCTGAATTTTAATAAATATATAGAAAGCTTCGTTTTGGAGAATTTTTAAAATTGTAAGTCACACTTCAAAACTGATGTGGATTGGGAAACCTGGGCAAAACCAATAAAATATCTTGTTTAGAGACCCTTGTCCTGGCTTCCCCAGCTCCTAACCCCACCTCTCCCAGCCCTGTGAAGATTCTACCTTTTTCTTTTTTCTCTTCTTTTCTTTCTTCCTTTTCTTTCTTTCTTTTTTGTTTTTGTTTTGTTTTGTTTGTTGTTTCTGTTTTTGGAGACAGGGTTTCTCTGTGTAACAGCTCTGGCTGTTCTAGACCTCACGCTGTAGACCAGGCTGGCCTCGAACTCAGAGAGATCCACCTGCCTCTGTCTCCTGAGTACTGGGATTAAAGACATGTGCCACCACTGCCAGGTTCTATCACTTCTCATTTCATGCCAGCAGAGGTTAAAATCCACATTTGTGTTAATGTCTTGTTAGAGCAGGGAATGGTGGTGCATGCCTATGATCCGATCCCAGCACTTAGGAAGCGAAGGGAGAAGGAGCAGGAGTTCAAGGTCACCCTTAGCCTACAGTGAGTATGAAGTCAGCTTAGAGTACACAGCAAGTAGTATTATGCTAGGCAGCCAGAGAGCAAGACGCTGATCCAAAACAAAAGCACAAAGAAAGATGCATGAAGCGTCTCCAGCTCAGCCACTCCGTCTTTAGGATCAAACCCTAACCCTAACCAGAGCAGTTGGCTGGAGTTTGGGTTGTTTAGACAGATTTGCTGTTCAGGACAAACAAAGAATTAGTGACACCCACTCACCTATTTGCTCGTTTGGTTTTTGTTTTGTTTTGAGACAGGGCCTTACTATGTCAACCAGCCTGCCTCCGCCTCCCTCGTGTTGGGGTTAAAGTGCATGCTGCCTCCCTCGTGCTGGGATTAAAGTGCATGCCTCGCTCTCATCCCCACTCAACCTGTAGATTTAATTGACACAGTTGAACAGTCACATATTTTATTGTTCAGATCTCCCCAGCACAGCTATTACAAGGACCTCTGTCAGGGAGGCCCGAAGAAGTGAGAACAGGCAGGTCTGCACGGGTGTGACGGCCCCAGGTCCAGCCTGGCCCAGGCTTCCACCGCACCACCCACACACATCTCTGGAGGAACAGAAACCTCCCAGTGTAGACTCTTAAGGGAAACCCCAAACGACAAACTTTCTTGAGTGATGCTGGAACAGAAAAGGCAAGGGGACAGAATCTGTAGAAAATCCAAACTCCATAACCAGTATTCCTACTTGAAGTTATTAATCTCTTAGCACACCTAAGCTTTTATTTAAAAAGCAAACCTAGCATAATTATCATCTTTTTAAAAAAACATGTAAACATTGCAAAATTTGGAGGATTATTTATAATCTGAAGAGACTTATAAAAATTATTGGACTTGTTAGGACTATAAATACTAACCCTTCCACCCCCAATGAAAAAAGCAATTGTTACAAAAATATAAAAAATATACTAGCTTCTAGTTTACCTTTCATTGAGGAATCTCAGAACATTGGAGCACATCTGGTTTATATGCCTAGCAAGCATACATGCTACCTTGTCAACTTTTTAAAGTTCCAGGATATTCCATTTTGTTAAGAATGCGGCTGCTTCCTTCACAGTAATGTAATGCTCATAAGTGTTAACTGAACCCCCTGCATAGACCCAGTATGGAATCATGGCACAGGACCTCACTTTGCTCTCTCTAGCTCCTTGCGCATCCCCAGACTTACTGGGTCCCCAGGCTCCTGAGCTTCCCTCGCTTCTGTTGGGAAGAAAACCTTGGCCGGGTGCTCTCTGCCGGTGTGCACGTGGCTCCACCCAGGTGCACTAATTCAAGAAATATGCTAACCTGGTGGCTGCTACTCTGGTACTTAGAGGGATAGCTGATGACACATGGATGCCATAGGACACTGTCCACAGATCTGGGAGGGAGGCAGGAAACTGATGCGGAGAGAAATACACTGACTTAGATTGCGCAGTCAGTGTACCAGGCATTGTGACCAACTAAAGTTACAAAATGAACCAAATTTAGTTTGAAACAATTTAAAAAATCTGCAAGGGCTTGACTGCCAAATTTTTAAAAGGATCATCACCTCCTACTTTAGGACATTTTCAGCCTTTACTTAGTTCTGCTGCTACCAGCAGAGGGCAATAGGCGCAAAAGCTCAAACAAGCCCTGGGAGAAAACCGCCCCTAGGTAAACCAGTGGGGTGGATCCATCCACAGGCAGAGAATCCTCAGTCACCATGATATTTCCGGGCTCTCCCAGTGACCCTGAAGCCTGGGGAGGCCTTTTATACCTAGGTCTCGGCAAAAGCATGTGCAAAGGTTGGTGTGCTGAGTCATCACCAACTAGACGGCACAGAAGACCCAGCTCAACTGGCAGCACTTTCCAGACAGACACTTCCCCTCAGGACCTCCGGCCTAGGCCACGCCCCCTGCCAATCCTGCCTTCAGTACAATCTAGCCTGGTGTCTGCTGTGACTCCTGTGCCACTACTGACTTCAGTATTCTGGTCTGTGATGTGCTGCCTGTCTCCAGACCAGAATGGCAAGCTCTCTCTGGGTTCTTACTGGATTTATAGATTTACCACGCTGCTAAGGGATCTCACTGCTGATTGTGGGTTTCCAGTCCCAAACACCTGATTGTTTCTGTAGATATGAACTATCTCATCTCAACGCACCCTAGCTGTTCAAAACCCAAAGGAACTTTCTGAACACAACAAAGATAGGTGATTCAGAGAATTCCAGCCACATCTGCTGAGCAAGTTGACTCTACTTTGGTTGCATAAAAAAAAAAGATAAAATAAAAAACAGGGCCTTCAAGACATTGCAAAATCACTGTTTGCTCAGAAGAGAACTCTCAACATCAAGGCACAAAGAGAGAAGTCTCCTGGGGAAAATGATGATGAACTGGGTTGGCGACCTGCAGGAGGTCTGAGGCAGAGTCCATGAGGGAAGGCCTGGGCATTGGCACCAAGACCCTCTGGCGCCTGGGCATCCTCACGAGTATTTCTCCAGGAACTTGAGGTGAAAATCTTTCACCTTATGGAGCAAGGTCTTCAGTTTCTCCACGGGAGGGAGAATTGTCATTCTGTCAGGAAAGAGGAAAGCATCATCAGCCTGGCTGTTCACAGGTTGGGAGGGTGATGAGGTCCCTGTGTGGACACATGGCCCTGCCTTGTTGGATTTGGAGAGAGCCTATCACTTGTGAAACTCTGTCTCCCATAGTCCTTCCTTCCATTCTCACATGGTGCCCAGACGAGCCATGAAGCCCGAGCCTGAGCAACCCTCTTGCCTCAGCCTCCAGGAAGCTGGGAATATAGACACATACCACTGTGGTGGTTTACACACAGGCATTTTTACTACATTGAGACCAGTCCACTAAAGCAATAAACTGGATTGACTCACCAAAACGTATTTTTCATTACTGCAGAAGGCTGGCACCATGGCTTTGTAAGTTGGGTTTTGTTGTTGTTATTTGTTTGTATATCTGTTTTAAGACAGGATCTCCCACGTAGCCCTGCTGTCCTTAGAACATGCTTTGTAAAACAGACTGGCTTTGAACTCACAGAGATCTATTTCCCTCTGCCTCTTTTTTTTTTTTTTTTTTTTTTTTTTTTTTTAATAACTCCTCTTCCTTTCTTCCTCCTTTATAAAACAGGGTTTCATGTGACATTTGCCTATTCTGGAATTCACCCTGTTTCTTAGGCTGGCCTTGAGGTTGCAGCAATCCTCCTGCCTCAGTGTCTTATAGTGCCTGCATTATAGGCACGCACCACCACATCTGGCTCTAGCACCATATTCTGATTAGTATAGAGAACTTTCTAGAACATAACCATTTCCCCGTTTTGTGGTGCTAGGGATTGGATTCAGGGTTTTATGGATGCTAGGCAAATAGCCTGACTATATTCTAACCCGAGAGCATGATCTGATTCTTTTTTTCACTCTTTGGGTGTGCGTGTGTGTCCCAGGACTCGGCTTCTGACAGGAAACTAACCTCAAATCACAGCTTTCACGTCAAAGACATTTCCAGTTGCCACAATACCCTAACCTCTCCCTCCGGTCCTAACCACAGGCTTCCTAACTCAACAACACTTTGGGTGGTATGCTGGGCACAGAGCCCAGGACTCACACTTGTCTTGTGATCTACCACTGAGCTACACTGCAACCCTGGCTCTACATTTTGGATGGATTATAAATCACAGTAGAGAACCCACCAAGGGAAAAAGGGCCAGGTAGGCAGTTTGTCCCTCTTAGGACATAACCCATACCTTTGACTAAGCAAACACTTGGTTCCAGATGCCAGCCACTCATGACATTTCTTTTTTTTTAGCATCTGCTACAAGAGACACTGCCACAGGAGCTATGAAGAAATGATCATATTCTGAACAGAGCTGGCCTTAGTGAGGAACACTTGCCGAAACAGCTCTGGGAATCCGTGTTCACATCTATACAGGGTTAGTTCTGTGTCAGTAAAGTATCATGGCCCATAGTGCAGCCAAGGGACTACAGGGGACCTGTCCTGTGACAGGCTGTTCTGGTTGGTTTTTCTGTCAAATTGACACAAGCTAACGTTATTTGGGAAGAGCTTCACTTGAGAAAATAACTCCATTCTATTGGCCTGTAGGCAAATCTGTGGGGACCTTTCTTGACTGATGATTGATGTAGAAGGATGCAGCTGGCCATGGGTGGTGCCATCCCTGGACAGATGTCTTGGATTATATAAGAAAGCAGGCTGAGCAAGCAATGGAGAGCAAGCAGCAAGCAGGGTTCCTCTGTGGTCTCAGTTTCAGGTCCTGCCTCCAGGTCCCAGCATTGGCTTTCTGTGATCACAGACTGTAACCGTTAAGCCAAATAAGCACTTTTCTCCCCAAGTTGCTTTTTGTCATGGTGCTTTTGATAGTAGCAGAAATCTAACTAAGGCACAGGCTTTGTCCCATGCATCCAGAAGCATGGAGCATGAAAGGGACAGGAAGCAGCCGAAGGACAGAACAGTCTAGGAGTACTTAGAGGAGACGGCTGTGAAATGTCCCTGTTTCCCGTTTTTTCTGACAGGCTCTGAGCTTGCCATGGTGAGATCCACCCAAGGAAAACAGAGGCTCACAACCCTCGGATTCTAAAGCAGGAACCCAAGTTTCCCTCAACAAGCCAGGGACCAACACCACCCACCCCCACGGAAAATATTTTACCTGAAGTGGTAGGTGCCTTCTCGCTGCCCAAAGCCACTGCCAGGCACGACACAGATGCCGGTCTCCTCCAGGAGCTTCATGCAATAAAACATGTCTGGGGCCATCTTATGGGACTGTGAGGGGGAAGGCAGAACTTGAGATTCACCGCTGGCTTTACTCCAGACTGGCACATGTAAAAACCAAAAACAAAGCCAGGGCTGGTTTTGGTTCACACCTATAATCCTAGCACTTGAGAAGCTTAAACAAGAATGCCTTGAATTCAGCACCAGCCAGAGCTACGCAGTGGGGTCCCACCTGGGCTAGAAAGACCTGATGGAAGGGGAATCAAAGCCAGATAGAAACAGAATACAGAATGCCAGGCCCTCTCTTCTGTGATAGAGTCCTTTCTACTCCTGTTCCTGCCTGCTACAAAATCAGGCAGGCTCCCAGGTCACAGTCAGGAATCTGGTTCTGGAGCCTGGACATCTGAGGACACTCCTGATCTTCATGCAAGGGTTCCAGTGTTTCTTGTCCCCATCCCAGGAACTGCTAAACAGTCATTGATTACAGACACCTCTGTGTCAAGTCACACAAAATAAAAAAATAAATAAATCTGGAAACAAGGACCTGGGGTCTAAACCCTGGAGCTACTGCTGATAGAAGGACATATTTCCAGGGCTTGCCCTGACTGTAGACAACTTGCCCATTGGCTGTAATATAAAGAGAAAGACAGACAGACAGACAGACAGACGCACACATGCACGCACGCACGCACAAGCACACACACATACACACACCACACACTGGCTTCTCCTTCCTCTGCTTCCTGATCTCCACCCAGATGTGAGCAAGTGGCCTCTGCTTGTGCCCCAGCATCAAGCGACTCATGCCTTCCCCAGAACAGAAGGCCACACCCACAAACCAGGAGTCAAAATAAATCCATTCTCCCTTACACTGTACCTTGTCAGGTGTTTGGTTGCAGCAACGAAGACAGCAACAAACACAGCGGGTTATATAACAGTCTCTGGGATTCCCAGGTTCTGACACTGGGTTTCTGACTCTGTATCTAGGAATTCCCAGTGTCTAACCAGGGTAGCATGAGGATGCTGCTTTCAGACACAGTACTTTGCCCGTGAGCCTCAAAGTGGGGGTTGGAAGTGCAGGCTCTCAACTCCTTGAAAACCCAAAGTGGTTCTGACTACTGTGAATACCGAGGCGTAGGAATCACTGTTGCAGGATGCAATGGCTGGGGGAAGTGGGGACTCTCATTTCATCCCCATCATCACTATCACACCCCACTTAGGCCCCCCCCTTCAGAGACTGCATGTCTGTTGTTTTAATATTTTTTAAATTTATTTATTTTATGCATATGAGTGTTTTACCTGAACGTACGACTATATACTATGTATAACATGCCTGGTACCCTCAGACATGAGAAGAGGGTATTGGCTCCTCTAAAAACTGGAGTTATGGATGACCATGAGCCACCATGTAGGTGCTAGAAGCCAAACCCAGATCTTCTCCAAGCAGCAAGTATTTAATAGCTGAGCCATGCCTCCACCCACAGAACAGCACCATGGAGGTCCACACTGGACTCTCTCTTGGGTTTGGCCTCATGCTTGTCCTATCACCACCATACTCTGCTGCAGCTGGGACTCTTAAGAAGCTGCCACACAGTCAACTGCGTCTGTCCAAGAGTCCCAAAGAGTCCAGAACTCCTAAGGCTCACCAAAGCAAAACGCCAACCATGACCCAGACAGCTCAAGTGGATCCAGGAAGACAGCCAGCCCTCCACTGACCTGAGCCGCCTCCACAGCCTTGGCAGGAATGAGAATCCGGGGAAAGGCATACATAGCTCCTTGCAAGGGGTTGCACTGAATCCCTGGGACTTGGTTAAACAGATCTTCAGTCAGCTTTGCTTTTTGGGCCAGATTACCAAGAACGAATTCTTTTTCCTGGTGACAGAAAGCACAGGTATCAATAATCCTAGATAAGGCTATGGAAGGTTGCTCTTTCAACACAGAGGTAATAGAACATATTGACAGAGATGAACTGTGCCTGCAGCACTGCAAATAGGGCAAGGGGAAGGACATGGACCGATAGACAGGTCTTTCTGCAGGGATTTTTTTTTTCATTCTTCAATCTGAATGCCCCAGACCCTGATGGAATACCCTAGAAACACTTCTACCAGAGACCATCCGCATCCTGTAATCTAGGGACCATCCCTTTGTAGTCTCTTCAGTGTGGTGTGCATGGACACAGACCCAGACAGAACAGAGTCAGCAGAGCTGGAACAGGGCCAGTCAGGCTCTCTGCAAATGCCACTGTTCAAGAGGGATGGCGTGGTGAGGCCTGAAAACGGGCACGTGAACAAAAGGTGGCACATCCATGCAATGACAAAGAACCCAGGTCTCCATCCCAAAGAGACCTCTGCTCTTCTGGGACACTGTGACAAGTGGAATAAGCCAGGCATAGAAGAGCAAACATTGCATAATTCCACCTCTGTATGTATATGTCAGGGGGATTAATGCTGGTTGCCAGGAGCTGGGAAATGCGAGCATGGGAAGCTATGCACTTACTAGGTCTGACACTTCAATTGGGGGATGATGGAAACGTTTTTGAGGCAGATGACAGAGACGCCTGCACAACAATCTTCCTTTAATGAAACCAAACTTTTTGTTTGTTTAGACAGGGTCTCACTGTAGCTCTGCCTGTCCTAGAACTCCCTATGTAGAACAGGCTGGCCTCACAGAGGTCCTGCTGTTTCTGTCTCCCAAGTGATGGGATTAAAGGCATTCAATGCAGCAGGCTAGAACTGTGTACTTGAAAAGAGCGAAGGCTTATTTATTTGTATTCTACTATAAAAAAGAAAGGGGAGGAGGGCAAATGAGAAGAGGGAGGGGGAGTGTGGTAGTGCATGCCTCTAATCCTTGCCTTTAGGAGGTTGAAGCAATAGGATCTTGAATTAAAAAACAGTTAGGGCTATTAAACCCTGTGTCCTAAAACAAACAAGCAAATCTCCCCCCTTTAATTTCTCAAACTAGAGAAAGAGAGAGAGAGAGAGAGATGAATTTATACCATCTGGGAAACTGACTTTTAGATTCTACAACCTAAAATGGTTTTGCTGTTGTTTTTTAAACTGTGCTGCTATGCCTATCTTACTTCCTTTTCTTTTCAGGTTAGTAACAAAAATGTCTGCCAAACATGGGGCTCTCCTTCTGGGATCCTACCCACTTATGATGTGCACAGATGAGAAAGAAGAGTTCATTCGTTCACACAGAGTCCTCCCACTTCTAAACATACTCTCCGTTGCATTTTTGAACTTAACTCATGAGGGTGGTTCAGCACCAAGAGACATCATGGGTGCCCCTTGAAGCATGGACACGGATGAACACAGACACACACACCGTCAAATGTTTGGCCACCTGGAATGGTGGCTCTCATCTACCATGACCCTGGCAATGGCAGTGAGGTGGCTAGGTCAGGCGGACTCACTCACCCTGCTGAACTGCTCAAAGGACTCCTCCCCTGGGACAGGGGGATTCACAACAATGTCCATAGCAGCTTGTCCAGACACTGGCGGGCAGAGACGAACGGAGAGGAGCTTTACCAACTGGCCTTTGATCTCAGGGTGCAAATTGATCACCTCCATGTAGCCCCCTCTGTAACCACACCTGGAGAGTTGAGCAGAGGGAGCACAACCACCAGTTACAGGAAGATCTCACAAATGCAGCTTGGATGCCAGATTCTGTAATATCACACCATACCCCGAGAACCAAGCAGGCAGCTGTGGCTGAGTTCTTGCAGGATTAGGTAAACAGGTAAAAGGACAAAGACACTTTCCTCCAAGGAAAAGCCAGTGCCCGCCTTCTCTTCCCTTCCTGTCTCTGGGGAGGTGGAGACTCCTGATCCTACAGACAGAGACTACAAGTTGAGAAAGCAGTCCCCAAGGAATGCAGCCTTGTCTTCCTGGTATCTTTGAAGCATTATGTCAAAAATAGTACATTTCTACCCTTTTGGAGCCTCTATATTCTAGGCCATTTTGTTGTAGCTGCTTACTCTGGAATCTAACTCATATACTAGTCTACATCAAATAAAGCCAAGAACAATCTAAGGAGACAGCTCCCTTGACCAAGGCAACCTATTTCTTCAAACTTCGTATACCATTTCTTCTGCCTAGAATGTTCTTCGCCCAAATGTCTCCCTTCTTCCAACTCCTGCCCCACCTTCTGGCATTTCTGCCTCCTCTGAGGCCTCAGTTGTTCTCTGCCACGTGACTTTGCTGCTTGCCTAGTCCTCTGCTCCTCGTAACATACTGGCTGTGTATGGCAGCGTCCTCAGTGCTACAAACTAAAGTACTCAGCAACTACCAGTCAAATAAACAAAGATGGGCCCCAGACTGGCCCTTTGGCCTTATAATTCCCCCGTGCTAAGGCAGCCTTAGACACAGGTCTTGGTACCTATCCACTCAAATCCTCTCTTCATGGGCCCTCAGAATTCAGTCAGTGTTGAAGTGGAAAATTCCAGGCTTAGAGCTGCTATGGGAACCTGTTTTCATTTCTGTCACTTATCCACAGTCTGATTTCTTTTGAACATGCTGCATTTCACCTGAGCCCCTGCACAAGGATAGTTCTTGTACTTAGATTTTCCAGGGACATGCAGCCTGGCTCCTGGTTCTTACAGCAGCAGCAAAGGGTGAGGGCGGCTTTCCCACCACGTGGACCACAGGGTCAAACAGAGGAGCAGGCTGAAGGGAGGGAGCAGTGCCGGGAAAGCCGACCCACCAGTGGCAGAGGAGGAGCAGAGGTCAACATACTCGCCCATGTAGCCCTTGGAGGTGGAGTGGAAGGATGCAAGCTCCACGTTGCTGGAGTACTCAGGCCCCATCTGGTAAAGCACTTTTTTAAAGGAGTGGAATCTGCAGTCAGGAGAGTACACATTGTCCTGATATACCTGCATGGAAACAGCAAAGATGCAGTGAGTCCTCCTGGAAGGTTGAACAAACACAGGCTGTGGCCGAGAGTAGCCAAGGGTCCACACCCAAGAGGGGTACACAGGTACAGCATGAACTTGTCATCAGGTGCAGATCACAAAGTCCAGCCTTGAACAAAACAGCCAGCCCAGCTTCCAATGCTGTTTCCACAGATAAGCCAGAATGTACCTGAAGGAACCTTCCAGAACAAGCAAGGGAACAGCCTTAGACTGGATGCTTCAGCTTATGACAGCTTAGTTGCTTCCCTGACAGCTCCTACATTTCTCTAGCCCACCTGCCTAACACATCGGGCCAGTGATGACACCAGGGACTCCAATCTTCCCAAGCAAACTTTTCTCCTAAAGCACTGATCACTCTCCTAGTGACAGAAACAGCATCAGCAGCCTCCTGCCCGCTGCTTTCTCTGTTTTAGGGGTGAACTCCACCAGGTGTCCTTTATGCCATTTACCAGGTTTGGAATCATTTGTCTTTGCCTCTGCTCGTTCTGCCAGAGCAGAATCCACACACATTTTGTTCTTCTGTGTCTAGATCTAGCACTCACAGCCTACAAATACCACCTTGCTTGCTCCACAATCAGGAAAACTGGCTTTCTGGGCCAGTGGGAAAGTCAGACAAGCTCCACCTTCAACGGCAATGGGGGAGCTCCTGCCCTCCTCCCAGACCAGTGGGGTAGTTAGTACATTGTCATAAGAAATCCCCAGGTCTCTCTCTGCTGCTTTTTTTTTTTTTTTCTCTTTTAGAAATGAAGGTTTTTATATCCATGGTTACTTATGGCAATTTAAATGTGGTAACAGAGCAGAGTGCTTAAGGAGAAAAGACAGTAGTATTCTAGAAAGTACGGCCAACCAGAAAACACACAGCAATGAAGGTAAAATGACGATGGAACGAGATGGATGCTCAGCCTCTTCCAAAGCAGACAAAGAACAGGCAAACCTCCGCCTCATGATTGGGGTTCAAGAAGTTAGACACAGACCCGAGACCCTCACAGGCTTGCAGACGGCTGGACAGGAAATGAGATAGAAGATGAGAACTGCCCAGAGGCACAGGAGTAGCACTGGCCATTTCTGACACAGGGCAGCTACACCCCACTCTTAGTAGGAGCCCATGGATTTCCCTCGGGACAGCCCTCCATGGCTTTCCAGGGGGAGGTGGGGGAAGGGCAGGGCAGACATCTTGTACCTTGCCTGGGCCTGGCCAGTCTGCATATTACAACTCCAGGCTACAGTGACTGGTTCAATAATCATGGCTCAAGTTGAACCAATCAAGCGTAAACTGAAACAACAAGGCTGAAAAGCTGCTTTCTGGAGGCCGACATACAGAGATGAAAGGAAAAGGATTTAGAAGACACAGTTGGAGTTCAGGATCCAGCCATGTACCTGTGACCCCATCATCATCATCAACATCATCATTGTCTCCAAGTTAAAAGCCAACACCTGTGACTTCAACACTGGGAGAGGAAGCAGGAGGGTTGCTGTGAGTTTAAAGCCAGCCTGGGCTAAAACAGTGAGTTCTAGGGTAGCCTGGGTTACATAGAAAACTCCCCTCAGTCTCTTTCTCCCTTTCTCCATATATATGGAGAATGTAAGAACTTGCGCGTGCGTGCGCTTGCCCAGAATCATTCTGCCTAGAAAGTTCTCTTTGGCTATAGAACAATCAGACCTGGATCCCTCCCCTACAAGAGGAGGCTTGCCCCCTCCCTCTCTGAGCTTTCCCACCCATCTCTGGGACTGCTCTTACCTCATCAGCCAGGAGGAAAAGCTTCTCTTCCCAGGCAAAGTGAATCACATCTTCTATGCACTTTCTGCTTTGTACCTGGCCTACAAAATCCCCAAAAAAACCAAAATGTAGGTTGTAATGCTACCGAAGTTTCCCCAAGTAATACTCCCATCCAAATCACTTGGGTGTCCTAAGCGCCTGAAGATCCCAGGAGACCACCCTCCTAGTTGCTCCACACAGCAGTGTGAAACCCGGCCACGCCTACAGGCTCCATGCCTGCCTAAGTCAATGAAGTCAGGCGCGGGCAAGTATTCCACACCTAACTTTTTCGGCATTCTTATGACTGGGTGTGCACCTGTGTGCATGATGTTGGTCTCTTCTGGAGGACAGAAAGGCACAAACATGCCACAGTGAGCAAGAGAAAGAAACTGGAGGAGCTCCCCTCACCAGCCCCCCGCAACTCCTCTGCTATGCCCCAGCAGCAAGCAATGCAGAAAACTGCCCTGGTTGATATGGTAACTGAGCTGGCATTCCTGAAGAAGAACTGTGGGTGTCTTCTTTGCAGAAAGGCAGGTGCACACACCCACAAGGAAGCGACAGGCTCGTCCCAGCTCATCATCTACCCTCAGAGATGGCAAGCGTTCAAATCAATACTTGCAGAATACCAAATGAATGAGCCAGGCTGGTGTCCCCTGTCAGCTGCTACTGCAGAGAGAACTGGCAGCACTGGGGACTCTGGGGACTCAGAGAGCACACTGCAGCTCTCTCTGGCTTCCTTCAGGGCCCGCCTCAACGCCAGCAGGGAAGACACCCACCACTCATGTCAGAGAACAAGTGCAAACAGCAGGGCGTAAGTCAGCAGCCTACAGGCACACACAGGAGCAGAGAGCAAAGGGGAAGGAGGAGGAACTCGCCCTGTATTCCCTCTCTGCTTTGAGTGCGACACCAGGGATCGCTGGGTGCTCAGTCGGGCTTGCTGATTTCTTCACGGTGTGTGTGTGTGTGTGTGTGTGTGTGTGCAGCATATCTATCTTACATTAAGCACATATGCACAGATATAAACATATGTTCACGTGTTATTTCTGCATGTATAGACATCCTAATGCAGAAAAGCATATAGACTGTTACCTTTTGGCTAAAAAAGGAAAAAAAAAAGTCTATATACCTATCTATGAAATGATATGAAGATATCTATAAAAACAGAAATGTGTCTTATAATGAATCGGCCAGGATTTCTACCTTCCACTCCTTAAGCAATGAGCCAGTTTCTTTAGTAAGGCACTGACTTTTCTTTGGCCACCGAGTGCCAGCCAGGCTTCATAAGAAGGAAGCTCAGGGCTCTGGGACTCCAGCAGAGTGGCAGGTCGTGGTTTCTATATGGAAGCAGCATTGCTGTCACAGACAAAGGCTGGCCTCTTTGTGGGTAGAGCCTGCCTGCAAACCCTTCGTGGGCCTTGTGATGTCCTAACTACATCCTACTGGAACACAAGCAGAGATGTGAGCATCAGAATACACAAAAACATGTTCACTGAATGCTAAGGGGAACACAAAGAAAGACTGAAGGGCCAGAGCCTTGGAAGGGCTTCAGCCTGGTGGAGGAAATGAGACTGAATGGATGCAAAATTCCACTGATAACACACAATGCACAGTTGACCATAAAGACAGGCTTATGTTTACCCCAGGCCTGGGATTCAACAATCACTTAGGGCCCAGCCATGAATACCCCCAAGAGACAAGAGCTGTGGAGAATGGCTTTATAGGGGCCAGGCTATGCCCAGCTTGGGGAGATACAAGATGCAGCTTTGATACAGGTCCAAAAAGCTGGTCCCAGAAAATGGGCCTAAGGAATTCTTTACAAACTGATAGGAACATCTGTGATTTTACCTCCTCGCTCCTGCAGCATACTACAGCTGTCTTGAGAAGAACCCCCAGCAGGAAATAAGAGAAATAGTCCTGGGCTAGACACGCACCACTAATCTAAGCACTTGGTATGCTTAAGCAGAAGAAGGGTTGTGAGTTCAAGGCCAGCCTATCAAGGACTTCTGAGTGAATAAATAAAAGAGCTGCTTATCAAAGTCATAGTGATCTGACTTGTTCCTAGAAGGGCAGTAAGCACCTGACCTAGGACTCTCAGTGAGAGCACTGGAAAAGATGTATTCTCAGGTTTCACCTGATTCGCCAGGGACAGAGATGCTGAAGGCCCTTCAAGAACACATACTAAGAAGGAATCCAACTCAGGAGACAGCAGAGCTGAGACGTGAACTGAGGTCCTTCCCACAATAATGTTGATTCGGGTTACTGCTTTATGACCCAGACATCAAGTTCCAACATGGGGCCTTTCTGTTTGAGCTGGGTTTCTCTCTTGAAACCCAAAGCATCCTGGCTTAACCTCTCAAGCTGCTTTGGCATCTTTCAGCCAACAGATTATGGTATGTGGTTGCGAAGTTTCCATTTCCTACCACCCTCTTCTAACAGCTGACTGATTCCCAAACATTAAGATTCCAGAAAATGAGGGTGGATGGTGCCTCTTCATAAGAAGTAGTTATAATAAGGCTGGGTATGGTGGCACACACCGTTAATCCCAGAATTTAGGAGGAGGCAGGCTGATTTCTGTGAGTTTGAGGCCAGCCTGGTCTACAAAGCAAGTTCCAGGACAGCCTACATAATGAGACCCTGTCTCAAACAAACGAACAAAAGAGGGAGAAAGAGAGAGAAAGAGAAAAAAGGGAGGGGGGAGAACTACTTATAAGAATACACATTCACTGGGTTCCTTATTTACAACAGGCATGTTTTGGTGGAGGTATGTTCTCCCAGATAGAAAGATAAAAAAGATTTACATAAATACCCAAGCAGAAAATCCAGTGGGGTATGCCTATAATCCAGCATCCAGAGGCTCAAGGGGCCTGCCTGGATGAAGTAGCAATAACTAGGCCCGATAGGGATACACCATCTCCAAAGACACAGCACAAAAGGGCTGACTCAACAGCCGACTCAGCATACAAATGCTGTAGAACTTGCTGTCCAAGTGTGGCCCTGGGATCAGCAGAAGTGTCATCTTGGACTGGGTAGGCCTGCCAGGTCTCCAGCCCTACCCAGTCATTAAAATACTGGTGGGCGGAGTCCACATCCTGTACTTTAACAAGCTAAGAGTTTAGGAACCAGTGTCCTAAAGTAGCTCTCCTCAGCACTAAGAACACTGACCTCCGGACTGGCCTGGGAGGTTTCAAAGCTGATACTGATCTGCAGCCCGACTGAGAGCAGAGTTCTCTGTCACTTCCCTGAACTGCATCATGGGTAGAATAGCATCATCATCCCTTGTACACGGCCCTGGAGCACGCAAACTAGTGTTTGCACCAGGTGTGTCTCTGCAACAACATTCAGGAATTAAAGCAGTTGTTTGCAGCTGACTGAAACATAGTTTCATGTTTCGGAAAAGCAGATTCCACAATCAACTCTGATGTATTCTGGCCCCAATCCAATTTAACTCAACAAAGGAGAAGGGAGTTCCTGTTCTCTCATCCAAATAGCCCTGGAGACACATGAACCAGCAGCCTGGGTGGGAGGGGGGGGGGGAGTCAAAACAGGCAGGACTGTGTACTTTTTTTTCTAAGAAAAACATGCAAAATTTGGGGTGCTTTTCAACTTCCAGAAACAGGCTTTTTTTTTTTTTTTTTCTTTTGTTTGTTCTTATTCTCAAAAAAGACAGCCAAACTCCACACACCAGCATTCTGAAACCAGCTGAGCAAAACAAGAGGGAGCGAATGTAGTACACCCCAGGCTGAACGGCAACAGTTTGTGTGAGCAACCTCAAGGGGAGAGTCTTTGCAAATGGAGGTAAAATATGAAAAAGAACAGGTCCTGTCAGCAATACAACTCAATAAAACCCTGCCTGTTTCTGGTCTCCTGAGGTGGCCTGAGGCGAGTCTCACAGCTGTTAGCAAATGTGGAATGAATTGAGAAAAGGGAACAGAGGGGACCTTGTGTCACTAAATTCTTCGGTAGTCAAGCATCTCACACCAGCCCCTCCTTGCTCCTGAGAAAGTGGTAAGAGAGTAAATTACCGACCTGTGGGATTCCCGGGGTTGATAATGCAGAGAACTTTGGGGTTGCAGTGGTCTTTGGCTTGCCGCACTGCCCGCCGGAGCTCGTTCACATTCAAGGCCCAGCAGTTCTCCTCGTCCAGGTAGTAGTTCACCTGGACAGCGTCAAGCTCGGAGATGACCGCGGAGTACAGAGGATACTGTGGGATGGGGATCATCACTCCTGTCCGTGACTTGCCACCCCCAGAGACCAGGAGCTTCAGGATCGTCTGCAACGGAAAGTAACATTTACAGGGTCCCTGCTGCTTCTCATCCTTCAAGAACCAATGAGCAGACAAGCCTGAGGAGGCCCAGCCCCAGCTCTCCGCCAGAGGCCCCGCTGCCTGCTTCTAGTGTAGCCCCGGCAAGTCTGCTTAACTTGTAGTAAAGGCTGGACACTTGACAAATGTAGAGCAACACATGATAATCTCAGCACTTGGGTGGCTGAGGCATGACCATCACGTGTTTGAGGCCAGCCTGGGCTACCCTGTGAGATCCTGTCTCCAAAAGACTAACCCACCAACTAAGCAACCAACCACTTTGTAAAACAGTATCCAGGCTGCTCCGGCCCTGGCCTCACTCTGACAATCTCTTTTAAATTGTACTTCATCAGTAATCATCAGCTGCCCACACGTGACTGGATGGACTTCAATAGGAGGCTGCTGAAATGGTATCACCAGCTACCAGGTGGTGCTTTCACCTATTTGCTGGCTAAGCAGAGTGCATATTTATAGATTTCCTGAGAAAACATGGGAGTCTGGGGAGGTGCTGGTCAAAGTGGCAAGAGTTCCTGAATTAGTACGCCAAGGAAGCAGGAAGACTTTCCACCTTACACATGGCCATAGGGTCTAGCTCAGGTTCAACTCCTTGCTGCAAGAATCCCACCAGATGGGAAAGCACTTACTGCCCACTCACTGTCTCGGGGCCTACTTCCCCATGGGCTCCAGGAAATCAGTGGATCTATTTGAAAGGCCTTGAGGTCAGGAGACAGAGAGCCTTGATAAGATGGAAAAGGATAATGGCAATTGCCCAAGTAGGAAGAACGGGTGACTTAAGGGCACTTAGCACAGAACCAGAGCCAGAGGGAAGCATGCCGAAAGTGAATGGACGGCCAGGATGTGTGCAGCTAAGGGAGTGGTCCAGCACTTGCCTAGCACACCAGGGGCCAGATTAGACCCTCAGCACTAAAGAATAAACAAAATGAGTCAACAAATGAAACCCAGGAGGCCATGAGCCCTTTCCCTAAGCCTGGAATTTCAGACTTCAGCCATGTAACCACTGACCCAGTCCACATAACCCCTGCCACAGCTACTGATGCCCAGCCTGAGCCAGCCCTTCCCTCACCCCTAAGTGCTCCTTCACTTCACATTACTTGGCTCTTTCTAGCCAGACCCGTGTTGAAATGAATATTGACTGACAAGTGGCCTCCCTCCCTCCCTTTACTGAAGTGCCAATGGTTCTTCTTAGGATGACCTAAAGGCTCAGTGTGGCTTCCAGGGCCCTATAGAACCTGCTTCCCTGGTCCTATTTCTGGTAACTATCCTTCATTGTGTGAGTTTACCCACCTTGGATTCATTTCCAAAATACTAAGCCTCTTTCCAGATCAAGGTCTTTTCATACTCCTGCTTCCACTTAGAAAACGCTCCCTCTCCCAAGTTCCCCAGGCCAGTACTGCATCTTTCAGTCTTTTTTCAGAGGAGCCTTCTCCCGCTCCTGCTGCGACCATTATAGCACTTGGTCTTTCTCTTCACTATGGAACAGAAACTGAAGGCTCGTGGTGTTAATGCTAGACTGTCATAACACTGGCATGTAGGCAGAGGTCTGGTTCCCTAAGGTCTCCCCAGCACCAAGCACAAGGTCCAGCAGAGGAGGAACACCATGTGCTCACAACAGAGGCCAAGGGGCACCCTCAAGCATCCTATAGCTCCCCACCCATTGGGCCTGCTGGTGGACCCTCTGGAGGGAAATTGAAGGTGCAGTTGTATCCAGGGTCATGACACTATCAGGGATTAGAAGCGACTGGGACAGGGGTGCTGTCAGTATTCAGGCATCTGTGCTGGCCTGCCCTTGGGGTTCTGAGAGGATAGGCCCTCAGCTGCAGTCACTAAGAGCACCACCTGTGCACATTCACTACATTCCCTTTTAAAAGGGTCCCACCCACCTCCCATTTTTTCTCTTTATCTGCCTCTCTGTCCCCTCCTTCTCTTCTGCCACTCCTGTCCCCAGAGACAGGTCTCCCTTCTCCCCTTCTCCCATTCACTTTCCCCAATTAAGAACCCCTCCACCCAAGCTCTGTCGCATGGCATCAGAGCTTGGATGGCCCATGCTGCTCACCAAGCCTGTCTCCTAGCCAGCTAGTTCAAATACCTAGCCCTAACTTGCAACGCTGTGTTAAGAATGGGCCATCTTTGCACATACAGAAATACCGTCGCTAGCTCCAGTGGTCAGGTAAATGTTGTCTGGGTCTGCAGATACACCATCTCTCCTGGTGATAAAGGCTGCCACATCTTCACGGATACAATTAACACCTTGGCTGGCACTGTAAGATCCTATGAGACAGCAAACATGATAATGATTAGAGGCAAGATGTCTGGTTCAATGAATGAGTGTGACATCCATATAATTAACTGGGGGTAAAGATGGCTGTGAACACTACAGTAGGGCCTCCTTCCCACTGCTCTGGGCTCTGAAACTATGGCAAGCTGCTTACCTACTCATTTGGGCTCACCCACCCATCTTTCTACCCAGTGTTTACTCAGCATCTATTACATGTTAAGCCCTGGTTTCTAATGTACCAACTAGTGCCCATACCTGAGATAGACATGGTTGTTTTTGTTTTGTTTTGTTTAATTTTATTTTGTGTACATTGGTGTTAGGGTGACACATTTCCTGGAACTGGAGTTACAGACAGTTGTAAGCTGCCACATGGGTGCTGGGAACTGAACCTGGGTCCTCTGGAAGGACAGCCAGAGCTCTTAACTGTTGAGCCATCTTAGCCCCCGATGCAGACATGTTTTATGACAACAGTACCCATTAGATCTGGGGTTTCTGTGCTTTAGGTAGGTGCTTACACATGGTTCTATAGAACTTGAGAGAATGGTTTGACATTAGTACTCCAAAATAGCTCAGGGCTCTAAGTGGCACAAACACAGATCCTGGAGTACCTAGCCACCATTGGGCCCCCTCCACACTACACCTTGAGTGAGTGCTCATCTGCTTCCAGTTTACAAACTGGCACATCACCATTGCCAAATCCCCTCACCACCCTGGATAACCCAGCCCCTTTCTCTGATCATACCACCCTGCACCTCAAGGTCTTACCCATGCTGCTCCCTGTATCTAGAATGCATCTGCAAGCTCTCTTTCACTCAGCCTCCTCTTCTGTTTTTTTTTTTTTTTTTTTTTTTTTTTTTTTTGTTCTGTGTTTTTGAGACAGGGCTTCTACATATAATCCAATCACTACATAAACCACATAAACTGGCCTCAAACTTACAGAGATCTGGCTGCCTCTGCCTTCTGAGCATTGGGATTAAAGGTGTATACCATCACACCAAGCTCCAATCTGTTTTCTTAAACTCTCCCTCTACATTAGGACCCCTTGATGTAACCCTATAGCTTTCTGTCCCTTATCCATTTAAGTCATGAAAGCTGGGAATGACACACATATATAAAATTCATAGTAATTATTTATGTGTATCTGTGTGTAGTTATATGCACTTGAGTATAGATGCCTGCAAAAGCCAAAAGCATTGGACACTCCCCCAGCCCACCCCCAATCCAGAGCAAGCGTTAAAGGCAGTGTGAGCAGCCTGTCCTGACATGGGTGCTGGGAACTAAACTCCAGTCCTCTGCAAAACTAGCACATGCACCTGGACAGTGGTGGAACACGCCTTTAAATCCAGCACCCAGGAGGCAGAGGCAGAGGCAGAGGCAGAGGCAGAGGCAGAGGCAGGAGGATCTCTGTGAGTTCAATGCCAGCCTGGTCTACACAAGAAGTTCCAGAACAGGCTCCAAAGCTACAGAGAAACCCTGTCTTAAAAAAAAAAAAAAAAAAAAAAAAAAAGCAGCACATGCTCCTAACGGCTAAGCCATCTCTCCAGCCCTTGAGTACTGTTAGTGTTTGCTCCTCTCACAAGCACAGACTATTCATCTCTATCACTTGTGTCCCTCAGTGTGGGGAATAGCACCTGATGCATGCTATGAGTCTGGCCACAGTCAGGCCAGTCAAAATTCACAGCTCCCAATTCCTCCTTTATTTAGTGTCCAGGATACAACCTAGGGACTAAACTGCTCGTCAGCTCGTCAGCTGGACAAGAAAGCAAGCACTAGTAAGAAGCTTTTTTTTTTTTTTCCTTTTTCTTTTTTAAAGACAGGGTCTCTATGTAGCTCTGGCTAGGCTCAAATTCATAAGATCTGCTTGCCTCTGCCTCAGGACTCTTGGAGCTAAGGGCCATGTCACCACAACCTACCAATTAAAATGGATTTTAAGAGTCGTGAGAAAAACATGTGTGAACTTTAAGACTTCATGCATGGCGCCTAGAAAGACAGCCCAGCAATGAAGACGACAGGCTGTGCTTGCAAAGGAGCCAGGTTCAAGCCTTGGCACCCATGAGGTGGCCCACTACTGCGGTTCCAGAGGATTCAACATCTTCTTCTGGCCCCACGAGTATTACACACTCCAGGGGCACATACAGAGAAGCAGGCACAAACATACACATTCATTTTTAAAACATTTGGAAATGGACTGGAGAGATGGCTCAGTGGTTAAAGAACACTGACTGCTCTTCCAGAGGACCTGGGCTTGACTCACATGGTGACTCATAACCATTTATAATTCCAAGTTCCAGGAGATTCAATGCCCCCTCCTTGCTTCCACAGACAAAAGGCTCTCGAGTGGAGTAGAGACATACATGCAGGCAAAAATGGCCTGTACACATAAAATAAAGTAAAAAACACTTAAAATACCAAAAAACCCCACTTCATATCCATATTCAGTAATTCATACTCTGGTCAGCATGGTCCTAGAGAACACTGATACATTCCACTTCCTTTTACTTCCATAGCAGGAAACAGGGCTCCAGAGGGCTCAGCTGACAGTGGCACCTTAGCATCACCGTTAAAGGACCACACCAACTGTTCCTTGCAGTGGGCAGGGCCTGGCTGCATCTCTACATCTAACAAGATGCTCTAGCAGACACACCAGCCTTTCTTACAAGTCCAGAAGGAGGAGACAAGATAGTTCCTACTTTAAAGATGAAAAGGAAGGCTCAGAATGCATTTCCCTCATCTATATTCATGAGTTCCTGGGACAGAGCCTGGTATAGGCCACAAAACCCTTATGGTCTACCAGCCTCCTCCTGTAACACCCCAAGACAACCCTTCCATACACACAGCCTTTCACCTACCCACTAGCTCTAGCTGACAATCAGGGGCAAAAATCAATAGATGAGATTTAGTGGGTGGAATAAAGGTCCGCTCCCTATACCCTCACATTAGACACACATAAAGCAAACTCCCCTCCCCTTCTCCTGCCTCTCCAGCAGAACCTCTGCGGACCTCAGGGCCATCAGGACTTGGAGAAATACATTTGTCCTGTGCTGGGCAGAGGGTACGGGAAGAGATGTCTCTGCACCACATGACTTAGACCTCTAGCTGGCAGGCAGGGAAGCAGGGGCAGTGGTCTGTCCCTAAGAGTGTTGACAGGGACACCATGGCCAGGCAAGCACAGAGCCACAAGACACAGCAGAAAAGGGGGGAGGGGAACATGGAAGGAGGCAGGAACCAGGGCACTGATCCCTGACTGAGCGATTCAGAGAACTGTGTCTCACTCTTGGCTCTAGGTCTCAGAACATTAGGGCACATATCCTAAGAAATCTGTGAGAACAACTGGCTTTTTGATTGAGATATGCTGTGTAGGCACTGGGGGGGGGGGGAGAAAGGGAGAAATAAACAGGAAAGAAAATGAGATGAGAACAAAGAGCTAGAGGCCAAGGGTTGGATTCTAAGCAGGGGAGGAAGGGGGAATATCATTTTCACATCTATAGAGGTCAAATTCAGGACCTCCTTGCATGGAGCCAGAGGGTACCTGCCTCTTTCGGGAGGCAGACTGATGGGCCTGGGCTCTCCACAAAGCGGAACAGAGGCAGGGTGGAAGGGATGTAACAGAGTGGGAGGGGTAATGGGGACCATTCAACTGAAGTAAGCCAAGCAAAGCGTGCCAGAGAGGACCCAGATGCTTCCTATCCTCAGCAAGCAGTAGCTGCTGCTACTCAGACACTGCCAGACACAAGAAGCTTGAGCAAAGCTGGGAACTATCCTTTTATTCAGCCTGTAGCTGGTTTCTGAACCAAACGTTTGTCAGTCTAACACACACAAATCCAGAAGAAGGGAGGTGCCTGTACTTGAGTTTCGGCCCACCAAAACACGGCATGTACAACACTGACGTAGTAAATTAGAGGGGGAAAGAGTATATGCGCCTGCACATCAGCCACCTTCCACACACTTAGCATAGCCACATCATAGCCCTTTGCTTGGTGAAGGGCCCAGACCCATCCTGGAACCCACAGTCATCCCACATCCTTGAGGACCTTGCAAGTTGGGCCTCACCCAAGCTGTTTCCACCACAAGCCTGCAGGATCCGCCGGGCTCGCTTCTTAGCATCTTCTGGGAAGCTAGGGCTGCTTAGCAGATTTGGGTAGGTGCAGAGTGCCATCACCTAAAGAAAGAGGGTACAGTTGAGCTAAGAAGACACTGGGCAAGGCATAGTGAGAAGATGACAACTCCAAACACCATGCTACAGCATGCCTCTCCATGAGAGCTAAGGCTGTGGGACTTCAGGGTAGCAAAGAGGAAGATGCTGGCTCTCTGCAGGAGGAGAGATTCTAATGGCCAAGGCTTGGCCCAAGAACAAGGTGCCAAAGGAGGAACCTGGCCTCCAATCCTCATCTGTGAGGAACACTGGACCAAAACATCTAAGATCGTAAGAGCCAGAGGGTCTCCTGGGTACAGGGCCAGGCCTCGGTGGGGAGTAAGAATTTGCTGACAAGAAGGCTTAAGACCCCTGCAGACACACAGCCTGAAGCCCTTCTTACCCTGTTCTTCCTCTAGACTAATCTTCAGATCTGAAAGCCGGAAAGGCTTTTCCTCCCTGTAACATAAAATCACCTAAACGCACAAACTGAGAGGATTAACCAAGGCCATGGGTGACAAGGTGCCAGCAAAACCCAGTGCACCTGTCTAAAGCTGGCTGCTGAGGGACCAAGCCAGGCTCACTATGGGGTGGGAGTGGGGGAGAAGAGGTCATAGCTCTGATAGCAGTCAGGTGACAGACCAGTTTCGAGGCCTTTCTTTCTCCGGATAAAGAGCAATAACCTAGCCCACCCCTCACCCAGGGGCATTATGAAGACCAGAAGAGACAGATGAAGGCTACAAGTGGCTGATACAATGCAAGACAAGTTAGGACAACTGGGGTCCAGGGATGGGTTGGCTTTTGGGGGTGAGTTTGACAGCCTGCAACATATTCATGGCCTGAGACTAGGTCTACATCTGGAACCTCTACTGACAATCAAGGATCTCCGCCTTCCTCCTGCCTCTACTCCTCTGACAGAGCTACTGTTTGGCCCCCCACTTCTGCATCCTGGGCCCAATCCACTCATCTCCACAGTCCTCTGAAGGTCAACAGTAACGGTTGCAGGGCATTCCTCAGACTAGGACCAGGCTGTTGGTGGGATCTTCTAGCACCAACACCCCTCCGCCCCAAAGGAGAAGTCGAGGGGACCCGCGCTGTGTGCCACTCCTGAGGGTGGTAACACGGGTAGAGAGGCTGCCGTTTTGAAAGCTCGTTAGCTGCCTTGCCTGTGAACCTTAACTATACATAGCGCTCCAAAACAGGCCCATTCCTCCTCTAGGAAAAAGTTCTCCGTAGTTATGTCTCCTGTCCCTGATCAGGCTGTCCAGTGGCATTTTCCTACCACACTTTGCTGGTCCTGCAATGTTAGCTCATGTAACATTTTGTCATTGATGTTCAGACATAAACACTAGAACCCGCCATCACCCAGAGCCCTTATGAGGGAGATGAGTTATACTGGAGGCAACCGAGAGCAGGAGGCAGTGATCTGCTATAACTGGACTTTCAGCTGGCTGGAGGAAGACCTCCACCTGTCCTCCAAGGCACCAGGATGATTTCCACTTGCACAAAGCCAGCCAGCACTCAAACCCAGGGGCTCCCTTTGGCTGTATTTTCACCCTGGCACACCTGCCCCCACCCAGCTGGGCTTGCACTTCTATCACACACACACACACACACACACACACACACACACACACACACACACACACACAAGAAACACCCTAACAGAAGTTCTCTGTCAGTACCCCAGACCCAACACAGAAAAGAGCCTTCCCGGAAGCTTCCTACCCCAGGCCACCCCAAAGGGGTTAAGGCACCTTTGATATCCTTGGGAGGGGATTATGGGAGAGAAACAGGGGACATCAGGTGCCCGAAAGGGCTGCTATGGGTGGCACATCCGTCAGATGCGATTGCTGTACTGGCCCCTCCCAGATTCTAGTTTAGGGCTCCGGAGGCTTGTTCCCGAGGGCGGGCTCACCTGACGGAGGAAGGTGATTGGCTGCTGGCCCATAGCATGGGCATCCCCGATGTTGGCTCGGATTACCTCCGTGAACGGTTTTTTGATACCCTGCAGAGAGAAGGTGGCAGGTGGTTAGACCCTACATTCCTGAGGCCAAGTTGTAGAATAAAATTACCACAAGATATTAATAAGCAATCCTATTTTAAGCCTCACCAAATGTCAAGCAGTGCTAACTGAGCCCCATTTAATCTTCACAGCCATTTGTGAGGAAGAACCAGGAGCAAACCCATTTCACAAAGGAGGAAACTGGGGTTCCAAAAGACTAACAGACTTGCTCAGTGTCACACAATTGATAAACACAGCATTAGGATTAAAACTCTGGAAGCCAGGCCCCAGTATGCTCTGCCCTATTGCCCTCCACTTACTGAACAAACTGGAAGAGCTGTGAGGTGGCTGGGGCACCCTAAGACAGTTCCACAGGGTGTCAATTCACAAGGATGTCTAGTAGCATATACTGGGACCAAAGGATAGACACTGAGTTCATTTTCCCCTCCAGAGGACATCCACCACTGGCAGCCAGGTCCTGGCCTTGTTCTCTCACAACCCTGGTTTTGCAGAAATGCTAGTTTCCTTTTCTTTCTTTTTTAGAAGAAAGCATAAGAGACAATGAAGTGAGAGCACCAAGCAGGAATCACAGAGGAACTAACAGAGATTTGAGCCAGATGCTGGTGGTGCGTGCCTTTAATCCCAGCATTTGTGAGGCAGAGGCAAGTGGATCTCTGTGAGTTTGAGGCCAGACTGGTCTATACAGTGTGAGTTCCAGGACAGCCAAGGCTACTCAATGAAGCCCTGTCTTAGAGAGAGGAGAGAGAGAGAGAGAGAGAGAGAGAGAGAGAGATTTGGATGTCACTAGAGAGTGAATGACACTTCAGCTGCTACAAAGGTAAAATGGATCATGGAGATGTGGAAACACAGGAGTCTACACAGCTCCCTGATAAATCCAGAATTAGCACAGGAGGAATTATAGTGAGATATCCACCCCTCCGGCCCCTGTTCCACTGACCACGCCCATTGTGGCATAAGGACAGGAGCAGGCATGACCTGGGGAGACTAGGTCTGGGGTTCTGGACCCCAGCTCACTCTTACTTTCTGGTCAGAGACAGAGAGCATCCGGAGGCATCCTTGGGATGGGAACATGCAGTGGTCATCTGTTTTTGGTGTAAGTGATTTCTCCCTGAATAATTTCCGTCAACCGATTGTTTCCCAGATTCTTATTTACCACACTTTATCGAATAAACTAGACAAGTTTAAAGCGCTCCTCAGGTGACTGAGAAGATAACCGGGAACAAACACTGCCTTGTGCAGGTGGTCCAGGAAGGAGGCCCTGAGTGTCACTGTGGAGGAAGACGGGATAAAGGTGGGAAGGCCTTGCCGCCACCCATTTCCAGCTGTGCGTCCCAAACACAACAAAGGTACAACTCTATGGTTCTGACACTGGTAAAGTTTGTTCTCCTGAGTATGCGTGTGTCTGCACATAAGTGTGCATGTGTGTGTACCATGCTCAGGTGGATTTGGATTTTTCTCCACAGCTCACCATCTCGTTGCTCTGAGACAGGATGTCTCACTGCCCCTGGAGCTCACAGTTTTTCCCCCAGGCCAACGGCTAGCCAGCCATGCCACTCCTTCCGTCTCTGCTCTCACCAGCACTGGGGCTTCAGGTACAGGTGGGACCGGGCCTAGCTTTTTGCCTGGGCGCTGGGGATTTGAACTCAGGCTCATGCTTACATAATGGGCATTCCTACAGAGTCATCTCTTAGGCCCTGCCCCACCATGTACCATGTTTTTTGTTTTGTTTTGTTTTGTTTTTTCCTTCATTTATGATCAGTAATGTACCCTTCAACAACAAAAAAAAAAAAAAAAAAAAAAAAAAAAAAGAAAAGAAAAGAAAGAAAGAAAGAAAGAAAGAAAAAAAGACAGTGGTCTCTAGAAACAAAGGCAGCTGCCACTTAAGTTTTCTTCTGAGCCTTGTTTATAGCCCTAAGTCACAAGGCACAGTAGGCCGAGAAAAGAAGCCTAGAGAGGGCCTCAGAACTTCACAAACAGAGCCCAAGTCTCTGAGAGGTGTGTCTGGGATACAGGGGACCCTGCACGTGCCTCGTGTCCCGTTGTCTTTTGAGCTAGTCAGAGGTGGCCAACATGGAGCTTTCTTTCTGGTGCTCAAACTTCCCTAGACCAAGGCCAGTGGTGGGAACACTTGCTGTGCCAGGCTGGGTCGGGGTGAGAGCAGGGGAGAGAGGGAGGTAGCTGCAAGGCTCACCCCGCAGGTAGCAGCAAAGACGGCTGGCTGGTGGGGGTTATGAGGCTCTCCCTCCCTGACACTTGGCATATTTTGCTGCTGGCCTCGCCATTTCTCTACACCGCTTTGGTCCCAGTGCCTTCTTTTAGACATCCTGGTGAAGAGACCTAAGTCACCCCGTACAAAAGGCAGACCTGGTTTCCTGCTGAGGAACCTTCCATTAGCCTTTAAATCACTGTAGCTTTCAAGTCTACAGCTACTGAACATAGGTGACTTCTGTGGTATGGCCAGAGCCTATTCTTCAGTAAGAAACACATCTGTCACAGCCAAGAAGGCCAAGACTCAACACAGTTAAAGGCCTGGGCCCTGGGCCAGCCCAATACAGAAGAAAATAATGCCTGGAATCTTGCTCTGGATGTCCCTTCTCTGTGCCCTCCCCCTGGCACTATTAGCAATTCAGGGCTTGCTGACACAAAGCCTGGGAACACTGAGCACCCCCTTACTTCGGTCTTTGTGCCTACAGAACATGGACACTTTGCATGATGGATGACTTGGGCCAGGAAAGCGGCTCCCTTGAATAGACAAGTGGACCATTCTATACAGCCAAGAGCAACCACTCAGAAGGATGTTCTGGGCAGACTTGGAAAGGTACCCCAGAAAGATTCTGGCCCAAAGTGCTCATCCAGGTATGTGCACTCAAAGGTGCCATTGCCCCAGTTCAGCACCTTGGCAGAGGAACTAACAAGCACAGACGTGTAGACAAGCACTTGCACATGTCCAACCCATGACTGCGTGCCATGCTGCACTGAGAGTGGGTGGGTGCTCTCTTCCCACCACTTGGACTTATGCAGGGGCCAATAGTGGTGAAACATTTCTTCAGAGGAAAAAAGAAAAAGATTTATTATTACCTTTCCATAGTCCAGCACCACCAAAGAACACCAGACTAGGGGACAAATCAACAGGGACAAGGCAAAACAAAAGAAGTAATTAACAAACAGGGAAGGCTGAGGACATGGCTCAGGCAGGTACAATGACCTGAGTTAGTGCCCCAAAATCACATTAAAAAAAGAAGAAGAAGAAAGAAAGAAAAACCCTCAAATGCAATGGTGTATATTTATAATCAGTGCTGGGAAGTGCAGGCAAAGTGAATTCCCAGGGTTCACCAGCCTAGATGAATTAGTGAGTTCCAGGCAAATGGAGCCCCTGTCTCAAAATCTAAGGTGTACAGCATCCAAAGAATGACCAATGTTGTCCTATGGCTTCTACATGCACCCTACGTGTGTGTGTGTGTGTGCGCGCGCATGCACACACGCACATACACACACACACACACACACACACACACACTCAAGGAAAATACTATTTTATTTAAAAAAAAAAAAACAAAAAACAAAAAACAAAAAAGCTAGTCGGGTATGGTGGCACATGCCTTTAATCCCAGGGCTTGGGAGGCACGTGCAGGTATTCTCAGAGGCTGAAAGAGGACATCAGATCCCTTGGAGATCAAGTTACAGGTGGTTGTGAGCTTCCCAATATGAGCTCTGGAAATGAAATCTGGATGCTCCGTAAGAGCAGCAAGTGCTCTTACCACTGAGCCGTCTCTCCAGTCCCCCACCCCACCCCGTGTGACTGCCAGTTACATACGCCCCAACAGAGCTAGGGAGGAGGGAGGGACGAGAGCACGTTAATGTCCTTGTTCAAGGGACGGCCCAGTCATTGCATGAGACCTATGCTCAAGAAGGCCACAGAGTCTCCGTTTGTTCAACAAATACTCCCAATAGAGCACAAAAGGAGGGGGAGAGTGAGAGAGGGTAGGCAGGGACCAAAGAGAAAAACCAAAGCGAACACAGGAACTGAAGAGCAAGAAGTGGTACAGAGACGGCCCAGTAAGTAAGAGTGCGTTATTATACCGCTCTGCTAGAGGACCCAGTTCAGGCCCCAGCAGTCATGGCCAGCACCTCACAACTGCCTGTGCCTCCAGCTCCCTGCCTCTGCCCTCTGTGGGCACCTCTACTTACAACACATGAGCACACACACACAAATAAATCTTTACCTAAAGCCGGTACAGGAAAGGGGCTGGGCACAGGGTGGGAGAGAGGCCTCCCCAGACCCCAGGCACCTTGTATGAAAGGCCTCCTCACTCCCAGATTCAAGTGAACACTTAGAAGAATTAGAACAGGCAGGCAGAAGTGCTGAAAACGGGTATCTCACAGAAGATGCTGAGACCCAGCACAAGGCAAGCCCCAACTCCACAGACAACCAGAGAACTCAAGATTTACAAGGAGCAGGGTTGGAAAGCAGCGCTCAGAAAAGAGCATTCGCTGCTCTTACCAAAGCTGGGGTCGGTTCCTAGCATCCACATAGCCACTCACAACTATCTCTAGCTTCAGTTCCAGGGGGATCTGAACACCCTGTTCTGGCCTCACAGGCACCAGACACACATGTAGTGTACATATGTACTCACAGACAAAATACACATACATATAAAATAATAAAAATTTATCAGTAAGTCAGTCTAAAAAATGTGGTATGCAAAGCTGAATGATTTCCATTCTGGACCATTATTACAACAACGCTACAGCTACCACAAGAAGCTCCACACCGAGCAAGTCAGAGGTAGGAAGTAGTCGTCTGCACTTCTTACACTCAAGCAATTCGTAATAGTTTGAGAAAGTCGGGGACTCTCGAGCAGAGGCAGATGGATCTCTGTGAGTTCGAGGCCAGCCTGGTCTACAGAGTGAGTTCCAGGACAGCCAGAGCTACACAGAGAAACTCTGTCCTGAAAACCAAACCAAGCCAAAAACAACAGTTTGAGAACAAAGAGGAGTCTTTCTGTGTTGCCCATGATTGGCCAGGAGCTCCTGGACACAAGGGATCTTCCTGCCTCAGTCACCTGAGTAGTGGGGACTGCAGGCCTTGTCACACTTGTTAACAATTTTAATTAGCTCCTGTTTAAAGGATTGCCACTAACACTGCAAACCAGTTTGTAAAGAAGAATAGTCAAGGTACTCTGGATGAATTGCCTGGGGACCACACTCCTTAAAGCCTTGAATGCTGGTCTATGACCAGGTCATGGTGGATGGGTTTAGGATTCATCCTGTCAAGGAAATCTTATAATTTTATTCTCTATTATTTTTCTTTTCTTTTGAGACAGGATCTTACTTTGTAGCCTTGGCTGCTTGGCTGGCCTGAAACTCGTTATGTAGACCAAACTGAGCTAGAATCCTCAGGTGATATTCACCTGCCTCAGCCTCCCCAGTGCTGGGATCAAAGGTGTGTGCCATCCTGCCTGGCAATTTTCCATATTCTAAAGTAAAACCTACACTCTGAAACTGACCAGTAAGATTCAGCCACTTGAGCTTAAAACACCCAGGGCTATGAATTTTATCCTGCTACCGACAGCCAGGTGCTAGGATACTATGTTTACATGCAACACACACTGATGGCAACACAGATCAATCTTTTCTAATTCTGAACCTTCTGCTCTTTGTGAGCTTTCGGGTTTTTTTGTTTGTTTACTTTGTGTTCTTGTAGGTGCTTGTGTGTATATGTGGCAAGCAGAGGTCACAAGTCAACCTTGGGTGTGGTTCCTCAGAAGCCATCCACCTCATGTTTTGAGACATTGGCTTGAGTAAGCTACTAGCTGGCTAGGGAACCCCAGGGATCCTCCTGTGTACCTCCCCAGCACTGGGGATACAAGTGCATGCCACCATGCCTGGCTTTTTCATTTGAATTTTGAGGATCAAACTCAAGCCCCCATAGTCATATGGCAAGCACTTTTATATTTTTAATTTTTGAAGCAGAGCTTTCCTACATTGCTCAGGCTGGCCCTGGATTCCTGGACACAAGTCCCCCTGTCTCACACACCTAAGTAGCTAGATTTACAGCCCCGCCACCACCCTACCCTGCTGGTGTTTACTTTTACAATTGGAAAAGTAAAGCCATTCCTTCACTCTGCTGTGCCAAGTCCTGATCCCTGCCCTTAAACAAACAAGAGAAGAAAGAAGCTTGAGAAACTGTCAGATCCTCTCCCCGCACCCCCACTGCAACTTATTAAAAATCGCTGCTCCTAATGAACGATGGGATGGATCTCCCTTGGTGGGGCTGCTCTAGGGGAGAAATGGCCCCCTGGCCTGGCTATTACCCCTTAGCTTCTTCCCCTCTCCCTTCAGGGTATCTTATCAAAACCCTGCCAGCCACTTAAAGACAAACACCAGGGGCCACGTGTCCAGCCGGTACTACCAGCAAAGCACTCACAGAAACAGTTCCATAAACATTATAAGGTTCCACCTTATGACATTTCACAGAGGCCACCTCAGGTCCCCCAGGACAAGGCTTAGAGAAGGGAGCAAGTGGGCCAGCTAAGCTCTTTGCCTCCTTTATAGACTAGGGAAATTGATGCCCAGAGAACACATGGAATTTGTCCCAAAACTTCATACAAACCTCTTGACCAGATAAAACCCCTTAGAATGCTTGTCCAATTTGTATTGCTATAATTCAAAACAGAGGCAGAAAAAAAAATCTTGCAAAGCCAACACAAACAAAAAATAAATAAAAATAAACAGGACTCAGAATACAGCTCTGGGTCAATGGTAGAGTGCTTGCCTAACATTATAAAGCCCTAATTTTAAGTCCCCAGCACCAACCTGCATCCTCCAAAAACAAAACAAACAAACCAAAAAACAAAAAACAACTGGCAAGTATGGCTGACATAGTTGAATATCAGGACCACCTTAGTTTAGACCTCTGTGAGTTCCAGGACAGCCGATCAATATAGAATGATCCAGGTCTGTTAAGACTACATAGTCAGAACCTGTCTTGAAACAAAAACAAACATCCAAGAATATAGGTGGACAGAGAACGGAGCCAGCCTTCTCTGGGCCAACCTGGGGTGGAGAGGGTGCAGGGGTTAATAGTGCTCTCGCTCTCTGCTTTCACAGAAGACTCCAGTTCAGTTCCCACATCAGGTAGCTCACAAGCACCTGCAACTTCTCAGTTAACTTGGGGGGCTCAAACTTGGTTGTGTGGAATGTCTATTTAGGAAGTCAGGACACTTCTGGCCCAATGATCAAGACATGTATCTACTGTTGGAAACCCTTTCTAGCTCCCCATGTCCAGCCAAAACACATGGAGTTGCATGGTAAAGTCCCGAGTCATCCAAATGGCTTCTGTCTTCTCCATCTCATCCACCCTACCTCCCTCTGCCACACAGACTTCTACTAAGTGCATCTACCCTTCCCCCTAAATCTAGAACTTCCCAACTTCCCTGCCATTGACCACAGCACTGCTCTTGGAACATTCTCACATACTCTCTACAAGACTGGAATAACAATATGGCAGCCTGGACCTAAGCTCAGTGACCTTTTACTCCTCACCATCCTCTACTTTGTGGAAGCTGCTATTTCGCAAAAGGTAGAGATAATTCCTGGAACCTCTCCCATCTCTGGAATCAGAGAAATCAGCTGTGACGTGATAAAACAAGGAACATATTAATCCCAGCTTTGTTTTAGCAGGGAGACTGTTGCCTCAAGGAAGGACAGCTGCAGCCTCCCAGATACCAAAGTTCGGAAAAGAAGAGCACATGCTCTGTGCCCACCAGTGTGTCAGGCAGACACAGAATGGAGCCAGCCTTCTCTGGGCCAACCTGGGGTGGAGAGGGGTTAATAGCGCTCTCTGCTCTCACAGAAGACTCCAGTTCAGTTCCCATATCAGGTAGCTCACAAGCACCTGTAACTTCAGCCTCCAAGAAGACCCAGCTCTTGTTTGCTTTGGTTTTTGAGACAAGATTTCTCTGTGTAGCCCTGGCTGTCCTGGAACTAGCTCTGCACACCAAGCTGGCCTTGAACTCAGATATCTCCCTATCTCTGCCTCCTGAGTGCTGGTATTAAAGGGCCGCCACCACCCAGCACAGATCCAAGTCTTCTAGCCTCGCATGCATATAACTACACATATTTAAAAATAATGAAAATAAATCTTTTTAAAATTTATTTTTATTTCATTTGCACTGGTATTTTGCCTGAATGTATGTCTGTATGAGGGTGTCAGATCTTGGAGTTACAGACAGGTGTGAGCTGCCATGTGGGTGCTGGGAATTGAACCCTGGTCCTCTGGAAGAACACCCAGTGTTCTTAACCACTGAGCCATCTCTCTAGCCTATAAAAATAAATCTTAAAAAACCAAAAACCAGAAAGTCTTAACCCTGCAAAGTGTTAGCAACAGACACTGAACTCCCTTTTGTCTAACTCACTGTTCTGAGAAGAACTGAGTGCCTGAGAAGGTATCAGCAGGCCCATCAAAGTCCCCATGGGAAGAGGAGAACCTGAGAGCTCCCCTCAGTTATTCAAAGATACTGAGTGACCACACTATCCTGGAAACACTGCAACCTAGTGACTCTGGGAACAAAATCAAAAAACTTACCATTCGCATTCTGGGTCAGAACTATCTGATAACATTTTATTTTGTTTTCTTAGACCAGGCTGGCCTTGAACTCACAGAGATTTTCTTGCCTCTGCTTCCTAAGGGACAGGACTAAAGGTGTCTGTCACCAATCCCTGTTCTCCCCCGCTAATATTTTCTTACTAATCTTGTGAGTGTTTTCCTTTTGACGTTCCCTCTTAACTCTGCCTTCCAAATTCCACTCACGTTAAAACTCAGTATTCTAGCAGGGTGCTGTGATGTGTGCCTGTAAGCCCCAACACATGGGAGGTAGAGGCAGGAAGACATGCAATCCAAGGCCAGCCTGGGCTACACAACCAAACCTTTTTCCCAGAACAAAGAACTTGTTTTCCTCCAAGGGCATGTCCCACATACATACAGCCAAACCACCCTGACTGGAGCAGGGAGAAATTACCCCACAAGTTTTACAACAGCTATGAATTCAAGCCAACATCCCTGGCACCACCAAGATGAAGTCCCAGGGTCGCCTCATTATAGCTAAAGACCCCAACTCTCTTGACTATAGTAGTCACGGTTCTCGAGGTACAAAAGAAGGAATTCTGTCAGTCTCTCCTGCAGAGTCCCATTCTTGTCAAGCAACTGTGGCTGGCAAAGGCCCAACAGGCCTCAGCCCAAAATAAAGGTTCGGGAACAAAGTAGCCGCACATCCTCCCATTCCTCCTCCTGCTCCTAACTGACAGGGTTTTCCCCTCACCACCCAAGGCCCTTTCATCTCCCTGTCTTCAATCAAAGCACTTATTCACTATCTGAAAATCTCACTTCTATATTCACTGGTTTTCCGCCTTCCAAGGGTTCTTGGTTCCACGAGGACACTTAGGGAACACGCAGTGCCTGGCAGCATAGACCACTCAAGTAATTGGGTACAATTCAACAAGTGAACCGTCAGAAGGCCTCACTTTGTGCCAGATGCGGGGCACTGGTGAGTGACTGACGAGAGAGGAGGCGTTCTCTCCTTCCAGCCAAAAAGGGCACAATGAAAAAGCTGAAAGCTGGAGGTGGAGGGTCCTGCTGGAGGACCCCAGAGGGTTTGCCAAGGCTCTTCCCGCCATGAGCGCCCCCTGGCCTCGCGCCCCTCGGGCCCCGCGCTCACCCGCTGCAGTTCCATCTCGATCTCGCCGGCCTTGTGCACGATGGGTCCGCGCACCGCGTACTCCACCGCCTTCACCTGAGGGTTCATGGACTCCAGAGTGAGGATGCGGTCTCGAGGGCTGCGCTCCGGTCGCACCTTGAGCGCCGCTGAGGCTTCGGCTGCAGCGCTGCTGTGACTACGGCCCCAAGGGCCCGAGGCGCGGGGGCAGGAGCCCCGCCGCACCAGCCCCGCCGCCCGCTGCATCGTGAACCTACCGAGGATAACCCTGGCCCAGAAAGAACAAGAGCAAGTCATCGCGCACAGCCCCAGGTGGACACCAGTCCCCCCAAGAGCCCAAGGCTCTCGGTTAGCAGCGCCAGCCTAGCTCCAGAGCTGGATTCCCACCCTCTGGTTACCGGGACCCCGAACCGCGCCACTGCAACACCAAGATGCTGCACCGCTGGGTGGCCCGGGCTGCACCTAATGTGCGAATGCAACGTGCCTGTCGCCTCCGGGCCGCCCGCACCGCTCTGGCTAATGAGTGCCTGGGCTGCTCCCAAGCTGAATGACCAGCCACCGCATCCTGGCGCCTGGCACCCGCACCTCCTGGTCCCCTGCATTCGCACACCCACCGCCGCCGACTCCGCCTCGGGCCTGCGCGCTGGATTCTGGGTCTTGTAGTTGTCTGGGCCGTAGCAACGCCGCTGTGATGTGTTAGATAAACTACAAGTCCTCTAGGGCCTGGCGCAGGCCGAACCAGGCTGGTCAAGGGGCGGGGAGCTGTCGTCTGGGCGGGTTCTGAAGGACAGAAAATCCAGATCATACGACGGCAGCGGCCACTGTCCTTTCCAGAGGCTTTTGGAATTTAGTTATTTGCTGCTTGGCTGCTTCTCCCTAGATGCAGACCCCGCCTCCCTCCACCCTCACTTCTCGACACCTATGGGGATGTGGATCGCGAAGTGATGCAGTCTTCGCCTGAGTTTCATCATCCAGGCCATATGGTTCTACTGGCCGCTCAGGGGCAGCTGGTTAGGGAGTGGAGCCACTGCGGCTTAATATGCCACCCTGGCTCCTTCTCTCTTGTAAGCAAAGAGCTGGAGGAGGGGGGAGGTGTCGGAAAGGACCACACACAGAGTAGTAAGGTTTTTCAATACCACTTTATCTGAAGCCTCACCTATATTAATTCCATTTTGTTTTCTTTCTAACCTTCCCAGCATCTAAAATTACCTCGTGCTCAGGGCAGGAGCAGTGTCTTTCTTGCCTGTTTTCACATTTCTAGCACATGGCACTTAGTAAATATTCGTTGCACAATGAATGCACAGGACATGATAGCAATTACTTTGGGCAAAAGTATCCTGCCAATAGGCAGCTCCACACGTGCACTTTGAACAAGCTTGGGGCAAGCTTGGGACAAGACTAGGTTGGGTGTGCCATTAGTGCAAAGGTAGGGTCACACAAGCTGAGCCACAAACATCTACAAAGAGGACATGGTTGAATCACTTTCCTTCTCCCTGACTCAGACTCCCTCCTCATCTGAGAAATAAATTGGGTTAAATGGCTTGTCTTTTCCCACTTCTGAGTCACCTGACTTTAAGCATGTCACCATCCCCAGGTGGGAAATGGGGGCAACAGGTACATACCTTGTGCAACTGAGGAGAGAGTTCCGAAGGAACTTGCGGGAACGTGAATCCTGAAGTTGCACACCACCCTTGTTGATCTGTCCTCAAGGGAATACCAAATGCTTTGATCAAACAAATTGATTACTCGTGAGAGAGGAATGTGTCTGGGAGAACAGAAACCAAAGACAGCTGAGTGTTTCCACCTTAGCAAACTCAAGTCCCCGCAAAGAAGCTGTTTGGGTGGCAGAGGAGGCTGCTGCTCCTACCTCTTCTGCTTCGTCATCTTTGTCTTTATTGTCATCTTTCTTCCCTTTTTTCTTTTTCTTTTTTTTTTCTAGAAAAGAGGTAGTTTATTAAGGCAAAGCAGCACAGAGCTGAGCCAACCCCTTCCTGTGTCCTGGCTCCCAGAAGGCAAGAAGGAAGAGGTGCTGTTTGAGCTCTTGTTTTTTTAATCTTATTTTATGTGTACAAGTGTTCTGTCTCCATGAATGCCTATGCACCATGTGGGTGCAGTGCCCATGCAGGCCAGAAGAGGGCGTTGGATCCCCTGAAATTGGAGTTATAGACCGTTGTGAGAGGCCCTGTCAGGCTGGGAAGGAAACCTGAGTCCTCTGGAATAGCAATCAGTGCTCCTAACCACTAAATCTCTCTCCAGTGCCATGTTTGGGCTTCGATTGAACAGCACCTCTGTCAACAGGTCTCTTCCTGGCTTTTGTCTCAGTGCCTTATGCATTCAGTCTCCAGGTAGAAGATTCTCCCCATGGCATCTGCCCTCTGGGTACTTCACTGCCCCCCCCCCATGTCCTGTTATTACTCACTCTGGCCAGTTGAAGAGCCACACAGACACACCCCTCCACCTCCAAAGCACACTGAACTTTGACCTATTCACTGTCCTTTGAGTCACTGTACTGTCAACCCAGCTGTCTCTACCCTAGGTCTCTCAGAAGTGAACACAAGGCCATTTGTATGCTGAGAGAACAACACCCAGCATACTGTGCCCTGAACACTGGCTCCCACATCATCGTTGCAAAACACAAGTAGTTCATGTCTCTAACAAGTCCGGTGCCACCCTGTCTCTGAGATTGCATAAGAAAGCACCCAGGCTTGGGGGTGTGACTCGGTGGTAGATGGCCCGTCTAGAGTTCAGCTCTGAGGAGCTGAGGGGAGAGCACTGTCAAAAACAAAAAACAAAAAACAAAACACCTCTCTTGTGAAACACCCTTAGCTGTGTACAAAGCACAGAAGGGCAAGCAGTGTTATTTCTACTTTGTAATCTCAGGTTAAGCAACTTGTTCAGCCAGCCAGGAGCATGGAGTAGGCACTGTGTTTCAAAAACCAGGCCCTGTGCGCCCCCCATTCCCAATGCACCACTGCCCCTCCAATTTGCTGGGGCTCTAGGATCAGTCTTGTGTAACTCTCTGAATTTGGAAATTTGAATTGTTTATTGCAATGCACTAAGCTTTGAAAAGTTTCTTCTTGGCACTTGACATAGGGAGTGACAATTTCATGAACTTTGCTTTTATGTTGCTCTCTCTACCAGCTGGGGACCAGTATGAACACGAGCCTAAGTACTGAAAATAAAACCTGACCGAAATGGTCATAAATGTCCTTCCCCAAAGCAAGATGAATGTTCCAAACATACAGCAAATGCAGTCTACTCACACAGTTGGTGATGCATTTGGAAGCCCTGGTACTTTTCTTCATTCCTCAATTCAACAAAGTGTTTTTTGAAGACCTATCAGATCACAGTGCTGGGTTCCAACATAGCTCAGACAGACTGTCCCTGTAGAAAACCATTTTATAACTGAACTCATCACACACCCAAATATGATCACAAACTGTAATAACTGCTGGAGAAAAAGGGATGGCATTCTGTGAGAGCAAAGAAGCCTGAAAGAGGGCTTCTTCGTGACCTGTGAGCTTTGAGAATGGCAAAGGACAGCAGTGTTGATAGTGTGGTCTTTGGTGTTTTTTGTTTTGTTTTGGTTTGTACAGTCCTGGCTGTCCTGGAACTCACTTTGTAGACCAGGCTGGCTTCGAACTCACAGAGATCCACCTGCCTCTGTCTTCCAAGTGCTGGGATTAAAGACACGTGCCACCACCACCTGGTTTTCGGGAGGAGGGGCGCTTCTTGAAGCAGAAAGCAGACTTCTTTATTTAAAAAAATTTTTTTTTGCATTTTACATACTAACCCCAGTTCTCCCTCCCTTCTCCCCTTCTCCTATCCCCTTTATCCCCCCCCTCCCCACCCTGCCATCCACTCCTCATAGCGGATAAGGACTTCTTTGGGGTGTCAACAAAGTCTGACATACTAAGTTGAAGCAAGATCAACACCCCTCCTCCCCGCCCTCATATCAAGGCTAAGCAAGGTATCCCACAATAGGGAACAGTCTCCAAAACTTCACTGCCAGGGACCTCCGCAACAGATCAAGTCACATAACTGTCACCCATATTCAGAGGGTCTAGTTTAGTCCCATGCAGGTTCCCCAGCTGTTAGTCCAGAGCCTATGAACTCCCACTAGCTCAGGTCAGCTGTCTCTGTGGTTTTTCCTATCATGTTCTCCACCCCCCCCCCAACCACCTCCTTGTTCATATGATTCCTCCTCCCTCTCCAATGAACGCTAGGAGCTCAGCCCAGTGCTTGGCTGCCCAAAGGATGTACAATCATGCCACAAGGTTATTTGCTCAACTAAGTTCATAGCAGCATTATTCATAATAGCCAGAAGCTGGAAGCAACCTAAATGCCCCTCAACCAAAGAGTGAATAAGAAAATGTGGCACATTTACACAATGGAGTACTGCTCAGTGTTAAAAAACAATGACACCTTGAAATTTGCAGGCAAATGGATGGAACTAGAAAAAAAAAAAAACATTTGGAGTGAGGTAATCCAGACCTAGAAATACAAACACAGTATGCATTCACTCACAAGTGAATATTAGATATAAAGCAAAGGATAACCAGCTATCATAGCTATGAGCCAGAATCCCTGGAAAGAAGCTGAGTCTGCAAAGGCTGATTGATGAAAACTGCAGTGATATGGAGGGGTTGGAATGTTGCCTAATTACAATTTATTTCAGGCTAAACTTAACCTCCTAATTAGCCATTCCTTGCTCACCTCTGGGCCAGACCTAACATCCTGTGATTAACAGACAAACCCGTTTGGAATCTGTTAACTTAGCAGACCACTAGTTTCTACCAACTCAAATTCCCTTTAACCAGAGTGGTTGAACCATGAATGGAAAATGGACATCCAAGGTCTGAATTCTGGTTTCAAATTTATTATCAGTGTAGCTATATAACCTCATGACAGTGCTGTTCCCAGTTTTAGCCTTGAGATCCTCCGTGCAGAATTTGAGTATCCATCTGATTTCTGAGCTATTTGGTGTTCTAAGAATTTCAGAAGCAGCATGGCCTCTCCAGCAAGACTGGTTTCCTATACCATGAGCTGGTTTCCTCATAGGTCACCAAGGGTGACAATATCTACCTCACAGGGATGCTGAAAGGGCTTAGAGTATAGTTATTTTTTTCTCTTCTCTAAGGACATCTGAATAGATTAGGGTGTCTGAAATGTACATCATCTAGTATGAATAGTGCTTATCTTAAGTAATGAAGTCACCGATGACTTGTTCCCCCCTTTTAATGCATACTCGGTTTTCAGAAATGGCTGAGCATGATAGCATGCATGTACTTCTAATTCCAGTACTTGGGGTGCTGAAGCAGGAAGATGGCTGCAAGTTTAAGACCAGTCAACCAGTCATGAACACATAGCAAGATCCTATCTCAGAAGGCAGAAGCTAAAAGCTGAATGTCATCACCCAGACACACATAAAATAACTGTAAATTATTTGAATGGTAATCATCTCACAATGTGTACATATTTAAAGTCATGTTTTTCATCTTTTAAAAGGTGTGGTGTGTGTGTATGTGTGTGTGTGTATGTGTGTGTAGGTACCCTCAGGGTTTAGAATAAGGCTTTGGATGTTGTAGTAGTCATTTCTCTCTTGCTGTGGTAACCAAGGCAACTTATAGATGGAAGAGCTTATTTGGGCGTAAGGTTCCAGAGGGCTAGAGATCATGGCCATCATGAGGAGGCAGCAGGGACAGCTGCAAGCTGGGCAGCTGGGGCAGCATACAGAGCTCACAGCCTGAAGAGCAAGCAGACAGTGAACTTAAAAGCCACCCTCCAGTGGCCCAAGAAGGCCACATCTCCTAAGACCCCCAGGACCATCAACTGGGGACCACGTGTTCAAATGCCTGGGAATATGTAGTGCCTCTAAGTCTAACTGCCACAGGTCCCCTGGAACTGGAGTTGCAGGAGACTTTGAACTGCCTAGTGTGGGTCCTGGGAGCAGACTTGGATCCTTGGCAAGAACAGCACGTGCTCTTACTTGCTACTGAGTCATCTCACCATTGAAAGCTATTTTTTGATGCATGGACTGAGTTTGCCCCGTGTTCAATAGACTCTGGTCCCTGACCATCGCCCTGCTGAGACACCATTTTGAGGAATTTTAATTAACATTAACAGAAGGTAACTATGATGATGAAATGAAGAGTATTGAAGGATTATCTGTTCTTTTGCTGTCCTTTGTCTGGATAAAAGTCTAACACTAGAGAATGATTGAGATTTTAGAGCCCTGTCCCTGGCCGCACAATAGAAAATTAGAAGGCATATATTGGCCAGGTGTGGTGGTACTGCCTCTAGTCCTAGCAACTGAAGAGGCTGGCACAATGGAAGCCAGTCTGAGCATACCGAGGATATCTTGTCTCAGAATAAAAGGAAACAGAACTAGGCATGTCAGCTCAGCGGTACGGCACTTGCCTGATATCAATAAGACTCTGGGTTCAATCTGTGATACTGCAAAAACAAAGCAAGCCCAGAAACAAAAACAAAATGCCCACTGTATATTGGTTAGCAGACCCAAACTTCATAGAGATGCTTGACACTTAAAGAGCAGCTACATTATAGAATCATGATGCTCTGGCATCCACAGATAGACTTGGCTCTGAGTAAAAATTGAGAAAGTCAGCGATACTAAGCTGTTAAAAGAATAAATACGTTTTTAATTTTCATTTTATGAGTATAGGCAAGTTACCTGCATATATGTATGTGTACCACATTATGTGCCTAGTACTCCTAAAAGTCATCCTATGCCATTGGATCCTCTGAAACTGGAGTTACAGATGGTTATAAACTGCCACATGAGTGCTGGGAATAAAACCTGGGTCACCTGAAACAGCAGCCAAGTTCTTAACTGATGCGCCATCTCTCCAGCTCATGGATTAAAAAAAAAAAAAAAAAAGTGGCCACATTTAGCAGGATAGGGATGGCTGTGGCAACACAGCCTCAGTTCCCAGTAATGGGGACACAGGGGACCTGTACTCTTGAAACTGAGTGCTGTAAGCCTGGTACAGAACCTGAGTTCTCCATTTCGACCTCTCAGTTTTTGTTCCCGTGGATAACACTACTGCACAGCAGCAGTGGGCTGAAGTGAGTGCTCCTCATCGGCTGGAACCCGAGGAAGAGGAAATGGGCCGGAAGCCTGAGAAGCAGCTCTTTCAGAACTTGCTGGCTCTCAGTGGGTCAGAGTTCCAGTCTGAGACAATTACAGGGTCGGGGACAGCTGACATGCTGATGATTAGCAATGGAGAGTGCAGCTTCCCCAGGAACTTTGGATGAAGAGGTAGGTAGAAAACCAGGCATACTTATCAGAGGGGGCCATGACAGGGACAATGCATCCTTTCTTAATAAGCAGCATATCATATGGTTGAGAGTATGGACCGTAGCAAAGACCATTTGATTCTAATACCAGCTTTCCTGGTTAAGAATGGGTGGGTGACCTTGATAAATTATCAAACTTCTCTGTGTAAATGGGACCTATCAGCCTCTCCCCTCTTAAGATCCTTGTGACACAAAATTGATTTAATATGCTTAGAACATTGATTGGCACATCTAGGTCTAGATAAGTCCTTGCCATTACTGTGACCCTCATATTTGGTAACAGTGCCTGATCGGGTAATCATTACACAGCAAGTCCTCAGTAAATATGTGACTGCCTGGATAAAGACCAGTATGTGCAGCTCAAAACAATGACCAACTCTAGCCAGGGAGGGGATCCAAGTGGATTCCTAGAGTGCCTGGGATAGACAGACTGAAGATGGCCTTTTTCATGGTCTTTTTCACCGCCCCCCCCCCACCCAATCAGCTTTCAAGTTCCTGCCATTTGCAGGATGGAGTTTGTTTTGTTTTGAAGTTGGTTTAGAGTTTCAGGGACAGCTGATGAATAACTACTTTTATGGACCATCCAACATGAAGTTTGATCCACACATACTGCTCTGGAGCTTAGGACTCTGAGTCACAGTTTTATTCCCAGTCTGTGTTGTATGATACATTGATTAATAAACTGTTCATTTGTTGCTCTCCTTGCCTTTCTGCACAGGTGTCTCACAAATACAACCCAAGCTGGATGGAAATCGTGGACTCCGATTGAACATTTGCTTTAATGGAGTGTAAATTCTCCTTCCGAATAGGACCTTTTAAATCCCAGACCTCAAACATGCTAATTAGGCCTGAGACACAAAAGATGATTATGTTCCTGGTCTTCCTTTCAGAACTCAAATGCGACATTCTCTGTGCCTGTGTCCTGGCTTAGCATCCCATTTCCTTCACATCTCCTCCCATCCCTGTCTTAGATATTAGCATGTGCTGCTAGGCACATTTTTGTTATGTAAGGGTAACATAATCTTCCTTTTTGAAGATTTCCTTTCTTTCCCCCTTTACTCCTTTTGTGGAGGTCAGGGGTGGCATATGTGTGTGCAGGCAAGAAGTCAACCTTGGGTGCTTGTAACAAGCCTTTGTCCTACCAGCTAGCTCCCAAATAAGGACACGGAGACTGCTTATTAATTATGAAAGCTCAGCCTTAGCTTAGACTTGTCCCACTAGCTCTTATAACTTAAATTCATTTATATCAATCTATGTTTTGCCTTGTGTCTTTTTACTTTTATTTCATTCTGTATGTCCAACTCCCCATGTCTCATTGGTGTCTCATGCCCACCTAGATTGATCTCCTGTTTCCTCTCTCTTTCTGCCCAGAAGTCCCACCCATAACTCCTGCCTAGCTATTAGCCATTCAGTTTTCATTACACCAATCACAGCAACACACCTTCATACAGTATACAAATATCCCACAACAGGTGTTTCCCCTTAGGATTTGCCTATATTATTTTAATTTTAGATAGTCTCACAGAGATCTAGGACTCAATAATTAGACGAGACTAGCTAGGCAGCAAGCCCTGGGGATCCTCCTGTCTCCAACTTCCCAGTGCTATGATTACAAGTGCATGCTATCACACCCAGCTTGATTTTCTTTATCAATAAATTTATTGTGTGTGTTTGTGTCATTTTTCCTGCATCCATATCTGTGCACCATATATATGCTTGGTGCCTTTGGAGACTAGAAGATGATATTTGATCCCCTGGAGCTGGAGTTACTAATGGTTGCAAGTCTCCATGTGGGTGCTGGGAACTGAACCTTGGGTCATCTGGAGTAGCAACCTTAACTACTGAAACATTTCTCCATTCCCCCAGATTTTTAATATGGATGCTGGAGATCAAACTCTGACCCTCATGCTTGCATGAGAAAACATTGTTGTAGAATATGACTTTAACTAGTCAAAGATATGTTATATTAGTTTATGATGCATTTGTTCAACAATGTAAAGATGTGTGGCTGTCTTACCTTGCCTGCCTAAGGTACCTGACTGGTCTAATAAAAAGCTGGATGGCCAATAGTTAGGCAGTAGAGGAATAGGTTGGGCTCATGGACAAGGAGAACAAGTAGGAAAAGGAATCTACTCTAGGGAAAGAGAAGAAGACAAAGAATGAGGGAGAGGAAAAGGGAGCCAGCCAGGCAGACCACCACCAGCCACGAGACACGGAACAGGACATACAGAATGAAAGAAAGGTGAAAAGCCTTGAGGCAAAAACGTAGATGAAGAGAAACAGGCTAATTCAAGTTATAAGAGCTGGTGGGACAAACATAAGATAAGGTTGAGCATTCATACCTAATAATAAGTCTGTGTCATGATTTGGGAGTTTGTTACAAGACACCTTTCTAACTGCATCGGCTCCCTAGTCCTCTTCTGCATTCTTTGGTATTCTGCTTAGATCCTAATTCGTTGTCTACCTGGCTAGAGTTGGTCTTTGTTTTAAGTAACACAAACTTTTTTTTAATCCAGGCATTAATGTACATTGCCCCCAACATGCCAGGTTTTGTAACATTTCCTTGTCTTCCAACATTCTTCAAAGGACATAAAAAATGTAAGTGACAGCTTATGCTGGTGAGGATGTGGAGCAAGGGGAACACTCATCCATCAATTGCTGATGGGAGGGCAAACTTGTGCAGCCACTTTAGAAATCAATATGGCAGTTCTTCAGAAAATTGATGATTGATCTACCTCAAGATGTAGTTGTAATACTCCTGGGCATATACCTAAAGGATGCTTCATCCTATCACAAGAACACTTGCTCAACCATGTTCATTGCAGCTTTATTCATAATAGCTAGAAACTGAAAACAAAGTAGATTTCCCTAAACTGAAGAATGGATAAAGAAAATGTGGTATGTTTATATAAGAGAATATTAATCAGCTATTAAAAACAAAACAATGGCATCATGAAATCCTCAGGCAAATGATGGAAGTAGACAAGATCATCCTGAGTGAGGTAACTCAGGCTCAGAAAGACAAACATGGTATGCATGCACTTATAAGTGGATAGTAACTGTTAAAGTAAAGGGCAATCATGCTACAATCCACAGACCCAGAAAAGCTAAGTAACAAGGAGGGCTCAAGGGGGGGCGGTGTGCATGGGTCTCTCTGGTAAGGGGCAATAGAATAGATTTTGTGGGTGGACTGGGGACAAGTGAGGATAGGAACAGAGGGATCAGGCAGTGGGTAGGAGAGATGGGCGAGAGAGTACTGGGAAAGATGACTGGAACTGGGGGTATTTGGGAGGCAATGTAGAAACCCAGTACAGTGGAAAGCCCCTAGAATCTAAGAGAGTGACTCCAATGAAGTCACCTAGTGACAAGGATATGGAGCCTGAACTGGCCACTTTCTATAACCAGGCAAGGTTCCTATCAGTAGGACTGGGACATCAACCCAGCCACAAAACCTTGTCCTACAATCTGTCCTGCCTGCAAGATGTGCTGGGGTAAAGGTAGCACAGAACTTGGGGAAGTGGCCAAGCAATGACTGGCCCAGCTTATGGCCCACATCATAGAGGGAGCCCATGTCTGGCACTGCCTGGATGTCCAGAAACCAGAGACTGGATGACCCAGAGACCCAGGATCGAACCAAATGTGACTGGCAAAGAAGTCAATGAAGTAATTCCTAATGATATTCTACTATGCTCATAAATCAGTGCCTAGCCCAATTGTCATCAGAGAGGTGTCATCCAGCAACTGATGGGAGCAGATGAAGAGCCCCACACCCAAACACTAGGCAGAGCCAGGGCAAGCCCCCAGAAGACAGGGAGGAAGGACTGTAGGAGCCAGAGCAGTGCAGGATACCACAGGAATCACCACAGCCCACAGAATCAACTAAGCAGGACTCAAAGGGCCTCGTATAGACTGAAGTGATAATCAGGGAGCCTGTATGGGCTTGAGCTAGGTCCTCTGCATATACTTGTGGTTGTGTAGCTTGGTGTTCTTGGAGTGGGAGGTGTCTCAGCCTCTTTTGCCTGCTCTTGGGACCCTTTTCCTCCTACTGGGTTTGTATAACTTGTTAGGCTATATTTGGTAGCTATCGCTGGGAAGACTGCTCTCTCTTCTTGTTCCAACTTCTCTATCCTAATCTTTGTTCAAATACTTATATTTCTTTGGTGAGTTGAAAAGTGTTTGTTGGGAAACTTGGTCTCTGTCTGGTGTTAACATTTTGTATATTTGAAACTGTAATGCTATATCCTGTCTCTAGGTGCTGCACGAGCTACATGTATGCTCTTAAGAGGTGGATGTGCCTGTTTTTAAAGGCCAAACACCTCTAAAAGGAGTGCTTACCTTTGTTATTCTGTGCTCCTTCAGTTTAAGTTAAATTCAAAGTGGAGCAATGGGAAGACCTGAAAATAGCATTAAGCTATCTTCCAGTCTGCCCCAGTTTCTCCGAAAATAATTTTCTTCTGGGAACTGGAGGTGACAGTTTGTGTGAGTATGAGACATCTTAGTACTAGATGATTGTTATAGGCTTTAAAAATTTGGGGGATGTTAGGGCTGGAGAGAGGCTTAGTACTTAAAAGTACTGACTGCTCTTCCAAAGGATCCAAGTTCATTTCCCAGCACCCATATGGCAGCTCACAACTGTCTGTAACTCTGATTCCAGGGGATCTGGCATCCTCATACAGACATGCATTCAGGCAAAACACCAATGCACATAAAATAAAAATAAATTGGAGGGGATATTTTCTTTTTAAAATTTTGTTTTTTTCTATTTTTAATTACATGTATGTGTATATGTGTGTTCATGAGGACAGGTCCCTGCAGAGGCCAACAGTGTTAGATCCCCTAGAGCTGGAGTTGCAGGTAGGTACTGAGAATCAAACTTGGGTCCTCTGGAAGAGCTGTCCATGCTATTAACCACTGAGCCATCTCTCCAGCTTACCTTTTGGTCTTTGTAAAAGAATATAAGCACAGGAAACATGCCTTGCTATGCTATGAAGCTGAGACATTCCCCTAGAGTTTGAGACCCCAACTTAAATTCAATCATGATTTGCAGCTTTGATGCTGAAAGGCATTTCAGGACCAGCCAATATAGTAAAGCCAAGCTACAAAGAGATTTTTAATACAGGCTTACTTCTATTTGAGAGTCTCAGACTATGTCAGAGGTGGATGGAGTAGAATGAGGAGGTACCTCAGGGTGTATATACTCAGGCCTTCAATTGAGTCACAACATTTTACCATAAAGTAACCTGTAAGTGAAAGGAGTCTTCAACCTTGTCAATGCAAATACACAGCTCTAGACTCAAAGGGAATAAGTGATATTTATTCCCAAGCTGGCCTATGAACCCAGATTTAGCTTACCCCAAAATCTGTGTTTCAACAAAAAAAGCAGTTTCATGAAGTTCTGATGTTAACAGAACAAAGAAAATCATAAAATCAAGACACTTTTAAAACACACTGAGCAGACTGATCCAATGACACCAGATCACATTCTTAGCCTTTTGGGTTGGGGAAAGCTAGTGGTCTGCTAAGTTAACATATCCCAAAAGGGTTTTATTTGTTAATCACAGGTTGTTAGGTCTGACACAGAGGTGGGCCAGGGATGGCTATTTAGTAGGCTAATGATATTTCCAAAGAAATTATAATTATGTAACAGGCCCCATACTCTTGAAGGCCTCCAGGCCCCAACACATGGACAACATGATGGAAGTACTTTTTGGCCATGGAACTCAGCAGGTAGCCCGTGCCACCTCTAACAGTAAAACAAAGCCCAATCCATCAAACTCCACAGTCCTGGGAAAGCCCCTAGCTGTATTCACCTTGCTCTTTGGCTCTGAAGTTCTGCTTCTGGCTAACTGTTCTTGCTAACTGAGGTGTCAACCCAGGATGTGGTTTTGTGTTTGAAAGGCCACCCTGAGGAAAGCTCAGGGTTACACTTAGGTCCCAAACATCCAGCATAGTCACAGGTTGGCTAATAAAGACTTAACTATTGCCTTGGACCTGTGTCTGAGTGGCCTTCTCTGGTGGATACTTCGGAGCAATTCAGCACTAGACCTGCAACATTCCGACCCCTCTATACCACTGCTGTTCAAGCCAATCATCCTTTGCAGACTCTGGCATCTGGACAACTTTGCTATTTGAAACCCTGGTGTATATCTGTTTCCTCTGACAAAATAAGCATTTTATCATTGTCTATATGAGAACCACTTGCACATAATCCATAACCTGAACCTGTAAGAAATTTAAATTTTTGTCAGTGCTATAGATTTATCCTACTAAATGCTACATTTATTTACAAGTTTATCCTACTAATGCTATATTTACTTACAGATTTATCCCACTAATGCTGTATTCATTTACAAATTTATCCTACTAAATGCTATATTTATATATTGTTGATGCTATACTTTTATCCTACTAAAGCCCATTTAATGGATACAACACTCCTGGGTGGCCTTTCAGCCCCCTTACCTCCCCCCCCACAGAGAGGAGATGAGAAAGAGAGACCAGAAAACCAATGAGTCTGTTTTCTGAGGGGCAGTTTAAATACCCTGTGGGAATGGTCTTGAGCATCTCTGTGGGAGGGGTCATCATTGGGCAGGCTTTCTGAGATGCAGCAGGGTTTGGAGGGAGACAGGGGAGGGGGGCTTGGGTGGAACCTCCACCATAACTCCATCTAGCCCATGGGATAGTGCAACTCATGCTTAGGGTGAGTTAACTCAATCTAGAAGCTCCCTCACAGACTTGCCTATAGGTGTGGGGGGGGGGGTGGGTAGACATTCTAGAGCCTGCCGAAGTGACTGTTTTTATGATCATGGTGTCTAATAGACAATTATCAAGTGAGTGGATTGGAGTTATTTAGTTAGTTCCCACTATGTGCCAGTTGCTATAATAGGTTCTGAAGATGTTTAATCCTTGTCCCTGTGTACACCATACTAGGGAAGTATAAAGCAGAAAGATACATGGTCGGTTAATAAGCATACATGCCACTATATATCCTAGAACTTACTAATGCTTTAACACACGCATGCTGGAAAGTTATGGGGTGGAAGCACCCAGAGGAAGTGCTTCCAGGCAAGACATGCTGACGGGTACTGGGTGGATGAAGAGATGAAAGAGTGGAAAGGGAGCTAGCTGCCCAGCCATCTTGGCGTCCTCTGATTCATGTGGATCCTCCTCTCAAACAATGGGCACATGGTATAACCAAACTGAGTGTGACCTTTCTCCAGCCTCTTTCCACCAAGTAAATTTAGTGATGGGCTTGGTCCCCAGGCAAGTCTGGGCTTTTGCTCAGAACTGCAAAGAGAGACTTTTTTTTTTCCTTGGGAGACTGTACTTGAGAGAAAGGGTAGGAATGGATGGAGGCAATACCTGGACCTAGGGATGCCTGAAACTCATGTTTGGGCTTGAGTTCACATAGCTTGCAAAGCTGTTAAACTGACCGGGTATGGTGGTAAATATCTATGATCCCAATACTTGAGAAACTGGCAGAAGAGGACCGAGTGTTGAGGTCAGCCTGGGCTCCCAAGTTCCTGTCTAAAATAACAAAAATGGTTGTATTGATCAAATAATTTCCCTATCTTTCCATTAGGTGCAAGCTAGTTTACACAGGCTTCAGTTATTTGTAACCAGTTATCTTTATTAACATAACAACTTTGACTAATATCATACCTTTGCTAAGTCCAAAAAAAGTTGGAGGAGGCAGGCTAACACACCTACATAGTGTCCTCTAATCAGAAGGAGGGACAGACTAAACACTATTTCCCAAAGCAGAAATGTCATATTCCCCACACCCTCCTCTCTTCCTCCATGTCCCTTCCCTTCCTTTTTCTTCCTTCCTTCCATCATTTTTTCTTCTTTATTTCCTTCTTTCCCTTACCTTCTTTCTTTTGAGACAGAATCTCGCTCTAGCTCAGGCTGACCAAAAACTCTGTACGAAGTCCTGGATGGCCTCAGATTTGCGGCAATCTGCCTCAGCCTCCGAATTTCGAGGATCTCAAATATGAGCCTCTGCATCCTGTTCTGAAGGCCGCACAGACTATAGCCCTTTCTCTAGATACTCAGGTTCTCTAACTGCACGGTTGGTTGTGTGCCTAGCAATGGGTACACAGAAGGAAGGCAGGTGATGGGAGAGAAGAGCCAGAGCCTTCCCAGATCCTATGAGGGCAGTGAGGACGAAACACACAAGGTGAAAAGATGCCCACTGCTTCTGCACGGAAACGATGCGTGAAAAGTGGGATTTGAGAGTGCAGAGCTGGCTTCTGCTGGACTATGAACTGTGCACAGGCAGAGCCCAGTGACCTGGGCTTCTCCAATGGGAGTCTGAGTAACCACACCAGCAGCTCTCAGTTGCCATCTAGTGCCAGACGCCCGCTTTTGCAAGTTATTTACTGGCAGTTTCCAACTGGAAAGGCTTCTCAGGGCCAATTCCGGGGGAAGAGATTTGGGTCATTATTTCTACATTTCATATTCAAGAAGACCTTGAAATTCACACTCGCAGTATGTTTCCCAAACTAGCTTAACGTACGTTAGACCTCAAGTCAAGGTGACTGCATGGAGAGCAGAGAAATCACTCTATATCATTACACTTGTGTCTTACTCTAATCCTCTAGAATGATATGGTTTTAGAGACTAATTAGGCAGCCCCCCCTCCCCAAGACAGGGATTCTCTGTGTAGCCCTGACTGTCCTGGAACTTGCTCTATAAACTAGCCTGGACTCGAACTCAGAGAGACCCACCAGCTTCTGCCTCCTAAGTGCTGGGATTAAAGGTGTGCACCACTGCTGCCCACGCAGTTTGTTTTGTTTTTTAAGATGTATTTTTATGGTGGGGGAAAGCAATGGTCAGCAGTTGACATCACTTCACCCTCTTGAAGAGACTCAGCCACTTCAAGTGGCCCACAACTACCTATAACTCCAGCTCCACAGAATCCTACGCCCTCTTCAGGCCTCCTTGGGCACCTGCATGCATGTGAGCACTTACACTCAAGCACAAGTTAATCAAATGTAAACATTTTAAATTATCTTAAATATTTAAAAATCAGCGTGTATGGATGTTTTGCCTCTGTGTATGTCATTGTGCCCGGTGCCCATGGAGGTCAGAAGAGAGCACTGGAGCCTCTGGAACTGGAGTTACAGATGGTTGTGAGCTGCCATAATGGTGCTGGAACTTGAAGCCAGGTCTTTCAGAAGAGCAGCCCGTGCTCTTAACTGTGGATCCATCTCTTTAGCCCGAGTGCAAGTGCTCATGGAGGCCCGAAGTGTGCATCGAGTCCTCTGGAGCTGCAGTTACCGTCAGTAGTGAGTCACCAGGCATGAATGCTGGGAACCAAACCCAGGTCCCCGCAAAAGCAGTGTGTGCTCTCAGCCATTGAGCCATATTTCCACCTCTCACCTGTACGTTTGAAAGATAAATTCTGGAGCTGGAAAAATGATTCAGTGGTTAAAATCACACTGGCTGCTCTCACAGAGGACCTGAGTTCAGTTCCCAGCACCCACATGGCAGGGCAGCTAAGAGCCAAATAACTCCAGGAGATCCCGTACCTTGTTCTGACCTCCTTGGACATCAGGTATGTACCTGTGATGCATAGACATATGTGCAGGCAAAACACTCACACACAAAAGATAAAAATAAATCTTTAAAGAAAGAGATAAATCCCATAATAGTCAAATGTCTATTCTGGCTTCTGGCAGGAAATAGGTAGCATGCTCTGAAAGGGTGGCTGGTGAGAGTTTGATGGGGACCTACTGGCACAACTGTGAAAAGGGACAAGAGAAGCAACCAAAGGCCAAGAAGGTGACAGTGGGAAGCAGTTACCACCCACAGTCCTGTTAGAAATGTGTCTGATGTCCCAAAAGTGGCCACACACTCCAGTGTATTTCAGTGAAGCAAAATATTTTTGTTTCTTTTAAGCCTGCCGTGGTGGCTCATCCATTTAATCCCAGCCCTTGGGAGGCAGAGGCAAGAGGATCTTTATGAATCTGAGGTCACCCTGGTCTACATAATGAATACCAGGAAAGCCAGAGCTACACAATGAAACCTTGTCTCAAACAAAACAAAACAAAACAAAACAAAAACAAAAAACAAAAACAAAAACAAAAAAAACCCAGACCTAAAAATAAATAAATAAATAAATAAAAAAAACTCGTGCTGTGAAAAACCAGCTAAGCAAGTACACCCAGGAGTAAGTTCCCGAGTTTTCATTCCTAACTCAAGGGCTCTGTGCCTTATTTTGATTGGTCAGAGTCCTGCCTCACATTCTTATGTGATTGGCTGATAATACAGAATGGAGCTGCTTCTAGGGAGAATTGAAATTTGAGCACATATTTAACTCCAGAAACTGCTGCCTTAGGTGGAACTTTCACCAAATGGGCCTGCCTGCCTGCCTGCCTCCCTCCCTCCCTCCTCCCCCCTTCCTTCCTCCCCCTCCCTCCCCTCCCTTCATCCCTCCCTTCCTCCCTCCCCCTCCCTCCCTTCATCCCTCCCCCTCCCTTCCTCCCTCTCCCTCCCTTCTTCTCTTTCCTCCTGCGGCCTCCTCATCCCCTTTCTTTTGTCCTTCTTCCTTTTAACTCACTCTGTAGACCAGGCTGTTCTTGAACTCAGAGATCCACTCTGCCTCCCGAGTGCTAAGATTAACTGGCTCTGTCTTTTGTGACAAGATCTACCCCACTATGTGGCCCTAGATGGCACTCACTGTGTAGACCAGGCCAATTCACAGAGATCTGCCTGCCTCTGCCTCCAAAGTGCAGTATTAAAGGCCCATCTCGCTCATATGACTCGTGTGATGGGATACACTCTAACTCACTCCAGAGATGTAGACAAACAAACAAACAAACAAACACCAGCCTCCATTTACTCCTCAGACTCCAAAAATGAGAAACACCAAATGCTTAGTTTTCTTTATTATTCCCAGATGGGGAACCCTGGCTGTCTTAGGGTATACTGGATTTTAACTGTAAGTACCTTTTGTCATAATTAGGATTGGATCCTGAGATTTTTTTTATATCTGAGTTGTGGAGACTTGAATGGAAAATGTCCTCCATAGACACAGGTGGTGCTGTTGGGGAAAGTGGCGCCTGCTGAGGGAAGCATGTCATTGAGGCCGGCCTCGTAACCCTCACCCCATTCTAATCTACCCTCTGCCTGCTCTCAACACCATACCTGCCTGTTGCCATGCTGCCCGGCTATTATGGACTTAAGGAAGCCCAAATAAACTCTACCTTCCCTAAGTCACTTTTAATCCTAGTATTTAAAAACAGCAACAAAAAGTATGTAACCCGCTGGCCTTGCCGGCCTTGCCTCAGAACCCTCAGCAGAGAAAGGGATGCCATGTGTGTCCTGGGTTCACTTACACCAACTTGTCCATCTCCCTTCAACTCAGCCCCAGGTGGCACCCTTGACATCTCTACCTCAGAAGCCTCTATTCAACCTCCAGCTTCACTGCCTCTGCGCCTGTCTCTGCCCTTTCTCTCCAACCACACTTGGTCCTTACCCCATCCTACAGCCATTCAGTTCCAAGTAAACACACAGAGGCTTATATATTTTAAACTGCTTGGCCTATTGCTCAGGCTTATTACTAACAGGTTCTTACAACTTAAATTAACCCACAATTCTTATCTATGTTTAGCCATGTGGCTTGGTTCCTTTTCTCAGTAAGGCATTCTCATCTTGCTTCCTCTGCATCTGGCGGGTGACTCTGTCTCTGCCTTTCCTCTTCCCAGAATTCTCTAGTCTGGTAGCCCTACCTATATGTCCTGCCTGGCTGCTGGGCAATCAGTGTTTTATTAAACCAATATGCATGAAAAATCTTTACAGTGGACAAGAACATTATCCCATATCACCCAGACACAGGTCTTCAAGGTCTTTAACAGGTGGGAGGAGGCTCCTATAGTCAGAACAGCTCAAAGCAAAGAGCACAAAGACAAGCCCAACTTACAGCCACAGTGGGGAAGCTATCCCTCCCAGCTCAGCAGGTGCGAGAGCTCCATCTAGTGGCTACCTGGTTTAGTCTAAGCGACTTAAACCTTGAGTCTTAGGACTCTATCCTGTTACCACGTGGACAGCTGGGATATTTCAGACACTGTGTTGCAAGCATCCCCAAGAACCATGTTTAACCTGCAACGTGAGGGCCCTCATGAGGGAGGGCTGACTTCCATACAAGGGCCTTATAGGTGCCCCTGACTTTGTCCTGAATTGGGAGGAGCCCAATGAAGAAAGGGACCCGCCCCTCTGTGAGGACTGGCAGAGTTCTGAGAACCATATTTTCTCTATGGATGTGAAACTCAGGTAATCCTTGGTCTGATAGGGAACAAACTTACATTCCTTTTAGTGTGAGAGGGACTTATTCATCTCCAATCACTTCCTTCAGTTTGGCTTTGCTTGCTATGTAATTGAGAACAGATTGATACCCCTGTCTTCACCTCCTAAGTACTAGGATTATAACCAAGTGCCACCAGGCCTGGCTTCTGTTTAAGCTTTTCAAAAACAAGAAATAAGCAGTTATAGCTGGGCCGTAGTGGCACACACCTTTAGTCTCAGCACTCGGAAGGCAGAGGCAGTTAGATCTCTGCGAGTTCAAGGCCAATCTAGTTTATAGAATGAGTACGAGGATAGCCAGGGCTACACAGAGAAAGCCTGTCTCAAAAGAAAGAAAGGAAGGAAAGAAGAAAGGAAGGAAGGAAGGAAGGAAGGAAGGAAGGAAGGAAGGAAGGAAGAAGTCATCAGTTAGACTTGCTTATCTTTGGTATCAAATTGTTTTTAAAAATCAATCTGTGTTGGGCGATGGTGGCACATGACTTTAATCCCAGCATCTAGACGGCACAGGCAAGAGGGTTTATGTGAGTTTGAGGCCAGACTGGTCTATAGAGCAAGTTTCAAGACAGGCTCCAAAGCTACACAGAGAAATCCTGTCTCAAGAGAAAAAAAAGAAAGAAAGAAAAGAAAAGCATAGGATTGTCCTTGGAGAGATGGCTCAGTGATTAAGAACACTTGTTCTTGCAGAGTTCCCAGCACCGACATGGTGGCCCCCAACCATCTGTAGACATGCCTATGGCACATATGTATAACACATATCTATGGCACACATGTATAGCACACATGTATAACACATTTGGGTTGCACTCACCCTCTCCTGTCTCTCATCTTCACGCTGCCACCGCCATCCCCTTCTCCACTTTCAGTTCTTTCCCTGTTTTCTTATTTATTGGCTTTGAAAATTTCTGTCTGTCTGTCTCTTTCTTTTTCTTTGCTAACACAAGGAGGGCTTCTCTGTTAGCCCTGCTGTCCTGGAACTCACTCTGTAGACAAGGCTGGCTTGGAACTCAGAGGTCCTCCTGCCTCTGCTTCCCACGTGCTGGAATTAAAGGCGTGCACCACCCCTTGTGGCTGAGAAATTCTTTTCATACAATATATTTTAAAGACATTCTTTCCCCTTTCAACACCTCCAAGATCCTCCCCATCTCTCTACCTACCCCCAAGTTTATATTCTCTCTCTTTCTCTCTCTCTCTCTCTCAAAATAAATAGGTAAAGATAACAAAAAACCCACATCAAAATCAAAACACCAAAAAGGAAAAAAAAAAGCAACACACACACACACACACACACACACACACACACGTGCACGCGCGCACGATCACACAAAGAGTACGAAATCTGTTTTGTGTTCACTAACTACTCTGCCTGAGCACGGGCACACCCTGAAATGTGGTTGATACACCCAATGTCACTCCACTGAAGAAAAGCAATTTCCCCTCTTCTAGCAGGTGTCCATTGCAAATAGCTTCTTGGTTAGGGGTGGGGCTCTGTGCCAATGCCCCTTCTCTGTGCTGGGATTTTGCCTTTATCTTTGGCTCTCTAGGTTTAACCAGGGCCACTTGAGTGGGCAGAGGTATGAAGTTATCCACAGAAAAATAAATTCATCTCCTACAGCAGCCCTTGACTCCCGTTCATTTCTCTGGGCAGGACTCCCCGAGCCCTCCCCCTTCTAAGACTGACTGCTCACTGGTTCAGTCTTGGGTAGGCCTTTATATAAGTAATTGCAGCTGTTCTGAGTTCATGAGAGTCAAGCCTCGTCCACCGCCACAAGACAGCATTTCATAGCCCTCCCCTTATCGTTGTCTGTTATATGCTTTCTGCTCCCTGTGCACTGGAAGGAGAGATGTTGGGATGCTTTCTAATGCTGAGCAATTAAAGTCATTTGTTAGGCACATTTTAACCACTCATGAGTCTCTGCATCAACTGCTGTTCACCGTAAACAGAAACTTTGATCGAGTGTAAGGCACTAGTCTGTGAATGTAAACATAAATATGTAAGAGAGACTTTGATAATAAGACCACTTAGCAGGTAACAGTAGTAGGTTCACCCCTATGGCCTATGACTTCTCCAGTCACAGGGGCAAGTCACAATTACACATTTGACTTCCAGATTCCATGAGATAAGAGTTTTTGATTAAGTCCGCACTGTTAGCCACAGCTTCACCAGTTTGCAAAGCTTCTCCATTTTAGTTGGACTTTGACAATTCCCATAGCTATAGTCATTTGGTTCCTCGAAGTACCTTGTTTATCTAGTTTCTTGCCTTCCCTGCCCTAAAGACCTTAAGTAATGGCCACCCTGGACCGATGGTTATCACCTCACATTCTCTAGCTGACTGCTTGCAATGACCAGCTATGGGCCAACGCAGGAAGTTCTTCGACCTCCTTCCCCACCCCTACCCTGTAACTGCTTCAGCTTTAAGTGGACAAGTGCCTCTGGTTCTTACAGGAGCTCCCTCTGCAGGCTTTACCCCAATAAAGGCTTGCACTGTCTGTCACTCAATCCCTCACATTTCACTTGGCATCCCAGATGGGAAGTAGGGGTGCAGGCTCTCCATGGGGGTTCTTTCACTCCTCTCTCCCCTCCCCCAATTCCTTGTCCCCTCTTTCCTCTTAAGAGTCTGACAGAGACCATATGTCAAGTGTGTGTGGCATCCAGCACTTGTAGTGGCATCTTGTTCTGCCAATAGACTTGAGGTAATGGCCACACCTTAGGGTGTGGCTTCAGTGTGAGGACATAACCCCTAATAAGGAAGAGGTGCTCGCTGGAGCTCTCTCTCTCTCTCTCTCTCTCTCTCTCTCTCTCTCTCTCTCTCTCTGGTTATGGTTGGAGCATCCTGCAGGGTGGCATTGAGCCTCCAGTAGCAGATAGACCATGACGGTTATTACCATCATTGTGTGAGTGTCCCCAAATAAATATCTCTTCATTTGTGGACTTCCTTTAACCTGCCTTCAAGCATTGGCTCATTCAGCATTGGGTACATTTTGAGACAATTTTTTTCTTCTCTGGCAGTCTTCCTGGTGGACTTCTCCAAACCCCTGGCACCTGAAGACTGTTGGTCTCCCTTGAGAGTAGTGGAGACGCCTCTCTCCTCTTGTGGGTCCAACCCATCTATTGAACAGCGCTGTTGACTGGGTGATGTTGCCTCTTCCTTTTGGCCTGCCTTCCATCAGGAAAGAACCTCCTTTCTCACCCCTCCAGCCACAGACAAGTGACTTTTGTCATGTCTATAACATGCTGTGCCACTATTGTTTATGGCAACTTGGCATGGGTGAGAGTTGTCTGGAAAGAGGCACCTCAACCCGGAGAATTCCTCTATCAGATTGCCTGTAGGCAAATCCGTAGGGCACTTTCTTGATTAAGGATTGATGTGGGAGGGCCCAGTACTGGGGATTGTATTACTTGGGGACAGGTGGTCCTGGGTGCTGTAAGAAAGCAAACGGAGCAAGCCGTGGGGAGCAAGTCAGTCAGCAGTGTTCTCCACGGTTTCTGTTTCAGTTCTGCCTCGGCTTCCGGCCCTGCTCAAGTTTCTGACCCTGACTGCCCTTAGTGATCAGTGTGACCTTGAAGTGTGAGGTAAAATAAGCCCTTTCCTCCTCAAGTTGCTCTAGGTCATGGTGTTTTATCACAGCCACAGAAACCCCAAGTGAGACCCATGGCCTGGCCTGAATGCCTCTGCACAACCGTTATCATGGGGCAGAGCGTAACACATTTGACGTCTAGATTGGAAAGAACCTAATGCAAAGGAATAAACCGGAGCTGAGGCCCCTGCATCCAAACCTTTCTCGGTTTCTGCTTCTATTCTCATCATTCAGGCTGCTTTGCCTTTCTGGTTCCTGCTCACTGTAAAAATCCTCCCCTATCAAGTCTCCTCCTGATTTGTTGTGGTTCATGTTCTTTTTCTCACCACACAACGGTGACACACAAATGCCACCTTCTCTCATAATTGTATGCTGCCTTTCCACAATTAAAGGTCGACTTCTCCAGAAAAAAAAAAAAAAAAAAAAAAAAAAAATCCCTTCTCTCCTGCTGGCTGAGGACAACTGCTGCCCTGTGGGGCTTTCTTCCCAGCAAAACTTGCTAACTCACTCCACCTGCAGTCTCTCCCAGCCAGATGAAAGCAAGTACCAAATTCTCAGCTCTTGAAAATAGAAAGGCTCCTCCCAATCTTGCTGCCTTTGCCTTTCTTAGTGCCTAGCTCCACCCCATTACATTATTTTTAAAAGCTCATCTCTATTCAGTCTACAGAATTCCAAACAGCTTACCAAGGTTGTCTTCTGTCACACCTGCTTCTTCTGCCCTGGTGCCCTTCTACAACAGCTTTTAGGCACACAAAACGGTGATAGAGTGATGTCCTGATTTTAAGATGTGTGAATGTTCACTGGTATATATGGATGAGGATTTAAATGTATGAGGAATGTGTGTGTGTGTGTGTGTGTGTGTGTGTAATTTTAAGGTGCTTTACTTCTTTATTTTTTTGCTACATGGTCCACTATGTAGCCCTGGCTGACCTGTGTAGACCAAGCTGATCTTTAACTCACAGAGATTCCGGGTCCCTGATTTCTGAGTGCTGGGATGAATGGTGTGCTCCACCTGGATAGGTGATTTAATTTCTGAAAACAGTATGTAAGTTTCTTTAAAATGATTACCATGTTCTGTCTATCTTTGATTGTTAAATAGCTGGAATACAATGAGTGTCTTTTCTGTGTTTCAAATATGTTGGTTTTAATTTGATTTTAATTTTTGTTTATTTATTTTTTGAGACAGGGTTTCTCTGTGTAGCCCTGGCTGTCTTGGCACTCACTCTGTAGACCAGGCTGGCCTCAAACTCAGAGGTCTGCCTGCCTCTGCTTCCTGAGTCCTGGGATTAAAGGCATGTGTATTTACCAGGCCAACTCTAATATGTTGTTTCAATTTAAAATATAATTGTTTTTTAAAGTCTTATAAGCAAAATTAAGCTAATAATTTAAAAAGACATGAAATACTGTCTTAATGCTAGTTTCCATCATGGCAGCAGCCTGCCTTTGCCGCCAATGCAGTTCCATCACTTTTCCAACAAGAGCTGTGTGACATGAACACCTTAAAGGTTCCCTCCAGGCACAGTTCACTCTTTGTCCCCTCTTGCCTCTCTTTGTCCTCTTGTCTCTTCCCTGTTCTCTCTGTTGTCTGTCTGTCCACCTGCCTCTTTCATGTCCCAATTCCTCATGGCCTTTTGCTTTTTCACCCCCCAACCCCCTAATAAACCTCTTCCACCAACTCCGTTGCAGGTGGCATGTTTGCTTAGTGGCATATCTGGCTGGGCCTGCCAAAAGGTACCCGCTTCACCTTTTTTTATCCTTTCAGTTTGGATTTCTGTTGCTGTGAAAAAACATCATGACCATGGCACCTCATAAAGAAAAACATTTAATTGGCACTGGCTTACAGTTTCAGAAGTTTAGTACATTATTGTCTTGGTGGGACATGGTGCTGGAGAAGGAGCTGAGGGTTCTACATGTTGATATGCAGGCAACAGGAAACGGACTGAGTGTCACACTGAGCAAAGAGATCTCAAAGCCGGTCCTTACAGTGACACACTTCTAACAAGGCCACAGTTACTTCAACAAGGCTACGTCTCCTAATTGTGCTACTCCCTTTGAGGGCCATTTCTTCCAAACCACCACAAACATGAAGTAGATCATTGATAAAAATGTTAAAGAAAATTTTAAAAAAATGTTTTTTAGACAGTCTGTCTTTATAGCCTTGGCTGTCCTGAAACTCACTCTGTAGACAAGCTGTTCTCAAACTCATAGCTGCCTGCCTCTGCCTCCTGAGTGCTGGTATCAAAGAAAGGTACCGTCATGCCCAGATAAGAAAATGGTTTTATATTAAAGTATCTCTATACAAATTATTAAAATTGTTATAATATAGTTCTAACTTAATTATAAATTTTAAGATTAAAAGTCTGTTACATCCAGATGAAACTGAGTCCTGATTCTCTATTTACAACAAGATTTTTAAAGTACTGATTTCTAAGTAATGCTTACAAAATCTTAGTAGTGTTTACAAAAACAAGGATTTTTGTTTTATTCTCTTACTAAAGGGGATATTTAAAGCCCATGATTAGATTTGTCCAAGTACTGTTTCTGTTTTCTCATACATTAAAAAAGAAGCATAAACTGGATTTTACACCAGTTCCTGATAGTCACGTTAGTCAGCTTGAACATGCATCTCCCCAGTTGCAGCTTTTCCAGAACTACCACGTGGGCCATGAAGCTCCATGAGTTTTTCCAACCCAAACTTAGGCCTCTTCAGCACTTTTACTTTTCTAGCAAAGACATCGTGTATAGGTTACTTTTCAATAACTGTGATAAAACTCCATGACGGTTTGTTGTTGACTTATGGTTCCAGAGGGATAAGTCTGTCACTGTGATGATGAGGAAGTGTGCCAGCAGGCATGGCAACTGGAGCAGCTGAGGGCTGAGGGCTCACATCTCCCATCATAAGCAGGAAGCAGAGAGAGCAAACTGGGAGGAGGACCTCAAAGCCTTCCCCAAGTAGCAAGGCCGCACCTCCCAAGCTAACCCAAACAGGACCACCAACCAAGGACCAAGTATTCAAATGTCCAAGAATATGGGACATCTCAGACAACCCCCTGTGCATCCTATACATCATGAAGAAGATAAATAGATTGGCAAGCCTTCTTTATGTCTTTCCCTGTGCTGTCCAGAATTAATTTATTAACCAGTTCTTTAGAGTCCTTTGTAGTTCTCAGGTCATTTTTTTTTTTTTTAATTCTTCCAGTGAACCTGAGCTTTAGGCATTGGTCTGTCATTTTTTAACCATGGAATGCATTTTGTCCTCATAGGAGCCATACCATGGGAGTTAATCAGTACAGTTTCACCATTCTGCAGTATTGCAAGTCTCTCTTCACACACACGGCCCTTGAGGCCAGCTGGCACAGCCTCTGAGTCCTTAGGACTACTGTTCTTCCCATGTTTCTAAAGTTGAACATGGTCACATCATGACCAATCTTTCTTAGGAAATGAATCAATCAGCTAGGTGGTGGTGGCATACATCTTTAATCCCAGGACTTGAGAGGCAAATGACCATGAGTTCGAGGCTGCCTGGTGTACAGAGACAACATGTCCTACAAAACCAAAACCAAAAAAGAAATAAATGAAGGAATAAAGAAAGGAAGAAAGGAAGAAAGAAAGAAAGGAGGAAGAAAGGAAAGGAGGAAACAAAGAAAAGAAAGAAAAAGAAAGAGGAAAGACAAAGAGAAAAGATGGATCAACCTGTTTCTTCTTGGCTTCCTTCTTGCTACCTTTCATCATATATTTATATTTGATGACCACCATGGTGTCACTCACCCAAAAACTATAAAATACTTCCATGCTATGTCAGTTAATACTTCTCCTAACATCTAGTAAACTTCAACAATACGTGTAGTTAAAATGTTACAGGTCCAAAGCCAAAATTATCTTGGGCTCTCTTAGTGTTTTGACACCCAGTCTACTGTCTTCCTCTGTATATAAGTTACTCTCCGATGCCTTCCTCACAACTGCCTCTAAAAGGAAAGATTCAAAGCCTCCTGAGGCGCCTTTCCTGTCATGAACTCTTCTACCATGCCTGCCCCCCAGCTACTCAGGTTATGTCCATCTACAGCTGTGTCTTTCCTTCCCCTCACACCCCCTCCCTTCAGAAACCTTACAATTTACCAGGGTTCTGGTCGCCCCTCTGGGCTTTGCCCCATTGTTGGGGTCTGGTGCCTCTCTGGGCCTTGCCCTATTGCTTTCCTTCTGATGTCCCACCCCCTTTACCCAGCCCTTTGCAGAACCTTTCCTTCCCATCAACCTGACAAACCCCTGAGTTCTCCTAATCCTATGCTCACTGTTCACTTTGTTGACCTGTGAATTCACCCATTGCTCAAACTATACACCCAGGCTCACAAATATACTCGCCTTCTCCCCAACTCTGCCTCCACTTTACACCTGGTTCTCACATCCCTACCACCTTTCTGTGCAAGTAAAACCATTTTCCTCACACCAGATTTACTGCTCAGCTTTTCCTTTCTATCTTGAAACATCTGTAGTGGTTTAAGGGAGGATGTGCTTGCTCCATGGGCTCAGATGTTTGAGTACCTGGTCCCCATGTGGTGGCACTGTTTGGGCAGGTTTAGGAGGTGTGGTCTTGAAGGAAGTATATCACTGAGGGAAAGCTTTGAGGTTTTTAAACATCTCGTATCATCCCCAGTGTGTTCTCTCTGTTTGTGTTTATGAATCGATATATGAGCCCTCAGCTTACTATTAGTATCACTCTGCCTTTACTTCATCATCATGCAGTGTAACCCTTTGAAACTGCAAGCCCCAAAAAACTCACTCACTGAAAGCTGCCTTAGTCATGGTGTTACCAGAGCAACAGAAACCCCCCATGTCAGATTCCAAACTATCAATAATACAAGAATCATAGGTTCAATAGATGCAACTATTGAACACTGCCTTTTAAAAATATTTACTTTTAGTAAGGCGTGGTGGCACATACCTTTAATCCAAGCACTCAAGGGACAGAGACAGGTAGATCTCTTGTGAGTTCAAGGCCAGCCTGGTCTACAAATTAAGTTCCAGTACAGCCAGGGCTACACAGAGAAGCCCCATCTTGAAAAACAAGAATTATTTTTATTTTATATGTATGGTTGTATGTATGTATGTATGTACGTACACTGTGTGTGTGTGTGTGTGTGTGTGTGTGTGTGTGTGTGTGTGTGTGTGTTGCCCATGAAGGCCAGAAGAGGGCTTTGGATTCCTTGGAACTAGATTTACAGATGGTTGTGAGCTGCCATGTGGGTGCTGGTAATTGAACACAGGTCCCCTGCAAGAACAACTGTTCTTAAACCCCGAGCCACTGCTCCAGCACAGAACACTGCCTTCTGATGTCAAATAACTAAGCCTTCCAAATCCACCCCTAACATGACCACTTTACAGGACTCAAGGCAGACTAACCTAAACTAACAGACTCAGGACAGACCAACATAAGCAAAATAGTCTTCTCAATGCCATCAGAATTAACCTCATTCCCTCCAAAGACAGAGAGGGGAATTTTTCTCCTGACATGTAATTGCATAATATGTGTTCATACTTGTTTCTGTGTAATTACTTGTATGTCATTATATTTTATGACAGCATGGAGCATTACACAGCGTGCCCTTAAAATCCCCAGAATACCTGAGTAATAAACTTGGGACAACTTAGATTTCTCTTTTCATGAATTTTTTTCTGCATGCTGAAATTAAATTTTAGTTTTTAAAAATGTCTTTCCATACTTAAGATTGTGTGTGTTTGTATAGATACAAGTGTTTTGAAGATATACTAAAAGGTCATAAAGGATGTGCTTATAAACTGAGGTACTTTTACCTTCTTTAGGTCTATCAAAATGGTATCCTTGGGTCTATTGCATATTTCATAAAATCTTATTTTTTTACATAAAACAAGATCATAGGGTAAAAGTCTCATTAGATTAGAAATTTGACATTGGAACTAGGCATGGTGGCACATGCTTTTAATCCTAGCACTTGGGAGGCAAAGGCAGGTGGATCTCTGTGAGTTCAGGATCAACAAGGGCTACATAGTGAGAGCCTGCCTCAAATACATTTTTTTTTTTTTACATTAAACACGAAGATTTTAATGATTGATTTTTTAAAGAGAAATTATTGCTTTCATTTTATTTGTGTGATATTCATGGCTAACAAAACTAAAAGGCTACAAAATTGCTTTTTGTCAGGTGGGACACCATTGGATACTGGACATTATAACTCCTTTTTGTACTAATTGCTATTGGTTTCTTTGAAAATTTTTTTTTCAAGACAGGGTTTCTCATCAGGTGATGGGGGCACACCACACGATAGGGAAGCAGAGGCAGGTGAATCTCAGTGGGTTTGAGGCCAGCCTGGTCTACAGAGTGAGTTCCAGGACAGCTAGGGCTATTACACAGATAAACCCTGTCTCAAAAAACAAACAAACAAACAGACAAAGACAGGGTTTCTCTGTGTAGTCCTGGTTCCTGGTTGTCCTGAACTCACTCTCTATGGACCAGGCTGGGATTAAAGGTATGCAACATCATGTCCAGCCCTAAAAACAAAATATATTCTTAATATAAAAATATTAACTATGCGGTTTTTAAATTGGGGCTGTAATATATTTAAAATGATGGTTTTTCAAGTATCTCAGTTAAATTTCCTTTGTATGGTGAGGATTACAGGAGATATGATACTGATAAAACTCTATGTAAGCTTACTCTGTACATAATAGAGATGGCTGTACTGTTAAGAGATAGTCACTAGTCTCTTACATTGCTATCACTGCCTTACTTTGGGTTTCTATTGCTGTGCTCAAACACCATGACCAAAATCAACCTGGGAAGAAAAGAGTTTATTTCATCTTATAGAGAAGGGCTAGGATGCTAGCATGGACTTTGAAATGTGTAACATGTACTTGTGATACTGAGAGAGGCTAGAGGCCAGCATGTGCTTGATATGCTGATAGGTGCCACAGGTACCTAAGTCCCTTCTGCCAGAGGTAGGGGAACATACCTTTTGGCAGATGGGAACTGGTTTCACAAGTTCCCGAGGAATGCTGGCCTTTATCTAACCCCCAGAAATCCTCCCGCAGTCCAGCTTGAGCTCATTTTTGGCTATTTGAACAGCCTTTTTAGGTTTGGGGAGCTGGAGTTTCCTTTGTACCTGACATCAGTGATCATCTTAACTGAAAATACAGAGTGTAAGGAAAGTTTTTAAAAACGCCAGGCTGTGTCTTAGGCAGAGGCTGTTCATTGTCTCCCTGCTCTGACTCCACCAGCAATCTATAGCCATTCCTATTGCTTGGGAGAGTAGACTGACTCCAGGAGCAGAGCATCTGTTTCAGGTGCAACTTGGCCCTGGGACACAATTGCCCTCGCCTCAGAGGTGACTCTTTAGAACTGGCTGCTCCTAGAATCTAAAGAAAAAAAAAAAACTTACTTTATTTCAAAATAATTGTTTATAGTTGCTACAAGGTGTATGAGGCTTCTAATTAAAACAACAACAAACTGATTCTTAAGTCAGGTTTATCCTCCCCCCCCAAAAAAAAAATCTCTGCCGAACTTTAAATGTTATACAACAGTTAAATCAGCTGTATTTTAAAGCATGAGTTGTTCTTCAAGACTGCTGTAACTGGCCGTCCAGGTGTTCACTAACATACTTGGAGGACTACACCAATGTGATCAATTGAAAGGGTTAAACTCTCCCACGTTTACAACAGAATTTAGGTTTCAATTCTCTGAGAGGGACAAACAGGTGTCTTTCCCAACAAATGGCCAAGGGAGAGAACACAGACAAGGCCTGAGCCAGGCCCCCTCCAGTATCTCAAGGCAATGACCAAATAGAGACAAATCCTGTGAATTGTCCAAACATGCCCAAAGATGGAAACATTGTAGCACTAGCTAGTCCTTGTTAGCCCTAGCCAATCAGAAATGTACTAATGTAACTGCCCCTTGCTTAGCCAAGCATAGATAGGATAACCTAACTGTCTAGGGAACACCCCTCAGCTGTGCTTAAAAGGAAACTAACTGCACACTCTACTCAGGGTCGTTGCCATTTTGTAGAGATGAACGATTTTGCTGATAATAGTAAATAAACGTTCTTGCTGGTTAGATACATGTCTGGTGGTCTTTTGTGGGACTTCTCATGGACCCTAATAGTCAGAGGGCCTAAAATGACCTTGCTCTCTGTGGTGGTCCAGAGAGGCTCATGGGTTTGAACACTTGGTTCCCAGTTGGTGGCGCTGATGTTTTGTATGTTTTTGTTGTTGTTTTTAAATGGATACTCCTGTCTGAGCGGTGAGGAGTTACAACATCTGCAGCACCAGAACGCCAGCCCGCCCCTCCCACCCCCACGCCCAATGTGGGTGACTCCCCAAACCCTTTGACGCTCCCTGTGCAGCTCACAGGAAGTTTGGTGGTCCAAATATCTCTTTTCTTTTCGGTTTGATAGCACACGTTCACCGCTTTTTATAGTACTGGATAGGGAATCTTTCGAGTTTTAGTTCTTCCTGACAAGCAGCCTTCTGTGATCTTGTTTCCCTGCTGACTCGGTGACCTTTCCCTTCTGTTCTGGAAGAAATGGTTCAGTTTAGAGGAAAAAGCCAGACTGCAAATCCTTGCTTCTGTGATCAGCACCACCCCCCGACAGGGACTGTTCAAAGTCTGTTTTTAAACTGTTTTTAAGTTAGCATATATAGAAGTGGTTTTCCATGTAGGTTCTTCACATAGCCTTAATTTTGGTTAAGCCTACCCCTCAGCCCCTCTTCTTCCCACCATACGCCCAAACCCATGTTTAAACCTTGTCATGCCCAGTACTCCTTCTACACACATGTATTCTACCATCTAAATCCCCCAATACACATACCATGATCCCTTTCTTGCTTCCAGGTCTCTGCAGACATTTGAATCTAGAATTAAGGAAGAACAAGCTCTAAAAATTCAGAGAGTCCATGACAGAGAACAAGCTGCATTTGCTGTTCTGGGCCCACGTTACTGGCCTCAACAGACTTTTCCCCAGATCTGGTCATTTTAATAATTTCATTTTTTATTTATGGCTGAATAAAGTTTCATCTGTTGATGCCATTTCCGGGCAATGAATATGGGTATGTAAGTATCTCTGTAATTATTACAGTGTAATAGGATGGAGAGTCCTTTGGGAATATGCCCAGGAATGGTATCCTTGGCCCATCTGTTAGTTCTACTTCTGGCTATACCAATTTAAGTCCCCACTAACAGTGTATAAGGATTTCCCTCTTCCACACATCCATACCAGAATTTATGTCATCTATATTCCCGATGATGGACTGGGTGAAGTTGTTGAGGTGTTTTAATCCACTGGGAAAAACCGAAGACTTAGACTCAATTAGAATTTAGATTAAATGAGTTTATTCTTACTGCTGGCAGAAGGATGACAGCCTTAGAGCCAGAGCATGCTGTGAGGAAGGGAGCTAAAGGGAGGGAGGAAGGGGACTAAAGGGAGGGTTTATAAAGGTGGGTATCAAATGCGTCCATTACAATTATTTACAGAATCCATGGCTGGGCAAGAAAATTGTTTCCCCCCCTTAGCTGTTTCTCTATCCCATCGTATAGTAATAAAAAGATCACTTCATCCAAGTCCCACAGTGACTTTTTTCTGTAAAGTTTACAAAAGCAGAAACAAGTGGTTAAATACCTCACAGCAGGAAGGCCATTACCCTATTCTTATCTCACCTGCAGGCCACACGGATCTCACAGGCATTCCAGGGCAAAGGTCAATGCCCTTAAGGGATGCCTGGTACCATATTGTTTCTTTAGCCATCACAGGGGAGTTATGTGCAAATTATTACACGGTCTGAACACTGGGGGGGGGGGTGTCACTAATTGACTGGGTTAGAGCAGCCAGCAACACAGAGCCATTAGGTTAGGGCTGACAGTTTCCTTTGTTGTATAGAAGCTTTTGGCTTCCTGATACCCCATTTTCAGTTGGTGGCCTATATTTCAGTGCTCATGAAGTTCTCCTCAGAATGTCCACATCTGTACCTATATGTCAAAGGATGTTCTTAAATTGTCCTCTAGCAGTTTCAAAGTGTCAGGTCTTTAACATTTTAAAAATTATTACTGTGTTTGTTTCATGTGTTTGGGTATTTTGCCTGCTTGTTTGTCTGTGCACCACATGGATGCCTGTTGCCAGTGGACACTGGAAGAGAGCATCAGATTTCCTGGAATTGGAGTTTACAGAAGGTTGTGAGCTGCCATGCCAGTGCTGGGAGCTGAACCCAGGTCCTCTGTAAGAGCATCCAGTTGTTCTTAACTGCTGAGCTTCTCTCTAGCCTTTATTATTTTAATTTTCGCTCTCGCGCGCACACGCGCGCACGCCTGTGTGTGTGTGTGTGTGTGTGTGTGTGTGTGTGTGTGTGTGTAAGAGACTGTCATAGGTTTGTGGGTGCCATAGAGGCTAGAAGAGGGCATCAGATTCTTTGGACCGGGAATTCCAGGCATTTGTGAGCTACCTGACATGGGTGTTGAAATTCAAATTTTTCCTCTGGAACAGTGGTTCTCAACCTGTGGGTCTCAACCCCTGGGGCATGTGGTATCAGATATTTACATTGTGATTCATAACAGTAGCAAAATTGTATCTATGAAGTAGCAACACAATGATTAATGGTTTGGTATCACCACAATATGAGGAACTGTATTAAGGAGTTGCAGCATTAGGAAGGCTGAGAAACATTGCTCGGGAAGAGAAGCAATTGCTTTAAACTTTCCATCCATGTCTCCAGCCCCTCTAAGTGCCAATCTTGTGTATACACCTTTGATCCATTTGGAGTTGGGTTTTATGCAGAGTGAGAGATAATGATCTAGTTTTATTCTTTTACATGTCGATATTGAGTTTTCCCATTATTTGTTAAAGAGGATGTCTTTTCTCCAATGTATGTTTTTTTGACAAATTTGCCATTATTTAGGTCCTTGTAACTACGTGGGTTTATTTTTGGGCTTTCTAATCTATTCCATTGGTCTACATGTCTGTTTCTCTGCCAGCACTATCCTGTTTTTGTTACTATAGTTCTATAATTTAATTTGCAGTTAGCTATTATTATCACAAGAGCCAGTATTATTTTTGCTCAGCATTTTTTTGTCTTTCCTTGATCTTTGTGCATTCATATACTTTTTGTTCATTTGTTTGATTTGGTTTTTTGAGACAGGGCTTTGCTGTGTAACTCTGGCTGTCCTGGAACTCATTGTAGACCAGGTTGTCCTAAATAGAACTCAGAGATCCTCTGCCTCTGCTCAAGTGCTGGGATTAAAGTCATGTGCCACCACAGACTGTCCCAAAACACATTTTGTTTTGTTTCCTATTCTCATGCAATTTTTTATTTTACATTTTCCAAGACACACTCTTAACTGTGAGCCTCTGTTTGTTTATATATATATATATATATATATATATATATATTTATACAAAACAACACCAAAGCAAGCTACATACTCCTAATATACAATGGTACAGAGTAGATACTCTTATTCCAAAAGGGAGAGGGAAGCATAGCAAAGGAAGATCTGAACAAAGCAAAGCCCAAACTTACAGATCAAACCCTGAATCCTGTGGCTCCCTGTGTGACACACATCTGGGTTTTGTGATGGATTCATCTGAGACCCTCTGACAGGCCAGTCTTCCAGCTACCCCACCCGTGTACCATGGTGTCTCTTCTGAACCTGTGCTGATAGCGTTTCTCCGTGGTTGTACTACGCTTGTGGCATCTGTTGAAACCTAGGTTTCACCTTCCCAGCTTTATAAAATTGTCTCTCAGTGCCTCCTTGCAGGAAATCTGATCCTGTCACACATTTGCAGAGTCTCTGCAGCTACAGCTCAATGCTCAGTGGCCCTATCATACGTGTCTCTCTCCCTTACTTGCAAGACCACATGCTGTCAGCTCCAGATGTCATCTGGTCCTTTTGACCCAAAGTGGCAATAGTTTCTGTGTCCCTTCAAGGTGATCCTGGAGACTTCCTTAGGGGCCATTTTGGAGCAGGGAACCCTTGTGGCAGGAGTCTATTCACACACACACTTCTTTTTAAATGAATTTACATTTTCATAAGTTTGGATTTTTTTTTTTTGACATACTGTGTTTTGCCCTTAGGATACCTTTCCTATAATACGGAGTATGAGGATACTTTGTGTCTTCCTCCCTCTTTCTGCTACTTTAAAACCCAACACGTGCTCCTTCCTTTATCACACTGTACATTTAAAAAATATCTTTCTGCTCTCTCACTATAGATCTGAACAAGAGCAGTAAGAGCTGGGGTTACAGGAGTGTGTGGCATTTTGTTTCATTCTTCAAATGATGTGCTTTTAATTTAAATCTAGACAGTATCAGTGATATAACGAATCAAGACAGGGCATCCTCCCCGCCCTCAGTCAAAAAACAAAGCGCGGTGTAGGCTGTTTTTGAAGGCAGATATTTCTTAATTCAGTGTGCCTGATAGCGGATCGTAGGCCATTATTAACTGAGTAATGAACGCTGAATCCCTGACGCTGGGTGTCTGGAGGTTTCAGCCTAATGTCTACTGTAATTTCTCACGGATTAGCATTGCTGACATTTACAGAGGTATTCTTTGCCAGTATCCATTTTCAGTCTCGGGTTCTGGGGCCGACCAGGGGGCGTGCCCAGCGCCGCTGCCCGGCCCACCGGTGCGTTGGTTGGTGGAGTCTCGCCGAAGCCACGCCCCTCAGGCCAGCCGCCCTGGAGGGCGTGTCGCTGGGACTTCCCTGGAAGGGCTGCGGCGCCCCCGCCCCCCCGCACGCAGCCCCCGCGCACGCGCACGCGCGCCTCCACGGCCGGGTCGCGGCTCGAGTGAGGGAGGAATCGCTCTGTGGAGCAGCGGAGCTACGGCGCTGCTTCCACAGCTGCTGAGGAGGGGAGCATGTCTGCAACTCGAGCCAAGAAAGTGAAGATGGCCACCAAATCGTGCCCCGAGTGTGACCAACAGGTGGGCCGGGCCGGCGCGAGCGGGCGGGCAGGCGGGCGGGCGGGGCAGGCGGGGCGGCCGGCCGGCCGTTGCTCGGCGGCGGTTGGCGGTGCGCGGCGGCCCGCGGCCGGACAGGGGACGGCGGGGGTCTGGAAGCGGACACCCGGCGCTACCCCTTCTGGTCCCCGGCCGGCCTGCGGCCCCCTGCCGCCCCGGATGGCTTTGTTCGCCGTTGGGGGGGAGTGTGGTACCGCTGCTCAGCTGTCGCCCCCGCCACCTGGGTGGCAGCATAAAGCAGACAAAAGGACAGTAATGGTGCTAACTTTTTGCAAATTTGTGGACTTCCGGAACACCGCAGTAAAACCAGTTTTGATGGGTGATTTCGAGTCCTTCCATTACGTTGTTAACGGAACACGATCGAATGAAGTCGGCGTTGAGGCTGTTCCTCTCAGCGTGCGCCCCATCTTACTCGTGCTATTTACTGTTGTAAATTTGACATGTCTGCTTCCAGATTAAACAAAAAACAAACAAACAAACAAAAAAAACACCTATGCGGGTTGTAAATTTGAAACTAGTCTTGTCTAGATGGAATTCATGGAATAATAGCTGTAATTTTTAAAAAAAAATCTTTCCTCATTTAAGCACACCTTATTCTTATTACAGTGTAATGAAACTCGCTCAATTAAAACCATCCTTAAGGCTCCTCACACCAGCCTGCAGTTCTGGTTGTACTTTTTTTCTCTGAATAGATCTTTCCAAAATGACTACCTCTCTCTCCTCCCTTCCCCCTTCCTTCTCCCTCATTCTCTCTGGAGTATTTGAAATGGGCGGAGACTTACGCTGATTTTTAATATATTATTTAGGGCGCATTCTTGTAGGTTTATCGAATCTTTAAACAGAAAGTGTTACATGTTTTATTTAGGATGGTTTATAGATAGTGGTAAAACGCTGACCAGGGAAAGTTATGCAAGTAGAGTATAGAGCACTACCAGTATGCAATATAAAGACAGTTACGTTTTCCAAAATGCAGTGTTACATTTATTCTTTCCACCAAACTAAATTTTAAAAAACGTGGACTTTGCGATCAGTCTGTTGGCAGATTTGATGTTTCAATAATTCCCTGTTAAGGCTTATATAACATGAATTATGCATTCAGTTTCTATAAGGCACAAATCCCTGTAAATCCTCTTCTTGTTTTACTTGGCATAAAGTAATCTCTTTTTTGGGGGGGAATAGATGTTTTTAATACCCTGGTTGGGGGTCAGTGAGATGACTCAGCAGGCAAAGGTGCTTTCTACTCAAGCCTGATCACCTGGGATAGATTCCCCAGAACCCATGTAAAGGGAGGAGAGAACTGACTGCAGTTGCCCTATGACCTCCACTTCAGTGCTGTGATGGTAATACAAACTAAGTACTGAGAAAATCAAACAAACCAGAAGGCCCTGGCTAAAAGGAGTCCTTGAGACCTCTCAACAGTCAGGGTTTTATTTGGAAAAGATACACATGTATCTTTTTCCATTTTAATTTTGTATATATGTGTGTTCCTTCGTGGGAGTCAGGACAGCCTATGGCAGTTTGCTTTCTTCTTCCATCACATAAGGTTTACACCCTGAGCCATTTCCAGGGCCCCACACGCATTCCTTAATAAAGTCAGCTCTATCTTCATTTGATTTGGTAGCAATAATAAAATACCATTAACAAAATACTAAAAATAATAATCAGCATTAATCTGTTTTTTTCATAGTTTAATAGAAGATCAAGACCCCAGGTGGTTTTTCTAGTGACAGTTCTCTTGGCTTGTAAATGCTACTCTGTGTCCTTATGTGGCAAAAACTTTGTGCTCTAGTCTTATTAAGCATCCCACTTCACTTAAACTCAAGTATCTTCTGAAAAGCCTTACTCTGAAATACAATCACAGTGGGGTTTAGGGATTCAGTGTGTAAATTTTGGTCAGTGAATACAATTTAGTCTTTTAGTAACTAGTACATTGGTTTTGGTTTGTTTTGTCTTTCAGTCTCAATGCTGAAGAGAATATACATGATGGCAAATGAGTTTTTGGTGATTTCTCAGTGGTAGGGTTCAAATCCAGAGCCTTGAGCTCTTTACTGATTTTTTTTTTTCAAAATAGTAGTAATTGAGTTGAAAGTATAGATTAATTTTAGTTTTCTAATTACTTAAAAAGTAGAAGCTTGCTGGACAGTAGTGGTACACACATTTAATCTCAGCACTTGAGAGGCAGAGGCAGGCGAATCTTGTGAGTTCAAGGCCAGCCTGATTTACTGGGTGAGTTCTAGGACAACCAGGGTAGTTACACAGAGAAACCCTCTCTCAAATAAATAAATAAATAAGTAGAAGCCTTTAGTTTTATACTAGAAAAAAAATTATAAGTATTTTTAAAACAAAACACTAGAATCTTGCCAAGATTTGAAGTTATTGCATGAATAATGAATTAGATTTTTGTATATAGTTTATAAACATAAATGTCAAATATTTAAAGTGAGATTTCTCCAGTTGACTAGATAGGCCAGTTTAAAAAACTGGTACAAGGAAGCAGAAAGCTAGATTTTTAGTAGCTTTTAACATCTCTTAATGTAGACCCTTAAAAAAATTATAGTTTTATAACATTTAAATTTTTGTGTCCTACACTTTCATGGAGGTCTTATTCAGTGACTGGAAAATTACTAAACTCTCTTAGCTGATATTTGGCAGTTTCCTCTTTTTTTGATGTATATTTTTGGCTTTGCTTTCATTTTAAACAATGCACTGTTTTCCATGTATATGTCACATCTAGTAAGTGTATGTGCTGTACCCACACCCGTCTCTGCTCTATTTAGCACTGAAGACTCAGTACTCCCTAATTTTGGGCAGATTCATTAAGATCCATAGTAGATGTTGGAAATCTCAGACAATGCTAAACCTGTCTATACTGTGTTTTTGCATATGTACACATACCTATAATGGAATTTATAAATTAGGCATAAAAGTCAATAGCTGATAACTAAACAGAACAATTAGAACAGTATATTCTAATAAAAGCTCTGTGATGTCTTGTGAGTGAGATTCCCTGAGATGAAACTCTCTACAAAGGCTGTTGGATTGAAGCCTCCATGGCAGGGAGAGGGTGGAATGTTACCGGCCCAGTCACAATGTGAGCTATCTTTAGCACACAAGTAGCTTTCTCTGCCTTGTTCTGTGTCAGACCTAAATCCCAAAAGATAAAAAGCTTTTGGGATGAATTAACTTAAAATTCTAATTTTCCACCATTCAAAGGGCTAAAAGATTTATCAGTCAGCATCTGAGGCCTATAGTGAAGATTTCTCCACTTTGCTGTGCCGTGACTTCCTACTTAATGGTTCCACCAGTGTATTTGAGAAGTGCTTTGATCTGTGACTTTGTTCTGTTACTATAAAAACTTCATGGAACTGCTTTCATGTTAGAACATAGAATTTGGGGTAACCTACATCTGTTCCTAGGCCTTGGTTACTCACATGTAGCACCATCATAAACTCTGTTACTCCCTTTGATGTAAGTGTTGTGTTTTTGCATCAACAACCTCAATCTCTTTCTAAATATCCTTTGCCTTTTTTGGGGGTGGGTTCCTTCCTTCCTTTCCTTCCTTCCTTCCTTCCTTCCTCCTTTCTCCCTTTCCTCCCCTCTCCTCCCTCCCTCCTTCCAAAACTTTTTTTTTCCATCCTGGACAATTTCTAGTCCAAAGTCTAGCAGTGCTGTCATTTTTATGTCTGTAGGTTTTTTTCTTAACCCACAAATATTTATTGAATTTCTATTTTGTGCTAGACATGAATCTAGACACCAGTAATGTGACATTGAGCAAATATGTAGCTGACCCCATTTTTCCCCTTTTCTCTTTAAATACTTTTCCAAGAATGAATTGATAAATAAAAATCCTAGTAAATAATACTTTGTGTTTTTCTCATTAATATAGTAGAACTTAAATTATTATTTTAATGCAAACTGAAATTTAATGGGTGTTTCTGGCATTTGTATAAAATCCCCCAACACTATAACTTAATGAGGCTAACATTATTCATGTTGTTCAACCTGTATGAAGATTCTTTTTATAGGATCTGGTTGTGGTTTTTTTTTTTTTTTTTTTTCTGGGGCAGGAGTTGAGAGGACATTCCACTTTTAAACAGGACCTTAGAATGGAATGCATGAGCTCCAACATAGAAAGTGTCTTGAGTGGAACGCTTTAAAGAAAAACCATTTCATCAGTTGAATTAGTCAGTGGGCACATCAATCTTCACCTGTTACTTGTGGAAACAGATTTCAATGATTTTACTGTCTTCATATTTTTCCTTTGGTGGTATTCAGTATTGAACTCAGGGTCTTGTACATGCCAGGCAAGTGCTCTACCCCTGAGCCGTTTACATTCCTAACTTTTTAGTTTTTTGAGACAGTCTCTAAGCAGGTAGTCTAAACCAATCTTGAACTGATTGTATAACCCAGGCAGGCCTTGAACTTGTGATCTCCCTGCCTTCACCTCCTGTGCTAGGGTTATAAGACCACATCTATGGGACGTACTGTTGTTCTCTCCCTTTTTAACTTACTTGGCTAATTAAAATTGGGAGGGAGAGGCAGAAGAATCAATAATTCAAGGATAGCTTTTACTATATGTAGCAAGGCAAGTCTGGGCCACATGAGACCCTGTAAAGAGTAAGGTTTTCCTCCTGCTGCTGGTTTGGTCCCGCCACCATCAAGACCCTTTTTTAAAGCAAAAAAAAAAAAAAAAAAAAAAAAAAAAAAACAGGGCAGCTGAGGATGTTCAGTGGGTGAAGGTGTTTGAATGCAAGCCTCACACCTTGCTTTTGAAGCCAATTAAAGTAGGAGAAGAGACTCTAAAGTGCCCCCAACTTCTCTCTCCTACATACATACACAACAACAACAACATATATATTTTTCCCAGTACAGGGCTCACTATTATCCCAGGCTGTCCTGTACAGGGGCTCACTGTTATCCCAGGCTGTCCTGGAGCTTGCTCTGTAGACCAGGCTGGCTTCAATCAAACTCACAAAAGATCTGCCTATCTTTGCCTCCCAACTGCTGGGATTAAAGGCGTGTGCTACCATGCCTGTCCCAGTGTTTAGTACTTTAATGCCAAAAAAAACTGGGCAGTTTTCCTTCTGTCCAGTTAATAACCCTCAGTTGTTTAGGCTCTACTCAGTTTTGATCCATTTCTTGTTTTTTCATTCTGTGAAATGTAGCTGATCTAATTTTTCAGTTTCCTTTCTCATTATTGTGGTTGAGTCTCAAAATCTTCTGTTTGTATTATTTAACCACTCTTTTCTTCAATTTGCTATAAACTGCAGTCAGTGTAACAGTATAGGAAACGCTGCCCTTTAACCTCCCCTGGCTCTGATCTGTTACAGTTGTTCATTCATATGTACACACACTTACACTGCATTTAGTATTTATCTTATTGGTTCCATAAGATATTTCAGTGTCATAAGTACTAGGAAAATGAATGTTTGTGAAATGATAACTATCTCAAAAAGGTTTTCATTTAATCTGTGGTTCTTCAAGTAATTTATTCCCCAAGAGACTTCATAAGTACTGAGAAATTTAACAATGGAAGAAGAGTAATCCAATTTTTCTTTTTTTCCTACAGATTCCTGTTGCATGTAAATCATGTCCCTGTGGTTACATATTTATTAGCAGAAAACTACTAAATGCAAAACATTCAGAGAAATCACCATCTTCTACAGGTAATTGTGAAAGTTAAACACAACAGCTTAGCTCTTGCAAACCAGGTTGTGACATGGATTTATTTCACTTAGATGTGAATTCCCTTACAATATTGATAGTTTGTAACACAGTTCTAGTTTATTTGTATCTATATAAAGTTTATTTAAAAATGGGTTAGTAAGAATGATAATTGACTTAAGTGAAGGACAGCTTACAGTCTAGCATTTGATGGTTCAGATGTAGGGTGCCCAGTCCCTTACCACCATTTTGTCTCCCTTGCTGTCCTTGTCTCCACTGCTGCCCTTTGTCACTGTCCTGTCCGTGGAATCACAGTATGTGAGACTTTTTGTCTGGCCTCTGTCATTGCACAAAGCATTCAACATTTACTTTCTTTGTTTTTCTTGCTCTTTATTCTTTATATGGATATGACACCATTTATCACACCCGTTGGTGGGTCATTGCATTTATTTACTTATTTACTTAGGCTTTTCTGACAGGGTTTCTCTGTGTAGCTGTGGAGGCTGTCCAGAAACTCACTCTGTAGACCAGGCTGGCCTTGAACTCACAGAGATCCAATTGCCTCTGTCTCCTGAGTGCTGTGATGAAAGGCGTGTGCTGATACCGCCACCAGGCCTGTCTTTATTTTTTTCCCCTTTTACAATGCTGGTAAAAATTTGTAGTAACTTTGAAATTTTTGGTTTTTTATTATAATTTTTTCAAGATTATAATTAAATCATTTCCCATTTTCCTCCTGCCATCCCCTCCCTGTTCAATCCCTTCTTCTTTTTCAATCCCTAACCTTTCTTCTTTAATTGTTGCATAAAGCTGTGCGTATGTGAGAATGTATTCCTAAATATATAAATACAGCCTGTTTGGTCCATGTATGTTAATTGTGTGTATGTTTTCGAGCCTGATCATATGATATTAGATAACTAATTGGCATGCCCCCTCCTTGGGGAACACTGTCTCTCACTCTCAGTATTCCTTAGCATAGTCTAGGGTTGAGGCCTCATGAACTACCTTTTCCATGTTAGCATATCTACTGGTGTCATTCTAGTTCAGGTATTGTTTAGGCAGCCATAAGCCATGCTGGTGAGAGTCCATGTGTTTAGTTTCGCTGACATTTCTAAGAGGCACAATCTCACAGCAAACTCTTAGACTCTGACTCGCTTTCTAGATGTTCTCTGAGCCTTAAGTTCAGAAGCTGTGATATAGATGTATCCGTTGGTGAATCTGGGCTCCACAACTCTGCATTTTAATTGGTTGTGGGTTTCTGTAATGGTTTCTACCTGTTTCAAAGAGAATTTGTTTTGGTTTTTCTTTTATGAAGGGTAAAGTTTTACTTTTTGTCTTTTTTTTTTTTTTTTGAGACAGTGTCTCTCTGTGTAACCACCCTGGCTGTCCTGGTCACCTTGTAGACCAGAATGGCCTTGAACTCTCAGAAGTCTTCCTGCCGCTGCCTCCCAAGTGCTGGGATTAAAGCCGTTGTGCCACCTTCACCTAGCTACATTTGAAAAATATGATTGATGCATAATTCTTGTAAATATTTGTGGGATATAAAAACATTTGAGTCGTGTGTAATGTACGTGGCCAGGGCTATTAGTGTTTGCATCTCCTCCAATACTTATTTTGTCTGTTGTGGGAGCTTCAGAGTCTTCTCCTTACTAGAACTACATTGTCAGTTATTGCAGACAGTAGTTAGCAGACTGTGCTATAGAACACTAGAATTATCTCTTCTATCAAGTTTATTTTGTATGCATTACTTATGCTATTTTTATTCCTTTGCTTTGTGCCTTCCCATACCATTATTCCAGAGCTGTGAGTGACAACGTACAGCACTGTTGTTCTGTTCTTGCTTTACTTACTGTGATGCTTTTTGTGATGGTTTCTCTTCATTGTCAATTTTATGGGATTGCAAACCACCTAGGTAGCATGTCTCTGGGCATGTCTGAGGGCTTTTCCAGAGGGTTTTAACTGAGGAGGGAAGGTGCACCCTGAATGTGGAGAGCTCCATTCTGCAGGCTGTGGTCCTGGACTAAAGGAAAGGGGGAAGGAAGCTGAGCTCCAGTGTCCTCTCTGCTTCCTTCTGCAGGCACAGTGTAACCAGCTGCCTCACATTCCTGCTACCATGCTGCCGCAAGAAAAACAGCTACTATCTCTTCTGGTCCTGTCGCCTTTGCCTCCCAAATGCTAGGATTAAAGGCATGTGCCACTACTGACCAGCCTGATCTCACTTTTAATAGCTGAATAATATTCACAAATACTAGGTGTGTGTGTGTGATTGTGATTTTCTTCACTAGTTTATGTGTTGATGAACACGGGTTGATTCTAAGATGTAGAGAGTCATTGTTGTAAATGGTATTGGAGTAAATAAACATGGGAGTTCAGGCAATTCTTCTATGTGTTCATTTTTTTGTTTTGTGTATATACCTAACAGTGGAGTTATTGGATTACATATGATACTTCTAGTTTGCTACTTGCTAAAATATATATTGTTTTCCATAGTGGTTGTTCTGTTTTTATGAACATGTCAAAATATGACTGGGGAACACAAAGACATAACTCACCTCAGAAGCAGAGAGTGTTTACTCTGATGCCAAATGAATGACAGTGGCCGGACAACACAGATTCAGGTTACCTCAAATTTCATGTTAAAAATGGTAACAGCTTGATGAATTTTAAAAAGTAACAGAATAAAAAAGTTACAGACTAAGGCACTTTTCAAATACATTTGTAGAAATGCTAGGTTAAAGCAAAATGGGGAAGGCTCTGCTGTAAGTTTCTGATGCTGTCTGATGACATTCTTGAGACTTTTGTTTAGTAGAAGCTAGTGTACCTTTAATACATTCCAAAAGATTTTGTCTTAGAAGGATAAAAAGATAACCTGGAATAAATTGTAGTTAGGCTTTGGACCTGCAACCTTCCAACCTTTCCACAGACATTGAAGTCCTATTTAGTTGATCTGCCTTACACAACATTCACTGGAAATTGTGAATTTTTTCAGGATTTTTTTGTTCACAGTACTTACACAGTAGTACTAGGTAGTGCTTTTTTATAACCCAATCTTAAAGCAATTGTTAGGAATTTTAAGTGTACCTCACCTAATATCTGGAGCTCTTTTTAAATAGGCATGTAACTTAATGAGTCCTAATTGTTTATAAACACATAGGATTATGTGAATTTTTAAGGTAATATATTGTTATAGCAAATATGAACAACCATATTATATAGGAGATTGGTTAAAATACATCTTTTAGAGAACAATATGTACTAGTTAGAATGATAATTTTTACATACTGACCATGGAAAACTTTTCAAAGCCTTTAATCCTAGCCTTCAGCACTGGGGGATGCAAATATATATAAATGATCGATTATATAAAGTGAAGAATTTTTAAACATTTAAAATGAATTTTTCGGTGAAAGGAAGGGAGATAAGCATTGTAAATAAAGGGTATTAAGAAGTGATCAGGGGCCAGTGAGATGGCTCCATGTGTTAGGTAAAGGCATTTGTTACCAAGCTCACCAATCTGAATTTGATTCCCAGACCCAGATGGTGGAAGGAAAGAACTAGTTTGCACAGGTTGTCCTCTGATCTGCACCATGGCACATTTGAGCACGCACATGTACAAAAAACACATATAATAAATATAGTAATAAAAAATGTTTTGTGCAAGAACCTAGAACCTTAAGGTACACTTTGCAGTTTTGTTTTGTATGAAATAGGTAAGTTTTCTTTGCTTGTTTGTCTGTATTTTTTTTTTCTTCTTCTTTTTCTTTTAAATAACCTTAATTCAGGGGGCTGGAGAAATGGATCAGCAGTTAAGAACACTGGCTACTCTTCCAGAGGACCTAGCTCAATTTCCCAGCATCCATATGAGGCTCACAATCATCTATAACTTTAGTTCCAAGGATTCCAGCACTTCTGGCCTCTGGGGGCACTGTAAGCATATGGTACATAGAAATACATTTGGGCAAAACACTTGTACACACCGGGCGGTGGTGCATACACCTTTAATCCCAGCACTCGGGAGGCAGAGGCAGGTGGATCTCTGTGAGTTCAAGACCAGCCTGGTCTACAAGAGCTAGTTCCAGGACAGCCTCCAAATCCACAGAGAAACCTTGTCTTGGGAAAAAAAAAACAAACAAACAAAAAAAAAACAAAAACAAACACACAAACAAACAAAAAAAAAAAACCGAACAAAAACAAAACAAAAAAAAAAAAACTTGTACACATCAAATAATGATATAAAAATTCTTACTAAGTCAGTATTTAATTCTGAGTTGAATGGTTGACTAGGAGTTTAAAAAGTATTCTTGAAGAGGTAGGGAAACCTACCTTGCATACACACAAGGCCTTAGGCTTAATGCCTGCCACTGTTGTTGTTGTTTTAAAATTTTGTTATTACTGTTTTGCATGTATGTATGTGTGCTGTTGCCATGTGCTGCATCAGGCGTGGAAGTCCAATGGTAACTTTCAGGAGTTGGGGCAGCAAATGTCTTTACCCACTGAGAAACACCCTCCCACTCCCCCTACCCCCACATAAAAGCTTTACAATTAAAGTTGAAATTGAGGCTATTGCTACGGAGGCCCGGCTGGCCTAGAATGTGGTGTTAGCACAGAGTGGTCCCAGCCTAGCATTTATAGGCCTGGACCACTATATTCAGTGCTGAAGAGATTGCTTTAAAAGAGGAATTAATGGGAACAGTGTCTTTCTTAAAATTGTGAATCTGTACCAAGTCTACATGTATTTACTTGGATGTGTTAGACATATGTCATGGCATGCATGTTAGAGTCAGGATAAGAAGACAACATGCCAAAATTGTCCTCTTCCAGCAGAGGTCAAAGCACTCCTCCTCAGTGAGCCATCCCACCCTCCCTGGAGTAGTTTTGAATCAACAATTTGGCCCATTACCATTGTCACAGGAAGTATTGATTAACTCAGTTTGTTCTATCTCTTTTAAGTTTTATTTTGCAGCTGTAGATTCTCATTAGCGGTGCAATTTTATAGTTAATTACTGTCTGTATCTTTTTTCCTTTCTAGAATTTTAATTATAAAGCTTGTAGAAGAAAATATAAATGAATACTAAGACAAATTTAGTTCATAAGACTTCCTTTAAAGGTGAGAAAAAATACTCAAGACAATTAAAACAGGAATTCATTAATATTATTTTACCTGTTCACTTCTCAGTGGGTAGATGCTTAGTCAAATAACTACCTTATTTTTTTTATTGAAAGGAGGATAGGAAGGAAAATGATTAAACCACAACTTTTCAGTTACCCATGAGTTAAGGCCAAGAAACAAACAAAATCTTAAAGTGATAAATTCACTTTAATTCAAGAGAAGGAGATCCATTGCTCAGGATGCCAAAATGTGTAGTCAGACTTCCCTTTGGGCCACCAGCTGACAAATAATTACAGGAAGACTTATTATTAGTTAGGAAAGCTTGGCCTTTAGCTTACGCTTATTCCCAACAAGCTCTTATAACTTAACCTGTTTCTATTAATCTAAATTCTGTCACAAGGCTTGGTTACCTCTCCTCTGTACTGTATGTCCGTCTTCTTCAGTGTCTGGCTGGCGTTTCTCACATGCCTAGATTCATCCCAGAGTGTCTTTGCCTGAAAGTCCCGTCTATTTCCTCTAGCCTAGTTGTTGGTCATTCAGCTCTTTATTAAACAATGATAGTGACACATCTTCACATCTTTGCACAGTATAAACAAACATTCCTCAGCAGTGGTGGTAAGATTGAGAGCTGTAGGCCAACCACTCTTGACCTCTAAGAACAGTGTCAGGGGTTCTCTTTTTGTGGGTTCTTATCCTTGTTAATAAAATAACTTAAAAAAAAAAAAAACAGACTCAGAAGCAAGTTCAAGGACTATTTTTATTAGAGGATGGGAGGAAAAAACACAGGGGTAGGCAAGCTGTAAACCAATAGAAGTAGCTTGGTTGTTTTTAGGTCTCCTGTACAGTTTTGCATTGGGATTTCTTTCTGCAATACTCTCAAGATAATTATATATACATTCTATCTCTGCCACTCCCTCCCTTGTGTATGTGTGCTGGTGTGTGTATTTTAATCACATGTGTTTCTATTTCTGAAATTTCTCAGAAATTGTTTCACACATAGAAAGTTCTAGAAAAAAAACCACCATGAGTCACTGTATTTCCTATGTCCCGCTGTGACATTAACACTAATGGTTTGCAATGTTTTCTTTCAGGGTTAGGGGTATAACTCAGTGGTAGAAACTTTACCTGGCATGTATACATGCATATATATGTACAAGTCTTCCACTTGAAGGCTCAATGCTTCTATTATTTGGGAGCAGTTTTTACTTTTTAAAAATTAACTTTGTTTTGTTTTGTTTTTGGTTTTCTGAGACAAGATTTCTTTGTATTGCTTTGGAGCCTGTCCTGGAATTAGTTCTGTAGACCAGGTTGGCCTTGAACTCACAGAGATCCTCCTGCCTCTGCCTCGCCAGTGCTGGGATTAAAGGCATGTGCTACCAACACCTGGCAAAAATTAACTATTTTTTAAAGACAGGGTTGAATGTATCCTGAGTTCAACTCAAGATACTTTGTAACCAAAGATGACTTCCAAGTCCTCGGCCTGTCAAGCATCTGAGGTGACAAGTGGTGCTGGGTGTCACACCTAGCTCCTGGAACATTCCAGGCAAACAAACACTGTATCTATTGAGCTGCCCCTGGAGCAGTTTAAAAAATCATTGTTTCTGTTTTCCTTCTTCTCTTTGTTATTCTGTGTATTTACTGGATGGTAGCTTGCAGATGAGGTAGTGACGGTACTTATTTACTTAGGAAGGTAAAGGACTGGGTTCTTTTCTCACAGGAAAAATAGGGTTGTCATACTTCTGACAAGGTAACTTTTGCATCTGTGTGTATCCCATAAATATTCCCAGCAGGTGGAAAATGGAAGGGCAGAAAAGTAGAGACATTTAAAGCCATGTTTAAAGAAAAATCTTTTTGAAAACCTTACCAGTTCCATTAAACCTGTTTGTCAGAGCTAGTTTTCCTAGCTACCTTCTTGTTAACAGCTGTCAAGCTGGGTGTGGTGGCACACACTTTCAATCCCAGCACTGGGGAGGCAGAGGCAAGCAGATTTTTCTGTGTTCCAGGGCAGCCAGGGCAAAAATATAATGACCCTGTCTTAAAACAAACAAACAAAACCCAAACAACACCTCCAGCCCCAATAAATAACAGTTCTCTCATAGGTATGTCACAGATTTATGGGGTGTTTTCTTTTTCTGCCACTATATTAGTCACTTTATTGTTGTTGTTGTTGTTGAAACAAAATATTTAATAAGAAGCATTAAGAGATGAGGGTTTATTTTGGCTTACAGTTGTAAGAGACACAGTCCATGAGGACAGGGAAGACATGTTAAATGGGAGTGTGAGGTCAGGAAACAGAGTAAATAGGAAGTGGAGCTGGACTATTCACCTATAAAAGTAATCCACTTTCCCAGCAAGGATCTACCACCTAAATGTTCCACAACTTTCCAGAATAGCAGTTAGACACCAAGTATTCAAACACACGAACTTACAGGAGACATTTCCCATTCAAAATACATCTTTCTGACCCTGGCTCCTATATGCTCATTATGGAAAATGCATCTGTTCCAACTTTGTAAGTCTTCATAGTGTTTAACAATCCCAGCATTGTTCAAAAGCCATTGTCTGCTAAGACTGGAGAGTCTGTTAACTGAACTGGTTAAAATTAAAAAAGAATGGAATAATAAACTGTTACATACTTACAGTATACAAGGACATAGTACACATTCCAAAAAGTAGAAATGAGGGCTAAACAAGGAAGGATCAGACCAAAGCAAGACTGAAACCCTTCAGGGAAAGCACCAAATCCTAAGCTGGCATCTGATGCTTGTGAAAGAGTCAGCTGAGCTCCAAAGGGCTTTCATAACCTTGTCCTTCTATCTCTTTAACTTTTGGCTCATACAGCCTCTCACTTGGTCTTACTCTACTGCATGCCTGCAGTTTTCTTTACAGGAGTTCTAGTGTCCTGGGGTCTTTATTGGAACCCAGACTTTAACTTCCAAGGTTAATGTGATGGTGTCTTGGTGCCTCTTAGGGCATCCAACTCTGTTATTCTGTCTGGCCTTAGTGGTGTTCTGGAACATTGCCACAAACCTTCATAAACACCTTCCTTTTGCATTTTTTATTCTTGCAAAACTAGTACCATGTGGATGACAATGCCAGGTCCCACTGCCAATTTAAGATACAGCCTGGCTCCCATGAACTAGAGTTGTATCCACCTCCATGCCTTTGAAATTGAATCTGAGAAAGCATTGTCTTAGGCAAATCTCTTCAACAGTATTCCCAGTTCAGTCTTGACACATTTAAGTGATTTGGGGGTTTTCACAAGATGGGGCCTTCAGTGGGTGAGGTCTTGCCCTCTGTCACCTCTCCTGACCCATTGCAGACTATGAGGTATCTTTCTAGTGGCAACAGTTTCTAATAAAGATGCTTGCCTGCATCATCATTGTCTTACAACTTTAAACTTACACTCCTTTCCTCCAAAAACTGTACCTTGTCTTACCACTTCATGTGTTTTCTCCCTGTAGACTGGTAACTGTTCCATCGCCCAGATGTTACTCTGTTTATAATATCCTTGAGAAATAAATTAATCTATTAGCCTTGAATTCAGTTTTGCTCAGCGCCTCAGTATAGGTGTAGAATGTAGCCAGATTCTTTGCTACAACTTAACAAACATGGCTTCCGAGTTTCCAGTAGAGTCCTTGCTCCTCTCTGAAAGCTCATGAGCTGGGCTATTATTCCCCTTTCAAACTGCCACCAGAATAGCTTGTTAATCTCTCTGTTCTAGTAGGGCATTTCTAGTCTGCAGCGCTGCACTCTTCTGTGTTTTCCCCCTGCAGAAGAGTTCCAAATGCTTAAGAATCACATTTAAGTTATCTACAGTGTGTGTGTGTGTGTGTGTGTGTGTCGCTGTGATAAAATAGTAACCAAAAAAAAAAAAAAAACAAAAACAAAACTTCGTTGTGCTTGTATCTTAGTGGTGTAGGCTACCATATTCCTTAAGTGACCTGTTTTTTTTGTTTGTTTGTTGTTTTTGTTGTTTTAAATAAGTCGAGAGTTAGATCTAAAAATGATAAGACTGTCTGTCAGAGCCAATACTGTCCTGGGGGGCAAGCACCAGCCCCACAAAGTGACAAGTACCAGAAGGCAAAGGACTCTTGGTATGCCTGAGGAAAGCAGCATTATGACAGGAAACAGTGTGACTACAATGGGCAGGCTAAGCCTGTCCTCCATAAAAAGACTTAACACTCCAGAGGAGATTGTGCTGAGATGTGTGTTGAGCCTAATTGTAGATCTTAGGGAGCCCTGGCCCTTAAGAGGTGTGAGTGTTTGAACTGGGAGGCTATAAAAGGAGAACAGTCCTGTGCCCCAGTTCTAAGCTTTGTTATAAAACACTAGAATCATGAGCCTTTACTGAAAACAAACAAAAAACCATGAGACTGGATTCTTTCTTTTTATTTTTTACCCCCCTGCAATAGGTACCTCAAGCTTGTTTGTCTTACAGAGATGTTAGCAGTTGTTTAGTTCATTGCTAGTTAAAAAGTGGTGATACTCTGGTTCTAGTACTCATTTATTTAGTAGGTTTAATAACATAAAGTGAAAAATTTCTCTTTGTCTGCCAAATAATGTGGTCTGAATAGAAAAATAAAAACATTCTTTAGTTGGACAATGGTGGCACATACTTTAATCCTAGCACTTGGGAGGCAGAGGCAGACAGATCTGTGAGTTTGAGACCAGCCTGGTTTACAGTTCTAGGATAACCAGAGGTACACAGAGAAACCCTGTATCAAAAATCAACAAACAAAACAAGTTCTTCAGTATTTTCCTGTAATGACTAAGTAGTAGGAGCCTTTAATGTTATATACTAGAAGTTTTAGGATATGTGATATGATTCTGTTTGTTGCAGTTATGTTTTTATTTGTACTCAAATTGTCCTGTTAAGGTCGTTAGAACCCTCTTCAAGTTGGACTCTACATCTTTCCATAAGTTCTAATTGTATTTTATTTTTTCAGCCTAGAATAATTGAATATTCTTGTTATTTCTTGTGTAATCCAGTAATCTTGAGTCTTAGGCCTAAAATAAACTATTCTGCAAAGGCATGTAGAGATAATACTGGTCTAACAGTCACCTCCCCTTTTGGGGAGCATGGTCTCTTTACATAGTCCTGGCTGTCCTGAAACTATGTAGATCAGGCTGGCCTCAAACTCACAGATATCCACCTGTACCTCTGCCTCCTGAGAGCATGTACCAGTGCCCCCCCACCCCACCTTATAAAGAGAGTCACCCTGTATAGCTCAGAGTGGATCTGAAGTTTCCACCTTTTCCCTTTTACCATTGTGATTTTAGGTATTTGGGGAGTCCCTATCTGGTTTTTGAAGTTAGATGTATATTGAAGTAAAAAAAAAAAAAAAAAAAAAAAAAAATTAACATTTTGGTTTGGCATGGGGGAAGGGCTTCTTGCAGTAATGAAATCACTATATTAGTAAAGTTCCTGGATTTAGTTTATTCTATTTATGGAACAGTATTCTGTTACATCAGTGATTACCTTTTGTGTGGTTTAAGTGAAAATTCCTTATTTTCTGTGCTTTAAAACCATGTTGTGTGGTTGCTATGTGGTTGTTTTTTATTGTAACCTTTGTTATACCTAAGGCCAATTTTACTTCTACATATCTGACATATATAGTTCAATCTGTAATTTGAGTAAGGGGTAGGAAGCTGTGGTTTCCCTTGTCCTCTTTCCTTGTTCACTGTTAAACTTGGGAATGTGATGAAAAAAACAGAAAGGTTGTTGTGGGGTTATTTAAACTTACAAGCGCTGAAATTAAAGTTGCCAAATGAATTCTGTTGTTTCTGTGTTTGTTCTGTGTGAGAATGGGGGAGATATGGCTAGAGTGTTACAAAAGTACAACATATGCTGGGAAGTGTGCTTTCCAGAAAGTCAGAGGGGAGTGATGAGAACTTGGGCAGACAGTTGTGAAGCCCTGAAATAAATCGCTTTTGTTCATCCATACAGAAAACAAGCATGAGGCCAAGAGGAGGCGGACAGAGAGAGTTAGGAGAGAGAAGATAAATTCTACAGTCAGTAAAGATTTAGAAAACAGAAAAAGATCTCGAAGTAACAGCCATTCGGATCATATCAGACGAGGAAGAGGAAGGCCTAAGAGCACAGCTGCCAAGAAGCCTGAGGAGGAAAGAGGTATGGCTAAGCCCCAGCAGCCCTTCTCAAAGGGCTCATTGAGAAGGAGGTGCACTTGGGTAATCGTAGTGAATGTGAGTGCTGTGAGCTCTTGGCCTTTAAAAATTCACAATTCATAGTTTGTGAGTGGTTGGGGAGGGGAAGCTTTTTTCTTTCATTGCAGTACTAGGTTTTGAGCCCAGTACACAGGCCAGATAAACCTCTATTACTGAGCTACACTCTAAGCTGTTATAGTTTTAGTTTTAAAATGAAAACAAAACAAAATGTAAATTCTTGCTAGAATTAACATTAGGTAAAAATCCACATTAATTTAAACTGGTAGTAAAAAAAAATTCAAAGTAAATGTGTGTGTGTGTGTGTGTGTGTGTGTGTGTGTCTTTCAGATATAAATAAAACGATGGTACCTTTTTTTTTAACACAGGTCTAAGCAGTTATTTTAAACTTTTACTGTGGATTTAAAACATTTTTTAAAAGTGATGTTGGTATGCATTTTTAAAATTGCTTTTTAGGAAGTATATATGCTTCCTACACGACTGGCTATTGCAAAGTTAGGTGTGCTCTTGACCCAAAGCATGTTCTGTCTCCCTTTACAGGTCTTTTTCTTTTGGTAAGTAGTGTTTCTATTCATAACTGATTTCTAGACTTCTGCTAGAACTTCTGTTTCTTTTTTTTTTTTTCTGTTATTTATACACCTTTTAAAAGGTTTATCATAGAAAATTTCAACATATAAAAGAGCAAGAAGTAGCCAGATGGTGGTGGCACACATTTTTAATCCCAACAATCAGGAGGCAGAAGCAGATATAAGTTACAGGTCAGCATTGTCTACAGAGTGAGTTCCAGGACAGCCAGGGCTACACAGAGAAACCCTGTCTCAGAAAGATCCTGCTCCCCAAAAGAGTGAGAAGAATGATATAATGATCCCCTGAAATACCTGTATGAAAATTGAGACTTTGAAGCCAATGATTAGTGGAGTCGAGTAGCTAGTTGCTTTTTATATTTACTTAGAACCCTCAGCCAAAACAATTTTATCTTCTGTAAAATATATTTATAATTGTTATTTGTTAGTTATGTTTTGCATATCTTTGGATACTTAATTTTAGATATACAAATGTTATTTGAGACACATAATTATTCATGGTTTCTCTGGTATATAGCTGTCTCTAGCTTTTACTATAATGAAAAGTGTCTTGATATTGTGCGATTAAAGAAATTAAATCATATCATAATGAATTATTGTATAAGGCTTCACTTAGGTATTCCTCGCTTCTTTGAGTAATCTTACTCTTTCCTTCTTTATACTTACTCTTCCAGCCATTTTGAGTTATGCCTGCTTTTTTTTTTTTTTTTTTTAAGCAATGAGGTAATCAGAAAATCTTATTTGAAAGACTATTTTAGAATAGAAACTGGGCAAGAAAAGTCCACAGAGAACAACAACAACAAAAAAAGTACTACTACTTGGTCAAAACACAGAACATTGTTTTCAGTTGAAGTAAAGGGAAAGGGAATATTGCTGAAGAAAAGTGGGGAAGGATTACTTCTGATTCAGAGAGTAAAGAAAGGGGTGTTGACAGTTGGGGAAATAAGCTGTGTTGTTGAGCACATCTGTGCCATATATATATATATATATACACACACACACACACACACACACACACACACACACACAGCATTGAAAATTATTTTATTGTTACTTGAAAAAGGAAGCATTTATTTGGCAGTGAATATTTTTCAGATATTTTCTGTTTAAGAATATTTTTTGCCTGGGTGCATTCCTTTGATCTCAGCACGTGGGAGACAGAGACAGGTAGATGTCTGTCCCCTAATCTCCAGGACCTTTTGCATGCTAGGCAAGTATTATTCTACAGAATTAATCCCCAGAAACCAAATTATTAAAAGAATTTTTTTTGTTCTTTTTCTTTTGATAAAAATTTCAGGAAATTTTAGGGTGTAATCTGGGTCCTCCTCCCCCCTTTAAAAAGATGGCAAGTTGATCTCTAACTCAAGATCTTCCTATATTGGCCTCCCAAGAGTTGGGATTATAGGCATATCCCATCATGTCTGGAATAATGTGGAATCTTTTATGTATATCAGGACCTCAGAAAACTTCCTCTGTAAAGAGCCCCAACATTAGTATTTAGGTTTTGTGGGCCATACAGTCTGTCTCAACTGCTGAGCTCGGGAAAGCAGCTGTGAGCAGTGTGTGAGTAAAGACAGCTGTGTTGTAGTAAAACAGGAGGGTGATAGAGGTCATGGTCTCTAAAGATAACACAGCTAGGGATGTCCATGATTTTATAAAAGACCTCTTAGGAATGCTTTCTAGGGCTAAGCAGCTGCTTAATTTAATTGATTCTGTCTGTATTGGTCCCTTGCTCTACAGGAACTTGAAAACCTTGAAGTGTAATTTTAAGTTAAAATTTAACCTTAACACAATGAATTAAAAATTGACACTGTGTAAAAATATTTTAATTGACTTTATTGCTTTCTATTTTGGAAAAAAAATGACTAAGAAGAGGAGAAAATAGAAAAGGAAAGTGCTCTACCCACCAAGTTGATGCTTTGAAAAGGAAGAGAAAAAGCAGTTTTGATGTAGGGTACACCAGACAATGATAAGGGCAAAGGGAATTAAAAAAAAAAAAAAAGCTCAGAGAGACTAAGATTGAGCATATAGAAACTATTGAGTTATCTGACTAGGCTTCTACCTTTAAGGTCAGAGACCAGAAATGGTCTTCCTAGGGAATTGGAAAACTCAGGAGAAAAGACCTACAGTAAACATACTGTTACTTAGGAGTTCACAAAGATGCCCCTAATAGACCATAACCATAACTACCGTCAGGTCTCACATAGTCATATGCTTCTAATCGAGTTTTTAAATACTTTTAATATAAAATCATCAATTACCAAGATTTCTAGAAGAAAGCATTTAGTAGAAAAGGTTGAGAATAAATAAAAAGGACAAAAAGATAATGGGGAGAGAAAAAGTATTTTTCAGGGAAAGGAAATGAAGTGTTAACATCCTTAATAAGAAAAATATGCTGCCCTGGCAGGAGGAGCAAGATGATACCTGAGAGGCAATGCAGGGGTAAAGACAAAACACACCTAGAAAATGGTCTTCAAGAATTTCTTCACAGTACGAAAAACTCCAAAACACATGAGTCACAAAATGAGAAGGTTTAATAGGTTTAAAGATAAAATTGAAGAAAGATTCCAGCAAGTATAGGAATAGGAAGAGATGGAGAAAATAGAATGGAGAAGATAAGAAACTTAAAGGACATTTGAAAATCTAACATCTGTAGTGTCAAAAAAAAAAAAAAAAAAAAAAAAAAAAGAAGATGGAAGACAAGGAAATTGTTGGTGAATTCCAGAACTCTCCAAACCTGAAAGGCACTAAAAGGGCCTCTGAAATTCCCAGTTCAGTGAAAGACCAAAAATTAGAACAAGGCATATAATCTCTGTTTGGTTAAAGGGAAAAAAATGCTTAGTCTTTTTAGACAAAAAGAATAATCAAAATATTTGAGTGAGTACAGTGGAATGCTGACTAGTAAGGAACAGACTGCTTCTGTATGAACAACACTAAGAAAGCTACATACAAATGATTGCCATTTAAGTGTAAGAAAAACCAAAATCCATTGGGTTACAAATCAGACAGTGTGAATAGTTGAAGGAGTGACTGGAAAAGAACACAAGGGATCTTGTAGAATGAAGGAAGGCTTCTGTATTGTATTAGTTTTCTGTTGCTGTGATAAACACTGCAACTAAAAGCACTGTGCAGAAGAGTTTGTTTGGGCTTAGGTGAAGTGTGGCAGGCATCGTGGCAGGAGCAGGTTGCAGAAAGCTCACATCCTCACCTGCATGCTTGGAGCAGAGAGAACAAAGGAAGTAGGCAAGACTTTTAAATCTCAATGCCATGTTTCCTCTGTTAAAATCACATCAACTAAACTTCCCCAAACCAGCCCAAGACAGGCATTTTTCAGTCAAAACAACACGTCTTGATTAATATTTGGGTTTCGTGAATATATGCATCTGTTGGAACACATTCAGATGCTAAAAGATTTGTGTATTATTTCACAACATGTAAATTTAGCAGTAATTTAAAAAATAACTTCAGGTTTGGATTTTCCCAACAGTGATAACAGTGACCAGAAGAAAGATTATTTCATTAATAATTCTAAGGGGAAATTACAAATCTTTTTCAACCAAACTGCAACTTACTGTGAAAATGGACTAATGATACTTTGTGATATTCAGGGTTTCAAAAAATATGCTACCCATACTCCTTTCTCAGGAAGCTACTGAAAGTTGCACGCACCACAGAGAAGAGAGCCAAGAAAGAACCCTGGGTCTAGGACAAAGAGCAGCCAACTCCAGAGAGATGGAGAACCTCCCTGTGAAGAAGGGTCACAGCATGACCATTGCCCTGTAATTCCTCCCAGACAGCAGCCATTTCAGAGGAAGCAGATTGAGGACTTGAAGAAATCTTTCCACGAAGATAAATTAAGTGTGAACATCCTGAAAGATTTGTACAACTGGAACAGAATTTGAGTTGAATTAAAAACAAGAACTAAGCAAATAAAAGAATCAGTTGAGGCTGTGAAATGCTCAGCAGGTAAAGGCCCTTGTTGCCAAGCCTGACCACCTGACAGATCTTTGAATCCACATGGAAGGAGAGAACAGTCTTAACTAGCCGACCCTGATCTCCACCTATATGCAGGATCACACATGTGCATGCTGGTGTACTCGAGCATATACTCATAGGTTAAATAAATAGGATTTTCCAGAGAAAACAGTAGTACTTCAGAAAAAAGTAAAATCACTTATATAGCCATAATGTAGACACTGAAAACTAAAATTGATGTTACTAAAATTGTGACAAGAATAAGATGAAGGGATATGCAGAGTGTTTGAGATGACATGACATTTGAACAGTAAAACCCTGAATTTCAAAAGTAGAAAGTGATGGATGATGCAGAAACTGAAGAAGGTGGGCACATCATGTAACTGTTACACAGATATAGATTCATTTTTGTGAAAACAGGAAGGAGCACCTGAAGGGAAAGTAGTTAGAAATCAGGGACTGTGCATATAAGGATGCATTTTTTAAAGACAAGGACAAATTTTTGCCAAACTGAATTGGCCAGTTTATATGTATGCTTAACTTTAATTCAGATAGCAAAGTAGTAAGACAAAATAGAATTGTAAATTATGAAACATTTGGAACATAAATACAAAGATGATATTTTAACTGATTTATGACTATAGGTGATTTTTCTTTTGCTTCATTTTCAAATTTTCTACTTTGAATGTGGTTTGTATTTGCTGTTGGGTGGAGAAAACTGATAACTAAAAAGTTGGCTATCATTTCTGTAGTGAGGCTAAGGTGAAAATGTTAATATATTCAGAAAATCATTATTTATATTCAGAAGGGAATATCTTCTAGGATGAAAAATTAATTTTGACAGAGACATTTCATACTAGTGAAGGGAAAGAAAAACATGATATTTTTACAGAAAGTAAGTATTAGAAAATGAATAGTCTCTACTTCAAAACTCATTTGTGTCATTTAAAAAAACAATTCAATAGAATTACATATATTTGTCATTTAAATACTTGAAAGCCTCAAAAATGTTGTGAAACTATTGTGTCTGCACCTTTGTATTAAGATTTCCCTTTTTCTTTTAACAGAAAAACAGGAAAAGGAAATTGACATCTATGCTAACCTCTCTGATGAAAAGGCTTTCGTGTTTTCAGTCGCCTTGGCAGAAATAAATAGAAAAATTATCAATCAAAGACTTATTCTCTGATATTTGTCTTCAAAATGTATTGACACTTTCTTCAGGATTACATCAGCAAATTCTCAAAACAGTTCTGGACTCTCAGGCGCATTCTGACTGTATGAATGAGGGCCATTGATTGTTTTTTCTCTGTTACTTAGTCGGGTGCCACACTTTGGGAGCAAAGCTGTGGGTTTAGACTTTGCTGGGATTTCCTTGTTTACCAAGGATTATTGTCAGTGTTTTGTGTTGGGATATAACTAAATGTATTTACAAAAAAAAAAAAAAAAAAAAAAAAAAAAACTACCAGAAAAAGAAAAGCCCCCCCCCCCCAAACTGGATGGATATTTACAGAGTAAAGGAATAGGAGTGAAGGTGGAAATAGGAAAACTAGGGCAATTAAAATGCTTCATAGTTTTCAGGTTTGCATCAGAGATGCAATATTTTAAGTACTGTCAAGAGAATGACTTTTAAGTATATATATTTCAGGCTTTCATCATTAAGAGATTGCATATATACAATCTATTGACTTTTAATAAATTGGTAATTGATATTTTATTGAATGGAGAATTACGAATATAGATTATTAATTCTGTCTTCAATTGACCTTTTTTCTTGGCCACTATTTTAATGATTTAAGGTAGGAGTTATATTTTCAGAAACTTTCTAGACAGTTTGGAAATTTGGGTGCTATATGAAGAAAAGCATTTAAGGCTGTATCATATTTCAAATATAAACACCTTGTTTTCATGAATGTTTATTTATTGGTTTTAAAAAACTTTGTTATCAAGATGGTGCCTGTTAACCTAAACACAAGATATATTTATTACATGCAAAATATTTCTTAGCTACTTGTGAACAGTGATGTTTTGTCTGAATGAATGTTCATTTATACATAATTCTGGTAATTATTTAAACTGTTACTTCATCCTGGAAAAAAATAAACCTTAATATTGAAAGCAAGTAGATTAAATAGTGTGGTATAGCTTTTTATCCTAGTGAAGTTTATACAATATTTCAGCCAGTTTTTCTGGTGTTAAATCATTGTCCTTAAGCTTCCTGCATGTGGACACAGCAATACACGGCATGGTGACACACCAATGAACTGCATCCAGGTGCACCAACACACTGCATGTGGACACACCAATGCACTGCATGTGGACACACCAATACACTGCATACAGACCAATGCACTGCATCCAGACACACCAATACACTGCATACAGACACACCAAAACACGGCATGCAGACACACCAATACACTGCATACAGACATACCAAAACACGGCATGCAGACACACCAATACACTGCATACAGACACACCAATACACTGCATGCAGACACACCAATGCACTGCATGCAGACACACCAAAACACTGCATGGTGTCAGACCAATGCACTGCATCCAGACACACCAATGCACTGCATCCAGACACACCAATGCACTGCATCCAGACACACCAATGTAGTGATTAATCTTGCAACTTGGCTTCCTTTCATTCATTCTTCCCCAGTCTGCTTGGAATTCCCATAGCTGCCTTGGGGAAATGAGTCATTGTTTAGTGAACTTTTTTTCTTTTTTCATTTTAATTTTTGTGACTGTTTCACTGAGTTTATCCCAGCCTACTTTTTTTTATTTTTTAATTTATTTTTTTATGTCTATCCCAGTTGCCTCTCCCTCCCTCCATCTCTCCCTCCCTCTTACCCTCACATGTACCCTGACCACCCTCCCCTCTCACCCCCCCACCCCAATTCCACATGTAGGGCAATGCCATCCAGGTGGGGTCATGTAAATCTGTCAAATCATTTGAAGTAGGGACTAGGACTTCTCTCCTGTCTCTAGGTTAAGGCAGTATCCCTCCATGGGGGATGTGTCTGCAAGGTCCTTTTGTGCACCAGGAATACATCCTGGTTCTACTATCTGAGGTCCCTTAGATTTGCTCAGTCCTTCTGGCTGAGACCCATATTCAGGGGGTCTGAGTCAGTCCCATGCTGGATTCCCAGCTATCAGTCTGGGGGCCCATTAGCTCCTCCTTGTTCAGGTCAGCTTCTCTATGTGTTTCAGCAACCTGGTCTTGTCCTCTCTCTCTGCATCTGGATTCTAGTTTGACTCAGTGTTTAGGTATGGGTGTTTGCTTCTGTTTCTAACTGGTACTAGATGAGGGCTCCATGATGGTGGATAAGTTAGTTGTTGATCTCACTATCCGGAACGGCATTTATGGAGCCTTTCCACAGTTGTTCAAATTGTTAGTTGGTGGCAATTGTGTAGGTCTCTAGACCTTTCTTTAGGTTGTTTTCTCTTCAAACCAATAGTGGCTCCCTCTTTTATGTTCTCTCTCTCTCTCTCTCTCTCTCTCTCTCTCTCTCTCTCTCTCTCTCTCTTTCTTCTGTCTTCTATTCCTACCCTGACTCAATCTTCGTAGTCGCATGTGCTTTCCTCTCCTCCCCTTCTCTTTCTCCTACTTTTCTTTCCATTCACTGCCCCCCCCCACTTCACCTGAGCTCTGAGGGACTTGTTCCTTCCCCCTTCTGTGAGAGACTTTATATGAATCTCTTAGAATATACCTTGTATCCTAGTTCCTCTGGTGGTGTGAATTATAGGCTGGTGATCCTTTGCTCTAGGTCTAAAATCCATATATGAGCGAGTACATACCATGTTCCTCTTTTTGTGACTGGGTTACCTCCTTCAGTATGGTTTCTTCATGTGCCATCCACTTGCCTGCGAATTTCAAGATTCCATTATTTTTTTCTGCAGAGTAGTATTCCATTGTGTAGATGTGCCACATCTTCTTTATCCACTCTTGAGTTGAGGGGCATCTAGGTTGCTTCCAGGTTCTTGCTATATCAAATAATGCTGCTATGAACATAGTTGAGCACATGTCTTTGTTGTATGGATGTGGATCATTTGGGTATATGCTTAAGAGGGGGATTGCCAGGTCCTGTGGTAAACTAATTCCCATTTTCCTGAGAAACCACCATACTGACCTCCAAAATGGCTATATGAGTTTGCACTCCCATCAGCAGTGGAGGAGTGTTCCCCTTTCTCCACATTCTCTCCAGCATAATTTGTCATTGGTGTTTCTAATTTTAGCCATTCTGGCAGGAATAAGATGGTATCTCAAAGTTGTTTTGATTTGCATTTCCCTGATAGCTAAGAATGTTGAGCACTTAAGTGTCTCTCAGCCTTTTTGATTTCCTCTATTGAGAATTCTTTCTTCAGTTCTGTACCCCGTTTTTAAAATAGGGTTATTTGGTGTTTTGTTGACTAGTTTCTTGAGTTCTTTGTATATTTTGGAGATCAGCCCTGTGTTGGATGTAGGATTGGTGAAAATCTTTTCCTAGTCTGTGGGCTGCTGTTTGGTCTTGTCCACTGTGTCCTTTGCCTTACAGAAGCGTCTAAATTTGAAGAGGTCCCATTTATTAGTTGATCTCAGTGTCTGTGCTCCTGAAGTTATGTTCAGGAAGCGGTCTCCTATACCAATTTGTTCAAGGGTACCTCCTACTTTCTCTTCTAAGAGGTTCAGTGTGGCTGGATTGATGTTGAGGTCTTTGATCCATTTGGACTTGAGTTTTGTGCATGGCGACAGACATGGGTCTATCTGCAGTCTTCTACACACCATCATCCAATTGTGCCAGCACCATTTGTAGAAGATGCGTTCCTTGCCCCATTGTATTCCTTTAGCTGTTTTGTTGAAAATCAGCTGTTCATAGATGTGTGAGTTTATATCAGGATTTTCGATTTGATTCCATTGGTCTACCTGTCTATTTTTGTGCCAATACCAGGCTGTTTTCAGAACTATAGCTCTGTAGTAAAGCTTAAAGTCAGGGATAGTAATGCCTCCTGAAGTTCTTTTATTGTACAGGGTTGTTTTGGCTATCCTGGATCTTTTGTTTTTCCATATAAAGTTGATTATTATCCTTTCACGGTCAGTGAAGAATTGTGGTGGGATTTTAATGGGGATTGCATTGAATCTGTAGATTGCTTTTGGCAAGATTGCCATTTTTACTATGTTTATCCTTCCTATCCAAGAGCATGGGAGATCTTTCCATTTTCTGGTATCTTCTTTAATTTCTTTCTTTAAAACCACAAAGTTCTTATTATATAGGTCTTTCACTTGTTTGGTAAGCATTACTCCAAGATACTTTATGTTCTTTGTGGCTATTGTAAAGGGTGATGTTTCTCTGATTTCTTTCTCAGCCCCTTTGTCATCTGAATAAAGTAGGGCTACTGATTTTTTTGAGGTAATCTTGTATCCTGCTAGTTTGCTGAAGGTGTTTATCAGCTATAGGAGTTCCCTAGTAGAGTTTATTGGGTCGCTTATGTAAACTATCATATCTTCTGCAAATAGAGACAGTTTGACTTCTTCCTTTCCAATTTGGATCCCCTTGAACTCCTTTTGTTGTCTTAGCCTTAGCTAGAACTTCAAGTACAATATTGAAGAAATATGGAGATGGCAGCCTTGTCTTGTTCTTGATTTTAGAGGAATCGCCTTAAGCTTCTCTCCATTCAGTTTGATGTTGGCAGTTGGTTTGCTGTATATTGCTCTTATTATGTTTAGGTATGTTCCCTGTTATTCCTGATCTCTCTTCAAGACCTTTATCATGAAAGGGTGTTGAATTTTGTTGAAGGCTTTTTCAGCATCTAGGGAGATGATCATATGGTTTTTCTTTTTCAGTTTGTGTATATGGTGGATCACGTTGATAGATTTTCGTATGTTAACCATCCCTGCAATCCAGGGATGAAGCCTACTTGGTCATGGTGGATGATTTCTCTGATGTATTCTTGGATTCAGTTTGCCAGTATTTTATTGAGTATTTTTGCATCAATGTTCATCAGGGATATTGGTCTGTAGTTTTCTTTCTTAGTTGTGTCTTTGTGAGGCTTGGGTGCCAAGGTGATTGTGGCCTCCCAGAAAGAGTTTGGCAATGAACCTTCTGTTTCTATGGTGTGGAATGATTTGAGGAGTATTGGTATTAGTTCTTCCTTGAATGTCTGGTAGAATTCTGCACTGATGTCATCTGGCCCTGGGCTTTTTCTGGTTGGAAGGCTTTCGATGACTGCTTCTATTCCATTGCAGGTTATAGGTCTATTTAAGTTGCTTGTCTGTTCCTGATTTAATTTTGGTAAGTAAAAGTTATCCAGAAATTTGTCCATTTCCTTCGAATTTTCAAGTTTTGTGGAATACAGGTTTTCAAAGTATGACCTAAAAATTGTCTGGATTTCCTCTGTGTCCGTTGTTATGTTCCCCTTTTCGTTTCTGATTTTTGTCAATTTGCATGTTCTCTCTCTGCTTTTTTTGTTAGTTTGGATAAAGGTTTATCTATCTTGTTGATTTTCTCAAAAAAACCAACTCTTTGTTGCATTGATTTTTTTTTTTGGTATTGTTTTCCTGGTTTATATTTTGTTGATTTCAGCCCTCAAATTGATTATTTCCTGGCGTCTACTCCTCTGGGGTGAGTATGCTTCTTTTTGTTCTAAGGCTTTCAGTTGTGCTGTTAATTCTCTTATGTGACTATCCTCTGTTTTCTTCATATGGGCACTTAGTGTAATGAACTTCCTTCGTAACACTGCTTTCAAAGTGTCCCATAAGTTCTGGTATGTTTTGTCCTCATTCTCGTTGAATTGTAGAAAGTCCTTAATTTCTTTCTTTCTTCTTTGACCCAGGTGTGGTGCGATTGCACATTGTTCAGTTTCCATGAGTTTGTAGGGTTTCTGCAATTTGTGTTGTTGTTGAATTCCAATTTTAAAGCATAGTGGTCTGATAAGATACAGGGGACTATTCCAATTCTCTTGTATCTGCTGAGGTTTGTAATGCCACCTAGTATGTGGTTGGTTTTAGAGAAGGTTCCATGTGGAGCAGAGAAGAGTATATTTTGTGTTTGGATGGAATGTTCTATAGATGTCTGTTAAACCCAGTTGAGACATAACTTCTGTTAATTCTTTTGTTTCTTTTTTGAGTTTCTGATTGGTGGTCCTGTCTAGTGGTGAAAGTGGTGTGTTGAAGTCTCCCACTAGAAGTGTGTAAGGTTTTAAGTGAGCTTTGAGTTTTAGTAGTGTTTCTTTTACGAATGTGGGTGCCTTTGTATTTGGGGTATAGATGTTCAGAATTGAGACTTTGTGTTGATGGATTTCTCCTGCGATGAATACAAAATGACCATCTTCATCTCTTTTGATTAATTTTGGATTGAAGTCTAACTTGTTAGATAATAGGATAGCCACACCTGCTTGTTTCTTGGGTCCATTTGATTGGAAGATCTTTTCCAAACCCTTTACCCTGAGACATGTCTATCTTTGAAGCTTAGATGTGTTTCTTGTATGCAGCAGAAGGATGGATTTTGTCTTCATATCCATTCTGTTAGCCTGTGTCTTTTTATAGGTGAGTTAAGACCATTAATGTTGAGGGTGAGTAAGAACCATTGATAATTGATGCTTGTTTGTTTTAGATTTGTTGTTGCAGTGGTATTGTGAATATATTTGTCCTGCTTTACCCTTGGTTTCTGGTGTAGTTAGATTATCTGTTGCCTACATCTTTGTGGGCGTTGTTAACTTCATTGGGTTGGAGTTTTCCTTCCAAAACGTTCTGTATAGCTGGATTTGTAGATACATATTGGGAAAATCTGGCTGTGTCATTAAATATCTTGTTTTCTCCATCTATAGTGATTGAGAGTTTTGCTGGGTATAGTAGTCTGGGCTAGAATCTGTGGACTCTTAGTACTTGTAGAATATCTATCCAGGACCTTCTGGCCTTGAGGGTTTCCATGGAGAAGTCAGGTTTAATTTTGTCTGCCTTTATATGTTACCTGTCCTTTTCCTTCGCTGCTCTTAATATTCGTTCTTTATTCTGTATGTTAGATGTTTTGATTATTATATGTGAGGGGTCTTTTTTCTTTGGTTCAGTCTATTTGGTGTTCGGTATGCTTCTTATACTTTCATGGGCATGTCCTTCAGATTGGGAAAGTTTTCCTCGATGATTTTGTTGAATATGTTTTCGGCATCTTTGAGCTGGGCTTCCTCACCTTCCTCTATGCCTATTATTCTTAGGTTTGGCCTTTTCACGGTGTCCCACATTTCCTGCATGTTTTGTGTAAAGGATTTGTTAGAATTACAATTTTCTTTGGTCGATGAATCTATTCTCTCTAGTTTATCTTCCGTGCCTGAGATTCTCTCTTCCATCTCTTGAATTCTGTTGGTTATGCTTGTGTGTGTAGTTCCTGATCTTTTGCCCAGTTTTTCTATTTCCAGCATTCCTTTGGTTCGTGTTGTCTTTATTTTCTCTATTTCAGTTTTCAAGTCTTGAACCATTTCTTTCACCTGCTTAATTGTTTTTTCTTGGCTTTCTGTACTTTCTTTACTTTCCTTAAGAAATTTGTTCATTTCTTCCACTTTTTTGTTTGTTTTTTCTTCCATTTCTTTTTTTAATTTAATTTTATATAACAAAGTCCAATTAAATGAAAACAAACATTTATACACAATATTTGGGAATTTGGGCGTCGTTCTTTCCAAACTATTTTCTTCCATTTCTTTAAGGGATTTTCTCACATCTTCTTTGAGGGCCTCTATCATTTTTATGATAATTTTTCAGTCATTCCCTTCTGCTTCATCTGCTTTGTTGTTGTGTTCCGGTCTAGTTGGTGTAGATTCCCTAGATTCTGGTGGTGACATGCTTGTCTTTCTGTTGTTAGATGTTTTCTTGTATTGCCTTTTCCCCATAGCTTCTTCCAGTAGGTGTTGGTGGGGTCTCTCCCTCTCTCTATGGTACTTCCCCGGTGGGCTTAGGTGAATTAGAGGTTCTATGTCTGTAGCTCTGGGTGGTCCAAGACCCTGCCTGTCTTAGAGAGGTCTCTCCACAGGCAGGGCTCGGCGATGGGGGTCAGCAATCAGGCTCCAGCAGAAGACTGGTTGTGATGGGGTTCAAAGATCCCGAAGGCTGGGACTTAGGATGTTTCTTGTGCCTATAGGCAGATCTAGCCTGGGCCTGGCACTCTCCAGCTGAGGCCTCTTTAGCAGAGTCCCTGCGATGGGGGTCAAGGATCCTGCTGACAGGAACTCAGAGTGGTCCCGCAGAGGTGAACTTTTTTTCTTAAAGATTAATTTCATCGTGTGTGCTCGTGTGCATTAAAATGCATGCACACCCCACACATATATACCAGTGTCTGAAAAGGTCAGAAGAAGATGTTGGGTCTCATGCAGCTGGAGTTACAGGTGCTCTGGAGTCACTGACTAGGAACCGAATGCCCTCTGTAAGAGTAGCAAGTGCTCTTAACCACTGAGCCATCCCTGCTTAGATAGACATTTTCCCCCATTTAAGATACCCCCTCCAATATGTATATGTTTATTGTTGAGATGTAAAAGTATACATTTATGAGTCACTTGGTAGTTACTTTTTTATTGCTGTGGTAATATGCTATGAACCAAAGCAGCTTACACAAGAAGAACTTATTTTGGTCGTAGGGTTCCAAAGGGTTGAAGTCCAGGATGGTGGGGTAGAGTTAATAGGAGCAGTAACTGAGAACTCACATCTCAAACCACAAGCTAGAATTAGAGTGAGCCAGCTCTTAAGCAGCACAAGTCTTTTGAAACCTCAAAGCTTGCTCCCTGTAACATACTTCCTTTCTCAAGGCCACACCTCCTATTCTTCCCTAAACAGTCACCAAACAGGGACCAAGTATTGAACTGCCCAAGGCTTATGGAGGGGACATCTCATTAGCATGAGTTATCTGACATTTCCCTTAAATTGGCAGCCAGCAGAGGGAGCTTTAGAGGCACTGTAGACAGGGGTAGGGTTTTCTCAGGAAATTCCTCCACATCCTTGCTTTTTTCTCTTCCCTCTCTTTCCATGCTCCTCAGCCCTGTCATTGAGACAAGTGCTCAGTGTGTAGGATCTCCTGATGTGTGTCTCAGGCTGGCCTGGGATTCATGATCTTTGTCTGCCCCTGCAGGTATTATAGTAGTTATATGCATTTGAAACTGCTAATAAAAGTTTTTTTTAATCTCTAAAAGATAAAAACTTTTAGATTTTTTTGAATCAAAAATCTTTAATAGTGATTAATATATAAGATTCTCTGTGTCTGTGTTTTCCTCTGTGTATGTTTGTGTGAGTAAACAGCCTGTAGAATAAGCATCTCTTTAAAAAGAATTATCAATAGTTTATCCATCCAAAGTGGAATATTTTAAAAGTTAGAATTTCATTGAATATGATAATGAATGACAGCTAAGCTTGCTGTGTAGAAATTATTCAGATACTATTAATTTGTGAGGTTATTTCAACTTTTTTTTGTCAGAGGAGCAAATTAAATTAGGTTTTTCCTGTTTGCAGTGTAACTCATCTAGGCAATTTTTTCAAACACTTTATTCTCTGGCTGTTTTAATTGTAAGCTGTCATTAAAAAATTAATTAACTCGGCTACGTGTCCCCTCCCAGAGCACTGCTGTACCTTTGGTGTTGAAGATTCACTTGTTAACAGATGTCCTCAGAGCAGGTAGTTCTTTAATTACTTAATCCCAAACTTTATTCTGTGGTATTACTAATATCTGATTATTCAAGTTCTCTTAAAGAAGATTAAAACACTAGGTTAGGTGTGTTGAAAGTATGATCAAATGTGACCAGATTAAAGTAATTTGGGAGCTTGGCCAACTCAGAAGTGTGGATGCTTACCTTCTGTGCTGGTTGGTTTTAATTAGCTGACACAATTCTAGATACAGCTGGGAAGAGGGAATCTTAACTGAAAATGCTTCTATAAAATTGGCCAGTAGGTAAGTCTATGGCTTCATCTTGACTAGTGACTGATGAAGGGCCAAGCTCGGGGCAGAACAGCCTGGGTGTATAGAAGAGCAGGCTGAGCAAGCCAGGAGGAACAGAGCTGGTAAGTCATGTTTTTCCATGGTCTCTGCTTTAGTTCCTTCCAGGTGTCTGCCTTACCATCTCCTAATGGACCTGTAAGCCAAATAAACCCTTTCTTCCTAAGTTGCCTGTGGTCAGGACGTTTTATCACAGCAGTAGAAATGTTAACTAAGACAAGTCCCTACTCCACTCAACTTCATGGGAGCAGTTTGAGGCTTGAACTTCCTCTTTATTAGTGTTAAATACGAACCATTTTCCCCACTGTAAAGATGCCTTGAGCTACGTTGTATATAAATCATCACACCATTTTCTGATTTTCCTCTTTTAGATTTATTTATTTTATTTTTTTAGAGACAGGGTTTCTCTGTGTAGCTTTAGAGCTTGTCCTGGAAGTAGCTCTTGTAGACCAGGTTGGTCTTGAACTCACAGTTCTGGCAGGTGCTGCCTCTCAAATTCTGGGATTAAAGGGGTGGGCCACCATGGCCCTGCTTGATTTCTATATTTTGCATGTGGGTGTAAAGTTGTACAGTAGTACAGTGCCTGTGGAGCCCAGAAGAGGGTGCCAGGTCCCTGGAACCGGAGTCACAGATGGCTGGATGCTAGGAACCAAATTTGAGTGTTGTGCAGTAACACCAAGTGCTCTTAAACTGCTGAGCTGTCTCACCAGCCCTTTGAATAGAACACTTAAAAAAATTCTTTTCAGGGAGAAGCAGACACAGCCTCCTCCCTAAACCGAGAAGCTATTTGTAATTGATACCTTCTGGGAAGGAAAAGTCAGTTTTCTCCAGTGAGTATCACTGTATAATCAACTACATTTCCAGAGTGAGGCTGGTGCCCAACACAAAAGGGACTCTGTAAGAGGAGTTTCTCTGTGTCCCAGAAGTTGTTCCCAAATATAACCACACAGAGACTTGATTATAAATTCTCAGCCTATAGCTTAGGCTTGTACCTAGCTAGCTCTTAACAAGTTTAACCCGTTTCTATTCATCTGTATGCTGCACCCAGGCTCTCTACCTTATCTACGGACTTCCCAGGTTCCCAGGTTGCTTCTTCAGAGGCTAGCTTGATACTCCTTAGACTCCACCCTTCTTCCCAGCATTCTCTCTGCCCCAAAAGTTCTGCCTAGCCCTTGGCCAATCAACTTTTTACTAACAATGAGAACAACACCTTTTTTTTTTTTTTTTTTTTTTTTTTTACAGCGTACAAAGATTGTACAGTAACCATATTTTTGTGTGTGTGCTTTTTGCTATTACTTTTTTTCTTAATGATTTGTTTTTAGTTTTAGTTTTGTTTCTTTCAGACAGGGTTCCTCTGTAGCCCTGATTGTCCTGGAACTCGATTTGTAGATCAGTCTGGCCTTGAATTTTACAGATCCACCTGCCTCTGCCTACTGAGTGCTGGGATTAAAGGCTTGTGCCATTGCTGCATGGCTTAGTTTGTCTGTTTTGATTTTCCTTTTTTTTTTGTTGTTGTTGTTGTTGTTTTCTTTTTTGTTGTTTTGTTTTTCTTAGAAAGAGAGATAGAGCAACACACACACAGGAGCAGAGAGAGAGAGAGAGAGAGAGAGAGAGAGAGAGAGAGAGAAACATGAAGTTGTGGAGGTGGGGAGGTTCTGGGAGAAGTTGAGGAAAAGAATAGTATCAAAATATATAAAAAAAAAAGATTCTAAAGAAAGGTAAAAAAAAAACCCATCTATTTGTTAAGTAACTAACTGTAATAATGTTACTAGTCACCTAATACACAGGTCTTTTGAACTTTCTTCTGCATAACTGAAACTTTGTGTCCTTTAACCATCTTCCACTTGGCCTACTTCACTTAATCTCACATTTTATCTTGTCATAAATAACAGAATATTATTCTTTTAAATGTGTGTGTGTGAGAGTGAGAGTCAGTGAGGGAGAGAGAGAGAGAGAGAGAGAGAGAGAGAGAGAGAGAGAGAGAGAGAGAGAGAGACTTGTAGGAGTTGGCTTTCTGTTGTACGGGTCCCAAGTGTCAGGCTTAGGTCATCAGGCTTGGCAGCAAGTGCATTTACCTACTGAGCCATCTCACCCCAGGAGCCTTCATATTGGTTTTCAAAATAGGTGTTCTGGTTAAACTCTCACTCCGGTGTACAAGGATTCCCATTTCTCCACATCATGCCAGCACTTAATACTGTTATCCTGATAGCTGCAATAACAGGTATCAGGTAACCCCTCATCACGAGTCTGATCTGCATTGCCTCAGTGACTGATATTCAGCACCTTTTCAAATACCTGTTGGGCATTTGTGTGTCTTGAGAAATGTTTGTTTTGGTCCTTTTCCTACTTTTTAAACCAGGTTATGTTTTCTTACTATGGAGATGTTTAAGTCTTTATGTAGTTTGAAAGTTAAGTCCTGTTTTTTTTTCCTGTTCTGTGTGTTGCCTTCCATCTTTCTCCTTTGCAGTGCAGAAGACTTTCAGTTTGGCATATAGCCTCTGTTTCTGTGTTTGTTGTGATGTCAGAAAAGACTTGGTTAAAGCACTACCCTCAAGCTTGTCTCTAGCCAGTTTTCCAGTTCCAGGGTTTAGCTACTCCATTTTAAATTGCTTCTTTTGTGTGATGTAGCTTTCATTTAATTCCTCTAATGTGGATATCCAGTTTCCCCAGCTTTGTGTACTTGTTGGAGATCATAGCATGCCTTAAAAGGTGCAATTCCAAACTAGAGCAGCAAAATGAATATTGAAATAAAACAAATCACACCCTTTTTTCACAGTCCATATAAAAGTAGTTCTCATGCTATTGTTGTCTAAATGTACCAATAATATTATGTCAAAAAATGTGCCAGACACAGTGGTGCGCACTTTTAACCCCTCGCACTCCAGAGGCAGGGTTGATCTCCGTGTGTTGAGCTAGCCTGGTCTACATAGTGAGTTCCAAGTTAGCCAGAGCTATATAGTGAGACCCAGTCTCAAAAACACAAAACAAAAAAGTTCCTTAATCTACAGATGCTTTATTGCTAGAAAATTCGGACGATTGTTTGAAACTGCAGCAAGTCATCTCTTCATTGGTAGAGGACCTTGCCTTGATGTTGGTTGTTACTCTAGTTGGGGTAGTGCTGTATGGATTTTTACTTCAGCGATTTGCTCACAGTAGACTTTCTTTAAATATCGGAATCAGAGCCCTCAGATGTTACTACTCTATCAACTGACACACAATTAAATGAAAAAAATTTTAATTATGTGTATTTGTCTATGGGTATGTATACATGGTGTAGGTGCCCAGGGAGGCTAGAAGACGACACTGGCACCTTTGCAAGCTCCAGTAAGCTCCTCAAGTGCTCTTAAACATGCACCATCTCTCCAGTTCCCCAAACCCTTTTAAAGATTTTATTTTCATTTCATGTGTATGAGTGTTTTGCCTGCATATATGTATATTCACAATGTGAATGTTGGATGCCCCACCCAGAGGCCAGAAGAGTGCACTGGGCTCCCCTAGAACTGGAGTTATAGATGGTTGTGAGCCACCATATGGTTGCTGGGAATAAAACTCAAGTCCTCTACAAATGCAGCAAGTACTCTTAACCATTGGGCTACCTTTATCCCCTTGGAATTCTGTTTTAACTAAGAAGTCAACGGATGAGCCAATCTGGAGTCTGCCTGAGGGCCTAGCAACAGGTGCTGTCAGAGGTCCTGATAGTGCCTAGACAACACAATCACTGAATCTGGATGCAGCCTGGGTACTGGGAGGAGGGTATATAAGGCTCTCCATATTGCTGAATAAACAAGTCTGCTGTTTGCTTTTTACCCGATTCCCTGTTTCTTATAACTCACTTTTCCCCCCGAAGGAGCTGTTAGGACCCAGAAACATATGTGCATGTCTCTGAGTGCAGGTGTCCATGGGGATCAGAGGTTAGTTAGGTCCTCTGGAGTCACCAGCCGTGGGTGCTGGGAACTGAACCCCTGTCTTCTAGAATAGGATCCCACCTCTGCTGGCTTCGGGCTTCTCTTAAGCAGCTTTCTTATTTCTTACTCCAGGAACTTTTCCTTGGGCTTGTACAGTCTGGCTAACTCCTGGTGTTCTAAGAGTCCCAACTTTTAGTTCACGAGTCTATTTTCATCTGAATTTAAATCGATTCTAGTTTTTTATTTAGTTAGAGAAATGCATGAATCTTCCTCTTGACTCAAAGGCCACTGTGAGCTGTTAATGGGTCTTATTACAATGCCATCTCAAAATAAGACCAAGGAGACTGAAAAAAAAAAAAAAAGGCCAGTTAGTGGAGCAGTTAGAGAGCACACACATGTTGTTGACATCTTGTGTAGATGTGGCTTGTGAAAATCACAGATTACCCCAACAGATAAATATATTGACAGAGTTTGAAATATTCCAAGCTACCAACATTTGACAAAAGATGTGCATATTCACCACAGGGCTGCAATGAATCTTCAGTGTATGTGTGTGTGTGTGTGTGTGTGTGTGTGTGTGTGTGTGTGTGTGTGTGCGCGCGCGCATGTGTATATATGGGCACACTTGCCTGTATGTGTTGTTTATATGTTCATATATGTGTACATATGAGGGTGTTGATATATGTATTCATGTATGTGCATCTGTGGAAGCCACAGGTAGGCATTGGGTGTCTTTTTTTTAAGGATTTATTTTTTTATTATGTCTGCATGTATGCCTGCAGGCTAGAAGAAGCCACCAGATTATTATAGATGGTTGTGAGCCACCATGTGGTTGCTGGGAATTGAACTTGGGAACTCTGGAAGAGCAGGGAGTGCTCTTAAACTCTGAGCTGTCTCTTCAGCCCAGCATTGGGTATGTTATTACTGACCATCCTTATTTTTTAAGACAGTCTCTCACTACATCCAGAACTCACCCTTTCTGGAGCCTGACAGGTCAATGAGTACCCCCAAGTCTACTTGTCTTTGTGGCCCAAGTGCCAGGGTTACCCTAACCCTAACCCTAACCCTAACCCTAACCCTAACCACCACACCTGACTTTCACATGAGGGCAGGGATCCAAATCCAGGTTCTCATGCTTGTTTGCAGATACTTTATTGACCCAGTCATCATCTCTGCCTCAAATCTTAGGGAGATGACTCCTTGCTATACAACCATCCTTGTAAAAGCTGGGCATGACTGCAAATGCCTGATAGCAGCACTGTGGAGGGAAAGAGAATTATTACTCAGGCACATTGACTGCTAGCCTAGCTCCAGTTTTCGTGGGAGACCCTGTCTTAAGAATAAGGTGGAGAGTGATGGAGCAGGACCCCTCCTCTTTGTGTTCTCTGGGCTCTAAACTTGCACACAGGTGGGCACACCTGCACATGTGTGGACATACTACACATACAAATAATAAGCATGAAAGCACACTGACTCACACATGTAATCTTAGCACTTAGGAGTCTGAGAGAGAAAGACCGCTGTGAACTCTAGTCCACTCTAGGTTACATAGTGAGTTTCAAGCCAACCTGCAGTCGGCTGTGTTAGACCCTGTTGAAAAAATAAAGATCTGTTGCCGGGAGCGATCGTGGCATAAGCCTTAGAGATTGCCAGCCTTTTCTTAGACTAGCCCATTGAATTAGAAGATTGCTACCTTCAGTCCCAATGTGCCTTCTCCCACTCCCCAACTGCCTGAGAAGTAGAATTTAGGGCTTACAGGAATGCAGTTAGTTTACTTGGTAACCCCTCCTTCTGCAGTTAGGGTATTTAGCAACTTCTGGGACCTCTTTCCCCCCCCCCCCAGCAACCTGCTTATCTCTACCTGCATTTCCTCTTAGTCGATATCCTGCTCACCTTCAATGACCTATGACTAAGAACATCCTGTGGTCGGGTTACCAGGCAATGACCTCCCCACTCCTCACCTAGCTCCCCGCCCTAACCTCTCACTATATAACATGCTTGAGAAAAATAAAAGTTTGCAGCTTGATCAGAAAGCCTGTCTGGTCAGTTTCTCGTGTCTCCTGTCCTTCATTCCAGGTCCTTTGGGGTTCAGGCCCACGTTGCTGCCCTGCTGGTCAGGGCAATCTGTAAAGTGCAATAAAAAACAAAAAGCAAATACAGTTTGCCGACAATCACTTCAGTCCTGGGGCTCCGTATTCTGTTCCTTTACCAGTGTTTTGTGCTAGTGGTACAAAGGTTACAGCAGCTTTGTAATGTAATTTGAAATCAAGAAACATGAAATCTTGGGGTTGGAATGATGACTCAGTGATCATGAGCACCGGCTGTTCCTCCAAAGCACCCTAGCCCAAGTTCCCAGCACCCACACAGCAGCTTACAACCCTCTGCAACTCCCGTCGCAGGGAGTCTGACGTACTCTTCTAGCCTCGGGGCACCAGGCACACAAGTGTTGCACAGACATCCATGCAGGCAAAACATGCATACACATGAAATAAAATTAGGAAATGTGATACCTTTTATTTGTTTTATTTCGTGTTTGAACATTGTTTTGGCTTTGGGAGGAGTCTTCTCGCTTCCATATTAAGAATATTTTCAGTTTTGTGCAAAATATCATTGAAATTTTGATAGGAACTGTGTCTATCTACTTTATGTAGTAGATATATTTGAGCAGTATGCTTCTAATCCATTATGTTCAAATGCATAAGCATGAAATATCTATTTTTTGTGACTTTTTCAATTTTATCAGTGTTTTCCAGATTTTAGAATGCAGATCTTTTACTTTCTTGACTAAATTTATCCCTAACTCATTCATTATTTTTATACTATTTCAGTGTTTGTTTGTTTGGTTTTTTTTTTTTCCTTCTCTTTCATATAGATTGTTCCTGGTGCAAAGAAACACCTGAGCCAGGAGTGGTGGCCCACGTCTGGAATTCCAACACTTGGCCAATAGTGGCAAAAGGATCAGGACTTTGAAGTCAGACTGTCAAAACTTTGACCCTAGAGCCTGGAGAGATGGATTAGAGGTTAAGAGCACTGGTTGTTCTCCCAGAAGACCTGGGTTTGGACTCCTAGCACCAGTATGGTGGCTTACAACTGTCTGTAACCCCAGGTGAAGGGGATCTGACTCATCACCTCCACAGGCACCAGGCACACATAGTACACAGATGTAAGTGCAGGAAAACACCCAAACACATTAAATAAAAGCAAAGAACCTTGATCCTGTGTTTAAAATAACAACAAAAGCCCATCTGGTTTTGTACGTTTTAATTTTACTGGAAATACTCATTAATTCTAGTTTTTAATCATGCTATCGGCAAATGAGACATAGTATACTCTGATTTAAATGCCTTTTTCTTTGTCTTGTCTGATTGCTCTTGGTGCAACTTCCAGTTTTGTATTGAATGGCAGCTGTAGTGGTCATCTTTCTGTTTTGAAGATCTTAGAATGTGTCCTGGAGACATTCTGCTCCTGCAGAAGACCTGAGTTTGGTTCCTAGGACGGGAATCAGGAAGCTCACACCAGCCTATGACTCCAGCTCCAGGGGAGCTGATGCCCTTCTCAGTCTCCGTGGCCATCTGTGCCCATGGGGTGCCCATAAACTCTCACAGCACGTGCGCGCGCGCGCACACACACACACACACACACACACACACACACACACGAATACAAGGAAAGTGATGATAATTAATAAAAAGAAAAACTGCTTAAAGTAAAAGCAGTGACATCCTCAGGCAGGTAATGGGGCGGGGTGACATGAGAGCCTGCTAACGAGTCTTCTGGAAACATTTGACATTTTTATCCTTTCAGGGGTGGCAGGAAGTCCCACACAATGTGATGTAGTCAGGGATGGTCCATGTGACAAGGGAGGGGGGAAGAGTAAGATCATAAACTAGGTACAGTGGATCCATAGCACAGAAGCCTTCTTAACTCCCTGTCCCAGAAGGAGAGCAGGACAGAGGGAGCGCTTCAGAGGGGCATGGCTGATTTTCTCAGGCTGTGGGATCTGACCACTTAGAACTGTGGTTCTCAACCTGTGAGTCTCAACCCCTTTGGAGTGGAACGACGCTATCACAGGGTCATCTACGGCCATCAGAAAACACATGGTGGGACTATGAGGCCACAGTCCCCGCTTTCCCACAGTCCCCGCTTTCCCTATAGTCCCCGCTTTCCCACAGTCCCCGCTTTCCCTGTAGTCCCCACTTACCCACAGTCCCCGCTTTCCCACAGTCCCCACTTTCCCACAGTCCCCGCTTTCCCTGTAGTCCCCACTTACCCACAGTCCCCGCTTTCCCACAGTCCCCGCTTTCCCACAGTCCCCGCTTTCCCACAGTCCCCACTTTCCCACAGTCCCCGCTTTCCCACAGTCCCCGCTTTCCCACAGTCCCCGCTTTCCCACAGTCCCCACTTTCCCACTAACCCTGCCAACCCACAACCCTCCTCAGTGCTCTGGCTGTCCGGTGTCCAGAGAGAAGGTGCAGGCCTGCACCCGCACTGTTCACTACTTAGGTCTCCTTTCCCTAGGACCTTTCCTTAGGTCTCCATCCCCCCTTGGGTTCAGAAGCTCTCTCATATCCGTTACCCAATTCACGGGGAGGGCTCGTAGCTTTACTGGTCCTCTTTAACTTTCCCCATATCTATGTCCTTAACTTCTCATGCATAGTACACCCCCTCTGTGAGGCCATTAAGGGGCCCATAGGGCCCCAGTTCCACAGATCAGCTTAAACATGCCCTGTCCTGGGTCTCCACCCTGTAGCTTCGGGACCCCTCAGACTCTTCTTTCCTTCACTCCACTCACAGGCAGGCGACCAGACCACTAACAGTTATTCCTCAAACAGCAGGAGGTACCCATTCTCCCAGAGCTTATTTGTTGAAACACCTGGATACGGTTGCAACAGGCTGGCCCTGTGCTTGCAAACTTTGGCTAACGATTTGTTCCAAATTCCAAAGTTAACAAAATTTCACTGAACAACCAGCTTCATGTGCTTACCCACTTTATAGTTACTCAGGGATCTCTTAAGTCTTCGGACCTTCCTCTCCTTACCCCCATCTGGGGTGCTGATCCTCCATGCCTTTCTTCTGGACCTCAGCCTCACCTCTGAACCCTCCCCTACACTCAACCCTTATCCATCACCTCTTCAGCCACTGGCTCACATCACCTCTGCTTTGAGATCCTCGGTCTCACCATGCATCCCTTCTCACACATCCTTGATTGCCTCTCCCCACAGACCATGAACTGGTTTTCATATGGCAGTCCCAACAACGCCCACACACATGCAGTTGGATATGCCATTATCCGAGTACACCCCACTCCCCAACCTCACACATTCTCATGGAGGCCAAATCTCCCCACACCACACACACCACCTCTCCACAGGCAGTGTTTTAAGGTTTAGTTGCTGTGTCTAAGAGATCCATGAAACAAAATGCCTCTAACCTGTAAGCCTCTTTCCCAAGGACAGATAGTTCCTGACATGCTTGAAACTATCATTTGTGGGAGACAACAAGGCACATGTTTTCACTGCTCCCATAAACAAGTTTGTTTGACCCAACTGCACTGGATGTGTTGATCATATGTAGGCGGTAAGTATTTGGGTAGGAGATACATCAAGATGTACGCTTGCATGATTGGTTGCAGGTGAGAAATAGGTAGAGAGGAAACACGTCACACTATGTCCTTGCCTCTGATTGGACTTGTTGGGAAATATAGTGACCTGTGGGTTCGCCCTTTTAAGCCTCTGCAAAATGTGACTCATGACCATTTTCTGGGAACCCCAGAATGGTTCTGGCCAGAATCCATCATCCTGGCCAGTATTTAATTAAAGCGTGCTTAAAATTTGGCTTAAAAGTTATGGAACCTGTCTTTCTCTCCTGTTCTCAGATTTAATAGCAGAACTAACAGCTTTCACCAGGGCCTTCATCCTGGCCAAAGATAAACAAGTTAACATCTATCTGACTCCAAGTATGCCTACAACATCATCCACTCCAACATGCTGGAATTGCTAACACAAAGAGGGACACCCTTTGCCAGTGTTAGTGTTGCTCATACACAGAAACTCCCAGAGACAATGTTGCTACCCACCATCCGGTGTCAATGGTTCTCTGCAGGGAACACCATAAGAATAGACACTGTATCTCTGGGGCTGATAAGGTGATGGATAAACTGGCCAAGGAAACTGTTCACACCCATCAGGACCTGAAGACACAGAAAACAAATCCCCACACCCTATAATGGTAACACATACGTTAAGGCTCAACCCCCACCTCATCTCACACCTGAGATTCTTACAGTACTCACATACTCCAAATTCCACCCAGCTAATCAGACTTTTGCATTCCTCTAACAATACCCAGTCTGGCCAAAACAGGAAGCTGAGGTTCTTTTTCTATAGCTTTCCCAGACCTGAGACTTCTGTTTTTGTACCAACCTTAAGTCATCACCTTCCTCATTCACTGCTCAATTGGATGAGAGGGCTTCTACTAGCAGTAAGGTGACTTAACACAAATACCTGTGGTAAAAGACACAAATTTTTCTTGTTCTAACCAGCACTTTCTCAGGATGGGTAGAGGTTTTTCCTATCTCCAACAAGAGCCTCTATTACCCATCTCCCTCTCTCAGCAATGATTCTCCCGTTTGGAAGGGAATTCCCCTTTTTGGCTTCTCTATTCAGTCTGACACTTCAGTTATCTCCCAACACCTTGTTTTTTTTCTTGACACACACTACAAGTTCTACATTCCTTATCACCACAGTTCTCTGGAAAGGTGAGACAACTAACTGACCTCTTTAGGAAACTGACCAAAGTCTCCCTAGAACTGAAGGAGAAAGCTTCTTCTAGCCCTTTTGAGAATCTTCTCCCTCCCCCCACAAATCCCATTCGAGGCACTAACCCCCACCAATCCTTTACCATCTCAACTCCAACCCTTTCTCAGGCAGCAGCCATGGAAAAAGAACTCACCTCCTTTCCTCAGCCTCTTTCCCCACTGAGGAAAGAGACACAGATCTCCCAATAGGGCATGAGGTTTACCTGGTAGATGCCTACCCCTCCACCCTGGGCCCCAAATGGACAGGATCCCACAAAATTATTTTCCTGCCCCTCCCATCCACTAAACTAGAAAACTATTCATGCTGGATATACCTCTCCACCTTAAAAGACCTGTCTGCTCGTACAGAGCATCCCCAACTGGACTTACAATACTAAAACTAAGATCCCCACCTTTTTAAAGACACATTTATTCATTATATATACAGTGTTCTATCTACATGCATCCATACAGGCCAGAAGGGGCACCAGATCTCATTACAGATGGTGGTGAACCATCACGTGGTTGCTGGAAATTGAACTCAGGACCTCTGGAAGACCAACAAGTGTTCTTAACCGCTGATCCATCTCTCCAGTCCCAAAACTAAGATCCCTTCTGTCCCAGAACAGAACTGGACCTACAGCACTAAAACTGAGCTCCTCTCCATCCCAGAACAGCCCAAGGAAACTGACCGGAACACTATTCTGTCCCATCCTTCCCTAAGGACTTTCAAAATGGCCATCATTTGAAGCCAGGACCTGACACTGACTGGGACTCCCTCTCAGATGTCCCTGAGGACTTGTGGCTCCAGGGAACATTTATCTAGCACACTCCAGTCCCAATCCAGTTTTTCTCCCTCTCCTACATTTCCTCCTCTATGCCCCCGCCTGTGACATTCTGCAACCCCTGGATGGTATTATCATTTAGCTCTGTTAGGGCTCCTCTTTTTTAAGATTTGAGACATGTTTTGCAGGGGTAGGCCAGAGGTGGTACTGAGAGTTAAGGGGGAAGCATTTTATACTTGAGACAGGGTTCTGATGAAGGGACAGCACTAGGTAACTCCGGCTAAAACAATACTCAGGTGAAAGAGCATAGAGGAGCATCTCCCACAACCCAAGTCATGGGTGGGGGCATCATAGACAGCAGACCCTTCAGTTTTAGCCTGAGGTCACCTGATTGAATGGACAGGACTTTGCTCTGATGGCTGAAACCCTGAGATTCTCTAGGACAATCGTGTCAGATACAGGCTTACTTATGATTGGAGTGACTGAAAGTCAGGGAAGGAAAAACAAATGGCTGCTGTTACTCTGTCAGAGACTGCTTGGCTTACACGATTGGCTAGGCACTTCCCCCTCCAACCTGCCGCATCTGACACGCCAAGACTTCATTAAAATTCATGTTGTCTTACTCTAGCTCATTCAGGATGATGAACCAAATCTCACTTATTTTGCTTAGGGTACAAACTAGTTTACACTTGCTTAGACACTCCTATCCAATACCCGAGTTTGAAAAACTGTGTCCCCTACTGTTAGTTTCCTGAAGTACTGTTTTTTATTTGTTCCTCACACACTAAGCCCTTGTACATAGCATTCTTTTTGTTCTGTTTTTCTGCCTTGCAGAAATCTCAGGGTCTCGTCAGGCTTGGCTGGTATTCTGACTGAGTAGCCCACCTTTGATTTCTGATAGTGACTGCAGCTATCAGAGAAACACTGGTAGTGGTCCTGAGTACCTGGTAAATACTTCAACAACTTCCTTAGTATTCTGGATCTGATTCTGATCGGTCATCCTATGACAGTTTAGTAAGTAAAAGCAATTCTGCAGCTGGGAATTACATGTGCGTTCAGTTGCTAACTATGCAACTAATCAATGGCCAGAAATAAGTGATGGGGGACTATCCTAAACTGTAGGCTTGAGTCTCCCAGAGCCAAGAACCATTTCTCCCTATGAGTTACTCAGGTGGTGGAGTGTGGGGCAGTGGGTCTGCTGGTAAGGAGTTCTCATTTATTTACTCAGTATGAAGAGATGCTGTTACATTTCCATTAGGTCGTGTGTTTGGATATGGAGGAGTTAGCAACATGGTCCAGAGGAGCTCTCAGTGGGCTGGGGCCAGCTGACACATGCCACTTAGGTTTCCAAGGAGCCAAACTCCCCACTCACACATGGCTGATGCACTTGTGTCTAAATGTGGTGCGGCCAGGGCCTCTGGCCAGCTTCAGGGCAGGAAATAGAATGTCCCCTTCACCAGTGAAATCGGTCTGTGCATGATTTATACTAGGGCCAGGAAAAAGACACAAAGGGACAGCCAGCTGAAGAAGGCAGCCCAGGGGACAGCTTACACAGATCTTGTTTGGGGTTATAACTGTTGACAAGCTGCTTACCTGCCTGGGTCTAAGGGCATCTGCAAGATGGAGATGTTTACACATCTTACTAGAGACTTAGGAAGACAATGTTTCTGACTGGCCACTTGGGACCACGGATGGAGGCACTATTCAAGTTCAGGTGATAATTTACTGTGTTTGTGTTTTCAGCAGTGTATTGGGTGCATGTAAACCCTCTAGAAAATGTTTTTTAGAGTTTGGTTTTTAAAATAACAACAACAACAACAACAAAACGAACAGCTTGTTAGTCTTGGATGCATATATTTAGTTTTAGTTTGACCAGGTTTGGGGAAATTGCACATGTAATTTAAAGTTTCTAGCATGATTTTCAAACCTGTTTCTCTGATTAGTAACACAGATATTTAAGTCATCAGAGAATGTTGTTGCTGCTCCCAAATGTTCACTAACTTTGTTTTATTTTTTTTTAAAGTCCCAAATTAATATTACTTAGTAGGGTATGAATTGTGCAAGTTAAGAACCTTTCTTCCTAAGTTGAATGGGAGTCTATTAAAAAATAAAACAAAATAAAAGCAAAAACAACATGATTGGTATCATGGCTCACTCCTACAATACCAGTACTTGGAAGACTGGAGCAGGAGAGTTGCTGTGTTTGAAGTTAACCTGGGCCACATAGTGAGTTCCAGGCTAGTTTAGGCTATAGAGTGATTAAAAAAAAATAAAAAGTATCAACAAAACCCCCCAAATCCGTGCTCTTTCTCCCATGATTTGCTACCTTTGAAGAGTTGGTTTTTTTTTTTTTTTTTTTTTTTTTTTTTTTGGCCATGACCCATCAATTGATCTCATATGTGACTACCATCTAAGATTTAAAATGTCTTCTGCATCCTAGAAATGGCTTTGTGTCATGCTATCTTGATCACTCCTGTCCATTCCCTGCAGTGACCTTACCACGGTACTTCCGACCTCAAGAAATTTCATGAATGGTTGTCTCCCTTGAATATTGAGTTCAAATATTTCTCCTAATTTTTCCATTCATCCTGTGGATCTGCCAAGCTTTCCCTGACACCTTGACCCTAGGACAATGGACAGCTGATGTTGCCAGGCTCTTCTTGGAGTTTGTTAGCTCTGTCTTCACCAGAATGGCCATTCCTTGGCGCCTTATATCACGTATCCTTCAAGGCCCAGCTTAAAGCTAGCTGTGGCTAAGTTTCCAGAAGATGGTTGTGGGAGTACAGCCAACTTCTGCATCATTCCTTCTCCTGACTCTGGATGACCCTTTTGTTTCCTGCTACAATTGCTTTCTGAACCCTGTCCTTACTCCCTCCCTCTCATGGCAGGGTCTGTAAGTCATCAAACCCCAGACTTGCTTGGTGTGTTATTGTCTTTGTCTTTTTTTTTCCCTGTTCTTAAGACTTTGTCACCAGGACAAGCTAGGAGTCTCTTCTATATTCCCTCAGGTCCCTCAGAGCACACACACGTAGGTCCAGGTAAAGAGCAGAGGTGAGGTGGAGGGAGAGATTGTAAAGGAATGAAGATACAATTCCTTTCTATCAGATACAGGCAGGCTAGAAACACTTGTATGCTTCTACACCATCACATTTATGCCCTTTGTGTGTATCTGTGAGTGACTGTGATGGTTAATTTTGGTCATCAGTTTTACACACCTGACAAAAAAGAACCTCAACTGAGAAAATGCCTCCATCAGATCAGCTTGTAGACATTTCAGTGGGGGCAGTGTTTTGGTTGCTAATTAATGCAGTAGGGCCCAGTTCATTGTGGGTGGTGCCACCACTCAGTAGGTGAACGGGGGTTACATAAGAAAAGTAACTGAACAAGCCAGTATGAAGTGTTTCCTCCGTGATTCTCCTTCCTACCTTGCCTCATTTTCCTTCAGTGATGACTGTAACTTGTAAGCTGAAATAAACCCTTTACTCCCACAGATCAGTTTCGGTCATGCTATTTAACACAACAACACAAAGGAAACTAGGACAGAAATAGGCACCTAAAGTTGGGGGTTGCTGGAACAGACCTGTTGTTTTCAGGGAGGATTGTGGGAATGTTTGAAGATTTGGGCTGGAAAAGCCATTGCTCCCTCAGGACCTAATGAACTGTTGTGGGAGCTTGAAAGATGATGCTGACAGCAACACAAATTATGGAAGCCTGGATAATGATGTCCCAGAGGGAAGTTTGAAAGTTCCTTAAAGAATCTATCAGGGCCATTCATGTGATATTTTGAATTAAGAATCTATGGTGTTTGGTCCTTTGGGGCTGAAGAATGAGGTGTGATTAACAAGAGACCAGCACCACTGAAGTGAGACTGGACGATCAAGGCTAGTTAGCTAGGCCTGAAATGCCAGCTATGATAAATGAGAGACTAGAATCCCTGGCGTGAAATCTTCTGGGAAGTATTTCCTCAGAACATAGAAGCTGTGGTCCAGAGGAGACCAGGGCTGCATTTCAATCAAGTAGCCAAACTTGAGGCGTGAAGAGTTTCCCACATGTATGATACTGGTTTTGAAGGCATGAAGAGGTCATGGAGAGAAGCTGGAACTTAGCATCATGTGGCAGGGTTGGAGTCCCTACAGAGAGCCAGAATGCCACTGTTGAAACTACTGCCTCAGTTCCAGAGGAGACACCAGAATAATAGAGAGACAGGGTCATCCCCCAAAGACAGCAACAAGTGTGGAGTAGAATCAGCTTGAGCCTACAAAACAAGATGCATGTATTGCTGATTGCAGATATGTGGGACTGCCCAAGTCCTTGAATCCCAGAGGATTGTGAGTCCTAGACATTGGACACAGCTTTTTCTTTACTCTTGGGTTTGGGTTTGGGTTTGCTTTGATCTGATTGTAACTGTGCCCTGGTTCTATCCTCTAGGGATAAAAATATGTCCTCACTTTGGATTTTATGGGAGCTCACAGTTAGGAGAATTTGGATTTTTTAAGAGACAGTAGATTTTATATTTATTTATTTATTTATTTCCAGATAGGGTTTCTCTGTGGCTTTGGAAGCTGTCCTGGAACTAGTTCTTGTAGACCAGGCTGGCCTCAAACTCACAGAGATCTGCCTGCCTTTGCCTCCAACATCCAGATCTGCCTGCCTTTGCCACCAACACCCAGGAGACAGTAGATTTTTAAGATGTTGAGATTTTAAAAGACTGAGTAACTTTTGAAATTGTACTGTATTTTATACTGTGATATCAATATGAGAGCTTGAGGGGACAAGGAAAGGTTATGATTTAACAGTGAGATGTTTGTGTGTCAAGTTGGTGAGGGGCGGATTTGTGATGGCTAACCACCCCCTTGGTTGTCTGAACTGAGAAATTACCCACATCATGACCCTGTGGTCATGTCTGTGGAATGTTTTCTTGATTGCTAATTTATGCTGGAGGGCCCAGACCACTCTGGGGCAGGTGGGTCTGGGCTGTTTAAGAAAGGTAGCTGAGCAGGCAGAGAAAGCAGAGCAGTCGTTCCTTCATTGGTTTCTACTTCTAGTTCCTATCTTCATTTCCCTCCATTATATACTATAACCTGTAAGCTGAAATAAATCCTTTCTTCCTCAAGTTGCTTTTGGTCAGTGTTTTATCAACCTTTATCTGTTATTCTGCTATGTGACCCTTATTCCCATCCAGACTTTTGGGGTTTCTTGTGGCACACAGAACACTCTGAGCTCACAAGTAAACACAGCCAAGGAGCTTAAATAATATTGCAATTAAAATAATCTAATACAAAAGGTCTGCAGATCTTACTGTGACTAGGATTGGTTCTAGGAGATGAGATAAGGTCTTTAAGCAATGTGTGTGAGGGTGTAGAGGTCTACAGAAACTCTCCTCTCGACAGTGAACACTGGCTTCAGGGGTGTAGAGGCCCAGCTCCGCACTGTGAGCCTCTTCAAGAGTCAGAGATCCTAATCCCTCCTCTTCAGACTAGCAGCAAGCATGAGGCACATGTGAAAACATGCCACAGATAATGAGCTCCCTGAAGGTGTGAGGATAGACCCTGGCAGGAGGATAGACCACGCAATTGCCAGCATGGAAACAGTCGGCCTGGTTTCACTTGTGAATTTATTTGGGTTTTCTGAATTGACAGTTGGCAAATACAGCCCTTTAGAGACAAATACAGATTCCCAACAGGTAGCCGAATGCAGCTGCCTGGAGGCAAATCTACCAACAGCGATGGGTGGGAGGGGCCGCCACAGCCAGGCAAGGTCTCTCAGCACAGTTGTTCCTCCCACTCTTGGGTCTTCTTCGTTTGGATCTTGTTTCCAGGCAGCTTCTGGATTCATCCTGTCAGAATTTGGGGCTGCTTCGATTCTCTTTCTGGGGCCACTCTGACAAATTATAGACTTTTTTTTTTTCCCCTGTGGAAGAATTAGCATCCAACCAATCTTGGTATCTGGAAGTCCCTGCATTTCATCCCCTTCCTGACATCCTAAATGACTGTTGGAGCTGAGCCTTGTGGGACACAGGCCAGTCTGACCCCTGTAGCTGGCCCTGAGGTCTCTCAGCCCACAGAACAGGTGGGGAGTCCCATGGCCTCTCTAAGAGCATCTGGCTCTGCTTTGCTGATCACCTGCTGTGTGATCTACAGAAACTCCCTTCCCTTCTCTAGTCCTCAGATTTTCCATCTGAAAACCAAGGGAGATTCCTCAAATCATCTCCTGCCAAACCCACCCCCAACTCCAGGGTACCATGGGAAAGATCTGGCTCCTTGGCATGAGGTTTAGCAGAAGACTTGAGTCACTGCCTTCTCCCAGCTGCAGCATGCTTGAGTTCTTATGGAATCTATACTTAGTTATGGCTTCCTGTGTCCCTTATTTGAGAAGGTATTTGTTGTAACCTCCCAGCCCAGAGGTGATCAGTTAGGCTTTCAGCCAGAGTGTGAGCAACCCTATAGAAGAAAATTAGGGCCTCTGACCCATTCTGGGGCTGCTTGGGACCTCCTCTGACCTGAAAGGCTGAAGACAAGGATTCCCAATTCCTCTAAGCCTGTGCAGCCTCAGGACTCCCTTCCCTTCCCTCTGCCCTCTTTGGACCGCATGGTGTTTGTTTCACAATTAGTCTGCTAAGTGATGCAGGAAGTAGGCCTCCTGGGAAGGCAGATACAGCCCAGCAAGGCAGATAACTGAGTGAAGCCTCTGGAAGCTTCTGGGGCCTGGAGAGGGTCAAAGATAAGCGGAAATACCAGGCTTATCACTAAGCCTGAGCTCTTCCAGAGACACCCAGCCAACCAGCCCACCTCATTCCCAGGGCTCCACATAGTTGGGCAACATCTATCTCCAGGCAAAGTAAACACAACTTGGCCACTGTGGACACAGGATGGGAACTCTGTGCCCTGTCCCAGCACTGTGCAGGCTCAGCACCAGAGGCCAGCAGCGGGCATCAGATTACACCCAGATATTTGCGGTAAGGGTGGCGTCAAGCCATTATGCTTTGAAGTTAGAGCCTAAGGAACAATCGGTAAGGTTGAAGGACTAAAGGAGACAATGACAATTGTTCCCAGGGCTTGGGCCCTCTTGGACAAAGAAATGTAGTCAGTAGAAAACTTTGTTTGATGGGTACAGTCTGTGGATAGCCATCTTGGGCCTTCCTAGCTACTAGCAGGGTATAAAGGACAGGCAATGTCAAATGTCAACTAACTCTTCAGTGGACACCAAGCCCTGTGTGGGTTCCTGGGACTGATCTCCATTTGCTTTCCTCTCCTAAGCTTGGCTCCACAGAGGACATGTGTGTGTCTTCTGAGCATGACGTCTAATGCTGTATGTGGAGAGTACAGAGGTGTAGCCCAGACTGACTGGAGACTGAGGAAATGTGTTCTCTTCCTCAATCCAAAGCTGCCTTCTTGGACTGACAGCTTCAGGCAGAAGGCGGGGATGGCAGCCTTAATCTCTGCAATTTAAAAGTACTAACATTGTGCTAGACAGTGTGCAGGTGTTGGACTGACATTCATTGTCAACCACGTTGTATCACAAGCCTCCTATGAGGAGGAAGAATGTTCCAGGCAGACGGGTGAAGTACTTCTCATGTTTGTTTGTAGCTGTCTCTGAGAGGCACTCTCTGGACATCTGTTTTCTTCTCTTGGAAAAATGCCTTAATATTTGGTTTTGTTAGAGTAGGACCCATCTCTGCCATATACAATATTGTTATAAATATACAAAAAGGAGGGTTCCCCATGTTCTGGTTTTTAGACGTGAGCCTTTAGTTCCCCAAAACTGATCTCTTTTTCCCACAGACAGCTGTGGAAAATTTTCAGCTGTTTTGTTTTTTGTTTTTAAGGCAGGGATCTCTGTGGTGTAGCCCTAGCTGTCCTAGAACTTGCTTTGTAGACCAGGCTGGCCTTGAACTCACAGAGATCCAGCTCTCTCTGCATCCCGAGTGCTGAGATTAACTGGGGTGTGCCATCACACTTGGCTCAGCTGTTTTTATTTATTTTTTCTTTGCTCCTCTATTTGTTATTTTGTTGTTAGTTTCATCCCTGAACTTCCTCTTAGATAAATGGAGACGGGCTTTTCTCATTCAGGCTTTGAAGCTCATCTTTGTCTCGAGACATTTCTGTTCTTCCATAATAGAGCTTTTATTTCATTATAGCGATATATATTCATTGCTACATCAATGCTTGTACTTTAGCATCATTCTTTCTTGTAAGACTTTTTTGGGGCTTCTGTTTCCGTTTGTTCTCTGTTTGCCATGCTTGCCAACCATCAGGCTAACTGCTGAGTACTTTCAATGTATCAATCACCGATAAACCTTGTAAGGTTCAGCACACCCCTTCAACCTTCCACAATGCCATGAGATACATATATAGTAATTTTTTTTATGTCACAGAACAGGCAGGAAGGGCAGACTCAGAAGTTAGGTAACCTATGGCCATCCTTCTAGCCAATAACTGGGAGATAGAGAGGCAGGAGTTAAATCTAGTCATTCTGACTCTGGGGCCCCAAGCTCTTAACATTTCTCACATAGCTTAGGACTGAGAGTATAGCTCAGGGGTAGAATGCTTGGCTAGCATGTGCAAATCACTCCTCCAATCCCCAACAACAACAAAACAAAAACTGTGTGAGTGTGAGCGTGAGTGTGTGTGTGTGTGTGTGTGTTGCTTAGCATGTATAAATCACCCTCCAACAAGAAAATGAAAAACTGTGTATGTGTGAGTGAGTGTGTGTGTGTATGTGAGTGTTCGTGTGTATGTGTGTGTATGTGTGAGTGTGTGTCTGTTGCTTAGCATGTATAAGTTACCCCCCAACCTCCAACAAGAAAACGAAAAACTGTGTGTGTGTATGGAGTGTGTATGTGTGTGTGTTAGTGTATGTGATTGTGTGTGAGTGTGTGAGTGTGTGAGTGTGTGAGTGTGTGATTGTGTGTGAGTGTGAGTGTGTGAGTGTGTGTGTGTGTGAGTGTATGTGTGTTAGTGTGTGAGTGTGTTAGTTGTGTGAGTGTGTGCAAGTGTGTGAGTGTGTGTTAGTGTGTGAGTGTGTTAGTGTGTGTGTGTGTGTGTGTGTGTGTAGGGTAGGGACTAGTTGCTGGATTTTGAGACTAGGGTTCACAGTCTCATGTAGTTCCAGTGACTTCCAGCTTGAACTGTTGATCCTCCTGCCTCTACTTGCCAAGTGCTAGGATCACAGACATGGGCTACCACACCTAGCTATTTTACATACTGGCCCCCACTCCCTTAGAGCTATTCTTTTGGGGGATTCCTCATCCTCCTGTTTCAACTGTGTTGAAACTGTTTTTTCCCTACTTTGACTGGAGTTCATATTTAAAGCAGTTCCCCTAGTGAGGGTGCGGTGAGAAAAGGAATTATAGCGCCCATGTTTCTAGGTCTTTTCGAGCTACAGAACTCTCTGGCACGGGTGCAATGTAGTCAATATTCTGAAGGGAAATGCTTTCCAATCTAAAAGTCTATGTCTGACTCCACTGTCTTCTGCTGTCCAGTTGTCAGGATGAGAAGTCTGATGTCTGACTTTGGTTATTCATTGTGTGGTTTTGTTTCTAATTTCCAGAAGCTTTTATTTATTTCTTTTGGTCATGTCTTTATTGTTATTGAACTATACATTTTCCCCATTCTCCTTTTTTCTTCTCCTCTCCCCTTCCACTCTCCCCCTGCTCCCATGCTCCAATTTACTCAGGAGACTTTGTCTTTTTCCCTTCCCAGGTGGATCCATGTATGTCTCTGCTTGTTATCTAGGTTCTCTGGGGTTGTAGCCTGGAGTCTGGTTGACCTTTGCTTTATGTCTAATATCCATTTACGAGCGAGTACATATTATATTTGTGTTTCTGGGTCTTGGTTACCTCAGTCAGAATGGCTTTCTCTAGTCCTGTCCATTTGCCTGCAAATTTCAAGATGTCATTGTTTTTTTTTTTTTTTTTTTTTTTTTTTTTTTTTTTTTTTTTTTACCACTGAGTAGTAGTCCATTGTGTAAATATACCACATTCTCTTTATCCATTCTTCAGTTGAGGAGCATCTAGGTTGTTTTCAGGATCTGGCTATTAAAAATAATGCTGCTATGAACATAGTTGAACAGATGTCAAATATGTGTGTGTGTGTGAGTGTGTATGTGAGTATGTTAGTGTGTGTGTGGTATGAATGTGCATCCTTTGGGTATATGCCCAAGATTAGTATTGTTGGGTCTTGAAGTGGATTGATTCCCAATTTTCTGAGAAACCGCTATACTGATTTTCAAAATGACTGTACAAGTTTGCACTCCCACCAGAAATAGAGGAGTGTTCCCCTTTCTCTACATCCTCTCCAGCGTAAACTGTCCTTGGTGTTTTTAATCTTGGCCATTCTCACAGGTATAAGATCATATCTAAGAGTTATTTTAATTTGCATTTCTCTGATGACTAAGGATGTTGAACATTTCCTTAAGTGTCTTTCAGTCATTTGAGATTTCTCTGTTTTGAGTCCTTTATTTAGATCTGTACCCCAATTTTTTATTGGATTATTTGGTCTTTTGATGTCTACTTTCTTGACTTCTTTGTATATTTTAGAGAACAATCCTTTGTCAGATATGGGGTGGGTAAGAATCTTTTCCCATTCTGTAGGTTGCCTGTTTGTGTTATTGACTGTGTCTTTTGCCTTACAGAAGCTTCTCAGTCTCAGGAGGTTCCATTTATTCATTGTTGCTCTTAGTGTCTGCACTACTGCTATTATATTTAGGATGTAGCACCCTGTGCCAATGCATTCAAAGCTATCTCTCACTTTCTCTCCTACAAGGTTCAGTGTGGTTGGTTTTATGTTGAAGTCTTTGATCCATTTGGACTTGAGTTTTGTGTATGGCAATAGATATGGTTCTATTTGCATTCTTCTACATGTCAGCATTCCATCACCATATGTTGAAGTTGCTTTCTTTTTCCTATTGTACAATTTTGACTTCTTTGTCAAAAACCAGGATTTCATAGGTGTGTGGATTGATATAAGGGTCTTTGATTTGATTCCATTGGTCCACCTGTCTGTTTTTATGCCAATACCAAGCTGTCTTCATTACCGTAACCGTAGAGTAGAACTTAAAAGTCAAGTATAGCAATGCCTTCAGAAGTTTCTTTACTGTACAGGATTGTTTTGGCTACCTTGATTTTTGGTTTTTCCATGTGAAGTTGAGTATTGGCCTTTCAAGGCCTGCAATTTCTCCTACTTCTCTCTCCATTCACTGCCCCCCCCCACTTCCCATGTGCTCTGGGGGACTTGTCCCTTCCCCCTTCTGTGAGGGACTTTATGTGAATCTCTTAGAATACACCTTGTATCCTAGTTCCTCTGGTGGTGTGAATTAGAGGCTGATGATCCTTTGCTCTAGGTCTAAAATCCATATATGAGCAAGTACATACCATGTTTCTCTTTTTGTGACTGGGTTACTTCATTCAGGATGGTTTCTTCAAGTGCCATCCACTTGCCTGCAAATTTCAAGATTCCATTATTTTTTTTTCTGCAGAGTTGTATTCCATTGTGTAGATGTGCCACATCTTCTTTGTCCATTCTTCAGTTGAGGGGCATCTAGGTTGCTTCCAGGTTCTTGCTATATCAAATAATGCTGCTATGAACATAGTTGAGCAGATGTCTTTGTCAGAAGCATTTCTTTTAACAGTAGTTGTTATTTCCTCAGCAGTCAAACAATTTAAAGACAACAGAATAGTGTATAGTATCCAAAGTTTCTCTGTGCTTTCCATCTTTACGTGGCTTTTTTATTACTCTATTTCTTCTACTTCTATTTTTTTTTAATTTTTTGAGACAGGGTTTCTCTATGAAACTTTTGTCTGTCCTGGAATTCACTCTGTATACCAGGTTTACTTTGAAATCACAGAGATCTGCTTGCCTCTGCCTCCTAAGTGCTGGAATTAAAGGTGTGTGCCACCACACACAGCTGCTCTCTGTCTTTTTAAAACCATTTTATTATTTTTCTCTCCAAAGCCTACATGTATTTTAAAACACACTGGAAACCCCTAGCAGTTTTTCTTAATGTGAATCTGTCTTTGTGGCCATGAGTCTTTTATCTGGTAAACAACAACATTGCTAAAATGAAAGCCATAGCTGTATTAGCTGCGGTCTATCAAAGATGGCAACAGGTACTTTTATCGCCAGAACTGAGAGCTGTGTTCACTGCCTTGGTCTACCCTGCCATGCAGCAGCATGTTGCTGGCTTGGAAATGTGGTCACTGCCATTGCCAGCTCTAGTACACACCATTCAGTCGTTAGCAGAGCTCTTTAAAAGCCTTGCTATTTTTTGCCGCTTATGCTGAGTCAGGAAATCTCCCTTAAAGGAGCTGTGCAAATTTCTGCTTGTCTCTAGCAAAACAGAGTCCAACTGAGGAAAATGCTGCTACCAAGAAGCCTTGATTATCTCTGTTCTTTTGTTTCTAAAACACCTTTTTAAGCTTTTGTTAAGTTTTAAGTGGAAGTTCTTCGGTCCGTGTTGGCTGCCATTGTTATGAATAGATTTTCCACTGGTCGTTCTGGTCCCACTGCCACGCCAGCCCCAAATAATACACAGAGACACTGTATTAGATATAATTCTGTTGTTTATCCTGATCCTTATTAAACAAGAGCATTCGAGATCTTTCTATTTTCTGATGTTTTCTTCAATTTCTTTCTTCAAAGACTTAAAGTTCTTGACATATAGGTCTATCCCTTGTTTGGCTAGAGTTACCCCAAAATATTTTATATTATTTGTGGCTATTGTAAAGGGTGTTGTTTCTCTGATTTCTTTCTCGGTCTATTTATCATCTGTATATAGGAGGGCTACTGATTTTTTTTTTTTTTTGAGTTAGCCTTGCATCCTGCTATATTACTGAAGTGTTTCTCAGTTGTAGTAGTCCCCTGGTAGAATTTGTGGGGTCACTTATGTAAACTATCATATCATCAGCAAATATTGAAAGTTTGACTTTTTTCCCAATTCGTATCCCCCTTGATCTCCTTTTGTTGTCTTATTGCTATAGCTAGAACTTCGAGTACTATATCGGATAGATATGGAAACAAGTGGACAGCCTTGTCTTGTTCCTGATTTCAGTAGGATTTCTTTGAGTTTCTCTCCAGTTCTATGTTTGCTGTTGGGTTACTATATATTGCCTTTATTATGTTTAGGTATGTTCCTCATATCCCTATTCTCTCCAAGACCTTTATAATGAAGGGGTGTTGAATTTAGTCAAAGGCTTTTCAGTATATAATTATATATATATATATATCATGTGGTTTATTTTCTGTTTGTTTATATGGTAGATTACATTGATGGATTTTCATACATTGAAACATTGAACCATCCCTGCATCTCTGGGATGAAACATACTGGATCATGGTAGAAAATTTTTCTGATGTTCTCTTGGATTCAATTTGCCAGTGTTTTATTGAGTATTTTTGCATAAATGTTCATGAGGTAGATTGGTCTGTAGTTCTCTTTCTTAGTTGTGTCTTTGTGTGGTTTGGGTATTAGGGTAACTGTAGCCTTGTAAAAAGAGCGTGGCAATGACCCTTCTGCTTCTATTGTGTGGAACAATTTCTGGTAGAATTCTATACTGAAATCATCTGGTCCTGGGCTTTTTTTTTTTTTTTTTTTTTTTTTTGGTTGGGAGACTTTTAATGACGGTTCTGTTTCATTAGAGGTTCTGGGATTATTTAAATTGTTTATCTGTTCTTGATTTAATTTTGATAAGTAATACCTATCCAGGTAATTGTTCATTTCCTTTAAATTTTCCAATTTTGTGGAGTACAGGTTTTTGAAGTTTGGCCTAATTATTCTTTGGAATTCCTTGTGTCTATTGTTATATTCCCTTTTTGTTTGTGATTTTGTTGATTTAGGTATTCTCTCTCTGTCTTTTGGTTAGTTTAGATAAAGTTTTGTCAATCTTGTTGATTTTCTTTAGGAACCAACTCTTTGTCACATTGATTCTTTGTATTGTTTTATTTGTTTCTATTTTCTTGATTTCAACCCTCAATTTGATTATTTCCTGTCATCTTCTTCTTTTACAGCTTTCAGGTGTGCTGTTACGTCAGAGTGTGAGATTTCTCCACACTCTTTGCGTAGGCACTTAGTGCTGGGAACTTTCCTTTTAGCGCTGCTTTCATTGTGTCCCATAAGTCTGTATATGTTGTGCTGTCATTTTCATTGAATTCTAGGAAATCTTTCATTTCTTTCTTTATTTCTTCCTTGATTCAGTGGTGATTCAGTTGAGCCTTGCTCAATTTCTATGAGTTTATGGGCTTTTAAAAATTAGTGTTGTTGAATTCTAGCTTTAAGCCATGGTTATCCGATAAGATACAGGGGATTATTTCAATATATTTGTATCTGTTGAGGTTTTCTTTGTTACTGAGTATACGGTCAATTTTAGAGAAGGTTCCATGGGGTGCTGAGAAGAAAGTATATTCTTTTGTGTTTGGGTAGAATGTTCTACAGTTGTCAGTTAGGCCCATTTGTGTCATAACATCTGTTTGTTCCCTTACTTCAATGTTAAGTTTCTGTCTGGGAGACCAGTTCAGTGGTCAGAGGGGAGTGTTGAAGTCTCCCACTATTAGTGTGTGTTGCTTGATGTGTGATTTAAGCTTTAGTAATATTTCTTTTACAAATGAGGGTGCCCTTGTATTTAGGGAATAATGTTCAGAATTGAGACTTGATGGATTTTTCTTGTGATGAATATGAAATGATCTAATTCATCTCTTTTGATTAATTTTAGTTTAAAGTCTATTTTATTAGATATTAGAACAGCTACACCAACTACTTTCTTAGGTCCATTTGATTGGAAAATCTTATCCCATCCTCTTACTCTGAGGTGACATCTCTCTTTGTAGTTGAGGTCTGTTTCTTGTATGTAACAGAAGGATGGATTCTGTTTTTGTATCCAATCTGTTACCCTGTGTCTTTTTATAGGTGAATTGAACCCATTTATATTAAGGGATAATAATGAACAGTGATTGCTAGTTCCTGTTATTTTTGTTTTTGTTTTTGTTGTTAATATTGTGTGTGTGTTTCTTTTAGGGATTTGCTGGTGTGGGATTATCTATTGCCTGTGTTTTTGTGGATGTAGCTAACTTCCTTGGGTTTGAGTTTTCCTTTTAATACTTTCTATAGGACTGGATTTGTGGATAGGTATTGTTTAAATCTGGTTTCATCATGGAATATCTTGTTCTCTCCATCTATGGTTATTGAAAGCTTTGTTGGATAAAGTAGTCTAGGCTGGCATCCATAGTCCCTTAGTATCTGCATAACATCTGTCCAGGACCTTCTGGCTTTCATTGTTTCCATTGAGAAATCAGGTATAATTCTGACAGGTCTGCCTTTATATATCACTTGACCTTTCCTTTGCAGCTCTTACTATTCTTTATTCTGTATGTTTAGGGTTAGGTTATTTTGTGGCAAGGGAACTTTTTGTTTGTTTGTTTGTTTCAGTCTATTTGGTGTTCTCTAAGCTTCCTGCACTTTCATAGTCATGTCTTTCTTTAGGTTGGGGAAGTTTTCTTCTATGATTTTGTTGAATATATTTTCTGTGCCTTTGAGCTGAACTTCTTTATCTATTATTATTAGACTTGGTCTTTTCATGGTGTCCCAGATTTCCTGGATGTTTTGTGTTAAGAATTTGTTGGCTTTAACATTTTCTTTGACAGATGATTCTATTTCCTCTGTCATATCTTCAATGCCTGCGATACTGTCTTCCATCTCTTGTAGTCCATTGTTTATGCTTTCATTTGTATTTCCTGATTGTTTACCCAGATTTTTCTTTTCCAGAGTTCCCTTGGTTTGTGTTTTCTTTATTGATTCTATTTCAGTTTTTAAATCTTGAACTGTTTCTTTCACCCATTTGATTCCTTTTTCTTTGTTTTCTTTAAGGGATTTGTTGATCTTTTCCTTTTTTTTTTTTTTTTTTTTTTTTTTTTTTTTTGACAGGGTTTCTCTGTGGCTTTGGAGGCTGTCCTGGAGCTAGCTCTTGCAAACCAGGCTGGTCTTGAAATCACAGAGATCCACTTGCCTCTGCCTCCCAAGTGCTGGGATTTAAGGGCATGAGCCACCACTACCTGGTGGTTTTTTCCAATGTTTTGTTTGTCTTTCCCTCCATTTCTTTAAGGGAGTTTTCATTTTCTCTTTAAGGGCCTCAGTCATCTTCATAAAGCCTTTTTAAATATGCTTTTCTTCTGCTTCATCTGCATTGGGATGCTCAGGTCTTGTTGATGTAGAATCACTAGTTTCTGGTGTTGCTGTATTGTTCTTTGTGTTGTTGAATGTATTCTTACCTTACTGTCTACGCATCTCTTCCTCTAATTGGTACAGGTGGAGCCTGTGCTTCAGGAGTCCCTCTTCTCCAATTGGTGTAGTTGGAGTCTGTGGCACTGTTGAAAGCTCCTTCAGGTGCAGGCAGGGCTGACCCCCTGGGGATTACTCCTCCAGGAGTAGATGGGCCCACATGCAGGTAGTCTCTCAGTGCAGGCTGGGCCATGCTCCCGTGTTCACTCCTCCAGTTGCAGGCGATGCTGAGGATCCAGTAATGCTCCTCTAGGTGCAGGCGGGGACAGAGGCTGAGTCTCTGGTGGTTGGATAGTTTCTGCTGGCTGCAACTGTTGCCAAGGCTTGACATGATGTTGATGCCGGTGTTCCAGTGGGCCTAGAGGCACTTCGTAGTTTCTAGAGGCCACTATGCATGAAATACAAATAAATAAACTTTATTTTATTTTAAAGTGTATGTGTGTGTGTAGGCATGCACATCTGTAAGCTGGTGCCCATGGTGGCCAGATGTATTAGATCCTTTGGAGCTGTAATTACAGGCTGTTGGCAATTCCTGGGTCTGGAACTCCCTTTAAAGAGCAATGTTAGCTACAGCTTGTGGATGGGAGGCATTGTCTTATCAGCCCTCCATAGACCACAACCCCCATGTTTGCTCACTCTTTCTGGTCTAGGGTGCTGCTGTGGCTGCCTTGCATCTCTCCATGCCTGGTTTAACCTGGCTCGAGGCCAAGGGGAAACAGGACCACACTGTGGCCTGATGCGCCCACTGCTCGGGTTGCTCCTGCTATTGTTCCCCCTTTAGCCACATCTTAAATGAATCTGGACTGTGGTGTGGTAATTTCCCAAGTAGCCCAAATCTGGAACATAATCAATTTTTACCAAGACATCAAATCTTGTCTTTTAGGTTACATATAAAGTGTGATTAAGAACAGTACAATGGACTTCAGTTTTAAAATGTCCTAAGATGGCATAACTATCTATGGCTAAAGACTGCCTTGTAATTTTCCAAGGTCTCCAACAAACAATGCTATACAAGCACCCAAATTATTTAAAATAATCACCCACATTTTAAGAGCTAGCAAGCAGCACAGCCTACTTCCTCAGCATCCTTGTGATTCTGAACTGTTGATGACATAATTAATGGATAACTAGAAAGGAAAACCAAATTTTGAATGTATTTTGGACATTAATAGATTGAATTATGTCTAATTTTTAACTCACAAGTATTTTAAGACCTTTATCAAAGTGTTAAAAATAGTATACTTTTTCTGTAACAATAACTGGATGAACTTCTTAACTGAGTGAAAACTTTTATATTATTTGGCAAAATGAAAACTTATAAAATTGGCTTGTTCCCTCTATTGAAATTCCCTAAATCATGCACTTAGGAGGCAAGATAAAAACTCAAGACACAAGCACAGAAATTCTTCCAAGTCAATCAGCAGGGCAAAGTATTAAAATGCTATCGACTAGGGAAGATTGGTCAGCAGCAGATAGTCGGAAACAAAGGGAAAGCATTCACAGACCTCTGCCTTTGCTCTGCTTTTCCCATGCAAACATAACTGGGCAGTATATCCAATGTCTAGTTACTAAGGTAGATGTCTTTTCAAACTGTGCAAAGAGGAAAAGGAAACTATAGCTGTTTCTTAGGCCTGCCCATTGTTTCATTTAGAAAGGAAAACTGATGAATTCAAGTTCAGCTGTAGACTTTTATGATAAGACAAAGGGTGTGAGGTGGTGGAAGCATGCTGATTTGGGGGAATGTTTTTGTTTTTAAATATAAACTCGTTTTTAAATTCCTCTTAATGCTCCTTGTCTTACTTCCTTTTCTGTTGCTGTGGTAAAGCACATGGCCAAAGCAACTTATAGAAGGGAGGGCTTATGGTGGGCTCATGATTCCGGCTCCAGAGAGACAAGAGTCCATCACCATTACAGTGGGGAAGCTCAGGAAGAGCTAGGAGCTTGCATCTTGAACTGTCAGAAACTGAACTGGAAATGGAGGGAGTCTTTTGAAGGCTCAGAACCCACCCCCAGAGGCATACTTCCTCTGACAAGGCCACACCTCCAAGCCTCCTGAAGCAGCCCCCTCCTCAAGCATTCAAATGCCAGAGTCTGGGGGGGGGCAATTTCGTTCAAACCACCACACTGACCTAATAATAGCTCAATAATCAGAGTCATAGCAGAAAAGAGAAGATAGCAGCATTACAATTTTTAATAGACAATGTGGTTTTCTCTTGTTCTGAGACAGGGTCTAATAGAGCCCAAGAGGGCCTAGAGCTGGCTGAGGCTAAGCATGATTTTGAAGTCCTGATCCCTCTCCCCTGTAATTATAGGCTTGTGTGCCTTCACTGCCCTATAATTCAGTGCTGGGGATGGAACCCAGAGCCTCTGGTAGGTTGGTGATCATCTGCCCACTGAGATACAACCCAGCCAAGTTTAGAGTACAGATCACTCAGCATAGTCTACTGCAGCACCAAGACTCCTAACAGACAAGTTCCAGGAAATAGAATTATTTGAACAAAGGTACATATGGAAGAAATATTCATATAAAGATGGGGAATGGGGCACTGATTCTCTGTACTACAATGAAAGAACTGTTTTGTTTAAAAAAAAAACGAAAGAAAAAGCAAGCTTCTAAATGGATTTGATGTTGAAACTGTATGCTGGTAATATGTGTACACACACACATGCGTGCGTGCACGTGCTCACGTGTGTACTATGTATGTATGCATATATATACCCCAAAAGTTTCTGGTGTCTTTTTTAATAATAAATTCTTTTTTTTCCTAGCACTCAGGAGGCAGAGACAGGCAGATCTTTGTGAGTTCAAGGCTACCCTATTCTATAGAGAGAGTTCCAGGACAAGCTCCAAAGCTACAGAGAAACCCTGTCTTGAAAAAACAAAACAAAAATCTTTTTATTTATTTATTTATTTATTATTATTATAGCTCCCTTTTAATCTCTTTTCTTCCTTCAGCTGCCCAGATGTTTATCTTGTCTGTCCCATTTCCTCAGCTGCCCAGATGTTTAGCCTGTCCCATTTCCCTGTTCTCAAACTCCAACAAAAGGACCCTTGAGAATCAGACCCTTCTGGCTCTATTTCCAGGTGCATGACCTTAGTCCTAGCACCCAGGAGGCAGCGGCAGGCAGATCTCTGTGAATTTGGGACCAACCAGGCTACATAGTGGGACCCTGTCTCAATAAAATAAAATAAAATAGACCAAGGCACTAAAACCGTGTAAAACTATCTTTAAATACAGGCTGATTCCCCCAAATATTACATTTATCTACCAAAAAAACAAGTTTAGATATTTTTTATGACCACTTAATGAAGTTATATTTTAATAATTTAGTAATTCATTAAATGTAAGCCATCAATCTGTCTCCCTCTTATGACTCAATGAAACAGACCTTTTAAACATTTCACACAGTAAGCTAATATAGATCCTCAGAATTTTTATTTGTAGTATTAAGTCTTCTATAATTGCCATTTGAAGTGGTAATGGGGCATTGTATCCCTTGAAACTGGAGTTCCAGGCAGTTTGGGCTGCCTGACATGGGGGCTGGGAACTGAACTTGGGTCCTCACAAGAGTAGCAGGTGCTCTGAACCATGGAGCCATCTCCAGCCCCTGAAGGAAAGTTAACAAGGACATTTTACAAACATGCAAGTAAAGCATTTTATATCACAGCCTCTGTAGGTGGATTTTTCTGTGCCTCTTGCCAGTCGCTAAGTCATGATATAGAGACTTATTAATTATGAAAGCTTGGCCCATAGCTTAGGCTTGTTACTAACCAGCTCTTACAACTTAAATTCACCCAATTTTTAAAATTTACTTCCTGCCGTGTGGCTTAACTTTACTTTGCACTGCCCATGTGCCTTCCTCTCCATCTTGCTGGTGACTCCCAGGTCTCTGCCTTCTTCCCAGTGTCCTCTCTGCCCTGAAAATCCTGCCTAGCTAATGGCTGTTCAGCTTTTCATTAAACTAATCCAAGAGACAAATTTTCACAGTGTACAAACAGATTATTCTACAACAGGCCTCAATAAATATACGTATCACTCATATTATCATGAGGACAAAATCTAGCAATAATCCAATAGAAGCGACATAAAGTCTTACCATGGAAAAAGCAGCTGATGCCTCCTGAAGGCATAAGATAGAAAAATGCCCTTGAAATAATATGACACTAGCAACTGCTAGAACCTTCTAGCCTTTCCTCTCCATCCAAAGCCAACTTTCTGTGGATGGTGCCCCCCTCCAAATGTGCCTTTTGGTTCCTTCATAGTTTTATGATTTCACCAGATGGGGTCACTGCCTGAAGGTAGGATCATTCACCTGTCCTCAATGAGCCCATTAAAAGAACCCAATTCAAGCAAAGCTCAGAAAAAGGGAAATTAGTCAATGTGGCCATTTTGGGAAAGAGGACAAACAGACCCAGTGAGCCCCACCCAGGTCTGTCTTCACGGTCCTAAGTATTAGGGTTAGGTAGAGGTGAGAACTATACATATCTAAGCAGTCCTGGTCAAAAGCTGCACAGCTCTGATCCATGCTCTGGCTCCACACTGCCTCAAGGTGATCTAGAAATATAATATTCTCTCTCTGGGAGAAGTTTTGTTCAGGCTGGCCCTGGCTTTAGCCTTCCTTCCTTTAGCCATGCAACTCCTAAGGGCACTCTAATGTGAGATTAACACAAAAAACACAGCTCTCAAGTCAGAGGAAGCAAGAGATAGATTCCTTTAGCGCTAAGATACACCTGACCATGGTCCCTGGAACATAGCTTTAGGTCTTCCCAAATACAGCGTTCCAACATGAAAATAATTTCATGGAGTTTTTATGAGAGCAGAACAAAGAAAGCCACAAATCAAGGAACTTTTAAAATACATTTGGTGGAAACATCAGAGAGGTCATCATAGCAAGATGGCAGAATCTCAACAGGCCTCAGGACTTTTCTTATAACATTCTTTGAAAAGATTTTATTTTAGGTGTATTTATTTTCTCTGTGTATGTTTTGTCTGCAAGTTTGCATGTATCACATGATTCATGGCATCACACATGACTTGTGGTGTCAGCAGATGTCAGAGAGGGTAACAAGTCACTTGGAGCTGCAGTTACAGATGTTGTCAGCCACCCTGTGAGCACTGGCAACTAAGCTTCTGAGCCATCTAGAGCCATCTCTCCAGCCCTGAGACAACATTCTTAGCTCTTCCCTTTGTGGAGGGGAGGGTTTTGCTAAGTTAATGCATTCCCAAGTTTTTTATCTGTCAGGATGTTAGGGTTGACACAGGTGGCTAAGGATAGCTGTTGGTAGGCTAAAGATCACCCAACATAAACCATAATTTAGCCTGAAGCTGCAACCTTCCAAACTTTGCCCAGCCTTCTTGTTTAGAACAATCAGCCTCTGCACACAGTTTCTTCTCAGAGACTGTGGTTCACACGTCCATCATTTCAATGGTCTGAGAGCTGAAGTGAGGGACACGAGAGTTTCTGCAGGAAATCGTCATCCTTGCCAGACTGGTACACTACCTTACCTGGTTGATGTATTGGCAGGAATTGAGTCCAGGGCTCTGTGCAAGCTAGGTAAATACTCTACCAGCTGAGCCGCACCTCCACTCTGTGCATCTGTCTTTAATCTCACTAATAGGATAGACCAAGCCCATTCTGACCTTACTGAGCTCATTTCATCACCGACACTCAGGACTGCTCCCAGGAACGAGCTTGGACCCGCCCATGCTGAGGAACAGGTGTCCTGAAGAGGGATGGGATGAGTGCAGGGGCTGTGATCAAGCATAGCAAGGTCACTACTGAAAGGCCACCTATGGCTTAACATAGCAAAATGGCTTGACGGTGCATGTGAGTGCCAAATTTCCAGGTCAGTTTACAAAACTGCTTGTGTTCAGTAAAGGGGACCTGGAGGGACATTAAAACCGCCTTCCCTGGACACTTCCCTGTCTTGGCAAAACCACCTTCAGAGCTCATGTGGCTGTGTGCCCTGGACACCTTTTCCTTTCTGGGCTCTGTTCTTTCCCACAATGGACTGGACGAGAGTCGTCAGACTGCTCTGTGATATCGTTGGCATTCTGAGGTGCAAATTCACCTTCGTGTCCCTCCCAGTGTTGACCTGAATGTGTCCACTTCAGACACTGATTCTTCTGTAAGAGTCTCATGCAAGCTACGAAGTTTTGAAGATAAAATGTTTGAAAAACCATAGAAGCACAGCTCTCATTGTCCTCTGGGACACAATAGAGCCTGGAAACTTAGCCATTGGTTGTCTGGTGTGTTCATCATTACAGGGAGCCAGGGGGTCACTGCTAAGTTGTTTCTCAGATCTAGTTTTAGGTACAAGTAGGGACCCATGTGCATGTTTGGTAGGGGCAAACTCTGTAGGTTCTCCACACAGGTAGTACAAATCCACATTTCATGTATCATTCAAGTGGCAGATAGCAACAAGAAGTCTGCTTTTAGTTTGCAGAAACATTAAATTTTTCATGATGGTAAAAGGCAGAAGTTCACTCTTGCCTTTTGTTGTGAATTAAATGCATGTGTGGCTGTGGAACACCATCTCTTCAGTGTCTGGGAGTCTGTAAATCACCTTGCATAGTCCAGCTGACAGATACTCTCTCTTAGGGAATTGTTTTTTCTTTCCTTTCCGTTCCTTTCCTTCTTTCTTTCTTCCTTTCTTTTTCTTTTCTTTTCTTCTTTTTTTGCTAATAATAAATCACAAAGGACTTTATTTTAAGACAATTCATTAGCATACATATGATTTTATCATTTAAAAGGTCAAAGTGAATTTATATGTTAATGAGAACATGCTTTTCTGTATTTTATTTTGGGAGGTGGGGTATGCTAACTACATTTTCTCCCAACCTTTAGCACCAGCTGTGTGAACCCCAGCCTTCTCCTGGCAGATTCTTAAAATATCTGCCATCAGCAGCCTCTTAAGGGGGAATGTTAATTGTTACCATGATGTCAAAGAGGCCCCAAGAGAAGGGCCTGGGCCAAACTCAGCCTGTCACTCTCTGGCAGAGGCTGAGTGGGAGATAGGCGAAGCAGACACACAGAGAACCTGGCGCTCTCAGTTCCCCAAACAGCCCAGGCAGCGGGTGGGTAGGCTGGTGTTGTGCAGCAAGGCTCCTACCAGGACAATGGTCTTCCAGACTTTACCACCCAAGTGAGAAAGAGGCCTGTGGTGCTTCTTTTTCCTTGCCTTTGTCCTTACCAAGCCGGAATTGGGATGTCAGGGGTTTCAGAGGAGGATCCCGAGGGTCTGGGCTCCCTGGGTCTGCCAGCGTTGGGCAGAGTCTGCTTAGTCACCATGGACAAAAAACTTAGTGTGCTGAGTGAGAAGGTCGACAGACTCTTGCATTTCCAAGACGATGTCACAGAGAAGCTGCAGTGTGTGTGCCGAGGCATGGACCACCTGGAACAAGGTCTGCACCGGCTGGAGGCCTCCCGAGAGTTGGGTCTGGCAGGGTCTGACAACCCTCCTCCAGCCACTGCTCAGGCTGCATGGCCCGAGGTCCTGGAGCTGGTGAGGGCTGTGCGGCAGGAGGGTGCCCAGCATGGTGCCAGGCTCGAAGCCCTCTTCAAGACCATGGTGGCTGTGGACAGGGCTGTTACTTTGGTGGGGGCCACATTCCAGAACTCAAAGGTGGACGATTTCATCGCCCAAGGGACCGTGCCCTGGAGGAAAGGCAGTCTGGCTGACCGCTCTGAGGAGGTTGGTTCTGTATTCCCTGCCCTGGCTAGAGGGGGTTCCCGGACCCTGGCGGGAAGACTGGGCAAGAAAAGATTCCTAGACGAGCTGGGGACATTGTTTTCTTATCGTGTATTCTGTGTCCTGCCTATGAGGAAATGAAAGAGGGAGTCTACAGACTATAGATGGATTTCTATATAGCCCAATAATCCCCACTCTGTCTAACAAAGGATGAGGTAGTGGTCCAGTCAGAATGCAGGTCCTTGGCAACTCCAGGCCACCTAGATGTTAGGGACAAACTAGCTGTGAGGAAGAACAGGGTGTTGCGCTTAACATCCCTAGGACTTCTCTCTTGCCCCCTTTTGTCCCTTTATACCTGGAATAAGAGACATGGTCAATTTACCCCACAGCCTTCACTGCCCCCTACACTGTCCTTTGTGCCAGAGTGGGCAAAGTGTGTAGCTGCCTTTGGGGAAATAAATGTTGATAGTGACTCACAGGGGGAAACAAGCAGAAGCCTGACCCCCCCCCAAGGTGAAAGATGGCATTTCTGGGAGTGGCTGTTCCCAAGGGTTGTATAATCATACTCATGGACTAATAGAAGCTTGTCCATTGGATGTGCGTGTGTGTGCGTGCGTGCGTGCGTGCGTGTGTGTGCGTGTGTGTGTATGTGTGTGTGTATGTGTGTGTGTGCCTGTGTGTAGGGAACATCCTGTTTGGGAACAGCTGAGGGCCAGCCACTTAGCAACACCAGATAGTCTGGAGCCACCATTTAAGATTCTGTGATTATCAGTTGTTCCTGGCAGGGGATGGATTGGGTCTAATGAGGCCTGTGCTTGAAGAAGATGCCTTCCTTCCCATCCTAACAGGTCCCAGGCCACCCAGCTGCCCCTCTATTCTCTGTATGAAGCTCCTCCCTCTTGGAGCACACCTCTCCTTCAGCTCCCTGCTCTGCAGCCCTAGAGATGCTGGCCTGCAGAGAAAATGGGACACAATTAGCCACTCTGGCCACTGATAACCAGCTTGGACTTTGTGAAAGAAAAAGAATCTAATTACACCCCTAAAATAAATCAAATTAATGACCTTAAAAAGAAAATTAAGCTGAAATGAATCTAATTTGATAATTTAACACAGTAAAAGAAAAGCATTTTTTATATAGGAGGCCCTAGAATTAATCCCCAACACCCAAGCGAGAAAGAGATAGAAAGAGAGAGAATGAGAAAGAGAGAGAGAGAGAGAGCAAGGATAAATCCAAGAAAAACTCATATGAAAAGCAGCTCTTCCTGACACCTTCCCCTTAACCCCAGAGACTCAGTTTCCAGGTTCCAGTGAGCTATCCAGATAAAGGTTCTGCAGCTAAGAGCACATTGTGTGGATAAAGCCTAATCAGCCATTCAAAATGTCATTTAAGGCAAGGTATGGTGTTACATGCCTGCAGGAGAACCAGGAGCTTAAGGCCAGCCTGGGCTATATGAGGCCTTGTCTAAGAAAATAATAAGTCATTCAGGGACTGTGGGCAGAGGTTCATTATGGCTTCCGTAAAGGGCTTTCTCCTTAGTTTTCCTCAGTGTGGGGAGTAAATGCCACCCCCTGCTGGGGGGTAGTTCTGCTACAAGATAATAACTATTTACATAGCACTTTAAGTTAGGAACTATATGACACAATGTATACAATGTATAATATGTAGATGACTTTAAGTTTACAGGAAGATCGAGGATGCAGGCAAATACTACATTTCCTGTGTGTCCTGAATGTTCTTGAAGAGATTTGTTTTGTTTTGTCTTTGAAGTTTTTTGTATTGAAATATTAAAAATGCACATGAGATCCCACTTTTCATTCATCAGAATGAAGTGAATAGTGGAAGAGAATTAATATGTTGGATAATGTGCTATTGAGAAGCAGAGGTCTCCTATAAGGCAGGGAACTAAGCTAGAATGAGTGGTTTTGCTCAAAGGGAGATCTTACTCAGCATGCCTGAGGTCCATGTTTCAAACCCAGAACTGCAATAAACAAGCAACAAGTAGAATTTAGCACTTGTGTCTAAAAGATAAGAGCTATCTCAGAAACATAATCATATTGCTGTTAAAATATCCCTAAAGCAAACAATTTTGGTATTATTTGAAGTTAGCATTCAAGCATCCCGAATGTCTTAAACGTCTTAAAATCCTTAGTTTCCTTATTAAGTCAGACCCAAAGGAAGCAGTTGGTGGTGTCTTATAAAATGGATTCATCTTTTGAATTCATAAAAATCTGTCTTTTTATTAAGGAAGACCTCAAACATGACCAAGAGCAGACAGAATGATGTATCCAAAAGCTTTGCATTTTCAGAGAACAATCTGATCACAACCTGTCCTCCTCTTTCATATTTTGTTTCCCACCCTTTCTTTACTTGTTTGTAAGAGCTTTTTGCAGAATAATAGAACTAACTGATGCCTGTGTTGTAAATGTATAGGCATTGGGGAACAGGGGAAGCCAGGGACTGTCTTTTCATTCTTGCAGTGTTACCTGTCTGCACGGCCCTCTGGTCTTTGTGCTTAATTTGTGTATTGTTGACTCTCTGATGGTTTGGGTCCTGTCTTCCCATTAGATTGTTGACTGGATCACAACATGCTTCTGCTTGTCAGGGATGAAAATATTCCCCATGCTGAAACCCAGACTCCACAGACTTCTGGAGACCCTCCATTTGTAGGGGTGCAGTAGTCATATGTAGAACTGCATTATATCCTAGCACTGGCTATTACATTTGGAAATTATGCCAGGACTTGGTCAAGGTCTTCCTTGATTATGTTATATTTTTGTGGTGATTCCGGGGACTGAACTCAGGGCCTCATATATACAAGGCAGGTGTCCTGCCATTGGTCTACATCCCCAGCACACCACCTATCATCTGCTTCATCCTCTAAGTGCTCACTGAACTTTGTAACGATGAATTAGATTATCATTAGATGCCAGCAGCCTTTAGCTTCAGGCTCAATTATGGGTGGGCCCAGCACACCAGGCTGCATGGGCGGGTGGACACAGGAAGCTCCCTATACTGGAGAAACGGAGGGAAAGGACTATCTGAGCCAACAAGGGCTTCCTCAGAACAGTGCACAAGTCAGCCTCTACTGATGAAGCGGTCTGTGACAATGCCTCTAGTTTCCTGAACAGGAGTGGCAGGATAGATCCTGCAGAGAGAGGGAGGAAGAGGGGCTGTCTGCTGCACAGGTCTGGGCCACACCGATGATGTGAGGATCATAGCAACAGCTAGCATTTTTTTTTTATGCGCTGGGCTGTGTGTTCTCCATGTATTGTGCCCTTACTATTAAAAGAACAGAACTGGGCTGGCAAGATGGCTCAGTGGGTAAAAATGGCTGTCACCAGACGGCATAACCTGAGTTTGATCCTAGGACTGCCATAACAGAGAGAGAACTGACTCCCACAGGTTGTCCTCTGACCTGCACATGTGCACACACCAAAAGGACAACAGAAAGACAAAGAAGGAAGGCAAAGAAAGGTGGAGTAAAACTTAGTGTCCTTGGGCGTGCACGATGGCTCAGTGGGTAAAGACACTTGCTGTCAAGTCTGAAAACTGAGTTGAAAACCAGTGGTAGAAGGAGGAGACCACTTCCAGGAATGTGATCTCCAAGAGTGGGGTCATGCTTACACACACACACACACACACACACACACACACACACACATACACACACGCACACACACACTGGATGGATGGATGGACGGACGGATGGATGGATGGATGGACGGACGGACGGGTGGATGGATGGATGGATGGATGCAATACTTGACGCCCAGGAACAAAGGAATGAGAAGGGAACAGGACTGGGAATAGTGAGTGAAGCAAAGGTAAAATGGCCAGGGGCGTTTGGGAGAGGGGAGGACTTTGAGGACCTTCCCAGGGGATAAACAAAGATGTAGACCAGGAATGGAAAAACAAACAAACCCTAAGTCAGATCAACATTCAAGCTGCTACAGTTCTGGTTGAGACTGGATTCAGAAGTCAAATCATGCTTAGGGGATGGGACACCACAGTCAGTGTCTAACCATAGCCCCGGAGCTGGGTGGGGGACCCCACATCACCCTTCCCAGTACAGCAGTGTGGCAGGAACCTGCCTCTTGGGTCAAACTTGCCCCTTTTAACTCTGCCTTCAGCACTTGGCTTACTCCTCTGATTCTCTCTGCTTCTCACTTTTTCTGTGTAAATCAGGAACCATCCCATTTGTAAATATTATCTCATAGAGTGGGCAGGAGCAGTAGGAACTAATCTTGAGATGTTTTGAAAATTGTGTCAGCTATAGCTATTTTGAAACACAGTGACCAGTGTTAAGGAGCCCACTGTGTAAGGATGCTGAGCGCTGGTCCAGAGGATGCTTAAGTGCTGGTTCAGACCAATCCCGGCTGCACAGCTCTTCTTTAAACCTTAAAGGTCTGCTAGAGACCAGGACCTGACAGACATCCTCAGAGCCTTATACTGGCCCTGGTCACTCTGTGACTGTCAGGGAACTCTGCAAAAAAGGTTTCCATCTCCTGCTGGGACCCCTGGGGGTTTTGAACTTTTGATGAGTAAAGTTCCAAATGTGGCTCCTGGTGTTAAGTCACAGCAGTAGTTCTGGTTAACATGCCCCTGGGCCCCTGTACACCAGGGAGTATGACTCACTAGTTACAGGCCTCTCTCAGGCTGGAGCCACAGAGGTCCTTAATGGGAATCCAGAAAACAAATAAACAAACAACAACAAAAACACAGCTGAAGACACACTTTATCTGCAGCATTGAAAAGATTTTAATTGGTTTCCAACACTGAAAATTTAAATCTTCACATTAAAATTCTAGGAATCCCTTGGTGGGGGGGGGTAGCAGAATTATCCTATGTATCATACATTTGTTGAACTGGTGCTGTGATGCACACCTTTAAGGTCAGTACTCAGGAGGCAGAAGCAGGCAAAATTCTGTGAGTCTGGTTTTTACAGGGAGTTCTAGATCAGCCAGGACTACATAGTGAGACACTGTCTCACAAAAAGTTAATAGTTTGTATGTATGATTTACTGTACACAAACAATGCTTGAATAAGTTATTTTAATTTTACACTTTATTAAGTCTGATTTAAAAATCTAATTCCACTTTCTCTTGAAAAACAAAGAAAGTCTGGCAATTGCAGGCCCAATGATAAAAGTCAGCTGGAGGTAGTTCCTCAGCTCCAAGGCTGGGGCCCCATCCCCAAGCATGGATGTGACTTCAGAATCCAGTCTCAACCAGAACTATAGCAGCATGAATAGGTAAGCTGAATTGATGATTTAGGATTTTTTTTTTCCCATTCTTGGCCTAAGACCCTTGCACTCCAGGCTATTTAGAACTTCCTCTCAGGAGACCCAGCTAGCTCCCTAGCCATTCAGTGAAGTACTGGAAAGGAGCTGGGTTCTGGGTTTGAAACTAGGCTCATCCAGCCTTGACGTCCAGCGGCACTGCTGTGGATGGTATGAAATAAACTGACTACATTTAAGCGTGTGGATGTGTGATTGAGGGTGTTTTTATTGTGGCTGTTTTAGAACAAGGAACAACCTGAAGTTACTGGAGCTAAGCCAAAGCATGTGCTGACTGCCCGAGGAGCAGGTGAGTGGCCCCCTGCGGTTTCTACCGCACATAGAATGGTTCAGAATAAAATAGCATGTGTGCCACCCGTGCGTGGCATGGTTGTTTTAGTCTTGTTTGGCTTTTTGAGACAGGGTCTCATGGATCCCAGGCTGGTCTCAAACACCACGATGTAGCTGAGGATGGCCTTGAACTTCTGGTCCTTCTGCCTTTATCTCCAGAGTTCTGGATTGCTATTATAAAAGTTAATTCTTTTTTAAAACTTTACATGCCCGGCATGGTGTGCGTACCTTTAATCCTGGCACACAGAAGGCAGAGGTAGGCAGATCTCTGTGAGTTTCAGGCAAGCCAGGGCTACACAGTGAGACCTGGTCTCAAGAAGACAAAACTCTTTTTTCAAATAATATTTTTAGTGTTCTAAAGTCAAATTTATGAAACTATATATGCTAAGAAAAGTCTGGCTTATGCCCTTCCTCATTAAGACCTCTATTTGTGGTCATTTAAAAGTCTGTCCTTCCAGTCTGTGCAAACCACTTATAAGTAGCGGTGTGTTTCATACATGCGCCACTCACAGACATCCTCCTGTCTTCTCTCAATGTGTATTGGTGCTTTGTCCCCATGTATCTGTGCACTGCTTGTGTGCACGTTGTCTATGGAGACCAGAAGAGGGCACCAGATCCCCTAGAAATGGAGACACAGACACCTGAGCTACATTGTAGGTGCTGGGGATCAAACCTGGGTTCTCTGGAAGAGTACACAGTGCTCTTAACTGCTGAGCCATCTCTTAAGCTTCTATTTTCTCATTTTAAAAATGGCTCCATTGGGTGGATGCTCTATCATCCAGACACATCCTCCAAGGGTCATGTCCGGTGTTTGGCTTTTATAGATGTGGTACATGGAACAACACATATACGCTGGCTCGTCTTTCCTTTGTGATCCGTGCCTCTTAGAATGTGTTTCTGTGCTCCCTGTTATCTTACAGAGAGCCAAGAGGAGGACAGAACAGTGGGGACAGTGGAGAGGCTGCCTCTCATCTTCAATACTTCACTGAAGGGAGCTGACTTCACCCAGGCAGGAGACTCACTGAGGCAGGGGGCTGAAGTTCTTGGCCCGGGCCAAGTACCCCCACCCACAGAAGTAGAAACCAGGATTCCCGAGGCATCCAGTGAGAACCCTGGGACTACCCTGGGATTGTCTGTAGCACTTGGCAGAATCAGCGAGGTCCTCACCAGTCTCAAGATGTCCCAAAGTGCAGAACAAGGAACCTCGTCCAGCAAGCCTGACTGTTGGCTCTCAGAAGAGGACATGAGGCTGAGTTCAGAGTCCAGCCCTCTGCCCTTAGGACCGCTAACTCCAACCAGTGAAGCTCACAGTGGTGAAGCACATCCCAGGTAAGGGATGGTCTTCTGTGTTGGGCAATGGGTGAAATCAGCTGCATCCATTTACATGCAGCATGGCCAGTGGACCAGTGGCACAACTGTTTACCCCCCACCCCAATAAACACACAGAGACTTATATTAATTATATACTGTTTGGCCGATGGCTCAGGCTTCTTACTGGCTAGCACTCTCTTAGATAAATTCTTCAACAAATGGGTTTCACAGAGCACTTCATCACATGCCAAGCATTGGCCTAGCCTTCTACAGGCATCGTTTCATTTTATTCTCCCAGGATTCCCGGCGTGTGAAGGTGGTTGTCATATTATTTTACTGATGGTGAAATTTGGGCTGAATGCTACCATCACACAAAGCTGGGATCTGAGACTAGCTTACCAATCAATGTGCTTAACTGCACACCCACTTCCTCGGGCCAACATTAAGTCCTGAGGAGAGAAGGGTGGGGCAGGTGCTTTGGGGAGGTTTATGTGGTGCTCAAGTAGAAACTGTAGAAGGGAGATCTGGCTGCTGTATCCCATCTGTATTCAGTGCTGTGGTGCAGCATTAGCGTGTCCAAAGTCTGAGAGGGCCCTGGCTTTCCAGGCTTCTCGTAGTTTCTTGATGTCCTCTGCACTTGCCTGAACTCCCTTAACCTGTCACAGAGACCACAAGACTTAGCACTGGGAGATTATCCAGCCTCCTTTGTGCTGTGGTGATAGGTTCTGGAAGGAAATGGGGCCCCACCCACCCTGCCACCTCTGTCCCAGGGTCCTTGACAGACTGGAAGGAGGGATTCCTGGTAGACGTGTCTGGATGCAGGCCAAAGGTCTGACTGTAGCAACTGTTGCAGTAGGGATGAATTTCCTGAACCATGTTAGGGATCCTCAAAATCCCCTCAGTGAGAAGTGCTTCCCACCCCAGTGTCACCCCTGAGCTGAATTTCAGACCCACCAGACCTGAAGCATGCCTCAGGAAGTGGGAGGCCACCACCTGCCCTTCCTTCCCCAAGATGTGTTATTTTTTTTTTTTGAGGAAAGTGATTGAAAATGACCAGAAGGGGCTGCTCCTGTAGGTATCCTGAGACCATACCTGAACTTGGCAGTATGGAGTTTGTCAGTTGGCAATGCCTGTGGTAGGTGTGCTATGCAGTAGGTAAGGAAGCTTTGGATACCAAGCATGACATAGAGCTGTGTGGCACTGGGATCACCTCCTACCCCACTGAAAGAGAAGACCAGAGAGGACTGAAGTGGCCAATAGCCTTTTCCACTGACCACCTGGTTACTCCTCCAGCAATTGGCTTGCCAATTTTTGTTTGTTTATTTGTTTGTTTTTTTCAAGACATGGTTTCTCTGTAGCTTTGGAGTCTGTCCTGTAACTCGAACTGTAGACCAGGCTAGCCTAGAACTCACAGAGGACCACCTGCCTCTGCCTCCCAAGTGCTGGAATTAAAGATGTGTGTCACCACTACCTGACTGGCTTGTCAAGATTTTTGGAGCCCCTTGGTCTGAGACAGGCTCAAGGGACTTAACTTGGGTACCACCTTTCATCCTGCTGCCATCACTGAAGCCCATCGAGCCCCAAGCACTCTTGCTCAGTGCTTAACTGTAGATGGGCTGACAGGTCTCTCAACCAACTGTAGACGGGCTGACAGGTCTCTCAACCAACTGTAGACGGGCTGACAGGTCTCTCAACCAACTGTAGACGGGCTGACAGGTCTCTCAACCAACTGTAGACGGGCTGACAGGTCTCTCAACCAACTGTAGATGGGCTGACAGGTCTCGCAACGGCACCACTTGGGGTCAGCTTCCATACCTAAAGTTCTAAACTTAAGAGAAGAGCCTCGGCTTTCAACTGCTGGAGAGAGGACTTATATTTTTCTTTATTATTTGTATTATGATAAAGGACATGTAACACACAATTTACCATCTTAGTCTGTGTGTATGTAGCTGGGAATGGAACTTACGGTACATGTTAGATGAAGGCTCTGCCACTTCACCCCGCCCATCTTCTTTTTTCCTTTCTTTACTTAAATTTTTTTTATTTTATATGCTAGCCCTAGTTCCCCCTCCCTCCTCCTCCCCTTTCCCCCTTCCCCTACCTCCACCTACCCCGTGCCCATCCACTCCTCAGAGTCAGTAAGGCTTCCTTTGGGAGAGTCAACCAAGTCTGGTATAACAAATTGAGGCAGGATCCTGCACCAACCCCCCATCCATGAAACTTGAATTTTAGTCATATTTTATTATTTTTATGTTTGGTTTTTCGTTTGTTTGTTTTGAGACAGGGTCCTGGAATTCACTCTGTAGACTAGGCTGACTTCAAATTCACAGAGATCCACCTCTTCCTCCCAAGTGTGGGGATTAAAAGCGTGCACAACCACCTGGCCACTAATAATTTTTAATGTGCAATAGAAGATGAAACTTTGAGTTTGTAGTGTAAATGCTATACAACCATAAGGAAAGATCAATAACATTTTAGTTCTCTGTTTATTCTTTTATGGAAAATTAGCCTCCAAGTTTGAAATTAGGTGTCTCTAAAAACATTGGGGTTGGAGAAATGGCTGCCAATCAAAGATTGGAGTTCATACCCCAGCACCCAGCACCCAGCAATCTGGGCACCTCATGACTCCTATAACTCCAGCTGTTACAGGGGCAGAAACGGGGTCATTGGGGCTTCCAGTCTAGCAAAAGTAAAACAACAACAAAGATAAACAACAATGACAACAAAAACTCCATGAGCTCTAGATCCAGGGACAGGGTCTGCCACTAAAGAGTAGGCGAAGAGCAGTGGAGGAAGATGCTTGATGTCTTCTTCTGACATCATGTACACAGGCACACATACCTGCAAATAAAAGTGCACATGCATGCACAGACATAAACAAATAGATAAAGAGATTTGTCTTTGTTTAAAAAAATGTTTACAAAATGAAACACAGATATGGCTGTTTTAGAATTTTAAGAAGAAATTAAAAAAAAAAATGGTTAAGATGGGCCAGGGACAGGCAGTGGTGGCACACGCCTTAATCCCAGCACTCAGGAGGCAGAGGCAGGTAGATCTCTGTGAGTTCAAGGCCAGCTTGATCTACAGAGTGAGTTCCAGGACAGCCAGAGCTGTTACACAGAGAAACCCTGTCTCAAAACAACAACAACAACAACAAATATTAGGAGGAATAATGTAACTATATTTTAACTAAATAAAAATAAGTCAGGCCTAAAATTGTACAAATTATGGCTAGAAAATATACTTTAGTATTCTTATTATTTCAAACACTGTAACATTATTGAAGCAATTTTGTTATCTGTATTTGTCTTATTTTTTACTAGCACTTTTGAAATCCTAACAGATCCTTTCATCAGTTGGCTTAAAGCAAAACAAAATTATTAGGAAAACTGGACTACCATGATCCAGAGAACACACAGTTCTGATAAGGCAGTGGATTAAAGCCAGGAACTTGCATATGCTAAGTGTCTTAGTTTGCTTTCTATTGTGTGAAAAATAGCATGCCTGAAAGCAATTTAGGAGAAAAACAAAAACAAAAACGAAAGAAAACCTCATTTGGCTTATCACAGAGGGAAGCCAAGGCAGGAACCTGGAGGCCAGAATAGAAGCAGACCGCATGGAGGAGCGTTGTTTAGTGGCTTCCTTCCTCTGGCTTGCTCAGCGGCCTTTCTTTTTTTCTTTATTAATTTATTTATTCTTTTCTCGTATGTTACATCCTGATTGCAGTTTCCCTCCCTCCTCTCTTTCTAGTCCCTCCCCCTACCTCTCCTCTTCCCTAGATCCACTCCTCCTCTGTTTCCTTTCAGAGAAGAGCAGGCCTCCCAGGGATATCAACCAAATACGGCATAAGAAGTTATAGACTAGGCACAAACCCTCATATCAAGGCTAGATGAGGAAACCCAGTAGGAGGAAAAGGGTCCCAAAAGCAGGCAAAAGAGTCAGAGACAAACTGGGCAGTGGTGATGCTCGCCTTTAATCCCAGCACTAAGAAGGCAGAGGCAGGTGGATCTCTGTGAGTTCGAGGTCAGTCTGGTCTACAGGATGATTTCCAGGACAGCCAGAACTGTTATATAGAGAGACCCTGTCTCTGAAGACAAACAAACAAGTCAGAGACAGCCCCTGCTCTCTCTGTTAGGAGTCCCACAAGAACACCGAGCTACACAAGCGTAACATACATGCAGAGGACCTATGTCAGACTCATGCAGAGATCTTGATTGTCCCTTCAGTCTCTGTGAGCCCCATGAGCCCAGCCTGGTTAATTATATGGACCATGTTCTTATGGTGTCCTTGACTCTCTGACTCTTATAATCCTTCCTCCCCCTCTTTGACAGGATTCCTTGAGCTCTACCTAATGTTTGGCTGTAGGTCTCTGCATTTCAGCTACCTTTCTTACATAGTCCAGGTTCATCTGTGTAGGGAGAGTGCTGCCTAGAGTAGGCTATGCCCTCCTACATCAATTAGCAATGAAGAAAATGCTTCATAGATATGGCCACAGGCCAATCTGACCTGGACAATTCTTCCATAGGGGGTTTCCTATTTCCAGGTGACTCTAAGTTTGTGTCAAGCTGACTGACAGCTGAAGCTAACTGTGGCACCAAGCAATGCTGTCCTGCTGAGTTTCATCCCCTGAACTTCCTTGTTTTGAACCTCAGGGCCATATTTCTCTCTGCCCAGGATCTCTGCCCACGTGCAAGAGATGGATACTCCTGGGGAGCTGCTTGAGACACAAAGGGGCAGCCCCACAGCCTCTACAGAAGCTCTAGAAGTTACCCAACCTGATGAGCATGACCCACATCCCAAAGACCCTGGGACTGAGTTGGAAAACCATATCCCTAAAGGAGCCAGAGAGTTTCTACCCCTGCCAAAGAGGAGTAGCAACAATGGAGGAATGAATACAGAGGAGGAGGTGGAGCTTGGGTCTGAGCCTCTCGCTGGACCAAGCTTGACCACGAGGGACTGGGGAGAAGAGGCTGTTGGGACCACAGACCTGCAGCAAGACACAGATCCAGGAACGCAAAAGCCTGAGCCCTGGAAGGACCATGCAGCCAAGGGTTCAGGGGGAACTGAAGCCGGAGGGAGGATGTCGTCTGCTGCAGAGGCTGCCGTCACAGTTCTAGGTAAGTGGGGCCAAGGCTCAGCTCAACACCTTCCCTAGATTATGAGGTTCTGAGGAAGCCTCTGGCTAGTTAAGTCCAAAATACACTTGGGTCTTGAATTGGCTTTGATGGTTTGGCAGCTCAAACCTCCATGGCCCAGCTACGTAGATTGCTCAAGGCAACTTTCCTACCTCAGGGTTCCACCACTGGCGTCATTTTAAATGAAGGCAGGCAAGAGTGCAAAAAAGCATGAGGGTTAGAGATATAGTTCAGTTGCTGGAATGTGTGCCCAGTATGCACAAAACTGAAGCCCTGGGTTTGATCCCCAACATTGCATAAAACCAAATGTGGTGTTGCATGTCTCTAATCCAAGCATGTGGATGATGGAGGCAAGAGGATGCGTTCAACGTCACCCATGGCTATGGAATGAGTTTGAGGTAGGCCTAGATTACATATAATGCTCTCCCCTCAGACAGGGGGCGGAGAAGAGGAGAAAAATAAGAAAAGACACTGACAGGTGTAGGACACAGCGAGCCATTCCAGCTGCCACTTGCAATAGGGTGGAAGTGGTGATCTTTTGACCTGCTTGTCATTCATTGCAGAGGGGATTAGGTGTCTGTGTTCGGCTATGACAAAGAGCTTCCACTCCAAGCATTTGGGAGTCTGTGGAGCACTGTTTGCACTCAGGGAGCACGCAGGATGCTCCCAGGACAAGCATGAACAGACGAGGATCCAGCCTTAGAATCTTCCAGCCAGACATTTGTGCTGCTTTGTAGCATTGTGACTGCTGCACATTTTCTTCTTCTTCTTCTTCTTCTTCTTCTTCTTCTTCTTCTTCTTCTTCTTCTTCTTCTTCTTCTTCTTCTTCTTCTAATAATTTCATGTGACATTTCTGGGTGTTTATATTATCCAATTAAAATAAAAACCCAGAGCCACTTCAGCAGGTAAAGGCATTTTCTGCCTGGGACACATGTGGTGAAGACTGAACTAGCTCCTGACATCCATGTGTACATGCATGCCATGCATGCACATACACACACACACACACACACACACACACACACACACACAGAGTAATAAAATTAAAAAGAAAAAGCCCAGTCCTGACGCAGTGGTCTTTCCAAGTACTAGCTGCCACCTGGTAACCCAAGTGACATTTAGTGAGTTTAGGAGGGTTGTAGGAGACTCAAGGGTTCTTTGTTGTTTCTCTACAGATGACAGTGCCGCTCCCCCAGCCCCTTTTGAACATCGGGTAGTGAGTGTCAAGGGTACCTCCATCTCAACAGGCTACACAGTGTCCCAACATGAAGTCTTGGGAGGGTGAGTGCAGCATCCACCTGGCCGGGGAGCAGGGACTGGAACATGGAGGCTTACCTGCATAGAGAATGGACAGGGCTCTCCCTGGGGTGCAGGTGGCTGCACATATGAGGGGGGAGGTGTAGGAGGCCCTCAAAGTAGGGCATGGGAAACATTCCTGAGGGAACAGGAGTGCTAGGCCTGGGTTCCTAAGTAGGCTGGGATGATGTAGAGTGGGTAGGGGGCCATTCCCATATCCAGAATAGCTCATGGTAAGGTCAGGAGGTTTCCATTTAGGTTGCAGAGTATGTCACATGATTGTGGGTGGTGAAGAAGTGATTTTCTAGATGCTGGGTTAGCCCAGGAGTGAGTGATGACTAAGACAATAGCCTGTGGTGCAGGACAGTCCACATGGTATGTATGAGGAGGGGAATGGTTGTCCTCCCCAATTTGGTGAGCTTTTCATAGTCTCTATAGCTTACTGTGTCCCTGTGTCTCTACAGGGGCCGGTTTGGCCAGGTACACAGGTGTACAGAGAGATCCACAGGCCTAGCACTGGCAGCCAAGATCATCAAAGTGAAGAACATCAAAGATCGGGTAAGACAACTGCCCCGAGCCAGCCAGATCCCCTAGCCAAGCCCAGAATCTTTCATTTTCTCTCTAGCACCGTGCTCCAGTCCTCTCCATGCCAAGCGGGAAACTTGATGTGCTCCCTTCCTCTTGACCTTGACTCTTACACACCACTCACTAGTCACCCACATTCCTTAGTCCAGACCTCACGTATGTGGACAGCCTGGCTGGCTCTGCCAACATGCTGGCAGGACCTTGGACACAAGGGCTTTTCCTTCTTGGGCCCCCTGTGTAATGAGTGGGTGGGTTGAATCAAGGTCCTTTCTGTTATAAGAACACACTTTGTGTGACAAGTCAAGGAGACCTGCTGTGGCAGCAGGAGTCGGAAGAAGCATAACATTTGTGTGCATGTGAGTGTGTGAGTATATGTGTGAATGTATGAATGTGTGAATGAGTGTGTGTGTGAATGTGTGTGAACTGAGCATGTCTGTATATGGATATGAGTGTGTGCCTGTGTGTGGGCATGCACACATCTTGGGAGATGCAAATGGTCTTCTCTTCCTGATCTGTTTTCTTGGAAAACCATTTTCCTCTGGTCCCACAAGGAGGATGTGAAGAATGAGATCAACATTATGAACCAGCTCAGCCATGTCAACTTGATCCAACTCTACGATGCTTTTGAGAGCAAGAACAGCTTCACCTTGATCATGGAGTAGTGAGTATCTCAGAGGTGGGGTGGTGGCTTCTCTGCTCTTACTGGTGTGCCCAGAGTCATGCCACCCACCCTTGTTTACTGCTTTGAATCTGAGCATGGAATTTGGAGGACAAAGTCATTTTATAACGAATCAGTGGCCAGCAAGTCTGATCTGATTTGCAGAGGTTATGCAAGTTTGTCCTAAGCAACTTTTAGTGATTTTGAATGAGAGATTAACAGTTGGAAATGGGAAATGTGGAGAGAAATTGGAAAATCTTTCTATCTGGATTCCATGAAAATATGAAGAATCTCGTTACATTGGATACACACCAATTTCTGTACAGGTGCATTGCAGCACTCTCCATGTGGGTGTAGTACAGCTTACTCTGGGTAGGTGTACTATGGCTCACTTTGTGAGGGTGTACTATAGCTCACACTGTGTAAGGGCATACTATACTTCACCTGTGTAGAGGTGTACTATACTTCACCTGTGTAGAGGTGTACTGCAGTTCACCTGTGTAGGAGTGTACTTCAGTTCACCTGTGTAGGGGTGAGGTGTACTACAGTTCACTCTGTGTAGAGGTGTACTACAGTTCACTCTGTGTAGAGGTGTACTACAGTTCACTCTGTGTAGAGGTGTACTACAGTTCACTCTGTGTAGAGGTGTACTACAGTTCACTCTGTGTAGAGGTGTACTGCAGTTCACTCTGTGTAGGGGTGTACTACAGTTCACTCTGTGTAGGGGTGTACTACAGTTCACTCTGTAGAGGTGTACTATAGTTCACTCTGTGTAGAGGTGTACTACAGTTCACCTGTGTAGGGGTGTACTACAGTTCACTCTGTGTAGGGGTGTACTACAGTTCACTCTGTGTAGAGGTGTACTACAGTTCACTCTGTGTAGAGGTGTACTACAGTTCACTCTGTGTAGAGGTGTACTTCAGTTCACCTGTGTAGAGGTGTACTACAGTTCACTCTGTGTAGAGGTGTACTACAATTCACTCTGTGTAGAGGTGTACTACAGTTCACCTGTGTAGAGGTGTACTACAGTTCACTCTGTGTAGAGGTGTACTACAGTTCACTCTGTGTAGAGGTGTACTACAGTTCACCTGTGTAGAGGTGTACTGCAGTTCACTCTGTGTAGAGGTGTACTACAATTCACCTGTGTAGGGGTGTACTACAGTTCACCTGTGTAGAGGTGTACTACAGTTCACTCTGTGTAGGGGTGTACTACAGTTCACTCTGTGTAGGGGTGTACTGCAGTTCACCTGTGTAGAGGTGTACTACAGTTCACTCTGTGTAGGGGTGTACTACAGTTCACCTGTGTAGAGGTGTACTACAGTTCACTCTGTGTAGGGGTGTACTACAGTTCACCTGTGTAGAGGTGTACTACAGTTCACTCTGTGTAGAGGTGTACTACAGTTCACTCTGTGTAGGGGTGTACTACAGTTCACCTGTGTAGAGGTGTACTACAGTTCACCTGTGTAGGGGTGTACTACAGTTCACTCTGTGTAGAGGTGTACTACAATTCACTCTGTGTAGAGGTGTACTACAGTTCACTCTGTGTAGAGGTGTACTACAGTTCACTCTGTGTAGAGGTGTACTACAGTTCACTCTGTGTAGAGGTGTACTACAGTTCACTCTGTGTAGCGGTGTACTACAGTTCTCTCTGTGTAGAGGTGTACTACAGTTCACCTGTGTAGAGGTGTACTACAGTTCACTCTGTGTAGAGGTGTACTTCAGTTCACCTGTGTAGAGGTGTACTACAGTTCACTCTGTGTAGGGGTGTACTACAGTTCACTCTGTGTAGGGGTGTACTACAGTTCACTCTGTGTAGGGGTGTTACTCTGTGTAGGGTGTCTACAGTTCACCTGTGTAGGGGTGTACTACAGTTCACTCTGTGTAGGGGTGTACTACAGTTCACCTGTGTAGGGGTGTACTACAGTTCACCTGTGTAGGGGTGTACTACAGTTCACCTGTGTAGGGGTGTACTACAGTTCAGTCTGTGTAGGGGTGTACTACAGTTCACTCTGTGTAGAGGTGTACTACAGTTCACCTGTGTAGGGGTGTACTACAGTTCACTCTGTGTAGGGGTGTACTACAGTTCACCTGTGTAGAGGTGTACTGCAGTTCACCTGTGTGGGTGTACTGCAGTTCACCTGTGTAGAGGTGTACTGCAGTTCACCTGTGTAGGGGTGTACTACAGTTCTCTCTGTGTAGAGGTGTACTACAGTTCACCTGTGTAGGGGTGTACTACAGTTCACCTGTGTAGAGGTGTACTACAGTTCACTCTGTGTAGAGGTGTACTACAGTTCACTCTGTGTAGAGGTGTACTACAGTTCACCTGTGTAGGGGTGTACTACAGTTCACCTGTGTAGGGGTGTACTACAGTTCTCTACGTTCCCTGTGTAGGGTGTCTACAGTTCACTCTGTGTGGGGTGTACTGCAGTTCACCTGTGTAGGGGTGTACTACAGTTCACTCTGTGTAGAGGTGTATTGCAGTTCACTCTGTGTAGGGGTGTACTACAGTTCACCTGTGTAGAGGTGTACTACAGTTCACCTGTGTAGGGGTGTACTACAGTTCACCTGTGTAGGGGTGTACTACAGTTCACTCTGTGTAGAGGTGTACTACAGTTCACCTGTGTAGGGGTGTACTACAGTTCACTCTGTGTAGAGGTGTACTTCAGTTCACCTGTGTAGAGGTGTACTACAGTTCACTCTGTGTAGGGGTGTACTACAGTTCACTCTGTGTAGGGGTGTACTACAGTTCACTCTGTGTAGGGGTGTACTACAGTTCACTCTGTGTAGGGGTGTATTACAGTTCACCTGTGTAGAGGTGTATTGCAGTTCACTCTGTGTAGGGGTGTACTACAGTTCACTCTGTGTAGAGGTGTACTACAGTTCTCTCTGTGTAGGGGTGTACTACAGTTCACCTTGTGTAGAGGTGTACTACAGTTCACTCTGTGTAGAGGTGTACTACAGTTCTCTCTGTGTAGAGGTGTACTACAGTTCACTCTGTGTAGAGGTGTACTACAGTTCACCTTGTGTAGAGGTGTACTACAGTTCACTCTGTGTAGAGGTGTACTACAGTTCACCTGTGTAGGGGTGTACTACAGTTCACTCTGTGTAGGGGTGTACTACAGTTCACCTGTGTAGGGGTGTACTACAGTTCACCTGTGTAGAGGTGTACTGCAGTTCACCTGTGTAGAGGTGTACTGCAGTTCACCTGTGTAGAGGTGTACTGCAGTTCACCTGTGTAGAGGTGTACTACAGTTCTCTCTGTGTAGAGGTGTACTACAGTTCACCTGTGTAGGGGTGTACTACAGTTCACCTGTGTAGGGGTGTACTACAGTTCACTCTGTGTAGAGGTGTACTACAGTTCTCTCTGTGTAGAGGTGTACTACAGTTCACCTGTGTAGGGGTGTACTACAGTTCACCTGTGTAGGGGTGTACTACAGTTCAGTCTGTGTAGGGGTGTACTACAGTTCACTCTGTGTAGAGGTGTACTACAGTTCACCTGTGTAGGGGTGTACTACAGTTCACTCTGTGTAGGGGTGTACTACAGTTCACCTGTGTAGAGGTGTACTGCAGTTCACCTGTGTGGGTGTACTGCAGTTCACCTGTGTAGAGGTGTACTGCAGTTCACCTGTGTGGGGGTGTACTACAGTTCTCTCTGTGTAGAGGTGTACTACAGTTCACCTTGTGTAGAGGTGTACTACAGTTCACTCTGTGTAGAGGTGTACTACAGTTCACTCTGTGTAGAGGTGTACTACAGTTCACCTGTGTGGGGGCTACAGTTCACCTGTGTAGGGGTGTACTACAGTTCACTCTGTGTAGGGGTGTACTACAGTTCACCTGTGTAGGGGTGTACTACAGTTCACTCTGTGTAGAGGTGTATTGCAGTTCACTCTGTGTAGGGGTGTACTACAGTTCACCTGTGTAGAGGTGTACTACAGTTCACCTGTGAGGGGTGGCCAGCCTCTGTGTAGAGGTGTACTACAGTTCACTCTGTGTAGAGGTGTACTACAGTTCACTCTGTGTAGAGGTGTACTACAGTTCACCTGTGAGGTGTCTCGTTCGTCTGTGTGGGGTGCCGCCCTGTGTAGGGGTGTACTGCAGTTCACCTGTGTAGAGGTGTACTACAGTTCACTCTGTGTAGGGGTGTACTACAGTTCACCTGTGTAGAGGTGTACTACAGTTCACTCTGTGTAGAGGTGTACTACAGTTCTCTCTGTGTAGGGGTGTACTACAGTTCACCTGTGTAGGGGTGTACTACAGTTCACTCTGTGTAGAGGTGTACTACAGTTCACCTGTGTAGAGGATACTGCAGCTACTGGTGTATTGTACTCACCTTGTGGGGTTGAGACTTCTCTCTGGCTCAGAAACAGACTCTGAACACTTAAGCCATACACTAAGGGCCATTTATCTTTGTGCTTGTGTTGCTTCTTACCTTCTGACAGGGATAATAGAGAAAAACATTTGTTGTAGCATATATGAATTAAAAGTGGGAAAAACAGTGAGCTCAGGGGTAGTGGGCTGTGAGACCTAGGTTCAGTCACTAGTACTGGCCAAAATGTTTAGAAAAACAAAGGAAAACTTTTGTCTCACAAGTGATCTAATTTGCATACTTAGGCTTTGTTTTAATTTTTCAGTTAATTAACTCATTAATTGGTTTATTTTTTGGGACAAGGGTTCACGTAGTGCATATCTGAAACATTGTGCAGCTGTGAATGGTCCTGAACTCTGGACCCTCTGTTCTCCACCTCCCAAGTGCTAGGATAATAGCTGTGGGTCACCATGCCAGGCTCTCTTAGGCTTCTTGCCATGTGTGTACTATTGGCACTCCCAAGCCGCTGAGTTTATAACCCTAATTTAGATGATCCAGGTTCTAAGCCAAAACAAAGGACCCAACAGGACCCCATAGAGCAGCGTCAGGGGCCCTTTGTAATCAGCCTCGGGGACTTGCGAGCTGTTGTTGACTTTGGGCACACCTCGACTGGCTGCTCTCAGGCCCTGTGAAAGTCTCACTCACTCTGACACCCTGCTTCTCACTTTTCTCTGCCAGTGTGGATGGCGGTGAACTCTTCGAGCGGATCACTGATGAGAAGTACCACCTCACTGAACTGGACGTGGTCTTGTTCACAAAGCAGATCTGTGAGGGCGTGCATTACCTGCACCAGCACTACATCCTGCACCTGGACCTCAAGGTCAGTGGCGTGCAGGCGCCAGCAGGCGCCCAGCTCACCAGGCTCCCTGTGGCTTCCCTCTGCGGTTTCCTAGTTCTGATATCCAGAACAGACCTCTCTACTCTTGTTTGTGACTTGTAGGTAATTGTGCCTCTTTAAGTGTTGAGCATTAAATAATACAGTAACCTTTTTCTTTAGGAATGTCTTAAAATTAATTTTTCATCTGGAGAGATGACTCAGCAGTTAAAAGTCCTTACTGCTCTTCCCAAGGACCTGAGTTCAGTTCCCAGTGTCCACGCTGGGTAGCTCACAACTGTCTATAACTCCAGCTTGAGGTGTTTGATACCCTCTTCTGGTCTCTACATACACACGGCACACACTCTCACAGACATAGCTACATACAAATGAAAACAAATCTATAAAATTGCTTTTTTAAAAACCTCAAGGCTGGGCCTATAAGATGGCTCGGCAGAAATGCTGCCAAGCTTGATGACCTGAGTTTGACCCCTGGGTTCCACACAGTAAAAGGAGAGAACTGACTCCACCAAGGGGTCCTCTACCTTCATACATGTACCATAGCACATGGGTGCACATGTACCCCTGCCTCACCCCCACACATAAGTAAACATATAAACAAATGTAACTAAAAAATAAAGTTCAAGGGGAGAATCCCAGAGGAATTGGAGGGATAGTGAATATAATGAAAAATTACATTGTATACATGTATAAAATTGTGAAATAATAAATAAGAACACTTGGAGTGGCTGGAGAGATGGCACAGTACTAATAACACTTGTCACACAATCATGACACTCAAGAGTTCAGGCCCCAGCATCCACATAACAAGCTGAGTGTCCCATGCCAGACACCACAGTGTGGCATGCCTGTACCTCAGCACTGAGATGAGTGGAAACAGGAGGATTGCTGGGGTTACTGGCCCCAGCATAACTGGGGAAACAGGAGTCCTGCTTTTAGCGAGAGACTCCCGCCTTAAAAGAAGACAGGTGGAATGACAGAGGAGATTCAATGCCCTCTTCCAGTTCAGTGCTTGTGACCAGGAGTATGCATACACCCACACATAACTAAACACATAAAAGTGGTTTTTAATTCAAGGGATGGCTCAGTGGGCAAAGTGCTTGCTATGAAAATATGAGGAGCTGAGTTCAGAATTCCAGTATCTGTGTAAAAAGTATTCTGTGGTGTCTTGCATCTGTAATCCCTCTAGGGACAGACAATTCTGGGGCCAGGCAGTTTCAGCCAGTAGTTGAGCTCCAGGTTCAGTGAAATACCTTGCTCAAAAAAATAAGGTACAAGCAGTAGAGGAGGACACTCAGTGTTGACCTCTGACGGCTACACATACAATCATGCACACCTACACACAAACATGTACGTATATGCATACACCACACATACATGCACACACACACACACGTGCACGCACACATACACAGTTTAAAAGGGGATATACACTTGTGGTAGCAAGTACGGGTGATATAAAAGTATGCAAAATATGTTTTTCCCAACTAGTCTTCATGAACAGAACAGAAACCTGTGTGTGTGTGTGTGTGTGTGTGTGTGTGTGTGTACAGGTGTGTATATTCCATGATACACATTGCCACAATGCATCATGTAGAAGTCAGACAGCAACTTTCATGAGTTGGTTCTGTACTCCATGGTGTAGTTTCCAGGGTCAAAGCCAGTCATCAGGCTGGGTGGCATGAGCCTTAACCAGCTGAGCCATTTTGGTAGGCTTGCGCCTTATTTCTAAGCTTGCTTCTTTTTGTAAACAGTAATTGTATATTTCTTTTTTTCCCCATGTTTTTAAAGAGCTGGCTGATATTTCATTGAACACATGAACACATTACACTTTTCTTTGTCTCCTAGGGGAGTCCCTGGCTGCCATGTATGTTCAGTCCCAGGCATAGCACATATGGTCCTTTCTGAGATTTACTATGCTATTCCCACAAGAGGGTGTCTCTCCATCACCCATTTCAGGAAAGGCATGCATTTCCGTGACTCTCTTTCAGAAGATGAGAGAGGTAGGGTGCTGTACCTACTCCAGCCAACCACCTTTCTTGGTAGGCATCAGATCTAAGGCTAAGTACTTAGAAAGATGTTGGGCAGGGAGGGGAACTGGCCTCAGCTGTCACTAGAGCTAATTTCAGGGCTTTCGACCAGAGCCTCTGCAGGGTGAGCAATTAGGGAAAGCTTGGAATTCTGATCTGCTCTTTTGGGTCAAGGACTGGCCTTTGGGAGAGAGTCCTCAAAGCTTGGAACTCTGACCTGAGGTCTGGATCGAGGACCTACAGCTCTGTAGAAGAGAAAACAGCATTTACCGAGGCCCATTTCTGGTTGTGAGACCTGGGGAAATCCCTAGAGTTTATCAGTCACAAAATGGGGTACTGGGGTATGCCTCTCTTCCCGAAGTGCTGTGCAGATACCGACTCTAGACTTAATGTGAAAAAAGGAAAATAATGTATTTATGTTGTATTTTTACAAGGTTAAAATGATAACATTTGGGATATACTATGTTAAAATAAAATATTATTAAAATGACAATTAAAAGGGCTAGAGAGATGGCACAGTTGTTAAGAGCACTAACTACTTTTCCAGAGGACCTGAGTTCAATTCCCAGCACCCACATGGCAGCTCACAACTGTTATAACCACAGCTCTAGGGGCCCTGACACCCTCACACACATATACATAGGCAAAACACTAATGTTTATACAATAAAGATAAATAAATTTTTAAAAAATGACATTTAAAAGCACTTTAAGGGGCTGGGCATGGTTGTGCACACCTTTAATCTCAACACTTGGGAGGCAGAAGCAGGGGCAGAGGCAGATGGGTCTCTACGAATGTGAGTTCAGCCTAGTCTGCATAGTGAATTCCAGACCAGCCAAGGACTATATAGTAACATTCTGTCTCAACAAAACACCAACAAAAATTCAACCAAATAAAAATACTTTAAGGGAAGGATGAGTAGTGACTGTTCATTTTTTTTAAAGTGCTTAAAATGTTTTACATTTTGGTAGCAAGTATCACTGCAATGAATAGTCTAAAATTCACCGAATTGTTTATTTTAAAATGGTGAATTTTATAGTATAATTATGACATTTCAATACTGATATAAACTTTTTCATATTTCTTTTCCTCTTTTGATGTGGCTACTGGAATGTTTTAAATTGTAGATGACTCTTACCTTATATTTCTATTGGCTATTGTTGTTCTGGACATTATAAAGAAGACATTGAGGCTCCACGTGGCATTCTATTACACCCGAGGAATTGCTCAGCCCCATTGCCTCATTATAACAAAGGCCTCTGCAGGGAGAATTAATACCTGGGATTTGCTATAGAAGCTGCATGGTACATCTTACATATTGTATCACGGTACATCTTACATATTGTATCACTTGGTTCTTAAACCCTCCCAGGAAGACAAGGAGAAAGTCTTTGTTTTCATTTTAAAGATGTAGCCACTGAGGTTGAGGAATTGGAAGGACCCAGGCAATTGGATTTTGGGACTAGGCGTTAGATGCTAGATTTCTAGGTCCTTTCTATCGTAAGTTCTCCATCTTCACTCAGCATCTCCTTCCCCACAACTTGTCATCCCAACTCAGCAAACATTGTTAGACTCTTTCAGTATCTCAGAGTTGATCTGAAAGACCTAAAAAGGAAAATCTGTAAAGGTCATTACTCCCAGCCCCATGGGTCACAGTCATTGCAAACTTGCAGATGCTGCACCTCCCTGCTGGGGATGGTACCTTCACATGCTAGGTGAGAGCTCTACTACTGATCTGTATCACAGCCCCTCCCTCCTTTTCCTGAGATGAGGCACTTACTATGTAGTTCAGGAGGGCCTTGAATTGGCAACACTCCATGTTTTAGCCTTCTCAGTGCCAGGATTGAGGCATGCACACCACATCTGGCTAGTCCTGTGCTCTGTGGCCAAGCCAACCTTGCTTTGGCCTCAGTCCTGAGATGAGGGACCTAAGGTCTGGGAATTCAGAAGATTCCCTGATGAGGATCTGGGAATGAGGCTCACTTGGCAAGTACTTGCCTAGCATGCACAAGGCCCTGGGTTTGAGCTTGGGTACCATATGAAATGGTGTGATGGCATACATTTGAAATCCCAGCATTCACACGTAGAGACAGGAGGATCAGACATTAAATTGACTAAACAGTAAATTGGAGGCCAGCATGGGACACATAAGGACTTTGTCTCCAAAAATATAAATAAATAAAACAAACATAGGTCTTTTGGTTCTAATGTGAGCCCATGTTGAGAAGCATTACCCCAAACCAATCTTATACAAGCAGTTTGTGGGCCAAATCTCTACCACAGAGGCATGTGCTTTGGTTCTCACATGATGCCTGTTTGTTTCCATTTTATTTCAATGTCAACATTTTAAAACTTGGAATCTTCACACCCAAAATCTGGGTCTTTAACTTCTCTTCTGCTGTGTCCAGCTTCCTTCTTGGTGAGAAGTGAATGGTACTGAGCAGGGTCCGCATTTCCGTGGGACAAAACTCCTACTTCCTCACAGTCCATACCAACACTTTGGAAAAAAAGTTTTGTTTTAATTCTGTGTGTGTGTGTGTGTGTGTGAGTGTGTGAGTGTGAGTGTGCATGAGTGTGTGTGTGAGTGTGTGCATGTGTGTGAGTGTGTGCGTGTGCGTGTGAGTGTGTGTGAGTGTGTGTGTGCGTGTGAGTGTGTGTGAATGTGCATGTGAGTGAAGTTTTCCCTTGAGACAAGATGATGTGAGATGCACTAGAGCTGGTGTTACAGGTGGTTGTGAGCTGTCCAACATAGGTTCTGGAACTGAGCAGACTCTCTGCAAGAATAGCACATGCTCTTAACCACTGAGCCATCTCTCCACCCCTCTATGCCAACAACTGTTTCGTTGGTGGGGCTCATTTATTGTTATTAGCCCCACATGACTGCCCTAAGTCATTTACTTCCCTTGGATTCTGGGGAAATGAGGTTTATGGACAAAGAAGTGTGAGAGCTGTAGGCTTCCTCGGCCAGGGTAATAAGGATAAAATGTCTTTCCACTCCTTCTGTCTTCCAGCCGGAGAACATACTGTGTGTCAACCAGACAGGACATCAAATTAAGATCATTGACTTTGGACTGGCTAGAAGGTAAGGCTCCTGTATTTTGACAAAATTCCTTCTTCAGGGGCACCAAAGCTCTCTGGAATGTCTGGAATGTAGTTACCTGTCTGAGATATAGCCTTTTTTTTTTTTTTTTTTTTTTTTTTTTTTTTTTGAGATGGATGCAAGAAAGTTCTCATAGAGAGACTGGTGGCCTTTGGCTTGTTCATGCAGTGGGGTTGTAGTACAGGTCCTGCTTGTCCTAAAAGATTGCAGGATTAACTGTACTTCCAATCACCTGTCTGAGAAGAAGAATATAGCTACAGGGGACTGCTGAACACAGTTCAAGGTAGACTAAATGCCGTCAGTTCTCCATTTGACTAGGGGCCACGCTAGGCCACACATCTACGGCCATCCTTGCACTCTGGGAATTCTCTAGCTTACATAGGAAAACACATATGTCACAGAATAGGGTGGTGCCATGATAAGTGGATCTGGGGCCACTGAAGACTAGATTAGAATTTAGTACTGTGTGACACAATGACATTCTTGCTCACATGGACACAGTCATGATGGCTAAATGGGATCTTATATGCTACTGCAAACTCCATTACATCCTCGTTTCAGTACATTAAGTAAATATTGTATGCAATTGGAAATTTTTGTTGCATTTATTATGTGGGAGCAGGATGCTACTATCCTGTGTGGAGGTCAGAGGCCAGCTTCTGGGAGGTTGATATTTCCTTCCTGTGTATGGGTCCTAAGAACTGAACTTGTGCTCTTAACCGCCTGGGCATTTCTCTAGTCCCCCCTTGTATATAATGTTTAGAATATCTTGAAGACCCTCAAAATCCATAGAGCCTAAAGTGTGCCCAGTTTTGCTTCCCAGTCTTGGCAGTCTCGTGCCCACAGCAGGCACAGCTGGCAGCAGGAATTCCCAGAAGGGGCTGCAGCAAATCCGTAGATTCTGGGAAGACTGCCTACCAAACCTCTAGTCTCAATTAGGATGCCAAATAAAACTGGTTCTCTAGTTGTATCCCATCCTCCAAGCTTCCCTCCTCTGGCTTTCTTTCCTCCAAGAATTACTCTTCTTTGAGAATCACATAGTTTCTGGAGAGTTCTGAATATAGTAGCTGTCTTAGTTCGGGTTTCTATTGCTGTGGAGAGACACCATGACCATGGCAACTCCTGTATAAGAACATTTAACTGGGGTGACTTGCTCAGTTTCAGAGGTTTAGGCAGACATGGTGCTGGAGAAGTAGCTGAGAGTTTGTGCATCTTGCAGGCAACAGGAAATGGTTCTGCAGTGAGGATGACCTCGACCTTTAAGTCCACATAGTTTGGTTTATCCATTTGTTACTGAGACAAGGTCTTATTATGTAGCCCTTGGCAGGCCTCAAACTTGTGATCTTCCATCGTCAGCCTCCTGAGTGCTAAGATGATTGTGTGTGCCTCTGTGCAAGATTTTCTGTAGTCTTGCTGGCTGTTTCTCTCAGGAGCTGTCTTTGTTGCTTTCTGAGAGATGCTAAGTATCCTCTCCTCTCCTTCCCAAACAGAAGCAGAGCTACTCACCTGCAGTTATCCTCTGTCTTCTGCCAAGACATCTTGAAGGCAGTGGCAGTCTTTTGGGGTTACTTCTCCATCCATTGAAGTGTTCCTATTTATAGGAGTGGAAGATACATTTTAGTTCTCCACATGTTGTTACTTAACCTTCATTGAACAAAATAAAACCCCTCTCCCACACAGTTGAAAATCATCTTCTAACTATAATGTAGAAAACCTGTCTCACAGGTTGGGATTATTTTGCATATACTGTGTGTCTTATACAAGAGAGTGGTGCTTTTCAACCCATTTCTCATCATTGCCATTTGCCTCCAGCTGGCCTTTTAAGATCTTTTCCCATACTCACATTGTCCTCCCCTCAATGGAGTGCAATGCCATAGAAGCACTGTGTATTTGTGTTTGTTCTGTAGCCCCTGGCAAAGCCATAATAGCTAAATATTTTTATTCCTCCAAAGTCCCTTGTTTTGGATCCTTACTGGCATGCAATATAAGAGTTTCAGGATACACTTGAATGCCAGTTGTCATATGACCACTTACAGTGATATACTGAGTTCAGAGTAAGAAGCCACCACAGGAAGCTCGTGGCAGGAAGGAGGCTTCTCTCATGAACAGGACTTGTCATGTGCAGGGAGTGACATGCTGGCAAATGGTCAGCTGCCAGCTCAGAAGGGAAGGGACATGGGGACACAGGTTGATTTGTAACTTTTTCCAGTTTTTACAAATTGGTGAAAACCATTAGTTTTGGTGCTCTCCTGAGAGCCAGAGCCAGTGTGAACAGGAGCTGCAGAGGGAAGTCAGGGGAGACAGTATTAGTCATGACCCGAGAACAGGTGTGAGCATGAGCAGGCTAAGCTAAGGAGTACACAGTAGAGCATAAGAGCATTATGGAAGAATCCTGAATACTGGGCTCGAAAGCTTGAATGTTATTTGGTAGACCACTGATTCTTACCACTCAGTAACTTCATTATGGCCCCTTGACACTAGCATGGGAAGATCAGGATTTATAGCACCCAAACTGGCGATTACTGCAGATAAAGTCTTAAAAAGTCTGGACAGCTAATTTTGAACATACACCTACAGACCACTGTTTGAGATCATTGAGCTGGCTCAGTTTAGTTAGCTTTATCTTTTGTCTGTCTGTCTGTCTGTCTATGGGTGTTTTTTCCTGTATGTATGCCTGTGCACATGTGTACAGTGTCTACCAAGGCCAGAAAAAGGATTCCCTGGAACTGGAGTTACAAATGGTTATGAGCCACCATATGGGTTCTGGGAATCTGGGTCTTCTGTAAGAGCAGTCAGTCTCTTGACCATGAGCCATCTCTCCAGCCCCTCAGTGAGGTCAGATGTGCCTTGTCTCTCTTTCTTGTCTTGTGGTGGTAACACAGGAGCAGTTATGGCCTAGCTGGGTATTGACCCATTGTAATATTTTACTCAAATGCCATTGACGAAAGCTACTCCTGTGACCAGCCCCAGCATCTGTGGAATGGAGCAAGGCATTTCCACTTCTAGTGGAAGGAATATGATATCTCAGGACACAGTGGGTGGAAATGGGACTCAGGAAAGTCCCAACTGTCTCCTGGAGCTCCTCTTTTAATTCTTTTGAATTCATGCTCAAAAATTGCTAGATCACATAATTCTGTTTTTAATTTTTTGATTGGCCACCCCTCTGGATTTCGCCTCATTGAGACAGAGTCTGTCATCCAAGCTTGCTCAAGCTCATTGTGTAACACATCCTTGCCTCAATCCTGCAGTGTTTGCCTCCTGGGTATTAGAATTCCACTTTAAGACACCACACCCTGCCCACTCTTCTGTTTTCAACAGTGTCTGCTCCACTTCAGTTCCTCACTTACATTCCACAAAGGTTCTGAATTCTCTACATTCTAGTCCGCACCTGCTCTACATAGTCTCTCCCACCCCCCTCACACATTTATCTAAGTGCATATGGAACCGCGTTGTGCTTTTAATTTGTATTTCCCTAATGATGGTTGATGAGCTTTGTTTCTTTTCTCTACTGTGACCCTTCCAGCACATTGTGTACACCAACTAAGCGGTCACTGTCCCGAAGCTCTGCTCCATTTGTCTGTACTCATTCATGTGGTTGCATGCCAAGTAAGATATATTGGTCTCCTCATCTTCAGATTGTGAGTGGTTAGAAGGAGTGTAGTTTTCTGGTTTATCACTAACTTAAAAAGGCTGGAAGGCATGAGGGTACAGGGGAACTTTGTTTGTAGTGTGAGTGTCAGGTCCAGGCAATATCTGTATTCACATATTCTCTCCCATGGTGCACTGCACTCTCTTTCTCAGATACAAGCCTCGGGAGAAGCTAAAGGTGAACTTTGGTACTCCGGAGTTCCTGGCCCCAGAAGTTGTTAACTATGAGTTTGTCTCATTCCCGACAGACATGTGGAGTGTGGGAGTTATCACCTACATGCTGTGAGTACTGAGGGGCCTCGTTCTGGGCGGGGCTTCGGCCATCTATCTTGCTGGCAGGAAAACACAACGTGGGAAGAGTTCTCAGGAACATTCATAGAGGAGCAGGGTGGTGAGATTGAAGAAAGGCAGTCAGCTAAGGGTGTGTTACAAATGGATCTTAACTTCCAGATACTGAATGAAAATCAGAACGTGACTGTTGCTAAGTATGGTTGACGAGAAGGGGTATGAGTGCAGATTTGAGGGAGAGAACATCCAAGAGTCCAGACTGAACTGGGTCATGGGAATGCATGAAGAGTGAGAGAGGACGAGAAGAAGTGGGGGACAAGGGGACCAAGAGGCCAAGAGAGGCGCCAGGAGCCAAGAGAGTGCTTAGCCAAATGGCTGAGTTTATATAGGAAAGAGAGGCTGGGGAAAGGGAAGCCCAGACCCTGGGAGGGAGAGGGTTAGTGTAGGGGGTTGGGTGAGAAGTGGGTGGAGCCACAGGCACTGAAAGATGCTGGGAGAACAGGGAGGAGCCACAAGTACTGAGGGATGCTGGGAAAGCTGGCCAGAGTCCACTCAGATATGTTAAATAGGCAATTCTTTTAGCCTTCATTTAGCCGTTGATTCAGGTTTCTTTGAGACCTAACATTCCAGTCTTTTTTGGTGATAACTGCTTCTGGGATGAAATTGGGGCTGTCAGGAGCCTAGAGGGGCTGGAATGATGATGAAAGAACAGGAAAGGAGAGAGGCTTGGGACATCTGCTTCACTCATTGACCAAGTTCTGCAGGCCTCTCTGGAGCAATCTGGGTGCAGGTTCTGAAGGAACACCGGAGGCCCTTGCTTTGCAGGCAGTGTGGGAGCAGTTTGTACTCTTTAGTGGACTGTAAATCTGCCAGGACAGATACAGACTAGGGAAGGGAGCTTGGGGGAAAATACTTATCTTTGGTGTACATTTGAAACTTCCAGGTCCATGGTCCTGGTAGTTAGGGCAGGAAAGTCCCAAGACCAGGAGAGACAAAGGGAGACGAAAAGAGGAAGGGGGAGGGGGAGAAGGAGGGGGAGGGATAGAGGGGTTAGAGGAAATCCTACCCTCAGGAACAGGTAGGTGGGGAAACAGGCTGTTGATTGATAGGAGTGCTTCTCTGGAGTCCCTTTGACCTATGAGAGGCAGATCCAAACTGAGTTCCTGAAGTTTACATAAGCTTTTTAAGTTTACAAAAATGAGATAAAAGTTTAATTAGCATTCCCACTGTCTCTAATCTGTACTGAGATCTATATTGTAGAAAAAACAATAGACTCACACTTTTGAGTCATAGTAGAAGCTTAGGGATCCAAAGAAATTATTCTGGCTTTAAAGCATTAATACTCTTTCCTCTGTCCAGAGGGCTGGATACATAGATACGACAGAGATGCTTTTAGCACAAGGAGAAGCACTTTTAAGTTCGTACTTAGAAGACAATCAAAAGGAATCTAGAAATTTGAGCGTATGACTATGATAATAGTAGCAATGCTTGCCAGGGCTAGATTAATAGCATTGATTAATGCTAAACTCTAAACTTTTGAAGTTGTAGTGTGACAAAGTACTGGGAGGGAAAGAAGTCTGAAACATTTCTCTCTTTTTAAATAACTTGGACTTCTACAGCTTGCATTCACTTTCTTAGACTCACAGCATACCTAAACTTTAAACCTTTTCTTTTTCCATTTAATCATTTACCATGAGACATAAGTGGTTGCTTACTGAGAGCAGTCAAGGAAAAGTTAAAAAAAAAAAAAAAAAAGTATCCTGAAGCCTGTTTTTGTGAGTTTATCTTTTTCAGTGTGAAGTCTGTGGGCAAGGTAAACTGTGTCCGCCTCTCAATGGAGACCTAGTAGCTCTAGAAAAATGAAGCCTGATTTACATATGAAATGAGCAGAATAGGCAGCAGTAGCCTTAGAGGGAGGATCTGGGTGCTTGCTGCTGGTCATATAAAGCTACAGTTAGCTGTCAATATCATCAGAGGTCAAAGAGGGATAAATTACAGCAGGAAGTATAATCCAAATGGCCTATGTACCCATTAAAACGGCAGTGACTTACCTCTACCTGGTTACCCCAGCCTCCTTTGGTCTCAATGGCTTCATTTGGAGCAGTGGTTGTAGGTCTTTGGCTGTCATACAGGACAGCACAGAATCTTTAGCTGCCAGATCCAGAAGGTCTTAGATTTTCCTGTGGAGGAGAAGCCTGAGAAAGGTGACTAGCTGTGTCAAGGCAGACCAGGGCAATCAACCCAACAGTGTCCACAGTGTGGGCAGGGTCTGAGCAGCAGGTAAGGCATGGGGCAATTTTTTCCCCAGTGGTCAGAGTTACCACAGTGCATGTGGAGTCCTCTGTTCCCCATTGTCTTCTTTGGAGACCTTAAGGTCACTGCTCGGAGCTGGCATTTCCATTATGGGAAGCTATTTTTCATTAAACACTTTAAAGGTCATATTCAGTAGATCTCTGAAGAGTTTGAGGACCATTATCTATTAAGTATACCGATCTAAACAAACTTTACTTGTTTTTAGTTACTTGCTTTAGGCTTAACCTTGAGAACATACACGCACACTAAATAAAGCTTGCCACTAAATGAATTACATTTGTACTTAGCATGACCATGAGCCTACTTCTGAGCACATGAAAGAATTTGATCATTTTTATAAGGTGATTGACTGTTAACAGTTTACAAGTTAGTAGCTTTCATAAGATTAAGAGTTTAGCTTTATCCCTGTTAAGTTTGAGCCTTAAGATTTTGAGTTGAAGATTCTTTAGCATCAAAATAAAACTTTAGACCATAAATAAAATTCATGGAGATACTAGGGACTTTAAATACAATCCACAGAGGGATTAGGGACCTTATTTTCTTGATCCTTTGAAATGCATGATTACAGAATACCACAGTTTCTTGTATGCCTCGGTTATTCCAAATAGCTAAAGTTTAACTAAATTAGCAAAGACAAAGAGGCTAGATATATATCTTCAAGTCAGTTACTGTCAACCCAAATATACCTTAGGAATTTATAAACCTTATTTATCAAGCATACTATTCTTTATTTAAATTTTCTAGAAGCCAGGTGTTGAACAGTTAGCAAAAACATACGTAGTTGTTACACATACATCTCTAAGTCAGTTTCTATTAACCTGAGTAGATATTTTGTTTTGTTTTGTTTTTCCAAGACAGAGTTTCTCAGTGTAGCCCTGGAATTAACTCTGTAGACCAGGCTGGCAAAAATCTGCCTGCCTCTGCCTCCTGAGTGCTGGGATTAAAGGCACCACTGCTTAGCAACCTGAGTAGACCTTTATAACTATAGGGATTTATCATCATACAAAATCCCATTCTAATCCAAGATATTTTGGAGACTTGTTGTTGCTTCCCTCATCTAAAAGGAGATACAGTGATAAGCAGAGGGACTAGTAGGACTAAGAAGTTTAAGGATTGCTGCTTTAGTTGGTTTATACCACGTGGTCATCTTATGAAGATGGTGGTGAAGTTACATGGCATGTAGCCTTTAACCTTAGTGAAGATGACTGCCAGCCACATGGCTGCTTCCATCCTAATGAGGTCATCAGCCAAGATGGAAGCTAGTCTCATGTTGCTATTTAAAAACGTCTGCTTTCCTAAACAAGAGTTGAATTCAAGTTACATATACAGTAAGCACATCTATTTTTCTAAATAAGGCTTGAATTACATATAGCAAATTGATATTAAACCTTTTGTTATGAGTTTTAAACTATTTTTTTTTGTTACAGATTTTACAGATTTTTTTAAACACAGTCTGAGATGAAAAGTAATAGCCTTAGAATATTTCTTGAGGACAGAGTGCAGAGACATCGTAGAGATAAGAGATTTTGAAGAGTAGAAAGTAGAGACTTTGGGGATTAAAGAGTAGACAAAGTTTAGATATATGAGATTTTGGGGCCCTTTGAATGGTGGCAGAAGCTGTTATGACTTGGGAGAATTTGAAAATTGAGTGTCAATTTTTGGTCATTGATTGAGCTGTACTGAGGCCAAGCTATTTGCAATAAGACAGTGAGGGTTTAATAAAACCTCTGAATGCAAGACAGAAAGGAAAAAGAGTTGGAAAATGAAGTTCCAGTAAGCTCCAAGAGGGGAGCTGAGAGATGAGGAACAGTATAGCCATGGGGGACAAGGTCCACGAACAGGGACTCTGCCTGAGTGAGGACTCATAGAGGCCGAAAGGGTGTAGAGGAGCTGCAGGACTGCGGCTCCAGGGGGAGGTAAGGGTGCTCCAGGAAAGAGCTGAGAGCAAAGGGAACAGAGGAGGTTAAGTGTTGAGGTGACAAGAATTTCAATCCAGGGCATCTCCAAGCTGACCGAGAGACTTGTCAGAGAGAAATGCCCCAAACATAGAGCAGAGGTGTCCCTCCCTGTCCACATGACAGGGGCTGGGTAGGGTGAGAGGAGCTCCCTGGAACACCAGCGTGGCCTTTGTAGTAATAGCAGACAAAGCTCCAGGGTGACCACTCAGTAGAAGAGGAGAGAAGAGTGGTTAGAGCCAGTAGAGGAGGAAACAGCTGGAGCTGTGGACTGGGAGAGGCTTTTGGGAAACAGGAAGGTTCCAATAAAGGGAGACCTGTAAATGTTGCTGGTGGGGCCCCAGAGGGTGTAGGAAGCTTCTTAGTAGAAAGATGCCCATGTGGTGGGTACTCCAGGGGCCAGAGAGAGAACACTTACCAAGTAGCCGAGGAAGGCGAATGGTTAGAGCAGGCAGACAGAAGCTAAGAGGCAGACTCCAGAATTCGGAGTCAAACACGGTGGGTGGCAGAAGCCAGCGGAAACAAATGATCAATGCACTCCACAGGATAGTCAGATCAACAGCTTGGTTTAGAGAGGCCGAGTCCCTTGGAAGGGAGCTCACTTATGCCAATCCTGTGGACCAAGAGAGGAGCTGCACACCTAGAGGTCAAGAGCAAGCCGAGAGACCAAGAGGGTCCATGGGAACCAAGAAAAGCAAGAAGGAAGCCAAGAGCGGAGAGAGCTTGTAGTCAAGATGGCCAAGTTATATAGGGAAGAGAAGCTGGGAGAAAGGAAGCTCAGCCCCTAGGAGGAAGAGGGTTAGGGTAGGGGGCCGGGTGAGAAGTGCTGGGAGGAGCCACAGGTACTGAGTGAGACTACTCCAGGGTTTCTCTGAGACCTGACATTAACAACTAAAAGTAACTCAGGTGTCAATAGCACAGAAGTAGGGTGCAGTTGTGCAAAGCTAGGAATCCATTGCGGGACACCCCTCAGAGCTATTTTATCAGAGGGGTGAAAGAGTTGCGTGTTTACAACCACAGCTAGTTCTTATTTGTGGGTTGTTCTCAAGTGCGGGGCCTGGGTTAATTTCCCGATATTTCTGGGTGGTGAAAAGAAGCTTCAATTGGAAAGACATCAAGAGAAGGAATGCAGGTGCTGATGCATTACGGTGCTGTTTAACTATGCCACTTCCGACACAGAGCGGCCTCTTTTCTCTCTCTGACTAGATCTCCTAGCTTCTTATCTTATTCTTACTGTATTGTACTGTTGCTGTACTCTGTGTCTGCTATACCAGGCTGGGGAAACTTAAGGCCTAAGAATCAGTCAGTTAGGTTATCTTGTCTCCCTGCCTTAGCCTGAGCATAGTAAACCCAATATTTCATTGGCTTAAAGGACAATAGTAGCTATTAGAACCTGGCTGTACCAGAGAAATAAAAGCAGGGCATGGTGGTGCATACCTTTAACCCTCATACTCAGGAGGCATACTCAGGTAGGGGACCCCTGTGAGTTCAAGGACAGCCTGGTCTATATAATGAGTTACAGGACAGCCAGAGTTAACTAGAAAGACACAGTTTCAAAAAACAAAAGCAGCAACAACAATAAATAAACACACACTTGATAAGTGGACACATTGTGTTAGACTCCAGTTTACAGTTGCTCTAGAGACAAGGAAAGGGTTTAACTTGATAGATGTTCCCCCATCCACCTCCTTCATGAGAACGTGTGGGACCATGTGCATGGAGAAGTAATGGAAATAGCGCTTGTGACACACACACTCATGGTCCTTTCTCTCCTCCACAGACTCAGTGGTTTGTCCCCATTTCTAGGGGAAACAGATGCAGAGACCATGAACTTTATTGTGAACTGTAGCTGGGATTTCGATGCTGACACCTTCAAAGGGCTGTCAGAGGAAGCCAAGGACTTTGTTGCCCGGTTGCTGGTCAAAGAGAAGAGGTATTTGTTGTGGCTGGACACTCAGTGGACTCTGATCTGTGTGCTGAGCCGGAATGCTGAATCCTTTCTTCCTGGGGGATTTCTTAGTCTGTTACTTGTGTGGAACATTAAAAGGGGCAGCAACAGGACAATTAGAATCACTCTAATAACAAGCATGCAAGACAGAGTCATAGAAAGTGGTATATATTACAAGTGAGTCTTACTCTCAACTTATCACTTATAAGGAGTTAATGCTGAACAAAAGTTGAGATACTGTAGCCCAGCTCTTTCTCTGACCCATTGGCCTACTCCCAAATAATGACATTATTAATTATGAATTCTTGGCCTTAGCTTAGGCTTGTCCCACTAGCTCTATCCTGATTCCTACTTGTCTAGCTAGCTGGCCCCTAGCATCTCTCTGGTGTCTCTCTCTTTTTTCCTCTGTCTCCCTCAAATTTAGATTCCTCCTCCTACTTACTCTCTGCCTGGAGATCCCACCTATACCTCCTGCCTAGCTATTGACCATTTAGCTTTTTATTAGACCAATTAGGTACCTTAGGCAGGCAAGGTAAACAAATGCAACACATCATTACATAGTTAAACTGATATTTCATAACAAGATACATAACAAGATATCCTTCAGAATATAGGTCTGAGTACTCCCTTCTTGGTCACAAATACCGTTTTAGACTTTACAGTGTCTCAGGGTGATTGCACCATGACCAAAAGCAAATTTGGGGGAGTAAAGGGTATATTTCACTCACAGTTCCATATAACACTTAGTCATCCAAAGCAGTGAGGGCAGGAACCTGGAGGCAGGAGCTGACGCGGAGACCATGGAGGAGTGCTGCTTACTTGCTTGCTCCTTATGGCTTACTCAACCTGTTTCCTTATAGAACCCAGGGCCATGGGCCCAGGGATGGCACCACCCACAATGGGCTGGACCCTCCTCCATCAATCACTCACTAAGAAAACTCTCTACAGGCCTGTCTACAGCCCGATCTTAAGGAGGCATTTTCTCAACTGAGGTTCCCTTCTCTCAGATAGCCATAGCTTGGGTCAAGTTGACTTAAAATGAGCTGGCACAGCAGCTCAAAGTCATAGATGGAGATGTTCAGTTTTTTGATACTCAGACATTGAACAATCGAAAATAACCAACGACAATAAAAGGGCACCTCCAGGAGAAAGGCCCAAGAGCCAGTGCTTTGGGAAAGCTCACTGCTCTCTGATCTTCAGAGTTTCTTACTGTGGAAACATTCTCAGTGGAAACCCTGTAATTCAGATGAAGACTCTACCAGGAGAGATGGGTTTTGTTTGTTCAATCATCACATTCTAAGAGCAATCCAAATCGGTCTTCCCTTACTCTGCCTTAGCTTCCCAGCCTCCTGGAGAGGTGGGGTGGGTCACTGGGGATAAGCTTCCCTGGAGGTCAGGAAACATAGAGCTTTCTGGCTCTGTGAGGAGGTGAGTGCCTAGGGGGCAAGGCATGAATCTGCCTGAGTCATGAACCTGTCCCACCAACTCAGACTCCCTACCCAGAAGAACACTTACAGACGATTCTAAAAGGCTGGTGCCACTCAAACGTTCTACTGCATTTGACTCCACAGCTGCAGGATGAGCGCCACACAGTGCCTGAAACACGAGTGGTTGAACCATTTGCCCACGAAAGCCTTGGGAGCCAAGGTTCGTCTCAGATCCCAACTATTGCTGCAGAAATACATGGCCCAGAGCAAATGGAAGGTATTTTGTTTTTTCTTTCAGTAAGAGCTGCATTTGTCTTCTGTCTTTTGAAAGAATCACAGCCAAGTTTAACTAATATACAAATTCTAATATAAGGATTATTTAAACGGAAAACTTCTCTCTCCAGCTGCTAGCTGGATTAAAAGATGCCACAGGGCTGGGCGTGATTGTGCACCACTTTAATCTCAGCAGTCTGAGAGACAGAGAAAGAGGCAGGCAGATCACTGAGTTCAAGGCCAGCCTAGTCTACATATCAAACTCCATTAGAAAACAACAGGCTTCCAAGGGATAATAATATAATATAATAAGACAAAACAAAAACTATCAATTGGCATTGAACAAAACAAACGGAAGGAAAAGAGCCCAAGAGAAGGCACAGGAGTCAGAGACCCACTCGTTCACGTGTAGAGTGCCAGGTTTTAGTAAGCCCACGTGCCTAGACTTGTTTTCATCATTTCTTAAGTACCTCGATCTAAAGATATGCCTCTTCTTTTCTTTACCCCCCTTTTACTTCAAGAAACATTTCCATGTGGTGACTGCAGTCAACAGGTTAAGAAAATTTCCCACAAGTCCCTAAATCTTCAACTCTGCTGCTCCACTGGGCCCAGGAATTCTTGAGGCAACATGAAGTGGTAACATGAAGAAATTATTCAAGATTTCATGTAGTCTGGCCCTTTGCCATTATTGATTCTTCTTGGTTTGCAAAGACTGGTGGAAGAAAGTGAAAGAAAAGAAGAAAAAAGAGGAGAAAAGGAAAAGGAAGAAAGCAAGGGAGGAGAAAGGTTGTTGCCTTCCTTGTGGCTGAAGCCCCAGGAATGTCCTCTGCCTTGTGAGATCACCAGGTCTGATATGCCGCTTCCTCCCCAGAACCCTTACTTTCGGTAATAAGAGAAGGCAGGCTCGGCATGGGCAGGACAAGTCCTACTTGGCTTTTACCAAATTTGAATTCCATACTTGCCATGATTTAAAAACTCAGTATGGAGAGAAGGAAAGGATTGGGGGCAAGAGAAGATGACCGGAGCATATTGTATGCAATTCTCAAAGAATGGATAAAATACATTTTGAAAAGGGAATCAGTAAATTTGAGCTGTTTGCAACTGGTCAGAGAAACTTCTTTTGGCAGTGGGTAGCAGTTAGTACAAAGACTTGCTCAAAGTGCAGAGTAAATAGCTGGGAGGCCCAGCACTGGGTGAGTCATCTTGTTAACCTCCAGCCATCCAGGGTTCAGGGAGAGCCACAGAAGAGAGGGCATTAAGAACGGAAGAGCTGCAGAGGAGGATGAGTGAGTGCTATGAAACAGCATCTTCTAGACATGACACGACACAGCATACAAGATCAAGTGTATACAAGATCAAGTCCGTCAGAATTCCATCACAGATGGGAGGGAACTCTGAGGCTTACCCCTGTTGGTGGAGGCATTGGCAATCAGTGCTGACGAGGTAGTGCAAACCATTCGCCATCCGTGTCTAGTAGTAGCTGTTCACGCCCCAATGGATGCTACATCCCCATGTACATATGGGCAGTACTGGTTAGACTTAGGAGGTCACTAATAGCAAAAAAGTAAATGAAACGAGGACATGAAGCTAGGAGGGAGGTGGGATGGGAGGACATTAGGGAGAATTGGAGGCGAGTAGATGGTTATGATCAGTGTGCCTCGTACTACTGCATGGAGTGTACAAAGAATAAAAATTATCATCTAAAAAAGAACTCAGTCGATTCTTTTGCAAGGAAAGTCCTGTCACTGTTTCTCCCAGTGCAAAATTTCCGGTGTCAGGCATATAAGGATTCAGGCATTATGCTGGCTTGCCCCTGTTACCTGGCAGAATGCACTCGGGCAGTACCCTGGTCAGCCCAGGTGCAAAGGACCCCTTTAAATAAAAGACCTCTGCCCACTTATGCTCTCTTTCCGCTCTCTCTTTCCCACTGCTCCCCTGGGGCAGACTGGGCTTTTCCTGTCTCCCTCTTGTCTTCTGTCCTCTCTCTGTCTCTGTGTCTCTTTATCTCTTTTCTCTTTCCTTCCCTTCCTATTGCGGTAAATAAGGATCAGGATAAACAGGCTGAATAGATGTTTATTCAGGGAGAAATAACTTACAACCTAGACAGATGAACACCAGGAAATTCAACCCAATCCTCTCCTGTCTGAGTCACGCCAGAAAGAGAGCGCCTTCCTGGCCCCCTCCGAAAGGACTATCTCACTACACCCTCCCTCCCCTTTCTAATAAAACTCACTAAGCTCTGTCTGCTGGGAATGTTTGTCCCTCTGACTCAGTCACCCTCGCCTGCCATGGAATCTGCCAAGGTCCCTCACACAAGGCCCCCCTCAAGCTTTATCCCAACAAAGAACTCCTAGAATTATGACTGATTTTAGGGCAGCAGTATCACCTGCACTGCTCTGCTCTCAGGATAACTGAGAAGAACCCTTATTTGTTTTAACTTCTCTTTAAGAATCAACATTGGCCAGGCAGTGGTGGCACACGCCTTTAATACCAGCACTTGGATTTGAGGCTTGGTCTGCAGAGTTCCAGGATAGCCAGGGCTACACAGAGGAACCCTGTCTCAAAAAAAGAAAAAAAACAAAACAAACAAAACAAAAAAACCAAAACCAAAACAAACAGAGAAAAAGAAGATAAAAGAAAAACAAAAAACTCAGACATCTGCCAGGTATAGCGGCTACACTTACAATCCCAACATTCAAAAGACTGAAGCAGGAAGATTTCAAGTTTGAGGCCAGCAGAGCTACATGCTGAGACTGTCTCAAAAAAAAAAAAAAAAAGAAAAAGAACCAGCATCAACCTAAATTTCTTTACTATTATTTGAAATTTTCTAACTTATCAGCCTTCGTGACCAAACCTGATTTTTGTTAATGTGTTTTTAAAACCTGATATGCACTCCCAGATTCCCTTCTAATTCTTACCCATGCTGACATCCCCTTTCTCGGTTATGAATTTCCAGTCTCGTAAATCTGGACACTGATACAGACTGTATGGAAAAAAGTAGCTATAATGTCTAGCTTTCTGACAGTAACTAGAAATGACCCATCACAGAGCAATGAAGGGGAATTGTCCTCCTTCAGCCTGTGCGTAGTTTAAATGGACATTTCTAGATGCAGACCCATGAAACCACTGTGGCCTGTGTTGTCATTTGTTCACGGAGATACTGTTCTCAGTGTGGTGAGTGGCTAACACATTGCAAACTTCTCTTGCACATGTGAATACTTTGACAACTTGTGAAGTGATTTAAAAGGTTTAAAACTAAACCATTCTATTTCCTTATTCCTTGTTTGTAGCATTCCTAACACTTGGTGTGTGTCAGTGTGCATTCACACATGTGTGCATGGTCCCATGGGGCCAAAGGTCAGTGCTGTGTGTCTTCCTCAATTGTTCCTTGCTTCCTGCTTTGGCTAGATTGGCTAGCCAGCAAGGCCCAGGGGTGCTCCTGTCTCTGATGCTCAGTACTTTATTACTGGCTTTGATGGAGTGCTGAGGTTTGAGTGCAGGTCCTCATGCTTGTATGGTAAGCAGTTTACCTACTGAGCCATCTCTCCAGCCCTCAGATCCCTTTTCCAGTCACTGTAGTGACTTCCAGATTTTAGTTACAGGTGCATAAGTTCCACCACACACACACACACACACACACACACACACACACACACACACACACCTACCTATCTACCTTTCTGGCAAAGAGACTGGGTGCAGAAAAGGAATCATTCTGCTGCTGTAGTTCTCAATTTGCAACATTCCTCAGCAATGGTAGCCCTTGTCAGGACAGTGAGGTTTCTGGGACCATCATGTAAAAGCCTGCCCCAAGATGACCACGAATGAACATCTGAAACAGAGCTGTGAAGGAATCTTAGACAGGCAGTGATCTGGCACAATGCCAGTTATTTTCCTGGGGAAGCAGTCTCTAGAGCCTAAAAAGGACCTTCTTAGTTCCTTCTAGGAGTTTGGTTCTTACCCTCCTGGACTTAGGACCCTTAGTGGACGTTTAGTCTTCCTGGAAATACACATAGGTTGTTGCACTGATCTAGAGAAGCTTGTCCAATAGGAATGCAAAACAAACCATGCACAAAGTTTAAATTTTCTCATCATTCCTCCAAAACATCTATTTAAATCGACTTCAATCACTTAACCAAATTTTTAGAGTCTAACAATGTACCAAATATTTGTTAATATTAAGTCTCCAAAATCTGGTGTGTAATTTATATGTATAACATGCCAATTCAGATTCTATGCTTTTTTAAAGATAGAACCTATACTTGGAGTTTATAAACTACACTGTAGAGAATGTATTTATATAGTCAAACACCTTGGAACATACTTAAAACTTCATCAAGTGAGGTATCCATTTTTACACTTAATTAAAATTAGAAAATGAGTTTAGGGGGTGGAGAGATGACCCAGTGCTTAAGAGCACTGACTGGCTGCTTTTCCAGAGGATCCCCGGTTCAGTTCCCAGCACCCACATGTCAGCTCACAACTGTCTGTAACTCCAGTTCCAGGGGACCCAACACCCTCACACAGACATAAATGCAGGCAAAATGCCAGTACACATGAAATCAAAATACATTTAAAAAAGAAATTTAGTCACTGGATTAGCTATATTTAATATTTAGTATTGCTGTTTTTAATGGTTTGTATGTTGGGTTGGCTGGTCTAGAGAGAATCCTGTGTCTATTTTATTGCTGCAATTCTTTGGTTATGTTCTTAGTCTTTGCCTAGAGAAACAATTTCTCTTAAAAGCCTCTATCACCAATGAACCAATGTGCTTTAGATACAGGATGTGGAGAAATCAGGGGGTGCTGAACTTCTATCTGGCTGGCATTCCCAATGCTGAAAGAGGATATATAAGCTGCTGAATTGTCACCAACAGTCTTGCTCAGCTATGGAATACCTGTTAGGCTATCACCATGCCAGGCAAGATGGGCCCATCACGGTAGTGATACAACTCTTGACGGTACAACCAAGTTTTCCAATAGGATTTAAGTCCACTTCACAGGAGGCACTCCATTCTTCCTCTTGTAAAACAGGGCAAGACCCTGTGGCTAGGAGAGACTTGGGTCCCAGTGAGGAGTCTAACATCCCTGTTAAATTGTCCTCTGAACATTTGTGCTGACACCCATATGTTGCTGCTGCTTTCAGTCATGCGGAGAAGTTCTTGCTACAGTTGGTGTCTAGCTAATCAAAGCACTGGGGCCAAGCGGCTGTTACTGTGGTCTTCAGTACTGTTTGACACAGCATCCCAATGTCAGCCTTAAAGAGAAAAACACAATCATATATGCATATCAAGCCCTCAAGGGTCAAACCTTGCATAAGAGTGGGAGAATGTAAAACCTGGAAGGAAAAGTGCAGTATAGTTATTTTCTCTTGGCCTGATACGCTCATTTATGTCTTGAAGCAGAGGCATTAAGATGACTATAGGAAACCTATAGAGCATAACTGACATCGAGATCTAGGGAATGGTACTCCACTTTTTGGCTTCTCATGGGCCATGTTGAATGAAGGATTATTTTGAACTACATATTAAACACACAAACACCATGAAAGCTGATGAGAAAAAGTCCATGATTATTTTATGATATCCACCTCCACAGATAAGCCAAAGGATCCTTTTAGAATAGTCCTAATTATAGGGTGCTCCATTTAGACTCTACATTTTAGAGTCTTTTAAATTGCGGAGTTGGCCCAAATTTGACATCATTAATAAAATGACTATACCTAAGTAATACAACTTCATCAGTCTTTATTTATTTGTTAGAAAAGTGAAAATAGAATAATAAGAGTAGTGGGATATTGACATTGTATTTGTGAGACAAACACATCAATGCTTGTGGTTGCAGCTGCTTATTCCTATATTTCGATATTAATTTTATTCTTGCTGAGTTCCATTCTTGAAAATAGTTGCTCACAAATATGAGTGTCATCAGAAAGTGATGACATGTGAATCAAAGGATATTTGTCACTGGAAAGACAGGAATATAGTAAAGTGTAGTGTAGTAAAGTAGTATAGTGTACTAAGGTAGAATAGTGTAGTAAAGAAGCTGGGCATAGTGGCACACATGTTTAGCCTCAGCACAGGGAAGCAGAGGCAGGCAGGCAGATCTCTGTGAGTTCAAAGCCAGCTGGGTCTACATAGTGAGTTCCAGGACAGCCTGAGATACATAGAGGGACCTTGTCTCAAAACAATAATGGTAATATACAAACAAAAACCCAAAGCAAATAAAAACCAGTAAGGAGACATGATCCAATTTTTCTTTGTGTTGCATGGCAGACCACCAGGAAGCTTTTTTAAAAATTGAAAATAGACATTTTTCTAGTAATATATTCTGATCACAGTTTCCCTCCTTTATGTTCTTCTAGAGCCTCCCTACCTCCCCACCCACCCAACTCCACACCTTCTACCTTGGAAGGGGATTAGTATACATTTTCCCTTTAGTCCAGCACATTCTCCAAACTCATATTCTCTGCACCTTGGCCATTTGTGTCTCACAGAGTTAATCTCCCTGGACAGCAGATAGAAAATTCTGAAGTAAGGCTTGAAAGATGCATTGATCTACTAGTATAAGAAGCTGGTTTAATATTATATTCATTTGGCATCATAACAGTAATGGATTATTCTTTGGGAATTATGACATGTCTAGTCCTATTATGTTAAGCAAGTAATGGTGGTTTTGGTTTCATCCTGTGTATCAGGACTTAAATCCAATCAGTAAGTGGTTGGTTCCTTCCATGACATAACTGCCACTACTGCATCAGTGGACATGTCAGACCAACCACTATTTTGTAGCTTACATGATTACCAGCTGGGTACTACTAATTGTTTTTTATACATTGCTAGATTGCTAAGCACCTTCCAATCACTTGTAATCTTGTGAACAGAGAAGAACCATTCAGGACATTTCCATCTGTATTTTACCATAGCCTACTACTCAAGTACGTTATATTTTTTTTAAAACCCTTCAGAAGTTGATGTTATTTTATGTTTTAAAATCTTCACTCCTGCATGAATACCTCTTAATGGTCTTGTTTTAATTTTTATGCTGCTCAATTAAGTTTTATAACTGTTCTTGTTTTCTTCCACACATACCCTATAGTGTATTCTCTAGTATTCTTATGCAGAAAGCTTATTCTGCCCTCTCTCATTTCTGCCTCACTTCATCTCTCTCCACAATCCTTTGTTTCATAAATTTACCAAACATTTCCATAGCAGTAATATTTAAACTGTGTATACTGACATTACAACTTAAGCTTCTATTTTTTTCTACTCAATATTTTTTTCTCAGTAGATGTTATATTAATTACCTTCTTTATTCAGCTGGATTCACTTATTTCCTAACCATGTTAACTAATATCTTATATACACCATGCTTTCCATTTCATTACTTTATTTCTCAGTAGTTACTGGTTAAAGGAATGAATTTTCTGTCTATTATGGCTTCAACAATGAGTATCTCAATCTTCTGTGATTTCTGGAGTTAATATTATGCTCTCAGAGTTGTGTTAGGGGTTTTGAAAAGCAAACAGAGCACATGATGTGAAGTGTTAGCTATTCCCTTACAACCACAGTCCAAAGAATACAAAGGACGTTTCAATACTACACAGCCTTGTTTCAGTTGAACATTCCAGATAATTTATTTGCTAGGCACATATTAGTCAGGTCCAATGTGGAAATACAAAAAAACAGGAGAACTCAAGCCCTGTGATTCCTAAAGCTACTAATTCTACAGTCAGGGAATGAGAGTGAACTATTCAAATGTATAATTGAAAGAATGTTTAATTTAATCAACAAAAATACCAATGAATTTTAAAATGAACTTTTATGGAATACAAATAAACTGCTAAATGGAATAAGGACATCCAAAGAGGGCATCCAAAAAGAATTTCATATGGAGATTAAAAATACTGGAGAAATTAGGGGACTGTAGAGTTGCCTCAATAGTTAAAAGCAGTTAATCCTTTTCCAGAGGACATGCCAGGTGACCTACAAACAGCTTTTAGGGTTTCATGCATTCTTCTTGTTCTTGAGGGAATTCACACATGTATGGAATACATACACATAGGCACTCATACATAATAAAACTCGATGATAAAAATACTGATAAAATAAGCTTAAATTTGAGATAAGAAAATCCCATTGAGTCAAACATTTAGAATTCAGTAGCTTCACAAATATAGTGAATCAAACAAAAGACAGTTTATGAGGCATGAACAACAACAAAATAAGCTAGAGCATTCATTTGTACTAAGGATAAGAAGATAAAAAATATTTTTAAATCAGTACAGGAAGATGGGCAGGAGAGAGGTTCAAAAGCATAGGGGAAGCTGGAAGGAGAAGTGAATGGCATATATTATCAAAATATATTATATGAAAAATTTTCAAAAAGGAAATAAAAATAATAATGATACTAGACCAAGTAATTCTTAATTTTAAATAAGGACATTATGAAAATATATGATATCTTTGACATTATTAAAAATTTAGCTTGTACAACATGATGAGAAGAAAATACATAGATTTTCTACAATGAGATCATTGTGCTATTTTCCAAAATACAGACAGAGAAGACCATACAATTCAGGGACATTTAGAACACCAAATTAAAAAAAAAAAAAAAAGTGGGAAAAAAAAAAAAAACATTTCTACCTATGTCAAGTTAAAATTAAAACTCTACATATAAATAAAAATAAGAAATTGAAAGTTACACAAGAGAAGGAACAAGCCCTCTATGTAGGCAAAGCACTGAGAATTACAGGAAAATTCTTAATAGATGTCATAAAAGACAGGAGAAAATGAAATTATGTGTTCTGAGGTCTGAAAAACAATGACTGGCAACATAGATATTACATACAGCAAAAATTTCCATCAACATTCAATAGCTTTTCAGGATGTACAGAAACTAAATTCATGACCACCAATCCAGCATTATAAAAGATACTTAAAGAAATCCTATTCACTGAATAAAAAGAAAACATAAATATGTGAGTATATAGGACATTATATGAGTAATCAAGAAAAGGAAAAACAAGAATCATGGGCAGAATTAACACATGCATCATAATAATTAGGAATACTGATACAAATTACATTGTTTTAGAAAACAGAACACAGCTTTTCTTGTTTTTCAAAATTAATCTCAATATCAAAGACAAACACATCCATAGAAGGAAAGCTTATAAAAAGGCATTCCAAGAAAATTGAACTAAGAAACAAGTGGCCTTGTTGGAGGAAGTGTGGTCTTGTTGGAGGAAGCTGGATGACACACCTTTAATGCAGACCTTGAGGCTAGAGGGCACATCTTTAATCTGAGCCATGCTTTCTGTTGAGGTGTGTCACTGTGGAGGCAGGCTTTGAGGTCTTTTACTCTAGCTTCACTCAGTGTGGTAGTCAATTGACTTCCAGTTGCTTCTGAGTCAAGATATATAGCCCCAGCACCTTGTCTGCCTGCATGCTGCCATTCTGCCCTTGATGATCATAATGGACCGAATCTCTCAAACTGTAAGCTAGTCACCTTCAATTCATTGCTTTCTTTCTAAGAGTTGCCACCATCACAGTGTCTCTTCACAGCAATAGAAACCCTAATTAAGATAGAAATTGGTACCAGGGATTGAGGTACTGCTGTGATACTGTATTTTTGTTTGGCATAACATGAACCTTGGGATTTTGAATTAGAAAAGCAGTTGAATGCATTAAGTGTTTCTTAATGGTCCATCCTAGTAGGAACATGGAAGATAATGGTGCTGAAAATGGCTTGAAATGTTGGGAGGTGATTCAAGAGTAACACAGGAAGTCTGGGCAGGGGGGGTGTTCCCTTTTATAAATATCAAACCTGTACACAATTACTACAAGATAGAATGAGGACTTTGAGTTGCTCCACTGTTCCCACTGGGGGACCAGCTTTCTGCAAGCCTCATTCCCAAAGGGCAAAGGGGGAAAGGAAGCCCCAAGCCATGGCTCTGCCAGCTCCCAAGGTCCACTCTTCCACTTGGATTTTATTGGGTTACATTGTCTTCAGAGAAGACCACACCTATTGGGCCATAAACACCCCCCATACAATTGGCTATCAGATCAAATTCCCACATTTCCCCCTTTTACCCTAACATAAAAAGGTTTTAATCCTAACAACAATAAAAACTATATACAATAAGAATACTTATCAAGTAAGAAATACACCTTAGATGTCCAGACCATAGGTAATAGGCAATTTTATAGAGATTACTCCAATAGTTGTCCCAAAAATCTAGACTGATATCTGATATGGCTTTAGTTAAAATTCATGAGGATCATAACTGTAACTATCAAGTCTTCAATCCCATCAAAGACCTAAGAAGGAAAATATTACCTGAGTAAGCAGGAAGTTCGAGCATGTGACTTCCAAAAAATGCAAGAAATGACAGAAACAGCTGGCTGCTCAAACAGTCACCCAAGATCTCTCTGCAATATTGGGTCATCCAATTTTGGTTTATAGGCCTAAAATATCTGATAGACCCTTTTTTTCAGAAGCAGGAAAACATCAAGGACTGTTCTACTCTGTCTTGGCAAACTTCAGTGATTGCTTTCATGTTCTCTTTGTCTAGACTGGACAGCATGATGTCAGCAGTCGAGACAAGGGCAGTTTTTGCCCAATAGTCCAGTTTTGTCAAAAGGAAAAAAACTCTATATAGAGTGTCTTTGTTGCTTATCATCCTCCCAGGAATAGATTGGTGCTGCCAGGAGCAGACATGTCTCATGCCAAAAGAATTCTGTTATTAATACATTTAAAATGTCATATTCTACAGGTCTTTGCAGATCACCTCTCTATTTGGAACATATCTCTGCATGCCTAGAAAACCTAACTAACATGACTATAAGTTTGATAAACATGGGTGACCTGTAATTCTTATTAACCTACATAGCTTAAGGACTAAACCTTCACATAAAAATACACAGGCTAGAGGGAAAATACTTTGTGCAAAAACAGAAACAGATGTACAAGATATGTACAGTATGACAATAACCACAAAATTGTGACAAAACAACAAAAATATATTTTTTGACAAAATAACAAAAATCCAGAGGTAGAAATGTATAATGTAATATGAACAAAAATAACATTTTTTTCCCCCCCGAGACAGGGTTTCTCTGTATTGCTTTGGAATCCTAGCTCTGTAGACCAGTCTGGCCTCGAACTCAGAGATCTGCCTGCCTTTGCCTCCTAAGAGCTGAGACTAAAGGCGTGTACCACCAATGCCTGGCTAAATAACCTTAATTTGAATCAATATACAAAAATATCTTAAACAGAAGTAGAAACATATATACAGTATAACAAAAATAATTTTACATTTGTCTCAATAAATAAAAATATCTTAAACAGAAGTAGGAATAAATATACTATATAATAAATATAATTTAAATTTATATCAATATACAAAAATATCTTAAACAGGAATAGGAACATAGTTAACAAAAATAACTTTGAATTTGTATCAATATACAAGAATCCACACCAATGTAAATTATTTAAAACTGATTGTTGCTTTTTTAGTTTACAAGTAGAATTAATAATCTACCTTATTAACCTACCATATCTATCCCTTTTTTTTTCTATTCCAAATGCAATATCTGAGCCTAACCTCTATTGTTCTGTCTCCAACCCTATAACAACTTATTACCAAGCCCCTAGAGATGGCAATTATCCACAACCCTGAGAAAAACAAAAAAACCACCTACCCCACCTATTGGGAAAGGGTGTGTCATTTTCTTAGAATTACTTCCTGGTGTCTGCGGGGAGATTGGTATCTCTATGGGACCCTGCAAAAACTAAAACAATGGTTTTAAATCTTAGGAGGACAAGCTGCAATATTTGTAGCCAGTCTCTAAGTAATGGGTAAAGCTTATCTAAAGTTCTGGCTAGAGTGGTGCAAGAGGGTGGACCAACTCAGCTAGCTATCCTGGAATTGCCCTGGGCAGTTTGTAGTCCCAAATCACCCTGGTTAAATGTTTAAATGTTTTTAGGGTTGCTATTGCACTGAAGAGGCACCACGAACACATAACGTTTTTTAGTGTATGGACATACACAAAGAAATAAACTTTGGTGCATTGTATAATGCACAAAATGGTGCTAAAATGTAATTCATTATGTCAGGCCTCTGTGTATTTTAAATCATTCATATTTCTTCACAGTAGATATTGTACTATATGCTTTCATGCATAGGGTCTGATATGCCTTTCAGCTATTCTAGGCAGCAGTGAAACAGGTTTTTGTGTATCCCACACTAGCTTTAAACTCATTTTGTAGTTGAGGATGACTTTGAACTTTTGATTCTCTTGCCTTCTTTTCCTAAGTGCTAGGATTACTGGGGTGCACCATGCCTGGTTTTAATGAAGTGCTGGTAATCAAACCCAGGCCTTCAAGCATGACAATCACCAGAGCAACTGAGACACATCCATAGTCAAACCAGTAAGTACCTTTTAATTTCTACTTTAGAGATGCAGCAAACAGAAGTTAGTTGTATTTATTCAAATGGCAAAGTAAAGTTTGTCTGAGTCTGGGCTCCAGGGAGAAGTAAGGCTCAGTACTCATGAGCTTTTTCATTTGGGCAGATATAGAGTTTGGCTTAATAAAGATTACTCAAAGCTGAAAGTGCAACTCAAATGCATACTAAAATAACATTTATTGGACTAGAGAGATGGTTCAGTGGTTAAGAGCACTGGGGTATGAGTCCCAGCACAAACATGACAGCTCACACTGTCTGAAACTCTAGTCTTAGTAGATCTGGCATCCTTTTCTGGCCTCCACTGGCACCAGGCATACATGCGGTACACAAACATACATGCAGGCAGAATACTCATAAACATAAATGAATCTTATAAAAACATTTATTAACTTAGGCTGTATAACCCTGATTTAGTGAAATAAAGTTAAAACATAAAAACAAGTAAAATGTCTGAGATGCCTTTCAGCTTGAAATGCGCATTCTCAGTTAAGTCAGGAGACTTCCCTAACTAAGCTTAACACAGAGAAGCAAAATGGTCCCAATTCCACCCCACAGGAGAGGACAGACCCGAGCCTATGGAGGTGGTATGGCTGATCTATTTTCATGTGAGGAGCATGTGTTAGTGGATTGAGGCAAACCTCAGCATGCCTGATATATAAGTTTAGACAAGATTGCCCTTCATCTTCCAGACCAAAGTGCAGGACAGCAGCGGACTAGAAATCACTCTGTTGTGGCTGTTTGAGCGTTGGCAGCATTTTCCAAAATCTTCCTTTTCCATTCTTCATAATCCTGTGACAGACCTTCATCTTTCGGTGGTTTATGTGGGGTTTCTATTACTTCTTCTAGTTCTGTAAGAGAAAGTTATCAAAAGTAATTTCAAACTTACATTTACAAATGGCATAAAAGTGAAAATTAACAGTATCTACTTTCATTAAGGTAAGAGAGAAAGACCCTAAAGTGGAAATGTAACAGGGCAGATTTTGCTTTTCTTTGTCTTACATGCTAAGTGTTCTAAAACACTGAGAAACATCACAAACATTATGAAGTAGGTGCTAACATTAATCAGGTTTTACAGATTAGGAAACAAACTTGTTGAAGTTGTGTTACCTTTTCAAATGCACAAAACCAGTGGGTGGTTGTTAAACAATTAAAAAGGAGGCCATTAGCATCAGATTGTCTTTGTAGATAGAGTTCCTATGTAAGTAACTAGAATTTAATTTTTTTTTTCAAGACAGGGTTTCTCTGTGGCTTTGGAGGATGTCCTGGAACTAGCTCTTGTAGACCAGGCTGGTCTCGAACTCACAGAGATTCGTCTGCCTCTGTTTCCCAAGTGCTGGGATTAAAGGTGTGCGCCACCAATGCCCGGCTTTAAAAATATAGTTTTAAGGAAAAAAGTAGCCAATCGCAAAAGCTACCTTTCTGGTTATCCAAATATGGACCTCACATTAGACCACACTTAAAAGTAAATGAGTAGTTTGACTCAACTGGATCTTTTCTATTCTCCTTTTAGGCTCAGTCTTGCTGTTCAACTATGAGGTGGAGTTCTCTGAGTCAGTTTTGGGTTTGATGCTGCCCAATTTATGAGTCAGTTTCTGCTTAAATTCTACTTAAATTGCTTAAAGATTTTAATAGTGACAAAGAACAGGCAGCGTAGGCATCCCCACTCCCATACACTGTTTTGTGTGTGGTGTGTGTGTGTGTGTGTGTGTGTGTGTGTGTGTGTGGTGTGTGTGTGTGGTGTGTGTGTGGTGTGTGTGTGTGTGTCTGGGTTTTTTTTGTTTGTTTGTTTGTTTGTTTGTTTTTTAAGACATGGTCTCACTGGCCTAGAACTTGCTTTGTAGACCATACTGGCCTTGAACTCAGAGATCTGCCTATCTCTGCCTCCTCTAAGTACTGGTATTAAAGGAGTAAAGGAGTGCTGGGATTCAAAGTGTATATCATCATACTTATACTGCACATACTTTTAAAAATTAGGAATATTTTTATTTTTGACACTTTAGATATATTTTTACTTACACTTCTCTTACTTCTACTTAACTATTTCTTAAAGGTAGTTTTTGTTGTTGCTGTGAGAACGTATCAACATGTAGTCAGCCCATGCTGGTCTAGAATTCACTATATAGACAAAACCTGCCTTGAATTTATAGCAATCCTCTTGTGTCTACTTCTGAGTGCTAGGATTACAGCTGTGCACAACCATGCCTGGCTTTAAAAATAGGTCTTATCAAAAGTTAGTTAGTAGTCAGACTTTTCTCTTGTCATGTAACTGTTGGGAGTGTAGAGGATTGCTCACTGCATAAATCACATCGCACCAACTTCAGCACAAGCACAGCTAGTGTGTCCTACCTTTTGCTGGTAGTTCAACCAATGGCTTCTTTTTCTTCAGTGCTGGACTAGCTAAATCTCCAGAGTCTCCTTTCAGAAAAGGAAAAAGTGGTTTTCAAGGTTGATTTTTTTGTTTTTATTCAATTTTATTATTTGGCCATATAGGTCCTTAGCTGGATCACAGAAATTAAAACCCCAGAGGAGCAAAGAGTGGTGAAGGAAAAGCAGATAATCTTGCTGTTCTCTTTTCTGGGTACATCTCTTGTTAGACATGAGAATCACTTCCATCCTAGCTTATGAACTCAGAGGCTGGCATTTAACACTGGAGTTTCTTAGTTTTTAGACAGGGTTTCACTACTTAGTGCTGGCTGATCTACTATGTAAACGAGGCTGACCTCAAACACAGAGATCTGCTTGTCTTTACATCCTGAGTTCTGGGATAACTGCCTAACGGACACTGATGTTTCTTAAAATATCTATTTTTAAATAATGTTTTAAAAATTTAAATTAGAAACAATCTTATTTTACGTATCAAACCCAGTTCCCTCTCTCTCCCATCCTTCCACGCCCCAAATTGACCCCGTCCCACCCCCCCCCCATCCACTCTCCAGGGAGAGTGAGGCCTTCCATGGGGGAATCATCAATGTCTGTCACACCATTTGGGGCAGGGCCTAAGTTCTCCCCCCGTTTAAAATATCTATTTTCTAGGCGTGGGTTTGTAGAACCATATTTTTTGAAGGTACTAAACCACTGCATTTGAAGAACAGGACAATTTTCTCATTAAAGAATTCATAAATGAGCATTTTTCAACTACAGCATACTCACTGTTAATCTGCTGCCCAATCTTCTCTAACTGCTTACATAGCCGATCAAATATTGCTTTTTTCACACCGGATGTTGTTATCATTTTAGTTTTATCCACTTTTAGCTTCAGAATTCTAAAATATAATTTCATAAATTTGCTTTTTTTCAATATCATCAATCTTCTTGGTAAGTCAACCAGATCACAGAATTATTACCCATTACCCACATTTTACTAAGATTCTCCAGCTGTCTAGATTTTCCTTTATTACAAATGTTATTAGCTAGAAGCTTGTAAATTTGTTCTTATTGAACCAAGAGCTAAACTACATCTATTCTGCAATAAATGGGGCAAATAAAGTTATCTGTTGTAGAGCTTCATGCCTTTCAAATGTTTCCAATTTGCATAATGGATTCATATCTTTTATGTGTTCAACTCACTTTGAGAATGTTTCTATTTATACAGGAGTGTCACATCACTTTGCCTCACCCCCAAAGCCCCAGAGCAAGCAATTAAAAAATAAAACAACTGGGGCTGGAGAGATGCAGTGGTTAAGAGCACTGGCTACTCTTTAAGAGGGCCTGGGTTCAATTCCAACACCCACATGGTAGGTCATAGCCACCTGTAACTCTAGTTCAGGGCATCCAATGCCCTCTTTTGGCTTCCACAGGGGCAGCACATAAGACACACACACACACACACAACAATTGACCATTTCTTGCTCAATTTAATATAATTCCAAAAGTGGAGTTATTTCAGAAATGTTTTATACTCAAATGAACAGTTGTAGGCAGCACTTTTTAAACAATGTGCCTGGAAAATCAAACATGACCATGGTCCTGATAAATTTTACCACTTACAAAAAGCATGGTCTGAATGAGACTTTGGTTGCCACTTGGCAAGTAAACTTCTTGAAACACTAGTTCTAAGTTGGCAGCTATATTACCTGATAACCCAAGAATCTGATCACCAGGCCACAAACCACAGTGTTTCAGGAATGAAAAACTTACATATTGGCAACATTTAGACTAGAGCTGGGTGTTGAGGCACACACACTTGAAATCTCAGCATTTGGGAGTCTAAGGCAAGAGGGTTACCATGAGTTTAAATCCAGTCTAGGGTACACAGTGAGTGTCAGGCCAGCATGGACTACACAGCAAAACTCTGCCTCAGAAAACCATAATAGCACCCCTCTTCCTCCCCAAACCCACTCACTTGCATGCTGAAAGTAGTGCAGCAGTGGTAAAGAGTGGTCTGGACAAGTCGAGATCTGCCTGCTGAGTTTCAGTGAGACTGGACTCATAGCTAGGAGATAGCAACATTAGTGGAGTTATTTGTCAGAAGTATTATTTCAAAGGGGTTCAAAATGCAACGAAATCATTTAGAAAACAAAACACAACTTGGGTATAGTCTCACCTAGCTTCCAACTTGAATTGCTCTCACCTATTGCTAGCATCTGTTTGTTGGCTGTGTTGTAATTAACTGCCAACAGTTATTACATATATTACCAATAATAAAAACATTTATTAAGAATAAAAAATATTTATTTAGGAGCTGGAGAGATGGTTCAGTGGTTCAGAGCACTTATTGCTTTTGCAGAGGACCTGGGTTCAGTTCCCAGTGTCCAAGTGATGGCTCACATCCATCCATAACTCCAGTCCAAGGAACCTGATACTCTCTTCTGACCTGAGGGTACCAGACATGGACATAATCTCTACAGACATACATGCAGGTAAACACTTGTACACATAAAATAAGTAAGTCTTTAAAAATAATACACACCTTTGCAGTATCTTTGAAGCCATGTCCACTGCTTCTGTACAGCTGAACTGTACAGCTAGGTCTCTTATTCCAATATTTGAATTTAATCCCAGTAAACACTCAAAAGATTTAAGACAGCTCTGATACATCTTTCTGTTCAAGCCAGAGAGCTTAATTAAATAAGCCTTTGAGAGGAAAACATACAAATTTTAAGTTCAGTTTATTATTGCCCTTAAATACTTATTAAGTGGTATTAATTATGTACTAATTTAATTTAACTAAAAAAATCAACAATCACATCAAGCAGACCACTATTTCAAAGAACTCACATCATAGAAAGAGACAATCATGCACATGTACAAATAATTTAAAAATGATTAAAAAGTATAGCTTGTCTAAGCTTCGCAAAACTATCCAGAGGGAGACACATATATGTGATTTTGGTGGAAATGTGCAAATCATGCTGGGAAAAGTGAGGGAAGTAATAGGAGTGAGGAAGGTGTGTGTCTGGAACAAGGGAGAAGAGCAGGATGCTCCACCACACAGGGAACCAGCTCCATCTGGGGGAAGTTAGGGGAGCTTTATAAAAGATATAACAACAAAGCACAGTCACATTCAGACAAAAAGAAACTTGGCAGAAAAGAATGGGAGGGGGATGTTGCATTTACAAAACTAGAAGTCACTAAGTGAATTTATAGCTTGAGGTCAGGATAAAAGACACCAAAGAATTGGATAGCAATAGAAAGTGAACAGAGCTTTAATGAATATATCAATTATAACACAAGTACTGTCAAATACATTACATAAAGATAGACTTCTTCTCTAATTATAATAATAATCCAGTGAAAGACCTTCTGTTTAGTTTTTGATTTCAGGGTTTCTCTGTGTAACTGTCTGGGAACTCACTTTATAGACCAGGCTGTCCTTGAACTCACATCTTCCTGCCTCTGCCTTGAAAGTGCTGGGGTTAAAGGTGTGTGCCACCACCACCCAGCAACATTTTCTGTACTCATTTTATGGATGAAGAAAGTGGCAGCTCATAGAGGTAGTAAATAGTACTGACGTTTGGTTTCAACATGTGACTCTTCCTGACTCTAATATTCTAAAACATTAACCTCCAACTGTGAGAGTTAACCTCAACTTTCAACTCGATGAGATCTAGAATCAAATGAAGAACATCTGGGCATGCCTATCACGGATTATGTCACTGGATTAACTGGGTGGGAAGACTTGCTCACTGTGGGTGGCATAACTTCCTGACACAGGATGCTGGGCTGTGTAAAAATGACAAAGTGAACCAGGTACAATAATTCATTGATTTCTGTTTCCTGACTGTAGCTGCCATACAATCAAATTGTTTTGATTGTAGCCTTGAGTTAGGAGCTAGAAACCCTCTCCTGTGAACAGTTTTTATTGGGGTAACATCACAGCAACATGAAAAGAAACCAAATCACTCAAAATATTAAAATGAAGCAAGAAGCTTGAGTTTTGCCTGGCACTGGTGGTGGCAGCACAGGCTTTTGATTCCAGCACTCTGGACGCAGAGCAGGTGGATCTCTGAATTCCAGGTCAGCCTGGTCTACAAGAGCTAGTTCCAAGACAGCTAGGGCTGTTACACAGAGAAACTCTGTCTCAAAAAAAAAAAAAAAAAAAAAAAACCAAAAAGAAAAAAAAGAAGCTTGAGTTTCATATCAGATCATTCAGATGTCCTATGGAACCTACTTACTCTATCCAAGGGGCACTTCATACAGGAAGCTGCAAGGTCCAGGCATATGACAGCACTGCTGGTTTCTGAGCTGTGCACAGACAGACCGGCACATTTCACCTTGGACAGCCGCAAGTACTCCTCTGCTTTCCTGGTTATAAAGGCAATATATTCACTAAAATGGTTGCCGAACTTTGTCTCACACTTCGGCAAAGAATTGAATGCGGCAGACTCATACCTCACCTAACTTTTGTGCACATTCATTTGGGACCTAGAATACACATCCTTTGGGGAGGGAAAGTTCTTTAGATTAGCTGTGGCCAAGCGCTTTTCAAAGAAACGTGAATTTAAGTCTCCACCAAACAACCCCCTTCCTTCGAACATTACTTCAAGTATAAAGAGTTAAAGGCAGGCAGGTTAGAGAAAATCAAATTCTTTCTTTCTCTTCCTTAAATATGCGGTCCTCAGTTTGGGCGGCTTGTGAAAACAGTTCCGAGTCCCATCCCATTTCTGTCCAGTAGCCCTGGATGAGGCTTATGAACTTATAATTTCTAACGAGATGGCATTGCTGCTGTGGCGGATTCGAGACCACGTTTAACGAAGCGCTATTTTAATGATTGTGGACGGAGTCCCCCATCTTCACCTCTCATTAGTGCTCCCCCTTCCGTCACCTCACAGGGTGCTGAGACTCTCCGACTGGTTCTTTCTATATGCTTGCCTGCAACAGCTTCACTTCCAACAACAAATCATACAACGAACCATCCAATCTCAAGGGCGTCTAAAAACCGAGGCTATCTGGGCCACTCTCGCCACATTTTTCCATGCATGGCACTGGGAGCCGTTCCTGAATTCTTAACGCCCTCCCTCCTGGTCATTCCAGCTCCTCACTCTGCACTATTTTCTACCTTCTGCTTGCCATTTACAGTCAGAGGTTCACCCTGACTGGTTCCTTTTCCGACCACTGTGCATCCACAGAGCTGGACCACAGACGCCCTCTCGGACCATCTCCCACAAGCCAACAGCCTGAAAGTTTCTCTCGAGATAGGGCCGCCCGAGTCTCGCCCGCACCGCCAGTGCCCCCGGCGTCGCCTTGGGAGCATCCAGGGCTGCGACAGGCACGCATCCCGGCACGCACGGCCGCACTCACCTCAGGACACCGGGCTCCGCAAGGCCGAGGCGAGGGGCGAGTCGCCGTACCAACTCCGACGCCATGGCTGGAAGAAACGCGCGCCGAAACAGACTGTCAGAGCGCTAAGACCCGCCCCCGGCGCATGCCGATTGGTTGCGACAAGGAAACGAGCCCGTTCTACAAAAACCAATCCTGGTCTTCGTTCTGCGCAAGTGCACACGAGGATGCGCTGGTCCCGGGGAAATGAAGGCGTACAGAGCTCTATCGCTGCCCGCCTTCTGCCGCGAACCCTTTAACTCCAGCTCCCCTTCCCGTTGTCCGCAGCCGGCCGCTGCGCAGTACTATTCCCGCCCCGTCCCGTCCACAACACATCGCCTTCTGCCGCTCTTCCCAAATCACGCGAGACTCGAAGTGGGCCAATCGAAAAGCCGCTACCGGCCGAGGGCGGAGCTAGAGAGGGCGGGGCTCGGGAGGCCGCGTCACCTGACGGCGGGCGGCTCCGGCGGAGTAGGCTCTGCTGCTTGCGGGTCCCGGAGTCACCATGGTGAGTGAGAGGAAGCGGTGGGCCAGTGGGTTGCCCCTGTCGCAGTCCTCGCTTTCTCCCAGCGCAGGGAACCCTGCGGGCAGAGTAGGGGGCCATACGTTCCGATCGAGGCCGGTCCTAGCCGGGCTGGGCCTGCGGAAGAGGGCACGCGCTGAGGAAGGCCGCGAGTAGGCTGCGGTGGGTTGCGGTGGGCGGTGGCGCTGGATTTGCTCTTTGCCCCGAGACCAGGCGGCCTCTCTTAGGGGTGTCTTGGGCTGGCGGTTCTGGGTGTCGGTGCGGGCCTGCAGCAGCCTCTCGTGTGGAATGGCCGTCCTCCCGGTGAGAGTCGGAGTCCCAGGTCTGCGGTAGCGAATGTGGAGTCGAGGCTGTGATGAGCGCCTGAGCTTTGGGCTGGAGCTCTAGCTGGGACGCGCCCAGATGGTGCGTTTCCACCTTTGTGCTCGGCTGTACTCGCGGGCCCCACGGCTTTTCTCTGCTAGAAAACCTCTTCGTGGAACCGCACTGGTCCCCCGGCCTTCCGTGGCCGCATACCCCTTGATCTTGCAGTGCCTGTCAGCGAATTCTAGGGACCTGTTCACGTGAGTTTCCCGAAGGACTCGTGCTTTCTTTCACTGAACCCAACCCATCAGGAAACCACTTTTCCTTTCTCATCTGTTCACTGAGGACTCTAGCTCACTTGCTGGAAGTAATCTCCTTTGGGTTTCTCTATGATGGTAGCCGGTCGTGGTGTAGCAGTGGCCTTACGAAGGTGAACTTCCTCAAAACTCGAATCCTGTTTATTTTCCACAGGACAAGTTGTCACTTGCATCATACTAGCATTTAATGTAATCTGGGATAATGTTTTTGGATGAATGTCCGTTTTAATTATTTCACCTTGTGTTAATAGGATAAAAACAGTATTAATTGATTTTGTTGTTGATTTTTTGGAGTTGGGGTTGGAGATGATCTTGCTGGGCTCTGACCAGCCTGGTAGTAATGGTCCTCCGTTCCAGTGCTGAGTTCTGAACTTTTGCACCTGTAATTTGCTTATCTTTGATGTGCACTACTTTAATATAATATTTTGCCTTACAAAATGATTTTTTTCCCTCAGAACTTTTACAGTCAGAATTGTGTACATGATCAGTGTGATGTTTAACTTTAGAATTTGTTTTTTCAAAAATTACTATTGACATAGTGTTTTATTGTACAGAGCATTTGAGGATATTATACAGACTGCATTTATGTGCTGGGTGAACCAGGTTGGAGCATAGCTTTTCCTGTAAATTTTACTGGAAAATGAAACCTAGGTATCAGTTCTGTCTAAGGCTGTTTTTAGGATTTGAACAGGTACTCAGGCTTTATTTAAGTCTCACTTTTGCAGGTGTTTCTAGATGCAGAAATTCTTCTCATTGGCAGTTTACTCCTAGAAATACAGAGTCTAGTTCAACTAGTCAAACATCTGGGGGAGAAGACATACTTTTGAAACATACTGTAGTACAGTACTTTGGGGTTATGATGGGAAAGAGCTGTGTCAGGAGCTTGGAGAAGACTTTGGGAGGGAATGTGAACAGATTCTGAGGAGAATGGGCAGGAATTCTCAACATGGAAAAGAAAGATTATTGCTATTTAATGTCCATGGTATACTTTATCATAAGACCTTTGGGGTATTACTAAGCTAGTCATGTATGGAATTCAATGTCTAGGGTTTTTTATTGTTTGCTTTTTTTCTTTATGTAGTTCTGGAGATTGAACCCAGGGTCCTTAGACTATTAGACAGAAACTCCAAACTCCCCAATCCAAATTGTTTGAAAGTTCCTGTTTACTCATCATCCTTAATTCTCTTTGAAGTATTAATTTGTGCCTTATCACCAGTTTATAAATACCATTTTTATTAACATAAATCAAATTCCATGTCTTTAAAGATTAATTTTCATTTTCCTATTGCTTTATGTCGTATTGGTACTTTACATCTGCAGTTTATAAGTGGGAAAATTGACCAACCAATAGGTTCCTACAACCAGTAGAGGTAATTGCTTTCAAATAGGAATATTGTAATAACTAACGCTTATGAAGTGCTTATTACTAAGTTACATATGCAAAACTTTATATGTGCTATTTTATTTTTCTAGTCTATACCAGAAGTGTGTGACTTCTTTTTATATATATAAATTTTTATTTAAATTAGAAACAATCTTATTTTACATATCAATCTCAGTTCCCTCTCCCTCCCTTCCTCTCATGCCCCCCACTGACCCCCTTATCCCACCCCCCTATCCACTCCACAGGGAGAGTAAGACCTTCCACAGGGGATCATCAAATTCTGTGACATCATTTGGGGCAGGGCCTAGGCCCTCCCTCATGTATCTATACTGAGAGGGTATCCCTCCATTGGGAATGGGCTCCCATTTTAACAAATCAATGATGTGTATGTATGTTCATATTTTGCATGTGAATGCAGGTGCCTGTGGAGGTCAGAGGTGTTTGGATTCTCTAGAGCCAAAGTTATAGTTGGTGTGAGCCACCTAATATGTGGGTACTAAGAATTGAACTCAGATCTTCTGCAGGAGCCTGAGCACTCTTAACCACTGGGCTATCCCTTCAGCCCTTTATTTATGATTTTGGGAAAGAAATAGTTGTGGGAAAACTCAGTTTTCTAGTTTATTAGCAAAAGCAATACTGGGAGATGCATGCCATGCTCATTACTCAGTTGTTATTGTTTTTTTCCTTTATTTGAAATCGAACCAAGACAAAATTTTCAACCCAAAATTAAACCAAGACAAAGCTTTTAGGTTGTATAAACTATTGTATCTCAGAAGTGAATTTTTTTTTCCTGTTGTTTAATCTTAATGAAGCATTTTGGTTGTCTTAGATTTGAAACATAAAAATTTACTTTCATGCTTATGTGTAAATTCTCCTACCTTTTCTAATTGATTATGTAGAAAGGTACTTTTCTTTTGGTTAGTCTTAAGATTTTTTTAATGAAATTTATACAAAATATATAAGTCAGTAGTTTTGACACATTCCCTTTTATTCCAAAACATTTTCATTACCTCAAAAGAAAGTTCTGTACTCATTAATTGGTGATTTGCTTACCTTTCCTCCTCTAAATTAGTAATCTGTTTAAGGTATTTCATATAATGGAGTCTTACAGCATACGTTTGTGTCGGACTTCTTTTATCTAGTATGCATGTTTTAATACTAGAGACTTTTTATGGCTCAACAATAGCCTATTATATATATATATATATATATATATATATTTACTACCTATCCATTAATCTAGTTATTTTTTTTAATCAGCTATATGATCTGAAAAGTCTAGAATCAGTTAATCTTTCCAGTGAACATTCATGAAGAACATGTTGTATATGCTGAATCTCAAACATATGGTTATATATAATTACATTGTTAGCATGTTGTGGTATTAATGTAAACATGGTGTTATTTAACATGAAGTACTGGTTAATTCTACTTGTCATGGAGAATGAGTTCATTTTGCAAGTGGTTTTGCTGATGGTGGCATGGAGTAGATTCACTTTGTTCTTTTTTGCTGTTTGTGTTTTTGAAGTAGTAGGTATTTGAGACCATCTTTACCATTTTGCTCTATTGTAAGTCACTAATAAGTCTAATATTTTATTTACAAGTTGTTTAGTTTTGCTATGAGGAAAGGGGCTGTGTTCTTATTAACATATTTCTTGGTGAAAAAAGTAGATTAAAATGTAGATGAGAGTAGTTCAGAGGAAAATAGAAGGTCTTAAAAAATTTGAATTATGCTAGACTTATAAGAAATAGCTTGGCTATACAGCTATGCTCCAGTTGGGTTTAGAGCATATTAACAGAATATAGCTATAAACTATCACCACCGGTTTCTTTGACAAAATATTTAGTTATTTATGTTGTACTCATTTTGAGATAGTCTTACTATGTAGCTCTTTCCTGGAACTCACTATGTAGGCCAGACTGGCCTCTAACTCACAGAGATCTACCTGCCTCTGCCTCCTATGTACTTGGATTTTAAAGGCGTGCATCTCCACACCAGGCTGGGCCAGAATTTTTGAGTCAGTTTACTTGACAAATTAGATATAGAGCTGGAATGAACCATATGTAAGAATATTGGAAAAGGACTATGGCTAGAATTACAGAAATGACTTTGTGTGTGGGGGCTAGGAGAAAGTGCTTAGGAGCCACTAATGAAAGTATTTTTAAATGTTTATTTCAGCCTACAACACAGCAGTCACCTCAGGATGAGCAGGAAAAACTCTTGGATGAAGCCATCCAGGCTGTGAAGGTTCAGTCATTCCAGATGAAAAGATGCCTGGTAAGAATGAAAATGTGAGACATACAGTGGGATACTGCATATTCCTAAGCGAGCATCTCCATTTCTAAATTACCTAACATCACTGCTTTTGGTCCATCTAATCACCACCAGCAGCTGCTTACTTAGCACTGTTCATATGTCTGAACAGAGAGCCCTACTTCTCTGAACTGTAACTATGACTAGTGACTGTGAAGGCAGGGGAAGTTACACATTGCCACGTTTGTTACATGTTGCCACATTAGCATCTAATCCAAATATCTGACACTCTTTGGTTTTATATCTTAGACCTGAGGAAAACTTAATATTAATGGGTGTTCAGTAAATATTTCATAAATGAATGTATTTGAATGCCCCAATTTGAATTATTCAGTTATGTTTTTCACCTGAGTATCCTGAGAACTTTTGAACATGTATTTTATTGTAGGAACTAGCTTAAAAACTATACTTAAAGATACATGTGGTAGTGTTGACCTCTGGAGGCAGAAGAGGACCAAGAACTTGAAGCCACCTCCGGTTTACATGAGATTCTTAAAACATGAACACAAAAGTTGCACATATTCCTGTTTATGTGTTTTTACAGTCCAAAGATAGCAATACTTTGCATAGGTCTTTTATATTCTGTGTGTTAATGTTTAAAGAATTGAACCAAATAGGCAGGTACTTTAAGCTATAAGTTTCTTGAGTGATGATACTTTAAAGTGTCTTATATTTTCCATGTATGTATGTGGTATTTGTGCATGTTCATGGAGTCCAGAGGTTGGTACCAGGTGTTTTCTTTAGTTGCTTTCCATCTCGTTGACAATTTCAATCTCATACATATATACACTAAACTTAATTTTGGTTATTTTTGGGCCCCGTTCTCCTTTCTCATCCTACCTTCTCTCCCACTGAAACCCTTCTCTTCCTCCTACTTTGAGCCCCCCCCCCAAGTTTAATTATATAGATTTACTTGACTGTGAGTGAGGGGTTATATCCCAGAACATGAGCGACTTGTCAGCTGTCTCCCAGCACCCATTAAAAGCTCATAGTCTGTCAGTGAACAGTAGAATCTTAGGAGCCCTTTCCCCATGTAGAGCGAAACAGACAGATCCAATATTCTATAGGTATCCACAGCTGCAGTGAGTGCAGTGGCCATATCAGGGTCACAAGACACTTTCAGCACTCCTTGACAACTTCTTGCTCTTAAATCTTTTCACCCTCTTTTGAGATGTTCTGTGAGCCCCAGGGACAATGTGGAACAGTCCATAATCACTTTGGCCAGTTGTGAGTCTCTGTATTAACCTCCCTCCACCTTTAAAAGAAGTTTCATTGATGAAGGTAGAGAGCTGAATTAATCTGTGAGTATAATTATAAGTATTTAGAAGGCAGTTTGATACTGCTTAGCAAAATAGTAGTAGTAGGTTTTCCCCAAGAACCTGTTCCTTTCCAGCTGGCTTTTTAATGTTTTTTCCTTTTTAAATGTGTATGAGTGTTTTATCTGCCTGTATGTATATGTACCTGTATATACCTGGTGCTTGTGGAGATGAGAAGAGGACATCTGATCCCCTGAAACTGGAGTTATGGATGGTTTCGAGTTATCATGTAGTTGCCAGGAACTGGACTTAGGTCCTATATAAGAGCAACAAGTTCTTTTAACAGCTACAGTCAAGAATTTTTGGGGTTATAATACTGTGGAGAGGGCCTTAAATCCAATTAAGTGGTTAGTTATACCTATAACATTACCAATGATAATTATTGTAGCTTCAGGGGTTTCCATCTGAGTAAGACTATTGATAACTTTCTTCCCCTAGTAGTTTATTAAGAAAGGTAGCCAGTTGAGTGGAAGCTTTCTGTTTAATTATAGCTTGTTTTCCCCAAGTACTGCAATTAGAGTATGTGGTCTCTTCAGGAGTAGGGTCTTATCAAGTTCTGGTAGAATAAACATGAGCAATGGCAATAACCTGTATCATTTTGGGGCCATCTGGGACCTCTCTGACCAACATTCATAGGAAGATGCCCTATACCTGGTTTAGTATTTTTATTTAGTAACCTGTGGCTTCTGTGGGAACATTATCTCCCTGCGTAGGGTACCCCAGTAAAACTCTCTATATAAATTACATATTCTCAAATAAGCTTATAAATAATAGGTTATCATATGGCTTTTTCATACATCCTTAGTGTTAACTCTTCCTCTGTTACTTCCTCTACCCTTCTTTCCTGTCCCATCCCTTTACTCAGTGGTTTTCAACCTGTGGGTCATAACTCCTTGGGGATTGAACAACCTTTTCATGGGGGTTTCCTAAGACCATCAAAAAATACAGATATTTACATTATAATTCATAACAGGAATAAACTTACAGTAGCAAAAAAAAATAATTTTATAGTTGGGGTCATCACAGCATGAGGAACTGTATTAAAGGGTCACAGCATTGGGAAGGTTGAGAACCACTGCCTTATGTAAATTTTCCCATACTACTTTGTTCTACTGTTCTCCTTTCCTTAAGTCTTTTCTTCCTTCTACCCCCTTTACTCCCTGCACCACTCTAATGCCCCTTCCTAGTTTCTTAGCTTCTATAGGTGTTCCTAGTTGCACACGTAAATCTAAAGATTGAAATCTAAGATCCACATATGAAAAAGAACATGCAGTGTTTTAGTCTTTCTCAGTGTGTCTTACCCTACTCAGCATGATTTATTTTTTCCAGTTCCATCCATTTACCTGTAATCTTCATCCTTCTTTACAGCTGAATAAAATCCCACTGCGCATATATGTGCCATATTTTCATTATCCACTCATCAGAAAGGAAATGAGTTTCAGCAGGAGTCTTAGCAAACTCCTTGACCTTACACGGTGACCTGGTGTGGAGGCTGCAGTTCTAGAGCCTGTCCATATGTCATAATATTTTTGTGTATGGGTATTTTGCCTGTGTGTATATTTGTGTGTCACATGTGTATCTGGTGTCCTTGGAGGCCAGAAGAGGATGTTGGATTCTTTAGAACTGGAGTTAACAGACATCTGTGAGCTGTCATGTGGGTACAAGGAATTGAACCTGGGTCCTCTGGAAGAGCAACGAGTATTCTTCAACTGAGCCATCCAACTAACCCTTTGTTTCCTTCTTGGCCTCAGAGTATGCCACTGGTAGTGAGGTTCCAAGTCTCCATACATTCTCTGAACTCAGGGTACAACCAGTAATGGGAACCTAAGTTCTGGCACCATCTGTGTCTTTAGATGATGACAGGGAGTGCATTCCTGGGCCCTTGTCCAATACCTGGCTTCAGATCACGTCTGATGCTGGGGCCCAAAGCCCTGATTTTCCTCTCTAATCTCAGAACATGACTGACAATAGCAGAGTCTTAAGTGCCAGTGGCCCTTACCTCTCTTTCTGTCTCATGTTTGAGATGGAGTTCCTGACTAAGCCTGTAGCTCACTGGTTAGGCTAGACTCTCTGTGAGCTTTGGAGCCCTGGGGAGGAGGAATTAGGCTCCCCCCCACCTTCAATGAGGAGAGACTAGTGAAGTTGATTCTTGTGTGTTTAAAATAAGTGCTGTATACTCTTAAAACTATATAACAGATCTTTGGTTAAATACAACCAAGATAAATGTTTAATTAAATTAAGTATTCTTATCAATTTTCTTGCTATTTCTGTAGGACAAAAACAAGCTGATGGATGCTCTGAAACATGCCTCTAATATGCTTGGAGAACTCCGGACTTCTATGTTATCACCAAAGAGCTACTATGAACTTTGTATCTTTTGAATGTTGAAGGATAAACATTTGGGCCATATTTATTTCTTGACAAGGCCAATTTTGTTATAGTTGCTGTTTTTTGTTTTTTTTTTTTTTTGTTTTGTTTTTTTTTTTAAAGTAGAAACAATGCAGATTTATTAAGGAAAGTGAGAGGAGAGCTCTTGAGAGTGGGTGGGCCACTGCATGTATGTGCATCACACTCATGACTAGTGCCTGCAAAGGCCAGAAGAGGGCATCAGATCCCTTGGGACTGGAGTCACAGATGATTGTAAACCACTGTGTGGGTACTGGAACTCCAACCCAGGTCCTCTGGAAGAGCAGCCAGTGTTTTTGCTCACCCCTCCCTCCCTTATTTCTTAGTCCAGGCTAACTCAAACTCACAGCAGTCCTGCTTCAACCTCCTCAGTGCTACTGGTTGTAGGTATGAACCATCTCTATCATGCCTAGCTTTTGTTTTTTCCTTGTTAAAAATTTCTGGAGTCAATTATTCTATCATTTTTTTAGACAAAATAGTTCTCTTCCAGACAGATACTGTAAAAGAAAAAGTTGCTTTCAGAGTACACTTTTTATAAGCATTAACCTCTCTCCATCTTTTTTTTCCCCCCAGTGTTGGCTATTGACCTTAATTTTAGGCAGACAAGTCTTCCAATTGAACTAAATCCGTACCTACATGCTTAAGTTTCTCTAAATAGATTGCTATTATGTCTCAATTTTTGAAAAATATTGAGGCTATTAAGTGGCAGTTGTTTTCTGGATTTTGTTATTTTTGAGGTAAGGTCTTGCCGTGTAGCCTTGCTTGGCCTCTTAACTCACAGTGCTTGCATATGCTTGTTGTGTGCTGGGTTATAGGTGCATGCCTCCATGCCTGGCAGCCCTCCTCCTTTTAAGATGATGAGACTGGTCTTGAATTCTTGGGTTCAACTGATACTCTGCCTACAGCCTACCTAGTAGCTGTGATTTTTTTTGAGTCAGTGTATTATGGTATAGCCCATACTGGCTTTGACCTCACTATCCTCTTGCTTGGGTTTCAGACATTTACTACTACACCAGCTTTAAAATTTTCTAAATTTATTTTTATGTGTTTGACTGCCAGTATGTATGTATTGCATCCCATGTGTGCTGGTGCCAGGGTGGTCAGAAGAGGGTATTAGATTCCATGGAAACAGAGTTATTGATGGTTGTGAGCCATCATGTGGGTACTAGGAATTGAACCCAAGTGTTCTGCAAGAGCAGCAAGTGTTTTAAACTGCTGAACCATCTCTACAGCCCAGCAACTCTTTATTTTAAAGTAATAAAAGCCAGTTGAAATTCTATTTTCTCTTTGAACATTCATTCTTATCGGGACCTTAAGTGTGGGTTTTCTTCTAAACTCATTATCCTATAGCTGCAGCTTTATGAGTAGCTGGGATTAAAGACATGTACTCTATGCCAGGAATCTGAAAGTGTGTGCACTTTTTTGTTGGTTTTGTTTTGATGGTGGTAGAAATTGAACTTGAGGTCTTTCTCATGGGAGGTAAATGCTGGCACTACTGAGCTATACCATTAACCCTGCCCGTTAGATTTAATTATTCTGACAAGTGTTGTGGAGTTGTTTGTTTGTTTGTTTTTATTTTTTATTGATTTACCTTTATTCTTAATCCTTAATCATAATTAAAAGACATGGCTATTTCCGATGAGCTGCACTACTTGGAGGTCTATCTGACTGATGAGTTTGCTAAAGGAAGAAAAGTAGCAGATCTCTATGAACTTGTACAGTATGCTGGAAACATTATTCCAAGACTGTAAGTAATTAAAGTCTTTTATATCTACATTTTCAAGGCTTTGTGTTGGGCAATATGGTAGCCAGTGAAGTCTTATCTGATGAACAGTTGCTGTTGAAAACCCATCATTGCATTACTTGCCTTGAGTGTATCTTTTTTCTTTTTGGAAATTTCTCCTCTCTCTTTTTTTGTAGACAGCATCTCATTGCCTTGAATTGATGATTGCTCTGGCTCAGTCTCCCAAATGCTGGGAATACAGGTGTGAGACACTGCTCAGCCAACATTGGCTTCATTAAAAAGACAGATGTGGTGGCATATACCTGTAAGTCCAGCACTGGGAGGTAGAGGCATTGCTACAGGTTGAAAGGCAACCTGGTTTTCATTTGCGCTCCGTAGTGAGAAAAAGCAGGTGTGTATATGGGAGAATCAAAATAGAAAAAAAATCTGCAGTAGTTCCCACAAGCAACCATGGTCTAAGGTTATTAAATAGGAAAATCCTGGAAGTAATTAATTAAGTTTAAAATTGTGTGCTATTCTAAGAAGCCTGTTAAAACTTTGTATTGTTCCCCTGGGGGTGTGAATCTTCCTTTGTTGAGCACACTGTATGTTATCCACCTTTTAGTCACTTAGCAGCCATCTTGTTGGAACAGCTGTGCAACCTTAGCTTCACTCACCCTACTTTATTCTCATTATTTAGTCTTACATCATCTCACATCATTGCAAGAGTGGTGAATACAGCATAGTAAGATAAGAGATACTCACTTATAGCAAACTGCTACAGCTATCGTATTAGTTACTGTGGTTTGTCACCTTGACTAATTCATAAACTCATAAATGTATGTGTACAGGGGGGAATAATGATACCCACTAGCGTCAGTTTCAGTTATCAACTAGGGTTCTTAGATCATATTCTTGATGGCTAAAAGGAACTGACACTGGGGTCAGTCAGTGATACTATTTTTTTTATATATATACATTTAGTAGTTATATTAAAAGTCATGATTTTCTCCCCATAAACAATACTGTTGAAGACAACAGTTCTTGTCTTGATTATTTAGTATATGTGTAGTGTTTGGATACAATCAAATGTTTACATATCACATCTCTAATCAAATGTTTTCTTCTCCCAGTTATCTGTTGATCACAGTTGGAGTTGTGTATGTCAAGTCCTTTCCTCAATCCAGGAAAGATATTTTGAAAGATTTGGTAGAAATGTGCCGTGGTGTGCAGCATCCACTGAGGGGTTTGTTTCTTCGGAATTATCTTCTTCAGTGCACTAGGAATATTTTACCTGATGAGGGAGAACCAACAGAGTAAGTAATCTTGGGTTAGTTGTACTGTGGGGTTTTTTCCTATAATAAATGTCCAATAATTGTAGAAAAGTATACAGAAATAAGAACATAAGAGTTGGTATTTTTCCCCATTTAAATTCTTGTAGCATTTTGTGTCTAGATTTTCATTGAGATACAGAACTAATTCACTATATGGTATGAGGCAAAATGTACTCACTCATATTCAAATATTTCTTTGGAAAACTTCTTTGGATTAGAATCTGCGTTTTAAAATTTTTAGTATTTCTTTTGTTTTGAGATAGAATTTTGCTATGTAGCCTTGAGTGGCTGGTACTCAACTCTGTAGGCCAAGCTGGCCTCTCAAATAGTGGGATTACAGGCATCTAACATAGTTTAGAACATTTTCCTATTATATTATATAATCTTTGTAGGTGTTAACTAGTGAAAAATAATTTATGGAAACCTCTGTTTCATTTGTGCGCTCTGTTCTAGCATTAAAATCTATGATACCTTTTTTTTTTTTTTCAGAGCAATGTAGTTAGCTTTTTATGTGATGGGTCCACAGATTGAAGAACCAATAATTTCTTCTTATTTAAAGTTTAAGTATTTTTTAAGTTTCTAAGACAAGGAAATCAGTAGATCTTAGTATCTACATCAATCCATTTAACAATATATTATGATGTGTATGTGTGGGAATGTGTGCCATGGTGTGTATATGGAGGTCAGAGGATAACTTTATGGAATTGGTTCTTTCCTTCTGCCTTTAACATGGGTTCTGGAGAAACAAATTCAGACCACCAGGCTTGCATGACAAATTCCTCCCTCTGAACCACACCTCTACATTCTTTATTTTGAAACAGTGTCACTGTATAGCTCATGTTTGCCTTGAGCATGTAATCCTCTTGCCTTTGCCTCCCGAATGCCCATATTACAGGCATGCATATGTCACCATGCCAAGGATCATTTACTTTAAATATTATTATAAAGCAACGTGTGACCACAAAGTAAACCACACAGAAAAGATTTAGTGATGTATAGAGAGGATGCTTCTATTTTCACTTTATTATAATTTGACTTTGAATTTTAAACACTAAGGCAAGTCAGTAAAATATTTCAAAATAAAGTTTCCTGTTTTGGAAGATGTAGAAAAATAAGGTTATGGTGTCTTTCTTAATAAAGCTTGTATTTCTTTGAAGCCAAATTATTCAACAATAAAACAGCAGTTATTAATATACCCTAAATGTCAATTTTGGGGGCCTTTTGTGTTTTATTTATTTTTATTTATGTTTTTAACCAGTAAGTTTTTGTTGGACATTGTTCTGTTTTGGTGTGAAAAGATTCAGCTGTATTTGAATTCTTTTGGTTTTTTTTTTTTTTTTCCTTTTTCCTACAGTTTTGTGTGTGTGTGTGTGTGTGTGTGTGTGTGTAGTCCTGGCTGTCCTGGAACTCTGTAGACCAGGCTGGCATCTCTAACTCACAGAGATGCACCTGCCTCTGCCTCTGAAGTGCTGTGATTTAAGGTTTGCGCCACCACAGCCTGGCTGTAGTTGAATTCATCTTGGTGGGAGCTGGGAAATGTTCAGCAGTGCAGTGCTCCATATTGACCCTCTTCAGTGGTCTTTGTATCAGCACTCATGTTTGAGTTCTTTCTAAGAACTGCAGTAGCTAAAGAGTAATATACTCTGCCAGCACCGAGTTAAGCCTTGTAATTCTCTTTAAAAAAAAAACATGGATTGCTTCCAGATTTGCTTGTCATTGCAAGAGCCATTTTAACCTCTGTACCATTCCACTTTTAGCATGTGTGCTGCCAAACTGAGTGCATCTTCTTGTTTTTTAGTGAGTGAGTCACTCACTTGTAAGACCAAGTCCAACAAGCTCAGAATAGGAAGTCATGGGAAGTGATTTGTCTTCTTAATATGTATTGTGTTCTCCCCCAGTTTTTAGTTTTTAATGTTAGAGTCTGTTCTTGAGATTTAGCACTAAACCAATAACATGAATCTGAGAGTGGCTTTGTGAAGCATGAGTATTCGCAGGATAAAGAAATAAATGGAGGAGGAGTAAATTGATCCTGTCATGTATAAAGACTTTTTTTTGACTTTTTCTTGGCAGTGAAGAAACAACTGGTGATATCAGTGATTCTATGGATTTTGTACTACTCAACTTTGCAGAAATGAACAAACTCTGGGTGCGGATGCAGCATCAAGGACATAGCCGAGATAGAGAAAAAAGAGAACGAGAACGACAAGAACTGAGAATTTTAGTGGGAACAAATCTGGTGCGCCTTAGCCAGTTGGAAGGTGTAAATGTGGAACGTTACAAACAGGTTCTTACCATTTTCATTGTCACTTTACACTGTGCAGTAAAAACTGAACTCTTACCTTTGAAATGTTTTTGTTAAAAGTTCAATTAAAAAATATTTTTAACTGTTTTTTTACTTAAAAAAGACCTAGTTAAAAGTACTGCCATGTTTATGGGTTAGAGAGTCAGTATTGTCAAGGTACGTTTTTCTTATCTCCACCTATATATTCAGTGCAATCTCAGACATACCTCCCTCTGTTTACTTACTTTAAAAGCCAACAAACTGGTTCTAAAATATGTGAGAAAGAGTAGGGACGCTGTAATACCCACAGCAGTTTGAAAGAGTAGAGGTAGTTTGTGGGTTTGACACATACCAGTATAGAAATACATAAAAGGAAATTAATGAAAACAGACACAAGTCATTGAAGGGGAGTAAATAGGGATCAGCATATTTTTCTAAAGACATTAAAAAAAAATGTGTATGGGTTTTTTGCCTGCATGTATGTCTGTGTGCCATATATGTGCCTGTGCCCAAAGAGACCAAAAGAGGGTATCAACTGTCTTAGGACTGGAGTTACAGATGGTTGTGAGCCACCATGGGCGTTGGGAATCGAACATAGGTTGTCTGGAAGATCAGCCAGTGGTTTTAAAAACTCCCAGAAAACTTTCTGCAAAAGGCTAGATGGTACATATTTTTGAGCTTTGAAAGTTATTAGTTATAACTAGTAAAGTAGATGGCTAGGCAAAGCGTTAGGAAAATGAGTATGGCAGGGCTTGGTTCTATTAAAATTTTAGAGTATAGCTCAGTGGTGTGGCTATTATTTAACATGCTTAAGGTTCTGGATTTGGATCCATAGCACCAACAATACAAACAAACAAAAACAAAAACCCAAAAAACAAACAAACAAAAAAGCTCTCCCTAAAATTTAGTGAGGGAGTTAGATTTACCAGTCCCTGGATTAGATGGTCCATTATAGATTTCACGTTGACCATTTTCCGCTCTCCCTGTCCCGTGGCGATCTTAGTAGTTCAGGCTGTCCTCCAGCTCACTATGTACTCAAGGATGACCTTGAACTTCTGCTCCTCCTAGTGTGTTTGATGTTTTCTATGATGCTGCATTATCAAATCCAGGGATTTATGCATACTGGAGATTCACTCTGCCAACTGAGCTACATCTTTAACCTTGTACTCCAGTTAATTTTTATGAAGGTTCAACAGCAACCTTCTTGTTTGTTAGTTAGTTAGTTAGTTTGTTTGTTTGTTTGTTTTGAGACATGGTTTGTCTCTCTGTAGCCTTGGCTATCCTGGAGATCAAACTTATAGTCTTCTGCTTCATGAGAGTAGAGATTAAAGGCATATGCTACTATGCCTGCCCAGGACAACCTTCTTAATAAATGACTCCAGAACAATTGAATATCCGTTTATGTGTAAACAAAGAAACTTTTTAAGTCTTGAGCAATTTCTCACACTGTGTAGAAACTAGAAAAATTGATCAGATATATATATATATATATCTAAAATCTAAAAGTACTAGAAGAGAGCACAAGGGAAATCTTCATGGTTTTGGATTATGTGAAGACTTGTTAGGACATGCAAAAAATGCACAAACTATTTAAACAACCTTTTTATATAACCATTTTTTTATATTTAAAAATAAGTTAATTTTTAAAGTTGAACATTGAAGTGTGGATGAGAGCAATATGAAATACAATTTTCTAGTTCAGTTTGGGATTTCTATTTCAGTTTGGGATTTTCAAAATGAATTTTTTTTTTCCCTCTGTTTTCAGATTGTTTTAACAGGCATTTTAGAGCAAGTTGTAAATTGTAGAGATGCTTTGGCTCAAGAATATCTCATGGAGTGTATTATTCAGGTAAGTATTTCTGAATACTTCATTTCTCAGAAGGATTTTTATTAATTTTCATTGTTTGGAGAAAAAAATCGTAGGGCCAAGTGGAGGCCTGAGTTCAAGGCCAGCTTGCCAGTGTGCCGAGAATATGTCTCAGAAAACTAAGAAGAAAATATTTTCCTGAATAAAAAATTTACTTCATAAATTTCCATTTTTAAACTTGGTCTTTGTACTAATAGTTTGTTTTGTTTCTCAAACATGTAGGAAAATAATCTTGAGTTTTCCAGGTCTTATTAGATTTAATATTAGTTGTATACTGGTAATGGAATATTTCTGGTTTTGATTTTAATTATCTAAGATTAAATTATTTTTCTGTAAACAGTAACTTTACATATTATTTATAAGATCATATTTACTATTTATTTATTTATGTATTTAATTTTGTTTTTCAAATTAGGATTTCTCTTTATAGCCCCAGCTGTCCTGGAACTCTCTCTGTAGACCAGGATGGCCTCTGCCTCCCTAGTGCTGGGATTAAAGGTGCATACCACCACTGCCCAGCAAGATCAGAAGATTTTATGAAGTATTTCTTTATTGTATTAATTAATCCTTGTCTGATTTAGGTTTTTCCTGATGAGTTCCATCTGCAGACTTTGAATCCTTTTCTTAGAGCTTGTGCTGAGTTACACCAAAATGTAAATGTGAAGAACATAATCATTGCTTTAATTGACAGGTAAGACTGTTCAACGCTGTTACAACATTTTCATGAGTTTTGTTTCTGTTATGCCTTTTATTATTGATTTTACTGTGATTTTTGCTATAAATAATTTAACTTTTAATGTCTAGTTAGTGTTTGCCTGACTTAGGTGTGAAAGCTTAACTTTTTATTCGAAGGTGTATAGAGGTGCTATTTTTTAAAGTTTTTTATTTTTATTTTTTTAAATGTAGCCCAGGCTGTCTCAGACTCACTGTGTACTTGAGGATGACCTTGAATTTCTGATTCTTTTGTCTTATTTCAAGTGCTGGGATTATACATGAGCCACCATACCTGGTTTACAATGATATTTTTAATCTGTTCGACTGATATGTAGACATTATTGTATAGACCTTTCCTTGAATCTTAGGAATCCAGAGTTCATTGAAGAACATAATTCCTCACAATTACATAAATTATCTTTCAATGATAACTTTATTTAGTTTTGTATAGTAGCAACAACATATGCTTAGGTAATCAGTCTGCTACCACATTTTTATAAAAGAAGAGTTTTTAAGAATCACATTTTTAGGAAATCCCCTTTGAGTATTTTAGCCATTGGTCTTAGTTGATAAAGAAATATCAAAATTGGGGATAGACCAGCAGTTAAGAGCACATACTACTCTTGAAGATGACCTGAGTTCAGTTCCCATCACCTACACTGGGTGACTCAACAATTGTCTGTGACTTCAGTTCTAGGGCACCTAACACTCCCTTTGGATTTCATAGATACTTGCATTTACAAGTGCATAGTCCCACATACAGAAACACACCTATACCTAGATTTTAAAATAAAACCTTTTTTAAAAAATGTGTGTGTATGTATAACTTGACTTTTGATAATGTCTGTAATGAATGACTGCCTGTTAGCCCTGCCACCTGATAATACATTGCTTGTGGGCATATATTATGGAACCAGACGTAACATCAAAGATTTATTTCAGTGAACATTTTCTTGTTTAGTTTTTCAAAACAGGGTTTCTCTATGTAGCTATAGTTGTCCTGAAACTAGAGGTCTGCCTGCCTCTGTCTTTCGAGAGCAGAGGCCACCACCCAGTTTTTGTTATGTTTTTAAGCTATCTAATTACAATCTAAGAATTAATATAGCGGAAGTCTCCAGATTGTCCCAAATAGCATATATGCTTGCTTACTGGGCCCACTCTTAAAGCTGGCTAACCATATTTTCCTCTGTAGGAGTGATGTCCTTTAGCAATCCCAATCTTTTTTTTTTTTTTTTTTTTTTCTGCATAAGAAAATGTAGATGCAGTTCTGACCTTGACAGGTAATATAATATCTATAATTTTGAATAGTTTATAATGTAGGTTATGAAAGTTAACTTTATTATTTCTAGTGGTTTCATGTAGGTGCTGGGGACTGAACTTGGGTTCTCTATAAGAACAGTGAGAACTCTCACCACTGAGCCATCTCTATAGCCCTAAAGATCATTTATTTAATCTGGGTGTGGTAGTACATGCATGTAGAGGCAGGAGTACCATTAATTCTAGGCTAGGCTGTACTATATAAAGTAGATAAGTAAACATAAGACTGCCAGTGGTATAGGCATCATTAATAAAATTTTAGTTAAGAAGGAATTGAAAAAAATGACTCATACATTGTAGCTCTTGTTTTAAAAAAATCTTATGTTTTTATAGAAATAGAAAATACAGAAAAGGAATAAAGAAAAAATGATCTCACTGCTTAGACCCCTGTATCTTTAAAGTTGTTTTTGTTGTTTTAGATTAGCTTTATTTGCTCATCGTGAAGATGGACCTGGGATTCCAGCTGAGATTAAACTCTTTGACATATTTTCACAACAGGTGGCTACAGTAATACAGGTTTGTGTAGCATTTTCTCTAAGTTCTCAACTTTGAAACTTCTCTATTGGTATTTTTGTAATTGTTTAAATTATATAATTTTCTAAACATTACAGTCCAGACAAGACATGCCATCAGAGGATGTTGTATCTTTACAAGTCTCTCTCATTAATCTTGCTATGAAATGTTACCCTGATCGTGTGGACTATGTTGATAAAGTTCTAGAAACAACAGTGGAGATATTCAATAAGCTTAATCTTGAACAGTAAGTCAAAATTAAACTGAATTTATTTGTTGTTGGGGAGGGATAGAAAAAACACATTTATGGAAGTCAGAAAAACTTGCTGTAGTTGCTTTTCTCTTCTTCCGGGTGGGTTCTGTGGGTAGAACATGGGTTGGGAAGCTTGGTGGCAACTGCCTTTACCCACTGAGCCTTGTCTACACTAACATTACAACTTCGAAAAAATTCTTGGCACATTTTTTGTCTTGGATTTGCTTTTTTGGGTTTTTTGTTTGTTTGTTTGTTTGTTTGTTGTTTTGTTTTTTTCTCAGTTATTCTTCACAATGTTAGCATTTGTCTTGTTTGAAGTATGTGCTGAGATTGTCATGTGTGATGCTAAACGGGGTAGGAAGTTTTGCTAGCTGCTTACTTGGTTGTATACTGTAGTGAAGTAGTGGCCTTATAGTCCAAAGTCTTCAAAGTTCAGTGCCTCCAATTCAGATCCTTCCTATATTTGAATGAGCTAGTTTTTTTTTTTTGTTTTGTCTTTATTGTTTTATTCTATGTGTATAAATATTTTACCTTAGTATATGTATGTGTACCATGTGTGTACCAGGTGCCTGCAGAGGCCAGAAGAGAGGGGGTTGGATTTCCCTGAAACTCAAGTTACAGACATTTATGAGGCACCATGTGGATGTTGGGGACTGAACGTGGGTCTTCTTTAAGAGCAGCTAGTGGTCTTACCTGTTGAGCTATCTCTTTAACCTCAGGAATGAGCCAGATTTTAAACTAGTAGGGAAATAATATTTTAGCCTCCCAAAGAAAAAGGTTTCCTGCAGATGATTAAATTGTGAGAAACAAGGGCATATGTAAATTTAAGCTGAAAAATTAAAGAAATAAGTATATATTTGAAGTATAACAATAAGCTTTGTTTTTGACACTGTTAGGGAAAGAATGGTTTCCTGCTTGCTGCTTCCTCAGTCATACTGTCCTAGACCTGCAGGGGCTACTTTGGACAATTTTAGGTGTCCTTCCTTCTCTAAGTCATTTATAATTTTGAGGTGTTAATGTACTATTTTTATCTTTTCTTTTTTCCATCCATTTGGTTCAGTCACATCAGGAAAGTTTATTTCCTTTTTACCCCCTCCCCCATTATGTTTTGTCTTTTAGTTATTCCTTTATTCTTATGAACTAAAAAACAGTACAGATCTTTAACAATTAAGTTTGAGGGAAAATTAAGTGATGTGTCTTTATTCCCACTGCCCCCAGAAGATGAGCTTTAAAGTAACAGTTAGTAAAAGAACTGGAAATCCCAGTGTCTAACGGTCTTGCAAAGCAGCTTCTAGAGAATGTGTCTTTGCAGGATGCTACTTTAAATTCAGCTTGTTCTCCCATAGTCATCACATGCAGATCTTTCTTCTGGATGGCTTTTGCATGGATTTTTCTCCTATTTACTTTCCGCATGAATGCATAATGCTTGTTGGTTATCTGAGGAACCATAGTATCACTTAAAACAATTTTCTGAGAAATACCAAATTGTAGCAATTACCTTAATTGTCTCTACACCAATTCCTGTTCATAAATTGGAAAGTATTATCAATAGAACTGTAGTGGATAAAGAAGTGTATGTGCTTAAATAGGCATCTTTATCCTCTTTTTGATTTGTTTTCAGTTTTTTGTTTTAAGATGGAATCTTGCTGTGTAGTACAGACTAGTTTAGAACTTCCATTATCCTCCTGAGTGCTAGAATTACAAGGCCACCAGTCCTGGCTGTATTTATCTTGAGAGGAGGTCATTGTGAAATAGAAGAGATTGAATGTATTGCTCTTTTTCTCAATTCACTGGGCCTATTTCTTTTAATGTGTAAATGAAGTTATTGTTTGTTTGCTTGGTTTTGGTTTTTTGAGACAGGGTTTCTAAGTGTCCTGGAACTCACTCTGTAGAACAGGTTGGCTTCAAACTCACAGAGATCATCCACTTGCCTCTTCCTCCAGAGTATTGGGATTAAAGGCATGCACCACCACTGCCTGGTTAAATGAAGCTTTTTTGTTTAATATGTGAAACAAATGCTGTGTGTCTGTATACAAGATCAATATTATTCATAGAAGGGTTGCTGTTTTCTCTTTGTAGTATTGCTACCAGTAGTGCAGTTTCAAAGGAACTTACCAGACTTTTGAAGATACCTGTTGATACTTACAACAATGTCTTAACAGTCTTAAAACTAAAACATTTTCACCCACTCTTTGAGTACTTTGACTACGAGTCCAGAAAGAGCATGAGCTGTTATGTGCTTAGTAATGTTCTGGATTATAACACAGAAATCGTCTCTCAGGACCAGGTAAGAATACAGCATGATGTTTTAGGGAAATAGAGGATGTGGTTGTGGGGTCTTAGACATTGAGCCTTAGATACTAACTGGGAAAGGTAATGTAATAATAAAAACCATAAATAGCTTATTTGTTATAGAAGTTAAAAGATTGGAGATATAAATAGAATTATTAATTGATTTCACCAAAAGGAGAATAACCATAGTTTATTAGCATTTGGCATATCTCTTTTCAGACTTTCATCCATAAATGAATACATTGACCTATTTCTTTTCAATGCCTCTGGAACAACCTCTACTTCCTCCCAATTTTATGTCTTCATTTTTTAAAAACTCACTGAGTTCAACTACTACTGCCTGTGTATGCATGGGTGGCATCTGTTAAAGTATGAGCAACCTACCAGTGACCATACCCAAAGAAAGTGACTGTCCCTCCTTCAGCAGCCAGCATTTGCTGATAGCTCCTCAACTAGGGATTGATGCTTGGGAGCCTCCTTCCTATCCAGGATGGATGCTAGCTAACATGATCTTGTGTAAGCAGTCACAGCTGCTGTGAGAAGATGTTATTTTGCAGCAGTCTTTCCTTGATCTCTGTTCTTACAAACTTTCTTCAATGTTCCCTGAGTCTTGTAAGGGAGGAGGTGTGATATAGATATCCTGTTTAGGGCTTAACACTCCATAGTCATTTATTTTCTACCCTTTCAGTTTGTATTAACTGTTAACCACTGCAAAAAGAAATGCCTTTAATGAGGGAGTAAGAGCTATAATAACCTATAAGGATAAGTATTTAGAAGGCAATTTGATACTATATCCATTTAGGAAAATAATAGTGGTAGATTCGTCCCTAGGGCCTCTTACTTCCTAATCATTTGGTTCTTTGTTATGTTTATAGTACCAGGCATGAATTCCACTCTGTCAACAAACCTTAAGTCCAAGTAGAAAGCTGTTGATTATTCCCATTGCATTCATTTCATTGTTGTGCCAATGGGCTAAGCTGGTTGTTACTTTAGTTTAAAGGGTTTACAGCTGGGTGCTACTGTTCATGCCAACTTCTTACAAAAAACTGAATTGTTTTACTGATACTATTTCAAAGATTATATATACTTGAGAAACTGTTACCTTTTTGTTGGTGGTTTTACACTATTTTCTATTTCCCATGTTGCAGGTAGATTCCATAATGAATTTGGTGTCCACGTTGATTCAAGATCAGCCAGATCAACCTGTGGAAGACCCTGATCCAGAAGATTTTGCTGATGAACAGAGCCTCGTTGGCAGATTCATTCATCTTCTACGGTCTGATGATCCTGATCAGCAGTACTTGGTATGAGCTATCTCACATCTATAACCTTTCATCAGCAGAGAAGGGTCTAATATGCCTTAATGCCCTTTTTTGGTCTTAGTTTAAGGTATTGAAAAACTTGCTACCGAGTTAAAGTTCATGGATTCTATGGAATTTAAAAAAAATATATTTACTTAGTTTTATTTACTTCTCTGTGTAGCTAAGTTGACCTCCAAATCATGATCCTTCTGCCTTAGCTTCCTGAGTGCTGGGATCTTAGTTATGTTGCCAATTGTTAGACAATCTCCAGCAGGTAGAACAGGCTTTATTTAATGCCAGGAAGGTGGTTTCTCTAATTCTGGCCATTTAATGGGGCATAAGCAGTGATTTAGTAAGAGTTCAGGAAAATGCCTTAAGCTGGGATTTTTTTAAGCTAAGGATAGGGAAGGCAGAATGGGGAAGTCAGTTCTTTTCCGTAGATAACCTATTTTATGAGGCTGTAGGTTCTGTTATTGCTTTCTGCAACCACAGGATATCTGAGGCAGCTGCTTTGCTTCTGTAGCCCCCAAATAGGTGGCTTCCTGGAGCTATGAGCAGTTTAGGGCCTGGGCTTTTAAGAGTGATTCTTCTATTACTGGTAATGCACACACAAATACACACATCCCCACACACCCCATTACTGTTTTATTCCCATAGCAGCCAATACTTTCTGAGCACATAACGTTGTGCAAGGTGTTGATGACACAATTGAAACTGTGTTATTTAATCTTTTGAACAGTTGTAGGAGTATGCTACCCTATTTTTCAAGTGAAAATTGGGCTAAGAGGAAGGCTATTGTTATATGACATTTCCCCCTGGGAGATGCAACTCAGACAACTATTCAGTTCTATAGGGAACAGATAAGAGGCCCAAATAATGATTCTACCAGTGTCCAATTTGGCCAACTAGTGAGTTTATTGGGATTACTTATAGGAGTATTGGGGGAGGGTGGAAATACTCTACAGAAACAGGACTGTCTCAACGGTCCTGCTCCAGTGCTGATGACAACCCATCAGAACTGCAGTACTGGAGCTCTGCAAGCTTGCAGGCAGCATGCAGATTGGCAGCCCTGCTGGTCAGTCTCCTCTACCAGCGTGGTTTACTTCCACAACCTTGGGGAGGGGCCTTTGTTAGTTTTCTAAGTTTCAGCTATATGGAACTTGTAAGATTATTTACCTCCTGAATCTTAGAAACTTCCCTCCAGAATGGAATGTTTCAGCCGATTGCTACATAGCAGCAATAAAGAGTAGAGAGTACTAGGATCTACCTTTACATGTAAGTCGGACTTGCTCTATCAGTCTGCATTCTTTATTAACAAAGTGTAGTTTATACACATGTATATGAGAATAACATGTATATCTGCTTTTGGCTAGTTACCTAAGTTAGTTATACAACCTGTGTAAGCTTCCAGTATATAAAATGGGTTAGTATTTTTAGGGTGGTTAATGTAGAAAGTGTGTACCTCTACTACTGCTGGTCTGTCACAAAATGGTAACATTTGTAAACAACTGATCCTAGTGTGGAAATATTTTTAATTTTTTTTTCTTTGTTAGATTTTGAATACAGCCCGAAAACATTTTGGAGCTGGTGGAAATCAACGGATTCGCTTCACACTGCCACCTTTGGTATTTGCAGCTTACCAGCTGGCTTTTCGATACAAAGAGAATTCTCAAGTGGTAGGTTTACTTTGAAATATGTCATTACATTTTTTTCTATTTTCTTTACTTTATCTTCTGAGTTGTAGAAAAGCTCAAGCACACACAAAAATAAGTAATATTGATATCAGATCCCACTTAGGAATGCCTGATTCATTCATTACCCTTTGCTATGAGTTCCTAGCTGACACTGATGAACCAGACACTAGCTGAGGAGTTATATAACAGCACTAACAATTATCTGACTCACTCGATTCAAATTGATGCTAAAACTTCTTCTTAGGTTCTAAATCAGGTTAACTGTGCCTAGTGATAGATAGGTCCAGTGTTGCATAATCACATCTCAACAAACCTGCAGTTTTATAATATTAGTAATTATGTACAACTTCCCTGTGGTTTTTTTCTTCCTAAAGCAGTCATTGCTTGACTTCAGTGGCATAATTAAAAAAAAAAAAAAAAAAAAAAAAAAAACACCTCAGTCTCTCATATACATGAAAGGTGAACACCCAGGATTACATTAAGGAATAAAACTCAGTAAACCATATTTTTTAAAATAATTTCTAAAACAAATTTTTTTCTTTAATACTCTTATCTGCTTGCATGCCGGGTTTTTGTTAAGATAGTTTCTATTCTATTTTCCAGTATTTATGACTAGGTATTTATCACTATAACAATAAAAGTGGCCATATTTTGAAGCTGTAATGTTCAAAATGGTATAGTACTAATAGAAATACATCTAAACAGACTAATAGAACTAAGGAGTGATCCAGAAAACCAAGTGTATTGGTTTTTTTGGTTTGGTTTTGGTTCTTTGAAGATAAAGTTTCTCTCTGTAGACCAGGCTGACCTCTAACTCAGAAATCTGCCTGACTCTGTCTCCAGAACACTGGGATTAAAGGTGTGCACCACCATGGCCCAGCTAGTGGATCAGCTTAATTGTTATCACCATGTCAGAAAAACAAGGGGGAAAGGAGTCATTAATAATTGGGGATTGGAAAACTAAATGTCCACTTTAACAGAATGAAATTAGATCTTTATCTTGTATCACACACACACACACACACACAGAGAGCTCAAAATGGTCTAAGAAGCCAAACCTTGTTCTTGTGATTTTTTTTTTTTCTTTTTGCAGTGAGAGTACTAAAAGCATAGTCAACAAAAGCAAAAAAAAAAAAGACAAGTTAGTTGTCTAAAACTAAAAAGTTTGCATAGCAAAGGAAAAAATAGTGTAATGAGATAGTGTATAGAATGGGAACAAAAATTTGCAAACTATACATTTGATAAGGGGCTAAATCCAAAATAAGGAACCCTGAACTGGAGAGATGGCTCAATGGTTAAGGGTGCTTGTTGCCCTTGGCAGAGGACCTGGATTTGATTTCTAGCGCCCAAATGGTGGCTTATAAGTATCTTTAACTCTAGTTTTGAGTTATCTGACTCCCCCTTCTGACTTCCATGAGCACCAAGCATGCACGTAATGTACTTAACATACATGGAAGCAAAGCACACATAAAATAAAAATAAATCTTAAAAACACCCCATAAAACAAAATAAGGAACTCAGTTCAGTAACAAGAAAATAAAATCACTTGATCTAAAAATGGGTGAGGAGTGCCAGCCTGGGCTATAGAATTTAACCCTGTCTCCAAAACAACAAATAAATAATGGACAAAGAACCCAAGTACAAACAAAAAAACATCATGGTGTAATGAAAGGGAACACTGTTAGCGTCTCAGTTTAGTACAGCCACTGTAGAAAGCGGTAAGGTGGTAGCAGGGTGGTAGAGCACATTAAAGGTGTGTGCCACCACTGCCTGACGGGAATCAGCTTTTCTTGAAGAGTGATCTACACTCCATGTTCATTGCACCATTACTTATAGCGGCCATGAATGGTTAAACACATCAATGATGAATAATAACAATACAATTTGTGTGTACATACATATGTGTGTATACATATACTGTAACATTATTTGGCTCTAAAATAAAAGAAACCCTGCCATTTGCGACAAGATAGGTGGTCCTGGAAGACAGTATGCAGAGTAAAATAAACCAGTTACTGAAAGATAAATACTCATGACCTCATGTGTCTAATCTGAAGTTGTCAGTAATTATCAGATGAAAAATTGGGGGGCCAACAAAAATGAAAAAGAGAAAACAAGGATTTGAGACACCCTCCTGAAACAGCACTTAGTATTTATATTGTAACAAGTATTATATACTTGGATTTTTGCATTTAATCCTTGTAACAAGTCTTACTGTCACCCTTTAAAAGTAAAAAGAGCCCAATGATTTTACAAAAGTTTGGATGGTATAAACACTGGTGTTTACAACTTTTCTAGAAATTAAATTAGCAAAGGGAAAAGAACAATAATTTTCAGCAATGGCAATGGTATATTGAGAATGTAATCTAACAGTGGTAGAAATGTGAATTACTATATTTTTACTAAACTATAGTGTTAAAAATACATTAATTTCTCTTGTAAGATTTTACATTAAGGAAATAATCAGTGACCTTTTTTTAAAAACTTAGTTATTTTTTTATTATTGTTAGTGTGATGGGTTGGGGAACCCTCATTTGTGGTGTACGTGTGGAGTGGCAAAGGACCTTGCAAGGGTTCAGTGTCAAGCTCAGGTTGTCTGGCTTGTGTGGCAAGTGTTTGTAACTTTCTTCACAGCACTGGGCACATATTAAGATCTTAAAGCTTTGTGTATACTGATCATTCAGTACGTTTTTACAGGTGCTTTCTAAAGGGGAACAGTATAACCAATTTAGACTATAAATGAGTTGATGAAATAATTTCTTGTTAAAATAATATAAAATGATTTAGTATTATGAGGAAACTTGTTAAGAAGTTGTATATAAATTATTTGTAGTATGAACCAAATTTTAACTTTTTCAGTGATCTGCTTTAAAGCAAACAGAACACAAAACTACACATGTATCTCCATTATATTTACATAGAAAAATTGGACAGGAAGACATTAGCAACTGTGTTAGCAGGGATGGTTTTATTTTCTAAAATTATTCATGTATTTCCTCAACATAGGGATGTGTTTCTTTTCTGGTTAGAAAATAGATACTAGATCTCAAAAATTCAGAAGCAGCAGCTTTAGATACGGGTTTAGTTTTTAAGGAGACATCCTGCTTGGTTTACTTGTGTGTTCCATAAATGAACAAATTAATCTTGAACTCAATTGTTTTTCCTGTTTTAGGATGACAAGTGGGAAAAGAAATGCCAGAAGATTTTTTCATTCGCTCACCAGACTATTAGTGCTTTGATCAAAGCTGAGCTGGCTGAATTACCTCTGAGACTTTTTCTTCAAGGGGCATTAGCTGCTGGAGAAATTGGCTTTGAAAATCATGAAACAGTAGCGTATGAATTTATGTCCCAGGTGAGCTGTCTTCCTCCATGGGTTGTCTGGTCCAGTTTGTTGAGTTCAGTCACTGTTCAGTCTGGGTTTTTTTTTTTTTTTTTTTTTTTTTTTTTTTTTGAGGTAATGCAGTTGATGTTCCTGGTTTACTTTTTTTTTCTTTTGGACAGGCTCTCTCTCTGTAGACCAGGATGATCTGGAACTCAGAGAAATAGATCCACTTGCCTCCGCCTCCTAAATTCTGGGATTAAAAGTGTGCTCATCCATGCCTGGTACTCTTATCTTTTAGTATGTAATTATCACTAGTTGGCCATGTAGAAATCCTTCTGTGTGATAGTCACATATAAAGAAGCAAAGTATTGAGTTGCTGGGACAAAAGAAACCTAAGATTTACCAGCAGGTAGTGGACAAAGTGTTTCATGAACAAAAGTTTGTGTGGTTAGTTTAGTTCAGTTGACAAGTCTGAGCTCAACAAAGTTGGGATAAGCTTCTTAGTAACTTGTTAGCAGCCTTCCATCTGGCTGCAGCTTATGCCTCTTCCCTGGAAAGTACAGTGTGCAATGATGTGAATGTCCTTAGATCATCGCACAGAGTGGGTTTGTTCTGAAGAACTTTGGGAAATCCTGTTGATGGATGGCTCCTGAATATTCTGTCCTTGTCTGCCAGGCATTTTCTCTGTATGAAGATGAAATCAGTGATTCTAAAGCACAGCTGGCTGCTATCACCTTGATTATCGGTACTTTTGAGAGGATGAAGTGCTTCAGTGAAGAGAATCATGAGCCTTTGAGAACTCAGTGTGCACTTGCTGCATCAAAACTTCTGAAGAAACCAGATCAAGGCCGAGCTGTGAGCACATGCGCACATCTCTTTTGGTCTGGCCGAAACACAGACAAAAACGGGGAGGAGGTAAGGTTTCTCTTGGCTGTTACAGGAGATAGAATTGGTAACAGGGATTGCTTGGTCACTTGGCCATGTGCTTAGGAAGTGAAACTGGGTGCTTGCTTCATTAGAGGAAATGAATGGGTAGTGATGTTAGCATCTCGCCCTGTGCTAGAGTCTACTTTAAGTATATGGTTACAGTGACTTGTTTACAGTTACTTGTTTTGATTTGTTTGTTTTGAGATGGGGATCCCTGTATGTAGCTTTGGGTGTTCTGGAACTTACTCTGTAAACAGGCTGGACATGAACTCACAGATACCCATCTACCTGCCTCTGCCTCCTGAATGATGTAGTTAAAGTTAGGTATGTGCCTTCATACCCGGTACCAGTTCTGTTTTTAAATACAGTTGTCTGCTTTGTTTTAGGGTTTCATTTTGTTGTGTCCAATTACAGTATTAAAAAGCCTTATAGCATTTTAAGGTGAGAAAGTGGGACCATTCTCATTCATTAATCCATTCCATATTTTCCTGCCCTTTATTTTAGCTTCATGGAGGCAAACGGGTCATGGAGTGCCTAAAGAAGGCTCTAAAAATAGCAAATCAGTGCATGGACCCCTCGCTACAAGTTCAGCTCTTTATAGAGATTCTGAACAGATATATCTATTTCTATGAGAAAGAAAATGATGCGGTAAGTAAAATAGTTCTCTCTTTCTGTTGATTTGATACTTTGTTTAATTTGTGAAAATTTGACTTTGCTTAGTTACCTACAACCTTCTTCCATTCTCCAGAATCCTTTTCTGTCTGCATACTGTGCAAGTTAAAAAAAATACCAAATTTCACCAACATGTAGGCTTGATTTGTCATCATGTAGCATTCAGAGTCATTCCTAAGGCATTGTCTATTTGTAGCATTATAGTATTCATTAAGGTTTTATGTTAAATACAATTTTGTTTCTTGTTCTTTTGCTGGTTTATGTTACTCTGTATTTTGAGTTTTTAAAATTATTTTTTTTATTTTAATTTTATATAACAAAGTCCAATTAAATGAAAACAAACATTTTTATGTAATATTTGGGAATTTGGGCGTCGTTCTTTCCAAACTACTTCCTGCGCCGGAAGGGGCGCCGTCTTGGGGGATTCGAAGAAGATTCAGATATCCTGGCTGTAGTCTGTAGGGCTGTTTTGTCCAGCTGTTTTGAATGTAGGATCAGCTTGTACTCTGTTTCAGGGGGTCTGGCATGATCAAACCACATTAGTCTGGAAGGAATCCACATCTTTTCATTTTCTGTGGAAACAAAAATAGAAATCCATTTCCCCAGTAACTTGTCCTTCAACTTAAATTTTTGGAGTCAAAGCATTTTTTTAAATTTATTATTTTACATGTCGATCCCAGTTCCCCCTCCCTCCCGCCCTCCCTCCCTCTTCCCCTCCCTTTTACCCTCTCTGCCCTCTCACATGCACTCTAAACACCCTCCCCTCCCATCCCCCCACCCCAATTCCATATGTAGGGGAATGCCATCCAGTTGGGGTCATGTAGATCTGACAGGTCCTGTGAAGTAGGGACTAGGGCTTCTCTCCTGTCTCTATATTAAGGCAGTTATCCCTCCATGGGGGATATGTTCGCAAAGTCCTTTGAGTTTTTAAAATTCTTATTTTGTCCTTAATGAATAGCTAATAGTTGTTGCTTAAATTTAGAATCATGTCCTCATATCTTTTTCATAATTACTAAGGTATTTGATGAAAGTAATACATATTTCTCACAACATTTGCTACTAAATTGTCTTTTGTAATACATGCCTGCTACACAATTATTCTTTTTAGGTAACAATTCAAGTTTTGAACCAGCTTATTCAAAAGATTCGAGAAGATCTCCCAAATCTTGAGTCCAGTGAAGAAACAGAGCAAATTAACAAGCATTTTCATAACACATTGGAGCATTTGCGCTCAAGGCGGGAATCACCAGAGTCTGAGGGGCCAATCTATGAAGGTCTCATCCTTTAAAAGAAGACAGCTCAGCAACTCCTTTCTACCCACCAGAAAGGGCTTCCCTAGGTCTCCCTTCCATAGATTGTGCCTTTCAGAAATGCTGAGGTAGGTTTCCCATTCCTTACCTGTGATGTGTTTACCCAGCACCTCCAGACACCTTCAGGACCTTAACTCACTTCATAATTGTTTAAGTCTGTCTGATCACCCCAAGTAGCATGACTGATCTGCTCTTTAAACTTCTTGTGATCTGTGAAAACTGAAAGCAAAACCCACTTAACCCAGCTACTAATGGAGCTCTCTTTCCTTATTTTATTTTGTTGCATTGTTGATTGTGTATTTTCTTTATTAATGGGGAGTACTAACCCAAACATACTTGTTTATTTGTTCTCTGGTCCTATCTGAGATTACTTTAAAGGACAGGAGTACTGTGTGTGAAATTCAGCTTGGGCTTTCCCTGAATGCAAGATAAAGCCTATGTGTAATATATTCCCTACAATTAGAATATATTAATGCATGTTGAAGAATTTTAAAGCACTGTGGTCAAAAGCAGAAGCTATATTTTGCATATTTGGACTCAGCTATCCATTAAGAACTATGTCATCATCTGGACACATCAAAGTAATTTGATTCTATGAAATAGAAATTTTGTGACTTAATGTAATTTATGTATAACCTCCACTATTGTAAATTTATGTGAAATGCATCACAATTACAACTTTTTCATCAGTGAAATAATAAAGTTGATGTTAACAATTTTGGATCTTTCTTGTTTTTTGTACAATTGATGGAGTGAACTCTATGGATTACCTGTGGGTAATGTCTCATAGGCTTATGGAATTCTCTTATTTAACTCTAGGTTTAGCACTTAATGGACAAGGTACCACCTGTTATTTCAGACATTTATAGCTAATTACCTTCTTCAAGCACACATACTTTTTTTAGGACATGATGTTACCATTACATCCCTAAAGGCTCTTTACCTGTGTAGTTAACCATTGTGTAAAAGATATCCCTGAAACTGCCTTAAAACACTCCTGTCACCATTGTCTGGTGTAGGGAGTGCAGAAAGTCCTGAGTGAGTGTGTATTGCTTACACAGGGACTGCAGTGCCTCATTACCCATGAGAATGGTAAAACCTTACCTGGGTGAGGCTAAGGAGGACTAGCCAGGCTTTCCCCTAGAATCTGATTGCTTACGGATAGTTGCTGCCTGCAGTGTCCTCCTTGGGGTTTGTCTGCTCACTTACAGGGACTGCCTCCCTCTCCCTGTGCTGTACCTAATAATCACTGAGGTTTTGGCTTGCTTGGGCTGGTAGCTTATCCCACCCGGTAACAGCTTTTCTGTACCGGTTTCTGTCTGTCCTTTCTTCATTTCCTTGCTACTCCTTGTCAGGACCTTAGCTGGTAGGTTGTGGTAGTCTGGATTAGGAATTTGGGAACAGCTTAGCATGGGTTCTAGGTGTTTTATCACATTTTTGGCTGCTGTCATCTGAAGGTTTGGTTATGACTGACTTCTAAGTACACTCACATGATTGTAAGCTGGAGGTTTTAGTTCCTGTCTCATGGCCATTTCCACAGAGTAGTTTATGCGTCCTTTTAACATGGTAGCTGGCTTCTCTAGGATAAACCCCAAAAGAGGAGGAGGAATGCCACAGTACCTTTTAATGACTTGATCTTGGAAATCTAGCCTATAGTAAAAAGAGAATTATGCTCCAACTTTTGTTTTTATTTAGATAGGTTTTCCTTTTATCGCATAAACTGGCTTCAAACTTGTGGTCTTCTGCATCTTCCTCATCAGTGTTAGAATCACAGGCCTCCTCCACCATGTGCCCCTCTGATTGGGGTTTTCATACAAGAACACAATATATCTTAAGCATACACACATATATCCACTTCCTCTTCTTCATGCCCCCCCCCCCCATAAACCCACTGAGTGGTAAGTGCTGCCTGCATGTTCATTCACTCAAGCAAGGGTGACTTACTAGTGCCCACACCATAGAAGAAGAGTCCCCCGACCCAAGCAGCCATTAACTGCTAACAGCTCCTCTGCTAGGGGTGGGACCTCGTGAGCCCTGCCAACCATGCTGAAATGCCAACTGTTAATCATCTTATACAGTAGCAGTTAGCGTGAGTTCATGAGTGCAATCCATGTCATATTCAGAAGGCAGTATTCCACATCCTACAGCTCCTATATTCTTCTTGCCCCCCCCCCCTTTTTGCAATATTCCCTGTGCCTTCAGGTGAGGGGGATGAGGTAGGAAGTTGATATCAGCACTTTGACCACTTACAAACTTGAAGTGATACTAATCTGGTTATAAATACAGTATTTGGAAGGCAGTTGCTAACATGTCATTTGGCAAAACAACAGTAGTAGTTTTGCTCCTAGGAGTTAAGATTTTCATAGCTATGAGCTTCTAACAAGACTTAGCACCAGGCCTCAAATCTGTTCTGAAAATAGTTGATTGACACTGTCATTATTGCACTAGTAGGCACACCTTGTCTGATAGGTTGGTATTGTAGTGTGCAGAGTATTGCTGGGTAAGTCCATTTTTTAACACCCCCTTCCTTACCCCAGGGGCAAGCACTTTCTAGCACCGTGGAAGCTTTCAGGTCAGTTCCATCTTGATTTTTCTATCTTGGAAACAAAGTATGTTGTGTGTTCATCAGTAGGGTCTTTCCATCCAGCTATGGTGGGCAAGAGCAATGGCAATATCGTGTGTCATTTTGGGTGCCTTGGGCCCCTCTGACAAATAACGCTTAACTTGCTTAACAGTCTCCTTTGCTGTATAGAGGCCTTTTAATTCTGAAGGTCCCATTTGTAAATTCTTGGCATTATTTCATGTGCCATTGGATTCTTTGTCAGAAAGTCCTTCCTATAGGGATATCTTTTTTTTTTTTAAGCTTGTGTGTGTGTGTGTGTGTGTGTGTGTGTGTGTGTGTGTGTGTGTGTGAGTGAGAGAGAGAGGAGAGAGAGAGAGAATGTGTACCATGGTGCCTGTCTAGAGGCTGAGGATAACTTAGAAGAGTTGGCTCTTTATGGGAGTCAGTTCTCTCCTTCTCGTCCACCATGTAAGTCCTGGGGAACTAACTCAGGGCATCAGTTACCTGCTGCACTGACTCTTACTCACTGAGCCATCTTGATGACCCCTATGGCTGTGTCTAGGATACTCCCTGCTTCTCTTCTCACACTCTATACTTCCAGGTCTTATGCTGAGGTCCTTGATCCATTTGGAGTTGAGTTTTGTATATGGTGCATGGGAAGGATCTAGCTTTGTATTGATACAGTTTTCCCAGCACCCTTGGTTTAAGATTCTAACCTCTATAGCATTTGACATCTTCATTTTAAAAAAAGAAAGAAAGGCGAAAAAACGGTGGCTGTGTCTATTATATATATTAATCTGTTTTTATGCCAGTTCCATGCTGTTCCTATTAGTGACTCCAGTGTATTGAAATCAGCCATGATGATGCCTCTTACTGTATCCCTTTTGCTCATTATTGCTTTGGCTCTGTAAGGTCTTTTGTGCTTCCATATGAACTGTTTATATTTCTGTGAGGAATTGAACAAGTGTTTTGATTGGGAGGACACTAAATTTGTAAATGGCTTTTAGAGGATGGCCATTTTCACTGTCGATCCTGCATGTCCATGAGTACAGTTTCTGTCTCTTCACCATTGTAAAGTTTTCATTATGGATATCATTCACATCCATTTGTTTTCCCCCTCTTGTGAATGCATTTGTTACCCTGATTTCCTCTCATTATCTTTGTAACTGTTACGCAGGAAGGCTACTGATCTCTGTGTGTTAATTTTGTAGCCTGACACTTTGCTGAAAATGCCCCCAGTTCTAGGACATTCCTGGTGTCTCTGTCTCTTTCTGTGTTTCTGTCTTTGTTCCCCTGTGGGCTCCCAGGCCAGATGAGGGACTTCAAAGTGTTGTCTGTACCCTGGACATCTCTCAGAGAACATGGCAGGAGTGCGGCCACTCCCTACCCAAATCAGACCTGGATCCATTCAACTCTGCGCGATAAATAAAAGACCCAGAGATTGATATTCAGGTTCAAACTTAAAGCTGAAGATCAGAAAAGCAAAACAACTGTCTACTAGTTCTTACTCTACCTCAGACTAAAAGATGATCCTGCTCTACCAAACCAGTGTGTTCTGGAGAATCCTGAGACTTCAATGTCTTCCTATCCTCAGTGTGGCTGGAGAATGAATGCCTGATATTGAGACCTTGTTCCTGTCTTATATACCTCCCTAATGCTAGGATTAAAGGTGTGTGGTCCCAGGTGCTGAGATCATCTTTGTGTGAGCTTTGTCTCTTTAAGACTGGATCAATCTCATGTAGATCTGGGTGGCCTTGGACTCACAGAGATCTGTCTACCTCTTAATCCTGAGTCCTAGGATTAAAGGTTTTTACCACCACCTCCTAGCTTCTGGCTGCTGGGATTAAAGGTGTGTGTCTGGTTTCTATGGCTTGTGGCTGTCTTTGCTTTCTGAATCCTCAGGCATGATTTAATAAATTATAAATAGTACATCATTACACAAATCCATATAGACAAAGGCCATGTCATGTTAGAGTTACATGCTTGGAAAGTCCCTGCCTCCTCCATGCAGTACTTCCTCCCACTTGCTCTGGTGACTCGTTAACATTTGCCTGTCTTCAATCAGGTCTGCATGTGCAAATTAGGTGCTTTTACTCCCTTGCTCGGTTCTCTCCCCACCCCCACTCCCTACCTTCCCACCCCCTGTGGTTGTTCATTCCATGCTGCCTGAGACCCTGCTCCCCAGCTCCCTGAGGTCTCCAGTGCTCAACAACTAACTGGGGACAGGGACCCATTTCCCTTGCTTCTAGGATGTAAAGTTCTCAACTACTGCTATAGCACCATGCCTGTCTGCTTCCCATCATGATGATCATGGACAAACCATCTAAAACTGTAAGCAAGTTCCCAATTAAATACGTTCTTCTATGAGAATTGCCTTGGTCATGGTGTCTTTTCACAGCAACAGAACAGTAACTAAGACAGTTTTGAATATTCAGTTAGGGGGCTACTCTGGGGTGGGCAACAGGAGGTGGGGGTGAGTACTTAGTTCTTTGGGGTGGCCCGTAAGATTTCTTACTTTCACGTTAGCATGCCTGTTGGAGTTGTCCTTGTTCCGGTGTGGTTTAGGTAGCCATATTGTTGAAGTATTAAAGTGAAGCTTCCCAGTCATTTCAAGGAGATACAACAGACTTCCTGGTTCTCTGGCTTTTGCAGTCTTTCTGTTCCCTCTTCCCAGAAGTGTCCTGAGCCTTTGATGTAGGAATTATATTATAGGTGTATCCATGATCAGTTGTTCTCTTTATTTTGACTAGATATAATTTTCTGTAACTGTCTCTGTCTGTCCCAAAAAGAATAATCTTTGGTGAAGGTGTAAGTATGGAAAAATACAGCCTAACTCTCCAATGACCCCAGGAAGCTAGAAGTTTAAAAATACTAAATACCTTAAATTCCAGACCCTGTCCTCAGCCAGTAAATAGGCAAAAGGTCACACTCCTTGCCGCTTATCTGACTGTAAACTGCTTGGGAAACCCCCGCCCCAGTGACCTAACCTAACTGCCATTTGTCACCCCACCTAGGAGCCCACACAAATACAGACCTCCAGGTCTATAGGAAACCGATTGGTCTATAAAGTGTGGGTTTGGATGGTTTAAATTGATTGGTCAGCACCATGGGAGCTCTGGATGCTATAAGATGATTGGTTTATGATCCACGGGCTTTGTTGTAACCCTATAAAAGCTGTCTCAATTCTGTACTCAGGGTCCTCAGTCCTCTACCCCTGTGTGGCGTATGACTGTGGACCCCAGTGCACTTGGAATTAAAAGTCCTCATGCTTTTACAACAATACCACTTCTCATGAGTGATTTGGGGTGTCGCCTTTCCTGAGCGGGAGCGTGAAGGTCCATGCTCTGCGGGTCTTTCAAAGGTTGAGAGCTACACTTATCTACAAATATAAGGATAACAATTCAGAATGCAGTTAGAAATTATGCAGGTCTTGTAAAGTGTCAGTAGTAGGTTCTTCTCCAAGATTGGTAACGAGTAAGGTTTTTCCACCTGCCGTCCCGCCGCCGCGCCAACCCCAAATAATGCACAGAGACTCTGTATTTGATATTATATTGTTGGCCAGTTATTACTTTCTTATCAGCTAGCTCTGTCTTAAGTATTAACCCATTTGTGTTAATCTATGTATTTCCACGTGGTCTTCTTACCCGGAGCCAGCTGCCGCATACTGCTCTCTCCGGGCTCTCCATCTTGACTCCCTTACTACTTCCTATTTCCTCCTTGTCTCTCCTATCTTCCTTTCCTATTGGCCAATGGTGCTTTATTATTAACCAGTATGAGAAACATATACAGAATGACATCTCCCATCATCTCCTCTTTTCTGTCTAAATAAAAAGAAGGGTTTTAACCTTATTATAGCAAAATATATTATACAGCAGTTATCAAGTAAGAATCACAGTTAACAATATTTAGTTCATTAGCATTTAGCAAGATTTGAAGAAAATATTCCATCATCTATTCTATCTTTGTGTGTCTAAAGTCTAAGTAACTTATCTTTAATCCTAACTAATGAACTATAACCATAACTATCTGTCTTCAACTCCATCAAAGACCACACAAGGATAATATATAAACTCTAGAAATGACAGAGACAACTCACTGACTGTTCAGTCACCCGAAGTTCTTTTGTAATCTTCCATCTTCAGCCCATAGGCCATAGTGTGTCTAGCAGACTCTTCAGCAAAGCCGGAAACTTTAAACTGTCTTCTTGTATTGGCAGTTTGTCAGTCACTTTTCTGTGTCCTGCAGACTGTCTGGCAGACTCTTCCATGAAGCAGGACCATTGTAGCAATGTCCATCTTGAATCAGCAGTCACTTTTCTGTGGGCCCTGCATGTCCAGTTTATACAGCACAAAGTCAAACAGTCCAGACAAGAGCAGTATCTTGTCCAAATGGCTAGTCTTGCCATATTGGAAGTAAACTTCATAATGCATTTCTTCGATTTCCATCTTCCTTTCTGGTGCAGGTGGTATTGCCAAGAGCAATTATGTCTCACTGTCACGAAAAGCCTAAACCATTTTAAATGCCATATTCTGTAGGTCTTTGAAAGGTTTGAAGAATGCCTATCTATCTCAAATACATCTCTGTGTATCTTGAAAAACCTAACTAACTTAACTCTAAACTTTGACTATCATAGATAATTATCTATTATCTGTACTACATTATACATTACATTTCTAAATGAGCTATATAAACACAATACCTAAACAAAAGGAGAATATACACATCACAAAATTGACATTAAATTGTATCAATAAATGAAAATCCATTCCAAAACAAAGTATTCATATCTATACCATAATTCCCTTTTTACCTTTTAAAAAGAATATTGGTTGTGATCATTAACCATTTATAACCAAGTCCATTTAAAAGAAAACAAACATTTATAAACAATATTTGGGAATTTGGGTGTCATTTTTTCTAAACTACTTCCTGCTGATAGGGGGTGCTGTCATGGGGATCCTAAGAAGATGCAGAAATCGGCTGTAGTCTGTAAGGCTGTCTTGTTTAAGCTGTTTTGAACGTTGTATCACCAGCAACTCTGTTTCAGGGGGTCTGGCTTGATCAAACTACATTAGTCTGGAAGGAATCCACAGCTTTTTATTTCCTGTTGAAACAAAAGAAATCCTTTTCCCCAGTAACTTGTCCTTGAACTTAAATTTTTGAGTCAAAGCATTTTTAAAAATATATAAATTGAATTAATTCAGCAGCATTTGTTTTAACAGTTGTTTCCTCAGCAGTCAAACAATGCAGAGACAACACAATAGCATACAGTAACCAGATTCTCTCTGAGCTTTTCATCTTTACATGGCTTTATTATTACTCTGTTTATTTTACTTTTATTTTTTCATTTTTTGACATAGGGTTTCACTGTATAACTCTTATCTGTCCTGGAATTTACTATGCATACCAGGTTTACTTTGCAAATCACAGAGATCTGCTTGCCTCTGTCTCTTGAGTGCTGGGATTAAAGGTGTGCCACCACACCCAGTTCCTCTTTGTCTTTTTAAAACCATTCCTTTTTTTTTTTTTTTTCTCTTTTTCTTCCAAGCCTACGTATATTTTTAAAAACACACTGTAAACCTTTAGAGGTTTTTCTTAATATGAATCTGTCTTTACTGTAAATCTTTATCTTTGTCTGGCCACAAGTCTTTATCTGTTAAACAACAACATTGTTAAAATGAAAGTCTTTGTTGTTTCTGCCGCAGTTATTAAAGATGGTGGTGGGTACCTTTACCGCCAGCAATGAAAGCTGTGGTCACTGCCCTGGTCAACACTGCCATCCAGCCGCATGCTGCCAGCTTGGAGATGTGGTCGCTGCCATTGCCATCTCTCATACACACCAATAAATTGTTAGCAGTACTTTTTAAAAGCTGTGCGGTTTTTTGCCCTTAAAGGAGCCGCGCAATCTGCTTGTCTCTCACAAGTCAGAGTCCAACCAAGAAAAATGCTGTTACCAAGAAACCTTGCTAGTCTCTGTTCTTTTGTTTCTAAAACTCTTTTTTAAGCTTTCGTTAAATTTTAAGTGGAAGTTCTTATTAGCCACGTGGGCGCCATCTGTAAGGGGTACGGTTTTTTCGCCCGCCGCCTGGTATTGTCCTGCCGCCGCGCCAGCCCCAAATAATACACAGAGACTCTGTATTTGATATTATATTGTTGGCCAGTTATTACTTTCTTATCAGCTAGCTCTGCTGTCTTAGTTAGGGTTTCTGTTGCTATGATGAAACATCATGACCAAAAGCAAGTTGGGTAGGAAAGGGTTGTATTAGGCTTACACTTCAGATTGCTGTTTACCAGTGAAGGAAATCAGGACAGAAACTCAAACAAGGCAGCCTCCTAGGGGCAGGAGCAGAGGTTATGGAGGATGCTGCTTATTGGCTTCCTTCCCATGGCTTTCTCAACCTAACTTTTTATAGAATGGAGAACCAGTAGCCCAGGGATGGTACCATCCACCCTGGGCTTCTCCCATTGATCACTAAATGAGAAAATGCCTTACAGCTAGATCTTGAGGCATTTCCTCAGCTGAGGCTCCTTCCTCTAGTGACTATAACTTGTGTCAAGTTGACAAACAAAACTACCCAATACACTATCCCTAAGTAGCTAGCTGGGTTTCCTTCTTGCTGAGCAGGCCTGAAGTTCAATTAAACAGCTATTGGTTACTATTCAGATGAGTGCCACTATTACATCCTTAGGGATATTTTACCATGCTGTTTTGTATTGTTCATAGGCATCCCTGACCATGATCAATAATATCTTACAACTAACCTCCTTAAATGATTACAAGAATCTATAACCCACTGAACAACCAAAAACCACCACCCCACCTTTTGTGGGCATCATGTTCTTAAAATTACTTCCCGTTGTTTGGGAACAGTGGCATCTGTAGGGAACCTTGAGAAAATCAGGATAGTGTGGTCAAGTTTTGGAAGAGCTAACTATATTATTTGTTGCCCAGCCCATGTGATGGGAAAGTGCACAGCTTATCTGAAGTCCTGGATAGAGTAGCCTATGAGGCTGGAACATTTTAGGTAACTGCTTTGAAGTTGTCCTGAGCAGTTTGTAGTTCAAAGCTGATCTTTGAGTGATGTTTGTCAGCTTAGTGGCATTACCACTATCCAGGTGGATTTGTCATTCTTGGAGACCTTACTCTCATCACTGCCAGGAATGTCCATGGTTCACTGCAGAAAGCTCAAACATTCTAAATGTCATATGCGGCAGATCTCCAAGAGGTTAAAGGACCACAATCTGATAAATACATTCACAGCACACAAATTTAGTTTCTAGTTACCTGTTTCACACTCAAACCCAAAAACATGTATAGGAAGCTAGATGAAGCTTATTTCCTGAATTAATTAGTATTCTATATGACCACTAATATCACAATAGGTAGTTATATATGTACATGCATGCATATATGCATATATGTAACATGAATAATAAAATCCCAGAGACTGATATTGGGGTTCAAGTTAATGATCAGAAAAGTAAAGCGGCCAGTCGCTAGCTCTTACTTCTACCCTCAGATCGAAATGGGTGATCCTGATTCCACAAATCCTCAGAGTAGGATCCTGATTGCACTGCTCTCCACCAAGCCTCAGACTGCAATCCCCAGGTTCCTGTCTCCTCCTACCTTGTATTCCTTTCCCCACCCAGCCATATCACTCCTGTCTCCACCTCCCTGGTGCTGGGATTAAAGTGTGTGATCCCAAGTGCTAGGATCACCTTTGTGTGAGCTGTTTCTTTTTTAGACTGGATCCATTTCATGTAGCTTGGTGTGGCCTTGAGCTAAGAGAGATTTGTCTGGCTCTCTCTCCTGAGTCCTGAAATTAAAGGTGTGTACCACCAATGCCTGGTCTTTATGGCTAGCTAGTATTATGGCTGCTGGGATTAAATGTGTATATCATTACTGCCTGGCTCTATGGCTGTGGCTAGCTTTACATTTTGATCTCCAATGGCTTAATTAAATCGTAAATAACATATCACCATATACTTACATACATACATCTTATATTTATTTTATATTTATCTTAAGAAAAGTTTTAAAGAGTCGAAACCAAATGATTATGAGATGAGTTTCAATGGCATAATCCCTTTTATAGTCTGACTATCCTGGCTTCCTGGATCTCACTGTATAGAACAGGCTGTCCTTGAAATCACAGAGATCCTCCTGCCTCTGCTTTCTGGGACTAAAGGCATGTGCTACCATGCCCAGCAGAGATAGGATCTCATAATGTGGCCCAAGCTAGATTCAAACTCCAGACCTTCTTGAGGCCCCTGCAAAGAAATTGTGTTCATTCTCATGTGAGATTTTCCAAATAGCAGGACGGACTCCATGACATAAGAATGGCTAAAACCTATCCGTACTCCAGAAGCAAACATTGACAGTGAGTTCAGTTATATCTCCAATCTTAATTGCTGAAGGATATACAGAGTCTTCATCTGTTCTGTGGCAAAATGTGCTCAAGTCCGTTTTCTATACTTCATTTCCTAGAAAATATTTGAATGGTTTCAGAGATGTGCTGACAGAGCTGATCCAGGATGAAGGAGTTACACCCTAGCACAAAGGTGTAAGACTCCCTAGCCACAGTAGTCTGTTTCCTTGATTTTGAAGTGGTTGTCAAGATATTGGGGGAGGGGTTGAGATAGGCAATCTCTGTGTAGTCCCAGCTGTCTTTGAATTCTCTGTAGACCAGGCTGGCCTCAAACTCACGGAGATCTATCTGCCTTTGATTCCCAAGTGTTGGGAATCAAAGTGTGCATCACCACCACCCAAAGCCATCAAGATTCTTAATTGGATTGCCTCCAACTGAAGACTGCACAAGACTTCTGGATACTGGAACACTGTCTTTGAGAAGCAGTAGTCAGTGCTGGGTAGTCCTGAAGAGTTAGGGGAAGGGAGTGGTCATATTCAAGTTCAGTATATGGACACTATGGCAGAATTGTTGTCTTAATGACATCCTTTACCTTGTATAACTTGGTTGCCATTTTGAAATTTGAATTCACTCGTGTTAATTTAGGAGAGTTTAAAGAATTGGAGATGGCATAAATAGTTTATAGATCTTTGGCCAAATAGCCACCTACTGGTTGACTGCTAGCCCCACTGCACTCAAAACGCCTCACCTATTTTCAGTCAGCTAACCAGGAACTGGCATTTTTTTTCACACTAGAAAGGAAAACCAAACCTATCAAGAAGGTTTCGTCCAGTCCTGGGCTGTACACAGAGATGTGATACAGAAGCTCACATCTATCTACATAAATATACTAGTTAGATACACCTAACATAGACATGCTATTATTGGATTTTTTTATACAAACAAATAACAAAAATTAAACTAGAATAGTCTAATTTCCTAGGAGAGTATGGAGATTTGATTCTTCCTATACAATGAAGGTAGCCTAGTCTGCTTGAATAAATGTGTATTTTGAACATATTCACCCTTCTACCCTCAACTCTTCCAGTAAGTACCTTCTCCATTCTTTCCCCTCAAGCCCATCCAACTTTGAATTTTCTTTTTGTCCCCCATCAAGTTCAGTTTTTATTGTTCAACTAATCTTGGGAGTAGGGCCTACTCTGGAATGTAGTTGACCTACCAGGGGGTCTCATCATTAAAGAAAACTGTCTCTCCCTTCTCAGCAACTAGTGACTTCATGCCTACCTTCCCACATCCATGCTGGGATTTGTCTGGTTTGAGCTTGTTTAGATTTTTGTGCATGTTGTCACAGTTGCTGTGAGTTCATATTTGCAAGTACACTGTTGTATCTGAAAAACTATTTCCTTGATGTCATCCACCTACTCTGGGTCTTACAGTCTTTCTATTCCCTCCTGGAAGGCATCACCCTCCCTGAGGAGTTGGGGAGGAATGAGATGGGAGGGTGGTCGGAGGGCATGGGAGGGAGAGGGAACTGAGATCGCTATGTAAAATAAGAAAAATAAGTCAATTAAATGATTCCTTATGATATTCTACTGTACTTATAGATTAGTGTCTAGCTCAGTTGTCATCAGACAGGCGTCATCCAGAAACTGATGGGAGCAGATGCATAAACCCACAGCTAAACACTAGGCAAAGCCAGGGGAAACCCACAGAAAAGGGGGAGGGAGGATTGTGGAGCCAAAGGGGTCAAGGAAACCATGGAAATATGGCCTGCCTACAAAATCAACTAAGCAGGGCTCATAGGGGCTCACGGAGACTGAAGGAACAATCATGGAGCTTGTATGGGCCTGAGCTAGGTCCTCTGCATGTATATTATGGTCGTGTAGCTTGGTGTTCTTGTAGGGCCCCTCACAGTGGGGGTGGGGTGTGTCTGTGCCTGACTCTTTTGCTTGCTCTTGTGATCCTTTTCATCCTATTGGGTTGCCTCATCCGGTCTTGACACGAGGGTTTGTGCCTAGCCTTGTTGTAACTTGTTGTGCCATGATCAGTGGATATCCCTTGGAGACGGCTCTAGGGGAGAGCGGAGTTGCAGTGAGGGTGCTGGGAGGAGTGGAGGTAGGGGAAATTGCAGCTGGGTTGTAACATATGGAAATAATAGAAATTAAAGTAAAAAGCAGAAAAGTGTTTGTTGATTGCAGTTGGTTTTTTTGTTTGTTTGTTTTGTTTTTTCCTGTTCGTTTTCTTAGTCCTACTTTGTGTTTCAGTAATTACTGCTTCTACAGTCTTTTGGTTATGTTCATTCCTCTTTTTCATTCTGAAGCATTGATTTCAGTATTCTGTTTAGGGATAGCTTGGTGGACATGAATAGTTTTAGCATGTTTGTACAATGAGAAGTTTTGGTTTCTGCTTCAGCTATGACTAAGTAGTGTAGATTGGCATCCACAGCTGCTTAAGAACTTGGAATACAATGCTTCACGGTGGTCCAGCTTTCAAAGCTTCTATTGAGAAATCAGCTGTCATTCTGATGGGTTTTGCTTTGCATGTGACTTGTGTATTTTCTCTTGTAGCTTTCTTGCTCTTTCTATGTTCTGTGTATTTAACTATGTTATGTTGCGGGGAGTTCCTTTTCTGGTCTTGTTTATTTTGGTGTTCTGTGTGCTTCTTTTATAGATAAGCATTTCCTTAGTTTGGAAAGGTTTTCTCTATAATTTTGTTGAAGATATGGTCTATGCTATCAACCTGCGATGCTTCTCTATCATCTATGCCTATAATTCAAAGACTTCATCTTTTGATGTCACACCAGGGTTCCTACATATTTTTTATTATTTAATTTATTATTTTTCTTATTTTACATATGGATCCCAGTTCCCTCTCCCTTTTCCCATGACCCCCAACCTCCCTCCTCTCCCATTCCCCACCCACTCAGGGAGGGTGATGCCCTCCAGGAGGGATCATCAAAATCTGTCAAGTCATTTGGAGTAGGGTCTAGGTCCTTCCTCCTGCCTCTTGGTTAAGGGAGTATCCCTCCATGAGGAATGTGCTCCCAAAGTCCTTTCATGCGCCAGGGATACATCCTGGTTCCACTGTCAGAGGTCCCTTAGACTGCCCAGGCCTTCTAATTGAGACCCATGGTCAGGGGTTCTGGGTCGGTCCAATGCTGGTTTCCCAGCTATCAATCTGGGGGTCCATGAGCTTCCCCTTGTTCAGGTCAACTGTCTCTGTGTGTTTCTGTAGCCCGGTCTTAACTCCTTTTCTTATCACTCCTCCCTCTCTGCAACTGGATTCCAGGAATTTGGCTCAGTGTTTAGCTGTGGGTGACTACTTCTGTTTCCAACATGAAGGTTCTAGGATGGCATAAGTTAGTTATCAATCTCATTATCAGGGAAGGGCATTTAAGGCAGCCTTTCCACTGTTGCTCAGATTGTTAGTTGGGGTCATCCTTGTAGGTCTCTGGACATTTCTCTAGTGTCAGTTTTCTCTTCAAACCTATAATGGCTCCCTCTATTAAGGTGTCTCTTTTCTTGCTCTTGTCTATTCCTCCCTTGACTCAACCATGTGGTTCTGGCTTTAGAGTCAAGGATATAAGAAAAGAGGTGTGAAATCTCTCTCTGTGTCTAAAGAAAGCCTCTAAGGCCAGGCAGATGTCAGGGGTGTCTCTGCATGAAGACTCAAAGGACCATCGCACAAAGCTCCAAAGGTGAAGCCAGGATTTTGCTGGTGATCCCAAGATGTTGAAGATGCTGGAGTCATGGAATACATGTCAAGGAAAGCTGTAGACTGGGTGTGGCACCAGCCCAGGAGAGAAAGAAGTATGTTGCAGTCAACAAAGCTGGAAGGAGTTGGAGATCTGAAGAAGGCTGGCATCAGATGTGGAGAGGCAGAATGTGAAGTTTTCCCTGCTGGGTTTCAGGCTTACTTTGACCAGTATGTTCTCTGTTATGATATATGGAATGAAGGGGACCTTTGGCAGGAAGCTTCGGGGCAGATGAGGGACAAACACGCCATCAGGCAGAACTTACGTGGGAAGTTTATTGGGGAAAGGATAAAAAAGTAAGGGAATGGAAGGGAGAGAGGGTAGAGAGAAAGAAAGAGAGAGAGGAGAGAGAGAGACAGAGACCTGCAGCCTCAGAGAAACAGTGTAAAGAGAGAGCAGCAGTAAGCAGATCCTGTCTCTTAAAGGGACCTCCTGTACCTTCATAGAGCCAGGGTACTGCTTGCCATGCATACTAAGGGGTGGAGCCAAGCTGGCTATGCCTAGATAATTACATTCTCTATGATACCCATGATACAGTGTATATCCTGTGTCATTGTATGTTGGAAGTATATGATCTGCTTTCTGATTTTTTATTTTACAAGGGGTTACATTTAAGAGAGTGACAGTAGTCTAGAAGAGACTTTAAAATTTAAACATTGTTGAATATGGGGATTTTTGAAGTTGGACTGGATACATTTTTGTATTATGATATGGCTACAAACCTATGGGGGCCAGTAAGTAGAGCGTGATGGTTTGAGTTAAAATGGCCCCCAAAGGCTCATATATTCACTCAGAAATGGCACTATTTGAAAGGATTAGAGGGATTAAGTGGTATAGCCTTGGAGGAAGTATGTCACTGCGAGTGGGCTTTGTGGTTTTGAAAGACCATTTTAGACACCCCCCCCACACACACTACAGATTAGGGTGTAGACTCTCAGCTAACTCAGCACCCATGCTGTCTGAGTGCCACTATGCTCCCCACCATGATGACAATGGACTAACTTCTGAAACTGTAAGCAATCCCACAATTAAATGCTTTCTTTTATAAGAGTTGCCTTGGTCATGTCTCTTCATAGCAACAGAACAGTGACTAAAACAGCACATAAATGTCTAATACAGAATTTAATGCTTCTCCACATTGAAAATAAGAAATATTAAAACCTAGGCAAGGACATGAAAGCACTTCATAAAACAATATTTACTAATTGCTACTAAATATATTAAGCAAAGCATTGACGTACATCAGACATCTCAGAGCCTCAACTATTGAGCATTGTGCTCTACAGCTCCTGATCAAATATGTCCAAACAAAGTCCAAAACACTGTTAGCAAGGACAGGGCAGACACCTCAACTTTCAGAACTGTTAGTCAAGTAAGTGTGAGCACCCCAATTTGACCCATGTGAAAAATCAGGATGACACACATTCATGATCCTGATACAGGGCAGGCAGAGACAAATGAGTTCTTGGGTCTCACTGGCTAACTACCCAGACTGAAGCAGTGAACTCTATGCCCCCAAGGGACTCCAAAAACAAGGTATATGGTCATCTTGAAGAATGACACCTGAGGTTCTCTGGTCTACACACACACATGCACTTACACTTAAACACACACACAGACAGAAAAACAAACCCTACTTTCAAGATGAAGATGATAGATTACGTAGAAGCATATTCAGGGCTCTCTTCATGTCCCTGTTCCTCAGGCTGTAGATGAAAGGGTTCATCATGGGAGTGACCACAGTATACAGAACAGAAGCAATCACCCCTGCCCAAGAAGCTTGTGTCCATGTAGAACTGAGGTACACTCCAAGGCAGGTTCCATAGAACAGAGAGACAACTGAGAGGTGAGAACCACAGGTGGAAAATGCTTTATACTTTCCTCCTGCTGTTGAAATCTGCAGGACAGATGTCACAATTTGAGAATAAGAGAAAAGTATCCCAGCAAGAGGGAGAAAGCCCATGATGCCTGTTTCAATATATAAGACGACATTGTTGACGAAGGTGTCAGAGCAGGCTAGCTTGAGGATTTCAGGAAGCTCACAAAAATAGTGTGGAATTTCCACAACGGCACAGAATGACAGTCTCAGTGCAGTTAAACTCTCAGGCAGGGCTCCAAGAATGCTTATAAGCCATGCCAGGAGAAGTAGCTGGGAGCAGAGCTTAGGGCTCATGAGGACAGTATAGTGCAGGGGGTGGCAGATGGCCACAAAGCGGTCATATGCCATCACAGTCAGAAGCAAATTGTCCAGAAGTCCAAAGACCATGAAAAAGTACATCTGTGTGATGCAGCCCGCATAGGTGATGTGCTTACTCTGTGTCTGGATGTTCAGCAACATCTTGGGGACAGTGGCGGAGATGAAGCAGATGTCAGAAAATGATAGGTTAGAGAGGAATAAATACATGGGTGTGTGCAGCGTAGGGTCAGAGACAATGGCCAAAATGATGAGCACATTCCCAAAGATGGTCACCAAGTACAAAGACAGGAACAGCCCAAAGAGAGCAGACTGCACCTCTGGGTTCTCTGAGAGTCCCAGCAGATAGAACTCTGCAATCCTTGTGTGGTTTCCTGGTTCCATGTAAATGAGGTGTCTGTAAAGGAGAAGAAATGGGAAGACTGAACTAGAAGGAACAAACATAGATAGTGTCTGCCTTAATTGAACCCAATGCATTGTGACATGGGGCATTTGCTTAAAGCTTGTTTCTCTTTAGAGGCTGAGGTTTCAAGTTCAGCCATGTTCTCCTGAGGGTCCCCTCATGTGGGACTCCTAGTCATAACAATTTAGTATTCACAGCTGACTTCAAATACTCAGTTACCTAAATCCACCCCCTCAGCCAGGTTTTCTTTTCAATTACTTTTCATCTGTCATTTTAAAAAAATGTATTCTTTGTGAATATATTCATAAATATATAGATATAATCCACAAAGACAGTTAGTGCTGCCCATATATGCATGGCTGTGGAATCATCCACTGAGGTGTGTGGAACCTACCCAGGACCTACTCCTGAAGAAAGTCACTTCTCCCTCCCCTAGAAGCCATCAGTTGCCAATAGCCCCTTTATAAGGGCTGGGGTCTCAATAGCTCACCCCTTTTTTGTCCTCACTTGAATTTATACAGGTCTTATGCAGAGATTCACAGCTGCTGTGAGCTCACAAGTAACATCCCATCTAGAAGACATTTCACAGCACTCCTCCCTATCCACTATCTCTTACATTCTTTCTGCCTCCATTGAAACACTGTTTCCTGAGCCTTGCAGCTGTCAGGAGCTGATAGAGATGCCTCACTTAGGGCTAAGCACTCACAGTTGTTCTCAGCATGTTGACCTGAGTCCACACTGACTGCTGCCCACTACAGACAGAAGCTTTTCTCACCAACACTGGCAACAGTTGAGGTCTGTGGACATAAACATAATTATTTAGAAGGCAATTTGACAACAGAACCATTTAGAAAACAACAGTAGTAGGTTCCACCATAAGGCCTAAGACTTCCCAGACATGAACTTTTGACCATTTCTACAGTACCAGGCATGACATTCCTGCACCACTAGTGTAGCAGTGGGAGTATTGCACCCGGAAGGCCAGTACTATAGAGTTCCAGTGATGGGCAAGGTCCTGGATAACTTCTTCCCTAGCCAATTGTACAGCACCTTCCAGCATTGTGAAATCTAGCCAGCAGGGAAGTGGTTTCCTGGAAGGGTGGAGATAACTGTATATCCTGCAGCCAGAGAGCATGATACCATTACTTTTAAATGCCATAATAATAAACTTAAATCAAAAGTTTAAAGTTACAGTTAAATATGACTTTAATAAGTTACGAGAAGGTCATTAAAAAACCTAAGGGAAGGAGAGGTGACACAGCAGTCACGAGCCCCTGCTGCTCTTCAAGGAACCCTGAGACTGATTCCTAGCAACCACATGGCAGCTTTCAACCATCAGTAGCTCCAGTCCCAGGGGATCTGATGCCTTCTTCTGGCCACAGCGGGTACCAGTCACACACAAGGTACACAAATATACATGTAGCAAAACGCTTACACATTTTAAAAAAACAAATTGAACAAGTATAAAGTGTGATATTCACCCAATGAATTCCACTCTCTCGGAGGACAAGCGGCTAGTGAAGTAATTTTGTCTAATTTCAGTTTATAAGAATTATCCAGAGTCCAGTGAGATAGATCAATAGGAAAAGGTATTTTCTCTGGGGCTGATAGGTCAGAGTTCAGTCTTTGGGATCCACATGATGAAAGGATGGAATGAACACAGGACAATGTCCTCTGACCTCTACAGAAGCACCACAGCATGCCCATTGTTCCTCCCCCAGTGAATAAATAAAACTTAGTTAACCCTGATGCTCAAAGAAAGCAACTTTTCGCACACAACCAGGGTAAGAAGCCCATTTGCTTCATGAAGTAGAAAGCATAGAAAACTATTCCAAATAAGTTGGCTACTATATATGATGATCCAGTTACCAGGAAGCTCAAAAAAGCAATATACTTCCCATAGTGATAATTGACTTATTACCATATAATTAGTCAGTAGAAGGCATTCTGAACGTAGTAAGCTCATCTTTACAGGTGCCAAAGACAACTCCGTGGAAATAACTTGGGGAAAATTCTGAATTCAAGGATCTTATTAACCATACAAAGCAGCATCTTTATCAGCTGATATCCATCCAGACATGAAATTATAAAAATAATTTCCATTAAGTTCATATTGAACACAAATATTCATACCTGCTACTCTCACTAGCAAATATTGTTATGAAACTTCAAACCAATTTGATTAAAGAAAAAGTGATAATGTGGGTAAAAGTAAGTTAACCATTTTCAGACGAGAAAATGACAGTATAAGTTGCTTGAAAGGCTATTACAATATGTAAGACATATTTAAGTATAAAACATACAACTTTTCTATCAGCAGCAATCAACAGATAATTTGTAGAAAATGGTCACACACCTACCCAACTTTCTGAGCTGGTGAAGTCATGATTCTTAGAGTAGAATGTCCTAATTGCTTTCTGAATACTAATCCTCATACCCACAGATAAGTGTAGCTTCCCCTCCTCAGCAAAGATCATACCTCATCACCCCTTCTCTTTGTAGAAGAAACAGTAGAAAAACTGTAAGAGCTAGAAATGACTAGGAAGTTACACCCATGGTACCTCAACAATATGACTTCGTAAACAGAATCTGAACAAGGACCACACCAGTAGATATGCTAGCAAAAGTGGGACATCTCGGGGGCTCCCACCCCAGACAAAGAACTATAGGCAACTAGGCAACTAAGGACTGCCAAGAGGAGGAAAACCAGTCATCCTCAGGGATGAGCACCTAACTGGGTATCTGCTTATCCTTGGCAGCAGATGCATACAAGCAACAAAACAAACAAACAAAAAAACAAAAAAGAAAAAAGAGAAGACATACATTTGAGAGGGAATGAGTGGTATATGGAAGGGGTTGGAAGAAGGAAAAGGAAGAAGATAAATGATGTAATCATATATTAATTAAATGTATATTATGTTAAAAGAATCTAGATTAAATATGCAGCTAGAGGGCACAGGAGAAGTATAGCCAATAAGCTACCAGGGGGTGAATATGATTAAAGTACACTGGATGTATGTATGAAAATGTCATAATGTAGCCAATTATTTGGATATTATATACATGAGTAAGCACCATCATAAAGAAAAAGATACATTTCAGAGTGGAAGTATGAAGCTCCACAGCCTCAGGATGGCTGTTCTCCCTACAGAAGTTCACTGAGGTTGTAGACTTCGGACCTGTTTAATTTTGGCGTGTGATGTTTTTTACTTACAAGTTTTTATAATAAAGTTTTTTTTCTTTTTTCTTCATTTTTTTCAAGGCAGTGCTTTTCTTTGTAGCCTTGGCTGTGCTGCAACTCATAGAGATCAGCCTGCCTCTGTCTCATGAGTGCTGGGATTTAAGGTGTGTGCCACCACCACCCAGAAATAAAGCTTATTTTTAAAGGCAAAATATTGCAACATGCACAGAAAGAAAATTTTGTAAATTGGAAGAGATCAGCCAACAGGTGAATAAGTCATATTTATAGGAAGTACATTAATTCTTCCTGTTGAATGACATCATTGAATCCATTTCATATCTCCAGAAACCCATGGAAGTGGGAAGCCGTCAACTGTATTTTGAAGGTATGAAGGAGGCTACAAAAGATGGGCAGATGTGTGAGCAATGAGGTGCAAAGTGGATAAGAACTAGTAGGCAATCAGAAGTCATGAACATTGAATAAAACACAAAGGAAATCCAAACTAAAACACAAAGGAAGCCAGAGGAAACCGTAGGGAGAAGCAGGAAATAGTCACAGCTGATGGGATATGATGTACAGCCTGTAGACATGATGTCAGGAAGACTAGGGGGCAAGAGGGATGCTGAATATGAACAGCTGCAGTTAAACTTGAGCTACCTTTCAATTAGTCACTTGCCTCTTTTAAATTGTTTTTGGAGCAGTGACATTTCCTTGCTTCCTAACCCAGGGCTGTTCTGCAGGAGGAATTAATTCCCTGTCCTCTTATCTACTGTACTCAATTGGATGCTATCATTTTCAGATTTGTTTTGTGCATCTTACCTTTCAAAAAAGTGGATGGTGAAACTAATGTGTCTGCAAGATCAGGGAAATGGTGTAAAGAGTGATTCCTGAACCACAGTAATGCTCTCTGGAGCGGAGGAACTCTTTCTTATATGATTGGATTCATAAATTAATGGGAATTTCGGGATCTGTACTGTTTATTTAGTTCCAGAAACTTAATTCTCAGAGTCTCTCATTAAATAAAAGTTTCTAATGTCTTAATCTCTGGGCGATATACTTGCTAGGAATCTGGGGACCAAGGCATTAATGACAAAGTTCCAATCAATTTTGTCCCTTGTGATTAAGTTCAGAAACTGTGCCACTTCCCCCAAAGGTCATTACAAAACTACACTAACTACTGTAAAAGGAAATAAGTACATGTTATGTAACAAAAATGGACAGCTTTAAACAGGGCATTCAATATTGAAGAACTAACAGACCTGAAGGAGCAGACAGAGTGCAGAAAATAACAACAGGGGATTCCAACATACCACTTCCAAGAGTGGCAGATCGGGCAGGAAATCATACAGAAGCATTGGACATAATCATTTTGATCAAGTGGAGTTAAAAGACTGTAGCACTGAATCCAATATTGACACAGATCACATTATGCTTACTGGAAATCTCTCCACAAAACATTATATCTTGAGTCAGGAAACAAGTATGAAACAGTTTAAGAAGACTTAAATAAAATAAAGTATCTTTTCTAATCACAATTCCTGAAACTAGTAATTCGAAGTAAATTGTATTTCAAAAAATTAACAAGCACTTTGTAATTTGAAACTATACTCCAGAATAAACAATGGCCTAATAAAGAAGTGGATTTGAAGAATCTAAAAAAAAAATACATTGGGAGAAACAAAATAGGAAATACAACACACAAAAACTTATAGCATGAGGTAAAATCAATCCTAAGAAGAGTATTCATATTAATAAATACTATCAAGAAAATGTAGAGATGACACAAGGAAACAACATCATACCTCAATGAAATACAAAAAGAACAAAAGGCCTGGGTGTGTGGTGATAGCTTGCTTGTAAAATAAAACCTATCTGAAGATCAGAGAATGGAACTTGCCACTAGCTAACCATAGAGGTCTGGAGGTCTGTACAGGAAGCGAGATGGCTCAGCAGAGAGAGGATATAAGCAGGAAGAAAGAGTAACCTGCTCTCTTGTCCACTGAGACACTAGGAGGTAAGGCGTGGCTGCGGCTTGCTCCTTCTTCTCTCTGTCCTCTCAGCATTTTCCTCTATATCTGATTCTGGGTTTTTATTACGTAGACCAATTAAGAACTCCGTTTTATATTTTGGTGCCTGCCCCAACCAGCGGGGCAGTCAACCACAAACCGGGGGACACATAAGAGGAAAGGAGAACAAGCGATACAAAGAATGGACAGAAAGACAGTATTCGGATCAAGCTGACAGACTTTATTTTCTCAGGGGAGGCTTATATAGGACCGTGGGCAGGATGTGGGTTTGCATGTAGCCAGGGCACGGGCTCTGGCACGTAGGCAGAGTGAGAAGGTCAGTAGAAGGAATGCCCTGAATTGTTTAGCTAACCTATAACTGTTAAATTGCAGCAGGAGAGGTAGCCCTGAGCTGGTTAGCTACTCTTTAGCTGGCTGTTAAACTGCAGCAGGAGAGAGAGCCCTGAGCTATTCTTTAACTGGCTGTGAAACCACAAGCCTGTACCTCAGAATGTTTTGCTGAAAATTCTGCTTATTTCATAAGAGGCAGTAATTTTCTATCTCAGATACCTGAGGTTGTGAGGATGGCGATGGTCCCCAACATCCCCCCGCCAGGTATAACCAGGGGCAGCTGAGATGTTTTTGCAAGAGGACCTTAGGGCTGATGGTGCCTGTCTTAGGATCATTCTGAGGGGCTCTCACCTGTACCCCGTCTTTGGATATCTTTGAAAGCCATCAAAGTTCCTGTCTTAGGGGGGTTGGAGCATCAGAAAGGTGCCTGTCTTTGGTGAGCCACCAGCAGAGAGAGGTCTTCATTTTTATGGGAGAGGGGGCCTTTCTAGGTCCCTGGCTGAGGCTGCTCAAGGGTCTTGGTCTGAAGGCCATTTTGACCCCGGGGGAGGAATTGTGCCTGTTTAAACTAAGTGGGAACCAGGAGTGGTAGGCAAAGGTCACCTTCCCCTCACCATCACACAATGCCAGCCTCTGGTAGTGGATTTGATTTGGCTTTGCAGCAAGGCTATCTACCTATTGCTTGATAAAATCTGTCAAATGCCTAAGGGCCCATGGGCCAAAAAAAAAAAAAAAAAAGGCAATATAAGACCCACAAAGGGGCCCAAAAGACTAGGCATTAAAGCGACCACCAAGGAGAGGTAGAGAACCAGTTCCTGTACCAGCTCTCTTGTTGCTCCCTTTCCCTTTTTCCTTTCTCTAGTCCTCTAAACTTCTTCATGCTGTCCTTGACTACCCCTGTCTTACTGGTGTGAAAGCAGCATTCTTCCTTAGCCCTGCACAAATTCCTCCTTGTTGTAAGAACAATAGGTGTAAGCCTCGCCTGTTTTGGAGGATGACCTCTGAGAGAGAGAGAGAGAGAGAGAGAGAGAGAGAGAGAGAGAGAGAGAGAGAGAGAGAGAGGAGAGAATTATGCTCCCTCGGTCTCAGGTCCGGTTTTCCTCTGTTCCACGAATCTCACCAAACAGTCTGGCAGCCACTGGCCTCATTTTCTTCCTGTGAGAAAACACAAACATGCCCTCCACGCCATATTAGGACAGGACTGGGCCCTTCCCATAGTCTAGTGTATGGATCTTTCCATTTGACTTGAGTAAAAGTCTCTCGAGTTCCATCATGGCAAAATCTGTCTGCCGCAGATTGCTCATGGGCATCCAAATAAAATTTAAATGAAAAGTATATGATTTAATGTATTATGTGGAGACTGAGGGCATGACTCCCTTCTCTTTATAAGTTGTATTTTTAAGGCACTATGAATATGCTCCACAATTCCTTGCCCTTGAGAATTATAAGGAATGCCTGATATGTGTTTAATTTTCCATTGGACACAAAATTGCTGAAATACTTACTAGTATATCCAGATCCATGTCTGTCTGTCTTTATAATTTTTGGAAGGTACCCATAACAGCAAGACTGGCAAATCTCCCCAGGTGGCCCCCAGTCCAGCCCTGATAAAGCCACCAGCTGCCATGGGCTTGCCCAGTCACACAGGCTGCACCTGACTCCCTGCTCCTCTCTCTGTTTCTAATATTGTTCAAGGCATTGTACCTAAACAGATCATTTAACAATGTAATTCAAATTTCTAGTCCTTCAAAGTTTATTATCTGATCCAGAGTCTGCCCACATTGCAGTCTTGGTCCCCTACCCTGACTGTATGAGGTGAGTGTGACTTCCACTCAGGCTCAATGCCCCCTATCCCCTCCCCGCTTCCTGGGTCTGCTCAGCATGTAGTAGTCTTGCCCTGGCAGACCAGACCATCTGGAGTCTGCCCACATCTCAGTCTTGGCCCCCCACATCCTCTGGGTGAGGAGAACACCAGGAAAGGCTGGACCATCCAGAGTTGCCTATATCAAAGCCTTGGCCCACCTACACCCACCGGGAGATGAGAGGAGAGGGAGAAATGTCACCTGCCCCCACTGGAAGAAGGGATGGGAGGTCGGCAGTATAGCACATTCAACAACAGAAAGACCAATATGACACCGCCAGAATGTAGGGGCTCCACACCAGCAAGTCCTGAACATTCCAACACAGATGAAGCAGAAGAGAAGCGCCTTAAAAACAATTTTATGAAGATGACAGAGACCCTCAAAGAGAGAATGAGAAAATCAGAAAATCCCTTAAAGAAATGGAAGAAAAACCAAACAAACAAACAAAAAAAAAAATACAGGAAATGGAGGGAAAAACAAACCAACAAATCTCTTAAAGAAAGCAAGGACAGCCAAGAAAAAAAAAAAAAAAAAAAAAAAAAACAACCAAACAAATGAAGGAAGCAATTCAAACAGTTCAAGGATTAAAAGCTGAAATAGAAAGAATAAAGAAAACACAGAATGCTGGAAATAGAAAAGCTGGGTAAACAACCAGGAACTACAGATGTAAATACAACCAATAGAATACAAGAGATGGAAGAGAGAGAATCTCAGGTGTTGAAGATTCATTAGAGGAAATAAAGTCATTAACCAAAGAAAATCTTAAGTCTAACAAATCCCTACCACAAAATACCCAGGAAATATGGGGCACCGTGAAAAGCTCAAAGCTAAGAATAACAGGTATAGAAGAAGGCAACCTAAAGAGGACATATATGGAAGTACAAGAAGCTCACCGAACACCAAATATACTGTACCACAAATAGTCCCCTCGACACATAATAATCAAAACTTAGAACTTACAGAATAAAGAAAAAATAATTAGAGCAGAAAAGGAAAAAGGCCAAGTAATATAAAAAGGCAGCCATATCAGAATTACACCCAATTTCTCAATGGAAACTCTAAAAGCCAGAAGGTCCTGGATAGATGTTCTAAAAACGCTAAGGGACTGTGGATGGCAGCCCATACTACTATCCCAGCATAGCTTTCAATCACTATAGATAGAGAAAACAAGATGTTCCATGACAAAACCAGATTTAAACAATACATATCTACAAACCCAAGCCTACAGAAAGAACTAAAAGGAAAACTCCAACCCAAGGAAGTTACCTACACTCACAAAAACATAGGCAATAGATAATCCCACTTTACCAAACACCAAAAGAAAAAAATTTACACACAATACCATGACCACCACCAACAAATCCAAAACAAACAAGAATTAACAATCAATGGTCCTTACTTTCCCTAAATATTTATGGTCTTAACTTGCCTATAAAAAGACACAGGCTAACAAAATGGATATGAAGACAGAATCCATCCTTCTGCTGCATACAAGAAACATATTTCAACTTTAAAGACAGACACTACCTCAGAATAAAGAGCTTGGAAAAGATTTTCTAATCAAATGGGCCCAAGAAACAAGCTGGTGTAGCTATCTTAATATCTAACAAATTAGACTTCAAACTAAAATTAATCAAAAGAGATGAAGGTCATTTCATATTCATCACAGGAAAAGTCCATCAAGATGAAGTCTCAATGATGAACATCTATGCCCCAAATGCAAAGGTACCTACATTCATAAAAGAAATATTACTAAAGTTCAAGTCACACATAAAACCTCACACACTTATAGTGGGATACTTCAACACCCTGACTCTCAGCACTAGACAGGACCACCAGTCAGAAACTTAACAAAGAAACAAAGGAACTAACAGAAGTTATGACCCAATTGGGCTTAACAAACATCTGTAGACTATTCCATCCAAACACAAAAGAATATACCTTCTTCTCAGCTTCACATGGAACCTTCTCTAAAATCGACCACATACTGGGCAAAAAAGCAAGCCTCAACAGATACAAAAAAAAAAAAAAATATATTGGAATAACCCCCTGTTTATCTGATCACCATGCTTTAAAGTTAGAATTCAATAACAACAACACAAATAGCAGACCTTACAAACTTATGGAAATTGAACAATGTGTAATTGCACCATTCCTGGGTCAAGGAATAAATAAAGAAAGAAATTAAAGACTTCCTAGAATTAATAAGAATGAAGACACAACATACCCAAAATTATGGGACACTTTGAAAGCAGTGCTATGAGGAAAGTCCATAGCAAAAAGGGCCCACATGAAGAAACTAGAGAATAGTCACAGTAGAGAATTAACAGTACAATTGAAAGCTCTAAAACAAAAAGAAGCAAACTTGCCCCAGAGGAGTAGACACTAGGAAATAATCAAATTGAGGGCTGAAATCAATAAAGTGGAAACAAAGAAAACAATACAAAGAATCAATGACAAAAAGAGTCGGTTCTTCAAGAAAATCAACAAGACAGACAACCCTTTATCCAAACTAACCAAAAGGCAGAGAGTGAGCATGCAAATTAACAAAATCAGAAATGAAAAGGGGGACATAACAACGGATACTGAAGAAATCCATAGAATCATCAGGTCATATTTTGAAAACCTGTATTCCACAAAATTGGAAACTTTAAAGGAAATAGACAATTTTCTGGATAGGTATCACTTACCAAAATTAAATCAAGAACAGATAAACAATTTAAATAGACCTATAATCCCTGAAATAGAAGCAGTCATCAAAACTCTCTCAACCAAAAACAGCCCAGGGCCAGATGGCTTCAGTGCAGAATTCTATCAGAAATTCAAAGAAGAGCTAATACCAATTCTCCTCAAAGTGTTCCACATAATAGAAGCAGAAGGTTCATTGCCAAACTCTTTTTACGAGGCTACAATTACCTTTGTAACCAAGCCACACAAAGACACAACTGAGGAAAAGAACTACAGACCAATATCCCTCATGAACAATTGTAGTGAGATAGTCCTTCTGTAGCACTGACCACGCCCATAGATGTTTATTCAGGGAGAAATAACTTACAACCTAGACAGATGAACACCAGGAAATTCAACCCGATCCTCTCCTGTCCGAGTCACGACAGAAAGAGAGCGCCTTCCCTGGCTCCCTCCGACCTCCTTCCACAGGTCACTTCCGCCCATGGCTCCACCCACCAATGGGCGGAAGAAACATTCCACCATGATCAAGTAGGCTTCATCACAGGGATGCAGCAATGGTTCAACATGTGAAAATCCGTCTATGTAATCCACCATATAAACAAACTGAAAAAGAAAAACCACATGATCATCTCACACGATGCTGAAAAAGCCTTTGACAAAATCCAACACCCCTTCATGACATCGATCTTGGAGAGATCAGGGATAACAGGAACATACCTAAACATAATAAAAGCAATATACAGTAAACAAACAGCCAACATCAAACTAAATGGAGAGAAATTCAACATGACTTCTCTAAAATCAGGACAAGACAAGGCTTCCTATTCTCTCTTCAATATCTCTTCATTATTGTACTTGAAGTTCTAGCTAGAGCAATAAGATAACAAAAGGAGATCAAGGGGATACAAATTGGAAAGGAAGAAGTTGAACTTTCATTATTTGAAGATGATATGATAGTTTCCATAAGTGACCTGAAAAATTCTACCAGGGAACTCCTACAGCTAATAAACACCTTCAGCAAAGTAGCAGGAAACAAGATTAACATAAAAAAAAATCAGTAGTTCTACATGAACATAAATCCAGCCACACTGAACCTCTTAGAAGAGAGAGTGGGAGGTGCCCTTGAACAAATTAATATAGGAGACCGCTTCCTGAACATAACACCAGTAGCACAGACACTGAGATTGACAATTAATAAATGGGACCTCCTCAAACTGAGAAGGCAAAGGACACAGTCAACAAGACAAAATGGCAGCCCACAGAATGGGAAAATATCTTTACCAACCCCACATCTAGCAGAGGGCTGATCCCCAAAATATACAAAGAACTCAAGAAGCTGGTTATCAAAACACCAAACAATCCAATTAAAAAGTGGGGTACAGAACTAAATAGAGAATTCTCCATAGAGGAATCTAAAATGGCTGAAAGACACAAGAAAGTGCTCAACATCCTTAGCCATCAGGGAAGTGCAAATCAAAACAACTCTGAGATACCATCTTACTCCTGTCAGAATGGCTAAGATAAAAAAAAAAGATAAAAAAAAAAAACAAAAAACAACAACAACAACAACAAAAACAAAACTCTAAGGACAGTTTATTCTGGAGAGAATATGGAGAAAGCAGAACACTCTTCCATTGCTGGTGGGAGTGCAAACTTGTACTACCACTTTGAAAATCAGTATGGCAGTTTCTCAGAAAAATGGGAATCAGTCTACCTCAATATCCAGCAATTCCACTGTTGGGCATGTACCCAAAGGATGCACAGTCATACATCAAGGATATCTGTTCAACTATGTCCATAGCAGCATTATTTGTAATAACCAGGGCCTGGAAGCAACCTAGACGCCCCTCAACTGAAGAATGGATGGAGAAAATGTGGTACATTTATACAATGGAGTACTACTTAGCAGGGGAAAAAAACAATGAAATCTTGAAATTCTCAGACAAATGGATGGAACTAGAAGATACATCCTGAGTGAGGTAACCCAGTCACAGAAAGACAAGCATGGTATGTACTCATTCATATATGGATATTAGAAACAGAGCAAAGGATTACCACCCTAAAATCCATACCACCAGAGAAACTAGGAAACAAAGAGGACCCTAAAAGAGTCATACATGGTCCCTTGAAGAAGGGGAAAAGGACAAGAAGTCCTGAGCAAATTGGGAGCACAGGGAGGAGAGGGGAAGGAGGTAGGAAGAAGAGGGGGGGGAGAGGAAGTGGTGGAGAACAAGAAGGATCAGGAAGACTGAATCAGGGGAGGGATAGAGGAGAACAAGAAAAGAGATACCTTCATAGAGCGGGCCAGTATAGGTTTAAAGAGAAATATGGAATTAAGGTAATGTTTAGAGATCCACAAAGATGACACCAACCAAGAATCTAGGCAGTAGTGGAGAGGCTGCCTTTGATGCCCTTCCCCTATAATGAGAATGACTACTACCTTAATTGCCATCCTAGAGCCTTCATCCAGTAGCTGATAGAAGCAGAAGGTAAGCACTGAGCCATACTCCTGGAATCCAGTTGTAGAGGAAAGAGGGATGAGCAAAGAAGTCAAGACTGTGCTGGAGAAACCCACAGAAACAGCTGACCTGACCTAGTGAGAGCACAGGGATCCCAGTCATAAAACTGAGAAACCAGCATTGGACCAAACCAAGCCCTCTGAATGTGCATACCAGTTAGAAGGCCTGGGAGTCTATGGGACCTCTAACAATGGAACCAGTATATATCCCTAGTGCCCAAATGGACTTTAGGAGCCCATTCCCTATGGAAGGATACTATTTCAGACCAGATACACTGAGGAGGGCCAAGGACGTCCCCCCAATGACGTTACAGACTTTGATAATCCCCCATGGAAGTCCTCATTATCCTTGGGGAGTGGGTTGGGGGGGTTGGTGGGGGATATGGGAGTATGGGAGGGAGAGGGAACAGGGGATTTATATAAAAATAAGATTTCTTCTAAATAAAAAGAAAAAAGAAAATGATAGGGAAAAAAAAGGTTAGGAGGTGTGGCCTTGTTGAAGAAGATATGTCACTGGTGGTGAGCTTGAGGTTTCAAAAAAGATTGTGCCATTCCTAGTGTTCTATTTGCTGTGTATTTTCATCTTTACATGGTTTACTCTTTTTATATTACTTTAGGTCTCTCTTTAAAGACCTTACTTTATTATTTTTAAACTGTTCATATTTTCCATGACTGTCTATACCCTTTTTCTTTCTTTCTCAAGCCTATGCACATTTTTTTTTAACACATTGTAACCTGTTTACAGGTTCCATCTAAACCTGTTGCTGGGTGCTAATAGCTTCCTCAGGGGAGGGAGGGTGGGAAGGTGTGGCGCCAAAGGCACAGATACCTAGAGACAGTTGAAAGGAAAAAACAGGAGACTCGTTAATTTAGCAACCACCCAGCACCCAGACATTCTGATCCATTGACGTCACATGGCTGTTCCTCATTGGGTAGCCATGATCAGGACCTCTGACAGAGCCAGGAGGACCCCGTGTTGGCTCATTTCTTGGCCTGGTAGACCCTGACTTTCTACATGAACCTGCTTTGCTTTGTATCTCCAGCCTTTTTTTTTTTTTTTTTTTTTTTTTTTTTTTTGTCCACATGAGCAATAACTGCTAAGCTACAGTGAGGTGCAGCTGCTTCCTCTGCCATGGCTTTGGTAGTCAGCTCTGCCCCTTCCATGTGTCTGTGAAAGCCAAGCCTGTGGGCCAGTAAGTGACTGAGAACTACATTCAACCCCCAGTTCTGAAATGCCAGTGTCCTGCACTGTGGCAGGCATTTTTACTCAGGTTTTTGTTTCTATTTAGAATGAAAAGGGATGTTTAAGTGCCCTGCTTGTATGGTAGAGGCTGAATGTCCCAAAGACCTAGGATAGAACCAAATACAGCTGGAGAAAAACATCAATGTAATGATAGAATAAAAAAAACCATCGAAACCGGATGAAGAAAGCCCCACCATGTCTTTCCTTGTGGGAGTCCCAAGGCACAGAGAGAATTTGTGCTCGTATATCACAGGGAACTTATAGCAGAGTAGCCTGTAAGCAAGGCACCATGGCTAGGATTGTGTGCTAGGGCAATTAGGGTTGAGTTGAGGTTTAGGGTACCAGATGCGGGTCAACAGTAGGGACTCAGATGGCAAAGCTGAGGTGCTGCCTGTTCCCACACATCCCTGGGAGCAGTGGAGTGGGAAGCCCCTGTGTAAGGGTGTCCAGTAGTGCCGCTGGGAGGAAAGGGGGACCTAGGGGACTGTCGGGAAAGCCTCCGGTGAGAAGGAGACTCGGGTAGGGGACCCCAGGGTGACCTCACTTCATTAGCTGTGAACCAACAATGTAGAACCTTGCAACAAGGTGGGAACCAGGCTGCCAAGTGCTTATAGACAGCCAGCAGGAATCCCTTGTCTTGAGACACTGGAGGAAGCAGTATGTTTTCTTGCTGTCTTAGGATTTCTCAGGAGGAGGCTCAGACCTCAGGAAAGAGAAAAGTGGAGGCCGTGGGGAGGCCAAGGTAGAGGCGTGGTAGTTCCTGGAGACGGCGGGCACACTCCTGGCTCCAAGGCCTCTGTCCATTTGGCCGGAATGAAACAAACTTGAGTCAGGCCAGCCAGGCCAGCCAGGCGGCAGCCAGGCCAGCCAGGCCAGCCAGGCCAGCCAGGCCAGCCAGGGCCAGGGCCAGGACACAGATCCAGGTGAGCACTCTGAAATCTCAGAGTTTCCCCCAATTTCACTCTGGGTGTTTGGCAGCGTAGAGGTTCAGGAACACTTGGGACAACCACAACCAATCAGAAGGTTGCAGTCCTGTGCCTGTCTAAACCCTCCACCTTGATGTCTCCCAGCTTGGGGAGGAGTCTGCCCCCTCAGGTCCTGAAAGAGTGCCATAGATTTCCCCACTTCAGCTGCGCTGGAAGAGACGCTAAGTCACCTGGTGATCTGCATGCGTGATGGAGAGACCGGCTTTGTCCTGGGATTTTTGTGCGTGTACCGAAAGGTTTATCACTACCCAGCAGGTGCTGGACCTGCTTTTCAGCGGTGAGTTCCCACCTCCAACCTCAAGAGACCTCAGATCCTCTTGTTGGCTACGGGGCACGCTCTGCCTGTCCCTGAGCCTTCTGATAATATCCTAGGGTCTTGTCAGGACCAAACAGCATGAAGTCAGGAAATGCTTCCTCCAGGGTCTTGCCTTAGAGACTGGCCTGTCCAGAGCTGAGAGCCTAATGAGTGTGGGTGTCCTCTGAACCTCCTTCCGAGGCCTCGGTCAAAGCACTTCTCCCATTGTAGAGGAGGTGCTAGAATTCCTAGTGGAGTATGGAAGAAAGCTGTGTCCAGACTGGAGAGCGAGAGAGGTAATGCGAGGGAGGGACCCCGTGTCCACTGAGATGTCTGGACACAGGTGTCTGTGATCACCCACCCACTGCACACACACATGTGAACGCCTACCTCTGTGTGGGGGAACTAGCAATTCTGAGAGCAGAGAACTTGTAGGCTCTGGGTCTTTGATTTCTCTCAAGGAATCAGCAGGCTCCCCAGGTGTCTTTCAGGTGGGGGACCTGGGACTCTCCAGGTGACATCCTTCCAAGCCCCTCTAGGTACTCGGCCTTCCACCCTGACTGTGAAGGGGATGAACAAGTAAAGAAGTAAGTCGTGGGCTCTGCAGGAGAGAGTGCCGCCTAGGCTCTCCAGAGTGGGGTCATTTGGGTTCTAATGCTAAGGGATGGCGGATGCTTGGGTCTCACCCTCCAGGTCTCTACTACCATACTGGGGTGTAAGCAATGACTGGGGGCTCAGAATAATTGCCCGGGGAAGTGTCCTTGCAAGGGGGGGTGGGGTAAGGAGGAAGCCTGTCCCTTCCAGGGCCTGTGGGGGACAGTACCCTCACCTCAGCCCATGCCATGCAGGCTGGGTCAGCTGTGCTCCCTCAGAGCCTGATAGAAGGCTATGTGGAGCTCCTGCTCACACGGGGGGACCTCACGAGGGCTGGATCTCTTCCACCTTGTGGTCTCACATGCACGGGGCCCTCCCAGGGGGGGTGGAAAGTCAGGCCACCGACCGTGCTGTCTGTCCCTTTCCGCCAGCACCATCTGTGCCCTCCTGGACTACTGGATCGACAAGCTCCCCGAGGGGTTTTGCAAGACCGAACACCTGCCCCTTCTGAAGCAGGTGAAGACCTACTTGATTGTGAACATGCCCTACTCAGACCTTCTGGTGCGTGTGCACAACCTCCAGACCCAGTTGCAGGCGGAAGTGGCCAGCGGTTCGGAGGACAGTGATGAGGAAGCCTCAGGTTGAGTGATTGACACTCGTGAGGAGGAGGATTCAGGACCTGGAGTGCTCTGGGGATCCTTGAGAGGCCGCTCCTTGCAGGAGCTGTGGCTGGCTGCACCCTAACCCGGGCACATGTCCTCCTGTAGGATAGGGTCTGGGACTGCAGGCACACATGGTCTGCTCTGTGTTTGTAAAGGCTGATCCTGGCCATGGGGTCTCCTCCTGGGCCTCCGAGGCCTCCTACCTTTCTAGAGGGGCCTGCATCAATCAGCAGCTCACCTGTCTGCATCCTTAGACCCGGGGAGCCGCACATGCCCGGATCCAGAGCTTCAGGGCTTTTGTTACCCAGCAATGAGGACGGCTGCTCTCCAGGCAGAACCAGCCTGTGCACTAGAGCCAGAGAGCACACAACCAACAGAAGGCTGTGTGACACATGTGCAGCTGGAGCCAGGTGTGGCAGCAGCAGGCGGGTCACCTAGCCTCTCTAAAGCTGTGGATGCTGTCTCTCTCTCCGCCCAGACAGCAGGCACGCTGCCACTTTACATTCCATGACCTGCAGTGGTCCCCATCCCCAGGGAATGGCCCGGCTTCCCCTTCCTCCTCTGGTTGTCCACATGCCCCCGGTTTCAACCCAGCAGCACCCCCCAGCCCCACAGCCTGACTTACCCTCCCTGGATAGCAACCTTTTTACTATTTTGCTTAGTTTGTTTTAGTAGAGTTTATGGTTTAATAAATTGTTCTTCTTTGGTTTTCATTGTCTAAATGGTTCTTATGTCCCCCACTCAGCATCGTGTATGGGGGTCTAGCAGTTGCCACAGGCAGACCACACTGGTTCTGTCTGTGAGAGGCTACATGGGGAGGGACCATCCTGGAGAAAGGGAGAAAAAAAAAAAAAAAAAAGGGCGGGCCTGTGTGAGCAGACACCAGCTGAATGCCTGGGAGTGGGGTATGGTACAGAATGCTGTGGCTGGCCGCCATTTGCTGGGGTCCTGTCAGCCAGGGTCACGTCGTGCTTAGAGGTCAGGCTGAGCAGGTGTCCTTCAAAGGGGTTTCTGCTTGAGATGCAGCCTCCTGTATCTGGGTGCAGTACCGTTTCAGGAGCTGATGAGGACAAGGCCACGGACATTCAGTCTTTCATAGGAGAGGATGTGGGGGGTTAGAAATGAGGTAGGGAGATGGGCGGAGAGGAGTGTGTGGGTGGAGTTAATGAAACAAAAGATGGATCAAAAGGTCGAAAACCAAAAGCATCCATTGCACTGCCCAGAAGGTGACTGACTCCTGGTATTCCTCTTCTAACTGGTATTCTCACCGGCTGTGTCCTGTCGTCCTCCTCCACATGGGGGCAGTGGTGAGGCTCAGCAGCCACTGGGAAAGATGGGAAGTGGAGAGGAGCTGCTGAAGGCTGAGGCCTTGGCTCTGGGTCTCTCTCCAGTGTCTGTCCCTGCCCTGCTTCCCTTGCTGGCAAACTCTGAGCACACAGGGAGGTGACATCAGCGGTGCCTAGGTGCATAGAGCTGCAGGAAGGGGCCCGTACCAAAATCCATGAAGACAGCTGGGAGGAGAAAGGGATAGGGAACACGTCAAGAAAGCACAGATTTTAATTAAGTCTCCAAATGCCCCTCTCTGGGCACACCTATAATCCCAGCAACAGCAGGCAGAAAGCAGGTGGGTCATTGGAGTTCAAGGCCAGCTTGGTCCACAGAGTGAGTTGCAGCTGTGCCGGGCCATAAAAAGAAGCCCTGTGCTGAAAACACAAAATAAAATAGAATAAAAAAAACCATGGAAACCGGATGAAGAAAGCCCCACCATGTCTTTCCTTGTGAAGTCCCAAGGCACAGAGAGAATTTGTGCTCGTATATCACAGGGAACACACAGCAGAGTAGCCTGTAAGCAAGGCACCATGGCTAGGGTTGTGTGCTAGGGCAGTGGGGTTGAGTTGAGGTTTAGGGTACCAGATCTGGGTCAACAGTAGGGACTCAGATGGCAAAGCTGAGGTGCTGCCTGTTCCCACACATCCCTGGGACAGTGGGTGGGAAGCCCCTGTGTAAGGGTGTCCAGTAGTGCCGCTGGGAGGAAAGAGGGGACCTAGGGGACTGTCGGGAAAGCCTCAGGTGAGAAGGAGACTCGGGTAGGGGACCCCAGGAGTGACCTCACTTCATTAGCTGTGAACCAACAATGTAGAACCTTGCAACAAGGTAGAACCAGGCTGCCAAGTGCTTATAGACAGCCAGCAGAATCACTTGTCTTGAGACACTGGAGGAAGCAGTATGTTTTCTTGCTGTCTTAGGATTTCTCGAGAAGGAGGCTCAGACCTCAGGAAAGAGAAAAGTGGAGGCCGTGGTGGAGGCCAAGGTAGAGGCCGTGGTAGTTCCTGGAGACGACGGGCACACTCCTGGCTCCAAGGCCTCTGGCCATTTGGCCGGAATGAAACAAACTTGAGCCAGGCCAGCCAGGCCAGCCAGGCCAGCCAGGCCAGCCAGGCCAGCCAGGCCAGCCAGGCCAGCCAGGCCAGCCAGGGCCAGGACCACACAGATCAGGTGAGCACTCTGAAATCTCAGAGTTTCCCCCAATTTCACTCTGGGTGTTTGGCAGCGTAGAGGTTCAGGAACACTTGGGACAACCACAACCAATCAGAAGGTTGCAGTCCTGTGCCTGTCTGAACCCTCCACCTTGATGTCTCCCCAGCTTGGGGAGGAGTCTGCCCCTCAGGTCCTGAAAGAGTGCCATAGATTCCCCCACTTCAGCTCGCTGGAAGAGACGCTGAGTCACCTGGTGATCTGCATCGTGATGGAGAGACCGGCTTTGTCCTGGGATTTTGTGCGTGTACCGAAGGTTTATCACTACCCAGCAGGTGCTGGACCTGCTTTTCAGCGGTGAGTTCCCACCTCCAACCTCAAGAGACCTCAGATCCTCTTGTTGGCTACGGGGGGACGCTCTGCCTGTCCCTGAGCCTTCTGATAATATCCTAGGGTCTTGTCAGGACCAAACAGCATGAAGTCAGAAAATGCTTCCTCCAGGGTCTTGCCTTAGGGACTGGCCTGTCCGAGCTGAGAGCCTAATGAGTGTGGGTGTCCTCTGAACCTCCTTCCGAGGCCTCGGTCAAAGCACTTCTCCCATTGTAGAGGAGGTGCTAGAATTCCTAGTGGAGTATGGAAGAAAGCTGTGTCCAGACTGGAGAGCCGAGAAGGGTAATGCGAGGGGGGGGCCCCCACTCCACAGCAAGACACAGACACCGGTGCCCACCCCCCCCCACCACACACACAAAAAAGAAAACCCCCAACTCCAAAAGGAAAACAACAAATATAAAAAAAACAAACACCTAGACGCCCCGGCTTTTTATATTTCTCACCAAGACAACAGGCCCCCCACCACACCTCCCAGGGGGGGGGCCCCGGACTCTCCAGGTGACATCCTTCCTGGCCTCCTCTAGGTACTCGGCCTTCCACCCTGACTGTGAAGAGGATGAACAAGTAAAAACGGTAAGTGCGTGGGCTCTGCAGGGGGGAAGTGCCGCCTAGGCTCTCCAGACCGTGGGGTCCATTTCCAGGCTAAGTCACCTCTTGCAGCAATGAGTGAGGGATGGGGCGGTTCTCCTGCTTCCACACTCAGGGTAGGTACTCACTCACCTACACCAACACTGCCAGGTCTGCTGTGTTGCCCAGGTGAGCTACAGGGGCCCCTTTTCTGAGTGACACAGGTGGTGAGGCTTAGGACAGCCAACCACTCTTGTGACCCCAGGGCCAGCTCCTCCACCTGGCTCAAGCATTGGTAGGCAGGAGGTGGGGGGAGGGCATGTCTCCTCTGCTAATGTTACAACATCTGATGAGTAACAGGGACAGCTCTCCCTGCATACAACTTCAGGGCTGGCTCACCCACACTTCTGCCAACAAGGTTGGCCCTGCTGTGTTACCCAGACGAGGTGCAGGGGCTGCTCTCCCACTCTTGTGACCTCAGTGTGAGTTTTCCAGCCTGACTCAGCCATTGATAGGCAGAGGTGGAGAAGGACAGCAACTCTCCCCCACTTACGCCATCACAGGAAAGATGATGAGGACAGCTCTGCCGCGCTCACTCCCAGGCTGGCTCACCCACACCAGTACTAGCAGGGTTGGGTCCACTGTGTCGCCAGGCAAGGTGCAGGGACAGCTCTGCAACTTGTGTTGTAGCTGGTGGAGGTCAGAGACAGCACTCCTGTTCCTATGGCAACAGAGCCAACTCTCCTACCTCTCAGGCATTGATGGATGGGGAATGGGAGGTCACTCCCCCGACCATGATGTCACAAAACTGATGAGGAATGGGAACTGTTCTCCCATGCTCACAACTTCGGGACAGGGAGAGAAACCCTGTCTTCAAATAATAATAATAATAATAATAATAATAATAATAATAATAGCAGGCTGAGGTAGCCAGTACGCACAGTACGTAGCACTATCCATGGCCTCTGCATCAGCACCCACCTCCAGATTCCTGCCCTGTCTGAGTTCCTGCTGTGCCTGCCATTATTGTTGATTTGTGACTTGGAAGTGTGAGCCACAGAAGCCATTCCCCCAACTTGCTTTTGTCATGGCATTCATTACAGAAATAGAAAATTCCACCCAAGAGAACAATCAAACAGAAAACCTGAAATGAAGGAAATGTTTGACTAAATAAAATCCAAAACAGACATCACCAAGCCCAGACAGAACATGAGGAAAGAGTTTCATGAATAGAGGACAAAGTTGATATTATACAAGCAGAGAGTATATAACTGAGATTTAAAAAAACCACCTAAGGCCTTGAATGATATTCCCAAAAAGTCTCGGATACATTAAAGGGGCTAAAATTGAAAAGTAATGGTGTAGAAGAGGAAGCACACATCACATTGAATGAGACAGAAAAACTAATGAGTGCAGAAGAAAGCCACCCCTGCCTGATGCCATTCCTCTCAGACAAGGGTTAGCCAGGCAGAGTCCCCAAGGCCCCAGCTGGTGGGAAGGCAGCCATGGCTTACCCAGCAGGTTGTGGCACCAAGCATGTGTCCCTTATCATGATGAGGAAAAATGTGGTAGAGAGAAGAGAGATACAGAAGAAATTGTCCTTGTGCTGTGGAAACACAGAAGAGAAGCAATGCACAGGGTTTCAACCCAGCAGCACCCCCCAGCCCCACAGCGTGACTTACCCTCCCCTGGATAGCAACCTTTTTACTATTTTGCTTAGTTTGTTTTAGTAGAGTTTATTGGTTTTAATAAATTGTTCTTGTTTGGTTTTCATTGTCTAAATGGTTCTTATGTCCCCCACTCAGCATGCGTGTATGGGGGTCTAGCAGTTTCCACAGGCAGACCACACTGGTTCTGTGAGAGGCTACATGGGGAGAGACCATCCTGGAGAAAGGGAGAAAAAAAAAAAGGGCGGGCCTGTGTGACAGACACCAGCTGAATGCCTGGGAGTGGGGTACGAGTACAGAATGCTGTGGCTGGCCGCCATTTGCTGGGGTCCTGTCAGCCAGGGTCACGTCGTGCTTAGAGGTCAGGCTGAGCAGGTGTCCTTCAAAGGGGTTTCTGCTTGAGATGCAGCCTCCTGTATCTGGGTAGCAGTACCGTTTCAGGAGCTGATGAGGACAAGGCCACGGACACTCAGTCTTTCATAGGAGAGGATGTGGGGGTTAGAAATGAGGTAGGGAGATGGGGCGGAGAGGAGTGTGTGGGTGGAGTTAATGAAACAAAAAGATGGATCAAAAGGTCGAAAACCAAAAGCATCCATTGCACTGCCCAGAAGGTGACTGACTCCTGGTATTCCTCTTCTAACTGGTATTCTCACCGGCTGTGTCCTGTCGTCCTCCTCCACATGGGGGCAGTGGTGAGGCTCAGCAGCCACTGGGAAAGATGGGAAGTGGAGAGGAGCTGCTGAAGGCTGAGGCCTTGGCTCTGGGTCTCTCTCCAGTGTCTGTCCCTGCCCTGCTTCCCTTGCTGGCAAACTCTGAGCACACAGGAGGTGACATCAGCGGTGCCTAGGTGCATAGAGCTGCAGGAAGAGGCCCGTACCAAAATCCATGAAGACAGCTGGGAGGAGAAAGGGATAGGGAACACGTCAAGAAAGCACACGATTTTAATTAAGTCTCCAAATGCCCCTCTCTGGGCACACCTATAATCCCAGCAACAGCAGGCAGAAAGCAGGTGGGTCATTGTGAGTTCAAGGCCAGCTTGGTCCACAGAGTGAGTTGCAGCACAGCCAGGGCCATAAAAAGAAGCCCTGTGCTGAAAACACAAAATAAAATAGAATAAAAAAAAACCATCGAAACCGGATGAAGAAAGCCCCACCATGTCTTTCCTTGTGAAGTCCCAAGGCACAGAGAGAATTTGTGCTCGTATATCACAGGGAACACACAGCAGAGTAGCCTGTAAGCAAGGCACCATGGCTAGGATTGTGTGCTAGGGCAATTAGGGTTGAGTTGAGGTTTAGGGTACCAGATGCGGGTCAACAGTAGGGACTCAGATGGCAAAGCTGAGGTGCTGCCTGTTCCCACACATCCCTGGGAGCAGTGGAGTGGGAAGCCCCTGTGTAAGGGTGTCCAGTAGTGCCGCTGGGAGGAAAGAGGGGACCTAGGGGACTGTCGGGAAAGCCTCAGGTGAGAAGGAGACTCGGGTAGGGGACCCCAGGAGTGACCTCACTTCATTAGCTGTGAACCAACAATGTAGAACCTTGCAACAAGGTAGAACCAGGCTGCCAAGTGCTTATAGACAGCCAGCAGGAATCACTTGTCTTGAGACACTGGAGGAAGCAGTATGTTTTCTTGCTGTCTTAGGATTTCTCGAGAAGGAGGCTCAGACCTCAGGAAAGAGAAAAGTGGAGGCCGTGGTGGAGGCCAAGGTAGAGGCCGTGGTAGTTCCTGGAGACGACGGGCACACTCCTGGCTCCAAGGCCTCTGGCCATTTGGCCGGAATGAAACAAACTTGAGCCAGGCCAGCCAGGCCAGCCAGGCCAGCCAGGCCAGCCAGGCCAGCCAGGCCAGCCAGGCCAGCCAGGAGGGGCCAGGACCACACAGATCAGGTGAGCACTCTGAAATCTCAGAGTTTCCCCCAATTTCACTCTGGGTGTTTGGCAGCGTAGAGGTTCAGGAACACTTGGGACAACCACAACCAATCAGAAGGTTGCAGTCCTGTGCCTGTCTGAACCCTCCACCTTGATGTCTCCCCAGCTTGGGGAGGAGTCTGCCCCTCAGGTCCTGAAAGAGTGCCATAGATTCCCCCACTTCAGCTCGCTGGAAGAGACGCTGAGTCACCTGGTGATCTGCATGCGTGATGGAGAGACCGGCTTTGTCCTGGGATTTTTGTGCGTGTACCGAAGGTTTATCACTACCCAGCAGGTGCTGGACCTGCTTTTCAAGCGGTGAGTTCCCACCTCCAACCTCAAGAGACCTCAGATCCTCTTGTTGGCTACGGGGCACGCTCTGCCTGTCCCTGAGCCTTCTGATAATATCCTAGGGTCTTGTCAGGACCAAACAGCATGAAGTCAGAAAATGCTTCCTCCAGGGTCTTGCCTTAGAGACTGGCCTGTCCAGAGCTGAGAGCCTAATGAGTGTGGGTGTCCTCTGAACCTCCTTCCGAGGCCTCGGTCAAAGCACTTCTCCCATTGTAGAGGAGGTGCTAGAATTCCTAGTGGAGTATGGAAGAAAGCTGTGTCCAGACTGGAGAGCCGAGAAGGGTAATGCGAGGGAGGGACCCCGTGTCCACTGAGATGTCTGGACACAGGTGTCTGTGATCACCCACCCACTGCACACACACATGTGAACGCCTACCTCTGTGTAGGGGAACTAGCAATTCTGAGAGCAGAGAACTTGTAGGCTCTGGGTCTTTTGATTTCTCTCAAGGAATCAGCAGGCTCCCCAGGTGTCTTTCAGGTGGGGGACCTGGGACTCTCCAGGTGACATCCTTCCTGGCCTCCTCTAGGTACTCGGCCTTCCACCCTGACTGTGAAGAGGATGAACAAGTAAAGAAGTAAGTGCGTGGGCTCTGCAGGAGAGAAGTGCCGCCTAGGCTCTCCAGAGTGGGGTCATTTGGGTTCTAATGCTAAGGGATGGCGGATGCTTGGGTCTCACCCTCCAGGTCTCTACTACCATACTGGGGTGTAAGCAATGACTGGGGGCTCAGAATAATTGCCCGGGGAAGTGTCCTTGCAAGGGGGGGGTGGGGTAAGGAGGAAGCCTGTCCCTTCCAGGGCCTGTGGGAGACAGTACCCTCACCTCAGCCCATGCCATGCAGGCTGGGTCAGCTGTGCTCCCTCAGAGCCTGATAGAAGGCTGTGTGGAGCTCCCTGCTCACACGGACCTCACGAGGGCTGGATCTCTTCCACCTTGTGGTCTCACATGCACGGAGCCCTCCCAGGGAGGGTGGCAAAGGAAAGTCCAGGCCACCGACCGTGCTGTCTGTCCCTTTCCGCCAGCACCATCTGTGCCCTCCTGGACTACTGGATCGACAAGCTCCCCGAGGAGTTTTGCAAGACCGAACACCTGCCCCTTCTGAAGCAGGTGAAGACCTACTTGATTGTGAACATGCCCTACTCAGACCTTCTGGTGCGTGTGCACAACCTCCAGACCCAGTTGCAGGCGGAAGTGGCCAGCGATTCGGAGGACAGTGATGAGGAAGCCTCAGGTTGAGTGATTGACACTCGTGAGGAGGAGGATTCAGGACCTGGAGTGCTCTGGGGATCCTTGAGAGGCCGCTCCTTGCAGGAGCTGTGGCTGGCTGCACCCTAACCCGGGCACATGTCCTCCTGTAGGATAGGGTCTGGGACTGCAGGCACACATGGTCTGCTCTGTGTTTGTAAAGGCTGATCCTGGCCATGGGGTCTCCTCCTGGGCCTCCGAGGCCTCCTACCTTTCTAGAGGGGCCTGCATCAATCAGCAGCTCACCTGTCTGCATCCTTAGACCCGGGGAGCCGCACATGCCCGGATCCAGAGCTTCAGGGCTTTTGTTACCCAGCAATGAGGACGGCTGCTCTCCAGGCAGAACCAGCCTGTGCACTAGAGCCAGAGAGCACACAACCAACAGAAGGCTGTGTGACACATGTGCAGCTGGAGCCAGATGTGGCAGCAGCAGGCGGGTCACCTAGCCTCTCTGAAGCTGTGGATGCTGTCTCTCTCTCCCGCCCAGACAGCAGGCACGCTGCCACTTTTCATTGCATGACCTGCAGTGGTCCCCATCCCCAGGGAATGGCCCGGCTGCCCCTTCCTCCTCTGGTTGTCCACATGCCCCCGGTTTCAACCCAGCAGCACCCCCCAGCCCCACAGCCTGACTTACCCTCCCCTGGATAGCAACCTTTTTACTATTTTGCTTAGTTTGTTTTAGTAGAGTTTATTGGTTTTAATAAATTGTTCTTGTTTGGTTTTCATTGTCTAAATGGTTCTTATGTCCCCCACTCAGCATGCGTGTATGGGGGTCTAGCAGTTGCCACAGGCAGACCACACTGGTTCTGTCTGTGAGAGGCTACATGGGGAGAGACCATCCTGGAGAAAGGGAGAAAAAAAAAAGGGGCGGGCCTGTGTGACAGACACCAGCTGAATGCCTGGGAGTGGGGTACGAGTACAGAATGCTGTGGCTGGCCGCCATTTGCTGGGGTCCTGTCAGCCAGGGTCACGTCGTGCTTAGAGGTCAGGCTGAGCAGGTGTCCTTCAAAGGGGTTTCTGCTTGAGATGCAGCCTCCTGTATCTGGGTAGCAGTACCGTTTCAGGAGCTGATGAGGACAAGGCCACGGACATTCAGTCTTTCATAGGAGAGGATGTGGGGGTTAGAAATGAGGTAGGGAGATGGGCGGAGAGGAGTGTGTGGGTGGAGTTAATGAAACAAAAAGATGGATCAAAAGGTCGAAAACCAAAAGCATCCATTGCACTGCCCAGAAGGTGACTGACTCCTGGTATTCCTCTTCTAACTGGTATTCTCACCGGCTGTGTCCTGTCGTCCTCCTCCACATGGGGGCAGTGGTGAGGCTCAGCAGCCACTGGGAAAGATGGGAAGTGGAGAGGAGCTGCTGAAGGCTGAGGCCTTGGCTCTGGGTCTCTCTCCAGTGTCTGTCCCTGCCCTGCTTCCCTTGCTGGCAAACTCTGAGCACACAGGAGGTGACATCAGCGGTGCCTAGGTGCATAGAGCTGCAGGAAGGGGCCCGTACCAAAATCCATGAAGACAGCTGGGAGGAGAAAGGGATAGGGAACACGTCAAGAAAGCACACGATTTTAATTAAGTCTCCAAATGCCCCTCTCTGGGCACACCTATAATCCCAGCAACAGCAGGCAGAAAGCAGGTGGGTCATTGTGAGTTCAAGGCCAGCTTGGTCCACAGAGTGAGTTGCAGCACAGCCAGGGCCATAAAAAGAAGCCCTGTGCTGAAAACACAAAATAAAATAGAATAAAAAAAACCATCGAAACCGGATGAAGAAAGCCCCACCATGTCTTTCCTTGTGAAGTCCCAAGGCACAGAGAGAATTTGTGCTCGTATATCACAGGGAACACACAGCAGAGTAGCCTGTAAGCAAGGCACCATGGCTAGGATTGTGTGCTAGGGCAATTAGGGTTGAGTTGAGGTTTAGGGTACCAGATGCGGGTCAACAGTAGGGACTCAGATGGCAAAGCTGAGGTGCTGCCTGTTCCCACACATCCCTGGGAGCAGTGGAGTGGGAAGCCCCTGTGTAAGGGTGTCCAGTAGTGCCGCTGGGAGGAAAGAGGGGACCTAGGGGACTGTCGGGAAAGCCTCAGGTGAGAAGGAGACTCGGGTAGGGGACCCCAGGAGTGACCTCACTTCATTAGCTGTGAACCAACAATGTAGAACCTTGCAACAAGGTAGAACCAGGCTGCCAAGTGCTTATAGACAGCCAGCAGGAATCACTTGTCTTGAGACACTGGAGGAAGCAGTATGTTTTCTTGCTGTCTTAGGATTTCTCGAGAAGGAGGCTCAGACCTCAGGAAAGAGAAAAGTGGAGGCCGTGGTGGAGGCCAAGGTAGAGGCCGTGGTAGTTCCTGGAGACGACGGGCACACTCCTGGCTCCAAGGCCTCTGGCCATTTGGCCGGAATGAAACAAACTTGAGCCAGGCCAGCCAGGCCAGCCAGGCCAGCCAGGCCAGCCAGGCCAGCCAGGCCAGCCAGGCCAGCCAGGGCCAGGACCACACAGATCAGGTGAGCACTCTGAAATCTCAGAGTTTCCCCCAATTTCACTCTGGGTGTTTGGCAGCGTAGAGGTTCAGGAACACTTGGGACAACCACAACCAATCAGAAGGTTGCAGTCCTGTGCCTGTCTGAACCCTCCACCTTGATGTCTCCCCAGCTTGGGGAGGAGTCTGCCCCTCAGGTCCTGAAAGAGTGCCATAGATTCCCCCACTTCAGCTCGCTGGAAGAGACGCTGAGTCACCTGGTGATCTGCATGCGTGATGGAGAGACCGGCTTTGTCCTGGGATTTTTGTGCGTGTACCGAAGGTTTATCACTACCCAGCAGGTGCTGGACCTGCTTTTCAAGCGGTGAGTTCCCACCTCCAACCTCAAGAGACCTCAGATCCTCTTGTTGGCTACGGGGCACGCTCTGCCTGTCCCTGAGCCTTCTGATAATATCCTAGGGTCTTGTCAGGACCAAACAGCATGAAGTCAGAAAATGCTTCCTCCAGGGTCTTGCCTTAGAGACTGGCCTGTCCAGAGCTGAGAGCCTAATGAGTGTGGGTGTCCTCTGAACCTCCTTCCGAGGCCTCGGTCAAAGCACTTCTCCCATTGTAGAGGAGGTGCTAGAATTCCTAGTGGAGTATGGAAGAAAGCTGTGTCCAGACTGGAGAGCCGAGAAGGGTAATGCGAGGGAGGGACCCCGTGTCCACTGAGATGTCTGGACACAGGTGTCTGTGATCACCCACCCACTGCACACACACATGTGAACGCCTACCTCTGTGTAGGGGAACTAGCAATTCTGAGAGCAGAGAACTTGTAGGCTCTGGGTCTTTTGATTTCTCTCAAGGAATCAGCAGGCTCCCCAGGTGTCTTTCAGGTGGGGGACCTGGGACTCTCCAGGTGACATCCTTCCTGGCCTCCTCTAGGTACTCGGCCTTCCACCCTGACTGTGAAGAGGATGAACAAGTAAAGAAGTAAGTGCGTGGGCTCTGCAGGAGAGAAGTGCCGCCTAGGCTCTCCAGAGTGGGGTCATTTGGGTTCTAATGCTAAGGGATGGCGGATGCTTGGGTCTCACCCTCCAGGTCTCTACTACCATACTGGGGTGTAAGCAATGACTGGGGGCTCAGAATAATTGCCCGGGGAAGTGTCCTTGCAAGGGGGGGTGGGGTAAGGAGGAAGCCTGTCCCTTCCAGGGCCTGTGGGAGACAGTACCCTCACCTCAGCCCATGCCATGCAGGCTGGGTCAGCTGTGCTCCCTCAGAGCCTGATAGAAGGCTGTGTGGAGCTCCCTGCTCACACGGACCTCACGAGGGCTGGATCTCTTCCACCTTGTGGTCTCACATGCACGGAGCCCTCCCAGGGAGGGTGGCAAAGGAAAGTCCAGGCCACCGACCGTGCTGTCTGTCCCTTTCCGCCAGCACCATCTGTGCCCTCCTGGACTACTGGATCGACAAGCTCCCCGAGGAGTTTTGCAAGACCGAACACCTGCCCCTTCTGAAGCAGGTGAAGACCTACTTGATTGTGAACATGCCCTACTCAGACCTTCTGGTGCGTGTGCACAACCTCCAGACCCAGTTGCAGGCGGAAGTGGCCAGCGATTCGGAGGACAGTGATGAGGAAGCCTCAGGTTGAGTGATTGACACTCGTCAGGAGGAGGATTCAGGACCTGGAGTGCTCTGGGGATCCTTGAGAGGCCGCTCCTTGCAGGAGCTGTGGCTGGCTGCACCCTAACCCGGGCACATGTCCTCCTGTAGGATAGGGTCTGGGACTGCAGGCACACATGGTCTGCTCTGTGTTTGTAAAGGCTGATCCTGGCCATGGGGTCTCCTCCTGGGCCTCCGAGGCCTCCTACCTTTCTAGAGGGGCCTGCATCAATCAGCAGCTCACCTGTCTGCATCCTTAGACCCGGGGAGCCGCACATGCCCGGATCCAGAGCTTCAGGGCTTTTGTTACCCAGCAATGAGGACGGCTGCTCTCCAGGCAGAACCAGCCTGTGCACTAGAGCCAGAGAGCACACAACCAACAGAAGGCTGTGTGACACATGTGCAGCTGGAGCCAGATGTGGCAGCAGCAGGCGGGTCACCTAGCCTCTCTGAAGCTGTGGATGCTGTCTCTCTCTCCCGCCCAGACAGCAGGCACGCTGCCACTTTTCATTGCATGACCTGCAGTGGTCCCCATCCCCAGGGAATGGCCCGGCTGCCCCTTCCTCCTCTGGTTGTCCACATGCCCCCGGTTTCAACCCAGCAGCACCCCCCAGCCCCACAGCCTGACTTACCCTCCCCTGGATAGCAACCTTTTTACTATTTTGCTTAGTTTGTTTTAGTAGAGTTTATTGGTTTTAATAAATTGTTCTTCTTTGGTTTTCATTGTCTAAATGGTTCTTATGTCCCCCACTCAGCATGCGTGTATGGGGGTCTAGCAGTTGCCACAGGCAGACCACACTGGTTCTGTCTGTGAGAGGCTACATGGGGAGAGACCATCCTGGAGAAAGGGAGAAAAAAAAAGGGGGGGGGGCCTGTGTGACAGACACCAGCTGAATGCCTGGGAGTGGGGTACGAGTACAGAATGCTGTGGCTGGCCGCCATTTGCTGGGGTCCTGTCAGCCAGGGTCACGTCGTGCTTAGAGGTCAGGCTGAGCAGGTGTCCTTCAAAGGGGTTTCTGCTTGAGATGCAGCCTCCTGTATCTGGGTAGCAGTACCGTTTCAGGAGCTGATGAGGACAAGGCCACGGACACTCAGTCTTTCATAGGAGAGGATGTGGGGGTTAGAAATGAGGTAGGGAGATGGGCGGAGAGGAGTGTGTGGGTGGAGTTAATGAAACAAAAAGATGGATCAAAAGGTCGAAAACCAAAAGCATCCATTGCACTGCCCAGAAGGTGACTGACTCCTGGTATTCCTCTTCTAACTGGTATTCTCACCGGCTGTGTCCTGTCGTCCTCCTCCACATGGGGGCAGTGGTGAGGCTCAGCAGCCACTGGGAAAGATGGGAAGTGGAGAGGAGCTGCTGAAGGCTGAGGCCTTGGCTCTGGGTCTCTCTCCAGTGTCTGTCCCTGCCCTGCTTCCCTTGCTGGCAAACTCTGAGCACACAGGAGGTGACATCAGCGGTGCCTAGGTGCATAGAGCTGCAGGAAGGGGCCCGTACCAAAATCCATGAAGACAGCTGGGAGGAGAAAGGGATAGGGAACACGTCAAGAAAGCACACGATTTTAATTAAGTCTCCAAATGCCCCTCTCTGGGCACACCTATAATCCCAGCAACAGCAGGCAGAAAGCAGGTGGGTCATTGTGAGTTCAAGGCCAGCTTGGTCCACAGAGTGAGTTGCAGCACAGCCAGGGCCATAAAAAGAAGCCCTGTGCTGAAAACACAAAATAAAATAGAATAAAAAAAACCATCGAAACCGGATGAAGAAAGCCCCACCATGTCTTTCCTTGTGAAGTCCCAAGGCACAGAGAGAATTTGTGCTCGTATATCACAGGGAACACACAGCAGAGTAGCCTGTAAGCAAGGCACCATGGCTAGGATTGTGTGCTAGGGCAATTAGGGTTGAGTTGAGGTTTAGGGTACCAGATGCGGGTCAACAGTAGGGACTCAGATGGCAAAGCTGAGGTGCTGCCTGTTCCCACACATCCCTGGGAGCAGTGGAGTGGGAAGCCCCTGTGTAAGGGTGTCCAGTAGTGCCGCTGGGAGGAAAGAGGGGACCTAGGGGACTGTCGGGAAAGCCTCAGGTGAGAAGGAGACTCGGGTAGGGGACCCCAGGAGTGACCTCACTTCATTAGCTGTGAACCAACAATGTAGAACCTTGCAACAAGGTAGAACCAGGCTGCCAAGTGCTTATAGACAGCCAGCAGGAATCACTTGTCTTGAGACACTGGAGGAAGCAGTATGTTTTCTTGCTGTCTTAGGATTTCTCGAGAAGGAGGCTCAGACCTCAGGAAAGAGAAAAGTGGAGGCCGTGGTGGAGGCCAAGGTAGAGGCCGTGGTAGTTCCTGGAGACGACGGGCACACTCCTGGCTCCAAGGCCTCTGGCCATTTGGCCGGAATGAAACAAACTTGAGCCAGGCCAGCCAGGCCAGCCAGGCCAGCCAGGCCAGCCAGGCCAGCCAGGCCAGCCAGGCCAGCCAGGGCCAGGACCACACAGATCAGGTGAGCACTCTGAAATCTCAGAGTTTCCCCCAATTTCACTCTGGGTGTTTGGCAGCGTAGAGGTTCAGGAACACTTGGGACAACCACAACCAATCAGAAGGTTGCAGTCCTGTGCCTGTCTGAACCCTCCACCTTGATGTCTCCCCAGCTTGGGGAGGAGTCTGCCCCTCAGGTCCTGAAAGAGTGCCATAGATTCCCCCACTTCAGCTCGCTGGAAGAGACGCTGAGTCACCTGGTGATCTGCATGCGTGATGGAGAGACCGGCTTTGTCCTGGGATTTTTGTGCGTGTACCGAAGGTTTATCACTACCCAGCAGGTGCTGGACCTGCTTTTCAAGCGGTGAGTTCCCACCTCCAACCTCAAGAGACCTCAGATCCTCTTGTTGGCTACGGGGCACGCTCTGCCTGTCCCTGAGCCTTCTGATAATATCCTAGGGTCTTGTCAGGACCAAACAGCATGAAGTCAGAAAATGCTTCCTCCAGGGTCTTGCCTTAGAGACTGGCCTGTCCAGAGCTGAGAGCCTAATGAGTGTGGGTGTCCTCTGAACCTCCTTCCGAGGCCTCGGTCAAAGCACTTCTCCCATTGTAGAGGAGGTGCTAGAATTCCTAGTGGAGTATGGAAGAAAGCTGTGTCCAGACTGGAGAGCCGAGAAGGGTAATGCGAGGGAGGGACCCCGTGTCCACTGAGATGTCTGGACACAGGTGTCTGTGATCACCCACCCACTGCACACACACATGTGAACGCCTACCTCTGTGTAGGGGAACTAGCAATTCTGAGAGCAGAGAACTTGTAGGCTCTGGGTCTTTTGATTTCTCTCAAGGAATCAGCAGGCTCCCCCAGGTGTCTTTCAGGTGGGGGACCTGGGACTCTCCAGGTGACATCCTTCCTGGCCTCCTCTAGGTACTCGGCCTTCCACCCTGACTGTGAAGAGGATGAACAAGTAAAGAAGTAAGTGCGTGGGCTCTGCAGGAGAGAAGTGCCGCCTAGGCTCTCCAGAGTGGGGTCATTTGGGTTCTAATGCTAAGGGATGGCGGATGCTTGGGTCTCACCCTCCAGGTCTCTACTACCATACTGGGGTGTAAGCAATGACTGGGGGCTCAGAATAATTGCCCGGGAAGTGTCCTTGCAAGGGGGGGGTGGGGTAAGGAGGAAGCCTGTCCCTTCCAGGGCCTGTGGGAGACAGTACCCTCACCTCAGCCCATGCCATGCAGGCTGGGTCAGCTGTGCTCCCTCAGAGCCTGATAGAAGGCTGTGTGGAGCTCCCTGCTCACACGGACCTCACGAGGGCTGGATCTCTTCCACCTTGTGGTCTCACATGCACGGAGCCCTCCCAGGGAGGGTGGCAAAGGAAAGTCCAGGCCACCGACCGTGCTGTCTGTCCCTTTCCGCCAGCACCATCTGTGCCCTCCTGGACTACTGGATCGACAAGCTCCCCGAGGAGTTTTGCAAGACCGAACACCTGCCCCTTCTGAAGCAGGTGAAGACCTACTTGATTGTGAACATGCCCTACTCAGACCTTCTGGTGCGTGTGCACAACCTCCAGACCCAGTTGCAGGCGGAAGTGGCCAGCGATTCGGAGGACAGTGATGAGGAAGCCTCAGGTTGAGTGATTGACACTCGTGAGGAGGAGGATTCAGGACCTGGAGTGCTCTGGGGATCCTTGAGAGGCCGCTCCTTGCAGGAGCTGTGGCTGGCTGCACCCTAACCCGGGCACATGTCCTCCTGTAGGATAGGGTCTGGGACTGCAGGCACACATGGTCTGCTCTGTGTTTGTAAAGGCTGATCCTGGCCATGGGGTCTCCTCCTGGGCCTCCGAGGCCTCCTACCTTTCTAGAGGGGCCTGCATCAATCAGCAGCTCACCTGTCTGCATCCTTAGACCCGGGGAGCCGCACATGCCCGGATCCAGAGCTTCAGGGCTTTTGTTACCCAGCAATGAGGACGGCTGCTCTCCAGGCAGAACCAGCCTGTGCACTAGAGCCAGAGAGCACACAACCAACAGAAGGCTGTGTGACACATGTGCAGCTGGAGCCAGATGTGGCAGCAGCAGGCGGGTCACCTAGCCTCTCTGAAGCTGTGGATGCTGTCTCTCTCTCCCGCCCAGACAGCAGGCACGCTGCCACTTTTCATTGCATGACCTGCAGTGGTCCCCATCCCCAGGGAATGGCCCGGCTGCCCCCTTCCTCCTCTGGTTGTCCACATGCCCCCGGTTTCAACCCAGCAGCACCCCCCAGCCCCACAGCCTGACTTACCCTCCCCTGGATAGCAACCTTTTTACTATTTTGCTTAGTTTGTTTTAGTAGAGTTTATTGGTTTTAATAAATTGTTCTTCTTTGGTTTTCATTGTCTAAATGGTTCTTATGTCCCCCACTCAGCATGCGTGTATGGGGGTCTAGCAGTTGCCACAGGCAGACCACACTGGTTCTGTCTGTGAGAGGCTACATGGGGAGAGACCATCCTGGAGAAAGGGAGAAAAAAAAAAAGGGGGGGGGGGCCTGTGTGACAGACACCAGCTGAATGCCTGGGAGTGGGGTACGAGTACAGAATGCTGTGGCTGGCCGCCATTTGCTGGGGTCCTGTCAGCCAGGGTCACGTCGTGCTTAGAGGTCAGGCTGAGCAGGTGTCCTTCAAAGGGGTTTCTGCTTGAGATGCAGCCTCCTGTATCTGGGTAGCAGTACCGTTTCAGGAGCTGATGAGGACAAGGCCACGGACACTCAGTCTTTCATAGGAGAGGATGTGGGGGTTAGAAATGAGGTAGGGAGATGGGCGGAGAGGAGTGTGTGGGTGGAGTTAATGAAACAAAAAGATGGATCAAAAGGTCGAAAACCAAAAGCATCCATTGCACTGCCCAGAAGGTGACTGACTCCTGGTATTCCTCTTCTAACTGGTATTCTCACCGGCTGTGTCCTGTCGTCCTCCTCCACATGGGGGCAGTGGTGAGGCTCAGCAGCCACTGGGAAAGATGGGAAGTGGAGAGGAGCTGCTGAAGGCTGAGGCCTTGGCTCTGGGTCTCTCTCCAGTGTCTGTCCCTGCCCTGCTTCCCTTGCTGGCAAACTCTGAGCACACAGGAGGTGACATCAGCGGTGCCTAGGTGCATAGAGCTGCAGGAAGGGGCCCGTACCAAAATCCATGAAGACAGCTGGGAGGAGAAAGGGATAGGGAACACGTCAAGAAAGCACACGATTTTAATTAAGTCTCCAAATGCCCCTCTCTGGGCACACCTATAATCCCAGCAACAGCAGGCAGAAAGCAGGTGGGTCATTGTGAGTTCAAGGCCAGCTTGGTCCACAGAGTGAGTTGCAGCACAGCCAGGGCCATAAAAAGAAGCCCTGTGCTGAAAACACAAAATAAAATAGAATAAAAAAAACCATGGAAACCGGATGAAGAAAGCCCCACCATGTCTTTCCTTGTGAAGTCCCAAGGCACAGAGAGAATTTGTGCTCGTATATCACAGGGAACACACAGCAGAGTAGCCTGTAAGCAAGGCACCATGGCTAGGATTGTGTGCTAGGGCAATTAGGGTTGAGTTGAGGTTTAGGGTACCAGATGCGGGTCAACAGTAGGGACTCAGATGGCAAAGCTGAGGTGCTGCCTGTTCCCACACATCCCTGGGAGCAGTGGAGTGGGAAGCCCCTGTGTAAGGGTGTCCAGTAGTGCCGCTGGGAGGAAAGAGGGGACCTAGGGGACTGTCGGGAAAGCCTCAGGTGAGAAGGAGACTCGGGTAGGGGACCCCAGGAGTGACCTCACTTCATTAGCTGTGAACCAACAATGTAGAACCTTGCAACAAGGTAGAACCAGGCTGCCAAGTGCTTATAGACAGCCAGCAGGAATCACTTGTCTTGAGACACTGGAGGAAGCAGTATGTTTTCTTGCTGTCTTAGGATTTCTCGAGAAGGAGGCTCAGACCTCAGGAAAGAGAAAAGTGGAGGCCGTGGTGGAGGCCAAGGTAGAGGCCGTGGTAGTTCCTGGAGACGACGGGCACACTCCTGGCTCCAAGGCCTCTGGCCATTTGGCCGGAATGAAACAAACTTGAGCCAGGCCAGCCAGGCCAGCCAGGCCAGCCAGGCCAGCCAGGCCAGCCAGGCCAGCCAGGCCAGCCAGGCCAGCCAGGCCAGCCAGGGCCAGGACCACACAGATCAGGTGAGCACTCTGAAATCTCAGAGTTTCCCCCAATTTCACTCTGGGTGTTTGGCAGCGTAGAGGTTCAGGAACACTTGGGACAACCACAACCAATCAGAAGGTTGCAGTCCTGTGCCTGTCTGAACCCTCCACCTTGATGTCTCCCCAGCTTGGGGAGGAGTCTGCCCCTCAGGTCCTGAAAGAGTGCCATAGATTCCCCCACTTCAGCTCGCTGGAAGAGACGCTGAGTCACCTGGTGATCTGCATGCGTGATGGAGAGACCGGCTTTGTCCTGGGATTTTTGTGCGTGTACCGAAGGTTTATCACTACCCAGCAGGTGCTGGACCTGCTTTTCAAGCGGTGAGTTCCCACCTCCAACCTCAAGAGACCTCAGATCCTCTTGTTGGCTACGGGGCACGCTCTGCCTGTCCCTGAGCCTTCTGATAATATCCTAGGGTCTTGTCAGGACCAAACAGCATGAAGTCAGAAAATGCTTCCTCCAGGGTCTTGCCTTAGAGACTGGCCTGTCCAGAGCTGAGAGCCTAATGAGTGTGGGTGTCCTCTGAACCTCCTTCCGAGGCCTCGGTCAAAGCACTTCTCCCATTGTAGAGGAGGTGCTAGAATTCCTAGTGGAGTATGGAAGAAAGCTGTGTCCAGACTGGAGAGCCGAGAAGGGTAATGCGAGGGAGGGACCCCGTGTCCACTGAGATGTCTGGACACAGGTGTCTGTGATCACCCACCCACTGCACACACACATGTGAACGCCTACCTCTGTGTAGGGGAACTAGCAATTCTGAGAGCAGAGAACTTGTAGGCTCTGGGTCTTTTGATTTCTCTCAAGGAATCAGCAGGCTCCCCAGGTGTCTTTCAGGTGGGGGACCTGGGACTCTCCAGGTGACATCCTTCCTGGCCTCCTCTAGGTACTCGGCCTTCCACCCTGACTGTGAAGAGGATGAACAAGTAAAGAAGTAAGTGCGTGGGCTCTGCAGGAGAGAAGTGCCGCCTAGGCTCTCCAGAGTGGGGTCATTTGGGTTCTAATGCTAAGGGATGGCGGATGCTTGGGTCTCACCCTCCAGGTCTCTACTACCATACTGGGGTGTAAGCAATGACTGGGGGCTCAGAATAATTGCCCGGGGAAGTGTCCTTGCAAGGGGGGTGGGGTAAGGAGGAAGCCTGTCCCTTCCAGGGCCTGTGGGAGACAGTACCCTCACCTCAGCCCATGCCATGCAGGCTGGGTCAGCTGTGCTCCCTCAGAGCCTGATAGAAGGCTGTGTGGAGCTCCCTGCTCACACGGACCTCACGAGGGCTGGATCTCTTCCACCTTGTGGTCTCACATGCACGGAGCCCTCCCAGGGAGGGTGGCAAAGGAAAGTCCAGGCCACCGACCGTGCTGTCTGTCCCTTTCCGCCAGCACCATCTGTGCCCTCCTGGACTACTGGATCGACAAGCTCCCCGAGGAGTTTTGCAAGACCGAACACCTGCCCCTTCTGAAGCAGGTGAAGACCTACTTGATTGTGAACATGCCCTACTCAGACCTTCTGGTGCGTGTGCACAACCTCCAGACCCAGTTGCAGGCGGAAGTGGCCAGCGATTCGGAGGACAGTGATGAGGAAGCCTCAGGTTGAGTGATTGACACTCGTGAGGAGGAGGATTCAGGACCTGGAGTGCTCTGGGGATCCTTGAGAGGCCGCTCCTTGCAGGAGCTGTGGCTGGCTGCACCCTAACCCGGGCACATGTCCTCCTGTAGGATAGGGTCTGGGACTGCAGGCACACATGGTCTGCTCTGTGTTTGTAAAGGCTGATCCTGGCCATGGGGTCTCCTCCTGGGCCTCCGAGGCCTCCTACCTTTCTAGAGGGGCCTGCATCAATCAGCAGCTCACCTGTCTGCATCCTTAGACCCGGGGAGCCGCACATGCCCGGATCCAGAGCTTCAGGGCTTTTGTTACCCAGCAATGAGGACGGCTGCTCTCCAGGCAGAACCAGCCTGTGCACTAGAGCCAGAGAGCACACAACCAACAGAAGGCTGTGTGACACATGTGCAGCTGGAGCCAGATGTGGCAGCAGCAGGCGGGTCACCTAGCCTCTCTGAAGCTGTGGATGCTGTCTCTCTCTCCCGCCCAGACAGCAGGCACGCTGCCACTTTTCATTGCATGACCTGCAGTGGTCCCCATCCCCAGGGAATGGCCCGGCTGCCCCTTCCTCCTCTGGTTGTCCACATGCCCCCGGTTTCAACCCAGCAGCACCCCCCAGCCCCACAGCCTGACTTACCCTCCCCTGGATAGCAACCTTTTTACTATTTTGCTTAGTTTGTTTTAGTAGAGTTTATTGGTTTTAATAAATTGTTCTTCTTTGGTTTTCATTGTCTAAATGGTTCTTATGTCCCCCACTCAGCATGCGTGTATGGGGGTCTAGCAGTTGCCACAGGCAGACCACACTGGTTCTGTCTGTGAGAGGCTACATGGGGAGAGACCATCCTGGAGAAAGGGAGAAAAAAAAAAAAGGGCGGGCCTGTGTGACAGACACCAGCTGAATGCCTGGGAGTGGGGTACGAGTACAGAATGCTGTGGCTGGCCGCCATTTGCTGGGGTCCTGTCAGCCAGGGTCACGTCGTGCTTAGAGGTCAGGCTGAGCAGGTGTCCTTCAAAGGGGTTTCTGCTTGAGATGCAGCCTCCTGTATCTGGGTAGCAGTACCGTTTCAGGAGCTGATGAGGACAAGGCCACGGACACTCAGTCTTTCATAGGAGAGGATGTGGGGGTTAGAAATGAGGTAGGGAGATGGGCGGAGAGGAGTGTGTGGGTGGAGTTAATGAAACAAAAAGATGGATCAAAAGGTCGAAAACCAAAAGCATCCATTGCACTGCCCAGAAGGTGACTGACTCCTGGTATTCCTCTTCTAACTGGTATTCTCACCGGCTGTGTCCTGTCGTCCTCCTCCACATGGGGGCAGTGGTGAGGCTCAGCAGCCACTGGGAAAGATGGGAAGTGGAGAGGAGCTGCTGAAGGCTGAGGCCTTGGCTCTGGGTCTCTCTCCAGTGTCTGTCCCTGCCCTGCTTCCCTTGCTGGCAAACTCTGAGCACACAGGAGGTGACATCAGCGGTGCCTAGGTGCATAGAGCTGCAGGAAGGGGCCCGTACCAAAATCCATGAAGACAGCTGGGAGGAGAAAGGGATAGGGAACACGTCAAGAAAGCACACGATTTTAATTAAGTCTCCAAATGCCCCTCTCTGGGCACACCTATAATCCCAGCAACAGCAGGCAGAAAGCAGGTGGGTCATTGTGAGTTCAAGGCCAGCTTGGTCCACAGAGTGAGTTGCAGCACAGCCAGGGCCATAAAAAGAAGCCCTGTGCTGAAAACACAAAATAAAATAGAATAAAAAAAACCATGGAAACCGGATGAAGAAAGCCCCACCATGTCTTTCCTTGTGAAGTCCCAAGGCACAGAGAGAATTTGTGCTCGTATATCACAGGGAACACACAGCAGAGTAGCCTGTAAGCAAGGCACCATGGCTAGGATTGTGTGCTAGGGCAATTAGGGTTGAGTTGAGGTTTAGGGTACCAGATGCGGGTCAACAGTAGGGACTCAGATGGCAAAGCTGAGGTGCTGCCTGTTCCCACACATCCCTGGGAGCAGTGGAGTGGGAAGCCCCTGTGTAAGGGTGTCCAGTAGTGCCGCTGGGAGGAAAGAGGGGACCTAGGGGACTGTCGGGAAAGCCTCAGGTGAGAAGGAGACTCGGGTAGGGGACCCCAGGAGTGACCTCACTTCATTAGCTGTGAACCAACAATGTAGAACCTTGCAACAAGGTAGAACCAGGCTGCCAAGTGCTTATAGACAGCCAGCAGGAATCACTTGTCTTGAGACACTGGAGGAAGCAGTATGTTTTCTTGCTGTCTTAGGATTTCTCGAGAAGGAGGCTCAGACCTCAGGAAAGAGAAAAGTGGAGGCCGTGGTGGAGGCCAAGGTAGAGGCCGTGGTAGTTCCTGGAGACGACGGGCACACTCCTGGCTCCAAGGCCTCTGGCCATTTGGCCGGAATGAAACAAACTTGAGCCAGGCCAGGGCCACCAGGCCAGCCAGGCCAGCCAGGCCAGCCAGGCCAGCCAGGCCAGCCAGGCCAGCCAGGCCAGCCAGGCCAGCCAGGGCCAGGACCACACAGATCAGGTGAGCACTCTGAAATCTCAGAGTTTCCCCCAATTTCACTCTGGGTGTTTGGCAGCGTAGAGGTTCAGGAACACTTGGGACAACCACAACCAATCAGAAGGTTGCAGTCCTGTGCCTGTCTGAACCCTCCACCTTGATGTCTCCCCAGCTTGGGGAGGAGTCTGCCCCTCAGGTCCTGAAAGAGTGCCATAGATTCCCCCACTTCAGCTCGCTGGAAGAGACGCTGAGTCACCTGGTGATCTGCATGCGTGATGGAGAGACCGGCTTTGTCCTGGGATTTTTGTGCGTGTACCGAAGGTTTATCACTACCCAGCAGGTGCTGGACCTGCTTTTCAAGCGGTGAGTTCCCACCTCCAACCTCAAGAGACCTCAGATCCTCTTGTTGGCTACGGGGCACGCTCTGCCTGTCCCTGAGCCTTCTGATAATATCCTAGGGTCTTGTCAGGACCAAACAGCATGAAGTCAGAAAATGCTTCCTCCAGGGTCTTGCCTTAGAGACTGGCCTGTCCAGAGCTGAGAGCCTAATGAGTGTGGGTGTCCTCTGAACCTCCTTCCGAGGCCTCGGTCAAAGCACTTCTCCCATTGTAGAGGAGGTGCTAGAATTCCTAGTGGAGTATGGAAGAAAGCTGTGTCCAGACTGGAGAGCCGAGAAGGGTAATGCGAGGGAGGGACCCCGTGTCCACTGAGATGTCTGGACACAGGTGTCTGTGATCACCCACCCACTGCACACACACATGTGAACGCCTACCTCTGTGTAGGGGAACTAGCAATTCTGAGAGCAGAGAACTTGTAGGCTCTGGGTCTTTTGATTTCTCTCAAGGAATCAGCAGGCTCCCCAGGTGTCTTTCAGGTGGGGGACCTGGGACTCTCCAGGTGACATCCTTCCTGGCCTCCTCTAGGTACTCGGCCTTCCACCCTGACTGTGAAGAGGATGAACAAGTAAAGAAGTAAGTGCGTGGGCTCTGCAGGAGAGAAGTGCCGCCTAGGCTCTCCAGAGTGGGGTCATTTGGGTTCTAATGCTAAGGGATGGCGGATGCTTGGGTCTCACCCTCCAGGTCTCTACTACCATACTGGGGTGTAAGCAATGACTGGGGGCTCAGAATAATTGCCCGGGGAAGTGTCCTTGCAAGGGGGGTGGGGTAAGGAGGAAGCCTGTCCCTTCCAGGGCCTGTGGGAGACAGTACCCTCACCTCAGCCCATGCCATGCAGGCTGGGTCAGCTGTGCTCCCTCAGAGCCTGATAGAAGGCTGTGTGGAGCTCCCTGCTCACACGGACCTCACGAGGGCTGGATCTCTTCCACCTTGTGGTCTCACATGCACGGAGCCCTCCCAGGGAGGGTGGCAAAGGAAAGTCCAGGCCACCGACCGTGCTGTCTGTCCCTTTCCGCCAGCACCATCTGTGCCCTCCTGGACTACTGGATCGACAAGCTCCCCGAGGAGTTTTGCAAGACCGAACACCTGCCCCTTCTGAAGCAGGTGAAGACCTACTTGATTGTGAACATGCCCTACTCAGACCTTCTGGTGCGTGTGCACAACCTCCAGACCCAGTTGCAGGCGGAAGTGGCCAGCGATTCGGAGGACAGTGATGAGGAAGCCTCAGGTTGAGTGATTGACACTCGTGAGGAGGAGGATTCAGGACCTGGAGTGCTCTGGGGATCCTTGAGAGGCCGCTCCTTGCAGGAGCTGTGGCTGGCTGCACCCTAACCCGGGCACATGTCCTCCTGTAGGATAGGGTCTGGGACTGCAGGCACACATGGTCTGCTCTGTGTTTGTAAAGGCTGATCCTGGCCATGGGGTCTCCTCCTGGGCCTCCGAGGCCTCCTACCTTTCTAGAGGGGCCTGCATCAATCAGCAGCTCACCTGTCTGCATCCTTAGACCCGGGGAGCCGCACATGCCCGGATCCAGAGCTTCAGGGCTTTTGTTACCCAGCAATGAGGACGGCTGCTCTCCAGGCAGAACCAGCCTGTGCACTAGAGCCAGAGAGCACACAACCAACAGAAGGCTGTGTGACACATGTGCAGCTGGAGCCAGATGTGGCAGCAGCAGGCGGGTCACCTAGCCTCTCTGAAGCTGTGGATGCTGTCTCTCTCTCCCCCGCCCAGACAGCAGGCACGCTGCCACTTTTCATTGCATGACCTGCAGTGGTCCCCATCCCCAGGGAATGGCCCGGCTGCCCCTTCCTCCTCTGGTTGTCCACATGCCCCCGGTTTCAACCCAGCAGCACCCCCCAGCCCCACAGCCTGACTTACCCTCCCCTGGATAGCAACCTTTTTACTATTTTGCTTAGTTTGTTTTAGTAGAGTTTATTGGTTTTAATAAATTGTTCTTCTTTGGTTTTCATTGTCTAAATGGTTCTTATGTCCCCCACTCAGCATGCGTGTATGGGGGTCTAGCAGTTGCCACAGGCAGACCACACTGGTTCTGTGAGAGGGCTACATGGGGAGAGACCATCCTGGAGAAAGGGAGAAAAAAAAAAGGGGGGGGGCCTGTGTGACAGACACCAGCTGAATGCCTGGGAGTGGGGTACGAGTACAGAATGCTGTGGCTGGCCGCCATTTGCTGGGGTCCTGTCAGCCAGGGTCACGTCGTGCTTAGAGGTCAGGCTGAGCAGGTGTCCTTCAAAGGGGTTTCTGCTTGAGATGCAGCCTCCTGTATCTGGGTAGCAGTACCGTTTCAGGAGCTGATGAGGACAAGGCCACGGACACTCAGTCTTTCATAGGAGAGGATGTGGGGGTTAGAAATGAGGTAGGGAGATGGGCGGAGAGGAGTGTGTGGGTGGAGTTAATGAAACAAAAAGATGGATCAAAAGGTCGAAAACCAAAAGCATCCATTGCACTGCCCAGAAGGTGACTGACTCCTGGTATTCCTCTTCTAACTGGTATTCTCACCGGCTGTGTCCTGTCGTCCTCCTCCACATGGGGGCAGTGGTGAGGCTCAGCAGCCACTGGGAAAGATGGGAAGTGGAGAGGAGCTGCTGAAGGCTGAGGCCTTGGCTCTGGGTCTCTCTCCAGTGTCTGTCCCTGCCCTGCTTCCCTTGCTGGCAAACTCTGAGCACACAGGAGGTGACATCAGCGGTGCCTAGGTGCATAGAGCTGCAGGAAGGGGCCCGTACCAAAATCCATGAAGACAGCTGGGAGGAGAAAGGGATAGGGAACACGTCAAGAAAGCACACGATTTTAATTAAGTCTCCAAATGCCCCTCTCTGGGCACACCTATAATCCCAGCAACAGCAGGCAGAAAGCAGGTGGGTCATTGTGAGTTCAAGGCCAGCTTGGTCCACAGAGTGAGTTGCAGCACAGCCAGGGCCATAAAAAGAAGCCCTGTGCTGAAAACACAAAATAAAATAGAATAAAAAAAACCATGGAAACCGGATGAAGAAAGCCCCACCATGTCTTTCCTTGTGAAGTCCCAAGGCACAGAGAGAATTTGTGCTCGTATATCACAGGGAACACACAGCAGAGTAGCCTGTAAGCAAGGCACCATGGCTAGGATTGTGTGCTAGGGCAATTAGGGTTGAGTTGAGGTTTAGGGTACCAGATGCGGGTCAACAGTAGGGACTCAGATGGCAAAGCTGAGGTGCTGCCTGTTCCCACACATCCCTGGGAGCAGTGGAGTGGGAAGCCCCTGTGTAAGGGTGTCCAGTAGTGCCGCTGGGAGGAAAGAGGGGACCTAGGGGACTGTCGGGAAAGCCTCAGGTGAGAAGGAGACTCGGGTAGGGGACCCCAGGAGTGACCTCACTTCATTAGCTGTGAACCAACAATGTAGAACCTTGCAACAAGGTAGAACCAGGCTGCCAAGTGCTTATAGACAGCCAGCAGGAATCACTTGTCTTGAGACACTGGAGGAAGCAGTATGTTTTCTTGCTGTCTTAGGATTTCTCGAGAAGGAGGCTCAGACCTCAGGAAAGAGAAAAGTGGAGGCCGTGGTGGAGGCCAAGGTAGAGGCCGTGGTAGTTCCTGGAGACGACGGGCACACTCCTGGCTCCAAGGCCTCTGGCCATTTGGCCGGAATGAAACAAACTTGAGCCAGGCCAGCCAGGCCAGCCAGGCCAGCCAGGCCAGCCAGGCCAGCCAGGCCAGCCAGGCCAGCCAGGCCAGCCAGGCCAGCCAGGGCCAGGACCACACAGATCAGGTGAGCACTCTGAAATCTCAGAGTTTCCCCCAATTTCACTCTGGGTGTTTGGCAGCGTAGAGGTTCAGGAACACTTGGGACAACCACAACCAATCAGAAGGTTGCAGTCCTGTGCCTGTCTGAACCCTCCACCTTGATGTCTCCCCAGCTTGGGGAGGAGTCTGCCCCTCAGGTCCTGAAAGAGTGCCATAGATTCCCCCACTTCAGCTCGCTGGAAGAGACGCTGAGTCACCTGGTGATCTGCATGCGTGATGGAGAGACCGGCTTTGTCCTGGGATTTTTGTGCGTGTACCGAAGGTTTATCACTACCCAGCAGGTGCTGGACCTGCTTTTCAAGCGGTGAGTTCCCACCTCCAACCTCAAGAGACCTCAGATCCTCTTGTTGGCTACGGGGCACGCTCTGCCTGTCCCTGAGCCTTCTGATAATATCCTAGGGTCTTGTCAGGACCAAACAGCATGAAGTCAGAAAATGCTTCCTCCAGGGTCTTGCCTTAGAGACTGGCCTGTCCAGAGCTGAGAGCCTAATGAGTGTGGGTGTCCTCTGAACCTCCTTCCGAGGCCTCGGTCAAAGCACTTCTCCCATTGTAGAGGAGGTGCTAGAATTCCTAGTGGAGTATGGAAGAAAGCTGTGTCCAGACTGGAGAGCCGAGAAGGGTAATGCGAGGGAGGGACCCCGTGTCCACTGAGATGTCTGGACACAGGTGTCTGTGATCACCCACCCACTGCACACACACATGTGAACGCCTACCTCTGTGTAGGGGAACTAGCAATTCTGAGAGCAGAGAACTTGTAGGCTCTGGGTCTTTTGATTTCTCTCAAGGAATCAGCAGGCTCCCCAGGTGTCTTTCAGGTGGGGGACCTGGGACTCTCCAGGTGACATCCTTCCTGGCCTCCTCTAGGTACTCGGCCTTCCACCCTGACTGTGAAGAGGATGAACAAGTAAAGAAGTAAGTGCGTGGGCTCTGCAGGAGAGAAGTGCCGCCTAGGCTCTCCAGAGTGGGGTCATTTGGGTTCTAATGCTAAGGGATGGCGGATGCTTGGGTCTCACCCTCCAGGTCTCTACTACCATACTGGGGTGTAAGCAATGACTGGGGGCTCAGAATAATTGCCCGGGGAAGTGTCCTTGCAAGGGGGGGGTGGGGTAAGGAGGAAGCCTGTCCCTTCCAGGGCCTGTGGGAGACAGTACCCTCACCTCAGCCCATGCCATGCAGGCTGGGTCAGCTGTGCTCCCTCAGAGCCTGATAGAAGGCTGTGTGGAGCTCCCTGCTCACACGGACCTCACGAGGGCTGGATCTCTTCCACCTTGTGGTCTCACATGCACGGAGCCCTCCCAGGGAGGGTGGCAAAGGAAAGTCCAGGCCACCGACCGTGCTGTCTGTCCCTTTCCGCCAGCACCATCTGTGCCCTCCTGGACTACTGGATCGACAAGCTCCCCGAGGAGTTTTGCAAGACCGAACACCTGCCCCTTCTGAAGCAGGTGAAGACCTACTTGATTGTGAACATGCCCTACTCAGACCTTCTGGTGCGTGTGCACAACCTCCAGACCCAGTTGCAGGCGGAAGTGGCCAGCGATTCGGAGGACAGTGATGAGGAAGCCTCAGGTTGAGTGATTGACACTCGTGAGGAGGAGGATTCAGGACCTGGAGTGCTCTGGGGATCCTTGAGAGGCCGCTCCTTGCAGGAGCTGTGGCTGGCTGCACCCTAACCCGGGCACATGTCCTCCTGTAGGATAGGGTCTGGGACTGCAGGCACACATGGTCTGCTCTGTGTTTGTAAAGGCTGATCCTGGCCATGGGGTCTCCTCCTGGGCCTCCGAGGCCTCCTACCTTTCTAGAGGGGCCTGCATCAATCAGCAGCTCACCTGTCTGCATCCTTAGACCCGGGGAGCCGCACATGCCCGGATCCAGAGCTTCAGGGCTTTTGTTACCCAGCAATGAGGACGGCTGCTCTCCAGGCAGAACCAGCCTGTGCACTAGAGCCAGAGAGCACACAACCAACAGAAGGCTGTGTGACACATGTGCAGCTGGAGCCAGATGTGGCAGCAGCAGGCGGGTCACCTAGCCTCTCTGAAGCTGTGGATGCTGTCTCTCTCTCCCGCCCAGACAGCAGGCACGCTGCCACTTTTCATTGCATGACCTGCAGTGGTCCCCATCCCCAGGGAATGGCCCGGCTGCCCCTTCCTCCTCTGGTTGTCCACATGCCCCCGGTTTCAACCCAGCAGCACCCCCCAGCCCCACAGCCTGACTTACCCTCCCCTGGATAGCAACCTTTTTACTATTTTGCTTAGTTTGTTTTAGTAGAGTTTATTGGTTTTAATAAATTGTTCTTGTTTGGTTTTCATTGTCTAAATGGTTCTTATGTCCCCCACTCAGCATGCGTGTATGGGGGTCTAGCAGTTGCCACAGGCAGACCACACTGGTTCTGTCTGTGAGAGGCTACATGGGGAGAGACCATCCTGGAGAAAGGGAGAAAAAAAAAAAGGGGAAGAGGGCCTGTGTGACAGACACCAGCTGAATGCCTGGGAGTGGGGTACGAGTACAGAATGCTGTGGCTGGCCGCCATTTGCTGGGGTCCTGTCAGCCAGGGTCACGTCGTGCTTAGAGGTCAGGCTGAGCAGGTGTCCTTCAAAGGGGTTTCTGCTTGAGATGCAGCCTCCTGTATCTGGGTAGCAGTACCGTTTCAGGAGCTGATGAGGACAAGGCCACGGACACTCAGTCTTTCATAGGAGAGGATGTGGGGGTTAGAAATGAGGTAGGGAGATGGGCGGAGAGGAGTGTGTGGGTGGAGTTAATGAAACAAAAAGATGGATCAAAAGGTCGAAAACCAAAAGCATCCATTGCACTGCCCAGAAGGTGACTGACTCCTGGTATTCCTCTTCTAACTGGTATTCTCACCGGCTGTGTCCTGTCGTCCTCCTCCACATGGGGGCAGTGGTGAGGCTCAGCAGCCACTGGGAAAGATGGGAAGTGGAGAGGAGCTGCTGAAGGCTGAGGCCTTGGCTCTGGGTCTCTCTCCAGTGTCTGTCCCTGCCCTGCTTCCCTTGCTGGCAAACTCTGAGCACACAGGAGGTGACATCAGCGGTGCCTAGGTGCATAGAGCTGCAGGAAGGGGCCCGTACCAAAATCCATGAAGACAGCTGGGAGGAGAAAGGGATAGGGAACACGTCAAGAAAGCACACGATTTTAATTAAGTCTCCAAATGCCCCTCTCTGGGCACACCTATAATCCCAGCAACAGCAGGCAGAAAGCAGGTGGGTCATTGTGAGTTCAAGGCCAGCTTGGTCCACAGAGTGAGTTGCAGCACAGCCAGGGCCATAAAAAGAAGCCCTGTGCTGAAAACACAAAATAAAATAGAATAAAAAAAACCATCGAAACCGGATGAAGAAAGCCCCACCATGTCTTTCCTTGTGAAGTCCCAAGGCACAGAGAGAATTTGTGCTCGTATATCACAGGGAACACACAGCAGAGTAGCCTGTAAGCAAGGCACCATGGCTAGGATTGTGTGCTAGGGCAATTAGGGTTGAGTTGAGGTTTAGGGTACCAGATGCGGGTCAACAGTAGGGACTCAGATGGCAAAGCTGAGGTGCTGCCTGTTCCCACACATCCCTGGGAGCAGTGGAGTGGGAAGCCCCTGTGTAAGGGTGTCCAGTAGTGCCGCTGGGAGGAAAGAGGGGACCTAGGGGACTGTCGGGAAAGCCTCAGGTGAGAAGGAGACTCGGGTAGGGGACCCCAGGAGTGACCTCACTTCATTAGCTGTGAACCAACAATGTAGAACCTTGCAACAAGGTAGAACCAGGCTGCCAAGTGCTTATAGACAGCCAGCAGGAATCACTTGTCTTGAGACACTGGAGGAAGCAGTATGTTTTCTTGCTGTCTTAGGATTTCTCGAGAAGGAGGCTCAGACCTCAGGAAAGAGAAAAGTGGAGGCCGTGGTGGAGGCCAAGGTAGAGGCCGTGGTAGTTCCTGGAGACGACGGGCACACTCCTGGCTCCAAGGCCTCTGGCCATTTGGCCGGAATGAAACAAACTTGAGCCAGGCCAGCCAGGCCAGCCAGGCCAGCCAGGCCAGCCAGGCCAGCCAGGCCAGCCAGGCCAGCCAGGCCAGCCAGCCCCCCCCCCCAGATCAGGTGAGCACTCTGAAATCTCAGAGTTTCCCCCAATTTCACTCTGGGTGTTTGGCAGCGTAGAGGTTCAGGAACACTTGGGACAACCACAACCAATCAGAAGGTTGCAGTCCTGTGCCTGTCTGAACCCTCCACCTTGATGTCTCCCCAGCTTGGGGAGGAGTCTGCCCCTCAGGTCCTGAAAGAGTGCCATAGATTCCCCCACTTCAGCTCGCTGGAAGAGACGCTGAGTCACCTGGTGATCTGCATGCGTGATGGAGAGACCGGCTTTGTCCTGGGATTTTTGTGCGTGTACCGAAGGTTTATCACTACCCAGCAGGTGCTGGACCTGCTTTTCAAGCGGTGAGTTCCCACCTCCAACCTCAAGAGACCTCAGATCCTCTTGTTGGCTACGGGGCACGCTCTGCCTGTCCCTGAGCCTTCTGATAATATCCTAGGGTCTTGTCAGGACCAAACAGCATGAAGTCAGAAAATGCTTCCTCCAGGGTCTTGCCTTAGAGACTGGCCTGTCCAGAGCTGAGAGCCTAATGAGTGTGGGTGTCCTCTGAACCTCCTTCCGAGGCCTCGGTCAAAGCACTTCTCCCATTGTAGAGGAGGTGCTAGAATTCCTAGTGGAGTATGGAAGAAAGCTGTGTCCAGACTGGAGAGCCGAGAAGGGTAATGCGAGGGAGGGACCCCGTGTCCACTGAGATGTCTGGACACAGGTGTCTGTGATCACCCACCCACTGCACACACACATGTGAACGCCTACCTCTGTGTAGGGGAACTAGCAATTCTGAGAGCAGAGAACTTGTAGGCTCTGGGTCTTTTGATTTCTCTCAAGGAATCAGCAGGCTCCCCAGGTGTCTTTCAGGTGGGGGACCTGGGACTCTCCAGGTGACATCCTTCCTGGCCTCCTCTAGGTACTCGGCCTTCCACCCTGACTGTGAAGAGGATGAACAAGTAAAGAAGTAAGTGCGTGGGCTCTGCAGGAGAGAAGTGCCGCCTAGGCTCTCCAGAGTGGGGTCATTTGGGTTCTAATGCTAAGGGATGGCGGATGCTTGGGTCTCACCCTCCAGGTCTCTACTACCATACTGGGGTGTAAGCAATGACTGGGGGCTCAGAATAATTGCCCGGGGAAGTGTCCTTGCAAGGGGGGTGGGGTAAGGAGGAAGCCTGTCCCTTCCAGGGCCTGTGGGAGACAGTACCCTCACCTCAGCCCATGCCATGCAGGCTGGGTCAGCTGTGCTCCCTCAGAGCCTGATAGAAGGCTGTGTGGAGCTCCCTGCTCACACGGACCTCACGAGGGCTGGATCTCTTCCACCTTGTGGTCTCACATGCACGGAGCCCTCCCAGGGAGGGTGGCAAAGGAAAGTCCAGGCCACCGACCGTGCTGTCTGTCCCTTTCCGCCAGCACCATCTGTGCCCTCCTGGACTACTGGATCGACAAGCTCCCCGAGGAGTTTTGCAAGACCGAACACCTGCCCCTTCTGAAGCAGGTGAAGACCTACTTGATTGTGAACATGCCCTACTCAGACCTTCTGGTGCGTGTGCACAACCTCCAGACCCAGTTGCAGGCGGAAGTGGCCAGCGATTCGGAGGACAGTGATGAGGAAGCCTCAGGTTGAGTGATTGACACTCGTGAGGAGGAGGATTCAGGACCTGGAGTGCTCTGGGGATCCTTGAGAGGCCGCTCCTTGCAGGAGCTGTGGCTGGCTGCACCCTAACCCGGGCACATGTCCTCCTGTAGGATAGGGTCTGGGACTGCAGGCACACATGGTCTGCTCTGTGTTTGTAAAGGCTGATCCTGGCCATGGGGTCTCCTCCTGGGCCTCCGAGGCCTCCTACCTTTCTAGAGGGGCCTGCATCAATCAGCAGCTCACCTGTCTGCATCCTTAGACCCGGGGAGCCGCACATGCCCGGATCCAGAGCTTCAGGGCTTTTGTTACCCAGCAATGAGGACGGCTGCTCTCCAGGCAGAACCAGCCTGTGCACTAGAGCCAGAGAGCACACAACCAACAGAAGGCTGTGTGACACATGTGCAGCTGGAGCCAGATGTGGCAGCAGCAGGCGGGTCACCTAGCCTCTCTGAAGCTGTGGATGCTGTCTCTCTCTCCCGCCCAGACAGCAGGCACGCTGCCACTTTTCATTGCATGACCTGCAGTGGTCCCCATCCCCAGGGAATGGCCCGGCTGCCCCTTCCTCCTCTGGTTGTCCACATGCCCCCGGTTTCAACCCAGCAGCACCCCCCAGCCCCACAGCCTGACTTACCCTCCCCTGGATAGCAACCTTTTTACTATTTTGCTTAGTTTGTTTTAGTAGAGTTTATTGGTTTTAATAAATTGTTCTTGTTTGGTTTTCATTGTCTAAATGGTTCTTATGTCCCCCACTCAGCATGCGTGTATGGGGGTCTAGCAGTTGTCACAGGCAGACCACACTGGTTCTGTGAGAGGCTACATGGGGAGAGACCATCCTGGAGAAAGGGAGAAAAAAAAAAGGGGGGGGGGGGCCTGTGTGACAGACACCAGCTGAATGCCTGGGAGTGGGGTACGAGTACAGAATGCTGTGGCTGGCCGCCATTTGCTGGGGTCCTGTCAGCCAGGGTCACGTCGTGCTTAGAGGTCAGGCTGAGCAGGTGTCCTTCAAAGGGGTTTCTGCTTGAGATGCAGCCTCCTGTATCTGGGTAGCAGTACCGTTTCAGGAGCTGGTGAGGACAAGGCCACGGACACTCAGTCTTTCATAGGAGAGGATGTGGGGGTTAGAAATGAGGTAGGGAGATGGGCGGAGAGGAGTGTGTGGGTGGAGTTAATGAAACAAAAAGATGGATCAAAAGGTCGAAAACCAAAAGCATCCATTGCACTGCCCAGAAGGTGACTGACTCCTGGTATTCCTCTTCTAACTGGTATTCTCACCGGCTGTGTCCTGTCGTCCTCCTCCACATGGGGGCAGTGGTGAGGCTCAGCAGCCACTGGGAAAGATGGGAAGTGGAGAGGAGCTGCTGAAGGCTGAGGCCTTGGCTCTGGGTCTCTCTCCAGTGTCTGTCCCTGCCCTGCTTCCCTTGCTGGCAAACTCTGAGCACACAGGAGGTGACATCAGCGGTGCCTAGGTGCATAGAGCTGCAGGAAGGGGCCCGTACCAAAATCCATGAAGACAGCTGGGAGGAGAAAGGGATAGGGAACACGTCAAGAAAGCACACGATTTTAATTAAGTCTCCAAATGCCCCTCTCTGGGCACACCTATAATCCCAGCAACAGCAGGCAGAAAGCAGGTGGGTCATTGTGAGTTCAAGGCCAGCTTGGTCCACAGAGTGAGTTGCAGCACAGCCAGGGCCATAAAAAGAAGCCCTGTGCTGAAAACACAAAATAAAATAGAATAAAAAAAACCATCGAAACCGGATGAAGAAAGCCCCACCATGTCTTTCCTTGTGAAGTCCCAAGGCACAGAGAGAATTTGTGCTCGTATATCACAGGGAACACACAGCAGAGTAGCCTGTAAGCAAGGCACCATGGCTAGGATTGTGTGCTAGGGCAATTAGGGTTGAGTTGAGGTTTAGGGTACCAGATGCGGGTCAACAGTAGGGACTCAGATGGCAAAGCTGAGGTGCTGCCTGTTCCCACACATCCCTGGGAGCAGTGGAGTGGGAAGCCCCTGTGTAAGGGTGTCCAGTAGTGCCGCTGGGAGGAAAGAGGGGACCTAGGGGACTGTCGGGAAAGCCTCAGGTGAGAAGGAGACTCGGGTAGGGGACCCCAGGAGTGACCTCACTTCATTAGCTGTGAACCAACAATGTAGAACCTTGCAACAAGGTAGAACCAGGCTGCCAAGTGCTTATAGACAGCCAGCAGGAATCACTTGTCTTGAGACACTGGAGGAAGCAGTATGTTTTCTTGCTGTCTTAGGATTTCTCGAGAAGGAGGCTCAGACCTCAGGAAAGAGAAAAGTGGAGGCCGTGGTGGAGGCCAAGGTAGAGGCCGTGGTAGTTCCTGGAGACGACGGGCACACTCCTGGCTCCAAGGCCTCTGGCCATTTGGCCGGAATGAAACAAACTTGAGCCAGGCCAGCCAGGCCAGCCAGGCCAGCCAGGCCAGCCAGGCCAGCCAGGCCAGCCAGGCCCCCCGCCAGGGCCAGGACCACACAGATCAGGTGAGCACTCTGAAATCTCAGAGTTTCCCCCAATTTCACTCTGGGTGTTTGGCAGCGTAGAGGTTCAGGAACACTTGGGACAACCACAACCAATCAGAAGGTTGCAGTCCTGTGCCTGTCTGAACCCTCCACCTTGATGTCTCCCCAGCTTGGGGAGGAGTCTGCCCCTCAGGTCCTGAAAGAGTGCCATAGATTCCCCCACTTCAGCTCGCTGGAAGAGACGCTGAGTCACCTGGTGATCTGCATGCGTGATGGAGAGACCGGCTTTGTCCTGGGATTTTTGTGCGTGTACCGAAGGTTTATCACTACCCAGCAGGTGCTGGACCTGCTTTTCAAGCGGTGAGTTCCCACCTCCAACCTCAAGAGACCTCAGATCCTCTTGTTGGCTACGGGGCACGCTCTGCCTGTCCCTGAGCCTTCTGATAATATCCTAGGGTCTTGTCAGGACCAAACAGCATGAAGTCAGAAAATGCTTCCTCCAGGGTCTTGCCTTAGAGACTGGCCTGTCCAGAGCTGAGAGCCTAATGAGTGTGGGTGTCCTCTGAACCTCCTTCCGAGGCCTCGGTCAAAGCACTTCTCCCATTGTAGAGGAGGTGCTAGAATTCCTAGTGGAGTATGGAAGAAAGCTGTGTCCAGACTGGAGAGCCGAGAAGGGTAATGCGAGGGAGGGACCCCGTGTCCACTGAGATGTCTGGACACAGGTGTCTGTGATCACCCACCCACTGCACACACACATGTGAACGCCTACCTCTGTGTAGGGGAACTAGCAATTCTGAGAGCAGAGAACTTGTAGGCTCTGGGTCTTTTGATTTCTCTCAAGGAATCAGCAGGCTCCCCAGGTGTCTTTCAGGTGGGGGACCTGGGACTCTCCAGGTGACATCCTTCCTGGCCTCCTCTAGGTACTCGGCCTTCCACCCTGACTGTGAAGAGGATGAACAAGTAAAGAAGTAAGTGCGTGGGCTCTGCAGGAGAGAAGTGCCGCCTAGGCTCTCCAGAGTGGGGTCATTTGGGTTCTAATGCTAAGGGATGGCGGATGCTTGGGTCTCACCCTCCAGGTCTCTACTACCATACTGGGGTGTAAGCAATGACTGGGGGCTCAGAATAATTGCCCGGGGAAGTGTCCTTGCAAGGGGGGGGTGGGGTAAGGAGGAAGCCTGTCCCTTCCAGGGCCTGTGGGAGACAGTACCCTCACCTCAGCCCATGCCATGCAGGCTGGGTCAGCTGTGCTCCCTCAGAGCCTGATAGAAGGCTGTGTGGAGCTCCCTGCTCACACGGACCTCACGAGGGCTGGATCTCTTCCACCTTGTGGTCTCACATGCACGGAGCCCTCCCAGGGAGGGTGGCAAAGGAAAGTCCAGGCCACCGACCGTGCTGTCTGTCCCTTTCCGCCAGCACCATCTGTGCCCTCCTGGACTACTGGATCGACAAGCTCCCCGAGGAGTTTTGCAAGACCGAACACCTGCCCCTTCTGAAGCAGGTGAAGACCTACTTGATTGTGAACATGCCCTACTCAGACCTTCTGGTGCGTGTGCACAACCTCCAGACCCAGTTGCAGGCGGAAGTGGCCAGCGATTCGGAGGACAGTGATGAGGAAGCCTCAGGTTGAGTGATTGACACTCGTGAGGAGGAGGATTCAGGACCTGGAGTGCTCTGGGGATCCTTGAGAGGCCGCTCCTTGCAGGAGCTGTGGCTGGCTGCACCCTAACCCGGGCACATGTCCTCCTGTAGGATAGGGTCTGGGACTGCAGGCACACATGGTCTGCTCTGTGTTTGTAAAGGCTGATCCTGGCCATGGGGTCTCCTCCTGGGCCTCCGAGGCCTCCTACCTTTCTAGAGGGGCCTGCATCAATCAGCAGCTCACCTGTCTGCATCCTTAGACCCGGGGAGCCGCACATGCCCGGATCCAGAGCTTCAGGGCTTTTGTTACCCAGCAATGAGGACGGCTGCTCTCCAGGCAGAACCAGCCTGTGCACTAGAGCCAGAGAGCACACAACCAACAGAAGGCTGTGTGACACATGTGCAGCTGGAGCCAGATGTGGCAGCAGCAGGCGGGTCACCTAGCCTCTCTGAAGCTGTGGATGCTGTCTCTCTCTCCCCGCCCAGACAGCAGGCACGCTGCCACTTTTCATTGCATGACCTGCAGTGGTCCCCATCCCCAGGGAATGGCCCGGCTGCCCCTTCCTCCTCTGGTTGTCCACATGCCCCCGGTTTCAACCCAGCAGCACCCCCCAGCCCCACAGCCTGACTTACCCTCCCCTGGATAGCAACCTTTTTACTATTTTGCTTAGTTTGTTTTAGTAGAGTTTATTGGTTTTAATAAATTGTTCTTGTTTGGTTTTCATTGTCTAAATGGTTCTTATGTCCCCCACTCAGCATGCGTGTATGGGGGTCTAGCAGTTGCCACAGGCAGACCACACTGGTTCTGTGAGAGGCTACATGGGGAGAGACCATCCTGGAGAAAGGGAGAAAAAAAAAAAAGGGCCTGTGTGACAGACACCAGCTGAATGCCTGGGAGTGGGGTACGAGTACAGAATGCTGTGGCTGGCCGCCATTTGCTGGGGTCCTGTCAGCCAGGGTCACGTCGTGCTTAGAGGTCAGGCTGAGCAGGTGTCCTTCAAAGGGGTTTCTGCTTGAGATGCAGCCTCCTGTATCTGGGTAGCAGTACCGTTTCAGGAGCTGATGAGGACAAGGCCACGGACACTCAGTCTTTCATAGGAGAGGATGTGGGGGTTAGAAATGAGGTAGGGAGATGGGCGGAGAGGAGTGTGTGGGTGGAGTTAATGAAACAAAAAGATGGATCAAAAGGTCGAAAACCAAAAGCATCCATTGCACTGCCCAGAAGGTGACTGACTCCTGGTATTCCTCTTCTAACTGGTATTCTCACCGGCTGTGTCCTGTCGTCCTCCTCCACATGGGGGCAGTGGTGAGGCTCAGCAGCCACTGGGAAAGATGGGAAGTGGAGAGGAGCTGCTGAAGGCTGAGGCCTTGGCTCTGGGTCTCTCTCCAGTGTCTGTCCCTGCCCTGCTTCCCTTGCTGGCAAACTCTGAGCACACAGGAGGTGACATCAGCGGTGCCTAGGTGCATAGAGCTGCAGGAAGGGGCCCGTACCAAAATCCATGAAGACAGCTGGGAGGAGAAAGGGATAGGGAACACGTCAAGAAAGCACACGATTTTAATTAAGTCTCCAAATGCCCCTCTCTGGGCACACCTATAATCCCAGCAACAGCAGGCAGAAAGCAGGTGGGTCATTGTGAGTTCAAGGCCAGCTTGGTCCACAGAGTGAGTTGCAGCACAGCCAGGGCCATAAAAAGAAGCCCTGTGCTGAAAACACAAAATAAAATAGAATAAAAAAAACCATCGAAACCGGATGAAGAAAGCCCCACCATGTCTTTCCTTGTGAAGTCCCAAGGCACAGAGAGAATTTGTGCTCGTATATCACAGGGAACACACAGCAGAGTAGCCTGTAAGCAAGGCACCATGGCTAGGATTGTGTGCTAGGGCAATTAGGGTTGAGTTGAGGTTTAGGGTACCAGATGCGGGTCAACAGTAGGGACTCAGATGGCAAAGCTGAGGTGCTGCCTGTTCCCACACATCCCTGGGAGCAGTGGAGTGGGAAGCCCCTGTGTAAGGGTGTCCAGTAGTGCCGCTGGGAGGAAAGAGGGGACCTAGGGGACTGTCGGGAAAGCCTCAGGTGAGAAGGAGACTCGGGTAGGGGACCCCAGGAGTGACCTCACTTCATTAGCTGTGAACCAACAATGTAGAACCTTGCAACAAGGTAGAACCAGGCTGCCAAGTGCTTATAGACAGCCAGCAGGAATCACTTGTCTTGAGACACTGGAGGAAGCAGTATGTTTTCTTGCTGTCTTAGGATTTCTCGAGAAGGAGGCTCAGACCTCAGGAAAGAGAAAAGTGGAGGCCGTGGTGGAGGCCAAGGTAGAGGCCGTGGTAGTTCCTGGAGACGACGGGCACACTCCTGGCTCCAAGGCCTCTGGCCATTTGGCCGGAATGAAACAAACTTGAGCCAGGCCAGCCAGGCCAGCCGGCCAGCCAGGCCAGCCAGGCCAGCCAGGCCAGCCAGGCCAGCCAGGGCCAGCCGGCCAGGACCACACAGATCAGGTGAGCACTCTGAAATCTCAGAGTTTCCCCCAATTTCACTCTGGGTGTTTGGCAGCGTAGAGGTTCAGGAACACTTGGGACAACCACAACCAATCAGAAGGTTGCAGTCCTGTGCCTGTCTGAACCCTCCACCTTGATGTCTCCCCAGCTTGGGGAGGAGTCTGCCCCTCAGGTCCTGAAAGAGTGCCATAGATTCCCCCACTTCAGCTCGCTGGAAGAGACGCTGAGTCACCTGGTGATCTGCATGCGTGATGGAGAGACCGGCTTTGTCCTGGGATTTTTGTGCGTGTACCGAAGGTTTATCACTACCCAGCAGGTGCTGGACCTGCTTTTCAAGCGGTGAGTTCCCACCTCCAACCTCAAGAGACCTCAGATCCTCTTGTTGGCTACGGGGCACGCTCTGCCTGTCCCTGAGCCTTCTGATAATATCCTAGGGTCTTGTCAGGACCAAACAGCATGAAGTCAGAAAATGCTTCCTCCAGGGTCTTGCCTTAGAGACTGGCCTGTCCAGAGCTGAGAGCCTAATGAGTGTGGGTGTCCTCTGAACCTCCTTCCGAGGCCTCGGTCAAAGCACTTCTCCCATTGTAGAGGAGGTGCTAGAATTCCTAGTGGAGTATGGAAGAAAGCTGTGTCCAGACTGGAGAGCCGAGAAGGGTAATGCGAGGGGAGGGACCCCGTGTCCACTGAGATGTCTGGACACAGGTGTCTGTGATCACCCACCCACTGCACACACACATGTGAACGCCTACCTCTGTGTAGGGGAACTAGCAATTCTGAGAGCAGAGAACTTGTAGGCTCTGGGTCTTTTGATTTCTCTCAAGGAATCAGCAGGCTCCCCAGGTGTCTTTCAGGTGGGGGACCTGGGACTCTCCAGGTGACATCCTTCCTGGCCTCCTCTAGGTACTCGGCCTTCCACCCTGACTGTGAAGAGGATGAACAAGTAAAGAAGTAAGTGCGTGGGCTCTGCAGGAGAGAAGTGCCGCCTAGGCTCTCCAGAGTGGGGTCATTTGGGTTCTAATGCTAAGGGATGGCGGATGCTTGGGTCTCACCCTCCAGGTCTCTACTACCATACTGGGGTGTAAGCAATGACTGGGGGCTCAGAATAATTGCCCGGGGAAGTGTCCTTGCAAGGGGGGGTGGGGTAAGGAGGAAGCCTGTCCCTTCCAGGGCCTGTGGGAGACAGTACCCTCACCTCAGCCCATGCCATGCAGGCTGGGTCAGCTGTGCTCCCTCAGAGCCTGATAGAAGGCTGTGTGGAGCTCCCTGCTCACACGGACCTCACGAGGGCTGGATCTCTTCCACCTTGTGGTCTCACATGCACGGAGCCCTCCCAGGGAGGGTGGCAAAGGAAAGTCCAGGCCACCGACCGTGCTGTCTGTCCCTTTCCGCCAGCACCATCTGTGCCCTCCTGGACTACTGGATCGACAAGCTCCCCGAGGAGTTTTGCAAGACCGAACACCTGCCCCTTCTGAAGCAGGTGAAGACCTACTTGATTGTGAACATGCCCTACTCAGACCTTCTGGTGCGTGTGCACAACCTCCAGACCCAGTTGCAGGCGGAAGTGGCCAGCGATTCGGAGGACAGTGATGAGGAAGCCTCAGGTTGAGTGATTGACACTCGTGAGGAGGAGGATTCAGGACCTGGAGTGCTCTGGGGATCCTTGAGAGGCCGCTCCTTGCAGGAGCTGTGGCTGGCTGCACCCTAACCCGGGCACATGTCCTCCTGTAGGATAGGGTCTGGGACTGCAGGCACACATGGTCTGCTCTGTGTTTGTAAAGGCTGATCCTGGCCATGGGGTCTCCTCCTGGGCCTCCGAGGCCTCCTACCTTTCTAGAGGGGCCTGCATCAATCAGCAGCTCACCTGTCTGCATCCTTAGACCCGGGGAGCCGCACATGCCCGGATCCAGAGCTTCAGGGCTTTTGTTACCCAGCAATGAGGACGGCTGCTCTCCAGGCAGAACCAGCCTGTGCACTAGAGCCAGAGAGCACACAACCAACAGAAGGCTGTGTGACACATGTGCAGCTGGAGCCAGATGTGGCAGCAGCAGGCGGGTCACCTAGCCTCTCTGAAGCTGTGGATGCTGTCTCTCTCTCCCGCCCAGACAGCAGGCACGCTGCCACTTTTCATTGCATGACCTGCAGTGGTCCCCATCCCCAGGGAATGGCCCGGCTGCCCCTTCCTCCTCTGGTTGTCCACATGCCCCCGGTTTCAGCCCAGCAGCACCCCCCAGCCCCACAGCCTGACTTACCCTCCCCTGGATAGCAACCTTTTTACTATTTTGCTTAGTTTGTTTTAGTAGAGTTTATTGGTTTTAATAAATTGTTCTTGTTTGGTTTTCATTGTCTAAATGGTTCTTATGTCCCCCACTCAGCATGCGTGTATGGGGGTCTAGCAGTTGCCACAGGCAGACCACACTGGTTCTGTGAGAGGCTACATGGGGAGAGACCATCCTGGAGAAAGGGAGAAAAAAAAAGGGGGGAGGCCTGTGTGACAGACACCAGCTGAATGCCTGGGAGTGGGGTACGAGTACAGAATGCTGTGGCTGGCCGCCATTTGCTGGGGTCCTGTCAGCCAGGGTCACGTCGTGCTTAGAGGTCAGGCTGAGCAGGTGTCCTTCAAAGGGGTTTCTGCTTGAGATGCAGCCTCCTGTATCTGGGTAGCAGTACCGTTTCAGGAGCTGATGAGGACAAGGCCACGGACACTCAGTCTTTCATAGGAGAGGATGTGGGGGTTAGAAATGAGGTAGGGAGATGGGCGGAGAGGAGTGTGTGGGTGGAGTTAATGAAACAAAAAGATGGATCAAAAGGTCGAAAACCAAAAGCATCCATTGCACTGCCCAGAAGGTGACTGACTCCTGGTATTCCTCTTCTAACTGGTATTCTCACCGGCTGTGTCCTGTCGTCCTCCTCCACATGGGGGCAGTGGTGAGGCTCAGCAGCCACTGGGAAAGATGGGAAGTGGAGAGGAGCTGCTGAAGGCTGAGGCCTTGGCTCTGGGTCTCTCTCCAGTGTCTGTCCCTGCCCTGCTTCCCTTGCTGGCAAACTCTGAGCACACAGGAGGTGACATCAGCGGTGCCTAGGTGCATAGAGCTGCAGGAAGGGGCCCGTACCAAAATCCATGAAGACAGCTGGGAGGAGAAAGGGATAGGGAACACGTCAAGAAAGCACACGATTTTAATTAAGTCTCCAAATGCCCCTCTCTGGGCACACCTATAATCCCAGCAACAGCAGGCAGAAAGCAGGTGGGTCATTGTGAGTTCAAGGCCAGCTTGGTCCACAGAGTGAGTTGCAGCACAGCCAGGGCCATAAAAAGAAGCCCTGTGCTGAAAACACAAAATAAAATAGAATAAAAAAAACCATCGAAACCGGATGAAGAAAGCCCCACCATGTCTTTCCTTGTGAAGTCCCAAGGCACAGAGAGAATTTGTGCTCGTATATCACAGGGAACACACAGCAGAGTAGCCTGTAAGCAAGGCACCATGGCTAGGATTGTGTGCTAGGGCAATTAGGGTTGAGTTGAGGTTTAGGGTACCAGATGCGGGTCAACAGTAGGGACTCAGATGGCAAAGCTGAGGTGCTGCCTGTTCCCACACATCCCTGGGAGCAGTGGAGTGGGAAGCCCCTGTGTAAGGGTGTCCAGTAGTGCCGCTGGGAGGAAAGAGGGGACCTAGGGGACTGTCGGGAAAGCCTCAGGTGAGAAGGAGACTCGGGTAGGGGACCCCAGGAGTGACCTCACTTCATTAGCTGTGAACCAACAATGTAGAACCTTGCAACAAGGTAGAACCAGGCTGCCAAGTGCTTATAGACAGCCAGCAGGAATCACTTGTCTTGAGACACTGGAGGAAGCAGTATGTTTTCTTGCTGTCTTAGGATTTCTCGAGAAGGAGGCTCAGACCTCAGGAAAGAGAAAAGTGGAGGCCGTGGTGGAGGCCAAGGTAGAGGCCGTGGTAGTTCCTGGAGACGACGGGCACACTCCTGGCTCCAAGGCCTCTGGCCATTTGGCCGGAATGAAACAAACTTGAGCCAGGCCGGCCAGGCCAGCCAGGCCAGCCAGGCCAGCCAGGCCAGCCAGGCCAGCCAGGCCAGCCAGGCCAGCCAGGCCAGCCAGGCCAGCCAGGCCAGCCAGGGCCAGGACCACACAGATCAGGTGAGCACTCTGAAATCTCAGAGTTTCCCCCAATTTCACTCTGGGTGTTTGGCAGCGTAGAGGTTCAGGAACACTTGGGACAACCACAACCAATCAGAAGGTTGCAGTCCTGTGCCTGTCTGAACCCTCCACCTTGATGTCTCCCCAGCTTGGGGAGGAGTCTGCCCCTCAGGTCCTGAAAGAGTGCCATAGATTCCCCCACTTCAGCTCGCTGGAAGAGACGCTGAGTCACCTGGTGATCTGCATGCGTGATGGAGAGACCGGCTTTGTCCTGGGATTTTTGTGCGTGTACCGAAGGTTTATCACTACCCAGCAGGTGCTGGACCTGCTTTTCAAGCGGTGAGTTCCCACCTCCAACCTCAAGAGACCTCAGATCCTCTTGTTGGCTACGGGGCACGCTCTGCCTGTCCCTGAGCCTTCTGATAATATCCTAGGGTCTTGTCAGGACCAAACAGCATGAAGTCAGAAAATGCTTCCTCCAGGGTCTTGCCTTAGAGACTGGCCTGTCCAGAGCTGAGAGCCTAATGAGTGTGGGTGTCCTCTGAACCTCCTTCCGAGGCCTCGGTCAAGGCACTTCTCCCATTGTAGAGGAGGTGCTAGAATTCCTAGTGGAGTATGGAAGAAAGCTGTGTCCAGACTGGAGAGCCGAGAAGGGTAATGCGAGGGAGGGACCCCGTGTCCACTGAGATGTCTGGACACAGGTGTCTGTGATCACCCACCCACTGCACACACACATGTGAACGCCTACCTCTGTGTAGGGGAACTAGCAATTCTGAGAGCAGAGAACTTGTAGGCTCTGGGTCTTTTGATTTCTCTCAAGGAATCAGCAGGCTCCCCAGGTGTCTTTCAGGTGGGGGACCTGGGACTCTCCAGGTGACATCCTTCCTGGCCTCCTCTAGGTACTCGGCCTTCCACCCTGACTGTGAAGAGGATGAACAAGTAAAGAAGTAAGTGCGTGGGCTCTGCAGGAGAGAAGTGCCGCCTAGGCTCTCCAGAGTGGGGTCATTTGGGTTCTAATGCTAAGGGATGGCGGATGCTTGGGTCTCACCCTCCAGGTCTCTACTACCATACTGGGGTGTAAGCAATGACTGGGGGCTCAGAATAATTGCCCGGGGAAGTGTCCTTGCAAGGGGGGGGTGGGGTAAGGAGGAAGCCTGTCCCTTCCAGGGCCTGTGGGAGACAGTACCCTCACCTCAGCCCATGCCATGCAGGCTGGGTCAGCTGTGCTCCCTCAGAGCCTGATAGAAGGCTGTGTGGAGCTCCCTGCTCACACGGACCTCACGAGGGCTGGATCTCTTCCACCTTGTGGTCTCACATGCACGGAGCCCTCCCAGGGAGGGTGGCAAAGGAAAGTCCAGGCCACCGACCGTGCTGTCTGTCCCTTTCCGCCAGCACCATCTGTGCCCTCCTGGACTACTGGATCGACAAGCTCCCCGAGGAGTTTTGCAAGACCGAACACCTGCCCCTTCTGAAGCAGGTGAAGACCTACTTGATTGTGAACATGCCCTACTCAGACCTTCTGGTGCGTGTGCACAACCTCCAGACCCAGTTGCAGGCGGAAGTGGCCAGCGATTCGGAGGACAGTGATGAGGAAGCCTCAGGTTGAGTGATTGACACTCGTGAGGAGGAGGATTCAGGACCTGGAGTGCTCTGGGGATCCTTGAGAGGCCGCTCCTTGCAGGAGCTGTGGCTGGCTGCACCCTAACCCGGGCACATGTCCTCCTGTAGGATAGGGTCTGGGACTGCAGGCACACATGGTCTGCTCTGTGTTTGTAAAGGCTGATCCTGGCCATGGGGTCTCCTCCTGGGCCTCCGAGGCCTCCTACCTTTCTAGAGGGGCCTGCATCAATCAGCAGCTCACCTGTCTGCATCCTTAGACCCGGGGAGCCGCACATGCCCGGATCCAGAGCTTCAGGGCTTTTGTTACCCAGCAATGAGGACGGCTGCTCTCCAGGCAGAACCAGCCTGTGCACTAGAGCCAGAGAGCACACAACCAACAGAAGGCTGTGTGACACATGTGCAGCTGGAGCCAGATGTGGCAGCAGCAGGCGGGTCACCTAGCCTCTCTGAAGCTGTGGATGCTGTCTCTCTCTCCCGCCCAGACAGCAGGCACGCTGCCACTTTTCATTGCATGACCTGCAGTGGTCCCCATCCCCAGGGAATGGCCCGGCTGCCCCTTCCTCCTCTGGTTGTCCACATGCCCCCGGTTTCAGCCCAGCAGCACCCCCCAGCCCCACAGCCTGACTTACCCTCCCCTGGATAGCAACCTTTTTACTATTTTGCTTAGTTTGTTTTAGTAGAGTTTATTGGTTTTAATAAATTGTTCTTGTTTGGTTTTCATTGTCTAAATGGTTCTTATGTCCCCCACTCAGCATGCGTGTATGGGGGTCTAGCAGTTGCCACAGGCAGACCACACTGGTTCTGTGAGAGGCTACATGGGGAGAGACCATCCTGGAGAAAGGGAGAAAAAAAAAAAGGGAAAGGGCCTGTGTGACAGACACCAGCTGAATGCCTGGGAGTGGGGTACGAGTACAGAATGCTGTGGCTGGCCGCCATTTGCTGGGGTCCTGTCAGCCAGGGTCACGTCGTGCTTAGAGGTCAGGCTGAGCAGGTGTCCTTCAAAGGGGTTTCTGCTTGAGATGCAGCCTCCTGTATCTGGGTAGCAGTACCGTTTCAGGAGCTGATGAGGACAAGGCCACGGACACTCAGTCTTTCATAGGAGAGGATGTGGGGGTTAGAAATGAGGTAGGGAGATGGGCGGAGAGGAGTGTGTGGGTGGAGTTAATGAAACAAAAAGATGGATCAAAAGGTCGAAAACCAAAAGCATCCATTGCACTGCCCAGAAGGTGACTGACTCCTGGTATTCCTCTTCTAACTGGTATTCTCACCGGCTGTGTCCTGTCGTCCTCCTCCACATGGGGGCAGTGGTGAGGCTCAGCAGCCACTGGGAAAGATGGGAAGTGGAGAGGAGCTGCTGAAGGCTGAGGCCTTGGCTCTGGGTCTCTCTCCAGTGTCTGTCCCTGCCCTGCTTCCCTTGCTGGCAAACTCTGAGCACACAGGAGGTGACATCAGCGGTGCCTAGGTGCATAGAGCTGCAGGAAGGGGCCCGTACCAAAATCCATGAAGACAGCTGGGAGGAGAAAGGGATAGGGAACACGTCAAGAAAGCACACGATTTTAATTAAGTCTCCAAATGCCCCTCTCTGGGCACACCTATAATCCCAGCAACAGCAGGCAGAAAGCAGGTGGGTCATTGTGAGTTCAAGGCCAGCTTGGTCCACAGAGTGAGTTGCAGCACAGCCAGGGCCATAAAAAGAAGCCCTGTGCTGAAAACACAAAATAAAATAGAATAAAAAAAACCATCGAAACCGGATGAAGAAAGCCCCACCATGTCTTTCCTTGTGAAGTCCCAAGGCACAGAGAGAATTTGTGCTCGTATATCACAGGGAACACACAGCAGAGTAGCCTGTAAGCAAGGCACCATGGCTAGGATTGTGTGCTAGGGCAATTAGGGTTGAGTTGAGGTTTAGGGTACCAGATGCGGGTCAACAGTAGGGACTCAGATGGCAAAGCTGAGGTGCTGCCTGTTCCCACACATCCCTGGGAGCAGTGGAGTGGGAAGCCCCTGTGTAAGGGTGTCCAGTAGTGCCGCTGGGAGGAAAGAGGGGACCTAGGGGACTGTCGGGAAAGCCTCAGGTGAGAAGGAGACTCGGGTAGGGGACCCCAGGAGTGACCTCACTTCATTAGCTGTGAACCAACAATGTAGAACCTTGCAACAAGGTAGAACCAGGCTGCCAAGTGCTTATAGACAGCCAGCAGGAATCACTTGTCTTGAGACACTGGAGGAAGCAGTATGTTTTCTTGCTGTCTTAGGATTTCTCGAGAAGGAGGCTCAGACCTCAGGAAAGAGAAAAGTGGAGGCCGTGGTGGAGGCCAAGGTAGAGGCCGTGGTAGTTCCTGGAGACGACGGGCACACTCCTGGCTCCAAGGCCTCTGGCCATTTGGCCGGAATGAAACAAACTTGAGCCAGGCCAGCCAGGCCAGCCAGGCCAGCCAGGCCAGCCAGGCCAGCCAGGCCAGCCAGGGCCAGGACCACACAGATCAGGTGAGCACTCTGAAATCTCAGAGTTTCCCCCAATTTCACTCTGGGTGTTTGGCAGCGTAGAGGTTCAGGAACACTTGGGACAACCACAACCAATCAGAAGGTTGCAGTCCTGTGCCTGTCTGAACCCTCCACCTTGATGTCTCCCCAGCTTGGGGAGGAGTCTGCCCCTCAGGTCCTGAAAGAGTGCCATAGATTCCCCCACTTCAGCTCGCTGGAAGAGACGCTGAGTCACCTGGTGATCTGCATGCGTGATGGAGAGACCGGCTTTGTCCTGGGATTTTTGTGCGTGTACCGAAGGTTTATCACTACCCAGCAGGTGCTGGACCTGCTTTTCAAGCGGTGAGTTCCCACCTCCAACCTCAAGAGACCTCAGATCCTCTTGTTGGCTACGGGGCACGCTCTGCCTGTCCCTGAGCCTTCTGATAATATCCTAGGGTCTTGTCAGGACCAAACAGCATGAAGTCAGAAAATGCTTCCTCCAGGGTCTTGCCTTAGAGACTGGCCTGTCCAGAGCTGAGAGCCTAATGAGTGTGGGTGTCCTCTGAACCTCCTTCCGAGGCCTCGGTCAAAGCACTTCTCCCATTGTAGAGGAGGTGCTAGAATTCCTAGTGGAGTATGGAAGAAAGCTGTGTCCAGACTGGAGAGCCGAGAAGGGTAATGCGAGGGAGGGACCCCGTGTCCACTGAGATGTCTGGACACAGGTGTCTGTGATCACCCACCCACTGCACACACACATGTGAACGCCTACCTCTGTGTAGGGGAACTAGCAATTCTGAGAGCAGAGAACTTGTAGGCTCTGGGTCTTTTGATTTCTCTCAAGGAATCAGCAGGCTCCCCAGGTGTCTTTCAGGTGGGGGACCTGGGACTCTCCAGGTGACATCCTTCCTGGCCTCCTCTAGGTACTCGGCCTTCCACCCTGACTGTGAAGAGGATGAACAAGTAAAGAAGTAAGTGCGTGGGCTCTGCAGGAGAGAAGTGCCGCCTAGGCTCTCCAGAGTGGGGTCATTTGGGTTCTAATGCTAAGGGATGGCGGATGCTTGGGTCTCACCCTCCAGGTCTCTACTACCATACTGGGGTGTAAGCAATGACTGGGGGCTCAGAATAATTGCCCGGGGAAGTGTCCTTGCAAGGGGGGTGGGGTAAGGAGGAAGCCTGTCCCTTCCAGGGCCTGTGGGAGACAGTACCCTCACCTCAGCCCATGCCATGCAGGCTGGGTCAGCTGTGCTCCCTCAGAGCCTGATAGAAGGCTGTGTGGAGCTCCCTGCTCACACGGACCTCACGAGGGCTGGATCTCTTCCACCTTGTGGTCTCACATGCACGGAGCCCTCCCAGGGAGGGTGGCAAAGGAAAGTCCAGGCCACCGACCGTGCTGTCTGTCCCTTTCCGCCAGCACCATCTGTGCCCTCCTGGACTACTGGATCGACAAGCTCCCCGAGGAGTTTTGCAAGACCGAACACCTGCCCCTTCTGAAGCAGGTGAAGACCTACTTGATTGTGAACATGCCCTACTCAGACCTTCTGGTGCGTGTGCACAACCTCCAGACCCAGTTGCAGGCGGAAGTGGCCAGCGATTCGGAGGACAGTGATGAGGAAGCCTCAGGTTGAGTGATTGACACTCGTGAGGAGGAGGATTCAGGACCTGGAGTGCTCTGGGGATCCTTGAGAGGCCGCTCCTTGCAGGAGCTGTGGCTGGCTGCACCCTAACCCGGGCACATGTCCTCCTGTAGGATAGGGTCTGGGACTGCAGGCACACATGGTCTGCTCTGTGTTTGTAAAGGCTGATCCTGGCCATGGGGTCTCCTCCTGGGCCTCCGAGGCCTCCTACCTTTCTAGAGGGGCCTGCATCAATCAGCAGCTCACCTGTCTGCATCCTTAGACCCGGGGAGCCGCACATGCCCGGATCCAGAGCTTCAGGGCTTTTGTTACCCAGCAATGAGGACGGCTGCTCTCCAGGCAGAACCAGCCTGTGCACTAGAGCCAGAGAGCACACAACCAACAGAAGGCTGTGTGACACATGTGCAGCTGGAGCCAGATGTGGCAGCAGCAGGCGGGTCACCTAGCCTCTCTGAAGCTGTGGATGCTGTCTCTCTCTCCCGCCCAGACAGCAGGCACGCTGCCACTTTTCATTGCATGACCTGCAGTGGTCCCCATCCCCAGGGAATGGCCCGGCTGCCCCTTCCTCCTCTGGTTGTCCACATGCCCCCGGTTTCAACCCAGCAGCACCCCCCAGCCCCACAGCCTGACTTACCCTCCCCTGGATAGCAACCTTTTTACTATTTTGCTTAGTTTGTTTTAGTAGAGTTTATTGGTTTTAATAAATTGTTCTTGTTTGGTTTTCATTGTCTAAATGGTTCTTATGTCCCCCACTCAGCATGCGTGTATGGGGGTCTAGCAGTTGCCACAGGCAGACCACACTGGTTCTGTGAGAGGCTACATGGGGAGAGACCATCCTGGAGAAAGGGAGAAAAAAAAAAAAAAGGGCCTGTGTGACAGACACCAGCTGAATGCCTGGGAGTGGGGTACGAGTACAGAATGCTGTGGCTGGCCGCCATTTGCTGGGGTCCTGTCAGCCAGGGTCACGTCGTGCTTAGAGGTCAGGCTGAGCAGGTGTCCTTCAAAGGGGTTTCTGCTTGAGATGCAGCCTCCTGTATCTGGGTAGCAGTACCGTTTCAGGAGCTGGTGAGGACAAGGCCACGGACACTCAGTCTTTCATAGGAGAGGATGTGGGGGTTAGAAATGAGGTAGGGAGATGGGCGGAGAGGAGTGTGTGGGTGGAGTTAATGAAACAAAAAGATGGATCAAAAGGTCGAAAACCAAAAGCATCCATTGCACTGCCCAGAAGGTGACTGACTCCTGGTATTCCTCTTCTAACTGGTATTCTCACCGGCTGTGTCCTGTCGTCCTCCTCCACATGGGGGCAGTGGTGAGGCTCAGCAGCCACTGGGAAAGATGGGAAGTGGAGAGGAGCTGCTGAAGGCTGAGGCCTTGGCTCTGGGTCTCTCTCCAGTGTCTGTCCCTGCCCTGCTTCCCTTGCTGGCAAACTCTGAGCACACAGGAGGTGACATCAGCGGTGCCTAGGTGCATAGAGCTGCAGGAAGGGGCCCGTACCAAAATCCATGAAGACAGCTGGGAGGAGAAAGGGATAGGGAACACGTCAAGAAAGCACACGATTTTAATTAAGTCTCCAAATGCCCCTCTCTGGGCACACCTATAATCCCAGCAACAGCAGGCAGAAAGCAGGTGGGTCATTGTGAGTTCAAGGCCAGCTTGGTCCACAGAGTGAGTTGCAGCACAGCCAGGGCCATAAAAAGAAGCCCTGTGCTGAAAACACAAAATAAAATAGAATAAAAAAAACCATCGAAACCGGATGAAGAAAGCCCCACCATGTCTTTCCTTGTGAAGTCCCAAGGCACAGAGAGAATTTGTGCTCGTATATCACAGGGAACACACAGCAGAGTAGCCTGTAAGCAAGGCACCATGGCTAGGATTGTGTGCTAGGGCAATTAGGGTTGAGTTGAGGTTTAGGGTACCAGATGCGGGTCAACAGTAGGGACTCAGATGGCAAAGCTGAGGTGCTGCCTGTTCCCACACATCCCTGGGAGCAGTGGAGTGGGAAGCCCCTGTGTAAGGGTGTCCAGTAGTGCCGCTGGGAGGAAAGAGGGGACCTAGGGGACTGTCGGGAAAGCCTCAGGTGAGAAGGAGACTCGGGTAGGGGACCCCAGGAGTGACCTCACTTCATTAGCTGTGAACCAACAATGTAGAACCTTGCAACAAGGTAGAACCAGGCTGCCAAGTGCTTATAGACAGCCAGCAGGAATCACTTGTCTTGAGACACTGGAGGAAGCAGTATGTTTTCTTGCTGTCTTAGGATTTCTCGAGAAGGAGGCTCAGACCTCAGGAAAGAGAAAAGTGGAGGCCGTGGTGGAGGCCAAGGTAGAGGCCGTGGTAGTTCCTGGAGACGACGGGCACACTCCTGGCTCCAAGGCCTCTGGCCATTTGGCCGGAATGAAACAAACTTGAGCCAGGCCAGCCAGGCCAGCCAGGCCAGCCAGGCCAGCCAGGCCAGCCAGGCCAGCCAGGCCAGCCAGGGCCAGGCCAGGACCACACAGATCAGGTGAGCACTCTGAAATCTCAGAGTTTCCCCCAATTTCACTCTGGGTGTTTGGCAGCGTAGAGGTTCAGGAACACTTGGGACAACCACAACCAATCAGAAGGTTGCAGTCCTGTGCCTGTCTGAACCCTCCACCTTGATGTCTCCCCAGCTTGGGGAGGAGTCTGCCCCTCAGGTCCTGAAAGAGTGCCATAGATTCCCCCACTTCAGCTCGCTGGAAGAGACGCTGAGTCACCTGGTGATCTGCATGCGTGATGGAGAGACCGGCTTTGTCCTGGGATTTTTGTGCGTGTACCGAAGGTTTATCACTACCCAGCAGGTGCTGGACCTGCTTTTCAAGCGGTGAGTTCCCACCTCCAACCTCAAGAGACCTCAGATCCTCTTGTTGGCTACGGGGCACGCTCTGCCTGTCCCTGAGCCTTCTGATAATATCCTAGGGTCTTGTCAGGACCAAACAGCATGAAGTCAGAAAATGCTTCCTCCAGGGTCTTGCCTTAGAGACTGGCCTGTCCAGAGCTGAGAGCCTAATGAGTGTGGGTGTCCTCTGAACCTCCTTCCGAGGCCTCGGTCAAAGCACTTCTCCCATTGTAGAGGAGGTGCTAGAATTCCTAGTGGAGTATGGAAGAAAGCTGTGTCCAGACTGGAGAGCCGAGAAGGGTAATGCGAGGGAGGGACCCCGTGTCCACTGAGATGTCTGGACACAGGTGTCTGTGATCACCCACCCACTGCACACACACATGTGAACGCCTACCTCTGTGTAGGGGAACTAGCAATTCTGAGAGCAGAGAACTTGTAGGCTCTGGGTCTTTTGATTTCTCTCAAGGAATCAGCAGGCTCCCCAGGTGTCTTTCAGGTGGGGGACCTGGGACTCTCCAGGTGACATCCTTCCTGGCCTCCTCTAGGTACTCGGCCTTCCACCCTGACTGTGAAGAGGATGAACAAGTAAAGAAGTAAGTGCGTGGGCTCTGCAGGAGAGAAGTGCCGCCTAGGCTCTCCAGAGTGGGGTCATTTGGGTTCTAATGCTAAGGGATGGCGGATGCTTGGGTCTCACCCTCCAGGTCTCTACTACCATACTGGGGTGTAAGCAATGACTGGGGGCTCAGAATAATTGCCCGGGGAAGTGTCCTTGCAAGGGGGGGTGGGGTAAGGAGGAAGCCTGTCCCTTCCAGGGCCTGTGGGAGACAGTACCCTCACCTCAGCCCATGCCATGCAGGCTGGGTCAGCTGTGCTCCCTCAGAGCCTGATAGAAGGCTGTGTGGAGCTCCCTGCTCACACGGACCTCACGAGGGCTGGATCTCTTCCACCTTGTGGTCTCACATGCACGGAGCCCTCCCAGGGAGGGTGGCAAAGGAAAGTCCAGGCCACCGACCGTGCTGTCTGTCCCTTTCCGCCAGCACCATCTGTGCCCTCCTGGACTACTGGATCGACAAGCTCCCCGAGGAGTTTTGCAAGACCGAACACCTGCCCCTTCTGAAGCAGGTGAAGACCTACTTGATTGTGAACATGCCCTACTCAGACCTTCTGGTGCGTGTGCACAACCTCCAGACCCAGTTGCAGGCGGAAGTGGCCAGCGATTCGGAGGACAGTGATGAGGAAGCCTCAGGTTGAGTGATTGACACTCGTGAGGAGGAGGATTCAGGACCTGGAGTGCTCTGGGGATCCTTGAGAGGCCGCTCCTTGCAGGAGCTGTGGCTGGCTGCACCCTAACCCGGGCACATGTCCTCCTGTAGGATAGGGTCTGGGACTGCAGGCACACATGGTCTGCTCTGTGTTTGTAAAGGCTGATCCTGGCCATGGGGTCTCCTCCTGGGCCTCCGAGGCCTCCTACCTTTCTAGAGGGGCCTGCATCAATCAGCAGCTCACCTGTCTGCATCCTTAGACCCGGGGAGCCGCACATGCCCGGATCCAGAGCTTCAGGGCTTTTGTTACCCAGCAATGAGGACGGCTGCTCTCCAGGCAGAACCAGCCTGTGCACTAGAGCCAGAGAGCACACAACCAACAGAAGGCTGTGTGACACATGTGCAGCTGGAGCCAGATGTGGCAGCAGCAGGCGGGTCACCTAGCCTCTCTGAAGCTGTGGATGCTGTCTCTCTCTCCCGCCCAGACAGCAGGCACGCTGCCACTTTTCATTGCATGACCTGCAGTGGTCCCCATCCCCAGGGAATGGCCCGGCTGCCCCTTCCTCCTCTGGTTGTCCACATGCCCCCGGTTTCAACCCAGCAGCACCCCCCAGCCCCACAGCCTGACTTACCCTCCCCTGGATAGCAACCTTTTTACTATTTTGCTTAGTTTGTTTTAGTAGAGTTTATTGGTTTTAATAAATTGTTCTTGTTTGGTTTTCATTGTCTAAATGGTTCTTATGTCCCCCACTCAGCATGCGTGTATGGGGGTCTAGCAGTTGCCACAGGCAGACCACACTGGTTCTGTGAGAGGCTACATGGGGAGAGACCATCCTGGAGAAAGGGAGAAAAAAAAAAAGGGAAGGGCCTGTGTGACAGACACCAGCTGAATGCCTGGGAGTGGGGTACGAGTACAGAATGCTGTGGCTGGCCGCCATTTGCTGGGGTCCTGTCAGCCAGGGTCACGTCGTGCTTAGAGGTCAGGCTGAGCAGGTGTCCTTCAAAGGGGTTTCTGCTTGAGATGCAGCCTCCTGTATCTGGGTAGCAGTACCGTTTCAGGAGCTGGTGAGGACAAGGCCACGGACACTCAGTCTTTCATAGGAGAGGATGTGGGGGTTAGAAATGAGGTAGGGAGATGGGCGGAGAGGAGTGTGTGGGTGGAGTTAATGAAACAAAAAGATGGATCAAAAGGTCGAAAACCAAAAGCATCCATTGCACTGCCCAGAAGGTGACTGACTCCTGGTATTCCTCTTCTAACTGGTATTCTCACCGGCTGTGTCCTGTCGTCCTCCTCCACATGGGGGCAGTGGTGAGGCTCAGCAGCCACTGGGAAAGATGGGAAGTGGAGAGGAGCTGCTGAAGGCTGAGGCCTTGGCTCTGGGTCTCTCTCCAGTGTCTGTCCCTGCCCTGCTTCCCTTGCTGGCAAACTCTGAGCACACAGGAGGTGACATCAGCGGTGCCTAGGTGCATAGAGCTGCAGGAAGGGGCCCGTACCAAAATCCATGAAGACAGCTGGGAGGAGAAAGGGATAGGGAACACGTCAAGAAAGCACACGATTTTAATTAAGTCTCCAAATGCCCCTCTCTGGGCACACCTATAATCCCAGCAACAGCAGGCAGAAAGCAGGTGGGTCATTGTGAGTTCAAGGCCAGCTTGGTCCACAGAGTGAGTTGCAGCACAGCCAGGGCCATAAAAAGAAGCCCTGTGCTGAAAACACAAAATAAAATAGAATAAAAAAAACCATCGAAACCGGATGAAGAAAGCCCCACCATGTCTTTCCTTGTGAAGTCCCAAGGCACAGAGAGAATTTGTGCTCGTATATCACAGGGAACACACAGCAGAGTAGCCTGTAAGCAAGGCACCATGGCTAGGATTGTGTGCTAGGGCAATTAGGGTTGAGTTGAGGTTTAGGGTACCAGATGCGGGTCAACAGTAGGGACTCAGATGGCAAAGCTGAGGTGCTGCCTGTTCCCACACATCCCTGGGAGCAGTGGAGTGGGAAGCCCCTGTGTAAGGGTGTCCAGTAGTGCCGCTGGGAGGAAAGAGGGGACCTAGGGGACTGTCGGGAAAGCCTCAGGTGAGAAGGAGACTCGGGTAGGGGACCCCAGGAGTGACCTCACTTCATTAGCTGTGAACCAACAATGTAGAACCTTGCAACAAGGTAGAACCAGGCTGCCAAGTGCTTATAGACAGCCAGCAGGAATCACTTGTCTTGAGACACTGGAGGAAGCAGTATGTTTTCTTGCTGTCTTAGGATTTCTCGAGAAGGAGGCTCAGACCTCAGGAAAGAGAAAAGTGGAGGCCGTGGTGGAGGCCAAGGTAGAGGCCGTGGTAGTTCCTGGAGACGACGGGCACACTCCTGGCTCCAAGGCCTCTGGCCATTTGGCCGGAATGAAACAAACTTGAGCCAGGCCAGCCAGGCCAGCCAGGCCAGCCAGGCCAGCCAGGCCAGCCAGGCCAGCCAGGGCCAGGACCACACAGATCAGGTGAGCACTCTGAAATCTCAGAGTTTCCCCCAATTTCACTCTGGGTGTTTGGCAGCGTAGAGGTTCAGGAACACTTGGGACAACCACAACCAATCAGAAGGTTGCAGTCCTGTGCCTGTCTGAACCCTCCACCTTGATGTCTCCCCAGCTTGGGGAGGAGTCTGCCCCTCAGGTCCTGAAAGAGTGCCATAGATTCCCCCACTTCAGCTCGCTGGAAGAGACGCTGAGTCACCTGGTGATCTGCATGCGTGATGGAGAGACCGGCTTTGTCCTGGGATTTTTGTGCGTGTACCGAAGGTTTATCACTACCCAGCAGGTGCTGGACCTGCTTTTCAAGCGGTGAGTTCCCACCTCCAACCTCAAGAGACCTCAGATCCTCTTGTTGGCTACGGGGCACGCTCTGCCTGTCCCTGAGCCTTCTGATAATATCCTAGGGTCTTGTCAGGACCAAACAGCATGAAGTCAGAAAATGCTTCCTCCAGGGTCTTGCCTTAGAGACTGGCCTGTCCAGAGCTGAGAGCCTAATGAGTGTGGGTGTCCTCTGAACCTCCTTCCGAGGCCTCGGTCAAAGCACTTCTCCCATTGTAGAGGAGGTGCTAGAATTCCTAGTGGAGTATGGAAGAAAGCTGTGTCCAGACTGGAGAGCCGAGAAGGGTAATGCGAGGGAGGGACCCCGTGTCCACTGAGATGTCTGGACACAGGTGTCTGTGATCACCCACCCACTGCACACACACATGTGAACGCCTACCTCTGTGTAGGGGAACTAGCAATTCTGAGAGCAGAGAACTTGTAGGCTCTGGGTCTTTTGATTTCTCTCAAGGAATCAGCAGGCTCCCCAGGTGTCTTTCAGGTGGGGGACCTGGGACTCTCCAGGTGACATCCTTCCTGGCCTCCTCTAGGTACTCGGCCTTCCACCCTGACTGTGAAGAGGATGAACAAGTAAAGAAGTAAGTGCGTGGGCTCTGCAGGAGAGAAGTGCCGCCTAGGCTCTCCAGAGTGGGGTCATTTGGGTTCTAATGCTAAGGGATGGCGGATGCTTGGGTCTCACCCTCCAGGTCTCTACTACCATACTGGGGTGTAAGCAATGACTGGGGGCTCAGAATAATTGCCCGGGGAAGTGTCCTTGCAAGGGGGGTGGGGTAAGGAGGAAGCCTGTCCCTTCCAGGGCCTGTGGGAGACAGTACCCTCACCTCAGCCCATGCCATGCAGGCTGGGTCAGCTGTGCTCCCTCAGAGCCTGATAGAAGGCTGTGTGGAGCTCCCTGCTCACACGGACCTCACGAGGGCTGGATCTCTTCCACCTTGTGGTCTCACATGCACGGAGCCCTCCCAGGGAGGGTGGCAAAGGAAAGTCCAGGCCACCGACCGTGCTGTCTGTCCCTTTCCGCCAGCACCATCTGTGCCCTCCTGGACTACTGGATCGACAAGCTCCCCGAGGAGTTTTGCAAGACCGAACACCTGCCCCTTCTGAAGCAGGTGAAGACCTACTTGATTGTGAACATGCCCTACTCAGACCTTCTGGTGCGTGTGCACAACCTCCAGACCCAGTTGCAGGCGGAAGTGGCCAGCGATTCGGAGGACAGTGATGAGGAAGCCTCAGGTTGAGTGATTGACACTCGTGAGGAGGAGGATTCAGGACCTGGAGTGCTCTGGGGATCCTTGAGAGGCCGCTCCTTGCAGGAGCTGTGGCTGGCTGCACCCTAACCCGGGCACATGTCCTCCTGTAGGATAGGGTCTGGGACTGCAGGCACACATGGTCTGCTCTGTGTTTGTAAAGGCTGATCCTGGCCATGGGGTCTCCTCCTGGGCCTCCGAGGCCTCCTACCTTTCTAGAGGGGCCTGCATCAATCAGCAGCTCACCTGTCTGCATCCTTAGACCCGGGGAGCCGCACATGCCCGGATCCAGAGCTTCAGGGCTTTTGTTACCCAGCAATGAGGACGGCTGCTCTCCAGGCAGAACCAGCCTGTGCACTAGAGCCAGAGAGCACACAACCAACAGAAGGCTGTGTGACACATGTGCAGCTGGAGCCAGATGTGGCAGCAGCAGGCGGGTCACCTAGCCTCTCTGAAGCTGTGGATGCTGTCTCTCTCTCCCGCCCAGACAGCAGGCACGCTGCCACTTTTCATTGCATGACCTGCAGTGGTCCCCATCCCCAGGGAATGGCCCGGCTGCCCCTTCCTCCTCTGGTTGTCCACATGCCCCCGGTTTCAGCCCAGCAGCACCCCCCAGCCCCACAGCCTGACTTACCCTCCCCTGGATAGCAACCTTTTTACTATTTTGCTTAGTTTGTTTTAGTAGAGTTTATTGGTTTTAATAAATTGTTCTTGTTTGGTTTTCATTGTCTAAATGGTTCTTATGTCCCCCACTCAGCATGCGTGTATGGGGGTCTAGCAGTTGCCACAGGCAGACCACACTGGTTCTGTGAGAGGCTACATGGGGAGAGACCATCCTGGAGAAAGGGAGGAAAAAAAAAAAAAAAAAAAAGGGCCTGTGTGACAGACACCAGCTGAATGCCTGGGAGTGGGGTACGAGTACAGAATGCTGTGGCTGGCCGCCATTTGCTGGGGTCCTGTCAGCCAGGGTCACGTCGTGCTTAGAGGTCAGGCTGAGCAGGTGTCCTTCAAAGGGGTTTCTGCTTGAGATGCAGCCTCCTGTATCTGGGTAGCAGTACCGTTTCAGGAGCTGATGAGGACAAGGCCACGGACACTCAGTCTTTCATAGGAGAGGATGTGGGGGTTAGAAATGAGGTAGGGAGATGGGCGGAGAGGAGTGTGTGGGTGGAGTTAATGAAACAAAAAGATGGATCAAAAGGTCGAAAACCAAAAGCATCCATTGCACTGCCCAGAAGGTGACTGACTCCTGGTATTCCTCTTCTAACTGGTATTCTCACCGGCTGTGTCCTGTCGTCCTCCTCCACATGGGGGCAGTGGTGAGGCTCAGCAGCCACTGGGAAAGATGGGAAGTGGAGAGGAGCTGCTGAAGGCTGAGGCCTTGGCTCTGGGTCTCTCTCCAGTGTCTGTCCCTGCCCTGCTTCCCTTGCTGGCAAACTCTGAGCACACAGGAGGTGACATCAGCGGTGCCTAGGTGCATAGAGCTGCAGGAAGGGGCCCGTACCAAAATCCATGAAGACAGCTGGGAGGAGAAAGGGATAGGGAACACGTCAAGAAAGCACACGATTTTAATTAAGTCTCCAAATGCCCCTCTCTGGGCACACCTATAATCCCAGCAACAGCAGGCAGAAAGCAGGTGGGTCATTGTGAGTTCAAGGCCAGCTTGGTCCACAGAGTGAGTTGCAGCACAGCCAGGGCCATAAAAAGAAGCCCTGTGCTGAAAACACAAAATAAAATAGAATAAAAAAAACCATCGAAACCGGATGAAGAAAGCCCCACCATGTCTTTCCTTGTGAAGTCCCAAGGCACAGAGAGAATTTGTGCTCGTATATCACAGGGAACACACAGCAGAGTAGCCTGTAAGCAAGGCACCATGGCTAGGATTGTGTGCTAGGGCAATTAGGGTTGAGTTGAGGTTTAGGGTACCAGATGCGGGTCAACAGTAGGGACTCAGATGGCAAAGCTGAGGTGCTGCCTGTTCCCACACATCCCTGGGAGCAGTGGAGTGGGAAGCCCCTGTGTAAGGGTGTCCAGTAGTGCCGCTGGGAGGAAAGAGGGGACCTAGGGGACTGTCGGGAAAGCCTCAGGTGAGAAGGAGACTCGGGTAGGGGACCCCAGGAGTGACCTCACTTCATTAGCTGTGAACCAACAATGTAGAACCTTGCAACAAGGTAGAACCAGGCTGCCAAGTGCTTATAGACAGCCAGCAGGAATCACTTGTCTTGAGACACTGGAGGAAGCAGTATGTTTTCTTGCTGTCTTAGGATTTCTCGAGAAGGAGGCTCAGACCTCAGGAAAGAGAAAAGTGGAGGCCGTGGTGGAGGCCAAGGTAGAGGCCGTGGTAGTTCCTGGAGACGACGGGCACACTCCTGGCTCCAAGGCCTCTGGCCATTTGGCCGGAATGAAACAAACTTGAGCCAGGCCAGCCAGGCCAGCCAGGCCAGCCAGGCCAGCCAGGCCAGCCAGGCCAGCCAGGGCCAGGACCACACAGATCAGGTGAGCACTCTGAAATCTCAGAGTTTCCCCCAATTTCACTCTGGGTGTTTGGCAGCGTAGAGGTTCAGGAACACTTGGGACAACCACAACCAATCAGAAGGTTGCAGTCCTGTGCCTGTCTGAACCCTCCACCTTGATGTCTCCCCAGCTTGGGGAGGAGTCTGCCCCTCAGGTCCTGAAAGAGTGCCATAGATTCCCCCACTTCAGCTCGCTGGAAGAGACGCTGAGTCACCTGGTGATCTGCATGCGTGATGGAGAGACCGGCTTTGTCCTGGGATTTTTGTGCGTGTACCGAAGGTTTATCACTACCCAGCAGGTGCTGGACCTGCTTTTCAAGCGGTGAGTTCCCACCTCCAACCTCAAGAGACCTCAGATCCTCTTGTTGGCTACGGGGCACGCTCTGCCTGTCCCTGAGCCTTCTGATAATATCCTAGGGTCTTGTCAGGACCAAACAGCATGAAGTCAGAAAATGCTTCCTCCAGGGTCTTGCCTTAGAGACTGGCCTGTCCAGAGCTGAGAGCCTAATGAGTGTGGGTGTCCTCTGAACCTCCTTCCGAGGCCTCGGTCAAAGCACTTCTCCCATTGTAGAGGAGGTGCTAGAATTCCTAGTGGAGTATGGAAGAAAGCTGTGTCCAGACTGGAGAGCCGAGAAGGGTAATGCGAGGGAGGGACCCCGTGTCCACTGAGATGTCTGGACACAGGTGTCTGTGATCACCCACCCACTGCACACACACATGTGAACGCCTACCTCTGTGTAGGGGAACTAGCAATTCTGAGAGCAGAGAACTTGTAGGCTCTGGGTCTTTTGATTTCTCTCAAGGAATCAGCAGGCTCCCCAGGTGTCTTTCAGGTGGGGGACCTGGGACTCTCCAGGTGACATCCTTCCTGGCCTCCTCTAGGTACTCGGCCTTCCACCCTGACTGTGAAGAGGATGAACAAGTAAAGAAGTAAGTGCGTGGGCTCTGCAGGAGAGAAGTGCCGCCTAGGCTCTCCAGAGTGGGGTCATTTGGGTTCTAATGCTAAGGGATGGCGGATGCTTGGGTCTCACCCTCCAGGTCTCTACTACCATACTGGGGTGTAAGCAATGACTGGGGGCTCAGAATAATTGCCCGGGGAAGTGTCCTTGCAAGGGGGGTGGGGTAAGGAGGAAGCCTGTCCCTTCCAGGGCCTGTGGGAGACAGTACCCTCACCTCAGCCCATGCCATGCAGGCTGGGTCAGCTGTGCTCCCTCAGAGCCTGATAGAAGGCTGTGTGGAGCTCCCTGCTCACACGGACCTCACGAGGGCTGGATCTCTTCCACCTTGTGGTCTCACATGCACGGAGCCCTCCCAGGGAGGGTGGCAAAGGAAAGTCCAGGCCACCGACCGTGCTGTCTGTCCCTTTCCGCCAGCACCATCTGTGCCCTCCTGGACTACTGGATCGACAAGCTCCCCGAGGAGTTTTGCAAGACCGAACACCTGCCCCTTCTGAAGCAGGTGAAGACCTACTTGATTGTGAACATGCCCTACTCAGACCTTCTGGTGCGTGTGCACAACCTCCAGACCCAGTTGCAGGCGGAAGTGGCCAGCGATTCGGAGGACAGTGATGAGGAAGCCTCAGGTTGAGTGATTGACACTCGTCAGGAGGAGGATTCAGGACCTGGAGTGCTCTGGGGATCCTTGAGAGGCCGCTCCTTGCAGGAGCTGTGGCTGGCTGCACCCTAACCCGGGCACATGTCCTCCTGTAGGATAGGGTCTGGGACTGCAGGCACACATGGTCTGCTCTGTGTTTGTAAAGGCTGATCCTGGCCATGGGGTCTCCTCCTGGGCCTCCGAGGCCTCCTACCTTTCTAGAGGGGCCTGCATCAATCAGCAGCTCACCTGTCTGCATCCTTAGACCCGGGGAGCCGCACATGCCCGGATCCAGAGCTTCAGGGCTTTTGTTACCCAGCAATGAGGACGGCTGCTCTCCAGGCAGAACCAGCCTGTGCACTAGAGCCAGAGAGCACACAACCAACAGAAGGCTGTGTGACACATGTGCAGCTGGAGCCAGATGTGGCAGCAGCAGGCGGGTCACCTAGCCTCTCTGAAGCTGTGGATGCTGTCTCTCTCTCCCGCCCAGACAGCAGGCACGCTGCCACTTTTCATTGCATGACCTGCAGTGGTCCCCATCCCAAGGGAATGGCCCAGCTGCCCCTTCCTCCTCTGGTTGTCCACATGCCCCCGGTTTCAACCCAGCAGCACCCCCCAGCCCCACAGCCTGACTTACCCTCCCCTGGATAGCAACCTTTTTACTATTTTGCTTAGTTTGTTTTAGTAGAGTTTATTGGTTTTAATAAATTGTTCTTGTTTGGTTTTCATTGTCTAAATGGTTCTTATGTCCCCCACTCAGCATGCGTGTATGGGGGTCTAGCAGTTTCCACAGGCAGACCACACTGGTTCTGTGAGAGGCTACATGGGGAGAGACCATCCTGGAGAAAGGGAGAAAAAAAAAAAAAAAAAGGGCCTGTGTGACAGACACCAGCTGAATGCCTGGGAGTGGGGTACGAGTACAGAATGCTGTGGCTGGCCGCCATTTGCTGGGGTCCTGTCAGCCAGGGTCACGTCGTGCTTAGAGGTCAGGCTGAGCAGGTGTCCTTCAAAGGGGTTTCTGCTTGAGATGCAGCCTCCTGTATCTGGGTAGCAGTACCGTTTCAGGAGCTGGTGAGGACAAGGCCACGGACACTCAGTCTTTCATAGGAGAGGATGTGGGGGTTAGAAATGAGGTAGGGAGATGGGCGGAGAGGAGTGTGTGGGTGGAGTTAATGAAACAAAAAGATGGATCAAAAGGTCGAAAACCAAAAGCATCCATTGCACTGCCCAGAAGGTGACTGACTCCTGGTATTCCTCTTCTAACTGGTATTCTCACCGGCTGTGTCCTGTCGTCCTCCTCCACATGGGGGCAGTGGTGAGGCTCAGCAGCCACTGGGAAAGATGGGAAGTGGAGAGGAGCTGCTGAAGGCTGAGGCCTTGGCTCTGGGTCTCTCTCCAGTGTCTGTCCCTGCCCTGCTTCCCTTGCTGGCAAACTCTGAGCACACAGGAGGTGACATCAGCGGTGCCTAGGTGCATAGAGCTGCAGGAAGGGGCCCGTACCAAAATCCATGAAGACAGCTGGGAGGAGAAAGGGATAGGGAACACGTCAAGAAAGCACACGATTTTAATTAAGTCTCCAAATGCCCCTCTCTGGGCACACCTATAATCCCAGCAACAGCAGGCAGAAAGCAGGTGGGTCATTGTGAGTTCAAGGCCAGCTTGGTCCACAGAGTGAGTTGCAGCACAGCCAGGGCCATAAAAAGAAGCCCTGTGCTGAAAACACAAAATAAAATAGAATAAAAAAAACCATCGAAACCGGATGAAGAAAGCCCCACCATGTCTTTCCTTGTGAAGTCCCAAGGCACAGAGAGAATTTGTGCTCGTATATCACAGGGAACACACAGCAGAGTAGCCTGTAAGCAAGGCACCATGGCTAGGATTGTGTGCTAGGGCAATTAGGGTTGAGTTGAGGTTTAGGGTACCAGATGCGGGTCAACAGTAGGGACTCAGATGGCAAAGCTGAGGTGCTGCCTGTTCCCACACATCCCTGGGAGCAGTGGAGTGGGAAGCCCCTGTGTAAGGGTGTCCAGTAGTGCCGCTGGGAGGAAAGAGGGGACCTAGGGGACTGTCGGGAAAGCCTCAGGTGAGAAGGAGACTCGGGTAGGGGACCCCAGGAGTGACCTCACTTCATTAGCTGTGAACCAACAATGTAGAACCTTGCAACAAGGTAGAACCAGGCTGCCAAGTGCTTATAGACAGCCAGCAGGAATCACTTGTCTTGAGACACTGGAGGAAGCAGTATGTTTTCTTGCTGTCTTAGGATTTCTCGAGAAGGAGGCTCAGACCTCAGGAAAGAGAAAAGTGGAGGCCGTGGTGGAGGCCAAGGTAGAGGCCGTGGTAGTTCCTGGAGACGACGGGCACACTCCTGGCTCCAAGGCCTCTGGCCATTTGGCCGGAATGAAACAAACTTGAGCCAGGCCAGCCAGGCCAGCCAGGCCAGCCAGGCCAGCCAGGGCCAGGACCACACAGATCAGGTGAGCACTCTGAAATCTCAGAGTTTCCCCCAATTTCACTCTGGGTGTTTGGCAGCGTAGAGGTTCAGGAACACTTGGGACAACCACAACCAATCAGAAGGTTGCAGTCCTGTGCCTGTCTGAACCCTCCACCTTGATGTCTCCCCAGCTTGGGGAGGAGTCTGCCCCTCAGGTCCTGAAAGAGTGCCATAGATTCCCCCACTTCAGCTCGCTGGAAGAGACGCTGAGTCACCTGGTGATCTGCATGCGTGATGGAGAGACCGGCTTTGTCCTGGGATTTTTGTGCGTGTACCGAAGGTTTATCACTACCCAGCAGGTGCTGGACCTGCTTTTCAAGCGGTGAGTTCCCACCTCCAACCTCAAGAGACCTCAGATCCTCTTGTTGGCTACGGGGCACGCTCTGCCTGTCCCTGAGCCTTCTGATAATATCCTAGGGTCTTGTCAGGACCAAACAGCATGAAGTCAGAAAATGCTTCCTCCAGGGTCTTGCCTTAGAGACTGGCCTGTCCAGAGCTGAGAGCCTAATGAGTGTGGGTGTCCTCTGAACCTCCTTCCGAGGCCTCGGTCAAAGCACTTCTCCCATTGTAGAGGAGGTGCTAGAATTCCTAGTGGAGTATGGAAGAAAGCTGTGTCCAGACTGGAGAGCCGAGAAGGGTAATGCGAGGGGAGGGACCCCGTGTCCACTGAGATGTCTGGACACAGGTGTCTGTGATCACCCACCCACTGCACACACACATGTGAACGCCTACCTCTGTGTAGGGGAACTAGCAATTCTGAGAGCAGAGAACTTGTAGGCTCTGGGTCTTTTGATTTCTCTCAAGGAATCAGCAGGCTCCCCAGGTGTCTTTCAGGTGGGGGACCTGGGACTCTCCAGGTGACATCCTTCCTGGCCTCCTCTAGGTACTCGGCCTTCCACCCTGACTGTGAAGAGGATAAACAAGTAAAGAAGTAAGTGCGTGGGCTCTGCAGGAGAGAAGTGCCGCCTAGGCTCTCCAGAGTGGGGTCATTTGGGTTCTAATGCTAAGGGATGGCGGATGCTTGGGTCTCACCCTCCAGGTCTCTACTACCATACTGGGGTGTAAGCAATGACTGGGGGCTCAGAATAATTGCCCGGGGAAGTGTCCTTGCAAGGGGGGTGGGGTAAGGAGGAAGCCTGTCCCTTCCAGGGCCTGTGGGAGACAGTACCCTCACCTCAGCCCATGCCATGCAGGCTGGGTCAGCTGTGCTCCCTCAGAGCCTGATAGAAGGCTGTGTGGAGCTCCCTGCTCACACGGACCTCACGAGGGCTGGATCTCTTCCACCTTGTGGTCTCACATGCACGGAGCCCTCCCAGGGAGGGTGGCAAAGGAAAGTCCAGGCCACCGACCGTGCTGTCTGTCCCTTTCCACCAGCACCATCTGTGCCCTCCTGGACTACTGGATCGACAAGCTCCCCGAGGAGTTTTGCAAGACCGAACACCTGCCCCTTCTGAAGCAGGTGAAGACCTACTTGATTGTGAACATGCCCTACTCAGACCTTCTGGTGCGTGTGCACAACCTCCAGACCCAGTTGCAGGCGGAAGTGGCCAGCGATTCGGAGGACAGTGATGAGGAAGCCTCAGGTTGAGTGATTGACACTCGTGAGGAGGAGGATTCAGGACCAGGAGTGCTCTGGGGATCCTTGAGAGGCCGCTCCTTGCAGGAGCTGTGGCTGGCTGCATCCTAACCCGGGCACATGTCCTCCTGTAGGATAGGGCCTGGACTGCAGGCACACATGGTCTGCTCTGTGTTTGTAAAGGCTGATCCTGGCCATGGGGTCTCCTCCTGGGCCTCCGAGGCCTTCTACCTTTCTAGAGGGGCCTGCATCAATCAGCAGCTCACCTGTCTGCATCCTTAGACCCGGGGAGCCGCACATGCCCCGATCCAGAGCTTCAGGGCTTTTGTTACCCAGCAATGAGGACGGCTGCTCTCCAGGCAGAACCAGCCTGTGCACTAGAGCCAGAGAGCACACAACCAACAGAAGGCTGTGTGACACATGTGCAGCTGGAGCCAGATGTGGCAGCAGCAGGCGGGTCACCTAGCCTCTCTGAAGCTGTGGATGCTGTCTCTCTCTCCCGCCCAGACAGCAGGCACGCTGCCACTTTTCATTGCATGACCTGCAGTGGTCCCCATCCCCAGGGAATGGCCCGGCTGCCCTTCCTCCTATGGTTGTCCACATGCCCCCGGTTTCAGCCCAGCAGCACCCCCCAGCCCCACAGCCTGACTTACCCTCCCCTGGATAGCAACCTTTTTACTATTTTGCTTATTTTGTTTTAGTAGAGTTTATTGGTTTTAATAAATTGTTCTTGTTTGGTTTTCATTGTCTAAGTGGTTCTTATGTCCCCCACTCAGCATGCGTGTATGGGGGTCTAGCAGTTGCCACAGGCAGACCACACTGGTTCTGTGAGAGGCTACATGGGGAGAGACCATCCTGGAGAAAGGGAGAAAAAAAAAAAAAAGGCCTGTGTGACAGACACCAGCTGAATGCCTGGGAGTGGGGTACGAGTACAGAATGCTGTGGCTGGCCGCCATTTGCTGGGGTCCTGTCAGCCAGGGTCACGTCGTGCTTAGAGGTCAGGCTGAGCAGGTGTCCTTCAAAGGGGTTTCTGCTTGAGATGCAGCCTCCTGTATCTGGGTAGCAGTACCGTTTCAGGAGCTGATGAGGACAAGGCCACGGACACTCAGTCTTTCATAGGAGAGGATGTGGGGGTTAGAAATGAGGTAGGGAGATGGGCGGAGAGGAGTGTGTGGGTGGAATTAATGAAACAAAAAGATGGATCAAAAGGTCGAAAACCAAAAGCATCCATTGCACTGCCCAGAAGGTGACTGACTCCTGGTATTCCTCTTCTAACTGGTATTCTCACCGGCTGTGTCCTGTCGTCCTCCTCCACATGGGGGCAGTGGTGAGGCTCAGCAGCCACTGGGAAAGATGGGAAGTGGAGAGGAGCTGCTGAAGGCTGAGGCCTTGGCTCTGGGTCTCTCTCCAGTGTCTGTCCCTGCCCTGCTTCCCTTGCTGGCAAACTCTGAGCACACAGGAGGTGACATCAGCGGTGCCTAGGTGCATAGAGCTGCAGGAAGGGGCCCGTACCAAAATCCATGAAGACAGCTGGGAGGAGAAAGGGATAGGGAACACGTCAAGAAAGCACACGATTTTAATTAAGTCTCCAAATGCCCCTCTCTGGGCACACCTATAATCCCAGCAACAGCAGGCAGAAAGCAGGTAGGTCATTGTGAGTTCAAGGCCAGCTTAGTCCACAGAGTGAGTTGCAGCACAGCCAGGGCCATAAAAAGAAGCCCTGTGCTGAAAACACAAAATAAAATAGAATAAAAAAAACCATCGAAACCGGATGAAGAAAGCCCCACCATGTCTTTCCTTGTGAAGTCCCAACGCACAGAGAGAATTTGTGCTCGTATATCACAGGGAACACACAGCAGAGTAGCCTGTAAGCAAGGCACCATGGCTAGGATTGTGTGCTAGGGCTATTAGGGTTGAGTTGAGGTTTAGGGTACCAGATGCGGGTCAACAGTAGGGACTCAGATGGCAAAGCTGAGGTGCTGCCTGTTCCCACACATCCCTGGGAGCAGTGGAGTGGGAAGCCCCTGTGTAAGGGTGTCCAGTAGTGCCGCTGGGAGGAAAGAGGGGACCTAGGGGACTGTCGGGAAAGCCTGAGGTGAGAAGGAGACTCGGGTAGGGGACCCCAGGAATGACCTCACTTCATTAGCTATGAACCAACAATGTAGAACCTTGCAACAAGGTAGAACCAGGCTGCCAAGTGCTTATAGACAGCCAGCAGGAATCACTTGTCTTGAGACACTGGAGGAAGCAGTATGTTTTCTTGCTGTCTTAGGATTTCTCGAGAAGGAGGCTCAGACCTCAGGAAAGAGAAAAGTGGAGGCCGTGGTGGAGGCCAAGATAGAGGCCGTGGTAGTTCCTGGAGACGACGGGCACACTCCTGGCTCCAAGGCCTCTGGCCATTTGGCCGGAATGAAACAAACTTGGGCCTGGCCAGCCAGGCCAGCCAGGCCAGCCAGGCCAGCCAGGCCAGCCAGGGCCAGGACCACACAGATCAGGTGAGCACTCTGAAATCTCAGAGTTTCCCCCAATTTCACTCTGGGTGTTTGGCAGCGTAGAGGTTCAGGAACACTTGGGACAACCACAACCAATCAGAAGGTTGCAGTCCTGTGCCTGTCTGAACCCTCCACCTTGATGTCTCCCCAGCTTGGGGAGGAGTCTGCCCCTCAGGTCCTGAAAGAGTGCCATAGATTCCCCCACTTCAGCTCACTGGAAGAGACGCTGAGTCACCTGGTGATCTGCATGCGTGATGGAGAGACCGGCTTTGTCCTGGGATTTTTGTGCGTGTACCGAAGGTTTATCACTACCCAGCAGGTGCTGGACCTGCTTTTCAAGCGGTGAGTTCCCACCTCCAACCTCAAGAGACCTCAGATCCTCTTGTTGGCTACGGGGCACGCTCTGCCTGTCCCTGAGCCTTCTGATAATATCCTAGGGTCTTGTCAGGACCAAATAGCATGAAGTCAGAAAATGCTTCCTCCAGGGTCTTGCCTTAGAGACTGGCCTGTCCAGAGCTGAGAGCCTAATGAGTGTGGGTGTCCTCTGAACCTCCTTCTGAGGCCTCGGTCAAAGCACTTCTCCCATTGTAGAGGAGGTGCTAGAATTCCTAGTGGAGTATGGAAGAAAGCTGTGTCCAGACTGGAGAGCCGAGAAGGGTAATGCGAGGGAGGGACCCCGTGTCCACTGAGATGTCTGGACACAGGTGTCTGTGATCACCCATCCACTGCACACACACATGTGAACGCCTACCTCTGTGTAGGGGAACTAGCAATTCTGAGAGCACAGAACTTGTAGGCTCTGGGTCTTTTGATTTCTCTCAAGGAATCAGCAGGCTCCCCAGGTGTCTTTCAGGTGGGGGACCTGGGACTCTCCAGGTGACATCCTTCCTGGCCTCCTCTAGGTACTAGGCCTTCCACCCTGACTGTGAAGAGGATGAACATGTAAAGAAGTAAGTGCGTGGGATCTGCAGGAGAGAAGTGCCGCCTAGGCTCTCTAGAGTGGGGTCATTTAGGTTCTAATGCTAAGGGATGGCGGATGCTTGGGTCTCACCCTCCAGATCTCTACTACCATACTGGGGTCTAAGCAATGACTGGGGGCTCAGAATAATTGCCCGGGGAAGTGTCCTTGCAAGGGGGGGTGGGGTATTGAGGAAGCCTGAACCTTCCAGGGCCTGTGGGAGACAGTACCCTCACCTCAGCCCATGCCATGCAGGCTGGGTCAGCTGTGCTCCCTCAGAGCCTGATAGAAGGCTGTGTGGAGCTCCCTGCTCACACGGACCTCACAAGGGCTGGATCTCTTCCACCTTGTGGTCTCACATGCACGGAGCCCTCCCAGGGAGTGTGGCAAAGGAAAGTCCAGGCCACCGACCGTGCTGTCTGTCCCTTTCCGCCAGCACCATCTGTGCCCTCCTGGACTACTGGATCGACAAGCTCCCCGAGGAGTTTTGCAAGACCGAACACCTGCCCCTTCTGAAGCAGGTGAAGACCTACTTGATTGTGAACATGCCCTACTCAGACCTTCTGGTGCGTGTGCACAACCTCCAGACCCAGTTGCAGGCGGAAGTGGCCAGCGATTCGGAGGACAGTGATGAGGAAGCCTCAGGTTGAGTGATTGACACTCGTCAGGAGGAGGATTCAGGACCTGGAGTGCTCTGGGGATCCTTGAGAGGCCGCTCCTTGCAGGAGCTGTGGCTGGCTGCACCCTAACCCGGGCACATGTCCTCCTGTAGGATAGGGTCTGGGACTGCAGGCACACATGGTCTGCTCTGTGTTTGTAAAGGCTGATCCTGGCCATGGGGTCTCCTCCTGGGCCTCCGAGGCCTCCTACCTTTCTAGAGGGGCCTGCATCAATCAGCAGCTCACCTGTCTGCATCCTTAGACCCGGGGAGCCGCACATGCCCGGATCCAGAGCTTCAGGGCTTTTGTTACCCAGCAATGAGGACGGCTGCTCTCCAGGCAGAACCAGCCTGTGCACTAGAGCCAGAGAGCACACAACCAACAGAAGGCTGTGTGACACATGTGCAGCTGGAGCCAGATGTGGCAGCAGCAGGCGGGTCACCTAGCCTCTCTGAAGCTGTGGATGCTGTCTCTCTCTCCCGCCCAGACAGCAGGCACGCTGCCACTTTTCATTGCATGACCTGCAGTGGTCCCCATCCCCAGGGAATGGCTGCCCCTTCCTCCTCTGGTTGTCCACATGCCCCCGGTTTCAACCCAGCAGCACCCCCCAGCCCCACAGCCTGACTTACCCTCCCCTGGATAGCAACCTTTTTACTATTTTGCTTAGTTTGTTTTAGTAGAGTTTATTGGTTTTAATAAATTGTTGTTGTTTGGTTTTCATTGTCTAAATGGTTCTTATGTCCCCCACTCAGCATGCGTGTATGGGGGTCTAGCAGTTGCCACAGGCAGACCACACTGGTTCTGTCTGTGAGAGGCTACATGGGGAGAGACCATCCTGGAGAAAGGGAGAAAAAAAAGGGGAAAAGGGGCCTGTGTGACAGACACCAGCTGAATGCCTGGGAGTGGGGTACAAGTACAGAATGCTGTGGCTGGCCGCCATTTGCTGGGGTCCTGTCAGCCAGGGTCACGTCGTGCTTAGAGGTCAGGCTGAGCAGGTGTCCTTCAAAGGGGTTTCTGCTTGAGATGCAGCCTCCTGTATCTGGGTAGCAGTACCGTTTCAGGAGCTGATGAGGACAAGGCCACGGACACTCAGTCTTTCATAGGAGAGGATGTGGGGGTTAGAAATGAGGTAGGGAGATGGGCGGAGAGGAGTGTGTGGGTGGAATTAATGAAACAAAAAGATGGATCAAAAGGTCGAAAACCAAAAGCATCCATTGCACTGCCCAGAAGGTGACTGACTCCTGGTATTCCTCTTCTAACTGGTATTCTCACCGGCTGTGTCCTGTCGTCCTCCTCCACATGGGGGCAGTGGTGAGGCTCAGCAGCCACTGGGAAAGATGGGAAGTGGAGAGGAGCTGCTGAAGGCTGAGGCCTTGGCTCTGGGTCTCTCTCCAGTGTCTGTCCCTGCCCTGCTTCCCTTGCTGGCAAACTCTGAGCACACAGGAGGTGACATCAGCGGTGCCTAGGTGCATAGAGCTGCAGGAAGGGGCCCGTACCAAAATCCATGAAGACAGCTGGGAGGAGAAAGGGATAGGGGAACACGTCAAGAAAGCACACGATTTTAATTAAGTCTCCAAATGCCCCTCTCTGGGCACACCTATAATCCCAGCAACAGCAGGCAGAAAGCAGGTGGGTCATTGTGAGTTCAAGGCCAGCTTGGTCCACAGAGTGAGTTGCAGCACAGCCAGGGCCATAAAAAGAAGCCCTGTGCTGAAAACACAAAATAAAATAGAATAAAAAAAACCATGGAAACCGGATGAAGAAAGCCCCACCATGTCTTTCCTTGTGAAGTCCCAAGGCACAGAGAGAATTTGTGCTCGTATATCACAGGGAACACACAGCAGAGTAGCCTGTAAGCAAGGCACCATGGCTAGGATTGTGTGCTAGGGCAATTAGGGTTGAGTTGAGGTTTAGGGTACCAGATGCGGGTCAACAGTAGGGACTCAGATGGCAAAGCTGAGGTGCTGCCTGTTCCCACACATCCCTGGGAGCAGTGGAGTGGGAAGCCCCTGTGTAAGGGTGTCCAGTAGTGCCGCTGGGAGGAAAGAGGGGACCTAGGGGACTGTCGGGAAAGCCTCAGGTGAGAAGGAGACTCGGGTAGGGGACCCCAGGAGTGACCTCACTTCATTAGCTGTGAACCAACAATGTAGAACCTTGCAACAAGGTAGAACCAGGCTGCCAAGTGCTTATAGACAGCCAGCAGGAATCACTTGTCTTGAGACACTGGAGGAAGCAGTATGTTTTCTTGCTGTCTTAGGATTTCTCGAGAAGGAGGCTCAGACCTCAGGAAAGAGAAAAGTGGAGGCCGTGGTGGAGGCCAAGGTAGAGGCCGTGGTAGTTCCTGGAGACGACGGGCACACTCCTGGCTCCAAGGCCTCTGGCCATTTGGCCGGAATGAAACAAACTTGAGCCAGGCCAGCCAGGCCAGCCAGGCCAGCCAGGCCAGCCAGGCCAGCCAGGCCAGCCAGGGCCAGGACCACACAGATCAGGTGAGCACTCTGAAATCTCAGAGTTTCCCCCAATTTCACTCTGGGTGTTTGGCAGCGTAGAGGTTCAGGAACACTTGGGACAACCACAACCAATCAGAAGGTTGCAGTCCTGTGCCTGTCTGAACCCTCCACCTTGATGTCTCCCCAGCTTGGGGAGGAGTCTGCCCCTCAGGTCCTGAAAGAGTGCCATAGATTCCCCCACTTCAGCTCGCTGGAAGAGACGCTGAGTCACCTGGTGATCTGCATGCGTGATGGAGAGACCGGCTTTGTCCTGGGATTTTTGTGCGTGTACCGAAGGTTTATCACTACCCAGCAGGTGCTGGACCTGCTTTTCAAGCGGTGAGTTCCCACCTCCAACCTCAAGAGACCTCAGATCCTCTTGTTGGCTACGGGGCACGCTCTGCCTGTCCCTGAGCCTTCTGATAATATCCTAGGGTCTTGTCAGGACCAAACAGCATGAAGTCAGAAAATGCTTCCTCCAGGGTCTTGCCTTAGAGACTGGCCTGTCCAGAGCTGAGAGCCTAATGAGTGTGGGTGTCCTCTGAACCTCCTTCCGAGGCCTCGGTCAAAGCACTTCTCCCATTGTAGAGGAGGTGCTAGAATTCCTAGTGGAGTATGGAAGAAAGCTGTGTCCAGACTGGAGAGCCGAGAAGGGTAATGCGAGGGGAGGGACCCCGTGTCCACTGAGATGTCTGGACACAGGTGTCTGTGATCACCCACCCACTGCACACACACATGTGAACGCCTACCTCTGTGTAGGGGAACTAGCAATTCTGAGAGCAGAGAACTTGTAGGCTCTGGGTCTTTTGATTTCTCTCAAGGAATCAGCAGGCTCCCCAGGTGTCTTTCAGGTGGGGGACCTGGGACTCTCCAGGTGACATCCTTCCTGGCCTCCTCTAGGTACTCGGCCTTCCACCCTGACTGTGAAGAGGATGAACAAGTAAAGAAGTAAGTGCGTGGGCTCTGCAGGAGAGAAGTGCCGCCTAGGCTCTCCAGAGTGGGGTCATTTGGGTTCTAATGCTAAGGGATGGCGGATGCTTGGGTCTCACCCTCCAGGTCTCTACTACCATACTGGGGTGTAAGCAATGACTGGGGGCTCAGAATAATTGCCCGGGGAAGTGTCCTTGCAAGGGGGGTGGGGTAAGGAGGAAGCCTGTCCCTTCCAGGGCCTGTGGGAGACAGTACCCTCACCTCAGCCCATGCCATGCAGGCTGGGTCAGCTGTGCTCCCTCAGAGCCTGATAGAAGGCTGTGTGGAGCTCCCTGCTCACACGGACCTCACGAGGGCTGGATCTCTTCCACCTTGTGGTCTCACATGCACGGAGCCCTCCCAGGGAGGGTGGCAAAGGAAAGTCCAGGCCACCGACCGTGCTGTCTGTCCCTTTCCGCCAGCACCATCTGTGCCCTCCTGGACTACTGGATCGACAAGCTCCCCGAGGAGTTTTGCAAGACCGAACACCTGCCCCTTCTGAAGCAGGTGAAGACCTACTTGATTGTGAACATGCCCTACTCAGACCTTCTGGTGCGTGTGCACAACCTCCAGACCCAGTTGCAGGCGGAAGTGGCCAGCGATTCGGAGGACAGTGATGAGGAAGCCTCAGGTTGAGTGATTGACACTCGTCAGGAGGAGGATTCAGGACCTGGAGTGCTCTGGGCATCCTTGAGAGGCCGCTCCTTGCAGGAGCTGTGGCTGGCTGCACCCTAACCCGGGCACATGTCCTCCTGTAGGATAGGGTCTGGGACTGCAGGCACACATGGTCTGCTCTGTGTTTGTAAAGGCTGATCCTGGCCATGGGGTCTCCTCCTGGGCCTCCGAGGCCTCCTACCTTTCTAGAGGGGCCTGCATCAATCAGCAGCTCACCTGTCTGCATCCTTAGACCCGGGGAGCCGCACATGCCCGGATCCAGAGCTTCAGGGCTTTTGTTACCCAGCAATGAGGACGGCTGCTCTCCAGGCAGAACCAGCCTGTGCACTAGAGCCAGAGAGCACACAACCAACAGAAGGCTGTGTGACACATGTGCAGCTGGAGCCAGATGTGGCAGCAGCAGGCGGGTCACCTAGCCTCTCTGAAGCTGTGGATGCTGTCTCTCTCTCCCGCCCAGACAGCAGGCACGCTGCCACTTTTCATTGCATGACCTGCAGTGGTCCCCATCCCCAGGGAATGGCCCGGCTGCCCCTTCCTCCTCTGGTTGTCCACATGCCCCCGGTTTCAACCCAGCAGCACCCCCCAGCCCCACAGCCTGACTTACCCTCCCCTGGATAGCAACCTTTTTACTATTTTGCTTAGTTTGTTTTAGTAGAGTTTATTGGTTTTAATAAATTGTTCTTGTTTGGTTTTCATTGTCTAAATGGTTCTTATGTCCCCCACTCAGCATGCGTGTATGGGGGTCTAGCAGTTGCCACAGGCAGACCACACTGGTTCTGTGAGAGGCTACATGGGGAGAGACCATCCTGGAGAAAGGGAGAAAAAAAAATAAGGGGTGGGGGGCCTGTGTGACAGACACCAGCTGAATGCCTGGGAGTGGGGTACGAGTACAGAATGCTGTGGCTGGCCGCCATTTGCTGGGGTCCTGTCAGCCAGGGTCACGTCGTGCTTAGAGGTCAGGCTGAGCAGGTGTCCTTCAAAGGGGTTTCTGCTTGAGATGCAGCCTCCTGTATCTGGGTAGCAGTACCGTTTCAGGAGCTGATGAGGACAAGGCCACGGACACTCAGTCTTTCATAGGAGAGGATGTGGGGGTTAGAAATGAGGTAGGGAGATGGGCGGAGAGGAGTGTGTGGGTGGAATTAATGAAACAAAAAGATGGATCAAAAGGTCGAAAACCAAAAGCATCCATTGCACTGCCCAGAAGGTGACTGACTCCTGGTATTCCTCTTCTAACTGGTATTCTCACCGGCTGTGTCCTGTCGTCCTCCTCCACATGGGGGCAGTGGTGAGGCTCAGCAGCCACTGGGAAAGATGGGAAGTGGAGAGGAGCTGCTGAAGGCTGAGGCCTTGGCTCTGGGTCTCTCTCCAGTGTCTGTCCCTGCCCTGCTTCCCTTGCTGGCAAACTCTGAGCACACAGGAGGTGACATCAGCGGTGCCTAGGTGCATAGAGCTGCAGGAAGGGGCCCGTACCAAAATCCATGAAGACAGCTGGGAGGAGAAAGGGATAGGGAACACGTCAAGAAAGCACACGATTTTAATTAAGTCTCCAAATGCCCCTCTCTCGGCACACCTATAATCCCAGCAACAGCAGGCAGAAAGCAGGTGGGTCATTGTGAGTTCAAGGCCAGCTTGGTCCACAGAGTGAGTTGCAGCACAGCCAGGGCCATAAAAAGAAGCCCTGTGCTGAAAACACAAAATAAAATAGAATAAAAAAAAACCATCGAAACCGGATGAAGAAAGCCCCACCATGTCTTTCCTTGTGAAGTCCCAAGGCACAGAGAGAATTTGTGCTCGTATATCACAGGGAACACACAGCAGAGTAGCCTGTAAGCAAGGCACCATGGCTAGGATTGTGTGCTAGGGCAATTAGGGTTGAGTTGAGGTTTAGGGTACCAGATGCGGGTCAACAGTAGGGACTCAGATGGCAAAGCTGAGGTGCTGCCTGTTCCCACACATCCCTGGGAGCAGTGGAGTGGGAAGCCCCTGTGTAAGGGTGTCCAGTAGTGCCGCTGGGAGGAAAGAGGGGACCTAGGGGACTGTCGGGAAAGCCTCAGGTGAGAAGGAGACTCGGGTAGGGGACCCCAGGAGTGACCTCACTTCATTAGCTGTGAACCAACAATGTAGAACCTTGCAACAAGGTAGAACCAGGCTGCCAAGTGCTTATAGACAGCCAGCAGGAATCACTTGTCTTGAGACACTGGAGGAAGCAGTATGTTTTCTTGCTGTCTTAGGATTTCTCGAGAAGGAGGCTCAGACCTCAGGAAAGAGAGAAGTGGAGGCCGTGGTGGAGGCCAAGGTAGAGGCCGTGGTAGTTCCTGGAGACGACGGGCACACTCCTGGCTCCAAGGCCTCTGGCCATTTGGCTGGAATGAAACAAACTTGGGCCAGGCCAGCCAGGCCAGCCAGGCCAGCCAGGCCAGCCAGGGCCAGGACCACACAGATCAGGTGAGCACTCTGAAATCTCAGAGTTTCCCCCAATTTCACTCTGGGTGTTTGGCAGCGTAGAGGTTCAGGAACACTTGGGACAACCACAACCAATCAGAAGGTTGCAGTCCTGTGCCTGTCTGAACCCTCCACCTTGATGTCTCCCCAGCTTGGGGAGGAGTCTGCCCCTCAGGTCCTGAAAGAGTGCCATAGATTCCCCCACTTCAGCTCGCTGGAAGAGACGCTGAGTCACCTGGTGATCTGCATGCGTGATGGAGAGACCGGCTTTGTCCTGGGATTTTTGTGCGTGTACCGAAGGTTTATCACTACCCAGCAGGTGCTGGACCTGCTTTTCAAGCGGTGAGTTCCCACCTCCAACCTCAAGAGACCTCAGATCCTCTTGTTGGCTACGGGGCACGCTCTGCCTGTCTCTGAGCCTTCTGATAATATCCTAGGGTCTTGTCAGGACCAAACAGCATGAAGTCAGAAAATGCTTCCTCCAGGGTCTTGCCTTAGAGACTGGCCTGTCCAGAGCTGAGAGCCTAATGAGTGTGGGTGTCCTCTGAACCTCCTTCCGAGGCCTCGGTCAAAGCACTTCTCCCATTGTAGAGGAGGTGCTAGAATTCCTAGTGGAGTATGGAAGAAAGCTGTGTCCAGACTGGAGAGCCGAGAAGGGTAATGCGAGGGAGGGACCCCGTGTCCACTGAGATGTCTGGACACAGGTGTCTGTGATCACCCACCCACTGCACACACACATGTGAACGCCTACCTCTGTGTAGGGGAACTAGCAATTCTGAGAGCAGAGAACTTGTAGGCTCTGGGTCTTTTGATTTCTCTCAAGGAATCAGCAGGCTCCCCAGGTGTCTTTCAGGTGGGGGACCTGGGACTCTCCAGGTGACATCCTTCCTGGCCTCCTCTAGGTACTCGGCCTTCCACCCTGACTGTGAAGAGGATGAACAAGTAAAGAAGTAAGTGCGTGGGCTCTGCAGGAGAGAAGTGCCGCCTAGGCTCTCCAGAGTGGGGTCATTTGGGTTCTAATGCTAAGGGATGGCGGATGCTTGGGTCTCACCCTCCAGGTCTCTACTACCATACTGGGGTGTAAGCAATGACTGGGGGCTCAGAATAATTGCCCGGGGAAGTGTCCTTGCAAGGGGGGTGGGGTAAGGAGGAAGCCTGTCCCTTCCAGGGCCTGTGGGAGACAGTACCCTCACCTCAGCCCATGCCATGCAGGCTGGGTCAGCTGTGCTCCCTCAGAGCCTGATAGAAGGCTGTGTGGAGCTCCCTGCTCACACGGACCTCACGAGGGCTGGATCTCTTCCACCTTGTGGTCTCACATGCACGGAGCCCTCCCAGGGAGGGTGGCAAAGGAAAGTCCAGGCCACCGACCGTGCTGTCTGTCCCTTTCCGCCAGCACCATCTGTGCCCTCCTGGACTACTGGATCGACAAGCTCCCCGAGGAGTTTTGCAAGACCGAACACCTGCCCCTTCTGAAGCAGGTGAAGACCTACTTGATTGTGAACATGCCCTACTCAGACCTTCTGGTGCGTGTGCACAACCTCCAGACCCAGTTGCAGGCGGAAGTGGCCAGCGATTCGGAGGACAGTGATGAGGAAGCCTCAGGTTGAGTGATTGACACTCGTCAGGAGGAGGATTCAGGACCTGGAGTGCTCTGGGCATCCTTGAGAGGCCGCTCCTTGCAGGAGCTGTGGCTGGCTGCACCCTAACCCGGGCACATGTCCTCCTGTAGGATAGGGTCTGGGACTGCAGGCACACATGGTCTGCTCTGTGTTTGTAAAGGCTGATCCTGGCCATGGGGTCTCCTCCTGGGCCTCCGAGGCCTCCTACCTTTCTAGAGGGGCCTGCATCAATCAGCAGCTCACCTGTCTGCATCCTTAGGCCCGGGGAGCCGCACTTGCCCTGATCCAGAGCTTCAGGGCTTTTGTTATCCAGCAATGAGGAAGGCTGCTCTCCAGGCAGAACCAGCCTGTGCACTAGAGCCAACAGAAGGCTGTGTGACACATGTGCAGCTGGAGCCAGATGTGGCAGCAGCAGGCGGGTCACCTAGCCTCTCTGAAGCTGTGGATGCTGTCTCTCTCTCCCGCCCAGACAGCAGGCACGCTGCCACTTTTCATTGCATGACCTGCAGTGGTCCCCCTCCCCAGGGAATGGCTAGGCTGCCCCTTCCTCCTCTGGTTGTCCACATGCTCCCGGTTTCAACCCAGCAGCACCCCCCAGCCCCACAGCCTGACTTACCCTCCCCTGGATAGCAACCTTTTTACTTTTTTGCTTAGTTTGTTTTTTACTAGAGTGTATTGGTTTTAATAAATTGTTCTTGTTGGGTTTCATTCCCTAAATTGTTCTTTTTTATTTTATTCATCAATCCCAGTTTGCTCTCCCTCCCTCCTCCCTCTCTCCTTACTTCCCATGCCATGTAACGAACCACCCTCCCATTCCATTCCCCCCCCCACCTCACAGGTAAGGTGATGCTTTCCAGGAGGGGTCAACAAAATCTGTCAACTCATTTGGAGTAGGGACTAGGCCCTCCCTCCTGGCTCTGGGTTAAGGCAGTATCCCTCCATGGGGGATGTGTTCGCAAAGTCCTTTTGTGAACCAGGGATACATGCTGGTTCCACTGTCCGGGGTCCCTTAGACTGCTCAGTCCTTCTATCTGAGACCCATGTTCAGTGGGTCCTGAATTAGTCCCATGCTGGTTTCCCAGCTATCAGTCTGGGGGCCCTTCTATCTGTCTGTCTGTCTATTCATCCCCTGACCCAATCTTCCTAGTCCCACGTGCTTTCTTCTCCTCTTCTTCTCTTTCTCCTAGTTCTCTCTCCATTCACTGCCCCCCCACTCCCAATATGCTCAGGAGATCTTCTCCCTTTCCCCTTCTGTGGGGGACCTTGTATGAATCTCCTTGATTCCTCCTTGTATCCTAGTTTCTCTGGTAGTGTGAATTATAGGCTTGTGATCCTTTGCTGTATGCCTAAAATCCATATATGAGTGAGTAAATACCATGATTCTCTTTTTGTGACTGGGTTACCTCACTCAGGATGGTTTCTTCAAATTCCATTTTCCTGTGAATTTCAAGATTCCATTGTTTCTTCTGCAGAGTAGTAGTCCATTATGTAAATATGCCACATCTTCTTTATCCATTTCTCAGTTGGGGGGCATCTAGGTTGCTTCCAGGTTCTTGCTATTAGAAATAATGCTGCTATGAACATAGTTGAACAGATGTCTATGTTGCATGGATGTGGATCAAACCCTGTACAATAAAGGAACTTCAGGATGCATCACCATCCCTGACTTCAAGCTCTACTATAGGGCTATAGTCCTGAAAGCAGCTTGGTATTGGCACAAAATTAAACAGGTAGACCAATGGAATTGAATGGAAAATCCTGATATTAACCCCATACCTACAAACACCTGATTTTTCATAAAACAGCTAAAGGTATACAATGGGAGGAGGAAAGCATCTTCAACAAATGGTGCTGGCACAACTGGATGATAATGTGTAGAAGACTGCAGATAGACCCATGTCTATCGCCATGCATAAAATTCAAGTCCAAATGAATCAAAGACCTCAACATAAATCCAGCCACACTGAACCTCTTAGAAAAGAAAGTGGGAGGTACCCTTGAACAAATTGGTACAGGAGACTGCTTCCTGAACATAATTCCAGTAGCACAGACACTGATATCGACAATTAATAATGGGACCTCCTCAAACTGAGGAGCTCCTGTAAGGCAAAGAACACAGTCGACAAGACAAAACAGCAGCCCACAGAGTGGGAAAAGATCTTCACCAACCACACATCTGACAGAGGGCTGATCTGCAAAATATGCAATGAACTCAAGAAACTAGCCAACAAAACACCAAATAACCCTATTAAAAATGGGGTACAGAACTGAAGAAAGAATTCTCAATAGAGGAGATCAAAATGGCTGAAAGACACTTAAGAAAGTGTTCAACACCCTTAGCTATCAGGGAAATGAAAATCAACTCGGAGATACCATCTTACTCCTGCCAGAATGGCTAAAATTAGAAACACCAATGACGACTTATGCTGGAGAGGATGTGGAGAAAGGGGAGCACTCATCTATTGCTGGTGGGAGTACAAAGTTGTACAGACATTTTGGAGATCAGTATGGCGGTTCCTCAGGAAAATGGGAATCAGGCTACCACAGGACCCGGCAATCCCACTCTTAGGGGTTTGGATCTTTAACACTGTTTCTTTGCAGGATTCTGAAAGGCATCACTTGCCCTTTTTAAGCACATACCCCAGGTACATTACCTATTGCTGGCAGATTCGGGCATTTTGACTGATGCTCTGTATTCCAAGTTTCCCAAGGTTTGTGACAGGTTCTCTGTGCCCTTTAGGCATTTCTCTCAATCAGCCACCTCAATCAGCAAGTCATCCACTTACTGTAAAAGGCTGGGTTCGGGGTTCTGTACTCACTCGAATCCTCATGTAAGGCTTCATCAAAGATGGTGGGCAAGTTCTTAAATCCTTGAGGAAGCTGAGTCTAGGCTAACTGCCCATTGATTCCAATCACTGGGTCATGCCATCCAAAGGCGAAATACACCTGACTTTTAGGGGCCAGCGGAAAGCTGAAAAAAGCATCTTTTGAATCTAGAACCATGCACCACTGTTGGTCTGGAGTGTACTGAGTAAGGTGTAGAGGTTAGGCACTGTTGGTGAATGTCTATTACTCTTTTCTTTACTTCCCTCAGATCCTGAACTGGTTGGTAATCATTGGTTGAAGCTTCTTTACGGTAGTAGAGGAGTGTTCTAGGGAGATTGTACAGGTTTTACGACCCCACGTTTTAATAGTCACCTTATGTGAAGTGTAATCCCTTGCTTTGCTTCATAGGGTATGGGGTACTGGCAAACTTTAACTGGGTCTTCCCCTGACTTGATCTCAAAATAGATAGGGGGTTGGTGTCATGCCAACCCCATGCCCTCTGTTTCTGCCCAAGCCATTGGAAATTTTTGAGGCCAGTCTTTTATATTTGGTTCAGGCTCCTTGGTACATTCTGTATTCTTCAGCTAAATTGCTTGTGACTAGGACTTGAACTGGCTTCCCATCCTTATGGAATAGAGTGACTCCTTTATCAGGGAAATGGATCTGGGCTTTCATTTTAGTAAGCAGATCTCAACCCAGGAAGGGGTAGGGGCATTCTGGTATTGTCAGAAATGAATGGATTACACGTCCCATTCCTAGGTCTACTGTCCTTCAGGTAGTCCATGAGTGGGGTTTTGTCCCTGTGGCCCCTTGGACCCAGGTGATCTGGGTGGACATGGACCCTTCTGGTTTTAATAGGACTGAGTTTTCCGCCCCTGTGTCCATCATGAAGTCAACTGCTTTCCCCTATATTTTCAGGGTTGCCCTGGGCTCAGGGAGGGGGTCTGAGTCCCATCCCTTCAGTCACTGTCTTCCTCCAGTGTGTGCCTGCATTACCTGGGCATTCTTGGACATCCCCTGGCCCAGTGTCCCTCCTCCTTACGGTATGCCCACTGGTCCCCCACACACACACACTGTTGGCTTCCGTTCTTCCTTTTGGGGTTGTGGGAAGGTTGGGTGGTCAGTAGAACCTTTTCTAGCCTGTTTTGCTGCTGTTCCAGTATCTTAGCGAGCCCCCTTCCCTGTCTCCTGTCCTCCTTCTCCCTTTGTTCTGCTGTTTCTCTTATTATATACACTAGATCCCTGAGACTTTTCTCACCTCGTCTTTCTAATGACTGTAACTTTTTCTTACTATCTGGAGCTGCCTGGTTAACATAGGCAAACACTATTGTCTGGGCTGTTCCCCCGGCTTCAGGATCTTATGGTGTATACCTATGGAACACTGAAGTTGAAAGACCTAAAAAGTAATGTTAATGATGGACTAACCTGGAAAGCAATATCTGTTCCTTGGAATTTGCTAGCTTCCTCTCACAAGGCCCTGAGATAAGAAGAATTCACACTGCCCCTCCTTTCCTGTGAGTCAACAGGTGGTGAATAGGGTCCTTAGGAAACAAAGAGATAGCTGCAACTCTGGTTTGCCCAGACAAAATTAATTAACACACCCTGAGGCGCTAAGGTCTGCTGACCCTAATAGCAGACCATCAGGCCTCCAAGGGTCACGTACTCAATGGACAGAGGGTCCCACCCCCTCCCTAAGCTTGTGGGTTTGCCTTTAAAAACACCTGGGCCCAGGGGAGGGGGCTTCTCTCTAGCCTACGTGCTGGAGGAGCCCGTTTGCGCAAACATTTCCTGTTCATTAAAGTCTCTTGCGTTTTGCAGCAACTGGACTGGACATTGAGTTCTTGGGGTATTGACCGAACCTGGAAGACTCCTCATTCTGAGGGTCTTACAAAGTCTCTCTAAATAAGCCTCTGGACTTTCATCAGGTCCCTCTTTAACATCGCAGAGTTTAGACATGTTGGCCGGCTATCAAGCTGCCACTGTGAAACCGGCGATAAACGAGTAATCTCCTATTACATTCTGCTGTGTTATAGTCCCAGTCCGGTGGAGGAGAGGGGAAATTGGTTTCGACTACAGCAGGATCAATGGAAGGTTCCCTGGGAGGCCCCAGAACTAGTTTCCGGGATGCCTCCAAGATTCTGTTTCCTTCCTCTGTAGTGAGTAAAACCTTGAGAAGTTGCTGACAATTGTCCCAAGTGGGCTGGTGAGTGAAAAGGACAGTTTCTAAGACATTAATAAGGTCTCTGGAGTTTTCTGAAAACGGGGCATTCTGCAAATGCCAGTTGTAAAGGTCACTAGTGGCAAACGGCCAGTTGATAGATTCCCTGTCCCATGGATGTTGGGGGGTGCGGGGTACAGCAGTAAAGCAACCGCTAAAGCAACTGCTTCCGACTGTGGGGTTGCCTCTCTCTGGCTCCTAATTGCTCCAGCCTGTCCTTGATGTGTCACCTCCGGGGGGGGGGGTCTTGGTACTGTGGAGTCTGGCTGTGTGGGGGACATAGGGGAAAATCATCTCCCAGTGCCGGAGCTTGAGCCTGTGGAGGGGGAGGCGAGAGGGGAGGAAAGATCTCAGCCTCCTCTTTCCCTCCCTAGAGAATAGTTTTGTCCATCTCCTTGGTTTTTACAAGGAGAGCTTGCGAAAGTGAGTTCGGGGGTGAGGGGGTGGGTAGAGGGAGTAAGGGAGGTAACCGGAGGAAGAATCCACTTAGCCCAAGAAAGGGGCCCATCCACCGAGTCCCTGCCAGGTAATGATGTAGGGGATTTGAACATGTGTCCCCCTCGGGGCCTTAAAATGACTTCTTCAACCCTGAAAATGAGATCCAAGTGAAAGGAACCTCCAGATGGCCAACCGACATCAAAGGTGGGCCATTCGGAGGAACAAAAAGTAACCGGTTTGTCCTTCTTTACTGTTTTGGGCAGCCTCTCTCCATCTTTCCAGCGTGCTAAAGTCAAATCAAGGGGTAAGGATGGAGTGGCACCCATTCTCTGTCCAGTCGGTGAAGTCGTCAACAGAAAAACAAATAACACAGGACACAAATGAGACAGACACGAAAGTCACACAGAGGGGCCCCAGTTAGAGATGCAAATTTCCACAGAATTCAAATGGGAGGTTCTGGCCATCAGATTGCCCAGGCTCATCAGGCCAAAAACCGTAGGAATGGGACAATTGCCGACTAGGGGCTCCTCGTCTTCAGACATTTCAAAAGTAAAAGTTGGATTTAAAAATCCTGACAGGTGACCCCCAGTGAGGAATGGGGACGTCTCTCACCAACTTTTCCTCTAGGTCTATCCAGGTATATGACCTGTACAAATACAAATACAAATCTCAAACCAAATGCCGGCGAGAACGAAAGAAAGAAAATAACAGCAAACAGAAGAAACTGCAGATCCGACTTATCCAGGTGATTAGTAAGAACCTTGGGAAGTCTGAGGTCTGGGGGCTTCCGGGGATCCCTGACTGACAAACCCCCAAAAGTTTTGCCCAGGTCACGAAGACCCCCAAATCCCACCAGACAAAAACTCTCCTGAATACAAGGTTTTCGTTGTATTCATCTATTGGCAAACACAGCCGCCAGAGGGGTCTTAAAGGGGAAAGCCACAAAAAAAATTACATCAGTGGTGGGTAAGGTCAGTTTCTGATTGGTTGAAATTTTACATATTTTATTGGTTGTGATGGGGAGGGAATATCCTATGGTTTCGGGGTTGCACCGTGACCTTTTCACTTTCCCCGGATGTGGTCTGGTTTTTTAAAATTCCTTGGAACAGGGTGAAACTGAGTTAACTCGGAGGTCAAGGTGGGGTTTCTCTACTCTGAAAATTTTGCTGAGGTTTATTTGATTTTTAACCCTTTCAGAAATATTGAATGAAATTTAAAAATTATTTGCTCTTTAATAAGTCTATCAGATGGGAAGGGAAACACAACTGTAAAAAGTGGCATGGGAGAGAAAGATGCCATGTGAGCGTAAGTGGACGGATTTTTATTAGGGAAAGGGATCGTAAAAGGAGGAGATGGGAGGGAGGGGTGGCCAGCCTCCCAAGAGCATGGGGGGGAGGGAAGAGGTGTAAGAGGTGGGCAGGGCCCTTTTAAAAGGGAACATATGCAGGAGGTGCTCTTAGTGGCTACAGGTGAGGGTGTATCCTGTCAGAACTCCTAGGGCATGCCAGTACAAATGCCTGAATACTAGCAAAACTTAATAGTATCATGGACTTATGGGACTTTGTGGATCATTAAAACAAAAATAGAGAACTCTGGATGAGAATAACAATTAGTGCTACTTAATAGACATGTTAGCCATGGTGGGATCCACTTAGCCCACAGAGAGGCGGAGGGGAGGGAGGGAGAGCCCCAAAGAAACAAACCTTTTCTCCCTTCAACTCTCCATGTTTGAGGATATCAAATACATATTTCTGAAACAAGAAAACTAAAAGGTTATTGGAGCAGCGTGTTGTCAGGTTGAGGAATGGACATGACTAAAATACATGGTTGGGATGTAACAACCAGGTATGTAGAAGCTGTACCCTGGATGGGGGAGTATTAGAAAAGTGAGGTGGCTGACGAGGTCCTTGAGTGAGTGTGTAGTGAGGATGTGTAGGGTCTGGGGAGCAAGATTTTGCCTCCTGGACAAGCAGTGCCACCACACAAGGGTCTGGAGGCAGGATGGCTAGCCTCTGACGACCGTGTTAGCTGTTTGCAGAACTATAGAACGGGGCTATGTGTGTGCTCCCTGCCTTTGGCAGGGTATTGCAAAGGGTGGTAGGTGGTGAGCAAGTAGAAAGGGATAGAAGGGCTTGTGTAGGTCTGGAAGTGCTAGTGTAAAGGAGGGAGGGAGGGATGGGGAGAGGAAGAGAGGACAGAAGAAAGTCACCAGGCCTGACAAAGCCTTTGGAAAACTCAAAGCCCACCTCCCCCCAGTGTCACACCTCCTCTAACAGGACCACTGTTTCTAATACTTTCCTGACAGTCCCGCAACTGGAAAACAAACACTGAAATATGTAAGCCTAAGAGGCATCCCATTTCAGTCACCATAGGGAGTGGTAGGATGGGTTAGTGTCAGTCTTTCCAGTTCCCTGCTTCTTTGAGACGTCTGCCAGATACTGTGGCCCATAGGCTGAAGATGGATGCCCCAGTGTTAGTGAAGAACTTTGGGTGACTGTCAAGGGATCCAGATGTCTCTGTCATTTCTAGAGTGTTGGAAGTTGCTGGCAAAGCACTTCCTGTTTACTGAGGTGATAGTATACCCTTCTGGAGTCTTTGAGAAGACTAGATAGTTGTAATTATAGTTTTCCTTAGTTATAATAAAAGATAAATTAGATTTGAAACTGTAGACTCACAAAGATAGATGATAGAGTATTTTAATTTTGTCAGATAAAAATAGACTAAAAATTAGTTAATTCTTGCTTGATGTTTACTATGTTAAAGTTAAAACCTTCCTTTTTTCATTAGACAGAAAAGGGAAAGTGATGTGAGATGTCCTTCTGTGCACTGTGAATATGTGTTACTCTTATTGGTTGATAAATAAAGACAATTTGACACCAGGATAGAACCAGGCAGGAAATCCAAGCAATAATACAGGAGAAGAAGGGCAGACTCAGAGAGACTCCATCAGCTGCCCAAAGAGCAATATGCCAGAGCACTACCAGTAAACTACGGACCTCAAGGCAATACACAGATTAATAGAATCAGGTTAATGTAAATGTAAGAGCTATCTAGTAATAAGCCTGGGCCATTGGCCAAACATTTCTAATTAATATTAAGTCTCTGAGTGATTATGTAGAAGTGGTGGTGGGACCAGGTGGGACAGAGAAGCCTCTGATTCCACAGACACATAGAGACAGAGAGAGACAGAGACAGAGATATTTAGGCATCTATCCATTGCAGAGCTTTTTGATTAGGATGGGACATCATGCCCACTCCCACTTCTCTATGCTAGGATTTTTGTCTGGTTTGAACCTGCTGTCACAGTCTCTGTGAGTTCATGTGTGCATCAGCCCTGTTGTGTCTGAAAGACTGTGTCCTTCCATCATGGCTACTTCTGGCTCTTAAAACTTTCTCACTCTTCTTCTTCCACACAAAACCTGAGCCTTTCAGGAAGGGGCTTAGTAAATACATCCTATTTAGAGCTGAGTGCTGCAGGTCTCCCTCTCTGCACATTGTCTCCTTGTGGGTTTCTGTGTCAATTCCCATCTACTGCAAGAAGAAGTTTCCCTGGTAAGGACTGAGTGATGTACTGAGGCGAAGCCAAGTGTGGCAGCTAAACAAGGAAATAAAATTAAATAAAAGAGGCACATTAAAGCTCATCTTCATAGGAGGACAATTAATAACTGGGGGATTAATTATTAACGTTCTAACTTTGTGTGACCACTAGATCTGTCACACCGTCATTTCTACTTCTACTGTAAAAGATGTCTGTGTGTGGAGGTTGAAGGTATCTTTGTGGAACTGACTTTTTTTTTGATCCTGGGGATTGAATTCACGTTGTCAGGCTTGCACCCTCAGACAGAAAACACCTTTACTAGCTGAGCCATTTTGCCAGGCCAGTGTGTTATTACACTCTGACCTACTTCGTTCTCCATCACCACTGTCCACACCTGTGCCTCCCGCTTCATTCCCACTGGTGACTTCCTTCTGTGTGATGTACTGCCCCTAGCTTTCATGCTGCAGGTATCCCAAGTCAAAATTAAACTAATGTAAGTGACATGAAATATGAGAACAGATACCATGCATTGTAACTACCATATGACAAACAATGGCATGTTATCATTGCTCAAGGTTGTACAAATTTGAAAAATCACAGTGTATACCACATGTATGCAAATTCTTCCATTCCTTTGAGTATTAGTAGGCATTTTATAGCTTCCTACACTAATTGAATGTCCTAGTTAGCATTTCTATTATGACAAGAAACACCATGGCTGTAAAGCAAGTTGGGACAGGAACTCACGATAGGGTAGGATACTGGGGCAGGAACTGAGTAGAGGCCATGGAAGGGAACTGCCTCTTGGCTTGTTCACCCTGCTTTCTTATAGATCCCAGGACCAGCACCCCAGGGAAGGAACTACCCACCCACCATGGGCTGGGCCCTTCCCCATTAATCACTAATTGAGATACTGTCTTATAGCTTGAGGCATTTCCTCAAGAGAGGCTCCTTTCTGATGACACTAGTTGTGGCAAGTTGACACAAAAACATCCAGTGCACTGGTGGAGCTTCTGATTGGGCCAAGTGCAAAGCGGAGTAACTTGTGGCTGAACGGGGTTTAATCTGTCTCATTGGCATTGAAAAGTGAACTCTGACTCTCATACATTAGAAAACCAGTAAGTGGGCAATATTCACTCTTATATGAGGCTCAAGGTGCCCTGCCCGTAACCAGAGACATGCACTTTAAGATCCCTGAGCTTTAGATCCCACATCTCTAGAGCCCAAAGTCTGGTATTCACATACATGTATTCACACGTATTGGAGATAGTAATGATTGATGGGTTTTCAGATGGACCACCTCCCTCCCAGACAATCTTGTCAACTTTCAGGAACAGGATTTGTGGGCTGTTAATTACAGTTCATGGATGCAGAACACACATAGGACAAACCTATCATCCTTTGTGATGAAATTGAAGGATAAGGGCTGTAGAGATGCTCAGTGGTTAAGAGCATTGCCTGTTCTTCTAGATGACTTGGATTTAATTCTGAAAACCCACATGGCAACTCACAACTGTCTGTAGCTCTAGTCCTAGGGAATCCAACTTGCTCTGACTGTGGGTCATTCAGAGATTCACCAGTCTGACTCATTTTGGTGTTAGTAAATTAGAGACTTTTATTTAAAAAAAAAAAAAAACTAGCAGGATGGAACCAGAGAAAGTTCTCTAGGTAAGGCCCTGGCTATTGTCAGTCCAAGGTTTATAAAGGTAAAACCCACAATTCTATGATTTTGGAGAGCCAAATTAACTCACTCTGTCTGGAGCCTCACCCATTCAAGCAAGGAAGTATTTCATACCAAAGTGGCACTTGGAAGTTAGACTGTTTAATGTTACGACTATAACTTTGTAAGAATAGTTGAGGCAGTGAAATATTTTGCATAACCAGCAGTTTGGAAGAACAGCCCAATTATACCAGGAAGTTGTCTATCTCAGGCTAGTTGACAGGGTAAATTCAAGGAGTAACTTCCTCATGGCTTTTAAAAGCTAAAAGCAATTTTTTTTTACAAGTCTAGCACAGTAAATTATCCTCTAAACAAAATGTTTATCATCACACTCTTCTTACCAGGAAAGAACACACTGTCTCCTTACAGACAAATACTACTAATATAAAATACATAATTTAAAAAAGAAATTGAAGGGCAAATGAATAAAGCTAGAAGAGCCAGGCATGGTGGCTCACAACTTTATTCCCAGCACTGGGGAGGCAAAGGCAAGTTGATGTCTGTGAGTTTGAGGCCAGCCTGGTCCATAAAGTGGATTCCAGGAGCTCTGTAGGGAGACCCTATCTCAAACAAACCTAACCCAAAGAAGCAAATACCCAACAAGCTAGAACAGCAAGCATGTAACTTTAGTTTTTGTTTGGAGCTATAGTTTCCAGGGAGGCTGATGAGAGGGTTAGAGAAACCTCTCTGTGTGCGCCTGCTGCCACCTCTGAGGTGAGAGGAATGAGCCCAGCCCACCCCTGCCAGGTGTTTGTAGCCATGGGGATCAGACCCAAGACCTCTTGTAGGCTTGTAGGCCATTCTCTGTGAACTGAGCTAATCCCTCAGCTCTACCATTGCTCTACATTCATTAATACTCTCAATGACTTCAGATAGGAACTGTCAATGGCGTTTTATGAGAAACAAGTATTTACACTTGTGGGCATTTTTCATGGCATACTCAAGTCCCAGAATTTTGATGCAGTTGCATATAATTTGAATTTAAGTTCTGGAACTTTAGCCTTGCAAAAGTAGGTGGTATTTTTCCTACTTAAATTCTTAATAATTTTAAAATAGAAAATTCATGGTAAAGTAACTAACCAAACAGTAGGTGTAGTAGTAGTAGTTTAAGAGTTTGAATGTTTGGTTAAAGGACAAAACTGAAAAATGGGAAATTTTTAAAGAACTTTTTTCTTTCATAGTGCAACAGGGAAGTAAAAACAAAATTATAAAGCATGCAAGGGACCCACTCTTGGATGCCAGGGCAAAGGGCGGGTCACACATGCATATTGTTAACAGTGCTAAAAGCATCTGATATAAAGTAGAAAAACCAAGTTTCTATGACCTGTCAGAACATACAGACAGTACTGTTCCTTCTGCTGGCACAGAAGCATTGCCCAAGAAGCAATGGGAAGACGTCCATGCTCTCTCAGACAGGCCGAGGTGATCCCATTAAGTGTCTCCTTCACCTTAGAATTCAGCCATTGCAAATGACTCCTGTCCTATTGGAGAAGGAGACACCAGGAATGAAACGATGTAAAGGAGCTCTGCCTCCCTGCTTTGGCTCCCTTGATTCAGAAGATGAAAAGTTCTATGCTCCCCATTCATTCCTCTGCATCCCTGCAGTTGGTGCTGCTGCAATAGCCCTGGGAATCAGTTATCTCAAAAATAAGATGTGTACCTATCTGTGCCTCTTTGAAGGGCCATTGTTAACCCATTGGACCCAGAGCTGGTAATAATTTTCCTAAGAGGGGAACATGAGCAGAATAGGGGTCTAGTCACTATACAATACTTAGGGATTTAAAGCAAACCATCTCCTCTCACAGACCTACACCTCCATGTATGATGGGATTGCTGAGATAGCTGAGATAGAGCAACTCTCCCCCATGACTGAGGCAAGCTGGCCAGGACTTGTTTGAACCAGCTGAATTCCTTCATTTCAGGACTTAGTGGCATGAAGAGACTGTTTCTCAGTCTGATCTTACAGAGATGTTATTAGAAACGTCATCCTTTGACAGTGCTAGTAGAGAATGCCAATGGGCTCTACACTCAGTTCAAACAGCTGAAGGCCTTTGAGAAGATTACATAGGAGCCTGCAATGACATTGGGTCGCCAAGCCCGCTTCCTCTGAGACAGGACATTCTTCATGTTCCTGGGACTCCTCTCCTTATTCCTTACCAAGCTTGGACACTTGTGCTTTTGTTTCTAACTGTCAGTTGTAAAGATGCAGATGCCATCACTTTCTAAGTTCCTTAGATGTCTGGTTCAAATGCCCTTTGGGTATGGATAATGTTAAATAATATATTGCCATGTGCTGTTTCGTCTCTGAGGTGGGATTTAGCCTGCCATCTTCAGACCCAAGCATTTTTGTCTCAAAGGTTCTTTCAAGGCTCCACAACTCAGTCTGACTAACAAGAAGAATTAATACTTTAAAACACGACTACTGTGTTAGGAGAATTAAAATGAAGGAACTTCAAACAAAACATAAGCTGACACTAATTATTTACTGCTAAAACATCCTATCGATTGTTTACTAAACTGATTTGGAATGAAGCAGAGGTTACATATTGTGGTAGTTTGTATGTAATTGGCCCCCATAAGCTCAGGGTGAGTGGCACTATCGGGGTGTGGCTTTGCTGGAGTAGGTATGGCCTTGTTGGAAGAAGTGTGTCACTGTGGGGTGGTCTCATATATGCCCCAGCCACAGCCAGTGTCTCAGTACACTTCCTGTTGCCTGCCAATCAAGATGTAGGACTCTCAGCTCCAGCTCCATGTCTGTGTGTCCACTATCATGTAGTAACCCTAACTAAGATGTATACCAACACATCTCTGCCAACGGATGCCATCAGCAGGGTGCTGAGACCTTCTCCAGACTGTGGACAGATTCTGATGCATTTCAGGTTCAGGTTAAGCAGGTTCATCTTCGCATGCTGTTTGTGGCTTTTCCTGGGAAGACACAAAATAAACATCCAGTCACCCTAGGCAGGGCACCAATGACGGAGCAAAGTTTCATGAACAAATGAGATTACCTAGATAACTTATAGAAACCTGAGGGATGAGTGACTTAAATGAGAATGGACAAGTCAAAGGCAGATGTGCCACTGCCATGACCACATCAGCATGGGGGATAACTCACAAAAGCTACAGCCCCTAATTTCTCTAAGTTACCTGTCCTCCAGACATCTCAGCTGCTCAGCCTCCTCTCCTTAGTGTTTGATACTGCCTATGTCACCTCGGGAGAAAGGGACCTGGTGAATCTTATAAGTTTCAGGGACTTCTTGACACTTGTGAGTTTACTTCCTGTGTACTAATGCACCTCCCTCCGGGATGGAAATGTTTCAATTCAGAGGATAAAGATACAAAACACTCCAACTTTCCTACATCTCTTACATTCTTTCAAGCCACCTCTTCCAGAACATTCCCTGAGGTTTAGATGGATGGCATAGATGTCTGATTATTTTCCTCCATCTGTGATTGAGCATTGGATCGAATGTCACAATAGTCACTTAGTCTCAGGAGTTCAGGTGGCTTTGTGGCACACCACTGTAAAGAGGAAGATTCCTCCCATGGCAGACTGTAGTTGACAGAAGCAGTGACCTATGGGCATAAGCACAAATATGCAGGAGACAGTTTGATAAGGTCACACCCACTCAAAAAACAATAGCGGTTGTTTGCCCAATGAGGGCTGGGACTCCTCACCCACGGGCTTTCCCCTGGCTTACAGTAGCAGACACGAATTCCTTCCTGTGGAGTAGGCCTAAAATCCAATCAGGAAGTTGTTGGTTGTATTCACCGTAGTCATGCCACCTTGGCACTAGCAGGCATCTTGCCTGACACAAAGCCAAGCAGCCAGCATGGAGCCTTGGGGAACTAACTATCCAGCTCCATCACAGTTGTGTCCTGCAACCCAAGCACGTGTCATCTTCAGCAACCGGGTTTTACCATATGGCTCTGGTGTATACATTATAGCAGGGACAAGAGCCTTTGCGTTTGGGAAGGCTCTGGGGCCTTCCTCACCATAGTTCTGGTACTGAACATTTTATCCAGCCACGTTAAGTCTTAAAATGTGTGCCTTTTAATTCAAATGCCTCAATTTTCATCTTAATTGTACTTCTAGTTCTTTTAAAATATTTCTTAAGACATTCAATGGTGAGCAATACATAAAGAAATCTTTTAACACAGTGTAGACAGGATCCCTGAAGGCTCACCATTATCCGATCCAAACAAATGCATTTGATCTCGGGCAATCAGGGGGATACTATGAAAGTCTTGTAAAGTCCAACAGTTAAAGACCTAACTGCTTTCATCAATTGCTCCGTCATAAGAGACATGATGGTACAGCAGCACGGATGCCAGCAACTACTTCATTTAACTCATTAAGCCAGCATGGTTCTCCAGGAGCTATTTGGCTGTACAGGTTGTTGGCAGACTTCAAGCTAGGAGAATAATCTCTATGCTTTGGTTTCTGAAAGTTCATCATAGCACCCAAGCAGTCTGCACTGTTGGTACCCCATCCTACTAGGAGTAGCCGACTTTTCAGGTTCCTTGAGCATACATGACTCCTTTTACACGTTGTACCATCAGAGAAAAGAACATTATGCATGGTGTGTCCCAGCAAAAAAGGCCACCCTGAGAATGTTCCTCAGTCACATAGATGAATTCCTTAATTTCCATGCCATAATGGCAATTCCACCTGAAAGCACTCAGTTTACACAAACTGATATGTTCGCTCACAAATTGCTCATGTATGAAAATTTGAATGTTTTACTCAGTGTTCACCTATTAATTAATGGCTGACAGGCTTGTGCCACATGCCTACAGTCTTAGCATTCAGCAAGATGGAGGGGTGTAGCCTGCATATAATAGGCTTTCTGACAATACCCTGCTGTTGAACTCTCTTACTATAAAATTTTGTTTACCTCACTCAGCAATGCCTCTGCCTGTCCAAGGAATGCTGCAAGAAAGGTGTGTCCTCCCTTCCTGAGCAATGCAGTTTAGTGTTTTTTGAGGACAATATGCAAGCAGCTTCCATCTGGCGATAGTGATGAGAAATACTAAGCGAGTTTATCAGTGTTTTCTGTCCATGCTTTGACTCCGAGATAAGCATGTCAGTTAAGCTGGTCTTGAGCAGCATAGCCTTGAGGCCCCTTGGTTCTGTTGAATCTCAAATTCAACTTCAGTTGTCTGTAACCAGTCACTGATGGACATCAATTCGTGGTCCCTGAAACAGGGCTATGACAGATGCATATGGACTCTACTGAGGAACACCAGAGAGGTATGTGGTTTTTTAATCTTACATAGAGCATACTCTAGGATCCAGGATACCCACATGTCAAACTAAAAGCAAAAACTCATTGCTCACAACGATAACAACATCACAGGCTAAAGTGTTACAGAAATAATATGCATCCCCATTGAGGAGGAGTCGCTCTACATTAGAGGTTAATTAAAGAAAAGCTCTTTAATAGTGTTTGTCTGGCTAGACTAATACCCAAGGAGAGTTGGACATGAACAAAAGAATTTACTTGTGTACATACACTTTATAATTACATATTCCACAATTTTGGTTCCTGGCCCCAGGTCACTTGAATCTAAACAGAGACAGGAGATTTGCACAGCATAAATCTTCTATATTGCCAGAAATATTTTAAGCTTACCAATGTTTTTTTTTTTTTTTTTAAAGTATTTTGGAATAGTTGTTACTAAGGGTCATCTTGCCTAACTGAAAGAATTATGCTTTTTTGATAAGAGAACAGGAGACTTAAAAACAGACCCCAACTTAATGACAGCTGTGACCCTACACTGCCCCCCAAGAATTGCCCTTTAAATGTATGTCTTTGGGAAAGGTAATCAGAGTCTAATGGCTGGTTTTAAGTCAATGCTGTTTCTTTTGTCATGAGAATGGAGTCTAATGGCTGGTCAGCCCTGCTAAATAAAATTCACATCCTAACATCCTAAAGCCCCCTTATTCCCAACATGCCTAGTTAGCACACTAATCTTCAGAGTAATTGGGAGGCAGTTTTCCCTTAGCTAAATTCTACTTGTATTACTTATTGTCTTCTAAGCACATCTATTAGTATGTTTTTTCTAGCATCAATATTATTACTTTGAATTTCTTTCTTTTCTTTTCTCTTTTTTATTAGACAGTGATGGCAAAGTTTCTGTCCTGCCTGGTCCCGCAGCTGTTTAGTCCCAAATAAACACACATACTTGTATTAATTACAAACTGTTTGGCTGATGGCTAAGCTTTTTAGTGGTTAGCCCTCTCTTAATTATTAACCTATTTCTACTAAACTATGTATTGCCACGAGGGTGTGGCTTACCTGTAATGCTCTGGTATGTTACTCCTTTGGCAACTGTTACTCCTTTGGCAGCTACATGGTGTCTCTCCCCCTTGTGACTGCTCCCTGCCTTCCCTCTTCCCAGAATTATCCTAGTCTGGTAGCCCTGCCTATCTTCCTGCCTGGCTTCTCGCCAATAAGCATTTATTCATCAACCAATAAGAGGAACATCATACAGAAGGACATCCCCCATCAAGTCAGGGTTTCTCTGTAAACCAGGCTGGCCTTGAAGAACTCAGAGATCCATCTGCCTCTGCCTTCTGAGTGCTGGGATTAAATGTGTACAGCACCACTGCCAGGCAAGTTTCTTTTTCATCAAAAGTACAAAAACAAGATTTCTGTGACCTTCACTATATAGACAAATACTATTGTTGGCTGCCAGCACAGGGAACATTGTCCAGAAAGCATTAGAAAGATATTTGTGTTGTTTTAAACAGGCTCATGGGCAGGGAGAAATGAGCCCATTAAATGTCCGATTTTGTAATCTCTGGGCTGCAGCATACAGCCATTGCAAATGACTCCTGTACAAGGAGACACCATGGGACAGGACAGGAAATGAGAAGATGCACATGAGCCCTGCCTTAAGCTCTGCCTCCTTTGCTGTCTTTTGACTTTTGATGATTTGAAGACAAAAAGGTCTCTGCTTGATGCTCCTCTGCATCCCCGTGCTCCCGCATTAGCCCAGGACTTGGTTAGCTCAAAAGTGAGGAGGTTTTAGAGGCACACCTAACCTCATCGCCTGCAGCCCTGGTGACTTCTAACCCGTTAAGACCTAGAGTTGGTGATAATTTTCCTAAGAGGGAACATGAGCAGACTAGGGATGTAGTCCCTATACGATACTTAGGGATTTAAAGCAAACCATCTCCTCTTACAGACCCATATCTCCATGTATGATGGGATTGTTGAAAGGGACAGCTGAAACAGAGCAACTCTCCCCCATGACTGGGGCAAGCTGGCCAGGTGCAGTAGTTTGAATGTAACTGATCCCCATAATCACAGAGGGAGTGGCACTATTAGGAGGTGTGGCTTTGTAGGAGTGGGTATGAACTTATTGGAGGAAGTGTGTCCCTGTGGGGACAGGCTTTGAGGTTTCCTATGCTCAGAATACTGCCTAGAGTCTCAGTCCATTTCCTGTTGCCTTCTGATCAAAGATGTAGCCAGCACCATGTCTGCTTGCATGCTACCATGCTCCTGCCATGCATGATGATAATGGACTGAACCTCTGAACTGTAAGTTGCTACCTCAATTAAATGTTTTCCTTTATAAGAGTTACCATAATCCATTTTCTCAGAAAATTGGGAATCAATTATCTAAGTACCTCAAGACCCAGCAATACCACTCATGGGTATACACCCAAAGGATGCTCATAACACAGGACATTTGCTCAACTATGTTCATAGCAACTTTATTTGTAATAGCCAGAACCTGAAAACAACCTAGATGACCCTCAACCAAAGAATGGATAAAGAAAATGCAGTATATTTACACAATGGAACATTACTCAGTGGTTTTAAAAAATGACATATTGAAATTCAAAGGCAAATGAAATGGACAGAACTAGAAAAAAAAACCATCCTGAGTGAGGTAACCCAGACACAGAAAGACAAACACAGTATGTACTCACTCATAAGTAGATATTAAACATAAAGCAAAAGATACCCAGAGTACAATCTACAACCCCAGAGAAACCAGGTGACAAGGAGGACCCTGAAAGAGATATACATGGATACCTCCCCCTCCCTAAGAAGAGGAAATAGACAAGATCTCTTGAGCTAACTGGGAGTGTGGGGGTGAGGGGAGAGTGGTAGGTATGGGGGGGGAAGGGGGAGGGAGGAGGAGAACATGAGGGATAGGGAAGGTCGAGTTGGGAAGGACAGAGAGGAAGAGCAAAGAAAGAGGCACCTTGACAGAGGGAACCATTATGGGGTTATCGAGAAATCTGGCCCTAGGGAAATCCCCAGGGATCCACAAGCATGATCACAGATCAGAATCTAAGCAATAGTGGAGAGGGTACCTTAACTGCCCTTCCCCTGTAATCAGATCAATGACTGCCTTAAGTAACGTCATAGAACCTTCATGCAGTAACTGATGGAAGCAGATGCTGAGATCCACAGCTAAGCATTGGGCCAGTCTCCTAAAGTTCAGTTGTAGAGAGCAAAGGGGTCAGACTGTGCTGGGGAAACCCACAGAAATAGCTGACCCAAGCAAATGGGAGTTCACTGACTCCAGACTGACAGCTGGGTAACCTGCATAAAACCAAACTAGACTCCCTGAATGTGTGTGACAGGTGGGTGGCTTGGGCAGTTTGTGGGTCACTAGCAGTGGAATCAGTATTTATCCAGTAGTGCATGGACTGGGTTTTTGGAGGCCATTCCCTATGGAGAGACACTTTCTCAGCCTAGATAGGCGTGGAGGGGGTGGGGCTTGGTCCTGCCTCAAGTGATATGACAGACTCTGATGAGCGCCCATGGGAGGTCTCACCACTCTGAGGAGTGGAGGGGGAGTGGGGCGGGGTTAGCGGGAGAAAAGAATCGGGGAAGGAACTGAGATTGGTATGTAAAACAAGATTATTTTAAAAATAAAAATAATAATAAAAGAGTTGCCATAATCATGGTGTGTCTTCACCTAATCCTAACTAAAACACCAAGACTTGTTTAAACCTGCTGAATTCCTTCATTTCAGGACTTCATGGTGAAGGATCCAGAAATAGGACTATAGAAATGAAGGGTCCATTCAAGGTCATCATTATCTCTTAAGCTATGGCGAAAATGAAAGTGTCCCACCTCTCAGGCTTTATAAGACCCTAAGAGGGAGTGGAGATTAAAAAGCTGTAAAATTCTAAGCAGAAAAAGTTTTTGTAAAACTCCAAACAAAAAATTTATAAAAATAAACAATAAAAAGGTATGAGAGAGAAATATATATGTAAACACACACACACACACGGGTTCTCTGTGTAGCCCTGGCTGTCCTGGTACTCACCTGTCTGCCTGCCTCTGCCTCCTAAGTGCTTGGATTAGAGGTATACACAACCACACCTTGCTGATTTATTTATTTATTTATTTATTTATTTATTTATTTATTCATTCATTCATTTATTTGAGACAATGTCTCTCTATTATGTCACTTGACTATCTTGGATCTCATGTTGTGAATCAGGCTAACCTCAAACTCCCAGAAATCCATGTGCCTCTGCTTCCCCAGGCTGGGATTAAAGTCATGTGGTACCTCAACTGGCTTGAGGGTGTATTTCTGGTAAAAAAGGACTTTCAAAAAGACCTTATTTATGGCTTATGTTTATTTGGTACTAAAGGAGCATCAACTCAAAATTGCCAATTTGTTGTGGATATTCCTTTGTGTAAAGATGTGTCACTATGATTGGTTTAATAAAAAGCTAAATGGCCAATAGCTAGACAGGACTTTTTGGAAAGAGAGAATGCTGGGAAGAAGCCAGCTAGACTTGGAGGAAGCATGACATGTAGGAGAGGAAGTAACAAGCTACGAGCCATGTGACAGCATGTAAATTAATAGAAGTGGGTTGATTTAAGTTCCAAGAGCTAGTTAGAAACAAGCCTAAGCTATTGGCCAATCTTTTATAATTAATAACAAGTCTCTGTGTCCTTATTGGAGAGCTGATGGTCTGATGAAAAAGCCTGATTCCAGTAGTTTTTAAGGCTCAAAATCTTAACAAGGATAAACTACCATAATTTATAAAATCCTAGTCTTACAAGAGTTACTAATTCATTTTTAATTTTTAAGACAGATCATTCAAATATAAAAATTAATGTCACTTCAAACATCATCAAGTGTCTTGAATGGGCCCAGAATTGTTTATAGTCATGTTAAATACAAACGTAATTCAATTACAGAGACAAGATTAGCAAAAAAGACTAATTTGTATCTCCCTCTTTATAGTTCCCTGTATATGTTTTCAAAGTTAAGCCTAAAGAAAACTGTTTCTCCTTTTTAAACCCACTGTTTGGATAGTTCCCAAAGTCTTTCACGCTTCACCCACTCGAGGGAGCTTCTACCTGCTTCACTGAGGGTACCAGTCACAGAAGGGCAGCCTGAGCTGGACCATTCACAGGGATTTTACAAACTGCCTTTTCCTCAACACAGCAAAGTGAGCTGTATGCTGTACAGATACTGCTAAAGTATGCTTCCTCCCCACTTAATTCTGTGACTGAGTCTCGATATTTTACAGTTCCATCAACACTTTTAGAAGTGGTTATTATTAGGCAAAGTGAAAACAGCCCTAAGTCTTTGATATTATTTTCTGGCTCAATAACTGCTAACAAATCTATCCAATACATAGGAAATTATACTTGTACAAAACTTATGGAGAACAATCTGATGCTTTTCATGCTAATGTAACTGTAAAAGTAGACTTACTTGGATCCACTTACAGCTAATCAACATTCTTGGGTCAAACTGGCTATAGATACCATGAACAAAACCTCATTTTGTGTTCAGGAAGGACAATCTGTTCATCATCTACTTTAAAGAATCTGGTTGGATTGTCAGCAAGCTATGATGACTATGTTAATGTCACCAGGTGAATGACAAATGAACCCTTAATAGAGACAGATGGTTGACAACTCCCTTGTATAGTATAAACATGAATGACAGCTGACATCATGAGAAACGTGGTTTTGAGTGTGTCGGCGATTTCATTTCCAGGCATATATGACAAGGTCACTACACAGGGTGATTCGGTTATGACATTTAACCCAGCCTCACCCATTGTGTTTTTGATATGGGTTCCTCATTATGTACTGAGTGTACTGATAATAACTATACTGTGGAAAGAGATATGTCTTTACTTTTAGGTAAAGCTTTGCCTTCTACAAGGGCCTGTTTATGCAATCAACTAGCCTTTGAGGCATTGCTAGCCAGTCTCTTGGGATATTGTTCTACAAGCAGAAGTCCTGCACTCTTGCCCTTTCTAGATAACACACCCAGAGCTACTAGAAGTTTGCCAACAACTTGCAACAGCAGACTGCAGTTATCAAGGATAAAGCAGATTGCAGTTGGAGCTTCTCTGCTTCTAGCACTGGGACTGATAGCGCCTTCAGCATGAAATCTCCCAACTAGTTTGTACCTTCAGCAAAACTGTCAATGTCGTGGCTACTACCTTTGGAGAATTAAATGTAAAAATGTGGGAACTCTGAACAGCAGTTTTACAAAACCTGAGCTGCCACTGGAGATTTACTGCTAAAAGATATTGGTTGTGAACGTCTCCTGGTATGTGTTTCAGTATTATAGGTGATTCTCACTTGGAATCACAACAGTTGGATCAACTTTAGAGAGATTAAAAGTGGTGAAGCTGGCCTCACTGGTTCCCTTGGCTCCTTTCCTTTCAGGGAGCAATGACAAATATTACAGCTTTGGTTTAAGTTAACCTTCATTTTCAACGCTTCACAAACTCCACATGTCATCTTACTTATCAACACAAACTTTATACTGCTCTTAACGAGTTCACAGGAAAGGGGTGACATGCAGGCCAAAAATAATAAGATTTTCAGGCTTGTTTGCTCTCCTGGGAGGAGTGGGTCTGCCTGCCCTGACTTGGACAAGACACTCCCAACACTTTAGCAATGTAACTTAGACCACTAAAGGGCATTAAACAAACAGCCCTCATTTGGCCAAGAGACCAGAGCACATCGGAGAAATGCTATCTTTTTTTTTTGTTGTTGTTTTATTGTTTGTTTGTTTGTTTTACTGTTTCTCTCTTCCTGCTTTGAACTCTGAGCTATCCAGGATAAAAGCACCACAGAATGTCAGTGAAGGCACCTTAAGCAGCTTAGCTTTGAGTTCCCGGTTTCATTTAATCTTGAATTGCATGAGCAATGGGCACTGGCGGGTCTCAACAGAGGAAGAGGAACACGAATATTAGAATAGTTTTGACTACAATATAAGTTCCAAAAAACAGTGGAGCTTTAAATAGATACCTTAATTAAAAATAAACCACTACATTTTTTTGGTTGTTGTTGTTGATTTTTTGAGACAGGGTTTCTCTGTGTAGCTCTGGCTGTCTTGGAACTCACTTTGTAGACCAGGCTGGCCTTGAACTGAGAGATCTGCCTGCCTCAGCCTCCTGAGTGCTAGAACTAAAGGCATGTACCACTACCAGTGGTGGATATTTTTGGGGGTAGGGGACTGAAATTTCCCAATGATACTTTCTAAATTTGGTGCAACATCTTGCATGTTTGCTTATATCTACAATTGAGTATAATACATAAATGTTCAACAACAAAAAGTGACATGTAGGAAACTTAAATTTTTTTTTAAAATTTACATAGTGTTTGCCAATGTGTGCTACATGCCTGGCCATACTGTACTGTACACATGGAGGAGTAGTTCTTTCTGTATACCAGATGGGTCCTGAGGATTGAACCCAGGTGCTCAGCCTTGGTAGCAAATGCCTTAACCACACTGGGCATCACTGGCATGGAAATTTTAATATAAAAGAGACAAATAACACAAACTTAGTAAGTAAACTTTAACTGAGTACATGCCCAGCTAAATAAATGTGATCATTTCCAATGTGTTTTCTTTACTTTTTTCATTTTGATTTATGTAGTGTGTGCATAGGTGTGTGAACATGCATACACTACGGTATGCATGAAGAGGTTAAAAAGCAACTTATATGAGCTGCTTATCTCCTGTCACATGCATCCGGGATGAGTTTAAGTTGTCAGTCTTGACAGCAAGCACCTTTACTTGATGAGCCAACTCGATGGCCATGACTCTTCATTTTAATAAGTGATTTGATGCTTGCTAACATATGTGATGCTGAATGCCTATTCTAAAATGTTTATGTTTATAGAATAACTAATATGAATTCTGGTGTAGTTAGGTAAGTCTGAAGCACATTTTTTCACATTGGGAACCTGTACTTTATCACTTTTATTATTTTATGCTGACAGATGAGTAACAGATTAGACACATCTGTTAGAATTTAGACCAGATACTGTACAGGTCATACTCATATACAGCTGTAATTTTCTCCATCCTCATAGCTGATTTTACATACAGGACAAGGGCTATGGTCTACAAGCTACTGGAAACTAACAGTGATACAATAAGTTGGTACATGGACATTAAATAAAGGGCCTGTCCTCCCCACCTCACAAAATTCCAAAGTTCACATATCCATTTCCTGGAATGTAAGACCCCACCCACCGTCTGGGAACTGGAGACTTCTCATCAACCACAGACCACGGAATTCTGAATCACAGCCCTGTGCGCTGATGCTCAGACTAGCTTTAAGAGTCCTACTCTGCAGTGAACTTGTAAAACAGCACTCAAAACAGCATAAGGTGAAAAGCAAGTAACCATGTATGAACTGGGTAAATTATCTGCTATACATTTACTCTCACATCTGTATATACTCTATGTATACTCTCATAGTTTGAAGTCCAAATTCTTCTTCTGGGCATTTTCTGGTTTTTACTAACTGTATGAATTTTTAATGACTGTGACAGTGTTTCATGTTAGAAAACCTTCTCACAGTCATCAAACTTATAGGGTTACTAGACTCCTTGTATATCTTGAAGTCAACTGAGGCTTCACTAATTATACAACCTTTCTTATAGTCCTTAAATTCATATGACATTTCACATGTATGAGCTGCTTATGCAGAAAGAAGCCATTTGGGTAGAAATCCTTCCTATATTTGTATAGTCCTGGTTATGTTGTACCAGCATGTGTTCCCTAGAGTTAAGACCTGACCTGTGGAAGAACATTTTCAAACATTCTTTACATTCATCAGCCTTACCAGCATGCATTCTCTGATTCCAGTGAGGACTAACAGTATATAGTAGGTTCCATGCATTACCTAGGGTTTCTCATATGAAGCATTCATGTAGAGAGAGGCCAGAGGTAGAGAAGAAACATTTCATGTATTCTTTATGTACCCAGACTTTACCTGCCTGAGTTCAGTGAGGTACAAAGGGCTCTGACTGAAACTACAAACATTCCATATGTTCCTTATACTCTTACGGTTTCTCACTTGAATGAAAACTGATTTTGAGAGAGAAACAACTTCCATGGAGAAGCTTTTCTGCATTGTTTATACTAATAAGGACCTTACCTGTATGAGTTGCCTGGTGTCGACTGAGTTTTGACTTGCTGTAGAAAGCTTTCAGGCATTCTTTACACTGATAGGGCTTCTCACCTGTGTGAGTTCGCTGATGTAAAGTGAGGTTTGACTTGTTGTAGAAAGCATTCTTGCACACTTTACATTCATAGGGCTTCTCACCCGTATGAATTCTCTGGTGTGCAGTAAGGTTTGATTTCTGCCAAAAAGCTTTCTTACATTCATTACATTCATAGGGCTTCTCACCCGTATGGGTTCTCTGATGGCGAGTGAGATGGGACTTGTAAAAGAAAGCTTTCTTACATTCTTTACATCCATAAGGCTTCTCTCCTGTATGAGTTCTCTGATGTAAAGTTAGAAGCCACTTGCGGCGGAAGGTTTTCTTGCATTCTTCACACCCATAGGGCTTCTCTCCTGTGTGAGTTCTCTGGTGTTGGATGAGATGGCACTTGTGGTAGAAAGCTTTTGGGCAGTCTTCACACCCGTAGGGCTTCTCTCCTGTGTGAGTTCTCTGGTGTCGAAAGAGATGTGACTTGTGGTAGAAGCCCTTCTTGCATTGTTTGCACTCATAGGTCTTCTCTTTATTTTCCATTCCCTGGTGTTCAGTGAGTGTTGACTTATCAAGGACAACTTCACAGCAGTCCCGACAGTGTTTTCCACACGTGTGATTCTTCTTGTGTTGTGGCCTTTGATAATATGTTTCCATCCATGAACTGGATTTCTCTCCTTGCTGAATTTTCCATTGAACCTTTAGTTGTGCCTTAAGAAAGAAGAATTTCTTTTATTCATTGAACATGAATAACATGACTATTGTTATGTCCTAACATGGCGCCCTAATGTTTGTAAGGTGTGGGGTTTTTTTTTCCACATGTAACCTCATGAACTGTATATTTATAGCATTTCTCATCTGTGTAATTTATTATTTGCTGATTTTTTTTCATCCAATGAGTTGCAGTAATTTTTTTTCTCTATAAATCCTGCAACTCTAAAGAACGAAGCTACTACACTCTGTAGACAGATCCGTTAAATAAATGCAATCTGGCAGTTAATGTGTAATTCACTGAAACCAAAATATCTTTCATGAAGTCCCACATGGAAGTCACTGCTCCAGGACCTTTACATTTCCAAAGGATGTGTACAGGATACTGTGGAGCATCATCGTTGAGGAGAAGTCAGTTAAACCATTTTGCTCAACAGGAATATTTAAAATATTCTGCATGAGTTCATGTGGCTGTCATCTTTTGTTTAAAGTGGCTGCTGCTGTGAGATTGTTTTTTTCTTTGACATGCCAAATGTAACTTTCTGTAAGTTGTGGGAAGTAGTATCCTGGGCAGGCAACCTCTGACTGGCAATTTAAATATGGCCACTTAAAAACCTAAAGTCTGTGTTCTTTTCATCCTAACTCCATGCGTGACTTAGTGGCCAGAATGGAGAAGAGTGCCGAATGGGCACCAGTCAGGTAGACTAGGGCTTGACCTCAAAAGTAGACTAAATTTACCCAGTACTAAACTACCCTTACAGTGTTGTGCTTCATGAGTTGTATTTTATACAATAGAAATAAAGGAATGCCGCTGACACAGTCCAGAGCCATCCTTAGCTACCTTGCTGTCAAGTACAACTTGTATGGGAAGGACCTGAAGGAGAGACTCAGGATTGACATGTATACTGAGGGCACCCTGGACCTGATGCTAATGATCGCCCAGGCTCCATTTAAACCCCCTAAGGAAAAGGAGGAGAGCTATGCTTTAATAGTGGTGAGAGCTAAGACCTGTTACTTTCCTGTCTTTGAAAAGATTTTAAAAGACCATGGGGAGGCTTTTCTTGTTGGCAACCAGCTCAGCTGGGCAGACATACAGCTGTTAGAAGCCATTTTGATGGTGGAGGAACTCAGCGCCCCTGTGCTGACTTCCCTCTGCTGCAGGCATTTAAGGCAAGAATCAGCATCATTCCTACAATTAAGAAGTTCCTTCAGCCTGGGAGTCAGAGGAAGCCACCCCCAGACAGCCACTATGTTGAGGTGGTCAGGAATGTCCTGAAGTTCTAGTGGCCTCAGGTCTTAAGATGGATACATCAAGTATCCAATTACAGTGTCACCATAGGCCAGCTACAGAACATTCCAGAAACAAGGTATAGATAGATCCCAGGAGTTTTTGAAAAACAAAACCACTCTGCCATCAGAGACACATGCCAATTAAATATAATGAAAAACTAAAAAAAAAAGAAAAGAAAAGAAAAGAAAAAGAAATAAGATGCCATGCAGGGAATCAATCACATTCCAGATTTAGAGAAAGGGAAGGATGCAAACCATTACTGTGGAACAGGTTTTGTTGGTACTCATAAAGCACCATATTAGGAAAACAGAACCGTGCCTTAAGAAGGAACGATAACGGCGGCAGGACTAAGATATGTTCACGCTGTGTCCTTAAATTAACTGTGTTTCGAGCAATAAGTGGTATTTAACAAAGGATTCAAAAAATTCCCTGAGATAATTAGGTCTCTTGACTGTGAACTTCCTTTGTTGAATATTACCTTTGTATAGAAAGAGCCTAATTGAATATATTGAAAATGGCAGGATGCTCTTTTATCTTACTACAGGGACTAAGATGTATAGAATATGGGAGAAGTTTCTCAGTTTCATCATTGGGTATAGGACTCAGTATGAGAAAAATTAAAAGGAAATCTCCCCAAACAATTCCACTCTTCATGTTCAGATAACAAGTAGTCTGAGTCCACATTAAAAGTTTCACTTACTTCAGCCATCTCTTCATTTGATATGCTGCTACTGGTGGTTTTCATGTCACACCAATGTCTTTCTTCCTTTTCCTGGATGGTCTCAATCGGGACACGTGCTTTTTTAAGACCTAAAATAACATAAAAAAATCATTACCCACAAACAATCATATTATTTATTAATTTAAACACATAGTGTCTTAGTTTTCTCGTGTAAATTGTATGACAATATTAGCTGTGACAATTTATTCTTTTGTTTATTTGTTTTGAGACAGGGTCTTTCTGTGTAGCCCTGGCTGTCCTGGAACTCCTGGAATTCAGAGATCCATCTGCTTCTACTTCCCGAGTGCTGGGCTTAAAGGTGTGCGCCACCACCACCTGGCTGACAATTTATTCTTAAATAAATCAGTATGACTCTGGCTGAGAAGGTGGCTCAGTGACTTAGTAAGTGCTGGCCACAAATTCATGAAAACTGGAGTTCAGATCCCCACAATCCAGGCAGGCTAGATTAAACATTGGTGATTCTAGGCTGAGAACGAAAGCAGAGATAAGAGAACCCGGGGGGGGGGGTGGGGAGCAGTCTGGCAAGCGACCCTAATGGATAAACTGGAAGAACAATTAAGGATGATTCTGTATATCACACTCAGTTATCCACCGTGACACTTGCCAGGCCTTACACATCTTGAGCATTTTTCTCAGTGCATCTGCACTTTCAGGTTCCATGCCTGCTCCTGTAAAAAAGAAAACAGTCAGGCTGGGGGGGGGGGGGCGCACACCTTTAATCCCAGCATTTGGGAGGCAGAGACAGGTGGATCCGTGTGAATTCATGGCCAGCCTGGTCTACAAGAGCTAGTTCCAGCCAGGTCAGCTTCCAAAGCCACGGAGAAACCCTGTCTCGGAGAAAAAAGAAAGAAAGAAAAAAAACAAAACCAAAAAAACAACCCTCTAATGTCAGTGTCCACAGCCTCTCTGAATTGTGAAGATTTCTTTTCAGTTTCCTAGCATACAGGATGTAGGATGTCTGTGTGGCTAAACACAACCAATTTCTTCTCCAAAACCAGTCTGCTATTATAGAGAAAACCACACTGCTTGATTCAACAGTCAGAACCACTGCTTATCAGGTGAACAAAATGCAAGTGTTGAATGAATACGTAAACAAACATGTAATAAAAATCTACTTTGCGGGGGGGGGGTCTGTGTGTGTGTGTGTGTGTGTGTGTGTGTGTGTTTCTGTTTTACCAATCAGTGGTGGTGCTTGCCTTTAATCCCAGCACTGGGGGAGGCAGAAGCAGGGAGAACTCTGTTAGCCTGGTCTACAAAGTAAGATCCAGGACAGCTAGGGCTATTAAACAGTGAAACCCTGTTGTGGAAAACCAACCAACCAATCAAACAAACCATGTATATATGGGGTAATTATATCAACAGAACTAGCAAGGTGGCTTGATAGGGAGACCTCTCTAAGGACTGCAAAAGCCATGTGCCTGGATCATATGACCAGCTGTTTTCAGGGCTGTGGCCAACCCCAGCCATCTCTCTTCTGGTTTACCTCCTTTGCCCAGTATACATTCACAGACCTCGAACATTCCAGATTGAGGCTTCTGCTTTACTCCAAGGCCCAAATCCCTGCTCCAACTTGAAGATTAACTCAGGTTTGGTTGTGCAGTGCCCTGTAAATGGGGATCATATAGAAATGGTGAGAAAGTTCTACCAAGACCACTGAAGAAAGACCTCAACCCCATTTTTGATTTGGGCTATGATGGGTGCGTTTGAATTTGTTAGCTTCACACTCATGTTCTTCACTGTCTGGAATATTACCCTCAAGTGGCATTAATACACAATAAATTATGCAACATAATTTTAAAAAATTTAATAAGCAGATGACAAGAAGAGACAAAAAGATGAAGTTGAAAGGGTAACTTTGTTGTGGTATATTATTTAAGATGTGTTACATTTGTTTATACTGTAGAATATTTGTTTAATGATGCAAAGATGTGTTGTGTTCTTTTATGTTGCATTTGCTTAATTGTGTGAAGTTGTGGTACTGTGCCTGTCTAAAACAAGTTATTGGTCTAATAAAGAACTGAATGACCAATAGCTAGGCAGGAGAAAGGACAGGCGAGGCTGGCAGGCAGAGAGAATAAAGAGGAGGAGAGATCCAGGCTGGGGAGGACAGAAGAGGGAGGGATGAGAGAAGGATAGGGGGTGCCAGGGACCAGTTATCCGGACACACAGTAAGGAGAGAAGAGGTATACAGGAATAGAGGACGATAAAAGCCCAAGACCAAAGGGAGATAGGATAATTTAAGTCAAGAAAAGTTGGCTAGAAACAAGTCAAGCTGCAGTCAGGCATTCATAACTAAGAATAAGCTTCCATGTGTGATGTACTTGGGAGCTGGGTGGTGGGACCCCAAGGAGTAAAGAGTAACAAAACCAACTACATTTTGGTGTTTGCAGCATGGGCCCGTATTTCCATGTGGGGCCTGAGAAAGCTGAAAAAAGAAAATAGATACTGCTCCTTTAAGAGTCTCTGCCACACAACGGAACACTTGAATGGCCTTTTGTATGTGAAGGAGAAACAAAACTTAAAAAATCCTACCACAATGCAGGGCATTCCAGAGCTGGGTGAATGAATGTAGTTCCCAGTCACATACCTCCAACAAGGCTATGAGCTTTAGGCTTGGCTTTCATGACCCAAGAAGTGGGTGGGGCCAGCCACCAAGGTGGTGGTAGAGGTCCTAGCTGCTATGCTTAGCAGTTTAAAGGCTCATGTGGTCAAAACAGACTAGAGATATGCAGCAAAGACAGATTCAAACAGGGAAAAAAAAAAACCTTCTAAACAAGTTAGTGTGTTTAAAAAATGTATATAGGTTACAGAAAAAAATAGGTTATAGAAAAAAATAGGTTAAAAATAATATAGTAGTCTTTAAAGAGATAAAGTAATAAAAGAGAATAAGCCACGTAGAGACGGACGGGAAACACATCAGGTATGTTGCTGTATTGACCTTGAATTTTTTGAATGCTGGTAAATGAATAGCAGCTGCTGACAGACACGGGATTGTGAACTGGACTGCTAAAATAAACCACCCTACATAGTTTAAGAATACCTTAGCTTTAAAATGGAACTCAAAAAAATCCATTGCTTTTATTTCCACAGGAAATGTGAAGCTGTGGATTCCGTCAGGGTTAATAGGATCAGGTTTGATTGGGGGAGACCTCCTGAACCTTGACAGGTGATATCTATCAACAAAGGTGACAGCTGGTCTTCCCAGGACTTGACCATTGTCTCAATTTTCCCAGGTTCCCTAAAGATGCCTTTGCCCACAGACAGCAGGAAGAAGTCTAGAGAAAACGACACCCACATTCCCAAGAGTTGGGGTGTGAGTGGTTTTTGGCTATTTGGTAGGTTATAGATATTTATCATTTAGTGGAATATAGGATAAAAAACAACTATTAATATTTTATATTGGCATGGATTTTGGTATCTTGATACAAATTTAAAGTTATTTTTGTTATACTGTATGTAGTTTTCTACTTTTGCTTGGGGTATTGTACTTATGCAGTTCATTTAAAAATGCAAAATATAAAGAAATGAGGTTAGTAATTAATGTATGACAGTCAATCTTGTAGTCACATTAGGTATTTTCAAGGTTAAACAGGTATATTTTAGACAGATTTTCAAACACTTCAAAGACCTACAGAATACAGAAGCTAAGATGTTTAATAACCAAAGATTTTTCGTGAAAATGAGACACATCTGTTCCTGGGAGCACGAGTTCTTCATAAAAGGATGATGGATAGAAGACGCTCCATTTGGAGGTTGCTTTCAATGTGGCTGCTCGTGCCTTGACTACTTCTGGCAGTGTGCTGTGTACACTGAACAAACAGAAAGTGACTATTGAACATTGACTACTGCTGGCAGTGTGCTGTGTACACTGAACAAACAGAAAGTGACTACTGAACACTGCCAAGACAAGGCAGGACAGTCCTTCGAGATCCCTGCTTCACAGAAGAGTCTGCCAGATGTTTTAGGCCTGTAAACCAAAGATGGGTGCCCCAAAGGGCATAGGAATTTTGTGTTACTGTCCAGGAGTCAGTCTTTGATTGAGTTAAAGACTAAATAGTAAGATTTAATTGTCCCTTAGTTATGATAGAAAAGCAAATTAGGGATAAAACTTTTGAATCACTAAGGTAAGATAGATAATATAGTATTTCTCTGAATTTGCTAATTACAAATGGACTGAATATTGTAAATGTGATTCTTACTTGATCACTGTGTTGTTGTGTATAGTTTTACTATGTTAAAGTTAAAAGTTTTCATTTTTGTTTAGATAAAAGAGGGAAGTGTTAGTTTCAGATGTGTTACATTCATTTATGCTGTGGAATATTTGTTTAATGATGCAAAGATGTGTTACATACTTTTAGGTTGCACTCGTTTAACTCTGTAAAACTGTGTTACTTTGCCTGTCTAAACACCTGATAGAGCTAATAAAGAACTGAATGGCCAACAGCTAGGCAGGAGAGGGATGGGGGGGCATGTGGGCAGAGAGAATGAATAGGAGAAATCCAAGCTGAGGAGGACAGAGGAAGGAGGAGGGAGAGCAGGAGAAGAGAATGCCAGGAACCAGTCTCCCAGCCACACAACCAGCATGGAGTAAGAAGACAGAAAAAAGCTCAGAGGAGAGGGTAGCAGTGTCAGACGATACAAATAAAATGTGACAGAAACAACCTGGCATGTTCCCATCATTCTTGTAAGCTATAATTTACTCAAAGCTGTAAAGTACTGGTTATTAAAGTGTGGAAAAGATACAGGACAAAGACACACAAAAAAAGGATGTGTCTAGCCACTGGGGTGCATTTGGAAGGAATGAGAAACTTGTAATGTTCAGTTGTACAGCAGTGAATTTATAGCTGGCTCGTTGATAATAGCTGTCAGAGAAACTCTAAATGAACTACAAACAAAGATTATCCAAGCTGACAGACTCACCAACTACCATCATCTGATCGTCACACATCTGTAAGAGTATCGCAAAGACACACTGTCCTACATAAATATACACAGGAGTGTGTCTCCTAAAATGTCTATCAGTTACTACCAACAGTTAGCCATATTCTCTTACTTATCAACCTGCAGACGAGAGTTGCTAGCAGACTTACAGAGGGCTAGACTCACCCACAAACACCAGGCTGCTGTAGGTCTCCAGCATCACATCCCTGTAGAGGGTCCTCTGAGCAGCATCCAGGTCCTGCCACTCCCGCCTCGTGAAGTCCACAGCTACGTCCTCAAATGACACCGATTCCTGTAATGACACATTTCTCTTTAACCCAGGCACCATTAAGCCTTGGGAACAGAAACTGACACCCCAGTCTTCACTGTGACGTACACTTAAACAGCATCTTACAGAAGGTGCAGCTCAATTAGCTTCTCTATTGCTGTAAGAAAACAAAACAACAACAACAAACTGGCTAAAAAAAAAAAAAAAAACAATCTGGGAAGGAAAGGAAAGAGTCTGTTTGGCTTACAAGTGACAGTTCACCATCAAGGGAAGCCAAGGCTGGGACACATGACAGGAACTGAAGCAGAGAGCTCTGGTTACTGGCCTCTATGACTTGCTCAGTTTGCTTTTTCTTATGCAGCCTGACCACCTGCCCAGCAGTGGCTCAACCCACAATGGACTGGACCTTCCTACACCAATTATCAGTCAAAAAAATGCACCACAGGCTTGCCTCCAGAACAACCTGATGGAGGCATTTTCCCAATCAAGGTTCCTTTCCCAGATGACTATCACATTGCCCATTTAAAAAAAAAAAAAAATAGAAAACACAGTCTATTTTGGGAGAAAGAAAAATCAATACAAATATCTTCTGTGTCAGTATGGTAATTCAAAAAAAATAGGATTGTAGACTTTCCATGCACTTAAAATGGAAATCCAAGTAATATATGTGTGTAATGATTGTTTTATAAAGAGCAAGAGCAAGAGATGTGTAACTCCAGCCCTATAAAAATAGTATCAAACTGTGAAAGCAAGAACCTCAATTAAAATACAAATTTTCAGGCTGATGACACAGCATTGTAATAAAATCTACACCCCCCCCAGTTGCATGGCTGTGGAATCTGTTCCTAGCATCTATTGCAGACTAGGTACTGCTGTTGAAGTGGGTCACTGGGGCTGAAGAGATGGCATGGAGGTTAAGGGCACTTCTTTTGCTTTCAGAGGACCCTGGTTTTGTTCCCAGCACTCATACAGTGGCCCACAACCACCTGTAGCATCTGGCCCAAGTGATCCAACACCCTATTCTGAACTCTTCAGTCACCAGGCATGAAAGTGGTGCATGTACACGTGTGTAGTCAAAGCACACAGAATAACGAAATCGTCTTTACATGTGAATTATGACTCCGTATAGGGTCACATAAGAATGTAGAGGCCAAGTACCGCCAAATAAAAAAGTTTGGCAATACTTAAACAGTTTCTGAAAACACAACCAAAAATTAGTTGAGCATCAAATATGCCATGACTCCAATGTGTTTGGGGCAGCGCTCCCCAATACTGCGTCAGGGGTAGTATACATGCAACACACGCCTTGATCTCTGAAGAAAAACACAGGGAAAAGGCATGTAATACACTTAATCCATCATTCCACATAAATGGACTCTGAGGAGTTGTATGAACTGCCATGTTTTATTGTACTGTTCACAAAAACAGAATGGCTCAATTATGGAAAGCAAACTTTAAATGTTTTCCTACTGCAGGTGGATCTTTGCGAGTTTAAGGCCAGCTTGTTCTACATACTGAGTTCCAGGACAGCCAGGACTACACAGAGAAACCTGTTTTCAAAAAACAAAAATGTTTTCCTACCATCATTTCAGTACTCAAGGATCAATTAGTATATATCTGAATTGTGTTGTGTTAGTAAACCATGCATATTCATCTCATTAGACTGTATCATTGCTTCAATCTTTAGTCAACTGGCCAAATGCAAAGAATAAGTAACCAGGGAGTACCCAGCCCCAACTGCTACATCTAAAATGCAACCCTATTCCTAATGTTCAGGATGTATCACAGAAAAGGGGAAGGAAAAACTTCAAGAGCCAGAGGACCAGGTTATTTGCTACTAGAGTGTTCTAGACATGATGGGGGAGCTATACCCATGAAACCTGTGCACTGTGATACCCTTGCATAATGACAGCATCAGTTGAAATGTCAATGTGGAGGGGAGAAATTTCACAAGGTCCCACTCCTAAAGAGCCACAGGCAATGAATGGCTGCTCATCAAGGGAGACTCAGTTTTCTCCAAGATGAGTCCCTCAGTAAGTTATCCAGTCCCAAGTGCTCAGCATTAAACACATGCACGCATGTGAGCACGCACACGCACACAAAGCGCGCGCACACACACACACACACACACACACACACACACACAAGCAATATAAGTTTATGAGAGATATATCATTAACAATTATAGAAGTAGTCATCAATTAGAGAGAGTGGAGGAGACATGGAAGTAGTCCAAGGGAGAGGAAGGAGAGGTAAAAAATGATGTAAATATGATATTCTCAGAGATAAAACAGCTAGTAGTGTTTTCAGCATTTTTTTTTTTTCTTTTTGTGTCAAGGTCTCTTCTTGTAGCCTTCGCTGGCCTAGAATTTGCTATGTAGACAAGTTTGGCCTTCAATTCAATTACTGATTTGCCTCTACCTCACAAATGCTGGGATTAAAGGCATGAGCTATCATTCCCAGGCTACACCACGCCTTCTGTAAAAACTAATTAGAACTTGAATTTGGATTGTGGAAAGTCTGGAATGGTGCAGTTTCATAGTCCAATTACAAATTACCTTGGGTATTCTTCACTCCTCTCCCTCCCCCGCAATATCCAGTCTCTGTGTCTTACCTGACAGCCTTGTAACTATCACATGATGCCTTGGTTAATTACGGGTTAATTAATGTATCAGATCACAAGCTTCTATCAACCACTGGCTAAGGATTGTATCAAAGATGTTGGAGACTCAAACTTGCAGACTCCCCACCCAGCTGTGAACTGACTACCCAATGTCTCCACCCAGGTGTTCCAACTGCTTTCATGCATTACTTTGATTTTTATTATAGAAGCTTCATGAAATTGTTAACCATATTGAAACATGGAATTTGAGGTAATGTAAATCAGCACTCCAAAATTATGATCACTCATATTTGGTTCCAAAATAAATTCTTGTCCCTGCTGAAGTAAGAAGTGTAATTTTTGTGTATGTTTTAAAGATTGATTTTATTTGTAATTATGCACATGTGTGTGTGCTCGTGTTTTTAAGTGCAGCGGCCCATCAATGCCAGAAGAGGTGTCAGAAGGTTTGAATCTCTTGGAGCTACAAGTTACAGGCAGCTGTGAGTCTCCAAGAGTAAGTGCTGGAAATGGAGCTCAAGTCCTCTGCAAGAACAGTACATGCTTGCTTTGCATGTTTGTTTGGTTAGTTGGTTGAGAAACCCTGGCTGTCCTGGAACTCATTCTGTAGACCAGGCTGGCCTGGAACTCACAGAGATGTACCTGTCTCTGCCTTCACTGTGCTGAGATTAAAGGCGTGCCCTGCCATCACAGGCTAGCAGTAAGTGCTTTTAAGCTCTGGAGTCATCTTCTGGCCTTGACAGCTGCATACAAATTAATTCCATTCTGTAGAAGAGCACAAAGTCCTGGTACTCACAGATATCACTAGAGAAACCAGGAATGTTATACATGCAGGCTTTTCTCTTCCACAAAAGGAATTTACATGTTTTCCACCCAGAAGTTTGGGAGTGGAATTTTGTTTATAGCCTGGTGATCTTTGCTATTCTTTAAGGCCAAGTGTCACCCAAACCCCACAGACTCCCGAACATCATTTCTCAGTCAATAAAACCCATTCTCATGAAAGAGGTCCTATGCACTTTGCAAAAAAGTTTTGATGTAGTCATGCCTTACGTGTGTGATAAATGTCATGAGGAAACTTTTTTTTTTCTTTCCAAAACTGTATTGTGTTTAAATATGTTTAAAAAAATAAACTGTTTGGGGTCTGAGTTTTAATCAGTCTGGCTACCTAAGCCATACTAAACCAGATTTTCCTCTTAGCTCTTGCATATAGTTCCTCTACTCGCTGGAGCTATAGCATTTGCAGGAACCCCCACAACTAGTGCCCAATATGAGGGGCTCAACCCTTGGAGAAGGCAAGTGTGGTGGTTTGAGTGAGAATGGTCCCCATAGTCCCATGGATTTGAATACTTGGTCACCAGGGACTACTTACTTGAAAGGATTAGGAGGTGTAGCCTTGTTGGAGGAAATGTGTCACTAGGGGTGGGCTCTGAGGTTTCAAAAACCCATTCCAAGCTCACAGTCTCTCTTCCTGCTGCCTGTAGATGCAGATGGAGAACTCTTAGCCAGTTCTCCAGCACCGTGTCTGCTTGTGTGCTGCCATGCTCTCTGCCATGACCATAATGTCCCAGACCTTGAACTGTAAGCCAGCCACCAATTAAATGCTTTCCTTTGTAAGTGTTGCCATGGTCATGGCATCTCTTCACAGCAATAGAACTCTGGCTAAGACAGTAAGAAATTTTTTTTCTTTAAATAGAAATTAAGGGCAGAAATCTGGGCCTCTTACTCAAAGGGTTCAGGACTGAAAGTGAGAGAATAGAATTAATATGGCGTCTTCCCAGTCCTCCTAGACAAAGCATATTATACAATTATTGAAATATTTGTTAAAATGTAATGGAACAAAACATTCAAAGCAAGAGCTCTATAATTTTGTACAAGTAACTGTAAGATTTAATCCTTGGTTCCCTAAACAAGGAACCATAGATATTGAAAACTGGAAATATATAGGAGTCAATGTAAAAAGCAGCACTTGAGAAAGAAATTAAAATCCCTGTCAATTACTTTGAAGTCTGGACTGCAGTAATGCAATGCTTGAATCCACCTGAGGACCATTTAAAAAAAAATCCTCTGGCTCCCCTGGACACTTCTCAGCAAGGGGCTACCACTCCATGGCTAAGGAGACTGACTGACTTGGATATGCTGCCTCCCCTTTCAAAAGCCCCAAATTTATATCCATGTACAACAAATATTCATTCTCATCAGTCCCATTCAGAAATTCAGTCTATGCTGCCTCACTTCCAGAGACTACTTATGGAAGATGAGGGAAACAATGAACAGGAAATGCTTGGACATTTCCACACTTGACGCTCTCCTGTCAGTCCTTATGATGCCTGTGATTTCAAACCATCAAGGCCCAGATGTGCATCAACATTGTCCATGTACTTTTCAGGTCCTGGATAATTTCAGAAAACTCATTGCTGCCAATGGCATTTACTGATATGATGTGGAAATTTTTAAGCAGGAATGTTGCTGTGGTTTGAATAGCAATGGGCCCCATAGACTCATGTATGTGAATGTCTGGTCCATAAGCAGTGGTACTATTAGGAGGTGTGGCCTTGTGGGAGGAAGTGTATCACTGTGGAGTTGGGCTTTGAAGTCTCATATGCTCAAGCTAGACCTAGTGTGGCAGTCCCCTTCAGCTGCCTGCAGATTAAGATGTAGAACTCCCAGCTCCTTCTCCAAAAACCATGTCTGCCTACATGTCATGACACTAATGGATTAAACCTCTGAAACTGTAAGCCAGCCCCAATTAAATGTTTTCTTTCATAAGAGTTGCTGTAGTCAAGGTGTCTCTTCACAACAACAGAAACTCTTGTAAGACAAATATTATGGTGGTTTAAATAAAAATGGTCCTCATAGGCTCATAGGAATTGGCACTATTTGGAGGTGTGGCCTTGTTGGAGGAAGTGTGTCACTAAAGGTGGGCTTTCTTTGAGGTTTCAAATGCTCAAGGCTGGCGTAGAGGCTCTGTCTTCCTGCTGCCTATGGATCCAGGTATAGAACTCTCATCTACTCTCCAGCACCATGTCTGCCTGCACACTGCCATATTCCCTATCATGCTGATGATAATGGACTCTAACCCATTCCCAGTGAAATGTTTTCCTTTATAAGAGTTACTTTGGTCATGGTGTCTCTTCACAGCAATAAAACCCTGAGACAAACATTGTCACTCTTTGGGACTATAAGCAAATAGACAAAGCTTCCTGAACCCCAGGACAATACTTGATGTGGAACACAAACTATTATGATGAGTAAGAGGAAAGAAACTATAGGTAACAATGCCCCTACCTCTTAATTCTGAGTCCTGGGATTAAAGGTGTGTGACTCCACTACCTATAGCTTCAGGATGACTTTGCTTTCTGAATCCTCAGGCAAACTTTTAATGAATCATAAATAATATATCACCACAGGGTGTGTGAGAACATGAGGGACTGGGTTGGGTGGATTGGGGGCAGAATAGACATGGAGAACAATGAAAGATATATCTTGATGGGGGAGCATTTTAGGGTTAGGAAGAAACCTGGTGCCAGGGAAACCCAAAGGAATCCACAGGATGACCCCAGATAAGACTCCAAGAAGTCAGTGGAGAGGGTGCCTGAACTGGCCTTCTATAATCAGATTGGTGACTGTCCTAAATGTCACCAGAGAACCTTCATCTAGTAACTGAGAGGGGCAGATGCAGAGATCCACAGCCAAGCAAGCACTGGGCCAAGCTCCAGGAGTCCTGCTAAATAGAGTGGGGAGGGATTGTAAAAGCAGGTGTGTGTGTGTGTGTGTGTGTGTGTGTGTGTGTGTGTGTGTGTGTGTGTGTGCACGTGCACGCGTATGTATGACAGTCATAACAGGGGAACCCACAGAAACAGCTGACCTGAGCTTGTGGGAGCTCACAGACTCTGGACCAACAACTAGGGAGCCTGAATGGGGCAGCCCTCTGCATGTGTGTGTCAGTTATGCAGCTTGGTCTGTTTGTGGAGCTCGTAGAGTGGGATCAGGATCTGTTCCTGGCACTTGAACTGGCCTTTGGAAACCTATTCCCCATGCTGATTTGCCTTGCCTAATCTTGATGCAAGGGAGGAGCTTGGTCCTGCCTCCACTCCTATGCTTTGTTGACTCCCATGGGAGGCCTGCCCTTTTCTGAGCAGAGATGGAGGAGTGGATGGGGAAGGGGGTTGGATGGGAGCTGTGTAGGAGAGGAGAGAGGGGATGGAGGGAGGAGAAGCTGTGGTCAGTATGTAAAATGAAAAATTTTTAACTAAAAAAAAAAGTTTTTTTAACTAAACATGTAAGACCTTAACAGGCGCATTTCTCTTTGCCTCGGGAGCAGGCCCAGCAAATTGTCTGGCTCTCTTTTACCACACTGCCCATTGCTGGTAGAATTCATCCTCAGGGTTTGTTAAAATTTAATGCCACTTGGTAAACAGATATTACTCATATCCCAGAATTTGTACACTTCAAATATGCTCATGTAACAGCTGATACTTTTTCAATATGACTGCTGCTTCTGCTCACAGGGGTGAAACAACCCCGGATACCATTAAAGATCTATTACACACCCTTCCTTTCTAGGATCCCCACAACAAATAAAACTGATAACCGCCCTGCTTATACCAACAAACAGTTTTTGAGAATTTTGTTGTTAATGGAATATTAATCATGTTACTAGAATCCCTTACAATCTACATCAAGCTATTGTGGAATGATACAATTAAATACTTAGACATCAAATTTTTAAAAGAAAAAGTATATATACCCATCTAAGTCCCCACATACTATGCTACATTTAGCTATGTTAAGTTTTAAAAATTTTTCACTTTAAAGGATAATGCTTCTTCTGACAGCACAAAGCATTTTGCCCTAAAGGAGACACAGCCTAAAGAATGTGTTAAATGCAGCTAACACTGAGCCGAACTCCTGGAATTCAGTTGCAGAGAGAGAAATGATGAGCAAAGGGGTCAAGACCAGGCTGAAGAAACCCATAGAAACTGCTGACCTGAACAAGGGGGAGCTCATGGACCCCAGACTGAACCCTGAACATGGGTCTCAGTTAGGAAGCCTGGGAGATCTGACAATGGAACCAGGATGTAACCCTAGTGCACAAACGAACTTCAGGAGCTCATTCCCCATGAAGGAACACTCCCTTAGCCTAGAGACAAGGGGAAGGCCTAGGCCCTACCCCAAATAACTTGACAAATTTTAATGATCCCTCGTGGAAGGCCTCACCCTCCCTGGGGAGTGGATGGGAGATGGGATGGGGAGGTCTGTGGGGAGCATAGGAGGATGGGAGGGAGAGGGAACTGGGATTGATATGTAAAATAAGAAAAAATATTAAATAAAATAATTTTTAAAAAAGAATGTGTTAAATGGAAAGATCTGAAGATTAATCAGTAGGAAGGTTCTGATGCTTTTCCAATATCAGGACAAGGCTATACTGTGTCTTTCCAGAAGATGAAGTCCTAGATAGCTCCTGCTTTGATGAATTCAACCAGGACAGCACCAGACACCATCAGACAAATGAAGCATCTGAAGATAGATGGCAAACCCATCAAGGAGACATCCCAAGAGGAAGAGGAAGATAATGGTGACTTGGGGAGAATCAAGACTCATCAAGCTGAGACTGGGGAAACAGCAAGGGTATAACACTACTGACCCAAAAGTGTTAGTGTTAGGTTACAGACTGTATTACACGCTAATTCTCAGCTTGTCAATGCAGAATCCAAATGCCTTTCTTCAGGGAGAAATAAAACGCATACCTGTAAGAGGAGACAGTATGATATTGTTTTGCCATGCTGAGGATTATTTTTATCTTTTAAGAAGAGTTGTCTGGGTAAAAGATGATATAAAAAATATTTAGTTCCTGTGCATGTGAGAGGGCAGAGAGGGTAAAAGGGAGGGAAGGAGGGAGGGAGGGAGAGAAAGAAGGAGGGAGGGAGGGAGAGGGAACTGGGATCGACATGTAAAATAATAAATTTAAAAAAAAAATGCTTTGACTCCAAAATTTAAGTTGAAGGACAAGTTACTGGGGATAAGGATTTCTACTTTTGTTTCCACAGAAAATGAAAAGATGTGGATTCCTTCCAGACTAATGTGGTTTGATCAAGCCAGACCGCCTGAAACAGAGTATGTGGTGATCCTACATTCAAAACAGCTGGACAAAGCAGCCTTGCAGACTACAGCCAGGATTTCTGCATCTTCTTCGAATCCCCCATGACAGCGCCCCTTACCAGCAGGAAGTAGTTTGGAAAGAACAACGCCCAAATTCCCAAATATTGTTTATAGATGTTTGTTTTCATTTAAATGGACTTTGTTATATAAAATAAATTAAAAAAATATTTAGTTCCATGAATGGGGGACATTTTGGTTGGACTAATCCAATGAGGTCAGTCCAAACGCAGTGATATGAACTTTAGCATAAAATAGGTACTCTTTAGAAAGCTTGATAGTGGAAACTATGGTTGTATGAAGATGAAAAGGGGAATAACTGGTGTATTGCTTACCAAACTTGGTATTATTGTAATGTAAATAGTTCTATCTATTGCCAAGGGTTTGGACAATAATCTCTGGCTTCACTTGCCACATGGCAGTCAACAAGAACAATCCTTTTGTGTCAGAGGAGAACCATCTATTCCTTGGCTCTTAAAAATAAATTTATATACATAGGATCATTCATATGCACTATGCACAAATTACAGGGAACAAAATAGAATCCATTTGTACCCATATACATAGGGCTTCTTCTGATATTCCTATCCATGGTGTTTTTCTATCACATTATTTATGCTTTAAATGTACTTATATCCTTCCTTATTACAATTCCACCTCTAATAATACCCTGCCCTCTGGGATGGACTGTGTGCGTGTGCGTGTGTGTTTGTGTGTGCGTGTGTGTGTGTGTGTGTGTGTGTGTGTGTGAGAGAGAGAGAGAGAGAGAGAGAGAGAGAGAGAGAGAGAGAGAGAGAGAATGCTACTTACACTGCCCTTCCTGCAGGTTATAAGGGTTTATGCAGGACAGGTCATATTATACCCACTCAGTAAATCTTTGCAATTGATCAATAGAATTAAGGATAGCCAAGGCTACACAGAAAAACCCTGCCTAGAAAAAAACTGAGAGAGAAGGAACTCACCCTAGGAATTGTGATGATTCTTTGCATTATTGGATCCTGTAAAAAATGTCACACGTGCAATGGGCTTTTGATTGCCCATCCCAAGAATACTTACTGGAATACAAGGTGAGGTCTCAAAGATGGCCTGTGGATACCCCAGTGGTACAATCAGTTAGCGGGCGGTACTTACATAAAGATGGCCTGCATGATTAGTAAAACTAATAATATTACAGCAAACATATTAGCAGAATCAAGAGATGGTGAATTGAGTACCACAGTTTTACAAGAACTACTATTATGCTTGTTGCTCAAGCATAATCTTGTTTGTCAACAATTCCTTGGCATGTGTTGCTTTAATGCGTTAGATTTTTCTTATACTATTGATGGTCAAATTAATGATTTGCATAAAGAGATAGATACAATCTCTCAAGTGACTTTAAAAAAAAAAGAGTTAGTTATTATGTTTACACTGTTCTGCCTGCAGGTATGCCTGCATGTCAGAAGAGGGCACCCGATCTCATTATAGATTGCTGTGAGCACTATGTGGTTGCTGGGAATTAAACTCAGGGCCTCTGGAAAAGCAGTTGGTGTTCCTAACCTCTGAGCCATCTCTCCAGCCCCCAAGTGACTTTTCAATGGCCATCATGGTTAAGGTGGCTTTGCCTTTCTCTTGGTCCTCTGTTAGCTATTCTTATAATTCTCTTATGCTTGCTATATTAATTAGACTAACCATAGAGTCAATGCATTCAACCACGGGCTCTATAATAGCCACTACTTTTTTCTTTAAAAACTTAGAAACAAGGAGATGGAGACAGGAACAGGTCTTTGTGCTCACAGATAGCTCTAGAGAAACTGGGGGAGTTATATACATGGACTTTTCTCTTCAATGGAAGGGAATGTATGCCTGTTTTCCAAAACTGTACTGTGCTTATTATTGTCAAAAAATAAACAGCTTGGGGTCAGACTCTAGAGGCTTGAACCAGTCTGTCTAATTAAGTTGTGCTGAACCAGATTTCCCTCTTGTCACTCCAAGATAGTTCCTCTGCTGGCTGTACCACTTGCAGAGAACCTCACACCATTCCCTTGGGCATCTCTGCATTGTTTTTGATGTCCTACAGAATTAAATTACTGTGCTGGAACTGCCTTCCTGCAAAAGCTAGCAACATTAATACAGACGTGGTGTCCACTGACAGCGCACTCTGCCTTTCAGCACTCAAGTTGAGCAAGGCGCCTCTTCTGAACTTTCTCATTGCTGCTCTCTCCCCGTAGGAACCGAGACGCTACAGTGAGCAGGACTTTCCTCACAGGACTAGACTCACAGCATTCTTCCTGCCACCATCTTTCCAGTGGGAACCACAGGCATGGAACGTCCTGTGTCTCTCTCCATTCACAGGGTTTCAAGTGAAGCCCAGGCTGGCCTCAAAGTCATAACCCACCTGCCTCAGCTCCCAAGAGGTAGAATTAAAAATGGGCCACTAGGGTGCCTTGTCCACAATCTGTATTTCTGTGTGTAATGGTGGGAGACAGGGTCTTTTAGGTAGCCCAGGTAACCCTCCAAATCAAAACATACTCCAGGTTTAGACTCCTCGATGCTAGGATAAGGGCAGGTGTGGGGAGGGGGGCTAGGACCATCATTCTTGTGCTTTCTTTTTTCCCTGGCCAACAGAGAAGCAAGTTCTGCAGACTCCCCTTCCCTACACATAAGGTAAATCCTAAAAGCAGCAACTTTTTGAGGTAATGCAGCATGTCTCTTAGCCCAAGCACCTTCCCTTTGTCAGCCTCCCCGGGGCCTGATGTGCCAGCCACACAAATGCTGCCCACACATCACACTGATGATGCCATGACACAAGCTGGCTTTTCACTGTCTCCGTGAGGAAGACTGGCAGGCTCCTCCAGAACTCGGTTTGCTGGACCGTGCTATGCCCTTCTCAGGAAGGAAGGTAGCCCCCCTTTAGGCAAGCTCCATAGCAGGCTGTGGCATGGAACAGGCTAACTCGCCACAGATGCCTGAGCCCTGGATGTTCACCCAGGAGGATGGAGAGCTGCCTGGAGGCTAGCACTCTCCCAGGGAGCTGTCAGAGATGCTAACATGCCAATGTAAATTCCCTGCTGTCCTATTTTAATACTGTCATTATGCAGATAACCAAGGGGAACTGAGGCCCTGAAAGGTTGGGTGTAAGCAGCCAAGCCTCCATAGCCCATGCGACAGTTTGGCTCCTCTCAAATCACACATGAAAGTAGCAGCAAGGTGACAAAAGGCTGAGTGTACCATCTAAGGAGAGACAGGAGACAGAGACAGATGGGAGGACAATGAGCTATGACAGACGCCTCCTCTCAAGAGGAGTCCACTGAGGATGGAACAGAGACTCTACTATCCCAGTCCTAGCCTGACAGGTCTTCAGCGTCAAGTTCAAGGGACTCTGAACAGCTGCTATTGGACATTGTCATTAATCCACACCCCTATCACGTGGGCCACAAATCCTTTCTTGAAGGAGAATGGAGTGGGCCCCTCTGTGATAGGTAACTAGAATTCTATAGTTACGAATACTCACTTAAAACAATACTTTACACATCCCCAAAACCCTCTTTTTTTACCCAACAGAATCAGGGTGTTTGGGATTTTTGAGAAGGGTATTTGTGTGACTGTAGTGGAGCCCATGATGGTCTTGCAGATGCTAAGCAAGGATTCTGACCCTAAGCAACAACCCCCTCCCCCCTCTCTCTCTCCCTCAGACAAGATTTCCTATGTACTTTGGGGGGGGGGGTCTGAGACAGGTTTCTCTGTATATCTCTGGTTGTCTTAGAACTCACAGAGATCCGCCTGCCTCTGCCTCCCAAGTGCTGGAATTAAAGGAGGAGCCACCACTAGGCTCCTATGTACCTTTTAACTGGTTTCAAATCCTGTTCCTCCTGCACGTGATTTCAAAGGCAGTAAGTGTAGGGAAAGGGGGCCAGCCAAAGTAACACACCCTGAGCAGAGCCAAAAGAAACACATGTTGCCCTGCAACCAGAACCAAAGAAATTCAACCTGACCCTGAAACCAGTGCCAAAGAAACACACTTTGTCCCTGGAATCAGCCAGTGAAAGAAATACACCCTGGCTCTGAAATTAGAGCCAAAAGGCTAAAAAAAAAAAAAAAATCTGTGGAGGAAAAACACTTTGGCCCTGAAATCAGAGCCAAATCTGAACCTGAACCTCTACAGAAAACCAACCAGTTCCTGAGCACGAGATCTAGCCAATCTGAGCTCAGGGACTAAAATCTGACCAATCCCCACCCTGGAAATACTCCACCCCTAAGACTCCCTATATAAACCCTGTGCCTGTTCAGCTTGTGGCTGTCTGGCTGCCTCCTTTCACCCTGGCAGAGGCAGCCACTCTCCTGGATTCTTCCTTCCCAATAACTCTCTTGAATAAGGTTTGGGTGAGACCTTCCTTTGCTGGAATGGAGAGAAGGAGGAGGGAAGTAACAACTTTTCCCTGGAGCCAGAGCAAAGTACAGCAGAGCAAACAGAACAGAGCTGTAACACTTTCATAGGGGAAACCTTCCCCTAATGAAGTGGAGTTGTTACCTGCCAGAGACCTGAGCCAAACTGGAGCAGGGCTATTACACTGGGGAAGTCTTCCCTGAAGCAGGGCCACAAGCTGCTATGCTTACTGTGACCTATGGTATTCTTTGGCTCCCGGGTGCCAGAATTCCTTTCAATATGAGCTGTAACACTCAGTATTCTTTGGCTCCTGAGTGCCAGAATCCCCATCCATCTGAGCTGCAGCAATTCTTACAGTAGGATTACAGGAATGTGCCACAGAGGGTTTCCTCTGCCATTTTGCAGGAGAGGAAAACCCACTGAGAGGGATTGCACAGCTGGGAACGCTACACTGAAGTTCAGGTCTAAACAACTGAGCTTTGAGTATTTCTTTGGAGATTTGGTCTTACCCTGTAGCTCAGGCTGGCCCTAAACACAATCCTCCTGCCTCCCAGGTGCTAGGATTATAGGGGTGCACTGATTGCCATCTTAGTCACTGTTCTATGGCTGTGAAGAGACTATGATGCATTAGGTTGAGGGCTTACAGTTTTGGAGGGTGAGTCCATGGCCATCAGGGTGGGGAGCACAGAGGCAGCAGGCAGGCACTGCTCTCTGAAGCAGTAGCTGAGAGCTCACATCTGACCCACAGATGGAGGCAGACAGAGCCAGATGGGGCCTGGTGTGGGCTTTTGAAACACCAAAGGCCTCACATAGTGACACATCTTCTCCAAGGCCATGCCTCTTCCAAGAAGGTCACACCTCCTGAACTTTGCTAAACAGTCCAAGTGGGAACCCATACTCAAACACTATGGGAGCTGTTCTCTTTCAAACCATCACTCAAGCCCAGCTTAACACACTGTGACAGTGTTCTACTTATATATGACATCCTGAGGTCCCACACTGCATGATGGGCCTATCTTCCCTGCACTGCTCAGACCATTCTTCATCCCACAAGTACCACTCCCCGGCCCAGATCCTTTTGTTCCTTATGTCTTCAGAGACAGGTCCATTGGAACTGTCACAGCCACCTGGAGCTTCCCTGGGCCTAGGCAGGGACACCTTCTCCTGGCCTGTGAGGGCCCAGCTACTATCAGTGTGCACACAGAGGAGGAGCTACCCCTTCAGCTTTGCCCCCAGCTCTGGCTGTCCATTGTGCAATGGACAGATCTCCTAGTCCCACACCACCTCTTGGTTCCAGAGCCCACATCAGAGGTCTGCTGAGATATGATGTGGCCCTCAGTGCTCAGAGGCAGTCTTGTTCTTGCCCGGCTGTGGTGCCAGCACAATGCCAGCTGGGGGTGACAGTGCCCCACTGTCTAGAGGGACACTGTGACCCCCCAGGACGACACTGGCCTCCCTGGGATTCTACAGAAACAAGGTCATTGGGAACAGGGGCCAGAGTCTTGCATGTGCCAGGCTAGTACTCCACCACTGACCTGCCCTGCCACAGACTTGTTTTCTGACGTAATGCCTGAGTTGCCCAGATTCGCCTCCAACTTGAACTGTAGTACACAATGGCCTCAAACTTCCGATAGCTCCTCCTGCTTCACCCTTCCAGGAATCAAGAATTGCAACCTGCACAACCACTCCTGGCTTGAAAGCAGGTTTGAAACCCCACATAGAGGTCCCTCCTTTGTTTCACTTCAAGACTGCATTGAGTGGGGACAGAGGACAAGGATCAGGTCTCTGCACAGAGCTCCTGCCATCCTGTATTCACTGTGGCTAACCATTTGGCATATGTGCAGTCTCTGACAAGGGTTCCTCAATGTAAGGAGTAGGTTTTTCCTCCCGCTGTTGGTCTTGTCCCGCCACGGCTCCAACCCCAATTAACACACCGAGACTGTATCTGATATAATGCTGGTGGCCAGGTTCTAGTTTCTTATCGGCTAGCTCTGTCTTAATTATTAACCCATTTCTGTTAATCTATGTATTTCCACATGGTCTTATCTGACCAGGGAGTGAGACAGGCATCTGGTCTCCCCAGTCTCTCCATCTTGACTCCTCCTTACTCCTTCCTCTTTCCTCCTTGTCTCCTAGTCCCACCTATCTTGCTTTCCTGTTGGCCAACAGTGCTTTATTCATTAACCAGTATGAGAAACATATTTACAGAATGACATCTCCCATCACCTCACTCACTCAGAGATAAGCCACCCAAGAAGACCAAGGAGACACTGAGATGAGGGAGGGAATGGAGAGGAGCAGGAACCCATGGGCTGCTGGTGAATGTGCACGAGTCTCTGCGATTGGAAGATGGAGGAGGATTGCTTCTGGCCTGAGGTTAGCCTAAGCTCCACAAAGAGTTCCAGACTCTGCTTGTCTACAGAGTGAGAGACAATTTGAAGAATATAATCAAAAAGGGAAGGGGAAGGGTTGTAGGAATGCATTTGCAAACATACAGGAACATCCAGACAGAGGAGCGGTGTGGACCCTCGCCAGGTTTGAAGTGCAGTCCCTCTGTTTTTCTTAGCTAGCCTCTTGTGTCTTTTCCCTCTGCCTTCTGAGACTGGTACATCGGGACTCAAGACCTCAGCGGTGGCCTTTTCAGACTGGAAGGATGTGCCTGTTCTAGAATCCACAGCTCTGTACTTCTGAGTCATATTCCCCACCAACAGTGTCTGCTCACCACTGCCATGACCTCCCAGGTCTGAGAAGGACAACTGAGCAACACCACCTCATCTACTCCTGTTTGGTCCTGGGGCTCTATGGTAGACAACTGACCTATCAGTGCATACCTTTTGCTCTATCATCTAGCATTCCTCAAGCATCACCTTGAATGCAGAGGGCTCTTGGCAAAATCCAGGGATCCTGAAGGACAGACCCATCCATGGCTTCTGTGCATCTCCAATTGGCCCCAGATCTGCCCCCGGACATATGTGCAGGAGACCAGTATGCAGCTGGGGGTTGGGGAGGAGAAGGGGAGCTAGTACTGAAAAATGCCAGTTTCTGACCTGGGCTCCATTGTTTATCTCCACAAAAAAAGTCACAATCTCAGTCTGTGGGCTGCAGTTTGGTCTTGTCCACTGGGTCCTTTGCCTTACAGAAGCATCTAAGTTTGAGGAGGTCCCATTTATTAATTGTTGATCTCAGTGTCTGTGCTACTGGAGTTATGTTCAGGAAGCGTCTCCTATACCAATTTGTTCAAGGGTATCTCCTACTTTCTCTTCTGAAAGGTTCGGTGTGGCTGGATTGATGTTGAGGTCTTTGATCCATTTGGACTTGAGTTTTGTGCATGGCGGCAGACATGGGTCTATCTGCAGTCTTCTACACACCATCATCCAATTGTGCCAGCACCATTTGTTGAAGATGCCTTCCTCCCCCATTGTATTCTTTTAGCTGTTTTGTGAAAATCAGGTGTTCATAGGTGTGTGGGTTAATATCAGGATTTTCGATTCAATTCCATTGGTCTACCTGTCTATTTTTGGGCCAATACCAGGCTGTTTTCAGAACTATAGCTCTGTAGTAGAGCTTAAAGTGAGGGATGGAGATGCCTCCTGAAGTTCTTTTATTGTACAGGGATGTTTTGGCTATCCTGGGTCTTTTGTTTTTCCATATGAAGTTGATTATTATCCTTTCAAGGTTAGTGAAGAATTGTGCTGGGATTTTAATGGGAATTGCATTGAATCTGTAGATTGCTTTTGGCAAGATTGCCATTTTTACTATATTTATCCTACCTATCCAAAAGCATGGAAGATCTTTCCATTTTCTGGTATCTTCTTTAAAGATTTTTACCAATCCTATATATAACAAAGGGCTGATCTCCAAAATATACAAAGAACTCAAGAAACTAGCCAACAAAACATCAAATAATCCTATTAAAAAATGGGGTACAGAACTGAAGAAAGAATTCTCAATAGAGGAAATCAAAAAGCTGAAAGACACTTAAGAAAGTGCTCAACATCCTTAGCTATCAGGGAAATGTAAATCAAAACAACTTTGAGATACCATCTTACCCCTGCCAGAATGGCTAAAATTAGAAACACCAATGATGACTTATGCTGGAGAGGATGTGGAGAAAGGGGAACACTCCTCCACTGCTGGTGGCAGTGCAAACTTGTACAGACATTTTGGAGATTAGTATGGCAGTTCCTCAGGAAAATGGGAATTAGTTTACCACAGGACCCGGCAATCCCCCTCTTAGGCATATACCCAAATGATCCACATCCATGCAACAAAGACATGTGCTCAACTATGTTCATAGCAGCATTATTTGTAATAGCAAGAACCTGGAAGCAACCTAGATGCCCCTCAACTGAAGAATGGATAAAGAAGATGTGGCACATCTACACAATGGAATACTCCTCTGCAGAAACAAATAATGGAATCTTGATATTCGCAGGCAAGGGCAAGTGGATGGCACTTGAAGAAACCATCCTGAATGAGGTAACTTAGTCACAAAAAGAGTAACATGGTATGTCCTCGCTCATATATGGATTTTAGACCTAAAGCAAAGGATCACCAGCCTATAATTCATACCACCAGAGGAACTAGAATACGAGGTGTATTCTAAGAGATTCATATAAGGTCCCTCACAAAAGGGGAAGGAACAAGTCCCCCAGAGCACATGGGAAGTGGGGGGGCAGTGAATGGAGAGAGAAGTAAGAGAAAGAGAAGGGGAGGAGAGGAAAGCACATGAGACTAGGAAGATTGAGTCAGGGTAGGAATAGAAGACAGAAAAGACAGAGAGAGAGAACATAAAAGAGGGAGCCACTATTGGTTTGAAGAGAAAACTGAACCTAAAGAAAGGTCTAGAGAACTACAAGACTGACTCCAACTAACAATTTGAGCAACCATGGAAAGGCTACCATAAATGCTCTTCCCGGATAGTGAGATCAACAACTAACTTATCCACCATCATGGAGCCCTCATCTAGTACCTGTTGGAAACAGAAGCAAATACCCATAACTAAACACTGAGTCAAACTAGAATCCAGATGCAGAGGGAGAGGACAAGACCAGGTGGCAGAAACACATAGAGACAGCTGACCTGAACAAGGAGGAGCTAATGAGCCCCCAGACTGATAGCTGGGAATCCAGCATGGGACTGACTCAGGCCCCCTGAACATGGGTCTCAGCCAGAAGGATTGAACAGTCTAAGGGACCTCAGACAGTGGAGCCAGGATATATTCCTGGTGCACAAAAGGACCTTGCAGACACATTCCCCCATGGAGGGATAACTGCTTTAAGCTAGAGACAGGAGAGAAGCCCTAGTCCCTACTTCACATGAACTGTCAGATCTATATGACCCCAACTGGATGGCATAGCCCTACATGTGGAATGGGGGTGAGGGAATGAGAGGGAAGGGTGGTCAGGGTGCATGTGAAGAGAGAAAGAGGGGGGGAGGGAGAGGGAACTGGGATCGACTTGTAAAATAAAAACAATAATAAAATTAAAAAAAAAAAAAGAAATGGGAAAAAAAAAGTCACAATCCTGAGGGCTCCAGCCTTTGATCTCAACTACTCTGGAGACCAATGCAGGGTGTCCAAGTTCAAGGCCACTCTGGGCTCCCTATAAGAACCTGTCTCAAACCACTCTCTCTCTCTCTCTCTCTCTCTCTCTCTCACACACACACACACACACACACACACACACACAAACACCACAATACTGGGGAGGTGGCTCTTGGGAAATTGCTTTTCTAGCAATCCCTAGGTCTTGGTGACCCAGTTTTTCAAGGAAATGTATCCTGCAGAAGTGATAAGAAACCCAGGGAAAGATGGGCCAGACACAGAGCCAACAGGGTATGTGACATACAGGACTAGATCCAAACTGTCAGAGAAGCAGTCACAGCAGATCAAAGATGAGAGATCAAGCAGATTCAGGACAGTCAGAGACACGAACCCAGGCAGAGGCAAAGCTACAGCAGCGGGTGGGACCCGCGGTAGTGAGGGGGTCAGGGAAACGACCAGAACACGGGTGGAGTTCTAGGAGGTGTAGAGCTGGGTGGCTGTAACCGCTGAGATGATAACAGTCCCATAGGTGCTGCAGGGGAAGGAATCCGCCGCCTGATGCTGATGCAAAGGTTGTCTAAGGAAGCAGGGATCTGACCCGAGCACCCAGTGGAGACACAGCAGTCCTGGCTTCGCCGCAGCTCGGGAGCTCCCCCTGAGTCCTCCTGTGGGACCCGGGCCCAAGACTCCCGCCTGGCGGCTCCACCGGCAGGTCGTTCCACCGCGGTCCTTGCCGGTACAATGGCGCTGGCCGACCAGTTACAGCTGCTCTCCCGGCCACACATTCCAGGGCAGAGCTCGCAGAGAGGACCGCAGCAAGACTCAAGTTCAGGAGCAGGGAACCAACAGGACTGTCCGGAGCCAATTCAGCCCCAACCCCACAGCAGCAGGTGACGGAGTGCACAGCTGCTCTCCCGCTCAGCACGCATCTCACTCACCATCTCCAGCTTCCCGGGCATCACAAGTCTTCACTATGGCTCTCCTCGCACCACCGAGGTACCGGACCACAGAGGCCAGCACAAAGTGTCCAGGAAGGGCCTCCTGAGAGGGGATAGTACCCGGCGACAGGTCCCAAGATGGCTGGTCCGAGACAATAATGAGCCCAGCAGACTGTGTCTTTGCTCTTGATTGGACAAGCCTCTCATTAATGCCTCCGATTGGACAGGACCTCATGTCCAGAGCCAGAGTGACAGTGGACTGATCCAACCGGCAATTGAATGAATAATAACAGGTTCTCTCCTGGAGAATATAGCCCCAACTGAACAGTTATATTTAACTTTGTACGCTAGATCTGTCAGCTATGGATGGATGGATGGATGGATGGATGGATGGATGGATGGATGGATGGATGGATGGATGGATGGATGGATGGATGGATGGATGGATGGATGGATGGATGGATGGATGGATGGATGATAATCTTATTCAACAATGGTCTGAACAATTTAATAAAATTTCTGTAAAATTGCCAATTTCTACTCTTTTGAGGATACACTTTGAGCTTTGAAATAGGAAGCAATTCCTAAAGCACCATTAAACTGTCACAATTATAAAAGTTTTTCTTTTGTTTTGTTTTAATTAATTTTATTTAAATTAAAAACAATCTTATTTTACATAACAACCCCAGCTCCCTCTCCCTCTCATCCTCCCAGGCCTCCTACCCACCCATCCCCATCCCACCCCAATCCACTCCTCAGGGAGGATGAGACATTCCATGAGGGATCATCAAAGTCTTTCACATCATTTGGGACAGGACCTAGTCTCCCCCCTCCACCCCACCTCCCCCACACATATGTATCTAGACTGAGACAGTATCCCTTCATAGGGAATGAGCTCCCAAAGCCCATTCATTCACTAGGGATAAATACTGCTTCCACTACCAGAGGCCTCATAGACTACCCATGTCCCCCAACTGACACCCACATTCATGGGACCTGGTACGGTCTTATGCAAGTTCCCCAGCTGTCAGTCTGGGGTCCATGAGCTCCTGCTTACTTAGGTTGACTGTTTCCATGGGTTTCCCCAGCATGGTCTTGACCCCTTTTGCTTTTCACTCCTCCCTCTCTACAACTGGATTCCGGAGCAGCATCAAGGGAGCCACAAGTCTCAGAACCGGGAGCAGTGCCAGAGTGGGAGGCCTCAGCCTCAGTCCCAGGAGCTAGGAGGGATCACTGGGTAAAGCAACAGCAGTGCTTTCCAGCAGTAGCTTCCAGAAACTACTGCAAAAAGTTCCTCTGGGAAAGAGCACCTGTGTCCCAGCCAGCATCCACTGCTGGAAGATATCAACAAATCCCATAAAGAAAACCAAGAAAAAGCAATCAAAAAAGTCAAGGAAATGATTCAAGACATGAAATCTGAAATAGAGGCAATAAAGAAAACACAAACTGAGGGAATTCTGAAAATGAAAAATCTGGGTAAGCAATAAAGAACCACAAATATAAGCATAAGCAACAGAATACAAGAGATGGAAGAGAAATTTTTAGGCATTGAAGGTAACTTGGAGGAAACAGATGCAATGGTCAAAGAAAATTTTAAATCCAACAAATCCTTAACACAAAACATGCCGTATATCTGGAACACCATGAAAAGACTGAACTTACGAATAATAGGGATAGAAAAAAGAGAAGTAGTTCAACTGAAAGGCACAGAAAATATATTCAACAAAGCCATAGAAGAAACTTCCCCAATTTAAAGAAAGACATACCTATGAAATACTACAAGAGGCTTGTAGAACACCAAATAGACTGGACCTAAAAAAGAAAAAAGTCCACTCACCACATAATAATCAAAACAATAAACACACAGAGTAAAGAAAGAATATTAAGAGCTTCAAAGGAGAAAGGCCGGTTAACAAAGGCAGACCTATCAGAATTACACATGACTTCTCAATGGAAAGAATGAAAGCCAGAAGGCCTTAGTCAGAGGTTATAATGACACCAAAGGACCACAGATGCCAGCCCAGACTACTTTATCCAGCAAAGCTTCCAATAACCATAGATGGAGAAAACAAGATATTCCATGATAAAACCAAATTTAAACAATACCTATCCATAAACCCAGCTCTACATAACCTACTAGAAGGAAAGCACCAATCCAAGGAAATCACCTACATCCACAGGAACACAGGAAATAAATGAGCTTATAGCAGCAAACCCCAAAGAAGGGAATTGAACACACAATGCCATCTCCAACAACAGAAACAAAAATAACAGGAATTAGCAATCATTGGTTATTAATATCCATTAACATAAATGGTCTCAATTCACCTATAAAAAGACACAGGCTAACAGATTAGATATGAAAACAGAATCCATCCTTCTACTACATACAAGAAACACACCTCAAACTCACAGACATTACCTCAGAGTAAAGGATTGGGAAAAAAGTTTCCAATCAAATGGACCTAAGAAACAAGCTGGTGTAGCTATCCTAACCTCTAACAAAATAGACTTCAAACTAAAATCAAGCAAAAAAGATAAAGAAGGGAATTTCTTTTTGTAGTGAGATATTTACTTTGTCTCCTTCTGTGGCACTGACCACACCCATTGGGGGTGGAGCCATGGGCGGAAGTGACCTTACTGACTCTCAATACACAGAGAGAGTCGTTTCACACATTGAGACTGCAGAATTTATTCCTGACAATACAGAATTAACTTCATTGTTTATACAGTTACAAGATATATCAGAAAGAGGACTCATCCTATATATATAAAACACATCAGATCCCATACGGGTCTGCCAGGTCCTCTAGCACAAGGCAATGATGAAATTGATCGTTTATTGATAGGAAGTGTGCTAGAAGCCTCAGAGTTTCATAAGAAACACCACGTAAACAGCAAATGTTTAAAAAAGATTTTTCTATCACTTGGGAACAAGCCAAGGAAATAGTAAGGAAATGTCCTACTTGCTCATTCTATAACCAAACTCCTTTACCACCAGGCAGTAACCCTAAAGGTATAAATAGGAATGAAACATGGCAAGTGGATGTGTTTCATTTTGCAGAATTTGGAAAATTAAAATATGTACATCACACTATAGATACATTTTCAGGGTTTCAATGGGCCACTGCTCTGAGCTCTGAAAAGGCTGATTCTGTTATCACACACCTATTAGAGGTAATGGCCATTATGGGCATACCTGCACAAATAAAAACTGACAATGCTCCAGCATATGTCTCCAGCAAATTGAAACAGTTTTTTGAGTATTATAACATAAAGCACATAACTGGTATACCACACAATCCTACAGGACAAGCAGTGGTTGAGAGATCCAATTGTACTTTAAAAGAAATGCTCCATAAACAGACAGGAGGAACCAAGACACCCAAACACAGATTACATAATGCTTTATTAACATTAAACTTTCTTAATGCTGATGAAAAAGGAAAAACAACTGCAGAAAGACACTGGACAATAGAAAAACCTTCTGAACTAAATCAGCCAGTGTACTTCAAGGATGTATTGACCTCAGAATGGAAAGCAGGATATGTGTTACGTTGGGGTAGGAGTTTTGCATTTGTATCTACAGAAAAACTATGGATACCATCTAAGTTAATCAAGATCCAAGTTGAACAAGAGAAACATCTTAATGAAGACAAAAGACAAGTCATCCAACAAATTAGGTCCCATGAAATGTGTGGAGACCTCTCTAAGGTAGGGGAAGTGTTCTGTTCTTGTTTTTACAGGAAAACAGAGAAAACCTATCATAAAACAGCCAAAAGACACTGAACATGTAGGTATCTACAGAAGAGAAGACAGCTCTCTAGAAACAATCACTTAATGAAGCGGAATCTGATATATGGTAAAAATATTTAATTCTAGTAAACTATTTCTATACAGAAATCTATTTCTCTCTACTGTCTAGTATTCCTGAAGTCCCAATTCATGTAAACCAATGCTGGCTTTGGAGTTGGATTTGGCTTTCCTTCTCTAAATTCAAGCATGTTGTTAAGATTAAATTCATGGTTTCTGCCTTAAATCCAGAAGCCAATTGGTGTAAGGCAGAAGAAAACAAAATCTGGGGACTCATTTCTTATACGCAATTTTCTCTCTGAAATCCTAATTTTCTCACATATGTTTTAATGCTTATTGTTGTCCTTCTCTAATGCCTAACTTAAAACTTGAAATTTTTACTTTAATATTGATGTTTAAGTTTTCCACAAGGAATAGTAACAATTCCTAATAGCAATCTTTGAACTCTCCGGAAAGAAGATGGGGCCCCACATCATCGTTTCCACTTGACTCAACCTGATGCATCTGGACTACAAACATCACCCTAAAACCGGTTTGAGACTGTTTTGCTTGAGACAACTCATGACTAGCTAGCTGTAATGGTGCACCTTCTTATTACACCCTGGCCAGAGTTTCAAATAGAACTACAGTCAAGCATTTTCTGCCACACAGTGACTAGCTACATATGTCACAGCCAGTTCTGTTGTGAAATTTGGTTGCTAAAAATTTTCTTCCTACAGGATCCCATGGAGCAATCATTGTCCCATTTCAGCAGGAAGTAACCTTAAGATAACGACGCCCCCTTTCCCTACCCTTGGAATTTTGGGATAATAGTCATCTTCTTTGGGTCGGTTTTAGTTATTTAGGGTTGGGTATGGAAGGTGATGCTTACACTCAGGTTTATCTTTTAGACAGGAATAGGGTATGGTTGAGAAAGGTATGGTTTAGATGGGATATAGGTAGATTAGCCTATTTTCTTGTGAATTTGAGTAAGAGTGAGATAATAGTATTTTACAGCTTACATTCTTATATATTCTTATATGTGGTAAGCTATGTAAAATTAAGTTTATATTTTTTATATTGTGTGAAATCTTTCCACTTATGATGTTTTATGCACATTATTTTTACCATATTCTATGTATGTGTACTTTTCTTGTATTCAAGACATTTTGTATATTGATACAATTTGGGATATTTATCATGCTGAGAAAGAAATGAAAGAAACATCACCTTTTACAATAGCCAAAGGCAGGGAGCACACACATAGCCCCGTTCTATAGTTCTGCAAACAGCTAACACGGTCGTCAGAGGCTAGCCATCCTGCCTCCAGACCCTTGTGTGGTGGCACTGCTTGTCCAGGAGGCAAAATCTTGCTCCCCGGCCCCTACACATCCTCACTACACACTCACTCAAGGACCTCGTCAGCCACCTCACTTTTCTAATACTCCCCCATCCAGGTAGAGCTTCTCTACACTTGTTTTTTGATCCCAACCTTGACTTGGGGCCATGTACACTCCTCTACCTCACAACTCTACTCCCCAATAACGGTTTAGTCTTCTTGTTTCAGAAACATGTATTTGACATTCTTTTCTTTTGGGTTCTCTCTCTCATTCTCTCTCTCTCTCCTTCTCTCTGTGGGTATGAGTGTGTATGTGTGTGTGCGAGTGCGCACGTGTGTGTGCACTCTCAGTAGATCCCAGCACTGACAACATGCCACTAACCCTTGTTCTCGCTCAGATGTTCTGGTTTTATTTTAATGATCCACACAGTCACTTAATTCCATGATACTAGTCAGATTCACTTCCCATTTGATATGCTTATTAAAGAGCAAGTAAATTTTTATTTGTCTTCAATATTTTAATAAACTACACTTGCGTCTTGCTATAGAGGTGATGAAATTTCATAATGATTAGCACTGCATTTAACTATGCTCACCCTAATCATTCCTCCTATTATGAAAATCAATTTGAAACCAAATCAATTAGTCTAGGTTCTTTGGAGAAACAAAACATACAGAACGAATCTCTCCATATACAAAAGGGTTTTATTAGAATGGCTTACAAGCTGTGGTCCAGCTAACGCACACTGGCTGCCTCTGTTGGAGTGTCCAGCCCCAGTGTTGTTCGTCCATGAGCCTACTAGGTGTCTCAGTTTGTCTTCAGTATATGCCTGTGCCGGAAGCCTAAGAAGTAGGCAGAGAGAGCAGGTGTCCTTCTTTCATGGCCTTTATAGAGGCTGCTGGCAAAGCTGTGGGCTACATTAGAGGTGGCTCTTCAGATCTCAAAGATCTGGATTATAAGTAGGTTTTCCAACTTCAGAGGTTTTTATTAAGAAAGGAATCCCTCACAGCTGTGTGATGCCATTTGTGTTTGCCTTAATTCCTGGTGTGTCAAGTTGACAACCAAGAATATCAATCACATTGTCCATTCTGCAATCCTAGCACTCCAGACGCTGAAGCAGGAGAATTCCCCTAAGTTCAATGTCAGCCTGAGGTGCATAGGAGTTCCAAGACAAGCCAACCTGAGCTACAGTGTGAGATTGTCTGAAAAAACATGAAATAATATCTTAATGCTTAGAGGCATAGAATCTTGACCTAATTTATGTGGCTCATATTGACAGTAGATTCTGTCAGTTTTTGAAGGTAAAGTGTATTCACTTGTATGTAAAAACTTTTTCTGTTGTCTCAAAGAAGAAACAAACCTACAGCCAGGCTGGAGTGGTCCAATTAAAATATCATTCCAAAGGTGGGGATTTCCTTTTTATTATTATTATTTTTTTTCTTTCTCTCTTTTTTCTTTATTTCTTTCTCTCTTTTTTTACTTTAGCATTTTTTTTTCTTATTTTACATATTGATCTCAGTTCCCTCTCCCTCCTATCCTCCCATGCACCTGCACCGCCCTTCCCACCCACTGCACAGGGAGTGTGAGGACTTCCAAGAGGGACCATCAACATCTGCTAAGTCATTTGGAGTAGGGCCTAGGCCTACCCTCCTATCTCCGTGTAAGGAAGTATCCCTCCATGGGGAATATGTTCCCAAAGTCCTTTCATTCAACAGGGATACATCCTAATTTCCTGTCAGAGGACCCCTAGACTGCCCAGGCCCTCCAACTGAGGCAAACATTCAGGGGGTCCAGGTTGGCCCAATACTGGTTGGCCAGCTATCAGTCTGGGGTCCTTGAGCTCCCCACTTGATGGGAGATGTCATTCTGTAAATATGTTTCTTGTATCGGTTAATGAATAAAGCACTGTTGGCCAATAGGAAAGCAAGATAGGCGGGACTAGGAGACAAGGAGAAGAGAGGAAGTAGTAGGGAGGAGTTCCAAAATGGTGGACTGAGAGAGCAGAACCCCAGCCCCTCTCTCCGGTAAGATAAGGTCATGTGGAAGTACTTAGATTAATAGAAATGGGTTAATCATTAAGACAGAGCCAGCCAATAAGAAACATTAGAAACAGACCAACAGCTTTATATCTAATACAGAGTGTGTATGTGTTAATTGGGGTTGGCGTGGTGTGTGACCAGGCTGGCAGAAAAACCACTCGTAACACCCCCTGTTCAGGTCAGCTGTTTCTATGGGTTTCTGCAGCCTGGTCTTGACTCCTTTGCTCACCATTCCTCCCTCTCTGCAACTGGACTACAGGTATTCGAATCAGTATTTAGCCGTGGGTATCTGCTTCTATCTCCAACTAGATGAGGGCTCTAGGATGTTATATAAGTTAGTTATCTCATTATCTCATTATCAGGCAAGGACATTTAAAGTAGTCTCTCCACCATTGCTCAGATTGTTAGTTGGGGTCACTCTTGTAGGTCTCTGGACATTTCTCTAGTGTCAATTCTCTCGTCAAACATATTGAATCCCTCTATTATAGTATCTCCTTTCTTGTTCTCCTCTATTCGTCCCTGGACTCAATCTTCCTGGTCCCTCATATTCTCATCTCCCCAATTCTTCTCCCCTTCTTTCTCCTAACTGCCTCTCTAGTCACTGCCCCCCCCCCCCGCTCTCAATATGCTCAAGAGATCTTGTTCCTTTCCCCTTCTGTGGCAGACCTTGTAAAACTCTCTTAGGGGGCTCTCTGATCCTCCTTGTTCTAGAGACAGCCACATCTTTTCATGCAATGCCAGCCTCATTTCTGAGAAACAATGCTGAAGGTCAGAGGGAATGGACTTGGCTGTATTGGACACATGGTCTGCCCCCAGCAAGGACATGAGCAAGAGAAAGACCCTGGCTGCTGAGCAGTCCCTGTCCAACAACCCCCAACACTAATCTCCCTCACAGTTTCCATCCCAGACCCCCAGAATTAAGGGATTTAAGGAGCCCTGCTCTCTTGAGTACCATCAATAAATTTCACTGCACCTGTCCAAAAAAAAAAAAAGATTTTCTTAGGGTACTCCTCGTATCCTAGCTTCTCTGGCGGTGTGAATTGTAGGCTGGTGGCCCTTTGCTCTATGTCTAAAATCCATATATGAGTGAGTATATACCATGTTCCTCCTTTTTGTACTGGGTTACTTCATTCAGGATGGTTTCTTCGAGTTTCATCCATTTGCCTGTGAATTTCAAGATTCTATTGGTTTTTTTTCCAGCTGAGTAGTATTCCATGTTGTAAATATACCATATCTTCTTTATCCATTCTTCAGTTGAGGGGCACCTAGGTTGTTTCCAGGTTCTTGTTATTACAAATAATACTGCTGTGAACATAGTTGAACAGATGTCATTGTTGCATGGATGGGGATCATTTGGGTATATGACTAAGAGTGGAATTGCCAGGTCCTGTGGCAGACAGATTCCCATTTTCCTGAAGAACTGCCATACTGATCTCCAAAATGGCTGTACAAGTTTGCACTCCCACCAGCAGTGGAGGAGTGTTCCCTTCTCTCCACATTCTTTCCAGCATGAACTATCATTGGTGTTTCTGATTTTAGCCATTCTGACAGGAGTAAGATGATATTTCAGAGTTTCTTTGATTTGCATTTCCCTGATGGCTAAGGATGTTGAGACTTTAAGTGTCTTATAGCCATTTTGGATTCTTCTATTGAGAATTCTCTAATGAGTTCTGTATCCTACCTTTTAATTGGATTATTTGGTGTTTTGATGACTAGTTTCTTGAGTTCTTTGTATATTTGGGATTTCAGCCCTCTGTCAGATGTGGGGTTGGGAAAGATCTTTTCCCACTTTGTAGGATGCTGTTTTTGTCTTGTCAACTGTGTCCTTTGCCTTATAGAAGCTTCTCTCAGTTTGAGGAGGCCTATTTATTAATTGTCAATCTCAGTGTCTGTGCTACTGGTGTTATGTTCAGGAAGCGGTCTCCTGTACCACTTTCTCTTCTAAGAGGTTCAGTGTGGCTGGATTTATGTTGAGGCATTGACTTAAGTTGTGTGCATGGCGAGAGACATAGGTCTACCTATAGTCTTTTACACACTATCATCCTGTTATGCCAGCACCATTTGTTGAAGATACTTTCCTTCTTCCGTTGTATAATTTTAACTGTTTTGTCAAAAATCAGGTTTTTGTAGGATTTTCAATTTGAATCCCTTAGTCTACCTGTCTATTTTTGTGCCAATACCAAGCTGTTTTCAGGACTATAGCTCTATAATAGAGCTTGAAGTCAGGGATGGTACTGCCTCTGGAAGTTCCTTCATTATACAATGTAGTTCTGGCTATACTGGGTCTCTTACTTCTCCATATAAAGTTGAGTATTATCCTTTCAAGGTCAGTGAAGAATTGTGCCAGTATTTTGATGGGAATTGCATTGAATCTGTAGATTGATTTTGGCAAGATTGCCATTTTTGCTATGTTTATCCTGCCTATAAAAGAGCATGGGAGATCTTTCCATTTTCTGGAATCTTTAATTTCTTTCTTTAAAGACTGAAAATTCTTGCTATATAGATCTTTCACTTGTTTGGTTAGCATTACCCCAAAGTATTTTATGCTGTTTGTGGCTATTGTGAAGGGTGATGTTTCTCTGATTTCTTTCTTAGCCCATTGTTGTTATGCTTGCATCTGTTTGATTGGTTTTTCCAGGCTGTACTTGCTTTCTTTAAGAGATTTGTTCATTTCTTGCATTTCTGCTTGGTCTTTTTCTCTTTTCTTTCATTTTTTTTTTTTTTGTTTGTTTTTTCTTCCATTACTTTAAGGGATTTTGTCATCATTTTTGAGGACCTCTGTCATTTTCATGAAGGTATTTTTAGGTCATTCTCTTCTGCTTCATCTGCTTTGTTGTGTTTATGTCTAACTGGTGTAGAGTCCCTAGATTCTGGTGGTGTAATGCTGGTCTTTCTATTGTTGAGCGCATTCTTGTATTGCTGTCTTCCCATTACTTCCTCCAGTGGGTGCAGGTGGAGTCTCTCTCTCTCTCCTCTCTCTCTCTCTCTCTCTCTCTCTCTCTCTCTCTCTCTCTCACTCTCTCTCACTCACTCCACTGCTCTCCTAGAGAGTGTAGGTGGGTCAGGATTTCGATGTAACTCTGGATGATACAAGCTATCATTCTGGTCTCTCAAGGAGAGGCCACAGCATGGCCAAGGATGAGCAGAAGGCAGGCTGTGGGTGGTGGATAGTCTGGAGTAGCAGGACTGGACCACTCAGGCAGAAGATAGTCAAAGGAACCCAAGGTCAGGTGAGGGCAGGATCCAGATTGTCTGGCACGGAGGGGTGAGTACAGTGTGCACCCAGGCAGTTCCAAGGCAGGGATGGGGGTGGGGGTACCCCATCGATGTGGCTAAAAATCACTCCGAGCAGTGGGTCCAGCAGGCCCAAGGATGAGGTGAAGGCAGGCTCTGGGTGGTGGATGGACCAGAAGAACAAGACTGGACCACTCAGGCCCAAGGCACTGGGGGGAGGGTCAGCATGCAGAGCTGTCTCAGGGAGTTCCCAGGAAAGGATATAGGGGGATTCTGCCTGGGCTGGTTCTAGACTCACCTCAGGCAGAAGGCAGTCTCGGGGGCCCAAAGATCAGGTCAGTGCAGGCTCAAGATGGTCCCCTGTGGATAGTAGGGTCCAGTATGCACTGCCAACCCAGGAGGTTCCAAGGGGATGGTGGTGGGGTTTGACCCACACCCTGGCCAAATGCTTACCTCAAGTAGTGAGTGGGCCCAGCAGAACCAAGGATGAGAGGAAGACAGACTCTGACTAGACAAATAAGATTGTTTTTAAAATAAAAAATTAAAAAATCAAAACCTGAAGCTGAGTTTTCCTGAGAAACCTAGCCTTAGGAAAAGAGGAAAATCCTAGGAAAACAAACATTATGCTTCAGGAAGGGATCTTGTGTGTAGAGCCAAAAATCAAACAGGATTCCTGCTTATGTGTAGATCCAACTATTGTACTGCATAGGAATAGGAACCAGAGTGTCAGCCCATTAACTGACAAAGCTCACTGTGACTGGAGGCAGCCAAAATCAACATTATAGGACTTAAAAGGAGCTAAAATTGTCTAGAATCCAAAGCCTTTAACCTAGGCCTTTCCACTTATTCTCAAGGATGCTTATCTAACTTAACATATGGATAAACATATTACTGAGCCTCTGAGACTACCTCGGGGTGATGTGGCAGTCTGCTTAAATTTCATCTTCTAATGTTTAAACTATGTAGATAAATTGAAGAGGACCTAAAGGTATTGTTTGTTTCCTAAAGCAACAGCTCAATTCCTATACAGTAATAATCCTATGAAATTGAAATAGCTCAGACTTCTCCTAAGATAAAGGACATGATGGGAGAAACCAGTTGAGTCAGCTAAGTGATCAGGAATAACTAGAAAAAATCAGGTATGGAGGGAAAATGAATTATACCAGTCTCTCTTCACTTAGATTCCCTGGATAACTATCAGCACTGGCTGGGCCTTTACCTCCTATTCTACTTGGATTAACAAAGACACCATGATTTAAACTAAAAAAGAAGTGGAGAAAGTAATACACCAAAGATGAGCAGACCCATCTGATAAAACCTTCCACAACTAACTCCATTTGATAATTGAAAAGATATACTTTGTTGACATAGAGTGAGCATCACAGCGTTCCTTCTCCGTTTCTCCTCCCGGCTGTCTTCATGGTACAGGGTACAGGCCCCTTCCTGCAGCTCTATGCACCTAGGCACCGCTGATGTCACCTCCTGTGTGCTCAGAGTTTGCCAGCAAGGGAAGCAGGGCAGGGACAGACACTGGAGAGAGACCCAGAGCCAAGGCCTCAGCCTTCAGCAGCTCCTCCCCACTTCCCATCTTTCCCAGTGGCTGCTGAGCCTCACCACTGCCCCCATGTGGAGGAGGACGACAGGACACAGCCGGTGAGAATACCAGTTAGAAGAGGAACACCAGGAGTCAGTCACCTTCTGGGCAGTGCAATGGATGCTTTTGGTTTTCGACCTTTTGATCCATCTTTTTGTTTCATTAATTCCACCCACACACTCCTCTCCGCCCATCTCCCTACCTCATTTCTAACCCCCACATCCTCTCCTACGAAAGACTGAGTGTCCGTGGCCTTGTCCTCATCAGCTCCTGAAACGGTACTGCTACCCAGAAACAGGAGGGTGCATCTCAAGCAGAAACCCCTTTGAAGGACACCTGCTCAGCCTGACCTCTAAGCACGACGTGACCCTGGCTGACAGGACCCCAGCAAATGGCAGCCAGCCACAGCATTCTGTACTCGTACCCCACTCCCAGGCATTCAGCTGGTGTCTGTCACACAGGCCCTTTTTTTTTTTTTTTTTTTTTTTTTTCCCTTTCTCCAGGATGGTCTCTCCCCATGTAGCCTGTCACAGAACCAGTGTGGTCTGCCTGTGGAAACTGCCAGACCCCCATACACGCATGCTGAGTGGGGGACATAAGAACCATTTAGACAATGAAAACCAAACAAGAACAATTTATTAAAACCAATAAACTCTACTAAAACAAACTAAGCAAAATAGTAAAAAGGTTGCTATCCAGGGGAGGGTAAGTCAGGCTGTGGGGCTGGGGGGTGCTGCTGGGTTGAAACCGGGAGCATGTGGACAACCAGAGGAGGAAGGGGCAGCCGGGCCATTCCCCGGGGAGGGGGACCACTGCAGGTCATGCAATGAAAAGTGGCAGCGTGCCTGCTGTCTGGGCGGGAGAGAGAGACAGCATCCACAGCTTCAGAGAGGCTAGGTGACCCGCCTGCTGCTGCCACATCTGGCTCCAGCTGCACATATGTCACACAGCCTTCTGTTGGTTGTGTGCTCTCTGGCTCTAGTGCACAGGCTGGTTCTGCCTGGAGAGCAGCCGTCCTCATTGCTGGGTAACCAAAGCCCTGAAGCTCTGGATCCGGGCATGTGCGGCTCCCCGGGCCTAAGGATGCAGACAGGTGAGCTGTTGATTGATGCAGGCCTCGGAGGCCCAGGAGGAGACCCCATGGCCAGGATCAGCCTTTACAAACACAGAGCAGACCATGTGTGCCTGGAGTCCCAGACCCTATCCTACAGGAGGACATGTGCCCGGGTTAGGGTGCAGCCAGCCACAGCTCCTGCAAGGAGCGGCCTCTCAAGGATCCCCCAGAGCACGCCAGGTCCTGAATCCTCCTCCTCACGAGTGTCAATCACTCAACCTGAGGCTTCCTCATCGCTGTCCTCCGAATCGCTGGCCACTTCTGCCTGCAACTGGGTCTGGAGGTTGTGCACACGCACCAGAAGGTCTGAGTAGGGCATGTTCACAATCAAGTAGGTCTTCACCTGCTTCAGAAGGGGCAGGTGTTCGGCCTTGCAAAACTCCTCGGGGAGCTTGTCGATCCAGTAGTCCAGGAGGGCACAGATGGTGCTGGCGGAAAGGGACAGACAGCACGGTCGGTGGCCTGGACTTTCCTTTGCCACCCTCCCTGGGAGGGCTCCGTGCATGTGAGACCACAAGGTGGAAGAGATCCAGCCCTTGTGAGGTCCGTGTGAGCAGGGAGCTCCACACAGCCTTCTATCAGGCTCTGAGGGAGCACAGCTGACCCAGCCTGCATGGCATGGGCTGAGGTGAGGGTACTGTCTCCCACAGGCCCTGGAAGGGACAGGCTTCCTCCTTACCCCACCCCACCCCTTGCAAGGACACTTCCCGGGCAATTATCCTGAGCCCCCCATTCATTGCTTAGACCCCAGTATGGTAGTAGAGACCAGGAGGGTGAGACCCAAGCATCCGCCATCCTTTACCATTAGAACCCAAATGACCCCACTCTGGAGAGCCTAGGCGGCACTTCTCTCCTGCAGAGCCCACGCACTTACTTCTTTACTTGTTCATCCTCTTCACAGTCAGGGTGGAAGGCCGAGTACCTAGAGGAGGCCAGGAAGGATGTCACCTGGAGAGTCCCAGGTCCCCCACCTGAAACACACCTGGGGAGCCTGCTGATTCCTTGAGAGAAATCAAAAGACCCAGAGCCTACAAGTTCTCTGCTCTCAGAATTGCTAGTTCCCCTACACAGAGGTAGGCGTTCACGTGTGTGTGCGTGTGTGCAGTGGGTGAGTGATCACAGACACCTGTGTCCAGACATCTCAGTGGACACGGGGTCCCTCCCCTCGCATTACCCTTCTCGGCTCTCCAGTCTGGACACAGCTTTCTTCCATACTCCACTAGGAATTCTAGAACCTCCTCTACAATGGGAGAAGTGCTTTGACCGAGGCCTCGGAAGGAGGTTCAGAGGACACCCACACTCATTAGGCTCTCAGCTCTGGACAGGCCAGTCTCTAAGGCAAGACCCTGGAGGAAGCATTTTCTGACTTCATGCTGTTGGGTCCTGACAAGACCCTAGGGATATTATCAGAAGGCTCAGAGAAAGGCAGAGCGTGCCCCGTAGCCAACAAGAGGATCTGAGGTCTCTTGAGGTTGGAGGTGGGAACTCACCGCTTGAAAAGCAGGTCCAGCACCTGCTGGGTAGTGATAAACCTTCGGTACACGCACAAAAATCCCAGGACAAAGCCGGTCTCTCCATCACGCATGCAGATCACCAGGTGACTCAGCGTCTCCTCCAGCGAGCTGAAGTGGGGGAATCTATGGCACTCTTTCAGGACCTGAGGGGCAGACTCCTCCCCAAGCTGAGGAGACATCAAGGTGGAGGGTTCAGGCAGGCACAGGAATGCAACCTTCTGGTTGGTTGTCTTTGTCCCAAGTGTTCCCGAACCTCTACGCTGCCAAACACCCAGAGTGAAATTGGGGGGGAAACTCTGAGATTGCAGAGTGCTCACCTGGTCTGTGTGGTCCTGGCCCTGGCTGGCCTGGCTGGCCTGGCTCAAGTTTGTTTCATTCTGGCCAAATGGCCAGAGGCCTTGGAGCCAGGAGTGTGCCCGTCGTCTCCAGGAACTACCACGGCCTCTACCTTGGCCTCCACCACGGCCTCCACTTCTCTCTTTCCTGAGGTCTGAGCCTCCTTCTCGAGAAATCCTAAGACAGCAAGAAAACATACTGCTTCCTCCAGTGTCTCAAGACAAGTGAGCCTGCTGGCGGTCTATGAGCACTTGGCTGCCTGGTTGCAAGGTTCTACATTGTTGGTTCACAGCTAATGAAGTGAGGTCACTCCTGGGGTCCCCTACCCGAGTCTCCTTCTCACCTGAGGCTTTCCCGACAGTCCCCTAGGTCCCCTCTTTCCTCCCAGCGGCACTACTGGACACCCTTACACAGGGGCTTCCCACTCCACTGCTCCCAGGGATGTGTGGGAACAGGCAGCACCTCGGCTTTGCCATCTGAGTCCCTACTGTTGACCCGCATCTGGTACCCTAAACCTCAACTCAACCCTAATTGCCCTAGCACACAATCCTAGCCATGGTGCCTTGCTTACAGGCTACTCTGCTGTGTGTGTTCCCTGTGATATACGAGCACAAATTCTCTCTGTGCCTTGGGACTTCACAAGGAAAGACATGGTGGGGCTTTCTTCATCCGGTTTCGATGGGTTTTTTTTATTCTATTTTATTTTGTGTTTTCAGCACAGGGCTTCTTTTTATGGCCCTGGCTGTGCTGCAACTCACTCTGTGGACCAAGCTGGCCTTGAACTCACAATGACCCACCTGCTTTCTGCCTGCTGTTGCTGGGATTTATAGGTGTGCCCAGAGAGGGGCATTTGGAGACTTAATTAAAATCGTGTGCTTTGTTGACGTGGAGTGAGCGCCACGGCGTTCCCTCTCCCTTTCTCCTCCCGGCTGTCTTCATGGTACAGGGTACAGGCCCCTTCCTGCAGCTCTATGCACCTAGGCACCGCTGATGTCACCTCCTGTGTGCTCAGAGTTTGCCAGCAAGGGAAGCAGGGCAGGGACAGACACTGGAGAGAGACCCAGAGCCAAGGCCTCAGCCTTCAGCAGCTCCTCCCCACTTCCCATCTTTCCCAGTGGCTGCTGAGCCTCACCACTGCCCCCATGTGGAGGAGGACGACAGGACACAGCCGGTGAGAATACCAGTTAGAAGAGGAACACCAGGAGTCAGTCACCTTCTGGGCAGTGCAATGGATGCTTTTGGTTTTCGACCTTTTGATCCATCTTTTTGTTTCATTAACTCCACCCACACACTCCTCTCCGCCCATCTCCCTACCTCATTTCTAACCCCCACATCCTCTCCTACGAAAGACTGAGTGTCCGTGGCCTTGTCCTCATCAGCTCCTGAAACGGTACTGCTACCCAGATACAGGAGGCTGCATCTCAAGCAGAAACCCCTTTGAAGGACACCTGCTCAGCCTGACCTCTAAGCACGACGTGACCCTGGCTGACAGGACCCCAGCAAATGGCGGCCAGCCACAGCATTCTGTACTCGTGCCCCACTCCCAGGCATTCAGCTGTTGTCTGTCACACAGGCCCTTTTTTTTTTTTTTTTTCTCCCTTTCTCCAGGATGGTCTCTCCCCATGTAGCCTGTCACAGAACCAGTGTGGTCTGCCTGTGGAAACTGCCAGACCCCCATACACGCATGCTGAGTGGGGGACATAAGAACCATTTAGACAATGAAAACCAAACAAGAACAATTTATTAAAACCAATAAACTCTACTAAAACAAACTAAGCAAAATAGTAAAAAGGTTGCTATCCAGGGGAGGGTAAGTCAGGCTGTGGGGCTGGGGGGTGCTGCTGGGTTGAAACCGGGAGCATGTGGACAACCAGAGGAGGAAGGGGCAGCCGGGCCATTCCCCGGGGAGGGGGACCACTGCAGGTCATGCAATGAAAAGTGGCAGCGTGCCTGCTGTCTGGGCGGGAGAGAGAGACAGCATCCACAGCTTCAGAGAGGCTAGGTGACCCGCCTGCTGCTGCCACATCTGGCTCCAGCTGCACATATGTCACACAGCCTTCTGTTGGTTGTGTGCTCTCTGGCTCTAGTGCACAGGCTGGTTCTGCCTGGAGAGCAGCCGTCCTCATTGCTGGGTAACAAAAGCCCTGAAGCTCTGGATCCGGGCATGTGCGGCTCCCCGGGCCTAAGGATGCAGACAGGTGAGCTGTTGATTGATGCAGGCCTCGGAGGCCCAGGAGGAGACCCCATGGCCAGGATCAGCCTTTACAAACACAGAGCAGACCATGTGTGCCTGGAGTCCCAGACCCTATCCTACAGGAGCACATGTGCCCGGGTTAGGGTGCAGCCAGCCACAGCTCCTGCAAGGAGCGGCCTCTCAAGGATCCCCCAGAGCACGCCAGGTCCTGAATCCTCCTCCTCACGAGTGTCAATCACTCAACCTGAGGCTTCCTCATCGCTGTCCTCCGAATCGCTGGCCACTTCTGCCTGCAACTGGGTCTGGAGGTTGTGCACACGCACCAGAAGGTCTGAGTAGGGCATGTTCACAATCAAGTAGGTCTTCACCTGCTTCAGAAGGGGCAGGTGTTCGGCCTTGCAAAACTCCTCGGGGAGCTTGTCGATCCAGTAGTCCAGGAGGGCACAGATGGTGCTGGCGGAAAGGGACAGACAGCACGGTCGGTGGCCTGGACTTTCCTTTGCCACCCTCCCTGGGAGGGCTCCGTGCATGTGAGACCACAAGGTGGAAGAGATCCAGCCCTCGTGAGGTCCGTGTGAGCAGGGAGCTCCACACAGCCTTCTATCAGGCTCTGAGGGAGCACAGCTGACCCAGCCTGCATGGCATGGGCTGAGGTGAGGGTACTGTCTCCCACAGGCCCTGGAAGGGACAGGCTTCCTCCTTACCCCACCCCACCCCTTGCAAGGACACTTCCCCGGGCAATTATCCTGAGCCCCCATTCATTGCTTAGACCCCAGTATGGTAGTAGAGACCAGGAGGGTGAGACCCAAGCATCCGCCATCCTTTACCATTAGAACCCAAATGACCCCACTCTGGAGAGCCTAGGCGGGCACTTCTCTCCTGCAGAGGCCACGCACTTACTTCTTTACTTGTTCATCCTCTTCACAGTCAGGGTGGAAGGCCGAGTACCTAGAGGAGGCCAGGAAGGATGTCACCTGGAGAGTCCCAGGTCCCCCACCTGAAACACACCTGGGGAGCCTGCTGATTCCTTGAGAGAAATCAAAAGACCCAGAGCCTACAAGTTCTCTGCTCTCAGAATTGCTAGTTCCCCTACACAGAGGTAGGCGTTCACGTGTGTGTGCGTGTGTGCAGTGGGTGAGTGATCACAGACACCTGTGTCCAGACATCTCAGTGGACACGGGGTCCCTCCCTCGCATTACCCTTCTCGGCTCTCCAGTCTGGACACAGCTTTCTTCCATACTCCACTAGGAATTCTAGAACCTCCTCTACAATGGGAGAAGTGCTTTGACCGAGGCCTCGGAAGGAGGTTCAGAGGACACCCACACTCATCAGGCTCTCAGCTCTGGACAGGCCAGTCTCTAAGGCAAGACCCTGGAGGAAGCATTTTCTGACTTCATGCTGTTGGGTCCTGACAAGACCCTAGGGATATTATCAGAAGGCTCAGAGAAAGGCAGAGCGTGCCCCGTAGCCAACAAGAGGATCTGAGGTCTCTTGAGGTTGGAGGTGGGAACTCACCGCTTGAAAAGCAGGTCCAGCACCTGCTGGGTAGTGATAAACCTTCGGTACACGCACAAAAATCCCAGGACAAAGCCGGTCTCTCCATCACGCATGCAGATCACCAGGTGACTCAGCGTCTCTTCCAGCGAGCTGAAGTGGGGGAATCTATGGCACTCTTTCAGGACCTGAGGGGCAGACTCCTCCCCAAGCTGAGGAGACATCAAGGTGGAGGGTTCAGGCAGGCACAGGAATGCAACCTTCTGGTTGGTTGTCTTTGTCCCAAGTGTTCCCGAACCTCTACGCTGCCAAACACCCAGAGTGAAATTGGGGGGAAACTCTGAGATTGCAGAGTGCTCACCTGGTCTGTGTGGTCCTGGCCCTGGCTGGCCTGGCTGGCCTGGCTCAAGTTTGTTTCATTCCGGCCAAATGGCCAGAGGCCTTGGAGCCAGGAGTGTGCCCGTCGTCTCCAGGAACTACCACGGCCTCTACCTTGGCCTCCACCACGGCCTCCACTTCTCTCTTTCCTGAGGTCTGAGCCTCCTTCTCGAGAAATCCTAAGACAGCAAGAAAACATACTGCTTCCTCCAGTGTCTCAAGACAAGTGAGCCTGCTGGCGGTCTATGAGCACTTGGCTGCCTGGTTGCAAGGTTCTACATTGTTGGTTCACAGCTAATGAAGTGAGGTCACTCCTGGGGTCCCCTACCCGAGTCTCCTTCTCACCTGAGGCTTTCCCGACAGTCCCCTAGGTCCCCTCTTTCCTCCCAGCGGCACTACTGGACACCCTTACACAGGGGCTTCCCACTCCACTGCTCCCAGGGATGTGTGGGAACAGGCAGCACCTCGGCTTTGCCATCTGAGTCCCTACTGTTGACCCGCATCTGGTACCCTAAACCTCAACTCAACCCTAATTGCCCTAGCACACAATCCTAGCCATGGTGCCTTGCTTACAGGCTACTCTGCTGTGTGTGTTCCCTGTGATATACGAGCACAAATTCTCTCTGTGCCTTGGGACTTCACAAGGAAAGACATGGTGGGGCTTTCTTCATCCGGTTTCGATGGGTTTTTTTTATTCTATTTTATTTTGTGTTTTCAGCACAGGGCTTCTTTTTATGGCCCTGGCTGTGCTGCAACTCACTCTGTGGACCAAGCTGGCCTTGAACTCACAATGACCCACCTGCTTTCTGCCTGCAGTTGCTGGGATTTATAGGTGTGCCCAGAGAGGGGCATTTGGAGACTTAATTAAAATCGTGTGCTTTGTTGACGTGGAGTGAGCGCCACGGCGTTCCCTCTCCCTTTCTCCTCCCGGCTGTCTTCATGGTACAGGGTACAGGACCCTTCCTGCAGCTCTATGCACCTAGGCACCGCTGATGTCACCTCCTGTGTGCTCAGAGTTTGCCAGCAAGGGAAGCAGGGCAGGGACAGACACTGGAGAGAGACCCAGAGCCAAGGCCTCAGCCTTCAGCAGCTCCTCCCCACTTCCCATCTTTCCCAGTGGCTGCTGAGCCTCACCACTGCCCCCATGTGGAGGAGGACGACAGGACACAGCCGGTGAGAATACCAGTTAGAAGAGGAACACCAGGAGTCAGTCACCTTCTGGGCAGTGCAATGGATGCTTTTGGTTTTCGACCTTTTGATCCATCTTTTTGTTTCATTAACTCCACCCACACACTCCTCTCCGCCCATCTCCCTACCTCATTTCTAACCCCCACATCCTCTCCTACGAAAGACTGAGTGTCCGTGGCCTTGTCCTCATCAGCTCCTGAAACGGTACTGCTACCCAGATACAGGAGGCTGCATCTCAAGCAGAAACCCCTTTGAAGGACACCTGCTCAGCCTGACCTCTAAGCACGACGTGACCCTGGCTGACAGGACCCCAGCAAATGGCGGCCAGCCACAGCATTCTGTACTAGTGCCCCACTCCCAGGCATTCAGCTGTTGTCTGTCACACAGGCCCTTTTTTTTTTTTTTTTTTTTTTCTCCCTTTCTCCAGGATGGTCTCTCCCCATGTAGCCTGTCACAGAACCAGTGTGGTCTGCCTGTGGAAACTGCCAGACCCCCATACACGCATGCTGAGTGGGGGACATAAGAACCATTTAGACAATGAAAACCAAACAAGAACAATTTATTAAAACCAATAAACTCTACTAAAACAAACTAAGCAAAATAGTAAAAAGGTTGCTATCCAGGGGAGGGTAAGTCAGGCTGTGGGGCTGGGGGGTGCTGCTGGGTTGAAACCGGGAGCATGTGGACAACCAGAGGAGGAAGGGGCAGCCGGGCCATTCCCCGGGGAGGGGGACCACTGCAGGTCATGCAATGAAAAGTGGCAGCGTGCCTGCTGTCTGGGCGGGAGAGAGAGACAGCATCCACAGCTTCAGAGAGGCTAGGTGACCCGCCTGCTGCTGCCACATCTGGCTCCAGCTGCACATATGTCACACAGCCTTCTGTTGGTTATGTGCTCTCTGGCTCTAGTGCACAGGCTGGTTCTGCCTGGAGAGCAGCCGTCCTCATTGCTGGGTAACCAAAGCCCTGAAGCTCTGGATCCGGGCATGTGCGGCTCCCCGGGCCTAAGGATGCAGACAGGTGAGCTGTTGATTGATGCAGGCCTCGGAGGCCCAGGAGGAGACCCCATGGCCAGGATCAGCCTTTACAAACACAGAGCAGACCATGTGTGCCTGGAGTCCCAGACCCTATCCTACAGGAGCACATGTGCCCGGGTTAGGGTGCAGCCAGCCACAGCTCCTGCAAGGAGCGGCCTCTCAAGGATCCCCCAGAGCACGCCAGGTCCTGAATCCTCCTCCTCACGAGTGTCAATCACTCAACCTGAGGCTTCCTCATCGCTGTCCTCCGAATCGCTGGCCACTTCTGCCTGCAACTGGGTCTGGAGGTTGTGCACACGCACCAGAAGGTCTGAGTAGGGCATGTTCACAATCAAGTAGGTCTTCACCTGCTTCAGAAGGGGCAGGTGTTCGGCCTTGCAAAACTCCTCGGGGAGCTTGTCGATCCAGTAGTCCAGGAGGGCACAGATGGTGCTGGCGGAAAGGGACAGACAGCACGGTCGGTGGCCTGGACTTTCCTTTGCCACCCTCCCTGGGAGGGCTCCGTGCATGTGAGACCACAAGGTGGAAGAGATCCAGCCCTCGTGAGGTCCGTGTGAGCAGGGAGCTCCACACAGCCTTCTATCAGGCTCTGAGGGAGCACAGCTGACCCAGCCTGCATGGCATGGGCTGAGGTGAGGGTACTGTCTCCCACAGGCCCTGGAAGGGACAGGCTTCCTCCTTACCCCACCCCACCCCTTGCAAGGACACTTCCCCGGGCAATTATCCTGAGCCCCCATTCATTGCTTAGACCCCAGTATGGTAGTAGAGACCAGGAGGGTGAGACCCAAGCATCCGCCATCCTTTACCATTAGAACCCAAATGACCCCACTCTGGAGAGCCTAGGCGGGCACTTCTCTCCTGCAGAGGCCACGCACTTACTTCTTTACTTGTTCATCCTCTTCACAGTCAGGGTGGAAGGCCGAGTACCTAGAGGAGGCCAGGAAGGAGGTCACCTGGAGAGTCCCAGGTCCCCCACCTGAAACACACCTGGGGAGCCTGCTGATTCCTTGAGAGAAATCAAAAGACCCAGAGCCTACAAGTTCTCTGCTCTCAGAATTGCTAGTTCCCCTACACAGAGGTAGGCGTTCACGTGTGTGTGCGTGTGTGCAGTGGCTGGGTGATCACAGACACCTGTGTCCAGACATCTCAGTGGACACGGGGTCCCTCCCTCGCATTACCCTTCTCGGCTCTCCAGTCTGGACACAGCTTTCTTCCATACTCCACTAGGAATTCTAGAACCTCCTCTACAATGGGAGAAGTGCTTTGACCGAGGCCTCGGAAGGAGGTTCAGAGGACACCCACACTCATCAGGCTCTCAGCTCTGGACAGGCCAGTCTCTAAGGCAAGACCCTGGAGGAAGCATTTTCTGACTTCATGCTGTTGGGTCCTGACAAGACCCTAGGGATATTATCAGAAGGCTCAGAGAAAGGCAGAGCGTGCCCCGTAGCCAACAAGAGGATCTGAGGTCTCTTGAGGTTGGAGGTGGGAACTCACCGCTTGAAAAGCAGGTCCAGCACCTGCTGGGTAGTGATAAACCTTCGGTACACGCACAAAAATCCCAGGACAAAGCCGGTCTCTCCATCACGCATGCAGATCACCAGGTGACTCAGCGTCTCTTCCAGCGAGCTGAAGTGGGGGAATCTATGGCACTCTTTCAGGACCTGAGGGGCAGACTCCTCCCCAAGCTGAGGAGACATCAAGGTGGAGGGTTTAGGCAGGCACAGGAATGCAACCTTCTGGTTGGTTGTCTTTGTCCCAAGTGTTCCCGAACCTCTACGCTGCCAAACACCCAGAGTGAAATTGGGGGGGAAACTCTGAGATTGCAGAGTGCTCACCTGGTCTGTGTGGTCCTGGCCCTGGCTGGCCTGGCTGGCCTGGCTCAAGTTTGTTTCATTCCGGCCAAATGGCCAAAGGCCTTGGAGCCAGGAGTGTGCCCGTCGTCTCCAGGAACTACCACGGCCTCTACCTTGGCCTCCACCACGGCCTCCACTTCTCTCTTTCCTGAGGTCTGAGCCTCCTTCTCGAGAAATCCTAAGACAGCAAGAAAACATACTGCTTCCTCCAGTGTCTCAAGACAAGTGAGCCTGCTGGCGGTCTATGAGCACTTGGCTGCCTGGTTGCAAGGTTCTACATTGTTGGTTCACAGCTAATGAAGTGAGGTCACTCCTGGGGTCCCCTACCCGAGTCTCCTTCTCACCTGAGGCTTTCCCGACAGTCCCCTAGGTCCCCTCTTTCCTCCCAGCGGCACTACTGGACACCCTTACACAGGGGCTTCCCACTCCACTGCTCCCAGGGATGTGTGGGAACAGGCAGCACCTCGGCTTTGCCATCTGAGTCCCTACTGTTGACCCGCATCTGGTACCCTAAACCTCAACTCAACCCTAATTGCCCTAGCACACAATCCTAGCCATGGTGCCTTGCTTACAGGCTACTCTGCTGTGTGTGTTCCCTGTGATATACGAGCACAAATTCTCTCTGTGCCTTGGGACTTCACAAGGAAAGACATGGTGGGGCTTTCTTCATCCGGTTTCGATGGGTTTTTTTTATTCTATTTTATTTTGTGTTTTCAGCACAGGGCTTCTTTTTATGGCCCTGGCTGTGCTGCAACTCACTCTGTGGACCAAGCTGGCCTTGAACTCACAATGACCCACCTGCTTTCTGCCTGCTGTTGCTGGGATTTATAGGTGTGCCCAGAGAGGGGCATTTGGAGACTTAATTAAAATCGTGTGCTTTGTTGACGTGGAGTGAGCGCCACGGCGTTCCCTCTCCCTTTCTCCTCCCGGCTGTCTTCATGGTACAGGGTACAGGACCCTTCCTGCAGCTCTATGCACCTAGGCACCGCTGATGTCACCTCCTGTGTGCTCAGAGTTTGCCAGCAAGGGAAGCAGGGCAGGGACAGACACTGGAGAGAGACCCAGAGCCAAGGCCTCAGCCTTCAGCAGCTCCTCCCCACTTCCCATCTTTCCCAGTGGCTGCTGAGCCTCACCACTGCCCCCCATGTGGAGGAGGACGACAGGACACAGCCGGTGAGAATACCAGTTAGAAGAGGAACACCAGGAGTCAGTCACCTTCTGGGCAGTGCAATGGATGCTTTTGGTTTTCGACCTTTTGATCCATCTTTTTGTTTCATTAACTCCACCCACACACTCCTCTCCGCCCATCTCCCTACCTCATTTCTAACCCCCACATCCTCTCCTACGAAAGACTGAGTGTCCGTGGCCTTGTCCTCATCAGCTCCTGAAACGGTACTGCTACCCAGATACAGGAGGCTGCATCTCAAGCAGAAACCCCTTTGAAGGACACCTGCTCAGCCTGACCTCTAAGCACGACGTGACCCTGGCTGACAGGACCCCAGCAAATGGCGGCCAGCCACAGCATTCTGTACTCGTACCCCACTCCCAGGCATTCAGCTGGTGTCTGTCACACAGGCCCTTTTTTTTTTTTTTTTTTTCTCCCTTTCTCCAGGATGGTCTCTCCCCAGTGTGGTCTGCCTGTGGAAACTGCCAGACCCCCATACACGCATGCTGAGTGGGGGACATAAGAACCATTTAGACAATGAAAACCAAACAAGAACAATTTATTAAAACCAATAAACTCTACTAAAACAAACTAAGCAAAATAGTAAAAAGGTTGCTATCCAGGGGAGGGTAAGTCAGGCTGTGGGGCTGGGGGATGCTGCTGGGTTGAAACCGGGAGCATGTGGACAACCAGAGGAGGAAGGGGCAGCCGGGCCATTCCCCGGGGAGGGGGACCACTGCAGGTCATGCAATGAAAAGTGGCAGCGTGCCTGCTGTCTGGGCGGGAGAGAGAGACAGCATCCACAGCTTCAGAGAGGCTAGGTGACCCGCCTGCTGCTGCCACATCTGGCTCCAGCTGCACATATGTCACACAGCCTTCTGTTGGTTGTGTGCTCTCTGGCTCTAGTGCACAGGCTGGTTCTGCCTGGAGAGCAGCCGTCCTCATTGCTGGGTAACCAAAGCCCTGAAGCTCTGGATCCGGGCATGTGCGGCTCCCGGGCCTAAGGATGCAGACAGGTGAGCTGTTGATTGATGCAGGCCTCGGAGGCCCAGGAGGAGACCCCATGGCCAGGATCAGCCTTTACAAACACAGAGCAGACCATGTGTGCCTGGAGTCCCAGACCCTATCCTACAGGAGGACATGTGCCCGGGTTAGGGTGCAGCCAGCCACAGCTCCTGCAAGGAGCGGCCTCTCAAGGATCCCCCAGAGCACGCCAGGTCCTGAATCCTCCTCCTCACGAGTGTCAATCACTCAACCTGAGGCTTCCTCATCGCTGTCCTCCGAATCGCTGGCCACTTCTGCCTGCAACTGGGTCTGGAGGTTGTGCACACGCACCAGAAGGTCTGAGTAGGGCATGTTCACAATCAAGTAGGTCTTCACCTGCTTCAGAAGGGGCAGGTGTTCGGCCTTGCAAAACTCCTCGGGGAGCTTGTCGATCCAGTAGTCCAGGAGGGCACAGATGGTGCTGGCGGAAAGGGACAGACAGCACGGTCGGTGGCCTGGACTTTCCTTTGCCACCCTCCCTGGGAGGGCTCCGTGCATGTGAGACCACAAGGTGGAAGAGATCCAGCCCTTGTGAGGTCCGTGTGAGCAGGGAGCTCCACACAGCCTTCTATCAGGCTCTGAGGGAGCACAGCTGACCCAGCCTGCATGGCATGGGCTGAGGTGAGGGTACTGTCTCCCACAGGCCCTGGAAGGGACAGGCTTCCTCCTTACCCCACCCCACCCCTTGCAAGGACACTTCCCCGGGCAATTATCCTGAGCCCCCATTCATTGCTTAGACCCCAGTATGGTAGTAGAGACCAGGAGGGTGAGACCCAAGCATCCGCCATCCTTTACCATTAGAACCCAAATGACCCCACTCTGGAGAGCCTAGGCGGCACTTCTCTCCTGCAGAGCCCACGCACTTACTTCTTTACTTGTTCATCCTCTTCACAGTCAGGGTGGAAGGCCGAGTACCTAGAGGAGGCCAGGAAGGATGTCACCTGGAGAGTCCCAGGTCCCCCACCTGAAACACACCTGGGGAGCCTGCTGATTCCTTGAGAGAAATCAAAAGACCCAGAGCCTACAAGTTCTCTGCTCTCAGAATTGCTAGTTCCCCTACACAGAGGTAGGCGTTCACGTGTGTGTGCGTGTGTGCAGTGGGTGAGTGATCACAGACACCTGTGTCCAGACATCTCAGTGGACACGGGGTCCCTCCCTCGCATTACCCTTCTCGGCTCTCCAGTCTGGACACAGCTTTCTTCCATACTCCACTAGGAATTCTAGAACCTCCTCTACAATGGGAGAAGTGCTTTGACCGAGGCCTCGGAAGGAGGTTCAGAGGACACCCACACTCATTAGGCTCTCAGCTCTGGACAGGCCAGTCTCTAAGGAAAGACCCTGGAGGAAGCATTTTCTGACTTCATGCTGTTGGGTCCTGACAAGACCCTAGGGATATTATCAGAAGGCTCAGAGAAAGGCAGAGCGTGCCCCGTAGCCAACAAGAGGATCTGAGGTCTCTTGAGGTTGGAGGTGGGAACTCACCGCTTGAAAAGCAGGTCCAGCACCTGCTGGGTAGTGATAAACCTTCGGTACACGCACAAAAATCCCAGGACAAAGCCGGTCTCTCCATCACGCATGCAGATCACCAGGTGACTCAGCGTCTCTTCCAGCGAGCTGAAGTGGGGGAATCTATGGCACTCTTTCAGGACCTGAGGGGCAGACTCCTCCCCAAGCTGAGGAGACATCAAGGTGGAGGGTTCAGGCAGGCACAGGAATGCAACCTTCTGGTTGGTTGTCTTTGTCCCAAGTGTTCCCGAACCTCTACGCTGCCAAACACCCAGAGTGAAATTGGGGGGAAACTCTGAGATTGCAGAGTGCTCACCTGGTCTGTGTGGTCCTGGCCCTGGCTGGCCTGGCTGGCCTGGCTCAAGTTTGTTTCATTCTGGCCAAATGGCCAGAGGCCTTGGAGCCAGGAGTGTGCCCGTCGTCTCCAGGAACTACCACGGCCTCTACCTTGGCCTCCACCACGGCCTCCACTTCTCTCTTTCCTGAGGTCTGAGCCTCCTTCTCGAGAAATCCTAAGACAGCAAGAAAACATACTGCTTCCTCCAGTGTCTCAAGACAAGTGAGCCTGCTGGCGGTCTATGAGCACTTGGCTGCCTGGTTGCAAGGTTCTACATTGTTGGTTCACAGCTAATGAAGTGAGGTCACTCCTGGGGTCCCCTACCCGAGTCTCCTTCTCACCTGAGGCTTTCCCGACAGTCCCCTAGGTCCCCTCTTTCCTCCCAGCGGCACTACTGGACACCCTTACACAGGGGCTTCCCACTCCACTGCTCCCAGGGATGTGTGGGAACAGGCAGCACCTCGGCTTTGCCATCTGAGTCCCTACTGTTGACCCGCATCTGGTACCCTAAACCTCAACTCAACCCTAATTGCCCTAGCACACAATCCTAGCCATGGTGCCTTGCTTACAGGCTACTCTGCTGTGTGTGTTCCCTGTGATATACGAGCACAAATTCTCTCTGTGCCTTGGGACTTCACAAGGAAAGACATGGTGGGGCTTTCTTCATCCGGTTTCGATGGGTTTTTTTTATTCTATTTTATTTTGTGTTTTCAGCACAGGGCTTCTTTTTATGGCCCTGGCTGTGCTGCAACTCACTCTGTGGACCAAGCTGGCCTTGAACTCACAATGACCCACCTGCTTTCTGCCTGCTGTTGCTGGGATTTATAGGTGTGCCCAGAGAGGGGCATTTGGAGACTTAATTAAAATCGTGTGCTTTGTTGACGTGGAGTGAGCGCCACGGCGTTCCCTCTCCCTTTCTCCTCCCGGCTGTCTTCATGGTACAGGGTACAGGACCCTTCCTGCAGCTCTATGCACCTAGGCACCGCTGATGTCACCTCCTGTGTGCTCAGAGTTTGCCAGCAAGGGAAGCAGGGCAGGGACAGACACTGGAGAGAGACCCAGAGCCAAGGCCTCAGCCTTCAGCAGCTCCTCCCCACTTCCCATCTTTCCCAGTGGCTGCTGAGCCTCACCACTGCCCCCATGTGGAGGAGGACGACAGGACACAGCCGGTGAGAATACCAGTTAGAAGAGGAACACCAGGAGTCAGTCACCTTCTGGGCAGTGCAATGGATGCTTTTGGTTTTCGACCTTTTGATCCATCTTTTTGTTTCATTAACTCCACCCACACACTCCTCTCCGCCCATCTCCCTACCTCATTTCTAACCCCCACATCCTCTCCTACGAAAGACTGAGTGTCCGTGGCCTTGTCCTCACCAGCTCCTGAAACGGTACTGCTACCCAGATACAGGAGGCTGCATCTCAAGCAGAAACCCCTTTGAAGGACACCTGCTCTGCCTGACCTCTAAGCACGACGTGACCCTGGCTGACAGGACCCCAGCAAATGGCGGCCAGCCACAGCATTCTGTACTAGTGCCCCACTCCCAGGCATTCAGCTGGTGTCTGTCACACAGGCCCTTTTTTTTTTTTTTTTTTTTTTTTCTCCCTTTCTCCAGGATGGTCTCTCCCCATGTAGCCTGTCACAGAACCAGTGTGGTCTGCCTGTGGAAACTGCCAGACCCCCATACACGCATGCTGAGTGGGGGACATAAGAACCATTTAGACAATGAAAACCAAACAAGAACAATTTATTAAAACCAATAAACTCTACTAAAACAAACTAAGCAAAATAGTAAAAAGGTTGCTATCCAGGGGAGGGTAAGTCAGGCTGTGGGGCTGGGGGGTGCTGCTGGGTTGAAACCGGGAGCATGTGGACAACCAGAGGAGGAAGGGGCAGCCGGGCCATTCCCCGGGGAGGGGGACCACTGCAGGTCATGCAATGAAAAGTGGCAGCGTGCCTGCTGTCTGGGCGGGAGAGAGAGACAGCATCCACAGCTTCAGAGAGGCTAGGTGACCCGCCTGCTGCTGCCACATCTGGCTCCAGCTGCACATATGTCACACAGCCTTCTGTTGGTTGTGTGCTCTCTGGCTCTAGTGCACAGGCTGGTTCTGCCTGGAGAGCAGCCGTCCTCATTGCTGGGTAACCAAAGCCCTGAAGCTCTGGATCCGGGCATGTGCGGCTCCCCGGGCCTAAGGATGCAGACAGGTGAGCTGCTGATTGATGCAGGCCTCGGAGGCCCAGGAGGAGACCCCATGGCCAGGATCAGCCTTTACAAACACAGAGCAGACCATGTGTGCCTGGAGTCCCAGACCCTATCCTACAGGAGGACATGTGCCCGGGTTAGGGTGCAGCCAGCCACAGCTCCTGCAAGGAGCGGCCTCTCAAGGATCCCCCAGAGCACGCCAGGTCCTGAATCCTCCTCCTCACGAGTGTCAATCACTCAACCTGAGGCTTCCTCATCGCTGTCCTCCGAATCGCTGGCCACTTCTGCCTGCAACTGGGTCTGGAGGTTGTGCACACGCACCAGAAGGTCTGAGTAGGGCATGTTCACAATCAAGTAGGTCTTCACCTGCTTCAGAAGGGGCAGGTGTTCGGCCTTGCAAAACTCCTCGGGGAGCTTGTCGATCCAGTAGTCCAGGAGGGCACAGATGGTGCTGGCGGAAAGGGACAGACAGCACGGTCGGTGGCCTGGACTTTCCTTTGCCACCCTCCCTGGGAGGGCTCCGTGCATGTGAGACCACAAGGTGGAAGAGATCCAGCCCTCGTGAGGTCCGTGTGAGCAGGGAGCTCCACACAGCCTTCTATCAGGCTCTGAGGGAGCACAGCTGACCCAGCCTGCATGGCATGGGCTGAGGTGAGGGTACTGTCTCCCACAGGCCCTGGAAGGGACAGGCTTCCTCCTTACCCCACCCCACCCCTTGCAAGGACACTTCCCCGGGCAATTATCCTGAGCCCCCATTCATTGCTTAGACCCCAGTATGGTAGTAGAGACCAGGAGGGTGAGACCCAAGCATCCGCCATCCTTTACCATTAGAACCCAAATGACCCCACTCTGGAGAGCCTAGGCGGCACTTCTCTCCTGCAGAGCCCACGCACTTACTTCTTTACTTGTTCATCCTCTTCACAGTCAGGGTGGAAGGCCGAGTACCTAGAGGAGGCCAGGAAGGATGTCACCTGGAGAGTCCCAGGTCCCCCACCTGAAAGACACCTGGGGAGCCTGCTGATTCCTTGAGAGAAATCAAAAGACCCAGAGCCTACAAGTTCTCTGCTCTCAGAATTGCTAGTTCCCCTACACAGAGGTAGGCGTTCACGTGTGTGTGCGTGTGTGCAGTGGGTGGGTGATCACAGACACCTGTGTCCAGACATCTCAGTGGACACGGGGTCCCTCCCTCGCATTACCCTTCTCGGCTCTCCAGTCTGGACACAGCTTTCTTCCATACTCCACTAGGAATTCTAGAACCTCCTCTACAATGGGAGAAGTGCTTTGACCGAGGCCTCGGAAGGAGGTTCAGAGGACACCCACACTCATTAGGCTCTCAGCTCTGGACAGGCCAGTCTCTAAGGCAAGACCCTGGAGGAAGCATTTTCTGACTTCATGCTGTTGGGTCCTGACAAGACCCTAGGGATATTATCAGAAGGCTCAGAGAAAGGCAGAGCGTGCCCCGTAGCCAACAAGAGGATCTGAGGTCTCTTGAGGTTGGAGGTGGGAACTCACCGCTTGAAAAGCAGGTCCAGCACCTGCTGGGTAGTGATAAACCTTCGGTACACGCACAAAAATCCCAGGACAAAGCCGGTCTCTCCATCACGCATGCAGATCACCAGGTGACTCAGCGTCTCTTCCAGCGAGCTGAAGTGGGGGAATCTATGGCACTCTTTCAGGACCTGAGGGGCAGACTCCTCCCCAAGCTGAGGAGACATCAAGGTGGAGGGTTCAGGCAGGCACAGGAATGCAACCTTCTGGTTGGTTGTCTTTGTCCCAAGTGTTCCCGAACCTCTACGCTGCCAAACACCCAGAGTGAAATTGGGGGGAAACTCTGAGATTGCAGAGTGCTCACCTGGTCTGTGTGGTCCTGGCCCTGGCTGGCCTGGCTGGCCTGGCTCAAGTTTGTTTCATTCCGGCCAAATGGCCAGAGGCCTTGGAGCCAGGAGTGTGCCCGTCGTCTCCAGGAACTACCACGGCCTCTACCTTGGCCTCCACCACGGCCTCCACTTCTCTCTTTCCTGAGGTCTGAGCCTCCTTCTCGAGAAATCCTAAGACAGCAAGAAAACATACTGCTTCCTCCAGTGTCTCAAGACAAGTGAGCCTGCTGGCGGTCTATAAGCACTTGGCTGCCTGGTTGCAAGGTTCTACATTGTTGGTTCACAGCTAATGAAGTGAGGTCACTCCTGGGGTCCCCTACCCGAGTCTCCTTCTCACCTGAGGCTTTCCCGACAGTCCCCTAGGTCCCCTCTTTCCTCCCAGCGGCACTACTGGACACCCTTACACAGGGGCTTCCCACTCCACTGCTCCCAGGGATGTGTGGGAACAGGCAGCACCTCAGCTTTGCCATCTGAGTCCCTACTGTTGACCCGCATCTGGTACCCTAAACCTCAACTCAACCCTAATTGCCCTAGCACACAATCCTAGCCATGGTGCCTTGCTTACAGGCTACTCTGCTGTGTGTGTTCCCTGTGATATACGAGCACAAATTCTCTCTGTGCCTTGGGACTTCACAAGGAAAGACATGGTGGGGCTTTCTTCATCCGGTTTCGATGGGTTTTTTTTATTCTATTTTATTTTGTGTTTTCAGCACAGGGCTTCTTTTTATGGCCCTGGCTGTGCTGCAACTCACTCTGTGGACCAAGCTGGCCTTGAACTCACAATGACCCACCTGCTTTCTGCCTGCTGTTGCTGGGATTTATAGGTGTGCCCAGAGAGGGGCATTTGGAGACTTAATTAAAATCGTGTGCTTTGTTGACGTGGAGTGAGCGCCACGGCGTTCCCTCTCCCTTTCTCCTCCCGGCTGTCTTCATGGTACAGGGTACAGGCCCCTTCCTGCAGCTCTATGCACCTAGGCACCGCTGATGTCACCTCCTGTGTGCTCAGAGTTTGCCAGCAAGGGAAGCAGGGCAGGGACAGACACTGGAGAGAGACCCAGAGCCAAGGCCTCAGCCTTCAGCAGCTCCTCCCCACTTCCCATCTTTCCCAGTGGCTGCTGAGCCTCACCACTGCCCCCATGTGGAGGAGGACGACAGGACACAGCCGGTGAGAATACCAGTTAGAAGAGGAACACCAGGAGTCAGTCACCTTCTGGGCAGTGCAATGGATGCTTTTGGTTTTCGACCTTTTGATCCATCTTTTTGTTTCATTAACTCCACCCACACACTCCTCTCCGCCCATCTCCCTACCTCATTTCTAACCCCCACATCCTCTCCTACGAAAGACTGAGTGTCCGTGGCCTTGTCCTCACCAGCTCCTGAAACGGTACTGCTACCCAGATATAGGAGGCTGCATCTCAAGCAGAAACCCCTTTGAAGGACACCTGCTCTGCCTGACCTCTAAGCACGACGTGACCCTGGCTGACAGGACCCCAGCAAATGGCGGCCAGCCACAGCATTCTGTACTCGTACCCCACTCCCAGGCATTCAGCTGGTGTCTGTCACACAGGCCCTTTTTTTTTTTTTTTTTTTTTTTTCTCCCTTTCTCCAGGATGGTCTCTCCCCATGTAGCCTGTCACAGAACCAGTGTGGTCTGCCTGTGGAAACTGCCAGACCCCCATACACGCATGCTGAGTGGGGGACATAAGAACCATTTAGACAATGAAAACCAAACAAGAACAATTTATTAAAACCAATAAACTCTACTAAAACAAACTAAGCAAAATAGTAAAAAGGTTGCTATCCAGGGGAGGGTAAGTCAGGCTGTGGGGCTGGGGGGTGCTGCTGGGTTGAAACCGGGAGCATGTGGACAACCAGAGGAGGAAGGGGCAGCCGGGCCATTCCCCGGGGAGGGGGACCACTGCAGGTCATGCAATGAAAAGTGGCAGCGTGCCTGCTGTCTGGGCGGGAGAGAGAGACAGCATCCACAGCTTCAGAGAGGCTAGGTGACCCGCCTGCTGCTGCCACATCTGGCTCCAGCTGCACATATGTCACACAGCCTTCTGTTGGTTGTGTGCTCTCTGGCTCTAGTGCACAGGCTGGTTCTGCCTGGAGAGCAGCCGTCCTCATTGCTGGGTAACCAAAGCCCTGAAGCTCTGGATCCGGGCATGTGCGGCTCCCCGGGCCTAAGGATGCAGACAGGTGAGCTGCTGATTGATGCAGGCCTCGGAGGCCAGGGAGGAGACCCCATGGCCAGGATCAGCCTTTACAAACACAGAGCAGACCATGTGTGCCTGGAGTCCCAGACCCTATCCTACAGGAGGACATGTGCCCGGGTTAGGGTGCAGCCAGCCACAGCTCCTGCAAGGAGCGGCCTCTCAAGGATCCCCCAGAGCACGCCAGGTCCTGAATCCTCCTCCTCACGAGTGTCAATCACTCAACCTGAGGCTTCCTCATCGCTGTCCTCCGAATCGCTGGCCACTTCTGCCTGCAACTGGGTCTGGAGGTTGTGCACACGCACCAGAAGGTCTGAGTAGGGCATGTTCACAATCAAGTAGGTCTTCACCTGCTTCAGAAGGGGCAGGTGTTCGGCCTTGCAAAACTCCTCGGGGAGCTTGTCGATCCAGTAGTCCAGGAGGGCACAGATGGTGCTGGCGGAAAGGGACAGACAGCACGGTCGGTGGCCTGGACTTTCCTTTGCCACCCTCCCTGGGAGGGCTCCGTGCATGTGAGACCACAAGGTGGAAGAGATCCAGCCCTTGTGAGGTCCGTGTGAGCAGGGAGCTCCACACAGCCTTCTATCAGGCTCTGAGGGAGCACAGCTGACCCAGCCTGCATGGCATGGGCTGAGGTGAGGGTACTGTCTCCCACAGGCCCTGGAAGGGACAGGCTTCCTCCTTACCCCACCCCACCCCTTGCAAGGACACTTCCCCGGGCAATTATTCTGAGCCCCCATTCATTGCTTAGACCCCAGTATGGTAGTAGAGACCAGGAGGGTGAGACCCAAGCATCCGCCATCCTTTACCATTAGAACCCAAATGACCCCACTCTGGAGAGCCTAGGCGGCACTTCTCTCCTGCAGAGCCCACGCACTTACTTCTTTACTTGTTCATCCTCTTCACAGTCAGGGTGGAAGGCCGAGTACCTAGAGGAGGCCAGGAAGGATGTCACCTGGAGAGTCCCAGGTCCCCCACCTGAAAGACACCTGGGGAGCCTGCTGATTCCTTGAGAGAAATCAAAAGACCCAGAGCCTACAAGTTCTCTGCTCTCAGAATTGCTAGTTCCCCTACACAGAGGTAGGCGTTCACGTGTGTGTGCGTGTGTGCAGTGGCTGGGTGATCACACACACCTGTGTCCAGACATCTCAGTGGACACGGGGTCCCTCCCTCGCATTACCCTTCTCGGCTCTCCAGTCTGGACACAGCTTTCTTCCATACTCCACTAGGAATTCTAGAACCTCCTCTACAATGGGAGAAGTGCTTTGACCGAGGCCTCGGAAGGAGGTTCAGAGGACACCCACACTCATTAGGCTCTCGGCTCTGGACAGGCCTTTCTCTAAGGCAAGACCCTGGAGGAAGCATTTTCTGACTTCATGCTGTTGGGTCCTGACAAGACCCTAGGGATATTATCAGAAGGCTCAGAGAAAGGCAGAGCGTGCCCCGTAGCCAACAAGAGGATCTGAGGTCTCTTGAGGTTGGAGGTGGGAACTCACCGCTTGAAAAGCAGGTCCAGCACCTGCTGGGTAGTGATAAACCTTCGGTACACGCACAAAAATCCCAGGACAAAGCCGGTCTCTCCATCACGCATGCAGATCACCAGGTGACTCAGCGTCTCCTCCAGCGAGCTGAAGTGGGGGAATCTATGGCACTCTTTCAGGACCTGAGGGGCAGACTCCTCCCCAAGCTGAGGAGACATCAAGGTGGAGGGTTCAGGCAGGCACAGGAATGCAACCTTCTGGTTGGTTGTCTTTGTCCCAAGTGTTCCCGAACCTCTACGCTGCCAAACACCCAGAGTGAAATTGGGGGGAAACTCTGAGATTGCAGAGTGCTCACCTGGTCTGTGTGGTCCTGGCCCTGGCTGGCCTGGCTGGCCTGGCTCAAGTTTGTTTCATTCCGGCCAAATGGCCAGAGGCCTTGGAGCCAGGAGTGTGCCCGTCGTCTCCAGGAACTACCACGGCCTCTACCTTGGCCTCCACCACGGCCTCCACTTCTCTCTTTCCTGAGGTCTGAGCCTCCTTCTCGAGAAATCCTAAGACAGCAAGAAAACATACTGCTTTCTCCAGTGTCTCAAGACAAGTGAGCCTGCTGGCGGTCTATAAGCACTTGGCTGCCTGGTTGCAAGGTTCTACATTGTTGGTTCACAGCTAATGAAGTGAGGTCACTCCTGGGGTCCCCTACCCGAGTCTCCTTCTCACCTGAGGCTTTCCCGACAGTCCCCTAGGTCCCCTCTTTCCTCCCAGCGGCACTACTGGACACCCTTACACAGGGGCTTCCCACTCCACTGCTCCCAGGGATGTGTGGGAACAGCCAGCACCTCAGCTTTGCCATCTGAGTCCCTACTGTTGACCCGCATCTGGTACCCTAAACCTCAACTCAACCCTAATTGCCTTAGCACACAATCCTAGCCATGGTGCCTTGCTTACAGGCTACTCTGCTGTGTGTGTTCCCTGTGATATACGAGCACAAATTCTCTCTGTGCCTTGGGACTTCACAAGGAAAGACATGGTGGGGCTTTCTTCATCCGGTTTCGATGGGTTTTTTTTATTCTATTTTATTTTGTGTTTTCAGCACAGGGCTTCTTTTTATGGCCCTGGCTGTGCTGCAACTCACTCTGTGGACCAAGCTGGCCTTGAACTCACAATGACCCACCTGCTTTCTGCCTGCTGTTGCTGGGATTTATAGGTGTGCCCAGAGAGGGGCATTTGGAGACTTAATTAAAATCGTGTGCTTTGTTGACGTGGAGTGAGCGCCACGGCGTTCCCTCTCCCTTTCTCCTCCCGGCTGTCTTCATGGTACAGGGTACAGGCCCCTTCCTGCAGCTCTATGCACCTAGGCACTGCTGATGTCACCTCCTGTGTGCTCAGAGTTTGCCAGCAAGGGAAGCAGGGCAGGGACAGACACTGGAGAGAGACCCAGAGCCAAGGCCTCAGCCTTCAGCAGCTCCTCCCCACTTCCCATCTTTCCCAGTGGCTGCTGAGCCTCACCACTGCCCCCATGTGGAGGAGGACGACAGGACACAGCCGGTGAGAATACCAGTTAGAAGAGGAACACCAGGAGTCAGTCACCTTCTGGGCAGTGCAATGGATGCTTTTGGTTTTCGACCTTTTGATCCATCTTTTTGTTTCATTAACTCCACCCACACACTCCTCTCCGCCCATCTCCCTACCTCATTTCTAACCCCCACATCCTCTCCTACGAAAGACGGAGTGTCCGTGGCCTTGTCCTCACCAGCTCCTGAAACGGTACTGCTACCCAGATATAGGAGGCTGCATCTCAAGCAGAAACCCCTTTGAAGGACACCTGCTCTGCCTGACCTCTAAGCACGACGTGACCCTGGCTGACAGGACCCCAGCAAATGGCGGCCAGCCACAGCATTCTGTACTCGTACCCCACTCCCAGGCATTCAGCTGGTGTCTGTCACACAGGCCCTTTTTTTTTTTTTTTTTTTTCTCCCTTTCTCCAGGATGGTCTCTCCCCATGTAGCCTGTCACAGAACCAGTGTGGTCTGCCTGTGGAAACTGCCAGACCCCCATACACGCATGCTGAGTGGGGGACATAAGAACCATTTAGACAATGAAAACCAAACAAGAACAATTTATTAAAACCAATAAACTCTACTAAAACAAACTAAGCAAAATAGTAAAAAGGTTGCTATCCAGGGGAGGGTAAGTCAGGCTGTGGGGCTGGGGGGTGCTGCTGGGTTGAAACCGGGAGCATGTGGACAACCAGAGGAGGAAGGGGCAGCCGGGCCATTCCCCCGGGGAGGGGGACCACTGCAGGTCATGCAATGAAAAGTGGCAGCGTGCCTGCTGTCTGGGCGGGAGAGAGAGACAGCATCCACAGCTTCAGAGAGGCTAGGTGACCCGCCTGCTGCTGCCACATCTGGCTCCAGCTGCACATATGTCACACAGCCTTCTGTTGGTTGTGTGCTCTCTGGCTCTAGTGCACAGGCTGGTTCTGCCTGGAGAGCAGCCGTCCTCATTGCTGGGTAACCAAAGCCCTGAAGCTCTGGATCCGGGCATGTGCGGCTCCCGGGGCCTAAGGATGCAGACAGGTGAGCTGCTGATTGATGCAGGCCTCGGAGGCCCAGGAGGAGACCCCATGGCCAGGATCAGCCTTTACAAACACAGAGCAGACCATGTGTGCCTGGAGTCCCAGACCCTATCCTACAGGAGGACATGTGCCCGGGTTAGGGTGCAGCCAGCCACAGCTCCTGCAAGGAGCGGCCTCTCAAGGATCCCCCAGAGCACGCCAGGTCCTGAATCCTCCTCCTCACGAGTGTCAATCACTCAACCTGAGGCTTCCTCATCGCTGTCCTCCGAATCGCTGGCCACTTCTGCCTGCAACTGGGTCTGGAGGTTGTGCACACGCACCAGAAGGTCTGAGTAGGGCATGTTCACAATCAAGTAGGTCTTCACCTGCTTCAGAAGGGGCAGGTGTTCGGCCTTGCAAAACTCCTCGGGGAGCTTGTCGATCCAGTAGTCCAGGAGGGCACAGATGGTGCTGGCGGAAAGGGACAGACAGCACGGTCGGTGGCCTGGACTTTCCTTTGCCACCCTCCCTGGGAGGGCTCCGTGCATGTGAGACCACAAGGTGGAAGAGATCCAGCCCTTGTGAGGTCCGTGTGAGCAGGGAGCTCCACACAGCCTTCTATCAGGCTCTGAGGGAGCACAGCTGACCCAGCCTGCATGGCATGGGCTGAGGTGAGGGTACTGTCTCCCACAGGCCCTGGAAGGGACAGGCTTCCTCCTTACCCCACCCCACCCCTTGCAAGGACACTTCCCCGGGCAATTATTCTGAGCCCCCATTCATTGCTTAGACCCCAGTATGGTAGTAGAGACCAGGAGGGTGAGACCCAAGCATCCGCCATCCTTTACCATTAGAACCCAAATGACCCCACTCTGGAGAGCCTAGGCGGCACTTCTCTCCTGCAGAGCCCACGCACTTACTTCTTTACTTGTTCATCCTCTTCACAGTCAGGGTGGAAGGCCGAGTACCTAGAGGAGGCCAGGAAGGATGTCACCTGGAGAGTCCCAGGTCCCCCACCTGAAAGACACCTGGGGAGCCTGCTGATTCCTTGAGAGAAATCAAAAGACCCAGAGCCTACAAGTTCTCTGCTCTCAGAATTGCTAGTTCCCCTACACAGAGGTAGGCGTTCACGTGTGTGTGCGTGTGTGCAGTGGCTGGGTGATCACACACACCTGTGTCCAGACATCTCAGTGGACACGGGGTCCCTCCCTCGCATTACCCTTCTCGGCTCTCCAGTCTGGACACAGCTTTCTTCCATACTCCACTAGGAATTCTAGAACCTCCTCTACAATGGGAGAAGTGCTTTGACCGAGGCCTCGGAAGGAGGTTCAGAGGACACCCACACTCATTAGGCTCTCGGCTCTGGACAGGCCTTTCTCTAAGGCAAGACCCTGGAGGAAGCATTTTCTGACTTCATGCTGTTGGGTCCTGACAAGACCCTAGGGATATTATCAGAAGGCTCAGAGAAAGGCAGAGCGTGCCCCGTAGCCAACAAGAGGATCTGAGGTCTCTTGAGGTTGGAGGTGGGAACTCACCGCTTGAAAAGCAGGTCCAGCACCTGCTGGGTAGTGATAAACCTTCGGTACACGCACAAAAATCCCAGGACAAAGCCGGTCTCTCCATCACGCATGCAGATCACCAGGTGACTCAGCGTCTCCTCCAGCGAGCTGAAGTGGGGGAATCTATGGCACTCTTTCAGGACCTGAGGGGCAGACTCCTCCCCAAGCTGAGGAGACATCAAGGTGGAGGGTTCAGGCAGGCACAGGAATGCAACCTTCTGGTTGGTTGTCTTTGTCCCAAGTGTTCCCGAACCTCTACGCTGCCAAACACCCAGAGTGAAATTGGGGGGGAAACTCTGAGATTGCAGAGTGCTCACCTGGTCTGTGTGGTCCTGGCCCTGGCTGGCCTGGCTGGCCTGGCTCAAGTTTGTTTCATTCCGGCCAAATGGCCAGAGGCCTTGGAGCCAGGAGTGTGCCCGTCGTCTCCAGGAACTACCACGGCCTCTACCTTGGCCTCCACCACGGCCTCCACTTCTCTCTTTCCTGAGGTCTGAGCCTCCTTCTCGAGAAATCCTAAGACAGCAAGAAAACATACTGCTTTCTCCAGTGTCTCAAGACAAGTGAGCCTGCTGGCGGTCTATAAGCACTTGGCTGCCTGGTTGCAAGGTTCTACATTGTTGGTTCACAGCTAATGAAGTGAGGTCACTCCTGGGGTCCCCTACCCGAGTCTCCTTCTCACCTGAGGCTTTCCCGACAGTCCCCTAGGTCCCCTCTTTCCTCCCAGCGGCACTACTGGACACCCTTACACAGGGGCTTCCCACTCCACTGCTCCCAGGGATGTGTGGGAACAGCCAGCACCTCAGCTTTGCCATCTGAGTCCCTACTGTTGACCCGCATCTGGTACCCTAAACCTCAACTCAACCCTAATTGCCCTAGCACACAATCCTAGCCATGGTGCCTTGCTTACAGGCTACTCTGCTGTGTGTGTTCCCTGTGATATACGAGCACAAATTCTCTCTGTGCCTTGGGACTTCACAAGGAAAGACATGGTGGGGGCTTTCTTCATCCGGTTTCGATGGGTTTTTTTTATTCTATTTTATTTTGTGTTTTCAGCACAGGGCTTCTTTTTATGGCCCTGGCTGTGCTGCAACTCACTCTGTGGACCAAGCTGGCCTTGAACTCACAATGACCCACCTGCTTTCTGCCTGCTGTTGCTGGGATTTATAGGTGTGCCCAGAGAGGGGCATTTGGAGACTTAATTAAAATCGTGTGCTTTGTTGACGTGGAGTGAGCGCCACGGCGTTCCCTCTCCCTTTCTCCTCCCGGCTGTCTTCATGGTACAGGGTACAGGCCCCTTCCTGCAGCTCTATGCACCTAGGCACTGCTGATGTCACCTCCTGTGTGCTCAGAGTTTGCCAGCAAGGGAAGCAGGGCAGGGACAGACACTGGAGAGAGACCCAGAGCCAAGGCCTCAGCCTTCAGCAGCTCCTCCCCACTTCCCATCTTTCCCAGTGGCTGCTGAGCCTCACCACTGCCCCCATGTGGAGGAGGACGATTCAGCCCTTGAGAATACCAGTGGACCTGTCACCTTCAGAACAGTGTAATTATTTTAAGAATGAGAGCATCTGAAGACTAGATTTCACTGGGTAAATTTAAATGGCACAGCATATTCCATGAACAGGTACAGTTGCTATGTGTCAAGCATAAAAATGAATTTCAAATGAAAATTCCTTTTTCAAAAGTCTGAAATATATGATATATTATCCAAAAGGTACAAAATATTTTTCAGAGAAATCGAAGTCTGTAAACATGGAGAGTTTGGTTCAGGACTTTAAAAATTAGGTATTAGGACAGGGGCCTTTTTTCCCATAATGGCTCCAAATTCCCTAAGGAAATCTGCTGGTTGAGCTCTTTGGCAGGGCACTTGAGGGATATTCACCAGGACTGGGTTATAGAACTTGAAACAAAAAGAAAATCCAAAACAAAACGATCTCTTGTGCAGTGACAAACATGTTCTAAAGGGGGATTAAAAGGAAGCAGGAACCTTCCTGTTATGATGTTCTGGTACTGTGTTGCTGCTCACATAAGTGATTGGATGGGCTCCTGCCCGCCTTTGCAGGTCCCACAAGCTCAGAAATTATCATCCTGGATTGCTACAAAGTCATTTTAAACTTTGTCAAATGTCTTTTCTGTAATCAATAGAATGTTGTGATTGCTATCATTAGTTTATTTAAATGGAGTGTTGTGTTACAATTCCTTTTCCTGTTTCTGTATCTTCTTTCTTTCTTCCTTCCTTCTTTCCTTCCTTCCTTCCTTCCTTTCTTTCTTTTAAGATAATGTTTGTCTACATATCCCTGGCTACCCTGGAACTCACTATGTAGATTAGGAATTGAATTCACTCTACCTTCCAAATGCTATGATTAAAAGAGTACACCACCAACACTCCTAGCTATTTTTTGTGTTGTTTTTTAAGATTTTTTTATGCATATGGGTGCTTTGCCTGCACATATGTGTGTGTACTATGTGTATACTTGGCGCTGGGGGAAGCCAGGAGAGGGTACCACATCCCCTAGCAGTGGGATTACAGACAGTTGTTAACCACCGTGTGTGTGTGTGTTGTGTATAAATTATTTGTGTGGCTTCTGTGCTATGATCAAAGTAGTTCAAAAAGAATCAATCCCTAAGAATGGATGTCTCAGCAGCCCCATCTGGAGATGAAATCCCCAGCAAGTCCTAGAGAGCTGCTAACTTTCATCCATGTTGGAATTCTGAAGAAGTGATACCAGCAAAGGAATGAATGGCTCAGCGGCAAGACAGATGAGCTTGTCAACAAGAGTAGGACAAGCTGGCAAAAGTCAAAAGCTTTCATCTTCCATGTCCTCTTCTATGGGCTGCCACCAGAAGGAATGGCCCAGGTTTAGGGTAGTTCTTGTGACTTAGAAAGATCCAGATGGACGGTGGGTGTTCCCACCTCAAATGATCTACTCACGAAAAGTTCTTGCCTATGTGCCCAGCTTCTGGGGTTTTAGTAGATTACAGATGTAGTTCAGTTGGCAACCAAGTTTAGTCACCACACTTGGTAGTTTGTTTCCCATCCTTTGACATTGTGGATTTTGTTCCTTTCCTGGTTAAGAGTTCCTTTGAGATAATATATCGTTGGTTCCTGTTTTGTTTTGTTTTGTTTAATTCAGTGCAGCAGTCTGTAGCTTCTAACGGTGAACTGGGGCCATTTACATTTAAAATTATTATAGGAAGGGGCTTGCTATTCCCTCTAAATTCATTAGGTGATGATTTTCTGTCTTGCTGGATTATTGGAATTTCTTTTGTTTCTCCCATACTGGTTTTGACAGTTTGCTGAGTTGCTGTGTTGGAATAGTTGCTTCTTTCTCAAGTCTAGATTATCTGTTGTTTTCATAAAGTGTATGCTCATGCATTCTCATGAAAACCTGTCCTCCATTCTCTCTGTGAGGTATTCCATTACAAACCTTCTGCAGTGTCTGGCTGGTTGTTCTCAGTGGCCTTAATTTGTGTGTGTTTTGAAATACCTTTGTTCTCCATCATGTTGAAAGACTGCTTTGCAGAATATGGCATCCTTGGGTCACAGTTTGGTTCCAGAACTTGAAATACTTCATCTCATGGTCTCTGGACTTTGTGGATGCCAATCAAAAGTATGGGGCAACTCTGATCTTTTTGCCTTTGAATGTGAGTCGTTCTCTGCTGAGTTTAGAATTAGCTTTTAACTTGTATTTTTGACATCCTGACTGCTATATGTTGCGGAGCTTTTTTTCTTTTTCTCTCTGTTTAACCTTTGGGATTTCTATATGCCTATTTCTTTCATAAATAAAAGGCCTTTTGCTATAATTTCATAGTTTTTATTATTTTTTGAGGAAAAACTTTTTTAAAATTTACCTTCTTTATTGACTCTTTGGGAGTTTCACATCATGCACTCCAATTTTGTTCAACCACAAGTCACCCCATAACCTCCCCTCCTCCTGTCCTGCCACACACCCCCACAAAAGTAAACACACACAGTAACCAAGTACACAAAAGCAAAAACAATACACCAGGAAACCCTCTTTGCTCCTCCTCCTCCTCTGCCTCTCCAGCACCCTTTCGTTCGTCCTGGTGGCACTGGTGGCTTCGGTGTGCCATGTGGTATTCCCCTTCGCCCCGCAGCTGTCCTGGCAAATGTCCGTTGCAATGATTCACTGTTCTGGGTCAAGGCCTCTGGTTTCTGGTACACCACCATCACCGGATCCTCACCGGAAGTCCTCTGGGCTTGGAGATCCTGCAGGTATCATCCCACAGGGCCAATCACTCCGAGAGCTCCAGCAGGTCCTAGATGGGTAGATGCTAGGGTGGGCCACCGAAAGCCCGGCTGTGGGCCTGGGTGTTGGTCAAGCAGGTCAGTGCAGACCCCTGGCGAGAGCTGCCTCAGGTAAGGGAACAGTCAGCTCCCTTACATTCATGCCCTCAGGGTCAGCTCACCCTTACCCAGAGTGAGGTGTGGGGCCAGCTCTCCCGAGAGCAGAGGCCAGCTCTCATACTGCAGTGTCCACTGAGAGGCAAGGCAAGCTTCTCTAAGACCAGTGACGTGTGGGGCAGCTCAGCATGGCTGTTTGAGTTCCTCTCACATGTTTCCTAAGGCCTCCTGATGTGACTAATCAACATAGACCCCAGCTGAAGTTGGACCACGAGTCCTCAGAAACAACTTGGGCTCAGAAGACATCCTGCCTCTGGGTTGAAGGAATGGCCACTCTGGAGGGAACAGTTCTGTGGACCCTAGGGCTTCCTGGAGCCACCAAAACTTCTTTGTCCTCTATATGACCTTTGGTGGTGATGCAGGACCTGGACTTCAGCACAGACCCCAGCTACAGGAAGACCCTGGACCCTGACATGGCCCTCAGCAGCAGCTCAGACCCTGAATACACCATGATGTCCAGTGGCCGTGTCGGCCACTCACATCTGCATTCATCCTGCCTCAGGCACCAACCTGGAATCCAGGGGCTGATCTGACCCTGGGCATCCTAATAGCACTTGTTGTCAATAGGAGCCACAGGTCAGTGAACCAGGACACAGGCATGGTCCTCAGCAGCAGCCTCGTTCTCACCATGGCCCCAGGCTGCAACATGGGCCTGCTAGATCAGTACGAAGCCAAACACGGCCCCAGGAGGTGTCCAGGTCCCCTGCAATGAGCACAGCATCATGAGGCATCGACATGAACACAGACCCTGGCTACTGTAGGGTCAGGGACCCAACATGGCCTTGGCCGCAGCTCGACCCAGATATTGCCATTGTCCCGTGTGGCAAGCAGACCTCCTCCCTAGTCTCGTCCTCCCTGCTCACCACGGTCCCAGGGTCAAGCAGGCCTCCGACATCTGCCCACTCCTCACCCTGTGCATTGCTTCTCTTCTGTGTCTCCACAGCACAGGGACAATTTCTTCTGTATCTCTCCTCTCTCTCTACCAGCTGGGGCCTTGGGGACTCTGGCTGGCTAGCCCTTGTCTGAGAGGAATTGCATCAGGCAGGGGTGGCTTTCTTCCTGCACTCATTAGTTTTTCTGTCTCATTCAATGTGATGTCTGCTCCCTCTTCTACACCATTACTTTTCAATTTTAGCCCCTTGAATGTATCCGAGACTTTTTGGGAATATCATTCAAGGCCTTAGGTGGTTTTTTTAAATCTCAGTTATATACTGTCTGCTTGTATAATATCAACTTTGTCCTCTATTCATGGAACTCTTCATGTTCTGTCTGGGCTCGGTGATGTCTGTTGCGGATTTTATTTAGTCGAACATTTCCTTCATTTCAGGTTTTCTGTTTGATTGCCGTCTTGGGTGGAATTTTCTATTGCTGTGATGAATGCCATGACAAAAGCAAGTTGGGAGGAAAGGCTTCTGTGGCTCACACTTCCAAATCACCGTCAACAATAATGGCAGTCACAGCAGGAACTCAGACAGGGCAGGAATCTGGAGGCAGGTGCTGATGCAGAGGCCATGGAGAGTGCTGCGTACCGGCTACCTCAGCCTGCTGCTGCTATTATTATTATTATTATTATTATTATTATTATTATTTGAAGACAGGGTTTCTCTCCCATTAGTGCAGGTGTGGTTGAGCCAGTCCCAAAGTTGTGAGCATGGGAGAACAGTTCCCATTCCTCATCAGTTTTTGTGGCTACAGTGAGACTTTAAGAAGGTTTAGTAGCTAGATGGCAATGCTGCACATCTTTAATGCAGTATATGCCAGGCAGAATGGAGAGTCAGACTGTTTCTGGAATGTACACCTGTGTACTTCACATGCCACAGCAAACTGTCTCCCAATCAGGGGTCTTTTCTGCTTCTCCCTGCCAGGTCTATCACCAAAAGGTATGGTATAGAAACTTGCTGTAAGTGCTCAATGTGCTCTATGTGTTCACTCCCTCCATGATGCACAGAATTCTCCTAAGCAAAACAGCCACCATCTTCCTAAGACCAAATAGGTCTGCTTGCAATGATCATCACAGCTGCTCTGTGGACTGCTGGCATTCTTTCTTAGAAGGAAGGCTGGGAGTGTCACTGAACCCTCACTTTAGTATCCAGCCACCCCTAGCCAGTTGTATGTAATTCTATCATACCTGCATGTGGCCATGTGGTATTGAGGAGGGACTAGAGTGAATACTGAGAAAGGGTCCATTTCTTTGACTATAGGGAAGACATCGGCCTTGCTGGGTAAAGACTTTGATTGTTTTTTGAGACAGGGGTCCTACTGTAGCTTTAGGGGTAAAGACTTTCTAATGAGGCTGTTTTAGGGGTCATCCATGCTCACTGGTTCCTTCAGTGAAATATCCACCAGAGAAGATTACTCAGACAAGGCTTTAAGCCAATAGAAAACCTTGTAGCCCAAGCCTTTCTCAGGGTGAGCTTTCAAACACAAAAACCACATCCTGTGTTGACATACTTCAGCTAGCAAGAACAGTTAGCTGGAAGCATAACTACAGAAGCCAAAAAGCAAGGTTGGTCCACCTAGAGACTTCCCAGAACTATGGACTTTGATGGATTAGGTGGTGCTGTCACATGCTGAGTTTTACACCCTGGATGGTACTTCCATGATGGAGTCAGTTGTGCTGAGGTCTCAGAGCCTGTTATAGTTCCTCAGGGTGAACTTTGGTGGGATGGAACTTTGCTTTGTCATAGGAACCTTATGAAGATGAAGCAGACACTGTTCATCCTAGGGATATCAGGCCTGATCTGATGTGCCTCCTAGCAGATCTGGCCTATTCCTTCCAGAGAGAGACTTAACAAAATGGAGGCATGTTTAGTGTCAAGGCTCACAGCAGAATCCACAGTGCTTCCTTCTATCCTAACATTAGTATCAAACTGCCCATGCCAGTGTTGAAAACATATAAGGCCAACATGGATCTACCAACCTCTGGCCTCCCTGTCCACCCAGGGCCAATCCCTGTCATCAGAAAAATAAGGAATAACCCCTATGCAGACCTGTGTCCTGCTGGCCTTCCTAGACTTGAGAATTTTGCTCAAAAGGCACACCCAGCAATAGCATCCTACAAGCTCTTCCCCCCAGTTCCTGTCCAGATAGATCCCTGTCAAGCCCACTTTTGGTAAGTGATTCCAAATTGCTGGGCTGTAGGGGGTCTTGGGATGCTTCGCCTTCCATAAGCCTATAAGGCAGTGGTTCTCAATCTGTGGTCACGATCCCTTTGGGGGATTGAACAAACTTTCACAGGGGTCACATATCAGACATTTATATTATGATTTGTTGGCGTATCCTGCATTTAAGATTGCAGTTCACCATGTCAGATAGCTCTCTGAGCTTGGATAATATGGAGGACTCCCTTTGCAGCAGGACTTCCTCTCTGCCCTGTTTGGATAGTGTCTCTAGGTCCCTGAGTTTGAATGCCTGACTTATTTGTGACCTTTGACACAATTCCCTGTAAATGCTCTCCCCCTGCCACCCATATGATAACTAGGTGCTGTGTTCCAGCTGTATGATGACCATGCCACCAAGCACAAATTAGGTGATGCCCCAGCTGCTGTCCCCATCCTATGTATTCCCCTCACCCTGAAATAAAGTTGGGCTACCTCACTGAAGCTGACTCCCAGAAGGCCATTTCTATCATACTCACGATACAGAGCCCTGAATACTGCCTCTGTTCCCTTTTCCTCTCTGATTGGTGACCAAAGGACCACAAGGAATGATTCGTAAGAGTAGCAAAATTACAGTTATGAAGCAGCAATGAAAATAATTTTATGTCTGGGGTTACCACAACATGAGGAATTGTATTGAAGAGTCAAAGCATTGGGAGGTTGAGAATCAGTTTGTTTGTTTGTTTGTTTGTTTTGTGAAGCAGGGTTTCTCTGTGTAGCCCTGGCTACCTTGGAACTTGCTCAATAGCCCAGGCTAACCTCAAACTCAGAGATGGCCTGCCTCTGCCTCGAGAGTGCTGGGATCAAAGGTGTGCATCTTTCCCACCTAACTAAATATACTCATTCTGTAAGTTCTGTAATTTGTATTCCTCCAGAGAACCCAAATACAGTGATTTTACTCAACCTCCCTCATGTTGGAATTACAGACATGAGCCGCAACCTGTCACACCAACCCCAGTAGACTCTGTGGCAAGTTCCACAGACTGAGGTGAAAACTTCAAAAGAAGAAGGACTCCTGGAACCGGTTGTGGAACTCTTACCTGGAACAAATATCTAACCATAGTTCTCGTGGCAATTTCTGTTTCTTCTTCTATTCTCTTTCTATATTTACGAGATGTTCCTGATAGCCTGGGCTGAGATTTTAAGTGAGAAAATTGGATAAGAAGCCATCGCTTGAGATGGGATCACTAGCCATGACCTCATCTCCAGGAAAACCAGTGCTTTACTTTATAATCATTTACAAAATTACAAAATAGTATTATGATAAAAATTTCCCAACAGTAAAACTTCATATGGCTGTACTTGTGTTATCGGAAGTGGGCTTAGGTGTGTGGTGAAGAAAGCCTTAAATAAAAGAGAATCATAATAGTTTACAATTACACCCTGAAGATTCACAAGAATTAGGCACTAGATGTTAAACAATAACTGACCATAAAAATTTATTAACCTGATCTTGGATATATGCCATTATTAGCCTTGGATGGTTTTGCGCTTTACTGTGCCAAATGACAATGATGTTATCTGTCCTATCTGTGATTTCTTCACTAAACACATCTTCTAAGAATTTTAATATGTTTCATTACGTACAAAACTCCTGCATGAAAGCTGCAAAATACGCTCAGATTCAAACTGCCTCTGTGTTTGTTTCTGTTTGTTACCGCTGAATCCTTACCCACCTAACCTTCAAGGAGCCTCATCCCAGAGACCCCCATACCCGACTGGGGCGGTCTGTGGTAACAGCCCAAGCCTTTATTTTGTTTTTATTTATTTTGAGAGAAAGACTATGGCCTAGAACTTGAACCCCCGCTTGTCTCCTAAGTATTGGATTACACACGCCAGCTACATCTCCTCTACATGGGTCCGCACTATCCTGTGCATGTAAGTAATTGGTGTTTTTGTGGGAGTGGGAGGCATCTCTGACTCTTTCACCTGCCCTTGGGACCCTTTCTTCCTACTGGGTTGCCTCACCCAGCCTTGACACGAGGGTTCGCGCCTAGTCCTATTGTAACTTGTTATGCCATGATCAGTGGATATCCCTGGGAGACTGCTCTTTTCTCAAGAAAAATGGAGGAGGCGTGGATCTAGGGGAGACGGGGTGGGGATGAGGGTAATGGCAGGAGTGGAGGGAGGTAAACTTCAGTCAGGATGTAGTAAAAACAGAACGAAAAAACCTTTTTTAATTAGAGAGGGAGATGCCTTTTTTTGAAAAGACGTCTCACTCTCCCTTTCATGTGTGGGTGGGCACACGCACGTGGAATGCTGGTGAGCATGGACCACAAAGGCCACACTTCGGATCACTCTAGGGCTGGTGTTACGGCTGGTGAGCACCTGATGTGGGTGCTGGAAGCTGACCTTGGATCCTCTGGAAGAGCAGTTTGTGCTTTTAATCAAAGCCATCGCTCCAAGCCCAACATCTACTTAATAGACACCAGAACGCACTAAAATCCAAGAGAGCTCCACGCTGTGCCTCAGAGGGATTAGCTAGGGGCTTTACAAGTTAAGAAGAGGAAGAATCTCATGGGGGAGGAGTGATGGCTCCTCCTACCAGTGAGGAGCCCAAGGCTGGGGCCTGCTGCTATCCCACCTCCTCCAGAACCTTCCAGATTCCTTGCCTAGATCTGACCCAAAGGCTGGGATACAAAGACCCAGGGTGCAGCTGGGTTTTGGATGCCATGTTTCTGCATGGCCTATTCTCTGCCTGTTGAGACAGTTGTATGAGGGCCTGTGTGGACAAAGGATATGAGTGGGAGGAGAGGGAGGAAGCCATCCATGAGTGAGATGGAGAGAGAACATGCTGGTGTGGCAATTCCAATGGAGAGGTAACCTCTAGGCAGGGCCTGGGAGCAGAGCTGAGCTAGGGTCTGCTCACCTCCCTAGATCCCATACTCTGTGTCCCCTCCTCAAAAATAATGCACAGTCACTGGGTGTTCTGAGTCTTAGTAGTTGCCTTTTAATGATTTTTGTGAGTGGTTACAGCAAGAAAAGGGGACAGGCCTGCCCCTCCTCCCGGGGGGCCTAGCTGAATTTTTGCCATTGAACTGTGGCCACAAAGGTACGAATTTCCATGGGATGCAGTGTGACTGAGGTAGGGTCCAACTTGGAGGGAGCAGGGTAGGAGACGGGACCTGTTGATCAGCAGAGGACAACTGAGGCCTGAACACATTCATACACACCCACCTCTCAACTCTGCCCCAGGGCCTCACATCCAGATCTTTCAGGCACTGCCCTATGCCTGAACACACTTCAAGATTCCCCAAACCCTCTCTAACTTCTGATCATTGTCCTCATACCCCAAAGGTGATAAGACGCCATCCTAGAACTAGACACTGATGGGATCAACACATCCTTGGCTCAAAATTCCATGCCCCAAACTCGAAGTGCATTGCTGGTATGCTGTCCCCACTGCTCACTCTTCAGCCCGTCCTCAAGCTCTGCACTGGCTCCTAACCAACAACCCTCACACTCCACCCTCAGCAGCCAGCCCCAGGCAGGGTCCCTGCCAGGTCTTCACCAGTGTTTGTCATCCACTTTAGCCTGGAAGCCTTGGACAGGAGCTGGTTGGCTGCCAGTGTGGTCTCCTGAAGCTGGGTGATGGTGAAGGCCTGGAACAGGTTCTGCAGGGAATAGATGGATCTGGCTGAGATGCAAAACCCAGTTTTTGCCAGTGTCTCTCCTGTCTTTCAGCTCAACCCTCCTCACCTCCAAGTTCAAGGTTACAGGGGAGCTCAGGTTGCGGCCTGAATCTTCTGTCACAGCAAACTGATGCTCCAAGCGCAGCAGCAGCATGTTTGGTCCCCAGTGGGCCAGGGTAAGCAGATGCACTTGGGGAGGGAGGTCCTGGTGAAGTCCAGAGAACTGGAAAGAAGGGGTAAGTCTAAGAGGACTGGCTGGAGCCTGGCTGGCAGTCAGCATGAACTTGCAGGAAATGAAGCTGAATGGGAAGGAACATTGATGAGGCAGACTCAGTACTGAAACACATTGCTTACAACAGGGTGGAGCTCATTCCTACGTGGAAAGGCTTAAACTGAGGATGAACTCAGGCCTGGAAAGGGGGCTTAGAAGGCGTCACTCGGGTTCTCCCTTTCTGCCCACCTTGTTGTCCCTCACCTGTGTCCTTGGTGCCTCCTGGGAGTAATATGGACTGCTCTCACCCTCAGCCAGCACCACCTGAGGGGCCAGGACCTCCTTCTCTACCAGCAGTCGGTGTCTTGCAGCTGCATCACTAACAGAACTCAAAAGCACAAGGTGGCGCCCTTGCACCGTACTCCCAGTCCCAGACTCCAACAGGGGCTCAGCTACTCCTCGATCATCATCTGCCAACAGCCGCCGGTGCACCTGGGAGGGGTGGCCAGGAAAGAGTGAGGCTTGCAGGGGTTCTAACAGAAACTAAAGACGAGTGAACAATGACGAGCAAGGCCAGGGGCTGGAAGGGACCAGCAGAAGCGAGGTCCAACTAACAAAAGAGAAAGACAAAGAAAGGTAAGTGTCCAGCAAGTCAAGGCCTGAACAAGGACTGGGTAAGAGGAGTGTTGACACATAGAAATTAATTCCAAAGCTAGTCATGGTGATGCAGGCCAGTAATCCCACACAAGAAAGGGAGCAAAGGGGAGAGGATGGGACCACGGCCACAGCCAGGAAGCGGGTACCAAGCCTTCAGGCTTGGCTGGGTCTGGATGGACCCTATGGGGAACACCCAGCTCTCACCATGAGCTCCAGTGAGCCATCCTTCAGACTGCTACCCCCCTGGGAGCGGTCGGTCACCACGGTCAGCTGCATGTGCCCATCCTAGGTATAAGGGTAACTGAGAATGTGGGTCCCTTCTGGGAGCCCACCTTGCCCCAGGTATCTGGGAGATGCTTCTAGACTGAGGCAGTGGCAGGGCAGATACCGAGATGTAGATTCGAGTGTTGACAGGATAGTAATTTCCAGCCACAGGTTCAGTCTGATTTAATCTCCAAGTGTGTCGATAATCGAGCCTGGGAAGAAGTGTGAAGCCGTCAGATTTGGGGTCCTGCTTCCTCTTCCCACACTCATCATCTCCTAATCCCCATAGCCCTGAGATCCCACACACCACAGACTCCCCGGCTCCCTTTTCCTACCTCCTCTTCAGGATTTCCCTGCCGTTGCTGTCAGTGTAGAACTTTCCCTTTGTTTTCATCGGGGTGTCAAAGCGGCTGATGACCTCCTTCCCCAAATTATCTCTGTGCTCAATGGGAAAGTACCCCTGTGAGTCTCCTAAACACCACTGGGCCTGCTCCTCACTCCAGAAAGTATACTACATACTTCACTGGGATTGGTCCCACCGTCCATTCCAGCTCCAAGTGACGCTGTCCTGGGTACAGACGAATCACTTGAGAACACCACGCTGAAAACTTCTGATGTACCTCCTGCACCAAGGCTGTCTGTGGGCACACAGGAGCACTGGTGTCAGCCATATTGAGAATGCTAAGAATCCCATAAAGGAACACCCCACTAACATCCACCTCACAGACTAACTCAGTGCAATGCTCTCACAGCTGCTTGTTTTGCTGTGTATAGGATACATGTGGAGATCGAAGGGTAACTTGCAGGAATTGGTTCTCCCTTTTTATCACGTGGGTTCCAGGGACTAAACACAGGTACGTTTGGTGGAAAGCACCTTTACTCACTTACCATCTTACCAGCTCCTCCCTCTCACCTCCCTCCCCCACCTCTACCCTTTACCCTTGCTGATGGAATTTTTTGAGCTAGGGTCTCAAGTACTTCAGGCTAACCTCAAACTCCGTAGGAGTCAAAAGGGAAAACTGGCCCTGAACTGCCGCCTCTACCTCCTCAGCGCCGGGATCCCAGGTGTGTGCTACTATGCCTGACAAGCCGCATAGCCCTTGCCTGAATCCATATACACTTGCTATTCACTATTTCCCCATCTTCCCTGCTTAGGAGTCTAAGACGTTGATGATCCCTCACGGAAGGCCTCACACTCCCTGGGGAGTGGATGGAGGTGGATGGGGGGACTGTGGGAGGTATGGGAAGATGGGAGAGAGAGGAAACTGGAATGGATATGTAAAATAAGAAAAAAATATTAAATTAAAAAAATAGGAGTCTAGTGTTACATGTCTAGTCTTCTTTGTGCTATCAGGAACTGTGTGGCCACACTCTGTCCCCATGGAAAATGACCAAGGTAGTCTGAACAATGTTCCTGACCCTTTCCCTCTCACTGGCTCAAATACAGATGTGGTGGCTAGAGCCTGACTGTTTATTTTGGATCATGAAGGGGAAGTTGATCATTAAAGAGGTTAGAGGGACAAGAACAAAACAGAAGACAGGTTGGTAAATGTCTGGATGCCCAGACATTCTGTTAGAAGGAAAGAATCTTTTTCTTTCCTTGGTTTTTGTTTTTTTGTTTGTTTGTTTGTTTTGTTTTGTTTTGTTTTGAGATAGGGTCTCACTCTGTAGACCAGGCTGACCTCAAATTACAGAGATCCACCTGCCTCTGCCTCTCAGTGCTGGAATCAAAGGTATGTACCACCATGCATGGCCCAGAAGAAAAGAGTCTTTTGTTTGTTTGTTTTTCGAGACAAGGTTTCTCTGTGTAGCCCTGGCTATCTTGGGACTCACTCTAGAGACCAGGCTGTCCTCGAATTTGGAGATCCACCTGCCTTTGTCTCCCGAGTGCTGGAACTAAAGGTGTGAGCTAGCACCACCTGGCCTCTAACCCTTCTTTTAGTATCAGTGTGTAGACTTGCCTAGTGGGGAATCACATCAGATGTGAGTCTCAGAAGCCTGAATCTACTCCTTTCCCACCCTAGAAGAAAACATGAGGAAATCATTAGAGGTCACTTGAGACTTTTAAGAAAAATAAAGAGTGAATTATCAAATATATATACACATATAAATATTTTTGTTGCTGTTTTTGTGCATATGTTTATATGTGTACGTGTGTGTGTGTGTGTGTGTGTGTGTGAGAGAGAGAGAGAGAGAGAGAGAGAGAGAGAGAGAGAGAGAGAGACAGAGAGACAGAGAGACAGAAAGAAAGTCCCACTACATAGCCTAGGCTAGCTTTGAACCTGAGATACTTCTGCCTCAGCCACCCAAGGGCTGTTATTACAGCCTCTTCCTTTTGTGATGGTGTGGAGCTAGAACTCAGCCTTTACTCATACACAAGTGACTTAAACTACAGTCTACATTCCAAGACATAAACTCATTCATAGACCTTGGTGAACTCTAAGCAATTATATTTTGCCAACCCCTTCACCTCCAATTTCCACAGTGAGGCATGGACGTGAACATGTTGACAGATATGTTTATACAAGCAGGTTTTCCTCCTGCAGAGGGAGCCTGGATCTTACTCCATATGTAAAGAAGTAAAGCCAGGCATGGTGGTGCATTCCTGCAATCCTAGCACTCCTGAGGCTGAGAGGTAAGATCAAGAGCTCTGAGGCTGGGCTGGGATATACAGTAAAAGCTTTTTTAGGCAACAGAACGATGGTGGTGGGGAAAGGTGCTTGCAGCCAAGCCTGATGATCTGCATTCTATCCTAGGGACCCATGTGGTAGACTCCCATAAACTGTCTTCTAACCTTCACACATATGCACACAGAAATACACATGCACACGCATACACACGCACACACACACAAATAATATTTAAAATAACAAATATGAAATAATTCCCCCCCACACACCCTACCTGTGGTACATCCTGTTCTCAGAGTCCACAATCCCATCCCTAGGCCCAAAACCCACTCATGGTTTCTGGCTACAGACCTTCACCAGATGGATCTGAGCCCAACGGCTTACAGGCAATGGTTTAAGATGGCTGGGTCTGAAGATGTAGGCACCAGAGGCCTGAGAACTTATCTTATCACCGGTGCTGGCATTATACCTAGGACCAGAACAAATGAGCATCAGGGAGGGCCCTCAGCTCTCAGCTGCCCCAGCTCTGTACACCCGCGCTGAGATAGCAACCCTTTCTCACCAAAAGAAGCCTTGGCTCACAGGCAGCGAGAGGGTCTGTTCCATGTTTTCAATCTTCATCAATAACCCTGTGTCAGAGTCAAACGTAGCCCGGATATACTGGGTGGGAAATGGAGCACACATGTGGACAAGCACCTCCTCAGCAGGGAAAGCTCCAGCCCTCCCTACGATGGCTTCCCTCATTTCAGCCACTGCTGTGCCTAATCCAATAGGCAAACACCATTGTAACCTCCATTTCCATAAGCTTTAGCCTCTGGCCACTTCTCTACACACCATGGCCCTCTAGGGCTAACTCAGCCTTTTGCAGAAACCCTCACTTCTATACTTATCCAGTCTCTTCACCCCACAGCAACAGAGCCAACTGTGGTACCCGAAATCGACCATAGTCTTCATCTGCTCCAGAGTTAGACCAATATATATCATCTGACTCATGAGCCAAATACCAGAAACCATAAGGCTTCCAGTGGGCATAGAAATATTTTCATGTTGTAAAAATGATCATAATTCAGTTGACAAGAGTGCTTGGTTAGCATGTATGAAGCCCTCCACACCATATAAATCTGTCATCATATCAGTGGGATTTAGTGATGTATACAGGTGGATATATGCACATGATTGCAGGTGCCTGCAAGGCCAGGGGCATTGTGTCTCTCTAGATCTGGAGTTATAGGCAGTTGGTTATGTGCTGCTAGATGTAGGCACTGGGAACTGAACTCTCTGTAAGAGCAGTGCATTCTCTTCACATACTGAGCCATTTCTCCAGCTGTGCTGGGTAGTTTTATGTCGACTTGACACAGAGCTAGAGTCATCTAAGAGGAGGGAAACTCAACTGAGAAAATGCCTCTTTAAGACATAAAGGCTATAGGCAAGTCTGTACAACATTTTCTTAATTAGTGATTAATGGGGAGGACCCAGCCTACTGTAGGTAGAGACATCCCTGGGCTGGTGGTCCTGGGTTCTATAAGAAAGCAGGCTGAGCAAGCCATGAAGAGCAAGCCAGTGAGCAGCACCCCTCCACGGCCTCTGCATCAGCTCCTGCCTCCAGGTTCCTGCCATGTTTGAGCTCCTTTCCTGACTTCCCTCAGTGATGCACTGTTACCTGGAAGTGTAGGCATAATAAACTCCTCCCAACTGTTTTAGGTCATGGTGTTTCATCATAGCAGTATAAACCCTAACTGAGACACCAGCTCTTCATTTATCTGTTTCTGGGGGGTGGGTGCCAGAGCTTCACAGGTGCTAGGCAAGAGTCTATCACTAAGTACAATCCGAGCCTTCATCTGTCTCCTTATCTAAGAAGCCTTCCGTGACCCCACACACACCTTCCTGCCATGGGCCCTACATAGCTATATCAACCTCATGGTTACACTAGACTTACACAACTGCTCCAGAAAGGAAACTGAGGCTCGCAGCCACCCTCCTCACTAAAAAAACACACAATCAAGAGAGATGGATGTAAACCAAGGACCCAGAATTTAAATAGTTTTATAACGCTTTAAATTTGTCACAGAGGCAAGGAAGGGAATTCAAGGACAGTCTCACCTCATTTTCAATGGCCAAGACATGGGACCTGGATTTTTTAGACCTGGTCAGCAGGCTGTAGGACTGGGGATTTGGGGCAGTCACCTTGGCCACAGAATAAATACTGAAGCCCAGGGCAGGCACTGAGGCTGAGAACAGCAGATCCCACTGGTACCTCTTACTGTAGGAGCTGGGCCGCAACACCACCTTGATGAAAGAGGACGCTAGTCAAAAGTCAAGAAGGCCTCACAGGGTAAGGGATGCACAGAAGAGGAGATCTAGGTGTGACAGGAGAGGGAGAAGACATTTGCCTAGCACATTCTATACCTACTTCAAAGAAGAAGGCATGGGAAGGAGTGGGGAAGAGGAAGGAGGAAGAGACAGGGAGAGAGGGGGAGCAGAGAGAGGCCAGGGGTCTGGGAGAAAACAGCAAGTAGAGAGAGAGAGACAGGAGGGGGAGTCAGAGGTTCGGGAAAGGGGACCTCGGGGTGGAGAGGCTATCCACAAACAGAGAATCTGCTAGGGAAACCATGAGGTGACCCAAACCTGCAATCCTAAGACAGGAAGAGGCTAGCCTGGGCTAAAAAGTGAAAGCCGTCAGAAAGAAGAGAGAGGAGGGGTCAGAACAAAGGAGGGAAGGGAAATCCCAACAGGGACATTTAGAAGAGTTGTCATTTGTGGGAGAGAGATGTTCCTGACATTAAGGGGCAGAGGTGGGAGACGCACAGAAGAAGGGACTCATGGCGGTAGATACTGACAGGGTCTGGGACCGCACTGGGGAAGGGAGGGGTCATTGTGCAGGCAAGCTCACATTACTGGGCACAGTCTTTCCATTAGGGTCCTTCACAAAGAAGAGGCCTTCACTGACAGGCAGCCGGACCATATGTTGCACCTTCCGGCCCAAAGGATTGTAAACAGTTACCTGGAACTTTGATAGGAAAGGCAGAGTCACGGCAGGCCTCCAAACCCATCCAGCAGAGCATCTCCCCACACAGTCCTGGCCTCCCAGGCCAAGCCATGCCCCTTGTGATGAACTATCCTGTCCCATTTTCTTGTGCTCAGAACAGCATTCCCTTCATTGCACTTCACCTACTGGGGTTCAGTCTCACCTGCTTCCCAGTCCTTACTCACATGCTGTGACTTCTGGCTGACTGGACAGATGCTGATGTTGAGCTCCCGGCAGAAGGAGAAGTTCTGTTTCTGGCGGCTGAGCTGTGCCAGTGCATTGCTCACCAGAACCTGATGACAATCACCAAAAGGTCTGCACCCAAGGTCTACACCCCAGGAAACCTGGTGGAGCCCCTACCAAGGCCCAGTCTCTCCTACCTAGACCCAGCCCCATTTCCTGTAAGCTCCACCCCTTCTCTCCCAAGAATGGCCCCTCCTCCTCCCCAATACCCTGCCCCTAAGAATCCTTTGGGGCAGGCCCATCACCCTGAACCACACCCATTCCTGGTTACTTCATGGTCCTTGCCCTCATACCTCACAGGGTTCCCAGCCTGCTGCCAGCTGACGAGCATAGTCATTTACAACATTCTGCCTTGCAGTACCGGAGACTGCGTCGTGGTGCTGCAGCACAGCCATTGCCTCATCTGCCAACAGAAGGAACATCCGTTGGATGCCATCTTCCACAGGACTGAGCCCCAACACCAAGTAAGCACACACAAGGCCCTGTGCAGGGAAACGGGGCTCTTAGGAGAATTAAGAATAGCTCTGGAAGGCTGCAGCCATCGATGGCTCACTAGCCAAGGGCACTGGCTGACCTTTCAAAGGTCTAGGGTTTGGCTCCTGACATCACGTGTCTATTTGTCTATAGAAGCTGTCTATAACTTCAACTCTGGGGATCTGACATATTTATTTGGCCTCCAAAGTCACCAAATATGCATTTGGTACACTATTATACATGCAGGCAAAACACACACATAAAAATAAATGGATTTAAAAGAAAGAACCCAAAGTCTAGGGATGCAGCTCAATGTTCAGGGATACAATGCTGTATAGCAGTCAAGAGGTCCAGGGTTCGATCCCAAGCACCACCAAAAGGAAAGTGCCCTAGGGATGGTTTTGGTTTCTAGCTTCAATCCTCTCTCCCACCCCGTTCAGTTCCATGAATGACAGATGACACTCACTAAGGGGTGCACTGTCTCCTGAGCCATAGGGTCCTGTGCTGGCTGCAGGACCAGCCAGTGCCTCCAGCTGGTTGCACACCTGAGGAGAAAGAGGTATTTTAGGCAGCAGCTCCTCAAGGATCCTGGCTCCCCAAATGCTCACTCACCTGCAGGAAGTTGTAGCTGAGGCGCTCATAGCGTTTGAGGGCTGGCCTGCTAGAAAAATAGCCTGTCCAGAACATGTGAGGGCCGTCAGCATAAGGAAAGAAGTCATCCTCCTTCACAGACCTGCACAGGGCCATTGAAAGCAGTCAACAGACAGAACACATCAATCCCACCCCAAGCTCCCCAGTCCCCTGCCCCAAATACCAGGTTAGATTGGCCTTGTTCAGCTCCCAGAGGTAACACGTAGGGGTGGAGTAGAGAACATGGACATTGCTCACCTCTGTCTGCTGGGAGAAGGCATGTGTGAGCCTCAGGATCTGTACCATTTAGGGCCCACAGGCATCCAAAAGTCAAGTTTTCTATTCTTTTTGTTGTTCTTCACTTAATGCTTATATTTAATTTAATGTTGGCCTGCATGAATGTTCACACACCACCTGTATTCCTGGTGCCCATGAAGGTCAGAAAAGGGCACCAGAACCCCTGGAGCTGTCGTTACAGATGGCTGTGAGCCATGTGGGTCCTCTGGAAGTGCAGCCCATTCTCCGACCCTCTGAACCATCTCTCCAGCCCCTAAACACCCTTTCTGAGTACAAAACAGCAGTCAAATGTGGGTGTGTGTCCTGGCCAAGACCAAACACTGTCATTCTTAAAAGGGTTTCAGGGATAATTCTATAAGTTTATATAACTTTCTCTTTTCTTTCTTATTTGTTTTGATTGAGACATTCTCCCTGTGTTATCCAGCTACCCGGGCAAGTCTAGGAAGTTTTGAGTTCAAGTGATCCTCCTGCCTCAGCCTCCCTGCTAGCTAGGACTATAAGCATAGACAGCTGCACCTAGACAGCTTACAAAACCTTTGATTATTTAAAACAGGGAGATATTGGGCTTGTGGAGCTCAATTGGTATGGTGCTTGCCAAGCTTATACAAAGTCAGTTTAACCCCTAGCACACCTGTAATGCTACCCCTCCAGAGGTATAGGCCTAGCAAAAGTGCACAGTCATTCTCAGCCACACAGCAAGCAGAGGCCAGCCAAAAATTAAGTATGTCATTATAGGGTAGAAATGATCTTCTTCTTTCTTTCTTTTTTTTTTTTTTTTTTTTTTTTTTTTAAGCACTGTCAGACTACCAAAAGACAGATCCACTGGTCTCTGCTCCCAAATGCTAAGATTAAAAGCATGCTGCACCATGCCAGGCTATAATTTTTTTTTTTTAAGGAATTGGGATTTCTACTCAGCTGGCCTTAAAATAGAGATTAGCTGGGACACCCAAATAATCACAAGGGTCTTCAAAACTGGAAGGGGCAGCTGGAGTGTGAAGCCCTTGCCAAGCATATGTGAAACTCGAACATGAACCCCAACCATGAAAAAGAGGAGGAAAAGGAACAGAAGGAGGGGAAGGAGTCGGCGACAGTAGGGCTTTAATTCCAGCACTTGAGAGGCAGAGCTCTGTGATTTCAAGGCCAACCAGGGATATATAGTAAGATCCTATCTCTTAACAATAGAGACAGAGAAATGGCTCAGTGGTTAAGAGTACCATTTGCTGTTTCAGAGAACCCAGATTTCAGATCCCAACAGCACATGGCGGCTTACAATTATCTGGAACTCCAATTCCAGGGAATTCAAGTCTGGCCTCTGTACCAGCATATACATTGTACACAGACACATATGCAAACAAAATACCCACACACATAAAGTAACTAAATAATTTTTTTAAAGAAGAAAGGGGAGGAGTGGGAAGAGGGGTGTGTAGAAGAGGAGAGGAAGAGGAAAATATAGAAGAGAAGAAAAGACAGGAAGAGCATGTAGAAGAGAAGGGAGTGGATGGGAAGAAGACAGGAAAAAAACTAGGAACAGAGAAGTAGAAATAATGAGGCTAATCACGGTGTCCTGCATCTTTAATCCCAGCATAAAAAACTAGGAATAGCCAACTGTGAACTTGTATTACAAGAAGGCAGGGAGCCCAGATAAGAGTACAATGCAGGTTTGTTGACGGCCAGCCTAGCTCCAGGTTCAATTCTCAGAGGATTGAGACAGAGACCAATAAAGCAGAACACTATCCTCCTCTGACCTCCAAGAACAAATGCAGCTCCTGCACACACACGCACTCATGCAGGCACGCATGCACCACACACACACACACACACACACACACACACACACACACACACACACAATTTTAGAAAACTAAAACTATGCTAAACGTGGTAGCACACGCCTTTAGTCCCAGCCCTCAAGAGGCAGAGGCAGGGGGAATCTCTGGGTTCAAGGCCAGCCTGGTCTACAGTGAGTTCCGGGACAGCCAGAGCTGCACTGGAAACCTTGTCTCAAAGAAAAAGGAAAACTAAAAGTAACTTTATTTTTGTTTTGTGTGTGTGTGTGTGTGTGTGTGTGTGTGTGTGTGTTTTTTTTTTTTTTTTTTTTTTGAGACAAGGTCTTGAGAGAGAGAGAGAGAGAGAGAGAGTGTATGTGTGTCCGTCCCAGGCTAGCCTCCAACTCAAAGCAATCCTCGGCGTCACTAGTACTGGGGGACACCACTGTACGGGGCACTTTCCCCTTTATCTCAGGCATTTGGCTGTAGTGACAGAAAGCTGATTAACACACACAGGGAAGCACACTGACCTGATTGTTGACCAGGAAGATAAGCTTGTCCATGTTTTTGAACCACATGTTGGCGTTCTCATACTGGAAGTCTGAACCCATTGTCATCACAATATGGTTGGTTCGGTAATGCTGTTGCTATAGATGAGAAGGCAATCCTCAGGCCAGGGTGTCCTGGACTGTCCCTATGCTGAGTATGCAAAGGTACATGTGGGGGCCTAGGGATGCTCAAGACCCCAGGCTGGATCCCCAGTACAGGGGGGGGGAGGTGACCCACACTCAAGAACACATGGGGACTATGGCACATAGAAGCGGAAGGAAAAACAAAAATTACCATGAGGGGAGGGGGTGTGACTCTGCCAGGAGAAAGTTTCACTAGCATGCACCAGGGCCCGGGTTTGAAATCAGGCATGGAAGTGCACACCTATATTCTCAGCACTCTGGGAATGGTGGCAGGGAGATCAGAAGCTCAAAGCCAGCCTCGCCTACACAGCAAGTACGAGACCAGCTTGGGCTACATGAGACCTTATCTGAACACAACAACAAAACAACCAGTAGTTGCTAAAGTACTCTAGGGTTCGCTACTCATATGAGGTTACAAGGGACAGGACCCTACTCTCATATACAGCCTCCTCCCTCTCCTGTTTACTTATAAGGAGAGGGGACACATGCTATGGTGTGAATGTTACAGCACCAGCTTGGAGACTGGAGGACAATTTACAGGACTCACTGCTCTTCTTCCACCAAGTGGGTTCTGGAAATTGAACTCAGGGTGTCAAGCTGGGCAGCAAGCACCTTTATCCACTGAGCAACTCACCGGTCCACTTCTTTGGTTTGCTTACTTGTTTTATCTTGAGGCAGGGTCTCCCTACATAGTCCTAGGCTGGTTTCAAGCTCATGGAGATCAACTGCCTCTGCCCACCCCCAGTGCTGGGATTAAGGTGTGCACTACCATAGCTGGCCCACATCTTTTTTCTTAAATAAGGTATGTAGGGGAGGGGCACAGGGTGGGGGGTTCTGTATATTTACACATGTTTGTCGGGGTGCATTTGCCTCTACACTTGTACAAATCAGAAGGGAGTGTCAAGTGTCCCCCTACCATTCTCCACCTGTTCCTTTGAGGTAGAGTCTCTCCCTGAACCTGGGACTTGAACTTTCTTTACTAGGCTGAAATTTAGAAGTGCCAGTGATCCCTGTCTCTCCATCCCTAGGAGCTAGGCCTCCAGATAAGTCCCAAACAGGAGTTTGCAGTCAGGGTGACTAGCTTATTATGTGGTTCCAGGATCCAAACTCTGGTCCTCATAATTGAGCAGCAAATACTCTAAGTGCTGAGCTATCTCTCCAGCTCCTTATGTATCCTTCTAATGAAGAATAAATCCCAAAGAGAAATCCCTTGAAGGCATTCCCCTGGGTTTTGAGAAAGGTTAGACTCCTGTGCCTGCCTTCTCTGGACCATGGTGTAAATATCTATGTTACCTGGGAATAGGCCAGCTCCAGGAAGTAACTGACCAAAGTCTCTGCATTGTACTCAGGGCTTTGGGAATCCTCCACCAAAGGTTGGTCTGCACATAACACATCCCAGCACAGGTTCTTCGGAGGATTGTAATTATTGGGGAGCACACCTGTAAACCAAATTGGACTCAGCACCCCAGACCTGCCCTAGGGTGATAACCTGTCATGTCCCACCCAGAATAGACTTCTGAATCAGAAAGTGGTGATACAAAAAGAAAACACAGCTCAAAAATCATTAAAAATTCTAAGGTAATCACAAAAACCCACCTGTACCCTTCTGAGCTTGAGATCTTGTATGACTGTCCTACCCTCCTACCTCCTCACCAGTAAAGAGGTCAGCAGTTGGGGGCTTCAAGCTGGCACTGCCCCTCCACACCTCCTCCATCTTCAGTTTCTTCTCCCGAACAATTTTATCTTGATAGTCAATACGCCCAAGGAAGAAGCCATCAAAACCCATCTGCAGTGCAGAAGGAAGGACAGAGTGAAGGGTGCAGGTCCTTCTTGCCCAGTTGGGAAAGATAGCACAGAGAAAGTAAGCACAACTTAAACTAGGTTTGGGGGGCTGAAAAAATGGCTCAGTGGTTAAGAGCCCTATCTGCTCTTCCAGAAGACCAGGGTTCAGTACCCAGCATCTATATGGCGGCTCACAATCAGCTATTACTCTAATTCACTATCAGCCATTACTCCAATTCCAGGAGATCCTACAATTGCTCTCTGTAGGCACCATACACACATGGTGCACAGACATACATCAAGCAAAACACTCATATATTAAATAATACATGGCATGACAAAATAGCTATATGCATTAAAGAATAAAACTAATAATAAATAAAGCTAGATTTTTTTTTTTTTTTTTGAGACAGGCTCTCAGTCTGAGGCCATGCTGACATCAATCTCACAGTCCCCCTGCACCAGTCTCCCAAGTGTGGACATTTCAGGCATGGGTCCCACAAAACTTGGCTGTGTACTTCTAAGCTTGAAAGGGTGAGCAAAGAAGAGGCACTCTAAATCCAAAACCCCTTCCACCTCCCTGGTTATGTCAAAGCCAAAAGGATGCTTTTCCACTCTCTGCAATCCAAGGTGAGGATAGGTCAGCACACACACAAAGCTGGTTTTAAAGCAGGGTAGCACCACTGGTCACTGTTCAGAGAGGAGCCTCAACCCTAGCAAGCTGGTGGAGTCCAAATTTTAATACAGCCTTGTCAAGGGAAGGGACCAAACCAGCTGGAGAAAGGCGAAACAATTTAAACTTGCGGTGCCCTAGGACATAGACCAGGGCTTGAACTCAACTCACAGGAGTCAAATTCACCCAAGAGGTGGCATCTGAGCAGCCAGGGTCTAGTCCCAGAAATTGCTAGAGAAGGGCAGGGTTTGAGCAGCTAAAGGAAGAGTTGAAGTTAAGTTAAAGGTCAGGTCCAAAAGAAAATAGGGTGGTTGGCACCTGGGCAAACAGAGAGGCCTGTTCTCGAGAGTGTCCAAAAGGATCAATATGCCAGGCTACACGGGGGCGCCCACTGCTACCGAATGTGTCTTCCAGGAAGCGTAGCCCAAGTGTCATCTGATCTACAATAGCACCATAGTAGGTAGTTGCCTCATCATTCATCACCCAGCCACCATTGACAAACTCCAGGCGCCCTGTGCAAGGAAGGCAAGGAGAGAAGATTATCTGTTAGGAACAGGTCTAGGCAAGGCTAGGAAAACAGACCATACTGTTACTGAAGCTGGAGACCAGGGGAGAAGCCTATGCTTAGATCTGCATGACAGGCTTCCTGGGAAGCCACTGGAGGCAGGGCCTTGTGGGACACAGGTCTCCACATGAAAAGAGATTCTAAGCAGGTGAACTATAGGTACAGAGTACACACATTAAGATATAATTTAAAAAATATATATATATCCCAGGCCTTTAGTTCCAGCACTAGGGAAGCAGAAGAATTTCCATAAGTTGAAGGCCATCCTGATGTACATATCAAGTTCCAGGCCAGCATGGGCTATGTAATAAGACACTGTCCTAATAAATAATAGTCATAAACAAATAAATAATCTCCAAGATCAATCTGGGTTGGGCTTCCCCCTGACATTCCTTGGGGCAGACTCACCCTGATGCACCAGTTCCCGTACTGTGTCCTGTGTTGCATTTGTCTGCTCCTTCCACCAACGGGAAAAGAAAGCCATCTCCACGTAGATGAAGCGGCGGGTGGGATCCTCCAGTAGAGAGGAGACTACTGAGTCTAGGATGTACTGAACAGATGCATGCTGAACATCATTTAGGACTGTGGACATGAAGGTCAGACATGCCTTGATACAAGATGACTCATAGTACAAGCAAGATATCACCACACTCACCCTGATGTCCAGGTCCCTGAAAAACTTAGAAGGGCCCCCACTCTTTACTCACTGCCGTAATAGTACTGGTCCACTGTCTTCAGCCAGCCTACATCATCATGCGTGTGAGGCAACAGGTGCACGTTGAGCATGCCTGGCTTCACTGTGGGACATGTCTGCACAGAGACCCCAAAACATACACATTCACTGTCAATAACCAAGCGCTGAGAGGCGCTGAGCATTGATGGCGCACGCCTTTAATCCCAGCACTCGGGAGGCATAGGCAAGCGGATCTCTCTTTTAGTTCGAGTCCAGCTAGCTCCAGGACAGGCTCCAAAGCAATACAGAGAAACCCTGTCTCAAAAAATAAGAACAAACAAACAAACAAAAAAATGGAGGTTTCCTACATGCACAGGCTCCTCCATACTGCATGGAGGGCTGTTGTCTCCTATGTCCTAAGACTATGGTTTGATTGAACCTGAGCCAGGGAGTTGCCTGACTTGGGATCCCTCTACCAGGGAAGTTGAGGGAGGAGAATGGCAAAGTCAAGCCTTACTTGGGTTACAGAATGGGTTAAAACCTGGCTTGGGAACCAATGGCCCATGCCTCTAATCCCAGCACTCCAGCAGCAGAGGCAGGAGGATCTCTGAGTTCGAGGCCAGCCTGGTCTACAGTGAGTTTCAGGACAGGCTCCAAAACAATACAGAGAAACCCTGTCTCTGGGGGGGAAAAAAAGAGTTGAGAGGCCAGCAGGAGGCTCTGAGGTAAAATCTTTGCCTAGTGTGTCCAAGACTGTAAGCTTGACCTCCACCATCACAAACACACAGGGAGCTGTATGAGTCTTGACTCTGGAGTGACATGGAGAGATCAAAAGCTATCATCTGTCCCAGACTTTGTCAAGTAGGACACACCAAGTATTGTGCTCATAGAACAAATCCCACTTTGCACAAACCTCATCGGGCAGAGTTCATACTCCAGGGTAACAACTTTAGCAGTAGCTGGGGTTAGCTAAGCATTCACAGACAGCAGGCAACCACCCTTAGATGTGGGGCAATGTTAGCTTTAATTGTACACTGAGGCATGGTGTAGAGAGGTCACTTGCACAAGGAAGGAGCCAAGAAGCTGAGAAGCCAAACTGGGACTCCAGGCAACCTGAAGGGAGACGAATAAGGAATACTCTGGAAAAGAAAATGGGGAACCCTTCCATGTGATGTAGTCAGATCTGCAAAGCTGGCGTTCCTGCAGAGGCACCCCAAATGGTGCACAGCGAGTTCATGCAAGTGGAACCATTGCCAACACAACATGTATGGAACTTAGCGTCCTGTTCTCAGGTGGCTGCCCATCCTTGACCCAACCAATCACAGTTAAGTGCATGCAAAGTCCAAGCAGGCCAGCTGGAGTCACAGGGAGATGGATACAATCTTGTGCAGCCCTGTTCCCAGGCGCACGCCAGACCTTTCCAGAGACCCAATGCACGCACTTAGATCACACCATCAGATCAGCAGCAATCACCTATAGATCAGTGCCACCCACACCTCTGGTTCAACTCTAGCCCAAATACATTACCGCCCTCAGAACCCAGCTCACCTCGTAGCCCGCGGCCCAAGCGCCAGGTGTGGCCAGTAACAACCAGAAGAGAAAAAAAATAAGCAGGACAGGCGAACCTAGAGTGCAAGAGTTCATCCAGACCCACCCAGCACTCCTGCCACCAGCACAGACACCGGAGGCCAGCGGTGGGGTGCCCATGGCTCCGGAGAGGCCGCTTCCGCGGGTTTCCCTAACCCAGCTAAATCCCGGAGAACGCTCCGCCCCCAGAACCCGAACCAGCCAATCGGCGCAGAAGGGGGCAGGGCCATCTACGAGCTGTGACTGTAGACTGGTGTTTTGAGCAATTAGAGAACAGGGAAGTACTGAGTCTGTCCCCACCCCCATTCCACCCAAGGTTCTTTTGGCAGGAGCCCTTAGCTGTAAAGCTTTGCTATACTTTTGTATGAGTGTAAGCAAAGGACTCAACTTTTCCAGTGGACGTTAGTGTTTCTTAAGGAGTGGAAAGTGTAGATGGGATCCTAGGGTACCATACTGTTAGGGCTGAGGTCCTGGAGGGGACTAGTGTGGCTAGCAGCTGGGGTTGAAAACAATTCTGGTTTGCCTTGTGGGGATTGAAATACCAGAGATGAGACACCCAGCAGGGTTTGGACAGATGCTGAACCTCCTGTGAGCTTGGAGGGCTTTGTGGGGGTGGGAAGAACACTGAGTCTTTCATACCTTTTCCAACTCCTACCAGTCTATTCATTACTCTGTTGCTCTAACAAGAAAACCCCAGGCCAGAGTTTGGTGTGATGGTGTGTAGTTGTAATCTTAGCATGCTGAAGGCTGGGGCAGGAACATTGCCATTCCAGCTACATGATTACCAGGCCAGCTAGGGCCACACAGGAGCACACAAATAAATAAAACCCTAACCCTGTGTAAAACGGATAAAGCTCTGAACTTCATATCCAACCCTTCAAAATAAACAAGTAGACTAAATAAACAAACAAACAAAAAAGAAGACCAAATCCAAGGTTAGTTAGGACTGCACGGCCAACCGTCACCCAAGTGTGGAAATAACTGTCTTGCCCTTGATGCCTAACTTGAGGCCTGTGAAACTTTAACTCGTTAAAAAAAGGAGCTCAGATGGGGGTGGGGGGTGTGCACAGGCCAGTCTTCACTGGGCAGAGCAGCACCCATGAATAAAAGAGAAGTGATACAAGCCATTCAGAGTGGAAAACTTTATATCAACTGGTTTCAACAAAACTAGTGAATACTTAGAAACATGAACAATGTTTCCCACAACAGTGGCCAAGGGAGGGAAAATAAAAGGGAAGTCTGTGGGTTTACCCCTTTGTCAAAGCAGAAGCAGGACCCCAAAGAAAGGGCCTTCTTCCCTCCGTTCAACTAGGAGATCAGAGACAACACTCAGGCAAGTTTAAGGACAGCAGCTAAGGGCAGGTTGGAGGCAGCCAAAGGCTAGACCAGAGAGAAGGTGAGCAGGACTCCAGGATCCAAGCCCTCTAGGCAACATCACCATGGGGGCGTCATGGGCTGAGGGTTCTGCAGATAGGACATCACCACGGCAGAGATTGAGAGCCTGAGACAAAAAAAGAGGCGTCAGTTCCAGACAGCAGGGCATGGGACCCCATCCCTTACTCAGGATCCTCACATGAAACTGCTCATCATCTGCTTCGTGTCCTCCGAGCTCCGGGAGTTGGCAAAGCTGATAAAGGAACAGTAGACAGCAACCCAAGCACACCACTTCAGCTGAAGAAAGGTGGGTGGGAAGATCGGACCAGTGAGAAGTAAGCCAAGAAGCCCCCACAACCCATATCCTCAGATATCAGCTTGGACATTGTTCCCAGTAGGTAAGTATCCCAATACCAACCCTTCAGAGCCTGCTCCAAACAGCAGGCTACTACTGATGTGTGTGTACCCTGTATCTCTGACCCCACCATATTCCCACATTCTAAGGACCCTGCCCTTTCCCACCAGTCGTCTGTAAATAGCTTGCAAGTCACGCCCCACCCTCAACCCGGCTGTTATGTACTTCATCAACTGCAATCCCAACTTCCCCTATGTTGGAGGCGTCGCCACAGCTGGGCTCCCCGCTGACCCCAGCCCCACCCCCACCCAGCCTCCAGCACCGCCAGAAGACTCGCCTCAATCTGAACCCGCCCCCCAGGCCGCCTTCTCAGGAGAAGCAACAGACAGGCTGAGAAATTCAACCCCGCCCACCTTAAGCATGAGGCCGCACATGCTGAAGATCATGCCGAGGAGATTCATGTAGTCCGGTGTCGGGTCGTCCAAAGCTGGGTTGCACTCGCTCGGCGGAGGTTTATACCTGCGACATGTTCAAGGGTCAGGAGCGATCAAGTCCCACCTGGGCTTGACAACTTGACCTGGGCCCACGGCCACAACCAGAGACGCCTTGCCATGACTTGCTGGACTGCTCACCTCAGCACTTTGTTGGGTCTTCGTGGGTCGGACATATTGTTGGAGGACATAGCGAACTTAAGACCACACCGTACCTCTTTCCCAGCTAGAACATCAGCTTCCGGCGTGAGAATGAAGGGTGGCTTTTAGAGTAACACCAGTAGCCCAGCGCTTCTGTTCCCAATGTCGGTGACCAGGACTGCTCTCAGCCGGAGAACGGAGAAGAAAAAGCCCAGAGTAGCTCCTAGAAAGTAAGCAGTATGGAAAAAACTGAAAGGAGCCTTCAGTATTCCCAACACTCTCATTAACGCGATGAAAATTTGAACACGGAAGTGTGAAGCAGGAAATACATCCTGGGGGACAATAATAAGGTTACACCCCGCAAGGGTTTTTGAAAGCCTGGAAGCAAGGCAGGCTCAGTACAGGTTGCAGCAATGCGGATAATGGACTCATGCATCTGAAATATGGCTTTTCCTGAACCAAAGCCACGGGCCCCGGAGCTGCCGCAGAAACGGTTGAAGACGCTGGACTGCGGCCAGGGCGCAGTGCGAGCCGTGCGATTTAATGGTAAGCATCTTGCTCTTCATCCCGGGCCTTCCGCCTCCCGAGGCTGGAGGTCCCGTAACCCCCGCCTGCTGTTTCCCAGTGGATGGCAACTACTGCCTGACGTGCGGCAGCGATAAAACCTTAAAGCTGTGGAACCCCCTTCGTGGGACACTGCTGCGGACGTACAGTGGCCACGGCTACGAAGTGCTGGATGCAGCCGGGTGAGCACGAGTCCAGGCTGGGATAAGGAGCGCAGAGGCTAGAATCAGGAGTTATAATAACATTCCCTTTCCTGCCCGCCAGCTCCTTTGACAACAGCCACCTCTGCTCTGGTGGTGGAGACAAGACGGTGGTGCTGTGGGATGTGGCAACTGGACAGGTCGTGCGCAAATTTCGGGGCCACGCTGGAGTGAGTACAAGCCAGAAGCCCGCCCCAAATCGACGTGTGCATTGTGGAGATCCATATTAGTGGGTGGGTGGTACGAGGAAGATCCTTCCATTATAGTCTTCCCCGTATGCCCATCTCCTATACCCAGGCAGTTTCCCCAAGAACCTTTTCACCTCCCCTTCCAGTAGCATGTGCCCTTGCTCTAACTTGCACACAGGTCTCTCCTGTATCCCACTCTTCCAAACACCCCTCCTCTAAAGTAGTAATTCCTGTTTCTCAGAAGGTGAACACCGTCCAATTTAACGAAGAGGCCACAGTCATCCTGTCTGGTGAGTCTAGGTTCTGGACAGCTAGAAACCGGTTGCTGCCCAGGGACCCAAACCCCACCTCACCTTCAGGTTGGTCTTACAGGTTCTATCGATTCCAGTATCCGATGCTGGGACTGCCGTTCTCGGAAGCCTGAGCCAGTGCAGACACTAGATGAAGCCAGAGATGGCATATCCAGTGTAAAGGTGTCAGACCATGAGATCCTGGCGGGGTGAGTAGGTCCAGGAGCTTATTCCTGCCCTGGTGCTACTGGAGGTCATTGTGGCCATGGCTTGTTTCTCTGAGACATGGTCTTGTGTATCCCAGGGTGGACTTCAATTCCTAACCCTCTTGCCTTTAACTCCCAAGTGCTGAGATTATGAGTGAACCATGGCATGTATGGTGGCACATCCCTTTAATCCTAGCACTCGGGAGGCAGAAGCATTTAGATCTCTTGAGTTTGAGGCAAGCCTAGTTTACATAATTAAGTTCCAGGATGGCCAAGGCTATGTAGAGAAATCTTGTCTTTAAAAGAAGGGGGAGGGGCAGAGAGATGGCTCAGGGGTTAAGAGGACTGACTGCTTTCCCAGAAGACCCAGGCCCAATTCCCAGCACCCACATAACCGCCTGTGACTCCAGTTCCAGGGGACCCAACACCCATGACAAAACATGAATGCACATTAAAAAAACCACCATGCCAGGCAGTGGAGGCGCACCCCTTTAATCCCAGCACTTGGGAAGAAGAGACAAGCGGATCTCTGTGAGTTCAAGGCCAGCCTGGTCTATGAAGTGAATTCCAAGACAGCCAGGATTGGTACACAGAGAAGCCCTGTCTTGAAAAACAAAATAAAAAACAAACAAACAAAAACCATAAACACCATGCTGAACCCCAGCCTAGATGTTTGCTTTTGAGGAGGGGGCTCACTATATAGACCAGGCTGGTCTTGCAGCCCTGCTCCCAGCTCTGCCTCCTGAGTGCTGTGCCTCAAAGCCTGGCCCAGCTCAGATAACATTTCATTCGTAAGTCAAAACAAGGGTCCCAAAAAGCTGAGCATAGACGTTAGTTTTGTTAACTATGGGAGATGGAGAGATGGGTCAGTAGTTCAAAGCACTGGCCTCTCTTCCAAAGAAACCTAAGTTCAATTCCCAGCACCTATATGATGACTTACAATTGTCTGTAACTTCAGTTCCAGAGGATCTGATACCCATTTCTAGCCTGTGTAGGCACCAGGCATGCACATGGTACACAAACACACATAAGAAATTTTGGAATAAACAGAATGGTGTATGCATCTGTATATAAGGGGTGATGGGGGGGTGGGTAATGAGCAGAGGTCAGAGGCATTCGCTCCCCTAGAGCTGCTGCTGTAAGTAGTTGTGAGCTACCTGATGTGCCCCACTCAGCTTTTTGTTGTTTTTCAAAGAGACAGGTTTTTTTCTGTGTAGCCTTGGCTGTCTTGGAACTCACTGTGTAGACAGTCTGCACTGGAACTCAGAGATCTGCCTGCCTCTACCTCCCGAGTGCTGGGACTGAAGGCGTGCACTATCACCGTCTTTTTTTCTTTAGTTTAGTGGTGTGTGTGTGTGTGTGTGTGTGTGTGTGTGTGTGTGTGTACAGGCTTGTGTTGCCGTCAGTCCTCTCCTGTAGTATGTTGAGGCAGGATCTCTTGCTGTTTTCTGTCATGCTTTGTACTCCAGGCTAGCTGGCCCTTGACTTTCCAAAAGATTCTTCCATCTCCACCTCCCATTTCCTTACCAAAAGTGCTGGAATTTTAGACGCCTGCTACTTCATACAGCTATTTGGGTTCCAGAGATCAAATGTGGATCATCAGTCTTGTTTTTTTCCCCTGCTGAGCCATCTCCCCAGCCTAAAGATACCATTTAATTTGTTTGGTGATATGGAACTTTGTTGTGGTTGATTCCATGTTGTGGCCCAAAGTTCAAGAATTTAGGCAAATAAATAAATAAATAAATAAATAAAATAAAAAAGGCCTCCTATGCCAGTCCACATCTCTCCTTGGGCCACATCTGGTTGGCTACTCTCATCTTCAGGTCCCACTTCTGATGTTACCTACTTGGACCTTTCTGGATCTCCCTAGTTCAGCATAGGCTACTGAACTATAGAAACTTTCAGGCTCTTCCACTGAGAGAGTTGCAGTTCCCAATGTAACTGCCTAGCAGCACAACCAATAAGTGTAACCCTGGTGGCTAGAAAGATTGTTCAGTGGTTTAGAGCATTGTTGCTCTTGCAGAGGACCAAAGTTTGATTCCCAGCATCTACGTAGTGGCTCACAACCATCTGTAACTCCAGTTCTAGGGAATCCGACACTCTTTTGGCTTCCCCAGGGAACTAGACACACAAATATGGTGCAAATACAGACAGACAGACAAAATATTCATGCACTTGAGATAAAAATAAATCCAAGAAATAATAAAAATATTTATATAAATAAATGCAACCATGAGCCAGGCACTGTGGTACATTCCTTTAATCCCAGTATTTGGGAAGCAGAGACAAATGGATCTCTGAGTTCCAGGCCAATCTGTTCTATGAAGCCCACCATGGCTTCATAGAGACCCTGTCTCAGAAAACAAAGTTACTCTGTGCCAACTGTGGCAGGTATGACATATATCTCCCCAGCATTGAGAAGGCCAGGGCTTGAGGACTAAGGGATAAAGGCCAGCCTGTCAGGCAGTGATGGCCTACACCTTTGACCCCAGCACTCTGGAGACAGAAGGCAGACCTCTGAAGCCAGCAAATTCCAGGACAGCCAGAGCTAAACAAAGAAACCCTATCTGGGAAAAAAAAAAAAAAAAGTAATAATAAAATAAAACAAATAAATGAATAAATAAAAGCAGGAGTGCAGCTAATTTAATCAGCAGGGACAAGAGAAAGTTATGAGACAGTAGCTTTAGATGGCAGAAGTGATAAGATTGGTCACAGTGAAGGCCTGATGAGAGCACCCTTGGGTGGGTAAGAGCCACCTAATGGTGAGCTGGAGGGAAAGCCTGCACTTGGCCCCAGATGGGAGAGGCTGAAGGAATGGCAGGAACAAGGTTCAAAGGGCTGCAGGGGGCATTTGAACATCTTTCTTTCTTTCTTTTGGTTTGGTTTGTTTCTGAGTCCACCCCACACCCCAACCCCCTAAACAAGGCTTCTCTATGTAGCTTTGTAGACCAGGCTGGCCTCGAATTCAGAGATCTGCCTGCCTCCCAGTGAACATTTATTTTTCTGAGAGTAGTGGAAGGCCATGTTTCTTTGAGGGAAAGATTGGCATGAAGTGGCTGTGCTTTAAAAGTTTCCTGGTGAGCTACATGATAGGACATTTGTAACCCAGCAACCCGTTCAAGGACAGTCTCAGTCATATAGCGAGTGAAAGGAGACCAGCTAGATCTATATAAGATCCTGTCTCAAAAAAATTGATGAAAGCTGTTTGGTGGACATGGGCATTAAGGGACTGGAGATTATAGGCAAACCCATCATACATGTAAGAATAAGTCAGTAATGCTGGAAGTGGTGAAGGAAATGCACCCCTTGAACAGAGTGGCTTTGGTGTCTGTAGTAGGCTGCTTTCAGGATCTACCAGGGACAGCAAATTTTAGGCTGCTCCAGCCCTCTGTAAAGTAGCTTCCATAGAACCTGTACATTCTGATACCTGGTTGTGGTGTTCTGTTAAGGATGTAACTCAGGACCTTGTGTATGCAAAGAGGCCAGCCTAGTTTACAGAGTTCTAAGACATCCAGGGCTACACAAAGAAACCTTGTCTTGAAAAAAACAGATAATAAGCCAGGTGTTGGTGGCTCACCCCTTTAATCCCAGCACTTGGGAGGCAGAGGCAGGTGGATCTAAGGCCAGCCTGGTCTACAGAGTGAGTTCCAAGACAGGCTCCAAAGCAATAGAGAAATCCTGTTTCGAAAATCCAAAAGAAAAAAAAAAAAAAAAAAAACAGTCAATAACCTTATAAGATATAGTCCTGAGCTGCAGTTGGTCAAGTGTGTGGATGTAGAACCCAGAGACAGAGATGACTGTTGTGCCTATCCAGATCTAGAGCGCCCTGGGGGTTTGCAAAAGAGGGCACAATCTTTGAGTGAGATCAGGTTGTCCCCTGGACTTAAGTCACAAAACAGGAGAGCTTCTTTTCCTTGCTCACATGTTCCTAGATGGCCAAAACTGCATAAGAACACAGGTTGGCCCTGGAGTAGAAGGTTGTAATGCTTCAGGCTGGATCTACCTTTTCTTGCAGCTCCGTGGATGGTCGAGTGAGGCGCTATGACCTAAGGATGGGGCAGGTCTTCTCAGACTACGTGGGCAGTGAGTGTGGCCCCGGGCCCAGCAGGACCATCAAGGCAGATGATGGGGCAGGCAAGAGTACCCAGATTCACCTGCCTGCCACTCTCTCCCAGGTCCCATCACCTGCACCTGCTTCAGCCAGGATGGTCAGTGCACTCTGATATCCAGCCTGGATTCCACTTTGCGGCTTCTAGATAAAGACACAGGGGAGCTGCTGGGAGAGTAAGTCTCCTTGATTGGCCTTTCCCCCTTCCCCTACTTCTGAGGCTAGGGGAGCAAGCCCCCCTGATTCTACCCATCCCCCACTGCTAGGTATATTGGCCATAAGAACCAGCAGTACAAGCTAGACTGCTGCCTGAGTGAACGTGACACACACGTGGTCAGCTGCTCTGAGGATGGGCAGGTGTTCTTCTGGGACCTGGTAGAGGTAAGCCTTCATCAGCTATGTGTGTACCTCAACCACTCCCAGGTCTGAAAAGAACAGTCATGTTCGGTATTTGAGCTGGGACCTGTGGCATAGGGGTAGGGGTGGGTCTCACTTTTTAGCCCAGGCTGGGCTTGAATTCATCCCGCCTCAGCCTTCCAGGCTGGAATTTGAAGGAGGAAGGAGGGAAAAGCAGGAAGCATTATTTCAATAAGGGAAACAACAAATGCCAGAGGACTTGGAGAAGGTGGTGGCTGTGGCTGGCTCTATGTCAGACAGGGCTGTAAGTACCAGGCTGAGCTACTGAAGCAAACCCAAGTGAGAGGAGCCAGTGCCAGGCACCAAGCCTGGGCTTGCATCACCAAGAAACCCTAATCTGCATGTGGGCTTCATATGGCTCTAAACCCTGGGTTCTGACATGCCCAGGGTGGAGATGCACCATTAGCTTAGTGAGATCAGGGTTCTAGGGCTTCCAAGAACCCTGTTGGGGTTGGGGCCCAATCAGCAGCATTAAGCTCCTTAAGAAGAGTGGGAAAACTATGGGATCCCAGAAACCAGCTTTTGCTTTGGGAACTAAGATATCAGGAATCCTGTTAACTTCTGAAGCTCCTTACTAAAATTAGCCTTGAAGGACACACAAAAGGTACACAAAGTACTAGTTTAGGAACTATATAATATTGTAACTATGGGGTGACAAGGGAAATGACAATCATTGGGCCTGCCAAGTAGGCCTGCTAGTGCCCAGAATGTCAGGGAACAGTGACTCAAAAGAACAAGACATGCCTGGAGGAAGTGGTGGCCAAGAAAGCAAAACATGCACTTCTGAAGTCTAAAGGCAGTGCCAAGAGCATCCCCTGAAGGGAAAGAGAGGTTGGTGATGTAGTACATGCATGTACTCCCAGCAACTGGGGAGGCTATGAAAGACAGCTCAAGCCAGCCTGTAATCCCAGCACTACACTGCAAATAAGAAAGGTTTTAATCCTAGCACTTGGAAGGCAGAGGCAGATGGATCTCTGTGAGTTCAAGAACAGCCAAAGCTGTTACAGAGAAACCCTATCTTGAACAAAACAAAAAAGAGAAGCATTTGCTGGATTTGAGGCTAGCCTGGGACTACAGAGCTCTTTGGGTTTTTATTGTTGTTATTGGGGGAGTTGTTCGTTTGTTTGTTTTTTATAGAGGGTAAGAGTAAGTGAGGTATAAGAGACTCTCAGGAAACTTAGCCTCTGGAGGTAGAGTTCCAGAGGGATGCAGTTTGGCCAGGTGATGCCTATACTGTTTGAGAAGTCATTATAGGCCAGGAGTGGAAATACAGTGTTAAGTACTTGCCTAGTATGCATAAGCCTTGAATCCCTAGTACCCTAAAAATGGAACACCAAGACTAAGAAGAAACATAAAGGGGGAGCCACAAGGAAAACTGGGCCAGGACCTTCTTATGTCTGAGGCTAGGAGTCTGGGCTGAGGGTGTGGCTTGGTGGCAAGATTTGCCTAGTACTCTCAGCACCACCAAAAGAAGTCAGGGAAGAGGGGACTAAGGACTTCAGGCTGGATGTCAGGGAGATAGCCAGATCATTAGTAATTGCTCTCCATCATTCATTCCTTAGGGTGCCCTGGCACTGACCCTGTCTGTGGGTTCTAGTGTGGTACAGTCATTGGCTTACCATCCCACGGAACCCTGCCTCCTGACAGCCATGGGGGGCAGCATTCAGTACTGGCGAGAAGAGACTTACAAGGCAGAGGGTGGAGCAGGCTGAGGCTTAGGGAACTGACACCAAGCCAAAGGACCCACACCAACTCAGAAGACCCAACAAAAACCATTTATTCTAGAGATGCTGCTGACCAAGAAGTGTGCGGGTCCAGGGAGGGGCTGGTGTGTAAAGGTAATAAATAAAGGTATGACATGAATCCCCAGTCTTTACCAATCTTCTTAGTCCTCGTTCTTCTCAGCTGTGAAGGCATCTGCCTTTTGAGCGAATGTCTTAGCCACCAGGAGGGGGAAGACCAGAGAAGCATCAGCATAGACCTGCAGGGAACCTGGATAAGCCATGGAACCCAAGGCCACTGTCCATGAACTCACCCTAGGCAGCCAGTTTCTACCTTTACTGGCTGTGCATCCATCCGGATCTTGCCCCAAGAGACAGCCTCATCTGGCCGGGCTCCTGAGTCTGAACCATCAAACTCCTGGGCTGTGTTGATATAGACAGCATAGTCAGCCCCATTCCGCTGTGGGCAGAGGAGAGGCTGGTCAGAAGCAACAGAGACACCAGAACCAAAGAGGCTGGAGTATGACACAGAGGAAGGCCTTGAGAGCTTCTAGGAAGGGCCCATCAGTGCCTGAAGTTATTGGGCAGGTGAGATGGTCCATGTTTCCAACAAAACCACTTCCAGGTACAAGCTGTCCCTCCAAAGCCAAAATGTACTACTTCTGAACAGCCGTGTGACAAGTCAGTTAAACCACAAGCAAAGTAAGAATAGCGTATAGGACTGGAGCAATGGCTCAGTGACTAATAGCATTTCATGCTGACAGGACCTGAACTCAATTCCCACATTCATGTCAGGTGGCTCACAACCATGTGTAACTCCAGCTCCAGGTGATCCAATGCCCTCTTTTGGATTCTTGTGGGCACCTGTGCTTTACTCACAAGGGTACATAGGCACACATGTATACACACAATTAAAAATAAATCATTTTTAAAAGTAGTGTATGAAATTACCTTCAAGCTATATATATATGTCATCACAACACTTAAATTATGGACATGATTTCCTTCTAGGTTTCTGCCCCAAAATGTGAATATAACTATCTCAAATTTTAACATAAAACAACAAAACAACAATCCAATACATTGGTATTACCCAGCAGTCTGATTAAGGGACATTGGAGCCAGCAGTGCTAATGCAGGCTTGTGGATCCAGCTACTGGGCAGGGCAAGGCAGGAGGATCCTTGATCCAAGGGAGTCAAGACCAGCCTGGACAACAAAGAGGCTGGTCTCAAAGAAAAACCACAGGGGATGGCCAAGCTGTAGTCAACACCCTGTGCTCAGCAGTAATTGCAACCAACCACCTGCAGAAGATAAATCTTTTCTCCCCACTGCCCCGCTCAGACCCATCACTCTCACCCCACAGCCATCAGAGGGCCTCTGCAAGCTCCTGAGTCCTATCCTCACTGCCTCAGGCAGGCCCAGCTAGCAGGGCTGTGTAACCTCCAGCTCTTTACCACTGCACTCCCAAGCTGTTCTTTGGCCGCTTCCGATGCCTCAGGGCCTTTGCACTTGCTGTTCACTCACTGTACATAACCATAGGCCTGTGAGAGGTACTTCTTGAAAATGTCTGCCCAAGGTCACATTTTCCAGAAGCCTTTTCCAATACTCCCTTTATTAAACAAGCACTCCTTTCGTATTATAGAATTCCAGATTGGCCCTGAACTATAATCAAGCCATCCTCCTGCTTTGGTCTCCCAAATAGCTGGGACTATAGTCACCTTGCCACATGACATGCATGTCACTTATTACTGTCTGACTGCCTCACCCACCTAACTCCAAAGAGGACAGGGATTCTGGCCCATCTAGTCCATTGCTGTAGTCCATGCCTAGCATGCCATATATCTGCAACAGAGACACCTGCCAAGGACCACCCCACTCACCATGAGGTTAGCGTTGGCAATGTGGTGCTTGACCACACCTCCACCAAGGATGATCATCCCAGAGCGCTTAGCGAAAATAGCCTGCATGTTGATGAGTCGCAGGTCTGAGAGAGGGGGCTGAGTTAGGCATTTGGCCTCGGTGGACCCTCCTCCCTCTTCTCCCAGGGCCTTGGCGCCTCACCTTCAACGATGTCCAGAACTAAGCCTGGGTTTTTGTAGGAATGGAAGAAGATCATGTCACCCAGTGAGCCATCTGTGAGTGCAGGGCTCAGCACAGGAATGTGGTTCTGGTGTGGAGACAGGATCAGTTAGCTCCAACTCAAGCCCAGAAAAACTGGTCCCCAACCCCGTGGCATCCCTCCCTACCCAAACAGGCTGCTTGACTTCTCTCGTGGACATGAAGCAGATGAGAGGAAAACTACATGCCTCTAAGAAGGTGTCTGGCACACTGAGCAGTGATTCATTATTTTCCACTCTTGGGCTCCACTGTCTCTGGGAGCATGGTACCCTGTGTCAGGCCCCTGTGTAGTTCTTAAGCACTACACCTAAGTAATCCCAATAGTGTAAGGGCATAGCTAGGATATCAGAACCCTTCAACAGACAGATTACCTAGCCTCTCTGTGTTTGACAGGCCTCATCTAAGTCTGGGAAGACTAAGAATAATTATAGAGATTTCCAAGAGGCTGCAAAGACAGAACAAGTCAGCACATGCCAAAGCCTAGGAATGTCATCCCCACCAACCCACCTTATGGGCCCAATAATACACAGACTCTGGGTTGTTGATCTCCTTGCCAAGCCGGGAGATCATCTTGGAAGGTGTCCACTTGACACCCTGCAAGGAAAAGAATATCAGTTTTACCCCATATATGTCTTCTGACTCTACTGTGACTCTCCTGAACCCTTCCAGTCCTACCTCTGTGTTCTGCTCCAGCACCATCTGGTCCAGAATGGGCATAAGCCAGTCCTCAAACTTGCAGTAATTGTCATTTGGCACCAGCAGGTTCCCAATCCTGGGGATGAGAGGCACATGGGCATCAGTCACCAAGACCCTCAGTCCAGCTTCCCTGCCCCCATCACTACTCAGGGCCCACCTGTTGATGCCATTCTCCCGGAGCTCCTTCCCACTGAGGCTGAACTCGCCAAGATATGTGGGTGCTAGGCACTTGATCAGATCCTCTTCCACGCCTCCAGCAGTGGTCACCAACACATCCACCTGTAGCCGCAGGCAACAACACTGGCCCTCATGCTAAGCAGCACTCCTAACATCAGCACGAACTCATCCAGACCCAAAGCATGCAACAAAACCAACTCAAGTCTGTTCCTCTGCTTAGAGCAAACCCATGGCCAGAAAAAGTGGCACACTCCTGTGATCCCATCACTCACCAGGCATCCAAAAACAAAAACCCATCTCCTTGCATCCTTTTTAAAAATTTTTCTTTTATGTGTACCAATGTTTTCCCTACATCCCTGAAAATGGCGTTACGGGAATTTGTGAGTCACCACATGGGTGCTGGGAACCAAACACAGACCTTCCACAAGATATTCCACAAATATTCTTAACCTCTGAACCTCTTCAGACCTCTCATTTCTCTTAAATGAACAGTAACCTTACTATCCATTAGCCCAAGGAGGCTGAGGCCACAGACCTAATGTGGTCTCACCATGTTGTGCTGCACAAGATAGCGAATGGTCTCACGGATGCCCGAACTGATGAGGTTGGATGTGTAGCCCAAGAAAATGGTGCATCCTGTGAGTGGGCGGCGGCTCTGCGTCAGGTCTTCATGGTGGTCTTCATCCAGTGCTAGCGGCTCCAGCTTCTTCTCAATCTGCACGTGAGGGAGGGAACAGTAAGGCCGCACTGATTCCAAAGCTCAGTGGAGGAACCCCAGGAGGAATGGATTCCAGAGTTTGCTTGTACTCAAGGATACAGGACTACCTCAAAACCAAAGCACAACTGCTGTGCAGACCCTAGCCCTGCCTTTCGCAGTCCAGGTCTGTCACTTAGGGTCTGTTCCCTGTTAGGAACCATACAGTATCTTCTTTTCAAGTCTCCTTCCACTGGGAAAAGTGAATCCAAGGCTTTAAGCTCCTTCTACAATGTTCTTCCATTAACCCCAATCTCCCCCCATCCCAGGAAGCAAATTTACCAGAACTCCGCCCAGTCCAGACACTCACACGCGAATCCGCGCGGGGCGGCCCCGCCCTCCCGTCCCACTCCAGGCCGCCCTGCGCCTCACCATGGCGTTGACTTGCTGCACTGCGCGTCCAAAGTTGGTAGCCTGGAATCCGGTGGTGCCAAAGGCCTCCAGAAGAGCGTGGTAATCTACACCGCGGTTGAAGTCGTAACCCTGCACCTGAGCGCTCTCGGGCGGCAACGCCGAGCTGTGCTTGAGCACGGCGGCCAACGCCGCGGCGGGCGCCACCCCCTGCGGGGTCCCCTCCATGCGCCTGCAGCCGCTCTCAGGTCACAGCTGCCTCGGTTCCTCAGGACGCGCGGGATCTCACTCAGCGTGGTCGGCCCGAGCCCAGGAAAGGGGACTCGAGAGCCTGGGGGAGGGACGGGGACCGGAAGCTTTTAGTCACATGACCCTCGGCAGCGCCCGCAGTCCTGGTAGCAGCCATCTTACGCCTGTGTTCCGTACACTGGCAAACGGAGTCCCTTTAAGAGGACTCAGCTTTAAGCAGATGAAATTGCCTAATTTGAAAGTTGTCTGTCAAAATATTTTTGTCCCCTATGAGCGAGGTGATTGTTCGTTCCTAAGACAGAGCCCTTAGACAGGATTTGGGGCATCGGGCAAAATGAGTTAGCTGCAACCTCTTGTCAAACGGAATAGGAATTCCTTTTGGTGCCTCCCAAAGTCTCCAAAAACTTCAGTGCCTCCTTTTCTTCCCCTCCAGCCACAGCTGTCACCTTCCACTGAGCCATGGGTCCCTTGTGGGAGGCAGGCATGGCTTTTTTTTTAACCCCAAGAAGCAACAGGGGCACCTATTATTAATTCCATAATTTGTGTAGTCTACACTAAATAGTGCTCTTTGCTGGGCACTGAGATTCAACAGTGAACAAGACCTCTGCCTTCCTGATGTCCATAGTCTGAATGATGAAACAGAAAATTGTGGTTAAGCCAGGCTCGGTGCACACACCAGCCAGCCAGCAGTTAAGAGGTGAAGCAGGAGAATCTCAAGTTCCAGCCCAGCTTGAACGATAGAGTGAGACCATGGCTCAACAAAGTACAGCTTTGCAAGAGTGTGGATTGGATCTATGTATTCAATTCCTAGAACCCAAATTAAAAAAAAAAAAAATGGCTGTGAGGGCAGTGCCAGTATTTCCAGCTCTGGAGTAGCAGAGACAGGCAGTTCCTGGGGACTTGTAGGATGACTCAGTGGCCAAAGGCACATGGTAAAAGGAAAGAGCTTCAGACTCCCATAAATTATCTTCTGACCTCCAAAAGGTCACACATGCACATGCTCACATATGCACAAAATAAAAGATTTGGGGGACCAGGTGGATGTCTCCTGGCCTACACACACACTCAAATATGAAGGTGGATGGAAGAGTCCATAACCTTAGCTGAAGGAAAAAGTGATTGGAGAAAAATGCCAAATACGTGGCATTTTGGCAAAGGCCAGAAGAACTAGAAAATTCCTATTTAATATAAAGATTTCAGAGACACTACTCCAAAGATGCAAGGACAGAGACCCCCTCTTCAGGTAACCCCCTAAATATGCTAGCACTGCCCAATGCCACATGTGGCTGAGAATTGCATACCTCTAGCCGGTGGCATGCAGAAGGGCAAAGTGGCTGAATTCCAGGTAAGAGTCTGATGCCAGCACTCCCTCCTTCTATGAGGAACAGGTTCAATCTTGAGGGCTGACTGTAGGTAGCCAGAGCTGCTCTGATTAAGATAGCAATGGCTGTTATGCTCAGATAAACACTGAGTCACCAGTGATTTGCATGCAGAGGAAAAAGCCTGTAAGAACACAGGAAGAAGTTGTCCTCTGGGCTGGTGAGATCACAACTCACTGGGTAAAAGCCATTGTCAGGAGGCCTGGCTACCTGAGTTCAATCCCCAAGCCCCAGATGGTGTAAAAGTAGAGAATGGACTTCAGAAAGCTGTCCTGATTTACACATGCCTCCCCCCTCACCCCAACACACACAAATACTTTTGTGACTGTCTCACCATGTAACTCTGACTGGCCTGGAACTTACTATATAGACCTGGCTGGCCTCAACTCACAGAGATCAGCCTGCCTCTACCTCCTGAGTGCTGGGATAATGAATGTAATTTTAAAATAATTTTTAAAAAGCAGTAGACGAAACAACAGTCTCTAGAGAAACCAAAACCAGCACCTTGACTTCCAACCACCCAGCCAACAATTCCTATAATTTATACAATTCAGTCTGTGGTATCTGTTGTAGCAGCTCAAGGCTCATACACTGAGGAAGGAAGAGAGGGAGGGAAGGAACACAACAGTGTCAGGGTAATCCCTGAGGGATAATGGGGAAGGCCAATAAGAGGCTGGGTGTGCTGAGAGGATCTAGAGTCCCAGCTACTCAAGGGGATGAGGCAGAGGGACACCTTGGCCCTGCGGTGAAAGACTAGTCTAGATGATATATAGCCAGCCCTGAGTGGTAATTGTGGTGTTGATCATATAAATAACAAAGGAATTCCAAGAGTTGGTCTGATGGCAGCACCCTGTGGACTGCAGAGGATGTGGCTACTGAAAGAGGCTGCAAAGCAGGTGGAGAGCAGTGGTTTGATTTTCTTGACAGGGTCCTTCTGTGGCCCAGGCTTCTCTAACTCCTGCCTCTCAGTAAACAGTCTTTCCACCTCAGCTTCTAGAGTAGCTTGGAATATACCTGGTGCCAACCACCCAACCCCGATTGGTTTTTGTTTTTGTTTTGTTTGAGATAGGGTCTTACTGTGTAGCCCCAGCCAGCCTCGAGAGTGACACCACACCATGCCCACAACAGCCAGGGCAGGGCAGAGGAAAGCTGGCAAATGACACACAGAGACTGTACTGGTTTAGGCCAGTGGGTCAGGGTTGGGGAGGAAGACAGGTGACATGAACAATAAGAGCAGGAACCAGAGAACTTCACTCAAAGACTGATAGGGCCAGGTAGTGGTGGTATACACCTTTGAGCCCAGGAAGGCAGAGGCAGGTGGATCTCTTGAGTTCAAGACCAGTCTAGTCTACAAAGTCAGTTCCAGGACAGTCAGGGCTACACAGAGAAACCCTGTCTCCAAAAACCAAAACAAACAAACCAAACAAAAGCAAAAAACAACCAAAAGGCTGATTGATATGATGGTACCTGAGGCAGTTAGATAGGAGGAGAGGGATGAAGGCCTTGGAGATGGATGCCTGAGCAGCTGGGATACAAGTCTGGGGGTGAACACAGTAAGAGGTATAACACACAAGAGTGATGTCAGGCCAGGCATGATGGCAAGGTCAGCCTAGGCTACCATAGTCACTTTGAAGACAGCCCTATGAGACCCATTAAAATTTATATTTTTAAATGGGGTAAGGGCTGGGCAGCGGTAGCCCATGCCTTCTAAGCCCAGCACTCAGGAGGCAGAGACGGGCATGGATCTCTTGTGAGTTCAAGGCCAGCCTGGCATATAGAGAGCAAGTTCCAAGACAGGCTCCAAAGCTACAGAGAAACTGTCTCAAGAAAAAGGAAGAGAAAAGAAGAGAAGAAAAAAAGAAAAGAAAAAGACAGTTTGGAGTTCAGGGAAGAGCCCAGCCAGGGTACACACACAGTCTGCATGAGGTGGCAGAAATAGGGAGGGAGGTCTGCTGTGAACAGTCCACAGATACCCAGCATGGAAGAGTCCCACATCCTCAGGTCTGAAGCCAAGCTGCCTAGTCCCTCAGGGGATCCAAGAAACATGTGACACCAAAGCAGCCACTGGGCCTCCTGGGGATCGGACCCCTTCTGTCACAGCAGCTGCTGCTGTTGTTGAGGTGACATTTTATTGGGTCCCCACTTCAAAGTCTCCACAGGGACTGGGAAGGGGGTTGAAGTATTGAGGAGGGAGCCAGAATAGGGTAGCTAGCTGAGACTGGAGCAGGCAGCCAAGCGTGTTCAGTAGTCTTCAGCTAAGGTATCTGAACGTGTGGGAACCAGGAGTAGCCAGGGACCCAGAAAGACTTGCAGAAGCTTGAAAGCTCAGGCTTGCACAGCCCTGCTCACCTTCTCCCAGATGTCCAGCAAGGCGGCCACTGGCAGTGACATCGGACAGGCCCGCCGGGCAGTGGAGCAATTGCGGATGGAGGCAGGCATCAACCGCATAAAGGTAAGGGTTGGGGCAGGCTTGGAGTGGGCACAGCTGGGCAAGGGAGCAGGCGGACACCCAGATGTGGCTGACTTGGTTGGTCTGCAGGTGTCCAAGGCAGCCACAGATCTGCTGCAGTTCTGCACGGAGCAGGCCAAGAGTGATCCCTTCCTTGTGGGCATCCCAGCTGCCACCAACCCTTTCAAGGAAAAGAAGCCCTGTGCTATCCTATGACCCCACCATAATGCTACTACCCATGACCCTGAGTACCAGGGCCTCAATAAACATGACTGCTCCTATGTTACAATTTGTGTGTGCTAAAGCAGGAGGATGAGGAGTAGCACAGCTTTTGGGGATCTGTGCACACCTGTCAGGCTTCCTTCTATGCTCATTTCCAGTCACAGCCGCACATACCTGCGCACCTAGAGCCCTGCATGGAGAGACCCACACTATGGCCCCCTGCCATACCTACATAGCTACAGGGTGGTTGGGGCAGATGTCTGCTCCCTCCATACAGACTTTACTAGGAATCTGAGTCAGAGTCCTACATGCCACATAGCCCATAAGCACCTCACTAAGTTAAGTCAGACTAAGTGTCCATGGTCCTTGAGGGCATGCACACAAGGAGCAGCAGGCACCCGAGCCCTAACACGCTAGCCCTCCCACTCAGTCACATGTACAACCCTAAACAGTCACAGAACATGGTCACACAGAACTCTCACTCCAGTTTTCAACAACTGCACAGTAGGCCATTTATTTCTCCTTCACTCTCTTGTGGGAAACAAACACCCAAATACGAACAAAACAGGGATCATCCAGGCTTGGTGGTGCACCCATTATCCCAACACTTGGAGACTTAGGCAGGAGGATCAGGCATTCAAGGCCTGCCTCAAATACATAGAGAGTATGCGGACAGCATGGGTTACATGAGACCCTGTCTCAACAAACAGAACAAAACAAAATAACCCAAGGGTGGAAGGTAAGGAACAGCCCCCTGGATGTATAAAACCAGAATGTCACCTCCACAGGCACAGGTGTGGGCCCAGCCCTAGGGCTTCCTCTGCCCCAGGCCTGTGGAGCAGGGCAGAAGCAGCACCAATCGCAGGAAGGTCCTCCAGAGCTGAGGCCTATGTGCAGCCTCAGCAGGCAGTATACACCGACATCCAGGCACATCCATGTCCAGCTCTTTAGGCCAGCAGCCTCCAGACCTCCAATGACAGGCCACCAGAGGCAGCCACCACCACATTGCCCTCAGCACAGATCTGGGGAGCAGTGACAGTGGAATTAGGAGATGGCATGGGTTCTTGGTAGGGGTCAGCAAGCTACATGGGGCAGGACCTTACCCCATTCAACACATTGTGGTGGCTTCTGGTACAGATGGTCCTGGGTGGGTCTGTGGGCACATGAACCTGAGAAGGGTAAGGGGCAGAGGTCAGTCTATGTGCCCTGGCCAGCGGGGGAGTCTGCATGGGCCAGTGTTCTTACCCGAATGGTCTTGTCAGTAGATGTTGTGTACAAAGTCCCCAGTGAGTGTTTGATCCCTGTAATCTGAGACTGGTGACCCACATCAAAGGACTAAGGGAGAAATAATGGGTGACACTCAGGTAGAGTTCTCTCATGGTTAGCCCTCCAACCCAAGGAGTTACAGGGAAGGTACAGACAAGGCTCCTAGCAGACCCGAACAAGCTGGAAGCAACCATCTCGGTTGGCGAAGACGTGCAGCAGGCCCTGGTTGTCACCCGCCCAGAGCTGAGGCTCCTGGTAAGACATGCAGAGCAGATAGGAGTCCAGCTGTGGGAAGGACAAGGCATAGAGCAGCTCAGGAATGGCGAGCTGGGCTGCAGTCCTCCTCGGGGCTACTGGGAAGGGCACCCCACCTGCAGCCGCTGCAAGACACTGTTGGCCCGGCGATCAAATACCACAAGACTGTGGTCCTCACTGCCTGAGATGATATGCCTGTCATCTGCCAGCACCGCTAGCACAGCGCTCGAGTGCAGCCTCCGGCTCTTCACCAGGGCCAAGCCAGCTAGAGTGGGATGATGAGCCAAGGAGGATGAAGGATATCAGAGCCTTTCAGAGACTCTGGCCCACCTGAGGATCTGGGCCACTATCTCGCCTTCTTGGCTCCTTACCAATCACTCTCCTCCCCTCAGTGTCCACCTGGATCCAGGACCCACAGGCTTTTATCCTTTCGTAGCCCCTGCCTCCATGCCTCCTCTCCTTCCTACCCCACAGCCTGTCCCAAAACAGAGCCAAGCACTTCATTCCACCCAAGCCTAAGTCCATCTCAGGATCCCTTCAGTTTAATGGAGTAAGATGACTCAGTCATGGCTGAGGTTGGGGATATGGCTCAACAACTAAGCAATAGACTAGCAAGCACAAGGCCTTGGCTTCTATCCCAGGATGGGGGGCAGGGGAGATTAATCATCAGCCAGGCTTCATGGTGCAATCCTAGAACCCAACTGCAGAGGAGTCCGAAGGCTGAGACAGGAGGATTAATGGGTAGAAGCCACTCTAAGATATAAAGTGAGTTTGAGGCTAGCCTGGGCAACATAGGAGTCTGTCTCAGAGTGGAAAAAAAAAAAAACAAAAACAAAAACAGAATACAGTTCAGGGACAAAGCATTTGTTTAACATGAGGGAGGCACTAGGTTCAATCTCTAGAACAAGAACAATAGATCACAGAGACACAGAGAATACTTGCAATGCAGACAGAGTTAGTTTATCCACCAATGTCCTTTGTTCAAATGACTCAATGTGTATGGGTGTTTTGTCTACATGTGTCTGTACACGGCATGAATACCCTGCCCATGAAGGCCAGAAGGCAATGGATCCTCTTATATTAGAGTTACAGGTGGTTGTTTGTTAGCTAATAACATGTGGGTGCCTCCCACCCAACCCAGGTCTTCTGGAAGGTCAATCAGTGCTCTTAATTGTCAAACCATCTCTTTAGCTCCTGCACTGCCCCTGCCCACTCCAGCCCCAATGTTCTTTTCTATTGTTTTGTTTCTGAGCCAGGGTCTCATTGTGCAGCTCTGGTTGGCCTGGAATTTACTATGTAGACCATGCTAATCTTGAACTCACAGAGATCGCTTCCCTTTGCCTTCTAAGCACTTAAGTTAAAGGCTCACCTCTTGGATCATAGATGGTCACCTTCTTGTCATAGGTACCCGTCACCAGGATGTCAGGTTGGTAGGAGAGGCACAGCACTGCCGCCTTGCCCCTGGGGACACACGGCACACAAGGCTGGGGTGATGGCTTGGGCAGGGCCCTACCCACCCAGGCCCCCTGCCCGGGCCCCCTCACACTTGATCTCGCCAAACTGCTGCCCGTCAGCCTCCATGTCCCACAGCTTCACAGTGCTGTCCCAAGAGCCGGAGCACACACGGTGGTCCTGTGCTGCTAGCGACCACACCCAGCCCTGTGGGAGCAGGCACAAGTCACTTTGAGGGCTGTATAACAGTTCATGGCTCTCTCCTCCCCAAAGCCCAAGAGGAAGCCTGGACCTTCTAGCTTTTTCAAAAGAGGATGCAAGAGATGAACAGATTCACTCAGAGCCAAACAGCTCTTCCTCCTTCATGCCCATTTCTACAGACACTTCAGTAACACACACAACTCCCACTCAACAGATGACAAAACCAAGGGTCTGGAGGAGGAGGGAAACAACTGAAAACTCACAACACATCCCAGTGTGTGAGGTTAAGGTTTGGGTCTGCAAGCCTGTCAGAGCCTGGTAACAAGAACATACATCCCCAATGGTATCTAGAGAGGCCCCTCGCTCTCTTAGTGCCCCCCACCCCTCTCTGTGCTAGGATAGAACCCAGGGCCTCAACACATTCTAGGCAAGTGCTCTATCACTGAGCTACACTCTAGCAGTTTTCAATAGCTTATTTTTTGTACTTCTGTGCTTTGAACATTCTGACTCTACAGTCCATGCTGGCCTAAACTCATCATGTAGCTCAGGCTAGTTTCAAACTTAGAACAATCCTCTCTGCCTTTAGCTTCCTGAGAGTGTTAGCATTACAGGCCTGAGCCATCACAGTCTAAGTTAAGGCCTTCAGAGGCCCACACACACTGATGGAGTTTGAGGCCTCAAGCAACCAAATTAAGCATGTAGCCTCTAGGGCTAGGAAGATGGCTCAACAGTTATGAGCTTTCAGAGGACCCAAGTTTGATTCCCAGCACCTACAGGGCAGCTTACAACCAAGGGATCCAATGACCTCTCCTGGTCTCCATGTACACTTGGCGTACAGATATACATGCAACTAAAACACCCATACACATAAATTTTCAATTTAAAAAAAAGTTGCTGGACAGTGGTGGCATACATTTTTAATCCCAGCACTCTGAAGGGAGAGGCAGACAGATCTCTGTGAGTCTGAGGCCAGCCTGGACTATGGAGTGAGTTCTAGGACAGCTGGGCCTACACAGAGAAAAAAAGTACAGAAACTAACTGAATGCCTTCCCCTTTCTATTTACAAAAATACCCACCCCCCCAAAATAAAACAAAAACAAAAACAAAAAACAAAAAAAAAAAACAAAAAAAAACACACACACACACACACAGTTCTGCCTTATCAGTTACTGTGTGTAGTGAGCTGGCATCTGGTCAACACATTCCCTGCCAAACTCTTTAAGAAAGGTACTGTAACATATACTGCTTGATAAATGATGTAACTTGGGTACAAAGAGGTTGAATTCCCCCACCAAGAACACACAGCCAGGATGTAACAGAGTGAACATTTTAATTCAGCGTTCATTTCTGTTGGTCATGGGCACAGATCACCTTAAGAATAGGTGGAACTGTCCTTTATCAGCCACTTCTCATGAAAGGACAGTCATCCTGAAGGCTAGCTGATGCCCAATGGCAGCTTTATAACTGTTCTGCCATGGGCCTCTTGATAACTTATTGAGCACCTACTGTGTGCCAAAGAATAAATTGATGGCATACTCATATTAATACTTAATCCATCCTCATCTTACCACCCATTAGACAGTGAAAACTTAACTCACCACTAGTTATACCAACAGCACAGGTAGTCAAGTCTATGCAATTGCTATCAAACCCCAGTCCCTGAGTTGCAGTACCCTCCCAGCCTCTTTCATGCATCCCAAGATTATTCACCTTGTGTGTGCTATTGCCCTGGGTGCCCAAGGCCTTCACCAGAACTCTGCTAGGCTCCTTCCCTAAATGTCGTAGGTCCCACAGGTTGACATTGCGATCTCGGGAACCTGACAGACACAGTGCCCCACCCTGAAAGAAGAGCATGGAGATGGATGTAGTGGAGGTCACCCACCCTTTACCTCTCCTGGCCTCCCACCTAACCCTAACCCTCACCTGGAGCAGCAACACTGCATCGATGGAAGCAAAGTGGCCATCAGCCAGGCAGAAGTATTCAGCTCGCTGTCCATCCTCTGCCCAGCGGGCCAGGTGCTGCTCCAACTCAATGCAGGCAGTTGGCCAGTCAAAGTCCTCCTCTATGGGGTACCATGAGCAGGACAGTCAGTGGGCATCGGTGGACAGAGTCCAGCCCTGGCTGCCACGGAGCCCAAACTTCACCAGACCTGAACAGAATGATACCTGGATTCCACCCCCACCCCCACCCCAAGCAGGCAGACTCCGACCTTGCCTCAGGCTATCTGACCATCTATCTCCCATACAGGACTAGAAATACTTACCCCAGCTCTAAGAAACCTAAGCTACACTTTCCAAGGTCCATCCCACAACTAGAGCCCAGGTGACATGGTCCTGTCCAGGGCCTCTAGACTAACTGCCCTTTCTGGCCTTAGCCACCTGACCCAGACCCAGGGACACAGTTCTTAAACTTCTAACTATAAACCAGGAAGCCACATTAAGACACAGAAGCTGACAGGTGGTGGTGGCACATGCCTTTAATCCTAGCACTCCCTTGGAAGGCAGAGGCAGACAGATTTCTGTGAGTTTGGGGCCAGCCTGGTCTACAAAGGGAGTTCCAGGACAGGCTCCAAAGCTACACAGAGAAACCCTGTCTTGTAAACAAAAACAAAACAAAAAAGAAGCCAACGAGTGGGAAATATGGTTAGTAGCCACAGGGCCCTGGCTTTATCCCTAGTAGTTCCCCCTCCTTCCCAAGACAAACTCTAAAACCCAGATCAGCCACTCAGGATGAGATTTGAGCACCTGTTCTTATCAAAGATATTTGGGAATCTGACCAGGGACTGGAGGTCAACTCCTTAATCCAGAATCAACTTAATGCAGAATCAACTATTCAGCTTGTCTGTTTCAAGAGCCTAAGGACTCAGTAATATCAGGATCAACAATATCTCAAAGTTCTGCTGAGGATGCAACACGTGTTAAAGCATTTGCCTAGTATACCCAAAGCTCTGAATTCCATAATACAACCCTTTAAAAAACAAAATAAAAACTCAAAATCATCAATTTCAATTTTTCCTTTCCTTCACAAACGAATGGACTCAAGGGCAGAAGAAATAACACACCAGCTATGCAAAGATGACAGGGTAGACCAGCACTTTTAAGGCCAAAGAAGAAGGGTCAGGACTAGGGCCTTAATGCTAGCAAAGCCAGTCAGAGCTGGGGCAGCCTTGGCGCCCTGCTCCAGAAGCTGTGCGCACCCACAAACCAGATACCACCCCAAGCCGGACTTAGGCAGGAGTTGCTGCTCCCCGGGGTGTGCGTACCTTCCACCACTGGGTAGGGTGCACGTACGCGGCGCTGAGCGCGTAGCCTCCAGGTGACATGGTCACGCACGAGGTCGTGCAGTGCTTGGCACACGCACGGCAGTACGTGAAGCACGACCCGCGCATCCAGGTAGGCGCAGATCTCCAGCAGCAGCTCCGGGGGAAGGCTCAGCAGGCCCGGCAGGGGCACGGCCGGAACTCTGGAGGCAGCCTTTCGCTCCGGCGCGCCCAGGGACGCGGAGAGCGTGGACTGCAGCGACGAGCGCCGGGGAGTCAGGCCAGGTTTGGGTGGAGTGAGCACGCGGGCTACATAGGCCTCCGCCTGAACGTCAGGGTCCGGGTCTGGCTCGGGGTCCGACTCCTCATCACAAGAGCGAGGATCGCCGCATCGCCCTGAGGGAAGCTCCATGGCGACAGGGTGGGTGCGGCTCTCAGGTTTGGCTACCACTGGGCCGCGTCTTGTTTCCTAGGAAGCGAGACCATTTCCGGCGCTTGTTAGATGACGTCAGAAACCACTGGGAGCGAGATTCTAGGATGGAAACCGATATCTAAAACCGCAAGCTGGTCACTTCTGTCCGCTATTTATTTTTACCACGAGCAACTGTCATCTCAAAGATAGTCAGTCTTTTATTGCTTTTAAGGATTGAGATTCCTTGAAGCTGGAATTACAGAACGGCAACCGCCTAGTGTGGGTGCTGGAAACCCAACTTGGGTCTTGTGCAAGTCCAAGTGCTTTTAGACACGGTTTCACCATATGATCCAGGATGGCTTCGAATTCAGTGCTCCGTCTGCGTCTGCTTCCCGAGTGCTGCGGTTAAAAGACATACACCACGAACCTGGCCCTAAGTGCGCTTAACCGGTGTACCATCTACCACTCCAGCCCAGTTTATGCTTTGTATGCATTTGGAGGCCGGAAGTCGGTAGTCGAGATCGAAGTCGGGAGAAATGTCTTCTTCGATCTACATCTTAGTTTTTTTTGTTGTTGTCCTGAATTTTGTGTGTGAGGTGTGTGCTCCTGTGTACCACAGCACACATATACTGGTCAGAGAGCAACTCTGTAGGGTCAGCTGTCCTTCCTTCACCTTTAGGTGGGTTCTGTTGGGAAATCAAACCTAGGACTTAGGTTACCAGGCAGCAAACGCCTTTATGTGCTGAGTAAATTCTCTCACAGCCCCCCTCCATCATAAATCTTTTTTTTTTTTTTTTTTTTTCCTTTCGAGACAGGACTTCTTTGGAGCCTGAGCCTGGAACTAGGCTAGCTCTAGTACACCAGGCTGGTCTCAAACTTACAGAGATCTGCCTGCCTCCACCTCCCACTGAGTGCTGGGATTAAAGGTGTGCACCACAAATGCCCAGCCCATCATAAATCTTGAAACAGGTTTTTCACTGATAAAACATTTCAGTGGTTATTCTGGCTTAGCCAATCGGTGAGCTTCCATTGTCTCTGCTCCTCAGTGCTGGAGTTAAGAGTTGCTCTCCTGACCCCACATTTATGTGTGTGTTGGGAATCCTAATTTAGGTTCTCAACTGTGCACACTTCATTTTTGGGTTGAATGACCATGGCCCAGGAACTCTGTCTGACTCAGGTTGCCCCCAAATAACACTAGGTCAGACACAGAGTGAATAATAAATGGTAGGCCCAGATAATTTTGTTTACAGCATACTATTCCCCACAAATTCCTAATTAGCCATATAGAACACTTAACACATAAGTGCCTTTTTTTTCTTAAGGGTCTCACTGTAGCTCCATATGTTCTCATACTATATACACCAGTCTAGCCTCAAACTCAAGAGATTTGCCTGCTTCTGCCATTAAAGGTGTTAGCCCACATACCTGGCATAGAAGGCTTTTTTCTCAGTTCACACTGGTTTCATTTGCAAGCCTTCTGCTCCAGTCTTCCAAGTAGCTAAATTATGAGTGTACACTGTCACATTCATTTTGGAGGGAGGTTTTCTTTTTTTTTCTTTTTTTGTTTTGTTTTGTTATTTGAGACAGGGTTCCTTCCTCTAGGTAGCACTGTCTTATAACTCTGTAGACTTTAAACTCACAGAGATCCACCTGCATCTGCCTCCTAAGTGTTAGGATTAAAGGTATGTGTCATCACCTGGCTAGTTATTTTAATATCTCCAGGAATTTCTGGCCTGCCCAGTGACCCAAAGTTGTGTCTGCTGTAAGGTTTTGCATTTAGGCTTAATGTATGGCAGCCCTTTATTGGGTTATTATTCATGGAGAATATCTCATCATCCTCTTTCACACTCACCTTCCCATATCACTAAGATGAAAACAGGTCTCCTTAATCGCTCAATTTGACTGTGTGTGTCTAGGTAACTACCTACTAGCCTCTTAATTTGACCTCATGAATGGAATTCTAGCTCCATTTTTTGAGACAAGGTCTCAATCAAGCCAGGCTGATTTCAAACTTGATATCCTCTCCTCTTGCTCCAATCAGGCAGCCCACCAGGACCAGCTGTGTCCCTCAGGTGTCCTGCTCTACTATTCTCTACCTTATTCCTCCCAGAGCCCATGGATTCTCCTGTCATGGCTCCCACAGCCCTGGAGTCCCATAAAGACCCACCTCCATACCACTCTACCACTAAAGCCAAGGACTAGGAAACCAGACACCAAGGGTTTCACAAGAAACTGACCTTTACTCAACAAAGTTCTACACAAGTGGAATCTCACGCCACCTAGGCGCTAGTCCCCAGCACAGCACAGTAACAGATGGATAGACCTGGGAGCCCACAAGGTAATAGTAATGAAAGACTCAGGGAAATGGGGGGGGGGGGGCTGCTGCAGATCAAGGTCAGACTTGATCTGCAGCCCTGGGCAAGGAAGGTTAAGAAACTGAAACTTCATTGTGCAAAAACCAACTAAAAAATAAATTAAAAAATTAAATAATTTCTTTAAAAAAATAAAATAAAATAAAAAAAGGAAAATACAAGAATTGGGCTCCCCTCTCCTGAAGGTGGTTGGAACCCCCACCTCGGGCAGAGGTGGTCACAACTCCATCAGTCAATCCATCAATACACCCCAAGATCCAGCAGAGGATGCTCCAAAGAAGTGGAATTACCAGAAAGCTAATGGTATTTTTCTTTAAAAAAATTTTTTTTCCCTACAAATGGCTTCCAGAGACCTGCTCAAGTTTGAGGCTGGAGGGGATGGGGACCACTAGCTGAGTTATGGAATGTGCACTAAGTGTCCCTGGGAATAGAGGCAGGGCTTGACCCTATTTGAGAGAAGACACATGGCCTGTGTGGGATAAGGTCCAGGTCCTTGGAGGGATGATGGAACAGGCCTTAAGGTGCAGAACTTGGGTCAAAGCCCAAAATATAATGGGCCCCCAAAGCAGTAGGAAGCAAGGAAGGGGATGGAGGACAAACATTCAGGGATCTTGTGAGGCTGGTTTCCACAGCCAATTTGGAAGTAATCATGCCTCCCTCCTCTCAGAATGCCCCTCCCACCTTGATGGCATCCCCCACCAATTTCTTCAAGGATTTTTTTAGAATTAGTGTACCAATCTGGTGGGGGGTCTGAGTCCAGTGGACACTATGATGAGCATTAAGTCCCAAAAAAGGACAAAGTTTGAGGCCCTGGGTACACCCTGCTCCTCCAAGCCTTCAAATCTTGCTGGACCCAGTAAACCTTTGTCCTCTGTCCTCACCAATCACATGCTGTTACCCCAGCTCTTGAGAAGGGAGTTCTCAGGGACAGAGAACTGGACTATCCTTGAAGCTGTCTCAAGAGTGGTCCAAGAAATATTGGCTGCTCTGGCTGCCCTTAGCTCTCTTAAGGAAAACTAGTCCCAGACCTCTACATTTAAATACCTTTGGAGCACAGGAAAAGCCTACAGGGTAGCCTCAGGACAGTCCCAGCTGCTCCAATGGTCCCCATTCTGCTGCTGGCTGGGACGTGAAAAGATGGGGACACACTAAAATGAGGCTGCCATGATGCTGGCAGAAGTGTATGGAGCAGGTCCAAAGTGTGCAAGTGCTGAGAGGGTAGCCCCGAAATGACCGCCCTCCTCCCCTGGCCCTGGGGGCCCAGCTGAGGTCCCCCAAACCTCCCAGCCCTCCCAATCACCACCAATTCCAGCAAAACAGCAGAAGCTTCTTATACTCTAGATGCAAGGTACACAGAAGGCCATAGGCATAATTTGGGGGTTCACTAATTCTACTGTCTCCATGCAGTCGAGGAAATGGTGGGGGCGGCTGGCCCAGCCTAGCTGGCTGCGGTGCCTGCACATGCGTGTGTCCACATGTGTACATGTGAGTGTATGCTTCTCTACAAGGAACCCCCCTCCCCACCTGTAATTCCCTTGCCTTATCTGACACCGGATTCGGTAGGCCTTAGGATTCCTCCCTCCCACATGGCTGGCCCAATGGGCTTGCCTGAGATGACCCATATTAGAGCCTAGAGAACTCTTGCCCACCAAGAAGTCCCACCCCCCTCCCTATTTGTAGGATGAGCATGGAGTCCCCACCCACCTGCCTACTCGTCAGGCCCGGTGGGGCAAGTGGACCAACAGATGGACAGATGCACAGACTAGGTGCATCTGAATTTAGGTCCCAATCACTCCTCCCTAACCCCCCTGGTCCAGGGCACAGTGACTTCTGGAAGCAGCACATTCCCCAGCACACCCTCCGACGATGACGTAGACAGAAACCTGCAGGGGAGAGGGAGGGTCAGGGCCTTCATCCTTGTCACTCTCTGACAGGCCTGACTACTAAATGACTGCTTACCTGGTGGTCTCCTTGTTCACCTAGACCCCATAGAAGGCTGCTAGCCTCTCCTTGAGCAGTGGTGGGAACTGCTCTGAGAATTGTTGCCAGTTCTCCTCCCCAACTTGGTCTTTGAAGCCATGGAGGATCTGCAGCAAGGCAGGGGTGACAATGGGCGGGGACAAGTCTGTGGTGTCTACTCCCCAGGACTCCCACCGGACCAGGAGTCTCACCTTATAAAACATGTCCCGAAGGTCATCCTTCGGGCTCACCCAGGAGGCTACAGCATCGCAGAAGAAAATAAAGTCCTGGAACATGACGGATCCCATGTGAGGGGCCGCCCAAGCCAGCCCCCGCCCTGCCCTCTGAGTCCCGCTGCCCGGACCTGCACAACACCCCCAGGGTTGACACCAATCATCATGCAGATGCCTCGGAAGGCAGAGTCCTTCTCCTCGTTGTCCCGGATGTTCCTAAGGGACGTGCACCTGGCCGTGGAGGAGGGCAGCAGGTCAGTGGATGGACTTGGGGCTGGACAAGCATAGGTGAAGGAATGGATGGAGGGAATGGGATAGGGGTGGGGTGTCCATGGGTACAGGTCTCCCACATGCATCCATGGGGGGCGTAGGGAGCACAGCTGTCCTGCCCACCCCCAGCAGGTCCCACCCAGGCAGGCACACACCAAGGCCGGATGAACTGCTGCAGCATGGGTGCCACCTCCTGTGGGCACACGTAGCCCAGGCGGCCGATGGTGATGGCTGGAATGGCAGAGGGACTCGTCAGGCGACCTGCAACCCCGAGTGGCCCGGGGACGGTACGTGGCGGGGCCTCTGATAGGAGGCACCGAGCCCCGCCCCACAGGCCCCAACTGAAGGACCCTATGACTATCCTGGGCCGTTGAGTTTGGCCCATAAAGGTGTCCTCCCCACCCAGCCTGGGTCTCTTCCCACATCTTCTAAAACCAGCATTCTTTCTTGGGTTTCTCCCAGAATCCCATTTCAGGTGTTGACACCGTTCTTAGAACTCTCCCTCTCAGCCCAGGCCTGGTACTCACCTGTGTTTTCCAGTAGTGTCTTGGGCGTGTTGGGCCTGTTAATGATCTCCACCAGATTGTTGAGGACCATCTGCACATAGGGCTGCATCTCTGCCCCTAGGGACCAGCCATTCAGAACCCTTCATGGCCCACTCTACCCACAGAAGGCCAGCTGAGTGTGGCTGACCTCAATCCATGTCCCCAGCCCCATGCACTCTGCTGTACCACAAAGCCTGAGAGAACAAAGAACCTCCTCCGGATGCTCCCAGCCAAGTCCACAGCCACAACAGACCCACCCAAAGGAGTCTGAATTCACTACCCACAAGGTCAGGAGTCCAGTCACCCAAGTGATTCCACTGAGCCTTTCAGGAAGGCAATTATACATGAGATGGTCCAGCAAAAACAGACCATTTACCCCACCTCATAAATGGCTTTTTAGTTATTTGATTTCACCTGTCAGAGAAATCAAAGGATGATCTTGACCCTAGACAATCAGAGGCATTCCTGGGGACCTGTCAGAATCCAGCTCTGGCCCCCAGGAACAGAAAGAGACCAATGAAGACACAGTCTGCCACTTTCAGGGCACTCACCCATCTGCATACAGATCTCCCCAATGGCCCAAGTGGCATTGTTACAGACAGAGATGAACTCAGGGTTCAGGTTGGTGCCCAGGATAGGCATGAACTCAGCTAATGGAACAAAAAAGAGCAGAAAAAGACTGAGCAGAAAGGCCAATGAGGCCACACTCCCAGAACTGGCTGGGCAACCCATCAAACAATACAAATACATCCCAGTCCAGTCATGGGCCTCCCGGGGCATGTCTCCATCACTGGAGAGGCCAGTACTGGGGCCATAGGTTAGGGTAAAGGGGGTAGGTAGCCTACCGATACAGGGCTTGACGTGGATAAAGCAGGCTTTGGTAAGGTCTCCCAGAAGGGCGAAGGAGCTCTGCCGGACCTCAGGCATGGAATCCTGGAGTTGGGAGAGGTGGCAAAATGACAGGGCTCCCACTCCTTCCATCCAAGCCAGCTGAGCATATCCTGACCACAACACTGGCTGAGGTGCAGGGCTGTCCCTTACTGTTAGCCACCTCCTACCATACTATAGCCTGTTGCCAAGATCTAGCAGTGGAGTTCATTGGTAAGCATTTACTTAAAATGTTCCAGAACCCTGTTCCATTCCCAGCCCCCTAACCACAAAGTAACAGTTGTATTAAATACACTCCTAAGTTTTCTTTCTTGAGACAGAGTCTGCTGCACAAACCAGGCTTACTACTGTATGTAGCACAAGGATGCATGCCATTGGGTCACCTTCCTCGGTTGTCACCTAACCTTATTTTTAGAGGCACAATTTCTTTTTAAACCTAAGCTCACTGAAACACAGCTAGACCCCTGGCCAGAGAACCCCAGGGATCCTTCTGTCTCTACTTGCCCAGTGCTGGGATCACAGGTTCCTCTGTGCAGCTGCACCCATTATTTTTATCTTTAATTATGTTTACATGCTGGGGAAGAGTTGTAAAGGTGTCCTTGGAGGCTAGAGTGGGAGTCAGATCCCCTGGAGATCTGGAGTTCCATACAGACAGTTGTCACTGTTAGCTACCTCATGTGGGTGCTAGAACCAAACTCAGGTTTTCTGGAAGAGTGGTAAGTACCCTTAACGTAAGCCAACACTTCAGCACCTGCCCCCTTGGGTGATGGAGATCAAATGCAGGTTCCTATTCTTGTCCAACAAGCATTTTACTAAGTCATCTCTCTAGCCCATATAGAAATATATGTGTGTGTGCTTATTTTTGGACACATGGTCTCACTACATAGCTCTGGTTAGCCTGGAACTCACAGAGATCCACCTATCTCTACCTGTAAAGAGCTGGGATTAAAGGCCTGGGCCCAAAATTTTATTTTTGAGATCAACCTGCACTACATTTCCTAACCAAAAAAAAAAAAAAAAAAAAAAAAAAAAAAAGGTACTGTATTTATGTATGGGTAGGGTATGAGTAGACACCTGCATATGGGAGGACAGGCAAAAACCAGCTGTCACTCCTGAGGGACCAGCCAACATTTGCTTGTTTATTTATTTTAGTGTTGGAGGTTGCTAGAGCCTTACACATGGTAGGCAAGAGCTCTACCACTGCCTATCCCTATTCCAGCCTTCCACTTTGTTTTGTGACTCAGGGTCTCTCACTGGCCTAGAGAGCACTAACTAGAATACAGTGGCTGACCACAAGCCCCAGGAACTGCCTCTATGTCTGTCTCCCCAAAGCTGGGATTACAAGCATGTGCCACTAAACGCAACTGCTTAAGAAAACAAAAACCAGTCTGTGGAGCTCACTGTTTACACAGCTACCTCCTCAGACTTAGAATTGTATTTATTTAATCTGTGTGCATGCATAAGCAGGTATAAGTGTCATGGCAGACGTGGGGGTCAGAGGTCAACTAAAACTGGTTCACTCTTTATTCGTGTGTGTCCTGGGGTTCTCTGGCCAGGTTGTCATAGACTTGACAAGAGACATCTCCACCTACTGAGCCATCTCAACAGCACAAAACTGACTATTTTATTCTGGAGACAAGATTTCACTCTGTACCCCTGACTGACCTAACATTCAGAGACCCATAAGCCTCTGATTCCTGAGTACTGGGTTTAAGATCATGTAATACCATTATTCCCAGTCTTTAAGAAAAAAGCATGTATGTTTCCATCTTAAGTGTATATATAATTAGAGTTTTGCCTGTATGTATGCCTGTGCACCATGTGTGGGCCTAGTGTCCTCAAAGACTAAAAGAGAGCATGCAATCCCCTGGAGCTGTTTATGATGGCTGTGAGCCACCATGTGGCTGCTAAGAACCAAACACAAGTATTCTACAAGAGCAATAAATGCTTTAACTGTGGAGCCATCTCTCTAGCCCATGAAATTTTGTTTTTAAGAACGCCTCTTCTTTGACAATCCCTGGGCACAGTCAAGGCCCTGACTAGCCCCAGGGTCAACTATGGCAGCTGTTATATAAACTGTGATGGCCTAGAAAAAGTCCCCTTGGCCTATTTGGGTGTGGCCTGACTTCAGTGTGGCCTCTGCAGGGTGACCACTCACCTGCATACACTGGAAGAGCAATGTCATGATGTTACTTCGGGCTACCAGCTGCTCCACATGGCCACCCAGGCCCTCAGCCAAGCCACTAAGCAGGTCCAATGCAACGATCATGAAGTCCTTGTCAGGGGCCTCATATTGTTCAGGGTGCTGTGTGTACATCTGGATACAAAGGGGGCAGATGAGGAAGGTAGGCTAGGACCTGGGCAGTAGAGCAAGTTCACAGAGGGCCCAGGGTGCTTACCATAGCCTGGGCCAGTGTCTTCTGCACCAGGGTAACACAGCGCTGGTAGACAGGCTCACAGTAGGGCAGGAAGCCACTCTGCAGGGCAGTGGCCACTGATGACAGACACTGGCAGGGAAAAGGGCGAGGGTGAGCTCTGGCCAGGTGAGAGGACTCTGAGGGACGACCTAAGCCTACTCACCTCCAGGAGAGGGAAGAGGTCCTTGTCTTCATCCTTGAGCTCATTCCACTTCTGGATTAGTGGAGGCATCAGCTTCTGAATATACTCCTGGAGAAGGAGTGGAAGATTGGGCTTCCTAGATAGGTTGGCAGCTTAACACAGTCAATGCTGTGCCTTAAAAGATGACATCCAGGATCCTGGTCATAGTTCAAGATCTGTAAACCCTGCTGATGCTTCTCATCTGTCTGTCCTTAGTAAATCCTTCCCTTCCTCTCTCTTGCAGAAACCTGGGTAGAGCCTCCTGCTTCCCACAGGTCACCGCCCCCCGAGCACAGCACTGACCATGCTGTCTTAAAACTGTCCAGCTCTCACACTAGACTAGAGGCAGAGTAAGAGAGAGGCTAATTAAATAAAGTTCTTCGGCCTGCCCGTCAAGGCTGTGGTCACATCCCTGGCATCTTAACACCAGATGCCAAGGGACACAAGGATAGGGCAAAGGGTCTCTAAGGACTCACCGGCTGATTGAGGTGGTGGCCCACAGAGTCGGCCAGGGTGCCAATGGCATCATAGAGGATGAGCAGGTTCTTGTGCTGGTATTTGCCAAAGGCAAAAACAAGAGTGTCGAGGATATAGCTGAGGTAGGGGACCAGCTCTGTGCATGCCTCTTCCTCCAGGGTAGCAAAGGCACTGGTGGATGAAGAGATACAAAGGAAAGCTTAATGGACTCTAGCAAATGGAGCTACACCACAGGAAGCTGGGGAGGATGTATATGGGATCAGCCAGTACGAATACAACAGAGATCAGTGTATTGTCAGCAGTCAAAGGCTTCATCACTTCCCAGGGTGAGGGGCCACTGTGCAGACAGGGGTCAGGGGTCAAGGCTCACCTGCAGGCTGCCTCCTGTACCCTCTTGTTGCCATCCAGGATCCGCTTGAGCAGCTCTGTCATCAGAGGCTTGAGGTGCATGTCAGGTGGCTGGCTGACTACCCAGTGGGCATAGCGGCTCAGCGTCCAGCAGGCAATGGAGCGTACCAGGGCCTTCTTGTCTGACAGGCACTGGATGAGGTGTGGGATCAGCTCAGGTAGATAGGGCACCATTCCCTGCATACAGCCTGCAGTAACCGGGAGATAGGAAGTCTTTAAGAGAAGGCTGAGGCTTACACATATCCAACCCAATGTAATAGGTGGGAAAACTGAGGCCTTGAGGCCTGTAAGAGCCCATAAAAGGCAGGAGCAAGAGAAGACACAGAAGATGCCCTGGGACTGGAGGTGGTTCAAATTCTGGCTGGGCAGTAGTCAAACCTACAATGCCAGTGCATAGAACAAGGCAGGAGGCATGCCATACAATTGAGGCTAGCACATCACTGAGAAAGCGCGCGCGCACGCGCACACACACACACACACACACACACACACACACACACACACACACACACACACAGCTTTCAAAATAGCATGAGACTAATCAAAATGTGCAGGGTTACTCAGTGAATTAGACTTCATGGATAGCAAGGACCCAGACGGATAGGAAGCGCTTCTCAACTTGAAACTTTCTGAGGTATATGTGTTTTTTCCTCTTCTCCCTCCCTCTTTCTCTCCATTTATTTTGTGTGAGGGGGTGTGCTGATGATATACAGGCACCACAGAGGTCAGAAGAGTAAGTATGTAAGCTGTCCAGGAGCTGGAGTTGCAGGAAATTGTGAGAGGATAGGTGGATTCTAGGAATGAAACTTAGGTCCTCTGGAAGAGCATCAAGCACTCTTAACCACTGAGCCAATTTTCCAGCTCTCATTTTTTATCTTGGTTTTCTTTCTTTCTTTTTTTTCCTTGGTTTTTCAAGATATGGGGTTTCTCTGTAGCTTTGCAGCCTGTCCTAGAACTAGCTCTGTAGACCAGGCTAGTCTCGACCTCAGAGATCCACCTGCTTCTGCCTCCCGAGTGCTGGGATTAAAGTCTGCTGGGATTAAAGTCGGGAGCTACCACCTCCCGGCCATTTTTTCCTTTGTTACCATTTTAATGTAATTATTTACAGAGGTTTTTTTGGTTTGTTTCGCAATACTAGGAATAAAACCTTAGGCCTCATTGGGTGGTGGAAGCAATATTTTTTTAAAATATTTACTTATTTATTAAGTATACAGTGTTCTGGCATATATGCCTACACACCAGAAGGGCACCAAATGTCATAGATGGTTGTGAGCCACCATGTGGGTATAGAGAATTGACCTCAGGACCTCTGGAAAAGCAGCCAGTGCTCTTAATCTCTGAGCCATCTCTTCAGCCTCAGTAGCAACTGCCTTTAATCCCAGCACTTGGGGGGCAGAGGCAGGTGGATCTCTGTGAGTTAGAGGCCAGAACAGTCTACAGATCAAGTTCCAGGACAGCCAAGGCTACACAGACAAACACTGTCTTAAAAAAAAAAAAAAAAACCACAAAAACAAAAAAACCTTGGGCTTCATACACACTAGTTACCCCTCCCGCCTAACCTGAAACTTAATGTGTAGGCTGTGCTGGCCTTGACTTGCAGAGATCAGCCTTCGTCTGAGTGTTGGGGTTAAAGGCTTGTGCCCAGCTTTGAACATACCTCTTTATTACTTTAGGGTCAACTTCGATAGATCTCCTTTACTGGTCTACAGAACACAGTACACCTAACAGGGTTGCCCAACATATTCACAGGTGATATTCCCTGTCCTCTGAAAGCTGAGGCAGGATTGCTACACGTTCAAGACTTGCTCAGCATGTAAAAGAGATCCTGCTTCAGCCAGATGTGGTGATAACTACTTGTAATCCCAGCACTAGGAAGTCTGAGGCAGGAGAATCAAAGAATAATAAGTTTCTATGTTATGAATAAGTTTCTATGTGTGTTGTCACACACACACACACACACACCCCCAATCTGGTCTCACGCCGGGCCAGCCCCAAATAACACACTGAGGCGCTGTATTAGATATAAATGCTGTTGGCCAGTTACTAGTTTCTCATTGGCTAGCTCTGTCTTAAATATCAACCCATTTCTATTAATCTAAGTATTTCCATGTGGTCTCATCTTACCGGAGAGAGAGGCAGTGTTGTGCTCTCCTCCATGTTGAATCTCCTCCCTACTACCTTCCTCTCTCCTCCTACTCCCTTATCCCGCCTATCTTGCTTTCCTATTGGCCAACAGTGCTTTATTTATTAACCAATAAGAGAAACATATTTACAGAATGACATCTCCCATCATTTCTATCTCAAAAAAACAAAAAAATAGCCATGCACACATGTTGCATGGTATCTGAGATGACCTATGAAGTAGAAGTCATTAAACCATTTCTAGATGGAACCTCGAGCCTTTTAAAATCCAGACAAATGTTGAAATGATAGACCGTATCCCATCCAACCCCAAGCCTCACTCACAGGTATTAAAAGCTCTCCTGATTGAAAGCTCTTACTGCCTATATCTGGAGTTTGGTGACAATGCTGGGTAGTGAGATGGTCACATGTGCCAAAAATGGTCACAGGGCATACCCTATGTCTTGTGGAGGAAAAGAAGCCCCAAAGCTATGCCAACTACCAGCCACACTATGGATTGTTTGGGATGTCTCCCTAGCTTGCCTCAACTTCCTGTGCAGATGACACTGGTCTCACACTTGCAAGTCTTCCTCCAGTTCTGTAACTACATGTATACACACCACTGTCTCATTTACACTGTTAAATTTAACAGCCTATGTAGCTCAATTTGCCCACGTATGGAGCCTGGGCTTAACCCTGGATTTGTGGCTGAGTAGTGAGGAAGAACCTTAAGTGGGTACTACAGCTGCTATCTATGCTGGAACCATCACAGGATCACCTGCGTGAGAACCAGGAAGAGGGCTAGTGTGCTGAGAATTTGCTAGCGATGGCAGGGGGTGATGGGTAGGATCAGGGTGTGTCTTTCAAGCCAAGCAAGGGGAAGACAGATAACAGCTATTTGAAAAGAATGAGGAAGCCAGGCAGTAGGGGTGCATGACTTTAATCCCACCCAGCACTTGGGAGGTAGAAGCAGGCAGGTCTCTTTGAGTTGGAGGCCAGATTGGTCCACACACACAAAGAAACACTGTCCTGAAAACCAATTAATAAAATTTTAAGAAAGGAAAGGATGAGGCAGCCCAGCCCGTGTTATGGAGTTGCATTTATCACTGGCATTGCCCAGGTCAGCCCAGGTAGATGCCGATCAAATGTTTGGACTCACCCTCAGCAATGGCACCCAGCACCAGGATCCCTGACTCCTTGACCACCCATTCAGGGTGGAACAGGAGGCCTTTGAGCAGGGGAAGCAGGTGGGGCAGCAATTCCTCCCGGAAGACATTGGCAAGGACATCCAGCGCAGCCGCCGAGCATTTCCCTGAAGGGGGACAACAGGACTAGGGCTCAGAGAGGCCTGGATGGCAGGTATTCAACTCTTGAGACTAAATGTCACCATCAACTCTTCACAAACTGTTAGCACCAGCTTCTCCCCATCCCTGAGGAGCTGGCCTACTACCTACTCAGGTTCCAGTCCGACAGAGCATCATCATCGTCATCATCCTCAGCATCCTCAGAGCCATCAGGCCGCTCAGCCTCATGGGGCAGCGTCACTGTGCGTGACTTGTGGAAACGTGGCTTGATGTCCTGCTCGCTGTCAGGTACTGCCTCATCTTCCTCCACATCCCCCTAGGGACCAGCCCCGGCAGATTTCTCAGCACAGGCTGGAGGCTCCAACCCAACAACACCCATGGTCTGGGCCACCCATAGCCAACTGTGGACACCCCAGCTGACCTTAAGCAGGATGATGTCAATTTCAGAGTACTTCATCCCATTCACAAGGATAGGGATCAACCTGTGGGGATAGAGGTTGTTGGTGTGAACACATAGGCTCTGCCTCAGGTGGCCATCCTGAAGAAAGCAGAGGTGTGGGTAGAAATGCTAAGCTAAGCAAGGGACAGACTTTGCTCAATATACTCATACTTCTGTGTCCTGTATCAGTTTATTCCCCTTAAGAGAATTAACAACATTTTCAGCCAACATGATTAACAGACATAATTTTTGTTCCCCCTTTTTGAAACGATCTATGTAGCCACCGGGACTGGAGAAATAACTCAGTCGTTGAGATCACCAGTTGTTCTAACTCTAGCCCCAGGGAATCAAATGCTCTCTGAGCATTGCACACATGGATGCTCACATAAACATGCAGGCACAATACCAACACACATTTAAAAAATAAAACAAAAAGGACATCATGAACTTTTTGTGGAAACCTCCAAACACTATGATTACAAATGTTTCCTGCCACACCCTGATGCCCTACCTGCCACTCTTAGTGATAAGTGTGCCACCAGATAGGTGTTGACCCAATCACAATGAACGCTAGGGCCCTGACCTTGGAAATGCTGTGCCCTAGCTCTACACAGAGCACAAACATCCCACCCAACATCCAGGCATCGCTCACTAAGATGAAGGTGCTGGGCCCATGGCAGGGAACAAGCAGGCAAAGTAGTTACACACACTGAAACACAGACTCGGGCATAAGAACTGACTCAACCATCCTGCCCTCTCAAAGGGCGTCTCATCCCTCCTGAAAGTCCTCTCTGTTCCTCCAGCCACAATCCCTACTTGTTAATAATTTGAGATAGGTAAGTGACCCAGACTAGTCAAAGAAAGGGGGATCAAACCAGCCATAGTGCCACATGCCTCTACCACTAGCACTGGAATCGAGAGTTAAAATGTGAATCCCAGGCCCACTTGTCTCAAAAACCCAAAAAAGTAATAAATAAAGCTCTTCCGTTACTCTAAAGTATCACCCAAGCCTCTGAACTCCTAAACTGAATTAACAAGAGTCTGCCAGACAATGTGGCTGGCGCTCACCTTTAATCCCAGCACAGAGGCAGGCAGATCTGAGTTTGAGGACAGCCTGGTCTACAGAGTAAGTTCCAGGACAGCCAGGGCTACACAGAAAAGGCCTGTCTCCAAAAACAAAAAGAATGCCAGAGCCACAGCATTTCCTATGTAGGAAGGTCATGCCTGAAAGGAAAGCCGGAACAAAGGAAGAGTATGTCCTTCCTGTCCTAGGTCTTGATTTGCTAAAGGACGGAAGGATTGTTTTCTCATCTTTTTGCCTACTATCTTTGTGTGCGTTCTTTTGGGTTTTTTTTTTTGGGGGGGGTGGTTGTTTGTTTTGTTTTGTGACAGGGTCTCATTAGCAACCCAGACTGGCCTAGAATTATGTAGCCCAATCAGTCTCAAAAATTAGTGCAATATTCTCACCTTAGCCTCAAATGTGATGGGTACGAGCCACCACACTTGGTTTCTTTTACCTAATTTCTGAAGCCATGAAAATCAAGGTAATAGGAATCAAAGTAAACTAACATATACTACATGAACTACGGTAAGGAAAATCGGTCAGTGGGGAGGCACAGGTGAAGGGAGGGCTACAGCACTCACTGAACCAGATGGGAAGCCAGAACTTCCTTGCAGATGGGCTGCTCGGCCAGCGTCAGCCAGAACTCACAGGCCTCCAGGGCCACATTCTCGTCATGGTCCTGGGTCCTTTGCAGCATGTACTGGGGCAATGGGAAGAAACTGAGACCCAGCTCAACTGAGGGAACTCCCCAACCCCCTCCAGCCAACCCCCTGCCCTTGGTGTTGGCCATACACACCTGGATGATGCTATGCATGTGAGGGATAAGCCTGTCAATTCGCACTTCCAAAAGCATCACTAGGGCACGGCACACATTCTTCCTCACCTCAGGGTCATCATCAACAGCCAAGGCAAAGAGGTGCTGTGAGAAAGGACAAGGTCAGCTGCCTGAGGGCCCAAGGGCTCTCCCCATCCACCTGAGCCTTGTGACCCACCTCGATGAAGGTGTCGATGTTGTCCATTAGTGCCTGGGCCCGGTCCATGATGAACTGGTTCACACAGGCAATGGCATGGGACCTGGTAGTCAGTGAAGGCACGGATCACTTCTGAACTGCACCTGCCTACCAACTCTAAGACCCATGTACCCTGGGGAACTTCACATACCGGATCTTGGGGCTGCAATGTTTGAAAAACTGCAGGAACTTAGGGATCATGATGTTCAGGGGTCTGTTGAGAGCATCACTATCCAACAGCTCAGAGGAGTCTTCACAGATCTTCTGCAGGGCTCCAAAGGCTCCCTGAGCAGAGAGGCAGAGAGATGGCTGTGGATCCTATTCCAAGCTCCAGCCCCTGACTGGGCCAGGCCACCGACTGCTTGTCGCCTACCTCACAGGTATTATAATCCTCTGAGTTGAGCAGGTTACACAGCTGGGGCAGCAGCTCAGGCCACATCTGCAGCTCACCCTTGGAAGCGATGGTGGTGATGAGAATGCCTGGGGCAGCCAGGGAAAGGAGGCTGCTCAGGCTGGGCAAGTTCCTACTGGTCCCTCCAACCTCCCCACCAAAGGAACAGGCTCTTCTCTCCCATGCAAGTCCTGCACGGCACCTTCAGGGTGCTGGAGATGAAACCCAAGCCTCGTGAACGCCAAGTAAGCACTCTACAGTAGAGCAACAGGTCTTCTGGCAGTACTTGGTGACTCAGCACATATCCTCTGAGCCTCACTATGAACCAGCTCTGTTCTAGGTTGTGGGATCTGCCCAAAACCACCTCTCTTAGAACTCAAGAGAAAGTGTGAGTGAGGTCAAGAGGCATAAGCCAAAGATCAAGGTGATCACAAGGCAAGGGCTGAGAAGAGAGCAAATTATTTTTCAAATATTTTTATTTCATAGTTCCAAGGATTAAACCCAGGGCCCTGTGCACAATGGGCAAGCATTTTGCTGTTGAGCTAAATACCCAACCCTGCTTTTTTAACGTTATTTTAGCCTTTTGAGTTAAGATCGTGAGTTGCCGAGGCAAGACCTGAATTGCAGACCCTTTTGCCTCCACTTCTTGAGTAGCTGGTTACAGGCCTGTGCCACCAGGCCCAGCTAGAGAGGAGCAACTTTAAAATGGTGTTCAGGTGACATCTTGACATGTGTGCAAAGACCTAAGGGAAGTTAAAACAGATGAAGAGGGGGCAAAGGTGTTTTGGCTGGAGTATGGCAAGCCTGGCAGAGTAACAGAAGAAAAGTCAGTGGGGAAAGAGAGGTTGTGGGCAGGAAGGTGAGGGGGCCAAGCAGCCAAGTGATGAAGGCTCTTTTATATGGAGAGAGGGCTCTACTGACTAGTAGAAATCCACAGATGGGGATCGGAGAGATGCCTCAGTGGGGAAAAGTGCTTGCTGGGCAAGTATGAAGTACCTGCGTTCAGTTCCCAGCACCCAGATAAGAAGCCAGGTGTGGTGGCACACCCTGTAATCCCAGTGCAGTGATCAGTGGAGACAGGAAGTTTTCTGGGCTTGCTGGCCTAGCTCCAGATTCTTTGAGTGACAAAACAGAATATCTGATGTCCTCCTCTGCCCCTGTCTATGTGGACAGGTATGCACACCTGACCACGTACTTATGTAGCGCGCGCGCGCACACACACACACAGAGCAATAGAGAATACATGTTTAAATAAACACATATACTGATGCTGGACTAATGTTACATTACAATATACTGACTTAGAATAATGAAACCCACAGGTACTAAGCAGAAGGCTTCATCTGCAGCCTGAGGCAGAGTTGGATATGGTGGCCAATGCACACCCACTTATCAACACAAGATGGCAGTGTTTCACAAGGGCCGAAGATGCCACTGCCAACTAACTCTCAAGTGATGCCAACCCCTAAAATTGAAAAGTCTCTCTGAAATGATTGGACAGACAGAGGATGATGCCATCCCATGATGGGACAACCCCTATCCACTGTGATGGCCACATCACAAAGCCTTTGTATCACATGGATCCCAGCATTATCGTAGAGATTTGTAATGCTATAGCCCTTGGAAGGACAAGGCAAGAAGATTCCAAGGCTGAGTAGCAAAATCCTATATCAGAGCCCTAAAGCTCTTCCAAGGTTTCTTCAAGTACAGACATTCTGTGGGAATTAGTTTCAGGTCCTCAAAGATGCCAAATCAAGGGCATTACAGGAACTGGTACGGTACTTGCAGAGAACCTATGCACTTCTTCCTATAGATAGCAGGCACATGACATCAACTAAGCTATGTCCTCAACCCTCACAGACTGTAAATCCCCTCCTCTTGACTTACAATTACTGTAACAATGTCAACAATACCTAGTTATAAAAGTACACTGTGGGCCAGTGAGGGAGCTGAGTGGTGCTTGCCACCAAATCTGACTCACATGGTAGATGAAAAAAATTCTCAAAGTTGTTCTCAGACCTCCACACATGAAGAGTGGCACTACACACCCCACTCCACCTTCCACACAAATTAGAAAAACAAAACAAAACACAACCATACTGCTAAGGGAAAAAGACAAGAAACAAAATTTGGATATGTACAGACTTGGCAGGTCTGGAATTCATTCAGTAGATCAGGCTTGCCTTGAACTGAGAAACCCATCTGCTACTACTTCCCAAGTGCTGAAATTAAAGACATACCTAACCGTTTTATCTAGTCTTTGTTTTTTTTAGAGACAGGATCTCACCAGAAACTAGCTTAGAACTATTTAAACCAGGCTGGCCTCAAACTCCCAGTGCATGCTAAAACTACAGGCATGTGCTACTATACCCAGCCTTTATTTTTTATGGCTTCCTTTCTTGAGGTTTAAATAAATAGCTATCATTTACTTAAAATAGTCTATAGAAGGGACAGCAAGCTGGTTTACTGGAGGCACTTGCTGCCATCCCTGATGGCCTAAGCCCAAGTAGAGAAAAACAACCTCCAAAAATTGTCCTCTAATCCCCACACACATCACAAATAAGAAATAAATTTAGTTGACAGACTTCAAGAAAATAATGGGGGGGGGGGGAGAAAGAAAGAGAAGAAAACCAACTGGGAGTTGGGAAAACAGCTCAGTAGGTAAAAAGACCCACTACCCAAGTTGAATGACACAGGCTTGTACCCCAGAAGCTACATGACCTGGATGCACCTGTAATCCCATCACTTCTACTCTCAGAGGAGGCCTGGAATACACTGTGCAGCAAAAACAAGAGACCTGTCTCAATAAGATGGAAGGTGGGAACTGACTCTCCAATGGCACATGTGTGCCCTCTCTCACACAAAATAACTACAAATTAAAAACACTGCTAAGAAATCACCTATTAATCTTTGTAGTGATTTTTTTTCCCCCTTAAGGGAAAATGGCCTAAGCAAATCTTAGTCCTCCTGCTGTAATATGCTCAGACATTTCTTCTTCCTGGATTCAGCAAGGTGCCTCCATTAACTAATTCTCACTATACACGAATCATTTGAGGTGTACTACTAATGACTCCGCGTGGACAGAGGAAGCAAGTATTACAAAGGCTGAACTTTAAACACAGAGTTCAAGACTATGTCACAAAATTGTGGATACTGAGTTACTGAGGCACTCAGGAGGCTGAAGCAGAAAATTGGAAAGTTTGAGGTCAGCTTGGACTCAAAAAGAAAAAGAGGGGAGGAAAAAAGGACTGACCTGCACTGCCTGGCTTGTTTCCAAGCTGTTACTTGCCAGGCAAGTCCCTTTTTGTTTCCTCTCCAGTCAGATGGCAGGAGTAATAGTGCTATCACAGAGGGTGCTGCAGCATTCAGTAAGCAATACCCTGAACACACGTTGAATAGCTTCTTGGCCCAGGGCAAGCCCTTAGTGTGTCCTTGATGACGACCCCCATAGCCCCCTCACCAATGGTGGCTCGGATGAGAGAGGAGGCATCGCCAATGTTGTTGAGACACTCCTGTTTGATGAAGTCAGCCACAGGAGGCGGGAAGCTCTGGTAATGCGCCTTCACATTATTCTTGAGGATGAGGCCACTGAGAGAGCGAGTTGGCTCATCTGTGGGAAAATGCTAAGGTCAGAGGGCTGTGGCATGAGTAGAAAGAAGCAAGATCTGCAGGCATGGAGGGACAGAGAACATACCTTCTGATTTGAGTCTGGTCAGGACGAAGATCAGATAGTTGTTGAAGTCAGGAAACTGGTTGAGTTGTTTAAGTTTCTGTCAAGCTGTTAAGGGACTTGGAAAACCAGGTGTATTGGGGCACGCCTGGGATCCCAGAACTAGGGAAGCTGAGGCCAGGATCTTGAATTCCAAGCCAACATGGACTACATCCCAAGATCTTGGCTCAAAACAAAAACAAAAACAAAAACAAAACGAACGAGAGACAGGAACTTTTCCTAGGCAACATTCTCTCACTGACACATGGCTCAGAATGTGAGAGACCAATGCAATTAAGCAGCCAGTTCCAGGGATGACACTGACCAATCACTGTCCCTACAGCACCACAGGGCCTTTTCAGGAGGACCAAGTCCACACATGGACGAGGGCACATGTCTGAGCTTCCTGAACTATCCCTTTACCAAAGCAGTAGTAGATTGGGGAACACTACTCCTCTTAAAAGGACAGCTGCTACTCATTTCTGACCCTGGCACTCCAATTATGCCTGCGTTTCTCAACCAGAATGGAAGGCTGCCTGAGTGTGGTACATGTCTATAATCCTAGCACCAGGGAGGCTGGGGCTGGAAAATCAGCCTGAGGTTAAGGCCAACCTGAACTACATATTCAGTAATTGTTCTGTTATATGGAGAGATGCTGACTTAAAAGAGTAGCACAGGGTAAAGAGCAGCTCAGTAGTAAAATGCACACCTAGCACATGCAAGGCCATTCAGTCTCCAGCCCCAAGAGAGGAGAGAGAAATGACTGACGATCCAGGGAGCAAGACTCAAGGATGTGGCTCAATGATAAAACAAGTGGCCAGAAAGCTTCTGGACCTTTCATCCTCAACACTGCAGGAAAAGGTAGGGGACTTGCCCATTTTCAAGTGAAACTTGATACTGTTCAAATATTTGAGACAAGGTTTACAAGTCCAGGCTGCCCTCAAACTCTGAGATTCACTTGCCTCTGCCTCCTGAGTGCTGTGATTAAAGATACATGCCACACCATGAGCATTTCATTTAAAAATCTGAACTCATTACTCTAATTTGCTTCTCTGCTGCTGTGACAAAATACTGACCATGACCCAAGACAGGGAATAAAGGGTTTGTCTTAGCACATCATGGAGAGAAGTCCCAAAGTAAAAAGCTGCTTACTGGCTCCCTCCCAGACTTACATTCAGTGACCTTTCTTCCACAGCCCAGGCCCACCCACCTTGGGATAACATCCACAATGGGCTGGGCTGGGCTGGGCTGGGCAGCAGGCCTGTCTGAATCAATTATCAATCAAGAAAATGCCCCACAGACCATTCTGATGGAGGCAATCTTCAACTGAAGGTCCTTCTTCATAGATGTATCAAGTTGACAACAAAACTAACCAGGGTACTTATATATTTAAACAAGCAGCTAGAAAAAAAAAGTTTTCTGCCACAAACACTCATGCTCCAACTCCAGCGTCCCTCCTCATCCACCCTCATTCTGAGAAGGCAGATTGGACTAAAATCTGAGATGGCTGGGCTTCTTACCTTGATTCCTAGCTGAGGCTTATCCATGGCATTTTCCCCTTCCTAAGCCTCCAGGTTCCCATCACTCAGACAGTTAAAGGATTAAATGCTCAGTGAACATCAGGCATTCCCATCATTTTCTGCACCTCTGGAAATGGAACCAGGGATCTAAGCTTTTAATTCTCGTCTCATGTCATGTTCTCTCTTGCAGCAAAGACTGGGGATCAAGAAGTGGTCCCTCCCTCTCTAGCCAGACATCAGCCCTTTTCCATCAGCCCCGGAAGGAAAGAAGGATACATCCTGCACAATGCGCTGAGTAGCTGTGTTGGGCGACTGCGAGTCTTTGAGAAGCTGCAAGACCTGCTGCAGGCCCTGCTCGTCTGGCTGCCAGTCCATGGCGCAAGGCGAACTGCAGGGGTAGGGGCCTGGGTCAGCGCTGGGTCACTAGGTTCTGTGTGAGACCCAAGCTGAGTCCCCAAAGCAGAGGCGGCTGCATGCAGACGCAAGCGCTCTCCGCGGACGAGCGGAGGCCTCGGAACCGCGCCTGTCCAAGTGCGGGTCCCCACCAGCTAAACCATCCTCGGCCACGCAGTCGCGGGCTTGGGGGTGGGAGTGGGGGGAAGATGCAGAAGCCAGCCATCAGGAACTGAGGCGGGGGCGCGAAGGATCCACAGCGAGGCTAACGTGGAACCCTCTTCCCGTGGCGGTCCATGCCGCCCCCGGTTACGGGCCCTACGGCTTCCGTCTCTCTCGAGGGCGAGGGCCCCACCCCAGCGGTCTTCCAGGTGAAAGCTCAGTCCACGAGGATTCCTTCTCCCAAGATCAAGCCTTCAAGCTCCGCTAGATCCCAGCCGCCTCTTGGTTCCTGAGCTCCTCTAGGTCCCAAGTGCCTAGATCCTTCTCATCCCTGCTCCCTCCCCTAAACCGGCTCGGAAAAGGCACGTGCCCCCCTTTCTGATCTAGACGTGGCCCAGTGACTCCCTTTAACCAGAACACAAGCAATGTCCGACAGGTCTCCAAAGTCTATTTGAACGAGAGCCAGTCAAAACCACCCAACCCGCGACCAAAGCCCCCAGAACCTGTGCCGGCCGCCTGCCCCAATCAGATCTGGCCAAGCCTCTCTCTCTCTCTCTCTCCCTCCGCCCCAGTCAGCAGTAATTTCTCCTGACCGATCTCTGTCAGCTCCCCAATCAAGGTCCCTTAACCCCCGACCACCTCGTGTCGGAGACCCCATCCATCCAATCCCTGCAGCTTCTCTTAAAAAGAGTCCCACACAAACACTCGCCGGGAGCGCTACCCTCAACGGATCCCAACACCGCCTCACAGTCAGACCCAGCAAAGCCCTCTGGGTTTAAGTCTGACGCCCCTCCCTATCAGGACCTAACAACGCCCCCCCCCTCAACTTTCAAAGCTGTCTTTCCCAATCAGATCCAACCAAACCCCACCGAAACAGATCGCCCCACACACCCGATCCTCGAGACGTCCCCCGACGATTTCCCCCAATCAGGGCCCCTCCAGCCCGACCCCAGCCGCCCCACTGGCCCGCATCTCGTGGCACCCAAACCTGCCCGGGCGCCGAGGCCCCACCCCCTGAGATCGGCTCAGCTCCCCCTCCCCCGCCCGGCCCGTTCTGCCGGCCTCGCGAGCTGGCCCAACCCGGTTCCCCGCCTCTCAGCCGGGCGCGACCCCGACGCCTGGGCGGCGCGCGACGCAGGCCCAGAACCCAGGGAGACTCGAGGAGAGCTGAAGCCAAGGGGCCGCGACCAAGCAAGGTCCACCTACCAGGCCCCGGAAGGCAGCGCCGGCGCCTAAGTGCTGCAGCTTCTCCAGAGGCTCGCGCGGAAGGAGGGAACCAAAGCCAGGGAATTAAAAAAAAAATAAACGCGGCCGAAATGAATAACTTCGGCTTCCGTAGGCCGTTCAAACTGGCCCAGCCAAGCCAATACGAGGGCGCACCACTCACACGTGATCTGGCAGCGGCCCAGAACATGCTGGGTCACGTGACAGGATAAGCCCCGCCTCTAAGCCTCTCTAGCCGTTAGGTCTTCCCAACATCTCGTTTCCCTTTTCTTACTGCAGTTTTCTTCCTTTCTTTTAAAATGTATATTGCCAAAACCATGTGCGTGAAGAGCTGTGGGGACCAGAAGAGGAGGATATTGGACATACCCCTGGAACTGGAGTTACAGATGGTTGTGAGCCGCCATATGGATGCTGAAATCAAGCCTGGATCCTCTGCAAGAGTAGCTAGTACTTTTAACCAGCCTCCTGACTGCAGCTTGTTGCTGGAACTAGAAAATTGCAAGTACATGGGTACTCCCGGTGTGTAATGCACCTAGGAATCCCTCAACAGCTAACTGCGTCCTTACTGCATTCCCTAAAAATTAAACCGTTCTCAGACTGGCGTGACCCATAAGACTGTAATCTCAGGACTTGGGGAGAAGGAAGGCAGAGAAACAGAGAGTATACTGTCCCAGGAAAGCCTGAGCTACATCATGTAATTCATTCGTCAAAAAATAAGTCCTGTCTTGAAAAAAGAAAAATAAATTAAAACGGCTGTTTCTCTTCAGCTCCCCTGTACAACTAACTCCCCACACTCGAATAAAGAGCAAAACGCGCAGCTTGGGGTGGATTTTATAACAGAGACAGGAGCAATTCTCTGCTCTTTGTTTTTGTTCAATACTGGAACACTTGTACGGACCTGGAAAAACCACAAGGCTATAACTTTTTAAGTTTTATGTACGTGGATGTTTTGCCTGCTGGTGTCTAGTGGCAGGGAAAGCCAAGAGCTGGATCTCCTGGAACCAGACCTACCAGATAGCTGAGCTACGCTGGCACTGGAACCGAGGTCCTCTGGAAGAGCAACAAATGCTCTCAATTGCTGAGCCAGCTCTCCAGCACCCTGCTATCACTTTTTAAATAAAATGATCTAGTAAATTTGAACAGAAGACCTAATCCCCTTCCCTACCTGAAGATAAAAGATGAGAGCCCTTGCCCAGAGAATTTAGACAAGGGCTTCGAATCCAGCAGAGCACTGTTTTTCCTTTCCAACCGCAAAGCATAGTAGTCTAGAATTGGGAACCCCGGTGTTTTCCTCTCACTTCCTGTCTTCTTCCCTTCCTAGTCATGCTGCTGGTAAGGGCCTCGCTCTCTCCTGACACTCGCCTCCATTTCAGTGGATATTATATAATTTGCTCCATTAAAGACAGTCCAAGTTAAACTTGGGCGACAGGTCGTAAATTATTCTTTGAAATTTTGGCTTTTAGCACAGCTCAATATTGCCCGTTCATTGTCTTCGCGACCTGCCTAAACCAATATTTACTAAATCAACCAGGACTCTAATCCCAAAGGACATCCAAGCCCTGTCCTATATTTTATTGACCTTCAGGTGAGGGACTAGGCTAGGTATTCAAATTGAAGAGAAATAATTTAGCACACTTTCCCATTGGTATACTCTCGGCAACATTCACTCATGAAAAGCCAAGAACTGGAGCCTCTTTTACTAGATCGGTTGAGAGAATCAAGAGAAAACTCCCAAATAGACTAGCTAAATTAATATAAACAGAAACCCTCCTTAAGACACGTGCGACAAGCGGCACTGCACATGCGCAGTTTCCTCTCCTCCCTCCCCCCCCCCACCCACTCCCGCCAATACTCATGAACATCTGTGACCTGGAAACTACAAGTCCCAAGGTGCCGTGCGTCCAGGACGCCAAAGGCGATTTATTCGTGGTGCTGGTCTGGGTCCCTCAAGAGTTGGAAGGCTCCAGGGAGGTTTAACTTTTTGTTTCTTCAGCTTTCTTTCTTGTGGGGAGGGGATGTTTGATCAAGCATGAGCATTGACTGCGGCTAGAGGACATGTGGAGTCAGTGTAATGCAAACCATTTAATACTTTTTTTAAAAATGTGTTTGTGTTCGAATGGCATGTGACAACTTGCACAGCTAGTTCTCACTGTGGGTCCGAGAGACTGAAGTCATGTATTCAGGCATTTGTGCGTGCTCCTTGATCCACCAGGCCATCTCACTGGCCCACTTTTTAAAATATGTTGCTTAGGCAGGGTCTACCTGTGTTGCCCGAGCTGGACTCCAACCTGCAGTCTTGTCTTAGCCTCCTGAGAGCACAAAAGTGTGACCACAACACTAGACTTAGTAGCAGTCTCTTTTCTACACAAGAGATTTTGAATCAGGCCAAGTTCCCTGACCTGTTTTTTGCTGTTTTGATCCAGTGTTTTCTTTTCTGTATTGCCCAGGGTGATGTTAAACCATCCACCCACCTCAGCCTCCTAGATAACTACAGCTGAGCACCACAAGCTAGGATCTCCCTTCCGTTTTTATCATTTATTCCCTGCCATGAGGTTTCCAAATAGTATTTTCCTATGCAATTCTCACAGTGGCCCTATACACCCAATTATTTACTTGATTTTAACTGAAAGCATTTAGCTCGTGCCCAATTTTGAATCTAATGGAGGACATAAACTCTCAGTTTATATTAGTCTCACCACAAACACTTTTGGTGTTTAGAATGTGTAACCCATGGTCTCTGAAGTGTTCACTTAGCATACGTGAGGCCTTGGGTTCCACCTCAGCCATTCAGAGTGGGAAAGGTTGAAAGATGGCTAAACAGGTTAAGGCACTTGTCATCACACCAGACACCTGGAGTTCCATCCCACATGGTGGAAAGAATAGAAATGACTAAAGGAAAGTCAACTGACTTCCACGTGTGTGCCCGCCCCCCAAATAATATAATTTTCCAAAAAATGTTACAAGGGCTAGAGACACCTCAGGTACTCCTCTTGCAAAGGACCTAAGTTCAGAACCCAGGACTTACAATCAGGAAACAAGGAACCACCTGTAACAGCTCCAGAGGAACTAAACCCAGGTCCTCTACAAGAACAGCAAATGCTCACAACCAGGATGCCATCTCTCCAGCTCCAGTCTAATTTGTAAACAAGGCCTCTAAGATGTAGGTCAGTGTTAATGTGCGTGCTACCATGCACCAGAAAATAGGTTCCATCCAGAAGTGTAAAATACAGCCTGTAAACATAAACTAACTTCTCTCAGAGAACCAGTAAGAGCAGCTTTAACCAGTTATAGTCAACTATACAGATACATTCTTTTGCTTTTTGCAGTCATGGGGATCATATGGACACTTGAATACCAGGCTAAGCTACACTCCAACCCTGGCTCTTTACAACTTGAATTTAAAAATGCTTCCCTATCTTTAAAAATAGACAAAAGAGCAGATGATGCTGGTATATGCCTTTAATCCCAGCACTTGGGAGGCAAGCAGATCTCTGAGTTCAAGGTCAGCCTAGTCTATAGAGTTCTAGGACAGCTAGGGCTACACAGAGAAATCCTGTCACAAACTCCTCCTCCTGACAAAAGCCAGGTATGTTGGTACACACCTTTAATCCCAGCTCTTGGGAGGCAGTCTGGTGGATCTCCGTGATGGAGGCCAGCCTGGTCTACATAGTGAGTTCCAGGACAGCCAGGGGCTACATAGAGATAATCTTTCTCAAATGGTCAAGAATAAATACACAAAAGATATGAGTCATAGAAATGCTGAGCAAATGGCTAGAAAGATGACTCAATGGTGAAGGGCACTTAGTGCTCTTCCATAAGACCAGAATTCAGTTCCCATCCCCCTTGTCAGGTGGCTGACAACTGGCTCCAGGGGACTCAACATCTCTGTATACATATGGCAGATGCAGATATACAAATAAAAAATAATAATTTTAAAAAGGTAAGTGATTTATATAGAATCATACTGCTAACAGGCACAAAACTAGGTGAAGAGGGCTGTGACTCACCCAATTATACTTGAATTTCCTTTCACTTTTCCTAAGTCACATATCTAGTTAAACTGTGTGATGGGAAGGGCTGGATTTCAGCTCGCCCTGCTTATTGACACACTCCAGAACAGAGGCCAAGCTGCTGCAGTGGTGACCTACTTGCATCTGTGTGTGCTTAAGATCCAACTTTTGCTGGCTTCCAAGGAGACAGCCACACATTCACTCCATTAGCTTCATTTCCTCCCCCATGCTCCATACCCCCTCCTACACACACACTTTGAAGACCTATGAACCCTAGATCTTTATACCTACTGTTCCCTCTGCCTGGAGCACATGTTATCCTTTCGGGCTGTCAACATTGACCAACTTTATTTTTTGTATGTGGTTTTGGGGAGAGCCTACATGAGACAAGGGTTACCCTACACTGATACAAGTGCCTCCACCTCCCAAGCACTGAGATCATGGGCATGAGTCACCATGCCAACTCCTACATCGTATGTATTAAAAGAGTGAATGAACACAGTGCCTTCAAACTACTTTGACAGAAAGGCCAGGGGCACTACCTCAACATTTCAGGGTCATAGTTACCTGTCCTTCCTCAGCTCCCATCAGATCTTACTACTGTTCAACCTGTTTTTATAGTATCTGAGACCTCTGAAACACTTTCTCATCTCCCTCCCACCAGACTTTGATCAAATATCACCTAAGGAGGCTAGAAAGATGGCTTAGCTATTAAAAGCACTGCTATTTTCCCAGAGGACCCAGGTTGAGTTCCTAGCAACTATACAGCAGCCCACAAACAACTGTATGTAACTCTAGTTCCAGAGGATCTGCTACTCTATTCTGGCCTCCAGATACCAGGCATGCATGTGGTACACAGATATGTAAGCAAAAAGTAAATACATGCCAGGCGATGGTGGCACATGCCTTTATTCCTAGAACTCAGGAAGCAGAAGCAGGCGGATCTCTGAATTCAAGTCCAGCCTGGTTTACAGAGCAAGTTCCAGGACAGCCTCCAAAGCTACACAGAGAAACCCTGTCTCGAAAAAAACAAAAAACAAAACAAAAAGGAAATGCTCACAACCAAAAATATAAAAAGTGGCCTAAAACAGATACCCCTCCCCCAAAACAAGCTTCTATCCTATCCTTGTTAGTAGTCACCACCCAAAAAGCCTTCCCCTTTTTCTTCCCACCCGTCTTCTATAAGGACAGGGAGAATGTCAGCTATTTCATGCTCTGGTTCCCAGAGTCCAGAACAACCTTGGCAGTATCTAGGGAATAAATAAATAAGCAGCTTTGTTTTAACCAAAACCTAAGACTACGGCACTACACAAATGTGGAGTACACTAGGCAAGTACACTCACACTTAAGTACAACCCAAGTCACAGCTAAACTGAGATTTGTGAGATTTGGAAGGCAGTACATATCTACACCATGCTGCCAAGGCAGGAGACAAACCCTGTGCACATAAGACCCTGTCTCAAAACAAAAACATAAACACAAAGACCACAGGACTTTAAGTGTGACAGTTACTAAGGAGGGAGGGAAGGAAGGAAGATGTCTTGAGAGTGTAAGGAGGCAACATGAGCTCCTGCCTACAGAACCTTCCCTTCAGCCTTCACAAAGTGTGCACCCCCGCACTGGTAGGTGTGGTAGCCACTAGTGAGCAAAGTCTTAACTTTGAGATCGCAAAGATGATAAACCAAGCACACAATTCCAGCACTAAATCAGGTTCTTTACTTCTCAGAAGTGACTGCTAAAAGGAGAGAGACAGCAAGGAGAGACAGACAGAGCCAGAGAAAGCAAGGTGGTGGGAAGAAAGGGGACAGTAAACCACTGGTCTAGTAAGTCTCAGGAGGCAAGTGCTCAAGGTAAAAAAAGAGTCCTGGAGAATGGTCTGCGGCCACGGGAAGCGCCTTGGTTTCCTTCTGTGTATCAGTCCTCCAGGAAGGCCGCTGCCATTACCACATTAAATAGTTATGTACATCGCAGAGAGTCCCAGGTAATGAGCACCCAGGAAGGGGTCATTTCACCAGGGGCCGAGTTTTATCATCATCACCGCACTGGTGGGCTTTATACTTTTTCACTTCTGCCATGTACTTGGCCCATGCGTCACCTTTACTTGTTAATACCTGTGGGGTTGGAGGAGGGGAGGAACGGTTGGAAGATAGATGCCCAAGAAGTTAGGGACATGAGTCAGGAATGCCATGAGACAACTAACCCATTCCTAATGTCACCCTAAGGCCCTGGATTTGAGGTAAATTAGCAGTAGCAGGTTATGGGGGAGCGGGACCTCCCACCCTACTAGGCCCACCCATCCAAACTGATTCTGGAAGGAAAAAGCAGTTAGGGTAGCACCCCTAGTGAGCCAACTCACCTCATCCTCCGTCTTCTGCTTCTTGGCTACTATTCCCGTCTTGAGGGCTAGTTTGTTCCCGCCTCTGCGCTTGCCCACCTGGGTGAAGGGACAGAAGACTGCAAGGGTTACAGGAGCCGGGCCCGCCCTTGGCGGTGCTGAGGCCCACTACACCTTCCTAGCGACGCCTCGCCCAGCTCCTCCAGCCAGCCGACCTGCGCAGCAATCAGAGAGGAGCACACTCGACTCAGCGCCTGCCCTGGGCTGCCATGCCCAGGCAGTCCTGGGCCCCAGGCTACCCTCCCAGGGAGGCAAAGGAGTGCTCAGCTTGCTGGGGACTGGCTATGCCCTCACTCATTCTGCCCAGGCCTGACCCTGTCCTGGTAGGGATCACATAGGTGGCAATACCTTTATTGAGCATCACTATATACCAAGCCTTATATATCACACAAAGAGTGCTGTGTCCATGTTACCTCCTCTCACATTCAGTTACGTTATTTGAAAGATAATAACTTTTAGAGATAAAGACAAGTCTCTGGGAGGGATAGGACAGGCTGCAAAAAAGAGAGCAATACTCAGGATACAATGGTGCAAAGCCAGTGGGAGCATCCTGAATCACATCCCTAAATCTTCTGCCTTGCTTTTTGTTGTTGTTGTTGTTTTTTGAAGACAGGGATTCTCTATAAACAGTCCTGATTGTCCTGGAACTGTAGACCAGGCTGGCCTTGAACTCAGAGATCCGCCTGCCTCTGCCTCCCATACTGGAATTAAAGGCATGCTCCACCACCACTACTTAGCTGACCTGACTTTTTTAGGGGTGTAACTATAATGGCTATTCCTGAACAAATGAAAATAACAGTAATACTACTGCTGCTCCCATTCCTGGAAAAGATTTCAGGCTCTACTCTTAAATATCACATCAACCCAAGTCCTGTCACTTTCTACTTCCTCTGAGAATAGATGGGAACCCTGGTAATTCATCTTCTCCCCTTAACTGAGGGCCTTCAAGACTTCATCCTATACTCACCTTTCAACTAGACATCAGTTAGTGCTGGGACTATCCCCTCCCCAATCACCACTTTTTGTGTAGTACTGCACATACAATCTAGAGTCTCAAACACTTGAAGCTATCTACTACTGAGCTAAATTCCCAGACCTCTTGTTATTATTTTGAGGCAGGTCTCACTAAATTGCTCAGGCTGGTCCTGAATTCATTTTTTTCTTAAGATCCTCCAGTCTCAGAGTAGCTGAGATTATAGAAACACACTACTGTACCCAGCCACTCAAACATATTCTTTTCATTGTTTTTAGAAACAAGTTATTGGCTATGTAATCTTGGCTGAATTCAAACTCGGCAATCCTCCTTGTCTCAACTTCCACAGTGCTAGGGTTGATTGCACATTATTTGCTGCCTTGTCTGGCTCACATGCCCTTTTAAGAGCTAAAGAAATGTAAGCCTTGCCCCAAACCACAGAGCTAGATCCAGGATTTGACCCACAATCTGTTATCTTCAAACCAACATTTCTCCCTCCCCACTACAGGACTTCTAACTCAACACCAGAGACAAAGCAAGCTCAAAACTAACGCAAAGCATATATCCAATGTATTTAAGCCAGAGCTCTTCAACGTGGTACTCTGGACATTTTCAGCTAGATCATTCTTTGTTATCCCATGCACTGTAGGATACTGAATAGCGTCCCTGTAGCTACCCATAGATGTCACTAGCAAATCCTCTCAGAGTTTTAACAACCAAAATGTCTACAGACTTTACCAAATACACGAGGGTAAGATTTGTCCCCAATAGAGAACCACTAGTCCTTTCTGTAAGAGTCTGTACTGACTTTTCTATGGAATACTCACATCAAAAGGTGAACTTATGCCACTCATTAGAACTACAGAAAACTAAGGTCGGCAACCCAGGCTCCAAACAAACAGCGATCTTTTCTGTCAAATTCACCACTGAATACCCAGCGCAAGGTAAGGCGCTCAATTAACAGACAATAGTTACTTGATATAGAAAGGAATCGATTGATCTTCCTAAGGCCAAAAAGTCAGTGATTTGCTTTTTCTTGTTGGTTGGTTTGTTTAATTAGGACGGGATCTCACTTTTGAATCCTCAATCTTCTTGAATCCGGAGTCCTGGTATTGCAAGGCGTGTGCCACCACGCCCGGCTACGGTCCGTGGTCTGAGTCTAACGAATGCAGCAGACTCAAAATTTGAAATTTGCCCCCTCTTTTCCCCAAATTGTATTTGGGTACCCACCAATCAAAGTCTGGGTACAAACCAAACAGGAATCCTAGCGTCTAGGGTCTCCTATTCCCAGAGTGCTGCTTCCAATGCAATTTCCCGGTCCCCAGGTCCCGTAAGATCTGGGGGTTCCCACTACCTCCCAGAAACATCTCTGGTCCGGAATCCATGTTCAACATTCTCAGCAAACGACCGGGAGCGTCCGGGCATCCCGGCGGACGACTGCCTTGGACCTTGACGCCCCTTCCCGGGCCCGACTCCCCCTGCCAACACGGGCCCCGGCGCCCGCCCCCACCCCCGCGGCTCCTTACGAAGCTGAGCGTGGGGCCTGGGCCGCCCTTCCTCTTCGGATTCCCTGGGCCCGCCGCGGCGGAGGCCGATGGGTCGGGTCGCTGCGGGCCCGGGGGTGGCTCCTCCTGCCGCTGCCGCTGCTCCTCCTCCATCTTCCGCTTGAACAGCTCCAGGAAGCTGCCGTCGTTGGCGAACAAGTTCACACCGCCCGACACCGGACTTGAGCCCGACACCTCATCGTCCCCGCTCTCGGGTGACGTTCCCGGCCCCGACTCAGCCCATCGGCTCCTGCCGCCGCCCGCCGGGCCGGGCGCCTCCCGACTCGGAGGCTCCGCCCGTCTCCCTCGGGCAGCCATTTTGTCGCCAGGTGCCGCGCAAGGGACTTTGGGAAAGGATCTCAGACCGCGCGCTTGGCGCGGGACTGGCTTCGTCTGGAGCACTGCATGCTGGGAAGAGAGGTCTGATCCCAGAAGCCAACGCGGAGTGGGCGGGGCTTGGGTGGGGCAAAGGTGCTCTGACCTGGAGACCAGTGGGTGGAGCCTAGAAGCCAGGTTCCTTTCCTTCCTCTTCTCGGATTTTCCTAATTCTGCCAGACAGGAGCTCGTTAAGCAGACAGAAGCTTCCCGAGAATGGAACCATCGTCTGGGACCCGGAATCCCTCTAAAGGCTGAGAGAGCACAATCGTGGTCGGCCACCAGAATTCTGTAATTGAAAGGATCTTGTCTGGGGACTGTGCTCGGTTGACTCGGGAATTTGGGCGGCCCCTAACTAGGTCTAGAAAGCATATCTATCTAACTATTAGAAATGGAAGCTTCTCTAGAGTGGGCATCTGTCTGGGAATTTAATTACTTGCCTTTAAATAAGGATACTTCTGGCTACGTGCAGCTTGACGCTCTGTCTGAGAATAGTAATATTTTACAAGTTGAGCACTCAGAAGAAGCCGAAGATATTTCTAGGATGATCCTACTCTAAATGGGAGCTGGGTTCTGCACCAAGGAACTAAGAACCCTTGCATTCCTTCCCAGGCACAGGTATTCAATTCAAACAGCATTTGCTAAACATGGAGCACACACGTGTATGCGGGAGGTGGGAGGAGTGAGCAGAGCACCAAGAGCAATAAGAGTTTCGGAAATTAAAGTTTCTCTCTACAAGGACGACTGTTACAAGCTTTCCTGCCGAGCATGGGTATTCCGGGCACACAGGACAACTCTGCATACTCTGCCCAAATGGTGTCTTTTTGCCTTTTAGCGACCCTACTAACCATTTCGTTCGTGATTGGTTTGCGGCAGGAGCCAGGTGGTCACAACCAACTGAGTAACTGGCGGACAAGAAGAGATGTTGAGGTCCACAATAGAAAGTAAGAGGGAAATGATTATCAGAAAACTAATCCTATAGAATCGAGGCAAGAGAGACCCCTCTGCTTAACTTCGTTCAGAGCTTAAACAGGATGTTTGGCTGGTTGCTAAGGAGAGATAGGTTGCCGCCTACAGAGACTTGAGCGTGACTAGTGGAAATAAGACAAGATACAGCCAATGAAAAGAGTGCCGCAAGACTTAGGATCAAATCAGTGAAGGGCAATACTGTGGGTCACACCAATATGCTCACACAAGACAGGGGAATTCTTAGAAAACTACAGACGAAAGTTCACCGATGTGAGTCCTCGACGCATAAAACGGAAAATATAGCGTCCATTATCCCTAAATGTCAACGCAGGAGGAAAATAAGTCAGACTTCCAGTCTCTACAGGGATGTGGCTGGCTCATTTCCCCTGTAGTTGTTTAGGACGTGGTGCGTTCCGCTTGATCACGTGAGCCGGCTCCAAGATGGCGGCAGGGGTGGCCGGGTGGGGGGTTGAGGCAGACGAGTTCGAGGATGCTCCTGATGTGGAGCCGCTGGAACCCACGCTTAGCAATATCATCGAGCAGCGCAGCCTTAAGTGGATCTTCGTCGGGGGCAAGGGTGGCGTGGGTAAGACCACCTGCAGGTAAGGAGGCTCTGGTGGGGCCAAGAAGACGGGTGGGATGTACCACCGGACGAAGGGGAGGGCAGGGACCGGCTTTTTCATCCCAAACAGGGCAAAGCGAGCTGAGCGGACCTTCTCAGGGGTGTACTCCAGGAAGTTACTTCAGCTTGCCGAAGATACCTCCTAAATGCAAGCCCGCAGTCCTGAGTTGGGTTATCTATCTTTGGGGCTTGTGAATCCAGCATGTGGGGTGTGCAGAGGAGCATTTAAATTTCGCAGTCTGCTGGACAGTACCCTCCAGGAAGTTCAGAGTAGAGGGAGTAACACCAATGGAAGAGTTATAGTATGACAAATCTTCCATTTGATGCCCAGCAGGGGAAGTAGTTAGAAGGGGGTGTGAAAGGCACATAATTACAGTGCCTCAGTCCATTGAGAGGTGAAATATGTTGTTGTCCCTGAGCAAGTGGAGGGAGTGAGGTATAGCAGTCTGTGCGATTGGAGAGCTGGACTGTGCCACTGCATGCCAAAAATGCAAAAGCAGGCACTCGAACAGGCCGAACCAAGCAACTCCAAATGGAGGGTCAGGTGGTGATCTCTGCAGTTGTTAAAGCACGATCTTAATAGGACCAATACTTTGCTCTTAAGGTCCCTCTGATCCAGGTCTCTGTGGCCCGACCTTTCATTTCCTGCTCTAAACCCCACTACCAAAGCTGGCTCCTCACTTGTCTTCCCACCTTTCTTTTGTACAGCTGCAGCCTAGCAGTCCAGCTGTCTAAAGGACGTGAGAGCGTTCTAATCATTTCCACAGACCCAGCCCACAACATCTCAGATGCTTTTGATCAGAAGTTCTCTAAGGTGCCTACCAAGGTCAAAGGCTATGACAACCTCTTTGCTATGGTAAGCAAGCTGGGGCCTGATAGATGCATGCCTGATACCCATGCAGGCCAGAAGGGGGCATCAAATCCCCTGGGACTGGAGTTGCAAATGGGTATGAGCCACCATCTGGGCGCTGGAAATTGAGCCCAGACCCTCAGGAAGGGCAGCCAGCGCTCTTAACCACTAAGCTCCAACCATAAAGGAGGCATATCTACCAGCAGCCACCAGATCATTCATAGTCTACATTCTCATCTCTACCCCGGAGGAACATGTGGGAAGGAAACCTATAAGGAACAGGAAGGAAGGTGACAAAATGGAGCTAAGCAAGCAAAGGGAAGGAGGAAGACCAAGTAGGGGTGCAAACTGGGATTTTGCTGGCTGAGCTAGCAGTCTGGCTTTGATCTAAGTTTGATAGAAGGCTTTTGTTGTTATTGTTTTAAGAAACCTATTCTTTGAAAGATTAACTTTATTTTTAGTTATATGTACAGAGAGATCAGGTCTCCCTTGAGCTGAAGTTACAGGTAATTGTGAACTCCCACCCTTATGTGAATACTAGGAATTGAGTGAGGGTCCTCTGGAAGAGCAGTACACATTCTTTACTGCTGAGCCTTCTCTCTAGCCCCCATCCTCATATTTTTGTTGTTGTTATTGTGTTGTTGGCAGTGGTGATGGAGCCACTGCTTGAGATGAAGCCCAAGACATCTAGCATGCTAGGCCTGTGCTCAGCTGCATCCCTAGCTCTCAAGTTCATACTATGAAAAAAGCTGAGCATGATGGCCGGTAGCTTTAATCCCAGCACTAGAAAAGTAGAGACAGGTGTATCACTGTGAATTTGAGGTCAGCAGGCTGCATAGGAAGATCCTGTCTTTAAAAATATAATAGTACCTGGCCATGGTGACACATGGCTTTAATCCCAGCATCAGGAGGCAGGTGGATCTTGGTGTTTGAGTCCAGCCTGGTTTATTTACAGAGTGAGTTCCAGGACAGCCAGGGCTACATAGAGAAACTCTGCCTGAAAAACAAACAAAAAAAAAAAAAGAAAGAAAGAAAGAAAGAAAAGAAATCTATGTCTGGATTGCTGGATTGTAAGTTAAGGATGATGTCAGAAAGAGTAACAAAAAGGCTGGGGATTTACTTAGGTCATATTTGATTTCTGTCTGTCTCAGTCTCTCCCTCCCTTCTTTCCTCCCTCCCTGTCTCTCTCTGCATGTGTGTGTTGTGTATGCATACACCCATGCCCATGTGCCACTATAGAGGTCAGAGGACATCTCCAGATACTGGTGTTTGTCTTCCACCTTGTTTGAGACGGAGTCTTTCTTGTTTACTGCTGTATCCACTAGGCTAGGTGGCCTGAGTTGCAAGGAGTTCTCTACCTCTTATCTCAACATAGCAGCCCAGGAACTACAGGATCATGTTACCATGTCCACCTTTACATTGGACTCTGGAGATCCAAATTTCAGTCTCCACTCTAGCACACAATTGCTTTATCCCCAAGGTCATCTTTTGTTTTTTGTTTTTTGGGTTTTTTTGCCTTTGATGTGTATGTGTGTGTGTGTGACTATTTGTGTGAGACGTGAACTACTTGCATGAAGTGCTTGGAGAATCATGAAGAAGACTTCAGATCCCCTGAAACTAAAGATATATAAGTAGTTGTGAGATGCCTGATGTAGGTGCTGGGAATCCTAAGTTCCCTGCAAGAGCAGCAAATGCCTTTAAACACTAAGGAATCTCTCCAATACTCATTATTCTAGTTTTTTGAGACAGAGAGTCTCATATAGTCTAGTGTGACCTCAAATTTGATACGTAGCCAAAGATGACCTTAAACTTCTGAGCCTCCTCTTCCTCCAAAGTGCTGGGGTGACAGGTGTCATGGTGCCTGCCAAAAATTGATTGGTTTTGCTTCATTTTTTTTTAACGTGCATTGATATTTGTTATGTCTACATGTATAACTGTGTACCAAGTGGATGCAGCCCTCAGATCCAGAAGAGGATGTTAGATAATCCCCTGACTGGATTTATAGATGGTGGTGAACCTCCATGTGGTTCCTGAGAATTAAACCTGGGTCCTCTGGAACAGCCAGTATTAACCTCTGAGCCATCTCTCCAGTGTCTAAGGGCATAATGGGAGCTGAGTAATGAGAACCTCACAGGAGAGAAAGAGAGTTGTTGAGACAGTTTCAACTCTGCTGCCCAGACTAGCCTTGAACTCCTGGACTCAAATGGTTCTCCTGCCTCAGCTTCTAGAGCAGCTGAGTCTGCAGGAACACAACACCACACCTGGCTTTGGAAGGGCTGTGAAAGATGGGGCATATTTGGTTGTTGTTGGAACTTGCCAAAGCAGAGAGAGAAATAATGTGGCAAGGATAGTTCTTGAAAGCTGAGCTCTGTCCAGCACACAGTGCCAGGGCTTAGGCTCTACCAGGGGGGAAAAGCAGAAGGAAGTATGTGGAACTGGAGTGCTTCCTGTGGCAGATGAGGTGTTAAACCAGCAACATTTCAGCCCAGTCTTTAGTCCCAGCACTAGAGAGGCAGAGGCAGGCAGATCTTTGTGAGTTCAAGGCCAGCCTGGTCTACAGAGTGAGTTCCAGAATAGGCTCCAAAGCTACAGAGAAATTCTGTCTTGAAAAACAAAACAAAAAACAACAACAACCAAAAAAAAAAAAAAACAGTGGCATTTTATCTTTCTTTTTAATTTCTCCCCCCACCCCCAGAAATAGGGATTGGACTCAAAGCCTGGTGCATACTAGGCCAGGTTCATCACTGAACTCGCCAGCCCCTTTACCTTTTCCTCTCTCTTATTACCGCATGTGTGGCTGAGCACTTCTCTTCCTCTCCCTTCTGTAGATTCCAGGATAGAACTAGGTCTTCAGGCTCATGGAGCAATTTTTTTTTTTTTTTTTTTTTTTTTTACTTGCTGAGCCTTCTCACTGACCCATTATGGTTTTATTTGTGCTTTTGATTTGTTGCTATTTCAGACTAGGTCTCACTAAGTTTACAGCCAGCGTTAGCTCACTCTGTGGCATAGGCCAATCTTGAAACCTTTCTGCCGAGTACTTGGGATTACAAGCCTGTATTACTAGGTCCAGCCAGGGGTTTCCACGGTGAGTGAGTCAGGAGACGTTTGATGAAGGGCTGGGGTAGTGTGCAGAATTGTGTGACTTTTCAAGCATCCATTGGAGATCTGTCATTAGGAATGGGGGCAGGTATGACTGATGAGGTCTATTTTTGTCCCCAAAGCAGCAATACCAAACAGCTAGGGAAAAGCAGAGTGGGGAGCCTGTCAACAGCAAAGTAGGAGAGTTGGCAGGAGCTACCCATGTAGCCTAGACTGGGGAAAGGAGCAGGCCAGCTCCTTTCTCAGTAACAGAACTCCTGTCTAAAATGGACCAGACAGAGGCTGGGGCCATGGGGTCAAGTGTCCAGCTAGAAGCTACCTTTAAGGGGCTTGGGAATTGCTCAGTGGTAAAGCCCCTGCTTAGAATCTCCCAGTGAGCTAGGTGGTAGTGGCACATGCCTTCAATCCCAGCTCTTGGGAGGCAGAAGCTGGTGGATCTCAGTGAGTTCAAGGCCAACCTGGTCTGCAAAGCGAGTTCCGGAACAGCCAGGACTGTCACACAGGGAAGCCCTGTCTGAAAAAAAAAAAAAAAAATTCTCCCAGTGAGTGGCTGAAGTCATTGCTTGATAGGAGCATTGGCCTTAGTTTAGCCCTTAGTTCCATCTGTAATGCTCCCCCCCCAAAAAAAAAAAGTCAATACTGACAAGGAGGGACAGCAAACAGGCAGGGAGAAAAGATCAGGGTGAACTACAGAGTAATGGGAGCTAGCCAAACCTGGTGGAAACCTTCTGTAATCCCACTTTCAGGACGTTGAGGAGGGCCAGCCTCTGCTACATAGTGATTTTGTTTCTTTCAAAAATAAAAGAGTCAGCCAGACTGTGGTGGCACACACCTTTAATCTCAGCACTCAGGAGGCAGAGGCAGGTGGATCTCTGTGAGTGTAAGGCCAGCCCAGTCTACAGAGCGAGTTCCAGGATAGCCAAGGCCCACATTAGAGACATGATCGGAAAATAATTGGAGCTAGCTGTAGTATATTGTGGTGGCAATTTTTGGGTGGCAGACAGCTATGCAAATTCCTGCAATGGGCTTGGGTTTCAGCTTATCTTTGGGGCCTCCCCTAGTTCCAGTTTGCAATTTCTTACTTGATTGTAAAGGTTAAACCACTGATGGGACAGACCCGGGATCCTATGTGGTTGGAGCCCTACACGGGCTTCCTCTGGCCTGCACCTAGAAGTTGAGGCCCCCTCTGGGAGTCCATCACCGCAGCAGCCTGAGTCTGGTCCCCTCGGCCCCCAGGAGATAGACCCCAGCCTGGGCGTGGCAGAGCTCCCTGATGAGTTCTTCGAGGAGGACAACATGCTGAGCATGGGCAAGAAGATGATGCAGGAGGCCATGAGCGCCTTCCCTGGCATTGATGAGGCCATGAGCTATGCCGAGGTCATGAGGTCAGCCTGGAAGGGGTTGGGGGGATTGCCTGCTTGCCCTGGGAGGGCCTCTGGTGTGAGCCTGACCCTGATCTCCCCTCAGGCTGGTGAAAGGCATGAATTTCTCAGTGGTAGTATTCGACACAGCACCCACTGGACACACACTCAGACTCCTGAACTTCCCCACCATCGTGGAGCGGGGCCTGGGCCGCCTCATGCAAATCAAGAACCAGATCAGCCCCTTCATCTCACAGGCAGGTGCCACACACTCCTTTTGTCCGTGTCTTACTGGGGCCATGGCAGAGCAAGAGGCATGGTCCCCTGACTTCTCCCCTATGAAATGGACTGTCTCCTTCCACATCTCACCTGCTATGTGACCTCAAGTAAATCATTTCACCTCTCTGAGTCTTCCTTCTCTGTCAACTGTAATGCTCACGTCAACAGCATAGACACTTAAAAAAAAAATGGAGAGTCCAAGAATGGTTCTGTGGGTTGTCAATACATGACACTTGTCCCCACTCCCATGTCTACCTCTAGAGCATGTCTAGAGCATGCATGTAGCTTCCTCCAGTCTCAGATAGTAATGTCTGTTGGGTATCAACTTAGTGCCTAGCACCAATCTGTAATAAAAACACATGACAGCTCACATAGCACAGCAGCTCTTAGAGGTAAGGTATGGAGATAGAAAAACTGAGAGAGAACTCAGGAGGTCAGATATTTTGGCCGTTTGCCCACAAAGTGAAAGAATTAAGGGTACTCAGACTTACCCCCATGAGTTGGTCCCAGGACCCACACCTTTAAAGGAGATGCTGCAGTATTCAACCAGCCCCTGATGAGCCTGATGGGCCCAGGAAGGTGGCAAACCTGTCCCCTCATCCCCACAGATGTGCAACATGCTGGGCCTAGGGGACATGAATGCCGACCAGCTGGCCTCCAAGCTAGAAGAGACATTGCCTGTCATCCGATCCGTTAGCGAACAGTTCAAGGACCCTGTGAGTTGTGATCCAGCAGGTAGTGAGAGGCTCATGAGAATGGGAATAGCCAGATCCCTTCCCTTGCTCTTGTCTTGTACCCCACAGGAACAGACGACCTTCATCTGTGTGTGCATCGCTGAATTCTTATCCTTGTATGAGACGGAGCGGCTGATCCAGGAGCTGGCTAAGTGCAAGATTGACACCCACAACATCATCGTCAACCAGCTCGTCTTCCCTGACCCTGAAAAACCCTGCAAGATGTGTGAGGCTCGCCACAAGATCCAGGCCAAATACCTGGACCAGGTGTGCCCACCTACCCACCTGCCCAGCCCCAGCCCAGCCAAGAATCCTGTCTCTCTTACCCTTTTTTAAATCTTTGAGGGCTAGGGCTGCAGCTCAGTAGAGTGCTAGAGTGTGTACATGCATTTGGGGGGGGGGGGGGGGGGGGGGGGGGGGGGGAGGTACACCCCCCCCCCCCCCTGCTTTTGCTCTTGCTGAGGTTACTACCTGAAGCTTTTTACATGCTTAGCAATTCTCTTCAGCAGAGCCACGTCCCCCAGTCCTGTCTGACTTCTGTGTCCCCTGATGACCTACCCTCTTCCTACTCCTGGGCTTTCTGTATCTCAAGGACTGAGGCTGGAAGCATGACACCTAGTCCAGTCCTGGTCTTGCTGGCCCCACTCCCACTTACCATCCCAAGAGGCCCCTACCCTAACCTGCCACCACCTTGTAAACCCCTTCTGCTCTTACTCTCTGCTTTCTGCTCTCTAACCTGGTTACAGATGGAAGACCTGTATGAAGACTTTCACATTGTGAAGCTGCCACTGTTACCCCACGAGGTCCGGGGAGCTGACAAAGTCAACACCTTCTCTGCCCTGCTTCTGGAGCCCTACAAGCCCCCCAGTACCCAGTAGCACCACCACTCATCCCAGCTGCTGGCGCGTCACACCCTCCTCTTTCCCCGGGGCAGAGTTTGCACACAGTCCCCCATAGTACAGGGGGAGCCATTTAGGAGGTGGGGAGTCGGGAGGGGATCTGTTCCCCCTGGTGGGGCCTAGGGGGGCTGCAATGCCCCCCACCTCTCCCTGCCTCACACTCCTCAATAAAATAATCTTAAACAGCTGTTTGTTAATGGAGGCATGGGTAGGTGAGCACCTATGTACAGCCACATAGATTGTACACCCCACAGAAGTCTCCCTCTCACCCACACAGGGATCCATCCATAGCAAACCTAGGGTGATGCGTGTTTGTGGTAACAACTGTGGAAAGAGGCTGTCGTGGGTAAAGAGCAGCCTGGTCTTAAAGATATCCTTTCTAGGACTACAAAGCTCCCTTCCTTAAAAACTCAAGCCAGGTGTGTTGGCACACAGCTTTAATCCCAAAGGCAGAAGCAAGTAGAATCTCTTGAGTTCAAGGCCAGCCTCATCTACAAAATGAGTTCCAGGGCTGTTACACAGAGAAACCATGCCTTGTAAAAGAAAGAAATCAGTGTGGGAATCTTTTAGGCCCCATGGCCAGCCCCAGGCTAGTAGGGAACAGATTAAGCAGGCAATGAGCCCAACACCGCCTGCTGTTTAGTTTGGGAATTAGTGGGCGCCCTGGGCAGAGGCTGGGCCTGCCAGACTGGGGATTAAGGATCTGCATACACACCCCTAGTTCCTGCCTTCCTGAGATGCTTTCAGCCCCTCCTGGGGTAGGACTGATGAGGACTGGCAGGAGGCAGAAGATGCTGGGGGTTCCCTTCAGGCTGGACCTGCTTTCAGAAGGTTTCCTGAAGTTCCAGCTGTCCGAGCTATACTCCCACAGTCCTTCGGTTGGGCACCTGAACTGTGGCATGAATTCTCACACCACCTTTGAGGAAGCTACTTAGCAGACCCCATAACCCTGCCCTCCCTATACCCGCTGAACAACCCTGTAACGGACACCTGAGAGAATGGGAATAAAACATGAATTTTGAGGGTTTTCAAGTTCCAAGCCACAATTGCTTGGTGTGATGGGACAAGAAGGGGTTTTGGAAGACATACATGACTCAGAAATGTTCCTGGTACACCCAGGGTCTAGGCGTGCCCGGGAATGTATGTAAGGGGAACCCATTCATGCGCCTAGACTTGTCCTCGCGCTGGACTGTAGGACCGGGTGTGTGCAAGCTGGTGTGGGCACGTTGGAGTGACAAATGTAAACAAATGGGAGCAACCATAAGGAAGAAGGACCACAGACTCCAAGCCTATATTGACTGGGTTCAGATCCTTGTATCATCAGAGATGTGGTTTGCCTGTGAGGCTGGTGGAAATAACAGCAACCATCTTCCCTGCTGGCACAGGATTTTTTTTTTCTTCAGACCTCACTAAGAGTCATGTGCTATTGCAGTGAGAATTCATGTGAACTAAGCAACCTGCCCTCCAGACCGGCTAGGGGTCAGGACCTGTGTGGGAATGTGTGTATTGGAGGAGAAGGGATGAGCTGCAGGGAGTCAGGGCAGTCTGTCAAAGAACAGCCTGTCCAGTTCCCAGGTCCTACAGTGTCACCCCAGCCGGCTACCATTGCTGGAGTTTATGGGCTGCTGGGCAGCTGGACAGCGGAGATATGAGTCCAAGGGTGGCCGGCCCAAGCTGGTTCCTAATTTACCCAGGTGGGGCAGACATCTGCCAACCTGGGAACACTGTGTCCTGGCCAGATGGGCCTCCCAGTGGTGCTACACTGGGGAATTCCCACTTCTGCTGCTAAGCAGGTGGGTCCCAAAGAACTCATGGGAAGGGACCTCAGCGTGCCCTCCCCAGGTGGGACCCCTGAGTCTCTGCCCCCTCATACCCGTGTATCTGGGCGTGCTTGAAGTTGGGGGTGGCGTGGGAGTGCTCTTTGTGCCAGGCTGGGAGTGGCCCTCCTGTTCGTGTCTCTGAAGAGAACATCTGTCTCGAATCAGTGCCAAACCTAGGGACAAGGATTTATGTCACTCGTTATGTGTTCAGGACGTTGTTGAGTATGAGACCTGAGATATGTCTGGGTGTTTCTGTACACAGAACATAAAGGAAGCATTGAGAAGAGGCTTTTTTTTTTTTTTTTTTTTTTTTTAATTTTAGTCAGGGCCTGACTATATAACTTAGATTGTCCTTGAATGCATAGCCTCCAAAATGCTGGGATTATGGGTACATGCCACTATGCCTGTCTAAATATATTAATGTACAAATGCATTAATGTCACTGGGGTTTGAGTTGGTGAGGATGTTAAGGAAAGTTCTCTGTTGTCATCCCCTGTCATGCTAGAGATGGAACCTCGCACAAATGCTTGGCAAGTCTTCTACCATTAAGCCACCCACAACCTTTGCAAATTGGCAAATGTCAGGGACCACCAAGGCACTGCTCTGACCCTAGGATTGTATTCCACTGTGTTAAGGGAGGTCTCCCCACACTTCTCATGTGACTTTGGATGTGTCTTTGTACAGAGGAAAGGGAGACTTCAAGCTGAATGGCTGTGGCTGTAGATGGGAAGGCTTGGGTGCCTGCTCACTCTCCTGAGTCCTTGTCATATGACAAGAGTTTACAGGAAGGCAGACCCCCCCCCCCCCCCCCCCGTCTTCTTCTGCCTTCCTGTAAGTCTGTTCGGAGCAGTGAGTGTGGGTCCATGAGCTGAGAACTGGCTGCTTCCAGGTTTCACTGGCATTACAGCCACTTGCTCTAGTGGAGGGAGGAGGGTGAGGTTACATGTGCCTTACGTGACTTCATACATGGTGTGGGGAGGGGAGTGTCAGAGGGCAGCTGTGTGGAGTTGCTTCTCTTTATACAGGTTCCAGGGATTAAACTCATGTCGTGACCGTTTTTGTTTGTGTTTTCTTTTGTTTGTTTGTTTTTAGTTTTTTTTTTTTTTTTTTTTTTTTTTTTTTTTTTTTTTTTTGGAGGCAGCATTTTATTGTATCCCCCTGGCTGTCCTGACACTCATTCTGTAGACCAGGCTGGCCTTGGACTCACAGAGATCCACCTGCCTCTGCCTCTGGAGTGCTGGGACTAAGGGTGTGGGCCACCACTGCCCAGCATTATTTTTTTTATGCAGAATTCTACCTTGTAGCAAACTGAGGCTTGCCCCAAATTCACTCTGTAGCCCAGGTTGGTGTCTCTGCCTCTGCCTCCCAAAGAATGCTAGCTTCTTTATACTTTTTTTAGTAGGGAGAGGGTCGGGAACTCTCTATATAGATCTGAAGACCAGGTTGTTCTGAAACTCACATAGCCTGCCTGCCTCTGCCTCTCTAAATGCTTGGATTAAAGAGGTGACTTCCTTTTTTTTTATTTTTATTTTTCCTTGAGACTATTTTTCTATGCAGTCCTGACTGTCCTGGAACTCACTATGTGACCAGATTCTAGACAAGGCTGACCTTGAACTCAGAAAGCCACCTTCTGGGATTAAAGGCATGTACGAACATGCCTTTATTATACTGGGTGTTTTGCCTGCATCTACAGAAATAAACTCCATAAGTACTTAGTGCCTCAGGAGGCAAAATGAGAGCATCAGAAACCCTGGAACTGGGGTTACAGACAGTTGTAAGCAACAGTGTGGGCGCTAGGTACCAAATTCTGCAAGAGCAGTCTGAGCTCTTAACCCCTGAGCCACATCTCCAGCTCTACTTTTTCAATTATGTGTATATGTGTGTATGCCTGTGTGGAGATACGTCTTGTAATTTAAAAAGCAACATGCAAAAGAAAGACACCATGCGACTCGACAGAGCTCATGTGGAGGTTTTATTATTATTATTATTATTATTATTATTATTATTATTATTATTGGAATGGGGAAAGAGAGAGGGGAGGGGAGGCTGGCTTCTGGAGACAGAAGCAGCAGAAAAGAGAGGTAGATTGAGGGTGGGGGAAAGAGAGTGAGACAGACAGAAAGGCAGAGAGAGAGAAAAAGATATGAGAGGTGGGCAAGACTCACCTTTTAAAAGGGAACGTAATGAATGTGTACAGGAGGTGCTCTTAATGGCTGCAGCTGAGGACCTATCCTGTCAGGACCCCAAGGACAGAACAGGAGAGATACCTGAATACTAACAATATGTGCACCAGAGTACAGGTGTCCTTGGGTCCCCTGGGGCTAGAGTTGCAGGTGATTGTGAGCTACCAGAGTGGGTGCTGGGGACAAACTCAACAAGAGCAGTATACACTCTTAAGCACTGAACCATCTCTTCAGCCCCTCTATTGGCTTTTTGAGACCCAGTCTCCCCCGATAGTCCAGGCTAGCCTGGAACTTATGACAGTCCTCCTGTCTTAGCTGCCAGCACTCCTGGCTGACTTTGAAAGTTTCTTTGTGACAGTGTGAATTGCCACAGTGGTTAAGTAAAGCTGTGTTAGAGAAGCTAAATGTGTGCATCTTTGTGACAGCTGGTGATCACAGGTAACCTAAAGGTGACCTAGTCTTACTGCCTGTGTGTGTGTGTGTGTGTGTGTGTGTGTGTGTGTGTGTGTGTGTGTGTCTAGGAGGGTGCCTCTCCCCTCTCTTCCAGCTGTAGCTTCCTTCTCCCTACTAGGGAGGGAGACAAAGAGGAGCAAGAAAATACCGGGCAGACAGACCTCCCTCCCACACTACCACCACCCCACCCAGCCCCACCCCCCTGCCCAGGAGACAAACTGGCATACCTTCTCCAAACAAACTTCTGAGGCTGTAGCTCAGCTAGAGAGAATGGACCTGGGAGAGGCTGCCCACGCCCACTCCCCAGGTCCCTTCCCGCAGAGTCTGGCTTCACCCCACCCAACACTGAAGCCACCCTTCCATTCAGTCTCTGTCCCTGTCTATCCCTGTACTGCCACCTTCAACACAGGTGAGAATGACCAGGCCTGGGAGAATAAAGGGCCCTACACTGACAGGCTTTGGGCAGTGCTCCTGGGGGACACGGGGTCGGGGTGGGGAGAGGCTAGGAGGGGCAACAAGAAAGGGAGGCAGAGGAGGGTCTGGAGTAGAAGGAAGGGTCAGAACCGGAGGAGTAAGCGGGAGTATGAGTAGGCTGGAATCTATTGGAGACAGGGAGGCTGTTGGACAGATGAGGTCCTAGACTCCATTGGGAGCAGTTCTGAATATGAGAGGACAGTACCCCAGACTCTGAGTCTGCAGACTGTAGGCTCAAGGGAGAGGAGCGAAGGAACCAAGGTTGGGAGAGTGGGCAGTAAGGGGAGGGGCGGTGTTGAAGCTCTTGAGAATTTAGAAACTGGGGACTTGGGAAGTCCAGGAGGTTGAGCGTCGTACATGTGAAATGGATGGGGGGAACGGTACGTGGGAGGCAATTCAAAACTGGACTAGATTATCCAAGGGTTTAGAAGGTGGAAGATCGCTGGGGATAGAGCAGGACCTGGGGCAGGGGGGTGGGTGTAACAGAACGCGGTGGGGACCTAGTGCTGTGAGGACAGTGTGCTGTGTCTGCTGGCATCTGCAACCGAAATTCCCCAGGGTCGTCTCCTCGCAGCCTTTTCCCCTTGGCTCACAGGCCGGCGCCCAAACTAACCCCTTCTCCATTAGCCACACTGGCCCGGCACAGCGATGACTGTCACCTACACAGCCCGAGTGGCGAATGCCCGCTTCGGTGGCTTCTCACAGCTCCTGCTGCTTTGGCGCGGAAGCATTTACAAGCTCCTGTGGCGAGAGCTGTTGTGTTTCCTGGGGCTCTACATGGCGCTGAGCGCCGCCTATCGGTGAGACCTGGGGTGGGGTCGGGAATCGCTCCAAAAGGAAGGGATTGGGAGTGGAGGAGAGACCTGTAGCCACTGCATTCCCTACCCCGCAGCTTCTTACTGGCAGAAGGGCAGAAGCGCTACTTCGAGAAGCTTGTCATGTACTGCGACCAGTACGCCAGCCTCATCCCTGTGTCTTTCGTGCTTGGTGAGGTTCCTACATAAGGGAGAAATCTGTTTTCCATCCGTGCCCCATTCCTACCCTTCTAAGGCGCCTCACTCAAATCTGACCTCTAGGGATTCCCACTTCTGAATCCACACCTCGAAGACGCCCATATGACCCTACATCCTGAGACACTGATTATCACCATTCTCCCACACATCCTGAGACCCTTCCCTCCAAGGACGAAATATGACTCTATTCAAAACCCAGTCTGGTCCCTAGCCCCACAAAAACCTCTTGTGACCCTCCTATCACTTGGATGGGATGACCAGTCTGCCCAGGTCTCCCTCTTACATAGGGGCAAACTCTTTCTTTCTGTGTGTGTGTTGTTTGTTTGAGATGGGGCCTCTCATTATGTAGCCTTGGCTGGCCTGAAATTCCCTATGTAACTCGGGCTAAGGACTAAACTTTCATAACCAGGGTTCAAGGACTACAAATGGCTGTTGTGATAAATCTATCTAGATGACCCTGATTTGCATTCCACCTCCAAACACCAGTGTCCTCACCTTGTTTCCAATCCAGATACCCCAAGCCCAGTTCCTGGGGGGCCAGATACAATCTCCCATCCCAGGGCACCTCAGCCTGCTCCAACCTCTTTGACTTCAGGGTGGCCGAATGCCCATGTCCTTAGGCCAGATGGCACGTGTGATCAGGTTGACCAGCCTTTTCCAGGAGTCTGTCATTCCAATTCCACGACTTGGGCTCCCAAACTCTTGGCCCCTGAATCCCTGCTGAGCTTCCATCTCCGGCTTGCCTTAAGGTTTCTATGTGACTTTGGTGGTGCATCGCTGGTGGAACCAGTACCTATGCATGCCTCTGCCCGACGCCCTCATGTGCGCGGTGGTCGGCACCGTGCATGGGCGCGACGATCGAGGCCGCCTCTACCGGCGCACACTCATGCGCTACGCGGGGCTCTCGGCGGTGCTGATCCTTCGCTCAGTCAGCACAGCAGTCTTCAAGCGGTTCCCCACCATAGACCACGTGGTCGAGGCTGGTGAGTCTTTGGCCAGAGGATGGCAGGGCCAGATAGGAGAGCGATGCCAGTAACTTCGGATCACACCCCTCCAGGATTTATGACCCGCGAGGAGCGCAAGAAGTTCGAGAACTTGAACTCATCCTACAACAAGTACTGGGTGCCTTGCGTGTGGTTCTCTAGCCTGGCGGCGCAGGCGCGGCGAGAGGGGCGCATCCGCGACAACAGTGCCCTTAAGCTGCTGCTGGAGGTGGGCCTGAGAGGAAGGTATTCTTATAGAATAACAGAAAATTGTGCACTTTGGAGTAGAGCGAGGACGACTGACTCCGCACCTCCCACGAGTCCATAATCCAAACATCCTTACCAATGCACTTATTTCCCTGTAGTGCGTGGTACCCCCCCCAGCTGTACATCACAACCAAATACCCTGTAGCTCCTGGAAACACTGGCCTAATTCCTGACATGTGACCCCTCTGCAACCGGGTACTTATACTTAATCTCCACATGAATTCAGTGTTCAACCCCTTCATGACCCACATCTACCCATAGGAGCTGAATGTGTTTCGGAGCAAATGTGGGATGCTGTTTCACTACGACTGGATTAGCATACCCCTCGTCTACACCCAGGTAACGTCTCCGTGCCTCCATTTATACTCAGCATAGAAGACCCTGTTCCTCTTAAGGGAAAAACAAGGTCAGTCATAATGGTACACATCTGAACTTACTTCCAGCATTCAGGAAGCTGAGCAGGAGGACCCAGAGTTTGAAACCAGGCTAGGTTACATAGTGAGATCATTTTTCAATTATAAAGAATGTAGGGACTGAAAGCCAGCTAAAACTCAGTCACCCTGATGTTTATTGCTGGCCCTGATCTCTCCATGACTCCCTGAGGTACATGGAGCAGCCGGGGTCAGAAGTGATTTCGTTTCCATTTGCCGGCCCCCAGGTAGTGACTATCGCAGTGTACAGCTACTTCCTGGCTTGCCTCATCGGCCGTCAGTTCCTCGACCCTGCACAGGGCTACAAAGACCACACTTTGGACCTATGCATTCCCATCTTCACCTTACTGCAGTTCTTCTTCTATGCTGGCTGGCTTAAGGTGGGTGGGTTGGGGGGGGCAGAACGTTAGAGTAGGGCCTGAAAGACTGTCCTAGCTCCATCTGTCTCTCTTCTCTGTACTCAGGTAGCCGAGCAGCTCATCAACCCTTTCGGAGAGGACGACGACGACTTTGAGACCAACTTTCTTATTGACCGCAATTTCCAGGTCAGAGTCTCCTCCTGGTGGCTACAGGAGTTTCCTAAGTAGTCTCAGACTCACCTAGGCCTCACCCTTCTCTCTTTGGTCACACACCATGAAGGCTCCACCCATCCCACCCTGCGTGTCCACATCCTCAGGTGTCGATGCTGGCAGTGGACGAGATGTATGACGACTTGGCTATGCTGGAGAAAGATCTATACTGGGATGCAGCCGAGGCTCGCGCACCCTATACCGCGGCCACAGCTTTCTTGCTGCAACAACCCTCCTTCCAGGGTTCCACCTTTGATATAGCGTGAGCTAGCGCGATGGGCGTGGCTTAGGGCTCTAATGGCCCAGAAGGGTCTTGGGTCTGTGATTAATCAGGGGAAGGGGGCTTCCAGGAACCAAACTAGGCAATTTGGCCCAGAGAAGTGGCGTATTCCAGTAACCCTAGCACTCGGGAGGTGGAGCCGAGGGGATCAGGAGAGAGATCAAGTTTGGGGCTGTGACTGGATGGGAACCCGTCGTTAGTTGGAGACCAGGAGCAGATATAAAGACTTTCAGAGAAAAGATGGGGGCCACGTTTGAGGTTATAACGCCAGAGGATATAGCTAAGTCTTTCAGTGACACAAAGGTGTGGGGGGAGCGAGGTAAATCTCAGGTGCCTCAGATCTGCTTTGTGGATCCAGAAGAGAAAAGGTCCGGATGAGGGTAGGGTCTAGTCTACCATGCAAGAGGTCCTAACTTTCACCTCAAACACCGCTAAACAAACAGAGATAGATAGAGAGCTCTGGATTTGGTGGTATACATCTGCAGCCAGTCCCAGGACTGGGGAGACAGGCAGAGAGGTTCGTCCACCAAGTTTGAGGCCAGTCTGGACTGCACAGTGAATTTCAGGTCAGTTAGAGCTACTAAAAAATAAAACAAATAAACTAATACCAGAAAACCAGACGGTGCTAGCGCAGGCCTTTAATCCCAGTGCTTGGGAGGCAGAGATAGGCGGATCTCTGTGAGTTCGAGATACATAAACAAACCCTGTCTCCAAAAACACCAGAAAAATAGAATGAAGTAATAAATATATCAACACAAAGGAGCGAGACCTCAGTGCTGACCCCCGTCCTTCCTGCAGGCTGGCTAAAGAGGACATGCAGTTCCAGCGGCCGGATGGTGTGGATGGCCCACTGGGAGAGGCTCATGGAGACTTTCTGCAGCGCCTCCTACCGGCTGGTGCCGGCACCGTGGGCCCACTGGGGCGGCGCCTGTCGCTGTTAAGGCGTAAGAACAGCTGCGTGTCAGAAGCTTCCACTGCAGCCAGCTGCGGGTGTGCAGGCGCTGCAGATAGCGGAGGCGTTGAGTGCAGTTGTGGAGAGCCATTGCTCGACCCCAGCCTGCGAGAGCCAGAGCTCGAGCCCCCAACATGTCCTGAGCCCCCTGCCCTCATCCCAGGGCAGACTGCTGAAGCTTTTACTACCGTGCCCATTCCAGTGCCCCGAGCTTCGGCGCCACCTTGGCTGCCCAGCCCTATTGGAGAGGAGGAAGAGAGTCCGGCCTGAGACCCTGGGACCAGGACCCTTACGGACACCCAGTTCTGCACAGGGCATGCTGGTGACCACCAAGGAATGCATAAGCTAGCCAGGCCTGTACAAAGTCGACCTGCCAGTTTTGATCCAGCTATGTCTCCCACTGGGGCTGGTGGTTAGGGGTCCATATTCTCCCAGCTGCTGTTGCTTTTTCTTTCTCCCCTACTCCCAGCTTCTTTAAGTGGCTTTGCTTTCCACAAACCACCACCTGACTGGTGGCCTGGGTTCTTCCCTTCCAGTGGAACTGTGAGTGCCTACCTCATGAACTTGTGAGGATTAAAACAAAAATAAATTAACTGGTTTATAAAAGGTGTTCAATAAATGGTTAATACTGAAATGGTGTCTCTAGCCAGTTCATTTACAAGATTTGGAAGTTCCTCTGGGCTTTTTATTGTTGTTGAAAACAGGGTATTACTGGGCAGATGGCCTGTACCTCCTGATATAGACTAGGCTCTTGGAGCTCACATTCATCTCTTGTACCTACCTAGTGCTGGGCTTAAAGGCAGGTGACACCACACCTGGCCTTCCAGACTTTCTTGATGTTCTAGTCATTCCCCCACCCCCAAATTTTGATGTAGTACCTTTGGTTTTATTCGCTGGTGAGAGAGAAATGGTGATCAGAGCCCTTAGCATGAAAGACAAGCAGTGGAAACCCTGAGCTATACCCCAGACCCACTATCAGTGAGTTAGCCACTGTTTCAAAGCAACAGTTTTACCCTTGCTCCAAGCACCTGAAACCTCAAACAGAAAATTGCTCAGCACTCCAGGTCCTGTGTATGTGGTGCTGGGGGGGGTGCAACCCACGCCTCTTGTGTACTAGCTAAGCCAGGCAACCTTAGTCCCAATCCAGACACGCCAGTTTTGTTTGCTTTACTGATTTCTTGTTTTGTCAACTACTATTTCATGTGAACAAGCATTTGCCTACACGTAAATCTGTGTATCATTTGCTTGCCTGGTTCCTCTGCATCCAGAAGAGGATGTTAGATCTTCTGGGACTGGAGATACAAATAGAGTGAGCTGTCATGTGGGTGCTGGAAAACAAATTCAAGTTCTTTGGGAAAGCAGACAGTGCCCTTAACTGCTGAGCCATCTCTCTGGCCCTATTATTTTAGTTTTGTTTCTTCAGGATGGTTCCCACTATGTAGCTCTGGCCATCCTGGAACTTACTATGTAGACCAGGCTGGCCTCAAACTCTAAGAGATCCACCTGCCTCTGTTTCCCAAGTGTGAGGATTAAAGGCGTGCACCACTACACCCAGCTTCCCTATGTTATTTCTTTTTTGTTTTGTTTTTCGAGACAAAGTTTCTCTGTAGCTTTGGGGCCTATCCTAGAGAGATGGCTCAGGGTTCAACTCCCAGTTCACTACCATCTGTAACTCTAGTTCCAGGAGTTCTGATGCCCTCTTGTGGTCTCTGTGGGCACCAAGCATATACATAGTACACAAATATACACAAGGGCAAAATACTTATACATGTGAAAAAATGTGAAGAAGGAAGGAGGAAGAAGGAAGGGAAGGGGGAAAGGAATGCAAGATAAGGATTTCTTAAAGGCAATTGTCTGTGACCCAAGAGCCCCCTCCCTTTTTCTTTATTTTTTTCAAGATGGGCTTTCTCTGTGGCTTTGGAGGCTGTCCTGGAACTTGCTCTGTAGACCAGGCTGGCTCAAATTCACAGAGATCCACATGCCTCTGCCTCCCAAGTGCTAGGATTAAAGGTGTGCACCACCGCCTGGCCCAGCCCACTTTTTATTCCTCACCATCGTGTCTACAGTCCATTCATAACAGATCTAAAGTCTTTATTCTTTTCAAATATAAAAATCAGGCTCTTCCCAGGTAGTTCATGAGGCCCAGGAGAAGAATCAAGGATAAGAACCACATTGCTAAAAAGAATAGGCCTACATAGGCCTACACCTGATATAGGCCTCTCCCCTTCTCTCCCATCTAAGGAAGCAAAGAGCAGAAGTCATAGCCTCAATCAAGTCAAGGCCCCAAGCTGGGTACCATGTGAGCTGGAGGACTCCAGCAGGCAGCAGGAAGTTGAGGTCTGTCAGTGCTTATCAATGGGGCGAAGGCTCAGAGAAGCCAGGCGTCCCAGAGGTCCTCGGCGTGCATTGGTGGCCAGTCTTTGCTGTGCCAGGAAGGACTGGGCATGGGCAGGAGACTGCTCTTCCCCAGCCCGTTGCTCCAAGGCCATGCCCTATAGAGAGTGACAGGGAGTAAGTAAACCTACCTAAGCCACGTGAACCTAATACACCAGCCATGGAGGCAGCCCATTTACCATGCTGTGCCAGGCACTGATGAGCAGCTTTTCCTCCTGCTCCCGCTGACTCCGACTCTTCTCATAGTCCATCTGCCAGAGAAACAAGAGTCAGGGGCCTGGGTGTGCTGAGGGCCACACGGAAGGATGAGATACCCACCTCCAGGTGTCCTATTCGCGTGTTTCGATCCCAGAGCCGTGTCCTTAGAGTATGGAGTTCTGGGGACACCGCAGTGGGTGGCTTCTGCTTGGGTTCCAGGTTCTGAATGACCTAGGGATTAGAAAAAAAATCACAGGAGAGTGACCCTGATCTTAATGATAGTGACTTTTTGCAGTCCTGGGGACTGAATCTGGTGCTGAGCTATGCTAGGCAACATAGCTCTATCACTATTTTGTGTTGTCGTTTGAGACAGGGTCTCATCCAGATCAGACCTCAAACTTTTGATCCTCTTGCCACCACACCTGGATCTTTTTCCTACTATATGTCTGTCTGTCTGTCTAAAACAACGTATCTGTCTGCAGTCTGCCTGACCCCAAACTCATGGGAATCTACCTGCCTCTGTCTCCATGGAGCTGGAATTAAAGGAGTGTATCCCATGCCTGGCTCTTTATCTTTCTTGCCTAAGCATGCACAATAGTTGGGAATACAGACTTGAGCCCCTTACTTTGGCTTTATGTTATGTATTTGCTAATTTTTTTGAAAACTGGGGACTGAACCCAGGGCCTCTTGCCTGCTAAGCAAATATAATTAGTGAGCCACAGACCCCACCCCCAGCTTATAGACAGGCACTCTATATCACTTAGCCACGTCTCCAGCACCATATGACAGAAGTTCCACCACTAAGCTATGTATGTCCCGGAACTTCTTTCAGACCCCTTGACACAGTGCAGTGCAAAGGACATGACAGCCGTTGGCAGCAGCACCATGCAAAAGTCTATGATATGACATGATGTGGTACGAAGGGTGTGAATGCAGAGGGCAGAGATGTATAAACTGTCAGGGGATGTGAACTGATGGAAAGCACAGGGAATAGGACCTGAGGCAAGAGGATACTGGGAGACCTAGCATCCTTACCGTGCGTGCTCTGTCCACATAGCGGCGATAGCGTTCCTCCATGGCCTGCAAGTCTGCATCCTTCTTCTGCAGGCTGTCCTGCAGCTCCTCAATCCGTCGGGCTGCTGAAGAACAAACAAGGTCTCTAGTTCCAGGTTGCACTAAGGGCTCCCTCTGGCTCTGACGACTGCTGAGCTCCACTTACTATTGCTGTCGGTAGGAGGCTCCAGCTCCTCAATGTATTCTCGTTTCCTTTGCAGCTCCAGATCAGCCTCATGCAGCTTCTGCCTGTGGGCATGGAAAAAGTAGATGATCTTGGGCTGCCCTCTCTGTCTGTCCTTCTAACCATCCACTTGTCCATTCATCTGTCTGTCTGTCCATCCATCCGTGGTGTTGGGGACATAGCCCTGGGTCTTGTCCATGATAGACAAGTGCTGTCATTGGGCCACACTCTAGCATCTCACTGAACTCTGGGATGATGCTCTATAGCAGAGACACATTCCTGGCCCACTGGCTTCTCTTTTATCCTAGTGGTACCCCAGAGAGTCAGAAGTTCATTATAGCCACTAAGACCTCCTTGTTTTGTCCAATTATCTCCCCATCCCATGGTCCCCAAGTTTGTCTGACCATCACCCCTTCATTCCTGGTCATCCCCTTCCATTTTTAATACCTCAGCTTCATCCTCTATCCAGCAGCCAGGGTTTGTTGTTTGTTTTTTGTCTTTTTAAGGATTTCTTATTATGTGTTACATGTGGGTCTGAGTGAATGCCAGAGGGGAAAAGAGGATATTGGATCCCCTGGAGCTGGAATTACAGGTGATTATGAGCCACCTGACATGGGGACTGAGATTCAAACTTGGCTCCCGTGGAAGACTAGCAAGTGACCTTAATTGCTGAGCCATATCTCAAGCCCCAGGCTAGAACACAGAAGCCTTGTGCATGCAGTCCAGTGCTTGACACTGAGGCAGAGATATGATGGCCACTTGGCTGGGGGTTTGCTCACAGAGCCCCACATGTCAAGGTGGTTAGCCCCTGTGTGTGCCTTGACTGCTTGCCCCTCCCTTTGCTTGAGACAGAGTCTCACATAACCCAGGATGGCCTTGAACTCCTGCCCCTCCTCCTCTCTCCTGAGTGGTGAAATCATAGGCCAGCACCACCATCCCCTGCTTCTAAAGCAGATTCTAAGCCAGGCATATGGTACATGCTATGAACACAACAGGAGGGAAGTTGAGGCAGGAGGATTACAAGGCCTCTGCCAGTCTGGGCTACAGAGAGAACTTGTTTCATAATAAAACAAAAGAGGAGGGGTTAAGATCACTTGCTGTTCTTGTAGAAGACCCAAGTATAGTTCCCAGCATCCACATGGCGGCTCACAGGTAGCCTGTAACTCAAGTTCCAAGGGCTGAGAGCCTTCAAAACACACACACACATAAAACAAACAAAAGATCACACTTGAGAGCAAGACATACACCTGTAATCTCAGCACTTGGGAGACAGAGAGGCAGGAATTCAAGGCCAGTTTCAGTTACACAACACCCTGTCTCAGAATAAAGACTGCACTTGACCAGAGCTGACTGGATCTCCTCACACACAATTTTCCACCCCTTGGCCCCAAGGGTTCCTACCCCAGGAATGACAACTCTCTGCACTTACAGATGATCTTCCAGTTTCCTCTTCAGCACGGTGGGCTGAGGGAAAGAAGTAGCAAGGAGTGAGTGGATAGGGACGAGGTCTGAAAACCTGTATGGGTGACGAGGGGTGCCTCCCTGGACCATGGTACTCACAGTGGCCTTCATCGGGCATCGGGCAGCAGGGGGTTGGGGAGAAAGGAAGGTTACTGGGGGGCACTGGAGGGGGACAAGGTAAGCAGGAGGGGGCCACTCACGTCCTCAGCCTTGCCTCCCTGTTCCTGCAAGGCCTTTTGTAGATCTTCCACCTGGGCTCTCAGCTCAGACAGCTGCTGCTGATTCAGCCTGGTGGGGAAGGGTGCTCAGTACTTGCATTTGGTCACTGTAGATCACCCTTTCAAACAAGCTGGCTGTAGCTCTCACCTGTGCTGAGTTTCCAGCCCATGTCTTGCTCGGTTGGCTTCCTCCAGGTGGCGCTGCAGCTCCTCCTGTCGCTCACGGTCTGCGGCCTCCTGCTGGCACAGTCGCTTGTTCTCCAGCTGAAGCCTCAGGAGCATCTCTCTGAAGAGAGCAGAATAGTAGAAGGGCCATTAGGTGAGAAACTCTGGGCCCAGGGCTGCCTTGGAAAGAGTCTAGCCTGCCTTGGGGTAGGAGTACTGAGGACCTGGCTTTAGTGGCTCAGGCTCTGGGGGCTGACCTAGACACAGTGGATGGAGGACTAAAGGGAAATCAAAGTTGACAGGGCTCCAAAGAGGTGTGCAGGTGCCGGGTGGGGAGGATTAGAACACTTGCATCGAGCTGTGGAAATAGTAAGAGCTAGGTGGGAGTTACCAAAGCAGGGTAAAAGAAACTGGACCTAGTAGGAGCTCCAATGACACCAGAGCAGGAACCTGGGTCAGATTAAAGTAAGCGGGGCTAAAATGTAGGACTTTTGCATCTGGAGTGGAGCCACATGGGTTGGATTGAATTTGTGCACTGAAAAAGTCCCTGAAGCCGAGGCGGTGGTGGCACACACCTTTAATCCCAGCACTTGGGAGACAGGGTCAGGTGGATCTCAGTGAGTTTGAGGCCAGCCTGGTCTACAAAGCGAATTCTAAGATAGCTAGGGCTGTCATACAGAGAAACCCTTTTCTCAAAAAAAACAATGAAAGAAAAGGCCTCTGGAGAGCCTTTGGGACAGTAAGTAGCACCTGTGGCCAGAGCAGGGCAGAAGCAGGAACAGGGGACAGGGAAGCCTAAACCAGGCAACCAAGACAAATGGTAGGCTTGCACTCTGAGAGGGGGGGCTGAGGAAAAGCCTAGCCTGGATGGGTCCAGAGCTTTAAGAGGTCCCAATGTACCTGAGCTCTGCAGGCAGGATCTCTGCTGCTAAGTTTTCCAGGCCAGAAGGGGTAGGATCCAGAGAGAGGCCTGAAGAAAACAAGAAATCTTCAGGTTTCTGTGCACCCAGTCTCTATCCCTGGTCCTTTTCAAGGTCACCGTTGAGGGCTAAAGTACAGCCACAGACCACTTCCATCCCAGACCTGAAACTCACCAGCCTGAGCCAGTCCCCTCGGCTGCAGCTGGGCACAACGGAGCTCCTCGTTGGCCTCCCTCAGGGAGTCCCTCTCTGTCAAAAGTCGCTACAGGGACAGGATGCAAGGTGCCAGTTGGACTGGGCTCTATCCCAGAACACACAGGGCCCTGGGCTGCAGGGCCTCAGTCTTACCTCCTTCTCCTTTGTCACCAAGTCACACTTTTCCTCTAGGTTTCGGCATTCAAACAGCCACTTCTCAGCCTTCATGGCCTCTTCCTGCCACTGGCCTTGCAACTCCTGCACCTGCAGAAGAGGAGCTGGCTTGGGACTCACTGGACAGATGAAAGGAAAGCACATGCCACCAAGCCTGGCAGCCTGAGCTCAGTCCCTGGAACCCACAGAGTAAGAAGAGAGAGCCAGCTTCTGCAAGTTGTCTTCTGAACTCCACTTAAACACTCACACACAAAATAAATAAGTGTAACTTAAGAAGGGAAGTTGAGGGCTAGAGAGATGGCTCAACAAACAAGCACTGGCTCCTCTCTTCCAGAGGATAAGGGTTTGATTCCCAGCGCATCAATATGGCAGCTCACAACTATCTGTAATTCTGGTCCCAAGGGATCTGATGCCCTCTTCTGGCCTCCATGAGCAGCAGGCAAACATGTGGTACAGACACACATGCAGAGGAAACGCGCACCCACACCCACCCACACACACACACACACACACACGATGGGGCTGTGGTGGCTCACACCTTTAGTCCTAGCATTCAGAAGGCAGAGGCAGGCGGATCTTTGAATTCGAGGCCAGTCTACAGAGCTAGTTCCAGGTAAGCCGGGGCTACACGGAGAAACCATGGGAAAAGGAGAGGACAGCAGAGATAGGAGGGGCAGCAGCAATGGAGCAGCAGAAGAGGGGATGGAGCCAGAAGGCACCTGGTGGTGCCAAGAAGTTGGGAGGAATGGTGCTTAAGAGAGGCGGGGCTCACAAACCAGCCAGGTGCATTTAGAGAGCATGATCTAGCAATACAAGATGGAAGGTTACAGAGCTGTGCGGACTATAGCCATGGGTCCAGCCATTGGTGGGGGGTGCTTCCTGACTTACCTGTCTGCGCTGAGCCTCTAGCTGGGCACGCAGGGATCCTGCTCGGCGCAGCTCTTCTTCCAGCTGCCGCGTGCGTTCTGCATGGCTGGCATTACGCTCCTCCAGCTGCCGCACTTGCCGCCTGAGCTCCCGCAGCTCACCCAGGCGGCGACGGCAGCTGTTCAGAGTGGCCTCCAGCTGCCTAGCACGTTCAGAGGACTGCCTGAGAAAGGCACAGGGAGTGGAAATTTCAGAGGCCAGCTGGGATGTTGGGCAGGGAAGGGTTTCAGCCTGAGAGATTTGGATTCAAGGTGAAGGTGTTGGCCATATGTGTAGCTCTATAGGGGTCATTAGGGTAACAGGTTATAGTGGAAAGGTTCCCAGGAACTGCACAGACATGCAAGAGCTATGGGACAAAAGTGAGTGATAAGGACACTTTGGGGTCATGTGGGAGCTGTGAGGAATGAGTCTTCAGAAGCGAGGTGGGATGTTCACTGGGTGTATTAGCATTCTAAGCCTAGAGGGCTACAGTCTTAGAGGACACTAGAATCCAAGGACATGATGGGATCCAACTGGGGAATCTGGAGAGTATTAAATGGGGGGGGAGCTGTATTTGTGCTGTCGGGTGTTTGCTAATGATACAGTGAAACCAAGGGGGCTTCATGAATCAAGGGGTCATTTGTATTGGGCCTTAGTGGCACTGTGTGGTTCAGTGTATAGGTCCACTTAGCATTTGGGAGTTGGATGTGCTACCTACCGAAGCTCGTCCATCTCGTCCTTTAGCGCTTGAGCCTCCTGGGATAGGCTGGTCAGTGCTTGGTTCCGTTGTTGCAGCTCAGTGACCTCCCGCTCCAGCTCCATGCAGCGCAGCCGCTCATCTTCCCGGCTGCTCTCCAGCCTAGGGTGTGGGGAGAAAGGCACGTCAGAAAGATGCCTTGTGGCCCCAGTGCCCTGGCCCCACCCTGGCTGACCATACCTGAAGTTCTCCTCCTGCAGCTGTTCCAGCTGTGACTGCAGGAGCAACAGCTTCTTAGCAGTGAGACCAGGGGCGCTCTCCACTTCTGAGCGGCCCACCCGTTCCCGTAGGGCAGCATTCTCTTGTGCCAGATTCTGCTTCTCCTCTGAAAGGAGTACAAGCTGTGGGCGGGGAAGACAGGTGAACTGGAGCATGAACCAGGTTTTATGTAGGTAGATTTACGCAAGTGGCCCTGTTCCCTCAGCCTCACCCACCTGCCGCTCCAGATCCAGGTAGTGCTGCTGAAGGTCATTACTCTCCTCCACCTCCTCACTCAGGAAATAGTATCTTCGGGACTGAGGAGATGAACAAGGGGTGGGAGATGAAGGACTTGGGGATCCGGTCAGAAGAGAGGGAGTAGAAAAGCTGTGATTTCCAGGGGCCCTGAGGAGCCCCAGGATCTAAGAGTGGGCTGGGGTCCTAAGAGAATGGAAGAAGAGTGATTTTCTAACCCCTGAGATGGGCCAAGAGGTGAGGCTAAGACTGGAGAGACAGGGATGGCTGATTAAGCTTAAAGATAACGGGCCCCTTTATCAGATGTTCTCCTGTGATCCCAGCTACAAGAAGGCTAAGCCAGGACGATCTAAAGTTCACTCTTGCTACCTAGACTACACAAGGACAAGCCTTTCCACGTCAACAGCCAGAGAACCAGGGGTGGGCTTGTGACCTTTAGCAAGTTTCTCAATTTTTACCTGTGTATCAAAGTTCCCGTAAGTCTCCGGTGACAAGGAATCAGGAGTGTCTTTTGTCATGAGCTGCGGAAGGGGGCACTGTGATGAGCTAGGCTCTCTGACACAACCTTCAAGGCTTCTACAAATCAGCCTAGGAGCCTCTCTCTCCCCTTCCCCAAGGCTAGTATAGCCCAATAACTCCTGCCCAGAGTCTCCCTGTAATGCAAAAAAAGGCCAACACTTCTGAGGCTACAGCGTTCTGACTTACAGCCAACATACATGGACCTTGAATGGCTGACTTCCAGGCAGAGACCAGACCCCCTCCCCTGACACTTCAGCAGGATTGTTAGAGGGGATGCCCTCACCTACCTCCTGGATGGCTTCCATCACTACATGTTGAACGGATTCCTCCAATGTCATAATTCTCTGGATATACTCTGGGGGTGAAGATGGAGGCGAGAGGCTGAGACCAGTGATGGGTTAGAGAGGACACAGCATTTCCCCAGGGGTCCTCTGACAGCTCTCTGACTTCCTCCCTCTAGCCCTCCTCATACCCTGTTTTTTCTCACAACTGATAGCACAGCCCAGTACCAACTGAAGCAGTTTGCCGAGCTCTGCAGGATCTGAGAGCTCGCCAATGAGGCTCACATCTGGAAGATGCTGTTCCGATAAAGGATGTCCCAGGACCTGAGAATACAGAGAGAAGGAGATCTCAGGGTCACACATGGCACTGTCTCCCAACCCAGCCCCCTAAATCCCTTTGCAGTTACTTACATCCTTTGAGTATTCCATCAAGCTCTGTAAGATCTTCTCCAGTTTCTTGACCTGGTGAGGCCAAGGAGTTATCTATGCATGGAGGTCTACAGTAATGCCCCCAAATCTATCCTCACTACCCCCCACCAATTTTCTCTCCCTGCTTATCCCCTTGATGTGTGGTCCTGTCTTAAACATTCTTCCTCTGGGCTGATCTGCATTGCCTGTACTCAGTGTCTGCCTGACCATATTTATTCACAAGTCCCAGAATCCAATGGCTTCTTGCTATCTGGCACTACTGTCATTTCTCACTTGGATGCCTATACCCTACTCGCTGCTTCTCATCTCCCTGCTTTTTGGTGTGGAGGTTGGGATGGGGGTAGGAGTTCTGGTGATTAAACCCTGGGTCTTAGGTATGGTAGACTGAGCCATGCTTCCTGCCTCTCATTGCTAGATTCTAGGCAAACTGTTGCTCACTAAACTGCATTCCCAACCCTTCATGGAGTCTTGCTGTGTACTCTTCATTCCTCCACAAGCAGCTAGGGGGAGCTTCTGAATGGCTGAGCCAAGCTGTGTCTTTCTTTTGCTAAAACTATTCCCTGCCTTTCCATAGTACTTAAAATAGATCCTTGCCAGGCATGGTGGTGGCCTTTGCCTTTAATCGCATGCATTTGGGAGGCAGAGGCAGGAGGATTTCTTAATTTGAGGCTAACCTGGTCTACAGAGCAAGTTCCAAGACAGCCAGGGCTACACAAAGAAATCTTGTCTCAAGAAGCCAAAGGGGACAGGGGTGGGGGAGGATCTGCTCTGCCTCCCTGGCCTGCTAGGCCCTTGGTGGCCTTAGGTCCTTCAGTTCTTGATCTATTCCATTTTCTTCACTATTCCTCACTAAGGCCATCATCCCAAGTCTCCATGGAGATAAGCCCATCTCAAGAAAGCAACAAACACCTCCTACTTTTTTTTTTTTTTTTTTTTTTTTTTTGAGATGGTTTTCTCTCTGTGTCTCTCTGGATGTCCTGAAGTTCACTCTGTAGACCAGGCTGGCCTAGAACTCACAGAGATCTGCCTACCTCTGTCTCCCAAGCCCTGGGACTAAAGGCATCGGCCACCACTGCCCCACTGTTTTCTGTTGTTGCCATTGTTAAGATTTATTTTTTAAATTATTGTGTGTCTGTGTGTGCACCTGCCTGCAGAGGCCAGAAGTGTCAGATCCCTTGGGGTCAGACTTACAAGTGGTTCAAAGCTGCCTGGTATCTGTGCTGGGAATTGAACTCAGATCCTCTACAAGAGCAGCATTCATTCTTGATATTCCTACCCCCCACGAATTTTCTCTCCCTGCTTATCCCCTTGATGTGTGGTCCTGTCTTAAACATTCTTCCCCTGGGCTGATCTGCATTGCCTGTACTCAGTGTCTGCCTGACCATATTTATTCACAAGTCCCAGAATCCTACAGCCCAGTTTTGTTTTTTTGAAACAGCATCTCTTGTGGCTCAGAATGGCCTCTGACTTGCTGTGCAGCCACCAAGATTGAACTTGATTTCCTAAGTCCTGGGATCCTCTGTGCACCACTTGGCCAGGCTATCACCCCCACTACACCCCCTACTACTAGAGATGGAACTCAGGACCTTATTATTATTATTATTGGTTTTTCAAGACAGGGTTTCTCTGTGGTTTTGGAGGCTGTCCTGGAACTAGCTCTTGTAGACCAGGCTGGTCTCGAACTCACAGAGATCCACCTGCTTCTTCCTGAGTGCTGGGACTAAAGGTGTGTGCCACCATGGCTGGACCAGAACTCAGGACCTTGTATAGGGTGAGAAAATTCTCTACTGCCGAGCACATTCCTGCCTGGCCACCTTAAAGTTTTGAGACAGGATCTTAATAATTTGCCCAGGCTGATTAATAGGCATTTGCCACCATACCTCTTGGAAGCTACCAACTGTTTGTTGTATGTGCTTTTTGCCCACATCACAAGAATGATGGCAAGTTTTTGTCTTATGGTAGGTACTCAATATAAAGAACAAAAATAGCTTGTTGATCACCAGACATCTGGTCCTTTCCCTGGCAGGTCTGCCCATCCATTATGCAGGACATGTGCCTAGCTGTCCCTTTACGATCACCTCTTAAGTCCATCCTCTAGTTATGCCCTAGTCATGAGTCCGAGTGTCACCTTCAGCTTCCAGCTGGGACTTGGGTCCTCTGAGATTCCCTGGAGCCATGCCTCGTTGAACCAGGAAGGGTCTCTAGAGGAGGGAAGGTGGGATGAGCTGGCTGGGGAGCCCTTAGGGATCCTCCCACTCAGCCCCCACTCACATCTGATTCAGCACATAGGCTATGGCGAGTCCGTTGCTCAGGTCCTGGGGGCTGGCACAGGGGGGTGGAACTTGGAACGTCTGCAACTAAAGGGGGCCAGAAGGGGCAATAGGAAAATTCAAGATCTGGAACACTTCTTTGTAGACTTTGCCCCAGCCATCAAGACACCTCACAGAGTTAGAGGGCACTGGGCCTGTAGTTTCACCATATCAACTCTGCGGGGGCGTGGCTTCTACACACCTGGGCAGGAGGGGGCGTGGCCTCACTTCACCAAGCCTGACAAACCCTGCAAGCCTAAGTCAGGGCGTTACCACGAGTCACCTGGTCCCTACAGCTAGCATGTGACCAGGCCTGTGCCCCCAGAGGGGCGGGACCTCACCTGTTCTTGCCTCTCAGGCCTGCCCACGTGACAGAAGCAGGTGGTCAGGTCAGAGTCCAACGGCCCGGCAAGTCTATGACCTATTCCTCCTTCCAGCCCCAAGACAGAGGAGAAAAGACCAAGATAGGGCGAGAAGAGAGGGCACACACCTGACCCAGCCCCGCCCCCCAGACCTACCCAGGTGAGCAGAGACCCGCATAGCTCGGCCTTGTCCATACTCATGGCTCCGGATCGAATTCGATCCGGGCCAAGGAGCCCCGGCGCGCAGCAGCAGCCTCCAGGTCCGCCACCAGCGAGCGCCCGAAGCCCAGACCTCCCGCTCGGCCTAGAGCGCCGCCCCGCTCCACCCCGCCCCCTAAGCAAGGCTCCGCCCCAGACACGTGATCTCCTCCAAACGCTGGCGCTTGCCTCTCTTCCCGCCCCCTCGCCATCTTGGATGCGGGGCGTTAGGCGAGCACAGATTCGGCCGCTAGGTGTCAGTTTGGCCCAGCCGTGCGGATGGGAGAGTGGTGGCCTCGGCTCCTCGTGGCCTCTTTCTGAGGCGGATTTACCGCACTGAATTTCTCAGGCACATTCATGTTCTGTTCCTGAAGCTGGAAGAAATCTTCCCGTTTAGGCGCCTTATGATCCGAGCCTTTTTTTATAATGGCGGAGAGATATTAATAAAAGAGTCTTCCCCGGAGAAGTGACTCTGGAGTGCTTCAAGAAGAAACGGGTGTGGTCGGGAGCAGGAAGGGCCAAGCAGGCACAAATCCTGATGGAAGGACATACGCACTGGCCCAGCCTGGAGTCCCCTTCCATTGAGCTACCAGCTCCTTCCCGACCGCCGGTGCTTCGAGAATCTTGGCTTAAAATACTTGGTTAGGCCAAAACTGTGGGTCGTTTGAAGCCCACCAGGGGGCGCGCAAACCGCTGGTAAACCTTCAGGGAAAAAGGTGCGTCCACCGGTTGAGCACGCTTAGATGATTGCAGAGGGCTCAAAAGAAATCAATTGCTGACAGTAGTCTCAAGACATCATTGTGAAGTGCTTACTATTTGCAATTTTACATTATATATTCACAGACAATCGAATGTCCTTCATGACCCTAAGGGTCAAGGGCTACTTTAATTACCCGTTTTCTGTTTTCTTAATTTTAGAAACTTATTTTTAAAAATTTCAAACCCCACGTTTTGCAGGTGAGTAAAATATGGCTACAAGTTCACCGGCTTTGACGCCTGGGGTGAAGACCCAGACCCAGACCGCGCCCTTTGACCCCTGGGTCACTGACAGCCTATCCCTCCCCCCCCTCCCCGCAGGTGGGTGGGGTAATATGCTGTAATTAGAGGCTATTAGAGGTGCCCAGAGGGAGGAGCCGGCTCTGCTTTGGGGTGGGTTCAGGGCGGGCGGGGGGAGGAGTGGGGGCGGGGGGGGGGGGGGGAGGAGATGTTAAGCCAGCGACCCTGTCCCAGTGGGTTGAGCTCAGTGACTTCAGTCTCCCTCCCTCAATCTTACAAAAGAGTTGTCAGTCTACCACAGGCACTCGATTGCAACCCACTCAAACTCTCAGTGGCACACACCAGAGAGCTTGGAAGCTGATTCACACTTCCACAACCTCTTCTTCACACCTGGAGAGGGATAGAGGGAATGTGCTTTGGGACTGGACTGGCTTCCCGTGGACATAGGAGCTGCTGCTGGCTTCACCATCCCATATCCATCAGAGAAGTTAAGACCCCAAAGCAGAAACAAAGCTATCCTACACACACACACACACACACACACACACACACACACACACACACACACTGCCAAGAACCATGACGATTACAAGAAGGTGTAGCTATCATTTGGAACATCTAAAATTTAGGGTGAGGTGCTGCAGTGATTCTGAAGTTTAGAAGAAATATGAGAATCCAGGTATTTGTGTATGGAAAGGTGACTTATTGTTTATTTTTTGGCTTTTTTATTCTTTTGTTTGTTTTTCAAGACAGGGTTTCTTTTTGTAACAGTCCTAGCTGTCCTGGATCTACTCTGTAGACCAGGCTGGCCTCTAATTCACAGGGATTTGCCTGCCTCTGCCTCCTGAGTGCTGGGATTAAAGGTGTGCATCTCCACCAACCAGCTGGGAGGGTGACTTAGTGATGTTATGGGCATCCACGATATCAGGAAGTCAAGACTTAAGTAAAGCTAGGGAGGCAGAGGCAGGTGGGTCTCTAAGTTCGAGGGTAGCCTGGTCTACAGACAGAGTTCCAGGACAGCAAAGGCTACACACAGAAACCCTGTCTGGAAGAAACAGGAGCTGAGTGGGATGGCACCTACCTTTAGTTCCAGCACTCTGGAGGCAGAGGTAAGTGATTTACTACATAGCAAGGCCCATGACAGCAAGGGCCACACAGAGAGACCCTATCTCAAAATAAATAAGTAGATACATAACCAAATAAATAAATAAAGTTACTTCACTCTCTGCTGGGGAAGGAGCTATAACCTTCCCCTTGGGTCAGCAGGGAGTCCCAGCTTTTAGGGGGAAGAAGAGGAGGCTGTGATGTTGGCAGCCGAGAAAACCAAGGAGCCATGGTGTGGATTTAAGTATCTTTAATTCTGCAAAAAGAGCCACAAACCTTTCCCTTGGGACTGACCTCATATTTAGAAGGATGCCAGTAAATTTTAAATGTAGTGAACCTCAAAGTTTGCTGAGATCCAAAGGTCTCTGTTTGTTGGAACCAAGAGGCCCCGCTCTGCAAGTTTGGATCAGTAACTCTGGCTGGTTTGGGGATCCCACCTCCTCCTACTTGTTTCCAGGGACAGCTGGGCCAAGCCTGGGTTGTAATGCTGGGAAATGAGTGACTCAACCCCTCCCTAAGGCCACAGCTGGACCCCAGCCCATCCCATTCAGCCTGCACATCTGGACTTTGATCCAGTCACCACAGCTAGGATGGAGACCCTGAATTCCACAACCAGAGGACACCACTTCCCCACCCCCACCCTGAATTCCATGTACAATTACCATGGAAACATAGTCTTTCTGCACTCAGTTACTTTAGTTCTGTAGGAGCTCTTGTCCTGCTCCCACCCACCATTTTGTTCCTAAGTCAAGGGAAATGTGCTTATATCTTCGTAGGTATGAGGTGGTGGCTTATGATTGGGTTAGCCTCCATTTGTGTCTTGGGACCCTGGAGTTTGTACAACTGAGTGTGTGTGTGTGTGTGTGTGTGTGTGTGTGTGTGTGTGTGTGTGTATTTGATGGCTGTTGGGAAGTGCAGGGCATCAATCTGTGCATAATACACCAGTTTAGAAGATGGGTGTAGGGGCGGGAGAGATGGCTCAGGGGATGATAACTTGTGCCTGCTGAGGGCCCAGTTTGGTTCATGTGGCTCACAACCAGTTATAACTTCAGTACCAGGAGATTTGACATACTTAGGCACATACTTGGTGCATATACATGCCTGTAGGTCAACACTCATAAGGATTTTTAAAAGAATCTAAAAAAGAAGCTTGAAAAAAAGCTAGGAGTGGTGGCACATACCTGTAAAATTTGCACCTGGGAAGAGCAGGCAAAAGGATCAGCAAGTTCAAGATGAGTTGGGAGGTGAGTCTGAACATCCTAAGACACAGTCTCAAACACAGTAAGCACAGGTCAGCTTGGTCATCACCTTTAATCCCATCACTCATGAGTTCAAGCTCAGCCTAGTCTACATAGTAAGACCCTGCCTCAGAAACAACAAACCAAAAATATGGTTAGCATGTCTTGGTGGCATACACCTTTAATCCACAACACAGGGAAGGCAAAGGCGGATGGATCTCTGAGTCCAAGGTTAAACTGCCCTAGTTAACAAGTTTCAGGGATACAGAGTGAGAACCTGTCTCTAAACAAACAAAAATTCCGGTTTAGGGGTACCAGGGAGCCTCATTCACACCCCCTTGTGTTTCTCTGCATAGTTCAAACAGTGTCTAGGAGACTGTTTTTTCTTTTCTTGTGTCTGCAAACTACAGCTTCTGAGGATGATCCTTCTTTTGGGTCAGTGTCAGTGTTATTCTTTGTATAAGAAATTGTGATAATTGGTGCCTCAGATTGGTATTAGGATCTACATCTATAACCATGCCCTACTGCCTGTTCCTCAGTTTAGCAGATCCCATGTTTCTGAGAAATGGGATTATTTTATTAGACACTCTACTTGTTTCCAGCTTGTTTTTCTGTGAAAATGTGCCCTTACCATGGGTCCTGGTTTATCATACCCCTTTAAACAATCAAAGTATCTGTATGTGTCGCCTGTGGTAACTCTGTGATGACATGGCTGTCTCTACCATGTGTTTCAACCATAATTTCCATGTGAGAGGTACTTGTGGGACAGTCCAAATCACAGGTGACAGAGGCTGTTATACATTGCCTCGATGATATAGCATATATAGACTTTTGTGTCTGCATATGGTTATGTTTATATGGCTGGTGTGCTGAGAAACTGCTTCTGGGTGTAAGTCCCTGTGTGACTGTGATTCTCTGTACTCGCGGAGCTGCCTAAGCAGAGTTCCTGCTAGTGTGTCAGGTGTATTCTGTGCCCGTGTGACAGAGTTGTTTGTGTCCTTGTGTGTGGATGAGGGTGTCAAAGTCACACAAGACAGCCAACTCAGTGGAGGCAGGACATGCGCACCACTGTCGCTATCCGCAACTCTCCCTCTGGGAGGACACCACCCCGCACTGCGGGGGCGCTTGCGTCGTTCGTGACGTGAGACACGACGGAGTTCGCTGTGTGCGTGGAGCCCGACGCGTTCGTGCGTGCGAGTACAAGCCGGGGGTGGGGTGTCTGTACGCGTGCTTGAGAGCGCGGGGGTAGCTGCGGGAGCGCGCGGGGCCCAGTTCTGCGGAACCAGAGACTCTGGAGCGCAGGTGAAACTCCGAGGAGGGGGAACTGCCGTTAACCCCTTCCTGCCCGACCTGAAACTCGGGGCCCCAGGGCCAAACGAACGGGGGCTTCCCCAGCTCGCTGGGCGGGGCAGTCCCTGCTGGGAAGACCTTCCTCCAGAAAGCGGAGACAACCTCCGTTGCCATGGAAACAGCTTCCTGGATCAGCCGGGAGCTTGCTTCCTCAGGCTCTGCCCTTCCTCCCTCCGACCATGTGCTGGCTTCCCGCTCCTGATCTCTGCACCGCAGGGCTGGGGGTCAGTAGGGTCAGGGTGTGCGTGACTCAAGCCAGCCCTGGGGTCCCCAGGCCGCACTCGGCCTCACTCCCCTTGCTCTGCCTGGGTGACTCACGCCTCGCGGCTTTCCCTGTGTATGACTCAGGCCCCTGGGGAAGGGACTTTGGGACCACCCCTCCAAGGCATCCAGGGCTAGGAATCAAGTTCTGAAGACCTCGAGTGAGGGGTTACCCTTCGGTGGACAGGAGGCCAGGTGGGCATCCCTTTTCACTGACCATTTCGAAAGTCATTGGGGCACTTCCCCCATCCCTGAATTAACAGAGCCTCCCCCGGCCTGGCTCCGGGAACCCAGTGCCCCCGCCCACCAGCCCACAGGAAGTTTTGGCAGAGCCTATCTTGGCAATGAAACGGTTAAAATCGTTTTCTTATTCATTTCATTCAGGGGCTTTTTTGACTCAGAGCAAGCGGGTACCCCCTTGAAAATTTGGCCTCGTGGGGACTGGGGCTCCTACTGTACCCCACAAACACCCTGCTTAGAAGAAAAAGGGGCTGCGTAGCTGGCTTTGGGTCTTCTGAAACAGCAAATGCGTACAGAGTTCGGTTCAGTTCAAATCCACTCTCTTTCCGCACTTGTTTCCCCATCTGAAAATTATGTTCAGCTCGTTGAGGTGTTGTGCTGATTAGATGAATAATAGATGGGACGCTCTGAATTCAGGGCTGGACATGGAGGTAGGGAGGTGTTTCAGACCTGGGTGTCCAGCTGCCCAGTAGAACACTCCATGCCCCACCCACGCACTCTAAGGCCATGGGGTTCATTCTGTCCACCCCAGCCCTGGGCTGGCACCCAGGAAGTGAGAGGCGGGGCAGGAATGAGGCGGAACCTGTTGGGCTAGTCCCTTCCCCGCCCCCCACCCTCATTCTCATGCCCTGACAAGGACCCCCCCACTCACGATAATGCCCCACCCCCGCCACCCTGGACTCCTGGGTCCTGACCTGCGGGTGGCCGGAAACAACGTCTAGGGAACATCCTGTGGACGACTAGCTGGACAGACAAGAGGGTCAGCCCCTCCCAGGGCAGGGCAGACATAGGCTGGGGGCAAAATAAACATGGCCCAGAGTGGCCAGACTGCGGGGGAGGGGGGTGAAGTGGGGGATGCTCTGCAAGACTGTACACAAATACAGGGTCACCCAGAGAGAGCAAGTCCAGAGGAACAAATCTCTATGATTCGGGCCACAAGACATCTACCTAGTCAGGGGCACATAGACAAGGAAGCAGACATCTATCTGGTTAAGACACCCAGCAGTGGCCAACAGTGACAATCAAGAAAAAAAAAAACAAGGACTCTGGAGATACTCTGTGGTAGAGGGCAGCGAGAGCATACACAAAGCAACCACAGGTCAAAAGGACTCAGAAGGGCTGGGGATGGATCTCAGTGGTCCAGTAAGCTTGAGGAGCAGTGGATCGAATCCCCAGAACTTCAAACAAAGCTCAAATTCAGGATAGGTGTGACCCAGATAAACCAGCTTTGCACATAGGCTAGATGTCAGCACACAGAAGTGCACATTTGTGGTTTGACAGTCCCAGAAAGGACAGAAGCAAACTGAGAGCCTCTAGGCCACATGCACAAGCAATATTATTACTGTACAAAAACAGGAGAGACAAACATGCATCTATAGGCAGATGTGCAGAGGAGTCACAGTCACCTACATACCATGTCAGAGTGCCCCAGGCACTTACCAATATAATTGTGGCACATACATTTGAAGATGAAGACTTATACACAGTCGCCTTGAGGTTTTGTTTTTTGATTTTTTGAGACAGGTTCTTACTGTGTAGCCCTTGTTAGCCTGGAATTCAATTTGTAGACCCAGCTGACCTAGAACTCACAGGGATTCACCTGCCTCTGACATCTGAGTGTGAGTGCTAGGATTAAAGATCTGTGCCAAAAAAAAAAAAAAAAAAAAAAAAAAAAAAGGCTAGGTGTTGGTGGCACATGCTTTTAATCTCAGTCCTCGGGAGGCAGAGGCAGATGGATCTCTCTGAGTTCGAGGCCAGCCTGGTCTACAAAATGAGTGCTGGGACATGTTCCAAGCAATACAGAGAAACCCTGCCTCGAAAAAACAAAAAAGACCTGTGCCACCATGGCCATCTATAGTCAGACCAATTTGAACAAGAGGATACAGATAGTCACATTCTCAGATGCAATCTGGACAGACATAATATCTAGTGCAGAGAGGCAGAAACGAGCCACAGTCCAGAGCACATGAGCATGGAGACACCCTGACAGAAGCTATGGCTAGTAACACTCACAGACTGCTCATGAACCACACAGGGCTCATGCTCTCTCAGTACACACACAGCCAGCCACAGGCCACATAGCACACAGAGACACACAAAGCATACAGACCACCTAGGCTTCTCTCTCTCATAGGCACACATAGAACCACAAAAACCAGACATAAAATATACCCCCTCTACCCCCTGCCCCTGTTTATGTTTGGAATATATGTATAGCCATGGCTGGTCTTCGTGTGTGTGTGTGGGGGGGGGGTTGCAGGCCATACATATAAACACAGAGACTAGTCATATACTGTATAGAAACATCCAGACATTTCACACATGTAAGGCAAAACATGTACCTTGCATACACAAATCAGATACAAATATGTTAGCTATATGTATGCCTAGAATTGAGCCATATATGGCCATCCAGTAGAACACACACACACACCTCACCCTATCCACACAAAACAGAACTGAACTCTCACAGATAGGCCCACACCCCCTGCAGGTTTGGACCAACATGTAGACGGAAGCCCTGAGCAGGCCTCATGCACTCACACAGGCCCTAACAAGCCAACCACACTTGCACACCACCCCCCCATACACCCTTTGCTGAGGTTCTATAGGGCCCAGAGATGTTGGCACTTCCTCTGCCAACATTGCCCTCCCTGCCTGCTGTTCTCTGGCTGCTTCCCCTGATGGGCAGGATGGGTTGTTTTCTACTGCTATCTCTCTTAAAGGGGACACCTTGGAGCTCAGACCCCCAAGTCTTTGGCAGCTGTGTGGGAAACTCCCTCTGGGCCCAGCTGAATCAGTGTGAGGAGACAGCCTGTTTCCAAGAAAACGAAGCAACTTCCTCTCCAGATCAGGGGCATTGGACCCCTAAAACCGCAGAAATAGGGGAGGGAGGTGGCTGGCAGGCTGGGGCTTCCAAGGTGAAGACCTCTGGGATTGATTCTTAGTTTCTTCTGGCCCAGCCACCAGTCCACACCCAGGGGCAGGGACAGGAGACTGGGTGCTTTGACTTGCGGGTTCCCGCCCCAGCCTGCCCACTGGCTGACTCACAGGCAGCCCCCAGCCCAGTTTCCTGGTGGCAACCCTGGCATCGGTCAGTGGGGCCAGGGAGGAGAATGGTCACCAAACTATTTATAAGAAGGAGAAGTCCCTGGTGCCAAGGCCAAAAGCCCCAGAGAGACTATGGGTGGGTGGGGGTGAACTTCCTCCTTATCCTGAGTGGTAAGTAGCCCCTGGGCCCAGGCCCTGGGATATGGGGAAACCTGGCAAGGAAAGGCCAGCCTGGTGCGGATCTGTAGCCCAGGTAGTGTAGGGGAGGGGGCTATCTTCACACCCTCCACACTGGGCAGGCCTGGCGCCAGCAAGGCGACCTGAGGAGGTGGTGCCCAGGCCACAAAGAGTGAGAATGGTCGGGGCCTGGAACCGGCTGTACCAGCTTGGCCGGCCCTGCCCTCCCTGGTTGGCCTCTTCCCCACCCCCTGCTCAAACACCCATACAGAAAGTGTGAAGAAGACCCCACTCTGAATTTCACCTTTCTGTGCTCAACTCTGCTTCTCCAAGTGAGGAAAAAAAGATAGGCCCTCTAGAGCTTTGTATGCTGTTGGTTCTCCATAAATGCCCATCTACAGCATAGCAGGGTTCAGGAGGGAGCGAGCTCTTGTTCCATACAGACTAAACTCATTCTAGTCCTCCTAGCTCTAAGACATTATTAAAGGCCCTTCATTCCCCGTGCCTCAGTTTCTCATATGTTAAGTGGAAATTCACACAGCATGCAATTGCCTGGATCATTGGAAGTAGCCAATGACCAACTTTATGTAAGCCACTTTAGAACAGTGTCTGGTCCAGGGTAAGAACCATCTAAGTGTTAGCTATTAAAATAATAATTACTATTTCTCAGACAGTCTGTCTGCCTGTCTTAAGTATCTCCCAGTCTCCATGTCTGCAGAAGACTAACCTGGCCCCATCTGTCTCTCTGGGTGTCTCCCCTTGGCCTGCCTCTTTGCCCCCAGCCACCCACTCTTGTCTTCCCTTTCGACCCTCTTTGGGCAGACCTGGCCTCTCTCCAGGACTTCCCTTTGGCCTAGCCAGCTTCAGCTGTGGCAAGGGTGAGTCAGTGTGGCCTCCTGGCCAGTGGGACAGGCAGGTTGGCTTCCCAACATGTTGCCCTCCATCCTGCCCTGCCCCCAAACGCTTGTGGCCAGCACCCCCTCAGGCCAGGCCACATGTCAGCTGCAGTTATTAGCATGGGCAGGAGACACAGGCCTGGCAGCATGCCCGCAGACTCAGCGGCTTCTGGAATCTCCCTTGAGACTGTGATGGGGGAGGGGAGCTGTTCAAGCAAGGGCACAAGATGGGAGGGAGCACAGAAGGGTCATAAGGGTCCTTCAAAGACTGGGATGTCCCCAGCTCCTTCTTCTCTAATGTCCCTACGCTGCTGGACTTCCCCCTGCCTCCCTTCACAGCTGTTTCTCTTTGGTTTCTTTCAATTTCCTTCTGTCCCACACTAGGTGAGCTCCGAGTCTACTACGTTTGCCCCGTCTGTAAGCTTCTCCTTAAAGAAGCCTGTCTTACCAAAGACCTGAGCCTGGGAAAGAGGAAGAGATGGTACTCTCACCCCTTCCTCTGGCGGCTCCAACACTACTTGGAAGTTCCACCTGTCTAACTGGAAACCTTGCTATTTAGACCTCTTCCTTGCCCTTCCTGGAGCAGGGGAGCTGAGTTCTTCCATTTTCTCCCTTTGAGATTTTCGCCTTCTGACTTGAGTGCAAAGAAGGTCCTCAGATGAGGGAAACGTCTTAGTAAGGGGGGGGGCGACCTCTTTTTAGGAACTGTGTAGTTGAAGGTACCTCACTCACCCCCAAGCTGAAATGGGAGACGGTGAGAGAAGTATCCAGACTTCAAAGATGAGGTGGCTAAAGGGGACCCTAGTCCTGGCAGAAGGGAAGGGCACATACCCAGGGGAGGAGGCAGCCCTGTACCAGCCTGCCCAGGCGCCGGGGATGCCTGAAGGCATCATCCCGCCCCCTCCGCGCCCTGACGGGCCGGGGGCAAAGTCCGACCCAGGCCCGCGGGCAGGCGGGAACCTGCCAGGCTGGGTCCGACCCAGCCGGGCGGGACAGGACTCAGCCCCAGAGCTGTTCCGCAGGGCTGGGCCAGGCCGCCGGGGGCCCCCGGGGGTGGCAGTCGAGGCTGGTCCGGACTAGCCGTCTGGGGGCCCGGGCGCGCCCTGGGACCTGGCTGCTGCCCTGGGTTCCTGACTCCTAGTTCTCCGCCCCAAGACTGTACTGGTCCCACCTCTTCCTGTGCCCTAATATGGATGCTGGGGAGAAATTCAGGGGGGTTGCCCCGCCCACAATCCAATTCGCGGACTCCGGCCTGTTGCCTTGGTGATCAGGCCCCGTTCCCAGGCTGCATCCCCCCCCCCGTGGGTCAATGGAACAGTCCTCGGGCTGCCAGGCTTAGTAGTCGCCGGAGGCTGCAGGCTGAACCATTACTAGATGGGTGAGAGCAGTGACTCGAGGCGTTTGTAGCTGGGCTGTGACTTCCTCGGGGGTCGCTTGCCCGGGTTCCTCTTCCCAGGAGCAGAATTTGGCAGGGCCCAGGGCAGGGCGCACCGTCCTGTAGGCTCAGAATGACGAGACAGGGCCGGGCTCTTTTCCCCCTCGGGGCTGTTGCCACACTTCCTGCCTCGGTTCTCTTTCCCTAGCCTGTTTCTAAGGAAGGAGTGAGGCTGGGCGACCGCGCCCCAGCTATCCCGTCCCATCGGCTCTCCAAGAGCTGACAGGGTATCGGGCGAGCCCAGAGTGACTAAGGGAGGGCTTTGGGCTCAGGGTACAGGGTATGCAGGTGCCTAAGGACCACCCACGTGGTACAGCCCCATTTGCAAAAGACCCTTGTCTCTGGGATCCTTCAACTCACCTTCTCAGGCAGATCTCAGATACCCTACTGTCATCGCCCTTAAATCTCGGAAGCCGTGCCCTGACCTTTCTAACTCTCCATCAGAATTCTTCAAGTGGCCACAGTGACCCCCAACCTCTGGTAGATATGTTCCCATCCTCCAACTGTTCTATTACCTCAGTGTACCCAGGACCCTTGCTCACATTTGCATATTTGCTTTGCCCTCCCCACAATTCCTTCCCATTTCCACTTATAGGCTAATTTTCAGACTCATCTATGGTCTCTAGAACCCCTACTCATTTCTTGCACAATAGGTACCCCTTCCTCCCACCTGTGACAATTCCAGTCCTTCAAGCCGTTTGTATCTGGGACCTCCAGTTAAATCCCTGAGTCAAATGTTAAATCCTCCCGATTTGTCCCTTTCCTGCTTGCTGGGATCTTGTAGTATATTGTCAGTTCTCAACTACGGGTACTCTGGGTCTTTCCATACTTTTCCAAGGCACCCTCTCCCCCACTTGCTGTGTGCCAAGCTTTCATATTCACCGAGGTGTACTCCTGCAGTCCTAACCCGTGTGCCTCAGATGCCTCAACATCCCTTTGCTTCAGTGTCTCCTTCCCTGCAGCCCCTCCCCCTGCAGCCGCGCAGAGCCACCCGGCTCGTGGCCGCTGTTTACAAGGACACGCGCTTCCTGACAGTGACGCGAGCCGCCTCCTCCCCTTCCCCACGCTCTAGGAGGGGGCCGCGGGGGCCCGGCTCCCGTGTTGGCCAATCAGAGCGCACTTCCGCAGCTGACAAACTCGGTATAAAAGCTTGGGGCTGGGGCAGCGCGTTGGGGACCTTGAGGGTGGCCGGGCCAGCTTTGGATCGTGAAGGCAGCGGGGAACTGAAGGAAGCAACACCGAGGAAGCGGGCGCACCACGGAAAGAGAGACGAGGTCTAGGAGCCCGGCAACGCTTTTACGCACAGCTGCCAACTGGCCGCCGCCGACCGTCTCCGGTTCCGGAGGACGCGCGACCGGACACCGGGTCCCGCCGCAGCCGAGGACAGCTCGCCGCTCGCAGCAGCGAGGCCCGGGGCGGCCCTTCAGGGGGACCTTTCCCAGACCGCCCGGATGTGCACGAAAATGGAACAGCCTTTCTATCACGACGACTCATACGCACCGGCGGGATACGGTCGGACCCCTGGCAGCCTGTCTCTACACGACTACAAACTCCTGAAACCCACCTTGGCACTCAACCTGGCGGCGGATCCCTATCGGGGTCTCAAGGGCCCTGGAGCGCGCGGCCCAGGCCCAGAGGGCAGTGGGGCAGGCAGCTACTTTTCGGGTCAGGGATCAGACACAGGCGCATCTCTGAAGCTCGCCTCCACGGAACTGGAGCGTTTGATCGTCCCCAACAGCAACGGCGTGATCACGACGACGCCCACGCCTCCGGGACAGTACTTTTACCCCCGTGGGGGTGGCAGCAGTGGAGGTACAGGGGGCGGCGTCACCGAGGAGCAGGAGGGCTTCGCGGACGGCTTTGTCAAAGCCCTGGACGACCTGCACAAGATGAACCACGTGACGCCCCCCAACGTGTCCCTGGGCGCCAGCGGGGGTCCCCAGGCCGGGCCAGGGGGCGTCTACGCGGGGCCGGAGCCGCCTCCCGTCTACACCAACCTCAGCAGTTATTCCCCAGCCTCTGCGTCCTCTGGGGGCGCCGGGGCCGCTGTCGGGACTGGGAGCTCGTACCCGACGGCCACCATCAGCTACCTCCCACATGCACCACCCTTTGCGGGCGGTCACCCGGCGCAGCTGGGCTTGGGTCGCGGCGCCTCCGCCTTTAAAGAGGAACCGCAGACCGTACCAGAGGCACGCAGCCGCGACGCCACGCCACCGGTGTCCCCTATCAACATGGAAGACCAGGAGCGCATCAAAGTGGAGCGTAAGCGGCTGCGGAACAGGCTGGCGGCCACCAAGTGCCGGAAGCGGAAGCTGGAGCGCATCGCGCGCCTGGAGGACAAGGTGAAGACACTCAAGGCTGAGAACGCGGGGCTGTCGAGTACTGCCGGCCTCCTACGGGAGCAAGTGGCCCAGCTCAAGCAGAAGGTCATGACCCACGTCAGCAACGGCTGCCAGCTGCTGCTAGGGGTCAAAGGACACGCCTTCTGAGCGCCGCCCTCGCTCGCTCCACACGGACACCCCCAGCCTGCGAGGCTGGGCGCCCGCCCCCCACTGGGGTGAGGGGGGCAGGCGATGGGCACCGGCCCAGAGGTCTGGAGCGCCGCACACACACTGGACTCTGGCTCGCTCGCCCGCGCCCAGTCCTTCCACCTCGACGTTTACATGGCCCCCCTTCCAGCGTATTTTGTATGTTGTTGTTTTTTTTTCTGGGAAGAGACCGGATTCATATTGAATATAATATATTTGTGTATTTAACAGGGAGGGAGGAGGGGGCTATCGCGGCGGAGCTGGCCCCGCCGCCTGGTACTCAGCCTGCCGGGACACTAGGGAGGGACCTCCGCCCCCTGCCCTCCCCCTCTGCACAGTACTGTGGAGAAGAAACACGCACTTCGTGTCTAAGAGTCTATTTTAAGATGTGTTTGTGTGTGTGTGTTTGACTTTTTATTGAATCTATTTAAGTAAAAAAAATGTCTTTATTAATTTTTGTGGTCTTTTTTTTCTTCCAAGTCGGGGGGGGGTGGGGGGAGAAGAATGGGCTGCCTCCAGTCGGTTGCGTTGTAGCTCCCTCATTTCAGGTAGCTTAAGGTCCAGTATCAGCATCCAGATCTCTCATCCCGAGTCCGGGCGGGCGGGCGGGCGGGCGGGCCGTGGCAGGGAAGAAGCCGCCCTGGACCAAACGCGGAATGTGTAAGCAGCCCCGCCCAGCCGAGCGCGCCGGGGCTTTCCCCGCTGACGCGCCGGAAGCGCTGCCCATATATGGGCCTATTCTGCTCAGTGACGCCAGCGCGGTCTCCGGGCAGATTCCGGGAACCCCCTCCCCCAGCTCTGCCGGGCAGGGCCGCGGCGCCGGGAAGGGGCCGGGATTTTCCCGGGCGGGCGGCTGTCTGGGCGCGGAAAGCCCCAGGCCCGGGTCCAGGGCGCCCGCGGCGGGAGAGGTACGCTGTCCTGGGCCCTGGGAGCCACCCGAGCGGCTCTCAACAGGCTGGCGCCCGAGACCCGCCGCGCCCACGCCCCTTCCCTCGAACCTGACCCTGGCGGAGCCGAACTGCGGCCTCGGCGTAGTGCAGACGCCGTCGGGCCAACTCCCGCCAGGAAGGGCGGCGCCCGCCCGCCAGTGTCGCCGCCCGTGTGCCAGGCCAGAAGTTGGCGACTGCCAGGTCTGGTCCTGTCGGGGCAGTTGTTTGGGCCGCTGGGAGCCGCCACCGCCTTCATGCCCGGCCGCTCCTCAGAGGCTGAGACTCAAGTTCAAAGCTGCTGGTGGCTGGTGGGATCTCGCTGGCCTTGAAGCTGGAGGACCCCGTGGCAAAGAAAGCCGTACTGCTCGGGCGGAGCCAAGGAATAATTAAGTAATAAAGTGGATGGGCCTCAAGGCACTCTACATAGCAAGGCGATCAGTGATCTCTGAGTTCAAGGCCAGCTTTGTCTACAGAGTGAGTTCCAGGACTGCCAGGGCTACACAGAGAAAAAAACCCTTTCACCCACTCCCCCCCCCCAAAAAAAAATCAACAAGAAAGAACCTGACCCCAACCAAACAAAACCCTCAGTGACAGCTTGGACCACAGTACAGATAGGAAAAAAAAAAAAAAAAAAAAAAAAAAAAAGGAAAGAAAGGGGAAAAAAAGCAGATAGGGGTAGGTGAGGTGAGAGATGGCTCAGCAGGTAAAGATGCTTGCAGCCAAGTCTTAGCACCTGAGTCTGATCCCTGGACCCAGGAAGAAAACACACGCGCATGCGCGCGTGCACGCGGGGGGGGGGGATGGTTGAATAATTTTAAAAGAAAAAAAAAAAAAGGGCTGGAGAGATGGCTCAAGACTTAAGCACATGTGCCAGGGCTATTCTAGAGCAAGGAAGTTTGCTTCTTTGTGCTCACATTAAGGGGCTTACAAACCCCTAAAACTCGAGCTCCAGGGGATGCAATGCCCTCTTCTGGCCTCCACAGGCATTGTACTCTCATATGCACAAAACCACAAATAGACTTTTTAAGCGAAAGTGCCAGCAAATCCTAACACTCAGGAAGCAGGAAAATCTCTGAGTTCTAGGCCAACAGAGCGAGTTCCAGGACAGCCAGGGCTACGAGGAAAACTCTTATCAAAATAACAATAAAATTAAAAAATAAAAGTGAAAGCAAACATGATTTGAATATAGTGATGAGAGCTAGGAAGAGGATTATTAGCTCCAAGTGTGCCTGCTGGGGCAGGGGAGGCAGACTCATCTACAGAATGGACTTGTTAACTTTGCAACAGACTCAGCAGTGTAGAGGCCCTGAGTAAAATTCTGGGGCTTAGTTCTTGTACCCAAAGCAAGATCATCTGAAGAACCCGAAGAGTGTACCTGAACTGTAAAGAATCAGTGTAGGGTAGATGAACTCAAGGGAGACCCAAGCAGCAACTTTGAGAATATATTAAATTCCGGGAATAGCTGAGTATGGGGCTCTACAGTACAGTGTGTCCATGTCATTCAAGAGGCCCTGGATTCCATCCCTAGCATGACTGAAAAAACATTCCAAGGGGGAGGCCTTCCACATGTGAGCTGACAAATGAAAGCACCAAGGTATATGCGTAAATCTCAGCTGAGGCTGAAGAAGTATAGTCAAAACATAAATAAAGACACAGATCATCCCTGTTTTGTGGAATATGGAACTCAGAACGGCAAAGCTACTGACACTGACATACATCCAACTCAATGTAACTTCTGAAATACCCATCTCAGTCTAACTGTCCTTGCCCTTTGACCTCAGGAAGCAAGTACTCTTTCAACAACTCCCACTGTTGACTCTCACCCGAAATATCACACAGGAATGGGTCAGAGCCTAGACTCCACATACTTGAACTCACATGGTGACCTGAGCTTTTTATTCCCATCCAATGAGACCTAGGGACATCACAGTAGTTAAAATAGCATTTTTATGGCTGATGGCAAGATGTGGGTACTGATCTACAGACAGGACCCAGGAGAAGTAAACTGCCCATAGCTGTTTTGTTTATTTGAAGAGATGTTCTTGCTTTGTGTGTATGTATGTTCTTCCTGCATACGCCTGTACCAGAGGTTCAGAAGACAATGTTAGAACTGGAGTTAAGGAAGATTGTGAGCCACCATGTAAGTGCTGGGAATGAACCCAGGTCCTCCACAAGAGCAACAAGTGCTCTTAATTGTTAAACCATCTCTCCAGCCCTATTATTTATTTATTTATATTAATAAAGATATGTTCCTCCACTCTCAGGCCATCTGAGTACTAAGCAGTGAATGTGGTATTGCCGCCACCTTGTGGTGAGGAGAGTAATTTCAGAGCCAGTTGCACAAGCCAGCATGCAAAGATGGGAGTTGGAATCAACAGCTAGACAGCACAACACAGCCTTCCTCTGTCCCTAATACTTTATTGATTTCCTTCTATAGACCTGTGCCCACCTGGGTGGGTTCAGGGCAGGGGGTCACTATTCACCAGATTTCAGGTGGGGAATGAGAAAGCCTTGGCCCACCTCCAGCCCCTCCACAGAACATGGAGGAAGATCTAGTCTTTTTTGGACCAGCACAGGACATCCAGGTAGGAGGAGGATCCAAGAATTCAGGCTCACTGATGTTTAGCCATCTTAGTTGTGTTTGGAGAAGTATTCCTTGCTGTCATCCACATTGGGCTTGATGGTGTCACTGCCGGGCTTCCAGCCAGCAGGACAGACTAGAAAAACACACAAGGATGAACACGTGAGGCCCAGCTTCACCATCAAGGTCAGGGACAAACAGGCCATGCAAGCGCCTAGCCGACATTTTTCTGTTCTATTGTCGTTTGTTCTGTACTTTTTCTGGCCTTGACGATATGGCAGCTCTATCTCAGCCCAACTGCTAGCATCACAGATAGGTATCACCACACTCAGCTGCAAATTCTTTTTAAAATTTTATCTGCTGAAGGACTGGAGTTTGAGCACTGGGCCTTGTGTAAACCAGGCAAGTGTTCTACACCTAGCTGTAGTTACTCTTCCTTTTTTAAGGGGTCTGTGGCTGGCCTACAACTTTCTCCATAGATCAGGCTGGCCTCAAACATGCATTGATCCTTCTTCCTCTGCTGCCCCTGTGTTTGGACTACAGGCATGTACCGCCACATTTAGCCTTTTGTTTTGTTTTGAAATAGTGTCTCACTCTTTAGCCCAAGCTGTCCTCCTGTTTCACCTCCAAAGTGCTGAGATTATAGGCCTGTGTCTCCATGCCCCTCCCCTTCAACTCAGCCTTAACCTTACTAAAATTTTGTACCAGTGGTCAGTTGTTCCTTCCATATGACCAAGGTGATGTGAATGGCCTAGAGGTACAGCTCAGTGAAAGAGCACTATCCAGTATGTTCCAGGCTTTTATCACTACTAGCACACCTACGAACAAATAAGCTTTTAAAGCAGGTATGGTATTTTGTACCTTTAATACCAGCACTGGGGAGGTAGAAGCAGGCAGATCTCTGAGTTCAAGGCCAAACTGGTCTATGTAGCTAGCTCCTGTACACACAACATATCTCATCCTCCATATATATGGATATATGGATAAGGTTACTCTAACCCAACTAAGATTAATAACTTGGGATATTTCTCTTTCTTTTTTGGAGGTAGGTTCTCATGTAGTGTAGTCTGGCCCTGAATTCACTAGGTAGCTGAAGATGACCCTGAAACTCTATCTTCCTTCCCAAGTACTGGGATACTGGTAACACCTTATACCCAGTTTGTTTGTTTGTTTTTTTTTTTTTTTTTTTTTTTTGTTTTTTTTTTTTGTTGTTGTTGTTGTTATTTTGTTTCTCGAGGCAGGGTTTCTCTGTGTAGCTTTGGAGCCTGTCCTGGCTGGTCTCAGAGATCCTCCTGCTTTTGCCTCCCCAGTGCTGGGATTAAAGGCATGTGCTACCAACACACAGCCCATGTCCAAGTTTATTGTCATAGAGATTGAACTCAGGGCTTTGTGAATGCCAGGCAAACACTCTACCAAAAATGTCAAATTCCCAGCTTGAAATCCTGTAGATAACCTTGCTAATGCACTATTTTCTTTTCCCTTTTCATTTTATTTTTGAAGGTCTCATTCTATATCATAGGCTGGCTTCAATTCTGTCTCAGACTTCCTTCTGCCCTAGTCTTCCAAGATTGGCATGACCCAGTAAACCTAGCTTAAATACCTTCTGTATACCTATCAGCTCCCAACCTTTCAGCCTTGTATACCAATCCCTGCCCATCCTACACATTCCCTGCAGGCAGAGAACTGAATTTTATGGGTTTTTTTTGTTTTTGTTTTTGTTTTTAATTTCACGTGTTTGTTTTGCCTGTATATGTTTACTTGTGTACAGTGTGTGGCTGTCACAGGAGGAGACCAGAAGAGCATCAGATCCCCCGAGACTGGAGTTAAAAAATGCTTATGAGCCACCATGTGGGTACTGGGAATCCAACCCTGGTCCTTGGGAAAAGCAGCCAATGCTCTAAGTCATCTACTTAGCCTTTGTATGGGGCTTTAACACACATCCCACAATGATGCTATGGCAGACAGTAAATGTCTACAAGCTGGGCAGAGAGCTGAGGAATCCTCCCCATCTGTGAACATGCACTCACCTTCCCCGTGTTCATCTGTATACTGAAAAGCCTGGACTAGGCGAAGAGCCTCATCCACAGAGCGTCCCACCGGTAGGTCATTGACTGTGATCTGACGAAGGATACCCTTGGCATCGATGATAAAGAGGCCCCTGAAGACATGAGGGCCTATAGTGAGGAGCTTGGAGTCCCCCACTGCCAGGGCCAGGGAAGGAAACATACACACCACCCCATTAGCCACAGTGGTCCCTTTAGCCTTGAGATGGGGACTCCTGGAGCTGGGCTGAGGTCCTTGCTATACCTGTAGGCAATGCCCTCATCAGTTTTCAACACTCCATAATTTTCAGACAAGCTTCTAGTCACATCAGCAAGCAGAGGGATGTTCAGGGGGCCCAAGCCTCCCTCCTTCCGTGGAGTGTTGATCCTGAGGGTGAGAGAGACAGGGTTGGGGCCTTAGGATGTCCAGCACAGCAGAATTCTCCCCCATGGGCCTCCAGTGTGATAAGAGCTGGAGTGGAGGTACTGGAAGCAAGAGATAAAGGACTTAAAACATGGCCGGGGAGCCCCACCCTCCCCACCCTGGTGGAGGCAGTATAGCTGGAAAGAGAATGGCCCCAAATAAAGCTTCATCTTCAAGTAGCTTCACTTGTGCTGGTAGGCTCCAATAACTAGAAGTAGGGACAGCACTTTAACCAACAGCAGGGCTAGAACTTGGGCACTTGCTTTGCAGCAAGGAAACCCTGAGTTGACCCCTACTTCTGGGGAAAAAAAAAAAAGGGAGGTGGGCGGTTCCCAACATCATCTAGCTCTGGTCTTTACATCAATCCATCACTCTTGAGAACTAGAGTTTCCCGTTTCATGAAATAGGGCAAGGCCAGCCTGTCTCCTGAGAACTAAGCCTAGAAGCATCTGCCATGTCCTGTACCTTCCAATTAGGTGCCAAACGCTAATTACTGTCATTATTGTAAGGGCTTGTAGGGCTTGGGTGCCATTGTTTCCATTCTTTAAAAGAGTAAGCATCAGAAGAAACAGTTTATCCCCACAGTTTGGGTTTTCCTACACCCCGGTCTCCCTGTCCTCCCCCCGCTCTGCGCAGCCCCATACCATGCCAGGTGGGTGAACTGAGAATCCACAGACACTCCGAGCACCTCGCAGTCCAGCTTTTGGAAGTCCTCAGCGTGGTTGCTAAAAGCGATGATCTCCGTGGGGCATACGAACGTGAAGTCCAGCGGGTAGAAAAAGAGGACCACGTATTTCCCTAGGGAAGAGAAGAAAAGTTAGTTCCAGCCCTTTCATATGCGGAGCCTATCCCCACCTGGTCGCCCTCCGGACAGCCTCACCTCTGTAGTCCGAAAGCTTGACTTCCTTGAAGGCGCCATCCACCACGGCGGTGGCCGTGAAGTCAGGGGCCGGCTTTCCGATCTGCGCGTTGCCTGAGGCCATGACTGAAAGCAGAGACCCACGCAAGGCTGCTCAGTGCCACAAAAGACCCTTTGTCTTACTTTCCCAAGGTCACTCTTGGGACTGAGCCTAGACACTGAATCCGAGATATGGGAGCAGCAGCACTCATATTCACCCTCTCAGAACAAGGTCTGCAAGGCCTCAGGAGACCCGGCCCCCTAAACAGGACACAAGTGATGGGGTTCACCGCTGCCACCCGGTTATCCAGTCAGCTCAAGCGCGGGGAAAGGGACGCGAGCCCTCCATTTCAGAACCGGTTGGCAAGGCAAACAGCGAGGAGCTGTGAGCTCGGCGGATAAGGCTTGCAAGCTACGGCTCCGACCTTGGTTCCCCCCCACCCCTACCCCCACCCCCACCTGCCGCAAGGACAAAGGCGGCCACCATTGAGTATAGAAAACAAAGACCGCTAGCAAGGAGGTCTTGATAAGGCCAGAACCGCATCAGTGGGGCTACTCCCATTCGTGTGCATTCTGAGTTTCCATACCTGCGTGGGCAAGAGCCGGACACGCGCACTACAGGACACAAAGCACAGAGATCTCAGAGCCAAGCAAGCCCTAGGCCCGCGAGCATTTTATTCGCGGTCCAAACCACACTAAGCAGGACAGGGGGAGGTGGGCGGGACAGCTCTGGCGGTCGCATCCACTGAGCCTGCAGAGGGGGAGCGCGCACGGACTGGTTCACGCGCATGCACAAGGGATGGGTGGGGTGTACCTTCGCAGTCGCCTGGATTGTCTGTGCTGTGTGCTCCACGCGGAGCTGGGCCGCCTGGGCGCGTTGGGGTCGGTTGGAGTCCGGCATGGCCCGGAGCCGGCTGGCTCTGTTGCTGCCACCTCTAGTGCTCCTGGGTCTGGTGTCCCCTACTCAGGTCGACCCAGACTACCAGTATTTTGGCCAGCAGGGCAAAGGTGACACCTGGGAGCTGCTGAGGCTGCAGCGAAAAAAGGGTAAACTAGTCGGTGGCGGAAGTGATAATTTGAAAAGGTGCCCCCAAAGGCCTCACTTACTCAGCTGACTACAAACAGACTCGTGTCGACTCTGCCCAGCTCAGCATAGGCAGTGTCCTCTGGGACTGGCCACTTTTCTCTGAGTGTCTTGGTTTCTCATCTGTGAGTTGTTTTTGTTTTGTTTTATTTCACTTTACTGAAAATTTTGCTCTGCAGCTTCCTTGCTCATCTGATAACTGTAATAGACACATTTAGGAGACAATAAACAACCTATAAACATAGTGCTAGGAAGGGCGGAGACAGGGAAAGAAACTGGCCAGTCAGCTTGAGATGTCAGCAAAGGTGTGGTGAAGATGGTAGTAACATACAGCCGGAATGACTAGCAGAGTCAAATTACAAAGACTGAGCAACAGTGTCCCCAGAAGAGGCAATAAGTGCAAAGGTCAAAGGCCTAGGGGAGAGTGGGTAAAGCTGAGTGTCTTTTGGCAAAGATTTGATGAGGAAGGGTTTGAGGCCCCACCCTCTGAGAGTTCATCCCACATGAGGAAGCATCAACAGAGTTCTGAGAAGGGTTGGGTTGCACTAGGCGCAGTTGGTGAGCATCGGCCCAGCATGCAACGAAGTCCTGTTCCTTCCCCAATACTGCCTAAGCAGTGCACTCTGTAATCATAGCATTTGGGAGCTGGATTCAGGGGAACGGAAGGAAATTCAGAGTCATCTGTGGCTACCAAAGGAATTAGAGGAATTAGAGTACACGAGACTCTGGTGAAAAAAAGGAAGGAAGAAGGCAGGCAGGCAGGCAGGCAGGAAGGAAGGAAGGAAGGAAGGAAGGAAAGAGTTCTGTAAAGATGTAGGTCAGGGGTGGTAGAGCACTTGACCAAAGTGTGTGAGGCCCTGGGCTAAATCTTATCTTTAGCACCACACTGGGGGAGGGAGGAGGAATCGTAGCTGCTCCTGAGCACAAAAATTACTTTGTTGCTACAAGGTAGTGGCAGCAGTAGGGGCTTTAAGTAAATTCCTTGTGTCAATTATATCATTTATCCTTCTGTGTGTCAGTCAGGTGGCAGTAGGCAAGAGTCAACTTTGGATGTTAAGTATGAAGGACAGAGTGTCCATACTCTCAACTGAGCAGGTTGGCACAGATTAGAGATGTCAGTTTGCAGCTGTGGGCAGCTCATGTGTGTCAACTTAGACAGAGTGGTTTGCTTTCCCTAGATCACCCCCACACAGAGGCAGCAAAGTCTTTGAACACCAGCTGATATAAGGTTCCTTATCATTGTCTCTCCCTGGACAAGTCCCCTGTATGGTGGTATTACCCCAACTGGGTTTTCATGTCCATCCTCCATCTCCAGTAGTGGAAGACTCAGTCCTAGGTCCGTGGGGAAAGTGGCGTTGCTTCTGCGATCTGGGCAAACAGGAACGCAGCCGTCAGGTGCTGGGTACAGCACCAGTGCCAGTGTTCATGGATCGAGAGAACATGGTACAGTTGAGGCCCTGCCGGCAACGGGATTGTTCATCTTGCAAACCAATGGACTGCGACTGGAGGGTCTGAGCAGAGGTGAGCAAAAGAGGAGGCACAGAAAACCAGTGAGGACTGGCTGGCGGATCCAGGAGTAGTCAGGGAGATAAAAAGTGAGGTAGTGGCTGGTGTGAGGTGAGTACTTGGACCCAAAGTCTGAGGCTTTAGGCTGGTGGAGGAGCAGGTAGCTGAACCTTTCTGAAAGCTAGGGAGAAATCAGGAAAAGTTGGTGGGAGCAAGCCATTTTGGTGGTGCACACCTGTGATTCAGGCACTCAAGACAGAGGCGGGAGGATCAAAAAATTCAATATCAATCTGGGCTACACATCAAGGTCAGGCCACTTAAGGCTACATGAAACCCTGTCCTCAAAACAAAAGAAGAAAAGGAAAGTGTTGAAGAGAAGACAGCACATGACAGAGGAAGTGGGATTCAGAGGATGGACCGTGGCTTTGATGAGAAACAAGACTCCACACAAAGGGACATGTGTCCCATCCACCAAGAGAGCAGTAGAGGAGTGTGGTTGGAGTAACAGAGGGGTCTGGGAGATGTGGGGTTCCCTAAACTAGGGGAGAGCAGGAGAGGAATGGGGAAAGGGAAGGGAGAGAGAAACCTGCATGATGTGTGCTAAATGGGAATCTGCTGGGGCCTGGCATCTATAACGATTGTATAGAAGGCTTTGCTTTAATATGATTAATAAGATGGAACTGTGGAACAGGTTCAGGAGGCATCAGGAGCTGTGGTTTTTTTGTTTGTTTTGTTTTTTTTTTTTTTTGTTTTTTGTTTTTTAGAACAGGCTGGTCTCCAACTCAAAGAGATCCTCCTGCCTCTGCCTCTGCCCCCCTAGTGCTGGGATTAAAGGTGTGTACCACCACCACCTCAGGCAGGCAGCAGGGTCCTCAACAGAAGGATTTTGGGAAATCTGAATCAGAATGCCTGAGCCCTGTTAAATCTGGGACACCTAGTACTAGGAGCATAGACTATCAGCCAGGGAGACAGTTAGTTGCTGGGAGGAAAAAAAGTGTGAAGAAACAGATAGATACCCAGCACAAACCTGGATGGCAGGTCGAGATCAGGACCCAGTGAGACCAAGAGTGCAGTGATATTCTTTGTTCCTTCCGTCCTTCCTTCCTTTTTTAATTGTATGTATGTATGTATGTATGTATGTATGTATGTATGTATGTATGAGACAGGGTTTCTCTATGTAACAGATAAAAGTTCTGGCTGTTCTAGAACTCATGTTGTAGATCAGGCTGGCCACCTGCCTCTGCCTCCCAAGTACTGGTGTTGGGATTAAATTGGTTTCTTTTTCTTTTTAATTAAAGATTTACTCATTTATTATGTGTAATGTTCTACCTGCATGTGTGCCTGTAGGCCAGAAGAGGGCACCAGATCTCATTACAGGAGGTTATGAGCCACCACGTGGTTACTGGGAATTGAACTCAGGACCTCTGGAAGAGCAGTCAGAGCTTTTACTGCTAGTTGAGCCATCTCCCCAACCCCTGGTTTATTTTCCAAGACAGACTTTCTCTGTGTAGCTCTAGCTGTCCTGGAACTTGGGCTGTAGACCAGGCCGAATGCTGGGATTAAAGGCGTGCACCATTACCTCCCATCTGATATTTGATTTATTAAATTTCGAAAAAAGGTGAGTGTGGGCTGGTAATCCCACCATCGAGGAGGTGGAGGCAAGAGAATTATGAGTAGAAGGTCATACTAGGCCATATAGTGACTTCGAGGGAGGCAGCCTGGGAGTTATGCGAAACTATCTCAAACAAAAAACAGTCATCTGAACTGCGTCTTAATTCCTCTTTATTTCTCTTTACACACCAGTCACTGAGGCTCTAGCAGCAACGGCGCGGAGCTTGCAAAGCGACCCTGTCCACCCTCAACTACAAACTACACCCATAGTGGTTGCTCGCGAAGACTACAATTCCCAGAAGAAGGTACGGCAGCGGCGACAGGGTCGCCTGCGTAAACGACTGCGACGGCGGGCGCGTCGGGGGCGGCTTCTGCGCGCTGATTGGTCAGCATCGAGAGCGGCAACCGTACCCGCGGAAAACCCGCGCTGGGACCTGTGCCTGCAGTATTGTTTTCTACAGCTGTTGGCTGTTGCTGAGGCAGCATGGACCTCAGAGAGCTGGAGAGGGACAATACGGGCCGCTGTCGCCTGAGCTCTCCTGTACCCGCCGTGTGCCTCAAAGAGCCATGCGTCCTAGGAGTGGATGAAGCGGGCCGGGGACCGGTGCTTGGTGCGTCCCTAGGGCCGCAGGCCGGGAGGCGCGTGGTGAAAGGGGTGTAGTTTGCGGGTGAGATGGGAGTGGGAATCAAGCACGGTCTTGGGACCCGGGAGTGATAGTGGAATGTCCTTGGGCCGTGGTGGTGATGGGACAAGGCAGGCGGTTTTTAGATGTTCACTGCTTGGAACCTTGCTCTCAGAAATGTGACTTCCTCCCAAGGCCCCATGGTCTACGCCATCTGTTACTGCCCCTTGTCCCGCCTGGCAAATCTGGAGGCCCTGAAAGTGGCAGGTGAGCCTCTGCTGAATATCTACACTTGGGGTTCTGGGCTATGTGCAGGAGGGCAGGTGAGATGGAGGAAGCAGGAGCCGAAAGGACCAGCGAACCGCTCGCCTTTTCTTCAACTTTCTTCTCAGACTCAAAGACCTTGACAGAGAATGAACGGGAGAGGCTGTTTGCGAAAATGGAGGAGGACAGAGACTCTGTGGGTTGGGTTTTGGACATTCTGTCTCCAAACCTGATCTCTACCAGCATGCTTGGGCGGTGAGGAGCCCCTGCGTGGGTGGGGGAGAGCAACCAACACAAATTGGCTGTGTTCTGCATCTGTGATGGTGTTGACTGAGCTCTGTTCCCAACCATAGGGTCAAGTACAACCTCAACTCCCTGTCCCATGATACAGCTGCGGGGCTGATACAGTATGCGCTGGATCAGGGTGTGAAAGTCACCCAGGTGAGCTATTGGGTCGCATCCCTTTGGTCACCTTCTGATTAAAGGGGGCTTTAAAAAAATGGGAACTGGGCATGTAGTTCACTTGGTAGAGTGTTTGCCTAGCATGCAGAAGTCCTGGCTTCCATCCTGGCATGAAGCCAGAGTAGTAGCACAGGAAGGTGGAGGCAGGAGGATCAAGACTTGAAGGTCACTTTTAGCTACAGAGTGAGTTGATGTCAGCATGGACTACCTGCAACCATGGTTTTTTGGTTTTTGTTTGTTTTCTTTCTTTTTAAATACGGCTGGACATAGTAGAGGAAGGAGAATTGTGGCTTCAGGGTGTATTTGGAGGCCCTCTATGAATTAGTTGGTAAGTGCCTGTTGCAGAAGCATGAGTATGAAGGCCATGGTGGCACACCCTTCAAACCCAGAACTCAGGAGGCAGAGGCAGGCAGATCTCTTGAGTTCCAGGACACCCACCCACAGTGAGACCCTGTCTAAAACAATTGTGAGGACTTTCGTTTGGATACATAGCACCCATTGTAAAGCCAGGCACATTGACACAAACCTGTCACCCCAGTGCTGGGTCAAGGGAAGATCTTGCTGGCTAACCAATCTTGGTGAGCTCCAGGTTTAGTGAGAGGGACCCCTCCACACACATATTTAAATAAATTAAGCAAACAAACCAATAAATAAAAATGTATACATGTATGTGTAGGTGGAAGCCAGAGGTCATAGTCACAGCTATTCTTTAAAAGTCACCCTAGAGAGGGTAGGGGGAGTGAGAGGAGAGGGTAGGGGTGGCGCACATCTTTAATCCCAGCACTCAGGAGACAGAGGTGTGAGGGTCTCTGATTCAAGGCCAGCCTGGTCTCAGATCAAGTTCCAGGACAGGCTTCAGAGCTACAGAGAAACCTCATTTCAAAAGACAAAATCAAAACAAAAAAAAAAAAAAAAAAAAAAAAAAACCCAGAAAGTCACCCTAGAGCCAGGCTACAGTAAACAGCTGGGGTAGTGGTGCACACCTTTAGTCCTAGCACTCCGGAGCCAGAGGCAGGCAGACCTCTGAGTTTGAGGCCAGCTTGGTCTACAGATCAGGTCCCAGGATGGCCAGGGCTACACAGAAAAACTCTGTCTCAAAAAAACAAAAACAAAAAAAATTGGGACTAGAGAGACAGAACTTTGACTGCTCTTTCAGAGGACTTGGGTTGGATTCCCAGCACCCACAGGTGTATTAAGAGGCATTCTGTCATTGAGCTATACTTAACACTGATAGAATAAGTTTTTAAAACATTGTGGAGCTCGAGATGCTTCAACAAGTAAGAGCACTTGGCAAAAAATCTGTGTTCAATTCTCAGCACCCAGATGGGTGCTGACATGCGTGTCATGGCATGCATTGGACTCAGGGTAACTGCAGAATCTGCTTTCTCTTGTCACCTTCATGGGGACTGAGGCTCTAACTAAGATCAATATGGAGTGCCAGGACCTGCACCTGCTAAGCCATTTCCCCATCCCTTGAATTTTGTAGTAAGAAACCAGTGGGCTAGAGAGATGGCTCAGCAGTTAAAGAGCACTGATTGCTCTTCAGAGGATCCAGGTTCAATTTCTAGCACCTGTCTGCAGTTATCTGACCTCTTCTGGCCTCTTCACAGCCACCACACATGTGATACATACATGCAGACAAAACACCCAAACACATAAGATTGAACAATATTGGGCTGGTAGCTTAGTTTGGTAATATTTGTGTAGCATGTATAAGGTCCTGGGTTCTGGCCTCAGTAGGATAGGAGACTGCATGTTTTGTAGTTGTTTTTCCTCCTGTTTGTTAAAGGAGTACATTTCTTTTCCCATGTTATTGTCACCATGGCAGGTATTTGTGGACACTGTAGGAATGCCAGAGACATACCAGGCTCGATTGCAACAGCGCTTTCCAGGGATGGAGGTGACAGTCAAGGCCAAAGCAGACTCCCTGTTCCCTGTGGTTAGTGCTGCAAGCATCTTTGCCAAGGTTAGCATCCTGATGGCCAGGGCCCATTCCCAGCATCTCCCTTGTGTAGGGAGGGACAGGCAAGATTCCTGTGAGGAAGGAGGCAGTAAGCTACTGTCTTGCCTGCAGGTGGCTCGAGACCAAGCTGTGAAGAATTGGCAGTTTGTGGAGAGTTTACAGGATCTGGATTCTGATTATGGCTCTGGCTATCCCAATGGTGAGCTGACAACATTCTTTTCACTAAGGTTTAAAGCTTTCATACTCTGGAGGCAGAGGCAGGAGGATCTCTGTGAGTTTGGGGCCATCCTAGTCGACACAGTGAGCTTCATAATAGCTAGGCCTATATAGAGAACCTGCCTCAAAAGATAAACAAGCTTTTATTTTGTATGTATGGGAGTTTTGCCAGAGTGTATGTCTGTGCACCATGTGTGTGTCTGGTGCCTCAAAGCATGCTGTACACATAAATGTAAAATAAATTTTCAGAAAGCAAAATGAAGTCTGGAGAGATGCTTCAGTGGCCAAGAGCTGCTCTTGCAGAGGACCAGAGTTCAGCTCCAGCACCCACATTCGGCAGCTCACAACTGCCTGAACTCCAGCTCCAGGGGTTCCAGTGGCCTCCAAGGGTACCTGCACTTACATACACACAGAGGCACACAAGTATACACTTTAAAATAAATATTTAAAAACCAGAAGGGGGGAAAAATTTAAAACTGGTGGTGGCTGTGTATACCTTTAATCCCAGTACTCGGGAGGCAAAAGCAGGCGGATCTCTGTCAATTTGACGCCAGCCTGGTTTACAGAGCCAGGTCCAGGACAGCCAGGGCTGCACAGAGAAATCCTGTCTTGAAAACCTAAAACAAACAACAAAAGTAAAAGGAGTGTGGGCCACAGATTCATTTCATATTCTTTCCATAGTGAAACTCCTGTCTCCTCCATTTTGGAAAGGAATGCTCACACACCTGCTCCAAGAGAAAGTTAAGCTAGGCAACAGTAGTGCTTTCTTATCCCAGAAGCAGGAGTGGGAGAGTTGAAAGTTTGGAGCTAACCTGGGCAAAATAGCAAGACCTTGTCCCAAACAAAGCAACCAGTTTAATGACCCTCATACTTGTACTTTAGGGACTTATCTCAGAAATTCCCCCAAAACAATGCTTTGTTTTGTTTTTTGAGACAGGTTTCTCTGTGTAGCTCTGCAGACCAGGCTGGCCTCAAACTCACAAAGATCTGCCTGTCTCTGCATCTCAAGTGCTGGGAATTAAGGTGTGTGCCATCACCACCCAACCTCCCCAAACTTCTTAGGCACAGGTGAGACACACCTGCCTGTTCAAAGGGTCAGGGACAGAAGGCCACTTAAGACAGTGGTGGCACACACCTTTAATCCCAGCACTTAGGAGGCAGAAGCAGGTGGATCTCTGTGAGTTCGAGAATAGCCTGGTCTATAAGAGCTAGTACCAGGACAGTCTCCAAAGCCACAAAGAAACCCTGTCTTGAAAAAACAAAAAGACAGTGGATTCTGGTACTCACACAGCCAAAGACACACACCCTTAATCCCAGCACTCAGGAGGCAGAGGCGGGTGGATGGCCAGCCTGGTGTACATAGTGAAACTTAACAACAAAGTAAAGAAGTTGAGGATGAAGGTGGCATGTGGCTGTCAACTGCCACTCAGTGCTGTCACCATCACTTCTCTGTTCCTAGATCCCAAGACGAAAGCCTGGTTGAGGAAAAGTGTGGATCCTGTGTTTGGCTTCCCCCAGTTTGTCCGGTTCAGCTGGAGCACTGCTCAAGCCATTCTGGAAGAGGAGGCAGAAGGTGTCACATGGTTCGTGGCCTGAGGGAGCAGAAGAGGAGGAGGGAGGCCATGGTTTGTTCCCTCAACCCCATGGAAAGTAGCCAGTGTCATTTCTTTCCCCCACAGGGAGGACTCAGCGGCTGAGGAGGATCCTGAGCGGCCTGGAAGGATCACATCCTACTTTCTCAGCCAGGGCCCTCAGAGCTGCCGCCCTCAGGTCCCCCACAGATACTTCCAGGAGCGAGGCCTGGAGGCAGCCAACAGCCTCTAGAGGCAAATGTGTGTACCCAACCCCTCTTACTCAGGAATTAAAGCTGTTCAGGGAAAGGAAACGGTGTGCTCTGTGGCTAAGGTCTGATAGGAGTATGCCTGTGGCTAGCCTCTGACTCGACATCAAAGAATAGATGTTTCTAGATTGGTGCAGTTTGCTAACTTTTTTAAAGCAAAGTTTGATTGTGTAGCCCTAGTTTGCTAGAACTCACTATGTAGACCAGGCTGGCCTTGAACTCACAGTGACCCACCTGCCACTGCCTTCTGAGTGCTGAGATTAAAGGCATGCGTCACATTGCCCACCTTTTGTTTTAAAGATTTTAAAATTGTTTTTGTGTATGTCTTTGTGTGGGTATACAAACACATGAATATACACACATGATTGTAGGTGCCCTTGAAGTCCACAGGCTTCAGATTTCCCTAGAGCTGGAGTTAGAGGCAGTTACAGCTTGTTCTGTATGGGTGCTATATGCTCTTTTCTAGCCATATATATATATATATGTATGTATATATGTATATATATATATATATATATATATTTTTTTTTTTTTTTTTTTTTTTTTTTGCTGTCCTGGAACATACCATATAGCATATAGACCAGGCTGTCCTTAAACTCACAGACATCCACCTGCTTCTGCCTCTGGCTTGGCCCCATTTTGAAATTGTGGGTTTTTTTTTATTTCATATTTTTTAATGCTTTTTATTTACCTTTATTTTTATTCACATTGATGTGAGGGTGTCATATCCCCTGGAACTGGAGTTACAGACAGTTGTGAGCTGCCATGTGGGTGCTGGAAACGGAACCTGGGTCCTCTGGAAGAGCAGTCAGTGCTCTGAACCGCTAAGACATCTCTCCAGCCCTTGTCTATTTTTTCAAGACAGGATTTCTCTATGTAGTCCAGGCTCTCTTAGAACTCAATTTGTAGACGAAGCTGACCTCAAACTCACAGAGGTTTACCTTTCTCTTGTCTCCTGAGTAATGAAAGTAAAGGTGTTGTTAGGCAATGGTGGTGCACGCCTTAAATCTCATTCAGGAAGCAGAGGTAGGTGGATCTCTGTGAGTTTGAGGCCAGCTTGGTCTATATATCAATAGACATAGATACAGTGTTTTGTATGTCTGTCCCTGCGCCACGTACATGCAATGCTCAATGAAACCAGAAGAGGGCACCAAATAACCTGCAAGTGGCGTTAGAGATGGTTTTGAGCCACCTTGTGGGCTTGGGAATCAGGTCCTCTGAGAGCATCCGTGCTATTCACAGCAGAGCCATCTCGCTGGTCCTCTTCTTTCCTGTGGTGGCACATGCCTTTGATCCCAACATTTGAGAGTCAGGTAGGTAGATCTCTTGAGTTAGAGACCAGCCAGGTCTATGTAGTTACAGATCAGTTAAGGCTACTTAATGAGACCCTAGCCAGGCAGTGGTGGTGCATGCCTTTAGTCCCAGCACTCAGGAGGCAGAGGCAGGTGGATTTTTGTGAGTTCGAAGCCAGTCTGGTCTACAGAGCTAGTGCTAGTTCCAGGACAGCTTCTAAATCCACAGAGAAACCCTGTCTCGAAAAACAAAAACAAAAGACCTTGACTCAAAGCCAAGAATTATTTTATTACATTTATTGATTTATTTGGGGGAAGGGACCAAGGGCGCTGCTGCAAACGTGGAGGTCAGACAGAAGACAGCTTTCAGGAGTTGGTTCTTATACTGCCATGTGAGTTCTGGGGACGGAGTGCAGGTCATCAGCTTTGGCCTGCTGTGCCATTTTACTGGTCTCTCTGTCTCTCCACTTTCTCTTCCACTCTGACACTATTATTTTTGGCAGTTCTCACCAACTATTTCACCAAGCAGCAGCCACATCATATAGCATGGTGTGGGTGGTAACTTTTTCTGGGAAAGAGCAAAATAAGAGTCAGTTGGGCCATTTCTAGGATAATGGGTAGAAAGGCCTGTATTCGAAACCCTGGGGTGTGGTTTGGGAGGGAGAGGTATGTGACTCTGGGTGGCTTCTTGCTCTTGGTCCAGAAAAGGGACACTTATTGAAAGCCAAACAGCTACTCTGGGCTGTCGCCGCTGCCGCTGCCACTGCCACTGCCTGCAGCATTGGAGATCCAGGCGCGAGAGCGGCGGGCTCGTAGAGAGGAGATGGAGATGTTGAGACAGTGACGAGAGCCAGGAGCTGCCACCAGTGCGTGGCCCAGAACCGTGCCACACAGGTCTTCAGCATTGGCGAAGGTCTAGGAGAAAGGGTGGAGTCAGGGTTCGAGCCTGTGGAACCTAAGACCCCGGGGCTGGTCTTCCTGCCTGGGGCGTGGCCTGGGCAATGGGAGGGTCCGGTTATTCTTTGAGGGACTGGTTGGTCTCTGGGCCAGAGAGAGCCAGGGGAGTAGCGACAGGTTTCCTGGGCCTGTTGAGAACTCAGAGCAAAGACAGTAACTTGGAAGGAGAGTCTGGAGTCAGTGGGCTGTTGGGACACTACCCACACATTCCACACGGAGGCTGGGTCTGTGGGAAGAGTTGAGTATGAGCCCAGCGGCTAGATACAGTAAAATGGGTTAAGTTAGGGCTAACTTGGAATGTAAAAAAAATAAATGAATAAAAAAATGTTTTAAAAAAAAAGCCGGGCGTTGGTGGCGCACTCCTTTAATGCCAGCGCTCGGGAGGCAGAGGCAGGCGGATCTCTGAGTTCGAGGCCAGCCTGGTTTACAGAGCAAGTTCCAGGACAGGCTCCAAAGCAACACAGAGAAATCCTGTCTCCAAAATAAATAAATAAATAAATAAATAGATAGATAGATAGATAGATAGATAAAGATAGGGCTAAACACTTGACTAGAGAGGTGGTTCAGCCTGTAAGAGCAGCCAGCCGGTAAGAGCATTGGCTGCTCTTACAGAGGACCCAGGTTAGGTTTGCGGCACCCACATGGTAGTTCACAACCATAATTCCAATTTTAGGGGATTTTACACCCTGTATTGACCTTTTCCAGGTACATAAATGGTGCACATACAGGCAGGCAAAACATACAGAATAAAAACAAGTCTTTCAAAAAAAATTGGCTGGATGTGTAACCCACACCTTCAAAGGGATTAATAGCACTGGAAACACAGAGGCAGGTTGATCTCCAAGGGTTCAAGGTCGGCCTGGTCTACATAGTGAGTTTCAGCATAATAGCTGTGTAGAAAGTTCCTATCTCATTGGGTGCTAGCGGCACATGACTTTAGTGCCAGCACTTGGGAGGCAGGTTCCAGGACAGCCTTCAAAAGCTCAGCCCCCCACCCCCACCCCAAGTAACTAGTTAAAAGACATCAGGAATCTGGGTGTTGAAGCATGTCAGTACTCCAGCTCATCTGTTCCCTCACCCTCCGTTCCTCACCTGCCCAAAGGTGCGGCAGCTGGCCTCACAGTGTCTCTTCCCTGAGGGCTGCAGCCAAGTCAGTCCACAGGTAAAATCTGCTTCACAGGTGGTGAGCCTGGTGTGCGAGGAAGGAAGATGGCTTCTAAAGACGGTTGCCTTGCTCCCACCTCTCAGGCTTCACTCTTCCAAAAGCCCAACCCAACCATTGCAGGGTTAACTTTCTCCCAGATCTATCTGCCTTTCTGTCTGTCTACCCATCTATATCATCTATCAATCATCTAACCTATTGTAAGGCAGGACCTAAAGCTAGTTTAGGAGCCATTTTGTGTCTAAGGATGACCTTGAACCCTGATCCTCTTTCCCAAATATTGGTATTATAGGCCACCAACACTACCACAATGGCCACCCCTTTAAAAAATTAGGTGGCGGCGGCACATGCCCTTAATCCCAGCATTTGGGAGACAAAGACAGGTGGATCTCTATAAGACCAAAGCCAGCCTGGTCTACAGAGTGAGTTCTGGGACAGCCAGGACTACACAGAGAAACCCTGTCTCAGAAAGCCAAAGATGTTTTAAACTTTATTTTGCTGGATTAAAGATGTGCACACCGCCACCACGATTAAAATTATTTTTAAATTATGTGTGTCCATTTCTTGCATCTTGTATGCGCACACTAGTGCCAGTGGCAGGGAAGTTCCCAAAGACATCAGATCCCCTGGAGCTAGAATTACAAGCGTCTGTGAGCCTCACGTGGGTGTTGGGAACTGAACTCTGATCCTCTGAAAAGCAGTAAGCACTCTTAATCACTAAGCCATCTCTCTAGCCCAGACAATACCAGCTCCTTGCATTCCCTTCTCTTTTAGTTCCTCTAAGAGTCAAAACCTGGAAGCTTTTGAAACTTCCTGGCCTACCAGAGCCACACCTTCATGCTGTCTTAAATGCTGTCATTCCTGGGCGCCTACCCTTTCTACCTAGCTGGTACACACTAGATCTCCCCATAGACTCACCCTGGCTTTATAGGGGCAAACTAAGGCCCTCTGACAAGCCCATACCTTAGGGCACGCCCCTGTCCCCACCTCCCTTACCAAATTTGGCAGAGCTCCGGGCAGAGAGGCTGCACTCCCAGCAGGAGGGGGTGGAAGCGATTGCGGAGAGCACGTTGAAGTTGTCCCAGGAAGAATTCGCATCTGGATGTTTGAGAGACAGGGCAGGCAGGGCACAATCCTCAGGGGGACCCCAGGCGAGGGCAAATAGGGCAAAGAATGGTGGGGGGGACAGGCTGTGCAGTACTCACTCTGGGCTTGGAGTACCACAGCTCTCTAGAAGGATCCCTGAGCTTGATGTCAAAGGTCTGTCTTTCTCTGAGGTACAGCAAGGTTCTGGCACTGGTGATGTCTGTGAACCTGGATCTCGGATCCTTGGGTAAGGCTGTGCAACCGAGGACTGAGGGTGCCCTGATAAGAGAAATTTTATCAGCCATCTTTAAGAGGAAAGCCTTAAAGAGATTTCTCTTGAGTTGAATGAAATGGCACGGATCTATAATCCCAGAAACTTGGATGGCGAAGCAGAGGGAATCTCAAATTTAAGACCAGGCGAGACAACTTAGAGGGAACCTGACTGAAAATAGAAACAAACAAATAAATAGGGTGAGTGGTATAATACTCACCTACCTCGTGAAAGGCGGCTAGGTTCAGTTCCCATTACTGCAGAATGTTTTTATGTGAAATGCAGCTTCAAGCAGCAATAACTATATCACTCATAACAATCAGGTTATATCTGTCCATGTTTCTAAGTGGTGGCATAGTGTTTATATGCTTACTATCCACAACACCTGTATGTTAGGTCCATGATTTCTCCCATGTTTATTTGTTGTGTGTGACAGTGTTTGTGTGTAAGTCAGAGGACAAGTCACAGGAATTGATTTCTTTCACCATGTGGGTTCCAGGAACCTAACTTGGGTTGTTGAGTTTGGTGGCAGTCATTTTTACTCACTGAGCCCTCTCATCAGACCTATTTATTTATTTTGAGACAGAGTTTCCTGCAGTCCAGTCTGGCCTCCAGCTCCATAAGTAACTGAGGCTGGCCTTGAATCCTAATCCTCCTATATCCACCTTCTATATGCTGGGATTACAGGTGGGCATCACCATGCATAACTCTCTACCCAGGTCAGCTGACTTGCTCAAGGTCACAGTGCACCAAGGTGTGGATTTGGGATTGGAACCAAGCAGTCTGGAAGCCAGAGTCTAGGCTGTTAGCCAGCATTCTCCATCACCCACTCTCACTGCTACCCTAAGCCCCTCTTACAAGGAAGGTCTGAGTGGGGTTTCTGGGTGTTAGGGATTAGATAGAATGCTCACCTGCTAGGTGCAGCTGGCTCCTGCCCACATTGGCTGCCAGCCCAGGGTGTCCCCAGAATCTAGCTTTCAGTGGGTGGCTCCCTCCACAGGCCACCAAGAAGATCCATGCCAGGATCAGTTGCAGGACCCAGTTCAGGATGCTGGGTTGAAAGTGGCCTTTGTGGGCCATGTCCACCTGAGACAAGAACCAGCTGATATGGAGGGACAAGGTGTGAGTGTCCTTCTGGAGGCTCAGGTTGGCACTGTTGGGTAGCAGGCAGCACAGAGGATGGGCAATACAGGAGGAGGCCAGGTAATGGCAAGGGCTCTCTGAACCCTAGGGGGAGTCTCATCCAAAAGCCGCTCCCAGCAGACACATTCCTTCCATTCCTTCAGGCCCAAACACCACCCCAGCTTAAACCACACATGCGAACATTCTCCCCCTATTTGCCCTCTGATACAAACTTCTGTCAGAGTAACAGGACCACCTCAGCTCTTCCCAGCCCCTCTTCCACTCAAGACTTCCTTTCTCTCTTCAGCCCAGCCCTGCGCTTCTCATGCCTTTCCCAGTCACCTTCTCTCGGCTCACAATCGGCTTAGGAGCTTCCACCCGGCTGAGCTGGACCTTTGGTACCAAGCTGGACTGTGGCAGGGCTGGAATTCTGCTAATAGTTACCAAAAGCTTCTGGGCAGAGGAAAGCAAGGGTATGAGAGACAAGGTTCCCACCTCCCTACTCCCTGTTACTCACCTGTTAGCAGGCTGGAGTATAGGGACTGCTGAGACACCTCAGAACCACAGAACAAGGCTAGCAAACACTGACAACAGAAAGGGGTGTGGTTTGGTTCGGGGGCGGGGCTTTCCAAAGCCCCACCCCCACAGCCACAAACAGGAGCTCTTGGGACTGGTGAATTTATATCCACAAGTTTGCCCTATGTTAAACTTGGGATTTAATATCTCTCACCTTTCTCTCTCTCTCTCTCTCTCTCTCTCTCTCTCTCTCTCTCTCTCTCTCTCTCTCTCTCTTTCTCTCTCTCTCTCTCTCTGTTTTCTATGATGTGTGGGTAATCCTGCATCTGTTTCTCTTTTCTGTGTTGTATGAGAGGCTGTCTCTTGGGTGGTTGGTTTCATGTGTATGTGGTACAAGCTATTGTAGCTTTCTACAGTTATTGTAAATCTGTGTCATTTAGAATTCTGTCCATTTATTCAGTAGACATTTATTTTTGTTTTTTCCGAGACAGGATTTGGCTCTTCTGAAACTTGTTCTGTAGACCTTGAATTCACAGAAATCTGCCTACCTTTGGCTTCCAAGTGCTGGGATTAAAGGTGAACACCACTACCGCCTGGCCAATAGATATTAAACACACACTCTGATAATCTGGGCACAGTGGTGCATGTCTTTGATCCCAGCACTGGGGAGGCAGAGGCAGGCAAATCTCTGTGTTCAAGGACAGCCTGTTCTACAGAGTGAGTTCTAGGACAGCCATGGCAAAATCTCTGCCTCAAAAACAAACAAACAAAGCAACTCTACTGGGTTTTGGGGATGCACTTATACAAGATCTTAGTCTTCACAGAATAGAATCAACTCAAGATGGGGAACCAGTCGGGGGAAAAGCTCTGGAGAAGGGGGCATACATGGCTTTCATGCACCTGTATATGGGTTATATTGGAAGGAATATGTATCTACTATTGGGTGGAAATTGTACACCTTTGAGTTTTGGAACTGTGTATGTTGGGTGTTTGTATATTTTTTTGAGTGGGCTTGCATTTGATGAGTCTGTCATTCCTAAATATATGTTTGTATGATTGCAGAGTATGAATTTTTAAAAATATTTATTATTTATTATGTATACAGTGTTCTGCTTGCTTGTATGGCAGAAGAGGGCACCAGATCTCATGTTTTAGATGGTTGTGAGCCATCATGTGGTTGCTTGGAATTGAACTCAGGACCTTTAGAAGAACAGTCAGTGCTCTTAGCCTCTAAGCCATCTCACCAGCCTGAGTGTGTGGTTTTTATGTATATGTGTTTATGTACATTTTGTGTGTCTGCTGGATATTTGCAAATATTTACATATGTTGTATGTGATCTCTTTGCTAATTATGTGTTTGTAGTTTTCTTCTTTTTATGTTTTAAATTACATGTGTGTGTGCATGTCTGTCTGTCTATACAGGTATGTGGATATGAGTTTAGTTGCCCTGATCCCCTGGAGCTGGGGGTAAGGCAATTTTGAGGTGCCTGACATGGGTGATGAGACCTGAACTTGGGTCCTCTGCAAGGGTGGAATGTTCTCCTAACCACTGATCAATCTCCCCACCCCTATGTGTGTTTTGGAGAATAAGTGGGCGTTTATTTGAAGAGTATATACACAGCATGTGTGAATACTTGTTTGTGTGTGTGTTTGAAGAGTATGTGTATGTAAAAGTGTGCAGTGTTTGAATATATTTGTAGGATGTGTGCACACAAGTGTATTGCAGAACACTGTTTCTGCTTGTACTCATATTTCATATACATGTTTTTAGAGTATATGCATCCATCCTTATAGAATATGTATATCACTACCAGGAATGTCTCTCCCTCCAATCTCAGGGTAAGGCAGGCATTTAAAAAATACTTACTTTAATTAGTTTTTAGTATGTTTTGGATTGGAGGGTATGTGTGCACGTTACTGTTGGTGCCTGGGGAGGTCAGATGCCTCTGATCACCTAGAGCTGAGGATAGAAGCTGGTGTGAACTACCCATTGTGAATGCTGGGAGCCAAACTCTGGTCCTTTGCAAAAGCATCAGGAACCCTTTTTCATTTAAAATGTAAATTATTTTATGCATATAGCTGTTTTGGCTGCATGTATCTGTGCATCATGTTTGTGCTTGATACCCACAGAGGCCAGAAGAGGATATCAGCTCCCCTGGAGTCAGAGTTATGAATAGTTGTAAGCCACTAGATGAGTGCTAGGAATTAAACCCAGGTCTCTGGAAGAGCACCCAGTGTGCTCTTAATGGATAAGACATCTCTCCAGATTGTCCTGGAGCTTAGCCTGTCTCTGGCCCTAAGTCAGGGATGTACTGTTGGTCTGTTTTTATTGATGAACTCCCATATTGCCAAATATTATTTTGCATTTGCAAACAGAGAATGGTCAGTAAGTGTAATGCTTCCCCCCTTAGGAAGGATATCCCTATGTAGCCCAGACTGAACTCATACTTCTCTTTCTGTGGGCAACAGTGACATCATAGAGGCCCTAGGAACCAAGTCTTGCAGGATATAGCCTTTGTCTTGGCTGGACCACGGTGGCTGTGGATCATATTTATCGTGCTTGTGGGTTTTGCCTCCCTCAAGATCCTGTGTGCACACACGCCCTCACCGCCTTTAGGGTGTTCATATTTCAGCACCGTGGACAGGAGCACGAGGCCAGCACCAGGGACAGCTTTCCCAGCTGGGAACAAGAGGAAAGAAAACAGAAGCAGTGGACAGAAACAAATACAAGAAATAGACTGAGATGGCTACATTGACCAACAGAGACAGAAAGATGTAAATAACAATAACACAGGCAAAGGTGTAGACATGCGAGTCAACCACCAAGAACACACTGACCCAGACCTTGTGGTCGCCTCCGTTGTCCAACAGAGGTCACTCTAGTCTGGAGACTCTGTCCTCCAAGGCCTTGGGTCAGCCACCTTAGGAAAGCCCTTCCCGCTTTGTCTAGGACTCAGATGATGTCCTCTCCAACTCTGGTCTAGTTTGACATCAGCTGAGTGAACTGGGGCGGAGTAAGAATCGCTCCATCTGCCCCCTCCCCAGCTACCAGCTAATCGCTCTTATTAATATATCCTGACCTGGCCTAACCCTTTAATCCTGACCATGAGACAAAGACTATGGAGGGGCTGTGGGACTTAAGGGGTTCTGTTCTGTGGCAGGCAAAGGAAGAAGGTCTGAGTGTATACACACATTTTTCTGGGGGGAAACTCCCACGAGGACCAGCCTCTTGTCAGAACACGTGATTCTGGAAGAATGCATCTGTGGGGATCTGAGGGTATCCTGCGGTGGAGACAATTTTCCACAGAGAAGAGCATATGCCTTCGAGTGGTCCCATTTGGGGGACATTGTCTTCAGGGTCCCCAAAGATGGCACCAGTGAGATCTTTGAAGAAATGCCTCTTCAGGAAGGGGAAAATTGAAATGAAGTATCACCTCTCCGACAATATCTCTATTAGGAGTGACTTTCAGGGTGAAGGGACAGCTCTTCATGCAGATTACGCCCTTGTGGGAATGTATCTCCTGTGGGGGGCCGCTAGTCGCACCGGGAATTCATCTGTTGAGAATAGCTCCCTTGGGGATCTTTCTTGGTTTGGAGGGTCTGTGCAAGAGAATGTCTTGATAGGGTCTTTCTCTAGCATGCCTCCCTTAAGGACATCTGGAGGCTCCACCCATCCGACCCTACTCGCCCCTCCGCCCCCCAGCTCGGGCAGCGGTGGCCGAAACCGGGCTCCGGCTCCCAGACGCAGTGACGGCGCCGGGCCCGCCCCGCTTTGCTCCGCCCCCAGCCCCCCCCCTCGCCGGCCGCCGCCGCGGTCCCCGAGGCTTCTCTCTTCCTCCCTCCTCCCTCCTCCTGCTGCCGCCGCCTCCCTCCTCCCTCCCCCGGACCGAAGTAGCCGCCGCCATGGACGATTCGGGCCTGATCCGCCGCCGGAGGCTGCAGGTACGCCGCAGCCCGGGCTCCAAGGAGGGGATGGGGTCGGTGCCCTGGGGCGGGGCCGAGCAGAACGCAGGAGAACTTGCGCCAGGGTCGGCTGTGGCGTCCCTGCGTGCTGCCAGAGGATGCTCTGGTCCAGGAGTGCAGTGACCGTGCGTCCTGGTAGCGCGGACCCCGCCCCTCAGGCGTCGCCCGGGTATCCCGGAGACTGCTGGAGGGGCTGCATCCTAGCGCGCCCCCTCGAGGATGGCCTGGGAGGCGTCTAGCACCACCGGAGTCGAGGCAGCAGGGCCCAGGTCCTTGCCCAGGCGCTTGGACATTCTGGGGGTGAAGGTGCGGCAAGTAAAGTTATTGCCCCAGGGTTCGAGCCCCTCGGGGCTACCAGCGCTTCAGCAGCTGTAAACATGTTTGTTCGTCAGCCTCGCCCCTCACCACCCCTTCCTAGGCTTGCTAACCTGAGTCCTCCATTCACCTGTCTGGCCACTAGGACTCTTCCTACTGCCCTAATTGGACAGGCACATAGACAGCCTCCCCACTTTCCATTCCACCCCCACCACTACAATACTCCCACCACACACACATACACACACCCGCCCGCGATCCTTAAGTCCAGCCCAGCTTGTGGGTGGGCGGGAGCGATTTTTAGCTCCTTGCAGTCTTCGAAGATGTTGGTCGCCAGGCTGCGCAGGCGCAGGAGGCGTGAGTCCACCGCACAGAGATACTAAAGGTTGTTGGAGTGAGGGAACAAATCCAGTCCTCAAGAGTCCCACCCCCAAGGTAGATAAGGATTATTGAGGTTGAGACTGTCCTCTGAGATTTGGGGCTTGCCCTACTGAATTCATAAACGAACCTCATAGGGGAAATGATCAATGCTTCACTCCTACAGCTACCTAGAAGCTGGTCCTCTTGAGCCTCCTTGAAGGTCAGCTCCTGCTTGTACTCCAGGATTCAGATTAAATCAATTAAGAGCCCAGTCTCTTGTCCGATTGTAGGCTCCCTTAGTGCACCATTTAATGCAAGATCAAGACCACGGAGAGATGACTAGTCAGTACAGCTGGGGGGAAATGAGACTCAAGACAGTAGGAAGGATGTCCCAGGAGGCTGGCTGCTTGCTGCTGGAGCAGCCTGATTGGAAAGCTAATTTGCTTTGAAACAGACTCTCAGAGCCTAGGCTTCTCGACTTCTTCCTCGCTCTCCCTCCTGCTCCCTGAATCAGAAGTGTGAGTGTTGAGTATGGGAGGGAGTTGAGGCAAAGCCAGAGTAAGTACTACAGCGACTAAACTGGTCCGAGCCACCCGCTCCTAGCCAAAAGGATGGAGGTGGGCGGGGCCTGAACGGGGTGTGTCCTGGTCCTTCGAACCGGCGCCGAATCCTATTGGCTCAACGCCACGCGGGACTTTGTCTCTGACGAGACTCCGCCCCCAAACCCTAGAACGCTGCTCACTCAGCTGAGGACTAGCTATTGGCTCGGAATCCCTGCTCTCCAGAAAGCGGCCACCTCTGTCTTCTGAGCTAGACACTTTAATGCCTGGGTCCACTCACGCGAATGACTTCCACCACTAAACAAATGTCCCACTATCCCTCAACGCCAGAGAGTCGCCTGTGTGCGGTTAGGATCTTAAATGCAAAGAGCTGGATGTTCGGGTGTCCTGCCACAGCACCCTGCTGAGAGATAGAATTGCAGTAGGGGGTGGGGGTGGAAGATGGCGTTTGTCTCACATAACTCCAAGGATCTAAATTTCTCTTCTTTATTTTTACCTAATTTTTAAAAAATGTGTTGAGATAGCGTTTCACTGTTGTAACCCTTGCTGTCCTGAACTTGCTATGTCGACCAGGCTGACCTGGAACTCACAAAGAGTCCCCTGCCTCTGCCTCCAGATGCAGGGAGAATCTAAATTTCCGTAGCTATGGATTACCCCTTTTCTCCAATCTGGAATGTTTACGGGGGGCTTGCAGATAAGGTCCATTCTGAGGACTTCTTTTGGTGGTATTGAAAGATTCTTTAAGGGTAATCTTCCCATGCCCCATTACAAAGGTCTGCTGATCTTGGCTCCATGGCTGAAAAATCCAGGTCTTATTTTCTCTAGGTCCATTAAGATTGCTTAGCCCAGACCAATTCACCCCAAACCTGCCATTACAAGAGATAAAATGCAGTCTGGATTTCTGGCCACTGTGGCTCCGCAGGGCAGGCCCCCATTTGACCCTGCCCTGTCTGAATGCCCTTTGCACATGGAAGTGATAGTAAGCTTGAGATGTTTTGTGCTGTGTAGCATGTCTATTAATAATTCTTCTTATGGTTTATGACTTTAACTTTTTTATTTTTACTTAAACAAAAATTTTTGGTCTTTCAAGACAGGGTTTCTCTGTGTAGCTTTGGAGCCTATCCTGGCATTCACTCTGTAGATCAGGCTGGCCTCAAACTCACGGAGATCTGCCTGCCTCTGCCTCCTGAGTGCTGGGACCAAAGGCGTGTACTACCACCACCCATCTTACTTACAAATTTTTTATTATTTTTTTTTTCTTTTCGAGACAGTGTTTCTCTGTTCTGGAACTCACTCTGTAGACCAGGCTGGACTTGAACTCACAGAGATTCACCTGCCTCTCTCTCCAGAATGCTGTAATTAAAGGCTTGTGCTATACCACCCAGCTTTAAAGTGTTTATTATTTTTTTAATTCATAAATAAGGATGTTTATCCTGTATGTATATCTGTGAACTACCTGTGGCCAGGAATCATGGAATTTCAGATTGCTGTGAGCTGCCATGTGGGTCCTGGGAATCGATCTGGGTCTTCTGTAAGAACAAGTGCTCTAAACTGCTTAGCTTTGACTCCAGCCCCCATTTTATTTATTTATTTATTTACGTGTGTGTGTGGTATGAATGTATATATGTGCATTTGTGTGAGTGTGTGCCACAACTATTAGAATGGGATTCTTTCCTTTCACTATGTGGTTCCTGCGGCTGGAACTCAGGTGATTAGGCTTGCTAGAAAATGTCCTTAGTAGCTGAGCATCTCTTCTGCCCTGGACTTACTATCTGCTGAGCATACACCAAGTAGCAGGTATCACCCTAAAATGCCAAAAAACTGCATCACTTCACAGAGTACTGTAGAAGACAAGGGTACTTGAGAAGGTCATTTGCCAAGGTCACAAAAAGCAACACTGGGGTTTTAAAGTTAGGTTTCCTTCTCTAAGATCATAGAATATATTAGGACATACTTGTTTTGTACATGCATGTGCTATGCATGCATGTGTATATGTTTGTTCATATGTGTGTGAGCACACATGGGTGCACGTGTGTGTGTGTGTGTGTGTGTGTGTGTGTGTGTGTGTGTGTAGGCTGGAGATTGATACCTGTTGTTGTCTGCTACTCCTCCCTTTATTTACTGATGCAGGATCTTTAGGTGACCCCAGAGCTTGATAACATAGTAGTCTAGCTACTCAGTCTGCCCTGGAGATCCCTTATCTCCACCCCGACCCCGGCACTGGGATTGCTGGAGAGCCTCATACCTATCTAGCATTTGAGTAGACAATGGGGACTAGAATTCTGGTTCTTTTTTTGCTTTTTAAGATTTCATTTATATTTATTTATTGAGATAGGGTGTCACTATGTAGACTAGGTTAGCTTTGAATTCACAGGGTTCTACTTGTCTATATTTCCCAAGTGCTAAGGTTAAAGTTTCACACCATCATGCCCTTCAAGAAATATTTCATTTTTAAAAATCTATTTTAATCATGTGTATGGTGAGGCTATTTGCACATGAATGCAAGTGCCCATAGAGGTCAGAGGTATGAGATACCCCTGGAGCTTGGGTTATATGCCATTGTGAGCCACTTGATGTGGGTGCTGGGAATTGAACTCAGGTGCTCACGATGAACAGTATGTGCTCTTAACCACTGAGTGATCTCTCCCACCCTGGAATTCTGGGTCTTAAACTTATCCATTAAGGTCTTTAACCACTGGGATGACTCACCAGTAGTATCATAACATATTTTTTTTCCCTTCAAAAGACAGATCGAAGCAATGTGTGCTACTTCACATGGACAATCTCAGCACCTGAGAAGTAAAGGCAGGAGTTCGAGGACATTATAGGCTACATGCATGCATGAGATCTTGTTTCAAAACAATACAAACCTATGAAACTTTCATCCAAATCTTTCCACCTGTATTGCTACTAATTTACTTTTCCTCAGCCTGGGAAACAACACTGGTGGCAAGATGGTTACTACTAATCCTTGGCACTCATCTGAAAAGGGGTGAGACAATGTAACAACTTCTTCCTCCTTTTCATTGTTTTGTTTTCCTATCTTGTTAAGTTTAGTTTTTCCAGACAGGGTTTGTGGTGCTATTTTTCTTGCACAAATAAAGTCTGTCTGGGGGTCAGAGAATGGAGCTTGCCACTAGCTAACCATACTAGTCTGTAATGACTTAACCACTTCATCCTGTTGCTTTTCTCTCACAAACATATATATATATATGTATGTATGTATGTATGTATGTATGTATGTATGTGTATATATATATGTATATATATATTTTTTGGGGGGTCTTAAGACAGGGTTTCTCTGTGTAGCTTTGGAGCCTATCCTGGCACTAGCTCTGTAGACCTGGAACCCACAGAGATCCTTCTGCCTCTGCCTCCTGAGTGCTGGGATTAAAGGCATGTGCCACCTCTACCCGGCTAGACTAAATACATTTTTAAACACACTGTAAACCCTTTAGAGGTTTTACTTCATCTGAATCTGTCTTTACTGTATATCTCTACCTTTTTCTAGCCACAAGTCTTTTTTATTACGCTTACAGGGGTTCCTCTGAGTACCCCTGGCTGTCCTGAAACTCACTCTGTAGACTGTAGATTCACTTGCCTCTGTTCCCCAAGTGCTGTGATTAAAGATGTACACCACCACCATCTGTCCCTCCCTTTCATTTTTTAAAGATTTATTCATTTATTTATTTTTATAATAAATCTTTCTAGAATTATCTGATTATTTATATTTTTATGTATGAATGTTCTGTATGTATATCTACATGCCAGAAAAGGGTATCAGAACCTGTTATAGATGGTTGTGAGCCACCATGTTGAAGTCTCCCACCAGTTGACACAGAGACTTAATATTAATTATAAGTGCTGGACTGATAGCTTAGTTTTGTTACTGCCTAGCTCTTATAACTTAAATTAACCCATATTTCTTACCTAAGTTCTACTGCATGGCTCATTCCTTGTTGCTTCATTTTCTATATGTCCTGCTTCCTTGTCTGGTTCTCTACTCCCGAGATTCTGCCCTTCTTCCCAGTATCCTCTTAGTCAGGCTCTCCCACCCAATTCGTTCCTGCCCAGCTATAGGCCAGTCAGCTCTTTATTAACCAATGAGAGTAATGCATATTTACAGTGTATAGTACCATTCTGTTTCTGTGAATCAAACTCAGAACCTCTGGAAGAGCAGTCCATGTTCTTAGCCCTTGAGGCAACTCTCCAGCCCAAGATTTAGTTATTTTGGTTTTTAGGTGCGTGCGTGCATGCGTGCGTATGTGTGTCTGTGTGTCTGTGTGTCTCTGTGTGTGTGTGTGTGTGTGTGTGTATGTGTGTGTATTATGTGTGCCTGGTGCATCAGAGGGCATCAGAGGGCATCAGAGTCCTGGGGTTGGAATAACATGATTATGAGCCACTATGTGGGTGCCAGAAGCCAAACCTATGGCTCTGCAAAAGCAACAAGTGCTTTAGTAGATACTTTTCTTTTTTATTTTATTTATTAGTTTAGTTTTTCAGAAAAACCTCACTATATAGTCTTAACTGGCTGGAGATAGCTATGTAGACCAGGACAGCCTCAAATTCACAAAGATCTGATGGCCTCCTAAGCACCAGGATTAAAGGCCATGTCCAGTATTCTTTGCTTTTTAAAGCAAATTAAAATCAGAAAATATCCACAACTATTTTTTGTTTTGTTTTGTTTTGTTTTGTTTCTTGCTGTATAGTCTACAATGGCCTGGAACAGGCTATGTAGCCCAGCTGGCTTCAAATTCAAAGGGAACCTCAGCCACCCTGCCCGCAAGTGCTGGGATTACAAATGCATGCTATGTCTGAATTTTTGCCCCTTGAGGCAGTATCTCACCATATAGCTTGCCCACCTTAGCCTTCCAATCTGGTCATGCCATGTCTCAGCTTTCTGAGGATGAGGATTGCAGGCTTGCAACACCCTTTCCAACAAACAAGATCTGTCAACACTAGCTACACAAAGCCAATAGGAATTGTTACCATTGTTGCTGTTAAGAAGCACCATATGGGGGTTAAATGGGCAAAGATATTTGCAATCAAGCTTGACAGCCTGAGTTTAATTCTAAAGATGCACAGGATAGGAGGGAACGATTCTCACAAATTATACTTTGATCTCCATGAGCACACTATTGTGCTTGCACATGAATAAACAAATGCAATATTTTTTTTGTTTTCCTTTTTCTTTCTTTCCTTTTTTGAGACAGGGTTTCTCTGTGTAGCCATGGCTATTCTGAAACTCTGTTTATAGATCAGGTTACCTGGAACTCAGAGATCTGCCTGCCTCTGCCTCCCAATTGCTGGGATTAAAGACATGTGGTTCCACAGCTGTGTGTATGTGTGTATAATTAAAGAACTTTTTGCTCCTTTCAAAGTTCCATTTACTATGCTATCCCAACCCTGTGAGCAGGTCTTGAGTGGGGCAGGGCTGTTGGGATGTAAGAAGTCATTCACTTCTTCAGTCATGCTTGAGATATTTAAGCTTCATCTTATCTCCAAGCCTTTATCCTCACAGTCCCCTATAATGCTGTCTCCTCCTTCCTTTTTAAATGTCTGGTGTGTGTGTGTGTGTGTGTGTGTGTGTGTGTGTGTGTTTGGTGGGTGTCTGTTATGAACCTGTGGTACATGTGGAAGTCAGAGGATAAGTTCTGTAAGTTATTTCTCTCCTTCTACCGTGTAGATCCCAAACTCATGTTCTCAGGCTCAGTAGCCTGACCCACTGAGTCATTTTACAAGCCACTTTTTCCTTACTTCCTTTCTTTTTCTTTTCGTTCTTTTTTTCATTTTTTTTCTTTTTGAGACAATACTGTAGCCAAGGATAATATTGATCTCTATTTTTATTTATGTGTTTGTGTGTCTTGCCTGCATGTATGTCTGTGTACTATGTAGTACCCACAGAGGCCATAAGATAGCATCAGATCCCCTGGAACTTGTGGTTATAGACATTTGTACACTGCCATGTGGGTGCTGGGAACTAAATCTGGGTTCTTTGCAAGAACAACAAATGTTTTTAATCACTGAGCCATCTCCCCACTCCCTACTTCTATATTATTCTTATTTATATCTGCTGGTTATTATTTTAAAAGACACTATTATCTTGTTATGAAGTTCAGGACAGTCTTGATTGCAAGAACATCCTGCCTCAGCCTTCTGAGTAGCTGGAATGACAAGCAAGTGTTTCTAAATGCATTTTCCCAAAAGCTGAGCATTAATTTTTCTTATTAACTATGGTGTTCTCAGTATCCAGCATTAAGACCTCATGTTCAAGATGTATTTATTTATTTACCTGAGACAGGGTGTCATTGTATAGCTCTGGTTGGCCTGGAACTCTATGTGTACACCAGTCTGGCCTCAAATGCAGATTCTCTTGCTTCTGCTTCTCCAGTGCTAGAATTAAAGGTATGCATCCCACTAGCAGCAAGAAATATTTGGCAGGGTGGGGGTGGGGCTTGCAGTTGTTTGTGTGTATGGCAGTATGCGTGTAGAAGTGCACAGCTTCCTTTTGGAGTGGGTTCTCTCCTTCCACAGTGTGTGTATTGGAAATTCCCCTCAAGTGATCAAACTTGTTGGCCCCTGGTCTCTCAAGAAATATTTTTCATGGCTAAGTGGCTGAGAGTATAGCTCTCCTGGGAGAGTGCGCAGAGGCCTGGGTTTGATACTCAGTGTGGTGGAGCATGCCTGCAATGCCAGTGTTGAGGAGGTATAGCGGGACAATCATAAGATCAAGGTTTTCCCTCAGCTACACACACAGCAAGTTCAAGACCAGCTTGGACTACATGAGACCCTGTCCAGAACAATGTTTTAATATTGTCATGGTGGCTCACAACTGTGATCTGAGCACTTGGGAGGTCAGGCAGTGGGATGTCTGTCACAGCCTGGGTGAGTTCCAAGACATCCTGAGCTAGAGTGAGATTCTGTCTTGACAGAAAGCAAACAAAACTTTATTCCCAAGGACATGCTTTCAGGTGTCCACTTGAGTTTATTTATTGTGCACTTGACCCTGTCTAGTTACCGGGAATCAGAAGAGGAATCAGGAAGGCCAGGGTGACATGGCCATGCTGATGACGCTCTTGCTCCTTAGGTGAACGGAGCTGCATTGTGGGTAGAGGCCACATGTTGTCCACTCTGACCTCCATCCTTTTTACCGCTTTTTCTTCCAGAAGGATTTGCCCCTGCCCCGGAAAAGCAGCAGGTGAGCCTTAGGGGAAAGATGCTCCGGGATGCTGCCCCCAGGTAGGGGCACCAGGCGTGCACGCGGGCGGGGCCTCGCTCGGCGACACCCCGCAGCGCCCCCTCGCGACTGGCCGCAGCAGCAGGGCCCTCCCCTCCCCCCGCCCTCCCCTGGCCGCCGCTGCGGCTTCAGCCTCCGCCCAGCTCACTCGCTCCTCGCGCTGCTGCTGCCGCACCTGCCACCATGTCGCCGCCGCCGGGTCATGTCTGACTCTCTCTGGACAGCGCTTTCCAATTTCTCGATGCCCTCCTTCCCCGGTGGCAGCATGTTCCGCCGCACTAAGAGGTAGACCCCCACCCCAGACCCTGTCCTGGCCCTCCGGGTGAAGCCGCCCAGCAGGCTGCTGCGGCAGGGCGGGGCCGGGATGCTGCTCGCTGTCCAGCTGCGCCAGAGGTGTCCGCACTGTGCCCTCCTGCAGGGGATGGGGATGAACGCGGGCGGTGCGGGCGGTGCTTCTGGAGAGACTGGAAAGGCCTGAGCTGGGGGGGAAAGGGTCGTGCCGGCGGGGGGTTGCAGCGCCTTTGTTTGCAGACACCGTGGACTCTGGCGGCCCGGAGGGGGTAGGGGACCGCGGGGAGGGGGACTTGGCACCATTAGAACAATAGCCGCAGCCTGGCCTCCCCCTACCCCCATCCGCATGCTCCTGGACAAGCTAATATGCTCAGTCACTGCGGCTGAGAGCGAAGGGTCTAGAGCGATGGGGGCTCCTCTTCTGCAGCTGCTAGGCAGAGGAAAAGGGAGGGGGTCGCTATCACTGCACGGACCCTCCCAAGACGAACCCAGCCTCACACTGAGAATAGTGGCACCGCGTCATACAGAACTTGACCACACACACAATCCTAGTGGCTCCGAAACACTGGGAGGCACCATATATACTCAGCCACAGGTCAAAGCCATGGGCAGACAGGGTCACCTATTTGTCACACACAGACACACACAAATTGTTCTTTCCTAGTAAAATGCCATATGCAAGACCACCCACTGAAAACGATGTTTCCATCCTAGACATGCAGATCCGCTTTTAAAATGACACAACCATGCATCTAACGCTATCACAGCAGCTGTGTCACATTGACCCTAGGATAAACAGACATAGGGAAGGACACACTGCATAGGCAAGGACACAGTCACATAGCACCTGTCCATGTGGCACATAGTTGCATGCTTGGATGTGTCCAGTGCCACAGGGTGTTAAATCCACACACAGTGATGGACACACACACAGCCAGTGTCTCTCATGCTGATAACCCCAAATGACAACCGCACACCTGCAGCTGAAGTCATGTGCCATATACATGAATAAGCTGTGTTTCTCATGGCACCACACATACAGAACAATGTGTTGTCACACAGATAGCATACATGACACACCAATGTCATTCAGTGTGGATCTCATACAGTGTCTACATACTGTGAATGTTATGGGTATCTCAAGGACACAGACATTCAGGATCACCAACGGTGTCACCGTGACTGTCAGGCCATGACTGACACAGACCTCAGAGCTGCACAGGAGTCACACGCTACCCTGGAAGTGTCCCACATTGGCTGCAGCATGGAAGAGAAGGGAGGATCTGAGACGGAAGAGTGGCCTCACAGGCTCACGCTCAAAGGTCTGGGGTCTCTCTTGAACCCTGCTCTCCTTCCCTGCCAGTTGCCGCACCAGTAACCGGAAAAGCCTCATCCTGACAAGCACTTCGCCAACACTGCCGCGACCCCACTCCCCACTGCCAGGCCACTTAGGTGAGACAAAGATACAGCCTGGGTACGAGTGGATTTAGACCATGGGAGGCGGGGCCACAGCCAGAGCGTGGCCATCCCTTATGGGCGGGGCCACTCTGGATTGATGGAATGGGTGCTGGAGTTTAGAGGAAGCTGGATTGCACATTGTAGAAGCAGAAAGGAGGAGCCATAGCTGAAGGGCGGAGCCGTCTTAGAGGAAGCCGAATAGGCACCTAGGTGAGTTCAGTGATTTGAGACCCCCCCCAAAATGTTGAGAGAGGCGGGGCCACTGCTAAAGGGGCGTGGTCTATCATACATGCTTGGGCCTATATTAGAAGGGAGAGCTGTCCCCAGCAACCTACTTTGCTGATCGGAAGACCCTAAAGCCCTCTTTTCTCCCGCAGGTAGCAGTCCCCTGGATAGTCCCCGCAACTTCTCTCCCAACACCCCCGCCCACTTCTCGTTTGCTTCCTCCCGAAGGTGAGTCCCTTCCCTGAGGGCCCCAGAACTCGGTGCGATCCTCCCCATCCGCCGTCTGGGCCACCATCTGTTCTTGTCCTAATTGCACCCGAGTAGCCTCTGGGGACCAGTGGAAGGGCCTCAGTGTCCTAGCTGGAAAAGCTACTAGAATTCAAGGTGGAGCTTATAAAAAGGCGGAGCCAATCACTGATCCAGAATGGAGACAGGGGACCTTTGCAGCGGAGGGAAACTGCTTGTGTTCTGGAGCCCCAGGGTCGGCCTCCTCCTAGCCTTGTGCGCTTGGCCGAGCGTTTCCATAGCAACAGAACAGGGCTGTCAAGATGAGGTGCGCAAGCGCACACTGCACAGAGCCCATCTAGGTCCTCAATTCCTCCAGCGGTGCCGGGCGGGGGCGGGACGGGGGATGGCTAGGGCATTTTCTCAACCTTCCAAAAGATATTTGCCTCTTAGGTTCTCGGTGGATTTAAATGAATGTTCTTGGGGGCCATAATGAAAAGTGAGAAGGGGCACAGAGTTCTTGCTTTTTGTGGAGAAACTTGTAGAGAGTCATTGGGATCTTGGGACCAGGAGTGGAAGTTGGGGTGCTTTTTCTTTAGCTGTATTCATGGTTAGAAATCTGAAAGGAACAGGACACGTGGGATGAAGGACGCCTCATTTCTGTCCTTAGAATGATAGAGAGGATTAGACAGCAAAGAAAGAAGACAGGTGTCACTGCAAAGACTGATGGAAGCTATAGGAGAAAGATGGGGAAAGAGACTGGCTTCCTGGAGGGGGACGGGAGCCCCTTTCAACAGTAGTACAACTTAGCTGAAGGAAATGGGAGCCAAGCATGACTCTGGGCTTGTTCTGTGTAGAAAGGGGCCAGAGCCCATCCTCTTAGAATGTGTGTCTATGGGACTGGCCATCTGAGTCCCAGTGTAGGTGTGTGCAAGCATGAACGATGTGCACATGTATTGGAATGCAAACCTATGTGTACTGTAGGTTTGTAAATGTATGTTAAAGGAGGACACCCCCACCTCTGTATCTCTGAGTGCCTGTGTGTGGGAGTGTGAATGTGTGTGAGAGTGTCTGTGTGCATTAATGAATGGTGTCAGTGTGACTGGAGGAGTTTGTGGCCCTGTGTGAGTGGGAATGTATATGAGAGTATGTCTGTGAGGGAGTTCTGGCCTGTGTGCATCATTGTGTGTGGGCATCAGTGTGACTGGAGGACTGTGTGGGAGTTTGACTGTCTGACAGTGAATGAAAGTCTCAAATGTGTAGCTACACGGAGATGAACCAGAGTGTGTGAGTCAGGATGCAACTGTATGTGTGTCAGTGAGAGTCTTGGCTCCCTTGTGTATATCTTTGTGTCAGTGTGTGTCTGCTTTAGCATGTGATTATGCATTAGTGTGTGAGAGTACTGTGTTTGGGTTCATGTGTGAGGCTATGAATACTCACAGCTGCCTTTAATGAGGAATCATGAGTATGGGACTTGGAATTTACTGTCCTGGAACTCACTCTGTAGACCAGGCTGGCCTCAAATTCTCAGATTTCTGCCTGCCTCTGCCTCCTGAGAGCCAGGATTAAAGACATGTGCCACCACACCCGGCTGAGAGTTGGAATTTTCCTTCTTTCCTTTCTTCCCTCCCTCCCTCCCTTCCTTCCTCCCTTCCTTCTTTCCTTTTTAAAGATAGGGGTTCTCTGTATAGCTGTCCTGAACGAGAAGACAGGCTGACCCATAGAGTTAGAATTTTAAAAAATTTTATTTTATGTGTGTGTGTGATGAATGGTTTGCTTGGGTGAATGCATGCACCATTTGAGTGCCTGGTGCCCTCTGAGGTCAGAAGAGGGGGCCAGATCTCCTGGAACCAGAGTTATAGGAACCTGGTGTTAATATGTGGGTGCTGGGAACTGAACCTGGGTCCTCTACAGAAGCAACAAATACTCTTAACCACTGATCTATCCAGCTCCAACAGTCTGAATTTTTGCATGTGTTTTGTTCTGTTTGGGATAGGTCTCATGTTGCTTAGGGTGCCTACAACTTTCCCTGTAACCAAGGATGGTACTGAATTCTTCTACTCAGCACCTCCTACTTCTCAAATAGATGTTTTTGCACATCTTTGCCAGCACATCCCCACCATTTTTCTCCCACAGTTCTCTTTGAAACAGGGTCTTACTATTGTAGCCCTATTTGGCCTAGAACTGGCTATGCAGACCAGTGACCTTGAACTCACAGAGATCCATTTGTCTCTGCCACCCAAGAGCTAGGATTAAAAGTGAGCACCACCAGTCCTGACTTTTTTCTTTAATGAGAGAGAGAGAGAGAGAGAGAGAGAGAGGTGGTGCTCACATGGAGGACAGGAAATAACTATCAGAAGTTTGTTCACTCTTTCACCCACCATGACCTCCAGGAATCAAACTCAGGTCATCCATCAGGCTTTCAAGGCATTCCATCATTTCCCTACTGAGACATCTCGCTGGCCCTTGTTTTGTTTTTTATTTTACTTTATTTTATTTTTTGGTTTTGTGAGGAAAGGGTTTTTGTTTTGTTTTGTTTTTTAGTTTTTCAAGACAGGGTTTCTCTATATAGCCTTGGAGCCTGCTCTAGAACTCACTCTATAGACTAGGCTGGCCTTGAACTTGGAGATCCACCTGCCTCTGCCTCCCGAGTGCTGGGACCAAAGGCATGAACTGCCACCACCAGGCCTTTTTGTTGTTGTTATTGATTTTTTTTCTTAGATCCATATATTTTGTTTGTTTGTGTGTGTGTGTGTATGTATGTATGTATGTATGTTTGTGTGTGCATCATATACATGCCTGGTGCCTGCAGGGTTCAGAAGAAGGGTCAATTAACGAGTCCCTGGAATTAGAGTTACAAATGGTTGTGAGTCACCATGTATGAGCTGGTACTGAACCTGGGTTTCTTGCAAGACCAACAAGTGCTTTTTTTTGTTGGTTTTGTTTGGTGGCAAGGTTTCTCTGTGTAGCCCTGACTGTCCTGGAACTCACTATAGAGTCCAGGCTGGCCTTGAACCTTTGATCCTCCTGCCTCTACCTTCTGAATTTTAGGATTGTAGTTATGCCAGTCCACCAGGCTCAGTCTGTGAGCTTGGACAAAGGAGGCACATGAACATGAATGGTTTGTAGCTATACTCTGAGAGTGAATGTGTGTGGACAAGAGTGTATAGACCCAAGTCAGTGTGTCTGTTAGAAGATACATTCTTTTTATCTGAGAAGATGCTTAGGCATCTTCTCTGAGAGATTTCTTGTCAGAGTTTTCTGGAGCTGGATTCTGGAGTCCCTGGGGATGATATATTGGTGTTAGTTTCTTTTTATAGTATTGTTATGATTTGGGGTAGAGATTGGACCCAAGGCTTTGCACATGCTAAGAAGGTGCTGTATTGTGGAACCACATTCCTAGCTTCCTTTGGATGGGCTTTTCCAATCCTTCTGTGTCTACTCTGGGAGGAGAGGGGGCTTTTGTTTTGTTTTGGTTTTAATTTCTGGTTTTTTAGATGAGACAGGGTTTCTCTATGTAACAGTTTTAATTGTCCTGGAACTAGAGAAGGCTAGCCTCGAACTCACAGAAATCTGCCTGCCTCTGCCTGGGATTAAAATGATGGGATTAAAGACTTGCATCACCACGCTCTGCTGGGAGTGGGGAGTTGGTGATAGTACCAAACAAGGAAGGATCATGGGGAAGTCCCAAGGAGAGGGATTCTTCCTCTATGACCTGGCTAAAAGATGCCCTCTTTCTCTTTTGACTCTGAAAGCCTCAGGTATCTGAACATCCACATCCCCATCCCCATCCCCATGCTGGTCATGGCCAGTGGCTTCTCTCACTCCAGGAGTGAGGGGACCCCTGGCAGAATTCTGAGCAGCTTGATTGGGTTCCAGGGCGGATGGACGCCGATGGTCACTTGCCTCGCTCCCTTCCTCTGGCTATGGCACCAACACACCCAGCTCAACTGTTTCAGTGAGTATGCGAAGGTAGATGGATGGGTGGGTAGGAACTAAAGTGATTGCATGGAGACCAGCAGTCCCAGATGGACTGAGGGGCTGGATTTCACTGCTCTTCATGAGTGTCTACTTGTCCATCCATTAGAGGTGACAGGTTTTCCCCAGAGCCCCATCTCTGCTCTTACTGCATTTTCCTGGGAACCTACTCAATTCTTTATCCATGATGACACAGTCTTGGGGAATCAAGGCTTGTGCCTAAGTGTCTTTAGCTGGTCAGAGCCAGGCCACCACCATGGCTTCCACTTAGAGCCCATTTGCTTACACATTGGACATCTCAAAAATCTCTCTCCTTCAATGCCCTTCGGAGACACAGCCCTAATTTTTTACCCATCCATTGCTGTAATGATTAAGCTCTGATACATGGCCACATGACTTGGCTAGGGGTATAAAACAGGCTTCCTGGAAGGAGTGGTTGAAGCCCAGACACAGGTTCAGCTCGAATTGGGGAGGGGCTGGGGATGAGATGTTCAGGAGCTCAGCAGCACAGGTCAACCCCCTAAGGCCTCAGAAAACCAGCTGCTGGTGAAAGGTGATTGTTTTACAGCTGGTTGTAATGGCATGGGACTGTAATCTGAGCTGCATAGTCTGATGGGAAGATCAGGAGTTCAAGGCCAGCCTGAGATACATGAAACCCTACTTCACAATTCCTCATTACCACCACCACAAAGAGGGGCAGGGAGGATAGAGAAGAAAAAGGAAAGAAACAAATCGCTGAGGGAATAGTTATATTGGTAGAGTGCTTGCCTCGTATGCCTGAGGCCCTGGGTTTGATTCCCAGTACCACAAAAGAAAGAACGAAAAGGGAAGGAAAGAATAAGAAAGAAAGCTAGCTATCCAGCCAAGACTTAGAGGAATAATCCAAGAATGGAAAACAGTTAATGCCAAGGCCCGGGGCAGAAGCACGGTTGGTATGTTCAAGCATCAGCAGGACCAGTGGGGATGGAACAGAGCAAGTAAAGCGGGGAGCAGGAGGAGATGATGTCAAGGAGGTAAGGCCGGGAATCTAGTGCAAGGCCCTGAGCCATGGATGGCTCTGTATGGCAGTACCGCCCCCGCCCCCAATCCCCTTGGTGTTTTGAGATAGGATTTCAGTGTAACCATGGCTGGTCTCAAACTGAGCCCCAGGCAGGTCCGGTGCTGTGTTGTTCCCGCAGTGGCTCTGACTCAGAGCTCTCTTTGTAGTCCTCCTGCTCCTCCCAGGAGCGCCTTCATCAACTACCCTACCAGCCCACCGTGGACGAGTTGCATTTTCTGTCCAAACACTTTGGCAGCACCGAGAGCATCACCGACGAGGATGGTGGCCGCCGCTCCCCCGCTGTTCGGCCCCGCTCTCGGAGCCTCAGGTGCGCGGGCACCAAATTTCCTTTCTGGAGGGTTGGGATTTGGTGCCTGACCATGAACCTTCGACCCTGGGAAAATACAGTGATGTTCCTGTGAGGGTGGGGGGTAGCTCGGAGGCAGAGTACTAGACAGGAAAGACTTCTTTACCTGCAGTCCCGGCCGCTCCCCCTCCTCCTACGACAATGAAATCGTGATGATGAACCATGTGTACAAGGAGCGGTTCCCGAAGGTGAGACACTACCCGCCCCACCCCCTGCCAGTCTGTCTGCACAACCCTTCGCTCGCTCGCCCGCGCAACTGGGCTCCGCGCGTCCCCTAGCGGTCGGCGCGCGCGGCGCAGGCTCAGGTGACCACAGCCTCCAAGTACCGCTCCGCAGGCCACCGCGCAGATGGAAGAGAAGCTGCGGGACTTCGCTCGCGCGTACGAACCTGACAGCGTGCTGCCTCTGGCCGACGGCGTGCTCAGCTTCATCCACCACCAGATCATTGAATTGGCTCGAGACTGCCTTACCAAGTCCCGCGATGGGCTCATCACCACGGTCTACTTCTACGAACTGCAGGAAAACCTGGAGAAGCTGCTGCAGGATGTGAGTGTCAGTCACTTTAGACTCCGCCCACAAGCCGGTCAGGCTCCGCCCGGTTCTTACACCCGCGAAGTGCGAGGTGGAGATGAGCATCGGGCTACTGGGAGGTGGAAAACAAGGACACTGAGGTTCCCACTCTAGGTCCAATGGAAGAGCTGGAATTTATCTCCTTAGCAGCCCTTCAGATGTTTAAGCAGCTGTCAACCTTCTCCGGTGGCCTCCTAAACCCGCCTCCCTTTACCCCTTACTGGGAATTGAACCCTATGAACCAGTGGCCTAGAACACTTGAGGCAAGTGTTCTACGACTGAGCTACATTTCCAGCCCCTGTTGTTTGTTTTCTTTTTTCTTTTTGTTCAAGACAGGGTATTGAGTAGTGCAGGTGGGCCTCCAACTTGCTATGTAGTTGAGGATGACCTTGAACTCCAGAACTTCCAGCTTCCAACTATTGAGTGCTGGGATTACAGTCTTATGCCACCACTTCCGGTTTATGAGATGCTGGTTTGAAACCCAGGGCCTCTGCATGCTAGGAGAGCACTCTGCCAACTAAGCTGCATCCCTAGTTCGCACTAAGTTGCCCACTAACTGGCCTTCAAATCACTGCATAGCCCATGCAAGCCTTGAATGATATCTTCCTGTCTCAGCTTCCTGAACAGCTGGAGTCACAGATCTGCAGCACCACACCCAGGCTGTGTGTAATTTCTAACAGCACACATGACACATTCTATATATTTTTACTTATCTTCTTTGTTGGTTTCCCTACTCCAATGTCAGCCCCACAGTTGGGCACAGGGGTTGTTCTGTTCGATACAGAGTCCCTGATTCTGATGTGGTGCCCAGTTCATAGTAGGTGCTCAACAAATATTGCATATATGTCTCTGGGGACATAGCTCATTGGTAGAGGGCTTGCCTAATATGTTAGCCCCAGGTTCCATCCCTAGCAACACACACACACACACACACACACACACACACACACACATTGGATGAGCCTCCTGTGGTAGCACACACCTGTCATTCCAGCATTAGGGAAGCCTAAGCAAGTGTATCCCAAGTTCCAGGCCAACCTGAACTACACAGCAGAGCTCGCCTATGAATGAATGAGTGAATTAGTTAATTCATTAATAAGTGCATGTATGAATAACAGCAAATCCAAGGCAAGGATGGTGGAGAACATTTATTGAACACATAGTGTGTTCGGGGACGTAGGTGCCCATGTCTTCCTGGGGTGGAAATGCTAGTCCAGGAATCATAGAAACAGATCAAGGATGATGTCAGGTATCAGCTGACTTAGGTAGGGCTAAGCAGGAAACAAAACATTAACTGGGCCCCTTATCAAGAGTTCTTAGGAGGGCTCTCTGGGGATGTGACATAGAAATTGGGACAAGAATCCTAAGTAGACAGCACCTGTGGAAAGAGCCAGAAGGAGTGTGACTGAGCAGAAGAAACAGTAGGCTTGGCGTTAGATCTGTCTTCAGGACTGCTCTGCAGCTCTGTTCATTCCATTAACCTCAGGGCCCAGAAGAGGTCGACATGGGTGATTTGCCCGTTCTAGTCTCTTTAATTTTTTTAAAGTTTTACTTATTTTGTTTTTAAAGATTTATTTATTTATTTATTACTCTCTGAGACAGGGTTTTTCTGTGTAACAGCCCTGACTTCCTGAAACTTCGTTTGTAGGTGAGGCTGGCCTCGAACTCACAGAGATCTGCCTGCCCCTGCCTCCCAAGTGCTGGGATTAAAGGTGTTCATCACCACCACCCAGCCTTAAAGATTTGTTTTGTATTATATGCATATAGGTGTTTTGCCTGCATGTATGTCTGTGCATGAGTATATGCATTGCCTGTGGAAGCCAGAATCCCCTGGAACTGGAATCACAGGAATCATGTTGGGGCCAAGGGGGTGCAGGAGATAAAACCTGATCCTCTGCAAGAGTAGCCATTGCTGTTAACTTCAGGGCCATCTCCAGCCCTCATTTTAATGTTAACTTTTATTATTTGTGTGTGTGGGGACACACACACAATTTTTGGGTGTCACTTCTCTCCACCATGGATTCTCAGAATCAAACTCAGGTTGCAAGGCTTGCACAGCATGTGCTCTTACCTGCTGAGCCTTGCAACAGTAACATTACATGCTCTGTGTAGCCCCAGGACCTGGAGAGCCTGGTCTGGGAAAGAGGCCTGGCTGAGCACATGACCTGTGAGCCCATTCACTCATTTCCTCCACTCCAGGCCTATGAACGCTCTGAGAGCTTGGAGGTGGCCTTCGTCACTCAGCTGGTGAAGAAACTGCTCATAATCATCTCTCGCCCTGCAAGGCTTCTGGAGTGCCTGGTGAGGAGCTACTCAGGAGGTGTGGGGGATGGAGTAGCCCTCAGTAGGCACAGCAAACTAAGCCCATCCCTGCCCCAGGAATTCAACCCCGAAGAGTTCTACCACCTGCTGGAGGCAGCTGAGGGACATGCCAAGGAGGGCCACCTGGTCAAAACTGACATCCCCCGCTACATCATCCGACAGTTGGGCCTCACCCGGGACCCCTTTCCAGGTGTGCAAGGGACCTGAGGGGGCGGGACGAGCAGCAGGGCAGCCACTCACACTCACCTCATTCTAGATGTTGTGCGCCTAGAGGAGCAGGACAGCGGGGGCTCCAACACACCTGAGCAGGATGACACATCTGAGGTGAGCTCGGACCAAAGCTTGGTTCTCAGGCCAGCCAGGGGCTGTCCACCTCTAGGCTGGGTGATGACATCTTGGTTCCACACTGAGCCTCAGTTTCCCCACCTGTACAATGGTTTTGTTCATACCCTCCCCCCTTCCCCTCTCTGTTTTTTGAGATGAGGTCTCCTATGTAGCTAGGAGTAACTTGAAATCCATTATGTAACCTTCAGCTTCTGCTCCTCCGATCAAGTGACAAGATCACAGGTGTGCACCAACACGCCTGGCAGCCCCTTTTCTTTTTTAAACATTTTATTATGTTTAGTTATTAACCAGGATGCATGCTACAGCATGCACATGGAAGTCAGAGGACAAGTTTTGGGAGTTGGTTTTCGTCTATCTTATGAATCATGGGGATTGAACTCAGGTGTCAGACTTAAGAAGCAAGCACCAAGCCTCTCTTATACTTACTATCTGTTAACTCTAGTTCACATACTTTGTCCCTATTTTTCATTTTCTTTCTCTCTTGCTCTTTTTTTTTTTTTTTTTTTTTTTTTTTTTTTTTGAGGCGGTTGGCTGGGTCTCCTGTGTAGACCTACCTGTCCTAGAGCTAGCTCTGTAGACTAGGCTGGCCTGGAACTTGCAGATATCAACCTGCCTCTGCCTCCCAAGTACTGGTATTGAAGTTGTGCACCACCACTGCCCAGCCCACATTTTTCCTTTTCAGTTGTTAGGTGGTGGTGTTGATTTCTGGGTGAGTTTTGCTTTAACATTTGTTACTACTTTTGTTTGTGTCTGTGTGCCTTGTATTTATTTATTCATATTGTGTGTATGTGTGAGGAGGTCAGAAGCCAGCTTTTTCTGTCCACCACTTGGTCCTGGAGACGGAACTCAAGTTGTCAGACTTGGTGATATAGGGCCCCTTAATCTACTGAGCCATCCTTCCAGCTCCCAGCTGCTAGGAACATTTTTTATATGTGCATGCCAGTGTGATTAGCCACAAGTTTTCTGTCTTTCCTAATAGCAAAGTTAGGAATACGCCACCAGAGAAGGTTTGGATTCAAGTGGCCCCTGTGTTGCTTTCTCACTGTGCAAACTGGATACAGAACTTATTCATCTCTTCCGTTCCTCAGTTCCCCAAGTTCCCCATGTGATGCCGATGATCTTGCACTTTCCTCTGCAGGGTCGCAGCAGCACCTCAAAGGCCAAGAAACCACCTGGAGAGAGTGACTTTGACACTATCAAGCTCATAAGCAATGGTGCCTACGGGTGAGCCACCCGGGGCTCTGGCGGGGGAGGGTGGCGGAGGCCGGGTGTCTCGGAGGTGATGGCCGGTCCTCGCTCTCTTCCCCCGCAGGGCCGTCTACCTCGTGCGGCACCGGGACACAAGGCAGCGCTTTGCCATGAAGAAGATCAACAAACAGAACTTGATCCTCCGCAACCAGATCCAGCAGGCTTTCGTGGAGCGCGACATCCTCACGTTTGCGGAGAACCCTTTTGTGGTCGGCATGTTCTGCTCCTTTGAGACCCGGCGCCACCTTTGCATGGTCATGGAGTATGTGGAAGGTGCGGCCACCTTGGGGGCACCGCTGCGCCAGCCAATGCTGCTGGGCCACCCACTTGACCGTGGACAACCCCTTAGATCATATGCTTGTTTCCCCAACTGTTTGCTCTCCGGTCCTTGATCTCTCTGCCCATTATGCCCATTGTTTTTTGTTTGTTTTGAGACAGGGTGTCAGTATGTAGCTCAGGCTGACCTCAACCTTTGGTTTCTACTTCATCTTTCTGAGTGCTGGGATTCATCGTTCCTATTTATTTGGGGGGGGGAGTTAGATTTAGCTACTTTATATTCTATTAATATGTAAACACACCCCCAATTTGCATTCTATAGCCATCTTTTCATCATTTCATTTGTTTTCACACCCATTCATTGGAGCACCTGCTTTTTGTTTTTAAGATTTTGTTATATACAGTGTTCTGTCTGCATATATACCTATATCCAGACGAGGGCACCAGACCTCACTATGGATGGTTGTGAACCACCATGGGGTTGCTGAGAATTGAACTCAGGCTCTGGAAGAGCAGTCAATGCTCTTAACCTCTGAGCCATCTCTCCAACTCCAAGCATCTGTTTATTTACATGCCTTTCTATCCAATTCTCCCTCCTTCCTTCCTTATTCCTTTCCTCCCTCCCTCCCTTCCTTTCTTCCATGTCATTTTTCTGTCCATCCATCCTTCTTTCCTTCTGAAATAGTCGTCTTTTTCTTTCTTTCTGAAATAGTCTTCAGTGTAGCTGAAGCTGGCCTGGAACTTCCAGTTTCCCTCTCCTTCCTTACCCCAGCAAGTAGCTGGGACAATAGGGTGCAGCATCCTCACCCCAGCAAGTAGCTGGGACAATAGGGTGCAGCATCCTCACCCCAGCAAGTAGCTGGGACAATAGGGTGCAGCATCCTCACCCCAGCAAGTAGCTGGGACAATAGGGTGCAGCATCACCCGTTTGCACCTTTCACTTCCATCTATTTGTTCCTCTATAATGCCACTTTCTTTAGGGGTGTACTGGGGATATAACCCAGGAACTACTGCTGAGCTACACCCCTAATCTGTCACTGGGAGAGTCTAGGCAATGGCTCTCCCTCTGAGTCATATCCCCAGCCCTTCACAGGTAGAGATAGTTCCAGGCCAGCTCCAGTTTGATTTAGTTAAAAACAAATATTATTATAAATAAAATACCACAAATTAAATGAACTAAATCATTACAATATTAACTAACACTCATACTTTACATCATCATTCATTTTATATTTTATATTTATATTATATTTTATATTTATTTTCCATCTTTATATATTTCTAAGCAGTGTTGAAGTTTGAACTCAGGACCTTGTGTGTGTTTGGTTTCAGTCATCTATCTTTTTCTGTATGTGTAACAAAGAAATATATTAGCTCGTGTGATGGAAAAGTCTCTGCCACCTTTAGGAATGGCTGTATCCAGGCGCTCACACTAAACCATTGGCAGTCACATAGTACTGCTTGCCCATGTGCGGGCTCCCTCCTGATATAGCCTACTGTAGCAAGGCTGCCACTGAGCAGATCCCATACTATGTTCAATGTTGACCTAGGTACTCTGCCTTGAGTGACATCTGTCCTATAAGGAAAAGGGAGAATGGGTATCAGGCAGACTAAAGTATTGATGTTGGGGCAGGGATGTGGTTTAGTAATAAAGCACCTGTCTAGAATCCAGCAGTGAGGGCCAGGAGTGTGGTTGAGTAGTGGAGTTATTGCAGAGCACACACAAGGCCCTGGGCCCACCTGCAGCACTACTAAATAATATGCGGACCATACTCATCCTGGGTGGAGGCCAGCAGCCCTCATTTGAAAACACCTGACCCTCAAGGTTCAGTTGCCATGAGGTCGAGTCATGCTTTCTTTGATTCCAAACAAAATACAACCATCAGCTTCCTGTTTGAACAGACCTGTCTCTGAGTCAGAGTCCTTATATAGAAAGTGGGCTGGTCATACCAATTTCAGAGAATGACTAATAACATGAGGTAAGTCTAGGAGAGTGCAACTCTTTCTGAGACTTACTCCAACCCTAGACCTTAGTTTTCCCCTTCTGCAAATGGGAACAAGGGAAGTAGAGAAATGGTGGATGCTGTGTGCTTGGCTTTGGGTACAGGGTGTCCCCCCTCTTTATTTGAATCTCTTCCTTGGCTCTCAGGTGGTGACTGTGCCACTCTCCTGAAGAACATTGGAGCACTGCCTGTGGAGATGGCTAGAATGTATTTTGCAGAAACAGTTCTGGCCCTTGAGTACTTACACAATTATGGCATTGTGCACCGTGACCTCAAACCAGACAAGTGAGCCTTGATCTTTATTCCTCCTCCCTGCCCTGTTCCAGGGGTGAAGGACAAGGGCCTCACTTCGGAAACTCACTTACATCCTGTGTCTGCTGCAGCCTCCTTATCACTTCCATGGGCCACATCAAACTCACGGATTTTGGCCTCTCCAAGATGGGTCTTATGAGTCTCACAACCAACTTATATGAAGGCCACATTGAGAAGGATGCCCGGGAGTTCCTGGACAAACAGGTGTGTGGTGGGCATGGGGGTCACCAAGGGTGGAGTGACCTGGAAGGACCTCAGGGGCCCAGGGCCTGGTGGGGGGCACAGCTCTCCCTTGAGGCCCCTTCTGTGGCCAGGGCACAGGCTGACCGCCTGCCCCCAGGTGTGTGGGACCCCAGAGTACATCGCACCCGAGGTCATCCTGCGCCAGGGCTACGGCAAGCCAGTGGACTGGTGGGCTATGGGCATCATTCTCTACGAGTTCCTGGTAGGCTGTGTGCCTTTCTTCGGGGACACCCCAGAAGAGCTCTTTGGACAGGTTATCAGTGGTATGTGCCTCCTAGGTGGGCAGGAGGGAATCTGGAAAGACAGGCAGCCTGGGGTGACTGCTCAGCTTCGTTTTGCTTTGCAGATGACATACTGTGGCCTGAAGGGGATGAGGCCCTGCCCACAGATGCCCAGCTTCTGATATCTAGCCTCTTGCAGACCAACCCCCTGGTCCGGCTTGGGGCAGGTAAGAGGCCTTCTGCACAGACAGCTAAAGCAGGGAAGCAGGACTGATTCAGCTTGTGCTGAGGCCTGGGGTGGAAGATGGCCTGAAGGGCTGGATGGCTGGGCATGCTGTCAGGGGTCTCTGAGATCATCTGCCCACAGGTGGGGCTTTTGAAGTGAAGCAGCACAGTTTCTTCCGAGACCTAGACTGGACGGGGTTGCTGCGGCAGAAGGCAGAGTTCATCCCCCACCTAGAGTCAGAAGATGATACCAGCTACTTTGACAGTGAGTTGGGAGGAGGGAGAGATACAATGCTGGGTCTGAGTAGAGAATAGGATCCAAAGAGAAGCCCGAGAGTGAGGGCTGGGGTAGAACTGGCTGAGGGTGTGTCAAATAAAAAGGCTGAAGCTGCTCAGGCCTGGGGGGTGCAGGCCTGTCGCCCCAGCTTAGAAGCTTTTTTGTGCCACAAAGAGAGTTCAGGAACAGCTTGGGCAACTAAATGAGACACCATTTTATTCTTTATTTTATTTATTTATTTTGGTATTTTGAGACAGGGTTTCTCAGTATTCATTTGGAGCCTGTCCTAGAACTGGCTCTGTAGACCAGGCTGGCTTCGAACTCACAGAGATTTGCCTGCCTCTGCCTCCCGAGTGCTGGGATTAAAGGTGTGAGCCACCAACGCCTGGTGAGACCCCATTTTAAAATAGAATTGTGGCAAATATCTGTTATCCCAGCACTTGGGAAGCAGGGCTACCTGGAGTTCAAGGTGAGCCTCAATTATCTATCAAGTTCAAGGCTACCTTGGCTACAGTTAACTGTTTTAAAGTCAGGCATGGTGGTGCATGGCTTTAATCTCAGTTTAGGAGGCAAATGTAGGCAGATCTCTGTTACTTCCAGGCTAACTAGCCAGCTATGGCTACATAATGAGACCCTCTCAAAAGGGTGGAGGTGGTGCTGGACAGATGTCTCAGTAGTTAGGAGCACTGGCTGCTCTTCCAGAGGACCTGGGTTCTATTCTCAGCATCCACATGGCCGCTTACAACCACCTCTAACTACGGGATCGAGCACCCATTTCTGACCATCATGGACACCAGGCACAAATGTGGTACAGTGACATACATGTAGGCAAAACACCCATACACATTCAAACAAAACAAATAACAAAAACAGAGAAGATAGTTCAAGGGTTAAGAGCCCTTGCTGCTTGTGTGGAAGATATGGGTTCTGTTCCCAACACCCTTGCCAACTCGAGGGACTGGGGTTGGGTGGTGGATGTTCCAAAACATCTGTAACTGCAGATCCAGGGGATTTGATGCCTCTAGTCTACTCCCCCCAAACCTACACTCAAGCTTGAGTGTGTGTGTGTGTGTTTTTAAATATTTTTTTAAAAAAAGTATTATTAAAAGAAGAAAAATAAACAGAAAAGTGAGAAGACGGCTAGGGACACAGGGGTAGAGTGTGTTTGCCTAGTATGGAAGAGAACCTGGGTTCAATCCCCGGTAAGGCAAAAAAAGAGGCAAGACCCAAATTGCCTTTGGGGTGTGGCCTCGTGGGATTTGACGTTGACCACCTTGGGAGCAATGCCTGTGTTAGGAACTGTGTTAAGACTTCGATAGAGGACAGGGGCTGGCGCTCAACATGGGAGAGTTAGCAGGTTGGGCCTGGGTCTTAGCTAGATGACCTGGTCAAGACCTGTAGTAGCCTGAGGTGGAGTCAGGGTAAAGAGTGCTGAAGACGCTGATCTGGTAGTTAAGCTTTTCTGGGGCTCTGGGAAAGGCAAAGATTCGGAGAATCGGGTGAGGGAGGGTCGGGGGTGGGGGATGGCAGCAAGATCGGGGGAGGAACCGGGAGCAAATTGGAGGGGGTGTGGCGAGGACACAGTTTGGCAGGGCTCTGAGGAGGCTGCGGTTCTCCAGCCCGCTCGGACAGGTATCACCACGTGAACTCCTACGACGATGACGACACTACCGAGGAGGAGCCCGTGGAGATCCGCCAATTTTCCTCCTGTTCTCCGCGCTTCAGCAAGGTGCGCAGAGCCGGGTTGGACTGGAAGGCCTGTGGGCAGCAGGGTCCCAGACACCCGAAGTCTCAGTTTGGAAAGTTTCAGAAGTGGTGGGAACTAGGGAGTGGAGAAGTCTTGTTGGGTAGGCAGGTTGGGGACAGACCTTTGGCACTGGGCTCCCCTGAGGGTAAGAATGACAGCGGGGGCGGGACAAAGCTATGCAAAGTCTTACCAGGACTGAGCAATTGGAAGGATTCATGGAAGGAGACATGGTCCCAGCCTGGTGACCGACAGACAGGATTTGGGGAAGGCCTATGAGGCCGGGCTAGGTAGAGAGCACAGTGGTTAGGGAGCTAGACCGGGTGTGTCTAGAACAAGGCAGGCTTGACTCTGTGTGAGGGTTCTCAAGGGCAGAACTACAGAGAATTGTAGAATTGGGCAGGCGGCGCCTAGGGAGGACAGAATGAGGTTGCAGAAAAACTGATTGGCTATCGCGCGCGCGAAGGCGGACTCAGCGCCTCCCTCTCTGGTCCTAGGTGTACAGCAGTATGGAGCAGCTGTCGCAGCACGAGCCCAAGACCCCGGTGTCAGCATCAGGGGCCAGCAAGCGGGACCCAAGCGCCAAGGGCCCAGAGGAGAAGGTGGCCGGCAAGCGGGAGGGACTAGGTGGCCTGACTCTACGTGAGAAGACCTGGAGAGGGGGATCCCCAGAGATGTAAGCAGGGCTATAGAGAGGCTCGAGGGCGGGGCGAATGGGAGTATCCCTTCTGATCTGGCTCCCTCTGTGCAGTAAGCGCTTCTCAGCGTCTGAAGCCAGTTTCCTGGAGGGGGAGGCCAGTCCCCCACTGGGAGCGCGCAGACGCTTCTCAGCCCTGCTGGAGCCCAGCCGCTTCAGTGCTCCTCAGGAGGACGAAGATGAGGCCCGACTCCGCAGGCCTCCTCGGCCCAGCTCCGATCCCCCTAGCTCACTGGATACACGCGTTCCCAAAGAGGCAGCTCAAGGAGAGGGCACTTCCATTCCCGGGGACCCTGAGGCCAGTGAGTGCCTTCTGCAGCTGCTTTTCCCATTTTCCCAGGGACGATCTATTGAGTATTCATGTAATGTACATAGTACAGTTTATGAAAGCTCTCACGCACCTATCTGAGGGTATTACCACTGAGAATGCACCAGGGTCGGTGAAGCTCAGTGGGGGATCTCGGGGTGTGGCTTAAGACCCACAATTTAGGCCACACAACAAAACTTGTAGAAGTGGTAGTTCGGAGCCCAGCGTTGGTGGCGCATGCCTTTAGTCCCAGTACTTGGGAAACTAGAGGCAGGTGGATCTCTGTGAGTTCAAGGCCAGCCTGGAATACAGAATGTGTTCCAGGACAGCCTGGCTCCAACGCTACAGAAAAACCCTATCTCAAAAAACAAAAACAAAACAGAAAAAGGAGTGGTAGTTCAGGAGAGCTGATAACTCTGTCACTGAGAGATGGGGATGAGTGTGAGTGAGTGAGTGTGTGTGTGTGTGTGTGTGTGTGTGTGTGTGTGTAGCTGCAATTTCCTTTTCTGAAGATCACTCAGGGGCTGGAGACATCGTTCAGTGGTTAAAAGCACCGGCTGCTCTTTCAGAGAACTCAGGTTCAGTTCCCAGCACCTACAGGGTGGCTCACAACCATTCATAGTTCCAAGTTTCAGGGAATCCAACACCCTCTCTTCTGACTTTGCAGGCACTGCACACTGGGCATGCACACACACAGGCAAAACACTCATAAAATAAATATAAAACAAGAGAGCACTAAACCAGATGTGATGGGACATTCCTGTAGACTTAGCATTTGGGAGGCAGAGGCAGGTGATCTCTAGTAGTTCAAGGCCCCTTGGTCTACAGAGTAAGTTATAGAATAGGCAGGGCTATGTACTACTGAGATTCTGTCTCACAACAAACAAACAGAAGTACTCACTGTTCCAGGCGGACATTCAACCAAACAGAAGCATGGTGGTGCTGTCCTGGACCAGAGGCTATACCACAGGATCTGTGACCTGAGCTGTGAAGTTTAAGGATTAGGAATAGTGAGTGAAAAGTCTCTGACCTGATAGTTCATGCTCTCTGTTGCAGCTGAGCGCTCCCACCCAGGTGACCTGTGCCCACCCTCCAGAGATGGAGACCCATCAGGCCCTAGGGCCACCAATGACCTGGTTTTGCGAAGAGCAAGGCACCAGCAGCTGTCTGGGGATCTTGCTGTGGAGAAGCGACCATCTAGAACTGGGGGCAAAGTTATCAAGTCAGCTTCAGCTACTGCCTTGTCAGTGATGATTCCTGCAGGTGAAGCTGGGCCCCACCCACCAGGGAAGGGGCTCCCTGCAGTTGTGGGACAGGTGCATTTCCCCTGTCTATGCTATTTGCTGTCAGGATGGAGTAATGAAGAGCTTGCTATGGGGCTTTGACTTGGATGGAGTGACCAACAGATACTGGGATAACAGCATGAGGTTTGTCTTGATCTCTGACCACAGTTTTGTGTCTGCAGTGGATCCACATGGAGGCTCACCCCTTGCTAGTCCCATGTCCCCTCGGTCTCTCTCCTCCAATCCATCCTCACGGGACTCTTCACCTAGCCGGGACTACTCCCCAGCTGTCAGTGGACTCCGTTCCCCCATCACCATCCAACGCTCAGGCAAAAAATATGGGTTCACACTGCGTGCCATCCGTGTCTACATGGGGGACTCCGATGTCTACAGTGTCCACCATATTGTTTGGGTGAGTCCCATGGGCTGAGGAATGGGGGGGTGATGCTTAGTGTGAAAGGTAGTATAGGTAGTCTAGGTGAGACTTCTTTCGCCTAATTCTAACCCCAGTCTTCTTCTATGCAGTGGGGAGATTAATGACTATTTCATAAGAGCCAAAGTTCTTTTAGATCCCTCAATCATGCCTTTGTGGGTTTTCCCATTTACAGCACGTGGAGGAGGGAGGCCCAGCCCAAGAGGCAGGGCTCTGTGCTGGGGACCTCATTACCCATGTGAACGGTGAGCCGGTGCATGGTATGGTACATCCTGAGGTGGTGGAGTTGATCCTGAAGGTAAGTGTAAGGAAGGGGCCTGGATGGGCTTAGGGGGGACAGGACAGAGCAGCCTCTAACAAATGGGATTCCCTCCCCTCTCCCAGAGTGGCAACAAAGTAGCTGTGACCACCACACCCTTCGAAAACACCTCTATCCGCATTGGGCCAGCCAGGCGCAGCAGCTACAAGGCCAAAATGGCTCGTAGGAACAAGAGGCCTTCAGCTAAAGATGGCCAAGAAAGGTGAGTGAGACCATAAGTAGTTTATCTTCCTAACCATGGGAGGATTAAAGCCAGAGTTGTGAGGGGCAGAAGGGAAACTGCAGTGAGTAGTTAGGAGGGGAAGCAAACCAGGCTGGGAAACTGGGGGAGCCTGGGAAGGAAACTGTTTAAAATAAAAGCACTGTGAGTTAGCACTTGCGCAGGTTAGCAGGATTTCTCTGTATTGCTTTGGAGCCTGTCCTGGAACTAGCTCTGTAGACCAGGCTAGACTTGAACTCACAGAGATCGGCCTGTCTCTGCCTCCTGAGTGCTGGGATTAAAGGCATGAGCCACCAACATCTGGTGGGCCTTCAACAATTCTTGAGAGGAGCTGGGATAAAAGATTAAGACTGGTTGGGCAAGGTGGTGTGTGATTCCAGCAGTCCTTAATCCCCAAGGTTGGAAGACAGTGTGGTGGCAGAGGAGGGCAGATCTCTTGAGTTCCAGGACAGCCAGGGCTATGTAGAGAGATGCTGTCTCAAAAAGCAAAACACTAGTTCCAGGACAGCTAGAGCTGTCACACAGAGAAATCCTGTCTCAAACAAACAAACAAAAGACCCAGTCACCTAGAATACAGTTAAGCAGGCCATCCGATAGAGGCACCTTGTAATTTCAGCTCCTGGGAGGCTGAGGCAAGAGGATCTCTGGATGTTAAAGGCCAGTGTGGGCCGGGCAGTGGTGGTGCACACTTCTAATGCCAGTATTCAAGAGATAGAGACTGGCAGATCTCTGTGGGTTCAAGGCCAGCCTGGTCTACAGAGTGAGTTCCAGGACAGTCTCCAAAAGCTACAGAGAAACTCTGTCTCAAAAAAAAAAAAAAAGAAAAAAAAATCCAGTGTGGGCCCATATAATAAGGGAAAAAAGAAAATAAACACAATCAGATATTAGTGATGGAGGAATGTTACTACAAATGCATCCTTATTTACTGGAGTTCCTTCGGTGAGTATCAGAGTGAATTTACACAAATCACCTATGAGGTCACAAGGCCCTATCATCAGATAGGACTAACATGGTGTGGATATTTGGAAATGTGGTTATATTATGGGATATTACTGTAATTTCTTCTCTCATACACTGGAAGAGCTGAGGGAAAGGGTGGGGCCAGGAGTCTTGTCCGTTCACATGTGCTCATCCCATGGATTGTGGTCTTCATATCATGGAGCCACCTCCCCAGATCCAACAGAAAATTTTATTTATTTAAGATTTTAAAATATTTTATTTTAATTATGCATAGGTTTGTGTCTATGAATATAAATGCAGATGCCTGTGTAGGCCAGAAGAGGCCATGGGTTGGATTCCCCTGGAAGATGGAGTTACAAGCATTATGAGCTAGCTGTCTGACAGAATTGCTCAGGTTCTCTGAGGGGCAGTCTTCTTCTTAACCACTGAACCATCGCTCCAGCCCCAAGAGAACAGTTTTGTTTTATCTTAGATTCTTTTTACTTGTATTAGCATTTTGATTGCTTCTGTTTATGTGTACCACATGTTACTTGATGCCAAAGGAGGCCAGAAGAGGGCACCAGATTCCCTGGAACTAGAGTTACAGGTGGTTTTTAGATGCCATGTGGGTGCTGGGAATCTAACCCAAGTCCTCTGGAAGAATAGTCACTATGCTTAACTGCTGAGCCATCTCTCCAGCTCCAAAGAGACTATTTTGACAGCTGGCCATAGTGGCGCATGCCTTTCATGCCAGCTCTGGAGAGGTGGAAGGAGCCTGATCTACATAGTGAGTTTCTAGACAGCCAGAGGTACATAATGACCCGAAGATCGGGGGGGGGGGGGTTGGTCAGGACCCCAGTGAGGATTTGAGTGAAGGAAGCAAACTAATCCAGTAAATGAGTTCAGTGAAAAGGTACAAGATTAGATGGGGGTAGGGAGGCAGAAGGGGTCAAGTTTGTTTGGAAGGGATTTCTGGCTTGGATTGCATGTGGCCAGAAAAGAGAGGGCACGACCACCCAGGATTGAGACAAGAGTTCTGCCTTGATAGATGGGTTGTAGAGAAAGGGGAATGCTAGAAAAGGGTAGTCAGTTGAATACTGGGCTGTTGTGCAGTCCAGAAGCGGCCAAACTCAGAGTCCAGGAGTTAAGGAGAGGTGATTGTTTGCTATTACTTCCCCAGCAAGAAGCGCAGCTCCCTCTTTCGGAAGATCACAAAACAGTCAAACCTACTGCATACTAGCAGATCACTGTCCTCTCTGAACCGGTCCTTGTCGTCCAGCGACAGTCTTCCCGGCTCGCCCACGCACGGACTACCGGCACGCTCACCCACGCACAGCTATCGCTCCACGCCTGACTCTGCCTACCTAGGTAGGTTCTGTACCTGCGCGGGGTAGGGGACTGAGGTGCCGCGGTGCTCAGAACACTTACACCTTCTCTGGCCTGCAGGTGCCTCCTCACAGAGTAGCTCCCCAGCTTCCAGCACGCCCAACTCCCCCGCGTCATCCGCTTCGCACCACATCCGGCCCAGCACCCTGCACGGGCTGTCACCGAAGCTACACCGGCAGTACCGCTCTGCACGCTGTAAATCGGCCGGCAACATCCCTCTGTCACCACTGGCGCACACGCCATCCCCGACACAGGCGTCGCCTCCGCCGCTGCCAGGCCACACGGTGGGCAGCTCGCACACCACGCAGAGCTTCCCAGCCAAATTGCACTCGTCACCGCCTGTTGTGCGTCCGCGCCCCAAGAGCGCAGAGCCACCGCGCTCGCCACTGCTCAAGCGCGTGCAGTCAGCGGAGAAGCTGGGGGCTTCGCTGGGCTCAGACAAGAAGGGCGCACTGCGCAAACACAGTCTCGAAGTGGGCCACCCGGATTTCCGCAAGGACTTCCACGGTGAGCTGGCACTACATAGCCTCGCTGAATCCGACGGTGAGACACCTCCCATCGAGGGTCCCGGGACGACCCGGCAGGTCGCAGTGCGACGCCTGGGCCGCCAGGAATCGCCCCTGAGCTTGGGTGCGGACCCGTTGCTACCCGAGGGTGCCCAGAGACCGATGACATCAAGCAAGGAGGAGTCCCCGGGAGGTGCAGAGGCTTGCACCCCGCCTCGTGCGACAACCCCCGGGAGCCGGACCCTGGAGCGTGACCCAGGTTGCACGAGGCACCAGAGCGTGCAGACTGAGGATGGCCCAGGTGGAGTGGCCAGGGCCTTGGCCAAGGCGGCGCTAAGCCCGGTGCAGGAACATGAGACAGGCCGGCGCTGTAGCTCTGGTGAGGCAGGCACACCCCTGGTGCCCATTGTTGTAGAGCCTGCCCGGTCAGGGGTCAAGACCCAGACACCTCAACCTCTGGGCATAGACTCCAAGGGATTGAAGGAACCTGTAGCCCAGGTGCCTCTAGTGCCTGATGCACCAAGGGGCCGGGAGCGCTGGGTGCTCGAGGAGGTGGAAGAGCGGACCACACTAAGCGGACCTCACTCCAAGCCAGCTTCTCCCAAGCTCTCTCCCGACCCCCAGACTCCAACCCTAGTCCCAACAAAGAATGTGTCCCGCAGTGCAGTTCCTGCAGGCCCACCTGCTTCCCTTGCGGTCCCAGGCACCAAACCTGAAGCAGGGTTGAACTCCCGGTGCCCTGCTGAAGCTGTGACTTCCGCGGGCCTAACCAAAAACGGGCCACCCAGCCACGCCCCTCTCGGCCCATAGCGGAGCCGGCTTTTGGTCCTGTGCTGTACAGATGCCTGTATACATATGTACACATATAAATAAAGTGCCCATGCTGCCTGAGACTCCCCGGGGTTCACATTTCCTCTCAGGACAAGGGGTGGCTCCCGTGCTCAGTAGAAGTGGGAAGGTAGTTTTCAGTCGAGCTTTCCTGTGTCCCATCCACTGCCAGTTCCTCACATAACAGCTTGGGGCAGACCTCTTAGGAAGAGGTACCTCACCAGTGCTGTGTCTGAAGAAAACGGTAACAGCCTCATGTACAGAGACACTTTTATTAACAGCCTCTGTTGTGATGCCCAAGCTGCAGGTCACTTGACAGCCAGGGAGGTTAAGGCACTGCGAAGGTCTCCAGTCAGGAAGGGGCTGAACTGGTACTTGGATTCACAGCCAGAGCAGCATGGTGCTTGTGTAGTATGTACTAAGCTTGTGTAGTATGTAGTAAGCCCTGGGATTCAGCCCAGCACACCAACCCCCAAAACAAATTCAAGTCCAAACTAGACCCTTTTTGGGGGGTTGGTGTAGCCCTGGCCTTCCTGGAACCCACTCTGTAGACCAGGCTGGCCTGGAACTCAGAGATCCATCTGCCTCTGACCCCTGAGTGCTGGGAGTAAAGGTGTGCGCCACCATGCTCAGCTAGCCCGTCTTAGTTCTTTGCTCTGCTGGGCTCTCTACAGGGCTCCCAGGCCTTCACCAGGGACTGGAAGGCCTTCCAAAGGGAAGGCAGCTGGGTGCACAGCGTGCCTCCACCTCGGTGCATTTCTCCTTTGTTCCGATTCATGTCACCCACGCAGGCCCAGGGCCCTTGAGGGGACACACACCATTTGGAGTGGTCTTCTGTGGCATTGAAAGTTGGTCCAGATGGGCCAGGGAAGCCTATCTGATTCACATCAAGAATCTGATGGGTCCCAGAGCAGTTGGAACGCAGGATGCCTGGAGAATTTGGCCAGAATTGAACCTGTAGGTTGGTGTCAAGGGCTGCTGCCAACCAGCCAGAGTACAGGTCTGCAGAAGAAGGAAGAAGGGCAAGGTGAGGGCCACTGTTAGATTCCTCGGGCCAGCTTCCTTCTAGGAGCTCTGTCTATTTCCAGAAGGCCACAAACCTAAATAGCCCTTGTCAACAGGCCAGGATCACATCTGCAATCCTAACACCCAGAAAGCTGGAACAAGAGGACCTCAGATGCAGTGAGACATTACTTCAAAACAAGAAGATAGGCTGGGCATGGTGGCCCAAGCCTTTACATTCAGCACTCGGGAGGTAGAGGCAGGTGGATCTCTGTGAGTTCCACACCAGCCAGGGATACACAGTTGCAACTCTGTCTCAAAAAAAAAAAAAAAAAAAAAAAAAAAAGTAGGCCTCACCTTTTGCCTTACCAAACAGTTCATGTTATTTCATAACCTCTAAGGAAAGCATCAATATTCTAACTTTTAGATGAGCTGAGCAAACAGACTCAGGCCATATCATATTGCACATCCAGAAACCAATATCTGAGCCTAGATCTGTTGGCTGGTCTTGAACTCCTATCTCAGCCTCCATGGTGCTGGGATTACAGATAAGTACCATCTGCCCAGCTGGTCTGTTGTTTTCCTACTCATGGCTGTTACTGTAATAACAAAGGCATCTGGGCTCTAAATGTGCTTGCCCTCAGGCTTGGAGATATCAGGGACCCCCACACACAAAGAAAGTGCTCTTTACCCCTCTACACCAGGACTCACCATCTCCGAATTTTCCAAATTTGGCAAAGCTCTGGAAGGTGGCCCCAGCTTGTGAAGTTAGTACTACACTATTATTCCAGGGCTCATGGAGGGCATGGTGACCCTTGATCACCTCTTGTAGATCAGATAATTTCTGGGCAAAATTGCCCTCCAGCTTATGGTCATAGACCAGGGGATAGGTATAGGTTAGCTGCCTGCCTGGAAGACAAGGTGAGGGGAAAAAAGTGAGGCCAGTTACTTGAAGTTTGGGACTGTCACCCCTCCATGATTCTACTCACCAATCTTGAGAAACTGGGCAAAGGGAAAGGACACGCAGAGTAGGGTCTGCCCATACGTGTGAGCATTGGGCGGCCAGCTGTATGCACCAGAGGACGAAGGCGGTGGGAAGCGCGGCACACTGTGGATCAGCCACAAGCCCCCTTCTTGGTCCAGAAGCAGAACACCTGAACCAGAAGGAGGTCAGAGAAGCTGCTGGAAGCAGACCCCTCAAGTCAGCTCTTCTGCAACCAGGTACACGGTCTCGGGTGACTAGAGTCTTAGGTACAGGTAGGAAACTGAGGCAAGGGTTTGACAGGGCAGATCCCCCACCCTTTATGCAGGTCAAAGGTTAGTTTGGGTACATTTACAAGAAATTCAGGGTGGCTCCACGACCCCCAGTCCAAGCCTCACCCTTTGTATGCCCACGGCTGGAAGAGTCCTGAGCTGAGCTGGATTTAGGAGGCTGGTCGTTGTAGAGTAGAAAGGCCAGCTGGGAGAAAGCAGAGAAACTCATAACTATCCATCCTTCCCCGTGGGACCCACTACAGTGACCCAGCCCGGGTTCCCACTGCACTCAGTCACCTGGCTGGAGTTTTCACGGTACAACGGCAGCAGGCTGCGGCCCACGGCTCCGTCTGAGCTGTTGATGTACCCCACACCGTCGCGCCAACCCTCGGAGCTCTGGTCCATGTATTTATACTTCAAACCCTTCCACGAACTATCCCCAGACCCACTGTGAGCTGGCAGCTTGTATACCACGAACCTGGAGGTCAGGGAAGACAGGAGGTGGGGAGAGAAAGGGGGTCTGAAGTTTGGCTGAAAAGGTCCATCCCAGTGCCCACGCCGGTCCCCACGCAGCCCGAGGGGGACAGTCCGTCAGCCACTAGCTCACCAGTCCACCGGCTGCCCGGAGTCTCCATAGCAGCTCAGGGCCTCGGCAGGGACCCACAGCAGCGCGGCCAGCAGCAGCGACCTCAGCGCTGCCATGAGGCGGCAGCGACGGAATCTGTGAAAAGACCCAGGACGGCCGGGTCACGAGATCCGGACTCACTTCCCCCTAAAGTCCGCTGAGACCTGGGTGGGTGCTTCGCGAGGGTGAAAGCGACGCCCGAGCGCCCCGGAGGCGGGGCTTCCTTTGGTGCGGTCCCGCCCAGGACCCCGCCCCCTTCAGGGCCCACCCCGCCCTCCTGCTTCTGGCGACTCAGCTCTGGATAGGCTCCAACCTTGGACACGCCCCTCCCTTAGGCAGTGGCTGTCACATGATTCTTCTAAGGCGCTCCAATTTCTGAATTGTTCTTTTCCCATTACCACTCTGCAACTCAGGCACATTTTGAGGGACCGGTATTTTTGCCTGCATGTGTGTCTGTGCATCATTTGGGTGTCAGGGCAGACCCAATTCTTTTCCTTTCTCTCTCTTTTTTTTTAATTTATATTTTGTTTGAGGCAGGATCTCACTATGTAGCCCTGGCTGGCCTGGAACTCACAAGGATCTCAGCCTTCCTTCTGCCTCTTCTCCTGGAAAGTTTGTTTTAAAGACTCACACCAATCACCCCTGTCCCCCCCTTTTTTTTCCTGAAAGTTTCCTGACTCCTCTGACCTCATAACACTGGTTTAACCTTGAACTCCTGATCTTCCTGCCTCTATTACCCAAGTGCTCAAATCACAGAAGTGCTCGATCACACTGTGTATATGTGTAAGTGTGTGGGCATATAACACAGCATGCAAGCAGAGGCCAGAGCAATTTGTGGGAGTTTCCCCTTCCCCCATATAGGATTTGGGGATCAAGCTTGTCAAGCTTGACAGCAGGCACCTTTATAGGCTGGCCTTTTTTTGTGTGTGTGTGGCAGGCTCTCATTGTAGCTCAGGCTGGCCTGGAACTCTCAACTCTGGCTCAGCCTCCTGACTGAGTGCTGGAATTATAAATATGTTCTGTCCTTCCAGCTTTTAAATTTTATGTGCATTGCTGTGTGTGTGTTCTTGTGAGTTTATGTATTCCATGTGCACTGGGCCAATGCCCATAGGTGTTAGATCCCTGGAGCTGGAGTTACAGGTAGCTGTAAGCACTGTTTGGGTTATGGGACCTGAAGTCAGGGCCTCTGGAAGAACAGTGGTGTTTGTAACCACTGTGCCATCTCTCCAGCTGCCATGCTACCACCACGGCCCGTGCTTTCACTCTGCGGTCCAGGCTAACCTCGACCTTCCCATTCTCCTGTCTTAGTATTGCAAGTGCAGCGACTCCCAGTGTGAATGGCCCCACACCCAGCTCATTCTTTCTGCACCCTCTCTCTGACCACTCTAAGTTTTCTAGTCCCCCTGCCCTCTTGCCACTGACCAAGTCACTTTGGGTGTGGCAAGGCAGGGACACAGGGACTGCCAAGCACTCCACCACAGACTGGCTGTGTCACTCGAGTCTTGACACTTGATCCTCTTGCTTCCACCTCCCAAATTTTGGGATTAAAGGCCTGTAGCACTATAGCCCTAGCTGGCCTGGAACTCATGGTGTAGACCAGGCTGTCCTCCAGCTGAAGAAATCTGCCTGCCTCCCGAATCCTGTGACTAAAGGCCTCCACCACCATATCCCCCCCTGTAGTGAGGTAGTCCTTCTGTAGCACTGACCACGCCCATTGGGGGGTGGAGAGATGGGCCCCCACCACCAAAGACAGAGTCCCTATGTTATGTAGCTCAGGCTGGTCTCAAACTCAGAGATTCACCCAGCTCTACCTCTCAAGTACTGGGATTAAGGGCACATACCACCATGACAAGCCTTTTGTTTTTGTTTTTACTTTTTTGAGACAAGAAGGAAAAAAAAAAAAAAACCCAAACAAGCAAAAACCAAACACTGAGAAGGCAGAAGCAGGTGGATCTCAGAGTTCAAGGCCAGCCTGGTCTACAGTGCAAGTTCCAGGACAGCCAGGGCTATATAGAAAAATCCTTGCTCAGAAAGAGACAGACAGACAAAGAGACACAAAGAGGTGAAGAAACTGGTTGAACTGCCCACCCAGGATAACCTTGAGTTTGTTCTGTACTATGGGCATGTCTTGAACTTGCCATATTCCTGCCTCAGCCTCCTAAATACCTGCAATCACAGGTCTGCACTACCTCTATGACCCACTGTCTTCTTAAAAGGCTTCTTAAAAGGAAGCAGACAGGTTGGATACAATCACCCACACTCAGGAGTCAGAGGCAAGGTGACAGGATGATCTTTGTGGGTTTGATGCCAACCTGGTCTACAGAGTTTCAGGCCAACCAGGCCTACATAGTAAGATCCTATCTTGAGACGAAAAAAGGGAGACAGAGGAGGCAGATGACAGTTGTGAATGTCCTGTGAGTTGACAGCAGGTGACAGGATCGTATAGGCTAATCTTGATGGAGGAGAAGATCTACATAGATTGAACTGCTGGGGGTGGGTCATCAGAAGTGACTGTATTTTATGAGATCTAGAAGGTGCATGTATAGACAAGTTGTATCACCTACTGGGGGCTCAATACTCCTCCTAGTTTCCAGCCCGATATTACAGTGAGGCCGACAATGGTTTCATATGGGAGAATTTTATAGTACCCGTGACAATCCCAGCTGATAGACAGTGTGAAGGATCCTTCTAGACTCTGAGAAATCTCACCCCACTCCATCTCCAAAACTCAGGGTCACTCCTGCACTGGTCTAAGGATCCATCTGAGTTGATTTATTTGGTGGTCTGTCTTGCTGGGTCTGTGGGGCCATCAGATGTTTCCGTCTGGCTCCCTGAGGACATGAGAAGATGCTATTGAAGGTTCCTTTGTATTGGTCTGGGTAGGTCTGTAGAGCTGTAAGAGCTGTAAGTCCAATAGTGGCCCATCCTTTGGAAGATGATTCTCTGATCCACTCTCAACTTCATTCCCAGTCCCTGTGCAGGATCGGAGTTCAGAGGTGACGCTTCATGTGCAAGGCTAAGTGGTCAGAACGTGCAAAAGCTCGTGGGCAGAGTCTGCAGCAGAAGGGTCGCTGGCCAGTGTGCTTCCGGTAGTGACGTGTCAGTTCGTCAGAGCGAGCGAACCTCCAGTCGCAGCCATCCCAGGAGCAGGCATAAGGCTTTTCTCCTGAAGGACAGAAAGTTGTGAGTACCACCGTCCAAACGGTCCAGTTCCGATTTGCACACTTGATGAGCTGGAGCCGGGCCTAAGGTTACTTATCTAGCTCATAGTTTAAGAAGGGCACACAGTCCTGCCCTCTGTGATCCTGACCCTTCTCTGTACCTGCCTGCAGTCCTGAGGTTTCCTCATTTCCGATCTCCTATGCCACTTCCTATGCGCTAGTTCCCTGCCTGAGACCTTTGGCTGCGCCGTCATTCTCTGGTCTCAGTGTCCCCCCATGCACTAGCAGAGCCTCATGTCCAGTCTTGCTCTTGAACTTGGTCCGAGCCCTGAAGTTCACCCCAGTGTCCAAAGCCCTGATGACCCTCTCCCGGTTATGTACCTGGTGCGGGCCAAGCCGCATTTGGGAAGCCCCGGCTTGTGTCCTCTATCAGTTGCCAGTGAAACTAATTCTACCTCCAGATTCCAGACACTTCCAACCGGAATAAGCACGTGAATACTGGCTCCATCCTGACTTCTTGCATTCCAAGCTTGTACCCTCCAGGGGGTCGCCCCTCTAGTTCTTCCCCTTCTGCTATTCTCATCCTGCTTCCTGCTCCTCTGACCATCTCTAACCCAGGTCTTACACATCAGCCTTTAACTTCGAAGCCCCCCCCCCGAAATGCTCCCCAGGTTTTCTGTCCACACCCATTTTACTATTTATTATTTTTGAGATAGGATATTACTATGTAGTTCTGGCCGCTGGAATTCGCTAAAATAGATTAGGTTAGTCTACAAGTCATTTATACCCACCTGCCTCCTGAGTCCTGGGATTCTCCGGGCCCCATTTGTGTCTAGAATTGCCCCTATAGTTTCTCCAGTGTCAGGGGCCCATTTCAGGCCTCCAGCTCTGGGGCCGCCTTTAGCCACGCCTCTGACCACCCTCTTGCCCCTCCCTTCGCCCCGCTTCCGGCTCCTGTGTGCCCCACCCGCTTCGCTCCGCCCTTACCTGTGTGCGTGCGCAGATGCGCCTTCAGATGCGAGCTCTTGGTGTAGCTCTTTCCGCAGCCCTCGTGCCCGCAGGTGTGTGCCGCTTGCCTCTTTCGTGCCAAAGCTCTCCGGCTGCGCTTGGGCGGCGCGGCTCCCGGGGACAAGCCTGTGTCTCCTGCGAGCGCGGTGGCCCCGAGTTCTGTGCCCACCGCACCGGGTCCCAGACAATTCAGGAAGGAAGGGGGCGCGGCGGGGCCAGCAGAAGGCGCCGTGAGCCCGCGAAAGAGCTGAAAATGCCCTTGGTACTGTGGCGCGGGGTAGAGCGCGGGGTATCCCGGCAGCAGCCCATAGGGGGCGCTAGGGGCCGCGGGCACCGCGAGCCCGGCCCGCGGGAAGAAACCGCTTGCCGAGCCCGCTCGCGAATCGGAGAATGCTGGCTGCGCCTTGGGCGCAGATCCCGGGGCCAGGGCAGGGGCCACGAAGGGCTCAGGGGCTGGGGCTCGCGGGACGGAGTGCGCCCAGCCCGCGTGCTCCTCGGAGCCCAAAGGCCCGGCCACCAACCCTGGGCCACCTGCATAGGCGCCCAGAGCCTCGGGCGGCGCGTACTGTGCCACCGGGCCCCCGCTGGGCCCCAGAGCACAGGTCTGGGGAGTGCCTGGCGGCTCGAGACCTGGGAAGTTGGTAAGGAAAAGATCCGGACTCCAGGCACCGGTCACGTCTCTTTCATCGTCCTCGTCCTCTCCAGGAAGGGCCTGCGATTTCAGACTCACGTGAAGGGATGACCCCGTGAGATCAGGGGGACCCGGGCCCAAATCCTGTGTCTCGTCGGAGCGCCACCACTGCGGGAGGGAGCGCACTGCTTGAATGGTGGGCACCCGGTACCTGGCCCTGATGCAGTCCCGGCTGGAAACACCGTTGGGACAAGTTGGTTGAGGGAGCTGAGCGTCTGTCACTTCCCCCACACTGTTTCCCTAACCCCCTTCTCAGCTCCAGACAAGCCCTTTAGGTCTGGTTAAAGACAGATAAGACACCACGAACAGTGTTCAGAATGGGGGAAGGGGTTGCAGAGTTCAGAATGGAAGGCAAGGAGTCAGTTTGACTACATTCCCCCCACCCCCGGCCCTTCTCTACCTTTCCTCATCTCCCAACAACATTGCACCTCAAAGCCTGAACATCCCAGGACACCTCTATCTGGGACTTAGTCTCTCAGAGTCTAGACTCTTAAGGTATTGAGCTCAGAACTCGGCTTCCTATTACAGAAATAGGCCTCACCTTGAGCTCAGACCCCTAGAACATTATCCTAAACCAGGTTCAGACTCCCCCCCCCCCGTGAAAAAAACCCTGAGCAAGGAGGAGTCTTAGAAGCAATCCCCAAGCGCTAAGCCCTAGGTCACAGCAAGACCACCGCGCCCCACTGGCCCACCTTGAGGAAGTCCTCCTGGATGTCCAGGAACTGGCCCGGGGTGGAGAGTGTACTGATGGAGGGCAAGACAGTCTCAGCTGCGGCCATGGCTGGCTGGTGTGCACCTTGGGCCTCTTCTGCCTCTTCTGCCTCATGGGCAGTGAGGCTTGGAGGGCTCCTGTCTGCCCTCCTCTGATTGGCTGTCTTGTCTGATAAGACACAGGCAAGGCAGGGGAATGGTGGTGATATGTGTGTGTCACTTTCAAGGGGACAGACCTCACCTTGGCCTATTTGGGAACTGGTCCCTGAAAACCAGTCCTGTGTGTAAATTAAGTCAGAAGTCAAGGGATAGGGGCTCCATGGTATTGGGGTTCAGGTGAACAGTGGGGCCTGATACCCACCCACCCCCACTTCCACCGCCCTACTATTCCCCACCTCGAGAACGGAGAGGCCTCCTTGGTCTGGTGTCAAGCTTTTCTCCTTGGAAGAAGGATGGACTTCTTGGGAAAGGTCTTTGGGCCTCTTTGGGCCTCATCTGGGGAACTGCTCCCCTTTACCCTCCCCAGCAAACTGCACCAACGGTGCTAGTGGCGGGACTTGGCACCAACTCTCTTTCAGGCATTATCAGACAAACCAGATGTTTTAGGCTGCTATCAGGTAAGGGGCCCAGGACAGCCATAGCTCTGTCCCTCGCTGAGCAGAAAGCTGGGGGTTGAGGCCACAAACTATCTTGGCTTTGAATTGCCTGAATTATGTTGGGGTATGAGCCATTTAGCAAGAGGGAGCCCCTCAAATCAGCCCAGCCCTGGACACTGGGGACCCTCACTGGACACCGTGAAGCTGAAGGGAATGGTTATAAACCAGGCAGTGTGGAGGTCTCTGAGTAGGACAGAGCCGTTAGATGGAGCCACAGCCAGTATGCCCTTCAGTCCTGACTGGGCCCGGCTGCTGGTTGGTTTGTGGCCCCCATGGGAGAGGGCCTGCTATTCCCATACTTCCACTCTGGTGCCACGTGAGTCAGGGTAGGGAAACGGAGTGTCTCTTACATCACATGGCCACATGTATACCACCATTGCTTGGTATCCACAGGGGACAGCAAATCCACTATAGAAAATGACACCTAGCCAGACATGGTGGTGCATACCTTTAATCCCAGCACTCCTGGGGCAAAGGCTTCTCTCTGAGTTGGAGGTCAACCTGGTCTACAGAGCTAGTTCCAAGGCTACACAGAGAAACCCTGTCTTAAAAACCAATAATAATAAATAAAAACAAACACATATTGCAGAGTCTACACACATCCATTTATATGCTTTATGTTATTATGTTTTAGAAAGGCCTCGTGTCCTAGGTCTCTGTTGTAGTGCACAATACTTGGTACACAGCATTTATTATCATCCTCAAGCTTGGACCTTGGTACATTCCTTCACAGAGGGAGGGAACTCTACTATCTGGGGTGAGTGAGTACTTGTTCACTTCTCAGGAAAATTTCACATAACAAACTCACTATGTAGCCAGGCTGACCTAGAACTTGTGATCCCGTCTGAGCCTCCTGACATAGTAAGTGCCACCACACCCTGCTTTCCCATACACCTGTAATCATCTGCAGATTAATTAGAACACTCAACATACTGTAGGTGTTAGGTAAATGGTTGTTATGTTGGTGTTGGTTTTGCCTAGCAATCACAATCCAGTGAGCCTGCAGACAGAATTCATAATGACAATGACTGTTGATGAGGCTATCACACAGCTATGCAGTTCCACTTATACTTTGGTCACACCAAGCAGACTCATGAGAATTCTCAATATGGTGTCACTACAATTATTAAAGTCACAACCTCACCAAACACAGAGATGGCCTCAGACACAAAAATAAACATGAGGGTTTCAGATATGGCTCAGTTAACAGAGTGGTTGCACCTTGTGGAATATTCCTTTACATAGTGTGTAAATATGTGGTGCTGTGATTGGTTTAGTAAAGAAAATGCTGGGAAGGAGAAGGGTGGAGTCTGGAGTCACCAACAGACCAGAGAGAAACAAGATGGGCATGCTGTACTGAGAAAAGGTACCGAGCAACATGGCAATGCATAGATAAGAAGTATGCATTAACATAAATGTAAGAGTTAGCTAGTAACATGCCTGAGCTATTGACCAAGCATTTATAATTAATATAAGCTTTTTTGGGAGCTGCTGGTGGGACAGAAACTTACACCTACAGCTGGCAACAATGAAGGCCTGATTTTGTGTTCAGTACTGAGTAAATTGAGCATGTAATCCTAGCACACAGGAGATGGCCACAGGAGGATCAGAAGCTGAAGGTCATCCTCAGCTACATAGTGAGTTCAAGGCCAACCTGGGATGTATGAGACTCTTAAGAACATACAAACAAAAAACCCAGCCATGCCACCCCTAGGTCTATATCCCACATAATAACAAGCCTTCAAGCAAATGCTCATGTACAAGTGTTCACAGCAGCACTGTTCAGCCACCAGGAGCAAGAGATGGTCTGAATGTCCAGGGACAGGTGAATGGCAGGCAGAATGCTCCTGTACACAGGGAGTAGTATCCAGTAATAAAAAAGAATGGAGTAGTCGAGCAGTGGTGGCTCACACCTTTAATCCCAGTGCTTGGGAGGCAGAGGCAGGCTGATCTCTGAGTTTGAGTCCAGCCTGGTCTACAGAGCGAGTTCCAGGGCAGGCTCCAAAGCAATACAGAGAAATCCTGTCTCAACCCCCCCCCAAAAAAAAGAGTATTGATTCATATAACAGGGACCTGGGGTCTACAGAGCAAGTTCCAGGATAGTCAGGGCTACGCAGAGAAAAGCTGTCTGAAAAAAACAAAAAATACAAATGACCTTAATTTCAGAGCTCTAGTGACCACATGGTGCAAGTTAAGACCAGTGCCAGGGAGCTGGAGACAGGAACATCCCTGGAGCTCATTGCATAGCCAACCTCGCCAGTCAGTGAGTCCAGTGTCAGCCCCATGCTAAGAAAATAAGGTAAAGAAATGTAAGGGAGAGACAGTCAACCTTGACCTCGTGCTGCATACATATGTACAGACACATGCCACAAAGATCAATGCAATAACATGAGTAAACCTGAGAACAACATGCTAAAGGACGGGGAAAGTCAGCCATGGAAGGTTACGTATTGTATTATTTCCTTTATATACAGTAACACCCAGAACAGGCCATCAGAACTAACAGTGCTTCTCAGAGGACAGGGCAGGAGAGCCTGCTAATGGGGACAAAGTCTCATTTGGCCATGAGAGGCTGTGTCAAAAAGAAAAGATTTTCATATTACAGGTCTCACGGTTTCTATTGCTGTGAAGAGACACCATGACCATGGCAACTCTTTTAAGAGAAAATATTTAATTGTGGTGGCTCATAACGGTTTAGTCCATTATCGTCATGGTATGACATGTTACTAGAGCAGAAGCTGAGAGTTCTTATATTTTGACTCACAGACAACAGAAAGTGGTTGGTCTCATTGGGCATGACTTGAGCATAATGAGCCCTCAAAGCCTGCCTCCACAGTGACACACTTCCTCCAACAAGACACCTACTCCAACAAGGTCACACTTCCGAATAGTGCCATTCCTTGGGGGGGGGGTACATTTTCTTTCAAACCACCACATTACAAAGATAGCAGTAAACTTCCGTCCAGGAAACTGGTTGCAATGGGAGTTTCTTCTACAAAGATTGATTGGGTGTGTGCAGTACTGGGGATCAAGTTCAAGGCCGAAAGTGGGCTATACAAGCACATTACCATGGAACTCAGATGCATCTGGAGAAGTTTCTAGAAAGGACAGCAGTCTCCTGACTTAGCACAGGCACTTCATATGCATCTTTTGCCTGTAAGGTGAGGCAAGAGAATGAGAATGTGGGTCCAAGGCCCTTGGGAGCAGGTGGCTGAGAAAGACAATAGATTTCCCAGAGTGGCAAGGCCTGAGACTTAATTTGGGATTTCTGATTTGTTCACTGTTGGGCCTTAATACCCAAGGTGATGGTGGCACATGCCTTTAGTTTTAGCACAGAGGCAGGCGAAACTCTGAGTTTGAGGCCAGCCAGGTATACAGAACGAATTCCAGAACAGCTAGGACTGTTACACAGAGAAACCCTGTCTAAAAAAAAAAAAAAAAAAAGTATATGCCAGAACCCAAACCAAGGTATCAATCACAGTCTAGCAGTTAAGTTCTCTTGGTTTTTATTCTAAGTCAGATGGTGACAGTGGCTTTTCATCATTGACTGGGAGCTGGCCTCACAGTCTTTTGGGATTGACTGGTTTTGAAAGAATTCCCACAAAGAAAGTGGTAAGAGGGGGGTGGTTGTGAAGCCCAAGGCCATCAAGTTGTAAGACTAACGTGGGTCTTGTGATATAAAATTTCCTAGGTGAAGATTTACAGCCCTTAGGGGGCTAGTGAGGTCACTATCTTAGAGCCTGATCTATTGCTGTGCAGAGACACCAAGGTAGTTCTTTCAAACGAAAGCATTTGACTGCGGGCTGCCTTGCAGTTTCAGAGGCTTAGTCTATCATCATCATGGTAGGAACTGACATGGTAGCTGAGAGAGATACATCCTGATCCATAGGTTGAGAGAGAGACTCTAGGCCTGTCATGGGCTTTTGAAACCTCAAAACCCACCCCCAGTGACACACCTCCTCCAGTGAGGCCACACTTCCTAAGCCGTATAATTCTTTCAAATAGACCCACCCTCTGGTGGCATTCAAATATAAGAGCCTGTGGGGGGCTGTTCTTATTGAAGCCACACAGTACCTTTGATAGGCTAAGTTTTGTTATATACCCCAGGGCATAGTCAGCTTCACAGGAATCAGGGAGTGGTAGAGGTCAAGAGCTGCAGGATAAGGGAGGCGAGCAAATAAAGAACTATACAGAGTCTCAGAAAACCCAGGGTAATCATGGAATATCTGCTGGATGGAGCAAGCTTACAAATGTTTATTTTGCTGCTAAGGATGAGAAGGTTCCAGAAAAGGGAGAGTTAGGGGAACACTAGGCCCCAGGCATCTGGGGATCTACAAACCAGTACTCACACTCAGACAGATTCTACTCTACCAAGAGCCCTACAGTAGCTTGGGGCACAGCTCAACAGTAGAGTGCTAGTCTGGATCCATTGGTGGAAAGGCACCAGGGGCCATGGCTCAGCCGTAGAGCACTAGACTGCGTGTGTGGCCGTGTGTGTGGCCTTGGATTCTCTCCAAAAACCACAAGGTTGTCAGCAGGGTTCCTCGGGGGCATAGTGGGGACAAGAAGAAGCTTGGCTTGGGAGTTAGGACTCCAGTATGGTGTCTGCTTGGCACTTGGCCATGGAGGGCCATGCAGGAAGGCCCTCTTGTTTTCTGGGCTTTGCTTTCTTACTTGTCAACAGGAGGTAAAGGCAGATGTGTAACTCAGATACAGGGTTGGGAGATCTCATCATCACAGATTGAAAGTATAAGTGTTTCAGCTGGTAGGAGAAGAGTATCCTGGCAGATGAGAGCCAAGGAACACCACAAAGTCACACCACACAACAAACCGCACACAAGACACTTACTGAGAAAGATACAAGAGGGTGGCCGCCTCTGCTTAGGCAAGAAGCAGCCAAGAACTGAGTAGGAGGGAGGCTTATATAGGGTTTCTTGGGGCAGAGTTTTCTATGGTGGGGATTGGTGGAATTTTAAGTCCCAAGCTTGGAGCAAGCTCAAGGATTGGGGTGTTTTGAGCTCAGGGGGTTTTCAAAACCAGGAAGTGAGCTCAGACTTTTTACCCCACAGACAGGTACATCACAAGGGACCTACTGATGCCACACTGTAATCCTAGCACTCAGGAGGCAGAGGCAGGCAGAGCTGCATGGTGATCTCAAAAAACTAAAACAAGCAAAAACTAACCAGTGGCATATCACAAACTGCCCATAGAACATTCCGGTTGTTCATTTAGAGTACAAACATCCTACTAGGTCCACTGCACACAGACCAGAACATATAGATGACTACAGAGACACGCCATACAGACACAATGACATTACAGGGAATAGGTACACAGCTGTTGTCTAGCAGTTTCCTCCCAGGCTAAAACCTTCCATTTTGAAGGAACTTAAAGAACAGGATTGTGAAAAAAGAGGTGAAACAACAGGATATTTTAGGACAGGATTTTTAGGGGTAAATTGAAATTCTCCATCAGTCAAGAAGATTCTTAAGATAGTAAATAACTCAAAACAACTTCAGGAAGCTCCTGAAACTGACCAGACTTACTCTTTTTCCATTCCCCAAGCTTATATAAGCAGTAAGGGTGGTTGAGAGACATACCCAGACAAGCAGAGCTGCCTATAAAAGGCTCAGACTAGTGGTATCACCCGGAAAGGACCCTGCTTTCTGTTGAACTGCCTGTACGTTGTGCAGCTTTCCGGTTTTTGTTAGTTGTCACCCATGTTAGGGTGGGCTGTTTTTGTTTTTGTTTTGTTCGGTTTTTCAAGGAAGGGTCTATCTGTGTAACAGTCCTTGCTGTCCTGGAACTCACTCTGTTGCTGGCCTTGGACTCACTGAGGTCCACCTGCCTCTGCCTCCCATGGGCCACCATGATACCTGGAACTTTGTTGATGTAGCTGTGTTTGAGTCATTTGTGATTTTGTATGTAATCCTTCACCAGTACTCCAGTAATATCAATAAAAGTCATTGGTCTACCAAACTGAACTTTGGTGGAATCTATACTTTGTTACATGGTTGGTTCCCCATATGGGCTGAGCAGACATTTGTTTTTATGTTCCCAGGAATTAACACAAGTAGGAAAATGAAACAGTCTCCTTGAGTTGCAACTTTTGCTGGAAGGAGGCAATGTGAGGATAAACATTGTAGGGTGTGTGCTTTAAACATGACCTATAGAAGAAAGGCGAGAACTCATGGGTCTAATAAAATATCCAAGTCAATCAGTTTAGCCACCCACACAGCCTTAGGGCCAGCCCCTCCTAACCCAAGGGATACTACTTTGGCTTCCACTGCAGTTAGGGTTTCTTTCCTTCTGGACTTTTAGTCTTTTGTCTGCCAGGAAAAGATCTCAGCATCATTTAGACAAACACCAGCATCCCATTACCACAGGATCCAGTCAAATGATCACAAAGGGTGTAGCTCAGTGGCAGACCATGTATGTGCTTAGTATGGACAGGTCTGGTCTTGGGTTTGATGTTGGGGTTTGAAACAATGTTATATGAAGATATAATGAAATTGGAAAGTGGGCATGGAGATGTACACTGCTGATATTTTTCAAGAAGGAATTTGGAATGCCAAAAAATGTGGGAAAAGACAGGAATGCCTGAGAATTTCCTCAATCTCTAGAAAATAGAGTAAATTATATTCTCACACCTCAGATGTTTTTCTGAATTCAAATAACATTGTTGTGCTGTATAGAACCTTGAACATGCTGTCTGTGAACAGGCTTCTCTGCTGAACTATATAAACTTTTAACTCTGTTATCAAAGGAGCCTTAATAATACAAATGGGCCTTGTCAGCTGGGCATGGTGGCTCATGCCTTTAGCCTTTAATCCCAGCACTTGGGAGACAGAGGCAGGCAGTTTGAGAACAGCCTGATCTACAAAGTGAGTTCCAGAACAGGCTCCAGAGTTTCACAGAGAAACCCTGTCTTGAAAAACAAAAAACAGCAACAACAACAAAATGAGCCTTGTCCTTCAAACTGCACCTAAGTGCTCTGTGACCTTGATGATGCTGGCTTCCTACTTCAGTTCTTCTGGCATTAATAAGAGTGAGGAGCCAGGCAGTGGTGGCACACACCTTTAATCCCAGTACTTGGGATGCAGAGGCAGGCATATCTCTGTGAGTTCGAGGCCAGCCTGGTCTACAGAGCAAGTTCCAGGACAGGCTCCAAAGCAATACAGAGAAACCCTGACTTGAAAAACCAAAATAAATAAATAAATAAATAAATAAATAAATAAATAAATAAATATAAAAGAGAAAGAGTGAGTAACAACAACAACAACAAAAACTAAAACAAAAATTTCCAAAGATATTTCCCATCCCCAAATATAAAACCACCAAGTAGAACTCCATGCTCAGAACTGTCAGATACAGAGTAACAGATGATACAAGCTTACAATGAATTATGTAGACCAGAAACCATCAAGAGTGCTGGAGGCAAGCCTGGAATGGTGGCATGATGGCAAACGCTTTTCTTTCTTTTTTGAGACAGGGTTTCTCTGTGGGCCAGGCTGGCCTCAAATTCACAGAGTTCCACCTGTCTCTGACTCCTGAGATTAAAGGTGTGTTTCACCACCACTGGGCTGGAAATTAAAACTTTTGAGGCCAACCTGGGCTACAAAGTAAATTCCAGGTTGGCCAGAGCAATTTAGTGAGACTGATGCAATCTAGGGGGTCTCAAAATGTTTGTTTTCCCTGCCAGTTAAATAATTAAAAGGCAGGGGAAATTGAGGGCAATGTTGGTAAACTGAGGACACCATCATTCCAGACCCAGGTGCTCCTGCAGCCTGTCTGTCCTCCATGAGTCAGCAGCAGTGGCCACATTATCACCGGCTGCCAAATTCCACACATGGACTGTTGTCTGAGCCAAGTCTTCTCCTTATGCTCATGCACCATGCCCTTTGTACAGCCTGCATCTTCTCAGCAGGCTGCTTTTCCATCTCTGCTCAGAGGCGGCCTCTTGTATACCCTCCACCCCACACATCTCTTGTTTGAGGTCTGTTGAAATGTGTAATTTTGTAACATTTCTTGGCTCATTGATTCACACATCCACACAAGAATAGATGTCGTGACTCATAGGCTATCCTGGTACCTACCTTCCCCTTTGGGGTCTAAGCTGCTCTGGGATCCTATCGACTCACTTTCCGGCTCTCCAATGCTGGGTGCCCCATCTACCAGTGGCAGTTGGTTAAGTTTACCCTTTGGTCTGTGTAACAGTTCCCTAAATCCAAGGGAGTGACCATCCAGCATCCGGCATCCCCTTGTATTCTTTGAGGCAGAGGTATTCCCACCAGCAGTCCTTAAGGCGACAACTGACCCTCTTCACTAACCTGCTTTTGACCCTTTTCCTTGAGTGAGGCTTCACTTTGTTTTGTTGAGACAAGGTTTCTTTATGTAACAGCTCTGGCAGTCCTAGAACTCATTCTGTAGACCAGGCTGCTGGTCTCAAACTCACAGAGATCCCCCTGCCTCTGCCTCCCTAGTGCTAGGATTACAGGTGTGCACCATGGCTGCTCTCTCTCTCTCTCTCTCTCTCTCTCTCTCTCTCTCTCTCTCTCTCTCTCTCTCTCTCTCTCTCTCTCTAGCATGGTTTTACCTTTTGGCTTCACTCCTGTACCAGCCATGAGTCTCCTCAGGCTGTTAGTTCAGACCCCTGTTGAGTGTGATGACAACCCACTGAATGGCTTGTGTCTTCCTGTTTAGTCCTCTGTGAGTCCTGAGGAGGCCCTGGACTTCAGACCTAGGACCGACTTCTCTTCCTCACCCACGGGAATGGTGTCATCCACGCCTTCTGGCTCCCTTGGGATGCCTCTTAGAGAACTTCCAACCTCTCCACCTAGGTCCCTTAGGTAACCAATCCAAATGGCTGTCCAGCAGCACCCCAAATCTCAACATTATTAGTGACCTCCACAACACTGCCAGCAACTGGGGAAATGGAGGTTGCCTATGCCCAAGCTTTCTCTTATCTTCGCTCCAAGCCTTCCCTCTGTGCTTCCTGTTCCCCCACCCAGCTCCTAGCTATGAAGTTGGAACCAGAGGAAGCCTCCACTATTCTCGCTCCTGCTAAGGAGCCTCCCCTCCCCCCCCCAGCCCACAATTCCTTCTCTGGTTCCTTCAGTCTCCTCTCCTCTCTCCCCAGCAACAGGCTGCTCTAACCATCCCACCCTGCACCCTCTTTCACCCCACAAGCGCCCTCCACCCTCCCCCGCCCCTTCTCTTACTTCCTCCACCTCCCTCACACAGCTTCTGATCTCCCTTGGCGGGAGACTGCCTGGGTGGACAGCCCGGTCAAAGTACATGTCTCCTTTTCATTAAGTGACCTCCCTCAAATAGAGAAAAACCCGGAGTCCTACATCTCTAACCCATCTAGGTTCATTAAAGAATTCCAATCCATCACCCAGTCCTATCGCCTCACCTTCCACAACACGCATGATTCTAACTAACAACCGACTTTCCCAAGGAGTGCAGGCAGGCTTGAGTACAGGCTAGGTTAGATGCAGATGAGCTCCATCTAAGGCAGCACACCTGGCTGGAGCAGAGGTGGTCCGCAACCATCAGTCTCCTCTCCTCCCTCTCCAGTGACAGGCTGCTCCAACATTTCACCTTAGTGAGAAGGGATCTTCTAGCTAAAGTAAGAGCCTCTATTTCCTTCGTTCCCCCCCCCCATTTGCTTGACCTCAAGCTCACCTTGCTGCCTAAACTGCCGGTTCCAACATTCTATTTCTTTTACCAACCTCCCAGGTGGCCCCCAAGTCTGGGATACCCAAGACCCCTGTGTTGCCAAATACCATTCTCCTGTCATCACCCCACTACAGGACCCACCCTCAAACCAGAGCCTGGGGGACTTACTCCTAAGAAAAAAGCTACTCCATCTCATTTTCCCCCTTTAACATCCTTAACTTGCAGTTAAAAAACACACTGGGGCCCTCCACCTGGTTTTAGGTCTCCAGCTCATCAGCTCTGCAGTGGTCCCTTCTCCATCCTGTCTGTAGCTAACCCTTATACACTCCTTTCCAGTAGCCCCTCAAGGACCTCCCATTTCTTGGCCCTGGGCATCCTTAAGGATGCCTTTTCTCTACTGCCCTAGACACCCAGTCACAAAACATCTTTGCCTTCAGCTGGACGGACCCTGATGCCCACCTCTCTACTCACTTTGCTGGTCCTACCCCAGAAGTTCAGGATAGCCTGCATCTATTTGGCCAGGCCTGCCTGGCCTCTGATCTACTCTTTTTGTCTCTCTCCAAATCTAAACTTACACAACATATAGGTGATCTCCTCTGTAGTCCATCTCTCCAATTCCTTGCCCAGTTGGAGCTATAGAGTCTCACTAAGGTCCAACTGCCCACCACTCAGGCCACCTACTGGGGACTAACCATGACCCCAACCCAGTCCATCTTGGTCCTCTCTACTAAAGAGGAGAGTTTAGCATTCCTAGGAAAAGCTGGCTTTTTATACTTCTGGATCTCCCTCCCTTCCCCTCCTTGCCTGCCCCTTGTATGAAGCAGTCCTTGACCCCTGACATGAACCCCTTTCTCACACCGTTACCAAGCCCTTTCAGAAGATCCAACAGGCCCTACTCCAGGTCCTGGCACTCCATCACCCAGGCCTAATCTGTCCCTTCTCCCACTATCTAACATATAAAGTGGGTTATGTCCTTGGGGTCCTAGACCACCAATTGAGACCTTCTTGGTGCCCATCTGCTTCTGGCTCCTAAGTACTGGGATTAAAGGTGTGTGCCACCATTGCCCAGCCTCTATGGGTAGATGGTGTGGCTAGCTTTGCACCCTGATCTTCAGGCAAGCTTTATTTGTTAGATCATAAACAAAATATCACCACAACCCTCAATTCTCAACAAATTCCATCCTGTCTACACCAGCTCTTTCATCCTTGAACTTGTTGAGCCAGTTCATCAGCAGGGATCCTGTTAGTGAACGACAAAATTTAGGGGGCCTTAGTTTTAAGCTGTCAGGCTTTTGTCTCAGGTCAGAAGGTTGAGGCCACTTGGAAATTTACCACCTTTAGTACCTAGCCTTGGCCCCTCTCCCTATCTGCCTACCAGGGAGTTTCTTAAGACCCTGATTTAAAGCCAGGCAGTGATGGCACATTGCCTTTATTCCCAGAACACAGGAGGCAGACCCAGGAGGATCTCTGTGAGTTCGAGGCCAGCCTGGTCTACAGAGTGAGTGCCAGGACAGGCTCCAAAACTACACACAAAAAAACCTCTGTCTCAAAAAACAAAACAAAACAAACAAACAAACAAACAAACAAAAAAGAACAAAGCAAAAGACCCTGATTTAAGCCACATGCCTTTAATCCCAGCACTTGGAAAACAGAGGCAGGTGGATCTCTAATTTGAGGCCAGCCTGGTCTACAAATCAAGTTCCAGGAGAGTTAGGGCTACACACAGAAACCCTGTCTCAACCTCCTTTCCCCCCACAAAAGAGAGAGACAAAAACAAAAATGAAAAACAAGAGGAGAAACTGGGTGTGGTAGTATTGACTAAGAATTTCAGTACTTGAAAGTAGCAATGAGAGGGTCAGTTCAAGATCATTTGTCTCAGTAGTATTTAAGTTATGTAGGGCCTACAGGGTGGTGGTGATGCATGTCTTTAGTCCAGGCACTCTGGAAGCAGAGGCAGGCGGATCTCTGTAAGTTCGAGACCAGCCTGGTCTACAAGAGCTAGTTTCAGGGCAGCCTCCAAAGCCACAGAGAAACCCTGTTTCAAAAAAAAAAAAAACAAAAAAAACAAAAAAACAAACAAACAAACAAAAAAAGATATGTGGGGCATTGGTTAAGAGCACTGGCTTTCTTTTTCTAGAGGAGTGTATTCTATTCCCAGCACACAAATGGCATCTCACAACTCCAGGGGATCCTAAACCCTCACAAAGACATATGCAGGCAAAAGATCAATCAATGCATATAAAAATGAATTATTAAAAAGATATGGAATTGGCATTTCAAGGTCATCCTCTACTACCTACCAAGTTTGAAGAACAATTTAGCAGGGCTTAAAAGACTATTTAAAAATGAACAAACAAAAAAACACAAACTGAGCCTGTGATCTGCCATCCCCAAGAGGCTAAGGACTATGGGAAGTTCAAGGCCATCAGGGTGACTCAAGGAGGTGTGATAGTTAACATTACATTTAAAATTTAGACAGTATGCTTGAGAGACCAAAAAGCAAAAAATATCTCTAACATGTAAGCCACTCACTTGCAGGTTGTACCCTATTGGCCCACTTCCCTTTTCCTTAGATATGAAGACTATTCTTAAATTGACTGACATTGACTGTTCTAGCAAGATAGCTGGTCATAAGACTAACTGCTATTTTGGCTTTTGTAATCAAAGTTGCTTATTCTGCTAAAAAGACAATTAGGACAACTGTAAGACATATATGTTAAAATTAGAGCCTGTCTACATGTAGACAGTATACATGTAATATGGTTTTTGCCTTACTAAGCCTTGGGCTGATGTGGCTAGGGGCTGTATCTTGGGAGCATTCTTGGACACCGGTACCAAAAAAAAAAAATCTCTTTTTATTAAACTTTATTTATGGCCATAGTAAACCTCTGAGCAACCCTACACCCATAACAGTGTCATAACAGGCCCTGTGTCAAAGGGACCTGCCCGAGTAAGAGCATTTGTCACCAAGGATCAGGGGCTAGAGAGATCGCTCAGTGGTTAAGACCACTGGCTGTTCTTCAAGAGGACCTGGGTTCAGTTCCCAGTACTCACATAGCAGCTCACAATTGTCTGTGACTCCAGTTCCAGGAGACTCTATACCCTCACCCTCACACAGAAGCACATGCAATAAAAATAAATAAATCATTAAAAAAAAAAAAAAAGATCCAAGGATCACCAGGACGGTGGGAAAAGAGAACCTTTACCCTCTTCCACTTGGGAGCTGTGGCATACACTAGGCTCTCTCTCTCTCTCTCTCTCTCTCTCTCTCTCTCTCTCTCTCTCTCTCTCTCTCTCTCTGGGCAATTGTGTATTCTCTCTCTCTCCTTCACTGGGCAACTTTCACTGGCACACAGTGTTCTCTCTCTCTCTCACACACACACTAATAGATAAATGTAATTAACACTTGCATGAAAGTGAGGGCACACAAACACTTGAAAAAAAGACACTTGTAAAGATAGCTATCACAAGAGCTCACCCACACACAGCTAAAAAGAGGGACACAGCCAATTATGTCACAAGATAGAAGTACAACACCATAAAACATGTTTCAGGAAAGACCACAAGACAAAGTTGCTACCCTCAGACACTAAGGTCTGAGAGGAGGGATTAGAAGAATTTATTACTTGTGGGCATCGAGGAGAAAAGTAACCTTGGGTCTGAGCAATTGCACTTGGGTTTCTAGTTTATAGTTGTAACATTATTGCTAAACCATCTTCATCCGTGGCATAAACTAAGAGCCAATAAAGGACCGGTGGAAGTTTATAAAGGGAACTCCCTCTCTGTGGCTGGTTAGTAGAGTACATTCCAGAAGCAGATATGGATCGATGGCTAGAGCTTTCTCCTTTCCAAGGACAATCCTAGATGGCTGCTTTGACAGGATAACCAGTTACTTTTTCTCAGGAGACTTTTTTGAAGTTACATTTTCCCTTTTTTCTATTCTGTCTTCTGTTCAAAACAGAGCATACTCCCATAGAAATAATATCCAAGACACCCAGTTACAACATATTCTAGATTATTCTAAACAAACACTCAGCAGTAGAATTGCATATACACAGGCAGCATTCACAGAAATGCAGTTACTCTGTTACACAAAATCACGCCCACCCACAGAGTACACACAAAATAACAAGTTGGAATAGACTGGAGGGCGAGCTGGGTTGGGATTACCCATTAGCAGCCCACCTTTTTCCCCACCCGCACACGCACACGCACACACACCCACCATTTGCGGATTTCTCAATGTCTCTGCCCTAGGCTTCCTTATTGAACTTTGGGATCCCGCCCTCAGTCCCTTGGCCACTGGCTAACCTGGGGTGGGCGGAGCAAAAATACAGTCAGCCAATTGGATTTGTGCACTCGTTTTCCGCCCCTTCCTGGTTTGGATTCTTAAAGGAGGTACCATGCCTGAAATGGGAAGAACCCGTTGCATAGCCTGGCTTCTGCATTGGCCCTTTTAAAAGGCAGAGCCCCGTAGGACCGGGGTGTTCTGGGCGGAACCAAGGAGGAACCAATGAGACCCTATTAGGCCGGGTCAAGCGTGCAGCTCGAGCAGTCTGTGTGCACCAGGTAAAAAGGAAACGGGGTGGGACAAGGTTGGGCTCCTTTGACTCCGGGCTTTTCCAGGTGGCAGTTGCTGCGACGCTCGCTGGCTACATGGCTTTGAGAGGAGTCTCGGCGCGGCTACTGAGCCGCCGGCCCGGCCTGCACTTCCCACGTAGGTGGAGCTCGGCAGCAGCACACACTTTTCAGTGTGGGGGCCCGGGATGGGGTGGGCAGGAAGACACAGGGGCACTTTCTCAGTGTGATTTTCTCGTTCTGTTTACAGAGAAGACACAGAGTCGAGCGGCCAAATGTAAGAACCACCTTCCCACCTGCGCCTGCGGTCCAGCTGTTCCTTTGACCCTTGGTGGTCTCTGTCAGTGATTGCAAGGGCTGCTGGGAAGGGAAGCTGGGTTGTGCCCAGGGTCAGAAGCGCTAAGGTATTTGTTTCTACTGGGCTAGAGAAGGGCTGCATTTGTCAGACTGTAATATGCCAGCATTCACGTGGAGCTAGATAGGGAGAATGGGTGCAGCTTAGAAATCTGGAAGAGAGCTGGGTAGTGGTGACGCACGCCTTTAGTCTCAGCACTTGGGAGGCAGAGAGTTCAAGGCCAGGCTGGTCTACAAAGAGAGTTCCATGACTGCCAGGACTGTTTCACCGAGAAAACCTGTCTCAAAACAAAACAAAAAGAAAATCTGGAAGAGGGGAGGCGGGGTCTGGCTGACTGGAACTCATGCCCTACTCAGCCTCTCGTCCTGGGTTTGACTGGAGGGACCCACTGGTACTGGAGGAGCAGCTGACTGCTGATGAGAAACTCATCAGGGACACCTTCCGCAACTACTGCCAGGAGAAGCTTATGCCTCGAATTCTGCTGGCCAATCGAAATGAAGGTGCCCTTGTGGAGGGTGGGCACCCTGGGCTCAACCACACGGGATTTACACCTGCTGCAGCGCACACACACCAGCTCTGTCCCTGGAGTTAGGGACTCCAAGCTGAGACAGGACCTGACTCTGGCACCCATCTCTGCAGTTTTTCACCGGGACATCGTGTATGAGATGGGGGAGCTGGGAGTGCTGGGACCCACCATCAAAGGTAAGGGCAGTTCTCTGTATACCCTGCAGTCCTTACTCCCAACGTCCTGAAAAGCCACCCCTTTCTATCTGTAAAATGGGCAGTGGAAATTCTCGGCCAGGGCAGCCCCCTCCCTACTCCAGAAGTGTCCCATTACAGCCCTTTACTCAGTCCCTGCTCCCAGCTGGCTGAACTGTGGTGTCTTTGGTTGGTTGGTCTATCTGCTCCTCTTCTACACCAGGGTATGGCTGTGCTGGAGTGTCATCAGTGGCCTATGGGCTCCTAACCCGAGAGCTGGAGAGGGTGGACAGTGGCTACAGGTCAATGATGAGCGTTCAGTCCTCCCTTGTCATGCACCCCATCTACACCTATGGGAGCGAGGAGCAGCGGCAGAAGTATCTGCCCCGGCTGGGTAAGCAGCTGCTGCCTGGTGGAGGGAAGTCAGACTGTGGTCTGGAATGCAGACCCCAGTGTCCTCATAGCCTGCCTTCTTTCCTACATTCCACCTGTGCCCTTGCTAGGCCCTAGGGCTCAGGTGCTAGCCTTGATCCCATGCAATCCCTGACAGCCTTCTCCTCCCCTTTGACTTCACCCCTGGCCACCATCATCTTCCCTCAGATTTGTTTTCTGTGCTCCTCATCCCAGTCCAAAGTTGAAAGTCTTAACTGCTAACCAGATCCATTCGGCCCGTGAGAAGGCCCCTGAGACTTTTCCTCTACTTCTTTGGCCACTCAGATTTTATTTGTAGATAGGTCTCACTCTGTAGCCCTTTTTGGCCTGGAGATTTGTAGAGCAGGCTGGCCTCAAACTCAGAGGTCTACCTTCCTTGATCTCCTGAGGGAGAGTGAAGAGCTAGAATTAAAGGCATGCATGACCATGCTCATCCCTCTGGCCACTCTTTTGACTGCTCAGCTACTAGAGATTCTCCCAATAACCACCTTGGTAATTACTTTCCTCATACCCTCCCCTTCAGGCTGGATGTGGTGGCACACACCTCTAATCCCAGCACTCCAGAGGCAGAGGCAGTTGGATCTGTTAGTTCTAGGCCAGTTAAGGCTACATAGCAAATTCCAGGACAGCAAGGGCTACATAGTGACATAGTGAACCTTCTCAAAAACAATGGAAAACAAACAAACAAACTAAAACCCACAAACCTCATGCCCTCTTTCTTTCAGATAAATCTCTTAGTGCCCTTGAAGACACTCTTGCCAACCCCTTCTTCTGGCCTCCCTCATAATGTGACATTGTGATTATAGCTTGGTCCATTACTCAGTTCAGAGAGTGCAATGATGGCAGGGTGTATATGCCCTGGCTACAGGTTTGTCTCGGTGGTGAAAATAATTTATCAGGAGATGAATGAGGGCTGGTAGGTAGCCTTATGACTCTCTCTTATACTTGCAGCCAAGGGTGAACTTCTGGGCTGCTTTGGGCTTACAGAGCCCAATCATGGGAGTGACCCAGGTGGTATGGAGACCAGAGCTCGCCACAATTCATCAAACCAGAGCTACACTCTCAATGGGACCAAGACCTGGTAAGGGGCCCAGGCAGAGGTGGGTAATGTGTATGAGGGGATAGAAGCCAGATCCCTTCATAACTTTTTGGCTCCCAGGATCACCAACTCACCTGTGGCAGACCTGTTCATAGTGTGGGCTCGGTGTGAGGACAACTGTATTCGGGGCTTTCTGCTGGAGAAGGGAATGCGGGGCCTCTCAGCCCCTAGGATTGAGGGGAAGTTCTCCTTGCGGGCCTCGTCTACTGGTATGATCATCATGGACAATGTGGAAGTGCCTGAGGAGAATGTGCTCCCTAGTGTGTCCAGCCTGGCGGTATGTGATAGACACCTTGGGAACTGGTGGGGGATACCTGTTGGCTCACCTTTTCAAGTGGAGAACAAACATATATGGTTCCTGTGCTTGTGGAGTTGTGATGCTCCCTGTTCATGGATGTGCTAATTGTACCTTTTGGGTACAACTTTGCTCATTGGCTCTGCCCCAGATGCATATGGGCCCTGGACCACTTTCTATTCTTGTATGAGCAGCTTCCTGTTTCCTGCCAGCTTCTTACATCTGAGCACTGAGTTCAGACCCCATGCTGTATAGGACTGTGTGCACATACAGAGCAGAAAGGCACTGAGCAATGCTTGTTGCACCTGAGTTTTGGTGTACACACCCTGTGTGATTTATATGCAGATCCCCTTGTCTGGAACATTTGGAAGATGGATTTTCCTGCTTCCCAGTTGGTTCTTCCCAGGCCTTCAGCTGACTGAGACCTCTCATCAAATCTCATAGGGTCCTTTTGGCTGCCTGAACACTGCTCGATATGGCATCACATGGGGTGTGTTGGGAGCTGCTGAGTTCTGTTTGCACACAGCCCGGCAATATGCTATGGACAGGTGTGTGGAGGGTGTTGGAGTTTACTTTGTACCCCAACAGTGACTTCCCCAGTACCCACCAAGTTTAAGTTCTCTGCTCTATAACATGGCTTGGGACATCTGAGCAGTTAAAATGTTGAGCCAATAGCAGGGTCAGCATGAACTGGGAAGCCTCTTGAATTACAGGCCCTCACTTGATCTTGCCTTTTCTAGGATCCAGTTTGGTGTCCCCTTGGCCAGGAACCAGCTGGTTCAGAAGAAGCTGGCAGACATGCTCACCGAGATAACATTGGGCCTCCACGCTTGTTTGCAGCTTGGTCGGTTAAAGGATCAGGACAAGTAGGGAATCATATATTGTGATTGAATCCTGGGCCCTTTCTGAGGTCCTCCTTGCCAGCTAGTGGCCCCAGAGACACAAACTTCTTTCCTTCTTGGTTTTGATGGGCTAGATCAGGGACAGCCTTGCCAGTTGCATATATGTTCCATCTGTTGGGTGTAGTCAGTGCAAGAGACCCAGTGTTTACTTTATATGTGCTACTCCCAGGGCTACCCCAGAAATGGTCTCCCTGCTGAAGAGAAATAACTGTGGGAAAGCCCTGGACATTGCCCGCCAGGCACGAGACATCCTAGGAGGAAATGGGATTTCTGATGAGTACCATGTGATCCGGCATGCTATGAATCTGGAGGCAGTGAACACTTATGAAGGTCTGGACTGGACCCTGGGCTCGGGGAGGAGGGTGTTACAGTGGTCTTGGGGAGGGAGATAGTAGTAAGGAGCTGGGATAGCACAGTTAAGTCCTCTAGCCATCACCAAATGACAATCAAACCCTACCCTCATCCCTCACCTAGAGTTGTTCACTGAGATTGTGGGAGTAAATATGTAAGGGGGTGACTGCAGGATTTCAGAGGTCCTGATAAGCAGACGGTGTGAGATGCTCCCGGCTCTTGTTCTCATTGTGGGGTGGAATATGGAAGGAGACATAGTGGGTGGGTGTGAGGACGAGAACAGCACACAGTAATTATATTGCTACTTCATGTTCAGAGAAAAAGGTGTTTGTAGACTATGGGAGTCACAGAGCATGTACCCATGCTTAGGACAAACTTGGAAACAGATAAGAAAAATGGGCACAACAGTTGCCATAAAAGCATGAAAACCTGAGTTTAAGTCCAGAGTTCTCACAGAGCCAGCAAGTAGCATGTGTCTGTAACCCAGTGCTCCAAGGTAGAATGGGAAACTGAGGCATGAATCTCAGACCAGCCAGCCAGGGTACACACTAGTGAACAACAAAAATCCCATCTCAAATAAGGACCAAGACCGGAGGTCATCTGCTGGCCTCCAAATATGTGTCATGCATGGCATGTGCACCTACACTCACACATTTTTCATTGATATTTAAAAGGGGGGAGATATGAGCCAGTGGGATCCATGCACAATGGAGACACTAGCTTCACAGGCAGAGAGGCGTCTAGACAGAGAAAAAAATGTATGTGATCTCTTCCCTGCCTGCCTCAGTGACTGAGGATTTGAACCAAGGGAAAGTCACAGCCTTCAATGTTTATCTCAGGCTACTGGATGAAACATTCTAGAAACAGTGAGAGGGAGAGGTGGGTGAGATCCTACAATGTGTGCATGATTTGAGATGGGTGAGATCTGGGCTTTTGGAAGTAAATGGAATCATTTAACTGTGCAAAACGTAAACCATGGTTTCTGTTGCTGTCCCTAAAAGAGGAGTGGAGCAAAGGACCATCCATGTTTTTGCATGGATGATCCGTCTTCCCAACTCCAGAAGAAAGTAGGCCAGGGTAGAAATCAAACATTTAATCAACTGTAGGTGTGAGTTGGGTGAATTTGCTAAAGCTAGGCCTATAGCAGGGACTAACCTTGCCACAGTTTGGTAGTTAGCACAAAAGTCTTTGGTGGCTTTTGTGTTGGGTTACAGAACTGTAAAACAAAACAAAACAAAAAACAAACCAATCTCAGCATGGCTCAGTGGACTCTGCCTTCTCTTGGTGACTGTCGTTAAGATGGGAGCTCCTTAGTAGCAGTCAGCATTCACCATCTTTGTAACTCTGTTCTTCTGAAGTAGGAACCTAGGGCAGCACAAGGCATGACTTTAAAGGTAAGTTACGAGCTGAAGATTCCACACCAATTCTAACATTCATCTCACACAGGTACACATGACATTCACGCTCTGATCCTTGGGAAAGCGATTACTGGGATTCAGGCATTCACAGTTGGCAAGTGAACCCACTTCAACAGCAGGCCCTTCAACAGAGAAATGTTTGGCTAGAACCTGGCAGCACCATGCATTGCTCTGAGTCTGCTCAGAAGTGATGGATGGATCCAGCTTTTATGGTGGAAACTGAGACACTGATTTGAGACTATGGAAATTTCTTTCTGGAAGATGTTCAGATATGCTCTATAGAAAGAAGATGCAATTCTCTGTATGGTCCTTAGCCGTTTTTAAATGAGATCAGACTCCATTTACTTTAAGAGGAGGAAAGAATGACAAAGGGAGTGATACAGAAACCAGTGAGTGAAATGGAGTAGACCCTGTGAGAAGGTGCTCTGGAGTTTATGGTGTGCCTTCCTTCCTGACGCCATCCCAGGGGCAGTGCCTTCTATGTTCAACATTGAGCACATAAAAGAGAAAAATAAAGCCTGTGCCTCACTCCTTGGGGTTGGTCTGGATTTACTGGTAAACACAGAGAGGTAGTTTGGGGAGTTTCTCATAGGAGGGATGAACATGCCTGGGGGCTGTGCCTTTCTGGAATAGACTTTGAGGTAGACAGTTTCTGACTGGCAAGGGAGCACTTTGTCCTTTCATGATACAGCTAACTACACAATGATAACATGGACAAGAGTTTGTTTTCTCAGTCCAGACCATGTGACTTTGGCCCCTAGCAAGGTGGCAGACACCAAGGGCTTTTGCAGGGACTGTGACACTGTGGGCTAGGACTGACTGATGGTATTGGGCTTAGTAACAATCCTGTTTCCTAGAATTAGGGTGCTTATCAGTGGCAGAGCACTTGCCTGGCATGCGCAAATCCATGTGCCCTGGATTTCATTCCCAGCAATGTAGGGAAAAAGAAAAGTTTGGTTCCTATCCATATTTACTCTCAGCTGAGTCGTTGCAGGTCTCCTTCCTCACAGGATACACCCCCAAACTCTTACCTCAGACTGGACACATAGGTCTTTGTATACAGTTTCCACAGTATGGCAAACTTGCTTGAGCTCCATTTCCAGAAGGCTGATCTTTGCCATCTTCTGAGTGAATTCTTGGAGTCTCTCCTGAATGATCTTGCTATGGTGGCTGTACACCTGGTACATCCTCTCTTCCAATTTCTCTGTCAGATCTGAGACCTTTCAGAGAATAACAAATAATTGTACTGATTGCAGGTAAAATTTTCTTTAGTGTTATTTATTTAGAGGTGTGGTCCTGCCATGTACCCAGGCTGACCTTGAACTCACCAATCTTCCGTACTGTTGGTATTCTATGCACATAGGTACACACCACTATCCTCAGTTCTTTTGTCTCAGATGGTTAGTCTCATGTAGTCAGGACTGACCTTAATTTGCTATGCAGTTGAGGTTGGTTTTGAACTCCTAACCCTAGTGTATCTACCTCCCAAGTGCTGGAATCATAAGGATGTGCCATAATGCCTAGCTTCTTTTATTAAAATGATACAAATGTTCAGTTGGCTTTTCATCTTAAATCTAGGAATGATTAAAAATCAACAGGAAAAGTAAAATCTGTAGGAAATCAGGTGTAATGGTACATTCCTGTTATTCCAGCCCTTGTAGAGACAGAATGGAGGGTCTCCTAGAGCTATACATTGAGTTCCTGGTCATTTAGAATTCCATAGCAAGATCCTGCCTCATAACCCCAAAATAGTTAAAATGTACAGAAAGACATGCACTGGTTCTAGGCAAACACTACCCCATTTGAATGAGAGACCTGAGCACTCCCTGTGAAGACTAGCATCCATGGGTTCTGGAACCAATCCTTATTTGATACTAAAAGATTCTCCGTAATTAGAAATAGAAGATGTCTGATTGAGGGTGAAGATCAATGCAGTTCTTGGCTCTGCTGGCTGTGCATTCTCAGGCAGCAACAGGCACAACCATGGATACTTGCATTCTAGCAAGCATACAGTGAGGCATGAGCACCACATTTGCTGTAGGATCATCTACCTCATCTTGACCACAGCTTTCTTCTAGGGACACATGGGTAGAAGAAGGCAAGCCATAACCAGGCCTGTTGGAGCAGGCTGTAATCTTAGCCACTTAGAAAGCTGAGGCAGGAGCACTACAAGTTCAAGGCCTGGACTACAGAGTAAGTTCAAGGCCAACACAACAGAGCAAGTGAGACCCTGCTTCAGAATAAAAAGTAAGGCTCAGTATTAGAATACTTACCTAGCATGCTTAAGACTCTTGAGGTGGATGAATCTGGGTTCCTGAGCCTGGCTCCCTTATATCACTTAGCACTTTATTATTTTTGAAGATATGGGTGTCTTGCCTGCTCCTCTGTTTGTGTAACATGTATGCCTAGTGACTGTGACAGAAGAGGGCATCTGATCTACTGAAGCTAGAGTTACAGACAGTTGTAAATTACCTGACATGGGTGCTCGGGATCAAACTCAGTCCTCTAGAAGAGCAGTTAGGGCTCTTAACTGCTGAGCCATACAGAGCCACACTTGTTTTTAAATTTTTTGAGACAGACTATCAATATGTAGCATGGCTGGCTTGAAACTCACTATGTATGCCAGATGGTGGTGGTGTATGCCTTTAATCCCAGCACCCAGGAGGCATAGGCAGGTGGAACTTTTGTGAGCTCAGGGCCAACCTGATTACAGAGTTACTTCTAGGACAGCCAGGGCTACACAGAAAAACCCTGTCTTGAAAAACTTAAAGAAATTAACTATGTGTACCAGGCTGGCTTTGAATGAACAGAGATTCACCTGCCTCTGTTTTCCAAGTACTGGGATTAAAGGTGGAACTACCATATATCTTGTTTACCACCTAAAAATTTTGTGTATGTATGTGTGTGTATAAATGGGCATCAAACTTTTCAGATTAGGCAAATGCTCTACCACTAAGCAACACACTCATCCCAAATCATTTCTGAGCCTTAGATTTCTCATTTATTTGTTTGTTTGTTTTAGTTTTCTGAGACAGGGTTTCACTGTAGCTTTGGGGGTTGTCCTGGAATTTGCTCAGTAGACCAAGCTGGCCTCAAACTCACAGAGATCTGTCTGTCTCTGCCTCGCGAGTACTGGGATTAAAGGTGTGCACCACCTGTGCCCAGCTTAGTTTTCTCATTTATGACATGAGCCCAATTTATTGACTGTTGTAAAGTAAAATGAGAACTATGTGCAAAGTGCCTCTCAGGGTCCCTAGAACCTAACAGATGTCAGACCATAGGTTCTTCCTTTCCTCTGTGGGATTGTCACCTTCATCTTGAGGCTGTCCCTGAAGTTGGTCATAAGTGCATGGTCCTTCTGTCTGCTCTCATTGATGTTTTCAATCAGCTCCTGAGCTTTCTTCTTCAGGATTTCAATGCTAGAGTCCAGAGAGGAGAAGGGTCCTGCCAGCTGGTAGTTGGCACTAAGATGGAGATATAAAGGTTAAACTCTGACTTCTGAAATTTGCATCATGTTCTCCAAAATGTGGTTGACCTGACCTGAAACTCAGTAATAGAATAGGTGCTTACTATAATCGAATAGCATATATACACACACACAGGGCCAGGGGGAATGTGACCTAATTGAGAGAGGAGGAAGGTGTGGACCATTGCCTTTGTGGGTGACACTCAATAGTTTTCCTAATTCATTCATACCAAGAAACATGGGGCAGCTTTCCCAACCCTTGTATAACACACATGAACTAGGGTGTAAGCCTACCTAACATGCCCGCAGCTCCAGAACATAATCTGTGCACCCCAAAGCCACTGTTCATATCTATGCATATATACACCACTGGCTTCTCTGAAGTGAGCACTATGGTAGTTTGAATAAGAACCAACATCCCCCCAGGGGGAGGGGGAAGAGGGCTTATATACTGATACTTGGTTCCCAGCTGGTGGAACTGTTTGGGAAGGATTAGGAGGTGTGGCCTTGAAGGAGGTATGCCATTGAGGTTTGAGGTTTCAAAAGACTGGCACTGTTCCCAGTATGCCCTTTCTGCTTCCTATTTATGGATCAAGATGTGAACTCACAGCAGCTGCTCCAGCAACATGCCTGCCTGCCTGCCACCATGTATAACCTACACTACTGTGTGTTTGTCATGTATGATCAGAAGCCCCCTCAGAGGACTGTGTTCTAGCTGCCTCTGTACTCAGGCATGCAGTCAGTTGTCCATTGCACCTCCCCACCCCACCTTTTTTTTTTTTTTTTTGGTTTTTCTAGATGGTTTCTCTGTGGGGCTTTGGAGCCTATCCTGGCACTGACACGGTAGACCAGGCTGGTCTCGAACTCAGAGATCTGCCTGCCTCTGCCCCCAAGTGCTGGGACTAAAGGCGTGTGCAGCCCATTTTGTTGTTGGGTTTGAAACAGTACCTCATTCTTTTTTTATTAATTTATTTTTTACATTCCAATCCCAGTTTCCTCTCCCTCCTCTCCTCCTGTTGTCCCCACCACTCCCCATATGCTGCTTGGAGAGGGTAAGGCCTCCCCTAGGAAATCTACTAAGTCTGTCCCATCATCTTGTTGAGGCAGGACCAAGTCACCTCTCCACTCCCCACACCCGTGTCTAGGCTGAGCAAGGTATCTCTCCGTATAGAATGGACTCCACTAAGTCAGTTTGTGCATTAGAGTTAGATCTTGGACCCACTGCCAGTGGCCTCATATATTGTCCCAGCCACTCCATTGTCACCTATATTAAGGTGGTTTTATGCAGGTTCCCCATTTGTCAGACCTCAGTCAGTGATCTCTCACTAGCTTGGGTCAGCTGTTTCTGTGGGTTTCCCCATCATGGTCTTGACTCCTTTGTTCATATTATCGCTCCTCCCTCACTTCAACTGTACTCCAGGAGCTTGGCCCAATGGTTAGTTGTAGATTTCTGCATCTGCTTCCATTTATTTCTGGAAGAGGGTTCTAGCTTCTCTGAGGTTGTGGATTGTAGGTTGGTTATCTTTTGCTTTATGTCTGCTATTCACTTATGAGTGAGTATATACTATATTTGTCTTTTGAAATAGTACCTAATTTTTTTTAGCCAAGGCTGGTTTCAAACTCAAGGCAACAAACATCAACTTTCCAGTGCTGGGATTACAGACATGAGCCACTACATGTAACTCCACTGTCTGTTGAATGAATAAATGACCTATTACCCGCCTCCAGGTGCATACAGAGACTCAAATTCATTGTCCTCCAATGTGTTTACCATAGGACTGGTCTAGAAAGGCAGAAACACTACTGTGAAGAAAGTATGGGAACTAGGAGGCCAATCCCTGAACATTTCTATAAAATGGTTTTGGGGTAGAACAGATTTATAAAAGAGTCTCTGACCTCTGAGGCTTCAATCAGTCATCTTTCCAAGTCTAAGTTGGATGGAGATTCACTTAGATCTCTTGTGTGGCTTGGATTTCCATTTTAGAAGGACAGCCATGCTCTCCTTGCATGGGCCTAGAGCTAGGGAACAGGCTCAAGTTGCCTGGTCTTGGCTCCCCTGAGCTGTTTCCCTCCTGCATAGCTTCACACTGGGACTGTGCCCTCAAAGCTTGCTGGTGGCCACAGTGCCTCTTTCCTGTAATACCCTCCCACAAAAACTACTCTGTTTCTCCACAACCAAATTCTTTCTCTTTTCCTCATATTCCAAGTACGAATTTTTGTTTTTGTTAACTTGACACAGGCTAGGGTCATCTAAGAAGAGGGAACCTCAATGAGAAAATGCCTCCATTAGATTGGCCTGTAAGCAAATCTGTGTGGGGATTTTCTTGATTAATGGTTGATGTGGGATGACCCAGCCCACTGTGGACAGTGACACCCATGATTTGGTCCTGGGTTATATAGGAAAGTAGGAGAGCAAGCCAGTAAGCAGTGTACCCCATGGCCTCTAGGTTTCTGTCCTGCTTGAATTCTTGGCTCTCCTCAGTGATGGGTTGTGACTGGGATATATACTTGAAATAAACCCTTTCCTCCCTATTTTGCTTTTGGTCATGGTGTTTTATCACAGTAAAACAAAGCAACCTAGAACAGGACTAACTCGAGAGGCAAGAATGGCCTTCACTGTAGCCCTCAGGGCCACTTGTCATGATCCTATGTTTAGCTCACTTTTTCATACTTCCCACCTAGAACACCAGAATTCTCCATATATGTGCATATATAAAACTCACTAAGTAGAGCCGGGCGTTGGTGGTTCACGCCTTTGATCCCAGCACTCCATTTTGTTGTGAGACATCTAGATTGTTTCCAATTTCTCGATATTGTGAATAGAGCAGCAATGAACATGGCTGAGCAAGTGTCCTTGTGGTAGGGTAAAGCATCCTTTGGTATGCCTAAGAGAAGTATAGCTGGATCTTGAGGCAGAAGCAGGTGGATCTCTGTGAGTTCGAGGCCAGCCTGGTCTACAGAGCAAATTCCAGGACAGGCTCCAACGCAATACAGAGAAAAATCCCTATTTCAAAAAACCAAAACCAACCAACCAACCAACAAACAAACAAAAAACTCAGTAAGTAGTGCAGATGACACGTCCTACCCGTTGACTTTTCAGTCTCCCCACCTCCATTCTCAGTATTAGAAACTGCTGGGCAGATGTTTTGAGTCAGGGACTCACCCAGGCAGACAGACCTTGGATGCTGGCTTTGAACTTTTGCTCTTTCCTGGCTCAGCCTCTGCAGTAACTTGGATTAAGGTCTGTGCCACCAGGCCTGGCTCCTTGCATGTATAACTTTTTAAAATTAATTATTTTCCCCTTTTATTGGAAATGGAGTCTTTTCTCATAGAGTATATCCTGGCACAGTTTCCCCTCCCTCTATTCCTCCCAGTTCCTCCCCAACCCTCCTACTATCCAGATCCGTTCCCTTTCTGTCGCTCATTAGAAGAGAACCAAACATGACAAAATAAAGTATATCAAGTTGAAGTAAAACCCATCACACTAAGTTGGATAAGGCAAACCAAAAGAAGGAAAGCGCCAAGAGAAAACACAAGGACCAGAGACCCACTCATTTGCATAGTCAGGAGTCCCATAAAAACATTAAACTGAAAGCCATAATATACATGCAGAGGACCTGGTGTAACAGCCAAATGGAAAAAGATATTCACCAATTCCACATCTGAGAGAGAATATCCAAAATACAAAAGGAACTCAAGAGACCATATATCAAAAAAAAAAAAAAATCCAATTTTAAAATGGGGTACAGATCTAAATAGAGAATTCTCAATGAGGAAACTCAAATGGCTGTCAAAGAAATATTTGACATCCTTAGCCATCAGGAAATGTAATCAAAACTACTTTGAGATTCCATCTTACACCTGTCAAAATGGCTAAGATCAATAAAACAAGAGACAGCTCATGCTAGTGAGGGTGCAGAACAAGGGAAACACTCATTCAGTATAGCTGGTGAGTGTTCAAACTTATACAGCCACTATGGATATCAGAGAGATGGAAATGGATCTACCTCAAGATCCAGCTATACTGCTCTTGGACATATACCCAAGGATGCTTTACCCCACCACAAGGACACTTGCTCAACCATGTACATTGCTGCTCTATTCACAATAGCTAGAAATTGGAAACAACCTAGATGTTTCACAACAAAATGGATAATTATTATTTTATACGCATAGGTATTTTGCCTGTGTGTGTGTGTATGTGCACCATATGTGTGCCTGGTGCCCACAGAGGACACAAGAGGGTATCAGATCCCTTGGAACTGGAATTACAGAGTTGTAAACAGCTATGTGGATCCTGGGAATCAAATTCAGATCCTTCTGAAGGACAACAGAGGCTCTCAACTGCTGAGGCAGCTCTCCAGCTTTTGCTTATCTCTTTAGACTGTTTTAGGTTGGCTTTTTTCTTTCTCCTTGGCATGTGCTACTTCAAGTCTCTTCCATCTTTAAACCATCTCTGTGTATCTCTTACTCCATCACAGGCTACTCTCATCTAGCTGGTTTGTAGAAAGCTATGAAACTACTAATATGTATTTTTTCAACCTCCCATTCACTGTTCAGCACACTGCAATGAGATTCCTGCCCCATTTCTTAAATAAAACAGCTCCTGGCAAGGTATCCAGTGAAGAGACTCTGCAGTTAGACCATAGCACATTCCACACTGTCATTCCCTTGGCAACTGCTGCCATGTGTCCCTGTGTAGGCCCACACGACCATACACATCTGAAGGCCAGAGAACGATTCCCAAGAGTCTGACCTCTAATTCCACCACATGGATCCCAGAGATCAAACTCAGAGCACCACGCTCAGAGGCAAGCACCTGCCCCCATGAGCCATATCACCCACTGACTCTTCTGTTTTCTAACTCCTGATGTCCCTATCTATACCTTCAGGCTTTTCCAGCTGTCTTCCACAGTTCAGCTACCTTTCTTTGAGGACATCCTTGTAATGTGGGGTGCCCAAGCAGTGCCTTTCTTACCTAAGTCTTGATCCTCTAGAACACTGGTTATCAACCTATGGGTTGCAACCCCTTTGCAGGTTGAGTGACCCTTTCGCTGTGGTTGCTTAAGACCATCAAAAAATGTAGTTATTTTTATGATTCATAACAGTAGCAAAATTACAGTTATGAAGTAGCAATTAAAATAATTTTATGATTGGGGTCACCACAACATGAGGAACTGTATTAAAGGGTCACAGCATTAGGAAAGTTGAGAACCACTGCTCTAGAAAGAACTCCTGGCTAGCCTTAGTGCACATATCACTTACAATGTTACTGTCTGGCTATAACCCAGCCAACTCTAGACTCCCAGAGGACTGGGGCCTCACAGAAGTTATCTTCTCTATCTCCATGTGCAGCCAATACATGATTTTTGTTTTTGTTTTTCAACACAGGGCTTCACTGTGTATTCCTGGCTATCCTGGAACTCACTCTGTAGACCAGGCTGACCTTGAACTAAGAGATCCACCTGCATCTATCTCCAGAGTGTTGAGAGTAAAGGTATGGGCCACCACTGCCCAGCCCAAATTAATGACTCTTAAACTGAGTGTGGTGGTACATTTAATTCCAGCACTTGTGAGACAAAGACTGGTGGTTCTCTCCAAGTTCAAGGACAGGCTAGTCTATATAGAGAACCTATTTCAAAACAAACAAACAAAAAATAATTATTGATTCTTGTGGGCTTTCATTACCACCGATACTTTGGTTGCCCCAAAATTTATTCCTAGCCTATGACTCTCTTCTGATCTCCCACCAAAATGTCTCCTTTCAGACCTCTCTGCAGGCTATCCCAAAGGCATTTAAGTTCTATCTTTGCCTACCAATTAGCATTTCCCTTCTTCCCCTTACACAAGATCCCATCATCCCTCTTCTTAGTAAATGATACAAAGCCACCTGATCACCACACTGAAGACTTAGCAGTCAGCCTGGCCCTCCATGTCCTATCTAGAAATCCTTTAGTTTCTTCCTTTCGAATTCCACTCCCCCAATCTATTATCCTTTGCAGCTATGTTTTTCATTTCTCACCTGGACCATTGTGACTTTCCAAAACAAAATTATCTCCTAATCCTGTATGACAGTCTAAGAAAGACCCCCGGGTCCACGGGTCAAATCTAAATTCTTTGTATAGTAGACAAGGCTTTCCAGGACCTGGGCCTGCACCCTTTTCAGCCTTACTGTTTTGTTTTCTATGTGGGGATGGGCCCCAGGCTCTGTACATGCTAGTATAAGTGCTCTATCACTGAGCCATACCCTCTGCCCTAGCAATCTGACTCTTTATAACAAAACATTTCCCCAAACCCACTAGCCTTTACTCAGAATACTTTCCCTTTCTGCCTTTGCCAAAGTAAGGACTAAGCCTCCCCTCCTGTTCCTGGTCATGGCTGTTTTAGATTATGCTTTTTGTGCTCATAGTGTGGACGACAGTTTTCTTCTGTGCTTTTCAGCACTTCAAAAGGCTTCACTATGCACTGAATTCCTGAGTGTTCTGCTGACAGAGCTACTCTAACATCCCGACTCTCATGCCTTCTTACAACACAAAGCTTGTCCCAGCCTCTCCTGGATCAGATCAAGTTTCAGGATTTCAAAACTAGACTCAATCTTGCCAGGTGTTTCTTTTTGTGTAATTCTCTGCAACCTGACTGAATTTCTAATGGTACTGAGATGCTCTACTTCAATACTCAAGATATGTGAAAAATCACTTGAATTCAACGAATTCAAATTTTGTGGGGGCACAAAGGCCTGCTCTCAGTAGAGAGCATCTTTTTATTTTTCCAAACCAATCTTTTGTGGATTTCAGCCTTTCCATTTTATTTTCTTAATACTCAGCAGCTGCATATTAATCAAGATGCTAATGAAACATTGGCTTTCCTGGGTCTGCACTCACCAATTAGCTTTAATAAACAAAATGTGTGGTGTCCTCTCTGTAGGCTTCCTCGGCTCCTGAGCTGACTTCTGTGGCAGAACCCTGGACTGAGGCCAGGGATGGAAAAGAGCCCATTACAGTTGCAGGGTGTGCTTGGCCTGTGTGGGGCGTGGGGTAGGGGAGCTTGTAAGCATATCGATGCACATATCTAGTATGTCTGTCCTTCTAAGAAGCCCCTAACCAGTTCCAAGAATTAGAAGAGTTCCCAAGCAGGGCCCAAGCTGGCAGGGGGCCAGGAAATGGGTCTAAGCAAAGAGACCATCTGTTCACTCCAGGTAAAGCTATGATTGGCAGGCGTGTGAGCCAGAGTTACCCACTGATGGGCCTTCCTTCCATGGCCTCTCACAAATAAACACAAGTAAATAAGCCACCAGCCACTTATGACCCTCTTGGGGAGCAGTCCCAGGAGAGGGACCCACATAATCTGGCACTCAGGCAAAGTGATGTTTTGCTGAAGTCCTGCCAGGAAGGGGGAAGGTTTGAGTGGAAGCTGATGAGCTAGTTCCTCACCTACCTCCCCTCCAGAAATGTGTTAATATTTCAATCATGCTGCCGAGCATTGGCTGTGGAGTCCATTAACTGGTCCCTGAGATGATTTTCATCCATCTGATTTTTGGCATCTGCAGAAGTCCTTCAAGTCTGTAAATGCTTTTTTTGCCTGTGACTTGTCACCACAGAGATTCTGATCTAAGTGTGCTATTTAAATTACATTTATCAAATGTAATTTGATATTCATTTATATCTGTCTTTTTCTTATTTCTGACTAATAGCACTGGTCTAGAAAGCATTCCATCTTGTGACCTGTTTTTCTCTTGAGATGGGGAAGGGAAAACTGGCTTTGTCTGGATCCTGTGGCTCTGGCCTCAAGTGTGTTCATTTAGTCCACAACTGTCATCACAACAACAACTCCCACAGCATCCCAGCAGTTCCTTGTATCATACCACTCTCAGTTCTAGTTCAGAAATCCCAGCTGTCATTTCTCACCTTGGCTGTACACAATTATGAAAATGTCCCCTCCCCCCCACGTCGCAAAAAATTAAATAAAAAAGGAGAATATAAAATAGAAGTCAGCACCTACAGAAAACCACTCCAAGCAGATAGCAGTAATGTCCTGGTAAGCACTGAGCTACTGGCTCTCTGAAGTATGGGGGAAAACCCTGATTTGTAGTTTGCCAAATGCCACTGTGCAAATATTCCCACTATAGCAAATATCAAGCTTCCAACATAACCTTGCCAACTTGGGAAGGGATATATAAAATCAGCTCTTACAAGAGTAGAAGCCAATTCCAGTACACAATGGATGGGGACAATCTTTTTCCTCTTGCCTGTTCCCCAAGGGCTTTTCCCCAACCTCTCCTGTTAATGGCACCGCAGACAGAACCCCCAACTTGATTCATATCCACTCATACTCCCTTCAAACCATCTTCTACATAGTAGCCAGGGCCTTTCATATTTATTTATTTAAAGACAGTCTCACTATGTAACCTCAGCTGTCCTGAAACTCACCATGTAGACCAGCCTGGTCTTGAACTCAGATATCTGCCTGCCTCTGCCTCCTGAGTGCTGGGACTAAATCTGTGCAGCAAAACCAGCCAGCATTTTTTTTCTAACAGGAACATGAGTATGTCACTTCTCTGACCCAGCACTAAATATAACCACCTTTCTCCTAGTACCTATTAAGATATCTAAATCTGTGGATACTCACATAATCACCTCCTGTAAAATGGTGTAACTTTTTTTTTTGTTGTTCACTGTTTGATCATGGGGATATTCATAGATGTATACGTCTCCAGTTTGCTAAAACTGTATATTGTAAACGTATTCACTACTATGGGTAGCAAGATTTGTCTAAAAATGTGAGGAAGGTTTTTAATAAGGAAAAAAAATTCAGTTTTTTCTATTTAAATTACTTTCACATTTTAAAAATTTCAAGTAGACCAATACATACCAATTTATAATTGAGCACTGTCTGACAATTTTGTGTGCCAATGATATAACATTTCCAAGAACCTATACATACCCTTCTGTTGCAAGCCAGGAGTGGTGGTGCACAGGAGGTGGAAGCTGAAGCATCAGTTCAGGACAATTTCAGCTCTGCATCAAATTCAAGGCTAGCCTGGACTACATCAAAGACTTTCAAAAGAACAAACAAAGCCTAACACTGGGCCAGTGAGATGATCCCACAGGTAAAGGCCACTACTAATCATTCAATCCTAGGAACACAGATAAAGATGGGAGTCAAGAAAAATCTGTTGGGTGGCCTGGCAATTTGGAACACAGGATATTATATCCCCATAAAAACTTGTATATAGATGTTCAGAGTACCATTACATATATTAATAATCAAACATCCATTTGTATGTTGATAACAGACAAAATGTAACAGATTCATAATATGTAATTTTATTTAGCCACAAGGAAGACTGAAGTTCTGATAAAAGCTATGGTATAAATGACATGCCAACCAAAGAAAGCTAGACCCAAAGGGGCACATGGCATATGACTCCATGCCCATTGAAATGTCCAGAATAGACAAATGTATGGAGACAGAAAGCAGATTAGTAGTTATAGGGGGTGGGAAAGAGGCAGGGACCGGGAATTATGGCTAGGAGGTTTGAGGCTTCTTTTCAGAATGATGAAAATGTTTTGAAGATGACTAGTGATTGTCTTAAGGATCTATGAATATACAAAAAACTATTAAGGCATACACTTCCATGGGTGAGTTGTATGGCATGTCACAGGATGAGCATCCTTAATCCTAGGATTAAGGAGGAAGAGGCAGGCTGATCTGAGTTCACAACCAGCCTGGATGCATAGTGAGTTCTAGAAGCCAGGGTTACATATTGAGACTTGGCCTTAAAGAAATAAATAACCCCAAATCCAAAACTACATGATGCTCCGAAAGTTTCAGATAAGCAGGATGGTGCATGCCTATAATCCTAGCACTTTGGAGGCTGATGCAGAAGAACCTTGAGTTCTAAGACAGAGGTGAGCTGTAAGCAAGACCCTGCCTGAAAAAACAAGGGCTGGGTGTGAAGAGTAGATGAAGTCCTGCGTGAATGTGTATTGTTGATATGAACACAGAGTACTGAAAACTTCACCTCAGATTCCTAGGAATGGCAAAATCTTCCCCTCGTCTATCTTCAGATGTTGACAGTGTTTGTAGAAAATATGGACCACAGTTGTTTTTTGCCTCCTGAATATTTATAGCCCGAGACTTCCCCTACTGAAAATGGCTAAATCAGCCTCCTCAATTGGTGTGTGTGTGTGTGTGTGTGTGTGCACTGAGTTTTGGAGCTGCTGCTATTATGCCTCCATCAGAGCCAGAGCACATGGCCCACTCAGTCCCAGCTTTTCTATACATGTACCTGTCCTTTCTTCATTCCTTCGTCACACCAGTTGGGAACAAGTTCAAAGTGCTGCAGTTTCAGCAAGTGGAAATATAGGCTCAGTGACAGGGTGCTCATTTACCATGCACATAGAGCACTGGGTTCCTTTCCCAGTACAGCAAAAAGCAAGAAAGCAAACAAATGCAAGATCCCAAAACAACAATGTAGGAGAAAAGAAAATTTAAGTGACTTTGGTTTTGGGTTTTTTTTGTTTGTTTGTTTTTGTTTTTTTTTTTTTTTTTGGACAGTCTAACTCAGGGAGACCCACCAGCCTCTGCCTTTAGCTGGGATTAAAGATATATCTGGCTGTTCGTGTATGTTTTTTGGGTTGTTTTGGAGACAGGTTTCCCTGTGTAGCCCTGGCTGTCCTAGAACTCATTTTTTTTAAAAAAGGATTTTATTTATTTATTATGAATACAGTGTTCTGCCCCATATATCCCTATATATCCCAGAAGAGGGCACCAGATCTCATTACAAATGCTCATGAGCCACCATGTGGTTGCTGGAAATTGAACTTAGGACCTCTGGCAGAACAGCCAGTGTTCTTAACCATTTGAGCCATCTCTCCAGGACCTGGAGCTGGCTTTGGAGACCAGGCTGACCTCAAACTCAGAGATCAACCTGTCTCCCTCAGAGTCAAAAGCATGCACCATTGTGCCCAACTTTTTTTTTTTTTGGGGGGGGGGCGGGATTTTGTTGTCTTTAATAAAATATGCACACAAATCCATTAAAGAACAAACTGAGAAAGTGGACTTCATTGAAATATGAAACTTAAAGCCAGGTATGGTTTATAGCTATTTTATACATAACTCCTAAAACTTAGAAGCAATCAAGATGCTTTTCAAAAGTGAAATGGATATATACCAGGGCATATTATGAAGCATTAAAAACAAGAGTTGTATTGCCACCAAAAGACAATGAGCTATCACAACTCCATACTGCTAAGTCCTAAGAAACCAGAAGTGCTGGTTTGGTCATTGTTGCATGTATACTATCTAGATCCTCGATAAATATTTGGTAAATAAAAGTGCAAGGAAAGAAACATTTTTAAGTTATCCTTGACACCTGCTTTCTTTCACTCCAGAATCTAATCCATTATCACTTTTTCAGATCTATCTTAAATATTTCCAGCACTTGACACATGTCACCACTTCCACATCACCACAGACCAAGCTATACTCATCATGCACTTGTATTATCCCCATTGCCTCCTCACTCCTGTTCTCCTCATGACACAGTAGCTAGGGGAAGCCTTGTACTACTTTCTTTCAAAGAGAACAAACTTCTATAAGGGCTAGACAGTTAAAAAAAAAAGAAAAAGAAAAAAAATTGAGACAGTCTCAAGAGATCCATTGGCCTCTGCCTCCCCAAAACTTTTTAATATAAAGTAGTTAAATGGTGCCAGCCCTCCCATTTTTAAACCGCTGGGAAACATTAAAGTCTGACTGCAAAGCTAGGGATGGAGCTCAGTTGGTAGAGTGATTGCCTAGCATGCATGAAGCCCAGAGTTCAATCCCAAGCACTGTATAAACCAGGTGTGGCAATATAAACTATAATCCTAGTAGTTGGGAGATGGTGGGTAGGATCAGAAATTCAATTCAAGGTCATCTTAGCTACATTGCCAGTTTGAGGACAGTCTGAGATATGTGAGACCCCACTGAAGGAAGGAAAGCAAAAAGAAGGGAGAGGGAAGGTCTAACTGTATCTCTTACTATCTCCCTCTTAACCTTTTCTGTTCAATAATCTCTGCTATCTAGTGGGATCTCCACATCCATAGGCTCTCATCCATGGATTCAAACCACAAGTCAAATTTAGAAGTGGTGCTGGGGATGTGGCACTTGTTTGCATTTTGAAAAAAAAATATTTATTTCAGTTCATAACTGAGAATAGTATGTATAACTAGTGTGTGGTGGTGCACGCCTTTAATCCCAGCACTTGGGAGGCAGAAGCAGGCAGATTTCGGAGTCTGAGAACAACTTGGTCTACATATTGAATTTCAGGCCAGCCAAGCCTACATAAGGAGACTGTTTTCATTGATACTGGAGAGATGGCTCAGCAGTTAGGTGCACTTGCAGAGGACCTTCATTAACAGCACCTACATGGTAGTTTACAACCATCCGTAACTTCAGTTCCAGAGGATCTGACATCTTCTTCCGACTTGCATAGGCACTAGACCAGGCATCCATATCGTGTACATATACACTTTCAGGTAAAACTCACACATATAAAATAAATCTAAAATAAAATAAAGTTTATACATGCAGGCCCATGGCATGGTTCAGAAACAGTTATTTTGCTGCTAAGCCTGAAGACCAGAGTTCCATCCAGGACCACATGGTCCAACAGGTTCTGTCTTCCACATGTTCATTATCACTATCTTTCTCTCTCTCTCACACACACACACACACACTCACACACACACACACACACGTTTAAAAAAAAAAAACAACACAGTACGGAGCTGGAGAGACGGCTCTGCTCAGTGGTTAAGAGCACTGCCTGCTCTTCCAAAGGCCCTAAGTTCAATTCTCAGCAACCACATGGTGGCTCACACCCTTCTGTGATGAGAACTGGTACCCTCTTCTGGCGGCAGGCATACATGCAGGCAGAACACTGTACACATAATAAATAAATCTTTAAAAACGAAAACGGTACAAGATAACATGAGTCTGAACTTAAGGATGCTATGCAGTGGAAGGGACTTGAGCATCTTCGGTGGGGGGTGGGGAGGAATCCTGAAGCGTACTGCCAGCATCCAGAACCGTCCTGGGCACCTGGCAGGTATCGAAGCCTCGTGGAATGAATCACGTGAACAAGGACAGCCCCCCCCCCCCGAGTCCGCGAAGACCAGTTGGACCTGTCACTCCTCACCTCGCTGCCGCCGCGCTGGCCTCTTCCTCGAGGTTCTCATTCTGATGCTCCCCGCTCTCAACAATCTCCTGGGCTTCCTGGTCCCTTAACTCCACGGGAAGCACGTCCACCTGCGAGCACGGCCAGCTCTTGAGAGGCGGCGTGGGAGGGCGCCTTCCCCTGCGTGTCTGCGACCCTCACAAGGGACGCGCTAGCGGGGAGGCGGAACACCCGTGGCGCGCCACGACCTTCGGGCAGGCGGTGAGAAAGCCTAGGCCGGGAGCGGCGCGCGCCTCTAGCCCCCTCCCCAGCCCTCGGGAGGCTGAGGCGTTCGAGGCCGGCCTGGTCCGGCTCAGGCAGCGCGCCGCACCCCCTCCCTCACCTCACAGGCTCCTCCGCCAAGCCCCAGCGCTTCGGCTGGCAGGAGGCGGGACCAACGGTGAGGGACAGCCCCCGGGCCCGGCCCGCCCTCTGCCCCGCCCGCCGCCCGCCGCCCGCCGCCCGCAGAAGGGAAAACAACGCCTCACGTACTCCCTGGCGCTCCATTTCGTCCTTTCCCGCCTCGGCGCTGCCGCCCTCTGCGCACGCCCCGCCCTCTGCGCACGCCCCGCCCTCTGCGCACGCCCCGCCCTCTGCGCACGCCCCGCCCCGCGCACGTGCTGAAGCGCGCCCTGGCCCCGCCCCGCAACCGCTCTGCCTCAGGCACCGGGAGCAAGCGGTTAGGCGCCGCGCGTGCTATGCAGGGCTTGTGCGCCTGCGCGTTTGTCTGTGTGTTGTAGGGCTAGGGGTGTGTGTGTCTAAGGTTATAGAGAGCATGGGCGGGATTCGGGGTCATCTGTGGCACTCAGTTTACAGGGAATTTGACGAATTCATACTGTAATTCCACCCCTCTGCTCTACATTTTTTTTTCTTCCCCAAATTCTTTTGAAACGGGGTCCCATTATGTCCTGGCCTAGGATTCTTTGTAAACCAGGCTGGCCCTGAACTCACAGAGATCAGCATACCTCTACCTCCAGAGTGCTAGAATTAAAGGCAGGTACTCCACGGCTAGTGATACCTGCAGTATTTATTCATTTATTTATTTTGTTTTTTGAGACAGGGTTTCTCTGTGTAACAGCTCTAGCTATCCTGGAACTCAATTTGTAAATTAGGCTGGACTCGACTCAGAAATCTTCCTGCCTCTGCCCTACTTTTGGGCACCTGCCAGCTAAGTCCAAAAGAGGCTGTCAGATTCCCTAGTTATGAGCATCTTAGCATGGGTATTGGGAACTGAATTCCTGTTCCCTGATGCATTTTTATACATTTATATATTTTATACATTTTATCTGTTGTGTGTGTGTGTGTGTGCATGTGCTGCCACCTCTGACCTCCACACCGAGAGGAAGTCCATCTTGGAGGAGTCCACTACTCCCTTCCACTTTGTGGGTAACCGGGATGGAAGACTAGGCAAGTGCCTTCACCCTCTGAGCCATCTGGAGGGAACTCTTTCATCTTTAAATGTTTTTTAAATATACTATTATGTGTGTAGATGTTTTACCTACATTTATTTCTGTCCAGGTGTGTGCCTGGTGCCCACAGAGACCAGAAGAGGGCCCCAGATTCCCTGGGACTGGAATTAACAATTGTGAGCCACCATGTGAGTGCTTGAAATTGAACATTTTTTCCTTATGCCACATACCCAGCAGCTTGGGTCCTGAACCCTGGTTATGTGAGGGAATGAAGAATGGGATCAGGCAGGGTTCTCTAGTGCTATGGCTGTACCTGGAACCTCAGCTGTCTATTAATTCGTGGTACCTGTAGGTGAGTGTGGTACCTGTAAACATCAGGAGAGGAAGCTTAAGTTGCCAGACTCTGAAGGATTTGCCGTTCCTCTAGAGCCTGGCCCATAAGGTATTGGCATTGACAGTTAACAATGGGTCAAGTGCTCTTGGACTCCTCCAGGCCCACATCAAAATACATAGAAGTTTCCTGTATTCTCTCTCTCTCTCTCTCTCTCTCTCTCTCTCTTTTTTTTTTTTTTTTTTTTTGAAGACAGGGTTTCACTGTTTATTTTTTTTTTAATGACAGTATTTTTTATTTAAATTTGAAACAAGCTTGTTTTACATGTCAATCCCAGTTCCCTCACCCTCCCCTCCTCCCCTGTCCCCCTCCCAACCCTCATCCCATCCCCTGTCTGCTCCCCAGGGAGGGTGAGGTCACTGTGTATTCTTGACTGTTCTGAAACTTGTTCACTTGTTCCATAGACTGGGCTGGCTTCGAACTCACAGACATGCACCTGCCTCTGCCTTCTGAGTGAATGGGTTAAAGACGTGTGCTACTACTGCCTGGGTCCCTACATTTTCAAATAAAATATTATGTAGCTCAGGCCATCCTGGAACTCAGTATGCATCTAGGCATGCCTGTAACCCCAGCATTTGGAGGCTGAGGCAGGAGGATCTTCAGTTTCCAACCAACTTGAACAAAATTGGCAGACTCACACTTAAGAAAAAAAATCTTATCTTAAATACTGAGGCTAGGAACAGTTAACATGCCTGTGGTCCATGCTATTTGGTTAACTGAAGCAAAAGTGATTAGACCCAGGAGTTGGGGCTAGTCAGTCTCAGCAACACAGAAGCCCTGTCTCAAAGGGGGGGGGGGCAACCCTAAGGCTATAGTTCGGTAAGAGCATTTCTAGCATACACACCTAGGTTTGACCACCAGAACAACACACACAAGTGAGTGATATATTGGAATACATGTGTGCAAAGGATCAGCGCAGGCTCAGTGGCACTAGAAAGGCTCTCTGGCAGGATAGCAGGGACTAGGAGAGGCCATGGACAGAACACCAAAAGAGTAGCAAAGGCCCTAGGGATATCTGTCACACTGTCCACATAAGGAGGGATGCAGGAAGGTCCCAATCACATTGCATAACTTCTGAACCAAGCTGTCATAACTATAAACTAGGACAAATCTTCACACCTACATTCTGTGGAAAATGACTATGAATCTAGACTTTTACCAGCTGGGCAATGGGAAAATTGAGTCTTTTATTTATTAGACAGGTTTCTCTGTGTAGCCCAGGTTTTCCTGGAACTGGCTCTGTATATCAGGCTGGCCTCAGAAAGTGCACATCGTACCACACACATTCCCATTTATTACTGCTGTGATAAAAATCTAAAACAACATTATAAAAATTGCAACAATAAGCTAGGTATTGGTGGTACATGCCTTTAATCCCAGCACTCAGGAGGCAGAGGTGCAGGTGGATCTCTGTGAATTTGAGGCCTACAGAGTTCCAGGACAGGCTCCAAAGCTATGCAGAGAAACCCTGTCTTAAACACCCCCCATATCCACTCCCCAATAAGTTGCAAAAATAAACATCCTGCAGATCCTAAAATTATTGACAGGAGGCAACAAACTTAAGTGCTGCCAAGCATTGGTGGTACACACATTTGATCCAGAGCTTGGGAGACAGAGGCAGGTACATCTCTGTGAATTTGAGGTCAGCCTGGTTTACTGGGCTAGTTTTAGGACTGCCAAGGCTACACAAAGAAACTCTGTCTTGAAAAAAGAAAGAAAAAACCAAACAAATAAGCTAAGTGTGGTGATATACACCTATAATCTCAGTTCTTGAAAGACTGAGGCAGAATCTTAAATTTGAGGCTAGCCTGGGCTTATAATAACCTATGTAGGCCAGGCTGGCTCTGAACTCAGAGATCTGCCTGCCTCTGCCTTCTGAGTGCCAGGATTAAAGTTATGTGCCACCCAGCCTAAAAAATTATTTAATAAATAAAGACATGGACAAAGATAAAACAACCATAAACATAAAAAACAAAAAATACTTTAAAAATCAGCCCCAGAATGGGCCCCCCCCCAGACTGATAGCTGGGAATCTAGCATGGGACTGACTCAGGCCCCTCTGAATATGGGTCTCAGCTAGAAGGACTGAGCAGTCTAAGGGACTTCAGACAGTGGAACCAGAATGTATTCCTGTTGCAAAAAGGACCTTGCAGACACATCCCCCATGGAGGGATACTGCCTTAACCTAGAGACAGGAGAGAAGTCCTAGTCCCTACTTCAAATGACTTGACAGATTTGCATGACCCCACCTGGATGGCATTGCCCTACATGTGGAATTGGGGTGGGGGGGGATGGGAGGGGAGGGTGGTCAGGGTGCATGTGAGGGGGCAGAAAAGGTAAGAGGGAGGAAGGGAGGGAGGGAGAGGGAACTGGGATCAACATGTAAAATAAAAAATAATTAAAAAAAAAAAAAAAACCAGCCCCAGAAAAGCAAATTAAAATGCAGGTGTCTGACACTTTATGCAACTGATTCCTCAAAGTTCATGAGTCTCCCTCTTTTTTCGGACACAGTCTAAGTATGTGGCCCAGGCTGGCCTCAAACTCATGATGTCCCTGCTTCAGGTGCTCCAACAAATGGGAGATTTGAATGTAAGGGAAAATGAAGTGCGTTCTCTCACCCCACACCCTTGCTCCTACTGAGCACAGGAATGCTGGCGTTTAGGCATCACTTACTACATGCTCAGTTCACTTGGAGAGGAGTTTTAATGTTATTTACTTAAAAGAGGACTCGGCACTAGTTAGTGATTAGTAAATGCTGTGGCAAGAGGCTGGCTCGGGCACTTAAGTGCTTGTTGTGTATGAGTTCATTCCACAGAATCTACATTAGAAATAAGGAATCTACATTTATAATCCTAAGAGTTAGAGAGATGGAGGCAGCCTGCCTAACTGGTGAGCCAATCAGAGTTCCTGTCTCAAAGGACAGGGACAGTGTTCCTAAGGGTAACACCCAAGATTGTTTTTCACGTGTACCTGAACAGAGACCCACATCCATTAAAAATGTTGAGTGGAGCCATGCACCTGCTTGGGCTGCCTGAGACCTGAAGTGCTGACTCCCAAACCAAGCACTGCATGGAATGGAGTGAGGCAAGGCCCACAAGTCACCTAATGAAATGAGTAACAAAGAATCCTAAGGAAAGGAAGCACATGAGGCAAAGTGCCCACTTTATTAGACAACAGCTGATCCACAGGGCCCAAACCCACTACAGGCACCACTAAAGGCCAGCACAAGAAACCTGCTTCCTGTACTTTGGACCCTGCCCCTGGGTGGGTGAAACAGAGGAGTGAGCTGGCCTCACAGAGGCCTCATAAATATTAGAGAGGTCACTTGTGGGGGATGCACAGGTACTGGACAAGGCTCTCTGGGGCAGCCAATATCATGCAGCCTCCTGTGTTTGTGGGCACCTGGGCTCAATATCCAACCGGCACACAGGGCTGTCGTACACCATCTGCAGGTTCACCTTGTGGCCCACCAGCTCTCGGATGTTATTGATGCCATACTTGATCATTGTTGGGCTGAGAGGAGAAACGGAGTTTAACACTAAGTCAGATCAGGCTATCTTTTGCTTCTCACAGGCTCCCATCTTTCTCAGAATGAATGTTTTCCCCAGGGTGAACAAGATGTAGTACTATCAGCCCAGACTTGCCTCCCATTTTCCCCTGTCCCCACACCCCATGCTTAGTCTAGCCTCAGAGTCTTTGCTCTGGCTGTGCCTTGTGCCCGGTACACTCAGCTAGAAACCTTCACTGTTTCCTAGGCCTCCGTGAAGCCTTCTTGATCACCTACTCTCCCTAGGCCTGCTTTACCCTCTCTATAGCACTTCCTGCCCATCAACATGCTGGCCTTCTGAATTTCCTTACTGGCCATGTTGGTTGCCCTTCCTTCTCCACTAGGATTCAGGTTGCATGGTATTGGGGAAATATGCTGTAGTGTTCACAGCTCAAGGCCAAGCACAAAAATTGGGCATTCCTACTAAAGAATTGTCAGAGGCATGAACAAGTGAATGAATTGTCAGAGTCATTCCAGTCATGCCAAGTTCCAGCCTGGGCACTCACCGTTCCAGAGAGAGACCCCAAGCAATAACAGACACATTCTCAGGGAGCCCCATAGGCAGGAGCATCTCAGGGCGGAAGACTCCAGAGTTGCCAACTTCTACCCACTTCTTTAGACCTGTGGGGATAAAAGGGAGGCTAGAGCATACATGTGGGTATTATTGCCCACAGACAATGGGAAGATGGGGTAGGAGCTTAGAAAAGAGGATGACCCAGGCCAAATGTGAGGCCCCTCAGACCTCCCTCTGTATCCAGTTTCCCATCCCTGACCTTGGTGATAGCTGAACACTTCCATGCTGGGCTCTGTGTAGGGGTTGTAGGCTGGTTTGAAGCGCAATTGGGTGATTCCTATAGGGGTTGACCAAGACAGGCTGATGACTCCAGAGGTACTCTCTCAGGGACCCCAAATACTGCCTACCTGGAATGGCTTGCCTGCTCACCCAGCTTGGTGAAGAACTCCCTCAGCACACCCATGAGGTGGCCCAGTGTCAGCCCATGGTCGGCGATCACACCCTCAATCTGGTGGAACTCGGCCAGGTGTGTGGCATCCAACGTCTCATTCCGGAACACACGATCAATGGAGAAGTACTTGGCTGGTGTGAAGGGCTTCTGGGGAGGAGGGGTGACAGCCAGGTCAGGATCAGAAGGTCTATAGGATAGTACCAACCACCCATCCTGAACAGGACAAGCTGTACCTTCTGAGCTAAGCAGTAGAGGGCTCGGGCACTGGCTGCTGTAGTATGTGTACGAAGCAGGTTTTTCCGGGCCTCTTCTAGCTTCCAGGTGTACTTGTAGCTTCAAAAGATAAAGCACGAAGTCTGCCTGGGGTCCTGGAACTCCAGCCTCCTGCCCCACCCAAGCCCAATTCTGCTTCTGCCTCACCCCTGTGAGCCATAGCCGCCCTGGGAATGGGTCCGTTTCACCCTGTGGACATAGTCCATTGGGAGCTGCAGGGCCTCAGCAGGATCTAGACAGGACAGAGTCATGTGATTAGTCAATGAGCATCTCTAAGAAGCCAGTGCACATCAATCAGGCAATGCTCCATATACCCTATGCCCCAGGGGTCACTCCTCAGTTGATGACATCTCTCTCTCTTCATCCAGAGTCCCTACTCCTCCATGCTTCCTCTTCCCCTGGCTCTGACCCATTACCTCCTGCTCTGGTCTCCTCTCATCCCTACTTGACCATGCCCTGCAGTCACAGGGCCACCAACTGACATTTCTACCTCAGAGTTTTTGCACTGGCCACTATCTCCAGCTACAGTGTTCATATAGCTCTCTACCTTACTTTCTTGTCTTTGCTTAAGATTTAAAAAAAAAAAAAAAAACTGGGACAGACTGTATGTAGCTCTGGTGGGCCTGGAACTCTGTAGACCAGGCTAGTCTTAAATTCAGAGACCCACCTGCTTCTGCCTCCAGCCTGCTAAGATAAAAGATGTGTGCTACCACACCCAGCCTTGCTTAACATACACACTCTCCCTATCTCTTCAGGTACAGTGGTCTGGTATACCCAATGGTTTTTAACTCTGTCCTATTACACAGATTGCTCAGGAACTTCCCTGGGGACAAGGACTTCTTTCCTATTTAGGGATGACTCAGTTGGTTAGCAACAATCTTGCCATTCAGGAGGGTCTTCCTCAGCAAGTGCTCTAACACTAAGGCACTCCCAGAAGCAAATAAGCAAAACAATTTTTGCTCCTTTTTGGGGAATGCAGAATTTCTCTCACTCAGCTTCCTGAGTACTGGTGCAGGTAAGAGCTCCCCACACCAAGCTCAAGCATGTGAACTCTTTGGGAATATTAACAACAAAGTTTTGATACTTAATTATAAGTCTTCAGTATGTACGAGCTGTGTAGCCCTAGGCAAGTGATATTCTTTCTGTGCCTAAATTTCCTGAACTGTAAATAAGGGGCTAACAGAATCATTTTCCTGTAGTTGGAAGGTTTACAATGGAGTAGATGACATTTACTACTATTAAATTGGCAGTGGACACCTAGAGAGCTCATCTGCTCACCTCAGCGGAGAAGACCACCATTGTGAGCAGTCACTCCCTTTAGAGGGATTAAGGACAATGAAATACAACACTACAGGGGCTGGCCTGTGACCAGTGACAGAGAACTTGCTAGAATTCAGGAGATCCTGGGTTCCATCCCTAGTAGAAGCAACAGCACACACACACACACACAGAGGAAACAAACTAGTCATGGTGGCTCACACTTGTAACACCATCATGCTGGAGGCTTGAGGCAGGAGGGCAAGACTGAGATCAGTCATGGCTACATAGTGACTTGCAGGCCAGCGGAGGCTACAGTGGAAGACTCTGAGAAAAACAATAACAAGAGAGAGAGACAGAGAAAAACAGGATGGGGGGTGGGGGGTGCGGTGAGGGTGGTAATGGACATTGGTAGAACTAAGGACAACATGCTTCTATTTAAAATTTTTAGTTTTTATTTCAAGACAGGGTTTCTCTGTGGCTTTGGAGGCTGTCCTAGAATCAGCTCTTGTAGACTAGGCTGGTCAGAATACAGAGATCTGCCTGCCTCTGCCTCCCAAGTGCTGGGATTAAAGGCTTGTGCCACCAATGCCCAGCTTAAAAATTTATTTTTTATTTTTCAATTATGTATATGCTTGTGTATCTGTATGGAGTTATATGCACATGAGTTTGGGTGCCTGAGGAGCTCAGAAGGCATCAGATTCCTTGGAGCTGGAGTTGGAGACTGTTGTGAGCATCCAGCATGGATGCTGGGAACTAAATTAGGGTTGTGTGTTCTTAACTGCTAAGCTTTTTCTCTAGCTCACATACATGTCTCAGTTTAGTGAAAAGGATTCTGACCCCAAATAAACCCTTGAGAATTTAAATGATGGTGAGAGAGAAGTGACAGTCAGGGTGGCATTTGATTATTTATTTATGTCATAATAGAGACAGATAGGACCCAGTTCCCACATGTACTAAGTGCTAAACTGATGAGCCATACCCTAGCCCTTAAGTGGTATTAAAAAATCTCAAACATGGTAGCACATGCCATTATTTCATATAAATGGAAGGCAGAAGCAGGTGGATCTTTGTGAGTCTTGAGGCCAGTCTGTTGTACATAGTTCCAGACAACCAGTGAAGTTCTGGATAAAATAAAGATCTCCATGCTTTGTGCCTTTAAGCTCAGTCTTAGCAAGGCAGAGCCAGGGGAATCCCTGTGAGTTCCAGGCCAGCCTCATCTACATGAACTCCAAGCCAACCAAGGTTACATAGTGAAACCTCTCTCTTAAAAAAAAAAAAAAAAAAAAAAAAAAAAAAAGGAGTAAAAATAGAATCTGGAATAAAACAACCGTGGGTGGCTAGCACAGACACAACATAGACAAAGGTCCCCAGGCAGGCAGCAGCCTGGCATGCTGACAGCAGGGAGTAGGCACAAAAGAGAGGTCACTGGGAAAGGGAACTGGCTGCCAGGACTGGCTGGTTACACTGAGGTCAGATCGCATTTTATGAAATGAGATACCCCCCTCCCTAAAACTTTCCCCAGGTCTGAGACCTCTGCCACCACCTTGACCAGGCTACCAGGCTACCCACCTTTCAGGAAGAATGTATCATGTTGGTCACGTGCTGGGTGCTGCTGAGGCTGGAAGAGTGCATCAAAGTTCCAAAAGGAGCTCTCAATGAAGTTGTCCGTAGGCATCTCAGTGAACCTGCAGGAGACGTGGACTGAGGGCCCTGCCTGGGCCAGCAGCTGTCACACCCCACCCCAGGCCCTGTGCTCACCCCATCTCCAGGAAGATCTGTCGGAACTGGGAGCGGACCTTGAGCAAAGGGTGCAAGTGGCCACTGTCTGGGAGCACACCTCGGGCAGAGAAGTTATAGGGCTTGAAGGGCCGGTCCCTCCAGGAGCCGCTGTGGGGAAATTCAGGGCACGAAGACATGAGGAGAGCTGCCCAACCCTCCCTCCCAGCCTCTACCCTTTCCTTACCCTACCTGGAGATCATCTCTGGGCTCAACTCTGCCTCCTGCTTAGACACACTTGTGCTGAAGGCCCTGCCCTTGCTCACCCAGTAGGTTTTCAGGATCCTGTGAACAGAGGAAGAGAAGGGACATTGCTGTCACCTTGAGACCCTTTCCTTGATCTTCCATTGGCTGCTAATCCCAGGACCACTCATGGAGTCACTCTGGTTTTAGGTTGTTTGTTGTTTTAAAGGACTTCATGTATCCCAGACTGACCTAGAATTTGCTATATAGTCAAGAATGATCTTAAATCCCTGCTTCTGCCTCCTATATGCTGGAATTAGTTTATGTGGTGCTAAGGATCAAACTTAGGACTTCGTGCATACTAATCAACCAAGTTACATCCCCAGAACTTGTTCTAGTTATTTTCATCTCTGTTTTTTTTTTTTCTAGAGAGGGTCATGTTGCATAGTAAAGACTGAGATTAAAGGCTTTAGGCCCTGCATCCCACAGAGTGTCCTTATTGGGTTTGCCTTTTTTTTTTTTTTTTAAAGTAAGGGACATTATGTAGTCATGGCTGGCCAGACTATGGAGACCAGGCTGGCCTTAAACTCATAGAAATGCATCTGTCTGCTTCCTGGGCTGGGATTAAAGGCATGCACTATTATGTTCAGCTGCTTTTTTCTCTTTGTGGTGGTAGACATCAACCTAGGGTCCTTGGGCATGTCAGGCAAGTATCCTACAACTGAGCTACATCACCAGTTTTGTTTTATTTATGTGTATTGTATATGTCTGTATGTTTGTGTAAATGTATATCATGTATGTGAGTGCCTGTGGAGGCCAGAAGGTATCAGATCCCCTGGAACAATTCCTAACAAGGACACTGGAGCTAGAGTGACAGGCAGTTGTAAGCCGCCCAATATGGCCACTAGAAATCTAACACAGGTCTCTAGAAGAGCAGCAAGTGCTCTTAACTACTGAGTCATCTCTCCAGCCCCTCCAGCTTTTAAAAATCATTATTACATTCACTTATCTGTGTGTGTGCAGACATATAGTCATTATGTCTCTTCACAGCAAAAGAAACCCTAAGACATCAATCATACTTGGTAACAAGTATCTTTGGCCATGAGCTATTTTGCTGGCCTTTTTTGTCTCCTTTTTTTTTTTTTTTTTTTTTTTTTTTTTTTTGATTAGGTGTTTTATGTAGCTGCAGCTGGCCTTGAATGCCTAATCTTTCTTCATTCATTCTGCTTTTTCTATTGTCTTGAAACTGTCATTTGAAATTTTCTTATGGGGCCACTATCCATCTACCTGTTCAAACATTTATTCACTATATAAAAAAACACTAAGACCTAATTTGTGCCAGAGTCCATTCAAGTAATGATACATTCAGATGGGCCTGATGATATTAGGAAAGTATTGAGTTATTTTGGGTCAGGATCTTTTATTTCACTACCCTAAGAGAAGGGATTTTATAAGTAAGGAAGCTGAAGCTAGGGAAGGCAAAGTTAGTTAGCCAAGTTGTAACTTTAGCTAACCAAGTGCAGATCCTAGATTTCCATCAGTAGCCCCACACTCCCAGACTTTAAAAGGGTCTATAAGGCAGTTTTGCTTTGTATGCCAGGGTGGCCTGGAACCCACCTGTCTCTGCTGTAAAAGTATGCAGCACCAAATCTGGCTCAGTGTGGCCTATCTTGAGTGACACATGAGCAGGAATTTAATTGGCTGACTGCCTGGAAAGGTATACAGGAAGCCATTTCTCAGCAGCAGGTGTAGCAACAGCAAAGGCCAGAAGGCTGCCTGAGTCCAGCACACATACTCAAAAACCGTGGCTAGGTTCATGCCTCTAATCCCAGCACTAGGGAGATAGAGACAAGCGCATCTCTGTGAATTCGAGGTTAACCTGAACTACATAGTGAATGTCAGGCTAGACAGGTCTCAAAACCAAGGAACTAAACAATTAAACAACAGTAACAAAACCCTATATAAATGGGGTGGGTCTGGTGAAGGCTGATGGCAGCAGCAACTGGATATGGGCTAGGCGGCTCCCTTCCTTCATTCTCACAGTACCACACAGGTAAAGGGGCTTAGGCATTGCATTCACGCACACTTCCGTCAGCAGCTTCCTCTTCCGGAGCTCACTCCTTTCCTTTTCAGCCAGCTTCTCAGCCTGGCCTGCCTGGACCAGCTGCAACCGCCTCTGCACTTCATCCTCTATACTGTCCACCTGCCATAGGACAAAGGGAATGGGGGCTAGTGTCTGCCCCACCAACCCTTCTCTCTGCCTCCAGCCTGCCTGGTCATTTGCCTACAGGACTTACCACTTGGAACACCCGGGGCCCATCAGCTGTACTCTTGTCTACTCGGATCCACTTGTTGGACATGGCCTTGCTGAAGCCCACCTTGCCACTGGGCAGTCGCTGGGGAAGTGGGATTGTGATGAGTGCTGTATACCAGGGCTACCTGCATCCCCTCCCCTCCCTGGACCCCAGCCCTGGACCCTACCATGAGCTCACTCTGCACCAGGCCCTCGAGAGGGATGCTTCTAAACACACGGGCCTCATGGCTGCCCTCCCGGGCAATCTCCTCACCCTCTGTAGTCAGCTCCCAGCACTTGGTGGAACGAAGCTCAGCCTCGATGACCTGCAAGGAAACAAGTGGCACATGTGTATGTGGTGTTCAAAACCACCCTCACCAACCCTACAGCACTGGACAACAGAGCCAAGGACAGCCTCAGAGCTGGAGAGAGCATGTATTGCTCTCATACCACATTGATGTGGGATAATGCTCTCTCTTGTACACTGTAAAGATTTGTCACTCGTATTGGCAGCCAGGCAGGAAGTATAGATGGGGCCACCAGACTAGGAGAATGCTGGGGAGAGGATGCAGACACAGAGGAAGCAAGATGAGAGTGCCTTACTGAGAAAAGGTACCAAGCCATGTGCTACACATAGATAGGAATTGTGGGTTAATTGTAAGAGCTTGTTAGTAATAAGCCTGAGCAATAGGCCAACTAGTTTATAATTAATAAAAGCCTCTGTGTTTATTTGGGATTGAACAGCTACAGGATGGGACTGGATAGAAACCTCTGTCTACACCACATAGGGTGGCTCATAGCCACCTCTAACTCTAGCTCTCCAGCTTCCAGGAGCATGTGCACTCATCTCTACATACACATACACACAAGCATATAAACAAAATAAAGCCATTAGTGATGGCTTTAATCCCAGCATTAGGGAGACAGAGGTAGGCTGAGCTCTATGAATTCAAAACCAGCCTGGTCCACATATCATTTGACAGAGTCAAAATGAGACCCTACCTCAAATATAAATAAACTAGGCTGAGTAGTGGCACACTCCTTTAATCCCTGTACTCAGAAGGCAGAGGCAGGCGATCTCTAAGGCCAGCCTGGTCTAAAGAGTTCCAGGACAGCCAGGGCAAACAGAGAAACCCCGTCTTGATAAAACAAAAATATTAAATTCAAAAGGCAGCCTCAAAGCTGTTATAAGTCAACTCAACTATACTATTTTCCATAGAGTGGGGGAAGAGAAGAGAGGGGAGGAGGGGGCCGATTTTCATTCAGGATCTTGCTTTGCTATATATCCCAGGAAGAATTCAAACCCCTGGACACCTCCGGTGTTGGGACTATAGACATATACTAATGTCCCTAGCTGAAATAATTCTTTTATTTTTTTCAGATTCAATCTTATTTATTTTTTTATTTGTCTGTTTATTTTTGAGGCAGGGTTTCTCTATATAGCTCCAGGTCGTCTTCAAACACCTCAGAGATCTACAGAATATGGCATTTAACATGTTTTAATAACATAGGTCCTTTTTTTTTATGACAATGAGACATGTCTGCTCCTGGCAGCACCAGTCTACGTCAGAGAAGATATTGGGCATCGAAGAAACTCTACATGGAGCTTAAGTTCTTTGTGGTAAAGGTAAGCCACTGGGCAAGAAAGTGCTCTTGCCTCAGCTGCTGAGTTTATGGCTAACTTGATTTACATAGTGGGTTACAGGATAGCCAGGGCTATGTAAAGAGGTCTGAAAAACAAAACAAAAATAAAAACCCACTGAGGCTGGAGACATAGTTCAGTGGTTAAGAGCACTAACTGCTCTTCCAGAGGACCTAGGTTCGATTCCCAGCACCCACGTGGAAGCTCACAACTGTCTAACTCCAGGGTCCACCACCTTCACACAGATGTACATGCAAGCAAAACACCAAAGCACACAAAACAGAAATAAATATTTTTTAAAAATAATAAAAACCCACAAAAAATAAAGTAAAAACTGAGTTGGGGAGGTGCTTCAGTAGTTATGAACAATAGCTCTTGCAGAGGAACCAGGTTCAAATTCCAGCACCTATATGGAAGTTCACAATCATTTGTAACTTAAGTTCCAGGGGAATCCAATACCCTTTTCCGGCCTCTTCCTCAAGCTGGGACACATACATGAAAACATAAGAGGAGCAATAAACTTTTTTTTTTTTTTTTTTTAAGTTGAGCCAGGTATTAAAGGCATTAGCCTTTAATCTCAACCCTCTGGAGGTAAGTGGATCTAAGTTGGAGGCCAGCCTGGTTCACAGAGCAATTTCCAGCACAGTCTGGAGCTATATTTCAGGGGTACAGCTTTCACCTGGGGCGCAAGGAGGCCCTGATATGGAGATGAATGGGGATGAGAGAACCTACAAATCCATGCAATTCTGCCCTTATGGTCACTTCGGCCTATAATGCCGATACCAATGCCTTGCCATTGATGTCTTGAGTGCCATCCTTTTCCTACACCAGACCTGACTCGGTTACCATTTCCACCGGATCCCGGCTCTCTATTCCCCAGCACCAGATCAACTGTCACAGCTGGTTCTAAGCCTTCACATCACTCAGGTCATTAGACTGCAACCCCTTTCCGGGCAGCGATCTCGTCTTGTCACACCCTTACACGCGCTGTGCGTTCGCCTTAATAGGCATTGGTTGCTTGAGTAACATAAATCTTTCCAGACTTCCCACCTGTGCACCCCACGGTGCCCCTCAATGTAATTTCCCCTAACCAGTCATAATGGGCTACAGGTGTAAAAGCCAGGCGGGCCGAACTCACCTCACCCAGAGCCTGCAGACTCTTCACTGCGCCCACCACCACCTGGTGCTCCACGCCCAGCTGCGTAGCCAACTCTGCGCTGTCCAGGCCGCCATCAGCTGCCTCCAGCCGCCGCAACAACAGCTCCAACACAGGATTGTCGGCCATGGCTGTCCTCAGTATGCTTAGAGCGTGCAGGCCGCCGGACGAATTGGGGAACCGGAACCGGAACCGCGATAGCACGTGAGCCGCCATTTTTAATGTGGCGTACAGTGCGATTTGGGGTCTGGCCAGCGCCATTTTAAGTGTGGCAATTAAGCCTCCAATGAGACTAAGGCATTCAGGATGCTTTATGTAGTTTCACCCCAGCGGCCTTTAGTTAACTAGTGAGATAAATATGATGACTTGGAAGTCAAAAGTAGTTTTTTTTTTTTTAAATGTTTGTTTTACATCTTGAGACAGGTCTTAACTAGCAGAGGCTAGCCTTGAATCTCCTCCCTGTATCTCCCAAGTGCAAGGATGACAGAAAAATACTATAAAACCTGACTAAAAATAATTCTGTCGATCCTCCCCCATAATTTCCTTTTTTAAAAAATTATTTTTATGTGCATTGGTGTTTCACCATGGGTGTCAGGTCCCCTGGAACTGGAATTACAGACAGTTGTGAGCAGCAATGTGGGTGCTGGCAGTGGAACACAAATCCTCTGGAAGAGCACTCAGTGCTTTGAACCAATGCTCCATCTCTCCAGTTTTTCCCATAGTTTTCATGCAGCCACCACCAGTAGGTTCAGGTCAATGCCATCCTTCTAGAATTCTCCATTGCCCAGAGGTAAGCACTGGGGGGGGGGGGGGCTTTCAGGCATGGCCATTCTACTGATGTTTTTTGTTGTTTTTAGATTTATTCATTTTATTTTATGTGTGCCTTGCCTTTATATATGTCTATGCATGATGCCCTTATAGGTCAGAAGAGTCATTGAATCACCTAGAAGTGAAATTATGGATGGTTGTGAACCACCATGTGGATTCTGGGAATTGAGCCATGGTCCTCTACAACAGGACTTAACAGCTGAGCAGCTTTTCCAATTGCCGGCTCTGCTGATGTTAACTATTCTTTGAAAATGTCAAAGGAAATATGGGTAGGGACCACACCCATTTAGGGAATGGGGATTCACCTAGTAACAGTTACAAAGTGTGCTGGCCTGCATGGAATACTTACGGTTTTTTAAGTTCACCCCAAAATTCATAATATAGTTACTATATAGATCTTCTACTTCACAGTAGGAAAATAATGAGGCTCAGAGGCAAAAATGGCAACCAACAAGCAGTTGATGGATACAGCCCGAAACATTATAAAACCTCCAGCAGTCACACTTCCCATGCTCTCAGATCAAGACAATAATATCAAATTGATGCTTCTTTAAAACTGAGGGTCCCATCCATATGGGGTCCTGTGACTCAATACAGGGCCTACCAAAAAATCTGGTGATAGTAATCATGGGTTTCTGAATGCTCAGTGACCACAGTTAGTTCATAGCTAAAGACAATGCATCCAAGGTATGTCTGTCAGGCAGCACTTGGACACGCTGAGCTGTGCTATGGCTGCATTCTTGGCTCTTCTCAATATGTATGTGTGCATGTGTGAATGTAGGCACTTGTATACCATGACACACATGGTCAGAGGCCAACTTTTGGGACTCAATTAACTCCTTCTACACTGAAGTATAATTTAGTTCCTCGGGCTTTTGCAACAATACTTCTATCCACCAAGCTATCTTACCAACCCTAGCCTTAGTTCTGAACACAAAACATGGACACTGTGGTATGAATACTTCATGTCACACTACACAATGCTCAATAAATACTGCCTGAGACAGGGGGTAGTGGTTCAAGCCTTTAGTCCCTGAACTTGGGAGGCAGAGGCAGGTGGATCTCTGTGATCTTGAGGCCAGCCTGATCTCAAAGTGAGTTCCAGGAAAGACAGGACTACACAGAGAGACCTTGTCTTGAAAAATCAATATTAAAAAGAAAATAAATAAAATATAATAAATAAAAAATACTGCTTGAAATACCAAACTTGGGGCTAGAGAAATTACTCAATGGTTAAGAGCACTGACTGCTCTTCCAAAGGGTTCAAAGTTCCAGGACCCACATGGCAGCTCACAACTGTCTGTAACTCCAGTTCTGAGGATCCTACACCACCACACTGACATCTGTGTAAGGAAAACACCAATGCACATAAAATAAAAAAATAAGTCACTTTAAAAAATACCAAAACTTTCTCATGTTTGAGACTATACTGTTTGTTGAGTTTTCACTATGTATACAGAGTTTCTGCTCTAGTAGGAATATAATGTCTTGGCATGGTAAACAGGGGCCTTTAAAAGACTTTAATTTTTATTGCTTCAAATTAATTGTAGGTATGTGTGTCTGCATGTACATGAGATTACAGGTGCCCAGGAAGCCAGAGGCATGCGATCCCAAGAGCTCCAGTTATAGCTGGTTATGGATCACCTGATATGGGTGCTGTGAACTCAACACTCGTCCTCTGGAAGAGAAGTGCTCTTAACCACTGAACAATCTCTCCACCCCTGGTTTGTTTATTTGTTTATTTGTTTATTTATAGGGTCTCACAGTGTTAGACTGGGATGGCCTGGAACTCACAGAAATCCACCCTACTCTACCAAGTGCTGGTACTAAAGGCCCACACCAAAGATTGTGATTTATTTTATTTCTATGTGTATGAAGATATGTGCTCATGAATGCAGGTGCCTGCCAAGGCCAGGGTGTAAGAAAAAGAGCCAACTAAAGAAACACCCTAAGCAGAGCCAGAGAGACACACTTTGGCCCTGCAACCAGAACCAAAGAAATGCACCCTAACCCTGAAACCAGCGCCAAAGAAACACACTTTGTTCCTGGAATCAGAGCCAGTGAAAGAAATAGAACCTGGCCCTAAAACTAGAGCCAAAAGGCTAAAGGACCAATGAAAGGAACACACTGTGGCCCTGAAACAAGAGCCAAATCTGACCCTAAACCTGTGCAGAAAACTAACCAACCCCTGAGCAGGAGATCCAGCCATCCTAAACTCCCCACTCTGGAAATCTCCCTGGAAAAACTGCCCTATATAAATCTTGTGTCTGATCAGCTGCTGGCTATTCCAGCTGCCAGGCTGCCCTCTGCCACTCTGGCAGAGGCAGCCACTCTTCCGGATTCTTCCTTCCCAATAAATCTCTTGAATGAGGTTTGGGTAAGACTTTTCCCCAGAGCAGAGACGACTCTGGGCAGAGCAGAGTGGAGCAGGGCTGTAACACTTTTAGCTAGGGAAACCTTTCCCTGTCAAGCAGAGTTGTTATACTCTCCTGCTGGAGCAGAGGGACCCTCTCCTGCTGGAGCAGAGTTGATTCACTGGGGAAGCCTTCCCTGAAGCAGGGCTGTAAGCTACTATGCCTACTGTGTCAATGTGGTATTCTTTGGCTCCCGTTTGCCAGAATCCCTTCCCATCTTGAGCTGTAACAGTTAGTATTCTTTGGCTCCCCAGTGCCAGAATCCATCCCTGCCTATCCCATTCAAAGCCTTCAAAATGCTTACACAGGGGCATTTGGTCCCCTGGACCTGGAATTAGAGAGTTGTGAGTTTCTCAACACAGATGCTAGAAGCTGAACTTGAATCTTCTGTAAGAGCAACAAGTTCCCTCTCTCTGATTTATTTTTATAAGTGTTTTGTTGGTCAGATGGGTGGTGGCCTACTCCTTTAATCCCAGAACTGGAGAGGCAGAGGCAAGCAGATCTCTTTGAATTCGAGGCTAGCCTGATCTACAAAGGGAGTTCCAGGAGAGGCTCCAAAGCTACACAGAGAAACCTTGTCTCGAAAAAACAAAAAACAAAACAAACCACTTGCATGCAGTGCCAGGAGATGCCAGAAGAGGGCATCGGATCTTCTGGAGCTGGCAGTACAGACAGTTGTTAGCCACCATGTGGGGACTGGGAAACAAACCCAGGTCCTTTGCAAAAACAATAATCTCTCTCCCTCTCTCTCTCTCTCTCTCTCTCTCTCTCTCTCTCTCTCCCTCTCTCTCTCCCACCATCTCTTCTTCCCTCCCTCCCTCCCTTTCTTTTTCAAGACAGGGTTACACCGTGTAGCTCTGGCTATCCTTGAACTCATAAAGATCCACCTGCTTCTGCCTTCCAAGTTCTGGAGTTAAAGACATGGGCCACCACTGCCCTGCAAAACCAACAACTTTTCAATATTTAAAAAATTTCCCTATCCTCCTCCCATTATTTTTTCTGCCTCCCAGTCCTGTCTGTCCCTCCTCTGCCTACCTATTGGATAATATTAATTAATACTATAATATCCGCTATTCAGCTTTTTATTAGATCAATCAAGTGCCCTGGGCAGGTAAGGTAAAACAGCAACACATCTTTACCTAGTTAAACAAATGCAGCAAAAACAAAAGTAACACATCTTCACACAGTTAAACAAATGTTCTATTCCACAATATTTTCCTTTTCGTCTAAATAAAAAGGAAAGTTTCTAACTTTAACATACAGTGAGAACAATTATCAAGTAAGAATTACATTACACAATATCCAGTCCATTTGCATCTGGCAAAATCAGAGAAAATACTCCCTTACCTAGCCTATCTTGGTGAGTTTAAAGCTTTATACCTAATTTAGTATCTATCATTATTAAGGAAAATTGTAACTGTAACTATCTAATTTTCAACTCCATAAAGACCCCAGAAGGATATTATATTACCCAAGTAAACAGGATGTACAGAACAAGCCACTTCCAGAACTATAGAAATGACAAACATCTGGCTGCCTAGATGGTCACCCAAGGTTCCTCTGCAATATTGGGGCATCCATCTTCCGCCCACAGGCCTAGATTGTCTGGCAGACTCTCCTATGAAGCAGGAAGGACTGTCCTACCTTGTCTTGGCAAAGTTTGGCAGTTGCTTTCCTTTGTGTCCTGCATGTCCAATTTGGATGACATACTGTCAGCAGTAGAGGCAAGGGCAGTTTCTTGTCCAAATGCTAGCTTTGCCACATTTAAAGCAAACTCCATATGGAGGTTCTTCGATGTTCATCATCTTGTTGTTGTTGTTGTTTTATTTATTTTTGTTGTTGTTGTTTTTTGAGACAGGGTTTCTCTGTATTGTTTTGGAGCCTGTCCTAGAACTAGTTCTGTAGACCAGGCTGGCCTCAAACTCAGAGAGTTCCACCTGTCTCTGCCTCCTGAGTGCTGGGATTAAAGGCATGTGCCACCAATGCCCAATGCCCATCATCTTTTTGTAAAGTAGATTGATACTGTCAGGAGCAGACGTGTCTCACTGTCATGAAAAGCTTTATTTAGATAGCATCTTAGATGCTATATTCTGTAGATCTCTTAAGTATTTGAAGATAATCTATCTAAAATATATCTGTTTAATCTTGAAAACATACCTAACATGACTACAAGTTTATTGTAGATGGACTAACTGCTAACCTGTATTTCTTAATTATACACTATTTTTAAATGAGCTGCATAAGCACAATATTCCAAACAAAAATAGAAACATATATAGTATAAACAAAAATATCTTTGAATTTGTATCAATGTAGGCAGATTATATACCAATGTAAAATATTTGAGGTTAATAGTTGTCTTTTTATCTTATATTCCTATATCCCCTCCTAAACTATGACAAACATCCATAACCCACCAAATGACCCAAAACCACCCACCCTATCTCTTGAGAATGTGGGCATTGTGTTCTCTAGACTGCTTCCTGTTGTTGGGGGTGGGGAGTGATGCCATCTCCAGGAGACCCTGAGAAAATTGAGACAATGGTCAAGTTTTGGAAAAACTAGTTGTAACATTTATTATTCAGTCTCATAATTGATCCCATACAGAGGGATTAGTATATATGTCACCTATCTTGTAGTTTTTTCTTGTTTTATTTCCTTATGTCTGTAGTCAAGATTTTAAGGGGTTCTCCCCTGATCAAACCTAATCTCTACCAACCAAGGCCTTTTCCTGTGGAAACAAAAGCAAAACCTCTCCTCCAGCAAAAGACATTTCCTGAATTCCATTTTAAAGTGAAGACACACTTAAAGTATTTAGGCTGGTTTAGTTTAATTCAGCAGTCTCTTTTACAATTCATTGTCTTCTTGCAGCTGGTGTTCACTTATTGGCATCCAAAAAATTCAAAGTCAACACAACACCATACAGGATCCAGATTCCCTGTCTATGTCCCATCTCCACATGGCTTATTTTTTATATTACTTTACTCTCTCTTTACAGACTTTTTATTTTAAACTATTTATTATTTTCCTATGACTGTCTATACACATTTTCTTTTCTTTCTTAAGTTTACTCACATTTTAAAACACACTATAACCTGTTTAGAGGGTTTTTTCCATCTGGGCCTTTCTTAACTGTGTGTCTCTAGCCTTTTCTAACAGCATAAGGCAAACCTTAAACTGCCAAACCTGCATTCAAGATTCATTCATTTAGGCCCTCCCTCCACATAACTTCTATTTTTCCTAAGGCTTATGTTAGTTTTTTCTTTTGTGACAGGCTCTCACTATGTAACCCTGGCTTACCTAGATCACACTATTTAGACCACCAGGCTGGCCTGTAATCCCCAGAGATCCACTAGAGCTCTTGCCATCCTAGTGCTGTGATTAAAGGTCTGCCACTATACCTGGTTTTTCTTAATTTAAGAAAAATGTTAATATAACTTCTGTGCACCAGAGCACATGTAAAGGTCAGAGGACACCTGTAAGGACTCGGGTCTTACCTTTTACCTTACCTGAGTCAGGCTCTACTTCTGTTTTTGCTGTTGGGTTGCATGCTAGTTGGTCCAGAGCTTCTGGGTGATTCTTCTGTCTCTACCTCCCATCCTGCTGTAGTAGTGGTAGATTGATGGATGTGTATTACCACATTCAACATATTTTTTTTCAAGACAGGGTTTCTCTGTGTAGCTAGACCATCAGGCTGGCCTCAAACTCACAGAGATCACCTGCCTCTGCCTCTGAAGTGATGGGATCAAAGGTGTATGGCACCAACGCCTGCCTACATTCAACTTATTAAGAACTTTCAGTTCCTTTTTATTTGCCTGCTTGGTGCCCACAGAAGAGGGTGTCAGATCCCCTGGAACTGGAGTTACATGGCGTTGTGAGGCTTCACATTGGTGCTGGGAATGGAACTGGGGTCATTTGGAAGAGAAGCCAGTGCACTTAGCCACTGAGCCATCTCTGCAGCCCCCATTTCTAGTTTCTTATGTGGTTTCTGGGATTGAATGTGGGTCCTTAAACTTTTCTGGTTAGCACTCTGGTTGCTAACTTACTTCTTTTGAAATATTTTATTGTTTGTTTCACTATGTAGCCAGCCCTAGCTGGCCTGGAACTCACTGTGTAGATTAGGCTGGCCTCAAACTCATAGAAATCTACCTGCCTCTGTCTCCTGAAATGTTTTTATCCTGTGTGTGTGGGTGCACGCGCGCGCGCGCACACACACACACACACACACACACACACACACACACACCAATGTCTACAGAAGGTAGAACTTTTGATCCCTGCTTCAGCCACTTGAGTGCTAGGACAACAGGCATGCACCACTGCGTTTTGTTTGTGCAGTACTAATGGTGAACCCCAGGGCTTCATGTATGGTAAGCAAGCGCTTTTACTTTGTGTGTGTGTGTGTGTGTGTGTGTGTGTGTGTGTGTGTGTGTGTGTGTGCACATAGAGGCCAGAGGTTGACCTTGACTGTTGTTCCTCAGATACTGTCTACCTTTTTGTTTGAGACAGGGTCTCACTTTGTAGCTCTAGTCTTGAACTCAAGATTCTCCTTGGTCAGCCTCCTAAAAGCTGGGATTATACCTGTGCATTTGAGGGTAGGATGGGCTACATAGTGAGACTCCGTTAAGACTTCCAGAGTAAGGATGTATCTTAACCCCTAGAGGGCATAGAGGGCATGCACAAACTCCTGGGTTCCATTCCAAGCAATAAGTGTGTTAACCATAAGGCATCAAGTGTAGGTGTCAGTGGCACAGGACAGGAGTCAATCACAGGTCTGTCAAGATCACTTTGAACTTGGGTGTCCTCCAGAGGGACCTACACCAGCAATACTTAGTTCTGTACACTGCCTGTGGGACGTGGTGAAACCCTAACTTCTTGACCTCAACTGTCATTCACCCTCTGAATCCCTTTCAGAGAAGGAAGCTCTCCGTTTTTGTAAGGATTCCCTTGCCCCAGTCCACAGTCTGTCCCAGTGTTCCCATTCCCTCCACTTGGAAACGCCTCCCATCCCCCACCCCCTACAGGTACTGTCCTTCCTCCTAGCAGCAGGCAGGGAGTTGGCCACAGACACATGACTTGAGTCAGAGGATTCAAGATTCATGGGTCCGGCTTATCGGCCTAGGGCTCTATCACAATATCCATCTGTGTTTTTTTTTCCTCTTCAAACGGTACTCCTTGTCCTTTGCCTATAGCCGTTTAATTGCAAAAGCCAGGTCGTTTGTGGGAGACCACAAAGAAGTGACCCCTTTCATTTCCCATCTCAGAGTGAAAAAGGATAGTAACCGTACCTCTCACTCGAGGAAGCACCCTTATAGCTACACCTCTGAGACCTCTGTGTTTCCTGCTCTCTAACTGTGGCTAGACCTAAAAGGTTTAAAAGCATTTCTGCTGGATAGCTCAGGGTCACCCCTCTTGGCCTCTATTATTTCAGAGAGGCAAAGCGATTTGCATCATGTCACACAGTAATCTGCCAGGCTGCTAGGGTACTACGCGACAGGAGGAGGAGAAAGCTGGCACTTTCTCTACTGGCCTGTACAGCCGTGACACCAGAATGCAGCGAAACGCCAGGATACTGACACTAGCTCTTATCCTTGACAGGAAAAGCTCGCCATCGGGTGGGCGTTCCCCAAGAGCAGGACAGACAGAAAGTGGCGAGGAAGCCTTCCTTCATCCCTCTGTCCAGAGAGGAAGGAAAAGTGGGCGAAGCTGAGCCCGGGTGTTGGCCCCTCACGGCTAACACCTGGGCGGGCTCGCGCGGATTCTTTAAACGACTCGAAGGAAAGCCAGGGACTCGGCACCAGCTAGGGCGGGGTTGAGCTGCGGCCCGGTCACGTGGCCGTGCCTGAGTGGGCTCGCGGCCCCCACCCCACCAGGAGGCGTCCCCCGCAACGCGTGGTCGACCCTCATTGGCCCATGGTGAGACCAATAGAAATCGGCCATCTGGGATCCCAGCGTTCCGAGCCACAGCCTAACGTGCTGAGCCGACTAGGATGCAATGAGAAGGGACAGCTGTGGGTCTAAACCAGTCACAAGGACCGAGGGGCGGGCTCAGCGGCCGTGTCAGGTTGGTGTGAGAGGTGGGTGCATATAAATCGGAGCAGCGGCGGCAGCGTCCGTCAGTACCGCAGAGCCGCTGCCTGACGATCGTTTTAAAGGGCCCGTGCGCCGCCGCCCCCTCGGCCCGCCATGCTCCTTTCGGTGCCGCTCCTGCTCGGCCTCCTCGGCCTGGCCACCGCAGAGCCTGCCGTCTATTTCAAAGAGCAGTTCTTGGACGGAGGTAAGGTCTGGGCGCGCCTCGAGGCCTCCTCAGCGACGGCTGGGCCCGGAGCCCATGGCTGCTTCGTCGTGTGTAAATGTAATTACGGTTCAGAGGGCCAACACTGTGGCCCCGGGGGACTAGAGCCGCGGGCGGTTCCGGTTGTGCGTCCTTGGGGGACGTGGAAGGCTCAGCGGTTTCCCGCGCCCGGAGTTAGGGTTCGTACAAGGACCTGAAGCGAGGTGTCAAGATCGAGGTTGCGATGGGAATCCCCTTCCCCGCCCCCACCTGCTTGTGACTCCTGACAGACGTTGGGTATGGGGGCGGGGGTCAGCCGGCCAGCTGATCTGACTCTATGCCGCCCCCCCTCACAGATGACTGGACCAACCGCTGGGTCGAATCCAAGCACAAGTCAGATTTTGGCAAATTTGTCCTCAGTTCTGGCAAATTCTACGGGGACCAAGAAAAGGATAAAGGTAAGAGGCAGGGAGTGGGGCGTTCAGATTCAGGACGATTTCCTGGAGGAAGCTGTAGTCAGCACTCAGTGCTTGGGCTTTTCCCAGGAACATGGGAGCCAAGGACAGGTCGGGGAAGGAAGGGGAGGTCATCTGTGCCCCTCGAGGGCTAGGGTACTCGGGGTCCACCTGACGGCATTCCCATCCCATCACAGGGCTGCAGACAAGCCAGGATGCCCGGTTTTACGCGCTGTCCGCTAGATTCGAACCCTTCAGTAACAAGGGCCAGACACTGGTGGTACAGTTCACGGTGAAGCATGAGCAGAATATCGACTGTGGGGGTGGTTATGTGAAGCTGTTTCCGGGTAGTTTGGACCAGAAGGACATGCACGGAGACTCGGAATACAACATCATGTTTGGTGAGAGGGTCCTCCAACCATTGCTGACCTCTGCCCGTTGGACAGTGGGCACAGACTGATCCCTTTATCCTCAGAAAGCTGATCTTCTCAACTATAGAAAGCTCTTGGATGATGAGGATTTTTGTCCTAAAGGGACAACTAAAGGGTTTGACTATGTTTAGTTGTAGGTTTTATATTGTTCATTTGTATGATCATTTCTAGATGTTTCCTATTGTTAGAAATTAAGCCAATGGTCCAGTCTAAATCACGGGAAAACCTTTTGAGTTCATGCTTATGTGTATGTATGGGCATGCTCCTGTGAAGGTCAGAGGACTACAGAAGTCTCTTTTGTCATCTGGGTTCTGGGATGTCAGGCTTAGTGGAAAGCACCTGATTTGCCTCTGAGTCGCTTGTCTGCCTCAGAATGGTAATCTTTTCAGATTTGTCCTGAGTTTAGGAATCTGGTCTCTGAGCCTGAAGTAGTAGCACACACTGGGTGCAGTGAAGGCAGGTGCATCTCTGAGGGTTCCAAGACAGGGATGTATAAAGGGCTGTCTTATGTCAGACAAAATAGGTTCTGCAGAGACAATTCGGTGGTTCAGTTCCCAGCATTCCTGTGGTAGTGTCAGGGTCCTTTATCTTGTTGATGCCATGCCCATTTCTGACCTCTGCAGGCCTGCATATGCAGGATGCACATACAGGCAGATGTACACATGAAAGTTAATAAATAAAGACATGATGTTAGGTCCCTCTTATAAAGAGGAAGGGGGTGAGAGCCTATATTTGCTTCTTACATAGGTCCAGACATCTGTGGTCCAGGCACCAAGAAGGTTCATGTCATCTTTAACTACAAGGGCAAGAATGTGCTGATCAACAAGGACATCCGGTGTAAGGTGTGCCTGGGGTAGTCATTTAAGTCACTGTCATGGGAGGCCCAGGCTCGAGCCTGGTGGGAGGGGCTGCTCACCACCTTCCCTCTTCAGGACGATGAATTCACACACCTGTACACGCTGATTGTGCGGCCAGACAACACCTATGAGGTGAAAATTGACAACAGCCAGGTGGAGTCAGGTTCCTTGGAGGATGATTGGGACTTTCTGCCACCCAAGAAGATAAAGGATCCTAATGCTGCCAAGCCAGAAGACTGGGATGAGCGAGCCAAGATTGATGACCCCACAGATTCTAAACCTGAGGTTGGTGCTTGGGCAGTGGCTGTACTGCCATCATAAAGAGGAGGACTTGGGTCCACTCTGACCTCCATGTGTACTCCTAGGACTGGGACAAGCCTGAGCACATCCCTGACCCTGATGCTAAGAAGCCTGAGGACTGGGATGAAGAGATGGATGGGGAGTGGGAACCACCAGTAATTCAGAATCCTGAGTACAAGGTAAGCGTGCATGGTGGGGTGTGGCTTACTGGCAGGATGCTTGCCTGTGTGCTGTAATTAATATTGCAGCAGAAACAAAACAAGATGGGCGTGGGGTTCTAGGCAGGGTTGCTTGTACTGAGGAATATGTCTACTTCTACTCATGTAGTTGTCTTCTGCAGGGCGAGTGGAAGCCACGTCAGATTGACAACCCAGATTACAAGGGTACCTGGATACACCCGGAAATTGACAACCCTGAATACTCCCCGGATGCCAACATCTATGCCTATGACAGTTTTGCTGTACTGGGCCTAGATCTCTGGCAGGTGAGACACAGGAAAGACAAGGATCCCCTCTAGACCTCACTGGAGGGAAAAACAGGCATAGGCACCAACCTCAAGGTGACCAGACTCCACAATGGTACATTATGAGACATTTCCTGTTTAATCTCATTTTTCTTCACTGCATAAGAAGTTTGGGGGGAAGGGTTTCTCTGTAACAGCCCTGGTTATCCTTGAACTCTATAGACAAGGCTGGCTTTGTACTCAGAGTCTGCCTGTTTCTGCCTCCCAAGTACTGGGATTGGTGAGAAAGTTGGTTTTATTACTATTAACAATTTTTTACTTGTTTTGTATTTATGTGGGTGTACATATGGAGGTCAGAGGAAAACTAAGAAAAATTGGTTCTCCTCACCATGTGTGTCTTAAGAACCAACTACAGCACCGAGTGCCTTTACTTACAGAGCTGTCTTTCTCTCTCTGACCCAATGAGCACCTTTCTGCAGGGCTGCTTGCCATGTGCTGCTGGTTCTTTGTTGAAGTACCTGTGCAAAGTTAGCTCAGATCACCCCATTAGAAAGAACTGCCCTGGCTACGTAAGGAAACAATGAAAACAAAACAGAAACCTCAGTACTGAGTTTTTGTCTTTGGTGTGTTTTCTGTGCCCAGGACAGTTCTTGGAATGTGTTAGGTGGGAAAAAGAAAGTGATTCCCCATTACAGGGGAAGCAGTTGTGTGAAAAGTGAAGTCAGTAGCACAGGTCACTAGGGCAGAGGTTTGAATCCTGAAAGCATGGCTTTTGAACTTTGGTATCCCCGGTGTTATCCTTTTTTTTTTTTCCCCCTTTTAATAGTTTTGAGGCAAGGAAGTCTTGGTATGTATCCTCGGCTGTCTTGGAATTCTCATATATCCCAGTTTGGCCTGAAATTCCCTCCTTGCCTTCTCACTGCACCAACATACCTGCTCCCTCCTCCCTTCTGAGAAATGTTTGACAAGGTTTCACTGTGTAACACTGGCTGGCTGGGAACTCCATAAGTGGTCTGGCTCCTCAGTGCTGGGCTGAAAGGCATGTCCTGCCACCACCCCTGCTGCCCTGTCAGAAGTTACTGCTGACCATCTGTCTTTCCATTCTTTCCCAGGTCAAGTCTGGCACAATCTTTGACAACTTTCTCATCACCAATGATGAAGCCTATGCAGAGGAGTTTGGCAATGAGACTTGGGGTGTCACCAAGGTGAGCTGGGCTCCTGTGTCACTGGGGTCAACTGGGAGGACTGGCAGGCAGGTGAGAGCCAGGCACTAAAAGGTGTGGTCTGTGCCCACAGGCTTCAGAAAAGCAGATGAAGGACAAGCAGGATGAGGAGCAGAGGCTGAAGGAAGAGGAAGAAGACAAGAAGCGTAAAGAGGAGGAAGAGGCTGAGGACAAAGAGGATGAGGATGACAGAGATGAAGATGAAGAAGATGAGGATGAGAAGGAGGAAGAAGAGGAAGATGCCACTGGCCAGACCAAGGATGAGCTGTAGAGGCCATACCACCTGCCTCCAGGGCTGGACTGAGGCCTGAACACCCCGCTGCAGAGCTGGCTGCTCCCAATAATGTCTCTATGAGACTCAGGAACTTTTCATTTTTTTCCAGGCAGGTTCAGATCTGGGGTGGATTCTGATTTTGTTTCCCTGCCTCCCTACAAGCCCCCCTCCCCCTTTTTTTTCTTTTTTTACTGGTGTTTGTCTTAATTCTCCTTTAGCCCTCAACCTCCTGGCTTCTCATTTTGAATCAACATCTTTCCCTTCTGTCCCTTTTCTCTCTCCAACCCCTGGTCACTACCCTCCAAACTCCAGGAACAGGGGTATGGAGGAAAAGTCCTAGGCTTGAGATTTCATCTGCTCTCCTTCCTGGATCTCAGAGGAGGGCAGGAGAAGGGGGTGGTGTCCCCCCCAGCACTGAGGAAGAATGGGGGTCTTCTCATCCCCTTTCTCCCTTGCCCCCAGGACTGGGCCACTTGTGGGGCAGCCAGTTCTAACACAGCTCACACTGAGAGTGTAAGAACTACAAACAAATTTCTATTAAATTAAGTTTTGTGTCTTCCCTACCGTGTCTCCTTCTCTGGGAGGATGTACGTCAGGGAATCAAAAGTGGCCTTTTGGGTGCTGGTGGCTCATGTTTGAGCTATTGGAGTTGGCAGAGTCCCACAAAATGACATGACTGCATATAATATATATCCTGTAATCTAAAGTGGGGAAGCAGCTGTCAGGCTTTGATGCCAGCTCTCCCTATATAGTAAGTAATTCCTTTGTTGTGCAACAGACATGCCATTGGTAGCCTTGTGCTGACTAGAGCTTAGCTACTACTGGGGCAGATATTTGAACCTTAATCTTATCCATTTGTTGTTAAAAGAGTGGGCTGGATCTGTTGGTCTGCTTTCTGAAACTGCTACATAGGATAGTTGAACAATCTCAAACCTCACATTAGTGGAGTAAATGCTGGTAGCTCATTTTGTAGTCAAGGAACTAAAGTCAAAGATCGTGAGTGGCTTAACCCAAGGGCCAATGTTTCTAGGACTGAGCTGATAGAAAAGTCTAAGGACTGGGTTATGTTCTGTTGGAGATGACTTACCTGGCATGTCCCTGGGTTCCAGCCCTAACACACACACACACACACACACACACAAGTGGGATTCAGGAGACTGGATATCAAGGTTGCCATTTTAAGCTTCACTGAGTAGGTTGGAAGGTGGATAGGAGGCCTGTGTTCTTAGAAAGAAACTGATAGCCCCTGTCAGAACCTTGCTCAGCTGACCAGAGGAAGGCAGGCCTTTGGCAACAGCCTTGTCACTTCTGTGGCTAGAAACATGGCAAAGCAAGCTCCAAAGTATTGAGTAATTAATGTTGCTACTTATGTTGTATTTACTGAATGCTTTAGCATAACTTCACTTTAACCCCTTAAAGACATTTTCATTCCTTTTAGTATGTGATAGTGGCAAAAGCTTCTTGTAATCCTTCAGTCCCAGAAAGACAGGTGCAAGCAAGGGAAATACATGGAAGGAAGAATGGAGTAGTTAATACAAAGGAGCCTTGAATATGTTAAGTATTTTTGAGGTGTTTAATAGATGGTCAGTTATTGCAAGATCATGAAATGGTAAGGGACCCATGAACTAGAAGTGTAAACACGTTTATTCCAAAAATAATGATAGTCTTAAAAGTGAAGCCACATAAGTTACCATTTCTACCTTTGAGATTTGTAGTGACTTCCCTTCTAGGCTTGAGTAATTAGCAGTGCTCTGCGGGGTTCCTTTTAATTTGGTCAGATTTGAATTAGGTCACTGATTCTATAACATCTTAAAAACTCAAGTGGAAGTGTGGGTCTTAGAAGCCAGTTTGCGGGGGCATGACGTCACTGGCATCGGACATGACGTCATCCAGACGCTATGGTATGACTTCCCACAGCGTAGGCTCAAAGCTGAGTTTGCGCATGTGTAAGGTAAGGAAGTGTTGCCGCGCATGCTCTACAGATCGAGGAGGGGTCACAGGCGGGTCATATGCACTGGCGATATGCGCGCGCTTCCCACTTACCCCGGAAGTGCTTTGCTCATAGCACAGCTGGGCGCTAAGATGGCGGCGGCGTGAGTTGCATGTTGTACGAGGATCCCGGGGCTGCCGCATTGCTCCGGCCCCGCCATGGCCATCACCATCACGCTTAAAACGTTGCAGCAGCAGACCTTCAAGATACGCATGGAGCCTGAGGAGACGGTGCGGGCCGGAGCCCGGGGGCGGGAGCGACCGGGTGCTGGGGTGGGTGGGGGCAGGGAGGCCCGGATCCAACGGGAGGGGCGGGGAGGACTTGCGACCGGGCCCTGCTGCTCTTTCCCAGCGACCCGACCTCCTCGGACCCCCCCACCTTCACCCCCCACCCCCGATCTGCCCTGCCCTGGCGGCTCAGGCGCTGTTCCCGGGGCGAGTCCCAGGCCCGCTCCTGTGTCAGCTGCCGGCTCCGCGTTCCCAGACTGCAAGCTGCTCGGGTGGTCCCGCTTGGCGTTAGTGACCAAGAGGTGCCAACTGGTGACAACAATGTTGATGATAATAAATGGTCTTAATCTTAATAGTTTTGGTGGTCCGTGTTTGTTGGCCGTTGATTCTTTACCAGTGTCGTCTTGCTGAATCTGCAAAGTAGTGTTGTCCTTTGGGGACTTCTGACTTTCCCCGTTTGACAACCTCAGAGTTAAGGAACTTTGCCATGGTCACAGCAAGTAATGGCAGAGACAGGATTAAATTATTTTGTTATATGTGACAGCAGCCTAAACTTGCTGCATGAACTTTTGTTTGCTTTTGCTTTTTGAGAGTGGGGTCTTGTTTTGTTGTCTGGTGCCTCTTTGAATATCTGGGCCCAAGTGATAAGTGTTGCCTTAGCCTCCCAAATGGGTGATACTATTATTTGAGCCACCTCCCCTGAATCTCCTCAAATACACTATGAAGCCACTGGTATACCCTTAGTGAAGTCTAAGTAAGCATAGTGGTCATCTCTATAATTCCCGAACACTGAGGCCAAGATGGGGATTGTTTTCTGTTCCAGGCCACCCTGAGCTATGTAGCTAGGCCAGCCTGTAGTACATAATAAGACCATTTCAAAAAAGGAAGGGGTAAAGGATGTCCTCAACAATTACAGAACAGTTACCTGTTTGAGGCCAGCAGTGGGTATACCCTTTCATTTCCTTCCTACTGTTTCCCTTCTTAGCCACATGACATCTGAAATACAAGTTGGCTTTTCTCCTCACATTAATGTCTTCTCCATGAGAACAGAGACTGACTTCTGTTTTGTTCTGTTCCACTGGCCATTGTAAAACAGGGTTTGGGGATGGAAGTCTTGTAGAACACTTAGGCCCTGGGGTCCATCCCTGAACCACCGCCACCACCATCTCTCTCTCTCTCTGTCTCTCTCTCTCTCTCTCTCTCTCACACACACACACACACACACACACTGGGCAGCATCAGTGTCTGGCCTGTAATAGATTGCTGTTGGCTGGTCCAGATTGAGTAGGAATCTCTTATGATTGAGCGTAAAGCTTTTCCCTAAGGTAAAAGGATCAGGAAAGGAGACTTTATTTTATTTGAGACAGTTTCACTATATAGCCCTGGCTAGCCTGGAACTCAAAATGATCCACTTGTCTTTCTTCCCAAGTGCTGGGATTCAGTGTAAGCACATCCATGCCTAGACTTCATTGAGGGTATCTTAGAGTGTTAGTGCTATTTGTAAACATAAACATCACACTATTAAAGCTTTGTCTTTAATGTCTGTGTCCTTATTCCAGGTGAAGGTGCTGAAGGAGAAGATAGAGGCTGAGAAGGGTAGAGATGCTTTCCCTGTGTCTGGACAGAAACTCATCTATGCTGGCAAGATCTTGAGTGATGATGTACCCATCAAGGAATATCATATAGATGAGAAGAACTTTGTGGTTGTCATGGTGACCAAGGTGGGTAGATTAGCTAGGATGCTGGCAAAGAGCTTGTGTGCCCAGGAGAGATTAGCCATAGGCAGGGTGGGGCTGTGCTGGGGCAGGATGTTGAGGCTCGATAGGGATGCTGCTGCCTGATCCCTTTTTTCTTGCTGTCATAGGCCAAGACTGGCCAAAGTACCCCAGCACCCCCAGAGATCTCACCCACTGCTGCCCCGGAGTCCTCCACAGCCTTCCCTCCAGCTCCAACATCAGGCATGTCCCATCCTCCACCAACCAGCAGAGAGGACAAGAGCCCATCAGAGGAATCAGCTACCGCAACATCTCCGGAATCCATTTCTGGGTAAGGAGGGGCAGTAGCCTTACTGTGCCCTGTCCTCTGTACCTTCCAGTGTGGTCCCATGCACTTGCGGGGAGGGCAAGCCACCAGAAGCCAGGGTCCGATTTCTCTCTCTTGAATTTGCAGCTCTGTTCCCTCTTCAGGTAGCAGCGGGCGAGAGGAAGACGCAGCTTCCACATTAGGTGGGTGGGTGGTCCTCAGGGCAGAGGCGACTGGGAGCCCCAGCCATCCGCCTTTGACAGCCTTGTCTTGGTCTGGGAGGGTCTGGGAGCAGTCCTTCTGTGCTCCTGGTGACCCAGGCCCTGCTGCTCCCTCCACAGTGACTGGCTCTGAGTATGAGACGATGCTGACTGAGATCATGTCCATGGGCTACGAGCGGGAGCGGGTTGTGGCCGCATTGAGGGCCAGCTACAACAACCCCCACAGAGCTGTGGAGTACTTGCTCACGGTGAGGGAGTCTCCAGGTCTTGGTGCCTCAACAGGCAATGGAGGTGGAACCTACCGCATAGGCTTATGGGTATCACATGTTGTCACTGAAGGCTTCCCAAAGCGACTGGACAGAGTATGGAGGGCAGGCACAAAGCCTTCCTGTCTCCTGTCAGGCTGATTGTTTGGGAGGGGGAAGTGGGTCCGTTGGAGAGAACTAAAAAGCAGGATCCCTGACAGGGAATTCCCGGGAGTCCCGAGCCGGAACACGGTTCTGTTCAGGAGAGCCAGGTACCAGAACAGCCGGCCATGGAAACAGGTGAGTAGGATGGATTTGCACATGTGGGCATCTACAGTAGACACAGGAGCCCTGCAGGGCTCTCACCACACCTCTTCCTGCCACCAGCAGGGGAAAACCCCCTGGAGTTCCTGCGGGACCAGCCCCAGTTCCAGAACATGCGGCAAGTGATTCAGCAGAACCCAGCCCTGCTCCCTGCACTGCTCCAGCAGCTGGGCCAGGAGAACCCTCAGCTCTTGCAGGTGCGGCCCAGGGTGAGGGAACTGAGACAGACACCTTTTCTAGTTCCTTAGGGGATCACCCAGGGACATAGCCCAGGGACTCCCACAGGCCCAGCCCCTTGCTCCCTGATGACCCCAAGGTTATGTGTAGTCAGACTCCCATGAGGTATGGATGCTGTTGACCTCTCCCTGCTGAAGAGGTCAGGCCCAGAGCAGACTCCATATGTCTGGGTCCTGGACTCTGGCCACAGCATTCTTGAGTGCTTGCTCCCCTTCCTGCTGCTCAGTCCTGGCCTTCCTGATCTGACCTTCTCCTTGACCCACTGTATGAACTGAACCTGTGTCATTACACCAGAACCCTTGGAACCCTCTCATTTGAGCTACGAGAGGACTCCTGTATGACTGAGTTTTTAGGCCCTCTTGCTTCTGGTTGTGTTTCTGTCCTGAGCCTCTGGCAGCCTTCTGGGGACTGTGTCTCTGTTTCTACCCCAGTGGCAGCCACTTCTCTTACCCAGTGTCCTGACATCATCCTCTCATGTCTCCTAATTCTGCACAGTGCACCCGGTGAACTGTCCACCAAGAGGATAGATTGCTGGAAAGGCCCTTTTTAATGTGAAAATAGTCAGATGTCTGCAGAAGCAAAGGGTTGCTTCAGAACCTCTAGGTTTCTAAGTAGAGTGTATTTAGTAGATTCTAGGGTTGAGTGTGGCTGTGCACACCTGTAAGCCCAGCACTTAGGAGGCTGAGGCAGGAGGATCACTGAACTTGAAGCCAACTCCTTCTAATAGTGAAATCATCTCAAAAAAGAAAGATAAAGATTGCACAGGCTGAGAGTGTTACTCAGTAGGGAGTGCTTGTGCTTAGTAGGTTGAGGCCTGGGTTTACTTGTAACACTACAAAGAGAAGGACCCAGGCAGCATTGTCCTGTTTGCCACTGTGGCTTCCCACTGTCACAGGAGAAAGGTCTTCCCAGACTTTCTATACTGTTCATGCCACTGAGCTCTTCTGAGACTTGCCTAGTAGATCTGCCCCTGGGCATTTTCACTTGGTACTTGTTTTAGCCAGAGCCATGCCCTCCTCTTCCTGCCCCAGACAGTCAGCCCCTCCCACAAGGCCTCAGTGACTTGACTAGCATATCTGCAATTATTTGGCTTGAACTTTTGTTTTTCTTCAGTTTCACTATATAGGTTAGGTTGGTCTCAAACTCAGGTCTCAAACTCTGGCTTCAACCTCCTGAGTGCTGGGCTTACAGGAATTAACCACCATGCCTAGCTTTGGTACATTTACTTTGTTTTATTGAGACATAATATATCCCTGGCTAGCTTGAAACTCTTTTGTAGCCCAGGCTGGCCTTAAACTCAGATCCACCTGCTTCTGCCTTCCCAGTGCTGGGATTCAAGGCGTGCGCCACCATATCCGTATCCCCAGCTTGGCATCTTAGCCCCACCTTGACAGTTTGTTTCTATGGCTACATGGCTGTCTGGCCAGAGCAGGCACCTTCAGAGTGTTTGACAGTTTGATGCAGAGGCTGTAGTGGGACCTGGGCATACTTGTCAAGGACTGTGAATTGTCATCTTTCTCGTTCTTCCCACAGCAAATTAGTCGACACCAGGAGCAGTTCATCCAGATGTTGAATGAGCCCCCTGGGGAACTGGCAGACATCTCTGATGTAGAGGGGGAGGTTGGTGCCATAGGTGAGGAGGCCCCGCAGATGAATTATATCCAGGTGACGCCGCAGGAGAAGGAAGCTATAGAAAGGGTAAGAAGCCTGGCTGAAGAGCCACTCATGGTGGGCAGCCCCATGCCTTCCTCCTTCTTAACCCTGCCCGTCTTCCCACAGCTGAAGGCATTGGGCTTCCCAGAGAGCCTGGTGATCCAGGCCTACTTCGCGTGTGAAAAAAATGAGAACTTGGCTGCCAACTTCCTTCTGAGTCAGAACTTTGATGATGAGTGATGCTGGGAGACTAGAACACCCCCACCCCACTCCACAAAAGTTTTATAAAAGAAAAAGTGTATATATATATATACACATATATATATATTCATGTTTATTTAAGAGGAAGAAAAAAAATTCAAAAACCATTAAAAAAAAAGAAAAAACACCCAGCCCAGATTCCCACCTTCCTGAAGTGGCCCCTATTCCCATCTCAGTCCGAAAAGACCTGGGCCAGACAGCTGTCCCCATCCTCTTAACAGAGCCCAGCCTGCTCAGAGTTGCTGGCAAGACCAGGAGGCGACAGATGGGCCCCTCTTGGCCTCTGTCCCAGCTCCCTGCAGCCAGATGGAGAGGCGCCTGCCTGCTTTCCCATCCCCTGAAGCATCCCCAAGGACAACCCACCTCCCTCCTCCATGATGAGGGGAAGCTGGAACCCTAAACTTTTATCCTCCATTGGAGTGGCCCAAATCTTTCCATCTGGAGTGAGTTCATTAGAAGCCCAAGGCTTTCTCCCAGTCTGGCCTTGGCCTCCAGCCTGGAGAGGAAGAAACATCAGTTCTGAAAGCCAAGGCCACCCCTACCCCAGGACAGAACCACATCTCTGATAAAGGTTTTAAAGTGAATAAAGTTTTAAAAATGAGCCCTAATAATGGTGCATGCCTCCTGGAGCTTCTCACAGCAGCTTATGAGTCTGAGCTAGCTGGATATAGGTGACATGGGCATGCTAGGAATTGGGGAAGAGTCCTGAGCCTCACAAATGGGGGCCCCAGCATCTCCTCCCTCTGGAAACTTGGGCCCCTGCCCCAGCTCAGTTCTAGAAAGGGCTGCTGCTACCTCTATCATGCAGTCTGTTTGGCTGTACTCCCCCTGGTAATTGGCTAATTACTGGAGATTAATGTTGGTAAACAGAAGCCTCCTTCTCCACTGCCATCTGCTCCTTCATTATTTGCCCATCCATTCCCCTTTCTGTCCCTGAAGCCCCAGTCATGGCATGGCCTAATGTCCAGGTGTGAACAAAGCCCAGCAGAGGATTCTCCCACCCCAGGTGTTGGGTAATGAGCCAAGGGACCCAGGAAGTCACACCTGAGGGAGAATGTGTAGAACCTGCTGTCAGCAGCAGGCTTTATTGGGAAAGGGGCTTTAGGGGCTGGCTTCCCCAGATACTGCTGAGTCCTGGGCTTCAGCAGAGGCCATAGCAGCATCTCGTGCCTCCTTCTTCTGCCGTAGTCTCTCCTCCTTGAGGCGCTTGCGCTGCTGCTTGTCCAGGTCCTGTAATAGCTCCTGGAATTGGGCACTCCTTGGGTCCACATGGTAACCCAGGCGCTCCTGGGCCTCAGCCTGTAACCGGGCCCTCCGCTCCTTGTCAGCCTGGGCTTTCTCCCAGCGCTCCCGCTTCTGCTGTCTCCAGTTCTCAATCATTTGTGGCATCTTGGCCATGCACTCTGAGATGTGCTGTTCCCTGCAGAGGAGAGCAGACAGTGAGGGGCAGTCCAAGCCACGCCTGAATTTCACCCTCCTATGCCGGTGTCAAGACTGTCCTTGATTTCACATGCTGTGTTTGCCAGGTCCAAATTCAGGCACAGAAACACCTGGATGGGTGTTTCTTTCCAGCCTGGTGAATTTGTATGTACACTCCTATCTCCAGTCTTGAGACCACAGAAGTGAGAATCAAGTCCCATCCAGCTAGGTTGGGACAGATGGGGAACCAGCTACATTCTCCAGTGCCAGCATGACTTGCCTTCTTCAGGCCTCAGTTTCATTTGTAAAAAAGGTGATCTTGTCCTTTCAAAGTTGTCGAGAGGACAAGCTTAAATACCAGGAACACATTTCACCTGCCCTAAACCCTGCCCCCAAAATGGTGTCCTCCATTTCCCTTCAGATCTCATCGTTCATGTTCCTCCTTCACTGACATCCACCCTGGACTTCACTACTTACTCTCTTCTCCCATTACCCAGTCACACTGACTGGTCTACTGCCTTGGACATACTTCTAGACATTTTTTAAAGTTAATTTTTTTCTTTTCCTTTTTTTTTTGGGGGGGGGGTTGTTGTTTGTTTGAGGCAGTGTCTCTGTGTAGTCCTGGCTGCCCTGGAACTTACTCTGTAGTGTAGAGGCTGTCCTTGATCTCAGAGATCTGCCTGCCTCTGCCTGAGTATTGGGATTAAAGACATGCACGACCACTGGTCTGACATTTTCTTTAAAGATAGGGTCTAGACTGGCCTCAAAATCCAGTGATCCACCTGCCTGTGGCTCCAAATGGTTAGGGTTAAAGATGAGCTTCCCATCACAACTAGCTTACTTAGATAAAAGTCCTCACTGAGTAGTAGCTGTGAGGGCTGTCCTCAAAATCAGAATCCCCACTTGCCTCTGAACCATGTTTTTTCCAAGGTTTAGGCATGTGCCACTAGGCTTGGCTTAACCTCAGGACCTTTGTACTACCTGCTCCCTCTACTGGGAACTCTCCTCTATATTTTTCCAGTAACTATAACTGGTTATATGGGGCTTTGCTTGAATATCACAAGGGAATAATCGCAGCACTTGAGAGGCAGAGGTGTGTGGAACTTTGGTCTACAAAGTGAGTTCTAGGACAGCCAAGACTTACACAAAGAAACCCTATGGCTCAAAAAACCACAGACACATACCACAAACCCCCACCCCCTTTTGTTTTTTGAGGCAGGGTCTCAGTGTATCCTTGGCTATCCTGGAACTAGGTCTGTAGACCAGGTTGACCTGGAACTCACTGAGATCTGCTTGCCTCTGCCTCCAGAGTGTGGGAATTAAAGGCATGCACCATTACCACCACCGCCCGGCCCCAGCATGCTCTCTTAAACTGTGTTTTGTCTTCCCAAGGACCCTCTATCATGTGAAATTCTTGTCTTTTGTTTCCTTCTGTGTGGGTCCTTAGATTGTTGCACAGAATATTAAGTAAAGGTTAAACAGTTGAGGCTGGGCCTTGTACAGGCCTGTAAAAAATCTCAGATATTGGAAAGGTAAAGACAGATGGATTCTAGATTCAAGTCAACATGAGTTCAGGTTAACAGTGAGACCTTGTTAAAAAATAAAATGAGAGTTCAGGTTAACAGTGAGACCTTGTTAAAAAATAAAATGAGGGCAGGCTAGTGATACAGCTCAGTGGTAAAGGAAAAATAAAAACAGACACAAAAACTGCAGCTGAGTGACTACAACAAGAATTTACCTAGAAGTTTGTTTTTCAGCCAAATGAACATGTGGGTTAGCCCTACGCCACAAGAATTCCGCATGCCTCTGACGAAGGATTCATTGTTTGGGGGCTGTGGGTTACCTGCCCTATACACGCACCTGGCACGACGCCTTGCCTCCTTGGCCTGCTGCTGTGCTCGCAGCGATTCTTGCATGGTCGCTAAGCTCGGGTACCATTCTCGCTCCTCCGCCTCCAACTCACTCAGCTGCTCTGGGGACGGCCACAGGGAGGCGGGGGCCACCCCCGAGGCGGCACCGTGCCGCGCGAACTGCTTGGCCGCGTACCGCGGGCCTAGCTGCCATCGCGGGCTCAGCAGGTTTTCCGGGTCTGGCCACTGGGGTCCCGGGCGGCGGCGCGGGGGCGGCGGCGCATGGTAGTTACGGGACCTGGGAGCCAGAACCACAGAGAGCCGCAGGACGCCGCGCGCCCGCATCGCGGGAGCCGCCATCTTGGCTGTGGGTCCTCGCGGGCGGCGGGCTGGCTAGGGTGCTGCCTGCGCGGCTGAAACCTCGGGGGTCCCGGTCAGAAGCGCCAGGAGTCAAGGGGCTCGACTATAGTTGGTGCAGTACAGGTGAACGTTTAATGCAGGAGGCAGTAGTTTCTTAATATTATATGCCCAGGCGTGGTGGCGCACACCTTTAAGCCCTGCAGTCAGGAGGCAGAGGCAGGCAGATCACTGAGTTCAACGACAGCTATGACTACATAGAGCTGGTATCCAAAAGAAAGAAAAAAATATGCATATAAGATTAATTTCTATATTTATTGGAGGAGGGGAGTGTGGGTGATCAAGTGGAGGTGAGAGGACAACTTGGAGAAGTCAGTTTTCTCCTTCCACTATGTGGGTTATAGAGAATAGAATGCCTTCATCCCACCTGGTGGCAAATGCACTGAGTCTTCACACAGGCCTAGCGGATTTTTGAAATAAGATAACACTGTAGGCAGGTCAACCTGGAACTTCTTGGGTAACTCAGGATAGCATCAAAGTTGTGACAGTTCCCCTAGGTCAGTCTTGTCAATGCTGGGATGACTAACCTTTAATGAGCCAGTTTTAAACTGGTGTGCTAGGGATATTTAAATTTACAGTATGGTTAAAGAATTTAATATTTAGTTTTGAAATCTTTAATTTTTTTTGTGGTTGTTTTGCTGGTTTTTTTTTTTTTTTGAGACAGGGTTTCTCTGTGTAGCTTTGGAGACTGTCCTGGAACTAGCTCTATAGACCAGGCTGGCCTGGAACTCACAGAGATCTGCCTGCTTCTGCCTCCCGAATGCTGGGATTAAAGGCATGTATCACCAATACCCGGGTTAAATATTTCCATTTTAATAGCTAGGCTCATGTTGCCTTTTAAACCTTTTTTTTCCCTCCCTCCCTCCCTTCCTTCCTTCCTTCCTTCCTTCCTTCCTTGCCTATTTTCGGCTTTTTAGACACAGGGTTTCTCTGTGTACCCCTGGCTGGACTGAAACTTGGTCTACATGTAGAACACTGGCCTTAAACTCGGAGATCCATCTGCTTCTGCCTCCTGAGTGCTGGGACTAAAGGCATGTGCCACCACTGCTTGGTGCCTATTAAATCTGTTTGTTGTTTTGTTTTGTTTTTTGTTCTTTCAAGGCAGAGTTTCTCAGTAGCTATGTATGGAGCCTGTCCTGGAACTCACATTAGATCTGGCTGGCCTCAAACTCACAGAGATCTGCCTGCCTCTGCCTCCCAAGTGCTGGAACTAAAGGTGTGCACCACTTTTTAAAAAATCTTTTTTTTTAAAGACCTGTGTGTGTGTTTGTGTGTGTGTGTGTGTGTGTGTGTGTGTGTGTGTGTGTGTGTGTACATCAGTGGAGGCCAAATGAACCCTCTAATCCTCTGGAGCTGGCCTTACAGGCACTTATCAAGGGGCTTGGGTACAAGGAACCTAACTCAAGTCCTCTGGAAGAGCAGGAAGTGCTCCTCCTTGCATTCCATCTTGTGGTTTTTGTTTTTTGTTTGTTTGAGTCTTAGTATGTAGTGCTGCTGGCCTAGAATTCACTGTGAACTAGGCTGGCCTCAGACCCACAGTATTCTCTCTCCCTCTGCCTCTGCAGTGCTGAAATTAAAGACCTGAGACCCCCATGTCCATTTTGCCTTGTATCTTAAACATTTAACCTTATGGGATTTGGTTATGTGACTCCGTTGATAATATGCTTGTCTTGCAAGCACAAAGTTGTGGGTTTTATCCTTGCACTGTGTAAGCTAAACAGTGGTGCATGCCTGTTAATCCTGACATTGGAGAGGTGGAGGCAAGAGGATCAAAAATTTAAGGCTAGCCTGGGCTACATAGCTTTGTGTTTTCCACCCTTCCCCTTCCATTCTACTATGACAGGGGCTCATGTAGCTCAAGCTCACTTGAATTTCTATCTTCCTGCCTCTATCTTTCAAGTGATAGATAGCATTACAGGCATGCTCCACTACATCTAGCAAGATTGCTTTAGGACTAAAGCTCTTTGTCCTATTGCTTTTTGGATTTTTCGAGATAGAGTCTCATGTATCCGGTGTTGGCTTCAGGTTTTTTGTTGTTTTGTTTTGTTTTTCAAGACACAGTTTCCCTGTGACTTTGGAGCCTGTCCTGGAACTAGTTCTTGTAGACCAGGCTGGTCTTGAACTCACAGAGATCCATCTGCCTCTGGAATGCACCACCACTGCCTAGCTAGCTTCAGGTTTACTATTTATCTGAGGCTGGTCTTAAACTCTTGGTCAGCCTTTTAAGTTCTGAGAGTAGAAGCATGTAATACCATGCCTCTTTTGAATTTTATTTTAAAAACTTTGAATGTTTTTACTATTTTAAATTTGGTTTAAAAATATTTTGACTATGTGTGTTTGTGTGAATGTATGCCATGTATGTTCAGATGCCTACTGAGGCCAGAAGAATGTTCAGTCCCCTGGAACTGGAGTGACAGGCAGTTGTGAAGTGCCTGATGTTGCTGGGATCTGAACTCAGATCTTCTGAAAGAGCAGGAAGCACTCTTTGTTTTTCGAGATTGGCTTTCTCTGTATTGTTTTGGAGCCTGTCCTGGAACTCGATCCATAGAACAGAGATCTATAGAACTCGAATGCACAGAGCTCCACCTGCCTCTGCCTTCCAAGTGTTGGGACTAAAGGCATGCGCCACCAATGCCTGGCACTCTTTTTCTTTACACCTGTGTTGTGACAGAAGGTTGGGACATACTATGTAAATATTCTTCTATAGTGAATGTTTTGCTTTTTACTCTTTTTGTTGAGGGTCCCACCACCCAACTCCCAAATAAAGCACACAGAGTCTTACTCTTACTTATGAATACCTGGCCTTTGCTTGGCTAGCTTGTTTCTAGTCAGCTTTTCTTAATGTGAATTATCCCGTCTACATTTTTCCCTCTGGGTTTTTCCTGTTCTCTTACTTCTGTAAATCTTACTCTTACTCCATGGATTATGTAGCTGGATGAATGGGTGGCTGGCCCCTGACATCCTCCCCTCTTTGTTCTCTTGTTCCTCATTTCTATTTATACTCTGCTTGCCAGCCCCAACTATCCTTGCTCTTGCCTTGCTATTGGCTGTTCAGCTCTTTTTAGGCCATCAGGTGTTTTAGGCAGGCACAGTAACAGAGTTAAATAAATGCAGTATAAACAAAAGTCACACCTTAAAATAATATTGACCAACATTTCCCCCTTTTTGTCTAAATAAAAATGTTTTAGCTTTAACATAATAAAACTATATGCAACAAAATCAAGTATCAAGTAAGATTGCTTTACAATGCTTAGTCCATTTGCATTTAGCAAATTCAGAGAGAATACAACATTACCTATCTTAGTGAATCCAAATTTTTTTTGTTTGCTTTTTAACCTAAAGTTTTATACCTAACTTACTATTATATCTAAGGGAAACTATAACTATCTAGTCTTCAACTCCATCAAAGGCACCAGAAGAATATATTATCTAAGTAAACAAAAAGTGCATTGCAAATGAGTTCCATAAATTCTAGGAATTACAGACATCTGACTGCCTATACAGAGTCACTCAAAGTTCCCCTGCAACATTTGGGCATCTATCTTCAGGCTACAGGCCCATAATAGCTGTAAGAAGGAAGCAGGAAATTTCAGAGACTGTCCCGCCTCTATTGGCAATTTGTCAGTCACTTTCCTCTGTGTTCTGTGAAGAAGGAGCCTGGAGGGACCATCCCACCTTGTTATGGCAAAGTTCAGTGGTTACTTTCCTGTGGGTCCTGCATGTTCAGTCTGCACAGCACAGTGTAAAAAGTCAAGAACAGTTTCTTTGCCCAGTGGCTAACCTTGCCACAATGGAAGAACACTCCATAAGGAGTTTCTTCAATGTTCATCATCTTTGAAGTAAATTGGTACTGCCAGGAGTAGATGCATCTCATTGTTATGAAAAGCCCTGAATTAACAACACACTTAAAATGGCATATTCTGTAGGTCTTTGGAAGCTTTGAAGACCATCTATCTAAAATATATCTCTATATGATCTGGAAAACATGTCTTGTAACATATCTACAAATTTGATTGGTATAGATGACTAACTACTGACGTGTCTCTTGATTATCCTCAATAGTTCACTTTCAAAAACTAGAATTTTACCTACATTTTAAAATGAACTGCATAGGGACAATACCTTAAACAAGAGTAGAAACATAATATACTGCGGGGCAGTGGTGATGTATGCCTTTAATCCCAGCACCCAGGAGGCAGAGGCAGGTGGATCTATGTGAGGCCAGCCTGGTCAACAAAGCTACACAGAGAAACCCTGTTTTGAAACAAAACAAAACAAAACAAAAAACCCACAAAACTTAAATTTGTATCAATACACAAAAATCCTTTAAACAAGGGTAGAAACATATACAGTGTTTTGTAACAAAAATTACCTCAAATTTATGTCAATATACCAAAGTCCTTTAAACAACAGTGAAAACATATACACAGTGTAACAAAATTGACTTTGAATTTGTATCCATATACCAAAACCAAATGCCAAGGCAAAATATTTGGGGTTAACAATTTTTATCAATATTCCTCTGAATTATAACAAACATCTGTGGCCCACAAGATAACTAAAGACCACCCACACCCCCTTTTCTCTTGGAGATGTGGGCATAATTTTCTCTAGACTGCTTCCTGCTGAATGTGGGTGAAGGTATCTTTAGGGTTCTTCAAAGCATTTTCTATTTCAATTTGACCAATACAACTTTTTACTTTTTTAAAGTTAAAGCATTCTTCAAATATCTAGGCTGGCTTATTATTCAATTCTGGGTCTCTTGGCAGCTGACCTTTGCTTTTCAGCAATCAAAACATTCAAAATCAACACATTACTATACAGGATCCAGACTCCCCTTGTGTTTCCCATCTTTACATGCCTTTTTTCTTTTACTGTCTCTTTAAAGACTTTATTATTTTTAATCCATTTATTTCTTTTTATGACTGTCCATACCCTTTTCTTTCTGAAGTCTACACACACTGTAAAACCCACTGGAACTTATTTAGAGTTTTTTTTTTTTTTCTGGATCTCTCTTACTACATATCTCTTGTCTTTTTTGATCATACAAGCAAACTTTAAACTGTTAAGCTACACCTGGGTCCATTCATGGCTCCCTCCCTCCCTCCCTCCCTCCCTCCCTTCTTTTTTTTCTTTCTTTCTTGTTTCCCTCTAGATGGATATGTGAGCCCCATGTTGGGTGCTGTTATCTAGTGAATGCTTTGCTTTTTATTCTTTTTGTTCTTTTTGAGGGCCCTGCCCCCAGTGTCTTTTAAATCACACAGTGTCTTATTACTCATGAATGCCTGACCTTAGCTTTGCTTTGCTTTTGACCAGCTTTTCTTTTTTCTTTGTTTTAATTTTTTTTTATTGTGAGCCTAGACTTTAATGGCTGAGCCATCTCTCCAGCCCTTAAATTTTTAAAAATTAATTTATTTTTTACATTCCAATCCCAGTTTCCCCTCCCTCCTCTCTTCCTACTCCTCTTCCTACCTCCCACTTGCTCCTCAGAGAGGGTAAGGCCTCCCCTAGGAAGTCTACTAAGTCTGTCCCATCATCTAGTTGAGGCAGGACCAAGGCACCTCTCCACCCCCCCACCCCTGTGTCTAGGCTGAGCAAGGTGTCTCTCCATACAGAATGGGCTCCACTGAGTCAGTTTGTGCATTAGTGTTAGATCTTGGACCCACTGCCAGTGACCTCATATATTGTCCCAGTCACACCATTGTCACCTATAGTAAGGGAGTCTAGTTCAGTCTTATGCAGGTTCCCCATTTGTCAGACCAGAGTCAGTGATCTCTCACTGTCAGCTGTTTCTGTGAGTTTCCCCATCATGGTCTTGATTCCTTTGTTTATATTATCACTCCCCACTTCAATTGTACTCCAGGAGCTTGGTCCATTGGTTAGTTGTGGATTTCTGCATCTGCTTCCATGTGTTTCTGGAAGAGGGTTCAAGCTTCTCTGGAGTTACGGATTGTAGGCTGGGTATCTTTTGCTTTATGTCTGGTATCCACTTTTGAGTGAATAATACTATATTTGTCTTTCTGGTTTTGGGTTACCTCACTTAGGAGGGTTTTTTCTAGTTCTGTTCATTTGGCTGCTAATTTTAAGATGTCATTGTTACTGCTGAGTAATACTCCATTGTATAAATATACCACATTTTCTTTATCCATTCTTCAGTTGAGGCATCTAGGTTGTTTCCAAGATCTGGCTATTACAAATAATGTTGCTGTGAACATAATTGAACAAATGTCCTTGTGGTGTGAATGCGCCTCCTTTGGGTATATGCCCAACAGTGGTATTGCAGGGTCTTGAGGTAGGTTGATCCCTAATATTCTGAGAAATAGTTGTACTCATTTCCATAGTGTCTGTACAAGTTTTCACTCCCACCAGCAATGGAGGAGTGTTCCCCTTCCTCCACATGCTCTCCAGCATTATCACTGGTGTTTCTGATCTTAGCCATTCTGATCAGTGTAAGATGGAATCTCAGAGTGGTTTTGGTTTTCATTTCCCTGGTGACTAAGGATGTTGGGCATTTCCTTAAGTGTCTTTCTGCCACTTGAGATTGTTCTGTTGAGAATTCTCTGTTTAGATCTGTCCCCAGTTTTTATTTATTTATTTATTTAGTTTTTTTTTTTTTGAGGCAGGATTTCTCTGTATTGCTTTGGAGCCTGTCCTGGAACTAGCTCTGTAGACCAGGCTGGACTAGAACTCACAGAGATTCGCCTGCTGGTAATTAAAGGCTTGCGCCACCAACTCCTGGCCCTGTCCCCATCTTTAAATTGGATTATTTGGTAGTTTGACGTCTAGTTTCTTGATTTTTTTTGTATATTTTGGAAATCAGCCCTCTGTCAGATGTGGGGTTGGTGACAATCTTTTCCCATTCTGTAGGGAGCCCTTGTTGACTGTGTTCTTTGTTTTACAGAAGCTTCTCAGTTTCAGGAGGTCCCATTTATTAATTGTTGTTCTCACTGTCTGTGCTACTGGTGTTTAGTTTAGGAAGTGATCTCCTGTGCCTATGTGTTCAAATGTATTTCCCACTTTCTCTTTGAGGTTCAGTGTGGATGGATTTATATAGAGGCCTTTAATTAATTTGGACTTTAATTTTGTACAAGGCATTAGATAGGGATCTATTTGCATTCTTCTACATGTTGACAGCCAGTTATACCAGCACCATTTGTTGAATATGTTTTTTTATTCCATTTTATATTTTTTTAACTTTGTCAAAAATTAGGTGTTCATAGGTGCGTGGGTCTTCAGTTCGATTCCATTGGTCCACCTGTCTATTTTTATGCCAATACCAAGCTGTTTTCATTACTATATCTCTATAGTAGAGCTTGAGGTCAGGGATGATGATGTCCCCAGAAGATCCTTTATTGTGCAGGACTGTTTTGGCTATCCTGGGTTTTTTGTTTTTCTATGTGAAGTTTTGTATTGTTCTTTCAATGTCTGAAAAATTGTGCTGGGATTTTGATGGGGATTGCATTGAATCTGTAGATTACTTTTGGTAGAATTGCCATTTTTACTATGTTGATCCTACCTATCCAAGAGCATGAGAGATGTTTCCATATGCTGATATCTTCTTTAATTTCTTTCTTTAAAGACTTGAAAATCTTGTCATACAGGTCTTTCACTTGTTTGGTTAGAGTTACCCCAAGTTATTTTATGTTATTTGTGGCTATTGTAAAAGGTGATGTTTCTCTGATTTCCTTCTCAGCCTGTTTGTCATTTGTATATAGGAGGGCTATTGTTTCTTTTTTTGTTAATCTTGTATCTTTACTGAGGGTGTTTATCATTTGTAAGAGTTCTAAGTTAGAATTTTTGGGGTCACTTATGTAAACTATCATGTCATCAGCAAATATCGAGAGTTTGACTTCTTCTTTTCCAACTTGTATCCCTTCATCCCTTTTTGTTGTCTTATTATAGCTAGAACTCCAAGTACTGCATTGAATAGATATGGAGAGGGTGGACAGCCTTGTCTTGTTCCTGAATCTTAATCTTACTCAATGGATTACTGTGTAGCTGGATGAATGGCCGGCTGGGTGGCTGACCCCCGATGTCCTTCTTTCCTTGTTCTCTTGTTCCTCTTTATTCCTTGTTTCTCCTGTTTAAACTCTCTACCTGCCAGCTCCAACTATCTTTGCTCCTGCCTCACTATTGGCAGTACAGCTCTTTATTAGGACCACCAGGCATTTTAGACAGGCAAAATAATACAACTTCACAGTGTTAAACAAATGCAGCCTAAACAAAAGTCACACACCTTAAAATAATATCCCCAACATTCTGCCACTGCTCTAGATTGTCAGGCCTACGGAGTGAGTGAATGTGTGTGTGTGTGTGTGTGTGTGTGTGTGTGTGTGTGTGTGTGTGTGTGAAAGAGAGATGCATTTGTCTGTATGCATATATGTTTATACCTGAGCATTTGAAGATGTGAGATCAACTTTGGGAGTTGTCCCTCAGGCACCATCCATATCAGTTTTGGCCTCTAATTGACCTGGGTCTCACAAAGTAGGTTAGACTGACTGGCTAGTGAGAGTTAGTGATACCCATGGGTCTGCTGTCTCAGACTCCCCAGTGCTAGGATTACAAGCATGAACTATCATACCCACCTTTTTTTGATTTTTGTAATTTTAAAGGTTAAAAAAAAATCTATGTGTACATGTGTTTGATTGCATGAGTGTTTGTATACTAAGTTCATTCAGGAGCCAACAGAAGCCAGAAGAGGACATTAGATCCCCTGGAACTGTAGTTAGAGTTGTTTGTGAGCAGCCATATGAGTGTGGAGAACTGAACTTATGTCCTCTGCAATAGCTGTAACTGTTCTTAACCTCTGAGCAATCTCTTACATATATCTACATATGGATAGATAGAAGGATAGATAGATGTTTTTCTGTCAGTTTAGTGACTGCTCATGAACCTACTGATGTTTTAATTATTGTGTTCAGCCCCATGGTCCTTCACCCATTGCCCCACTGGCCACTCAGGCCTTGGCCAGGAGGGCCTTTAGGTCTTGTGGTCTCAATATGTAGGTTTAAACTAAGTCTTTATCATTCTATTTACCAACAAAGACTTGGAAGTCAAATGTGGGTGTGAAAACCTGTTAGCTCAGAGAAGCCAAAAAGCAACCAGCTGACCTTACTTTTGTTGGCTGGAGATCCATCAAGAAACGTGTCTCTTCACTTGTCCCAAAACCAAAAAGAAGCATCAAACTCAGGTTCCCACCCTTTCCTTCCTGCATGTCTTCTCTATCCAAATTGCTGGCTTCTCTATGGCCAATTCTGGTTGGCTAGTCATTAGCTCCACCCTCTGATTCAAGGTAAACTTTATTTACAGTCTGGGGAGTGTCACAGTATGATCAAAATTCCCACATAATAAACAATCACTAAATAGTGTAATTAAAAGCTGGGCATTGGTGGCTTTTAATCCCAGCACTCGGGAGGCAGAGTCAGGCAGGTCACTTTGAGTTCAAGACCCGCCTGGTCTACAGAGCTAGTTCCAGGACAGCCTCCAAAGCAATACAGAGAAACCCTGTCTTGAAAAACCACACACAAACACACACACACACACAAATAGTGTAATTAAAATATTTAATTCCTTTGAGTGAAAACTCTATTTGTTTTTATTTATATTTTACTTAAAAATTTTTTATGTGGAGCTAGAAAAATGGCTCAGTGGTTAAGAGTACTTGCTGCGAGCTGGGTGGTTGTGGTGCACACCTTTAATCCCAGCACTCAGGAGGCAGAGGCAGGCAGGTCTCTGTGATTTTGAGGCCAGCCTGGTCTACAAAGCTACACACAGAAACCTTGTCTCAAAAAACAAAAAAACAAAAAACAAAAAACAAAAAAAAAACAAAAAAAAAAAAAAAAAAAAAAAAAAAAAAAAGATTGAGAGAGAGAGAGAGAGAGAGCACTGGCTGTTCTTCCAGAGGTCCTGAGTTCAACTCTCACAATCATCTATAGTGAGATCGGATCCCTCTCCTGGCATAAAGTCATATATGCAGACAGAACATGATGTACAAAATAAAATCTTTTTGAAAAAGATATTTTTATGTGTATGCGTACATTGTCAGCATGTATGTGTGTATAACATATTGTACCTGGTGCCTGCAGGTGACATTGTACCCCTGAAAAGTTATAGACATGGGGATACTGGTATTTGAACCCAGGCCCTCTGGAAGAGCAGGGAGTGCCCCTAACTACTGAGCTATTTCTCCAGCGTTGTGAGTGCGTGAGGAAGTGTGTGAGTAAGTGCATGTGCATTTTCTGTGGGGTGGTACACACAGCCCCATGTGTTTGTATCATGCAGGTGCATGCAGAAGCCAAGTGTTTTGTTTATTTGCTTTGGCTTTTTGAAACGGGGTTTCTCTGTGTAGCTCTGGATGCCATGGAACTCACTATATAGACCAGGCTGGCCTCAAATTCAAAGACCTGCCTCCTGAGAGCTGGGATTATAGGTTTCTGCAACCATGCCCAGCAAATACATGATTTAAAAAAAAAAGAAAGAAAGAAAAAAGAAAGAAAGAAAGCTTCTGTGAGCCCTCCTTCCATAGTAGTATAGCAGGAAATAAACACAGTGTAGACAAAGACTCATCTCACTGATTTCTTGAATAGTAGTTCTTGCAGTGATTCACAGTGACGGAGACACACCACACAAAAATAAACAAAGATGACCGACAGAGATAGCCCATCAGTTAAGAGTGTGTGGTATGTTTCCAGAGTCAGTCTCCAGCACCCATGTAGAAAGTCTCATGGCCACATTTCGTAACTCCAGTTCCAGGGGCGCAATGGCCTTTTCTGGCCCCCTGGCCTTCGAGGATGCCTGCATACCTCGATTTTCTGTTACTGTTGGAGGCCTGTGATTGAGCAGTGAACATATTTAGCGCTACAACTGTTTCGTTTCTATTGAATGTCTATCTCATACTACAGAACATTGAAGACCAGATGCATGTCTATAAACATGATTTTGGTAAAAGTCAAATATAGGAGCATGTCTAAAGTGACAGCATGGCGTTGGTTAATATGCTGCATTTTGGCATAATATCCTGTAAAAACATGTGAGCGTACATTTTCTAAAAAAGAGCTGTGAGCATTTTGAAATAGAATAGCAATGCTTTGGGAGCTTGACCTTTGACCCTGACCAATGCTAGGAAAGCCAGTTGAGGGTTTGGACGCTGGTGATGTTCTGCATCTGGAATGAGTATGTGAGTGTGCATGTGTGTACAGGAGTATTGCATGAGCACTGTGCCCCTGGAGGCTCAGAGAGGGTGTGGGGTCCCCAGGAGCTGTAGTTACTTGAGTGTTGGGAAGTGAACTGAGGTCCTCTGCAAGAGTTCTTAAGTGCTCAGTCATCTCTCTGGCACGCTCAGTCTTGCTCTAGTCTTCTAGTATCTCTCTGTATGGCATGGGTGCCTTATGGACTCCAAAGCTGTGGATCAGTGATCCTCATCTTTCCTAATGCTTCCACCCTTTAATCCAGTTTCTCATGTTGTGGTGACCCCAATCAGTGTTATTTTGTTGCTGCTTCATAACAGTACATTTTGCCACTGTTAGGAATTATTATTTAAATACCCGATATGCAGGATATCTGGTATGTAACCTCCCAAAGGGTTCTCAACCCATAGTTTGAGCATAGCTAGCTACTCTAGATGCCCAAGCCTCTTTTATAGGCGGCATAGTAAAGTTCAGAGTAGAAACACAATCCTTCAATCCTAGCACTCAGGAGGCAGAAACACAATGATCTCTGTGAGTTCGAGGCCAGCCTGGTCTACATAATGAGTTCTAGGACAGCCAGGACTACATAAAGAAACCCTTTTTTAAAAAAATAAATACATTGAAATAAAATGTCACAGCATTTGTAGAGAACCTACCATAAGTCATCATGAGATGATCTAAAAGGCTTAATGTGCTGGGCATTGTGTGTAAACACTTAAATTGTTTAGATAGCCATAGCCTGATGACATAGTCCTCAGACTGGGGTTGGTTCAATCCTTGCATTCCCTATCTGTGGGTACAGAAGACCGTTGCATGCCCATGAGGTATTGTGGGACTCTGTCTGGGAAGTTTGGAAACAGCTGTGAAACTCTGGCTAAAGTGAGAAAAGGGAGAAGGGTGCTTAGGCGAGGGTGAGAAGATAATCAGGTCCCCTGTGCAGGATTCGGTGGGGCTTGGGAAGGTCTTTAGAATGCTCCAGGAAGTAGATGGGTATCTTGGAGGGTTGTGAGCAGAGTGCCTTGACCTGACTGAAGTGCCCTCGGGTGCTGGGCGACAAAGTGGGAAGTTGAGGTGAGTGCACTCATCAAACTGAAGGAAGGGGTGGGTGTGAGAAGTGTGTGTGTGTGTGTGTGTGTGTGTGTGTGTGTGTGTGTGTGGTGTCTGGAGAGACCCCGCTGCAAACCAGACTCGCTGTGGCATGAGATGTGCGAGATGGCAGAGAACCGGTCGAGGCCGCCGCGATATTTGGTGCTTCTGTCTCTGGCAGAATGGAACTGGCCTTGGCTGGAGGACAGCAGAAAGGATGCTTGGGGTGGGGATTGCCGCCTGGAGGAAGGTGGCGGGCGCGGCAGTCATGCAGTCCCGGGATCCGCCGCCAGATGGCGAGCGTGCCGCGGGAAAGACCAAGGCCGCAGCTTCTCACGCTCCAGCGGCCTGGCCTTGCCCTTCCTCACCTGAGTGTGAGATGCACTCCTCTCAGGCACTAGGGCTGGACCCCCCAGGTACTTCGAGGGCCCCAAAGCCTGGGGCGCAGTCTCACATCTTTTGTGTACTTCCCACCGTTCTGTTCCCAGCTTCTCGGTTCTCTTCAACCAAGTGTCACCTTCTGGGGGGGGGGTGTCTCCCCTGACCGCCCTGGGAGCAGAAACCCATACCGGACTAAAGCTCATTCCATTTATTTTATTTTTTTTTTCTTTGAAACAACATCACTGTTTAGCCCAGGCTGTCCTGATCTCCGTGCCTCAGCCTTTTATGTGCTGGGATGACAGACATGGGAGTTGTGGCCAGTACCTGTAATCTCTGCACTCAGGAGAATGAGGTGGAGCAAGCAGATGATATGGCCAGAAGGAAGTCCTGTCTCCACCTTCCCACCCAATAAGACAGCGGGAGCGGTCATGCTACTTCATAACTGCTTGGACACAGGCGTGTGGCATGGTTCCCTGACTGTCATCCATAGGGTTCCCTCCTCAGAATGGGAAGGAAAAAGCATCATGGGTTCACGAGACTAATGTGCACCAACACTTGTTTCCAGGTCCTTCTGAGTCCTCAGTACAGCCTCTGAGGTAGAGGCTGTTCAAGGCATCGTATTGCTGAAGAGGAAGCTGAAGCCCATAGTGGTTAACCGCCTTGCATGAGGGTGTGCAGCCAGGAAACTGCAGGAAACCCTGAAGTCCCACTGAAGGGAGTAATGTCACTAAGGGGTTAAATGAGGGCCTCAGGATTAGAAAGACCCCTGAGCCTCTGTCCCCTAGACCTGCCTTCCTTGATTCTCATGGTCCCCATGGAGCAGGGTCAGCCCCTACTGGGACTTCCAGCAGGCTGGGAGGAGCTGTGGGATTGGCCAGGTCAGCCTGCCTTCCTTCCCTGCTGGGAGCTCCCAGAACCACCCCTGGGCTGCCCAGGAAGCAATAGTGGTGAAAAGCAGATCTCTGAGGGCCCAGCCTCACACTCTAGACAGCAGGGTCCATTGCCGAGGACCCTGAGCCCACTTCAAGACAGACGGACCACAGCACAACTAAGTGATGCTCCGTGACCAGTTAACCATGCTGCTGGGTCTGCTCAGTGGGGTGTGGCTACCCACAGGCTCAGGAAGGCCTGGACCCCCATCTATCCCTGCTCAGGCCTGGGCTGCTGCCAATCAGAGCTGGATTCTGGATCCTCTGGTACCAGCCTCTGCCTTGGGTAGCTGGAAGGTCTTCCTGAGCCTGCAAGACAAACAGCAGGGTACAGGTGGGCTGCAGGGAGGGCAGAGAGTGGCTGCTGGCATGTCTTTGCCCTTGGCTCCCCAAGAAGCGCTCCAGGAGACTTGTAAGGCTGTGGCTTTTACTCAGGTGGGTCTGTAGTGGTCGTGTTGATGATGTCAGTGTTGGTGGGTGGTGGTGAGGACAGGCACTCTGCTTTGTACAGAGCACAGGTTATGTGGCCTTGGGCAGATTTTCAATCAAATCTCAAGTCGTGGATCTTCCATTTAAATGCCTATGGGCTTCAGATTCATTCATCTCCATCTCTGGTCTATTTTCTTCCCCCTCTCCATTTTTTTTTTTTTTTTGAGTCATGGGTTCCTGTAGCCCAGGCTGGCCTCTGTGTAGGATCTTTAGGTCCCACTTCTGACCTCACCTCATGTGTGCTGATATACAGTGCAACCACGTTTGGTTTAAGGGACCTAGGATTGTGTGCATGTGAGGAAAGCTGTACCAACTGAGCCACATCTCCAGCTGCTGAATCTATTTGCCTAATTAGCAGCCAGGAAGACGTAGTTGACAAATACATGTCCCTTGCTCCCCTCCAAACCATCGTGGCTCTCACTTTTCTCTGAACAAGTCTAGGCTCTCAGAGCCCACAAGGTTCTACATTCTTTGACCTCTCCTCACTTCACTCCTGACACATGGTGCTCTCTCTCGCTCTCTCTCTCTCTCTCTCTCTCTCTCTCTCTCTCTCTCTGTGTCTCTCTCTGTCTCTCTCTGTGTGTGTGTGTGTTTAGAGTGGGTTTTGCTATGCATCAAAGACTGTCCTCTAGCTCAGTGATCCTTCTCCTGGGACCATCGGTGTGAGTCACCACATCCATCTTGGAGCAGAGGTTTTGTTGTTTTAGCCCAGATCTTAGGGAGCTTAGGGCTGGCTTTAAGCTTCCTGTCTCTGCCTCTTGAAGGTTGGGATTGCTGGTTTGCACCACAGCCCAGATTGTGTGGTTTTGGAAGTGGAGCCCAGGACCTCAAGGATGCTAGGCAAGTACTCTACCTATTGAGATACATTTCCATTCCAGGGCAGAAGTTATCTAAGTTTGTTCTTTCCGATATTCCTGTCCCCAAGCCCTACAACAGGGCCAGACACACAGTGGACATTGTTGAATGAATGAATGAATGAATGAATGAATGAATGACTAGTAGCATATCCCTTTCTGGACTGTGAAGCAGATGAACAAGAAATGCTCTATCTGTATTCAGTTGGTGTTCCAGAAGGGCTTTGGGGATTCTTATTCTGTGCTGAGTTCAAATCCTGCTTCATTGTTGGAATCTGTAGCTTGCCTTCTCTAACCTTTCCTTACTCCCATGTCATAGAGGTGACAATCCTGGGTTCCTGCAGAGTGCATCTGGCCATGCTCAATAGGGAACCATTTCCCAAACCTCCTGGATTGGTATTTGCCTAACAAATCTTGGAATTCAGGAGACCCGGTTGATCTGTCTCCTCTCAATATAGGTTTCACTAAATAGTCCAGGCTGGCCTGGAACTTGCGATCCCATGCTTCTGGGTGCTGGGGTTATACACACACTACCATGCCCACTCCACCGTCTGCATCAGCTGCCTCCCAGCCAAGGCTGCACCTAGCAGAACAAAACTCAGTCTAGCTCACTGCTGAGTCCAGAGCTGCACCTGCCCCTCATGACACAAGACACTTAGGTTGGCAGCTTTCCCTGCAACTGTGTGGCCCCAGGCAGCTCTAAGCCTCTAAGCCTCAGTTTCCTCATTTGGAAATAGGGATGTAGTAACATTGGCCCCAGCATCACAGGTAAGACACAACATCTAGTCTGGGTTTAGCAGGGGAGGGGGGAGTAGGGATTGTCTCTTTTTTTCCCCTCTAGTTCTGGGAGTGGAATCCAGGCCCTTGGACTTGTATAGGGAACACTTGGGAGGCTGAGGCAAAAGGATAGTGAATTCAAGGCCAACCTTTGCTAAATAGTGAATTTGAGGTCAGCCTGGGCTTACGCTTACATGAGACCTATCTCAATAACTTTTTTTTTTTTTTTGGTTATTCAAGACAGGGTTTCTCTGTATTGCTTTAGAGCCTGACCTGGAACTCACTCTGTAGACCTGACTGGCTTTGAACTCACAGAGATCCTCCTGCCTCTGCCTTCTAAATGCTGGGACTAAAAGCATGCTCCACTAATGCCTGGCCAAACAAAAAATTTTAAAGGTTTCAAGTAGTTTCTTCTTTTCCTTTTTAAAGTTTTCTTTCCAATGCTGAGCATGGTGGCACACACCTTTAAACCCAGCCCTTGGGAAGCATAAGCTGGTGGTTCTCTGGGAATTCCAGGCCAGCTTGATCTACACAGCAAGTTCTAGATAGCTGGGGTTACATAGTAGGACCCTGTCTCAAAAAAATGTAATTACACTTACTTTGTGGGTACCCATGAGGGCAGCTGGTGGGAACTGGTCCCTTTATTGTATCATATTTGGCAGAAGTGCCTTTGCTCACTGAGTTATCTTGCTGACCTACAGTTACTGTCAGTTACTATGTATACCAGGTGGGTCAGGTGGGTCCCTAATGACTGTAGATACTTGAAAAGGTGTTAGACCCCCTAGAAATGGAGCTATGGGTGATTGTGAGCCACCCTGTGGGGACAGAGTAACCAGTGCTCTTAACTGATGTCATCTCTAGCTGTCCCTTTGACTTTTCCTTTTTCTGTGGTGTTGGAAACGGAACCCGAGCCTTGTGCGTGTTAGGCAAGTGCTCTCCTACTGAGCTCCAGCTCCAGAGTCTCAATAACTTTCCCACATAGGCGTCAATCTTGAGACACCCCCCCCAATGGCTGTGATGTACATGGTTGCATCACCAGGCCCAGCTTTCGAATTTAATTTGGACGAGTTTTGTATGGGAGTGTGTGTGGAGGTACTCATTGTCTAAAGGACAGAGGTTGATGTTCAGTGTCTTTTCCTTTATTTTTAACAAAATTTATGGGTGTTTTGCCTGCACGTACATCCGTCTGCTACATGCATGCCTGGGGCCCTGAGGAGGGAGTTGGATCTCTGGAGAAGCTGTGAGTTGCCATGTGGGTGCTAGGAATTGGACCCAGGTCTTCTAGAAGAATAGTGATCTTAACCACTGAGCCACCTCTCCAGCTCCCTCCTGCCTTGTCTGATAAGCACTCTCACTGATCCAGGAGATCGTCAATTCAGCTGGGCTGGGCTGGCTTGCAGCCCCAGGGCTGATGTTACAGGCATGAGTCCCATCTCATGTGAGTGCCGGGGATCTGAGCTCGGGTCTTCATGCTTGCACCATATCATTTTACTAACTCCCCAGCCCTTGATTTGGAAGATTTTATCCAACAAAAATTATTAGAAAGGTTGATAACTTGGTGCAGGCCACACAGCCAGAAGGAGGAATCAGAATTGAAACACAGGCCACCTGCCTTCAGCGTCCATGCCTTTATGTCAGGGGTAGAAGTGGATAGTAATTATTCTCATCCCTCTGGCCCAAAACTGCACAGTGCTGACTGTCCTGTTTTTGCTTGCAGGTGCTTTCCAGGCCTGGTTGCACAGCCGTCAGGGTCCTTAATCATCTTTGTTTCGGCCACTGTTCCTCCTTCTATATTCCCAGCTCGGATCTCACCCCTGTAGTCCTCTGCAACAGCTGTGTGCCCGCTCAAAAGCGCCGGACATCGGTGGTGCTGTGGTGCAGAGCTGGCCATGTAGCCTCCCCTCGGCGAGTGAGGATGTCGGTCTCCCTGGTGCAGAAGTGTCAGTGCCGTCCGAAGCTGTGAGCTGAGCATCGAGGACGACTGCACAGCGCATGAACCTTGAGAAGAAGCAGAAGATGTGGTAGAAAGACGTGACCTGAATGATGTACATCAGGTCAAGAGAGCAGGGTAGGAAGGACAGATGGACAGATCCACAAGACCCTCATCTTGCTCCTGGAACACAAGACATGGTCTGCCAGTCGTGGGTTTAGACCACTAATAGTCATAGCATGTGGGCTGGGGTGTAAGTCAGCGGGAGAGGACTGACTGACCATGCATGAAGAAGCCCTAGAAAGGTGAAAATTAGCTGAGGTGTGAGATTCACAGGACCCTGTGATGGAGGGAATATTTCTTCCACAAGTGCTAACTCACAGCATCTTCAAGAATAAGCTCTCCGTGGTTCCACTGGGTAGGATTTCACAGGTGAGGTCATTTTGCAGATGAGGAAACTAAAGCCACTGAGGCTTCATCACTGAGGGGAGACCTCGAGACACAGGCCTTGCTCACGCACGCGCAGCACAGCTCCTGGTTGAGCCCCCTCCCCCAGCCTGGGTTTCCGCTGTTGTCCACGAGGTGGCACTGCATCTCTCTCTGTCCGAGCCAGACACACTAACTGCTAGGATGACAGCACCACCCAAACCCAGACACTCAGCAAAGATGACCCCATTCTAGGGACACCAGAAAAACAGCAGCAGCAGCAGCAACAACAACAACAAAAACTCATGGCAGGCAAGCGGGAAGCAGCTGCTGGGAAAACCTGGCCCCAACCAGAGGCGACCCCGAATGTGAGCAGCTGCCTCTCTCATTGACAGTGGCTGGGGTTTCCCTTATTGCCCCATCCTAGTCCCGGCAGCAGCCCCACGCCCAGCCTGGCATTCCACGGGAACCATAAAGGTTGGCCAAGTCCAGCTGTGCGTGTGTCTCTTTTACTAGGGTTCCTGGGTGGGTGGGGGGGCTCTTTTCTCAGCTAGGGGGCAGGGTGTGCAGCAGCCAGGCGGCCTAGCTTTGGGCGGCTGGAACCAGGGCTCTGGCAGATGGGCCCGTTTGGCAGAGACTCAGAGACATGTGGAAGGTTGCCTCCAAATGCCCCCACCCCCAGTGCAGGGTGGAGGGAGCTGGTCAAGCGCCCCCCTCCTTCCTGCCTCAGGAAGGAAGGCACCAGGTGAGGGGAACAGGAGGGCCCCCCACAAGGAAACAGATGGGAGCTGCGACCCCTGACCTCACAGGCCTGAACAGAGGGGTGGGAACCTGCCTGGATGCCAGCTCCCAAGAGCGTCCTAGAGGGAGGGTCATGGAGCCCTGGGGGTGGGGGCGCCCTCCTGCCTGTCCCTAGAGCTTGGTGGCAAGCCTCATGCAGTGACTGAGCTGGCAGCGCAGCCCTGGCACCCCTTTCCTGGCGGGCACAAGATGCCTGCACCCCTCCACCTCAGCTGTGCCCACCTCCTGCCAGCTTGGAGAGCCAGCTGGGAACCTTGGTGCCAGGGGGGGCCCAGAGTCACTGAGCCCTCCCAGGCAGTGCCAGTCGGCCTCTGCTGCTGCCCCCCAGGCCCAGTAATGGGTGGGTAATGAGTGCTGGGGGAGCGAGGGGGAGGGGCGGGGAGGCAGGTGCCACAGGCTCTGGCACCGGGGGCTGCTAATCAGGTTTGCCAACGCCATCTGTCATCGTGCGAGCATCTGGGGCTCAAGGTGACCCTGTCACCCTCAGTTACAATTATGAGTTTGGCATCTGTATTAAAGCCCGCCAGCCGGCCAGGCAGGGGAGGGCTGGGGTAGGTAAGGGGGTGCATGGTGAGCCCCATCCCTGGGGTCTGGTTCCCAGGGGTTGTGTAGCTGCCAAGGCATGAAGCTTCTCTGCACTGTGTGTATGTGTGTGTGTGTGTGTGTGCGCGCGCGCGCGCACTCACACAATATGAGTATACACACACCTATCCTAGCTTCCTTAGCTATTCTCTCCTAGTGTGACTGGGCACAGGACTGGGGAGTCTTGGGGTTTGTTTCTGAATGGTGACTGTGTATCTGAAGGTATGGTAGGGTGGGAGAAGATGGATATGTCACTATGGGTTTCTAGGTAAGCATGGATGTGGGTATGCTGAAAGAGGAATGACAGAGACGATGAGTGTTAGGTGTGAATGTGTGGAGTGTGTGTGATTGTGGATGTGCACCAGAGAGCATGTAGTACTGTAGCCCCTACAGTTATAGGCTGTGTGTGTGTGTGTGTGTGTGTGTGTGTGTGTGTGTGTGTAAAACAGCAGCTGGCAGGGGCTATGGACATTCACCCCAGATTCTCTGCAGCCCCATCAGCCTGTTCCCGCCCTCCACAGCCCAGCTCTAATCCAGAGAGTTCTGACAAAGACCCAGGGCTCTGAAGATCACAGTCCTGTTTTTGGTTTCTCTGTTCTTGGAACTGTATTCTCAGTTCAAGATTCCAGTTCTGAACAATGGGATCTAGAATTTTTTTTTTTTTCGGAGACAGGGTGTCTCTGTGTAACTTCCCTGGCTGTCCTGAAACCCTCACTGTAGACGAGGCTGTCCTCAAACTCACAGAGATCTGCCTGCCTCTGCCTCTGCCTCCCGAGTGCTGGGATTAAAGGAGTGCACCACCCCTGCCTGGCAGATCTGCCAGACTTTTAGACTGAGTTCTAGAACAAGAATCTAGGTTTTAGATTCTGGGTCCTGCATTCTTTGATCTGGTTTTCTACATGTCAGCATCACTGGGTCTAGAGTCTTTCCTTCTTTCTGATTCTGGAGATGGAACCTGCACATACTATAGTGATAAAAGCTTTACCGCTCTGCCCTGCCCCCAGAGTCTCATTAGAGGATTCAAAGCAGGTGCTTTAATGCTGAACCTCACCCCTGCCCCCTAGAACCTCGACTTTGACTATGAATTCTAGGACATGGGTTACATAGGCTGAGTTCTGGGTCTGGGCTGTTATCTCTGTGTGCTCATCCTGGACCTGTCTCTGCCTGGGGTTCTATAATTAAGCCTTCAATCACAACCCCTAAATATCAGTGTATAGACAACATTTGACCACCAGGGGCCGCCCTTGTTCTAGATTTGGGCTAGACTGCCCTAGTTGTGGGGCCACAAGGACTGGCATGACCCAACTTTTTGAGGAAGACTGGGGAGCAGCTTCCTTATTCTCCCCTTTCACCTCAAATCTCATGTGAAGATTCATGCCTTTCATCTCCTACCACCAAAATGTGAGCCCAGTGCCCAAACAGCCCTACAAAAGTGTCTCTTGGACAGGTTGTAAGATGCTGAAGATCTGAGGGAGATGGGTGGCTCTTGTGACAGCAGTCCCTGTAACCTGTGAAGATAATTTTTTTTCTTGAGACAGAATCTCCTCTATGTAGCCCTGTCTTTGAACTCACTATATAGACCAGGCTGGCCTCAAAATCACAGAGATCTGCTTCAGCCTCCAGAGTCCTGGGATTAGAATGCGTGTCACCATCCCTTGGCCACAAGGCGTGTGCTTTTATCTGATCATTGGATAATTGCAATGAAGTTCAACATGCTCTCTGACTGAGCCTCTGAGGTAATACCGATGTGCAGTTCCAGTCCCTGTCGTGTGTGTCTCTGATTATGTCAAGTGTTGCCACGGGTGTGCCGGTAAGCACTGCGAGGACGGTAGTGTGTCCCTGGGGGAGGGCTTTCTGGAGTGTTAGGACAGTATTGGAAGGCTGTGTCTCTGTGTGAATGATGCCTTATTAGCAGGACAAGGCAGACATTCTGGGAGTGTCAAGTTGAGCTAGTGGAGACAGGACACAGCAGTGAGGACTAGAAACTTGAAGCGAGGATCAGACGTGAATCTCTAGGCCTCTCTTGGGACATTCCCCGTGTCTGCATACATCTGGTCCTTCGTCTGTCGAGCCATGAGCAGACCCACCGGTCTCTCTGAACCCAGATTCTTTAAATTGTGGTCGCATCCTTGCCAGGGGCACATCAAGGAGTGCAGTGAAGGCTCAGTGCCCTTGAGTCTTGGTGTTCTCCTGTTCAATCATGTTTTTCATCTTCCTCACTGGCTCTGCTTTTGCTTGGCCTCCCCCTACCCTTCCTCCTGTCTTTCTCTCTCTCCAGGATGTCACTCCATCTCCCCATCACTTCCTCTTGGATTCTAAATGTTCCTGCATGCATGTCTCTTCCTCCTGCCCCTTTCTCAAGCATACACATGAATGTGTGTGCACTTATGTGAGCGAGTGTGTGCACTTGAGCTTGTGTGTGTGTGTTGGGGGGTTAGAGGTTAACTTCAATTGTCCTCAAGTTTCCCTGCTCTTTTCCTTCTCAGACTGGATGTACCCTTGTCTGGCCTGAAACTCCCTATGTTGACCAGGCTGGCCTGGAATTCACAGAGTTTTGCTTGCCCGTTCTGGGATTAACGGTGCTCACCACCAAACCCACCTTATTTTTTAGACACAGGGTCTTTTGCTGAATCTGGCTAGATGGCCACAGTCCCCTGGAACCTGCCTGCCTCTGCCTCCCCAGGCTTACAGGCCTGTGCTCCCATGCCTGCCTGGTTTTTGACATGGGTTTTAGGGAGCCAAACTTGGCCCTCATGATTGCATTCTGACATCTGAGCCACCTCCTCTGCTACTCACCACCGACCCCCTCCCAGCCTGAGAGAGTCTCCCGGTGTAACTGACATTGGCCTGGAACTCATGAGCTTTGGCTGTCTCTGTAGGATTTACAAGTGTAAAACCTATTTCTCCCACTCCTCCTTCTCTTTCCGGGTCTCCCAGACCTAAGTCTTATGTCTCTGTCCACCTCCTCCTATCTTCATCTCCGCATTTCTCCCTCTATCACTGTCTTCCCTATTCGTTTCACTTCATCTCTGGTGTCTTTCCTTCTCTCCATCTCTGCCAACCCCGGGTGGGTCCGGGTGGGTCCGGGACAGCCCAACCGGGGCGCCGCGGTGAACAATGCAGCATTCAGGAGGCCGGCCGGCGCCATGGCAACGCGCCCGCCCCGCCCTCCCCGCGCGCGGGCCGCGCGTGCCAAGAGGGTGCCATGGTTACATCAGGCGCGTGCCCACCCCGCGCGCCGCCGCGGCCCCGCACACTCTTACAGGGCTGGGCCAGGAGGGGGCGCCCGGTGGTAGCCTCTGCCTGGAGTCAGGAGGGGCTTCCACCTTCAAAGTCCCTTAGTCCCTTCAGCCCTCTGTGCCCTGGGTTTTTCCACTTATGAAGTTCGGGGTGGCAAAGAGAAGAGAGGTGGGAGGAGGGAAGAGTGTAGGGTTCTGGGGGATGGTTCTGCATTTGTGCTTTTATTTTTGATAGTCAGTGGAACTGTGTGCAAATTTGTGCCCCAATGCTTGGACACCTGTGTGTTTTACAAGAAGTTGTTGGGGAGGACACTTGATAGAAGGAGAACCTACTTCCATAAGTTGTCCTCAGATCCCCACAGGCTTGTGACCACACAGAAATAATAAATGTAATAAAATATAGAAAAACGTTGAGTCAGGGTGGTTAAGGTACAGGCTTGCTTAGTGTGCCTGAGGCCTTGACTCCCATCTCAGCACCACACACAATAAGTTATTGGTTGTTACTTTCCGGTTACTCTTTATAAGTTTGGAAATGTGTCCGTGCACGTGTGCATGTATATGTGTGGGTTGCATTTCTGCCTGTGATGGCGAATGTTAGAGATGTTGTATTGGCGTGTCTGTGTGTTTGTGGTTGTGGGACTGGGTGCCTGTGTGGCATGGTTGTATATGTGGTAGGTGTCTGTAGTTGGGGTACTGTTGTGAGTTCCCATTGCTTGTTGTTATTCTTGGTGTGTACTGATGGATAGCTGTATGTTAAATCAGGTGTGGTTTGGAGTTTGTATGTCTGGGGTCCGTGTTCTCAAACCTGTATCTCATATACACTTAGGTGTGGAAATGGGTGGGGTTCCGAGGACTACAGAGTTCTGGCAGAGCCCCCCTCACCTGAGGGCCTCCTGGCACAGAAGGGGGTGCCCAGCTGCCTGGGACCTTGGACTCCCTACAGGTTCAGGAGAGACCCAGCTGATGAATATTCATGAAGGGGGGGGGCTGGCACCTAACGACAACAGCTGCGCTTCTATTAGTCACTCCCTTCTCTGCTTGCTCCCAGTAGAAGAGAGACAGGATTTCAGCCTGCCTGTCCCTGTCTCCAAGACACAGGTCTGGGGAGTCCTGAGGACAACCATGGGTCGGCAGTGTCAACATGTTAACAAACATCCCAACAGATTGTTGGGATGGCTAAGAGGCAGTCTAAATGTTGTGACAGGCTATGGCAAGGGCGCTTGTTGTATGGCAGGATGTCCTTGTAGCTGTGATGTTTCTTTGTAGCTCTGTTCAGACTGTGAGCACGGTGTGACACTGTGAGTGAAATGGGCAGCTGCCACTCGCAATAGGACAGAGGAGTGTGGCCTGTAACACACTGGCTGCCAGCTCCACGGCCCTGTGACTGCAAGGCCACATTGTGTCATCAGGGCCACCTTGATCTGAGGACAGCTGTGTGCCCCACCCTAGGAGGACAGGGATTGGACCTGCTCCTCTTGACTATGACCGATTTGGGGCAGTGACTCCGTGTAGCCACATAGCTAGGGCAGCTGCAGGGACATGCAGAGTGAGCGTGTCAGAGTGACATTGATACAGCGTGGGTCAGGTTGTCAGGGCAACTGAGAGGATGAGTGAGATTGAGGGGTTCATTACACATCACTGGGGTTGTTGGGTGTGGTGGTATTTCTGTATGTGATAATATGACAGAAAGTACGGCAGGCAGTGTAGCTGTGCAGGGGAAGGTATGACTGTAGGTATTTGGAGTTGAAAGTATGACACTGATTGTACTTGAGAATATGAACCAGAAAGGCTGTGGCTGCCAGAGTCTGCCTTCAGTCCACACAAGGAACAGAGGGCGTTCCTTTTATGGGGCATGCACACTAGGCATTCTCATTGACATTCTCTGAAGGTGTGCACATAGACTGGGGCTTAGCTTTCCTTTGTCTCCTCTTCCCCTGGTGGGTTTGGGGAGAAGCTTCTAGAAGCAACAGAGATGAAGTGGGATTCTAGCTGTAGTTAGTTGGCCCCAGAGGCCTCAGATCCAACATATGTGGCTCAGTCAGTGCGGCCTTACCTCCTCTGACACTTCACACTCTGGCCCAGTTGAGTGCTGCTGCTGGCTGCTCTGGAGGCAGCACAGAGGCTCTATTCAGGACCAGGGACCAGGTTACTAGGGTGGGTGGGTCTTAGACCAGCTGCAAATGAAACATTTCCCTAACCCTACATGAGCAGTGGCTCCAGGAGGCACTGGCCAGGCTGCACCATAGACAAGCATGGTGTGTCTGTTTCATCTTGGGAAGATGTGGTGGGAGGGTGTGGGTATCCTTCTGTGATTCAGGGATGTTCGTGCCTATGTATGTGACCAGAAGTGATGCTCTTGCAGGTTTTCTTTGTATGTGTGCATGTACTGTGTACCCCACCCCATGGAGGTGAGAGATCAACTTGGTTCCTCAACTGTTGTTGGTTTTTGTTTTTTACAGTTATTTATTGTGTGTGAGAGTATTATGTAGCTGGGCACATGTGCCATAGAATGTGCGTGGGAATCAGAAGACAACCTGGAGGAGGTAGCTTTCTCCATCCATAATGTGGTCCCCAGGATTGGATTTAGGTTGCTAAGTATCTTTACCCACTAAACCATGTTTCTGGTCCTCGCTTTTAAATAATTATATCTACCTATTTTGTGTGGGAGGGCACACGTATGACATAGCACACATGTGGAGGTGGTGCCACATGCCTTTAACGAATGAGTCCTCTTGCTGCCTTCTTTCTTTCCTCTCTCCTTCCACCCCTCCCTCCCTTCCTCCTCCCCCTTTTAAAGGATTTATTTATTTTATGTGTATGAGTATTTTGCTTGCATGTATATACGTACACCATGTGTGTGCCTGGTCCCTTCAGAGGTCAGAAGAGGACACCAGATCCCTTGGAGCTGGATGCAGTTATGGATAGCTGTGAGCTGCCATGTAGGCGCTGGGAAACAGCCCAGGTCCTCCGCAAGAGCAGCACGTGCTCTTAATATTAACCCATCTCTAGTCCCCTTTTTGTTTTCTGAGACAGGGTCTCTCACTGGCCTGGAGTTTGCCAAGTAGACTAGGCTCACCCGAACAGTGAGCCTCAGGGACCTGCCTGTCTTGTCTCCTGGGTGCTGGGATTACAAGTGTGTACCACTATGTCCAACTTATTTTAAAATGTGGATTCTGGGAATTCAACCCAGTTCCTTATGCTTTCAGGGAGAGGGCATTATCAAACGACATTCCTGCAGACATCCCCTACCTTCTCTTTTTGTTTTGTTTTTCAATGCAGAGTTTCTCTGTGCAGCCCTGGCTGTCCTGGTACTCACTTTGTAGACCAGGCTGGCCTCAAACTCACAGGAACCAGTCTGCCTCTGCCTTCTGAGTGCTGCGATTAAAGGTGTACATCACCACCACTCAGCCCCAACTCCCCTCTTTTAAAGATATGTTTTCCCTGGGATATCCAGTCTGGCCTCAAATTCCTCCCTTCTGCCTCAGTCTTCTGGGTATTATTACAGCCCCATGCCTCTATACCTGATGTCTATCACAGTGTGTGTTTAATTTTTTAAAAACTTTTTCTTTTGAGACAGTGTCTTGCTCTGCTGCCTAGTCTAACCTTAAATCCAAGATCCTCTGGACAGATGATGCACACTTTGAATCCAGCATTCAGGAGGTGGAGGCAAGCAGAGCTTAGTGAGTTCAAGGCCAGGGTGATCTACATAGCAAGCTCAAGGACAGCTAGAGCTACATAGTGAGACTTTGTCTCAAACAAAACAACACAAAATGGAACTCATGACCCTTCTGGTGAGTGCTGGGATTCCAGTTGTTGCCACTGTGTCTGATTCTTGTGTGGTTTTAGTCTATCCTGCTTCATCAGACAGTGTTTCATGTAGCCAAGACTGTCTCCAAATCTGCGATATAGCCCAGAATGACCTTGAACTTCTGATCCTCCTGCTTTATACAAGGGCCACCACATGCAGTCTATGAGGGGCTGGAGATTAAACCTAGGAGTTTATGATAGGTTGCATTCTTCCATCTGTCATATATCCCTTGTCTCTCCCCTCCCCCTTTTGACATTTAAAGATATTTTTATTTTGTTTTTGTGTGTATGTGTGTCTGCATTATGTAATCATATGTGTGCAGTACCCACAGAGGCCAGACGAGGGCATGAGATCACTGGAACTGGTGTTAAATAACTGTAAACTGGTGCTGGGAACTCAGATCCTTTGGAAGAACAGCAGCACTCTTAACTACTGAGCCATCTCCAGGCCCTGTTTTGTTTTTGTTTTTTAATTTTATTCATGTGTGTATATGTGTGCTTGCATGTGTGGCGGCAAGAGGATAATTTGCTGGAGTAAGTTCTCTCAACATGTGGGTGTCAGGGCTCTAACTCAGGTCATCAGTTTTGATGGCAAGCAGTTTTACCCACTGCACCATGCTGCTGGCCCCTCATGTAGCCCATGGAGGACTCAAGTTCATTATGTAGTGGAGGATGGCCTTGAATTCTTGATAGTCCAACCTCAACTTCCCAAGTGCTGAGATGACAAAATAATCTCCATGCCTGTTTTATGTGGTGCTGGAAATGGAACATAGGGCTTAATGTCCACTAGCCCAGCCCTTTGTCAGCTGAGCTATGTCCCATGCCCATCTGGTTTTTTTTTTTTTTTTTTTTTTTTTTTTATGTCTGGCTATGTGTGTTTCCATGGTACTCGGTGAGTGTAATGGTGAGATTCTAGACAGGTCAACAACATGGTCTGGCAACAGATTTCATCTGTATCTCAGAAGTGGGGAATCCATGATTCCTCACACTCAGCCACAACTCAGAGTTCCCAGCCCAAAGAAGTGGGCACAACAGCAGTCCCTCAGAGACCAGGGGTGACCCTGCCTGTCAGGCTGGTCATTAGATTAGATTGTGAAGAGGGGTCCCCATCTTTCCAGGAGGAACCAGAGTACCTCTTTCTCTTTACCTGACAGCACCCACAATTGAGATCCTTGCTTATCTTCTGTGCTGGGTGTGTACCTACCTTCCCAAGAGGCCCACCCAGCTGCCAAACAGAGTGGAGCTCACTATTGCCCAGCCCCACCTTCTGTAGCCTAGGATGTGGCTGATGAAGCCCAGATGTTTAAGCCATCCCTCCCCCACTACTGCCGGCATCCTGGCAGGCAATGCCATGAGCTTGCTTCTCACTCTCCAACACCTGCATGGGAAGAACACACCTGCTGCCAGCTGTAGCCAGGTGGGCAGCTGGCAAGGAGGAATGTGGGGGATTCCAGTTGTGACACCCCAGCTGTGCCCAGCCCCCTGGTAGTGCCCCCTCCTTCTCAATTTCTTCAGGGCCAGGTGTGCCCTCAGATCTGGGTTCTGGGAGACAGGAAGGCTGGGCTATTCTGCTTCCCTGAGAGAAACACCCTCCTCCAGCTGCCAGCTGTGAAGGCTCAGAACATGGTGACTCTGTATCTGTGTATGTGTGTGGGTGCACTCAGTATCAAGGATGGGGTAGGAGTGTGGGGTAAGATGGATGCAAATATGTGTGACTATAAGGGCAAGAGCTTGGGTTCTGTGGGTGTAGATGGACATGGTGTGTGAACCTAAGAAAAATGATGTAATGTGAACACAGGGAGGTGTTATGGTGTGAGTTTCAGTGTATGGATGGAAATAGGAGTGTTGTGTGTGAGTGGATGAAAGGATGGACCGTGTGTGTGTGTGAAGATGGAAGAGAGAGAGTGTGTGTATGATGGTACCGTGTGTCTAGATGAAAAGGTGTACATTATGCATGTGTGTAAAGGAATGGGCTGTGTTTACATAGTGAAAGAGCGGAGTGCAGGGATGGATGTCGTTGGGGGTGTTTGAGACCAGAATGGCCATGTGTGTGAATATAGCATTGGTGTGTGAGTGACAGGTGGGGGGGTGGGAGTACAAAATGGGTGCTGTGTGCAAATGAAGACTAGAGTGTGCGTGTGCAAATGAAAGGGGTGTGAAAGGAGGATTAATGTATGGTGTTTGTGTATGAGGGTTGTGTGGGGTGTGAGTGTAAAAGGCTGTTGTGCAGTGTGAAGAGTGTGTGTGTGGTGTATGTGTGTGCGTGTGTGTACAGGGTTGACATTGTCCAGTGTATGGGCAGGATTGATAACGTGGCATATGTGTCTAAAGGGTTGATGTGCATGTGTGTTTGTGTGATGGGTTCATTTTGTCTAGTGTATGTGTTTGCAGAGTTGATACTGTGCAGTATGTGTGTGTAAAGGGTTGATGTTGTCTGGTGCGTGTGAGGTGTGTGTGTGAGGGGTTAATGTTGTGCATGTGTATTTGTGCACAGGATTGATATTGTGCAGTATACGTGTGTGCAGGGTTGATATTGTCGGGTGTTTGTGTGTGTGTGAGGGGTTGATATTGTCTTGTGTGTTGTATGAATGTATGTGTATGGAGTGTTGATGTTGTTTTGTAAGTCTGTAAAATATTGATATGTGCTGTGTGTAGGGTTCATGTTATTTATTGTGCATCTGTGAAAGGTTGACATTGTGTAATATGTGTGTGAAGAGTTGATAGTATGTTATATGTGTGTGCAGGAATCTTCTGTGTATGAAGGAGTTAACCCCCCCCCACACACACACCAAAGAAAGTCCTACCTCTCTATCTCTTTTCCCAGCCACTCAGATCCTGGATTTGCTCAGTCCTGGCCCCTCCTTGGTCCATCTGTCCTGCAGACAGCACAGCCTCTCTGGGCTCCCCTTTTTTTGGAGCTATTCTTCTCTTTAGTCCCCCAATCCCCTCTTCCTTCCAGCAGTCCTTCCCAGCCCCAGGCTCTCACTACACCCCTAGCCCCATAGAGCCCCCTCACTTTCCACCTCCCTCCTGTCTTGGAGCCCCTCCCCCTCCTCTGTGGCAGCCCTGAAACTTTAACCGGGTGTTAAAAGTTTCTGTTTACCAGAAGCCCTTGAATTTTTAAGGACATATCAATTCCCTCCCTCTGCCAGGGCCTTGCATCCTTGCCACACAGGCAGCCACTGTGAGTGCAAGGGCAGGCCTGGAGCAATGGACGGGATCCCAGGGCCTATGGCCCCAAGCGGGAATGACAGCCATATTACATCCCCAGATGACTTCAGGCACAGAAGCCCCTGCTTCCTGACACACAGGCACACATATCTGGCTAGTAAAACAGATGCATCTAGGCTGATGTCGTCATCAGGCAAGCATACTGACCATAGACAGACAGCCCTTCCCTTGTGAGTGCACATATATATATATATATATATATATGTGTGTGTGTGTGTGTGTGTGTGTGTGTGTGTGTGTATATATGGGTATGCACATGTGTACATATATATGCACACTATTTTGGCTTTTGAGATAGGGTCTCGTATAGCCCAGGCTGGGCCCAGCTCCAGCTTGCTGTGTAGACAAGAATGACCTTGAACTTCTGATCTTCCTGCCTTTCTCTCCAGGATGTTGGACACCAGTGCTTGCCACCAGGACTGGTCATGGAGTACTGGGAATGGAAGCTAGGAAAGCCTTTCATCAACCACATCCCAGTCCTATATTGTTTTCACATACATAGACACCGAAGCACAAATATGGCCTCACACACACATCAGCGCATACTCACTGACACACATGGAAACATACCTGACACACGCTGACCATGCACATTGCTGTGGGCTGTGTAGACAAGATGACCTTGAGCTTGGAACACATGGATACATTCACACAGACATGGGCTAACACATAGGACCATACCTGACAAAGACAGACATCCAATGCCTGATGCCTGATGCACACACATACACACTCATAATCCAGTCAGGCATGTTAGCATGGTCTGACACACCTTGATATGGTCTTACATACACTTACTGGCATGGGCTGACACACATAGACCCCCATCCCTGACCCACTCTGGTACATCAAGTCTTTTCCACTGACTGGGACCCATAGGAGGAAACATGCATGGAAGGCCTGTTCACAAGTAGTCACACTCATGTGCTGGTGATGCACACCAGGGGCATAGGGAAACAATGTTACAGATATCCAAGGTGGCCACACTGACATATTTGGTCAGTGCTGACACACTCACCCAGGTGTCCTGTAGCCTCACATCCTGTCACACTAAGACTCCCTGTCCCATTTCCCGCTATGTCCCAGTGCTTGGCATAGGGAGTGGAAGATACCTTTGCTGACTCACAGACACCTTCATGAGTACAGCCACACCCATGTCACTACTCAGAATACACTGAGCACAAAAAATTGGCCTTGCTCAATTCCACACCATCCTGTCACTCTATCTCAGAGGTTTTGGGGCAAGGAGCATAGCATTCAGGGACATTTATACGTACACATGCTCATGCCTGCTAGCCCCTACACACCCACCCACATATACCTGGGCACCTATACCACCCCCAGCAGTCAATGAATTGCTAAGAATTGCCGCAGCTTCTTGGCCCAGGAGGCTAACAAGGTGCTGGCTGCACCTGGTAGTAGGAAGGAGTTCTGCTTTGTCAGGAGCTGCCTGGGGACTACAGGCAAAGCCTCCTCACCCAGCCTGGGGTCACCCAAGGGTTCTTAGTGCCCTACTCCAGGGTTTCCAGTACCTAGCTACCCCTCTGACCCCCTTCTTCCTCCCCTGCCTCTCTGTGAAGGTTTTTCCTTTCTCCCTCTGTTGTTTTCTTGTTTGTTTTTTGAAATAGGGTCTCACTACACAGGCAAAGCCAGTCTCAAACTATGTAGCGCCCCCCCCCCCCGTGTGGAGGGGAGGGGAAGGGAAGGAGGAGGGGGCACTGGTCTGCATTCACTCATACTCTTTCTGTTGTGGCTTCTGACATATGCCAACCCACCCACCTCATTCCCATCTGCAGTGGAAGTGGGGAGTCCTGGGCCTGCAACAGGGGCTGGAGCTCAGGGCACGTGCAAGGGTAGGAGAGACATATGAAGCTGTGTGTGTGTGTGTGTGTGTGTGTGTGCGCGCACACGCACGCGTGTGTGCATGTGTGATACTTAGAAGAGTCTTTAAGGTTTGCCTATCAGGATTGTAGATCAGCATGCCCTAGGCCTGGGGTGTATCTGGGTAACACAATGTGTGATGTGTGTGCCCCTGTACAGTGACACTTTGTGTCCTTTGTGTGGGGTTCCAGTGTATCAGTGCATCCTTTTCATTAGTGTCACCCTGTGTCTGGGGTGGATTGCCACAGCTTCCTGCCAAGATATTTTGGCTTGACTGTGTGTTGGTGTGCCCTTGTGTGTCTGGAGTGTGACAAGGTATGGTTGTGTGACTGTACATGTGTCAGTCTGCAGGAACATGCGTGGCACGCGTGTATGTATGTTAGTGTGGCTCTCAGCATTGATCTGCATTCGGACGACATGTGACAGTAGGTGGTGTGTGGATCTTGGTTGTTTCTGTGCCCAGTGTGCACCGCTGTCTGGTGTGACTCCATGAGGAATAGGCCCTATGTTCCTCCATGACATTTGTGCCCGTCCAAGCCCTGCTGTGTGTCAGCGTGTGTCGGCGCCCGAACGCCGACCAGCACGTGTCGGGGCGGCCGTGTCGGTGTGCGTCCCCGCGCGCGTGTGTGTGTATGTGTGTGTGTGTGTGTGTGTGTGTGCGCGCGTGTGTGCATGTGTGTGCGCGCCGGCCGCGCTCACCCGCCCCGCCCGCCCCTCCCCGCGCCCCTCCTCCCGCCCGCGCCGCCCGCCCGCTCCCTCTCCCCGGAGTGCGCCGCTTCCAAACTTTGTCTAAACTTTCACTTTCACAGCGCGGCGGCGGCGGCGGCGGCGGCGGTGGCGGGCGAGGGCGACCGGCCGAGCGGCGGCGGCATGGAGTAGACGCGCGGCGGCGGCGGCGGCGGACGCGAGAGGCAGCGGCGAGCGCGGCGGCGGCCCGGAGCCCGCGGGGCCGAGCCTGTGAGCGCGGAGCGGCAGTGGGCCGAGCGGGGCCGCGGGCCGGGCGGGCGCCGCGCGGCGGAGGCCGGAGCAGCGGAGCCGGAGCCCGAGTGCCAGCCAGCGCGACGCCGCCTGCCGGGCCTGTCCTCGCCGCGGCCGGCCTCCGCGCTCGCGCCCGGGCGCCCAGCGATGTACTCCCCGTACTGCCTCACCCAGGTACCGGCCGCCGCCCCCGCGCCCCGGGAGGGCCGGGCCGGGGTCCCGCAGGAGCGCGGGCTGCGGGCGGGGCGCGGGGCGCTGCCCTGGGGCGCGCGGCGGGAGTGCGTGGAGAGTGGGCGAGGGGGGCGAGTGCGCGCGGCGGGGCGCGGCGGACAGCGGACCCCTGCTGCTGCGCGGCTGTGCGGCGTGGTGGCAGGCGCGGGCAGGCAGGGTGACACGGCGGCAGGAGGCAGAGTGGCCCCGGGGCGCCGGGGAGCGCGGGCGGGCGGGCGGGCGGCGTTCCCTGAGCGCGGCGCGGCGCGGCGGCCCCCGGGGTGGCAGTAGCGGGCGTGCGGGCAGCCGCTCTGCGCACGGCTGGGGTGCCCCGAGCGGCCCGGGCGTCTCCCCAAAGTCTTTGTTCAGGCCTCGCATGGGAGCGGGGCTGAGAAAATGGCGGGGCTCCCAAATTTCGGAGGGGCAGGGGAGGGGAGGGAGGGACGGGCGTGCTGCCAGCCCGGGCCGCGCCTCTCTGAGGATCCTGGACGTTTGCAGACGCGGCTCCCCGGCCCCAAACTTTCCTCCGTGCAAACTTTCCGGTCTCAGAGACCTGGACCGCGGCAGTGTGGACCTGGAAGTATCCCAGGGAATCCCGTCCGGCCACCCGCAGGCGGGAAGGGCGGGAGCAGCGGTGGACACACTGGCCGACCCCGTTGGGATCAGCCGTCGGGTCAGCCTCTGGCACAGCAGCGCCGACCTTGGCGTGCTGCGGGAGCGCGAGCGCGAGTGCGAGAACGCGTCCCGCCTCCAGCGAAGTTCCCTGCGCAGTGTAGCGGAGGCTGAGGCCTGGAGCATGCCTGGTCTGCCACCCCACTCTTCCCAGCCCTGACTCCAAGCTCTAAGAGGGTACGAGCTAGCTTGGCCCAGACTTAGAGAGACCCTCACAGCGCTACCTGCAGGACCAGGCCAGGGCAGGTGACAGACTGCAAGTGGAGAGGATTTGTGGAGGTCGCTTGCTTTGCCTTGCCTTGCCGGCCAGGCCTACCTTTGGGAGCTCTCTAGGCCAGCCTTGAGTCCCTAATAGCCCTCTCTGCTAAGCCAGAGCTCTATCAGACAAGTGCTAAATGTGTCCCACCTTAGGGGAGCACATGCCCATGGCATATGTATATATATGGCCAGGTATGTGAGGAGAATGTCAAGATGTTTGGAAGGGAAAAAAGGTATATGCAGGTTCTTCGCAGTTGTGACAACACAGCCCTCTCGTATTCCCAGGTACTAGTATGTGTTTGTGAATCTAGAGATGTATGTGTGGCCCCTGTGGGCCAGTGGTGGCCAGGCTGTGTGGCACAAACACAGACGACCAGGGAAGATGGCCTGTCTTCCAGTACAAATCACATGCAAGTGTGCATCAGCGCAGGAGCCCATGCATACCTGCCCCACACAGTGTACACATTTGCAGATGTAAACAGGCAACCTGACCATCACAGCAGTGTGGGGCTGTACCTCCAAGTTGTCAACTACCTTACATTGGGTCCCCCACAGGAGGACCTTTTCAACTATCTAGATCTGAGCTGTGGTTACTTTCAGGGTGATTTGCTGGTCTTTGTAGCTGGTTTGGGGGCCTAGTGGGACAAAGACCCCCATGCTCCAGCAGCCACCTTGTCTACCAGGCTGCTAGCCAGCCTCCAAGACAAGCTTGCCAGACATCTGGGCTTGCCCTCTCCTCACCCCATAGGTCAAATGAAGAACCCACCCCTGGAGAGGAAATGGCCGCTGATACGCTGGTGACAAGGCTATGAAGGGACTGGGATGGCCCCCACAATTGGGGTGATGGCCTCTGCTTGGCTCTGTGGCACTCCAGAAGGGAATATGGGCTCCAATCTGTGCGAGTTACATCTTGCAGCGCCAGGCTGCCTGGGAGGGGAGTGGGCACAGTCTCACCAGTCTGCCAGCCCTGCACGGTGGGCAGGGAAACCCCTTTGCTTAGGGTCCTTGGCAGCCATCGGTCAGCAGGGTCTGGCTGTCTCTGCCTTTCAGCCACATCTGTTTTCACAAACCTTACTATTGCCATAGCTTGCCTCCCATCGTTGCTTTTCCAACAACCCCTTTCGCTGGCTGCCTTTCCTTTCTTCTTTGTATATTTCTCTATCTCTGTCCTTTGTCTGTTCCTTGCCATCTCTGTCTTTCTGTACATCTAGCTGTCCCTCTGTCCCTGTCTCTGGTCCGGCTCTGGCCTCCACCCCTGCCGCCCCCATTTCGCTCTCGGCCTCTCTCTTCCCCACCCCTCACCACCCTCTCTCCCTATTCTTTTTTTCCGAACCAGGATTGGCTTCAATTTTAAAGTCAATAAATGATTGAGCAGAGCAGAGCTTGGAGCAGCAGGGCCTTGGGGGCGACAGGGGAAGGATGGGGGGATCTCCATCTAGAAAAGAGAAACAGTGATTCATCGGCTGGTGGGGCAGTTGCTGGAGCTACTGAAGCCCTTTATAGCCACTGTCCTGAGTCTTGGGTGGACATCAGGAATGGGGTTGACTCAGTAAATCTCTCAACAAATGAGACACATACATGTACTATCACAAACATTGTATTCACATTGGCATCCAGACACAGAGCTCTTCACATACAGCTCAACACACATGTGCCCCTAGAGATGGGGTATGTATATCCACGTAAACTCAGACATGAAAACCTCCCTGTCACATGGCCATCAAGGCCAACCTGTGTGCCTGTATTCATAACCACCAACACATACACACATCACCCCCAAGACTGGCTGTGTGTGGATATGTCACACAAACATTGGTAGCTCCAAGAGTCATGGATCCCTCAGCACAAGCTGGGCCACAGCAGGTGTAAATGTGCACACAAAGCCAAGGACAGGTGAGCAGTGAACATACGTCTTTACATAATGCCCTTGGTTTTCAAGTTGTGATTAGCGGGTCTCTAATATATGTGTAGATACACACCCATGTCTTCCTACTCCTGGCCATAAGAACACAAATGCTAATATGTAGATAATTGTGAACACACACAAAGACACACATGAATGTACACAGGTAGCATCACCCTCAGACAGGTACCTGTGCCAATCTACTGTGGTCATGGAACCTTTAATCTTGCATGGACGGACATATACACACTTGAAGGTGAGCTGGAGCTGTCTTATGTCTCTTTCCTATGTCTGTAGTTTTTCCTGGCTGACTGCGGCCACTCTTCTGTTCCTGTAAAGTACAGACAGCCCTTTGTTCTTGAACTAATAGTCACATTTGTTCCTTAAGATGGATGCCTTGCCACATATCCCAGGCTGGTCTTGAACTTGCAGGGGTCATCTTGCCTCTGCTGAGTGCTGGGACAACGGGATCCTAGCTTGGTAGTCTTGCTTTTTTGTTTGTTTGATTTTTTTTCTTTTTTTGAGACAGGAAGTCATGTAGCCCAGGCTGGCCTGGAAGTGGCTCTGTAGCAGAGGATAAACTCCTGATCCTCCTGTCTCCGTCTCTCAAGAGCCCGGGACCACAGTGGTGAACTTCCATGCCTGGAAGTGCTGGCTTGTCTCTCTGGCTCTGGCTCCACACATACCTACCTACCCGTAACAGAAAAGTGAAACAAGCACAAGTTGGATACTTTTGGGGCCACACTGGGGTCCTGGGAGAAGTTCCTATATTGGACATGGCTGAGCTTAGAGCCATGGCTCCCCTGGGTTAATACATCCCCAGAAGGAGCCTGGGTTCTTGACCTAGACATAAATGTCTCCTGTAGTTTCTATGGCTGCCAGATGGAGGCTGTGAGGACGGAGGTCAAGGACTAGTCAGCAGTGGGTTTAAGCTCCCTTTCTGCATCGCCCACTCCTGGAACTTAAAATGGTGGGTTTTCTTGGTCTGTGAAGTGCAAATGTATCTTTTGGCCCTGTGATGTAACTTGCTGTCATCCTGGGCAAATGACATGTGCTTGAGAAGTGCCCCTGTCATCGTATTAGTTGTCATCATGTGAACCATTCCAGTGTAGAGAAGGATGGTCATGAAGGCAAGAACACAGGCTGGAACCCCTTGCCACTGTGGCAATCTTAGCTACTGCCTACAGGAGGAAGCAAGCATTTAGAAGGACGGGGCTCTTTTCCTATTATTGGGGTCCTATAGGCTGAGCAGAGAATGGCAGACTTCACAGTGGGGTGAGGTGGCTGGTATAAGATGAGGAAATGACCTTCCCTGTCTAATGAGAACCAGGTGTCTCTTAATAAGGAGTATGTGGGCACATATGGGTCTGTATCTGAGTGGGACGAGGCATAGAGACCTGGTTCATCCTGATAGTGACTTAGAAACATCCTCATTGCCACTTCTCATGTGCATTTATTGTGATGGGGACTCACTGTAGAGCAGGACCCTATGTGACCATGTGATTGAAACAAGCAGGCTCGGTGGGTGAATGTGACAGCTGTGGGAAAAATTCTGGGGTGAACCTGGATGGACTGCAGACCTCCATATGTTTTGAACTGCTTGGATTCTCTGTCCCCCAGGGATGGGGCTGGAATTTGGGGTGTTGCAGCATTCACCCTCCAGTTGCATCAAGGCAGGCAGAGGAGGCCACCTACTTTCTCTAACTTGGTACTGGAGATGCAGCTTCTGTCTCTGGTAAGCGGGGTCTAACAAGATGGGTGTCTCTGCTGTCCTGCTGGATCCAACAGGAGGGATGTCTCTATGTCCTATTTCCAAAGCCCTGGGTGTGGGGTACTGAGGTTGAAGGGATGGCTATAGTAGGCCGCTAGGGTTATCAAGATTCCAGTATCTTGATGGGCATGCTGGGTGGTATTACAGGCACCGTGTCCTCATGGACCCCTGTATGTATGGTCATGCATGTGCTCCTTTCCATTTGTCACTTTAAGGACTGTCACACATTCTTTCTCTCTTATGTATTTATGACAGTGTACTTGGGGTGTGCATTACCATGCATGTGCATGGCCATGTCCAGCTCTTGGGTAGCACTGTACCTGTTACTATCACTGTCCTTTTGGCTGTGTTTCAGTGACGGTGTCACAGTGACATGTAGATCCCACTTATAACAAAGAATTGGCCTGTATTTTTCTGGAAGGAGATCAATCACAGCTAAGTATGTACTCATGGCTCACATACATGTTAGCATGTATGTGTCAACATGCCAGTCTGCGTTTCTATGTGCCAGCCCCACCCCCACGTTATTGTGTATCTTGGGCTTGTCCCTGTGACTGTTGTGTCTTACCACATGGCCCTTCTCTCAGGCATTCCTTGGCTTCTAGGCATCATGCGTGATGTCCATGATGTCCCCCAGCCGAGCAGCTGGAAGCAGGCTGGCCTGTTGTCCCTTCCCATGTGGTTGTGTGGCCATCGTGGCCCTGCTGAGCCTCTGCCTGTTGTGGACAGGAACTCATTGTATGGGCAAGGTGCAGTGTGCCGGGGCAGCCCAAAGACCTCCCTCTGTCTGCTCAGTGTACATTGATTTTGGCTTCTGCCTGTGGCTGCCCTGGCCTGGCCAGCTGGGTGTACGGCTGTCTCTGTGGGCCTGAGCCCACTGTTCCTATTGTCCTCAGCGCCCCCATTTCCAGGCTTGCCCTGGGGTTCATGCTCCAGAGCCACTTGATATCCCTGGGAGGTTCTGAGGGTTCGGATTTGGAAACTGAGGTCCCCTTTCCTTCCCCCTTTCTCTAGCTCTTTCCTCTCTCCCTCCTCCTCTGCTCCCCCTCCTGCTCCCTCTCTCCCTCTCTCTCCTGCCAAACGCGTCTTGGCTCTCTCTGAATATCTCTCCTCCTCGATTTTTGGCTCCAGCTCTGGGCTCACTCACTAAAGGAAGAAGGGCTAGCTCCCCACCCCCAACCCCTTCCTCAACACCTCCCCCTCCTCAGGAGCCCCTCTGAGGGCGGGAGCAGCCTCTAACAGGGGCCTGGGCCCCAAAGTAGGCTTGGCCAAGGGGGGCCCAGGCCCAGAGGGTGAAGGGATGAGGGGGGATTGGTCCTGGCAGCCTTAGGGGACAGTGGGCAGGGTGACTATGCTGCCAGGCTGAGCAGGCGGGCAGGGAGGGGTCGGGGGCACAGAGCTGGGGTGTCTGGCTTCTGGTGGGGCTGGCAGGCCTCTGTGAGGCGCAGCTGTGCCCAGAACTCAGAGTTGCATTTGCCACCACTACCGATGTGGCTGCGCCAGCCAGAGAGGGGAGGTGGGTATCGGGCACTGCGGCTCTGTGCAGCCAATCAGAATCTGGGTTGCACTGGGGAGCTTTCTATCCACAAAACCCCACCCTGAGGGGAGCTAGGGGTAGTGGGCAGCAGTGGGCAGGGGCCAGTGCCCACCTCCATTGCCGGGACGCAGCTCGTCTCCTGAAGTGGAAGACAGCATTTCTAGCATAGGTCGGACCAGAACAAGGTCTATCCATCCCCACCTGAATCTGTAAGCCAAGCTGGAGGAAGGGACGATTCTGAGGTATATTCAACACCATGTCTCAAGAGGTGACTTTTAGTCTGAAGCACAGGGGAGAGGGGCACAATCATGCAGGTGGGTCCAGGGGAATATCGGCTTCAATTCGGTCATCTGGTGGGGGAGTCTATTCTGGGTACATCTCACACAAAGTCAAACACTGGCTGGCACAGGCGGGCACAGAGTCACAATCCAAACCAATCTCCATCAGGCATAAACATGTGTGCACACGCACACACACAGACGTGTACATACAAAGAGACTCCCCCCCCAAGACACCTACAGATACCCAGCCGCACCCGAGCATATCAATGCGCATGACAGGCAGGGAGCCACGAGTGGGTGGAGATGCACAGGGACTCATAGTCACACAACCACATGCCATGAAGCACAGTTCAGACCAGCACCACCCAACACACAGGAACCCACAGAACCCACAAACACATGCACACAGTGCACACGAGAACACCCCACCCCCACCCCAAACACAGGAACAGGCCTGAGCACACACATGCAATAGCATATTCTTGGACACATGGGCAGAGATATATCTCCCAGCCCAGTACTTCCAGGGCGATTTTACCCAACAGGAAATGTCTGCAGATATATTTGGTTGGCACACGTGAAGGGGTACCACAGGCAATGAGTGGGTGGAAGTGAGGGATACTGCACAGGTCACCCCACTACAAAGAACAATCCAGCCCCAAATATCAGCAGTGCTAAGGTCTGAAACACCACCTTGCAAATACACTCAGTTACAAACACATGGGTATGGCTAATGCCTGGCATCTGTAACACACCTACACATAATTCGTGTAAGACAAAAGGCTGGCTAGAACAGGGTCATGCACAGACCTGGACCTTGTCCCATGTGCTGCCACATACATGTGAGCCTAGGTAGAGTGACATCCATATATTAGTTTGCACTGAGCCACAGCTGAGTTAGAAATAAGAGTACCCTTATTGGAACAGTGTCACTGGCTGACTGAGCTACTTGGGCAACCCTGACCTGTCCTGACAGAATTTGGAGCCCTGGCTTTCTGGCCTGGCTTGTGCCCATCTGTGCCCAGGACTTTGCTGGTTTTCTGGATCCAGCAGCCGAGGCCCCTCCCCTCACTGCCCAGCAGCTGTAGAGAATAGGAAATTGGACAAAGCTAAGTTCTGAGACCTTTGTGGGGCTCTAATCTTTGGCCTTTGTTCCTTTGCAGTGCTGGACTAGAACCCCAGGCCTCATGAATGCTAATGATGAGCCATGCCCTCACTCCAACCCTTTAGCTTTTGGTTCTTCACGTCTGACCCTGAAAAAAGAGGAGTCACAGGAGGCTGAATAGTAGTGAGAGGAAGCCTTTTGTAGAGTATCAGTATTTGCCCTAAAAATCATAGCCGACAGTGAGTGTGTACAGAGGGCTTATATGTTGGGTCCTGAGCTAGGCACCCCTGGGCACATCTCGTTGTATTCTTCTGTGAGAGGCACAGCTTGTTATTAGAGCTGTAAAGCCATCTTTCTAGGTTTGAATCCTAGCTCTGCTAGGCTAGGCTCTCATTAACTATGTTGCCCCAGACAGATCACTCAGCCTTTCTGCGTGACCAGCATGGAGGTGAACTGTGCCTTGTAAAAATATTCATTTATTTTATCTGTATGGGTGTTTTGCCTGCATATATACTGTGTACTACATATGTACCTAACCCTGAAGAGGTGTAGGTAAGGTGTTGAATCCCCTGGCACTGGAATTAGGAATGGTTGCAACCTACCTTGGGGGTGCTGGGAACTGAACCTGGGTCTTCTGCCAGAGCAGTCATTAAGCCCAACTCTCCGGCCCATGGAGGTGAACCCCTTTAATCCTAGTACTTGGGATGCTGAGGCAGAAGGACCAAGAGTTTCAGAGCAGCTTCATTTACATGGCCCAGCCCTAACTCAAGAATAACTTTTTTTTTAAAGGCATGGTGGTATGCCTTTAATCCCAGCACTTCAGAGGCCGAGGCAGGAAGATCTCAACCTGGTCAGCTCGGCATGGTGTACATGGAGAATTCCAGGCTAGTCAAGGTTATATAATGAGATCTTGTCTTGAAAAACCACATTAATAATAATAAAACAAAACAAACAAGCAAAAGACTGAAAAAGAAGAGAGAAAGCAGAGCTGTAGCTTGCAGAAAAGACTAAAACTGTGGGAATGTGGACATGTGCACTTGATTTTCTATATGACAAAACAAGATCCAGAGAAGCATTAAGTAGACTCAGGGTCGAGGGCAGGAGGCCATGTGGTCTCTGCTGGGTTCTTGCTCACTACTCCCTTGAGTCCTGGGGATGAGGCAGCACTCTAGCCATTTCCTTGGCCTTTCGCTAATTCCTGAAGTCACAGCATGATTTAAAGTGAGCCTCAGTCCTGGTTGCACCCTCCTTCCTAGTCTGACCTTTAAGGTCTTCTGTTTAGTGCTTGTAGTCAGTGTGGTCTTCCATGTTTGCGTCCCACTAGTCAGGCCCCTTAGCATAGCAGGCCCACTGACTGCCCTCTCCCACACCTTGCTGGGCACCCAGCCGGAGCCTGCGCATTAGGGGTGCTGCCGGGGGGCCTTTGCATTCCTTGACAAATATTTACCAGGCACCTCCTGGGTGCCAGGCCCTGTTCTAAGCCCTGGGGGCTCGGCATGGTGCAAACCCAGCGAAGGTGCCAGCCCCAGTGGGAAGACAGACAGTGAGCCCGATAAACAAGGGTGTGTCCTGTCCTTGGGACTGTGCTAGGTGCTGTGGGAAAGAGCTCAGCAGGGCCGTCAGACTGTAGGCAGCTGCAGGGTTAGCAGAGGGGGCCTGGGTGCCCATTTCTGCCACCCCTGTCACCCTTCCTTTCTCAGTTAAGAAGCCTGGAGGTAAAGGGTGCGGGCTCAGTGTGGGATTTAACATCAGTCCTGAACCCAAGACTGACTGCCTCTCCATCTGTTGTCACCCTTCTTGCATCTGTGTGATAATACAGTGTATGGTGTCCACCTAAGACCTAGGGCGTAATGGCTGGGTCCTCTCCTGTACAGAATCGGGGCCTGGACAGGCACTGAAATTCTCGACTGTGGCACTCTGAGCTAGCAGGGTAGGGTGGGGGCAACTGGTAGCCCAGAGACGCACTTCCACCTGGAGCCCTAGATTTAGCTCCTGGGGGTGGGCCTGGTTTATTTTTACCTCAGCCTGTCACCCTGGCAGCACCAGGCTACACCATCTTTGCAGAGTCTTGGGGTCTTGCCATAACTTGGGGGGACCTGGCTTTGTATGCCAGGCCTCCAACTCTCACTGGGCCACGAGACCCCCTGTATCCTCCATAAAGTTCCTGAATCAAGGGTTCTAGGCTGGGGGCCTAGGACAGGATCTGGCAACTAGCATACCCAGCCTGGTGGCATTTGGTTTGGCCCCCTGCCTGCCCCCACCCCCACCCTGTGCCTGGGCAGAGCTGAGCGGCTGCTAGTGCCAGTCTCCATTTCGGAGTTTGCAGTGGGGGGGCACACTGGGCACCTCCAGTCCTCTGCCTGTCCCGTGCAGCCTGGGGCCTGCCCCCCCATGCCTACTCCTTGGAAGGGCTTGGGGCTGCTTTGCCCGCTGCCCCTTTGCAGCCTGGAGCTTGGCAAGGATGTCTGCCTGGCTTCCATTTTTCCCCAGTGCTCTTTCTCTCTTCACCCTTCTCTGGCTGCTATGGCTCACCATTCCTGGCATCACCTCCCTTCCCCCTCCCGTAGGCACCCACCTCACTTCCAACCCTGCCATTGTTGGCTCTCCCAGCCTTCTCTGCTGCCTAGGGCTGGGACCAAAAATGGGGTTTGGGAGGCGTGGGCATGTGGGCATCAGGGGCTTGCTGGTTGCTTATCTGCATGTCTGGAATGGGCATGTTTTCTAAGCCAGTTGGCTGACCTGTCTCTTCATTTAGCTTCAAGGTGGGCAGAGCTAGGCTTCAGCAAAAGCAGGGATTCTTTCATTCCTGTAAGCCCCCTAGGCCTCGTGCTGGCCTCTGGACATCCATGAGACCAGAGCGAGCGGCTGATAGCTGCATGCTGGGTGTCAGCAGACAAAAGTGAGTCTTCATGTATGGGCACCCACACCTTCCCCTCAGGTTCCTCCCAGAACTACTGGATTCCTGCTGCTCTTCTCCAGAGCTGGGATGGGGCTGGCCAAGCCTGATACTGGGCACTTGTGCCCCCAGAGGGACAAGGGACTTTGGAGGAACCGGTTTATGGCCCCCCTCCCCCAAGCCCGCTGCCCGAGTCTCTCTGCACTAAACAAAGTTTGCTAAGTAACTTCAAATGTTATTTGAGGACGGCCTGGCCTCAGCCCAAGGCGGCCCTGTGGAAACTTGTTTTTCGCTGCCGAGGCTGCAAGTATCAAAGACACACTTTCGGATGAGGGGGGTGTGCTTCCATGCCTCCCCCCCCCCCTAGCAGGGGCTGGCCCTGACCGGACACTCAGATCAGACACATTCAGGACACACATATCTTCCTGGGACATGCACACCAGAGACAGCAACAAGTCAGCCATAACATGCAACACATACACTGAAACACGTGTGCCTTGTATGAAACACAGGGTAGTGCCCATAGCCCATGTCCCCAGAATTCTTCCAGCTGGTGAGGCTTTTGTCTCTTTGTGCTTGTCACACAGTTCAGATGCTCAGAGTGACTTTTTTGTTTTGGGTTCCTGGGCATACTTGGGTAAGTCTCCCCAGCCTCAGTTTCCCTACCCATAGAGGGAATCCAGGTAATGGGGAAGCTGAACCCCACAATGATTAGAATTCCTGAGCTTTAGCTAGAATCCCTTGGCCTGGCTGTTTTTCCACTGTCTTTGGAGTGCCTGGTCCCACCTGAAGGGATGAGTCCGAGCTCAGCTCTGAGCATGGGGCCTGTTGTGAGAGTGCTGCTTATAGGAAGTGGCTGGCATTAACATTGCCCTGGCAGTGTGAAGGTGTGACTGTGGGACAAGGTGTGCACCGGCCCCACCCAGAGGCCTTAACACCACATCTTCAAAGTCCCCTGGGATAACTGTGCTGACTTGATCCTCTCTAGCCTTCCCTTCCCTCTGGCTTTCTTTCTCCATTTTATTCTGTGCTGGAGGATTTACTCTAGGGCCTGCAGTAGGGTGGGCCAGTGCTCCACCACTGAGCTGTACTCACTCAGCTCTCCTTTCGTCCCCGTCTGTCTCCTCTGTCCTCAAATCCCTTTTCTTTCTTCTCCAGGTCTCCATGCCTTCTGCTAGGAGGTCAGGAAAAGAGAGAAATGGTTACAGGGCATTTATCCCTCACTGAAGCCAGTCAGGTCTCAGGTCTTCCATTCCCTGAGGTCTTAGCCACTTTCCTGGGGCTGGGGGTCACCCAGTTCCCAACAAGGACTGAGCTCTTGAACTGACACTGTGGGGAGGCTTTGTCACATGATCTGTTCTGTCTCCTCTGAGGGTTGCAAATTGGTGGACCCCCCCCATATAAAGGAAACGCCAAGATTTGAGGGGACAATAGGGTGCCACCCCCTGTCAAGTCTACCCTCACTGAGGTGGGTTTGTGGGTCTCCCAGTCCCAGCCCCACGCACTGCTCATCTCTACTCACAGTCAATGCCCGCAACACCCGCCACCCGCAGTCTGTCGCGCGGTGACAGCCTGTCACAGGCACTGCCGCACACCGGCACAATCTGTCGTCCACGCACAGTCTCACACACAACCTGTCACACACACACCACACACACACACACACACACACACACATACACAGAGGCACAGTCACACAGCCAGCCTCATGCGATCACACCAAACGTCCCAGCTTGTCACAGACGTAGATTCCTCACAATCAAAATAACAGCTACGGACTCATCTCCAGAGCAGTTACACAGGGCTGGCGGCGGGCGGGCAGGCAGGCGAGGTGCCTATGACCAGCCACCTTCTTAACACTCCCAGCTATGAATAACCTGTTTACAGAAAGGAAAATAGAGGCCACAAGGCCAGATATCCTATGGGGCTAGGAGGAGGGGTTAACTGGGTCACCTCACTTTTCCAGCCCAGCTTCTATCACCCCAGGCTGGATTCATCCTAGGAATTCCAGCCCGGGGGGGGGCGGGGGGGGGAGATTCTCATAGCCCAGCTATGAAGCTGTGGCTCTTGCTTAAGGGTCACCAAACTGTCCATAGCTGGGGCAAATTGAAGTGCACCCTCTAATCCAAATGGTGCTCCTGTGGGCAATGGAATCCTATGGGGTTCCACGCAGGGTAGTGTGTGCCTGTAATCCCAACATTCAGGAGGCATAGGCTGAGGCTGGAGGATTGCCTCCAGTTTGAGGCCAACCTGGTATTTGTAGTTCTAGATTAGGCTAGACTAGAGTGAGCTTTCAAAAAAAACCAAAACCAAAATCCAAACCAAAGAAACTCAACCAATCACCCCCAAGTGAGAAAAACAACTCAAAAAGCTTTTGGGGCAGTGTGGGGCTAGTGAAGGCTACTGTGTGTACCACAGCATTGAGTTGAGGGTCTTATATGTATATGTATTAATGTGAGGCTGGGGTGGCCATGTAATTTAGCCTGCAGTGGTGACAGTCTGTGGCCCTGTGTGGATTCGCTTGGTAGACTCAGGTCTGGCAGCAAGAAGTCTGTGCCTGTCCTGTACACGTGGCTGTGGCACTGTGGCTTCTAGGGCTCGCCACTGTGCCAGGCTAGGCCCTAGCATCCCCAGGCATCTGTTCCTCTACCCCTGGGGCCCCTCTGCGTTCTGTTCCGAGGAGCTTCATCCTCTTTTCCCCTTCTTTGTTCCACCCCCGCCCTACTCGGGGCTTCCCCGGTTGGAGTTGCCTCCGCCAAAACCAACACTGCTCCAACGACAACCCTCCGAAGCCTGCAGGGTGAGGGCCCTGCCCCTTGGCCCACTCAGAGCCCAGATCCCAGCTCCTCTGGGTCACAAGAGCAACCAGGGTACCCGTGGCCATAGCTGCAGAGTAGGACTTACAGGGGGAACCGCCTGCAACATGAGGTTCCTAAGATCTCAGGAAGGCTGTGTGGGGAAATGCACACACCTCAACAGGATCCAGCCTTGAGGCTCCAGAGTCCCTATTCACCTTGAACCAGGAACTTCTGCGCATGTCTAGGCCTACCACCCCAAAAAGACTGCAGGGGGCACACATACTCCTAAAGAAGCATGTTTGGGCCTTGGAGCCCCAACAAACTCAATCCCTCTGCTGCACATGCAGAGATGATGGCATCCTAGCACGTGCCTGTGCTACAATGCGCTGTACATAAAGGTTCCTGACTCAGGTGGTCCTTGTGCTTATAAGATCCTCTATTGCCCACGCTTGTGGCTCCAAGCACACTGGCACGCATCTCCTCAGACTCCACACGCGTGTTTCACGTGAATCACACACCTGCCAGATCGCCCAGGGCACCTGGCTCCAAAGCCTTATTCAGGCTGTTGGTGGGAAGGGGCCAGCCAGTAGGGGAGGCCTAATTCACACCTCTCCCTTTCTTTTAGAACATCCGCTCCTTCAAATGCCCCTGGGGCACAGGTGAGATGCCTCAGAATGACTGCTGCCCTGTGGCTCTCCTGCCTATGCAGTATTTATATTTGCAATTTTACCTTTTATATATGTTTCTGTAAGAGCTACTCCCCCTCGTCCTTCCTGATCCCTTTGTGCTAGGACTTTCCACTTTCCACTCCCACTAGGCTCCGAACCAAACCTACAACCTCCCCCCACCTTTTTTTTTTTTTTTTTTTTTTTGCCTGGCAGGGAGGTTAAAGCCGGATGAGCTCCCCTCTCTATTGAGTATGCCTCATGTTTTTAAAGGCCGAGTACGGATTGGGCTGCACGTTTGGATCCTTCAGCCTCCCTAAACACAGTCCCCGTGTGGGTGCAGGAGGCCAAGGACCCCGCCCCTCTCTCCCTACCCACAAAGAGGCCATTTGATGTCCCCAACACCCACCCTAGGCTAAATTGCCACCAGCCAGCAGAATCCAGTGTGACCGCTGGGGCTGAGTGCTTCCGAGTGCTTCGGGTGAGTCCGGCCTGGCCTGGAATGCTCGGCCAGCAGCGGGACTTCTGATTCCTTATGGGACTGGCTCAGAAGGAGCTCAGTGAGGACTCCCCAGAGAGCCGGGATGTCCTGTCAATGCCGCCTTTTGTGATCTTAAGTCCCCTCACCAGTCTGATGGACACCATCGCGTGCCTGTTAGCAGCCCCAGCTCTGTGCTCCCCATAGGTGCCCGCCACCCATCCACGGGTGCCTTCCGTAGTACCCTCCCCCCCCAGTGTTCTCTTGGCATTGCAATGTATGGCATTACCCCGACCCGCTGCTGCTACTGCCTCAAGATCTAGCAGGGGACAAGTGTGGGTGGGGATGGTGATAACTTGTCTGGAGGGTCCAGGCAGGAGGAGGAACAACAAAGCTGACTGTCGCCCCTTGCATCTGGCTCCGTCCTAATTGCACTGCGGATCTGCCTAGTGGGACGGCGGGGTCGCACCGGCCACAGCGGGCGTTGCGCACTGAGGCAAAAAGGCGGGAGTGGGCGTCGAGGCTGGTAGAGCCGTGCACCTGTGGCACTGTGGCCGCAGGGGACTGGAGTGGTCTTGCCGGCATCCATCTCGCGGGCAGCGAAGGGGACTAGTGTGAAAGGGACCACTAGCACCCAGACCGGACAGTTTATACCGGCTAAGCCCTCGCTGGGGTTGGCGTTGGGAGCCTTCTGTGGAGCCTCGCGGCTCCGGAATCAGGAACTACCCACGCGCCCCCATGTCGCGTGCCTCGAAGGTTACTTCCATGATGCGGGGTGCTGTCCAGGGCTGCTTTGCCTCAATTTCTCCGCTCACGTTTAGCCTGTGGAGCCGAGTCGCTGCTGAGGCGCTCTGGTCTAGCGCAGGCTCCTGCTGCTGGGGTTATTTTTCCTAAGAGGTTCAAAAGCCTAAGTCCACCCGGACATCAGTCCCGCCCACAGCCCCGAGGCCCCAGGAGCCGAGCGACCCTCCCGAAGCCACCGCTTTGTAGGGAGCATTGGCGGGGAATTATCCCGGGAGATTTTTGTTCCGAAGTTTAGTTGAGGGCGTTTGGCCTGCAAGGCTCGAGGGGAGGAAATGTGACCAAGTGGCAGAAACTGCACTTCTCACCCTGTTTTGCTTTCGGGCTGCGGGAATTGAGTTGCCATGTCCAGCCTGGTTTTTGTTGTTCTTTGTTTTGTGCTGCTTAAAGAAAACAAAACAAAACAAAACAAAACCACCCTAATTTAAATTTTTTATTTTGTTCCCATGGTCAACATGGTTTTTTCTCTTGGGACTGACTTTTTGAATTTGGAGCGTCAAAGGCTATCCTGCATATTGTGGAGGTGGTGATGGAAAGAGAACCTGTATGCTGATAGCAGAACCTGTTAGAGAAGCGAACCTGGTGTAGGCTGACACCCATGAGCCAGAGCCACCCCCAGGTATTCCAAGAAAGCGCCTGCGGAACTCCTAATCCTCTCCGGAACAGTCTTCTGAAGCTCTTAAATGCGCTTTCCTGCAGCTCCATTGTGGTGACCCTGGGTAATGGCTAACCCCTAGGCTTGCACCGTCTCCTGACCCTAAGACACTCACCTGAGTTGCAAACTTTACACCACTTGAAGCACCCCTGGCCATACTTAGCGCCATATATAGATCAGATCCCAGATCTCCCTCCACCTACCCCCCCCCGCACTAAATTTTCTCATTTAAAGTTTCATTGCTACTTTTTTAAGTGTGCAAGACTGAGGCTGAACGGTAGAAACAGACAGAAAGAAATTCAGGAAAATATATGAAAAAATGCGGGTGACACCCGCCGCTGTGTCTATGCTTTCAGTGGCTGATATCCCCGTAGTACCAAGCATGAGGCACCTGGGATGCCCTCCGCTGAAAAGACACCATAGAAATGCAAGGCATTATTTTGATTTTAATAAAAACTGTGTCTCATTTAAAAGTGCACTTTTGTGCTGCCCCTATAGACAGAGCCTGGGTTTGCAGAGTCTGTAATCAGAGAAAAATACCAGCTTTGTTGGGGGCTAGAATATATCATTGGCTAATGTAGTGGTTTAAAAAAATAATGCTAAGCATTGGAATAATTAAAGAGTGAGGAATAACTCATGTCTTCTCTCTCCTCTCCATTTGGCATTGTCTTATTTAAAGACCGAGAGTGCTTTTCAGCCAACCTGGTTAGTTTTAATTCCCGCGCTCTCCCTCCTTTACTGCCTTCCTCTTAACTCTGGTCTGATTTAAAAATCCCCAGACTGGCACAAAGTGGGAAACTTGCTGCCGGGAGGCAGTTCTCCTAGAGTTGGAGACTCCCCTGCCCTGGGGCCCTGACCTGCTGCCTGGTTTGCAGTAAGTAGAGAGCTTTTAAAAAGAAAGGAAGAAAGGAGCGCGCTCTGGTACCCCTGCCAGTGAGGGCACCTTTCCCAGCCTGCTGGCCGGCCTAGGAAGAGCCAACCCGGGTACAGGGAAGTAGCTTTACTGTATTTTGTTTGTTTTTGTTTTGTTTTGTTTGAGACAGTGTTTCACTATGTTGTTCTCCTTGGCCTGAACTCACTGTGTAGACCAGGTTGGCCTTGAATACTCAGAGATCCGCTCACCTCTGCACTGTTTTTCTAACAGTCCTCACTCGAAAAAGGATCAAGTGTTTTTAAAAAATCGCCCTAGGGAAGGGCTTATTTCAAATTAAGCTATATAGTTCTTTTCTGCCAGCCTATGTGCAATAGGAAAGTGTGATTCCGGAGAGCTGCCTGGTAGCCCTGTGCCCTTGGAGGTCCTGGGCCCTCGGTGGGGAGATGTCTGTCTGCTTGGGTTGGAACTGGCTTCTTGTCTTTGGGCAGTTCAAATGCTGCTATCCACAGGCCAGTATTCCAGAAGAATGCACAGAGGCTAGGCACTGCCTGAAGAGATATGGGAATTGGGGCTGTGGAGGTTTGCTTTGGGCCTTAGGCCTTCCCCTAGGAGTGGGTGGGCCACTTCGAAGGAAAGGGCCTACAATGTATTGGGGGAGGTTGTGACTCCCAGTGAGAGAGGAACGTGAGCAGGAAGAGATGGTGGGGTTATCCCACTGAGGCCTGAAAGCTGCAGGGAAGTTATTTATTATTTACTTATTTGCTTCAGGTGTCTTTAATTAAATGTGTTTCTCTCATTTTCCTGGTTATTTGCTGCTCAGACTTTTAAGCCATCCCTTGCAGCCATCTTTTTACATAAGCAGCAACTTTTTTTTTCCTTCTTGGAGAGATATCGTAGGAGGTATTTTGCCTTCAGTGCTTTCTCTTTCCTGGTTTTTTAAAAATTTAATTTTAAAATTATAAAGTAAATTTAGTGCTGGTGAAAGTGTGTGTGTGTGTGTGTGTGTGTGTGTGTGTGTTTTTTTTTTTTTTTTTTTTTTTTTTTTTTTTTTGGTGGTGGTGGGGAGCCAGCTGGGTCTAGTGAAGGGGTAGGCAGATATGTAGAGTTCAGCTTTCCTCCTCAAGGGCAGCCTAGTCCTGGAACCCCAAGGTAGCAGGCAGCTCTTGCTTCTCCCTGAGCTTTCTCCTTTTGTGCCCTTCATCTCCTGGCAGGGATCTGGTGGGCACTGATTGACTCAGGAGAGTGTTCATCCACCTAGGAGCTTCCTGATCTCCACACACAGAGGCTCCCCATCCCCGGCTAAGGCGGGCAGGGTAAGAGGAGGGGCCTTGCTCCCGAGTCACTAAGGCTGTTGGCTTTTGGCTTCGTGTGGCCTGTCCTGCACCCCCCCCCAACCCGTCCCAGTAGTTTACTGAACTGCTGCACAGTTGGATGCCCTGTTGATAGAATCAGTGTTGGGCAGACAGACACACAGAGACACACACACACCCCCTGCATTATTGAGGAGAGGGGCTTCTATTCACCATACATTTCTGTGCTCACATATTGATCTCTGGTCTCCAAGGTGTGTGTACACACTAGTGTTCACACCGAGGCCTTTGGTTTTTACTGAACTATTCTTAAGGATTCCCAAATTATGGAAACTCTATCGTTTGAAAATTTAAGGCCTGTTTAGTAATACTGAAAATGTTTCTTTTTTAATCTGGGTGGAGTTGCATGGGTGTGTTCTCTTTGTGGAAATGTATGGAGCAGGGTACTCACAATGTGAGCATTCTTTATATACAACTGTTATACTAAAAAGTTTGTCGTCAAAAAAAAAAAAAAAAAAAAAAAAAAAAAAAGAAAGAAGAAAGAAATCCTGGGCCCCAAGGGTAAAGAAAATGCCACCCATTAACATTTAAAATACAAATTTAAGTAAAAATGTACTCCAGCTTGCTTTACTCAGATTTTCTTGCTAGGTTGTAAAAATTAGTGGGCTGATAAAAAAAAAAAAAAAAACAAAAAACAAAACTCGAAGGCCTGTTGTCCGCACAGCTTCCTCAACCATCCACACGTGAGGAGGCATGTAGGCTGCCTGAAGACTTAGGTGTAGAAGCTGGATTTAGTCTCAGAACCAGGAGAAGGTACAGAGCACCTTCCTTGCCAATTACATTTTGCTGTCAACATCTGGAAAGCAAAATTGCAGCTGTTCCCCCTGCCCCTCCACTCCCACCTTCTTTTTTTCTTTTTTTCTGCACTTAAATTTTTTGTGTGCTTGCCATCTATTCTATACTTCAGTTTTCTGTAGTGTAAAAGCATTTTCACGGCTGTGTTCAAATTGAATTTTTAGATTTGGACTTTTTAAAAATGTGCATCTTATAGTCTGACAGTATAATTTTTGGAGCTGTGTGTTTGAACAGACCAATGACAGTCGCCATCCTTTGCTTCCCTTTCTCTGTAGTCAGCTCTGGCCAGCAGCAGGGAGGACTCTCGCCCTGGACAAGTTCCCTCTTTCCGCCTCTGTGCTTCTTGGGCAGGTAGCAACTGCATCGCCCTCCACCCCCCACAGCCCTTCTGCGGTGTTTTTGTTTTCTCTTTGCCCCCCAAAAATATTTGAACCAAAAAGCCTCTCTTTTTTTTCCTCCACCCACAGCAAACTGAAAGGACTAGTGAACCGTGATTCAACAGAGCGAGGGCGCCTCTTTTCTTCCTTAGCATTAATTAACTCAAGTTCGTTAGGACGTTGGGTCTGTCGCCCACAGCTTTCTCTTGTGTGTGCTGAATCGGGTCATAGAGGGAGACTTCCCGTGCAAACAGTTTGTGTTGGAGCTGGAGGACGCAGAGGGGGAGAGAGGGTGAGAAAGAAAGGGAGCCCGGGAGGGAATGAGCAAGCAGGCTGCATAGGGTGGGCACCGTCCGAAGTTCTCCAGGCCCTGGTGCCAGCCTTTCTCTGCAGGGGTTAGGCACCAGGGAAATGAGAAATCTAGGGTTCCTGCTCAGTGATCCTGGTCATAAAATAATTGGGGAGCAATACATTTTTGAGGGATTGGAGAATGTCTGAAACTGAACATTTGGGATAAGTTGTTTGCCCAGGCAGGGCCGGGCCAGCTTTCCCAGAACCCTTGAGCAGTGAAAACCCCAGAGCTCGGGGCTCTGCCTGTTGCTGCGGCAACTGAAGAAAGAGGTTCCCTTAGGGCCAGCGGAGCATGCTGGGGTGCAGGCTGGCTGGGCACCGGGATGGATCCACAGACTCTAGGTTGGCCTCCCGCAGAGGATGCACAGAGAAGCAACGCAGGTGGGTGGGGGTGGATCCTGCCTGAGTTCTTGGGGGCCAGGGTGTCTGGGAGTGCCACCTCGGGCTCCCTGAACTTAGTGGAGCTCTTGAAGGAGGGGACCTAGTGTTGGAGCACCTACATGCAGGCAGTTCCAGCAGCTGCCCTTGCCCCAGCCTCCCTTACCCTGCAGATGTTTTCTTGTTCGGGATGCAGGGACCTCACCTAGAGCAGCCCTTTTTACCTTCTCTCTCCTTTTGTCAGTTTTTCTGCTCTTCAGAAAAAGTTGTGAATCTGGTCTGTGTGGTTCCTCCCTCTTCCTGGGCCCTGGGCCACTGTGCAGTGACACTTCCAAAGCCAGTCAGGTGGGAGAGGCACCACACTGCCTTTGCCCCTAGAAGACTTTGGCTGTCACCTGTCCTGCTGTTCTTTGAAGGGCCCCATCCCCACTCAGCCCATTGACTGGAGGAGGGTGTTCTGGCCTTCCCAGCATTTACTTGTATTTGGTGACACGGAAGTTTCAAGCTAAATAATGAATTAAAGACTAGGGTTTTGTTTCCTATTCCCCATAGAAGACAAGATGAAAGTAAACAGTTTCCAGAGGCACTGGAGAGAATAGATGTCTCCTCTAACACCCCGTCCCTACCCTAGCTTGTTCTGTGCCAAGAGGGTGAGGGGAGATGTGCCTGGAGCAGGGGAGCGAGCGTTCCAGCCTGGAACGAGGCTGCTTCTTGGCCCAGTCCCAGGCCACAGCCCGGGATTTGTAGAAAGGAGGAGAAAAGGCAGTGTGTGTGTGGGTGGGGGGGGGTGCCCAGGGGCATTTTACAGGAGTATTATGTGGCCTGGTTCTAAGACAGACCCCAAGAGAGACCCAGCTGTGGTATGGGCAAATCCAATGTCTAGCCCAAGGACATTTTTCACACTAGCCCAATGGCTGCTGTTCCTGAACAGAGGCCCAACTCAGCCAAAACCCGCTTTGTCCAAATTATCGGGAACCTCCTCGGAAAGTGTATTTTCCGGTTTCCATTCCTAGCATTTCCAGACTCTTGGATAGTTTCACAGGAGCAGTGACAGAGCCTCTCCTTACCTCCCCCAGAGAGGGAGGCCCCACCCACTCCTAGCACAAGCAGCCAGGCCTCTTTGCTGGCCAGAGTCCTATCCACAGTGTCCACCCATGGCCTCCCCTAGCCTTCTGAGGAAGAAGCACAGGTCTGACAAGATGGGAGGTGTGTGTGTGTGTGTGTGTGTGTGTGTGTGTGTTTATGTATGAAGCTGTCTTTTAGTCCAGACCCTGGCAGAATTATAAATGCCGGGAATTAGGCAAACTCACCGGGGCTCTATCTGCAGCCTTTATACTTTCCTGTGTCTTTCCTTAACTATCCTGCAGATATAGGCTAGTAAAATGGACCCTGGAGTATCTGGTGCTTTCTACTTAGAGCAGGGCCATGTGCTTCAACTGTAGGTGCTTATCCAAAGCAGTATGGGCCACTGTGCCCAGGATCTGAAAGAGTATATCTAGGTCCAGAAGCCAGCTGCTTGGGGACAAATACAATTTTGTTTTTAAAGATAAAGAGACCTACCAATGGCTGCTTAAAACAAGGACTCTTGTGCTTATTAACTGTCTCACTATCGGGAGGCGTATCAGTTTTATGAAATTATTTTGTTTCCTAGAAGAATTTTTAATATTGCACATGTAAGTGAAGAACTGGGTGTGTTCCCTATTTTTCCTAAAATAATCCACAAGGCCTCGGTTCATGGTTCACAGGACCTGCTCCGAAAGGTACAGGCTTCTCACCATTGGGAGCCACCATTTTTCTTAGCTAGTTTTCTTTTCTTTTCTCCCTCTTGTCTTGGAGCCTGTCTCTATTTTCTTGCTTATTTGTCCTCTCCTGCTCTCTTTCTCTTCATCTTTGTCTTTTTTGCAGCTTTGAGCAGTTTGGTTTGCCTTCTGCCTTTCTTTTCCTCCCTCCACATTTCTGTTTCTGTGGCCTGCTTAATCTTTGTGGCGTGGGGACACATCCATCTCTGTGGTGGCTGACCAGGCATCAGAGTCTATTTAAGTGGCAGTTCAGCAGAAACTATCTTCTCAAAAATAAGAGAGGCCTTTCTTTCATGAAATTAAAATTTTCTCTTCCAAAAACAAATTTCCATGACTTTTCTTGCAAATGGAGAAATGGAGAAAGCACTTTTCATACTCCATCTTCTCTGTCCTTTCTGTTGCCTTTCCATTCCCTTGTTACTCGAAGCATCCCTGGGTTCCTGTTCCTTTGGTTGAATTTTCCTTTTATCTTCTTTCTCTCTTCTTCTCTTCCTCAGCAATCTGTAGGTTCCTGTGTTTGCTCTTTTCCAACCACTGAACCATTATTGCTGTTTGAATTCAGACATGGAAGCATCTTGAATCATCAACTGTTTTCCAGTCTTGGCTTGGGTCTGGGTATATCAGGGTATCAGGGTGCAGGAGTGTGACCTCCAGAAGGAGGATAGGACAGGAAAGAAAGGAGCTAGGACAGGGACAGGTAATCTTCCAAAGGGTGCCTAGACTGTCTCCTAACCTTTTTTGTTTGGGAGGGTCTAGGTACACACACACACACACACACACACACACACACACACACAGGAAAAGAGCTGTTTTCTTTACAAGGATGGCCAGCTTACAGGAAGCCAGAAGATTCTGCTGGCAATATCAAGGCACTCTGGAGACACTGCCCAAGGACCTTCTGCTTACCTTCAAGGTTATAGCCCCCAGCTAAGAGAAGGACAGTTGACAATTGTTCTCCATTCTGGATTCACGAGGAAGGGCCTGCTGCTGCTCTGCCAGTCTCCGGAGCTTCCTGTCACACTCCGTGGGTCCTGCTACTTCACTGATCAGTTTATCGTCCCAGGGACCTTTGACCCTTTTCTTTCTTACTTCCTCAGGGACTGACTCTCACACTTTCCCCAACTTCTGTGGATTTTCTCCTAGCCATGGAACTGTGGATTCCCAAGCTAGATCTTCAACTGGGCTGTTTGACCACACTGTAGTCATGAAAAGGAACAAGCCAGGATTTGTCATGGAGCAATATTGGTCATTTTCTTTTTAATATTTAAAACATAATCAGAATAGCAACATCCCCACAACCCTCACTTGCAGCTTTTATGACCTCATGACTTTAGAAAGTGAAATTTCCTCCTCAAGATGGAGAAGGCAATGTTCATTCGGTACCTTATGTCACTAGGCACTAAGCTAGCATCCTTGACTGGTTGGACCAAAGCCTGTTATTCGCAGGATGTAAATTATTGAACACCACCCTAAGAGGCCTGTCTGTGATGGCACCTGCCTCCTGCACTGCTGTCTCTAACTGTGTCTCCTGGGTCAGCTGTGAGCTCACTCCACTGGAGTTGCCCATTTAGGATGTGGGGTCCCAGGTGCTGGATGGTACCTCCCATTGTTAGGGGGTGGGTCATTGGGATGGATTTGTTTTGGCACACTCTAGGAGCTCTTCCAGGAGTTGCTTTGCAACATTGAACCGAAAGGCCACAGAGCACAGGGTTTCAGCTGGTGAGGAAAGGGGCATGAGTGAACAGTGACCTTTTTTCCTTTGCCAACTTAGGGTTGAGCCTGCAGAGAGGGCGTTAGTGGGGACTGTGAGCATTGGTCACTCAGCAAAGTCTGTTGATGTCCTTCCTCTGCTCTTCCTCTCCTTTCCTGTATTCCTACTGCTTTCCTGGAGGCCTGAGGCAGCTGTTCTGAGCCCTTTCTGGAGAGTCCTTCTGGAGGTGGGGTTCTCCTGAGGATGTGCCTAGCTAGGGACCTGGAAAAAGGACTTCTCTCTATCACCTCCCATATCTCTGGTTCCTGAAGGCCCTTTTTGCCTTCTGTTTTGTCATATTTTTTCTCACATCTTCTCTCCATCCAGGCTTCTCGGTTTATGCTTTTACACCTTGCATTTTAGTCTGATTTGAGGGACAGGTAAGAAAGCTAACACAGGGTGAGTAGCCAGGGCAGATCTGGAGGAGGGGAGGCACCGCACCGAGTGGGGGGTGGTGGTGAGGGGAAGTAGTGCCAGTCTTTGAGCCTCTGTCACTTTTCCCAGGGGCTGGCTGTTGTGTTTGTAGCTGCGTGTGGTGCTTGCCAGAGGAGTGCTGTGACAGGAGGCTATTTTAATAAACTTGCAGTTTCACGAGCCGAGCTGCATTGCGTTGGCATCTCTCGTCACCACTAATGGAGTGTGCGTGGCTGGGGGGGTGGGCCGAGGGAGGCTGTAAGCTTCCTGGGGGCTGAGGAGAAGGCAAGGAGGTGCAGGGTACAGTCCCTGTGTTTGGGAAAGATCCTGAGTCCTTCAGGAGGCCCATCTGAGGGACCAAGAGGTGGCTATACCCAGCCAGCATTCTGGGCCCTGACTGTGCTGTGCTGCTGGCATGGATACTTTCCGAGCTCTTTCTCCTATTCATAGTTCTGTAGGCTGGTGCACAGGGTGGGGGGGAAATGTCCATTCGACCCGCTGTGCTCCATTAAAAAAAAAAAAAAAAATCTAGAACCAGAGAGTGTGCTGGCCTGAGAGAAAGACCGAAAGCAGAGCAGAGAGAAGGCGCAGCTGCTTCCCCAAGGCCTTCTGGGGCTCCCGCCCAGCCGCCAGCCCGCCAGGAGTCAGGCCTTTATTTATTTATTTTCTGGCTTAAAAAAAAAAAAAAGTCCGAGTCTTCCTCAATCCTAATGTTCCCACCCCCAAGTTTGCTAGGTGGCTGCTGCCAAACAGACCCAAGTGGGCGCCTGGGATGAAAAATTCATAACTGCTGGACTTTGCTTTTGCTTGTTCATTAGTCGTGAACTTGTCGATTGGGCAAATTGTTTTTAGTCTCCAACTGCCGGGGGGCTCTCCCCACCCTCTCAGCTAGCCCAGCTCCCTCCTCCCCTTGGACTCAGTCATTGGCTGTGTGAGGATGCCTCTTTGCCAAATAGGTGGATCCCCTCTCTCTCTCTCTCTCTCTCTCTCTCTCTCTCTCTCTCTCTCTCTCTCTCTCTCTCTCTCGCTCGCTCTCTCTCTCTCCCTCGCTCGCTCGCTCATGCTCTCTCTTTCTCTCCTTTCCTCTGGCTGTCTCCCTCCCCCTCTTTTACTGATTTGGCACACGCAAATGGATGGGGATTGAGCATGAACGGGGAGGGGGAGTTTGAGAGAAAAAAGGAGCCACAACCCCCCCCACACACACACCCTAGCGGTGCTGGTGCACACACACACCCTCTCCAGCGCGCGCACATTCACATGCGCACCATCGCACACCCCATCCCATCCCTGTCTTCCTGAGATCCTCGCTCTCTCCCTCCCCCTCTTCCTTCCCTCCCTCCCTGGCTCCCTCTCTCCCTTTTGCTGCGTCTGCCAGCAACGGTCTGCAGCCGGTCAGAACTCGTCCTCTTCCCCGAGAATCTGCGAGCTCCCCCTCTTCCTCTGGTCGGGTGGAGGGAGCAGCTCGAAGTTTACACCCTTGTGCCGCTGCCAAAGCCGAAAGCCTTTTCTTCAGCTGCTGCTTTTTCCCTCCTGGTTTTTGTTTTTGTTTTTCGGGAGTGGGGGGTGGGGTAAGGTACCGTTGTTGTGGGTGAACGTGGGTTGTGGTGGTAGGAGGTTGGCTTTGATCTTTAATTTTGCATATTTTTTGCTCTTTTATTTTAAACTGCAAGAGGATGCACAGAGGGAGAAATTGAAACAATTTGTTGGCTTTTGTTTACCTGGTGTGTGTAAGAAGCCACCTCGATCCCTCTCTGCTCGCCATCCCTGACCTTTCTTTCTTTTTACTCCTTAAAAAAAATTAATTTCCCTCTCTGTGCAATGGAGCGTGGGGGATGGAGGGGGAAGGGTTTGAGAATCCACCCAAGCCCGGCCCCTATTCCCCAGAACACCAATAATAACCCCCTTTAAAACATTTACCTTCCTCCCCTGCTCCTCCTCCTCCCCTCGTCCAACCACCCCTAACTCATAACTCTGTTGAGTCCAGAATCTCAGAATCAGGCGTTGGCTTTGCCGGGTGCTTCAGATCAATGGTAATTATTTGATTTTTTCCAGCTTTATTTTTGTAAAAAGAAATCAATTATTATTTAAACTTCAAACAAGCAAACAAGCAAAAACCAAAAACCAAACCAAAACAAAAGGAAAAATAACTGAGAGAGCCCAGCCCTCTGTCACCTGATTGAGGGTGAAGGGGTTGTGGGAGATTGGGGAAGGGGCCGAAAGACGACCCACGTAGCTTTTAACCCTAATGTGGCTGAGAATACCACCTTATTTGGGTTAACAAGAAGTGTTTTGTTCATTATTACTGTGATTAACATTAGTATTGGTGCCGATAACAAAGCTGAAACCACATATTTAGGATTTAGATCTGATTTTAAAAAAATGCTGGGATGGATGTTCCAACTGGATCTGGAGAAAAGAAAATTCAAACAGCCTGGTGAGAGGGGACCCAAAGCTGCTTCCTCCATCTCAGATGGCACTTTCTGTCTTCTCAGGGGGCAGCCAAACATTGGCCAGTCCGGACAGGAGGACAGAAGGCAGCGAGGCAGCTCTTGCTTGTCCTTTCGGCTGCACCCTCAGGCAGCCGGACACTGCTGGGACCAGCTGACCCTAGTTCACAGCTGCCATAGAACATGGAGATGTCATGGGTGCGACAGAACCTGGGGGGTGGGGGAGGCAGCAAGCCTGTGGTGTGTGTAGCAACATTGTTTGTGTGCACGTGTGTGTGTGTGTGTGTGTGTGTGTGTGTGTGTGAGAGAGAGAGAGAGAGAGAGAGAGAGAGAGAGAGAGAGAGAGAGAGAGAGAATAGGTGTGTGGACAGGCTCCCCGTGCCTCTGTTTGGTTGCTGAGGCTGAGATGGGAGCAAGTGGCTGGCGAAGCTGGTGGTGGCTTCAAACCACACTTCAGTAGAACAATCTCAAGAGAAAATTGCTGGGGGGAGGGAGAAGGAGGAGAAGGCGGTTTTCCTAGTGCCCCCTTCTAACGCTGCGTTTCTCCTTCTCTCTTTCCCCCTCATCCCGTCTTCCCCTCCTCCCGTCCTCCCTCGCCCCGCATGCTCCCGGCTTGCCGCCTGCAGGATGAGTTCCACCCGTTCATCGAGGCGCTGCTGCCTCACGTCCGAGCCTTCTCCTACACCTGGTTCAACCTGCAGGCGCGGAAGCGCAAGTACTTCAAGAAGCACGAGAAGCGGATGTCAAAGGACGAGGAGCGCGCAGTGAAGGACGAGCTGCTGGGCGAGAAGCCTGAGATCAAGCAGAAGTGGGCATCCCGGCTGTTGGCCAAGCTGCGCAAAGACATCCGGCCTGAGTTCCGAGAGGACTTTGTGCTGACCATCACCGGCAAGAAGCCCCCCTGCTGCGTGCTCTCCAACCCCGACCAGAAGGGCAAGATCCGGCGGATTGACTGCCTGCGCCAGGCTGACAAGGTGTGGCGGCTGGACCTGGTCATGGTGATTTTGTTTAAGGGGATCCCTTTGGAAAGTACTGATGGGGAGCGGCTCTACAAGTCGCCCCAGTGCTCGAACCCCGGCCTGTGCGTCCAGCCACATCACATTGGAGTCACAATCAAAGAACTGGACCTTTATCTGGCTTACTTTGTCCACACTCCGGGTAGGTTGTTTTCAACACCCCCTCCCCAATTTTACTTCACTTGCTGGCATTTGTTCTGTTTATTGCCCCTCCTGTTTCTGAACAGTATTGCTTATGGGCCTCACTGGTAGCTTGTCTTGCTGGCCTCTGCTTCGCAGGTGGTATCCCTCTCACTTCTCAGTCCTCTGTCTCTCTGGCCCTACCCCTTTGCTCTTTCTCCTCTCTTCTCTTACTATGACACCCAGTTTGAGCATCTCCATCTTTACTATAGTAAAGACGCTGTCAGTTTGAGGACAGGGCCGAGATGTCTCATAATTACCCATGATGGTAAGAATTTGAGAGGAAGGAGGACATCAGCCCTAAGCACTGCTGATATAGGAAATGAGGCACAAGTGCTAAGGGTTGGGGAGATGTGCAGGCTCATACAGCTTTACTTCATCTCAGGAAAAGTTGGGTGGGTGGAGTGGGGGGGCATGTGGAATCTGGCACATGGGACTGAATGGCCTGGGAAGAGGAGACCCGGCAGTGGGGTGATTCTGAGGTAGGAGCTGCTGTGGCTGGTGTTTGTTTTGTAGCGAGAGAATACAGTAAGATTCCTTGAGCTCCCTGTTCCAGGATGGAAACACTGGGTGGTTGTGCCAGTGGCCCTAGGCCCCTCTGGAGTAGAGGGGCTTTGTGGGGAGCAGGCCTGCCAGGAAACAGCTTGCTATAGAAGTCTTAAACAAAACCTGCAAGAACCTTTCCCCTTTTGTGCCTGAGTGTTTCTTAGTCACCTTTGCTCTTCCAGTACTGCCCTGTGTCTGGCCTGGGCTAGTTTAGTGCTCTGGCTTTGCCTACCCCCCACCCCCATTTCTTTTTTTCTTTTCATAATTTCTTTCCACTTTTGTTTTCTTACAAATTGAAACAGAGATGGCTGGTTAATTTTTAGCCTCTACTCAGCTACGCCCAATTTACCGCCGCCTTTGAAACCTAAACGGGCCGGTACTCTGTGATTAAGCAAGGCAGAAGTGTGTTTACATTGTGCCCAACCAACTTGTAATGAGAGGCTACCAAACCTTTGTGTGTGTGTGTGTGTGTGTGTGTGTGTGTGTGTGTGTGTGTGTTCCTCTCCACTATTTCAGCATTCTGCCTCATTTTTCTGCTTCTCCTTCTTTGTGGGAATGTGAGAGAATGTGGCTTTACTTAAGCTCTGGAAGATTGAAAACCTGTTCTTCCTGAGACAGTGCCTCTGTGTCTTCCTTTGTATTCATTCATAAAAACGAAAGGCAGTTCATGCCACTGTGGTCACCCCCTTGCCTGTTGGGAAAGTTAGGAGGAAGTGGAGTGAGTGGATCCAGGCACACAGCTGGGAGATGCTTCTAGGAGGCTGTCTTTCTTATGGAGAACAAGTGTTGCGTATATGTTGGAGTGAAGAGAAGTGAATTCAAGTCTCTTTTATTGCTCATTCCCTCGCCATCTGGTTGGAGGCAGTGGGCACTGCTGTAGACCCACCTGCTCTAGGCTTGCACATGGCCTTAAGTGACCCCTCACTTAGAAAGCTAGTTTCATGTCCTTCCCTCTCTCGCTGTAGCTTGGCTTTTCTCTTATCTTTTTTTGGAGGGGGCGGTGGGAAGTTAAGGAGGAAAAGTTATCCCAAATTCTCTGTCTGTACAGCAAGCCAGGTTATGAAGGGTGAGATCCTGTCAGTGTTGTGGGTGCTGAGGGCTGCTTGGAGCAGGAGACTGCTGCCATATCTATCCCATAGATTCTTCACTCAGGGAAGCTGAGGCTTCCACTGCTAGAGCTTGGAACCCAAGGATATCTTAGGGAAAATCAACATCCACCTTCCTCCTAGACTGCCTCCATCTTCTCCTCTTCCTCTTCTCTTGCTATTTAGACTCCGGTAGTTGCATTGTTTCCCTGGCTTTTTTTTATTTTAAGCTATTAGTTATTTGACAGGGTCTTACTATGACTCTGGCTGACCTAGAACTTGGTACATAACCCAGGCTGGCCATGAATTCATTAGAGATCCACCTGTCTTTGCATCCGAGTGCTGGAATTAAAGACAGGACCAGCCAGCCCTAGGCCACATTCTTAACTACTGCCAGTGTGGGGCTGAGATGGGATGGTGTGCATAAGGAAGGAAACCATTTCCCAGCCAGCCTCTTGGCTTCTGCGCTGCTCTGGCAGGTGGACGGGGCAAAGGGAAGGAACAGAGCTTCCTATCCCCAGCTAATGAGATCATTCGCCCAGGAATATGAGTGAATTCATAGTACATCACATGTTGCCAAGGCTACTTCTGGCCAGGCTGAGACAGAGTCTCTTTAGCAGATACCAGATACATAACTAGGAACATATTCTTTGCATTTCAGGCGCAGGCTTTAGATAGTAACTATGAATTTCAAGAGTTCTTGCTGGAAGGCTAGAATTTCAGGGTATCTTTCTGAAGGAAGTCTGGGTGTTGTAAGGCCAGGGCCACTCACAGGGCCTCACCTCATTCCTTGCTCCTTCCTAAGCCATGCTGGTGTGATTGGGAATGTCCTGTGACTGGTGCTGATTCTGTGACATTACCTTCTCCATTGCCTTCCCTCCCAACATGCCCAATGAGCCACAGTATAAGAAGCCAGGTCTGGGCTTGGGAGCTGGAAAGATGGTCCAGTGGTTAAGAATGGTTAAGAGTACTTGTTCTTTCCAGAGGACCTGGGTTCTGTTCCTAGCACCCACAACACATCACAACTATCTATAACTTCAGTTCCAGAGAATTCTGACCCCCTCTTCTGACCTCTGCAGGCGCAGACATGTAGGCAATACACTCATACACATAAAAATAAACAAATCTTTAAAAATAAAAGCTGGATGGAAGAGCTGGGTGGGGCTGAACAGTTGGCGGCAGCTTGAGATGGCAGGAGGTGTGAGGGTATGACTTTGCATCTAGGTACCACTGTCACCCAGGCCCTCACAAGCCCTTGTGCCCCAGAAGATTCACGAGATGACATAGTGAGAAGGAACAGAGGATATGTATGGATGACTTGTAGAATTTGGGTCTGAAAGGCTGCCACAAAGCTACCTAACTGCTGTGAAGTAGTGTCAGCATGTGTTTGTGAGCACGCAGCAGGGGAAGCTGAGACAGGGCTGAAGCAGAAAGCCCTGTCATGAAAAGGAGGATGTCCAGGAAGGGCATCCTGGGGCAGATGATGTGGCAGGGGCAGCAGGATTGCGAACAGGAATGCTCTGCGGTATGAAGAGGTACAGCCAAGTAGAACTAGCCTTGCCGACTATCTCCAAATCCCCAAAGTGCTCCGGAAGTGGGAAGATAACGTGGATCAACACTAGACTTGGTTTCAGTCTAGCAAAGAAACCAGAATTCAGAACTGTAAAAATTCTTTACCTATTGGTAGACACCCCTACCTCCTGAACCCTTCGCAGGACCCACGGTCTTTGACTTAGGCTAGGCTCGAATCATACATGTCCCCATTGCCCAACAGCACTGGGCATCACAGCCTATCCTTGTAAACATTCTGTGTACATCTCTTGGAAAGCTGAGCCAAATGCTGCTGTCACATCTGAGATTTCAAAAATCTTTCTTTTTTATTTTATTTTCTCTTCTTTCTTTTTTATTTTATTTATTTATTTTTTTGAGACAGGGTCTCACTATGTATCTTTGATTGTCCTGGAACTCATTATAGAGACCAGCCTGGCCTTGAACTCAGAGATCCACCTGCTTCTGCCTGTGAGTGCTGGGATTAAAGGTGTGCGTGACTGCATGCAGTTTGGCTGTCTTTTGTAGCATGAAATACCTAGCTGATATCCCCATTTCCCTAATTATCAACTTGCTTTTGTTTATAGTGCATTTAAAGCAGAACTCAAATGAGACAGTTCATACACCACCATGGTTGTCATGTCACCACTGTCCTCCTCCTCCCGATCTTCACAACTTTCCTGTCATTCCTCCTGTGTGGTTTCCTATGGGACTTCTATAGGATCTTCACTGGGGTTCTGTATGCCGCCAGGCCCTGGGATAGGCAGGCTCAGCCTTCTTGTCATAGGAGATTAGCTAGTAACTTAGGCTTTGCCTAAAGAACCTTTTCAAGCATAAGATGTTCTTCGGGTTGACTCTGCTCCTTCCAGGAGTTGGGCTTAGCAGTTTACACTGGCTTTGAGGCCTGAGCCAAAGGACCTACTGTGCCCTTCCCTGCTGGTGACTATTGCCTGTTCCAGTCTGCCTAATACCAGTGAAGACCCCTAAACCATTTCTGGGTTCCCAACCCTTCTGATGAGTCTGGTATACGTGGGGAAGACTGCCAGAGCATAGCTCCCTTTCGAGATCCGCCCTGAACATGGACCGTGTGTTACCCACTTGTCTGTGTCTTTGAAGCAGCACCATCTGGTATCAGGGTTGGCAGAGACCACAGGGTCTAGTAACACAATTAGTGACATTAGCAAGATCTTTGGGTTAGTTTGTGATGCACTGTCTAGCCCCCCTGAGACTTTCCTATAAGCAGTGCCACTATTGTTTAGGTGATTCTAAGTCTTATTATTTCCTCTGGCTTAAGGTATATGCTCACAGGCTAGAGCCAAGGTATACATGGGCTTATACATGAATGGCAGCTGACACAGTGTCCACTATTAAGATTTACTGAGCCCGGCCTGGCTCCCTGTCTCCTTTACCTGTTGTCCTGGGATTGTCTAGGTAGAAGCAGGTTGTTCGGTACCTTGGCAGTTGCCACCTGAATAAACCTCTGAGCTCCTCTTCCTCCCTCATTCCAAAGCGTCCTCCAATCCTGCCAGAGCCCTGGTGCACTTGCCATCTTCAGGGCGGTCCAGCTACATAATAGTAAGGTCCCAGAACAAAACAACAGTGCATAGCTCCTGTGCCTAGTTATTAGGAACTGTAACATTGTAACAGCAGCAGAGGCGTTGAACCAAGTGCAGGGCCTGCTGCACCATGCACTCGGGAAACCAGCTCACGTGCTCCACTTTGTCTACTGTTGAGCTGTGGGGGCCCTGGCTGTGGACAGATTACTATGACCTCTCCTCAGGTGTGGGCTTATTTACAGAGCCCCTTGATCACCTGCTCCTGTCCTCTTTGTCCACAGGGCTGCCTGCCCAGCCAGGCAGGAACCTCACTCCTTGTGGTCAGTGTTCGCTATGCTGGTCAAGCTGGAGCTATAACACAAGGGAGAAAATGAAAAGTCCTTGTCTGAGCTAATGCTACAGACGACAGACCTTGAGGAGTCAAGTTGTTTTAGATGGTCCAGTCTGTAGTTAGGGGCAAGGTGACCAGCCATACTCCTTCATCGGCCCAGAACCAGCCTTCTGCACCAGGCATGCTAGGGGCTGTCCACCAGAAAGACTTCCCAAGGAATTGTTTTACTTTTTGGCACTGCCAGCAAGGGTGGAAGGAAGGCTGTCCTTCAGAAAGTGCACACTTAGCCTATGGCAAGTAAGGTCCTGGTCTTGGGATGCCCAGATCTCTGAGGAAACCCTTCTTGTGCCTAAGCAAGAAAAGGCCTGGTGATGGCTTCTAGAAACCTCCATCCAGAATGCCCAGTAGGCATGAACCTACAGTAATTAATTCTTGCTGGAAAGAGGCAAGACCCTCAGGGCTTCCTTGGGGGCAGCTCAGTTCTTCGTGTCCACAAAGAGGACTCGGGGCCCTTCTTGCAGAGATGGGACGCAGAGAGGCAGTGAGACCCATGTTCCAGCATCCTGTGGTAGCAATTGTTCCCCTCCCCAAGGAGCTGCCACGCTTAGGTTATTTTATCCTTCACTGTCCGACTCAGACGTCTTTTCAAAGGCCCTAGCCGTGCCAGTGCAGGGCTCGCACAAAAGGCCTCTTTGATTTCTTGTTTGTTTTCATTTGCCAGTGTAGGGGGAGGGGGCAGGAGAAAAAGAGCTTCTGGGTTTTGAAATTTTTATTTGGGTTGTTTCGTTCTCAGAACTGGCTCCCGGGAACTCCTGTCTGAGTTGGGGGCTTGGTGGCGGGACAGAGGGTACCCAAAGCCATGGGACAATAACTAGGTCCAGGATGTTCATCCTGCAGGGCAAGGCTGATAGGCTGTTCTCGGGGGTGAGGCCCAGGGGTGGAAAGGCTCCTGTTGAAGCCTGTGTCTTGAGTAGTGAAAGGTCCCAAGCCTGACAGCAAATGACTTGGCCCTGTTCATTGTGTCCCCACCACAGAGGACTTGAGTGGTTGTAAATCTTGACTTTGCCATTTTCCCTTTTTTGCCCCCACACTCCACCACTTACTTCTTGGTCCCTTGGGCCGGCTCGAGTGGGAACCTCTAAGACACGAGCTTCTCACTTAGGGGTTTTTGTGTCTCCAGATTCAGCCAGAGACTTTACTGTCATCTTCCTGGGTATGGTTTCTAGAGGCCAGGTAGGCCACTTGTATAAGGGTGAAGGCAGAATGGTACTGCCGAGGTCCATGTTAGCAGAGCTGAGGCGGAAAGGAAATGGAGGATCGTCTTGGTTCACAGATGCAGACAAGGGACGCTCAGGCCAGCCCCTGCCAAGTGCGTGTCTGAACCCCATGTGAGCATGTGTACCCAGCACAGCAGGAAGAACCGTGTTGCATGCTGTCAGGGACCTGGAAGGGAGTGGTGGAGACTTAGGCTTGGGCAGGTGGTCACAGTCATCGGCAACAGGGACATGTGCCCACTGGGTGAGGGGGGGGGTGCTGCGCAGGGCCTGCTTGGCAGACGGGAGGAGGAGGCTGGGGGGCTGAGAGATAGATAAATATAGCTGATGGCATTTCTGATGATAGGTTTTTCTTGGCACCGAGGGCACCGTGGAAAACAGCACGGCAAACGCCCGGCCCTATAGGCCGCCATCGCCATTTTAAGCATGTTTGAGCCGAAGGGCTGTTGGCATTAGGACAGGGTCCCAGAAGGTGGAGGGGCTGCTGTGAAGTAATTTAACTGGATCAGGCTTTCCCCTCCTCTCTCCAAGGATGCCTGGGTCCCTTATTTTATCTCTGTAGATACTAGCACCTGGCTTCTCTGGTGATTTGAAAAATTCGTATGTTTGAAGGTTCCCCTTTGTACACCCGTTTCCCGGGGGCCCACCCTCACCAGGTGCCATTGCCAGGCAGTAGGAGATATTCGGTCCTTTTCCCATTTTTGATGTCTTAGTGATGACACAGCATGCCACTGCCACCCTTAGGGTTAGGCCTCCATGTGTTGGTATTTGGGGATACCCAGTAACTTAAGGGACTTGTCAACCCAGTCTCCCAGAAACTTTTGTCCTCTATTGATGGTGGAAGGGGATTGTCCTCCCTTTTAATTCCAGCTTTCCACGGAAGATCCAGAGTGGCATCAACACAGGGCTAAGCACTCCACATGAGTCCCCTTAGATGCTCCCAGTCACCTGCTTTAAATTCATGCTCTGCTTCTGGCTCTGTGTGTGTGTGTGTGTGTGTGTGTGTGTGTGTGTGTGTGTGTGTGTGTGTGTGCGCGCGCGCGCGCGCTGCTCTGGTAAGGGGAGCGGAATCTTAAGGAGAGAGGCCAGACCTAGACTCAGGGACCAGTGATGGGTGACTTCCCTGCTACACACAGGGAGGGGTTAGTGCATTCTGTCGGCTGGGCTGAGTGGACCTTTCCAGCCTGCTTTTGGGGGCTGACTTCCTCCTTTCAAAGGTTGACTGATACAGGCAGGCAGGTGTCATTTTATTCACTCTGTAGAGGAGGGAACTGGGAGAGATGTCAAAGGACTCAGGTCACACCATGAATTTCTGGCAGAAGAGGTTCCAGGTCACCTTGGCCTGAGGGCCTCCAAGCTCTCTTAACTTAACCAAGATCACTGGCCTTGGTGTGGTCTCAGAGGAGAAAACCTCAAGTCCCTGTGCGAGTCAGTCCTATCCAGGAGGGGTCAGATCCCCGCTGGCAGCTCAGCTCAAGGGCTCCCCCAGCTGCTGAGCAGGAGGGGGAGAGACAGCTGACCCTGTTCTCAGCCTTGCCCCACCAGTCTCTCCGTTCAGGAAAAGCTCATGGCTTCTGATCTACATAGACTCTCCCTTCTGCACCAGCCAGGCACAGCTCTTATCGCACCTCCTTGGGACTCAGGGGAGATAGCTTGCTGGACCTGGACTGGGGAGTGTGCAGGGGATCCAGGTACAGGGCCAGGCAAGCAGGATTTGGGATGCACAGTCCTTGCCCTGCCACACCCTATCCCTGGGAGTCTGCTTGGGGTCATAGTTTGAAATAAAAAAAAAAAAATGTAATTACCCTAATTAACCAGATGATTGCTGGAAGTTTTATACTAGTCAACAATTCATTACCTTTTATGACCCTTTTCAGCAGTTCTCAACCTATGGGTCACAACCCATTTGGGGTCAAGTATCAGATATTTATATTACAATTCATAACAGTAGCACAATTACAGTTATGAAGTAGCAATGAAAATAATTTTCTGGGGGACTGGAGAAATGGTTCAACGGTTAAGAGCACTGAATGCTCTTCCAGAGGAACTGGGTTCAATTCCCAGCACCCACATGGCAGCTCCCAACTGTCTGTTAACTCCAGTTCCAGGGGAAGCCAACACTTTCATAACAATGCACAAAAAATAAATTTAAATAAATCATTTTTTTAAAAAAAGAGAAAATAATTTTCTGGTTGGGGGTCACCACACGTGAGGAACTGTATTAAAGGGTCTCGGCATTAGGAAGGTGGAGAACCACATCTTTATGTGGATGCACGTGTCCTCATTTTTTTTTTTTTCTTATTCTGTTTTTGTGATGCTGGGGCTGAAACCTAGGACTTTGCCTGTATTAGGCATGTGCTTTGCCAGTTACCCATTCCTTACCCCTTACTGCTGTCTTAATATTTGAAAAGCCTGGGGCTGTATATCTCTCCTAATACGACAAGAGCTAGGTTACACGAGAGGCTGGCACATGGCTCAAAATCCCCCTCTGCTTTTGAAGCTATTAAGATAGGGCCTGGCCTCTCACCATTTGCATCATCACCCCTACCACTGGCCTTCCCAGACATGCCAGTTAACATTCTAGCTAGACCATTCTGTACCATGGGACCGATCCTGGACACCATCAGGTACCTAGCAGCATCTCTGGCCTTGAACCCCACCTCCACCAGCTGCTTGTTATACCTCCCTCATCCAGGTGTGATAACCAGCATGTGTCCAGATATTTTCTAGTGTTTTCTGAGGGCAGGCTCACCCTTAGCTGAGAGCTTCTGTCCTGGAAGAAATGGGGTTCAACTAGAACACCACCTGTACTTTCCTCTTGCCTCCTTGAGTTCGGGGCCTCCTTTACTTTTGCTCCAGGGAGACTGAACCTCTGAACCCTGGCTTTCCCCCTGTGCTCTCCCCAGATGCCTGTGCGGCAAGACCCGAGGTTCAAGTGGAGCATAGGATCCACCTGTGTTCTGTTCCCATGGGAATCGAAAGCCTGCCTCTGGTTCTTGGCTTAGGGTGCCATCTTGATTTCTTGTGTTTAGTTTCTCTGTGCTTTGATGCTGATTTGGTGAGTTCCAGGTCTGTGACACAGTGACCCTTCCAGACTGTGGTCCTGCAGTGTGGATGGACCTCAGACCAGATTGTCATGGCAGGGTCTCATTCAATTGAGTGATTTTCTTTATTACAGAGCAAAATACTCTTCCGAAAATTTAGACAATGGAGAAGCATAGAGGATGCTTTCTCAGTCCACCACCTCATACCTGCAGGAGGCTCACTTCACACATGTATGACTGTGTGTGTGTGTGTGTGTGTGTGTGTGTGTGTGTTTCAAATCAATTCATATACCAAGTAACCTTTAAATGTAGAGATATCTGCTTTAAGAACAGATGGCATATTTGGGATATTGAATTGGCTTTATTAGTGCCACTGTGGCCTTAACTCTTCCCACTCCACACCACTATGTTCCTGTACCCCCTTGTCAGAGCCACTGTTCCTGACCCTCCCCCTCTCTCTCCCCTTTCCCAGGTGACAGTTTCATCTTGTCCTTTCTGGGAGAAAGGTGACCAGCAGATCATGTATTGGTGTCTGAATGGCCCGCATCCTTTTGTGTGTTTGTGGGGGAGGGTGTTCCTAAGCCAGTGTAGCCCCGATTTCTATGTAAGTCAGGAAGGCAACCTCCGGTATTTGGGCTTTTCCATCTGCCTGAAGGGCCTGAGAAAGGAGGAGCAGAGGCCTGACTGGACCCAGACTTCATAAGCCTCTCTTAGAGGGTGAGGGCACTCTAGTGTGTCATGTGAGGCCATCAGTCTATTAAAGAGTCTCCACAACCCTAGTGTGGGGTAGAACCCTCACCAACTGGTCTGGCTTCATTGAGGCTTCCTGCCTTAAAAGGGTTGAAAGCCACAGAGATGTCAGTCACCTCTGGAGTTTATTCCATTATGTTGTTGTTTCAAGCTTAAAGGAGGGGAGAGAGAGAGGCACTCTCAGGGACAGGAGTGGGGATGGGTACATCAGAAGCCAAAAGACTTAGGGAGAAGCTGGGTCTGCAGGTCTAGGGAAGACGCCCTTGTTGAGAGACAGAGGGACAGGCAGTACAGTGATACCTGATGACTCTCCTGGACTGGGTGGAGCGTCATGAAGAGATCAGGAGATTCCCCAGAGGCAACTTGCAGGAGGCCGGCTGGCCCAGTGCGGCCCTTGGGGAGTGTGTCCTTATTATGTCTGCAGATTATATCCCCATTAGTGCATAATTATTATATAATGGGCATTATTGCATAATGACAGTTATATAACAGGTGGCCCAGAATACAGACAGGGGGTATAATAAGTGTGTATCCTTTGGCTATAAATAGCCACCAGCCCCACACTGAATATGTGGTCACACCAGAGCCATATTATAAATATAGCTCTGGGCTATAAATTTCTGAGCAGTGACGTCAGCGGCCATGGTACCTAGTTAGGGGGTGGTAGGAGGGACCTGATCCCCACTAGCCACATGACATCATTGTTTCCTTAGTAACAAGACCGCTCCCCAGGGGACCAAGTGAGGAGAGGCCTTTAAAGGGAGGCAGCAGATGGGTAGAATGCTTAGGTGGGGGTGAGGCTGAGCCTGGGACTGACCAGGGTAGGGTTCCCTGGGTGTGTGTTCTACCCATCTGCTGATGGGGCGGGCAGCAGGCAGGTCGGCCTTAGGGCCTCCTTCTGTGCAGGCAGTGCGAAGGGTGGCTTTAGTCTCGTTTCAGGGAGAAAAAAGAGCCAAGTGGGGGCCACTTGCTGAAGGGAAATTGACTATGGACAGCCCCAAGCTCTGTGTCATTTCCATGGCTGAGGTTCTGGTCAGTATCAGCCGTTTGACCTGGGCCTGGGAGCATTGTTGCAGTGGTGGGGAGAGGGCACCAGCAGAGAGGACGCAGGACAATGTCCTGACCCAGGAGAAGCTGTGAGGTGGAGAAGAGGTGGGAGACGCAGTGACTTACGGAATGACAGTGAACCAGTCCTGTGTCCTGCATTAAGGAGGTTCCTGTTGCCAGCTAGGCCGGTAGTGACGTTGGTTTGGGATCTGGTGTGTGGAAACTTGTGCCCTTTGTTAGGAGCTCCCTGGTTGTAGTACTGCCCCCAGGAAACTCCTCAGTCCCTGGGGACCAGGCGGCTTGAGCACCACTGATTATTTTGCCCTTTAGAGACATCTGGTAATCAATCTTTTCTTTTTCTTTTTCTTTCTTTTCTTTCTTTCTTTTCTTTTTTTTTTTTTTTTTTTTTTTTTTTTTTTTTTGAGACAGGGTCTCACTATGTAACCTTGGATGTCCTAGAACTTGTTATGTAGATCAGGCTGGCCTTGAATTTACAGAGATTTGCCTGCTTCTGACTCTGGGATTAAAGATGTCCACCACCACTCCCAGCTGGTGGATACTTTTAAAATATGATTATTTTATGTGAATGTGATGTGCAGTATGTGCATGTTTGCCACTGCGATTGTGCAGGTCAGGGATCTGCAACAGCTGCTCGCTCATCTCACCAGCCATGAACATACTTTTGTTTGCCCCACATTGAGTAAAGTCGAGTGCACAGGACAGTCCCTCAAGAACAAAGAACCAGTGGCCACATGCATCGCCAGTTTGGAGAGTGAGCAACACTGTCTTGGCAATGGAGGAGGCGCGTTGGCAGGCCTTGCCGTGTGCTTGCTTCAGGATGTCCCTTGCCTTGGCCGGTGACAGAGCTACTCAAGTTGCCTGTGAATTTCTTAAAATGTCTCCAGTGCTTTGATTACATGTTGTGGGTGGGCAAAAGCCCCACCCCCAGGATACAGATCCTGGGGTAAGGAGGACTCATTTCTATGAAAGTCAGTTTCCTAGACCCTTTGACTGGACAGTGCCCTCAGAGAGACTTCAACTGATAGGGCCCATGCACTGGCAGGATAGGGGAGCCTAGTCCTACTGTGGCAGGTGAGGTTTACAGAACCCTGGTTCTAAGCTATGTGATGTCAATTGTATCCAGGTGCCCTGCAGAAACTTTCTTCTTTACCTGTGTCTAGTGTCTGTCACTCACAACCTGGCTTAAGTCTACTTGGCGCCCTCTGCCTCTGACCACATGCATAGCATAGCCAATTGGATTGTGGTTTCCACCAGCCTTAACTGGAGCCCACAGATAATGGCCAGGATGGTGGTGGTACACTGGTGTAGTCCTCAGAGTGGGGAACCTGCTTGGTGGCAAGCAGAGCCCTGTGTGTGTGAAACCTGACTTCTGAATTTGGATCTGAGATTGGAGACAGCTAACAAGCATCCATGGAGAGATAGGGTGCAGGATCTAGTGATGGGCCTTGCCTGCAAGGCCAAAAGGAGCTCTGTGGGGAGCTGTGCTGGCTAGAGGCACAAAAGCTCATGCTCCTCAGGGCAGTAATCCTCAGTATATTGCCAGTCAGAGAGATGGGGCCAAGTGAGCTGCCCCTGCCCTGAGGACGGGCCACGTTCCTTTCACTTATTTGTGGTATCGTGGCTTATAAAGTAGGCCTCGCATACAGAGCTCTGGGCATAGTTTCAAACACATGAATTTCTTTTAAATTAAACAGCACACACACATTTGCTGCTCTCTCTGCTTGCATGTGTTCATGCACACTCGGTCTGTTCAAGCCATGCGCTGCCCAGAAGTGTTTGCAGCCATGTGGGACAGTAACTGAGAGTGATCGTACCAAAGCCACCGGCTAATATTAGATTTTATAACTCAGAGATTCATTAATATAATTACTCACATGCCAGCCTGACTTGGCAAGGACTCTTGAATTATGTTCCTCTCCAACGAAGTGCTCTGGCTACAGGGATGCCCTCGTGAGTCTGAGCCTCCCTACTTACACTTTCCCTGGGAGAGGCCAGGTACTCCCATGGTGGCCAGGCCTGACTTTTTGTGTCTTGCCGGGTGACAGGCCCCCTCTGGAGCATCTGTGGCAGATGCCGGTGGTTCACTTTGAGAGACCCAACTCTGAAAGTTGGACTGGGGATTGAGAGGGTTATGCCCTTCAAGTGACCCTTTGCACACAATGGCATGGGCTTTTCTTGCTAGCCGTACATCTTGGAGCTGGGACTATGTTTTTTCTTTTTATAATTTCTGCCTTTCTGTATAATTTTTAACAACCCACAAGCCCATTTTGAATACTGACACAAAGGCCTTCAAGTGGCATGAAAATCAGGAGGAAGGCTGAGGGACAAGGGAAGTAAATGTAGGGAGAACATTAGGTGCACTGCCTTGAAAGTAGGTACCACAAGGGAGAATCATGTCAGCACTTCAGAAACACTAACACAGCCTGCCGTAGATTGAGATGCTGTGGGTTTGTGGGTCGAGAGGGAACTGGCCTCTCAAAGTATATCACTTCTGTTTATATGAATGAGATGTCAGGGAAATGGAGGGAAATGGCCCTCTTCTTGGCCCCTTCTACCTGGTCATTTGTTGCAGATGCCACTGCTCAGTGTGTACTCTGGCCCCAGGTCACCTGGCTCCACGATCACCCATGCCATCCATCACGCAAGGTGCAAGGTTGTTTTTGCAGGTAGAGGCTTCTAGGCATAGAACAGACATAGTCTCCAGCCTGCATCTTCTCTAGTCAGACCCAGGACCTCCACTGGTGGCCTTACCCCCTTGCCAGATCTGCTCGACATTCTAGCCTGGTGCCACACTAGCCTGGTACCCTGTGGTTTGTATGAACATGGAGTAGTCCTAAACCCCATAGAATGCTTGCCTTCTGTCCAGTGGCCCCTCCTGGCCCCTGACCCTTCAGAGAAGCACTGTCTTGCAGCAGGCTGGGGACCTGCCTTCCTGCCCTTTCTCCTAGGGCCTCCCTGGCCAAAGATGACTGCTGTCCCCTAGCTGGGACATGTGTTTCCAGATCTGGAGGCTGGATTTGGTTATTAACGATGACTTACCGGAGGAATGTGAGCAGCTCCAGAGGGAGGTCTGTTCCTCAACTTAGTATGCACATACAGGGTCACGTCTCCAGGCCAGCCCTACAGTTGCCCATGCTGTCACTGCTGCCCCTCACTTGCCCAGACCTTAACATTCCCCATTTTGGCCTTAAGGGGCACTTTTGCTTTTTTTTTTTTTTTTTTTTTTTTTTTTGCATGGTCCTGAACTGCCTTCCTCAGCCCCATGTGCCCATCCTTGACTTTAGAAACCTGTTTTTTTTTTTCTTTGCAAAGTGCCCCCTTGTTGGGCAGAAAGGCATCAGGGACCCTGCATGCAGAAGCATGGACCTCAGTCTGCTACAGCATGACTGTAATTTAAAGGCATTTCTCTCCAGCTGTTTTGTTTGTTGGTTTTGCAAAACAGGGTTTCTCTGTGTAGTTCTGGCTGTCCTGGGACTCACTCTGTAGACCAGGCTGGTCTTGAATGCACAGAGATGCACATCTGCCTCTGAGTGCTTGGATTAAAGGTGTGTGCCACCCCGAACCCCTCTAACCTACCCCTACCCTCACCTCTCCAGTTGCTTTTTGTCATTTGGGATGGAGTTTCTTAGAGAACAGAAGAATGTTCAGTAAGCTAAACCTGCCTCAGGCAAACTTGGTTAACTTTGCAGGGCCAAGGATTTGCCTATGTTCTGTGGTTCCTGGAGAGTGCCACATACTTGTGGCTTCTCATTTGCTTACCCACTCTGTCCATCCATCCATCCATCCATCCATCCATCCATCCACCCATCCATCCACCCATCCATCCATAACCTTTCTTTTTATTTCTTAAAACTTAAAAACAATTACATGTTTGTGGACCATGTGTGTTGTGCCTGGTACCCACAGATGAAAGTGTCAGATCTCCCTGGAACTTGAATTACAGACAATTGTGAGCTGTCATGTGGGTACTTAGAACTAAATCTGAATCCTATGCAACTATCCAGTGCTCTGAACCCTGAGTCCTCCAGCTCCCTCTCTCTTGAAAAAAATTTTTTGAGGGGGGAGGAAGCTTGAGATGGGATCTTACTCTGTAGCCAGGCTGACTTTGAACTTGGAGTGCTGGGACTGTACACATGTATCTGTTTTAAAAAGTTGTGTTTTGTTTTGTTTTGTTTTGTTTGTTTTGAAGCCAGACAGTGGTGGCCTGGTGCATGTGTTTAATCCCAGCTCTAGGGAGGCAGGCAGATCTCTGAGTTCAAGGACAGACTGGTCTACAGAAAGAGTTCCAGGACAGCCAGGACTACATAGTGAGACCCTTTCTCAAGCAAACAAACAAAAAAATGAAAGGAAAATATTTACATATATAAAATATATGTAAAATAAGCATAAAGTTTAGAAGAAAAAGGAGAATTATTACAAATATCCAATTTAACAGCTAATATTTTATTACATTTTCTAAAACTATTCATACATATTTTAAATTTTTATTTAAAATTAGAGTTTTAGATGATGCTTTCATTTAGAGTGTTTTGGGTTTTTTTATTTTGTTTTGTCTAGAGTCAGGGTCTCACGATGTTGCCTCATCCTTGCAAGGCTCCAGGGATTTACCTAACTAGGGAGACAAGGGGATAAAGAAAAGACACATACACACAAACAACAACAACAAACACACAAAGATATGGACACATGAATACATATACAAAAAAGCAGGGATTGGGTAGGCTGTGCTCTCTGATGGAAAAACCACAGCCCTTCACCCCAAGGCCAGTATGGTTTTTATTTATTTTTGTTTGTTTGTTTTGTGCGATTTTTTGAGACAGGGTTTCCCTGTGTAACAGCCCTGGCTATCTTGGAACCTGCTCTGTAGACCAGGCTGGCCTCAAGCTCACAGACATCCGCCTCTGCCTTCGGTGTGCTGGGATTAAAGGCGTGTGCCACCGTGTTGGGCTAAATTCAATTGAACTGAAAGTCAGATTCATTGCATATAGCTGAACAAGGAGGCAGAGTTAGCTAATCTCTGTAGGTGCCGGCTATGTAGGGGAGAAGTCATCAGGCTGTCAATATTTGGTAGAAAAAGCTATTGTGGCCATTTTAGCCAACTATCAACATTCTCACTCAGACCCAAGAAAGGCCTTGCCATCTCTTTTATCCTCACTTGGAGAAGGCTTTGCCAATCCTATTGGAACAGACTCATTGGAGCCCTTGGCAGGGTCATGCTCACAACAGCACACTTTCACTAGAGACTTCATGCACTCCGAGCTTCTCTGCTCACCACACTGTAGCCCCAGCTGTGCTGGAACCCACTCTGCAGACCAGGATGTCCTTGAACTCAGAGATCTGTGCCTCTGCCTCCTGAGTGCTGGGATTAAAGATGTTTGCTTTTGTGGCCAGTTTGGATGCTGCCTCTGTATTTTAGCGTCATTATGCATCTACATCACTGTTTGGATGGTTTGGCACCTTTTCTTATTAGTTAGTTGTGTTGTTCTTGATTCTTAACACTTCTAATGATATCTGTTCTCTTTTTCTCTTGGGGATGAGAAATTCCCTTTTCATGTAAATGTTATAGGTACTCATTTAAAAAAAAAAAATGAGGACTTGAAGAGATGGCTCAGCAGTTAAGAGCACCAGTTGCCTTTCCAGAGGGCCTTGGTTCAATTCCCAGCACCCACATGGTTGCTCACAACCATCTGTAGCTCCAGCCTGAGGGGATCTGGCATCCTTTTGAGGCACTCTTGGGTGCACATATATATAAGCAGGCAAAACATCCATACACATTAATAAAAATTAATTAAATAATACTCACTCTACAGTTAAGGGTGACCCCTGATCCTCTGACCTCCCAAGTGTTGAGATTATGAATGTGTGCTAGTATGCTCAGCTTGCCTATTTTATAAAGAATTAATATAATAAATAATATAATAAATAACAAGATTTAATCCCAGCACTTGGGAGGCTGTGGTATGAAGATTTTGAGTTCAAGGCTAACCTGGTATATATACTAAAAAGAAAAGGTAAAACACATGCTTTTTAGGGCTAGTGATATGGTTCAGTTGGTAGATTATTTGTCTGAGTCCCTGGGCTCTATCCCCAACATCACATAAAACCAGGCATAGTGTACTCATAAGGAGGCCAGACCAAGGTCACGAGGACATTAACAAGCTCTAGGCCAGTCTGGACTGTCTCAAATATAAACAAACAAACAAGTAAACAAGGGGATGATAAGATGGCTCAGTGGGTAAGACTGCGTTCTGTGCAAACCTGATGACATGAGTTCAATCCCCAGATCCCAGTGGGAAAGGGCCCAACGGTAAAGGGAAGAACTTCTAAAAGCTGTCTGATGTTCACATGCTGGCTGCATCATAAATACAAATTTAAAAATTGTAAATGTCAGATATATTTTTAAAGTATGCTTTTTAAACAGCAGCATGAAATTTCATGATGAACAAATTGATAAGACCTCATCCCATTTGCAGATTCAAACAGGATCACCTCAAGGTCACAGCTACTTACCCATCTCAGGTGACGATGATTCCAAGAGGCTGAGTTTCTAGTTGAGCTCTATAGACTCTCCTGAAGATTTTTCTCCTGCTTCAGTACTTACTGTACTGCCTGTAATCTGACACTAAAGCCGTTAGATCCAGGTTAATCGCTACATTCTGGCTGACCCCTGCTCACACGGCTTTGAACGCTAGAAGAAGGATGCTACTACCCTCATCTGTCCTTGGGTGGCACCTCAGCACACTCTCACAGTGTGTGTATCTCTTTTATTCTCTACTTCAGCTCCCTCTGCTAATGGGCATCTCCATTGCCCTCTGTAGCTCCATCAGCCTATCCTCTCACATTCCCCAGCTGTGCTTTTATGGGAACCTGTGGTACCTTCTTCTAGGCCTCTGTAGTGGCATTCCTAGAAGAGGATGACCCTGGACAGTCCCAGCTTCTGATCCAGGAGCTTCAAAGTGGCTGGTGCTTAGCAGCTGCTGGCCAGGAGCTCTCAATGACAGCACACCTCTAGTGTGCTCTAGATCTCCCGAGGAAATAGGGCGTCTCTGGCCTAGCTGGTACAGCCTGTGTGGCCCAGAGATGGAGTTAGAAGGAGGGAAACCTTAGCTCTGGACTTCAGATGGTTTCCCCTCCCTCCCTCCTTCCCTCTCTCTCCCTTCTTGAGGTAGGATTTTGCTTTGTATCCATGGTTGGACTAGAACTCAGTATGTGGACCAGACTGGCCTGAAACTTGTGGTCATCCTCCTGCTCCTACCTGTTGCTAGGGTCACAGGCATATGGTTCTTACTATGATATCCCAGGCTGGCCCAAAATCTGCCCGAGTGGCAGGATTCTAAATCTGTGGCATCACACTCAACTTTACTCAGGGATTTGATTCACCCACAGATATTCTCACTCTCAGGACAGCATTCCTCTGGGCACCACTTTGTCCCTCTTGTTCGGGCGATGGGAGCTGAAACAACTTGTTGTTGCCTCCCCCACTCCTGTGTGATGTTCCATCTTGTCTCAGGCCCTGGAGGGTAGGAGGGCCTGGCAGGAAATTTGTGAAGTACAACACTGAAAGGGGCTAATTGTGTGGGACAGACAGACAGAACAGATGCCCTCTTCCCTTCTCTCAGTGAGGCACTGAAGCACCGTCCACCCTCAAGTGCCTGTACCATGGTGGTCAGATAAGTAAGTGTGTTTCCCGAGCTTGGCCTGTTGTTTCTGTAGGTGTCCATTACTCCTTGTGAGTGTCTGCTTGCATTTGTATCAGGAGGCAGGTGTCTGTGTGCAGTGTGGATCAGTGTGTGTGTGTATGTGTGTGTGTGTGAGAGAGATCATACCCCGCACATTTCTCAGGTTAGGGGGTTTAAATACTTATGAACTTGTGCCAGCTTGGAAACCCAGAGAGAGTGCAGTGATCTTTGTCATTTTCAGTGAGCAGGGACACAGCCGGTGTGGCCCCCCAGTTCAGCTCCCTGCCTGGTGCCCCGTGGCTGCAGCTTCTCAGTTGGGATGTGTGTTTGCTGAGAAGTGTCAGGCTCTTCCTACCCGCTCAGCAGCTGAGCAGTTCCCTTTTGGGGCTCTTTGTGAACCTGCCTCGCTATTAATCTACCTGTTAGTAAAAGAGATTACAATTGCTGTAATTACAGGGCGCTATGTCTCCAAGTCAGGAGTAGGGCTGAGTGAGTGGTGCAGGATGGGGGTGGCAGAGCCAGCCCCACAGGAAGCTGCTATTAAAAGATTGTGTTAGGAGTGGTGCAGGGACAGCAGCCCTTCTGAGACCTGACGCAAGGGCTGGTCATGCCTGGGTCCGGGTCGCCAAGGCACCTGTACACTGTGACTGAGGGCATATATAGCAGGCGAGACTCCCACATAGCAGACACTTCTGGGCAGCACAGGCTCTGACTTCGTGTCCCACGGGCTTCATGCTGGAGCTGCCTGGAGGGGTCTCTCAGGCACAGACACCGACACTCTGAGGTGTTCCTTGTGTATGAGGTGTGGTGCGGGATTCTGCTAGGGCCCCTTAGCAACCACTGCTGCTTGCTTGAATGGGCACACGGAAGGGGCTGTTCTGTGCTCAGCCTGTGCTCAGCCTGGCTCTGGGAGTGGCAGAGCCACATGACAGGTGCTTCTGAGGGAAGGGGTGTGGACCCACTTTATAGTGTAGGCTTTTCGGGTGGCACCTTTTCTGCCCCTCAGGGGTGCTTGGGTGTGTCTAGAAACACTGTTCTGTGGGGGATGCTGCTGTTGCCCAACAGATGGAGGCCACTCTATACAGGAGCAAGCTCTACCACAGGTATCCCCTGGGCCTAGTATTTGAAGTGTTAGAAGTAGTAGAGGCTGGGGTGCTCCTGCTACTTCTAGGTGCCGGGCTAGGGAGTTGGGAAGGCAGTCACAGCTACACCAGGGTGACAATTCCCTTGCACTGACTCCATGGCTGTGTCATGGGTCCCCAGACCCCAAGGACTAACCCTTTTTATTCTATCAGACTCTTCCCTCTTGAGCAGTGGCCGAAGCTAGACCCTCATGAGGTTGGGAGCCTCTCCGTCTCACCGTCAGGGATAGTAATGTCTGTTTTTGAGACAGGGCTGTACTGTGTAGCATAGACTAGCCTAGAGCTTGCAACCCTTCCTCAGCCTGACTTCCTTAACTTCCTTAAGTGCTGGGGCGGCAGGTTTGCGCCAACACACATAGCCAGTATGTCCTTACGGCCGGCCAAGACACTTGCATTGAGGGATTTAGGGCCTTGTAGATCCTGCTGAGTTGGAAGAGCTGGCACCTCCCACTGCCCATCCTGAAAGGATATTGGCCACTCGTGGCCCCCCCCATGTCTTCTGATAACTGGATGGACCCCACGCAGTGAGGCTCAGTGCAGTGGAGGCTGACCACTTTGTTTTCACCTTTGACCCCTGTTGCATGGCTCCTGGGAGAGGACCCAGGACATGGGTTAGTATGGTGCAGTGTGTGTGTGTGTGTGTGTGTGTGTGTTACAGTAAGTGGATGTGAGCACCTGGTCCCATATTTTAAGGTATGTGCACGCTTGGCTTGCCATATGTGGGGGCTTCTGTGCCCTCCCTGCCATTGGGCTGTGATGTCTTATGTTTTCTGCAGACAAAGCACTGGATTTTCAGCTGTTGTGAATGCTAACATTTCACAGCAAGTCCCTAATAGCGGAGTTGCTTTGCATTCCCCCTTCGGCCCCCCTTGACAGCTCCAACCTTATAATTTTACCTTCTTTTACCTCTCATATGCTCCTTTTCTCCCCTTCTTCTTCCTGGGGTTTTTGCTGCTCATCACTGGGGACCCCCTTTCGGAGGGATCACTCCTGACAAGGGAGGAGTGGCTCCCTGTCAAACATTGGGAGTTGATACTTTGTTTGGCGAAATGTCTGTAAATAGGCTGTGAAGTAGTGGTTCCACACAGGGCTCTGCGCACACAGGACCTTTTTATCTGTGCACGTCTCCACACGTATGTCAGGAGCAGAGACGGTGTGACAGGGATGGGAGGAAAGCAGAGGGTATATTTTCTGGGGACAGGGGTGTAATCTGGGATGTAATCTTGATGAGAGTCACAGTCCCTGACCAGGAAGGGCTTTGAGCTGGCTGTCTGGAGCTGAGATAGGACAGTGGGACTGAGGACAGCTGGCACCTGACTTCAGCATCCAAATCCCCCAATTCTCAAAGTCTTGAAGGTCAGCGTTGAAAACAGTTCCTCTTGCCCAATCCTGGGTGTCTGAGCCTGAGATTGTGGGAGCCCATTTCTCCCTGTGGCTGGCCTCTCCACGGTTCTGCCCTTGTTTTGGAAGTAGAATGTCTATTGCCTTCTTTGGGCCCCCTTTCTAAGCTGCAGGCAGCTTACCTTTCCTGGGGTTGGCTTTCAGCGTTCTCTGTGGAACCCTGGCCGATTTGATTTTATAAGCTCGGCCACATCCGTTTTCCCCACCATTAGCTCTCCAGACCGCGGAATGCTATGCCTGGGAGCTGTTCCACAGCCGACACCCTCCCTGAATCCATTTTGAGTTGCTCTTCTCTGGCCCCATTAGAAAATGTCGGCTCCAACTACACTGCGCTCACGAACAAAGGTGTAGAACGATTTTGGCTGCTTTGTCCAGGAAATAAATTCCTCTCTGGTGCCAGAAACCAGTGAGTGGTGCCATGTGCTGAGCCACAGGGCCTAGAGCTGTATGCAAGGTTATTACACGGGATGGGGAGTGTGGAAGCTGGGGGTAGGAGCCCATGGGAAGAGACCTTTGTACAGCTTGTGTTAGCCGCTTGTGGCCGGCTGGTCCCCAAGCCTGGGGAAGACAGAGCCCCATCTCAGGAAGCCTATGGTAAGCTAGTACACAGGGCACTGTATTTTGCCTGGGAGCTGAGTGTCTGAGGCCTGTATACAAGATGACCCGCTAGGCTAGCCAGCAACAGCCCCAGGGCCTGTCTCCATGCAGCCTGCCACTGACCATGGAGCAGTCCCAATACCTGATTACTCCTGACTCAACTTCCAGCTATGGATAGACATTGATATGTCCACCCCCTCGAGTGATCTGTTTGGCCACCTAGCTTCCCTTTCTCTCTGGTTCTATATCTTGTGAGGGGACTACCACCTTAGTCTAGCATATGAAACTACTTCCCTGCTGACCCTGTACTATATCATCTTCTGAATTCTACTTCTGTCTTCCAGATTGCGCTGCAATTCACATTATAGGATTTGCCTCCAGTGGTCTTGGGCCTACAGTGATTTGCTGGACTTAGGAATTTTTGACTTTGTGATGGGTGGAAAGCATGCTCATATAGCCATTCTTTATTATTGTTGCATTTGTTTATTTTGGGGGAGAGGAGCACACGTGCACCATGGCACACATCTAGAGGTTAAAGGACGGCTTTTGAGAGTCAGGTCTGTCCCTCCACCACGTGGATCCCAGGCATCATGTCCTCAAGCTTGGCAGCAGGCACCTGTACCTGTTCAGCCTCCACAGTCATTCTGTTCTTCACTTCCAGGGCCATGTTCAAGAAGGTACACAGAGTAGTCCATGCTTCATTATAAAATAGAGATCAACCCTGCTCCAGGCTGATGTGATTGATTGCCCTGAGCACTTACTTTTTGTTTTATTTAATTGGACAGGATTTCACATAGCCTAAGTTGACCTTGAACTCCTGATCCTCTTGCCTCACTTTCTAAGCACATCCCCATTCCTGGCACAAGTACACTGAAAGCAGGTTAGGCTGAGCACTGGTGTTTGGCACCTTAAATACAATCTCAACTAACAATATTTTCAATTTATGAAGTGTTTGTCAGCAGACCAACCTATTGTAATCTGAGAAGCAATCACAGTTTATCTTTAAAAACTTTTTTTATTATGTGTGGCAGAGGTTACATGGTGTGTGTGGTGTGTGTGTGTGTGTGTGTGTGTGTGTGTGTGTGTGTGTGTGTGTGTGTGTGTGTGTGTAGGTCAGAGGACAACTTTGAGGAGCTGGTTTTGTCCTTTCACCTTTTTGTGGGTTCTGGGGATCCAACTCAAGTCTTTAGGCTTAGGCAGCTAGCACCTGACTCACTGAGCCATCTCTCTGCTGCGAGTATATTTTAACATTAAAACTCTGTGACAGTGGATTCACAGTGCTGTGTAGTCATCACCACTCTCTAATTCTAGAACAATTCCATTTTCCAAGAAGAAACCTACATCTGTAACTAGTTAGTCTCATTTCTCTGTCTCCCAGCCCCCGATAACCACTTTTTTCTCTATGGCTCTACCCATTCTGGACAGTTCATATAAATGGAAACATACACTATGTGGTCTTGGTGAGTAGAACATAATTATTTTTAAGTTTCATCCATGTTGCATGTTGCAGCCTGTATTAATGGTTTATTCTTATGAAAGTGAATAATATTTCATATTATGGACATGCCATAACTTGATGATCCAACCACTGATAGACACTTGGGGTCTTCCCCTGCCATCCCGTTTTGGAGGCAGGGTCTCACTATGTCACCTGGCTGGCCTGGAACTGCTATATAGCCTTGATCTCATAGGGAGCCATCCTGTAAGTGCTAGAATTAAAGGTGTGTGCCACCGTGTTTGGCATCTTTCCCCTTTGGAGCCGTTGTAAACAATCCTGTAGTAGCGTTTATGCTCACACATCCAAGTGGATATAAATTTCCATTCTCTATATACCTGGGAGAGGAAGGACTGCCTCCTAGAGATGTGCAACTGCATTTGACTGGCAGCTGGTCCCACATTCTTCCCCATATATGTTCTTGACCCAGAACATTTGCTACCTGCTTAGGCAGGGGTTGTTCATGGTTGGGTCCCTGATGACCCTTCCATTGCTTCATCCCTTGCTGCCACCACCCCCACCCATGCCCTGACTGCCAGCAGTAGCAGCTGTCTGCAAGCCACAAGCTCAAAGTGCTGGCCTGCCTCTGGACAGGACGCACATTTCTCTGCCTGGCCTTTCTCTTTTCTCTTACATTCGAGTATCATTATCTCTTGTACCCTAGTCCAGCTGCCATCCCACCTCATTTCCCATCCTCAGACCCAGTCTTCCATTTCCATGGTGCACTCAGCTTCCAGGGGCCTTTGTCCAGGCCAGTCTACAAGCACACATACATGAATTTGTAAGATGGCATACAGGATTTCCTGAGTGTGTGTGCCACTGGGCTCACTGAGACCCATGCCCATGCCCATGCCCCACAGACATGCAAATGAATACAGGATTTGGCTGTGCCTTGGGGTATATATACCCTGGACCTCTGTGGGCCCCTGGAACAATTAAAGATGATGAATATGACAGGATCTTCGGAGCTCCAGAATGATGCTGAGTTCCAAATAGGTGACCTGCTCTTATAGACTCCACTCCAGCTCTCTCTATTCCCTCCTTCCATAAGGGAGGAGCTGAGCAGCCTGAGGACAGATGGGCCTGGGAAGTGGCCCTGGGCAGAAAGCAGGCAAGCCCTGAAGCACCTGCCTTGGGGCTACCTGGTGATAACTGGGGAGGTTATCACCCTAAGGGCATAGAAGCACCTACCCTGCCGTTTGAGTGTTGTGCTGTGGTTCTGTAGCCCATGATGGGTTGAAGCTATCCCATGGGCTTGGGGACACTGTCCTGTCCTGCACCAACTCCCTTTAGAGGCAGCTGATCACAAGTGAATCACTTAGCTCAGCCTCTGCCACCTCACTGCAGGCCCAGGAAGAAACAGGAATGTGTCTAGGGGCTCCTGGAGATGGGGATAGAGTAAGAGAGGGAGTGATGTCTGGCCCAGAAGAGTATGTTTAATCAGGCATAGGTAGCCTTTCTTCATTTTCCCATGGATCTTCCCCGGCTTTGCCTAACTGGGATTCTAGCTCAGGTCACACACAGATACACAGGCACACATAGACACAGACAGACAGACAGACAGACAGGCAGGCAGACACACACACACACACACACACACACACACACACACACACACACACCCTGCATGCTGGCACACCCCTTTTCCCCAAACTCCAAGCCCAGCAGGTTCAGGGAGCAGACAGCAGCAGTGGCCAGGCTTGCTGAGAGGCCCTCCTCCGCCCCCTCCGCCCTCCTCCGCCCCCTCCGCCCCCTCCGCCCTCCTTGCTCTGTTCTCCCCGGGCCTCTTCCCCACGTGGCTCATTACAACTCCAGTTGTTCAGGTCTTGACCTCAAGAGCCTTCCCTATTGACCCCTGACCAGCGATACTAATCTGTGTCAACAGGCCCCAGGGGTTAAAGAAACACAACCGGTTGCTGCAGCCTTAGCAGGTGCCTGGAGGGGGCAGGGCTGCTCTGGGAGATGCTGGACACAGAGGGACAGGCTTAATGCCCCCACCCCCGTGTCCCCACCGCAGTGTGTGCTCTTCCAGCTCCTTCCTTCAGTGCTCTTAGGCTTTCTCCTCCTTCCTCTCCAGCACAGTCCCCTCCCCAGCCCTCATCTCTGGCTCTCCACCACTTCCTGTCCTTCAGTCTCCACTCTGCTGGCAGGATTTGACACAAAGTGCCTGCTGGCATCCAGGTAGTGTCCAGGCTGATACCAGGTTAAGTAGCTGGCTGCCCTTGCACTGCTGATGGGCACATATTTTCACTCTCTCTAGTCTTCCCTTCTACTTAAATTGTGCTTGGGAGCGTCTCCCCAAATCCTGGCAAGGGGCTATTGAACACACATCCCCACCCAGTAGTTGTTTGGGGTCCTGTTGAGCTAGCCTAGGCTGCTCCTGCTCTGAAGCTGAGCTGGCAGACCTGCCCACACTCACCAGAGGAAGACCAGAGACCACCCCTGTGCCTCTTCTGCAAGGGCATCGCACATTCCCGCACAGGAAGTGGAGGGCCACGGTGGTCTCCCTGCCTCATCCTGTCTTTAGCCTCCAATCCGTAAGACAGCCTTTCCTCTGTGGTTCTGGCACTCAGGCTACTGGGGAAGGGCACAGGTGCCAGCTGCCGAGTGGCAGGGTCGGTAGGGAGCAGGGGATGGAGGGAAAGTCTCCCACCTCCTGCCCCTCCCCCTATAGGGAGCAACATGATGTCAGTGCCAGTAGGCAGTCCACCTTGGAGGTCAGTCAGCTGCCAGCCCAGGGAAATGGGGAGCTGAGAAATAGGGGAGCCTGGCCCCAAGGTGCCCTGACAAGAACCCGCCACTGCTAGACCTGTGTGTGTGAACCAGAAGAGGTAGTGTAGGCACTGTGTAGGGATTGATCCCTCCGTGCTCCCCAAAAGGGTACTGCCCCCACCTCTGCTGTTCTGTCCATCCACTCCCTGGACACCTCCTAAAACAAAGGCCTCTTTGTGGTCCTGGCCCACTGGCCTGCTGCCAACTGCATTCTTTGCGTGTTTCCTGAGCAAGGATCCAGGCTCAGTGGTAGGCTCCTCCCCCACCCAGCCTGAGCCCCCCTTGACTCTTGGTGGTTTCTCTAAGTCCCCTTTCTCCTCCCACAGTTGCTGTCTTCGCTATGGGTAGACCCACCCACCCTGAGGAGGGAGACCCCCTAGGAAAGAACCAGCCAAAGGGTTCAGCAAGTCTAGCTGAGCTGGTGGTTTCTCCATAGAAGCTAAGCACTCCCATCTGTATGAACTGCTAGGACCAGCAAGACATCCCCCCACACACCCGACACACACAGCTAGGGACAGCAAGCCCCCATGTGTACATGTGCACACACGTGCACACACACACACACACACACACACACACACACACACACACACACTGGCCAGTCAGTTTCAGTATGTGCGGTATTGAGAGCACCTCACTTTGGCTTCCCTTTGGTTGGGCTTTGGATGGAAAAGCTGGGCAGGGCATGCAGAGCCTTGGGCAGTATATTTCCCTGCAGTTCCAAGGCCTGTTCCTGTTGCTGAGGCTGTCACCCTGGGGAGTTCTTTCCCTCAGGGCTGGGGCTACATCCTTAGCCTACCCCATCTCAGATCTGTCTCTGCATATGGACTCTCCTCCTGCCACCTATCCGCTGTCCCCATAATGGCAGGGGCAGCCTCCTTGGGCAGGCACTGTGGGTGGGGGTAGCTTGACTTTGGAAGGAGAATGTGTTGGAATACAGACAGACACACTCTTCAGTCATCAGTCACTGTGGCACATGGTTGCAAATGCATACTGTCCTAATGAAGTCCTAGATCTCTCTCTCTCTCTGCTCTGGGTCCCTTCCTCCCTTGTTAAAAAAATGTTCATAATTTGGAAAGAAAAGGAACTTTTTACAAGCTGGCGGATCTAGAGAACTTTCCATCAGTTTTTTTCTGGCCTCGTGATGGGTGGGGCCCATTTTTCCTTCCCTGCTCTTCTCATAATCTCCCCCTTCACTGCCCCACCACACACACACACACACACACACACACACACACACACACCCCTACCTTAAGGAGACCTCTAACACCATTCCAGAAAAGCTAGAGGGAGGGGGTTGAGGACCTGTCTTTAACCCCCCTCAGCTGGGTCCAGACTTCCCACCCATGCCCCAGAGGCTACCCCCACTGCAGGCCTAGACTCTCCAGAGGGCTACAGGGCTGTGTCAAGCAAGACCCAGGCCCAAAGCCTGCTCACCCTCCCCTGAGAGCCTGCTGCAAACTCCTGCTGGGCGGGGGTCCCCTGGGTCCAGCACTGCCAGGGAGGGAGCGAGTGCTGAGCTCACTGCTTCGGCATCCTCCCCCCCCCACCTCTGGTGTGAGGGCCAGCCGTACTCCGCCAGCGCCTCGCTCCCTAATAGCTTTTTAAGTCCAACCACATGTGTCTGAGGAGCACAGCGGTGCCGCCCCTCCTGCCTCAGCTCTCCCCCTGCCTCTGTGAGACCACCCTACACTTACAGCACCTGGGGCTGGGAAAAGGGTCTGCCTCCCTGAGCCCATCTGCTAGCTCCAGGCCCATCTGAGCAAGACAGGCTGGTGACTGCCCTGAGAGCAGCTCAGGAGGGTCATGTGAGGGCAGTACTCCCTTCTGGTCCTGGGGTTCGGGTCCTGCTCTCCCTGGGCTGCCTGGGTGCTTGAGCTGAGTTAAGACTCCTTGTTTATGCATTTGCCTCAGTGCTAGGGCCTTGTGCCAACGCTGCTCTCCTTGAACCCAGCCCCGTTGTTGTGACCCCACAGTCGCCTCTCTGACTCAGTACACGTGCGTTCCCTGTGCGTGTGAGTGGTCTATCGGGAGGCCTGTGGGGTGCGGTTTCGCAGAAGGGGAGTAAGGGTTGAGAACAGACCAGCAAGCAGGCCTGGGGTCCTAATGAGAAAATTGCTTCCAGCCAGCAAGCCCTGCTCTGCGGCTGAAATTGCATCCAGCCCCAGCCAGCTTGAGCTAAAGAAGACCCCGCCCTTTGGCAAGAGTTTGGAGCAGCCTGTGTAAGACTCATTCTGCCTGCCCCTGCCCTGTGCACCTACATTGAAGCAACTTAGCCCTCCCCCACTCGGTCCTCGATGGGTTCTGAATCCAGCCACCCCATCCTCAGGAGCTAGAGGAGGGAGAGGCGATAAATGGATCCCCCCCTTTCCCTGCCTCACGGGCTGTGGCAGTTAGCCACTGTGTCAGAGGGCTCAGAGAGGTGGGCTAGGGTAAGCAAGGCCACCTGCCAAGTGTTTAGCTTACAGGGAAAGGGATCTCCAGCAGCCCAGGCCCCAATCTGCTTGTGTGGAGTCCCATCTTCTAGGCTGCCTCATTCGGAATTCACGGAATTCACGCCTCAGGAGCTCAAAGCTGGGTTCCTTTGTATTTTCAGAGCTCAGAACCCTACCCCAGGTAGGACAACCCAGTGGGTGAAAGGCTGGCTTAGCTTGCTTGCTTTCCCTCTCTTCCTCACTGAACAGAATAGGCTACAGAATTTGTGGGGCCCAAAGTGAAATGAAAACGCTGGACTTCTTGTTCAAAAGTTAAAAATTTGAAGACAGTGACATCAGAAACCAAGGCCACACAGGCAACGGCAGGCAGCACAATTTCTGAGGAGAGTGGTACTGCATACATGCTGCTGGCTTGGGGCACTGGCTCTTCCTGATTGGACCAGAAGGTCCCTTATTGGTGATGAGCTGTGAAGGAGACCTGTGGACTCTGGGGTGTGGGTGGGAATCTTTTCTTGACTTCAGGCTTTGTTCTCTGCTGATGCAACACACCTACCTGCACCTAAACTTGTAGCCACTCTGTTTGGGGGCTTTTAAAGACAGTGGTTAGAGAGGAGGGAAAGAGAACCAATCATCCTCAGTGCGGCCAGAGCATGCCCTGGTCATGCTTGGAGCATCAGAGATAATGGAACCACAGCCCCAGGCCTGGGTAGCCCTGAGTGGGACCTGCAGCTTGCTGGGCCCAGGAGGTGTCAGGTTGTTCAGGACCTTCCTGTACCGCTGGGTGAAACCTCCAGTAGCCACAAATTCCAAAAACTGTGTGGAGGAGCAGGCAGCTAGCAGGAGTGTTCAAGGGAAGAAGGCAGGAGGAAGGAAACAGCCCCATTGTCATCCCTAAATTACTGGCTGGGATGGCAGGGGAGGAGGCGGAAAGCCGACATTGTTTACTTAATTAAAAGTAAACAACAATTTGCCGCTGCCAGCCTCCCATTAGCTGTGTGGAGCCCTAGAGCAAAATGGAGACTGACTTTAGGCTTTCTTCTTCCACCAAGCTGACTGCTAATGTCACACCCCCCAGCCTTGGCTTCTTCCTTCCTACCTGGATACTGTTCCACTCAGGCCCAGGAGGGAAGGTGAACCAAAAAAATTGCAGGAGTACCTTGTGCCCTGTGGGTCAGAATACATGTCTTTACCCATGGAGACCCTGCTATGTGATGCAGCCAGCCCAGCTTGTGGTGGCCAGGATGGAGCAGAGGCTACAGCCAGATGCTGTTCTCTGAGGAAAGTGCCAGGCTTTATGACTTAGAGGCTCAGTCCATACTACCTGGAGCCCAGGGGCCTCTCTGCCCTGCCCCCACATTTCCCTTTTAGCAGTTTATAAACATCCTTCTCCCATCTTTTTGGCTCTGCTCCCAGAAGGGGGTTGTCCAGGGCCCCTGAAGGGCTGAGGAGACAGTCAAACTCCGTAGGGGTGAGCTGCTGGAACATAGCTTTACTCTAGGCCAGGACAGCAGCAGGTAACTTTGGACTAGGGAACTCCTCTAAATAGGGATTAATGAGTGTGAAAGGTTGTGGAAGCTTCCTGGCCTCTGGAGCCTAGGGAGAACATCTTCCCCAAGGCCTGTCACCACTTTTTCACACTTGTCACAGTAATGCAAAATGTGTGCTTCAGCCTGGATCTTGCTCACGCATGACCTCAGAGGCAGGTCACCTGCTTTTGGAGGCACCCAGGACCTTGTCCTTTGTAGATCCTAGTGGCAGGTGGGGGTGTGGCTCAGAAAAAGAAGATGGCCAAAAACATACATGCAGCCCAAGGGGCAGGCATGAGGAAGGCCTTGTAGTGCATGCATAGAACCACAGGATTCAACAGCTGCCCAGAGCGGCTAGTCTCAGAGCCAGCCCCATCCCCTGGGAACCTTTGTAATTGTGGAGACATTTTGGTTGGGGCTTGCAGGAGGCTTAACACCAACTGAGTAAAGGCCTGGTATACTGCCTAACCTACAGAACATGAACAGCCCTCAGGCTGCACCTCACATGGTACGCTTGTCTCTGTGTCCAGGGTATGAGGGTTAAGAAGCCTGATATGAGGTTTGCCCTTCCAAGAAGATTTGTTTCTTCTCTCCCACCGTCCCACTATGGGATGGGATCCCACATCTACCTCTTTCTTTCCCTACTTTCCCTACTCCTTTTGCCTTGCCTCAACCTCTTCCAGGGTCAGGAAATGTGTGCATGCACGAGTGTGTGCGTGCATGCACACACACACACACACACACACACACACACACATCCTCATAGATTCCAGGATTCACACACATCAGGACATTCACAGGCATTGGCACACAGAACAATCTGGGAAGTCGGTCCTGCGCGCTTAATTGAATTAAGGGGCCGGGTTTGGCAGGACATTGTGTATCTGAGCTGTAGTTTCTTACATGAGGCAGGAGGCAGCCACTCAGGCTCCCTGTGCAAGCTCTCCCTTTAGCTGGTTCCCTCCAGTCCCCCACTTCCCATGTCAAAGATCATACATGGGGACAAAAGGACACAGAGACATCTGAACTTTGTGGCTTGTTTGCTTTCTCCACATTACCTCTTAATGTCCAGCTGGTACTAGTTAAGGTGAGGGCCTCCTGAAAAGGTGGCCCCAGACTGAGGCTGGGGCACTGTCATGGATAAAAGGGCCCTGGCCAGTCTCTCCTCCTGGTTTTCATCCTGTATTTGCATGGGAGCTGCAAGGTGTTGCTGATTAGAAGGGGAACAGTCTCTGTCAAATTTAAACCCCCAACATCTAACTGAGATGTAGGTATGGTTTGCTCTTGGTACTCTAGGCACCAATAAGTGTGGCCAGTTATGGAGCATGCCTATGGAGGCTCAGGGTGCTAGGGACTGAAGCCCTTCCCCACCTTAACCCAGGGGGTGGGGTGCTGTAGAGTTTTGAATTCTTTAGAGTTCTCTCTCCTCTAGCCTCCATGCACCCTCATTGCAACCCCTGCTTTGGCTGGGTCTGGGGTGTCTCACCTCAACTTCTATTTATGGAGACAGATCAACATAGTGAGGATGATCATAGCCTAGAGCCGAGGCCCACTCTGAGAAATCCTTAGAAGAGTCTAGCTTTGGTCACTGGGAAAGACTCATCAGGAATAATACTAGAAGACCATCAGGCCAGCCTCTCCTGAACCATTTCCCAGCATAGCACATGCTAGATCCTGCCCCTGCTCTGCCCCAAATCCACAGCTTAGAAGAAACCTAAGCAAGCTCTTAACAGCTGGCAGTGAAGGCATCCTGAGAGCCACTGGAGGAATCCCAGCCCTGCCTAAGCCCGATGGGTAGGGGCTACCTCCTTTGACTACTGTGTACTGGGGTTGAGGACTGGTCAATGGAGAAGGGAAGCATCCAGCCCCAGCTGGACCCTTCAAAGCAATCTGCACTGCCCAGGGTCAGGGGGCCTGAAGGGCATCCTCACCTCGGCTAACCTCTGAGCAGAACAAAGGGGCCTTTCTCTGCCTGCAGCCTGGGAGGGTGTGCCTGCAGGCTTCTGCTGCCATTGCAGCCATTGCAAGAATTAGTGTGTCGAGGTTTTGTTTGTCTGTTGTTTTTTATTCTTTTTTTCCCCTGCTCTCTCTCTGACTTTTCAATATCTCTCCTTGTCTGAGGTTCCTGATCTGACTTTCAGTCTTCATTTTTTTTCACTCCTGCAAGATGGGTGATAGAGGGATTTTCCTTCCCAAGCAAGTTAGCATCACCAAGAGGTGAGGGTGTCCAGAGCACTTGGGAGCCCTCTCAAATGGAAGGCAGCTTCCTGGGGCCAGGGTGGGCCCACAGATTACACCCCTATGGGCCAAATGCCTGGCAGCCTCACCTTCCACTTCCGCTCTTCCCCATTTTTGGAGGCCTCCTCCCATTAGGCCCCCCTGCAAGTTGTTCCTAGTCAGTGTGCCTGGCGAACTCAGCCCAGATCATATCCTGGGATGTGCTTGGCAGGGGCAGCCATGGGAGCCGCTGCCTCAGGCAGCTCCATTCTTAGTGCAGATGCAGGGTCTGGTGCCCATGCTGGATTCTTGCCCTTCCTGCTGGGCCCTGTGAGTGTTCACAGTGAACCCTGTCCATCCACAGGACTTCTAGGCCAACAGCTAGCTCCTGGGCTCACCCTGCTGTGGCCGGCAGAGGGCAGCTAGTGTTAACTTGCTGCGCCACCTAGCAACTTTGTTAGGGAGTGCAGCACGATGCTCGTTGAGCCCCACAGGGTCCTTGGGACCTTGGCACCTGCCAGCCAAAGTGAATAGATGGATATGTCATTGCATTCCTTTATATGTGGGTAGTACTTCCTATAAAACCGCCTTTCTTGGTGAAAGTCAGATTGCCACTTACATCTCATTTGCCGAGTAGGCCCGCTGTGTTGCACAAGGAGTCCAGAGAGACCAACTAGGGAGTCTAATGGCAAGGCTAAGATTTGGACCCAAGGCTTCTGAGTCTAGGTCCTAAGTCCTTTCCAGCCCCCAGTGCCACATCCACCTTGCCCAGGATCTCCAGGCTCTGATTAGACCATTGGAGTTAGCTGGGCCTGGTAGCACACACCTTTAATCCTAGCATTTTAGAGGCAGAGACAGGTGGATCTCTGAGTTTGAGGTTAGCCTGGTATACAGAGGGAGTTCCAGGACTGACAAGGCTACATACCCAGAGAAACCCTGTTTCAAAATATCAGAACAACAAACCAAAACCAATCAACTAACCAAACAACAGTTGGAGTTGGGGCTGGAGAGATGGCTCAGTAATTAAGAGCACTGGCTGCTCTTCCATAGGACTTGGGTTCAGTTCCCAGCAACCACATGACAGCTCACAACTGTCTGTAAATCGAGCTCCAGGAGATTTGACACCCTCACACAGACATACATGCAGGCAAAACACACATAACATTAAAAAAATATGGAAGCAGACAGGCTTACACACACACACACACACACACACACACACACACACACACACACACACTGGAATCAAGAGCCCAGGTCCCTCCAGTCTTGTCTGAATGGCTCTGGATGCTATCAGCCTTTGGGCCTCCAAGTTGAAAAGGAGCAGGACAGGGACCTTTCTTAGGAGTCCTGGGCTCCTTCTGCCCATTCAATCCTGATATGAGGCTCATCTGGCATTTACAGGCTGGTTAAAGGTGGGAATGGGAGGATAGTCTGTCTTTAGCAGGGAGGAAGGTGCCAGCTAGGGGTGCTTCTGTCCCCTGGGGGGGTCAGAGTAGTAGTCACAATTGCAAGAAGGGTCTAGAAGGGGCTCTTTAGAGTCTTCTCAACACAGGCTGTCTTTTTGAGGTGGTGGTGAAGCTGTGATCAAAGCCCAGAGGCCTTACCCTTACGGAACTGATGGTTTGGGGCAGCTCCGGCCCAGGCAGCCTGTCAGCTGAGCCCCTGGGAGGCTCATGCCTTTTGGAGTCTTCTTCTACTCTCCTTTCTCCAGTGTTGACCCTACTGGAGGCTGCTCAGTGTATAGGATTGAAGATAGGGCTGCTAGGCCTCTGGGTAGGAACAGAGTCCTGCTGAGACATCTGATTATGGGGTGCATTTATGTTTGCCAGAGCTACCTACCCACAGCCAGGGCACTGTCCGGTAGAGGTTGAGGCAGGTGCTCCAGCCCAGCTTGCCCTCTATGTTGAGTTGAGGTAGGTGGGTTCTGCTCGGTTTTCCTGCCAAGCCCCAAGCATCTCTACAGGAGGCAGGGCAGTGGACAGCAGGGGAAGCAGGGGCTCGGGCCTCATCCCTCCACCTCTGTCCCTCAGGCTCACTTCCTAAGGGGAGGAAGCTGCAGCTTAGGGCCTTCTTTTCAGTAAGCTGAGAGGACTCACTTCTGCTTTCTTCCCACATTCTCTTCCTCCCTGCTCCCACAGAAATCCTGGTCCTCTGGTTTCCTAGTTCACTCTCTCAGCTCTATTTCTCCGTGAAGCTGCCTCCTTTTCTGCCTCCCTACCTGCCTCCTATGGCCACCTCTGGCTCTTTAATCCAGGCCTTCCTCTCCAAGTTGCTTGGCCTGGACCTAATTCCCTCCCTAGTTCTTCCCTCTCTACTTTTATATTCCTGGACCAGGGTTTACCGACTCTCCCTCCCTTGGAACTCCCCTTGGTCCGAGGCAGTCACCTGTATGACCTTCAGAGCCTCTGTTGCCCCTCTCATTGTAGGGCAGGCATTGGGAACTGAGTACTCCCTTCCTTAATGAATAATTAGACCAAGGGCAAATGTGTTTGGCTGGGGTGGGGGTGGGGGGTGTTGCCCAGCCCTGGGAAGGGGAAACACTATTAATAGTCCCAGGAGCAGCTGGGGATGGGGGTGGATATCTGGCTACTCTGGCCTGGCCTGGGCAACTCAAAGGTCCAAAAAGGGCAATGCTAGAAATAGAGAGAGGGAGTGGGGTGGAGCTCAGCTTTACAGGCCCCAGTCTGGGGTGGGCACGAGCTCCCCCACCCCCACCCCCACCCCTGGTTTTCCTGTCCATGGTATATTGAAGGCATTCTCCACTGTCAAGTTTCTATCCATCACCTTGAGGAGGGTTACATTCTTAGGCTAGGGACCACTTGTCTGGACCCTACAGTCATATGATCCTTGGATCCAGGCCCTTGGAAATGCTAGCTGCAGCTGCCGGCAAACTGTGGCACCAGCCAACATCGCCAGGACTGCATTATCTATAAAGAAGGCAGGGCATGGGCAGCAGGAGGTGTGCCTACCATCCCAGGGCCAGGCCTATGCTTGATGTGTGTTCAGTTCTCGGAACTCCAACACTGAGCAGGGAAGTGCAACACAGGTTGTTGGGGTTGGGACAAGCCCCAGGGACAAGCAATGTCTTCCCCGATTCTCTGTTGGCCTTGCCCATCTCTTGGTCTCTTTGTCTCTCTCGTGTGGTGAGCAGCCTCAGACCATTTGCTGATGACCACTGTTGGGAGGACATAACTGTATCAGGGGTCCATCTGAGAAACCTCTGTGCTGCTGTTTACAGAAGGTAATGAGCCAGGCCCTGCTTCTTACTCCTGGGGCCTCTGGGGCCAAAACCCCAATCTCAGTTGTGCTTGGCATGTCACCAGTGAGCTGAAGTGGCATCCGAGAAGAGCCTAGTTGGGGTGGGGTGGTAGGATAAGCATTTCAGCAAGTGGCGATGAAGAGAAATGGCAGCCAGATGTAAGGATGGCCAGTGTTCAGGGAGCAGCTACTCGGAGCCACGCATTGGGCCAGGGGCTATTGTCCACGTTCCCACCTGCTCCTCATCCAGGAACCCAGTGGGCAGGTGTCACCTTTACTTACAGCCAAGAAGCCAGTGTGAACTCTGCCAAGGCCACTGGGCTGGGAGGTTCTGGAATATGAATCTTACTTGAGTTGCTCATGCCATTGTTGCCTGCCTGTCTCCTCCTGTCTTCCTGTTTCTCCCTGGGCTAGGATAAAGCCAGGGTCTTCAGGCTGGTAGAGTACCACCATTCTCCTGCAGCTCTAGACTCAGGGGAAAGGGAGGCAAGCCTGGCCAGGTGGCTCCCGCCTCTCCTCAACTTCCTCAGAGTCTTCAGCAGCCTCTGTACTGTCACCCCCTACCCACTGTCTCTGATGGGAATTTTGTTCTGGTGGAGTTGCTTGTTTGCTTGCAGAAGCCTCTGAGACATCCCATTGGGCCTACCCAATTTAGCCCCAGGGTGGCTAAAGTTCAGGCTCTCACAGCCCATTAGGTTGGGTGCCTTTGCCTAAGTTCCTCATCGGGTGCTTCTGTGTGTGTCCTCGTCCTCTGCTGGCCTCAGCCTGTTGTCCCCAAGCTCCCAGTTCCCCTGCCAGCTTGTCTGACTTGTGCCACTGCTCAGTGCCCATCTCCATCTCCAGTTCTCAGTAGGCCTCCTGGCAGTGGGCGGATACCTGGCAGGGCACCTCTGGCAGCTCGTGCCAGGAGAAGACCTCCCTGCAAGGCCAGACTGTTACGGAGGTAGGAGGAGATAGAAACCCCACTCTTGTTCTCCAGGAGGAAAGCATGAGTTTAGGGGCACCGTTCTCCTTATGTGAAAGTGGGGAGGCTTGGTGGCTGAAGGGTTTCTGATTGGGGTCCCATTCCCACAGCATGAATGTGGTATCAAGATCTGCAGAAACAGCCTTCTGCTCACATGGACTGGAGGCTCTTAGACAAAGCCTATGGCTTCAGAAAGAAGGCGTGCCAGTGGTCTTCCGGCTGCCATCTCTGCTCCAGTGTGGTAGCTGTGAGGCAGGGAGAGAACGTCGTGTGGAGGGTGAAATGTCACTTCCCCATGCTAGATGTGATCCACCAGGTCTCTGTTGTCCAATCCGAGCAGCTGCCTCTTTCCTTGTGCCTCACCCACAGGTAGACATATATGTCCCTGTGGTTATGTCTTAGTTCCCTCTGGTGCAGCCCCTACTCTCCTTGTAGATGACTCAAGCCAAAGCCAGAGCCCTTTTAGGTCTGTGAGCTGAGGTGAGAGGAGAGGATGGCAAGGTTGGTAGAGACATAGCATACCCTCTTATCCACCCACAGCTCCAGGGATGCGGCTCCTGGTCGGGCTGCTCCCGCGTCTAAACTGTGAAAATCTAGCGGTGACGAGAAGGAAGTCCTAGCCCCTGGACAGCTTGGGGACAGGTGGGGAATATCAGGGAGGGGAGGGAGACCTGAGAAGCCCCTCGCCTGCTCAGCCCCGCCTTCCTCTGCCCTCTGGCTGCCCTGCACTCTCAAGGACTTCCTCAGTCCAGGTCCCCAGTGTCCTGTTTGCTGAGACAGGGAGAACCCCTTTGTGGCCCTTTCCCCAGCCCCCATCCGTTGCGGCCCCCTCCTCAGGGTGTCTTGCATTCTCTGACTTGGGTTTCAGGAGGCACAATAGTCACATTCTGCAGCTCTGATTGCTGTAGGCTGGGCCTCTGGCTCTCCTTGAGATTGGGTTTCCTGTGCCCTGGACACTCCGGAATCACAGAGGAGGGGGGAGAGGCAGGCAGATGAGATGCAGCACTGGGGAGGGCAGGAATGATCTGCAGTCACACCCCTGCCTGCTCTGGACCAGCAGTTTGCATAGTTGGGGCATTCCTTTCTCCAGCTCTGGATATTCCACCTTTCCTGACACTAAGAAGGGGCTGATGGCATCCACAGATGACTTGTGAAGCTGAGGGTATGACAAGTGTGCTCATCTGAGTATATCCACATGCCTAGGTACCTCTTGGATACAGCTGAGGCTGGTCTGTGCACCCCTCCTGGCCCTAAAGAATATGTTGGGTGAAGCCCATGGAGGCAGCTGGCCAGCGAGCTACATGCAGCTGCCCCCCTTGCAGAATGAGCTTGTTTCGCGTGGGAGCCATGGAGTGTTGGCTAAAGTGAGCAGGAATTCCTCCCTCACTTGCTAGGAGCCATAAATACATCCTTGTCTGTGGTTGGGGATATATATATACATACACATATACATCAGGGTTTTGGGCAATGCTGGGTTCTGGCTATGAGAGCTCTGCTTAAGAGGCAGTCTTCTCAAACACATACATGCACATGTGTGCAAGCAGACAGAAGTGAGGAAGACAGGGAACTGCAAGGAAGTACAGGGACAGACAGAATGACAGAGGGTTAGGACCAAAGAACACTCAGAGATGGAGTTCAGGAAGAAAGCCAGAATCAGAGGATGGAGCTAAAGTGAGGTGAGAAGGGTAGCTTTATGGGAGCTTTTTGTCTCTCCCAAAAGACATGAAGGAACACGTGGAAAGAGGGGCCTGTGCTGGCCACTGTCCGTTGCATGCCATCTGACACCTGCAGTCTATAAGCTGTCACAGAAGGGGTGATCCATGGTTTAGGAGTGACTAGAAAGCAGGTAAGAATTTGCAGTCAAGCCCTTCTGTGAACCCACTTGGGCGGGGCCCATGCCCAGTCAATCCAAATTTATCATCTCACCTGCCCCTTCACAGCCCTGCCTTCCAGTAACCCTGCAAAGTAGCCAGGACCACTACTAGCAGGAGCGGCCTCTGCTTCAGAGATATACCTTTGTGAACAGCCTGGGTCCTCAGAGAAAGACTAAAGCTCTGCACTCATGTGTCGCCAGTAAGTGGCCTGACACATAATCAGGCACCAACACCCAGCTCTGCGTAACCACTTCTATCCTAGCCCAAGCTACCAGCCCATCCAGGGCATCCATCAAACAGGGCTTGGTTTTCAGGTTTTTGCAATCAAAGGGGAGAGTGGGAAGCACTTTAGAGCCTGGAGGAGAGTTTTGTTCTTCAACTCCAGGACTTGGAAGACCATTGAATTGCCTTGGTTTGGGTCCAGGGAAGGTAGTAGTAAAGCCTTTGTCCTGGTTCCTCCTCTGAAGGAAGCGGTAGGAGCCCAGACTCTCTGTAAAGTGGGTGCAGGGAGGAGCCTTTTCTTTTCCCAGCTGGGGCCAGACTACCCTGACACCCAAACTGGATCTATAGCCCTCACGTCCAGGGCAGCCAGGCTAAAGACGCTGAAGCAAGAAAAGCCCCCAGGGGACATGGCCCCAGCAAACTGGGGAAGCAGGGTGACAGTATCCAGTGTGGACTGGGCAGGACAGGATGAGAGATGAATCAGCACCTGCCTGCCTTGTATGAGCCAGTGCCATCTCGTCCCTCTGCTGTTCCACAGGCCACCAGCTGGCCCATTGTCCCCAGTGAGAAAGCAGACACTGGAGGGGGTTCTGTGTGGGCAGGAGCTCACTGTCTACCCACTGGCAGGGGTTCCTAGAGAAGAGTGGTGATGGGCCGGGGACAAGGAGGGAGGAAGGGAGGTGGTTGAGGCGAAAAGGCAGACAAGGCAAGGCCAGAGTCCGGAAGACCACCCTCCACCTTCAGAGCAGAGGACTCAGCCCCCACTGCACCGCCTCAGGCTCCCTCCTGTGCTTTTGGCAGTGGGCAGTGTGCAAGGCCTGTGAACAGGAGATAAAGAGTTCAGGCTGAGTATTTTTTCTCACTAACCGTGGATTTGTGTGTTTGTTCAGCTGGTGGCTCTGATAAGCCCCATTCTGCCAGATAAAAGCCAAGCAGCTATGGGGCGGGGCCAGGGGAGGGGCTGTTGTAAAGGGGCCTTCCTCCTCTCTGTCTGAGTCCCCAGGAGTCCCAGGCAGAAGAGGGGTCAAGGTGCCTGGACACTCTGAGACATGCTGCTGGTCCCTAGGGGTGCCCAGAACTGGCGCAGACCTTGTCTCAAGGCATCCCAGAGAGCCCACCACATGGGGAAGCTGGCCTCTGGCTCCTGTCTCTGGATGGCAGGATGTCCCTCTGTTGGCCTCAGGGACTGAGGACCCAATGACCTGTGTGGTTCCCTGCCAACCTCCACCTCATGTCTGTCAGGATGTGTTCTGAGCTGACTGACAGGGTATTAACATCCCTTCCTTCCCTGTTGGGCAGGGGTGTCCACTCTCGCTGAACTGTTAGGTCCTTGGGCCTTGAGACATGGTACTCAGGGCATCTGCTGTCTTTCAGCAAAGCCAGGGTACCAGCTTCATCCTTCCTGCCCTTTCATGGCACAGGCAGGGATCATAGAAGCTGAGGTTAGTACAGATCTGCAGGACCCTGGCTGCAGCTGCCCTTGCCGTGGGGCTGGCTCCTGTGCCTGTGAGCCTGGGTCCAGACTCCCAGTGTTTCTGCCTTTTGTCCTAGAGCTGAGCTGAGCTTGTTGGGGGCTGGTGGTGGCGGCATTGTGGCAATGCTGGCTAGGGCCGCCAGCCATAAGATGGCTGCCAAGGTCTAAAATGGCTGCCAGCAGCGCCCAGAGCCACGCCTGGTGGCGCGTGGCAGCCGGCCTCATCCTCCCAGCCTCTCCTGCTTGCTCCTTTAATATGGACTAATAGTAATAACAGCAGCACCCTTTGGGGAAGTGTCCTGGTTTAAAGGGATTTCCTGTCTGTCACACTCTCCTGGAGCCCCATTTGTCTCTGCCTTAGTCACTGGCGCACCTCCATCTCTTTGTCACGTTCTCTACTCGTTCTGTCCCTTGGCTGGGTGTGTGCACACCCACACACGCGCGTGCACGGGCACGCAGCTCTCCCTCTCTACTTAGCTTTTTGTGCTCCTATGAGGTGGACCCATGTCTGGAGGCCTTTGGGGCTGTGTTGGTCCCAGGATGGGTGGGACCCATGGGAGGCTACAGAGCAGCAGAGCGTGTGTCACATGCGCCTCCTTGGACTCTGCCGTGCCCCTCTTCGGCTGCGTCACAGTGGGTTCCAAGAAGGCCCTGGCTTAGGCCACATGCCACCTAGACCCCTTCCTTGGCTTCTGCTTGGACTGGCTTAGACTCGAATCAAACCCAGGGATCCAGAGAGAGAATAAAATCCATACTGTGTGATACCAGGGTATACTGAGGTCTCAAGATACAGTCCATGATTGGAGGAGGAGCTCCCAGGCCCCCTCCATAGCAGAGAATGCCAAGCAAAGAGATGACCTACCATGGCATGGAGGAGAATACGCCTCAGATTGGGGAGGGAGTTGGTGAGCACTCCTCTGCTTTCTTAATTCATAGCAAGATTTACTTTTTGGAATGAAAAAAAAAAGAAAGAAAGAAAAAAAAAAAAAAGGACTTGGGCTGTAACTCAGTGGCAGAGCTCTGGCCTCCATGCATGGGGCCCTGGGTTCAATTCCTAGTACTGCAGAGAGAGAGAGAGAGAGAGAGATTGAACAAGATGAGAGAAAAGGACAGCAGGCCCCAAAATGTGACAGCCTTCTACCCATCATACCATGAAATAGCCCAGGAGCCTGGCCAGTGCTCACAGCCACAGATGTACAGGGTCTTGGCTCTTAGAGCAGGGCCCATAAAATCCTCCTGGGAGACAGCAGAATACACATGGAGCTGTGGGTAAATGTGGGGTGGCTGGGCCACTATGAGGACCCCAACAAAGCCTTGGCCAGAACCGGGGCACAATGTCAGATGCCACCTCTGTGGTCCTTATGAATAGCTGAGTCGTCACCAAGTGCCCTACAACCTATCCAAGCACGCCCACCCTCTCACCAGCTGTCCTGCCCAGGCAGGCATTCTGAAGGTCCCCATCTTGCCCCTGGCACACACAAAGCTTTGGAGGACCTGGGGGATGAGAGTGGGGGGCTTTCTCAAGCTCTGCAAAATATTCGCACACACACTCCCTGCCCCCAGCCTCTGTGAGCTTCCACCACACAATAGGCCCTTGTCTCAGGGCTCCCTCTGAGCAGCTGTGGCAGTGGGGCATGAGACAGCCCAGACAGGCTGGCACAGAATGGGTGGCAGCAGGACACACCTCCCCCTCCGGGTTGCCAGGCATTGCCTGTAAGCATAAAGGTGAGATGGAGGGGCATGAGCCCACAGGAGCAGCATTAATTAATGGACTTAGGGAGGGAAATAGCCCTCTGGGAGAGGGAGGGTCCTGGGGTCTGCCTTGTTATAGGCAATGCCCATCACTGGCTTCCTCCCTTAGTGACCCCCTGATTTCTGACTCTGCCCCTTAGGGCTCACTGAACAGTTTCTGGAGGTAGTTTGGGTTGTCACAATTAAGGTGCTATTAACATCTAGTGGGTAGAGGCCAAAGATGCCACCATACATCCTGCCCAGGATGCCCCTCCCCCTGCCTCAGTGACCAATCCAGTCTAAATGTTGGGAGTAAAGTACAGTCTTCCCTCTCCCCTGTTTTCCTGGGCTAGCCCTGGAGTCTAGGTGAAGGAGGTTGTTGCCTGGGATGGGTGCCCAATGTTTAGCCTTAGAGCCTCGGTAAAGGGGTTTGTTGCCTGGGGTGGGTGCCCAAGGCTGGAAGGTGGGTACTTGGCTAATGGTTTTGAAACTTTGCTCCTGATCCTTTCTCCCTTTTGTTTCTCCTGCAGAATCCGGACAATCAGATAGTTCAAACCAGCAAGGAGATGCGGACATCAAACCACTGCCCAATGGTCAGTGCCCCTTCACTCAGCTGTCAGGGACTTGGGCTGTCATCCAAGAGGGAGGTTTCCCCTGGCGTATGCCCCTGTATGTGGGGACACCTGAGGACTAGTGGGAAAACCCTTAAGGGATGGAGTCAAGTAGGGAAGGACTTTGGAGGAATGGATAGGCACCCTACCCTGATCTGACTTCACTCACCAGCCATTTTCTTTCTTTAGGGCACTTAAGTTTCCAGGACTGCTTTGTGACTTCTGGGGTCTGGAATGTGACAGAGCTGGTGAGAGTATCACAGAGTAAGTTGTGTTCTGTCAGGGCCAGGGACCAGACTAGGGTGCAGAGGTGGTTTTCAGATTTCACAGGATTATACTGATGATGTTTTAGGGACTCTCTGCCCATTTGGCCCTGAGCTGGGAGGAGCAGTTGTCCAGAGGATACTGTCCCTAACCTCTGCTGTGGGGCAGGCAACTCAAGACCAGTAGCTCTTCCCTTACTACCCACCCAGGAAAGGGGTCTTCCCAGCAACCTAGACATCACAGTGGACTCTTCCTGGGCTTCTGGGAGGTGACTCACGGCAGCATACCTGGCCCGTGGGGGTCTACAACAGCATATCCCAACCTCACCAACCTCTCTCTTCCCAGCTCCTGTTGCAACTGCATCGGGGCCCAACTTCTCACTGGCAGACCTGGAAAGCCCCAGTTACTACAACATAAACCAAGTGACCCTGGGGCGGCGGTCCATCACCTCCCCTCCTTCCACCAGGTAAGCCAGGACAGTGGCCTCCTCGCCTCCCTAACCACCTCCCTGCGGCTGGGCTAGGATATTTCAGGGTGTCACCCTGCTCAGCCACCCATTGAGCTTCCTGCTTTATGCTGTCATGAAGCAGTTGATCCTGGGACATAACCCACGAGGCATGGCTCAGAGTGAGGCTAAGAGAAGGCCTATCTTGTAGAGATGGTATTTGAGCCCAGGCAAAGCTGGTGGGAGACTCCAGGCAACCTCCCTCTCAGTCAGACTTGAACAAGTTGTCAGGATTACCCCCACCGAGGACACTAGAGACTAGAAGACTTTTGGACTCTTTCAGGGGAGTGAGGACCACGGGAGGGCATGGTAGGATGTGCATTCCAGAAAGCTCCCTCCAGCCATAGCATGTGTGGGCACAGCTGACAGCAGTGAGGTCACTGCTCCAGGCTGGGACAAAGGGAGGCCTGGACAGGGAGGGCGGTTTGTAGAAAGAGAGAGATGCCTGGGAGAGAAGTCCCAAGTTCTGAACCAGGGTTCTTCTGCAAAGGTTAAATCTTTGCTTTTTTTTTTTTTTTTTTTTTTTTTTTCCTTTCCCTGAGACAGGGTTTTGCTGTGTAGTCCCAGCTTTCCAGAACTTGCTCCATAGACCAGGCTAGTCTTGAACTCACAGAAATCTGTCTACCTCTGCCTCCTGAATACTGGGATCAAAGGCATGTACCACCACTGCCCAACTGAGTCTTCGTTTTTTAACTGGAACATTTTTGTTTACCATGTAGCTTTTCCTTTTGAATTTAAGTTGTTTGTTTGGTTTATCAAGACAGGGTCTCTCTTTATTTTTGGTTTTTTAAGACAAGTTCAACTAGCTGATCTGGACTTCACTGCAATCCTCCTGTGTCAGCCTTCTGGGAACTAGGGTTACAGATGTGAGCCACCACTGTTGGCTTACAACACTTTTTAATGACCAAATTTTAATGATACAACTGAGCTGATAGGAAATAGTGGCTGGGTCATAGAAGGCAGATAAAGGTTTTGCCTGTTCTTTGATGGGCCCTCAGTGATCTAGTAACCTGAAGGAGAGCAGGTCTGGAGATGTTCTACTCCAGGAACTGGAGTGCTTCTGTGAGCTGGCACTCACCAGCAGTGCAATACCTGGGCCTCAGTTCCTGGTGGCTGCTTGGACTTTGACACACTTGCCTCCCTTCTTCCTCAGCACCACCAAGCGCCCCAAGTCCATCGATGACAGCGAGATGGAGAGCCCAGTTGATGATGTGTTCTATCCTGGGACAGGCCGCTCCCCAGCAGCCGGCAGCAGCCAGTCTAGTGGATGGCCCAATGACGTGGATGCAGGTATGGAGGTGGCCATCACAATTTGTCAGGTCTTTTTTGTCAGGTGGCTCTTACACACTCTTGATCTTAAGGGGGCAGATGATGCTGAAGGAGGGGAGTGAGGTGAAGAGCTGAGTTTTCCAAGTTGGTAGCTAGTTTGTGGGCATGGTGGGTAGAGCAGATGGCTACCAAGCCTATAGTGCCATTTATTAAAGGTATGGCCTCTTTTTCATAGACCCTTTACTTCTAGAGACCTGCCCAGCCTTGTGGTTCCCTGGATTAAACCACTTTTCCACCTGGGCCCAGGGTTGTTATTTGAGGCCTCTTGGCTTTCTGGGGCAGGGGTTGTCCTGGTATTAGAAGGTATTCAGCAGTATTCCTGACTCCACCACTAGATGCCAGTAGCAAACATCTACCCCTTCTTTAGTCCGTTGTTTTGTTCTGAGACAGGGCCTAGCTATGTAATAGCCAGGCTGGCTTCAAACTCCACCTGCCTTTACCCCACCTTCTGAGTGTTGGGATTGCAGGCTGCATCACAGCTTCCGGCCACCCTATTTAGAGGACTATAAATGTCCCCAGACATTGCCAGATGCTCTCAGAAAGACAGATTTGAGGTGGCTAACCCTCCTGGCCTTGGAGCCCAGCTTTACAAAGAGACTCAGAACTCAGGGTGGAAGGGCAGAGCTGTCTTGGAAAGCTAGCAAAGAGCAGAGAGTCTGAGAGCCCAAAGGAAGCAGCCCAGACCTTCCCGGGCCTCTCTGAGCTGGCTTCCTGTTGAACTAGCCATGGGCTGTTCCAGTACAGGCTGATGATGTGGGCAGCCTAGTAGCCCAGAGGGAAGACTGCTGGCCAGAAGGTAGCTGTCCTTGAGGCCTTAGGACTCACAAAGGCAGACCTGCTGTTGAACTGTGTGCTTAGAACTTGCCTGCTCTCGATTGAGCTGGGGGCACTCTAGATGGGGCTGGGGACTGGGTTTCATTGTTTAAGCCAGGGTCCGATCTGATGGTAACTTGTCAAGTAGAGACCCAACTGAGGGAACCAGTACAGACCCTGGCCTTGACTCTGGTTCCTGTGCAAAGATGGCAAAACTTACCTCCTGGGCTTGGGCTGAGGGAATGGACTTGGCACTCTCTAGAGCACCAGAGGAGACTGCGCTTTGTGGAAAGGCACCCCAGCATGACTTGGAGGTGCTACTCAGGGCTTCCCTGTGGCAGACAGGGCCCAGGCCAGTGTGGCCTATACACACCCTTGGGGGGATTTCTGGAGATGGATAGGGAAGGAGTTGGAAGGCTGGATATAGCTATATCCTGGATCCCAGGAGAGCCTGGCCTTGGGCAGGTGACATCTGCAAAAACTGCTGCTAGGGGACCTTGGTAACCTGCTGACAGCCGGTGACTGACCATGTTCCCAAGAGCCTACTCACCCGGCTTCTGCAGTCGTCCTTCCCTGTCTGCTCTACTGCCTGCCATTTCTGTTGCTTCTGGCAGCCCTGCCGTGCACTGTGCCCCCAGGATCCCTTACCCCCCAACTTGTCGTTGTTTCCCTGGGCTGCGACAAATCGCCAATTAAGCAGCCCAGCTGCAGGATAGGAACAGCTGGGTAGGCTCTGTGCAGCAGCAGGGACAGCTGTGCACAGCTGGTGAGGCACTCCCCCCTCCTCACCATGCCAGCTATCAGGTGGTACGCAGCTGCCATCAGATAACACCTCTGCTGGTCGTTGGGAGACGCCCCCCCTTCTCTCTGGGGTTGAAACTCTGGTTTTCTGTTCTACAACTCTCCATTCCCATCAGAACCAACAAGATTTATCCCCCGAAGATGGCAGCTCAGCGCCTGCCTCATCTCCACCTTGCCTAGTCAGACCAAAATAAGAGTCACCAAAAGAATGTGCCCCTGGGAACCCTGCTTGCCAGCCTATTATTTGGATGCTGTGCATACTGGACAGGGATGACGTTGGCTTACAATCTCAGACTCTTAGAGGCGAAGCCCAAACAGGGGTTTTTTGTGTGTGCGTGTGTCCTTGTCTCAGGCTGGATGCCACCTTTGGGTACCAGGGTAAAAAAGAACCCCGCTCTCTGAGACCTGTGGCCTGGGCTGTCCTGGCCCGCTGGCTTGTCCTCAGACTCCTCCCAGCTCTCTGGCTCCCGTCTTTGTTCTCTTCTTGGATGTTGTATCCGCTGGAGGACCTCTAACTATGCTTTCCCTTTTCCCTCTCTCCAGAAAGGCAGAGCTGACTTCCTCAGACTAGAGTATTTCAGACCACCTTGTCCCATGCCCCCGCCTGTGCCTCTCACCCATGTCCCTCTGGCCCCTTCCATTGTCTGGCTTGCCACCTGGCTCATGCGGGCTCCTCATGCATCCCTTCCTAGATTCTAGCCCTGCATCCCATTCTATTCCTTTATCAATGGTCAGGGAGCAGGATGCCTTCCTTGCCACCCTTGCCCAGCATACTCTCTCCATTTACCAGGGGCCTCATTTTCCTCCTTCAGAAGCGACCATAGCCACATTGCACCCCTGAGGTCAGGCCACAGAAGGAGCAGAGCAGGGCTGGAGCTGGAGGAAGGGCTGCTGGGTGCCGCTGGGGAGAGAAGGAGAGGGCTGCTTTGCTGGCTTCCCACCCCAGCCAGCTAAACCTGCGTGTCGCTGCTTCCTCCCCCCAGGCCCTGCTTCTCTAAAGAAGTCAGGAAAGCTGGACTTCTGCAGTGCCCTCTCCTCTCAGGGCAGTTCCCCACGCATGGCTTTCACCCACCACCCGCTGCCTGTGCTTGCTGGAGTCAGACCAGGTGAGAGATGGAGGCGGGGCTTAAAGGGACACTGAGGGAGGCAGCCACAGCAAGGGGCAGCTGGCTAGGTACAGCGGGTGCCCAGGACTCACCCTGAGCGACGATCTGGGCTCCCTGCCCCTGCCCCTGCCCCTGCCCCTGCGTGGGGTCATGGCACAGCAGTGGGTGGCTCGGGATGGGCAGTGTACCTCTGGGAACCAGGCTTGCCCTCTCAGCTCCTAGATTCCTTCGCACATGCTAACCCTGGCTGTGTTGGGTGCATGTTTTGCACATGCTCACTGGGAGCTGCATGCAGCCTCCACCTCCCCCACCAGCAAGAATTGAGCCAAACCGCTCTCCTGTGGGATGGAAAGAGCACTGCTCAGCGGTCCAGGTACCCGGTGTCTGTCCTCGGGCAAACTGTCTGGGCTTCCCTGTCTTTCCCAGAAGTAAAGGGGAGGGCAGGAAGAGCAAGTGGCACATCTCTTCAGGCCCTGAGAAGATGCTGATCTTCCCGAGGGTGGGGCCAGACAGGGACACAGGGGACCTGGCCCCTCTTGCTTGCTACTTTCCCCCCTCAGCACCCATCTGGCAGTAAAGGCCTGGCTTTTGTTTGCACACGGGCCTGTGTCTGTGTCTGCCATTCCTCTCTTCTCTTCTGTAGGGCACAACAGGGAGGTTTACCTCCCAGCTTCCTCCTTGGGGCCTCCTGGCTTAGAGCCCAGAGACAGCCAGCACTGGGGCAGGGTGTGGTGGCCACGAGGTGGGGGCGGGGAGCCCAGCCCTTGTGCCGGCAGCAGGAGGGAGGCAGGCTCCACTCTGCTGTACTCATTTTTATGAACTCCAATGAGAAGCCAAGTTTCCTCAGCCCCCTAATGAAACAGAGAGCAAGAGTGAGCTGATTGGAAACAGACGGGAGGGGAGACCGTGGGGAAGAGGCCAGAGCAGGGGTGGGGACTGAGTGCATAACGTTGGGGGGGCCGACACATGACGGAGGGAGGCCTGTGGGTCCCGCTTACGCGTATGGATTTGTGTGTGCAGTAGGTGTCCATCCTGCACAAGCAGGGCTGTCCATACACAGTCCCTGGAGCCATGCATCCTCTTGTCTGTCCTTCGGGCAGGCTCACATCTAGGGCAGGGCAAGTGAGGTGTTTGCAAAGGGTACAAGAAGGAAAATGTCAAAAACTCAATCCTCAAGATAAGTACTATATTAATGTATTATTTCTAAAAGATGAAAACAGTTGCAAAACTTAGGACGAGGCCAACACCTGAAATCCTAGCGTACAGGAAGCTGAGTCAGGAGGATCAGGAATTTGAGGCTGTGTGATTCTGTCTCAAAGAACAAAAACTTCGGCAAGCAAATATGGCAGAAAGCTTGACTGACATGTAGACCCCTAAGTTCAACCCTTAGTACTGAAAGAAACAAAAGAAAATCAACCAAAATAAACAACAGGAAAAAACAGCCAGACACACACCTGCAAGCATTAGGAAAGACACAAAAGATCAGGAGCTCAAGGTCAGCCTGGGTGACAAGAAACCCCATCTCAACAAACAAACAAACCAGAAAAAACAACTTGCTAGCAATTTCAAACAGATAACACCCAGCCTGTACTTGTAGCTGTCCACCTGCCTCAGCTACCCCTTCCCCCACTCCAGTCAGACATTATTTATAGAAGCAAGCAGCTGGCCCTCAGGTAGTAGTCTGCCAGTTTTTTTATTTTTTTATTTTCTTTGCATTTAAATTTTTTTTTTTTTTTTTTTTTACTGAGATGACTGAGGGTTTTCATGCCTGACACAGTGCTTCTGGTCCATTCTGCCTCTTCCTCGGGATCCTCAGCCTGCTGCTGCCACGTGGCTCCCTTACAACTTTTTCTGTCTCCTGCTTCTGTGCACACAGGGAGCCCCCGGGCCACAGCATCAGCCCTGCACTTCCCTTCCACGTCCATCATCCAGCAGTCGAGCCCGTATTTTACACACCCAACCATCCGCTATCACCACCACCATGGGCAGGACTCGCTGAAGGAGTTTGTGCAGTTTGTGTGCTCTGACGGCTCGGGTCAGGCCACTGGACAGGTGAGTCTAGAGGGCACAGGAGGCCTCATAGCCTCATTTATTTGTCTGTCCGTCTGTCTGATTTGTCTTTCTGTCTGTCCAAGGGCTCATGAGGAGAGGGCCAAAAATCAGGAGCATACATGGAGTTGGAGTAGCAGAGCCCATAGACTATCTTGTGAGCAATTTTAGTGGGCTTGGGGCCAGGGTCTGCATATTGTCCTAGCTTCTGTCTGTTAGGGACTGGAGAGGGGCTGCTTGCCCTTCCTGTTGACTCTTCATTCCCAGCAGGAATGAGCATATGATTTGTACAATCTAGGCCTTGGACCTCCACCTCTCTAAAATCTAGGAGGTCAAGGATTTGACAGATTGTGGACCTGAGTTTGTCTGGCTCATTACTGTCGGGCTGTTTATTCTTGGTGGTATGAGGCTGTCCTGGACTCGGTGGGAGGCATCCCTGGCCCCCACCTAACAGATACCTTCTCCTTCTCAATCACGGGTATCAAATCTATCTCACACTTTCAGGGGGCCCCACATGATGCCTGTGTGAAGATTCCTACACCAGGACGCTTACCAAACAGCTCCTGCACTGTTATGATTCTGGAACAAAGCCCTTCAGATCCACAGCCCTGTGGAACAGAGGGACTCCCTGTGGGTTCTTTCCCACCAGCCAGCCCTGGGGCCTGGTCCAAACTTAGGGTGCTCCGCAAAGGGATTATCCAGGAAAATAACATGCCAGAGATGCTGGCATGATGTGCTCAGGCTCTAGGGGTCCCTTGAGATGGGATATGGTGGTCCAGACCTCTGGAGAGTTTTGTAGCCCAGCACTCTCCCATTCCTGGGCCAGTACAGGTAGCCTGGCCATGAGAAGTCATCGGGAGGATGTTCAGAGGGCTTAGAAAGCAGGTGGGAGAGTCCGCACCAGAGAGAGTCCAAGGGGAGCAGCAGGATTCCCCTATTGTTCAGCCACACAGCCTTGATGTGCTTGGGGAAGAATGGGTGATTGCTGGTTCTGGAATATGACTGGGCTGGGTTCTCTGTCCATCCTGGATCTGGTCCTATTTCCTCTGGCTTGCTCACCCATCCCTGCCCTTCTGCTGTCTTCATCCTCTTCCCTACTTTATTCCACAAGGGTTTCTCTTGCCGATTCTCTAGCTCCTTAGTACTTGGTGGCCTTCCCACCTCTCTGTATAAATACTGTCTGTCTTATGGGTAGAACTGACCCCTTATTACCACTTCAGAGATAGAGCAGACTCCAGAGAGATGCTAACTTGCCTTTTCACCTCAAAGGCAGCCAGGCTTGGAATCCAAATAAAAAGGACCTGGGAACCAATGCAAAAAGCCATCTATCCCCACAGGACCCTGAAGAAAGAATCAGTTGGCCCCTGCCTTCTGCGGGCTGGGTTCTGAGCCTCACCTGTGACCTAACAAGTGTAACATGGAACACTCACTTTCCTAGAGTTATTTCTCAAGACAGGTACTTACTCCATGAGACTGCAGACACAGGTGTAAGCAGATACCTTGCTGCGTGTAGCTAACAGTGGGAAGTAGGGAATCCTCTTAGGACTTCCTCTGTGTAACTGAGAGAAAAGCCTGCTGCAGGAGTTCTTGTGGGTCTGAGGCTGTGCTGTGTTCTACCCCACCACCGCCACCCTGCCCCAGCTGCCGTAGAACAGCAGTCCTCAGACTTTACACTCAGAGTCACCCAGAAGATTCGGCCTACAGGTTGTTTCAGCAAAGGTGGTGCCCAGGAACCCAAGTGCCCACCCAGACCCAGGTCTTTCTCCTGGACTGCTGGCTAAAGGACACACGTTGGGAACCATTGGCCTGGAGCCTAACAGAGCACCCTCCTAACACTTCACAGATCCCAGGTTACAGACCACCTTTTCAGGAAAATAGCCATGTAGAGAAAAGTTGCAGACCATTACAGAGGGCTTCTGGGCACCCTGATATTTCATCCTTCCACCCCAGCCTGGGGCACTTATGTGGAAGGTCACAGGGAGATACAAAGGTGATACAAAGGGCAGGAGGAAGGGTCCAGGTTAGTAGTGTTTCAGGGGTAGAGAAGGGACAGCCAAACAAACACAGTAAAGCTGTAGGCCCAGTGGGAATAATGACTCAGGGAGGCAGGAATGCCACCATGTGTAAGAGGCAAGTGACGTGCTGGGCCAGCCTGTAGACCCCTTCCAGTCCCTGCCTCAGCTCCTAAGGTAATGCAGAGCCACAGACTTTGATACTTTAATACATTGACTTTTATCCTGGCCAAATCTTAGATGCTCCAGGCCTGACGAAAGTTGTGACTAGCCCAATCAGGTGGGGTTGTCCTTGTAGACCCTCTTGCAGGAGACAAGCCCTGGAGGTGGCAGAGGCTTCCATGCTGTGTCCTAGCTGTTCTGAGCTCAGAGAAAAGCCATGAGGCTGTGATCTGTGGGACTGGTCCATTTCCTATCTGAGGGAAAAATGGGATGGGAGCCAGACAGGCCATACACATGAGGGGGAGGCCACTGCTTTGCTCTCTGTGGCACCCCTGCAGAGCTGGGAAACTTGCTCTTTGGTCCTAATGCTGCCTAGAACCAGAGCTTCTCTCTAAAAGGGTACCTGCCACAAAAGACTCCAGTCTGGGTTGTAGATAGGGATGCCAGGCAGCCACCAGCTGTTTGGCCAGATGCTTCTCAACTGTGTGCAGGAATGGTAGAAGGAACCATGTAAGGGAATGGTGTGTCAGATCTGGCAGGTCATCAGGGATAAAGGTTACTGAATAGAAGAAGCAGAGCTCTAGGTCAGGTGCGACCGGGCATGGCAGTACAGGCCTGTAGTCCCAGCATTTGGGGAGTGGAGGCAGAGGATCTGAAGTCCAGTCTTCATTGAGATTATACTTGCCACACGAGTTTGATAACCTAAATTTGATTCCTAGAACCCACATAAAAATGGAAGGAGACAAGACAACAGGAAGGGCCGTGCAGTCCCACTTGGGCTGTAGGACTTGAGTGCTGTATGAGTCTGCTGGCATGCTGGAGCCTGGGTGACAGCGGCTTCCATGACTTTGATGGGGGCCAGGGGGTGCAGGGAAGAGCTCCATGTAGAGTTCTGGTGAGCAAGTCTGCACTGTGGCCTTGTCCTCAGCCTGAGCTCTCAACATCCAAGGGCACAGAATGAGAAATACTAAGCAGAAAAGATAGGGTGTGGCGATGAGGACCTTGAGTGCTCCTTGGGAAGCATGCAGCTTCTAAAACAGTGAAACATTTGTGAAAAATTTGAGCTAACTTGCACTTGAGGAAGTGGGTCCATGAGCCTGCTAAAGGCTCTCGGGTCAGACGTGTCTTCCAGCCATGGCCAGCATAGCAGGTAGCTTTGCATGAACCACTTCCCTGCACACAACCTCACTGGATTTAGCTATCGAATGGGTAAAATAAAGCTTCCTTTGCACCAAAGCTTTCCAAGAGACAGCACTGTTAGCTCCAAGCAGAGGATGAGCTTTCATCCTGTGGGCTATCTAAGATATGGATTTGTAGCTACCCACTTAACGCCAATAGCATCTTCTCGGCCTCAAAAATGTCTCTAGGTGTTGCAGTGTCTCCTAGGATGGGGAGCAGAGTGACCCTGAGTCGAGAACTGTTGCCTTGCAAGTAGCTGGAAGATCAGACCCAGCATGGGTGCAATGTCTGGGCTATGGCTGGACACCCAGAGCACGAGCTGAGCCACTCACTGTCAGAGCAAAGAGGCGGCCCCACGCCCACCCCTGCAGGCTCTTTGTCATCAGCCAAATGAAATGAGTGAGGATGGAATGGTGGCTGATGGAGGAGACGGCAGGCAGGTTGGGCTTCTGGGGTCTGTCCTCCCGTAGAAAGAGGAGCACTGTCCAGGTGTAGTGGAGCTTATAATTCCAGCACTCAGAATGTCAAGGCAGGAGGATTGCCAGTTGGGTACAGCCTGAGAGAAAAAGACCTCCGTAGGACTTGGGCCTGAGTGACCAGAAGGGCTGAAGTTTGCTCCATAGGAAAAGAAGAGCTGGGGCCAGGCCTCCCTGCACCTGAGCTGCAGTGGGCATTGAGGGCTTCTTCCCAAGCAGCAGGAGGCATGTTCCAGCTCTTTCAAGGGATACTGCGCCCGCCCGCCTGCCAGTGGCTGGGGAGCCTGTGGTGTGTACTTTCTCTGACTCATTGAAGCTGACCCAGGCACGATAAGGCATAAGGCCTGACGGAGAAGTGCAAGTTTGAGGCACAAAGGAGAAGGAATGAACCTTGGTGACAGCATGTCCTTGGCTCCTGAGGGTGTGCATTTTCCAGGGAATCACTCTTGAAGAACCGCACAGAAGTTGGAGCCACCGATGGCATATTTTCCTCGCTGGCTGGTTTTTATAGAAAAGGCCAGCGCCCCACTGTTCACAGGCTGAGAACGGGACCTGCTGGAGATAGAATGGATGGAGGGTGACGTCTCAGTGCTGATGGCTTCCTGGGCTAGGATGCCCATGGGGTGGATGTTGGCAGGCCTGTGGGTCTTGGCTAGGCAGCCAGCCCCAGCCAGGCCCATGGAGGGAGTGTGCCTTTGAGACCTTGGAGGTGAGCTGGCTTCTCTTTCCTGCCTTGAGGACAGGTCTTCCAAAGGAGCGCAACAGTTGTAGGTGCGGTGGTATGCATTGCTAGGTGGTTCATTTCTGTACCTAGAACATCTTGCTTAAGAATTGATGAATTAGCTGGGTATGGTGGCTTATGCCTTTAAACCCAGCCCTTGGGAGGCAGAGGCAGGTGGATCTCTGTGCTTTTGAGGTCGTTCTGGTCTACATGGTGAGTTTGAAGCCAGCCAGAGCTACACATTAAGACCCCGTCTCAAAAAAAAAAAAAAAAAAAAAAAAAAAAAAGAGAGAGAGAGAGAGAGAGAGAGAGAAAGAAATGATGAACCATCCGTCGGACATCCCCCCTTCTTCCCTCCCACTACTTCATAAGAGGGAGAAAAACAGAAAGAGGCAGAAACACCCAAGAGACCAAATAGAGGCCTTACACCTCCTCCATCATGTGCCTAGAGGAAAGGACCCTCCCTCCCACTCCTGCATCTTCCATCAGGAGCAAGTGGCCGGCCGCGCAGGGGAGCGTGTGTCTGTGTGTGATGTGCCTTCATGCGTCACTCTATTTATGTTGTTCGCAGCCCAACGGTAGCGGCCAGGGCAAAGTCCCGGGGTCATTTTTGCTACCGCCGCCGCCTCCAGTGGCCAGACCTGTGCCCCTTCCTATGCCTGATTCCAAAACCACCAGCACGGCCCCAGACGGCGCCGCCTTGACTCCTCCATCACCTTGTAAGTGGACGATGAAACCGAAACCACAGCGCCCAGCATCCCTGGCCCATCTACACAGTCTCCACTGCAAAAAGAGGAGCGCCCCCTCCCAACAAAGCCCCTACCCAGAGCGCCTCAGAGCCTCCCACCGGATGAGCAGGGTTGAGCCCTGGCGATGGCCTCCTGGGCCTCAGTTACACCAGCCAGCACCCCATGAGCCCTGCCCACTGCTCCCAGCCAGGCCCTGGCCCAGGCCCCCCTGGGGGGCGGGAGGGAGAGTACCTTGGGGCACTGGGCCGGGGGTGCTGGCGCGGGTGGGGGGGCGGGAGGCACAGCCATGCCATCTTCATGCCTGATTGCTGCTTTTGTTTTTGTTTTTTGTTGGTTTTTTTTTTTTTTTTTTTTTTTTTTTTTTTTGGTTTTGGTTTTGAGTTTTTGGTTTTGATTTTCAACTTTTTGTTGTTGTTGTTTCGTTGTTCCCTTACACACACCAAAAAATTAAATGTGACCACAAGGTGATGCCACCACCATGTTATTTTTGCCTTGTCCCCTCACCTCCATCTGGCCCTTGGGCCTCTGAAGATGCAGGAGGCTGCTTTTCCAAACCCTTCTTCCCTCAGTTTCCCATGTGGTTTCTCGTTGTCCCTCTCTCCCTTTCTACCCTCTCCCTATCCGCCTGTCCCCTCCCTTCTCTCCCCTCAGTTCCTTTCCCAGGTTGTAAGGTCCAAGGAGAAGGGAGGGCATTGGACCCTGGCTTACTTCGTCTTTCTTTTTCTTCCTCCCGCTCTCACTCTTCCTTTCTTTTTTTTCTTTTAAATCCAATGACAAATGTTGCCAAAGGGAAGAGAAGAAAACTCTAAGTGGAGAGGTCCAGCTAGACCCGACGTGAAGGACAGGAGAGGCGAAGGGAGGCGGGTGGCGCGCTGTCTTGGGCTGGCACAGGGGTGGGCAGGACTCTGAGCTGGAAAGGGGCAGCAGTGGGTGGGAGGGTGGCCCACGTCAACACCCCTGTCCGATTGAGCTCTCTGTCTCTCCTTCTCTCCCCCTCCCTGCCCTCTCCATGTCATCTCCTCATTTGCATACGCCATTAGACATGATCACAGCCACTGGAGGTGGGCGGGGTGGGGGAGGGAGCCAGGCTGGAGCTCAGTTCTGGAGAGGAGACAGAATCTGGTGAGCTTGTCCTGGATGTGTCTGGTATAGGGCAGGAGTGAGCTTCCCAGGTGAACTGGACATTCCGTTTTCCTCTGGGACTGCTTTCCAACTGTCAGGTTCAGCTGAATACCCCAAAAGAGCTCAGGGGTGTTGGGTTCATTTGTCCCCAGGTGGCTGAGCTTTGGGGCTCTGTTATGACCTCTTCCTCTGTCACCTAGCCTGATAAATTGATGAGCAGAGAGTAGCATGGGCCGTGGCCTGTCTGCCACAGCACACCCCTCTGCCCCAGCAGCCAGGCCACGGGTTCTTTGTGACCCTCCTGTTGGCTCAGTCCTCCACTGAACCCCTGTGAGTTTCTGAGCCACTTGTTAACCGGTGGGACTGCCCCAGGCGGTAAGTGGTGCAGTCCCCACCCCAGTGAGGCTGTGGGGCTGGAGAGGTGACCTGGATGAGAGGACCATGCCCAGACAGGCTGGTGCAGGCTGCCTATCTCCCACCTTTGTGATGCCTACAAGTAGAGAAGTCAGGGCCTCCACTGGTGAAGTTAGTGCTAATCATCATCTCAGTAGAGGGCAGAGCTAGGCCCAAGGGACTTCAGCTGCAGCCTCAAGGGCCCTTCCTTGACAGGCTGAGGCAGGAGGGTATGCGCGTGCTCCTGGTCAGTGAATGGAAGGGCTTGCAGCCTGGCCTCCCAAACTGTAGCCCCTCACTCATCCTTCCTGCTGCCAGACTACCCAGCAGCACTCTACCTTAGTCTCTCCTTTCTCAGACGTCCAGATGGGCAGTGCCAGGTGGGCCTCATAGCCTGACCTGGTCTTTCCCTCTCTCCTCGCCCCCTGCTCCCCACAGCATTCACAACGACAGGCGCCTCCTCTGCCAACCGGTTTGTCGGCATCGGACCCCGGGACGGCAACTTTCTGAACATCCCACAGCAGTCTCAGGTAGGAGATGTCCCCATGCAGGTAGAGGGGCAGACGGAGGGGGGTGGGTCTCAAGCTGTGTGTCCTGGGGAGGGCTGTTCCTAGTGAGTTGCATGTCCAGGCTTCTGCCCAGCTGAACAGCCTCCCTGGGCAGCCTCAGGCTCCCTGGCTAATCAGCTAATTGAATAATTAGCTCTGACAGCCCTGGACCTGAGAAAGGCAACCCTAGGCTAGAGTCCTCTAGGCCATCCCATTGCACCAGAGCACAGAGGGAAGTCTGAGGCACTGACCAGGAAGGCAATCCTGTCCCCTGGGTCTTCTTCTACCGTGGCCAGCTCAAGGAAGCCTGGGCCTTCCCTGTTTCCCTGGCACTGGATGGACTGGACAAGGGTTGGGAGGGACAGTGTCTGGTGGGCTGCATGCCCAGAGATTGGCATCAAGGGGAAGGCTAGCTGCTGTCCTGGAGGCCCCTCCCCTAAGTCCCCGTAAGCCCCATTAAGAGGAAAGTCAGGCTGCTAAGCCCCCAGTTCCCACTGATACCTCCCCTACTTCACAAAAGGAGACAAGCCAAACTTGCCCTCCAGTGTGGGGTCCCCAGACTGCTTTGAGAATGCATGTGTACATGTGCACACTTGGATGTCTCTCGTGTGCCTATATCCAGAAAGGGTGAGAATAGCAGGTAGAACCCAGAGTCCACCTCAGAAACAGGTCAGGGTTAACTTTTGAGGGCCAGGGCTTCAGAAAAAGCACACCAACCAATTTTTTTTTTTTTTTTTTTTTTTTTTTTTGTACATGTTAAAAAAAAAAAAAACTTCCTCACTTCCTTGCGGGTTTCCTCAGCCCTGGGAAATCCACCCCTGCTCAGAGCCTCAGGGCCACCTCTGCTGGCTCCTGCCCCGCCTCTGCTGAGGCCCCAGTCCAGAGAAAGTTGGTGGATAGAAGTTTCTTGTGTGTGGTTTAAGGGTCTTTTCTTTCTTTCTTTTCCTTTAACACACACACACACACACACACACACACACACACACACACACACAACTTAGTCAAACTTCAAACTTCAGAGCTCCCTAGTGGTGAGGAAGGGAGGAGAAGGGAACTTCGGGCCCCTCCAGCCTCCCACCCCCTTTCCCCAGAGTCACGTCTGACCCGTCTGGTTTCCAGGAGCAACCAGACATGATGTAACACCCAGATGAACTTGAACTTGGGGGTGTTGAGAAGAAAAACAATGGCTCTGAGCAGGGTCTGGAGCCAGCCCCCTCTGCTCTGTGCCAGGGAGGCCGAGAAAGCCCTGCTGGCAGAAGGTGGGAGGGGGTGCCAGAGGAAGGGACGGCAAGCAGGCGGCCTCCCCTCCCAGCTCGCTGGCACTGGGAGCAGGGCTTCATTGCTCCCTCCCTCCCTTCCCCCCCCACTCCAGCTAGCAGTGCAGCCTGTTTGCTCCCTGGCTGCTGAGAGCCCGCCCCCCTCTCTCTTGGTTTTGCCTTCTTCACTTTCTCTGCTCACTTTACTTGGATGTTTTGAGGCCAAGTCAGAGTTTGAGGCAAGTTTGGCAGTTTGTCCCTTTCTCCCTCACTGCCTTGCGTTGCAGGAGGGGAAATGAGTCCTAGCCCGATCCAGGGCCCTTGACCGGGCAGGTGTGTCTGGGGATCGTGGGGAAAGGGAAGTTAGACACCCCAGAGCAGAAGCCCTTGGGCAGGGAGCAGGCAGGCGGCTGTAGGGGACAATCAGGAGTGGTTTCCACAGTAACCAGTGACTTTAGCTGATCCTTGGAGCACCAGATGGAGACAGAACAATAGAAGAGGGAAGAAAAGAAAATTTTAGCAATTTTATCATTCCCTAAACAGTGCTTTTTTACTTAGTTTTAATCAGTTTTGGGTCTGGCTTCGGAAGCAGAAGGGGGTAAGCAGAAAAAGCAGCCTGGGCTTGACAACCGACCCCTGCTGCTGTGGCCTGTGTGGAGGCACTAAGTCCCCTTTCCAGGCCTGAAACCAGTCTTTATCCTCTGAGGAGTCCCTACTCTTGAGACTATAAAACTGCACAGTAAAGAAAACTTCAAGGGACCAGTCTGGCCTTGGTACGGGGACCCTCATGTCCCAGGTGTTCTACACCTGTGTCTGTTAGGGAAGCTGAGGAGGGGTGGGCTTCCCTGGCCTGGAGCAGTGGGGTAGGAACCCATGTTAGCCATCCCTTGGGTACCAGAGAACAGCAGAACTAGAAGCCCAGGGTTCCACTGACTCATGTCACTCTGGGAGGGCACTCCACCTGTCTTCCTGCTCAGCTTCCCAGGCCCTTACCTGACTTTCAGTAAGTGGACCTGCAGGGCTTTGGGCAGATGCTTGAGAACCCACAGAGGGAGGCAGCCTTCCTGTGCAGATCCTACCTGGCACCCCGAAAGCAGTGCTGAGTGCCCATATTTCCAGATGTCCATCCTTTGAGATTCTATTGTCCTGACCACAGGCCACATGCAGCGTTGTGCATTGAAATTAATTAGAGAAAAGTTGGGGCTGGAGAGAGAATTCTGTGGAAGAACTATTACCTAACATTCTCGATGGCCTGCCTGGTTTCAACCTCCACACCTTATTCCACAGTCCACATATCAAGTGTTCATGCTTATAAACCATGCTATCAGTGAGTTAATTGTACAGTGCATCTAGGACTCCATTGCCACAGAAAATTCTAAAGGGTATTTGAAGCTCGAGCTTTATTTTTGTTTCTGTGTGTTATGGCACATGCATGGGTGTGTGTAATGTGCATAGATGGGCTTCAGTCCCTTCTCCCCTTCCACCTTTATGTAGGTTTAGGGGTTGAATTCAGGCCACATGGCTTGTGTCCTGGAGCTAAAGGAGCAAGATACTGCATTTCTCTGACTCCATTGCTAAGTCTTGTATTTAGTATTACCATTTCACAGGGGCACTTACTGCAGTCCAAATCAGACAGGGTCTGCCATGACCTGACCAATATTGGAATATTAATGGTCTTGTTTTTTGAATAGTTTGAGCCCAGAACTTCAGACATGCTAGGCAAGGCTACACCCCCCAACCAAATAGTGGTGGGTTTTCTATTTTTGTTTTGTTGTCGAGCCAGGATCTCTCTGTAACATAGGCTGGCCTCAACCTTACTAGCAGGTTTCAGCACACCTGGGTCCAATAGTATTTTCTGTGTGTCTGAGACAGGATCTTGCTCTGTAGCCGAGGCTGGACTTGGACTCACTGTGAAGTCCTGCGTTCTTCAAATTCCCAACAAACTTCTTGCCTCAGTCTCCTAAATGCTGGATTACAAGCATAAGCCACCAACCTGGCTTCCAGTAGTGTATATATGTGTGTTTTTTGACCAGGGTGTCTAATGTAACCCTAATTATGCTGGAATTCACTATGTAGACCAGGCTGGCCTCCAGCTGACAGAGATCCACCTACAGGGATTAAAGTCATGCACCACTATGCCTGGCTGTAGTAGTATTCTAAATACTGGGAAATTTCACATGAAATTCTGCCTGGATTTCTGGCTTCTTTTGAAAAGCTGGCCACTCCAGCTGCCTGGTGCTTTCACCCTAACCTAGCAGGCTGACTCTATGCAGAGCACAGGCATTCCCAGCCAGCCCTGCCTCCTCATGATTGCTGCACATGCGGTAAAGAGGGGCACCGGCTCTCATGAATCGGAGTCCCATTGAGTCATCTGAGGGTTATGACCTCAAGCAAGTCAAGGTCACCCATCCTGTGTGTACTTGGCATCAGTGTGGGCTTGGGACAAGGATAGAATGAGGCAGTATCAGGTGTATATGACATGTGTTGGCACTGTCTGGTCCTATAGACACAAGTCTATGACACAGAACTCCAAGAAGCCTCCAGTTAGCATATCAGGGATCCTCATTTTGTTGAGAAGGTACTGCCAGGTATACCCAAGCAGATGAACAGGTCTGGAGAAGAGTCCTCCACTCCCACTTCGCTGGGAAATCAGAGTGGAGCCTTTGATGGAGGGCGTTGCCAAGCAGCCAGCCCCAGGGGTCCACCCTGTGTGTACTGAGTGTTCTCTGCCAGGAGGGCCTTATACACGGGAAAGCAGCGCCCCCTGCTGGCTTCCTGGGGAAGCAATGCCCACTGCTGGGAGATTCATGCTCTTTCCCCAGTCTGGTACCCCGAAGGCCCAGGATTGTACTGGGTGGGTGGGCTCTGGCCCCCTCCCCCAGGCCTGGCCCTGGTAGGAACTGAAGCCATGTGGTTCCCTGCCCCCAGCCTTTCAGCTTGAGGGACAGGACATTGGCTGGGATGTACAGATGTGAATTTCTGCTTTTAATCCAAAGAGACAGAAAGAAAACTCAGCAAGAACTCAAGCTGGGCCACCCCCACCCTGCTCCCCCAACCCCTGCGGGTACAAAAGCCCCAGCCTAGCATCCTCCCCACCTTCCAGGTCCCACACAAAACCTAAACAATTGCAAACATGGCCAGATCCCAGGTCTTTGCCAGTGCCAGCCATGGGGGTCCCACCCGCTGGGCACAGTGCCCACGGGAAGGCCAGCTGGACTCTTGCACTGGGGGCTGGGTCTGGGGGGATTCCCTCAGAGGGTGGGGAGAATGAGCTGCCTTCCTCTGTTGGGGTCAGCTGCCCAGCACCCTGGACCCTCCTCATAAGCTCACTGTAGAGGTTGGGGATCATACAGCCAGGTGGGGTGAGATGGGAGCTGGGACTTGACCCAGCTGTTCTCATTGTCGCTTTTCTTTCTTTCTTTCTTTCTTTCTTTCTTTCTTTTCTTTTTTTTTTTTCTGGTCCGTTTCAGTCCTGGTTCCTCTGATTAAGATCAACAAAGAAACAACAAAATTAAAAAAAAAAAAAAAAGAGGTTCCTCAAAAGGGGGGAGAAGAAATTTTGAGACATGGAAATATCCCCCAGCCCAGCCCCACCGAAAAGCAAAACTTAGACGTCGTCAGCCACTCAGCCCTTCCCTCCTCCAGCCCGGGTACCCCTGCGGTCCAAAGCAGCCCAGTTCTGGGAGCCCTCAGAAGGGGTCTCAGCGGAGCTGTACACCAGCAGCCAAGCAGAAAGAAGCTTGCTAAGCGGACTCTGCTAAGCAAAGGACAAACAGAAAGGATGCAACAAGACTGCCTTCCTCCCACCCTCCGCTGGACTTAGCTTCCCTAGGAGCCCAGAGGAACAGCTCGTAAAGATGGTGGAAGTAGACATTCGAGCTCACCTCCGGACTTCGCCCCTCCCTCCTTTCCCTCTCGCCCTTCCTGGGAGCCTCTGTTCAGGCTTCTGTCCCCAGCTGCTCTGGACCAGGCGAGGATGGCCCCGGGGTGGGCAAGGGATGTTCCTTAGCGCTAGCTGAATTCAGCATTGAGGCCAGAATGGAAGGTGTTCTGCCACCCCACTTTGAACCACACGGGCAGTTCTCGGGCTGGACCCCCACTGTATAGCACACAGGAACAAGTCAGAATGCTCTGGACTGGACGGCTCAGCCCGGCATAGGCACCCTCTACCATCCCCGCAGGCCGTGAGAGCTGCCCTCTGCCACGCCCCTAGTGAAGGGAGTCGGCCCCAGGTCGCCCCGCACCCCAGCCTTGCATGCAGGTGCCCTCGCTCCGCCCCTCTGCCCTGCCCCTGCCCTTGCTGCGTACAGCCCTCCAAGGGCCGGCTGAGAGTGGAGCAGAAAGGGCCCTGGAGCCGAGCGAGGACAAGGCAGCCTCCACCTGCGCTAGGTAGGCGTCCTGCTCTCAAGACTTTTAAGTTCCTGTGAAGGGTGGGGGGTATCATCCTTTTAAAAGAGTGTTCTGGAGCTTTCTGGTCCCCTTCCCTTCCCATCACACCCATGGCCACTTCTCCCTAGATTTTAGCTGTAACGTCTTTCCTCTTTATTTAGGGGTGGGGCAGTCATTGTTCGGGTCTTTCGCTGTTGCAGTTGGGAACTCCTCCTCTGTTTGAGCAACTTGGGAACAATTTCGTAACACACCACAGGAAGCAGCTTTCCTCCCAGCCCCCTCCTCCTGCAAGGGATGATGGTGGAGGCTTGTCCAGAGGGTCTTGAGAAGCCCCCTGGGAGGGAGGGGAACGCGAGCACACCAGCCCCCCTCCAGGGTGACTGGGCCCCTCTGGCTTGTCTTTCTGTGCCTTAGTCCTCCTTCCCTGCATCTCCCCTCCCAGGCCCATTCTCAAGGCCTTGCGCCTCTCCGGTATGAAAACACAAAGCACAGGTCAGGATCCTCCGAAAAGTCGGTCCAACATTGCACCACGTGGGGGTGGGCTGTGGGCTTTATTTATTGAGAATCTAGTTGGTGAGGCTGCGGCGGCCCTGAGCAGGCGAATGGCCGCGTGCAGGGAGCTCGGGGCTGAGAGCCGGCTGTCTAGGCAGGTGCGCTGTGTTGAGTGAAGCCCTCCCCTGTGGCGTCCAGAGCCCGGGTGGAGATCCCGCGAGGGGCCTCCCTGTGCGAAGGGAGGGAGTCCCAGGGTGGGGGGCCGGGCGGGCCGGGCGTGACGCGCGGTCAAAGTGCAATGATTTTTTCAGTTCGGTTGGCTAAACAGGGTCAGAGCTAAGAGCTATCGAGAGAGGGTCCCTGCCCGGCCGCGTGCGCCTCTTGCCTCTTCGGGTGGTCGAAGACAGTCGGGCTGCCAGCGCTGTGGGTTTGCGAGGCACACGCCCCGGACAAGGTCAGAAGCTGCAGGCCAGCTGGGCCCAGGGGCCCAAGGTGCCAGGCGGGAGGACCGGGTTGGGGTGGGGGTGTGCTCCTTTCCCAAGTGAGGGGCAGGTGAGGGTCGATGAGGGCGACAGATGTGGGGACGTGTTAGGAGAGGAAACAACCCACAAAAAATATAGGGGAAATTAACTTTTTTGTTTTCATTGAACCAAGTGCAATGCATCAGAGAGTTTTCCTATCTTTGTATGTTAAGAGATTAAGAAAAAAATTCTATTTTTGTTGTGATGTCCTCGCGGCTCTGGGGACGCTAAAAGAACTGGGCCTGCCCTGCCCTTAGCGGGGATGAAAGCTGAGTGTTTTTCCTTTTCTTTCTTTCTTTTTTTTTTTTTTTTTTTTTTTTTTTTGATAGTTCTCTGGGTTTTTGTTTGTTTGTTTGATTGGTTGGTTGATTGGTTGGTTTTTTTTTTTTTTGCCGTTTTCCTGCGTTGATGAGGATAATCTGGGGTTTTAATTTGTTTTGTCGTTCGATTTCGGTGGGAGGGCTGAAGAAAACGTTCACATTTTATATTTTAAAAAACACCTCGACGTTAAAAAAAAAAAACCAACAAAATCAAAAGGAAAAGGACGAGAGAAAATTATTTTTAAGATAATTAAACATAAAAACCCTGGTGCTTATTACATTATAAAGTACGTTTTTAAAAAAAACCCACAAACTATTATACATACGTTTATGAATCAATTAAATATTCTGCACTTGTTAGGAACACGCATATCCCTTCTTTGTTGAGTTTAACGGAACGGGACAGCGGCGTGCGCCCCGCAGCTGGGCTGCTCTGGCCGCGGGTCTCCCTGGGTGCCCCCTTCCCCTTTCTCGCCCCCTTCCCCTTCGGGCACTGGGGCGCGGTGGGGGTCCCCGACCCCCTCCTCCGCAGAGGTCAATGTCAACGAACAAACGTCCCTTTTCCCTTCTCCCCACTCAGAGCGCCCTTCTTTGAGCCAGACGCCAACTTGACCCTCACCAGCATTAATCAGGAGCGCGCTCAGCAAGTTGGTAGTTTCCTCCCCAACCCCTTCCCACGTAACACCACTCTTCCCCTCCCTCCGGGAGGCTCGATGCTCCAGGACAGGTCCAGCCACGCTGACAGGTCGATTTGCCCAGGCCCGCGCCCGCACGCACGCACGCACACAGCCCGGCACACATCCCCACCCCACCCCGCAACCAGCCCTGTCGACTGCCTTACACACCCGCCCCCGCGCTGGCCGGCCGACCTAGTGCCTTGTTCTCACCCCCGTGCTGGCGGAGCGGACGCCGCGCTCTGGGTCCCAGAGGGGCCGGGTGGCTCAGACGACCCACCGTTTCCCCACCCCGACCGTGCTGAACGGACCCCCCCACGAGAGAAAAATAAAGGAGCAATAAAGTTATAAGAACTTTTGTCCCCCAATCGAGAGCCCTAGGGGCACCCCAACCCCACCTCTGCTCCCCCCACCCCATCCACCCTCGGGGCGACCCCCCCCCCGCAAGCCAGCCGGGCCCAGCCCCCCCGCTTGGCCCCTCTTGGGAGATCCGTGCGCCCCACCAGCACCAGCATCGCGGACCGCAAAGGCCGCCCGTCCCGTCAAACAAGTTTCTTCTTAGGCTAAGAAACGCAGTATATACGAGTATCTCTATATATAGTACTAATGGATTTGGTGTGCTTCCCCCTTAGCGTCCCCCCTCTGCTCCTCTTTCAGCCTGGTCTCCCTTCTCTGCCCTCCAACCTCCCCTCCCCCGTCTCTGCACTGAGATACATAAGAAACAAGGGTAGTTTACTGTCTGTTTTGTTTTCTGGGTTTTCAGTGTCCTAGCGGAATGCAAGTAGGCAGCCAGCCCGTCTGTCCCCTCTTCACCCGCCCCGCCCCACCCCACCCCCGTCACTGCGCTTCTGTTATACCATCTTTGCCTGACTCTCTCCGGCTTCTCCATTGAATGGCTAATGTGTATGTGAAATAAAGAAATAAAGAAAAACAAATGCCAGAGTGTCTGAGTCTTCGTTAACGCGGCTAACAGGATCATGGATCAAGTGCAACCAGTTGGGCTCGATGGGGTGGGTCTTCCCACATACTGCCCAGGGGCGTCCCGCCTCCAGCAGGGGGCGCCGATGAGAAGGCGTCCAGACCCCTTTCTACCTCTCTAAGCACCCCTAAAGATCCAATAGTCACTTCGCTTTGTCGGTTTGTCTAGCCTCGGCCCAGGGAAGGTGGTAAGGCCACCTCAAGAAGCCTGTGGAAATTTTTCCTTAAAAGTCTGAAGGGCCCCTGAGTCGCCGCCGATCACCCGTCCAGAACCGCACGGCGTTTCCTGATATGGGCAACCTCCGTCCCTTTTACAGGTAGTCCACTGCACAGCAGGCAAGGCACCATTTGGGGTCACCGCACCTCAGGACTCAGAGCTGTCTGCTCCATCTTGATGGGTCGCACCAACCTACTGGGGTTGCCATCGCAGTCCTCAGGAAGCACGGGCTGCGAGCGTGCAGACTCTAGCCTGTGTCGGGCCCCACAGCGCGCACCACCCTCCATTCCCCGGTGCGCGGGCGGCTTACGGGGCCCAGGAGCGCTGGGGCCCGAGGCCAGCACAGCCGCCTGGTCTCGTAGCAGCCGCACCAGGAAACCGATGTACTTCATGGCCAGGCGCAGCACCTCGTTCTTGCTCAGCTTCCGGTCGGGCGGGTGGGTGGGCAGCAGCTTCCTGAGCTCCGCGAAGGCGCCATTAACGTGCTGCTGCCGCCAGCGCTCTCGGCTGTTGGTGAACACGCGACGAGCCACCTTCTGGGGTTGGTGCCCTGAGGACCCAAGGAATAACATCAGCATAGAGACCATAGGGCACCCACGCTGTCCTCACTGAACACCACCAGTGCCCACTTGGGGGCTTGAACCCAAGGGTTGCTGAGACTCCTTGATGACAACGATGTGGTCCCTTAAGAAGTCCATCCTGTGGCCTCGTTCCAAGGGAGCGCGTTCCTGGATTTTCAGAGGTTCTCTTCTTGCCTGCTGTGAGCCTGTGGCTGACTGGTGGCCTATCTGATGGCTGTGGTTGTGTGGGATCATGCCATGTGGTTGTGGCTGTTGTGTGTGTGGCTGAGGTTCTGAGGTTGACTGTGGTCTCATAACTGTGTGATCCTAGTTCAAGGTTGTCTCTTTCATGACTATGTTTTCGGGTTGTGGAAACTTGTGGCTGTTATGTCCTATTGTGACCATGACTCTAGCTATAAATGCTTGGCTTTTGGGGACTCATTACATAGCCCAGGCTGGCTTCTGAGCTTATTCTCCTGCCTCAGTCTCGATTACAGGGGTAAGCCACCTCTCCCTGTGGTAAAGTACAGGTCAAGCAGACATGGGCTGCAAACAGCCATAAGTACACACACTGACACACACTCAAAGTACACACACTGACACACACTCACCCTCAGCCAAGTCCAGGTCAGCATGGCTTGGCCTTCGCTTCAGCCGGCTATTAGGGAAGATGCTGAAGGGTCCTGCTGGCCCAATGTAGACGCTGTAAGGGGTCGTGTGTCATGAACACCTTGGTAGACAAAGACTCCCACTACCCACCCTTAGCACCGCCCACAACCCCAGCTCCCTACTGACCTGTTGAGGAAGGGGTGGGGGTGGTAATGCAGGGCCAGGGTGGGTGGAGCTGTTCCCAAGGCAGCTAACTGCAGGAAGGAGGGCCGAAGGGCACTCAGCTCTGTGGTGGGCATGGCTGCCCCTGTAGGCCTGCTATGACCCAGGTTTATCACTGGCACACCTGGAGGCAACCAGGGGGTGCACGTGTTTTGGTGATCCACCTCTGCAGGGGGGGACCCAGGTGAGGCTGGCTTTGGCAGAGGAGCAGGCTCTGGGTTGGAGGAACGAATCATCTCAACTTTCTCAGTCATGGCGGAACCCACTTCTGCCTGGGCCTGGGGTGGGCACATGAACTCCAAGGATGGAATGCTAACCTGTGGGAGGGAGTGGAGTTACTGGGAAGGCCACAGCCCATCTTTCTTTGACGTGTTTAACCTAACTGAGTCCTCCAATATGAGAGCACCTTGACGAACTAAAGGGACTGGGAATTCAGTAGTCAAAGGCAGATGAGTGGACCTAGCAACTGCAAGGATGTGAAGAAGGGACCACCTCCACAAAAGCCTACTAGGTGCTAGGCAGCATTGACCCTGTGAGTGCCTGCTTAGTGTTGTTTGAAAAGGCTTCTTGCCTCTGAGCCAGTTTCCCATCTTTCAGAATCTCTCCCACCTGCAGCTGGGGGTACAGCAGGGATCCCCTAACTAACTCTGAGATCCCCTGAAATTCCAAAATTCATCCTTTGCCACCTTTCCATGGTTGCTCCAGGAGCCTCTACCCTTGCTGAAGGTTCCTCTAACCAACCCTAACCCATCAGCACCCAGATTTTTGCACCCTACTTAACATGTTTGCTGGGATGCAGGGTCTGGGGTGTCTTGCCAGTGTGTGACTCCCCATGTCTCTGCCTGTCTTCCCCAGCTGGAGAAGCTCCCCTGGCTCTTAGTGTGGCCCAGCTGATGAATGAATAAATGAACTAACAAGTGCAATGCAGGCACAGACTCTCCCTCCTAACTTTCAAAGCGTCTTTCTTACCCTGTAGCAGTTCTTGAAGCCAGGAGTGCTGTGTGGTCAGGGCTGTCAACCCAGGTCAGGAGGTGGTTTCCACTGTCCAGTCCGGCTAGTGTGCCCCAGGTGGTCCCGTTGGGCCTCAGAGCTGGGCTGCGCCACCTCCCGGGCTCCGGAGGGCCTAAACAGTCTAGGAGGTGGTGTCGTGGTGGGTAACCCCAAGAGAAAGTGAGCACCTCCTGGACCGCCCCACCCCGCCCTCCCCCCGCCCCCGGGACAGCCTGGCTTCCTCCCTCTTACCCCCTGGCGCAGAGGCCAGAGGATGCTGGGCCTCTGCAGATAAGGGTCTGACTGCCTGGCTGCGCCTGATAAGGAGCTGTGCTGACCCCAGAGGAAACCAGCAGGCAGGCATCACAGAGAGCGCACCTCCTGGCCCACCCTGGCCAGAACGGCTGTCACCCCTCAGAGCTTACTACTCCCCTAGGCACTGGAAGACCCTACCCTCAGGAGACCCTTGGAATCAAACTCATGCAAAGAGGAAATGAGGCAAGGCTGTCTCTGGTGTCCTCTGCGGTAATTCTGGCTTTGAACCCCACCCTTGCTCAGTGTCTGTGCTGATGGGGGTGGAAGGGGCCCCTTTCCGGTCCTCTGAGGCCCCATGACCCAAGGGCCCCAGCCTCCAGCCTGGTTCCTCTTTTTTATACATACCCTGCAGGCTATCCCCCTCCCCCCTCCCAGGAATAGGGCTCCAGAGAGACTGTTCTGGCAATGCGGCCTTATTGTGTCCTGACACTGCTGCACAGGTATGCTGAGCCCTGTGACACTTCCAAGGTATTTCCAAGCCCAAGGGGGTGGGTGGGTTCAAGAATGTCAGAGCCATGTGAGTTTTCCAGAAGCTGCTCCAAGGCTCCCCAAGATGCCAGATCACTAGGCCACACCACAACTGGGCAGTGTCCCTTGCTGGCAGGTACTCTGGAATGAAAACTCTGAATTCTGGAAACCCGGGAACTGGAGGCAGCTCAGTGGATAAGAGCATGTGTTGCTCTTGCAGAGGGTTCAGGTTCTGTTACCAGGATCCACACACTGATCACAATCATCATCCTAGCTCCAGTTCTAGGGGATCCTACTCCCTCTCAACACTGAGGGTACCAGAGAAGCACATGGTGCACATACATACATGCAGGGAAAAGCCATGTACATAAATCTTTTTAAAAACCCTGGAAAGCCTGCTGAAACCTCCTAAGAGGCCCAGGCATGGCAGTACCCACCTTTAATCCCAGCACTTGGGAGGCAGTAGGCGGATCTTTGAATTTGAGGCCAGCCTGGTCCTAGGACAGCCAGGGCTACACAGAGAAACCCAGTCTCTGGGGTTAAAAAAAGCTTCTAAGAGATGCTGAACTCCAGGTGGTACAATAGGCTGGTGTAAGGTCCCATGTAACGTATCTGGTTACTGTAGGCACTCAGGGAGGTACTCAGTGGCCATCCGGCCTCATTAAAGTGCTAAAGTCACTTCCTCCAGAGGAGCTTGTTATAGGGAGCCTCACTTTATAGCTAGGTGCATACGCCCCCAGTACTGCTTCAGCATTACTAACCTACTCTAGGGGAGGGGGATAGAGTCTCGTCTCTGGGTATCCCAGCAACTGCCTGCTCTGCCTGTGTTCTCAGCAAGCAAACCCTTATTGAGAAGCAGGCAGGGCAGGAAGCACCTGGTCTGGAGCGGATGCACAGAGTGCCTGCTTCCGGTTTGGTTTCCGCCACCACACCAACTGGAGAGAGCTGGGCCCAAGACACCAGGCAATAAGAGATTGCAGGGGAACTTGTGTGGTGCTGGGGAGGTGGAGGAAATGCCTGGATAGTCAGGGGAGGCAGTCCGGGTGACCGACAAGCATGATTGCAGCTGCCGCCCTGTGGCCATCTGATGAACTGACACTTCAGTTTCCATGTCAGACAGACAAAACTGCAAGTCAGTCAGGAACAACAACCCCCAGACAGACAGCCTCCCCACTCAAAATGACAACCAGCAGAAAGTGGTATCTCTTTATTATCTCAGTCCACACCTGGCCCAGCAGCGCCTCCACCAGCAGCCTCTGGTTTGGCAGAGATCTTGGTGATGGTCTCTGGACAGTCTGTGAGGGGAGTATCAGCAGAAGCCACAGGTGCTGCGGGGCTGTGTGAGTAACAGCACTGGTCCCCTCGCTGACAAGTACCCTAGAGGGAAATGGAGGGTGTAAAGCACCAGGCTGTGAGCACATGACTGGGTTTCTTTCTTTAGTCCCTGGCCCTAGCTGTGCCAGTCAGCCTGTCCCTTGACTCGGTGGCAGGGAGGGTGGGAGAAGAGAATCACCTCTTTGAATCGTTTGCAAGGAAATGTCTTGAGGCGAGCTGCCCTCTGGACTGGGTCCTCAGCTATCTCCTTCCGTTTATTTTGAAGCAGCCTCCGCCTCTCCTCTGGATCTTTACTTGCTGCCTTGCCCCTGTGCAGAGACCGGAACTGGTACCCTATTTTGTCTTTGCCCAACCCAGTCCTCGCCAAGCCCCACCTCTGCAACATTTACCACTTACCCTGGCCGGGCTCGGGGCCGGGGACCCCAGTTGGCTTCTGGATTGGCCTGGAAACGCTTGAGTCCTTGTTGGCGGGAGCTGGGGTTGGCGTCTTCCCGGATGTTGAAGTTGGCCTTCAGTCTGCACAAATGGGTGGAGAAAGGAGGTAGCATGCAGGGTGAATACAGACAGCCCCAGAACCTGCACACCTTGAGGCAGCACCACAGGTCTACCAGGCTCAGAGTTGTTCCATTAGTCAGGAACACCTGAATTTCATAGTGAATTTCTGACAAAGTGGCCTGGATCTGTCCCGTGAAGCTGGTTTTACAGCATCAGAGACAAATAAGATAAATCAGAAGTAACGAGTGCTAGGGGTGTGGCCAGGAGAGAACATGCTCAGCATGCGCAAGTTCTAGGTTTCATCCCTAGCACCACAGAAATAAAGATAATAAAATATACCGTGTCAGAACATGCCACTCAGTAATTGTTTTGGTAAAAGCTCTAAGTCAGGATGCAATGTTTGACAAGGTGGCCCAGTCCACAAGACTTCTCTGTAGTGACCTGGGCAAAGGGCCTCACTCAGGTGGGACAGACTATGTGCTGGGTTCAGGCGGCAATGAGGAAAGAGCCAGCCACGGAAGGTTCTATGTTCTGTCTTCTGACCCAGATACTCACAGGTATGTATGGCTGAACAGACAGTATAAACAGAGTGGGAAGGGCACAGAATGAAGACAGAAGGTGGGACAGTGTCTGTCTTCTGTGATGCACACGTGTGCCTGTTATACCTGTCCCCCAGTCATGTATGTCCATACCTGGGCTCCACGGCCAAAATTCGGGATGCTGGGCTGCTTTCTGACAGCCGCTCCCGTTTCACTGGACACTCCTTCTCCTGGGGACAGAGGTTGAGGAGATGCTAGACGTGAAGTGCACCTACGCCACCACCATACCTTCCTTGCCCTCTTTGCCTTAAATCAAGGGGTCAACTTGCCCTCACCCAGCAACGCATGATGTCCCAGAGGGCTAGCGGGGGAGCGTCTGTCTTCACTGCATTCTTACAAGCATGGGAGAGAGAGACTCGGAAGCCAGCGTGAAGGAGAGCTGACCTGGGTGAACAGAGACCACAAGGGGAGGATAAACCCCAAAGTAGGTCACGTGGAAAAGCACAAGAAAAAAGCATGTCACTGACTATGAGATCAAAACCACCTGCCGGAGGCTGAAGATGTCTCAGTGGTCAAGAGCACTTGCAGTTCTTGCAGAGGTCCCCGGGGTTTGGAACCCAGTATCCACTTCACAGCTCACAACCCTCTGTAACTCCAGTCCTGGGGAATCTGACGCCCTCTCCTGGCCTCCTTAGGCACTGCATGCACATGGTGTACTTATACATGTGCACGCAAAACACACATCCATTAAAAACTAAAAGACAAAGCGCCCGCTGGAGGGCTCATGTCCTCTCAGCTCTGCCCTATGCACACACTAGACTCTGATGGTTCAAGCTGCCCCCAAAGGCCCTCACCGAAGCTGCAGAAGGCTGGGTGTGTTGCAGTGGATGGTGCTGCTCAGTTGGTCCAGTGTGTAGTAAAGAGGGACGTCAGGAAGTTCCTGAGAGGTGAGGATAAACTAGCATGGAGTGCTGGCAGGAAGGAGGGCACAGAAGGGTATCCTCCCCGTGTACGTCCAGTTCATACCTCAGTAACAACACTCAGGACACCTTGAATCCGCTTGGAGGTGTGGAAGCGGCCAGGATTGGTGGTCACTGCCTCAAGAACTCGGCCCACAAAGTCCAGGTCATGGATGGGGTCTGCCCACATGGGGCCTCCAAGCTGTGGACACACAGGATACAGATGAGCAAGGGGAATAAATGCATGAATGCTGGGGCCCTGGGCTCACTGCCCTTCTCTGACCTGGGCCCACCTGGTGTCGCTGCCCACAGTGTTCACACTCAGGGGTCACTGGAGGACCACAGGCCGCGGAGAACTTGATCCTGCAAGGAGAGACAGTTTGAGGAGAAGCTGCTACTGGCAGAGTAGGGACCTAGGACATCCTTCCAATCCAAAACGCCCTTGTTCACCTGCCGCCAGGGTCTCCTGTCGCTTTGCCAAGGCGTTGCAGGTAGAAGGCTCCACAACCCACACACTGGAACACCAGGGCCTGCTTGCTGTAGAAGATCAGGAGAGGCCGTGAGCTCCTGATGTGGTCACTACACCTCAACTCTTCCCTCAGACAATACAGTGCCTTTTCAGACACCAAGGTCCCCTGGGGCAAGACTTAGTTCCTCCCTCAATTCATTAGGTTCCCTCTATGGGCTTACCTGGCTGAGGACTTAACCTTGGCCTGGCCTGTGAAAACGCGCACAAAAACCCTTACATAGAAGTCGGCACTGATGCTGAGCAGTGGCACCACGTAGCGCTGGTAGCAGTTGGCATGCAGGTCCAGGCTATGCAGCACAATTCTTAGGGCCTGGTGGTAGGGGTGAGAGTCAGCACTAGGAAGAACAAACTTGGAAATGCAACTGAGCTTAAGCCCATGTTTCCTGGCTGTGTGAGGCTGGCAGTGAGAATTTCTCTTCCTCAGTTCCTCCATAGTTTGTGTGCTGGTAGCAGACACCACATGGCTGCAGCCTGCACAGCTGAGAGTATGCCTTCACTATAGACAATAAGTATTATCAGCGGCAGCTTGGAGCCTCTGACATGAAAAAGGTGGTGGCACTGTCCAGGCTCACACTAGAACAAGGACAGGATGTCACCTTTGCCTCCCCCCACCATTTATTTACTCTCCCATAGTAATGACACAGGTAGGTGCCATGACCATACCTGTTCTGCAGATGCAAAACTAAGGCCCAGAAAAGTGAAGTCAGAGTCACCAACTAAGCCAGGAATAGAACTCATACCTTGAAAAATCATTCTTTAAGTTTTTGTGTTTTGTTTTTCTTTGTCCCAACACTTGGGAGGTGGAGGTGGGAGGATCTGAAGTTTAAGGTTATCTTCAGCTACATAGCAAGTTCAAGGCCAGTTTAGGCTACAAGAGAGCCTGTTTCAGACCTCCAACACCACAGCTTCTTGTATTGGGGGTGTGGCACAGTGGCAGAGCACCTTGTATGCACAAGGTCCATTCCCAGACACGTGAAAACCTAGTTTCATTCTGAGTGCTATGCCTGTAATTCAGCACCTGAGAGGTAGCTGCAGAAGGATCCCTGCTTGGGATACTCAATACCCTCATTTTGGGATGGCAAGATGGCTCAGTGGGTAAAGCACCTGCCACCAAGACTGATATAGGACCCAAATGGTGGAAGGAAATAATGAACTTCAGGAACCTATCCTGACTTCCATGGCTGGTCTCACAAAAGATCCACATGTCTCTGCCTCTCAAGTGCTGGCATACACTACCATACCTAACACAGATATTTTTAAGTTATACTATAGAATGCTAGCAGGAAACAATGCCTAACCACTCTGCCCACTGAAAAGGGATGTTAAGGATCTGCTTGCCAGTCATGTCACAGCTTGGGATAGACCAGTCCTGGCCATCCCAGGGCACTGAGCAGGTCATCAGTATAGGAAGGTATGCTGGGAGGAACAGTGTAGGAATGCTCACAGCCTCTTTCCCAACCCCCAGGATGGCTTGGGGGGGACTCTTACCATTTCATGGCAGGCCCGGCTCTTGAGGGCCATGGCCCCATACTTGCTGTAGCATGTCTCTCCGCTGTTGCCTGCCAATACCGCCATGTCTGTGCAGGTGACACACAGAAGTCCTGTGGGGAGGGGAGGGGCAGTGATGACTCTCAAACACCCTGACCCTACACCTGTTTGGGCATTCTAGATGCTATGGGCTAGCCTCACCTCCATCATTCACAGCCTGCACTGCTGCATCCAAGAAGGGGGCAGGGCTGCCATAGGGGTCCAGGTCAATGACATCAAAACGCTCAGATGCCTTTTGGTGTTGGTACATCAGCATCCTAGATATGAGGGATCCAGGTTCTCAGCCTCTTAAACCAAGCCCCTACCCCATCCCCTATGGCACAGTGATTTGGTCTTCAATTTGAGGCCAGATTAGTCATTTGGGGGTTTCTTTATACTTTTTAGCCATAGGGATGGAACCCAGAGTCTCATGCATGCTAGGCAAGTGTTCTAATGCTGATCTAAACTACATCCCCTTTGGTCATTTTGTTTGTTTGTTTGGTTTTATTTTATTTGAGACAGGATCTCACTATGTAGCTCTGGCTGTCCTGGAACTGACTATGTAAACCAGGCTAGCCTCAAACTCACAGAGATCCACCTGCCTTTCCTTCCCTTTAATGCTGGGATTAAAAACATTTGAAACTACACCTGGCTTCCTTTGGCCATTGGTAACCAAAAGATTTTTGTTTTACACAGGTCTCAGTCTCCCTACCTATAACCCTGACAAATAACAGCCAATATGAAGTACAGTCCCTTGGCTCTTGTAGCCATAAAGAACCACACTGTAGGGGCTGATGATGTGGCTCAGCGGCTAAGAAAGAAAGATGCTTTTATGGAAGACTCAAGCTTGTTCTCGGTACCCAATGCTGAGATGACTTAGCATGATGACTTTGGACACCCTGTTCTGACCCCTTCAGGTACCTGTGCTCACAGGTCTCACACACACACACACACACAATAAAAAATATAGATGGCTCAGTGGACAAAGACACCCATCACCAAGTTGGACAAACCAAGTTTGATCACCAGATCCCAGGATGTGGAAAGGAATCGACTCCTATAAGTTATCCTCTGACCACTACTTGCCTGCTGTAATATACATACGACCACACATACACATTAAATAATGAATGAATGAATGAATGAATGAATGAAGCAAGAACTTGGGTCTGTGTCAGGCCTGGTAGTGTAGCCAATACTGTGAGGCTGAAGCAGGAAAATTGCAAGTTCAAGGTCAGCCATGTCTCATGTAAACAAACAGCAGCAAAAATTTGATTGAATAGAACCAGTTTCAGTAACACATACACCTGAAACTCCAGGGAGCTAAAAAAAACCCTGGCTGAAAGTCAGATCAACCAACAGCAATTAGTTTCTCTTACCAGGTGACATTAAAAAAAAAATCATTTATTTGTTTAAGATGTACAGGTGCTTTATCTGCATGAATGCCTGTGCATCATTTACATGTCTGGTGCTCTTAGAGGACACAGAAGGGAGTGCTCGCATGACAGACACGACAGTCTTCACTTGCGTGAGTGTACCCCATGATGCTCTCATGACAAAAGTAAATAATGAAGCCCAACCAACATGGGTACACACCAGTACTGTCTTTTGTTTGTTTGGGTTTTGGTTTTTCGAGACAGGGTTTCTCAGTATGGGTTTAGAGCCTGTAGTGGAACTCGCTCTGTAGATCAGGCTGGCCTCAAACTCACAGAGATCCCCCTGCCTCTGCCTCCTGAGTGCTGGGACTAAAGGCATGTGCCACCACCACCCGGCCACACCTGTACTGTTAAAGCAATCTAGTCATCAGTTCCCCAACTGAACGCAAGGCTAACTAACATACAACATGCAAGCATCACACCATACAGATGTAACCCCTATAGCTGTAAAGCTGAGGTGAGAGACTGTCATGAGTTTGTGACTTCCTTTGCTACACAGTAGGACCCTGCCTAAAAAAGGGGGGAAGGCAGAGGGGAGGGAGGGATGGGGAACTGGCTCAGAAGGGCACTTCCTGTTCTTCCAGAGAATATAAGTTTGGTCCACAGCACACAAGATGGATGGATGGATGGCTTATAACTGCCTCTAACTTGTACTGAGGGATCTGACACCCTCTTCTGGCCTCTGTGGGTACCTGCACAAAGTTATATACATTCACAGACACACAAACACATAAATAAAAACTTTTTAAATACATTGAGAGGGTGTAGAGACATGACTCAGCAGGTAAAGGCTCTCGACACCAAAACTGACAACCTGAATTTCTGGGACACACATGGTGGAAAGAGAACCAACTATTTCACACTGTCCCGACCTCTACATATGAGCTCTGGCAAGTGTACCCTGTACAAATAAATACATGTAAAAAGCTGATTTTTGAAACAAAACTCAAATTATATCATTGTTCAAATAGCATTATAGTCACAGAAAGTTTTTAAAAGCTAGGTGTGCATCTAGGTGCTAGTGGTGCACACCTTTAATTCCGGCACTTGGGAGGCAGAGGCATGCAAATCTCAGTCAGTTCTGGCTATCCAGGTCTACTTAGTTACCTTCAGGCTAGTCAGGGCTATACAGTGACAACTTATCCAAAATCAAAACAAAACAAAAACAAAAATCATATAGCTGGAGAGATGGCTTAGTGATTAAGGACATTTGTTGCTCATGTAGAGGACCCACATTCAGTTCCTAGCACCCACAGGTGGCTCACAATGACTCATGACTCAGTCCCAGGAGAACCAATGTCCTCTTCTCAGACATTCATCTCATGTACATGGATATATACAGACAAAATAATTATACACATACAATATTTAAAGTTTAAAAACAAGGGCAGGCATTTGGCAATACAGTGGGAGCAGGTTCCAAAAAGGCAGCCTGAGGCAAGAGAGGTTGGCAGTGTAACTACAAGGTTAAGATGTTAGAAAAGAAAGTGATTTTTGGAGCCTAGTGACTCCAGAATACACCTATAATCTCAGCTACTTGGAAGACTGAAGAAAACCATGAGTCCAAATTGGTCAGATCATGTGTCAAAACAGACCAAGTCCTTCCGGCAGAAGTTTTCACCACTAAACAACATCCTGTACAATACACCCTTGGGCAACACACTTATAAGAATCCTGCTATGGGCCTGTGTGGTAACTCACACCTTTAACCCCAGCAGTAGGAAAGCAGAAGCAACTGGATCTCTATGACTTTTAGCCATTAGGGCTACAAAGTGAGACCCTGATTGAAAATAACAAGAATCCTGCAAATCAGGCCTATAATCCTAGCACAAAGGGGGAGGCAGGAGATCGGTAGCTGAAGGTCACAACTACACAGTTAATTAGAGGCCAGCTCGAGCTACATGATCTCACCAAAGGGCTTTGGTGCTCGAGATGTAGTTCTGTTGGCAGTGCTTATGTGGCTCTAGGCTCCATCTAATCCCCATCACTAAATAGACCAGGTGTGGCAATGCGTACCTGTAATCCTAGCACTGAGGTAAAGACCCAAATATCAGAAATGCAGTCAAGAGCCAGGGGTGGTTGTAATCCCAGCACTTGGGAGGCAGACTGCAGAGTTTCAGATCAGTCAGGATACATAAGGTCAGGGCCACCTACGACCAGAGTTTATCCCCGGACCCACATATGGAGAGATAGAAATGACTCCTGCAAATTGTACATACACACATACAACTAAACAAATAGGTAAATAAATAAATGTAATTTTAAAATGTGCAAAGGGCCAGAGAATTGGCTCACTGGTTAAGAGCACCTGTCGATCTTGCAGAGGGCCTGAATTCATTTCCCAGCACCCACATGGCTCACAACTAATTCCCTTTCCAGGGTGTCTGACATCTTCTGACCTTGGAGGGCCCCAGCACACATGCAGAGGCTAAACGCTCATACACATAAAATGAAGTACGTCTTTTTTAAAATTACAAAAAGTTCAAGGTCACCTTCAGTTACAAAGCCAGTTCTGGACTATATATTTCTGCCACACGACAGGCTCAGAAGACAATTATCTAGATGCTGGCTGGGTGGGTACAAGCACTTCCAACACAAGCCTGAGGACCTGCTGGTGCTTTCTCAAACACAGACAAATAAAATAAAAAATTAAAAAAATAGACTGTATAACTCCTGAAAAATCACTTTCTTTTAGAAACAAAGGAAGGGAGTTCAAAGAGGCTAACCCACCCAAGGTCTTCCTTGGAGGCTAAACAGAGCTAAGGGTTGTCCCCAGGGAGCCCTATTCCAGGTGTAAGTTGCAGGCTCTGGGCAGGCCTGACTAGAACCTACTGGAAGCTATTGCTTAGCATGAGTCAAGCTCTGGGCTCCATCTCCAGCACCAATGACAACAATGGCCAATCAACCTACCGGGCATCTGCCTGGTTGGGATGTACAAGATGTGTCACACCATTCAGCTGCACGTTTCGGTCTATAAGCTCTACAGCCCGGGCAGAGGCATCATTGGCAACCACAGACTGGAGACCAGGAACCTCTAGGGCAAATCGGATGGAGCGTAGACCAGAAGCTGCCAGGCCTTCCAGTACCCGTAGACCTTCCTGTTAGAAGTAAGCAAAGATGTCTCACTTCTTTTTACTGAGTCAGTTCTCTCCTTCCACCATGGTCTCAAGGCTTTCTTGGCTTGTGCTTTACGGGGGAGCTGTCTTGCTGGCTGACGCTCGCTCAGGTCTCCATCTTTCTTCTGGGCCCTGGTGGATCTTCCACAACTACCCTCTATAGTTCCTCAGCTCCTTCCCATCACCCAGACCCCCAAGCTGCCCCCTCTTACTCAGCCCTACCTCACAGATCTCACCAACTGCAGCTGTCCGAGTCTGGTCTCCTGGGTCGAGGTTTTCAAGCTCTTTCTGTTCAGCCGTTTCCTTTTCTTGCTCAGACAAGTTCTCAGACTCTTTCTGCAGGTCCTTCTCTCCTGGTACCTTGACTGTAGTCACCCAGGCAAAAACCAGAGGCTGTCAATGCTCCTTTTAAGAAATTTCACCTTAACTTTCAAATTGTCAAGACCCTGACAATACACACAATAGTCTTTCCCGAAACCCCAGGAGAAAAAGGAGCCTAGAGCCTTTCAGAACTCCAAAGAAAGACATGAGTGAAGTGGGAAGTAAACTTTATGTGCCACTCCCCCACCCCCAGGCCCAAACCTCCACTTACTCTGGATTCCCTTTGTTTCAAGATGAATTCGAGCAAACTCAGTGATCACAGCACATCTGGAGAAGGGGATGGGAGGGGAGGGTGGAGTCAACTTGCAAACTCTTGTATGCCAGCTCCTTAGTGGTGGCCAGGTCTGGTCTGCCCTTTAACATTCTTAAAAGGTTGTTGTCCCTCCCTAGTCCATAAAGTCCTCTCCCTGTTGCACCAAATTCTAAATAAGGAGAAACCCACCTCAAGGTCTAAGATGTTAACTGTTCTGTCTTTATATTGTTCAGCCCAGAAAAGCTGATGGTGACCTGTGCAAAGTCGGCCCTCGGTCCTTAACTGGTGTGAAATTTGACTTGCAGAAAAGTAACAAGGTGTGTGAATACAAATACAAGAAGTTCAAGTCCACCACGGAGTTGTAAGGGGAGGGAAGGGAGAGACACAGGCCTTGAACGTCCAAGAACACGAGCATGTATGACCCTGACCCTTAACAATACCACCACCCCCTCCCGTCACCTTCATCTTTCAAGATGTGGGCCTTGGATTAAAGCTGACTCCTCCCTAACAACTTCTCTCCCGAATATTGGCCTTTGAGTAGCACGCATGCCAGACTGATATTCTCGGAACATCTTCTACCTCACTGACCCACACCCCTTGGCCAAGCTGACCCCTGACCCTTGCTCACGTCAGGTCCCGGTTGAACTCCTGCACCGGGTTGTAGAAAACCTCGTTGGCGTTGGGGAAGACGATCTTGGCGGCGCCCTCGGTGACAGTCGCCGCCGGAGGGTGCTCTTCACAGGGCTGTGTGCCGTTCTCCATCGCTGGCGGACAGGGCGACCTCTGGGTCTTGTGTTTCATGAGCTGAGCCCTACAGAGAATGCGGGCCAGACGGAGGGGGCAGCTTAGCCACAGAACCGTCCTCGCGTGGGACATCCACGGCCGCCTCAATCCTCCTGCCGTTTTCGAGGGAAGGGGAGGGATGCGGGGAGGTCAGAGTGCTTTATTCTGGGGTGGGGGTGCACTACACATCTATAAATTAGTAACTAAAACCCCGTGGCCTCGTTAAGGCCTGTGCTTCCAAAGGCATTGGACCCAGCAGAGCCTGAGGCCAGCGGCGCAGATCCACCCCACCAGCCACCCACCCACACATACCCCGACACGCTTCACCTCTCTGCTCACAGGACCCAACAAGTCGAGATGCACGCTTCACGCATTAGGACCTGGGAGCGGCCATGTTGGCAAGGGGGGCGGGCCGTCACATGACAACAACTGGCCAATTAGCGAGACCACTCACGGTGAGCGACAAGGATCAATATTCTAACAGGAAAGGAAGTGCGCGGCGTATGTTACAGGGGAAGTTTTCAAAAGAGCAATTCTTCTACAAGAGTTTCAGTACTATTTATTTCAGGAAAAAAAGACGGAGAAACTTGACACCTTTAGCTGTCTCCTTGTATGTACACCTAGCAGGTCAACTCAGGCTCTGGAATAGGATTCACTGGCCTTGAATCTCAGTCCCACTACATAATCCAGGGGCTCTCATTTCCCTTACCTGTAAACAAGAATCTTAACTTCCAAGAAAGAGCAAAGATTAAAAAATCGAATGCCTTGGAAGTGTGCAGAGGAGCGACTTAGACAGTAAGCCCTCTGAGTTTTGGCCTAATATATGAAGGCAGGGAAATGTGGCCATCGGTGATGTGAGTTGTCTCAGCTTGCCTTGCAAGTTCTCTCTCTCTCAATGGGGTGTAGAAGGTACTTTTAGTTCTGGAACTAAGAGTTAGTGCTGGAACTCACTATGTAGCCCAGGGCAGCTTCGAACTCTCGGGAGATTTTCCTACCTCAGTCTCCCAAATGCTGAGATTACAGACAGTAACTACCAGGCCCGGAGTACTTGTTTTGCTTTAGATTTTATCCTCATCTCTGTGTATGTGTGTGGTATTTGCGCTTGTGTACAACTCCCCAAAGAACAAAGAGTTGATGGGTCCTCTAGAACTGCAGTTAAAGGCAAAAGTTGTGAGCTACCTGACAGGGGTGCTGGGAACTTAACTCTCTACTGCAAGGGCAGTACATACTCTTATTCGCTGAGTATTCTCTCCAGTTCGAACTATTTGTATTTGACTCTGCTTCCCCATCTGAAAAGTAGTCAGACTGCCTTAACGTTATAAAACATAGTTATCCGAGTTAGTACAAAATGCTAATATAACTTGACATCGCGTAAGCACCCTGAGTCTTAGCTTTATTGACCTTCTGAGCCTACATTTAAAATCTCGGCATTCAGTCACTTCCCTCTGAATGATCTTGAGCGTGTTTCCTCGGTTCCACTGAAATCTCATTTCCATAAAGAGCTTAAAACTGTCTGAAAAAACAACAGTCGTTACTGTTTTCATTTTACAGGAAACAGAGCAACCTGTCCCATAGTCACGCAACTAACTAGACAGTCTACAGAACAGAGACCCTCAAGGAAAAAGCCGGTGAGAACTAAAGCGCTCGGAGCGCAGCTAAGCTTGCCTAAGGGGCGGGGCCGAGGCCGTTTCCTCCCTGCCGGCTGCGCCGTGCGCTTCCTCGGCGCTCGGCTGGGGCGGCCTGGCCCACAATGAATGGCCGCCGCGGCTACCACTGCTGCTGAGGCGGAGGCCGCGGAGGCCGCAGAGGCGGAGGCCGAGGCCGAGGCGCAGGGGGGCGCGCCCCGGGCCCAGGCCCGGCCCCAGCTGCCGCTGCGGAGCCCGCCGGGAGGCCCCGGAGCGCGGCCACAGCGCAGGTGAGATGGCCCGCCCCAGGCCCAATTCCGGCCTCCTCCCGCCGGGGCGGCCCGAGGACATCCGAGGTTCCGGCCGAGGGCCGAGAGGGGAGGCCCCGGGGCGCCCGGCTGGGAGCGAGAAGCCGAGTCCGCGATGCTGACAGCGGCGGGAGGGCGACGTTGAGGTGGCTGGGCCTCAGCTGGCGGCCTACAGCGTCCAGCCCCGGGCCTGGCCCGCGGGGCTTGAGGCGGCCCCAGGGAGGCGCTGGTCGAGGGCTCCTGGAAGTCGCAGGGCCGGAGGGGGTAATTGTGAGAAGGCGGCGGGCGAGGCCGGAGGGGGAGGGGAGGCCTCAGGCTGTCCAGGGCGGGAGGGGGGGTTGTGCTGCCTGAGGGAAAGGGCCCGGAGGGGACCGGGACTGCCGGAGCCAGCAGGTTGGGATCACAGGGGAGGGGAGTATGCGGGTCAGGTTACAGGCCTTGGGGGGCAGCAAGGAAAAGCCCGGGAAGTAGGACTCGGTGGGTGTGGGCGGAGCCTGCTCGAGTGGGGGCGGATCGGAGATCCCAGGGATGTTTGCAGGGGGTCACGCGAGGTCAGGACTCAGATGTGGGGGTGAGCGACATCCGGGGGGTCATCAGGTAAGGCTGGGGACTACGACGGAGTGTTGGGGGTTTGGAGGAGGTGCAGGGCCTATGGGCTAGGCTGGTGGGGATGTGGTAGCAGGTGAGGAAAAACTAGTGTGACCTAAGGGATCTACGCTCCCCCCCCATTCCCCAAATGTTTGCTCAGAGTCAGAACCTGGGGCTTTTCTCTTTCCCACGCCTCTCCTCTGAAGCCTCGGGCAAAAGCTTAGCAGGGACCGGCCAGCGGGTGGATGGGAGTTTGCGGGGGCTGCACCGGATTCCTAGCTTAAACATCGTGTTTTCCGAATGGATGGTCCCTGTTCACCCCACCCCCCACCCCGCCCACCCTGCATGGAGACAGCCCAGCGACTTTACCTGAGTGTTTTAGGGTCCTGTGTTCGTTCTCAGCCTTCTGGCGCCGGAACCTGAGGGCTCAAGCCTTAAGAGACGAGACCTCACAGCCTGTCATGTTTCCTAGCTTTCCAGGCCCAACCTGCTTGCTTGGGCCTTAATTCTATGTCCCCTGAAGCAGTGTTGTATTTTTGAGACCAAACAAGCATCTACACATCCTGACTTTTGCCTTAGGAGCTCCTGAGACCAGGACCCATCCCCCTCCTTGATGCTCCTTCTAGACCAGGTAGTATGTTAAGCGAGGAAGCTCATTGATTGCTCACTACCGCTGTGTCTTAGGCTTTCTCTTTTCAGAGAGAGAAGCTGAGGTTCAGGGCGGGGCTTGTCCCTGGTCATATGACTAGACTGTGGCCTATGCCTAGTAAATCGAGTTGGCCCTCCTGGGGCACTAGCAGAGAAATTCCTGCTTTTCTGATTCCCTGTTGATGGACCTGGCCTTTCTGGGCTCCCTGGAGCGGCTTAATGAGTCCCCTTGCAGTAGGATCAAGTTTCTCTGCAGTTCAAGGAACAGTGTGTGGGGCCTGCTCATACTTTCTCCTCCATTCCACATCTGAGAGGAAGGGGCACAGTCTATAGGAGGTGGTTATAAAAGTGGGTCTTAGTGGTTTGTGAGTTTTGTTTTGCTTGTCTAGGCTTTGTTCTCCCTACTTCGGTTTCTAATCAGACTGCTCCAACTCTGGACTGATTGCTGGGCTGTGTGTGGTGGTGGTAGGATTAGGTTTGTTTTTTGGTTGCTCTTGGGTTAGGGAGGAGCTCAGACTGACCTTGAACTTACTATGTGGCCTAGGCTAGCATTGAACTATGGCCCTCTTGCCTCGGCATCCTGATACCGGTGTTATATAGGCATGAGCCACCAAATACAAGCTGCCCTGGTGACTTTGGACATCCCTCAGCACCAGAGGCAGGGACCGGAAACTTCTGGGTGACTGGTGCCAGCCAGTCCTGGGATTAAGGATGAATTTTCTCCCTTCCCCCTCATCTCCTTGGAGTTTCCCCCGACCACCACCAACAGCTGCACCTGCCCTGATCTCTTGGTTCTGTTGGGGGTGGGGACTGGACCAGCAGCTTATGTAAAGAACTTGGTAGCTGCATTGTTCTCTTCACTCTGCTGCTCTCCTTAAAGCCCTGTCCCCAGTACACACCCCCTAACCTGCCCACCCCACCCCCACCACAGCAGCTACCACTGTCAATTGGACTGGTATCGCCTCAGAACCTTTACAATTGCCTTTATTTCCTCCACCGGTTGCTGCTGCAGTTTACTACCTGGTTGAACCAAGGGAAGCTTCTGGGGCATAGACCGGCTGCTCCCAGGCCTCAGCTGGTTTGGGTATTGAGAACAGATGGTGTCAACTAGTCACAGCTGGAATGCAGAACTGGTAGGAGTTAGTTGGCCTTGCAGTATGGAGGCAGAAATGGTCAGACATCTCCACCTGAAACTAGAACAGAAGATGAACTAGTCATATCTGCTGTTCAGTGAGAGCCTGAGGCAAGCACAACAAGCAGACAGGCTAAAGTGGACAGTTTGATTTCAGTACTTTGTGCCCATTCCCTTGCTGAGAGCTGAAGAAGCAGCTGTAACACATTAAGCAGGAGTTGGCTCTGGCAATTCCTGTTCAGATGGTGACCCAACTTAGACAAGGCAATGGTCTCCTGAGGTACAGAGAAACTAGGCAAGGCAAGGAGGTGGGCAGAGAGATTTCCATTGGGTAGTTAAAGAAGGGCCATGATCGGAATAAGAAGGAAGTTAAGTTGGATATGGTGTTCTGGGTGAGAACAACACTTTTAAAGCTTTTATTGAGTGTTTGCCAGGCTCCTGTTGAGCTACCAGAATGTTTGTCTTTGTGAGAATAGAGTGAAGGATGACCCTGGTGTGGGGCAGAGATCCTTCATGCTGTCCACGAAAAAGAACTCAGTCAGAGGATCTCATGAGTCCCCCTAGCACCCCAGGCAAAGTTCAGATCCCCTGACTTATATCCAGAGTCCAGGCCCATGCTGCCCCCCCCTATTATTATTATTTTGTTTCATTTTTGGTTTTCAAGACCGGGTTTCTCTGTGTAGCTCTGGCTGTTCTGGAACTCGCTCTATACACCAGGCTGGCCTCAAATTCACTGAGATCCACCTCTGCCTCACAAGTCCTGACCATTCAGAGTCTCTTAAATCTGTCCACCACTACCCACCTCAGGTTCATGAACTAGGCTTTCTGGAAAACTGTTTGGACTGTATAGGGCCAATTAAGAAGGCTAGCTGATAAGCTCTGACCCAACCAAGGGTTCATTGCCATGGCCAGTGAAACACTACCTGCCTGGTCCAGCTGCACACCTGAGCAGAGCTTGGCATTGTGTCCCCTTGTGAATTCCTTCCCCTCCATACTCAGGCTTCTACCCCCTGGGTTATACTGCACAGTTCTCTGTGCTTGAACTTATTCAAGCCCATGACTAGACAGCCCTGCATGTTTTCATCACCATCTGGCAACATGATAAAGCTGAAGCAGTCCTTTCTTCAATATAATCCTTTTCTCTGACACTTGCAGTGGTGGCCTGTTTGCTAATGGTGTCTTCCTGAAGTGCATTGACCCTGTCTGTGGACAGGCGGGCTTGGGAGAATCAGGCAGGTCAGAAGTAACATGTTACAGTTTGTGCTCCAAGGATTGTGCTTGTCATCCTATCTGCTCTCTTCTATGCTGCCTCAGCAGAGGTGCAAAAGTTAGAACTTGTGGGCCTTATGTGTTGTGCCTGGTGTTTTCTAAGTAGAGCAGAAGAGATGAGGATGAATGATTTTTATGATAGAACAGAGTCAGATGGCACTGTTGGGCCATGCTACTCAGTCCTGAGACTCTGGCTTAGGCCTCAATTTGCCTATCTGATAAATAAGGACATACCTATTTAGATTGTCATGGGTGGGAGTAGAAGCACTCACTCCTGGCTTCTGGGAGGCCAGAGTTACTTATTAGCCTAGCCCAAGACAGTTTGTAGGATAGCTCCCCACCACAGAGAACTGAGCTGGTGGCCAGACATGGTGATAGCACCTTTATTCCTAGTACTAGGTGGTAGAGGCAGGAGAGTCCAGGCCAGCCAAGGCAGCATAGTGAGACCATATCAACAACAAAAGAATAACCTAGTGTTAGTGGATTTGGTGCTCCAATAATACCTGGTGTCTGGTTTGGGGGGGGGGGGAGATTTCCTTTTTCTGTGTTATGCTGGGCTATGAAAGCACTAGGGAACCTGTACGGACTCCTGCCTGATAGGTAATCCCTGCAAAAGTGTAAGTTCCTGGAGAGAGAGAAAAGCATAGATGACAGCATTTACAGTCAGGAAAGTGCTCAAGAGACAGTGCCAATAGCCTGGTGGTGTTAATGTCAGCAGAGTTCTGTTAGTCTTTTTTTTTTTTTTCCTCTTAAAATATCTGTTTGTGGGGCAGTAACTTCTGGGAGTTGGTTCTTTCCACCTTGTGGATTCTGGAGACCAAATTCAGGTTGCTAGGCTTAGCAGCTGGTGTCTTTACCCACTGAGCTATGTCACCAGCCCATATGTTAATCCATTTTATAGACTGATACCAACAGAAGTACTCTGCATCACCAGTGTCGAGCATTGTAAGAGATTTAAGCCTGGTGGATTATAGATACCCCTGTTTGCAGGTTCCAAATCTTCATACTTAACCATAAATTTAAAACTATTCAGAAACAGTGATGTGTCTACATTGAACATGTACATACTTCACTTACTTTGTTTTTGTGGTTTTAAGGATGAAATCCAGAGTTCGTGCCTGCTGGGTAAGCACTCTACCACTGAACTATACCCCCTGCCCTGAACAGACTTTTGTTGGATCTAGCTACACATACATATGTAGTTTAGTCCAATGTTGAACTAATGATCTTCCTGCCTCAACCTCCCAAATGCTGGGATTAGTAGGGAATATAATTAGCCTATTTGATTTATGAATTTGCTTTTATTATATTTTAATCTATTTATTTGGCAGGGCATAGAGATCAGAGGACAACTTTGGGGAGTCATTTCTCTCCTACCATGTGGGTCCTAGGGCTCAAACTCAAGTCACTATTCTGGGGGCAGGCTTTACCTAGTGAGACATCTCATTGGCCTTGCATCTATCTGGCTTCTGACATTCTTACATAGCATTTTTATTAGATTTGGTTTTAGAAGCCATCTAGAGTTTTAAGGTCTGGAAGCACTGGAGGTGTAGCTGAGTGAAGAGTGCTAGTCTGGTATGCAAAGGTTGTAGGTTCTATCCCCAGCACCATCAAAAAGGAAAAAGGCTACCAGAGAATGTGTTTACATTCTGTGTACTACTATGCCAGTCCTATATTGTATTGGGGGTTCTGTCTTAAGAGATGTGGTTCTCCATGCATATCTTCGTTTTGTTCCTTAGTTTGTTTTGTCATATCCTTGCTATGTAGCCTTGCACTAACTTAAGTGGTCCTCCTGCCTTAGCCTCCCAGGTAGCTAGGACTGTCTCAGTTTTCTTAATTGATAAATGGAGAAAAACAGTCATAATACTTGATTTTCAGGTACTCTCAGCCAGGATCCAGGGCCAGACAGGACTACCTACATGTACAAAGACTCAAACAAGTTGATACATTGTCTTGTTTAACATGTGTCCCTTTGCTGGTACTGTGGTCCTGCATGGCCTCCCATGCATCTCTGCAAGGCCCATCTACAGTGGAACCATCCTCCCTCAGCTCCACCTGTCACCTTAGGGACTTTGCACTTGATCTTTGTTCCCTCTGCTCTGCCTTTTTGGGTCTGTAGGCACTCAAAGAAGACTATGACTTAGAAGAGGTTTAAGATCTGAGTTGGAGGCAGTGCCCAGGCCAGGGTTCCACAAAGACGGGCACAACAGTGCTGGGCTCTGTAAGAATCTGGAGCTGCTGTAGGCAGAAGCTAGGGTGCAGGGGCCTTAGAGCAAACAGAGATGCTCATTCCTGGAGATGCTGTTGGAGGAAGAAGATGGAGGGGAGTGGACAGGAGGAAAACCAGATCAGACTGACCTTTGGAGGCTCCGTGGTATGGGTCTTCAGGTAGCCAGCAAACTCCTTTTCTGGATGGTGAAGCTTGGCCCATCTCCATCTCCTGCCTGTGCCGTTTGTGGCTAATCTTGGTACTAGTATTTCCAATTGTGACTGCCTCAGCATTGTCTATTTCATGGACAGGACTCAGGGACAAACTTACTTGGCCCTTTTCTTTGTATGATGCAGGCCACTGTTTTTGCTTGTCTGGCCTGTTCTCCTGAATCATCTCAAGAAATATCCTAGAAAATGAGATGGTCTTGTCTGAGCTGTTACCGGCACTGTGAAAGGGAGCTGCTATTCATTCTATTCTGGCCATGAGTTTAATGATAGCTTTTCAAGGAAAGAAAATAAATTTTGTGTGTGGGTGGGGGTAGGTGGGGGTGGGGGGTGCCCCAGCACTTGGGACTTGGAAGGCTAAGGTGGAAATTCAGTTTCATCCTCTGCTAACCACCTATTCCAGGTGGAGTCCAGCCTGGGCAATTTGAGACCTGTCCCAAAAATAACAGCAAAAAGCCAAGTATAGGAGCCATACAAGTAGACTACTTTTCTCTTTATTGTCAGAATGTTTACTTTTTCTTCATTCTATCTGAGTGGGAATATATGTATCCCCATTGGTGCTGCTGAGGTTGGAACCAGAGACTTTGACACTGAACTGCCCCAGCAGAAATTTATTGCTCTGGAGGCTGGAAGTTCAAGGTGAAGGTACTGCAGGCTCAGTCTTCAAGGTTTGCCGAGGGCCATAGAGGGCAGCTGTGGGAGGGATGAACAGACTTCCTTGGGTATTTCATGAAGGTGGAGAACCATCATGAACTAATTACTTCCCAAAGGCCTGTTCCCACCTTCCCATTTTTTGGAAACCGCCTTTTTTGACCTGCATGTATGTCTGCAGCATGTTGTGCAGTGCCTGAAGAATCCAGAAGAGGGCACCAGACCCCCTTTAACTAGAATTGCAGACAGGAGCTGCCATGTGGGTGCTGGGAATCAAACTAGGGTCCCTATGGAAGAGCAATCACAGCGCTCTTAACTGCTGAGCCATCTCTCCAGTCCCAGCTTCAAACTTTCGTTTTGATTCCACTTGGCAAGAGAATAGGTGTATACCACTGTGCCTGCCAAAGTCCTGCCTAACTCTTGCATTAGAAATAGATTTTGACATACAAATTAGTCTCCTCCTCCTCATTGTTTTCTTTTTCTTTTTTGGTGTTTTGCTTTATTGTTTTGGAACTGTCTCTCTAAGGCTCAGACCAGCACTGTTGCCTACCTCATCTACCCAGTGCTGGGATTACTGGTATGCACCATTATACTAAGCTGATTTGTTTATTTGCTTGTTTTTGTGTTTTCCAAGGTTTTCTTCCCCAAACCAGTGGTCTCTTCTCAGGAAACACCCTGCCAGTCCCCTTCCCACAGTGAGTCAACAGAAGTGTGACAGTCTGAAGCTCAGTGACATAGTTCCCAAGTTTGATTTTAACTTCTGGCTGTCCTGAGGTCAACAGCCAGAGGAGGCTAAGATAATGCTTCAGAGCCCCCACTCTGAAGCAATGGGAATGATGTTTGAATCTTTTTAAACAATACTGTTGGGGGAGGATATATTTTATGTATATGGGTATTTCCCCTGCATACGTGTGTACCATGGGCATGCCATGCCCAGGGAAACCAGAAAAGGGCACCTGAATCCAGGGAACTAGGGTTAGAAACAGTTGAGATCTGGTTTATGTGGCCCAAGCTGATTTTGAACTCCTGTGATCAGGCTGTCCTTTCACCTCAGCCTCCTAAGTAGGTGGAACTACATGCAAATGCTACCATGCCTGGTCCAGTCCTAGGGCCAAGGGACACAGTGTGAGCTTCCCAGTTCTGTGCAGAGGAAACAAGTTGTAGTCTCCTTTTCTATATGGGGGTGGGTGGAGGACTTGGCAAGGCAGAACCGTGGCTTTGTATAGACAAGTGCTAATATTCCAGCCTTATTTGTTTATTTTTGTTCAGCAGTTTTGTTGATATACTGTGCACTCTACCCCTTTAAACTGTAATAGTTATTTTTGAGACAAAGATCTATATTGCCCAAGCTAACCTCTATCTTTAGGCTCAATGACGCCTCCCCTTCTCTGTTCTCCAGAGAACACACCTGTCTTTGTAGTAGTTTCAGAGTTAGGAAACATTCTATCAATGATCGATCATTGTTAACTTTTTTTAAGTTATTTATTTTTATGTGCATTGGTTTTTTGCCTGCATCTATGACTGTGAGAGTGTCAGATCTTGTAGTTACAGACAGTTGTGAGTTGCCATGTGGGTGTGGGAATTAAATCGGGGCCCTCTGGAAGAGCAGCCAGTGCTCTCAATTGCTGAGCCATCCAGTCCTGATCATTGTTAACATTAAGTGATAGTTCATTCATTACACCAAGAATAACCACACACCCCTTTGCCCTAAGCAAACTCATTTCTAGTTTCCCAGCTCCTTGAAACTATCTGTTTTATGTTTCAATGGATTTGCCAGTTTTGGATATTTCATATAAATGGAATTATATGTCATGTGTTCCTCCTAAGCTGGCTTTTTCCTTTCATGAAGAGTCTTGAGACTTTTTCCAAGTACATTTCCCATATTATGTCCTTGCCAGAGTGTGTAAGAGTTCAGAGTTGTCACTTTTGGTACTGCCTGCTGTATTTGACAGTGGAGATGGGAGTGCCTAAACTTAGAGCTTGTTCACACTCCTTAGCCTTTTTCCTGCTTTCAAGCCTACAGTATGAGATGATACCTGTTTTGCATTATGTTTGAATGTGCGCTTCCATGGTGACTTGCATCATGATCAGTGAGTGCCAAGGGTCATATTCTGGGCCACAGACAGTGGTATTGACACTCCAATAGCTATTCTTACATAGAGTGTAAGAATGTTGGTGTAGTATGCCTGTGTTGTCTAATGTACAAAGGACTGTTCTTGGTCATCTGCTCTCAGAGTCTGCAGGTCCCACTTCCTCATATTCAACCAACCATAGATCCACAAAGAGTTCCTGATGGTAAAATTCAGTGGTACAGCATGTGTCTAGCTTATGTAAAACCCTGGGTTCCATCCTCAGCACTGTCCAGAACATTTTAAAAGATTATTTTAGAGTTACAAGTCCTCTAGAGATGATTTAAAATACATGGAGCCACATCAGTAACCCCAGCACTCTAGAGGTGGAGGCAGAAGGACCAAGACTCTGAGGCTAGCTTGGAATACCATGAGGCCTAAAGCTTAGTCATGGAGCATATGCCTAGCACACTAAAAGACCCTGGGTTCCATCCCTAGCACCACAGGAAAGCAAAGGGGCTTGAGTGGCTATGGATTCCAATATTTATAGTGTCCCCTTCAGATGTCCACAGGACGCCTATGTCATAAAGGCAGGGCTGTATAGGGACAGGAAGTGGAGGTGGCACTGCCATCCTTAGATGTAGCACAGATTTTACCATGTGGATGTTGTGGTTCCCACATGTTCTTCTGCAGGAGGCGAGGTTACTGAAGCAGGGCAGGGCCTATGTTGGTTTCTGCCACCTGACCTGTCCAGTATCTTATCTCCTATCCTCATGCAGCTGCTGCCATGGCGCAGACCCTGCAGATGGAGATTCCAAACTTTGGCAACAGCATCCTTGAGTGCCTCAATGAGCAGCGGCTGCAGGGACTATACTGTGACGTGTCAGTGGTGGTTAAGGGCCATGCCTTCAAGGCCCACCGTGCTGTGCTGGCTGCCAGCAGCTCCTACTTCCGGGACCTATTCAACAGCAGCCGCAGTGCTGTGGTAGAACTGCCAGCCGCTGTGCAACCACAGTCATTCCAGCAGATCCTCACATTTTGCTATACAGGCCGGCTGAGCATGAACATGGGGGACCAGTTCCTGCTCATCTACACAGCTGGCTTCCTGCAGATCCAGGAGATCATGGAGAAGGGCACTGAGTTCTTCCTCAAAGTTAGCTCTCCAAGTTGCGACTCTCAGGGCCTGCATCCGGAGGAGGCCCCATCCTCAGAGCCTCAGAGTCCTGTAGCGCAGACACTAGGCTGGCCAGCCTGTAGCACACCACTGCCCCTTGTGTCACGGGTCAAGACAGAACAGGAGTTGGACTCCGTGCAATGCACACCCATGGCCAAGAGGCTGTGGGATAGCAGCCAGAAGGAGGCTGGAGGCAGTGGTAGCAACAATGGCAACCGCAAGATGGCCAAGTTCTCCACACCAGACCTGGCCACTAACAGGATGCCCCAGCCAGTCTCAGTGGCCACTGCTACAGCAGCAGTGGCTGTGGTTGCAGTGGGGGGATGTGTGAGTGGACCCAGCATGTCAGAGCGGACCAGCCCAGGTACCTCCAGTGCTTACACCAGTGACAGCCCTGGCTCATACCATAACGAGGAGGACGAAGAAGAAGATGCGGGTGAAGAAGGTACAGATGAACAGTACCGTCAGATCTGCAATATGTACACCATGTATAGTATGTTGAACGTTGGCCAGACAGGTGAGTGACACCCCTCCCTCATGGGTGTGTGCATGTGCGTGTATATGTTGTGTAACATGAATATACTTGCCCCTATTCCCACAGCTGAGAAGGTAGAGGCCCTCCCTGAGCAGGTGGTCCTTGAGTCCCGAAGTCGTATCCGGGTGCGACAAGACCTGGCATCTCTCCCAGCTGAACTTATCAACCAGATTGGCAATCGCTGTCACCCAAAGCTCTATGATGAAGGTGACCCCTCTGAGAAGCTGGAGCTCGTGACAGGTGTGCTGGCTGTGCTTTAGTCCCCAATTCCTGTGTTCTGCAACCTCTGGTCTCATTTCACCGTTATTATAAACTAGTGCCCTACCTATGTGTCCCAGGGTAACTGATACTCTCCTCAGTTCCCATTTGGACAGCTGTGGTAGCAGCTGTCCTGACAAGAGAGGTATTGAATTAGATGAGTTTGGGCTGGGGACTCCTTACCTAGCATAAAGTCCTAGATTCCATACCAAGTCCTGCATGAACTAGGCGTGGTGATACACATCTATAATTTTAGCACACAGCAGGTGGAGGCAGAATGATCAAAAATCGTGGTCAGTCCTGGCTATATCACAAGTTTGAGGCTAGTCTGGGATACATGAGACTTTGTCTCAAAAAAAAAAAAAAAAAAGATATCTGAGTGTAGTAAGACTGGGATCTGATTCAGTGTAGAGTACCAGCATGCTAGAGAAATCCCAAAGTTTTGTTGTTGGTTTGGTGTTTTGAGACAGGGTTTCTCTGTGTAGCCTTGGTGTCACTCTGTAGACCAGGCTGACCTTGAACTCATAGAGATTTGCCTGTCTCTGCCTCCTGGATGTTCGGACTAAAGGTGTACACCAGCATTGCTGGGCTAGATCCCAAAAGGGAGGTGGATGGGGAGAGTGGTACCAAGCTATCTTCAGGTAAGGTGGAACACATCTGGGATCTAGATTCAGAGTTTGAAGCAAGCATGGATTATATAGCAAGACACTGGCTCAACCAAAAAGAAAGGAACAGGGAGAGGGAGGGGAGATAAACTGATTGCTTCTTATCAAAGGTCAGTCTGTAGGTTTCTGGGCCACAGGAGCTAGTGGTTGGTGGGTAATATGACTGGGCCAGAAGGTTGGAGTTCACCACCATAGGGGCCTAGGGTTACTAGTCTTTTAGGGCCTCTGCCATCTTGTTTTAACTACCTGGGTGTGTATTCAGAGTGCCTATGGCACACTTGGGTGTTCAGACTCTAGGTGAGTTGAGGTTTGGGTCCAGATCATGTGACTTCTCTTACTAGGCACCAATGTATACATCACAAGGGCACAGCTCATGAACTGCCACGTCAGTGCAGGCACGAGGCACAAGGTCTTGCTTCGGCGGCTCCTGGCTTCCTTCTTTGACCGGTGAGGTGCACCCCAGAGCCCCAGGGCTGGGGAACAGGTATCCCTTTACACCTCTACCAGGAACTCTGATGCCCTCCATACCTTTGCCCCACCTCCAGGAACACACTGGCCAATAGCTGTGGCACTGGCATCCGTTCTTCCACCAATGACCCCCGACGCAAGCCGCTGGACAGTCGCGTCCTCCATGCTGTCAAGTGTGAGTGTTCTGCTGGGACCTGGGGTTAGCAGATAACTTATGTTTGGTTTTTGTGGTTTTTTGAGACAGGGTTTCTCTGTGTAACCCTGTCATGGAACTTGCTCTGTAGATTAGGCTGACCTCCAACTCAGAACTCAGATCCTTCTGCCTCTGCTTTCCAAGTGCTGGGATTAAAGGCCACCACTGCTCAGAGGACTTTTGTCCTTTCCTTCAGTGTTTGACATGATAGATGAGTGGAGTTGGGTTTGGTTGGTTGGTTGGCTTTGGGTTTTTTTTTTTTTTTTTTTTTTGAGAGAGAGAGAGGGTCTCTACATAGTCCTGGCTGGCCTTGAACTCCCAAGTGTTGGGATTTAAAAGCCTGTGCCAGCATATAGGGCTAGGAGTTGAGTTTTGAGATGGCTCTGTGGATAAAATGCTTGCCTCATAAGCATGAGGAACCTGGGTTCAGATCCTTAAAATTCATAACAAAAGTTGGATGTCTAAAATCCTGGAGAAACAAGACAGGAAGATCCCTAGAGCTCACTGGCTGGCCGGCCTAACCAATTTAAAAGGGTTCTGTGTCCAGACATGGTGGCATACACACAGGAGACAGAGGAAGGTGAATCTCTTGTGAGTTTGAGGACAGCCAGGGCTATGTAGAGAGACCCTATCTAAAAAAGGGGGTTGGGGTGTCTGGGGCCAATGAACTGGTTCAGCAGTTGAACAACCTGTTTTGATCCCCTACATCCCTTCTATAAGGGATGACTGCCATATTCCAAATGATAAATGTTAAAGCTTGAAAAGGGTTTTGGCAAACGCTTTTAATCCCAACACTCAGGAGGCAGAGGCAGGTGGATCTTAGTGAGTTTGAGGCCAGCCTGGTCTAGAATGAGTTCTAGAAATGCACAGAGAAACTGTCTAAAAACAAACTAAAAAGGTTTCTGACCAGCACTCGAGAGGCTGGAACAGAAGCAGCAAGAGTCAGCCGTAGCTTCATTGGGGGTGGGGGGGGAGTGGTTCTGAGGTTCTCTTGTGGCTTATTGGGAAAGAGGCTACAATTAGGGGTTTCTTCACATTTGGCATACAGTATGGAAGGGATCTGAATGCCTTTGCATGGAAGAGAATCTCAAATCCAGGGTAGTCGAGAGAAGATTTAGGTGGCTGCCTGTCAAAGGGCAGGTCTGTGGCAGTGGCAGCCACTTGTCAGAGGAGGCCTAGGTTTGTATTGGTAGATTTCTAGGCTCTGAATCCTACCTACAGCACTGCATATCCCTAAGTGGGTGGGAGCCCAGGTGGGCAGCAAAGTTTGGTATAGTTAGTGGTATCCCCTGGACGTTCATAGAAGTTGGGAGACTTAATAGGAGGAGTCTAGGCCCAAGCTGCCTACTCTACCCCCACAGACTACTGCCAGAACTTCGCCCCCAACTTCAAGGAGAGCGAGATGAATGCCATTGCAGCTGACATGTGCACCAATGCCCGCCGAGTGGTACGTAAAAGCTGGCTGCCCAAGACCAAGCCACTGCACCTGGTAGAGGGTGATAGCTACAGCAGCTTCATCAGCGACACTGGCAAGATTGAGCCGGACATGATGAGCATGGAACACAGCTTCGAGACAGCCAGCCACGATGGCGAGGCCGGCCCTTCGGCTGAGGTTCTCCAGTAACATATGTGTGACAACACCCCCCCCCCTTACAAGATGTCACACTCCCCTTCCTATCACACACCCTTACCTACCACCTGGTCACGATCTACTGTCTGTCCCTCCCCAGGACTGTGAGGGGGGCACTCCATGCCCTCTATCAGGATGCAAGAGCTGGCTGAGCGAAGCCAAGCCACTGCATCTAGCAGAGGACAGCACCTACAGCAGCTTTCTCAATGGCAGTGAGAAAGAACTGAACATGATGGGCATAGAATACAGCTTCCAGACAGATAAGACAAACCCCTCAGAGGAGGTCCTGCAGTAACCGCCTAGGACCCTCCCATGGATGTCACACTCCCCCCTCCTGTCACTCACATACCCCCACCACCTTAGTCACGAGCTACTGTCTGTCCCTCCCTGGAACCCGCAGGGGGTGCTGCATGCTCCCAGCCTCTCTGCCTTCCTGTCATCCCACACCTTTTCCCCAAAGCAAGCTGGGCTGGGTCAGAAGAGGACAGGCATCAGGTGGGATCTGTGACCTTCCTCAACACTCATGGGGAGCCCTGGTTCCCCTTCCTCTTCTTAGGCATTTCCCAGCACCAGGCCCAGCTAGGGGATGGGCAGAGCTCAAGAAGAGCCTGCCCCTCACTGTGGCTGCTTGGGACTCCATGGGCCCAGGGGCTCTCAGGGCCCCTCCCACCACCCCCCAGTGCTTCCATGTCTCCAAAAGCGCCTTCCTGTCCCTCTCGTCTGTCCCTGCACCTTGGGGCTGGGGTAGGTGAGGCCAAGAGGGACTGTCCACTTTATAGCTAAGGAAACAAGCCCAGAAGGCGTAGAGAAATTCTAGAACTGACCCTCTGTGGCAGCCTCCATCATACCCCTCTAAATCCCACCCTGCTCTGCCTCTATGGGTCCCTCAGCCCAAGAGGTTGGTTCTAAAAGAGCAGTGCTCCTCCTGTGGGCAGGCGAGAGTCTCAGGACAGGTTTCCAGTCTGGCAGAATTTGTGGGTGTGCGTGCGTGTGTGCGTGCGTGCCTGTGTAGAGTGTTTGCTTTTAAAAACATGAAGATCAAGAGGCAGCAAGACCAGGGTCGGAACCAGGGAGCAGGCTGGGAGGCTGCTGCCCTTCTCCCATCCGACCCTGGGCAGGGCTCCCAGCCCCCACCCCCTGTACATAACTTTTTGAAACATTTTTTTAGCGAATGAAATATTGAAGTATAAGATTTCCTTTTATTTTTCAAATCAATGGGAATGTGTCTGAGGTCCCTGGGTCCCTGGGCTGTGGAAAGCAGGATGCAGGGAAAACTGAATGTGTGTGTGTGTGGAATGTGGGTGCATGTTTCCACAGGGGCCCAGTCCCAGTGCCCCAGGGCTCCTGTGGATCCAACCAGCTTCCTCTCCCCCAGGACTACAGTTTAAGGGTGTTCACAGGTCCCAGTTGGCTGAGCCCACTCCTGGGGGATAAGGCAGGGCAGGGTCCACATCCATTGTTGGTGGTTTGTGGAGCTTTCTCTGGCCGTTCCTTTCCACTCTTAACTCTCCAGGAGTAAGCTCTTGGGTTTCTGAGTTTAATATGTGAGCACAGGGTTTCTGTTACTCCCCTGCATTAATATCATTTCACCATCTCACTGGTTCTGTTCTAGCCCTGACCTCCCTCCCTCTCCCTAACTCTGCATTCTAGCTGCCTCTAAAGAGGCAGGGGATTGCAAGATTGGGAAGGTGGGATGGAGCCTTTTGAGTCAGATCTGGAGACTTGCCTCCAGGCCAGCAGCACCCAATAATCTGCCAGGGTCCCTCTTAACATCTGATGGTGAGGGTGAGGTGTTGGGTCTGACTTGACCGACCCCCCCCCAGTACCTTAGCCCTGGGTGGCCAAGTGGAGGGGAGTTGACATCCCTAGCTAAAGCACAAGCACCTTAGTCATATCCCCTCCCTCCACCCTTGCCCTGGCCTGTTGTCCCATCTCCCCCAGCAAAGATCCCAAAGCACAATGTCCTGGTAACTTGGCAAGCAGCTGAGCCTGGCCATGGTGAGGACAGGCTGTGCTCCCTCTCCAGGCTTAGTAAGGGGGCAGCTCCATGGGACTGAAAGGTCTTATGGTAGAGTGGGCAGCAGAGCCCATTGGTTCCAAGCACCTCAGGAGGTGGCCCTGACTCCCGGGGCTTGGGGTGGGGGAAGTATAAAGCCAGGGGTGCAGGGGAGAAAACTACTCACTAGGAGAGCCAAAGACAGGGTTGTGCCTTACCTCAGGAGCCACCCCTGCGCCCCTCCTCTGGCGGTCAGCTGCTTGCCCTGCCCTCCTGAGAGCTGCATGCTCCCCACCCCAAGCATCCAGGAGAATGAAAAAGTAACCCACCTAGCAGGAAAGACAAGGGGCAAACCCAGTGGCTACCCTCCCACCCATCCATGCCTCTCATGGGGACAGGCCATCACCCACTGGCCCATGTGAAGTGCCAATGCCCTCCCCACCCAGAGCCAAGTCCCCACCCCTCCCAGGCCCACAAGTGAGATTGCACATTAACTACTGTACGGAGAGGAGCGGTGTTGGGAAATGTGAACCCTGAGAGTCAGTGATGCTGATAAGAATAAACAAGACGCCTTTGTAACAGCCCTGCTGTGCTCTGCTCACTGAAGAGGGACAACATGCTGGCCACCCATCCAGGTACACACCTGCCTTCTGACAGTCTACTATGTGTCGGAGTCCTTGTGTTGCTACAAAACTACAGTTCACCTGAGATTACAAGTGCAACTGGGAAACAGGCTGTAGCTCCGAAGCAGAGGAGCATGCAGAAGGCACTGAGTCCCAGGGCCCCAAGAAAGGTCAAAAGAACAAAGCATGGGAAAGTGGTGGTGGCTCATACTCAGAGGCACTGGAAGTCAGACCATTGGGAGTTTAGTTATAGGGCAAGTCTGAGAGTCACCTGGGCTACATAAGTCTGTCTAAAGAGGACAGTGGGAGTTTAGTGCTCAGGTCTCATCAGGTCACTGGCCTTCACTGTGCCTTAAGACAAGCCTAAGCCCACCCCTCTCTGAGGAGTATGTCTATAGAAGTTAACATCCTTGTGAAAATAATGAAAATTAAAATCTTAATTCCCAGGACTATCTGGGATTGGGTGGTTAGTTTGGTTTGTGGTTTATGAAACCTCTCCCTAACACAGCTTAGGTTGGTCTATGACTTGTGACTCTTTTGCCCCCATTTTCCAATCCCATGTTTCACTGAGACCAGGAGCTCATATTTTAGTGTGGCGAAAAGAAAACTTATACTCAGCGCTCAGAAAAAGGTACTTGCTGTATAAGCCTAGTGAGCCTGTCTTGGGTCCCCAGAACCCATGTAAAGGTAAGAGAGAACTCACTTCACAAGGTTAACTGACCTCCACATGTCCCATAGAATATGTGTACTAACAAAACAACAGTTTGTTTTTTGTATCAAATACTGGCAGTTGAGTTCCTAATGTACACGGACACCTGAGCCCTGAGATGGTAAGCAGGGATCTTAGGCAAGCCTTCCAAAATGAATTAGCCAAAGCTTGAATCAACACCATATGATACAAATTTTTTTTTAATGCTGGATTTTATGTCTATTGGTATGATTAGAAGGCATGGGGTGTGGGTGTTTTGGGGGCAGAGTTTGTGTAAGATCTTCCCAAATCACTCTATGGCAGAAGCTTAAGTACTGACCAAAGGCCCTACTAGCTCTGTAAGAGATCCTTGGATAGGCTCTCCAGGTTCACTGGCTTTCCAATAGACAGGCACATTCCAAATCGGAAAAAGGAGTAGAAACAGGATCAGGAAATGACACCCATGAGCACCACAATGGCATACCACTGTCTGAAGACAAGTGGCAGACATCAAGGCCAGGGCACCAGCTACTTCCCACCTAACACTCATTCCAGGCTTGAGCTACCCTACCAAAGACCACTTGCCACTCATGTGGGACACTTTAGCCATCCTTCTGAAGAGCTGATCTAGTTTCTGAGTAAAGACATCCAGTATGCTGCCAATAGCCTGGTGGAATCAGCTTCTGTGCATGAGAGAAGCCAGGGGTATGTCCCCTAATCCCTGGCCTTACATGCTTGCTCATCCAACTACCCTGCAAGTTTCACATCTTGGATGCTCCCAGACATCACTTCCAGCTTTGATCCTAGTGGTCTATCCAACTGCTGAGTGGAAAGGAGCAGCTGCTAGAAAACCTGAGGGTTCCCACAGCCTCACCCTGCCACACCTCCCCAACCCCCACAAACCTGCTGGGTAGCTTGCTGTCCTTGCAGGTGTGGGGAGGGCTGCTGGCAGAGTCAGAGCAGGATACTGACCCAAAGCAGACCCAGGATGTGTTTGTAGCAGATTGATAGAACAATGAATGGCAATACTAGGTGGGCTGCCTCCCCAGACTTGTCACTAACAAGGAGGGCCCTAAAGCCATGCCACTTGACATGGCTCAGTTTCCTCATTGCTGGTTTGTTTTGAGATAGGATCCCAATATATAGCTCTGGCCTGTATCTCTACCACTGCTTCCAAAAAGCAAGTGCTACCTAGCTTAAGAGAGCTATAGTCCTTATTCCCCAAGATTGAAACACAGATCATTAAATTCATAAATAATATGTAAAGCTGGGCAGTGGTGATCACTGTACTCAGAAGGCAGAGGCTGGTGGGTCTCTTGAGTTCAAGGCCAGACAAAAGGGCAGAGGAGCCCTTGAAAAACAAATAGACAGTGGTGGTGCACACCTTTAGTCCCAGCACTCAGAAGGCAGAGGCAGGCAGGTGGATCACTGTGAGTTCGAGACCTGCCTGGTCTACAGAGGGAGATCCAGGACAGGCTCCAAAGCTACACACAGGAAACCCTGCCTTGAAAAACCAAAAACAACAAACCTAGAATAGGACTCAACAACAGGAAATGCTAATACATCTTGGCTTCTCTTGTCTCTGTGACACTTGTGTATACATCACAACGCTGAGCACTTCACTCAGTACTGTGGCACCAACCTTCTTTGTTATTTGCACTGTAGTCTAGGCTGCCTTCAACTTCTGCTTTACCTTAGTCTCAAAAGTGCCTGGGATTACAGGTGTCTACCACCTAGCCTACTTTTTGTTTTTAATTCTGTGTATGTGTCCTGTGTGCAAACCCATGCTTTATTTAGGTTTTGAGATTTTAAGATGGTGTCTCGTGTCCCCAAATTCCTTGAGTATCTGAAGATGACCTTAAACTTCTGATCCTCCTGCCTTCTCCCCGTAAGTGCTAGAACTGCAAGTATGGGTCACCATGCCCTATTTATGAAGTGCTAGGGAATTAACCTACAGCTTAAAACATGCTAAGCAAGCACTCTACCTGCTGAGCCAGGACTGATGGTAAACTGCATTTAGGAACCTAGGGCAAGAGGATTGCTGTGGGTTCAAGGCCAGTCTGCGCTAGCGAGTGATTCATGGCCTGGATCAAGACATAAATCCTGGAACCTTGCATACAGATTTGCTGCAGGAGAAGATCTTTATGGACTTTGCTGGCCCCCTTGATAGGAGGCTGCCAAAACTTTGTTGTTTTTTTTTTTTTGTTTGTTTGTTTGGTTGGTTGGTTGGTTGGTTTTTTTTTTTTTTTTTTTTTTTTTTTTTTTAATCTTCTGTATTTCAAAGCCCCTTTGCTTCTCAGGCTGGGGCTGTCCCTGATACTAGGAGGTCGGATGACTAAATTGTCTTTAGGCTAGGTTGTTAGTATGTCTATAGACCTTACTACATTGTTTTGTTCATTTAGTCAGCAGGGCTCTGGGAGGATGGGTAGGGTAATGGGTGGGGTGAAGGGTGTTTGATGGTACAACTTCACAAAGTGAGATGAGAGAGGGCAAGATGTGGAAGGGCTGTTTGTTTGCTTTGTTTTCCTTTCTTTGAGATAGGGTTTCTTTGTGTAGCCCTGGCTGTCCTGGAACTTGCTCTGTTTAGACCAGGGTAGCCTTGAACTCAGAGACCTGCCTAAGGTGTGTGCTACCACCACCACCCAGCTTGTTTTTTGGGTTTTTTTTGGGGGGGGTGGATTGGTTTGTTTTGTTTTTTTGAGACAGGGTTTCTCTTTGTATCCCTGTCTTAGAACTTGATCTGTAGACCAGGCTGGACTTGAACTCATAGAAAGGCATGTACCACTAGGCCCAGCTCTTTTGTTCCAACCCCCAGACATGTTTAAAAGGACTAAGGAGAAATGTGTACCTTCACACAGTAAAAAGGGGTCTTATTGGTTGGATGTCTTTAATCCCAGTGGTCTGGAGCATCCAAGCAAGCAGATCTTTGAATTCAAGACAAGCCAGGACAACATCATTTGACCCAGTGTACAACAATTAAAGGGGGAAAAAATTAAGAAAATAAAAAAGTGAAATCGTGGGGGGCTGAAAAAAATGGCTCAATGATTAAGAGGGCTTACTGTTTTCACAGAGGACCTGAGTTCTGTTCCCAGCACCCATGCCAGTTTACAAGCTCATATAACTCCCAACTCCAGGGGGTCAGATGCCTTAGGCCCTCCATGGGAACCCACATGCATGTGTACATACATGAGACACACACATATAAGTTAATTTTATTTTTTAAGAAATAGACAATCTTGGGACTGGAGAGATGGCGTAAATCTTAAAAAAAGACAATCTCAAAAACCAAAAGTCAAGAACCAGAGCTTAGTGATGGCTCCAAGAGTAAGGACACATGATGCCAACCCTGATGACCTAAGGTTGATCCCTGGAATCCACATGGTAGGAGAACATCAATTCCTCTTAGTTGCCTTCTGTCCTCCAAACATGTACACTCACAATAAATATAGAAAGAAGTAAATGTAAAAATTAGAGACCTCTATCCAGGCCTGATTGGCCTAGAGCTGCTGAGCCCCCTGCCTGAGCCTCCTGAGTTCCTGGATAGTGAGGAGGCATGAGCCATCTCACCAAGCTTACCATGAATGTTTTGCTTGAGATGGGTTTTCTGTATATAGCCCTGGCTGGCCTGGAACTTGCTATGTAGAACACAATAGCCTTGAACTTGTACAGTCCTCCTGGGTGCTAAAATTAGAGGTTTAAACCACCATGCCCAACACACCATAGATTCCTTATCTCTAGATCTCTCTCCCCACCCCCATGTGTTTCAAGAGCACTGAGGACATCAGATTGTGCCCACTAAGTACAGACACATCATTTACTTCCAAACATTTTTAGGTGATGAGACCTTAGATGTATGATATTTATAAAGAAGCAAGTAGATAACCAAAGAATGCACAGAAGCTGGAAGTTGACACAGGAGGGCAGGTATTCATACATATAGAATACAAAACACAGGGTTCAGGCTGGCAGAAAATACCTTGTGATACTTGGGCTGGATGCATCCATTACTTCTTTATGATCCTTTCTATGAAGGACAGGGCTGTTAAGTGGTCCTTCTTCATTTCCTGTGGCTGAAGATAACAGTCTAGACACTCTAACAAATTAAATGTAGTGGTGTCTGATTTAATTCCAGCACTCAAGAGGCCTGCCAGGTTACAGTGAAACCTTGTCTTAAAGACGAAACACACAGAGGCAGGTGGATCTCTGTGAGTTCGAGTCCAGCCTGGTCTACATAGCTAGTTCCAGGACATGCTCCAAAGCAATACAGAGAAACTGTCTATAAAAACAAAACGAAACACACTAATCTCCCAACACACCCCACTAGGACTACCTCACTTTCTGGGAGCTTGAACATGCCTGGACTGGCCTCCACTATGCGCGATCTGAGTCAAGGGTCAAGGCTAGAGACTATTTAAGCACCCTGGGTGTACCCCCATTCTTCCAACCTTTAAAACTTCCTAGCTGGCCAGCTTACTTAGGCGGCTGGCTCCCACCGCCCCCTACTGTAGCCAGAGGCTCTGTCATACCACCTTTCTTAAGTCCCAGGATATCTATAGATCGTTTCTTCCAGGTCCTCCATGCTTCCTTCACAGGCCATTCCGAAGCTCACTGTCGGTCCAGTCACACTCTTCCTGGCCCGCTAAAGCACTTCCCTGGGGGAACTCATACCAGCGCTGGTGCAGCCCACGGGCCTGGCCATATTCACCACTTTCTACACCACGCTGCGTGTGTGTACACATCGAGCACAACCGACTCAGGACAGGGGTCCTTGGACCCGCCCCCAAGCAAACCAAAGTTCAGACACCCTAACAGCCCTCCAAATTTCCCTCCACTCCCATCATAGGGAGACCCATGCACCGGGACCGCTATACCCAAACTGCCTGGCACGCGCTGGTCTGCACCTTGGCACTGGCTAGCCACGAGACTGTTCCCTTAAATCCCTTTCCCGCCACTGTCAAAAACCCTAGGACTACAAAGAAAGGGTCCTGAAGAGACGTATAACCCTCTCTCTCCACTTGGCGGGGTGCAGGAGCTCGTTCACTGCTATCGAAGGGAAGGAACATGAGGCCACCCACATGCCTGGGAGGCCACCATCGAGAGGTAGCCGCCAAGAGAGAAAGAGCAGCCCTAGAAGGTCAAAGCGTGTGGACTTCCGCCTGCCCCTCGGCCTTTTTGGTCGCGGGTGTCCAGTGCATAAGCCTCACCCCTCATGCCCTAAATCCTACAGTACTGGGTCGAACCTCACTCAGACCAGTGTTGTGGAACTGGTTTCCTTTTAAGCCAGTTTCCTTTTAAGCCAACATCAACAATCCTAGTTTATGGGATCACAGCGGGGTAAGGAGTTCATTCGATCGATGCATTAAAGTTACCTCAGCACTTAAGAACATTTACTGTAGCCTGGCATGTAGCCATGCAAACCTTTAATCCCAGCACTTTGGAGGTGGAGGCAGGCGGATCTCTGTGAGTTCGAGGCCAGCCTGCTATAAGAATGAGTCTCAGGACAGCTAGAGCTACGTAGTGACCCTCCAAATTTCCTTCCACTCCATCACAGGAGACCCGTGCACCAGGACGGCTGTACCCGAACTGCCTGGCACTCTGGCCTGCACATTGGCACTGGCTAGCCACGAAACTGTTCCCTTCTATCCCTTTCCCGCCACTGTCACTAACCCTCGGACTACAAAGAAAGGGTCCTGGAGAGACGTATAACCCCCTCCTCTAACTCAGCGGGTGCAGGAGCTTGTTCACTGCTAGCGAGCGATGAACCTCAAACCTCCCCAGCAAAAAGAAAAAAGCGCACACGTTCGGTTTCCAGCACCTACAGCTCTAGTCCCCGGCGATCTGACGCCCCCTTCTGTCCTTCGCTGTCACTACAAGCACATGGTGCACAGGCATGCAAGCATACTTCCTACACACACACACACACACACACACACAGAGAGACAGAGACAGAGAGAGAGAGAGTCGGATCTTCATGAGTTCCAGGACAGCTGTGGCTATACAAGTAAGATCCTATTTCAGAATATCAACAATTAGAAGGCCGGAAAGATGTCTCAGCGGGTAAAGGACACGTAGTACTACCAAGCCTGAGTATTCGGGTAGCTTCCCCTGAAAGGTGGGAGGAGGGAACAGAGCCGTACACAGTACTTTGCCCACTACACCTGCAATGCAAGAGGGTTTTTCCGAAAACCACACAAGATCACTCCACGCGGACTCATCTCGCATAACGATGCCGCAGCGTGCGCAAAGAATAAGAAAAGGGAAATATAATCATTGGCCCAGAGGAGGGACGTTGAGATTCTAAGGTGACGGATCGCCCAGAGGACGACAGTACCAACCACGGAAGTACCCGCGACAGCGCTAGGGCTGGAAGTGCCAGAAATGAGGGGGTGTGTCTACGATGGAGGTTCCGCCCCGGAAGTCCATTTGTTAAGGCCAAGACGGTCAGCCCTTATCCTTATATGGACATCCGGAAGTAGCTCGCGGCGCCACCCTACGTCACTACATCCAAATTTAGCCAGGGAAGTCGGCCCGCTGCTGTGGCGGGAAGTCTGCGCGTTGGTGTGGGGTGTTCCTTAAAGGGCAAGCACAGCAAGTGAAAGGCAATATTAAAACTTTTTTACCCCTTTGCATCTAGAATCAGGTTTCCTTTGGCGAATGGTGCAGAGTGGAACCGACGTCTTACTTTCTTTGTGCATGTCTGCGTGTGTGTTTGCGTGCACGCGCGCGGAACTCGAACTCAGGTCGTCAGGCTTGGCAGCCAGTGATTCTACCCATTTAGCCTTCTCGTTGGCCCAGATACCTTCCTTGGGGGTAACTTGCTTCCCGGAGTGCGAAGGCAGAACCTGCAGTGTCCGCGGGAAAGGGTGGGAGCTATGTTCATTGGGACTTCATGGCACTGGGTTGCGGAAAACTGGAGATGTTTAACGCTGAATGTGAGCACAGCGGTTACGTGAATGTAGGCGGCTGGCTGTGAGGTAGCTCACTCCGGGGTCAGCCAGCGTCGTCCGCGCCAACTTTCCACCCATATCCGTCCGGGAGGATAGAGATAGAAGGGCTGGAGGCTTCAGTTGCCCCTTTCGCCCTGGTATAGTCATTCGTTTAGTAAATATTGGTCAGGTGATCGCCTCAGGTTTCTCACCTGGAAAAAGTAGACTACTAACTGTGCCGTCTGAGGAGTGGAGATGAGTGATCAGAGACATTGAATAAAGAGAAAGCGAACATCCCTGGCGTGTTAAATAAGTAGCAACGTTTTTACTGTTCAGAAAACATTAATTAGCTGGCTGGTAGGTGAGATAAACAGTGCCCTCGGGGAACGTACTCCTTTCCGGGTCTTCCCCACTGCAAATGTAAGATTACCACCCACCACCGGTTGGCTAGTGGGTGCCCCGCCAGTGAGACTGAGAACCCAGACCAACCTGGGGTCTCAAGGCGCAGTGGGGTAAGTTCTTCCTTGCCAGGATCTAAGTCCCTTGTCCTTCGAGGTGTAAATTTATCTCTATTGCTTTAAGGAGTCTCTGGCCACTGTGGAAAGCCCGGATGAGGCCTTCTGATTGGGCGTGGCGTTTCCGTGACGTCATCCTGACTATATTAAAAGGGCTCCGGCACGCTGCCCCGGCCGGAACTTCTAGCAGTGTACCTGCCAGTGTAAGTTTGTTGTCTGGGCAGTACTGCCTGTCTTAATTCATTGCCGGCTTTCCTCTACGTTCTCGTCGAGCAAGCATGGAAGCACAGAAAGAAGCGCAACGCATTATGACCCTGTCGGTGTGGAAGATGTACCACTCTCGCATGCAACGAGGTGGTTTGCGTCTTCACCGTAGCCTACAGCTGTCCCTCATCATGCGTAACGCTCGGGAACTCTACCTTTCAGCCAAGGTAGAGACCCACCAGCCCGAGTTCCCGCCATCTGGCCGTTCTCTTGACCCCCGCCTGCACCCACCGCGGGGAGCCGAAGCTGCAGTGAGAGCGGCGCCCCCCGACGCCGAGCAGCCCCCGGAGCCCATGGACACGCAAGAGACCCCTGCGCTCTGTGACCCGGCCCCCGCCAGAGTCAGCCGCAAGCGCCGGAGCAGCAGCAACCTGAGCGACGGCGGTGATGTTGGACTGGCACCAAGCAAGAAGGCCCGCCTAGAAGAGGTGGAAAGAGAAGAGACATCGGAGGTCGCCGATCGCCTGCAGCTTCCTCCCGCACAAACCGAAGGTGCCTTCCCTAATCTTGCCCGTGTCCTTCAAAGGCGCTTCTCTAGTCTACTGAACTGTGGACCCTCAGTGCCCCCGCCGACGCCCCCCACTTGCGAGGCTAAGCCAGCCTGCCGCCCGGCCGACAATATGCTTAATGTGCTGGTGCGAGCTGTGGTGGCCTTCTGAGGATTCCGATCAGCGTCACCGGAGCCGAAAACGCACACCCGAGTCTAGGGTCGGCTGGGGAAAGTCGGCGGGGCCCGTGAAGAAGAGCCGCGGCCGGAGCTGCTAGAGGCCCGGGGAAGGACTGAGGAGCTGGGGGCGCGGGCGCCTTCTAGACGTGCGTCCACAGGTGTTGTTAAAGGACTGTCCCTTCCCTGGCTGGGAGAAAGGACACCTGAATCTTGAATCTCAGGGTCGGATTTTCTTGGCCTGGCTGCCCTTGCAAGGCCGTTTCACTAGCATACGCGTTTTGGCCCCTACAAGTGGCACGCTTGTGCAAGCGATCACAGTTGCGTCATGGGGCAGACGCGGGTGCTTCCTGTTGCCTAGCGTGGGTGTGGGGCCTGGGAGGAGGAGGCCAGGGTGTGGACCCGCCCTAGGGACTGGGAAGTGATTTGAGTCACTTCGCCCCCACAGGCTGCTATGGTTGAGCCAGCCCTCAGCTAAGAGCCCGAACTGGACCGATCAAATCTTTCTTGGATCGGTGGAGCGTCTGGAGAGTCCCTGAACTGTCAGCCTAGACTGATCGCCCGGCGTGGGCCACGGTGGAAAGCCTGGGAGGCTGGCTGGTCGCAGTTGCTGTCGTAGACCCGGCCCCTTCGGGCAGGAAAGGAATTTTTTGGCCAGCATGTTTATGAAGTCTGTTTACCTTTCCCATGGTGGGTTGTCTTTAACTCCCATCTACTTGCGTTTTACAGTGTCAGCTAGGAAAATAAAGACCGTCGGAGTAAAGAGCGCTGCTGTCTGGCTTGCTTCCCTGGAGGGGGGAGGGGCGGGGTTAAAGGGTCAGGACTGGCCGCCGCTCCCTAAGCCTCGAGAACTGGCTTGACCGGGTGCCCATTTCTTTGCCGTAAATTTACAGGCTATTGCTTGAAATAACCCTGTGATTTGGGGGTTCCTTAGAAATTAACATACACTCTGGTGGTCAGCGAGTGTAGAAAGTTTACAGCATTTAAGGGATATTGGGTGCATTGTTTCAAAAGGAACTGACGAATTTTAAATGATGGCGTTTCTCTCGTGCCCTCTTCTGGAACTGTTGTATAGGACCTCCGCACGTGGAGTGGCAGAGCCTGGACTTTGAACATGCCCTTTCCGATGTCTTTAGCTTTGTGGCTCAGGCAGATAAGCGAGTGCTAACTTGTTACCTATCTAAAATAAGCCTAGGCCGGGCGTTATGGCACATTTGAATTTCAGCACTAGAAGCCAGAGCCAGCCCGGTCTACAAACGAGTTTCAGGACAGCCATGGCAGTTAGAGAAACGATGTCTCGTTTAAAAGAAGAAAAATGGGTCTGTAAGCCACTTCTGCAGCACATTTAGGCCTTAACAATGCTCATACTTAATCTAACCGGAAGTTAGTGCGTAGAAGTCCCTAAAACTTTGTGTTTTGTTTAAAGCCAGGCAGCATGGTGCATCTTTAATTCAAGCAAAAGCAAGGCAGAGGCAGGCTGATCTCTTGAGTTAGAGGCCAGCCTAGATTCCATAGTTAATTCCAAGTCCACACAAACTGAAGTTAGCTTTGATCTTATCCAGCTGCGGACTATCCAACCAACCCTTAGGAAACAACTCCACTTTTGTTTCCGACAGGCTTTAGGTATAACCTAGGGGCCTGGGTGTAGGGTGGGGGGGGGGGACTTGAGACCCTAAGGACAAAGGAACAGCAGGTGCCGGAGGAGCAAGGAAAGCTCTTGCCCTGCCCGCCCGACATCTGGCCCCACCCCCTCGGGCCTCTCCTGACTCCAGGGAGGAGGGCAGGAGGAGGGGATTGCCATGGAGTGGCAAACTGACTGCCCAGCTCCCTGGAGCATCCCAGCCCCCAGGTTCTCCTTCCTGGGATTAAGGGTAAAAACTTCCCAGGAAACCCAGCCGAGACCACCTCCCAGAAATCCTGATTCCTTACATTGAAAACCTGAAATACCCCTAGCCCGGCCCACTGTCTAGACCCTTGAGTTCTTTGGGGATCTTGGGCACACAGGATGGAAAGTCCCTGGTGGCTAGGGAGGGGCCCTCGGTGCACATCCTGTCCCAGGAACCACAGGGCCCTTCCATGGGAAGTGGCTTGTCTGACCCCCACCCGAACTCTGTCTTCCGGTGCCGCAGCCACTGTAGGGTGGGGACTGAAACAAAGTTCCCTACACGTGCTAACATTCTCTTAAGGAAGGAGCTACATGAGAAATTGTTACAATCAAAGCCTGTACTCCCAACATGTAAGAACCTGAAGCTGGAGGGTTAGTGAGTTCAAGCCTAGCCTGGGCTACACAATGAGGCTGTCTCATAATAAAACCATATTAAACAGGGTGTAGGTGGTGGCCCCAGAAGTTCAAGCTCATGAGACCTTTTCTAAGGCACTTAAAGCCGTGTGATGACTGAGGAAATGCTGGATGGGTATCCTTACTTTGAGAAAAACTGCCAGTTTACAAAGTCTTAGAAAGCCATTCTGAGTCAAAAACCCCTGAATCTGAAGCCGGCCTTGCTGCTGAGGGAGGTTCCAACCCCAGTATCCTTCCCCACCATCATAAAAAATACAAGCCTGTGCACAATGTCTGGAATTGGCCCTTTTGTTTCAGTACAGGGCCTTTGTATTTAACTATTTTTTGTAGAGGTTTATGTGCATATTATGTTATTTTAAGAGATAATGCCTGCCTGGCATTGGTGGCACATGCCTTAAGTCCCAGCACTTGGGAGGCAGAGGCAAGGTGATCTCTCTGAGTTCAAGGCCAGCCTTGTCTACAGATCCAGTTCCAGGACAGGGCTCCAAAGCAATCCAGAGAAACACTATCTCAAAAAAACAAGGAGAGAGAGAGAGGGAAGGAGAGAGAGAGAAAGAAAGGCTGTTCCTTGTGCCCCAGGCTGTCTCAAGGGGTGACCCTGAGCTTGGTCTCCTTCCTCCACCCAGGTGTTAGAATTAAAATGCTCCATCTGGGAATGGAACTCAAACCCTCTTGCTTACATGCAAGCACCCTGTGTACTGACCCATCTCCACTCAGATCCAAATCATACAATTCCATAGCGATACAACCATTACCCTTACCATTTTCAGAATCTTCCAGCTTATCCCCGACCTCCAGCCACCTAGAGTCTGCTTTGTGTCTTGCCCATTGTGGACCACTCACTTGAGGAGACTCTTTCACAAAATAGCCCTTTTAAGTTAGGCTTCTAACTGGCCTCATCATGTCTTCTGGGTTCATCAGTGTTTAGCACACACAAAAGAACCACTTTGCTCTTTTATAGCTTTATAATATTCCTGTGTATAGATTTATACTTGTCAAACTTCTACCTGCTATGGATATATAGGTCATCTCTACTGGTGACTGTGAATATGCTATGAAAATGTGTGCAAAAATGTCTGCTTCTTTTAGAGATTTTGTTTATGAACTTTAAAAGAATTTTTAAGATTTATTTTCTTTGTATGAATATTGCCTGCATGTATGTACAAATACCATCACCTGGGTACTTGGTATCCTCAGAGGCCAGAAAGCCTCAGATCACCTGTAAGTGAAGTTATAGATGGTTGCAAGCATCCATGTTAGTTCTGGGAATCAAACTCTGGTCCTCTGTAAGAGCAGCCAATGCTCTTAACTACTGAGCCATCTCTCTAGCTCCTACTTTCAAGGATTTTGTGTATGTGAGTGGTGGGGAGATGGTGGGGTGAGGGGGTGGGGTAGTGGTGTCCAGACAGGGTTTCTCTGTGTAGCTGTTGCTGTCCTGGAACTTGCTCAGTAGATCATGCTGGCCTTGAACTCTGCCTCACAAATGTTTGTTTTATAGGGCTAGTAGGATGGCTCACGGGGGGTGGGGGGGTGGGGGGGCTAGCCAGCAAACCTGAGTGCCTTAGTTCCATCCCCAAGAAGTGGAAGGAGAGTAGAAGGAAAGAATGGACTCCTCCAAGTCGTCTTCTAATCTCCACATGACCTCACAACATAAACATACATATAAAGTAATTATTTGGGGTGTGGCAGCAAGGATTCTGAGTTCAGAGGACAACTTATGGGAGTCAGTTCTCTCCTCTCGTCCCACAATGTGGATTCTGGGGATGGAACTCCCTCTGAGTTTCCCTCTGAGACAGGATTCTCTGTGTAGCCCTGGCTGCCTGATATTCATTTTATAGAGTAGGCTGGCCTCAAACTCATATTCATCTGCGTCTGCCTCCTGAGTGCTGGACTGAAGACATTAGCCACCACAGCCCTGCTTGCCCAGCACTGAACTCCCTGAATCTAGATTTGTCAAAAAGCAAAAAAGGCCTTAGCCACCTGTTTCCACTTATTTATTTATTTTTGGTTTTCAAAGACAGGATTTCTCTGTGGCTTTGGAGGCTGTCCTGGAACTAGCTCTGTAGACCAGGCTGGTCTCAAACTCACAGAGATCCACCTGCCTCTGCCTCCCCAGTGCTGGGACTAAAGGAGCACTCCACCCCCCCCCCAAGCTTTCTTTCTTTTGTGTGTGTGTGGGGGGGTCCTGTTTCCTTTTTTTTTTTTTTTTTTTTTTTTTTTTTTTACAACAGTATCTCATACAGCCTAGGCTGGAAACTGACTATGTAGCCAGAGCAACTTTGAACTTCTGGTCTTCTAGCCTCACAGGGGACCCTCTCACTGGGAGTGATCCTAGGCAGGCTTTCTACCCCTGCTCCTGTGCTGTGATCTGGTTTACCTGGCACATAAACCACAAATGCTCAGGAAGTGATTAAGAGCAAATTAAACACAGTCATTACTAATGGTCATTACTGGGGACTGGAGAGATGGTTTAGCAGTTACGAGTCTTCTAGAGGACCCAATTTTAGTTCCCAGCACCCACATCCCCATCCCTGTAAGGCAGCTCACAGCCTATTTTTTTGTCTGTTTGTTTTTTGTTTTTTCGAGACAGGGTTTCCCTGTAGCTTTGGAGCCTATCCTGGATCTCACTCTGTAGACCAGGCTGGCCTCGAACTCAGAGATCCCCCTGCCTCTGCCTTCTGAGTGCTGGGACTAAAGGCATGTCTGGCCATCTCACAGCCATTTTTAACTCCTGTTTCAAGGGTTCAATGCCTCTGGCCTATGTAAGCACCTGCACTCATAGGAACACACATGTGAGCAGGAATGCACATGGATGTGCGTGTGCGCGCGCACACAACACACACAAATTTACACATAATTAAAAATAGTAAATCTTTTTTAAAAATGAACTAGTTATTCATCTCAGAATGCAAAGTTGCCTTTGGTGAATTAACACTTTTTTTTGTTTTTCTTGGTGGTTTTGTGTTGAAGTCACAGAGATCAGCGGGACTGACTTCTGACATGGGCCACCACACTTGGCTTGTTGTGGTGGTCGTTCTTTGAAACAAAAATCTATGTAACCCCAGCTGACCTGGAATCCCTTATCTAGGTCAAGGTGGCCTTGAACTTGCAGAAAAACACCTCACTTGGCAGATTTTAAGTGGGGGCTACTACTGTCAACTCTGGGGTCTTTTTTGCTTGTTTTATATTTGAAACAAGGTCTCAGGTGGCCCTGAGTGACATCAAATTCACTATGTAGCTTAGATGAACAACTTATGCCCTATCTCCATTTCCTATGTACTAGGTTTACAGGTGTGACCAAGACTCAAGCATACTGGGCAAGCCCTTAACTTACTGATTCGCATCTGGTACTCTCTCAGAGATAGGACTCAAGGTAATGGATCCACAACTCTGCTATATTCCGAGCTCCCCCAATCTCCCTCCTTTATTTTTTGCAATCTTAGCTTACTAAATTATTCAGTGTAGCATAGACAGGACTTGAACCCTGGTCCCTTCTGCCTCAACTTTCCCACTAGCTGGGATTACTGGTATGCAGTTGCCAAGCCATCACAGCAGTCTGATATTCATATGAATTATTATTGTTCATGTGTATAAGTGTGCCTGAGTGTATGTATGTGCACTGCACGTTTGCAGATGCTCTCTCAGAAGTCAGAAGAGGCATCGGATCCCCTGAACTGAAATCACAGACTCGTCCTTACCAAGAAAGTGCCTCGCTTTTTTCGGGGAGGGGGTGGTTCAAGGCAGGGTTTCTCTCAGTATAGCCCTGGCTGTCCTGGAACTCTGTTCTGTAGACCAGGCTGGCCTTGAACTCATGGAAATCCATCTGCTTCTGCTGGGATTAAATGTTGGGGTTAAAAGTGTGTGCCACCACCCCCTCGCTATCTCTCAGCACATTGATGACCCCCCCATCTTTTTTTTTTTTTAAGTAAATGAGGAAACTGAGGGAAGATCTCCTTGCAAGAAAGCATGGTAATAGACATAGTCCCCTGTTCAATGAATAGATGGCATCCAGGTCAGCTTCTGCAGTCTGGGATGGGTCAGACCACAGGTTGTGACTAGTATGAAGGAGGAAGTGTCCAGACCGGTTTCCAGAGCTCTTGGACTCAGGTGAGACCCACTGGCATGAGGCAGGGAGACTGCAGAACCTGGCCTAGCAGTTTGCAGGGTGGACCAGGACCCTCCACAAGGAAACAAGTCAGGGGCGGAGTTCCAGAGCCCAGGAGCTGCCAACAGTTCTAGGGGTCAGCTTATGTCAACCAGAGACAGGGTGGGACGTGCGGGCTTCACTCCTGCGTGCAGTAACCTGCGCTTTCTGGGAATCCTGGCCCTCTTCTCCTGCCGTTCCCGTGGTGGCACGGGGATCCCCCACTCCCTAGCGCGCCACAAGGTCGCGAGCGTGGGCTCTTGCAGCGCGGGCAGAAAGGTCTGGAAGCCCAGGGCGGTCAAGGGGACAACCGATAAGCTTGCGGGAGCGTGAGGCTCAGGTGCCCCATGTTGCTTTGAGGGCTGCTAACGCTCCTGACTATGTGTCTGGAGGAATCCAGAATGTCACACCTGTGTCCTGGAAAGGCTGAGCCGGCACTCCCCTACGAGAATTTACCCAGACGCCTGTTAAGCTGAGCTTGAGTCTCCTCAAAATCGTGTCCAGGGAAGCTAAGGCCTTATACGTTCTTCTTTCCTGTCCCGGCGCCTAGTCTTCCTACAGACAGCCTTCAGTTTCCTGGCCTGTGGGCCCCAAGGCCACCCCTCCTCCCAGCTAAGAATCTGGGCACTCAGCGACCCCTCCCCCAGGGCCCTGCCTTTCCAGCCCGCCGCCGCCATCCAACTGGCACCAATTAATTTCCTCCCCAGCCGGTCCACTCACATCTGGCCTCCAGCTGCTAGCCCTAGCTCTGTGGGTCTCTGGGGGTTCTCAGAGACGTTCACAGTTCTTTCCCTGGGCCCACCCACGAGCCTAGGCCACCCCACCGGGTCAGCGGATCCGAAAAAGACTTCCAGATCTCTGGAGTAGAGATCTGAAGTCGGACCTAAGAGGAGGTGCAAAGCTTTCGGACTCACAGATGCTTTGTGGGGGAAGGGAGAAGGCAGGTTCTCCCGGGTACCTGAAAGACACAGACCAAAGCCTTCTGGCTTCCAGATGGAAACTGGGGGGAGGGAGGGCTCCTCCAACTCATCGGCTCCCCAGGACCATACAGTGACAGCCGTGCCCCCACCTCCCCGGCCGCGCCTGGCTGCTGAGTTTCCTTTTCCTGTTTGCCCTCCCCAAGGGCTGGCCTGGAGAGCGCGCGGGGCCCCTTTGAAGGGGCTCCTGGGAGGGTCTTCCAGGAAGAGGGGGAGGGGACAGACTGGAGAACAATAAGGTCTCTGTGGCTGGCCGGTGGAATGCCAGTCGCATCCTGTTAACCCTTGCCTCTGAAGGAGGCTTTAGGGGCGTCTCTCCAAGGCCTGGCCTCTTTGGGGAGGGGGCCTCTTCCACACATCTCGTTTATGAAAATGTTCAGAACAAAGGTGTCTGCGGTTAGCTGGATTCCCTTCGTAGTTTCGGGCGGGAATGCAAGCCGCCAGAGTGTCTGCACTGGGCTGGGTTTGTAGCTTGAGTTTTAGCGCAAAAGTCGGGACCTTGCAACCCCAAGTGGCCAGGCTCAGCCACCTGTCTCAACATGCTAATTAAAGCAATGAGTAGGGGTTGTGGAAATTGCCTAGCGGTTTTAGGGTGTAAGCTTACGGACCCGAGTTCAAATCCCAGCACAATCTGCAGCACTGTGAGGAGTGAAAAGGGGATCTCGGGGGTGGCTGGTCGCTAGTCTAGCTGCAGGTTCTTGAGAAACCGTTTCAAGAAAATAAGATTACAGACTCCTCTGATGTATGCATGGTTTGCACATAGACCACACATGGAGAAAAGATTTAATTACCTCACTGAAAAGAGCAAATGGAGGGTCCAGGAACCCTAAATTAATAAAGACACGAGGCACCAGGCCCAGCAAATTTTAGGTTTAAATACAAGAAAAATTGGGGCAGGGGGCAAAGAAAATAGGCTTCAAAGACAGTTGGGCAAGGGACACCCATTGCTCTTTTTTTTTTGGTTTTCAAGATAGAGTTTCTCTGTGTAGCTTTGGAGCCTGTCCTGGAGCTTGCTTTGTAGACCAGGCTGGTCTTGAACTTACAGAGATCTCCTGCCTCTGCCTCCCGAGTGAGTGCTGGGATTAAAGGCGCTCTTTAATCCCACTACCTCTCAGCACCCACTGCTTTTATAGAGAACCTAAGCTGGAGAGATGGCTCAGAGGTTAAGAGCACTGGATTCTCTTTCAGAGGTCCTGAGTTCAATTCCCAGCAACCACAAAATGGCTCACAACCATCTGAGATCTGGTGCCCTCTTCTGGCCTGAAGGCATACATGCAGACAGAACAGTTTATACAGAATAGATAAATAAATCTTTAAAAAGAAAGAACCTAAATTTAGGTCACAGCATTCACATGCCTGTAATAGGGGATCCTGTAATAGGGGGTTAGGTCTGGCCCTGAAGGGGAGCTACACTCATGCAGAAACCTACACACTTATACAAATTGAAAATCCCAGCACAGCACAACAAATCTCTCATGAGTTTGAGGCCAGCCTGATCTACATATGGAGTTCTAGGACAGACAGAGTTACAGTTACATAATAGAGAGACCCTGTCTCAAACAAACAAAAAGGTAAAATCCTCTGGTCGGGCTGTGCACGGTGGTAAAACCTTTCATCCCAGCACTCTGGAGACACACAGGTGGATCTCTTGAATTTAGGTCAGCCTAATCTACATAGCCAGTTCCAAGCCAGCCAAGGCTACATAGTAAGACCCTATCTCAAAAAGCAAAGCAAAAAAAAAAAAAAACTTTAAAAACATAGTTTAGTCTCCAGATTCCTGTCTGCTTCTATAGTCCAACCTGTACCCTGCCAAACTACCCATCTCACTCACTGACTAGGACACAAAGCCTCAAACGGTGAACAATTTAGGGCTCAGAAACATAGCACACCCCTGTAACTGTCTGACTCAGAGTCCTGAGACCAGCAGCTGCCAGCTGGAGAAGAGGCCAGCACTGCCTGCTTATCTGTAACTCCAATGAACTGAAATCATGCCTCATACTGAAAAGGGACTGTAATATTTCTAACAGCTACAGAATGAGATCCTGTCAACAACAGCAACAACTTATCTCTCAGAAAATGCAGTTCTTTTCTTCTCTTGCCCTAGTGCTGGGGGAGAGTCTCTCTACCACTAGCCACATGTGATGCAGAACATTTTAATGCTAGTACTCAGGAGCCACAGGGAGGCACACCGGGTAAGGCCAACCTGGTCTACAGAGCAAGTTCCAGGCTAGCCAGGGCTACAGAGTGAAATCTGTTCAAAACAAACCCCCAGCTGGGGTGTGAATTCAAGGCCAGCCTGATCTACAGAGCAAGTGCCAGGACAGGCTCCAAAGCTACACAGGAAACCCTGTCTCAAAAAACCAAAACAGCAAACAAAACAAAATAAAAACAACATCAAACCCAAGCCCCCAGGGCCTGGAGAGATGGTGGCTCTCTCTAAGGCTCCTCAGCTTCACTTCAGGTTTTCAGGTCAGGAAAGTGTTTTTGCACTACAGGACACATCCACTTCCTTCCTCTCACTTTCTACTTCCTTGCTTAGATTCTTTCCCTGGGTGCCTTAGGGTCCACAGGGTAAAATCCTCCCACAAGGCCAATTTGTACACACACAGCCCACAGACCCAAAGAGGACAAAGTTATTTGTTGAGTGATTGCTATTGAGTAAAACCAAACTGACATGGCAGAGAGCAGCAACACCACAAAGAGACAAAATTAACAAAAAGAAAATGATGGTTGCAGCATGCCGGCACTGGGCGGGGATGCACACAGGAGATTCTCCACTTCAAGGCCAGCCTGGGCTACATAGACCCTCCTTCAAAAAACAGCAAACCAAGGCTGGCAATATAGCTTTGCTAACATCTGTGAGGTCCTAAAACCAATTTCCAGCACTGCACACCCTTAAGAAACAAAATAAGCATGGTGTGTGTGTGTGTGTGTGTGTGTGTGTGTGTGTGTGTGTGTGTGAGCTCACACCACAGATGCAGCATTCAGGAACCTGAGGCAGAATTGCTTGAAGTTCCAGAACAGCCTGGGCTAAAGACTGAGATCCTGTTTCAAAAAAGAAGGAAAAAGAAAAGAAAAGAGAAAGGGAAAAATGAAAGGGGAGCTAGAGAGATGGCTTAGCAGTTAGGGTTAAGAGCACTGACTCTGACTCTGAGCACAGCAGTGGTGGTGATCACTTTTAAACTAAGCCTAAGGACACAGAGTTTGAGGCCAGCCTGGTCTACAAAGTGACTTCCGGGACACTTAGGGCTGTTACACACAGAAAATCCTGTCTTGAAAAACAAAACAGGGGCTGGAGAAATGGCTCAAAGGTTAAGAGCACTGGCTGCTCTTCCAGAGGACCTGAGTTCAATTCCCAGCAACCACATAGCAGCTCACAACATTAAGCAGGCAGTTACAACAGGTGGAGAAATCTCAGCTATAGGTCTCAGATGCTGCCTGGTAACATCGTAGTCCTTTTGTAGAGAATAGGCGTTTGTTAGTTCTATATTCTAAAGGTTTTTATGTTTGTCCAGTGTTACATCTGACACAGAGGTGGGTAAGAATAGCTGTTTGGGGGGCAAAAAACCACCCAAGATAATTGTAATTAGGCTCCCTCAGTATTCCAAACTCTGAATAGACACTGGCATTTTTATCAGTTGAGCACCTATCAGACACTTCTTTGTAGGAATTCTCTCTTACCCTTCCACCTTTAATGTGAGTTTCAGGGACTGAACTAGATCTTTAGGCTTTTGTGGCAAGTGCTTTTTATTCACTGAGTCATCTTGTCTGCCCTGACACCTTGTTTTTCTGCTTGTACAAGGGACTTAATAAGACCCACCCAGAGTATAACACCCTTGGTATTTATCCCTTTGAACTGAAGGACATTGTAGGACTCAGAACTAAGGTTTACCTGATTTTAATAGGCCCTTAATTCCTCCCCAAGTAGGACCTATAAAAACATTAAATAGGGCTGGACATGACTCAGCAGTTAAGGGTACTGATTGCTCTTCCAGAGTACCCAGGTTCAATTCCCAGCACCCACATGGTAGCCCACAACTGTCTGTAACTCCAAGATATAACAGCCTTACACAGACATACATGCAGGCAAAACACCAATGCACATAAAGTAAAAATAAATACTAAATATAAGTCTTTTCTATCAAATATTATAAAAACCCCAGCGGCCTCACTCCACTCCCAAGATAGGGTTTCTCTGTGTAGTCCTGGCTGTCCTGGAACACACTCTGTAGACCAGGCTGGTCTTGAATTTAAAGATCCTCCTGCTTCTGCCTTCCAGAGTGCTGTGATTAAAGGAGTGAGCCACCAGCAAAACTTTTACAATAAGGAATTCAAAAGTTTTTATCTTGTCTCTTATAAAACCCTTATACAATTTTTTCTTTCTTTCTTTCTTTTTTCTGTTTGTTTTTTGCAGCTTTGGAAGCTGTTCTGGAACTCACTCAGTAGATCAGGCTGGTCTCAAACTTACAGAGATTCAGCCACCTGCCTCTGCTTCCCAAATGCTGTGGTTACAGGTATGGGGCACCACTGCCCTGTTTATACAAATATTTTTATCTCCCCACTAGTAAAGCTTTTGTTTACCAAAGGTCTGTTCCTCAGTGTTTAAGTGACTGAAGGGCTCACTCCTAGACTTCCTTTGGCTCATCTTTTAAAGCTGGCCAATCACAAGAGACTGTGAGTTTGGACTTCAGTCAATGGGGAAACAACCCAATCACTGTAAGTAAAGGTACAAAATAAAGCATCAAGATGGCTCCTCTTTGACTAAGGAAAGGTTTTTATTGTGAATAAGAGCGAGGAAGCCCCATTCCTGTCTCTCTCAAACCCCACCTGCTCAGAGAGTCTCTGAACAAAGGAAAGCAGCCAAAAAGCTCAGTTCTACATACTTGGTGGCTACTGCAGCTTCCTTCCCTAAAGTTGCCAGCTGCCCAAGTTCCTGCCTAAATACACAGCTTTGGGTTATACTTGGGCAGAATCCAGCTTGTGATGGACACATCATCATCCCTCGTCTACAACCTATAAAATCTCCCTGTTTTAGTTTAGGGGGTGTGACTTCTCTGACCTCCATCTCTGGGATTGGAGAACCCACCCAGGAGTTGCTTTGTTCAATATACCTGTTGTTCAATTTGGTTCAATTTGTTGGAGAAACTTCTTAGGGAAGGAGGGGCAGAAAATCTATTAGGGAAGACATCCAGAGCAGAGAGAAAGGAGGCAGACTGGGCATGGCCAGTGCTAGGGAAGGAAGCAGGATATGGGGAAGTCATATGGGTTACAGGGAGGCGGAGTAGCCACAGGGAGGGAGACCTGTGAACTGGAGCAGCCTTGGAGTTTAGGGTAGAGGAGGATGAGAATAGATATTGGAAGGATCTGGAGGCTAGCACTGGCTTTGGCATGCACCGTAGATACTTGTCAACAGGGAGCCAGATGCCTCATTTGCCACAGGCAGGCAATAGGGAAGTGGATCTTGCTGGCAGCTAGAAACTCTTTCATAGGTCCTTGAGGAATGCTGAAAATGTCCAACCCTGCAGTTCAATGGGAGCTGAGCTAAGACAGTCATTTGGGATCAAGAAAGTGGTCTTCAGACCACTGGCATTAGCATAAAACCCATGTGCACTTGCACCCCGTGAACTTGTTCTTTGTGTTTGTGAGGAGTGACCCCTTTGGACCAGAAACAAAGTTTCATCTTGTCCAGACACTAATGGAAGTGATGGCCTCTTTCTTTGGAACCTGAAACTTCTTTCTGACAGACTTAAAGAATAGAGCCCCTCCTCCTAATGTCAACAAGGAAGCCTAGAATGGTGTGAGGGGTTGTCAGCTTGTTTTAAGATTATTTGTTTTTATATGTGCGCATGTTTTGCCTTCATGTAGGTGTTGAATCACATGCATGAGTACCCGCAGAAGTCAGAAGGAGGAGCTGAATTCCCTGGAACTGGAGTTACATACAGCCGGTTGTCACCGGCAATGCCAGTACTGGAACTAACCCTGGGTCCTCTGCAACAACAAGTGCTCTTACCTGCCAAACAATCACTCCAGCTCTTATTTTGCTTGCTTTGGTTTTTGTTTTTTCCAGACAGTGTGATGGTTTGAGTAAAAATGGGCCCATAGAGGCATATCGGGAGGTGCAGCCTTGTTGGAGTAGGTGTGGTGTTGCTGGAGGAAGTGTGCCTTTGGGGTAGGTTTTGAGGTCTTAGATGCTCAAGCCAGGCCCAGTGTGGCACTCTCTTCTCAGGTGTCTGCTGACCCAGATGTAGAACTCTCAGCTCCCTCTCCAGCACCATGTCTGACAGCATGCCATCATGATTCCTGCCATGATGACAATGGGCTAAACCTTTCAACTGTAAGCCAGCTCCAGTTAAATGCCTTCTTTTGGAAGAGTTGTTGGGGTTATGGAATGTCTTCACAACAATAGGAAGTCTAAGGCAGACAGGTTCTCTCTGCATAGCCCTGGCTATACTGGACTTGCTCTGTAGACCAGGCTGGTCTCAAACTCACCACCTGCCTCTGCCTCCTGAGTACTGGGATTAAAGGCGTGTGCAACCAATGCCCAGCCCTTGTTCTTTAAGACAGGGTCTGGTCATGTAGATTTGCCTGGGTTTGAATTTACAGCAATTCCTTTGCTTTTGTATCCCTGGTGCTTAGAATTACAGTGAGACACCATGCCTGACTTATATTTTATTTTTGCTTTTTAGGTATAAGAGTCATCTAGTAGATTCGTGTATCCTGTCTTAGGGTATATATTGCTATGTAGAGACACCATGACCATGGCAACTCTTGGTTTTTCAAGATAAGGTTTCTCTGTGAAATAGTCCTGGCTGTCCTGGAACTTTACAGAGTAAGTTCCAGACTGGCCTCAAACTCAGAGAAAGCCACCTGCCTCTGCCTCCAAAGTGCCGGGATTAAAGGCATGTGCCACTACCTCCTGGCCACAGTAACTTTTTTTTTTAATTAATTTATTTTTTTTTATTTTTTATATTCCAATTCCAGTTTTCTCTCCCTTCTCTCTTCTTGCCCCCCCCACAATCTGCTCCTCAGAGAGAGTAAGGCCTTCCCTAGGAAGTCTACTAAGTCTGTACCATCATCTAGTTGAGGCAGGACCAAGGTACCTCTCTACCCTCACAGCCCTTTGTCTAGGCTGAGCAAGGTATCTCTCCATACAGAATGGGCTCCACTAAGTCAGTTTGTGCATTAGAATTAGCTCTTGGACCCACTGCCGGTGGCCTCATACATTGTCCCAGTCACACCATTGTCACCTATATTCAGGGAGTCTAGTTTGGTCTTATGCAGTTCCCCATTTGTCAGACCTCAGTCAGTGATCTCTCACCAGCTCAGGTCAGCTGTTTCTGTGGGTTTCCCCATCATGGTCTTGACTCCTTTTTTATATCATTGCTCCTCCCTCTCTTCAATTGTACTCCAGGAGCTCAGCCCAATGGTTAGTTGTGGATTTCTCAGAAAATGAGGGATTAACCTATCTCAAGACCCTGCAATACCACTTTGAGGCACATACCCAAAGGAGGCACATTCATACCACAAGGACATTTGCTCATCTATGTTCATAGCAACATTATTCATAATAGCCAGATCTTGGAAACAACCTAGATGCCCCTCAACTGAAGAATGAATAAAGAAAAATGTGGTATATTTATATAATGGTATACTACTCAGCTGTAAGAAACAATGACATCTTAAAATTTGTAGGATCCTGAGTGAGGTAATCAAAACCAGAAAGAAAAATATAGTGTGTACTCACTCATAAGTGGATACATATGCACATAAAGCAAAAGATACCCAGTCTATAATCCACAACCCCAGAGAAGCTAGACCCCTCTTCTAGAAACAGATGGAAGCAGATATAGAAATCCATGGTAACACTTATAAAGGAAAAACATTTACTTGCGGTGGTGGCTTATAGGTTCAGAGGTCTGGTCCATTATCTATCATGGTGGGGAGCATGGCAGTATGCAGGCAGACATAGTGCTGGCTACATCTTGATCAGAAGGCAACAGGAAGTAGACTGAGACATCGATGGTATCTTGAGCATACATGAAACCCCAAAGCCTACTTTCATAGTGGCACACTTCCTCCATCAAGACCACACCTCCTAACAGTGACACTTGCTTTGGGCTTATGGGGGCCAATTACATTCAAACTACCACACAGACCAACCTGGCCTTGAACTTATGATGGAGCCAAGAAGACTTTGAGTTTCTGAATCTCCTGCTTCTCTTTTCCAACTTCTAGGGTTACAGATATGTATCACTGCACCCAGTTACTAGAAGATTAGCTCTCTCTTATCCCTTCTCTGTTGTTTATGCCTGTGCCTGTGAACCCAGCACCAAGGCAGGAGGATATATCCTGAAGCCCATCCTTGATATTAGGTGGTGGTGGCCCATGACTTTAATCCCAACACTCGGGAGGCAGAGGCAAGTGGATCTCTGTGAGTTGAAGACCAGCCTGGTCTACAGAGTGAGTTCCAGGACAGCCAGGGAACTCTGTCTCAAAAGATAAAACAAAACAGCAAACACAGAACAAATGGGTTAATAATTAAGGCAGAGCTAGCCGATAAGAAACAAGTAACAGGGCCAACAGTATAATATCAAATACAGAGTCTCTGTGTATTATTTGGGGCTGGTGGCGTGGCGGCAGGACAAGACCCGAGTGGCAGCAGGTGGAAAAACCTTACTTGTTACACAGAACTAAAGAAGAAGAAAGGAAAAAAGATGAATTTTCTTCTTGAAGTGGAAAGGTGTAACATCGTAGAGCAGGCCTTCTCCCTTTCATTTTCTCATCCCCCTGTGGACCTCCCTGGGTGGTGGTGGCTATACACCCTGCCTATGTGATTCTACTCTAAACCAGCCCTGCAGCTGGGGCTGGAGAGGCCAAAGCTCAGCTCCTCCCTTGTAGCCTTAAATCCTAAACTCAGACTTGAGCCTCTTGTCAGACCAGGCAGGCAGGCTCAACCTCCCACAGCCCCAACACGCCTCAAGACTCTAAGCCTGGGAAAGTGGACCCCACCCTCAGGCTGCTCTAGAGGACAGGCTCCTCTGCCACACTGGGTTACTTGGCATACGATTCACTGCTCTGATTTTTCTTTTTGAGACGGGTGACCTCCAATTTGTGATTTTTCCTGCCACAGCCTCCCAAGTTTGAGGATGACCGGGCAGCCCCAATACACTGGCCAGACTCTGTTTGGCTTCTGGCTTTTGCTTCTTTTCTTTCTTTCTTCTTGAAGTTCTCCTCCTTCCCCCTCTCCTCCTCTGTTTCTTCTTCTTCAACAGGGTCCCTCTATGTAGCCCTGGATGGCTTCAAAGTCAAAAAAGAGATCCAGCTGGCTCTTCCTTTCAGGTGCTGGGAGTAAAGGTGAACATCACCAAATGTCCCCCTCCCTCCTTCCTTCTTTTGTTTGTTTGTTTGAGGTAGGGTTTCTCTGTGCAGCCCTGCTGTCCTGGAACTCACTCTGTAGACCAGGCTGGCCTCGAACTCAGAGGTCTGCCTGCCTCTGCCTTGTGAGTGCTAGGATGAAAGGCGTGTGCCACTGCCACCCATCTTCTTTCTTTAAAAAAAAATATTTTATTAGTCTGGGAGGGGGCTGGTGGGTGATAGTGGTTCACATCTTTAATCCCAGCATTCAGGAGGCAGAGGCAGGTAGATCTCTTTGAGTTCAAGGCCAGCCGGTCTACAGAAGGAGTTCCAGGACAGCCAGGGCCATGTGGAGAAACTCTGTCCTGAAAAACCAAACAACAACAAAAATATTTGAACAAATCATTTACTTACTTGTAGGGGGGAGGGACACACCATGGTGTGCTTGTGTTGAGAGCATGTTCCCAGCATGCTCAGGCTTGAGTTCCATTCCCAGTACTGAAGAAAAGAAACAAGGGCCTCAGATGACTCAGCAGGAGCATTTGTCACCAACCCTAAAGCCATGAATTGACCTGGACCCATACAGCAAAAGGAGTGAGCTGATGCCACACCTTGTCCTCTGACATCCACATACATGTGTACACGTGAGGGCAGGTACCTACAGAGACCAGAAGTACCTGCCCTTTCATCCATAGGGGGCAGGTCTCCTAGTGCCGATGCTGGGAGCTCAACCCAGTTCTCTGAAAGGGCAGTCTGCACTGAGCCATCTCCTTTTGATTTTTGTTTTCTTTTAAATAGGGTTTCTCTGTGTAGCCTGGGCTGTCCTGGAACTGTCTGTAAATGAGGCTGGCTTTGAATTCAAAGAAATTAGCCTGTCTCTGCCTTCTAAGTGCTAGGACTAAAAGTGTGCACTGTCTCCAACCAGTTTGTTTTGCATTTTTAGTTGTGAGCCTAATCTTTAAAGGCTAAGCCATCTCTCCACCCCTGTTTTGCTTTTGTTGAGATGGGTCCTCACTATGCATACTATCCATTCCTGGCTGTCCCTGAACTCAGAGATCCACCTGCCTCTGAATCCCAAGTACTGGGACTATGCCCAGTTGCTATGCCCAACAACATGAATTTTATTTGTGTGTATGTGAACCTGTGCTACATGTGTGTGGATTGCCCTTGGAGGCTAAAGGAGGGTACTGGATCCACTGAATGGAGTTACAGGCAGTTACAAGCTTTCTTGTATGGGTGTTGAGAACCATGCTCAAGTCCTCTGGAAAAGCAATCGCTTTTAACCTCAGAACCATCTCTTCAGTCCATTGTTCTTTGTTTCAGTGCTCTGTGGATTTTAGGACAACCCCCTACCCCACTTTGTGTGTGGGGGGGCTAGGATGACACATGCTGGGGTTCTAGCAGGGCCTGTGTGGCTGAGTCAGCCCCTTGCCCCGTCTTGGAAGGTTGGCCATGGTTTTTAATTTGCTGGTAAATTTAGGGGCTATTCACTTAGGAGTTAATGTTACTGAAAAGAGTTTTTAAACCGTGAGATTCTTTGCATGAGAATGGTAAAATATTAGCTTGAGGGCAACATCTGAGACTGTAACAGGAAAACTGGTAGCAAACACGTGTGAAAGACTTTTCATCCCAAACTGTTGATGTCATTTGTATCCTCCTGTTGGGAGCTATTGACAGTGTTGACTCTGCAGTGCCAGCTCCAATGCACACACTTGAGATTATCGAGGAAAGGCCCAGGCCTCTTTCCTTCCTAACAAGGCCATGACTTTCTGTCTGGCTGGGGCTGAATCTTGCTGGTGAGGCGAGCAGTTGCCTGCAAAGATCATGTCATTTGCCAAATTAAGACTGCTTTCAGTTATTCATGCTAAGACTAACTCATCAGAAACAGTAATCTGTGATATGACCAGAGAGGAGGCTCCTGTTCCTGACTCCAGGGTGGTGCCCTCAAAACAATTACATCCATGGAGAGGGATGCTGCATTACTGGACAGCTGGGCTAAGTGCCAGCTAGACATGACCACTCCTAAGTGTGGTTGAGGAGAAGGGTTTTATTGTAAAAGTGGGGGAGAGACCAGCCAGAGACATCTGAAAGGGGCCAGACAGAACTAGGCCATAAGAGGAGAGAGAGAGAGAGAATGAGAGAGAGAGACAAAGGGAGAGAGGAGCCAAGGACCAAGAGGCCAAGAATAAGTCAAGAGCCAAGAGAGTGCATGGCCAAAATGGTTGGTTTATGTGGGAAAGAGAAGCTGGGGGAAGCAAAGCCTAGCCCCTGGGCTGGAGAGGGTTAGGGTGAGGGATGGAGTGAGACGTGCTGGAAGGAGCCACAGGTACTGAGTGCGCCTTGTCCAGGGTTGTTGTTGTTGTTATTATTATTATTATTATTGTTACTACCTGACAGCTCATCTACTAATCCAGGCCTAGGTTGACCTCAAATTTGTTAGGAGGCCAGATGTGACTGAACTTCTGATCCTCCTGCCAAAAGAGGAGATTTTTTCCAGGCTTGTAGGCAGTTGCTCCACCCAGGAGCTTCGTTCCCAGCTGGATTTGCTTTTCTTCTCTGATCAGACTCCTTCTCAAGCCTCTCTCTCTTTCCCTCTTCCTTCCTTCATTCCTCCCTTCCTTTATTTCTCCCATTCATTAGTTTGTTCTTCCTTTTTTTTTTTTTTTTCCTGAGACAGGGTTTCTCTGAATTGGTTTTGGAGCCTGTCCTGGCATTTGCTCTGTAGACCAGGCTGGCCTGGAACTCAGAGATCTGCCTGCCTCAGCTTCCCAAGTGCTAGGATTAAACGCATGCACCACCACCACCAGGCTCTTTCTTCTCTCTCTCTCTCTCTCTCTCTCTCTCTCTCTCTCTCTCTCTCTCTCTCTCATTGTTAAGAGCCCCATGCCCAGCACTTTTCCCTTCCTGAGCCAATAACCTCATTACTCCCCACTGCCTGATCATGACCTTGTGAGCCCCCTCCCACCTCTGCAGTAACTGGTCTGGGTGGGTGCCCCACCTTCAGTGAGTCCTAATGCTGGCCCGCAGCTAGGTGATGCTGCACAGTAGCAGCTGGTGCGGAGTGTGCCCAGTCCCCACTCCTGTTGCTCCTGAGGCCCTGCAGCATCCAGGGTTTGGACCGTGGGTGAAATGACATGGAAAAGATGGTTATAATGTTTTAATGGAATGATAAAAGGCAAAAGTCTGGCAGGCACACAGCTCAGCCACCCAGTGATGAAAATACGAGGCAAGTTGGCCAGACTTTGAAACGCACTGTTTTATATACATATATCCTTGTTTTGCGATGACAGGAAATAACCAGTTTGAGGCTAGCCAGAGATACATGAGAGACCCTGTATCCACTCCCCTTACCCCAAAACAAGGCTTACTGGCCAAGGTGGAAAGAGCCTATGTGCCTATCAACACATATTGGGCAAACAAACTGTCCTACACTACTTTGGGGAATGACACATAGAAGAGTCTCAAATTCACAGCCAGCCAAGCTCACTTAGGGAAACTGTTTCAAAGTTAGAAGAAATGGGGTGGGTGACAACGATACAAGGACAGTAGTTTGCCACCAAGCCTGGTTGCCCGAGTTCAGTCCCCAGGGCCACATGGCGGAGGGTGAAACTGGCTCCTGTCCTATGACCTCCAAATGCAGCCACACAAGTGGGCAAAGTGATCAGTTACCTGGGCAGCAGGCAACAGACTCTGGCTCTGGATGTGGGGATACTTCAGGCTTCAGGTTAAGGGGTGCATTGTAGCTGTGCAGTCTAAGATGGGGGAGGAAGAATCTTGGAAGCAGGAACCTTGGCTCAGGGAGGTGGATTTCTGAGCCAAGGTGCAGCTATGTGGTCTGGTACAGGAGGGTAAGAGCAGGAGCCAGGGTCACAAACCTTCATTCTATACAGACATTCAGATCCTGGGGAGGCCAAGCTATTGCAGGCACTGTTTGAAGCTGGCAGCAAAATCATGGAGGTGCTGGTCTGGTGTCCTCACAGAGGTGTAGCTAGCTGGGGCAACTCTGCGCTACCTCAGTTGCCGATATGCAAATGTAATTTGGAGGCCCCTTGTGACACGGCAGCCAACTGCTGCTGCCCTCATCCTCCTGCTTCAGGCTCTATCCTAGGTCTTCTGGGAAGCCCAATGCATGTGTAGCAACTGCCGTGGTGTTGAAGGCGATGTCTGGTGCAGTCTCAGTGTTGCACAGCAAGAGCATCCTGCCACACCCTTTCACCTCCTCTCAGAGCTCACATCTATAGAGCTGAGCAGCTGCCTGCATCTCCAGGGAAGGGTGAAAGGCAAAGACATGAACGGCAAAGCGGCCACTGGCTTTCTTCCTTTGTTTCTGAGAAAAGGTAGCTCCAGTGCAGCCTCAAAACTCTGGATCATATTTACATGTATTTTGATTTTTTAAATTACATTTGAGCACATGGGAGGTAGAGGCAGGTGGATCTCTGTGAGTTTGAGACCAGCCTGGTTTACAAAGTGAGTTCCAGGTTAGTCAGGGCTACACAGTACGATTTTATCTCAACAACAACAAAATACTTTGTTTGTATGTATGTCTGGGGAGCATGCCACCTTGTAGGTACGGAGGCCAGAGGGTAATTTTTAGGACTCAATTCTCTCCTATCATGTGGGCTCTAGGGATGAACTCAGGTCATTGGGCGTGGCACCAGGCATCTCTACCTACTGAGCCATTCTTGAGATGGGCTCTTGCTGTGCTGCCCAGGCTTTCCTTGAACTCCTGAATGTAAAGGCTCTTCTTGTTTCAGCTTTCTGAGTAACTAAAATCATGGATGTTCCATTAGTACAGGTTCCTGATCTACATTTACTTGCTTACTTTAAAAGATTCATTTATGTCAGTATATCACAAGCCTATTGTACTTACAAAGGCCAGAAGAGGGCGTCACTTCCCTAGGGACTGGAGTTACAGAAGGTTGTGAACTGTCATGTGGGTGCTGGGAATGGAACCTAGGTCCTCTGGAAAAGCAGTCATCAGTGCTCTGACTACCTAAACAGCCCCTCACACTGGCTGCTTTTATGAAGTTTCATCAGAATACAAGAGCTCACACATTTGTATGCCATAAAACACACACACACACACACACACACACACACACACACACACACACACGCATCTAATTCTATTATTTCCATTTTACTAAATCGAAGTATAGGAATGGTGCAGTTAAATCATATGATAAAGGTTACAGAGCCATTGATGTTTTAAGAGTATGATGTCAAGGAAAGGTAATAATGACAATCTCTCAGCCTCATGACTATTTTCAACACTGGGGTGTGGGGGGCTGGAGAGATGATTCAGCTGTTAAGAGCACTGGCTACTCTTCCAGAGGAGCCAGGTTCAATTCCCAGCAATCACATGGTAGCAGCTCACAACTATCTTTAACTCCTGTTCCAGGGGATCCAACACCCTCACACAGACATATATGCAGGCAAAACACTAATGGACATAAAATACAAATAAATTTTTTAAAAGGTTTATTAGAAAAAATTTTTAAAAATTGAGGTGTGATTGGCTGCAGTTAATCCCAGCCCTGGGGAGGCAGAGGCAAGCAGAGTTTGAGACCAGCCTGGTCTGCACAAGGGGTCCAGGATAGCCAGGGCTACACAGACTCTGTCTCACAAACAACAAAATAAAACAAAAAGGTGGCTAACAATAACCCCTGTATGATGCACATGCACATACAACAATAACCCCTGTATGTATGCACATGCACATACACACCCCAGACATGTAACCAGAAATTGCCATTAGGCCAGAGAAATGATCTTGGGGACCTGACCTTTGTATGAAAAAGTGAGGCTTCCTCTCCCCTTTCTTACTTTAGTTTTACAGATACAGGCCATATTCATACAAGTACTTTCCAAACAGGCAGGGAGGGTCTGGGAGGTGGGGTTGGGGGGGTGGAGTGGCGGGACAGCGGCTATGTAGGGTGTGTATGAGGGGTCAGCCTAAGAATCCTGGCAGGGATGGGGTGGGGGATGGCTCTGAAGTGAAGAGCATTTATTGCTCTTCCAAAGGACCTGAACTCAGTTCCCAGCACCCGGGTTAGAAGACTCCAGCTGACTTGGAAGGCACTGTAACTTATGCCCCAATCCACATATACATAAGTAACGTTTAAAAACAATCCCGGGACCATTCATTGCTCTGACGTCATCCTTCCACAGACTGTTCAGATCTTTGACCTCGCCAGCATTTCTCCATGGCTGACATGGGTTGAGAACTTTTTACAAAATTGGTTCAATGAGCCAGAGGCCAGGGCAGGACACTTAACACAGAGGTGGGTGGTGCTGGAGGCTGGGCACAGCCAGGAGGAGTCTCCGTTCTGTGGGGCTATCCTCTCAAGGAGTCACAGCTGCCCTTAGTTGGGAGTGAACCCAGGGCCGTTGTTCCTGGTACCTGTAGGCTCTGCCTCCGAGCCATGTCCCCAGCGCTGTTTCTCTGGGAGCTAACAAACTGCCTCCCCTCGTCCATCCATTTCCCAAGAGTAACTTGCATGGCATCTTGGTCAAAGGACAAAGACCACTCCAGTTCAGAAGCCCTTGGATTCAAGTTTTTTCGTTTTTATTATTTTTTTTTTGTTCTTTTTAATGTCATGCAATATTTCACAGTCCCAAGCCCACGTTTTTCAAACAAGATAGGAAAAAAAGAAAAAAGTTTTTAAAAAGATAAAGGAAAAAAAAAAAAAAAGAAGCAAGGGAATCGGTGGTGGTGGTAAATTTTTCTCTTTTTTTCTTTTGTTATTTCAAGCAGGACCAAATGTCAGAAAAAAAAACCGTTTTTCTCAATTTTTTTGTCCTTTTAAAAACTGTTAGTGTTATTTTCTTGTAGTTGATCTCTGCAGGCAGTAATAAGTTTGGCGTGGCCCGCAAGCACTCCCGTGGGTCGGAGAAGTGTGTGGGGCTTGCAGCCGTCCCTCCGGCTCGCAGCCACCTCCATTTCGTTCACCGGGAAAACGAAAGATTCAATTGAGATGATAAAACTCATCAATAGAAGCTATTTTTGTTTTTCTCCCCGGTTTTCTGTTTTAAAAACATTATTGTTTATCATTTGCTGTGCGCCCGCTCTAAGCGGGCGCTGCGGGGAGGCGGGGCGGCTTAGCACCAGTCGTCCTCGCTCTCGCTGTACGCGTCGTGCGCGCCCCTGCGGGCTGTGCGCGGCCGCGGCGCGCCGTGCCCCGCGTAGTAGCCGTTGGGCAGCCTGCGGCCGTGGCGCGGTGACGCGCAGCCCGCGGCGCGCGGAGTCCTGGGAGACCGCGGGGCGGGCTCGTGCGCGGCCCCTGGCTGCTCGCGCGGGCCGTCGGGCTCGGTGTAGTCGGCGCCGCGCGGCCGCGGGCCCTCGGGCGCATGCGCGGGCCAGCGAGGCGCGCGGCGGCAACCCCTCGGCGAGCCGCCAGGGGGCGCGGCGGGACCCGCGAGCCTGCGCGCCGCCGGCCTGCGCGGCGCGGGTGAGTAGGACACGAGCGGACGCGGGGTGCTGGGGGTCTGGGGGAGCTGGCGGCGGCCGCGCCGCGGCGTGCTGGTGCCGGACGTAGAGGGGGCTGGGCTTCCACTGACGGAACTACTGCCCTACACGAAAATCGAAACAAAGGAAATCAAAAGCAAAGATACCACGGACCAACCAGGAGCACACGGGGACACACAGACGGGAGGGCGGGCGGGCGGCGGGACGGAGAGGCAGGGGGCGGGGGGGGGGAGGGGAGGCAAACCAACACAACAGTGAGGAGAGAAACGAGAAACGAGCTTCGTAAGTTTCCGAAGTCACTCACAGGCGTCCGCAGGACACGAGTCGCAGGGAAACCGGGCCAGGGGGAAAGCAAGAGCGGCGGGCTACCCTCGTCCTGCCCCGGGCGCCTCCCAGGCCCGCCCCGCCCCGCCCCCTTCCCCTGCAGACCCGCCCCTCCCGCCCCGTCGGTTCAGTCTGGGCCAGTCTCACGCACCTGTCTGTGTGGTGCGTGCTCCCGACCCTCGCTGGGCGAGCGGGACCAGCGCTGCTCCCGGGCCCGCGACCGACCGGTGTCGGACCGCTCCTGTGAGTAGCGCTCCCGGTCGGGGGCGGGGGGATGGTGGTGATGGTGGTGGTGGTGATGGTGCGGCCGATGCTTCCGGTCCTTGGGCCGACCCCGGTCTTGGTCCCGATCTTTGGAGGGCAGGTCACCGGATTGGGTGGTCATGCTCAGGTCTGTCCCCAGACCTGAATGGGAGATGATGGTGAGAGATGAAGAAGGGGAGGCAGGGGAGGCAGGCCCGAAGGGTCTCCTGGCCCTGGTTTCCTCTCTACCCAGGAACTACCCCTCACTTTTATTTTTACATTCATTTTCAGGGTGCGCAGCCTCCCGCGGTGGTACTCATCTGAAAGTGTGACCTTCCACCTTATGGATTCCAGGAATCAAACTCTGGTGTTCAGGCTTGTTAGCAAACGCCTTTACAAGCTAACCCATCTATCTTGTTTGGCCCTTCCCATATCTCAGTGTTGAGTATGACCAATTTAGGACCTTGCACATGTTAGCCATACCTACCACCCAGACAACATCCCACTCAGCCTGGAGTGTTGCAGTCATGGGTTAGTGGTCAAGTGTGTCTGCTACTCTTGCATAAGATCTAAGTTAGGCCAGAGAGTGGAGGCACATGCCTCTAATCCCAGCACTCGGGGAGGCAGAAGCAGATGGATCTTGGTGAGTTTGAAGCCAGCCTAGTCTACAGAGCTAGTTCCAGGACAGCTAGTGTTACACAGAGAAACCGTCTCAAAAAGCAAACAAAAGAACTAAGTTACTTTCCTGCACCCATGTCCCAAAGCTCATAACTGTCTGTAGCTCTAGGTCCAGGGGATCCAATTCCCTCTTTGGCTTCTGGGGCACCTGCATTCATGATTACATTGCCAACATACACATACAAACATATACACATAGTAATTTAAAAAATAAAATGCAGCTGGGCATGGTGGCTCACACCTGTAATCCCAGCATTTGGGATGCAGAGGCAAGCGAATCTCTGAGTTTGAGGCCAGCCTGGTCTACAGAGTGAGTTCCAGCACATCCAGGGCTACAAAGAAAAACCCTGTCTCAGGGGAGAAAACAACCAACAACAAAACAAAAATAAAAAAACAAACAAAAAACTAACCAACCAAACAGCCAAGGCATGCCATTAGTCCTAGCATTCAGGAGGTAGAGGCAGGAAAATATCTGTGAGTTTCAGGCCATCTTGGTCTATCTAGTGACTTCTAAGCCAACTAAGACCACATAGTGAGATTTTGTCTCAAACTAACCAAATCTTAATTTTTTTGTATGTCAAGTTTTGTGTGTGTGTATATGATTGTGGGTATAAATGTCCCTAAGTGCATGTGGAGCTTGGCACAGTTTTACATGTTGGCCCTCATCTCTCTTGTTATTTGCTGTGCATGTCATGCTAGCTGATTCTAGGGCTCCTGGGGATTCTCTTGTCTCTGTTTCCCATTTCACCTTATGAGGGCTGAGACGTCAGATGTGCACTACCCTGTCTGTCTTTATAAACGAAGGCCCTCATGCTTGCATGGCAGCTGCTTTTGAGCCTCTCTAGCCTCCACCTTGTTTTTGTCAAAGATAGAGTGTCTCACTAGCGTGGAACTCACTGAGAGCTTAGGCTGGTTAGCATGGAATCATCTGGGTCTGCCTTCTCAGCACCAGGGTTAGATACGCACTGCTATACCTGACTTTGTACATGGGTGTTGGAATCTTATGTCATTTCATCATTTGTGTGAAACACACATTTTACTCACTGAGATATTCCCCAGCCCTCTTTCTTTTCTTTCCTTTTGAGGCAGGGTTTCTCTGTGTATCCCTGGCTGTCCTGGAACTCACTTGGTAGACCAGGCTGGCCTTGAACTGAGGGATCTGCCTACCTCTGCCTCCTGAGTGCTGGGATTAAAGGCGCATGCCACCAAGCCCAACTCCTTTCTCTTTTGAATTGGGGTCTTACTATGTATTTTGGCTGGTCTCTAACTCCAGACCCTAACCCCTCCCTCCCAGTGTCTCTCATGCTGGCTTTAGTGGTGTATGCCCAGTCCTCTGTCCCTACTTCTGCCCTGCAGCCTCCTCTTCCTTTGCCTTCTGTTTCCTTGTGTCGCCCCGGTCCTGAGGCAGCCTACCTGTGTCCACATCAGTGTAGCGGCCCAGAGAGCGCTCCGAGGTGCGGTGGCCACGGTCTCGGCGGCGTTGGTGGTACCGCTGATTCTCCTCAGGTGGTACCCGCTCCAGTGAGTAGTCATCTAGTCTTCGGGCTTTGGGTCCCAGCACAGAGGCTGAACGCTTCATGGGGCTGGTATCAGAGATGGTCTGGGAGGGGGGGTAGGTATAGACAGAGTTAATAGCCAGCACTTTCGTGACCTGCTCCTTCCAGCCCTACAGCTGATGGGTGCCAGAATCAGGGTGTGTGTGACCACCCAGGGACTGTGTCCAGGGCTGCAGTGGCCGTTTGAGTGTCTGGCTTACTGGCTGCAAGGGTGGATCCCTAAGGACACTTAAGTCCCACTGATAGGAGTGTTGCTGCTTCTTAGGGTGTATGCTGCACTGTGGCTAGAAGGCCCTGGCTAAGTCCTTGCCCCTCTGGAGTTAAGTCTGGCTGGCAGGAAGTATGCTCCACTTGCAGGGTGCAAGCCTGGGAGGCATGCTTCTCCTTGGTTCAACTCTCCAGAGCCTCATTCCCACCCTCCAAGTCTGGTTCCTATCATCCAGGCCCGGCTGTCCCACAGTCCTTGGTCTTGCTCTGCCATGGGCAGTCTTCAGTCCTCCGTAGCAGGCAGAAGGACAGCCCACTGGACCAGGCCTGTTCCAACTCTGATGTTCAGGACCCAGCTCAAGGCAGGAGCTAAAGGGACCTGAGGCAAGGCCAGTAGTCACTGCAGGAGCTGGAGGGACAGACCTCCAAGAGAGGGGCAGGGTGCACAGGTTGGCCTCTTGGAGGCTCTGAAGACGAAGTGGGGTGCGGTGTGGCCCCTTGCATACACAGGACACAACACACAAGGAAGGGCTCCATGGGGGAGGGGTGGGGTCTGCAACGAAAGGGTGGGGTGAAGGGCAGGGGAGATGGTGGGTACTAGCACAAACAGGGCAGGGAGGGAGAGGGGGCTGGAGCCGAGCTGGCCGGGCGCGGTACATACACTGAGGTTATTTCCACGTGGCCGGCCCCTTCTCCTCTGTCCCAGCCCCACAGGATGGCGCACACAGAAAAAAAACAGAAAGAAGGAAATAAATATAAAAGGCAAAAAAGATGGTGAGGTGGTGGATGCTACATGGAGGAGGTAGTGGATAGAGAGTGGTTAATATTTCTGGTGTTAAGTGAGGGGGTGCCCCAGGACCTGACTGGCTGTCCCCCACAATGGGCACAGAAGAAACAGGAGACAAACAGACAGATGGCAGAGACACGAGACTGACAGATGGGACAGCAAGGCCACAGGCTCCTGGCCCATTTCATGCGATGCACTGCGGCCCAGCACCCCTCCCCCACCTTGCCCCAGCTTCAGCTCAAAGCTTCCAGGTGGCCATCAGCCCAGCTTGGCTCATCTCTGTTTTGGGGCCAGCAGACCAGGCCTGACAGAAGGGATGGGGCAGCCACATGCACCCCAAGGTCACAGCAGCCAGAGGCCAGGCCCTTGGGCCATGATGACCCAGCCAGGCGCAGCAAATAATGCTACATAACACAGGGCAAGCTGCCCCAGCAAGACATGCCGGCCACCCTCCTCCTGCCCTTTCTCCTTGTCCTCAGGAGTGCCTCAGTGGCAGCCTGGGCTTTATCCCCATCTCTTACTGCGCAGTAGCCAGGCATGCTTTAGTTTCCTCCATCCCCATGGGGATCTTGCCTTCTCTACAAGGGGCTGAAATAGCTAAGTGAAGCAGCCACACTGAGACACATACCAGCTACACACCCTACTACCCCACGCCTCCCAGACACGTGACAGGATATATGCACCAGCCACCCCAGGCCCACCCAGACTCTGCCTTCAGGCGGCAGGTTCTGTGCATGCACACGAAGAGGCACGATGCCTACAGATGCCTGTTACATTGGGAGCACACAGGTGCACATGCATGTGCACGTATGTACAGGAACATGTGTAAGGGAATGTGTGTGAAGTGCATGGGTAGCAGGGACATTGTTTTGTGCTGTGATGGGAGCCAGGTCAGTCTGCCCATGCTAAGCACGGGGGAATACCATGAACTCTACATCCAGCTTTAGAGTTAGGATTCTCTTTTCTTTTTAAAAACTAGTTTACTGTTTGTGTGTGTGTGTGAGTTTGTGTACTTATGTTTAGGTCCAAGAAGGCCAGAAAAGGGTATTAGTCCCCTGGAGCTCCAGTTACAGGGAGCTGTGAGCCATCATTTAGTGTGGGCGCTGGGAAGCAAAAGGGCCTTCAGCAAGAGCGTTGCAGACTCTCACCAGATGAGCTACCTCTTCATCTAGCAGTCAGGATTCTTAGTTGTTTTGAGACAGGATCTCACATAGTTGAGGTTGGTCTCAAACTAGCTAGATAGCAATGCCTGGCCTTGGATTTCTCATCTCAGCCTTCCAAGTACTGAGATTATGGATGTAAACCATGCTATTTGTTTTGAGATATATATGTCCAGGTCTGTAGCCTAAGATGATCTGGACCTCCTCCTCAGCCTCCTGAGTGCTTGAGACACTACCTGCTGTTGAAGATGGGATCTCCAATGTCACCTCTCACCAGAGCTGCACCCCCCTGCCCTTTGTGTTCCCAATAGGGCAGAAGGAAGCCACTTGGCAGTGATGGGTACCCAGTCTCCCTCTAGCTTCTGGTAGGGAGTGATTAGGAGGGCCAGGCCCTCTGGGTGCCCTGTAGGAGCCAGGAAAGGGTAGGGCTCCCCTGCACGAACCTGCAGGAGGGACCACCTAGGCCAGTGTCTATAAAGGAGAGGTACAAGGTCCTTAGGAGCATGTGTGGGCATGGCCCAGAACCCTGCAAGCTCTCACCTGGTTCTCTGCTGGGAGGCGGGGCATGGAGGCGGCCCTGGCCTGGCCTTCCATGGGGAGGTAGTGTTCGCTGTCTGAGTAGCCATCTGTACCCATTTCTCGCATCTCCACAGACTGTTAGGCAGAGGGTGGGTGGGTCTGGGTAAGTCTGAGGCCTGACCATGTGTGTGGGAGACCCTTTCTGCCTGAACCACCCAGCCTGGGGAAGGGGGCAGCAGCACCTGCGAGTTGGGCTGGCTGTTAGGCATGTCACTGGGTGGCCCTCGCTCTGGGCTCCATGTGCCAGTCTTCTGGAACATCTCTTGGGCCCTCTGGGTCACCCAGGATGGGCTCTCTTTCATGCTGCTTTCTTGAGGCATCCTGCACCGGGGACAGAGGCCACGAAGGACATTATGTGCTCTGGGATTCAGGAACCTGGGGCCCGATACCCATCCATTACTGCCCAGCTGGCTACTCACAGGCCTCCTCCTGGGTCTCGCTGAGTAGAGGGAAGGGCATTCTGGCTGGGCCCTCCCTCCTGTGTTGGTGATGGGGGCTCCATGCGCTGGAACATGAGTGGTGTCCGGTTCTGGGAAGGCAAGATAACACAGTGTCTGCCAGCAGGGCTGGAAAGGGCAAGTACTGACTGGAAGCTAACTAAAGTGGGCCTGTAATGCTGGGGGTCAAATCCAGGGCCTTGTGTCAAGCCGCTCCCAGACCCCAACATCCTTCTTGACAGCCCTCCCCCCACAGGTCTGCTCTGTTAGTCTACCCATTTCTTCTCCTCTTTAGTTTGTTTTTCAAGATAGGGTTTCTCTGTGTTGCTTTGGAGCCTGTTCTGGAACTCACTCTGTAGACTAGGCTGGCCTCAAACTCTCAAGCTCACAGAGATCCACCTGCATCAGCCTCTGTCTCCCAAGTACTGGGATTAAAGGCATGTACCACTATTGCCTGGCTCTTTTTTTTTTTTTTTTTTTTTTTTTTTAAGGGCGGGCTTTTCCTGGCTACCTGAACTCAGAGATCTACTTGCTTCTGCCTCCCTAGTGCTCTAGTTTTTTTTTTAACTTAAAATTTTTCACTTATTTTGCATATTATGTATACATAAATTGTATTTTTGCTTATGCACACATGCTGCTGAGAATGGAACTCAGGTTCTCAAAGATGAACCTCTACCCACTCAGCTATTTCCTGACACCCTGTCCAACTTCTGACATTGTGACAATGTTGTTATCCATAAAGTTCATGCTGGAGACCCATGAAATCAAGTTATACGTATGACTTCCACCCAAATTCATTCAGAACTAAACCATTTATCACCTACCCTTTACCATGTTCAGCACCCTCATCCTCACCTCCAGTCAGAACAGATACCTCTCTGTGCATTTCTCCTGTATTCAGCCACCAGAGGGTGCCAGCAAGCACCCAGTAGACAGTCTCTCCAGTACTTAGACCCCTGACTCTTCTGCTCCTATGCCATTTGGAATAAAAGCCAGAGTCCACCCTGTAGTCTCCAAGGTTGGTCCTGTACTCCCCCATGCCCTTGTCTCCTCCCATGTTCTGCCTTGCTCTATTCTGTCACCTTGACCTCTTCAATATCTCCTAAACTCATCAGGCAAGGTTCAGCCTTAGGGCCTTGCATAGGCTGTGGTCTCTGCTTGGAATGCTGTTGTCTAACAGTTTCCTCCGATACTGAAACAATCCATCTTCCATTGAAGTTCTTTAAGGCATGAGGCAAACAACTCTAAATTAAGGAATCCCTGAAACTGACCAGATTCACTAGGCCCCTCCCTGCCTGAGTAAGTAAGAAAGACTGCTAAGAGTCACTCTGAGAGGCTGCACTGCACTAAAAACCCGAGATAAGAACACCTGCCTAGCTTTCTGCCACCTCTCTGAGGAGGCAGGTCTCTCTGTCTCTCCATCCCCTCTTTTCTCTGTCCCCCCCTTCCCTTTCCCCAATAAAACTACTTCCCATGTTTTAAAAAATCTGCCTAGAAGAAGCAGAAACCAGCTAAGCTGCCTGGAAGAGGCTTATTCAACTGAGTCACTGGGAAAGGACACTTTCAAGCCCATTGATGGTGGCACATGCCTTTAGCCCTAGCACTTGGGAGATAGACGGATGTGGATCTCTAGATTGAGGCCAGGCTGAGCTACAGATACATTTCCAGGACAGCCAGGGGCTACACAGAGAAACCCTGTCTCAAAAAACAAAAACAAACCAAAAGATCCTTTCCAATCTGCTGTGTCGCCTGCAGGCTGTCCCCACGCTGGAGTAGGTTTTGGTGATGCTCTGTCTTTGAGTTATTTCTGATTCTTAAGTAACCCCAATAAAACTCATGTTTTCCGAGATGAACTTTGGTCTGATGTGGGCTCCCTATCTGGAGTGAGTGCTGGGTCTCTCCTGGAAAAATTTTGTCATACAATCAATGTCCCACCTTGGAAATAAACCCCTCTCTTCATTTATTTCTAACTGGTTGATATTGAACTCATAAGAGGTCTGCTTGCCTCTCTTTTCCTAGTGGTTGGATTAAAGGCAATGTGCCACCATACTTGACCCCCTCCTTCATTTAAAAAAATGCTTTATTATTTTATGTGAATGAGCCTCCTGCCTGCATTTATGTCTGCGCCACTTGTGTCCTGATGCCTGAGGAACATCTTGGACTGGAGTAAGCCACCATGTGGGTGCTGGGAACTGAATCTGGTCCTCTGGAAGCGCAGATGGTACTCTTGACTGCTGAGCCATCCCTCTGTACACCCCCTTCCTCTCTTTTGGTTTTTTAAGACAGGGTTTCTCTGTGTAGCTTTGGAGCCTGCCCTGAACTCACTCTGTAGACCAGGCTGCCCTTGATTCACAGAGATCCACCTGCCTCTGCCTCCCAAGTCCTGGGATTAAAGGTGTTTGTCACCATGTTTATCTTCCCATTTTATGTGTATGTGTGTAGGCCTAAGTGTGTATTTGTACTACACATGATCAGGTGAGCACAAAGGGCAGAAGAGGGCTTCGGGTTCCCCTGGAACTGGAGATCCAGGTAGTGGTGAGACACATTGTGGGTGGTGGGAGCTTAACACAGTCCCTGTGCAGCCCTGGCTCTTAGCCCTTAGGTGCTGAGCCATGTCTCCAGCCCCTCCCTTTTCACCTCGGCTCTTTATTCAGGTCACACTTTCTCTGGGAGAGTGTCCTTGACAGCTCATTTCAGCCACGCACCCTTTGGTCGGCTCTACTTTCCCCAAGGCACTATTTGCCACTATGAAAACAGTCAGTTAGCCTTTTCAGCTACCTTGGGGCAAGCATCCAGGTCAGGACCTGAAACTGTGATCTGCACAGTACCTGTTGGTGGTGAATATTTTTCGAGGTTAGGTGTTCCAAAATGGCCCACCCTCACCATTCCCCTTGTTCTGATTGGTTTCCACAAAGACAAACAGACTTGGAACCCATCCCAGGCACCACCAGCAATGGGAGTACCTGCTCCTCTCGCATGGCCTGAAGTTTCTTGGCCTTGCTCTGCCGGTAGTATTCCATGATCATCATAGCCGCGTAGATCTTACCGACCGTCAGGTCTGTGGCTGTGGAGGACAGGCAAGCTCTCATAGAACCCAGGCCCTCTCTCAGCCTCCCCTGCCCCTCTTGAGTGTGCTCTTACACTTGTGAGGTGTGACCAGCAGATCCAGGGTCTTCTGGGATAGGTTGGGCCAAATGGCCATCATCTCCTTTCGGAGCTCTGCATCCATCTGCTGCTTGTCAGCTCCGCCTACAATGAGAGGAGAGATGAGGTTGAGGATATGCAGAGCTGGGGTCTGGGGCCACTGTGGGTCTACAGCCAGCACCCACATGTTTGGCCTAGAGTCGCTGGAAGGGCCAGAATCACCATCCTGGCTTCCATTTATCAACTGTGTTGCTAGGGTTGACTACCTCCCAATACCTGTTTCCCCATTGGTAAAAACCATCAGGATGAGTCATGGCACTTGCCCTACCTGGCTGTTGGCTGATCCAAGCAGCGTATGTGTGTGTCACCTTGGGACAGCACCTCCAGGCCAATACTGCCACAGTGCTGAGGCTTCATTCCCTTGACCCAGGCTGGAGTTCCAAGTCCAGGAACTGGTTGGCATCACAGTTTTGGGAAGGGGCTGCTTTGGGTGCTGAGGATAGAACCCAGGACCCTGCATACACTAAGTAAGAGCTACACCACGGAACCAACCAAAAAATGTCTGAAACAACAGCCTTGTTCTGTGATTGAGGCAGCTGATAGTTGGGACCAGGAAAGTATATCAGTCAGGTTGGAGACATATAAATGTTATATGTATATAAATGTTTTATAGGTATGGTTATGTGAATGTGCATGTTTACTTGTATGTGGAAGTAAGAGGTAAGTCTTGGCTGTCATTCCTCAGAGCTATCTTCCTTGGTTTTTGAAACAGGATTTCTCACTGGTCTGGAACTCACCCATTAGGCTGGAAGTGGAGCCTCAGGGATTCATTTGTCTTTACCTGCCCAGTGCTGGGATTAGTGTTTGCTGGTCTACACAGGTTTTGGGGGACTCAAGGAGTCCTCATTGTACAGCAAGCTTTACTGACTAAGCTGTCTCCTAGCCCCTACTTTTTCCATGTTGTATTTTTTTTCAGTGTGTGTGTGTGTGTGTGTGTGTATGCATGTGGGGCTCCAGGTTGGGACCGCAGGGTTGTGGTCTTTCAAGACAGGGGCATGAGCACAGTGACCTGCCACTTGGAGGATTCATTAACAGTATGGGGATCCTCCATGTATCCCTTCACTTCATCACCAAGGCTAGTGACAGTAGGGCCAGAGAATCCTTTTCAAGCCCATCTTCTCTTTGGTGTTTTGAGGCAGGGTCTCACTAAACAGCCTGGCTGACCTGGAACTCATCATCCTTCTGCCCCAGCTGCTGCAGTGCTGGTATCACTGGGCACCATGACACCTGGCTTCCTCAGGCCTGTCTTTAAGGGACTCCAGTCAACAGAGTTCCAATCCACAAACAGGAGGAAGATGGCAGGGAAATGACACCTTGGGGCTGTTACAGTGACAGCCTTCATCATGATTGACACATCTGCCTGGCCCCCACTTCCACCTGTGTGGGCCCCTGAAATGGAAGTGAAGTTCCAGACACTGGATGCTCAATGGTGTGGCTCAGTGTATAGTATACCTTTCCTTTAGTATCCTAGTTAGCTTTAATTGGCAATTTGACACAGCCTTGCTAGAGTCGAATGAGAAGAGAGATCAGATGAGTCTAAGGGGCTCAACCTACTGTGGGCAGTTCCCTGGGCAGGTGGTCCTGGGCTGTATAAACAAGCTAGTTGAGGATTTGAGAGTTTGCTCACTATTTAAGTTGTAGAGGACCCAGGTTCAATTCCTGTACATGGCAGCTCAGAACCATCTGCAACTCCAGACCCAAGGGATCTGATGTCCTTTTTCTGACCTCTGCGTACAGGTGGTACCCATACATGCAGGCAAAAGACTCGGGCACGTAAAATAAATAAAATAAGCCAAAACAAACAACAAACAAACACTTAAAAACATAAAGAAGCCAGGTATGGTGACACATATTTTTAATCCCAGCATCTGGGAGGCAGAGGCAGATGGATCTCTATGAGTTAGAGGCCAGCCTGGTCTACAAAGTGAGTTCCAGAATAGCCAGAACTGTTATACAGAGAAATCCTGTCTCAAAAAATCAAAAGACAAAACCAAAACTGCCCAACCCCCCAAACAAAAAAAACCCAAACAACAGCAACAGAAACAAACAAACAAACAAACAAACAAACAAACGCAAGCTTGCTAAGGTTTGGAGAGATTGTGCAGTGGTTAAGAACACATACTACTTTTGCCAGAGACACAAGTTCTGTTCGCAGGACCACAACTACCTGTAACTCAAGCTCCAGGAACCCAGGGGATCTGATACCCTCTCCTAGTCTCCACAGGCACCAAGCATGCACAGGATGCATAGACATACATGGAGACAAAACACCCATATATATATTAAATAAATAGAAATTTGCCAGGTGTGGTGGCACTATTGCTCATGCCTGATGATTAGAATTGGTTCACTCTGTCCATTGTGTGGGTTTGGGAAGCTGGATACTGATTGTCAGACCTGTGACAAGCCCTTTGCCTACTGAGCCATCTCTTGTTGATGCTACCTCACCTTTTGGGACAGGGTCTCTCCCTGAGCCTGGAGCTCATTGATTTGTCTAGACTGGTGGTAAAGTGGGTTCTAGGGACCCACCTGTCTCTGTTTTCCAGAGCTGTGTTCACAGATGTGCATCACCATACCCAGCTTTTATTTGGGTAGCGAGGATCCAAACTCAGTCCCCACAACTAGGCGATAGGCACTTTACAGACTGAGCTATCTCTTCAGTCCCTGGGCTCCCTTCCCCTTGCTAAGGTTCAGTCATGCTGACTTCCTGACGTACCTTAGACTACCAGACATAGCCCTGCTTCAAGGCCTCTGAACACGCTGTTTTCTTTGCAATGACTCTTCTTATGTGTGGCCACCTCACACATCTCTTTCAGATCACTGTTGAAATGTTTTATTAAAGAGGCATACTGAGGGACCTACCATCTCTTTATATTTTATTTTTATTTTTTAAGAGGTCTCACTATGTAGCCCTGGTTGGCCCAGAGCTTGCCATGTAGATCAGAATGCCCTCACACGCACAGGCTTCACTTGTCTCTGCCTCCCAAACGCTGGGACTAAAGATAAACACCATGCCAGGCTTTTTTATTTTATTTTTTTGTATTTTAAACATTTATTTATTTTGTATGTATGATTTGCTTGTATGTATGTATGTATGTGTACCATGTGCATTTCTGGTGCCTGTGGAGACCAGAAGAGGGTGTCAGGTCCCCTGGATCTGACTGTGCTCTAAACTGCTGAGCCATCTCTCCAGGCCTGGCTGGAGATAGAATTATTATGGAGCCATAGATGGCCTAGAACTCCATAGGTAGGCTACACCAGTCTAGCAGACTTCCCATCTTACCCCTCAGCGCCACTGTGGTTGGACAAAGCAATGTTTATGTGTGGATAGAGCTGGAGAAGATTCTCTCAGGAATCTTCATTAGAGTTCAGCCTGGCAGACTCCTTGACTTTGGCCTCGTGGGACACTGAGCATGGAGCCTTGGAGCCTGCCTGTGCTAAAGTGCTAAATTTTAAAAATGGTATGTTTTGTTTAATATAGGCTGAACCTCAATTAAATTGATTCTATTCATTTATTTGTGTGTGTGCCTGTGTGGGCTCTTGTGAGGTCAGAGGGAACCTGTAGGAGAGTCATTCTCTTTCTCCACCATGTGGACCTCAGGGATCAAACTCTGGTTGTCAGCCTTTTAGCCATTGTGGGTTGGGATGTGTGCTCTGTGCACGGGTGTGGCCCCCATATGCAGGGGCCAGAGCTGGACACCTGGTGTCCTTCTCTAACTGTTCTCTGTCTACTCTCTTAAGATAGTCTCTCTCTGAGCCTAAAGCTCACAGTTTTGGCTCACAGGATCTGCCAATTTCATCCAAGAATACATGAGCTATGACACAGCAGTAATGCTCTAGGTTTTGGGGTGTGTGTGTGTGTGTGTGTGTGTGTGTGTGTGTGTGTGTGTTTGGTTTTCAGGTCCTTGTGTTTGCACAGCAAATGCTTTCATTCACTGAACCATCTCCCCTGCCACAATGCTTGTGTTATAAGGCATGAAACGTGTTTTTTGTATGTGACATAGCCAACTGATAGAGGTTTTGTGGGGAGAACCTGGGTCCTAAACAGTGACACATCCAGATGCCTACTAAGTAATACCTGCTAATTCTAGTAAGATCTAGAACCACCTGGTGTAAGACAAGGGCTGTTTCCTCTTCCTGCCTCCCTCTCACTATTCCTGAAGTTCTAGTCTCTCTTTGTCCACCTAACACATTTTTTTTTTCTCTCTAGACCAGGCTGGCCTTGAACCCTTGAGCTTCCTGTTTCAGCTTCCTAAGCACTGTGGCTAGCACACCTAGCTGGCTACTCTTATTTTGTATGATTTTTTTTTGGGGGGGGAGTTGAGACAGGGTTTCTCTGTATTGCTTTGGATGTTGTCCAAACTCTGTAACTCACTCTGTAAACAGGCTGGCCTCAAACTCACAGAGATCCACCTGCCTCTGCCTCCTGAGTGCTGGGATTAAAGGCATGAGCCATAAATACCTGGCTTGCAATATCAGTTTTAAATAATTTACATTGGTATGGATTCTTGTATATTATTACAAATTCAAGATTCTGTTTCAGATGTTATATATTGATACAAATTTGAAGTTACTTTTGTTTATACTGTATATGTTTCTACTGCTGTTTAAGATACTTTTGTATACTGATAGAAATTTAAAGTTATTTTTGTATGTTTCTACTTCCATTTAAGATATTTTTGTATAATTTTACAATTTGAGGTTACTGGTTACTGTCTTTATACTGTAATACAGGTTGTTTATTTACACAACATGAAGTTTTAGGACTTAAAAGCTGTACAGGATAGGAAAATTACAGATTAATAGTCACCCATATTTGTCAAACCTATAGTCATTCTAGTTAGGTTTCCTAGGTGTACTGAGGTATGTTTCAGATAGATAGTTGGTCTTTAACACTCAAAGACCTACAGAATATGTCATTTAAAATGTTTTAATAACCTAGATTATTTTTGTGTGACATGAGCCAGGTCTGCTCCTGGCAGCAAAATCTACTTTAGAGGAGATGATGGGCATCAAAGAAACTCCATATGGTGTTTGTTTTCTTCATGACAAAACTGGCCTATTGGGTAAGAAACTGCCCTTGCCTCAACTGCTGATAGTAAATACACTGGCCATTCTGGACAAGCAGGATACAAAGAAAAGTAACTGCCAAACCTCGCCAAGACAGGCTAGGAAAGTCCTTCAAAATTTCCTGCTTCTAAAAAAAGGTCTGTCAGATATTTCAAGCCTGTAGGTCAAAGATGGATACCCCAACATTCCAGAGTAACTCTGGGTGACTGTTCAGGCTGCCAGCTGTTTCTATCATTTCTTACATTTCTTACGCAGTTTCTTATCCAATAGACCAGTTTTTGCCATGAAGAAAACAAACTCCATATGGAATGTTTGATGCCCATTATATTCTCTGAAGTAGGTCATTGCTGGTAACATGGCCTGGATCTCTTATTCTGTCTTGTAATTATTGTACATTGATTTTGCTACTAATCAAAGGTAACAATCCTTCAAGACAGGGTTTCCTGATGTATCTCTGGCTATCCTGGAACTCGCTCTGACTGACAGAGATCCACCTGCCTGTGCCTTCTGAGCGCTGGGATTAAAGGTGTTTGCCACCATCATCTGGCTATTTTGTTTGAGTTTCTGGCCTTCTCCTTAGCCACCTTTTCTTAGTTTCCTGAAGTGATGGAGGGAACCTTGGGCTTGTGTCTAGGGGAAAGGTATTCATTTTTTGTCATTCCCTAAGGATGGAACTCAGGGTCTTAAACTTGCTGGGAGCTCTCTATCACTGAACTCTGCCCAGTTCTCTTATTTTCAGAGTTTCACTCAACTGACCAAGTTGATCAAGGCTATCCTGTAGCCTAGGCTAGTCCTGGACTTGTGATCCTCCTGCCTCAGCCTGCCAAGGAGCTGGAATAACAGACTTGAGGCCTGTGGGCTTCCACTTACTGCCTCAGAAAGTCTTAAGTTCCCTTTCCAGTGCCTGCTCTTGCTGTGCCCCTGCCCTTCCTGCCCATCCTTTGGCAGCTCAGGCCTCAAGCCTGAGGGTGTCTGTGGATGCCTTCCCCCTCACACATCCACATGGGAGGCACCCTGTCAGCTCAGTTCTCAGGCACTCAGAGTGAACGCACAAACATATGCGTATGTCTGTGCACTACGTGTGGTTGGTGTACACAGAGGCCAGAAGAGGACATTGGATTCCCTGAGGTGGGTTATAGAGAGCTGTGAGTCACCGTGTGAGTGCTGGGAACTGAAACTGGCCTGAAGAGCCAGGGCTCTAAAAGTCTGGACCATCTCTCCCCAGCCCTACCCATTGGTGCTTTTTGTTTTGTTTTTATGAGACAGGGCTTGAACTCACAGAGTTCAATTCCCAGCAACTACATGATGGTTCACAGCCGTCTATAATGATCTATAATGAGATCTGGTACCCTCTTCTGGCCTGTAAGCATGAATGCAGGCAGAATGCTGTGTACATAATAAATAAATAAATGAATCTTTAAAAAATAAAATAAAGGTGTGTGCCACCACCCATCCTGTCCTGATCGGGTTGTTGCTTGTTCTCAGCTGTGGATGTGAAACATCCCCCATGCGTTCCAACAATCGTAACCAGCTGGTGTGCTGTTTGGGAAGGTGGGTTTCTGGGGGTGAGTCCCATTTCCTCTACTCCTCAGCTTCCTGGGTGTGGATGCATGTGATCAGCCAGTCTCGTGCTCCTGTGGCTGTGTCTCCCTGCCATGCTGAACAGCATCCCTCTGAAACTGTGAACTAAGTTACAGCCTTCTCTCCCAAGTTCCTCCTGCTGGGTCTGTCCACAGCAACAGGGGCAGCACAAGACCACTGTGTCCAAGTAAGGAGCTTCCTGAGCATCTGCATCACAGGGCAGAGCCTTTGCTGGTCCAAGATAATGCATGCATTCCCGGCTTGGAAGGAATCTTCTAGCATTGCTTGTGAATCACCTCAGAGGTGATCACCCAGTGTTGCCCTTCATATTCCTGTCAGTATGCAGGATAAACCCAAGACACAGTGGGAGAGCTAACCTTAGACACTAACTACAGGACACCACTTCCATCAAAGGACACCAGTATCAGCAGGGCATGGTGGCCACGTCTTTAATCCCAGCATTCAGAGGCTGAGGCAGGTGGAGCTCTGTGAGCTGAGTTCAGACTTCAGACTGTGGCCACAGAGATGATGAGTTCCAAAACAGCCAGAGGTACATAGCCAGACCCAGTCACAATCAACCAAACACAATAAAAACCTGATTCAAAATAAATCCAGCTGGACATGGTGACCATGTCTTTAATGCTGGCACTCAGGAAGCAGTCAGATCTCTATGAATTTAAGCTAGCCTGGGGCTGAAGAGTAAGAACCTGGCAAAAAAAAAAAAATCCCAGCACCTGGGAGGCAGGAGGATCTCTGTGGGTTCAAGCCAACCTAGTCTACAGAGTGAGTTCTGGGACAGCTAAGGCTATACAAAACAAAACAAAGAAAAACAATGAAAAGAAAAAGAAAAGAAAAATTCTACCAGTTACTATAAAATGTTGGAAATTTCTAGAAGAAACAAAAAGCAGAGAAATGGCTCAGTGGTTATGCACACTTACTTGATGACCAAGAACCACATGGTTCTTTTGTCTTCAGAACTTCATAACCCAGGTGTGGTGGTGCACACCTGTGATCACAACATGTGGGAAGCAGAGGCAAGGACCAAGCGGTCCAGGGCATCCTCAGCTACTGAGCAAGTTCAAGGTAATCCCTGTCTCAAAACCAAATAAGCAGACACTAAAATGTGAAACACAAATTCAAAGGAGAAGAAACTATTTGGAAACAAATGATCACTTGGTACCCTAGCTGGTTTTTATTAATTTGCGAATTCAGCTCTAGCAATGGGAGCTTTTTGTAATCCTAAAATTATTCTTCTTCCTCCTTTTTTTTTTTATTTTGAGACAGGGTTTATCTGTGCAGGCATGGCTGTCCTGGAACTCTGCAGGCCAGTCTGGCCTTGAACTCAGAGATCTGCCTGCTGGGATTAAAGGTGCATGCTGCCACCACCTGGTTTGGTTTGTGTCCCTAAATTTTTTTTTGTCAGCACTAAGAAGTACCAGCAACAGAAAAGAGATGAGGGCTGGGCTTGATGCCCAGCTGGTGATAAAGAGCATCAAATAGAATAAATGATGAAATTGCTACATTAAAAAAAAAGACAGGGAGCCAAGTACCACTCCCAGTGCCCCAGAGGCAGAGGCAGGTGGATTTCTATGAGTTTGAGGTCACCTCGTTAAAGAGTGAGTTCCAGGACAGCTATGGCTACACAGAGAAATTGTCTCAAGGAATAAAAATAAGTTAATTAAGAAAATAAAAAAGAGAGGGAAAGATGTCAGAAAATAAGACATAATTAAGAAAGGATAGAGGTTGTGGGTGAACTGAAGTTGGAGTTGAGGAATCTAACTTTCCTCAGCTGCCCACTCTGTCTCCTCCTCTCTCCACTCTCTTCTGGAAACCCCAAATAAATACGATTCTGTTTCAGAGGGAAAGACTGCAGAGCCTAGAGAGGAGGTGGCTCTGGTGTTACATGAGCTCTCTGGGCTGAAAACTTTGATGACAGTGTCTCAGGAGAGCCATCAGAACTCTTGGAGATTTCTTAAAATGACTTTTACTCGAGTGTGCATGAGTGTGTGTGTGTGTGGGGGGGCAGGCTGTGTATGCCACAGTGCACTTATGGAAGGGACAGAACAATTCAATTTAGCAACTGAACTCAGGTTAATCAGGCTTGGTGGCAAATGCCTTTACTTCCAGAACCATCTGGCCAGCCTGCCTTTTCTTTGTGAGCCTCAGCTAGTTCATGACAGTATGGAAAGTCAGATTAACACAGGCCCTCAACCTACCTCTTCCCACTGTCTCCATCGACTGGAGACATTATTCCCTGTGCCTCTTCTCTCTGGATCTGGGGGTGTCTCCTTATTCAAAGCCACATCAGCTCAGCAGACCCTGTGTGGTTCCTACTCCCTGCTCCACTCACTCCTACCCCTGGGGCTTCTGCTCACATGTTGCTCTCAGCCCAGGGCTCCTTTCCCCTATGAGTCCATACAACTCAGTGTGGGGGTCGGGGGGACTCTCCTTTGTAAGGAAGGGGCCGTATCCTTTTGGTTGGAGGGTAAAGGTTTATACGGATGTATGAATGAAGACAATCCACCAGGAGCGGGGATCACTGGCTACCCCAGCTTTCAGTCCAAGGCCCAATCTACCCCAACCCTAAGTCTACAATTTGCTTACCCTTAGCTATCTTGATGTCCAGGGCCGTTCGGATCAAAGCCATGAGGGTGGAGTTGAAGTGAACTGTGTTGTCATCCGCTACAGGCAGATCCATCCGTAGGAGTCTCTACAGGAAACCCCAGGTGAGGGCAGTCATTCTTGGGCCCTACCAGCATCTTGCAAGTCAAATCCACCCAACCCAGGGAACCCCAGGAAAAACTCTGAGGCTGGGGCAATTCCTCCTGTGGTCACCTATGCCAGAGCAGAATTTCTCATATCCCTCAATCTCTTCCCAGCGTAGAGCAACAAAAGAATCCAGGGCTTTCCACACAGCGGACTCCACCCACCCCTCCACCGCGCCTCCTCCCCCTTACTTTAGCAAGGTGTTAACCTTGGCTTCCTGAGCAGCTGGATTGCCAGGGCCTGCTGTTTTTCTGTTTTAAATCCCACTTTCGGGACCTGAGGTCTAGGGGTCCAGAGCTGGTGACCCAGATTCTTGCCCTGCACCAGAGTTCTTCTCAAGGACGCCCTTTCACTTCCACCCAAAGAAAGAGCAGAAGGCAGATGTGTGCGTGCAGCAGCCTCGCGGTGGGGTCCACGGCCACAGCCGCCGCTCCCCGCCCCCACCCCCTGCTCGGCCCTGAATGGGCAGATGATGGGCACCCAGCCGCAGCATTCCATCCTCAGAAGCGGCAGGCACCTCCCCACGCAGGCCCCTTGTGGACATGCAGCGAGGCCTACACAGAGCGGTACAAACGGGCACATGCAGACGGAATCTCGAGACTCATTCATAGCTCCGTGGGAAGTGACTGTTGGGGCTCGCCTGATCATGGCTGTCTGTGCAGTAGCAGGGAGAAGGGGCAAGGGGTCATTCCTGAGGCCCAAGGAAGGAATTTTGTGTCCCAGGCAGGGGTTCTGCCTTCTCAGTGGCTTGGGCAGGGGGACATTGGGCTTTGATGTGCCATGGACTTGAGAGGGCGTTAAAGGGAAGTCAGGGAATCACCAGGGGATTCACGGAGACAGTAGGGAGGTAAATCAATGGGGTAGGAAGTGGGATGCTGGGGTGGGGCAGGGAGGGAGGCGGTAAATAAACACAGATGAGGGCACTGTGTCCAGTAGGTCAGGTGTGCACTGTACTGTGCTAAATATGACCTCAGCTTTTGCTTGCATAGTGGGGAAAGTTAACACAATTTCCCAGCAGTCAAAGTGTCCTGTGGAAAACATGCTATTTTAAATGTGCACAAGGGTGCCTTAGGGAGTCAGGGTGGCTATACAGACATCAGGCTGGGGAGGGATAAGAGGGACACTTGTGGGAAGAGACTTAAATCTGTCTGGGAGGGATAGGGCTTGGGATAGTTCTAAAAGGAGAGGAAGACCAAGATGGATGGGAAGATGGGCACACGAGTCACTTCTGGGGCATGGGGTTTGAAGGTCATCCCTGGCCACCTTGAGGATGAACTGAGGGTGCAGATGTCCTCCAGGGCTGGGGGGAGATTCCAGGACAGAAGTTTAGAGGAGCAGCAGTCTCCTCACTCCCTCAGCTGGCATACACCCCCCACCCATCCCCAGACCCCTCCAAGGCAGCGTGCAAGGCCTGATCGGTGCACCACGTTCGGGGTGGGGGCAGCGGCAGCCCTCCTGCTTGCTCTGAAACAATGGAGTGGAGAGGCATGTTGGGGCATCTTGGGTAGATGGGTGGCATGGTTCAGGCACTGGGGCAACATCTCCAGGGCAAGGGGAGGGTTGGGGGGGCTCAGCTGTGGGAGGTGTCAGATCTCCAGGGCCCTAAGTCAGAGGTCAGCTTCAGATGTGTGTGGGGAGGCCAGGGGTTAAGGGCTCAAGGCACAAAACAGTCTGGCCTGGGCCTGAGGGTATGTGTTTCTGGAAGTGTAGAGACATACAATTTGGCTCCCCAGGGGGTCATTTGGGTGCTGGGGATTAGAGCAGCCCCTCCCCCTCCCCGTGGCTTGCTGGCCATAACGGAGTCTCAGGACACTTAGACACTCATCAGAAAGGACACAGTGCGCTGCTGAGAGCCAAGGGACGCTCACGACTCAGTAACTCGAGAAAAGAAAAAAGAAAAAAGAAGAGATGTCGGCAGAAGACTCGCTGGGTGTTGTGGTCACCACGGAAAGTCCCCAGCTCTGGGACATTGGTGTTGGCAAAGATAGACTACCTTGTAAGCCACTCTGGCCGGGCACTTCTTCCCCAGACCCAGGGGTGGGGACATGTGTCTCAGCATCTGATACATGTCCGGGTAAGGCATGCGACCCCTGGCAGCACCAAAAAACAAAAAACAGGAGGGGGTGGGTGGGGCAGAGAACCAAAAGGGCGGGGGTAGAGGCGGAGAAGAAACAGAAAAAGAAAAAAAGAAAAAACAAAAAACAACAAAAAAAGAAAAAACCACACGAGCCGGAAAAAATAGAGAAAGAGGCAGAGAACGATAAAATAGATGTTTCAAATAAATGGAAAAGAGGAGAAAAAAATGGAAGAAAAGGTAATTAAAAATGATTATTTCACTGCTTACAAGCAGGCAGAGAGAGAGAGAAAAGAGAAACAGTCAGATTCCACTTGGGCTCCAGGCTGTGGCTCAGGTGTTTCGGAGCTGGAGGGCTTTACCATTCGAGGGGCCGAATACTCTGGCTTGGCTGAGGCTGGTCTCTGAGGGGGCCTGGGTGAGGAAGAGGAGCTGGACAGGGCATGGGGGTGGGAAGGGGGGCTGGAGGCTTCAGGAGGCAGGAAGTGGTGGAGGAGAGAGTGGGGATAGGGAAATGCAAAATTACAACTTCCCCAAGGGATGCGTCTGATTTTGGGGTGTCATTGAGACCACGGGATGGGCAGCTTCAGCTAAGAGCAAGCACAGATGTTCGGAGGGAACAGAGGTATGTCCCATGCTTCGTGGGGTCTGCATGGCCGCATTCTGGAGGCTAAGAGTTTGCTAGTGTAATGCAAGAGAGAGAGATGGCTCTGTTTTAGAGAAATATATATATATATGAAATATATATATGGAAGACCCCAAGCCACACTCATTCAATCGATGCTAGCAGGTTTTAGTGGAAATCAAACCTTGCAAGCAACCCTATGAGGACATTTCTTGCCTAAGCCGAGAGGGGGCGATATTACTCGCAATAAACTGTACATGTCCTTATAGTGAATGCGGCCGCTGAAAGGAGAAGAGAGGGTTAGTGGAGTCTGGGGTTGGCCACCATGAAAAGGGCTCCCCAAGTACATGGAGGGGGCAGGCAGATGATGAGGCTCAGGCCTCCTGACATGAAGGAGTGGGAACCTGGGACCAGTAAACCGTGTGATGCAACCCTATCTGCATGTACAGATATGTGTGCACCCCCGCCCTCAGGGAGACACTGTGATGGGTATGCTGGAGGTTCTAGGCTGTGGCCTCTCCACCCGGGAGTCCTCTACATCTGTTTCCTTTGCCATCTACATGGGCTACACTGGAGTAGGTGGATGTGTGGCCTAGCGGAGGGGACAGCATCCCAGTGTAGTGACCTAAAATCAAAAAGGAAGAGTTAAAAAGGGCCCTCAAGCCAGCTCCAGCCACATGCCTTGCCCCAGTCTCTCCAACTCAAGGAGGGCTTGTCTGGGGCTGCTGTGGCCATGGCAGAGACAGACAGCTCTCTACATTTCCTTGTAGGTCTATCCATCAGGGCTGAGGCCAGATGAAGCAAAGCAGACCATTAAGGGGCCCCAAGCAATGCTCCTTTAGTCCTGTGCCTAGAATGAACTAGAGGCCTCTGAGGTGCCTCGGGACACTCCATGTAGTCTAAGATGCTCTGCCATCTGTTTGTTAGCAGAGGGTGTGCTGGTCCTCACTGTGAGCCAGGGAAACTCAACCTTGCTATCATCAATAGGATGCAAGCCCCCCCCCCCACTTTCCTGTGTGATCTACTCTATTTTATTTTTCAAGGTGTGGGAGATGGAAGTAAGGATCTCAAATATGCTAGGCAAAAGTCTACCACCCAGACACATTCTCAGACCTTGACAGTTTTTATTTTAATAAAAAATATTTATTATTTACTTATGTATCTGTGTGTGGGTGCCCATAGAGGCCAGAAGAGGGCATAAACTCCCCTGGACCTGGAGTTAGACATTTGTGAGCCACCATGTGGGTTCTGGGAACTAAACCTAGGTCCTCTGCAAGGGCAGCTAATGCCCTTGTCCACTGAGCCACCTCTGTGACTCTATTTTTAAATTTTTATTTTTAAAAAGGTTTATTTATTTACCTTCCGGCTTTTTTCTCGTCATGTGGTCTGTCCTGAAACTCACTATATAGACCAGGCTGAGAACTGAACCCGGGTCCTTAGCAAAAGCAGCTCATGATTTTTTTTAAAATTTACTTATTTTTATTTCATGTGCATTGATGTTTTGCTCACATGTTTGTCTGTGCAAGGGTGTCAGATCCTCTGGAGCTGAAGTTATAGACAGAGGTGAGCTACCATATGAGTGCTGGGAATTGAACCTGGGTCCTCTGGAAGAGAAGCCAGTGCTCTTCACCTCTGAGCCATCTCTCCAGCCCTGTGTGGGCATATGTGTGTTGGTGTAGGTGAGAGAACTTGTGGGACTTGCTTCTCACCATATGTGGGTGGGTTTTGGGAATTGAACTTAGGTGGTCAGACTAGGCAGCAAGTGCCTTTCCACATTGAGCCATCTTGCTAGCCTTAAAATTTTATTTTGAAGTAGGGTAATGGACCTGCAACTCCGGATCCTCCTGCCTCAGTCTCCTAAAAGCTGGGAATATAAGTGTGGCCCACCATGCCTGGCTCTTTTGCTCTTTTGTAAGTATTATTATTACTACTGTTAGGGTTTTGCTTGTTTGTTTGGTTTTTGAAACAGGCTTTCTCTGTGTAACAGCCTTGGCTGTCCTGAAACTCTCTCTGTAGACCAGGCTGGCCTTGGGGTCCGTCTGCCTCTGCCTCCTTTTTTTCTTGGGTTAAAGGTGTGTGCCACCATGCCTGGTTTATTTTGATTTGTTTTTGAAACAACACATTTGTAGCCCAGGCTGGCCCTGTACTGATTCTCCTGCCTCAGCCTTTTGAGTGTTGGATTACCTACATGTGCCACAGTGTCCAGCCTACTCTAAAATTTGAACTGAATTACGCCACTCTGATCCTGGGACATGTGCCAACATGGGCCAGGGCTACCTTTGTACTCCAAGGTGAATGGAGGCCAGATGTCCTTAATGTAGGCTTCCACCCGGAGGCCTCATCATAAGAGACCTGAAGACTTGTGGGGACCAGGGAATCTTGAAAAAGCCCATAGTTGAGCACTTTCACTTAGAAAGGCTGGGGCTTGGACAAGGGGTGGCATGTGTTCAACCTGAAAGTGTGAAAGTCATGATTTCCAGCCTGGACTCATGAAATTCCTGCTAAAACCCTAGGATCCAGTGTCCCACACCTGAGACCTGACTTAGTTCCTGTCCCAGTTTCAGGAGGAGGTGGACCACACAGCTGGAAGATTTGAGATGCCTCCTTACCAGGCAGCAGGGTCATACTCGGCCCAGACACGCACGTACTCATCCAGGTGGTGGGGGCCCAGGATGGAGGAGTCTCGGGTGAGGTACTCGAAGTTGTCCATTATGACAGCAACAAAGAGATTCAGCATCTGGGGGCCAAGGGGGGCAACAGGAGTAGAGAGGAGACCATAGGGGAATGGGTGAGGACACAGAGACGCAAGGGAAAGGGACAGGCCAGGTGGGGAAGAGTGCAAACACAAATGGCACAGACACGAAAGAAAGATAGCCACTCCAGCCAGTGGCAAAGGGGAGAGAGGTAGATTGACACACACAGAGGCAAAGCCTGAGAGCTGGCACAGTCAGAGGTGGGGCGCTGTGTGAGCCTGCTGTGGTTCAAATCCACCCACCAGAGCTACATTTAGGCTCTCGCTGGGGTCCAGTTTGAACTGGGGAGGCCCTGGGCCTCTGCAGGAGGGAGTGTCTGCTAGTGGCTCAGACTAAGGGAGCCAGGGTACTCCTTAGCATCTTACAGTGCTTAGACCGGCAGCCACCCGCCCAGATGTCACCCTGTGGAGACGAATTGTCAGTAGCAGGGAGGGAGCAAGGTTCATACGGAGGTTCATTTACCCAAGTCAGTGCCGGGAGTAAGAACATGGCCCTCCATGTGTGCAAACTCACCAGAAATGAGCAAAGGAAGATGAAAGAGACGAAGTAGAAGTATGCGAACTCGTTGCCACAGTCGGCTGTGAGGATGCCGGAGTTCTTATCACACGGCTTCCCGCTGAGGCAGGAGAGCATGATGTTGTGCCACGCTTCCCCTGTGGCACTCCTGAGGATAGCAGGCATCAGTGACCTGTGACCTGGGCCAGGCATGGGCCCAAGTCCCAGGGGACCATCCCTTTCCTAAGTGCCCGGAGGGCTATGCTCAACCCTGGGTGTGCCTTAAAAGTCCACAGGAAGGGGTCAAGGAGGTGGCTCAGTAAGCACAGGTTCTTGCCACAAGGCCCGAGCACCAGGGTTTGATCCCTGGAACTCACAGGGTAAAGGGGGGAGAACTGATGACCACAAGTCCTATCTCCACCTGTTGTGTGGCAGATGCACCACACCTCCACACAATGAAATTTCATAAATGTAAGAAAAATGAAAAGGAGAGCCCTGGAACGACGGGGCTGGGGTGGAGCTTGATGGTGGCCGTTTGGGAGCATCTGTGTGACTCAAAAACTTTCCTGTCTCCATACGCCCATATCTTAGTGCTTTGTCTCCAGGTTGCTGGCCAGCCTCGCTCCTGCCTCAGGGCACTGCACTGTTTTTTGTTTTGTTCTGTTGCTTAGATGTCCTTCCCAGGGTATTTCTGTCTCTCCCAGGGTCTCACTAGGTGGCCTAGGCTGGCCTCACACGCTCTGTCCTCCTGTCTCTTCTTCCTGTGTGCTGGCACTGGAGACACTGGTACACCTGCCCTGCTTTCCACTCCTCTGAACTATTATTGTTGTTGTTGTTATTTCCAAGACAGGGTGTCTCTGTGTAGCCCTGGCTGTCCTGGAACTCACTGTGTAGACCAGACTGGCCTCACACTCACGGAGATCCACCTGCCTCTGCTGGTATTAAAGGCATGCGCCACCCCCTCTGAATTTTTTAATCCTCTTTCCCCTTCACAATACTTAGTTGCCAATTGTCTTCCTCAAGAGACTGTGCCCTCCTACAGGACAGTTTTTTCATTTCCCTTTGCCACATTCTTGCTTCTACCCTAGCTTGCACTATCATATGAGACACATTAACTACTCAGTCAGCTTTTGTTGACTCAGCCAGGATTAAGAACCAAACATCAACAGGGAAGGTTTGCACCCCTTTCCATCCAGCACAAACTTAAAAAACAACAAAAACCCAAATATCTGACTCTATAGGCTTCAGTACCCTCACGAGTGTAAACAACCCCCTCCCCCTTTTAAATCAAAAGTAGTTGACTTTGCAACATCCCCTTTGTGCCAATTAGCCAATCATACTAGATTATGAATCAAACTCCCACCAAAGGGATGAGACAACAGTTACCACCTACATCAGGGACAAAGGCAAGGCCATTTTAGTCTTGTGTGCTTGCTGGCTGGTTTGGGTTTCGACCTGTACATTTTACAAAAAGAATTGTTTTGTTGGTGTTTCCCTCCAGGGAACATGGAGGTTATTCTTTGTTTCTAACAATGTGGGGGCTTGTCTTGAATTTCAAGCCCATCTGGCAGGGTATTTAGACTCTCTCCCCTGGAAGATGTCCCCTGCTGTGTTGTGGCAGCTCCTGGGTCTCTGGTAAACCTGGCTGGAAAGGCTCTGAGAAGGAGAGTTCCTCAGCAAAGCAGGCCCAGGCCCAGGAGAGCCTCACTCTACAGCTGGTGCTCAGGACACTTGAGGTTGAGAGGGAGCAAGGGCTTGGACCCTAAGGGGCTCCAAGGAACTCTCAACCTAGATTTGAGACATCTCCTCCTTAGGGGTGAGTGTTGAGAGAACAGGAATGGGAAACAAACAAACCAAACAGGAAGAGAGGACCTGCTGGCTAAAAACCAAACTTCACAATAGTTTCAGTGTCATTTTCCCCTAAGGCTTTCTTAGCTAAGTGACTTACAAACATCAGTTTGATGGTGTTTTACTGTGCCTCTGTCATTCAAAGCCTCAAGCGTGGTTCTGTTAGGTCATTCTCCGGATGTGTGAGCTAGAAAACAATACCTGAGTGTCTTGTGGTCTGTCAGACTTGCCTGGGAGCTTATAAATCCTGTTATCAGTGTCTACACGGTAATGTTATTTTTTTCCCAAGACTATCTTTTCTCACTATGTAGACCTGGCTGTCTGGGAATTTGCTATATAAACCTGGCTGGCCTTGAACTCACAGGGATCCACCTGCCTCTGCCTCCTGGAGTGTTGGGATTAAAGGTGGGCACCCCCAGGGCTATAATGTTATTATTTTTTTTACATTATCCTATGTGTATAGTTTAGATTGAGCTTTCTTCTGTGAAGGTGGTGTTGTTCGGCACGCTCCTCTAAGGCACAACTGCCACCTTCATAAGACCAGCTGTGCCCGCTCAAGGAAGAGCATCACAGTGGCTGCAGAGATGGACAGGCTCCCGTGGATGGTCAGGTGGGAGGGAGCCCATAAGGCTTCTACCCTGCACAAAGAACTACAGGCCACCAAGGAGTGCTGAGAGCAGGAGAAATCACCTTCCCCAGGGCACAGCAAGTGGTTATCCAATGCCAAATGGTCAGCCTGAGACACACGGGTAACACTGCACAGACTGAGCAGGTTGTACTTATAGATTTAGGAAAATATGTATGTAGAGAACAATTAATGAAGAAAGAGGCCATACTTTTTTTTTTTACTTTTTTGAGACTGGGTTTCTCTGTGTAACAGTTCTGGCTATCCTGGAACTTTGTAGACCAGGCTGGCCTCAAACCCACAAAAATGTGTCTGTCTCTGCCTCCCAAGTGCTGGGATTAAAGGTGTTTGCCACAGCATCCGGCTGAGGCCATACATTTAAAAGAGAGTATGAAAGGGTGTGGGGTAGGTTTGGAGGGAAAGGGGGAATGATGTGATGTTATTACCTCAAAAAAAAACCAAAAACCAAAAAAACCCCAAAAAACAAAACAAACAAACAAAAAACAAGCAACCAACCAACCAACCAAACAAAAACAATAACAACAACAAAAAAACCCAGAGTTTGTTCCCGGTACCCAAATGGCAGCTTACAGTGTCTCCAGTTCTGAGGGCCCTGACACCTGACTTCTGAGGGCTCTTGCATGCATGTGGTGTGCATACATATGCAGAGGTGCATGTGTACCTTCTAATCTTCAAAAAGATTATCACAGCTGGAGGAGGGGGTGTGGGCGGGGCCACTGGAGCCTGAGCATCCAGCCCCTCCCGCAGCCAAAGCTGTGTGCAGCTCTGCCCTCTTGGGGGAGGAGCTAGAGTATAAGGGCGGGGAAGACAGGGCAGGAGGGCTGCACCTTGCAGCTTCGGGGACACCATTGTCCGTGCTGAGTGTGGACTGCAGTGGCCTCAGGTAACCCACCCTCCTTCAGAACCCTCAGCCATGCCCCCCCCCCGGGGGGGGGGGACCTCGGTGAAATGGAACTTTGGTTGGTCATTAGTACCTTAGGACCCACAGGGAAAAAACTGTTCTCACACAGGTAGTAAATTTATTTGTTAATGTTATTATTATGAAAAACCTGGTAAGTAAAGGAAAATGTTAGAGGGATGCGAAGATGGAAATAACTTTAGTTAAGAACAGTTTATGCAAGAAGATTAAGATGGTTGGATGTTTCCAGAGTGAAAGAGAAAACCAGGAAGTCTATGTATGTTATGGAGTCTGCCTAAGTCATTCAAAGTCTGTAAAGGATGAGACTTAGAGATTACGCATATGACATTAACATTTCTAAGGTCAAGATTCAATACGCTGATGTTAAATGTCTGATGCAGTGGTGCTGTTGGTCCGCTCTTGATGATCACAAGGACTGGCTTAAAGGGCAAACATGTATGTCTAATCCATGTTTCTTGTAAAAGTGTTTTGTTTTTGTTCAGGCAAACAGAGTAGTTAACATATCTGACTGCTGTAACTGACCTGAGTGTTCAATAACCATACTTGGAGGTCTGTACTGGTGTAGGCAGAGGGATTAAAAAGACGGTATTTCTTTCCTTTCTCTCCAAGGTCAATTAGATCCCAGCATACCCAGGGGCTTCTCTAGAAATGTCCTGTAACTATGGGGAGTCACTTATTCTCTTGTTCAGAGAGGCCACGGAGACCACCAGGTGAGTTCTAACCAGTGTGAAGCCTACAAAGAGGAGTCAACATAGAGGATAGAGTTTCTGTGCTTCCAGTGATGTCATCCTAAGCCTTGCCTTGTCCTCACATAGATGGGGCAACTATTAAAGGAGCCAGGGGTTTCTCCCAAGCCCGAGTAGTGACCCCTGATGACCAGACCCTCAAATGAGCTTGATAGAGAAAAACAAAAACAAAGACAGTGATTTTGGCCTTCTGCATGATCTTAACTGCCAAGCAAGAAAGTGTAACAGAAGACCAATGATTGGTTTCCTCAAAAGTCTAAGAGGCTGGCAACCCTGACTTTGTGCTATGCATGGTGGTGCACACTTTAATCCCAGTACTTGGGAGGCAGGTAAATCTCTGAGAGTTCAAGGCCAGCCTGGTCTACAGAGTGAGTGAGGCTCAGGATGATCAGACCTATATAGTGACACCCTGTTTCAAACAAACAAACAAACAAACAAACAAATGCTGTTTCGATTGTTTAAAATGACTTTTACTTTATTTTCTATGCATTGGTGCTTTGCCTGTATGTATGTCTGTGTGAGTGTGTCAGATCTCCTGGAACGGGCGTTGTAGGCAACTGTGAGCTGCCATATGGGTGCTAGGAACTGAACCCAGGCCCAGTGTTCTTAACCATTGAGCCATCTTTCCAGTTTGTTTTTGAGACAGGGTTTCTGTGTAGCCGTGGCTATCCTGGAACTTGCCTTGTAGACCAGGCTGGACTGGAACTCAGATTCACCTGCCTCTGCCTCCCACATGCTGGGATCAAGGGTGTTTGCCACCACTACGCCCAACTCAGTTGCTCAGATTTAAGATTTCGACTCTGGCTCACTGAAGGACTAATTGCAGTCAAGAGAAATAGACCTATCCCTTCCTTCCTTCTTTCCTTCCTTTCTTTAAACTAAAAGTTCAAAATTCTTTTTCTCTCTCTACAGCCACCTGGGAGGGACCTCACACTGGTTCTAACCACCCCAACAGCTATCATGTGGCCTGAAAATAGATCCTAAGTTCATCACTGTGAGTTAGGCCATGAAGGCCAAAGGAAACTGAGGAGGAGCCTGGTAGATGGATGTTCTTGTGAGCCTATCCAAAGGTCATAAGGGATATTCATGTCTCCTGGTTCCCTGCCTAGGCAGATCCCTCTTGCTTTTGCTCCTCCCTCATCTCTCTTCCCAAGGACCTGTCAAGGCTTCCTTTCCTCCCACATGTGACAGTTGAGATCAGAGATGCCCTCAGTGGTTACCCAAAACTACCACACTTGCTACCCCAATTCAGCCGGCAGGAGCAAGATCGGCTATTGCCACAAATTCACAACATCTTTTAGGGTTATCTCTTCAGGTGATGGTAAGAACATGAGGTAGAAACTGTCTAGGTAGTTTAGGGTAAAAAGTCCCCAAAGTAAACAGATTCTTGGCTAAAATCCAAAAACATCCTTGTGCTTCTTAGCAGCCCCATCCTTATCAGAGGCCACAGATGCTGTGCTGGCCAATCTTATGTCTACCTGACACATACTCCAGCTATCTGAAGGGAGAGAACCTCCACTGAAAAACTGCCTCCATGAGATCCAGCTGCAAGGCATTTTTTAATTAGTAACTTGATGGGGGAGGACCCAGCTTATTGTGGATGGGGCCACTCCTGGGCTGGTGGTCCTGGGTTCTGTAAGAAAGCAGGCTGAGCAAGCCATGGGAAGCAAGTCAGTAAGCAGCCCCCCTCCATGGCCTCTGCATCAGCTCCTGCCTCCAGGATCCTGTCCTGATTTCCTGATAATGGACTATGATGTGGAAATGTAAGCCAAATAAACCCTTTCCTCCCCAATTTGCTCTAGTCATGGTGTTTCATCACAGCAATAGAAACCCTAACTAAGACAAAGCAGTAAATGTCTGTTAAGACAAAACTCCTGGTCAAGAGAATATTTCCTATCTAGGGTGAAAAATCTCACATTCTAGCTGGGCCAAGTCAATCAATTGGCAAAGGGAGCTTTCTGTAGGAAGGTGGGATTGACCCGTTTAAGCCATCGCTTAGTACAACAATAGGTTACTGTTACTAGAATCCAAATGGTCAATACATGCTGGCTAAGTTTGGGGGGGGGGAGAAGTGTAACAAAGGGGGAAATTGTGAGAAACTATTTTTTTTCTATTGAACGTAGCTAGCCCAGCCAGTGCTCAAGTTTCCCTAATCTTCCTAGATAGAACCCTCTGCACCTACTGGCTACTCATACCAGCTTGTGAAGCAGAGTGGCCACCAAAGGGATGAGTAGTCACTACCTATGTCAGGGATAAAAGGCAGAAGCTACCTGGGGTCTGATGTGCTTGCTAGACCAGTTGGGTCTTGTTGCATGTTTTTCAAAAAAAGAATTGCCTTGTTTTGTTATCCTTTTCCTTTGTGGGACACAGGTTATTCTTTGTGTCTCACAAGTACTCCCCCCACCCCCCAAAAGCTGGTCAGGAGGATTCAACAAGATTACTTCTATGCTCTACCCTGCCGAGATCCTGGTCCCTACAGACAGTGCTAGTGGGAAGAGGAGAGCTGGGCAGACTTAAGTTCACTCCAACTGTAAGAGTCAGAGAGACCACACCCTCAGCCAGGAGAGTAAAGAACAACACACAGGATAAAGGCAGGCTCAAACCCGACCCAAACAGACACGGCCACGCCCCCTCACCGGAAAAGAAGCATGAGCGCCTGGAAAAAGGTCCGGAAGTTATTGTGCTCAGTGATTTGGAACTCATCCTCGTCGCTGTCCTCATCTTCTCCATCAATACCGATGTTGCCAAACACCTGGAGAGTTGGAGGGTGACGACTGGGGCGGCTCCCTCTGAGGCTGACTCCCCTCCCGCAGCCCTGGTACCCAAGGGTGCAGGATCACCTGCATCCCGATGATGGCGTAGATGAAGAAGAGCATGGCGATCAGCAGACATACATATGGTAGGGCCTGGAGGGAAGGAAGGCAGTGAGGAAGGATGCAGACAGCCTGCCCAGAGCTGCCCGCACTGGGTCAAATGATCATGTGCCCAGGCTGCTGGGGTCTGGGCGTGGCCCTCAGAGTTCTGCAGACACTGGACACAGACGTTAGCCAGAGTCGTGCACTAACCACTTTCAGCCTGCTTTCCTCATCTCGCCCAGAGCTAGGGGTCGGCTCTGGCCTGAACCAGCAGCCCGAACAGCGGCTTCTGCTCACCTTGAAGGACTGCACAAAGGTCCAGAGGAGAATGCGGATGGTGTAACCCTGCCGGAGGAGTTTGATGAGTCGGGCGGCACGGAAGAGGCGGAGGAAGCTCAGGTTGATGAAGTTATTCTGAGGAGATGAGGAAGAAAGGTGACCATCCACCCACCCTGCGGAGCTTAGAGTAGTCAACACTCACAGAGGCCCCTACAAGAAGCCAACCAATAGGAAAAAAAGCAAGCCACACCCCAAATAAGGAGGGACAGGAGAGAAAGCACTGTTAATGCAACAGAGCAGAGGGGAACTTAAAAAAAAGTGGAGTAGGGGAGGGCGGGTGGGGAAGTACGAGATATCAACTCAAAAGCTCAAGCCCACCCAGCCAGGCCCACTCACAAGTGGGGAAAAGGTGGGGGGAGGGGAAGGAGAAAGGAACAGGGTTGGGAAGGAAATAACAAAAGAGCACGGAAAAGAAAATAATACATCCGAATCATCCAATCAGGAAAAAAATCGAGATGGTTTTTATTTCTCCCAACAACCAAATGCACTGAGACGATAGGACACAAGCGGGTCAAGTTGCAGAACCCAGCACGAGAGTACGAAGCACAGACACGGGCGGGGTGGGGGAAGGGCGCCAGCACACGCAGGCCTAGGGGGCAAGTGCGTTTCCGAGGGCATGTTAGGCTCGAGCCAGAAATGCATCTGTCCTGGGACTCACCGGGCACCCTGCCCTGCCCTGCCCTGCCGAGCTGCCCACCCGCTCCTGCCCGCCCTGACCTCACCCCACGGCCCAGAGGAGCAGCGGCTGGAGCCAATGGGGAGAAGTGGAAGGCTTTTCTTACCCCCTTGGCGAGCGGGAATGGGGAGGACGGGAGGGAGCTGGGGCTGTTCAGCTGCAGGGTGAGTCCTCGCTGCCCGCTGAGTCGGAGAAGATGCATTAGGGGCCCTTTTCCCCCCTCTCAGGGATGGCTTCTCAGCTTCTGGGGCTGGGTGGTGTCTCGGGACCAGGCCTGCGGGAAGCAGGAAGGTCTCAGCTCCCGGGGCGCGTGAGCTCTGATCAGCCCGGGGCCCACCAAGGGGCCAGTGCTGGCATGGGGAGATGAAGCTATCCTTGGCCCCAGGACTTCCCTAGGGGGACCCTTCCTGTCCTCCAAACCCAAGTCTAGTCGCTGCCTCTGCGGCCTCCCACCCAGGCTCTGAGTGGGAAAAGGCTGGCTGGAAACTGGGCAAGGCTCAAGATTCTCCAGGGGGCTTTCAGGGAGGCTGGTGAGGGGTGGAAAGTGACCCAATACAGCCAATGAAAGTAATTTGTTGGGCCCGAGTTTTTTTTTTTTTTTTTTTTTTTTTTTTAAATAGAAAAGTTGCTAATTTAAACAATCAGATTTTGCCCGCCAATCTAGTTTTTTAGTTTCCCCAGGCCTCTCATAGCTGTCCCTTGGAGTCTGGCTACATGCACTTCAGTTTCCTAATCTCTCTGATTGGCCCACAGAGCATTTACATTTTCTGCCTGGGGACCACGTGGTCACTATTATTAGCAAACATGAGGCAGGAGAGCTAGGGGTATCTGGCTAGTAGGGGGCTTACTGGTACCCCAGTCTAAGTATTTGTAGGAGTCCTAGATACAGGTCTCAAGGCAAGACTGAGTGAGGCCTAATGACAAAAGGTGCTTATATAAGTGGCTTTGACAACAGCATCCTTCTGGCCTTTCCAGTGTCCTCATTTGCACAACGAATCATTTATTTATTGCAACAGGCTGGTGTTGAATTTGAGATCCTCCTCTTGTCTCAGACTCTCAAGATCTGGGAATTTCAGGGCGCATCACTATGCTTTGTCTTTGGGCCGTGAATTGTATGTTTAACCTACATCTCAGAGGCATTCCTTTATTGGAACCATGCCTTGAGCTAGCTCTGGCTTGGAAGCTGAGAGGCAGTGACTGGAGTTTGAAGAATTTCTGAGGCTAGTAAGAGGCCTCTGGGATGGGGAATAAGTCTTGGGCTCCTACATTAGTACACCGTTGGGCCTAACCATTGTGAGCCTGTTCTGAGAGACTCATAAGCCTGCAGACCTAGCTAAGAGTCACCCACCATGCCCTGCTGACCTGATGCCTGGTCCTGCCTGGCCACCCAGCTCCACTGGGGATGGGACCACTGACCAAGAAGTATTCCCAACCCTTCCCCTCAACCCTCCAGAGAACAAGCCATCCCTTCAATGGGGCGGATCGTAACATGTGGGCTCGGCCGGACATGCAGAGGCAGGGGTTCTTAAGGGGCAGTTTGGAGCAGGGCCAACTGGCACATGCAGAAGCAGGGATCTAGCAGCTGCTGAGCATGCGCACACATGAAGGAGGAGGGAGGGACTGGAGAAGTCAGGGGTCTTAGGCTCTTCCTGGGTCTGCATGGAGTCCTGTTAGCACACAGAACTCCCAAGAGGAGTTCTCTTTCTACTCAGACCTCCACCCTATGCTCCAGGTTGGGCAGCAGCAGAGGATGCAGGCTCAGGTGTGGGGTTATCCTGGTCCTTGTACTCTCTTCCAGTGACATGCTCAAGGGCAGGTGTCCCTTGGGTTTGCAGAAAGACATGGGCACCACTCCCTATTTCAAGTCCTTACTACTGGCCAGTGTGCTTCCCTTCCAGCCCTCCCCCAAGCCCCAGGCCCCTAACTGGGTTCTTCTGGGACATCTAAAGGGCACTGCAGATTTGAGCTGGGTAGAGGTGTTCTCACCAAAGGCCTGGCCTCCTCCTCCTATCTCTAGCTTTCCACTGACACCCAGCTCTGCCCTTCCCCCAGGCCCTGCAGATGGTCCTCCTGATATCCTCTACTCCCCTGTCTCTTTCTCCGGGGCTTCCTGGCAATCTTGTCTAATCTGTCCCAGAAGTGCCTCTGATTCAGATCCTCTCCCATCTATTTATTGTTCAGGATGAAGCCAAGATGCTCAGTCCCCTCATCTTTCTGAATCAGCCTTTTCTCTCTGCTGCCCCCAAGTCCTCTCACCTGCAACTCTGACCTCTGCATACTCTTCTGGGTCACAGGGCTGGGGGCCCAGAATGCCTTGCTCATGTTACCTATTCCAGCAGTGCAGTTAGTTTCAAGAAGGCTACAATTTGCCACTTATCAGTGGCACTTAACAGGGCTCCATTGGTGTCTGGTGGCTGAGTGCATGTTTACTGTGGGCTTGCCACTGGAGGTCCTTCAGTGTGTTTCCATGGAGGTGGGCCGAAGGACAGGAATGGAGGAATCACAGCTGCGAAGGGTTGTGAAGGGGCAAGACATGTGGGCACACATGTGGAGTGCGAATGTGGCTGTGTGTGTGGGAATGTGAGTGTACTTGCAGGGTCTTGAGATCATATTGGGTGTCTTTGCTGTCTCTCTCTCCCTCTGTCCCTCCCTCCTTCTTTCTTTCCCTTCCCCTTCACCCCCCTCCCCCAGACAGGGTTACTGTAGCTCTGCTGGACTGGAACTTGCTATGTAGAGCAGGCTGGCCTCAGACTGCAATCTGCTAGCCTTAACCTTGTGAACAGTGAGATCACATCTCTGTGTCACCACTAAGTCAGCTCTGGGATGGTTCAGAGTGTACGGGATGCTAGTGACGCCCCGGGGTCCTAGAGGAGGGAGAACATTCCTTTCTTGCCAAGGACACAAACCCTTTGGAGCGGAAGCCCCGATCCAGAGCCCACCAAAACCACCAGCGGGAGCTCTAGAAAAGGAGAGGAAGAGAGGGTGGGAGACGGACAGAGGCGGGGTGGGCAGGCATGCAGTGCAGTCACAGTTAATGTAAGGCATTTACACTTCAGAAAGAGGTAACACCAACCGGATTCTAGATGCAGATGTTGAAGATGGAGGGGGAGCGGGCGGGCGGGGGCAGTTGGGGAGGCGATTCAGCGTTTTGTTTTTGTTTTTAATTTAATATTTTAGGTGGATTTATAACCAGTGCCAAAAAACCAATGGGTTTCGGTTCCCGGGCAGGGAGTGGGGTGGCGGTGGCGGTGGCGGTGGGTTGGGAGGTAAGTCATTGGTGTATGGACACACAGACCACGTCATGGGTGAACAAATGGATTTCATAGTGCATTTTGATTGGATGAGTTTTTCAGACGGCGTTGCGCCAATATACAGTTTAAACAGCAGGCATGGAAAGAGACAAGACAAGAAACACAGTCATTATCCATTGCGCATGGGAAAACCCGCCCCCAGCCAAGTCTGGGCATGACCTCAAAGCCCTGGGCTGTGCTAACGTCTCAGCCTCGCCACCCCCAGGGAACTGCCTGCCTTCCTGCTCTTCTAGTTCAGTTTGGCTCTAGCCTCAAGGATAGTGGCCTTACCTGGGTCCCAGACAGGGGCTACCAGCCTCTAGTACAGGTGAGGACAGGCCATATGCCTACCCATCATCTTCCCCAAAACCATGGTGTCTCAGGGCAGCTTGACGGCATACAAATAACAATGGTAATAATAATAAACCACTGGGGACCGGAGTTTGTGGCAGGTTTTGTGCCAAGCACTTCAGGGGGCTGACTTTGTGTGTACAACTGTGGCTAGATTATAGGGTAACCCACAAGCAAAACCAGAGCTCTGCCGCTGAGCCATATACAGAGACCCTCACCAGGGGGTGGGGTGGAGTCCAGGCACGTGCTCTGCTGTGGAGCCACGCCCATAACCCTCACCATAGGATTGTAGGCAGGGGTTCTACCATGTTGCACGTCCAGCCCTCGTCATTTAATGTTTTTAAAATTGCATTTTATTTATTTATTTTGTGTGCCTGTGTGGGTCCCAGGGATCGAACTCAGGTAATGTTCCCCATAAGCTCATACATTTAAATACTTGGCCTTCGGTTAGCGGACTGTTTGAGAAGGACTAGGAGGGGTGGCCTTGTTGGAGGTTGTCACTGGTGGGGTGGGGGTGTGCCAGCACTGAGGTCTCAAAAGCCCGTGTCTTTCCCAGGTAACCCTGCTCCCTCTCCCTCTGTGTGTGCCTCACATAAGTTCTCAGATATTTCAGCCCCCAGCCTGTCTGCCTCCATGCTCCTTGTCACCAAGGTTATGGACGCTACTACCTTCTGGAGCCATAAGCCCTCAAGTAAGTGGTTCTCTTTTATAGGTTGCCTTGGTCATGGTGTTCCTTCACAGCAAAAGACAGGTGGTTGGCCAGGCTGGGTGTCAAGCACCTTAAGCCATGGAGCCGTCTTGATGGCTAACTATTATTGTCTACTCTGGCTCAGGCATTCTGTGCTTACTGTTTTGTCTTGCTCTTGTTGCTCTGTCTCTAGCACCTACAACTCTGCTGGAAACCACAGGTGCTCAATATGTGCCTGCCCAAGGTCTGAGTGTGAGTCACGTATGGAATTGATGAGGTGGTGCCATTGTCCCTGTTGCTTAAAATTGATCTGACAAGAGCCAATTGGGTGGTTGGGAGGGCTGTCTGGCTATTGTAATGGTCTAGATATCTCTGAATTGGCCTCTATCTGTCATCATCCTACCTGTAGAGTAAGTGGTCGGGACAGACCTATGGATATCTTATTGGCAACTGGAAATTTCAACCAAGTCCTTCCTGCTGGGGAGCAGACAGTCCCTCCCAACCTCAGAACCCAAAGGAACATTGTTTCAAGGCTGTCCTGACCCTCCCTTCTGAAGGCCCTAGAAGTGTCAGCCTTGCAGAAATCAATCAGGCCTTGGCTGAGCCCTTGCCTCCTGGTACTGGGTATCAGTTTCCTGGTGTCTGGACTGAGACAGCTCACTCCTGCCCATCCATTCATTCCATGTGGGATACATTTCCTCCCCCAATTTCTTCTGGGTCAGCAAGGGACATTGTGGGAGAGGATGGGGAGGCAGGGCCTCCTTCACTGTGCTCTGCTGGCTGCCACCCTGGTCTGTGTCCAGCCCTTCCCATTCAGCACGGTGTTTCGCTGGGTGCTGGGCGTGTGGATATCCTTGGATGCCTCACCCACATGGACAGTTGTCTTGCTGTCCAGTTCCTTCAGTCCAATTCTCTGAGACAATTCTCCTATGCACTGAGCCCAGACCCTCAATGGGAGCCAGTTCATATGAGGTGCTTGGTAAAATATTCTCAACATGTTGTTTGTTTTTGTTTTGGGGTGAGGAAACCAACTCAGGGTCATAAGCCTGAGGTCAGGCCAACCCAGCACTCTGCTGCTGGGCCACGCTCCCAGTCCAGTTATTATTATTTCCATTGTGATTGTCATGGTGTGGGGAGAACCTGGGCATTGATGATTTGCTTTTGTTTTCTGGTCCCTGGTAGGATCTCCTACTGTCCCCTTAGTCTCCTGAAAGTTCCCAAGCCTGGGCTCACTGGCTCATGGCCTAGGAAAGGGTCTGGGAGGGGAACTCTGGGCCCTGGATTTACTGAGAAGGGGTAAGGACAATGTGTCCAGAGAGCTCAGGGACTGCCCCCCTTTCCCTATTTGGAATGCCTGGGGCCTTGACAGTGCTATCTCCATCATGGCCAGCAGGGGGCAGAAGAATACAACCTTTTGGGCCAGTGGAGCAGGAGCTCAGCTCTTTTTGCCTTTACATGTATGAGTTCTCAGTGTAGTGAACAGCAATACTTACTCTAAGTCACACTCTATTCATAATTCACCAGTCAGGGAATCTCATTGCTCAGCCTTGGCCCTACGTCCTGGCTTTGGACACACCCATCTCCCCTCTCTGAGACCTTAAGGGGTGTCTTTGCACCCATCACTACCCAGAAAACCCTTCACACTCATTCCCTGTCTCAAGCTGCGCATCTGAAGCCCTCCCATCCTGCTTCTATCCAAACACTGGTCATAGCCTGCCACGGCCAAGAACTGTTGCTTCTGGACACCCTTCCCTGCTACCCCCTCCCCCACTACTCCAGCCCAAAGTCACCCAAAGAGAAGCTGGCAGGAGACTTACCCCAAACTCGGTGACGAGGATGTCTGTGATGCTGCCCAGAACAGTCACAAAGTCGAAGATGTTCCAGGCATCGCGGAAATAATTCTAGAATAGGGACCCACAAGACAGAGATGCCAACAGAGGGCTCTGTGCTCTCTCCCCAAGGCCAGAGGGGGCATATTAGGGCATGACAAATGTGTGGAAAGAACGGCTCCATGTCATGGGAGCCCTCTGCCCCTGAACCCTGACCCCTGACAGCTGTGCTCAGAGGGGATTCGGGAACCTGCCTCTGCTCTGCTGGGCCCAGCTTTTGAAAGTTCTTCAAATCCCCAGATGTCACGGAATTCCTCAAAGACACTAGGGGTGACGACACAGTAATGTGAACAGGCTCCCCTGCCTGTGGCCAGCAGCAAAGTGCAGTCAGTATTGGAAAGCAGGCTCAGGGGAGCCCAGGGTTTGTGTGCAGGGCCCCAGTAGGTTTATGGCTACTGTCGAGAGACAGCCTATGAGTTCAGGTCCCATCTCTATGGCCAGAGCATGTCTTTGGTAACTGTCATAGCCTCAAATCTGCAGAGAGCCCCCTGCTCCAACACAAAATCCCACGTGAGCAGCCTTCCTTCTGGCCTTCAGGCAACCCTTCTGCCTCACTGGGAAGGTTCCAGAGCCAGGAGTCCCTGGGCCATCAGATCACGAGTGTGCATGAAGCATGGCTTTGAAGTTTGGTACATAGTAGGTGCTCAATTGGAGAGTGCTGGGGGGGGGGTAACACGTGCCTGGAGGGAATTCAGGTCCCACTGGCACTTCTGGCATTTGGGCCCACCCTTCCCCTCACACACAATCTCGGGCTTTCTTTACTTTCCCTGGGGTCAGGGCCTCTCCTCTGGGATCATTGTAGTTCACTGTGCTCTCTGCTGCCACCTGGAGGCCTCAGGCAGAACAGAGCCCCAGGCGCTCCCCCGCCCGAGCTGAGCTCTGACTGCCTTTGGACACCCTTCACTAGCAGCATTGGAATCCCTGCCCTTGACACTCCTCTCCTGCCCCCTTTTGGGAGTCACCTCCCAGGTGGGCTCCTTGCATTCAATCCTCAACCCAGACTCAGCTTCTGAGGAATACTCAAATACTCATGACGAGAACTCCCAGGTGTTCAGTCATGGATCTTTCCCTTTTGAGACTGGGTTTCTCTGTGTAGCCCTGGCTGTCCTGGCACTCGCTCTGTAGACCAGGCTGACCTCGAATGCCCCTGCCTCTTGAGTGCTGGGATTAAAGGCGTGCGCCACCACTGTCCTGCTTGCTCACTGATCTTAAGTTTAGGCTCTGTCATCTGAATGTAACAGGAGGCATTTCAGGCTTCCTGTAAAAGGCTCCTGAAGAATTGACACCCTAAGAGTGTGGCACCTCGGCCCCGGCACACTGAAGACTGGCTGAGAAGAAGGCAGCTCCTTTCAGTTGCAGGAGGCCAATGCTCCAGCTCTGGTTTCTCAGAAGTCAACGAGGGATTGGCTGGTCTCCTCTCAGCTGGAAAGGGACTTGAACCCATATTGGGTTAAGCTGGGAGCTGACACCCTCCTGTGATCACGAGAATCATTCTCCGTGATTCTCCTGTGTAGCATAACCCACAAGAGACATGGAATTTCCTGGTTGTGCTCTGGAGCCTGCAGGTTCCTAACAGTACACAGCTCCGGGCCCCATTGCCCAGGCTGTACCTTACAGGGCCTTCTAGGAATTCTTACTACAAAATATAAGTTTGGGGCCTGGAGAGATGGCTCAGAGGTTAAGAGCACTGGTGGCTCTTCCAGAGGTCCTGAGTCCAATTCCCAGCAACCACATGGTGGCTCACAACCATCTCCCAGAACACTGTATACATAATAAATACATCTTTTAAAATACATATATATTTATATTTGAAGCCAGGTGTGATAGTGCATGCCTTTAATCCCAGCACTCCGGAGGCAGAGATTAGTTCCGATCCAGTCAGGGCTACACAAGTGAGACCTTGTCTCAAAAAAGACCAAAACAAAATAAAATAAAACCCACAAGACCAGGCTGGGCTGGAATGCCGCTGCCGCCTGTGAACCCCAGCACTCCGAAGGCGGAGGCAGGTAACTGAGAGTTTGAGACCAGCCTGGGCTACTAAGTTTTGTTGTTAGCCAATCACGTGGGACTTGTGGAGGTGGGCCTGGGACACATTCAACTTTAAGACATTTGCCCATGTGCTGCTGCTACATGCGTGTGTGTACATGTGCACACATACACACATGCACACATGTGAATTTGGGCCACTCCTGTGGATGTCAGAGGCCAGAGGTCAATCAAGGGTGTCTTTTGAGACAGGGTCTCTCACTGGTTTGGAGCTCTCAATAGGCTATCTGGCTAGTGAACCCCAGGGGTCCTCCCCAGTGCTGGGGTTACAGATGTGCACCACCACAGGTCATTTCATGGCTGCTGCTATCTGAATTTATGCTTATGTGACAATAGCTCACTGACTGAGCACTCTATAGTCCCCAGAGGCTTTATTTAACCCTTTCTAGTATTTATAGAGTGCTTATTCCCCGGCAGACTTCATGCGTACCCCTGGATGAATAGCCTGAGACAAGGAATGAGTGCAAATAATTGATTTGGGAGGTGATCCCAAGAAGGGCAGCCCTGATATGCATTATTTCCTTTGACACTACCTGGAACTCTGCTGAAGGAAGGAGGGACCCCTTCTAATTACAATCAGGCGACACACCCAGTGGATGGAAGGGGGTAGACTTTGAGTCCAGGTTTTTCTGGTGCTAAAGCCCTCAAACACGCCGGTAAGGCAAGGTGAGGACTGTCCCCAAGGCTGGCTGAGGCTGCAGGGAGCCAGCCCTCCAAGAGGACTGAACCAGGTGACAATGTGTAGGCAGTTCAGTTGATCTCAATGCACCTTTAAGAAGTCCCTTAACACAACAACTGCAAGCTACAGTTTGGGTGAGACTCCCGAGGCCAGGAGGCTGGGCCATCAGCCTGTGGTGCCCACCTGGAGGCGGTGCCCACCTGGAGGCGGTGCCCACCTGGAGGTGGTGCAAGTGTAAGAGAAGGAACCTAGTGAAAGGGAGTGAGGTCATAGGCAAGCATGGTCCAGGTGATGGGGGCCGGGGATGGGATGCAAGCTCAGAGCCCTTCCTTCCCCTCGCCCCTCCCCCACCTCACTGCTGCTGCTGTTTTTGAGACAGTGGCTCACTATGTAGACCAAACTTAGAGAGATCCTCCTGCCTCTGCCTTCAGAGCAGCACCTTAGCAGCTGTGCATGATAAGTTCTCTGTTTTTGGTGGGGGGGCAGGGTCTCATGTATCTAGGCTAGCCTTAACTCCACTTCAGCCTTTCAAGGGCTGGGATTCTCAGTGTGCATCTCAAAGCCATCAGCATTGTGAAACAATCAACACAAGCTAACTGTGGGCCCTCTAGAGCCCCAGAAAAAATGATGAGTTTTTCTTTTCTTTCCTTTTTTTAGCATGGCTGGCCTGAAGCTCACTATGTGAACCAGGCTGGTCTTGAACTTGTAATCCTCCTGCTTCAGCCTTCAGTACTGAGGTTACAGGAGCATGCTATCAGGCCTGGTTGAAAAACATGTACTAAGAGATACTTTGCTCAGCCTAGACACAGGAGTGTGGGGGGTTGGGTACTTGCCTCAGTCCTGCCTCAACAAGATGATGGGTCAAACTTAGTAGACTTCCTAGGGGAGGCCTTACCCTCTCAAAGCGGCAGATGGGAGGGGAGAGTGGGGAGAGCAGGAGGAGAGGAGGGAGGGGGAACTGGGATTGGAATGTAAAAATAAGTTAATAAAACAAGTAAAAATAAATAAATAAAAACACATACTATTTCTGTATAAAAGCATGCTATTAAAAATATAGCATGTAGTAGGGCAGTACTGGAACACACCTTAGTCCCAGCACGTGGGAGGCCAATCTCTGTGAGTTTGAGGCCAGCCTAATTTACAAAGCTACACAGGGAAACTCTGTCTCGAAAAATCTTAAAAACAGAAACAGAAGTACAGCATGCATTTGGTAGGGGCTGTGCCAGAGACCTATAGGGTAGAAGCTATGTGATTGGACGTGCTAGAATCTCATGGGAGGGAAGCAGGCCCTGGGGGCAAGCCGGCTCTTTTCCCTTGCTCTTGGCTTCCTGCTGTCATGAAGTGGGTATCCTGCTCTATCATGTGCTCCCCATGTCAAGTGGCCTCCCACAGGCCCAGAGGCAATGGGGCTCAGATGCTGTGGGCTGAAGCCTCTGACACTTTGAACCAAAGATAAACCTTCCAGTTTAGTAAGTTAGATGTCTCAGGTGTTTTGTCACAGCAATGGGAAACTAACACATCGAGATGGAAGCAAGCACTCCAGTTCAGTTAGTGGCTGGTGGAACATAGGGGTGTGATGTTCCCATCTAATTTCACAGGCCCTCTCCCTAGTCATTGATTCCCTTGGGGATCTAAGTGCCTTAGATCGAGACTATGCCACCTGTATAGACAAAATTAAATTAGTAGGGCATGAAACACTTTAAAAAAAGAAATGCATTTGGATAAAAGAGACAATTTCAGAATACATGGCATATCCATCCATGCCTGACAGCACAAGCCTGTCATCTCAGCACTTGGGAGGCTGACCTATGGGGACGCAAGTTCAAAGCCGGCAAGGCCAGTCTCGGCCTTCCTTTTTTAAAATTCATGTGTATGTGTGCATGTTCCTGTGGGTGCACACGTATAGATGTGTATTCGGGTAGGCCAGAGACAAACTCAGGAATGCTGTCTGTCACCTTTACGACAAGGTCTCTGACTGGTCTGGAGTGTATCAATTAGTTTAGACTGCCATGCCAGGGAGCCTCTGGGCCCTTCACCCTCTGCTTCCCCAGTACCAGGATCACAAGTGCATGCCACCATAGCCAGCTTTTTAAAATGTGGGTTCTGCAGTCTGAATTCATGCTTGTGAGGGGAGCACTTTATTGCTTGAGCCGTCTCTCGGCTTTCATCTTGGGTAACTTAGTGAAACTCTGTCTCAGGATGAAGAGTCAGGGGATAGAGACAGCTCAGCCTTTGGGAGTGCTTGCTGCCCTTTTAGAGGAGCTGGGTTCAATTCCAGTAACCACATGGCAGCTCACAACTGTCTAATTCTACTCAGGAGATTTGCTGACCTCTTCTGACTTCCAAGGGCACCAAGCACACATGTGCCATACAAACATACATGCAGGCAAAATACCAATACATATTAATAAAATTAACTAAAAAAATCAAGATGCAAGTAAAATGACAGTGGCCGGTCCCTGAGAAACCCCTCTCTGGTGTCTGTACACTGTTGTGAGATCTGCCCTGTGCTGGGTTACAGACAAAACTGTTTTCTCTTTCCTTTCTTCCCTACCTCCTTCCCTTCCTTTCTGTCTTACTCTACTCCAGGCTAGCCTCCTGCCTCAGCCTTGCAAGTACTGGGGGACAGGTGTACTCTCCCAGGCCTGGCCAGTGTGACTACTAGAGACTTGTCCTCTGTGGTCCTGGCTTCCTGACACCAGTACCCCTGACCCAGGGCATCTGGAGGCAGCTGAATACATGCATCACTAGCCCCTGGTAAATCTGGACTGGGCCTCCCTGGTATTTATTTCTAGGTCAGCACAAAGCTGTGCAGGCCGGGTATGGACCTTTACTGGGGACCAGGTCTTGGGACCCAGAGCACACACCTTCCCACACAACCCGAGCCCTACGTCCTCCCACAACCCTCAGGCCTCACGTACCAAAATCCCAAAAGCCATGACTTTCAGCACACACTCGAGAGAGAAGAGGGAGGTGAAGACAATGTTGAACACTCGAAGGGCATTTTCATAGGCCACAGAGGCTCCGTAGAACTAGATGGAGGAGGACAGGCAGAGGAGTTAGTGGCCTGGTTAGGAGCCAGGCTGCAGGTCCGACCTGAGGGCCCAGAGAGGGCAAAGCCCTGGGCCCTAAGGCAGGGTCTCACTCTAGCACAGGCTGGCCTCAGAATCATGGTAATGATCTCAGCACGGCCTCCTAAGTGCTGCAATTACACACATAAGCCATGAGCCACAGCGCCAGACTTCATGTGTGGCAAGTTTTATCTGCTCATACACTGAGTACTTATTTATTTATTGTAAAGCATCTCAATGATGTAGCCAAGCTTTCTCATCAATTAAAAAGGTTTTTGTATTTACTTTTGTGTTTGTATATGCATGTGTTTACATGCATATATGATTATGTGTGTGTGTGTATCATTTGTGTGAATGCCTGTCGGGGCCAGAAAGCTTACAGGTCTTTTAGAGCTGGAGTTACAGGCAGTTGTGAGCCACCCCGCACAGGTACTGGGAACCAAACTCAGGTGCTCTGGAAGGGCACTTAGGAACACTGAGGCATCTCTAGAGCCCTCCTCGTTTTTTATTTATTGCTTGGTGCTAGTAATGGAATCTAGAGCCTAATGTATGCCAAGTGAGTACTCTACCACTTAGCCACATCCTTCCTCAATCTTTATGTTATTTTTATTTATTTTTAAAAATTTAAAGGGGCTGGAGAGATGGTTAGGTGCACTGGCTGTTCTTCCAAAGGACCTAGGTTCAATTTCCAGCACTCATACGGCAGCTCACGTCACGACTGTCTGTAATTCCAGTTCCAGGGGATCTAACACCCTGACACCCTGACAGAGACATGCATGCAGGCAGAACACCAATGTACATAAAATAAAGAGAAATAATTTAAAATCTTAATTACATGTTGGTAATTATGTATGTATGAACACGTGCATACGTGTGGAGGTCAGAGGGCAACTTGCAGGAGTTGGTGCTCTCCTTCCACTCAGTGGGTCCTGGGACTTGAACTCAGGTCACCAGGCTTGGTGCAAGTGCCTTTATTACTGAGCCATCTTGCCAGCTCTTTATATTTCTGAGACTGGCCTTTACTGAGTTGTCCTGATTGGTCTTGTATTTGTGTCCTTCTGTCAGCCTCTGACAGCTGGGAGGACAGACATGTGCTGCTGTGTTGCCTGAGCCTCCTGGTTGGCACCATTACTGCTTTTTGTAACCTCTAGTGCTCTACTAGTTAAATACTACAAGTAATTTTAAAGCGAGAGGAATGTGAATGTGGCCTTAGTGGTAGTGATGGCCTAGGATCTCTCAGTGAGGGCTGGGGGTGTGGCTCAAAGGTAGTGCCCCTGCCTAGAATCCCCCAGTGAGGGCCTGAGAGCCTTGAAACTCCAGAAGCCCCCATCTCCAACCTACTTCCATGTTCCATCCACCAGCACACATTCAAGGAGGGTGTCCACTCCTCTCCATGAGGCCCCGCTGATCGCTAGGGAGCCAGGCATGTGGCTTCCCAAAGATCAGAGACTGGGGGACCATGGTGTGTGCAGGTAAGGGTAACACCCGACAACTGTAGAGCCAGCCCCAGGCTTGGTTTAAGGTTTCTGGGAGGCAGTGTGGTCTGGCTGGGATGCTGTGCAAGGGTCTTCTGTTAGGGGGGTGGTGGGGGCTCACCTTCATCATTAGCACGATGGTGTTGAGAGCAATCATGGCCATGATGGTGTACTCAAAGGGCGGGGACACCACGAACTGCCACATCCGATACTGGAAGCTCTGCTTGTTCTGGGGCATGTGCCTGGTCAGCGGCTTGGCACTGATGGCAAAGTCGATGCAGGCCCTCTGTGGGAGATGCCAGCACATGAGAAGGGCCAACAGCAGGGAGGCCAGCTGCTCACAACTGCCTCAAGCAGCTGCCCAGATCCCTTGTTCTGCTGGTCCCAGCTGGGCTCCCTGTAGTCCTTAAGGGCTCCTCACAAGAACTGACAGTCTGTTGCCTATGGTGACTTGGGGAGTCACCACACTGCTGGCTTGCTTCTCTCCCGGAATCTCCCTGGCAAGCCATTAACTACAGCACCAGTTTGTGGATGAGGAGAACCAGCTCAGAGAGGCTGGGCTTGAGGCACATCTGATTGTGAATGACATAGACCAGTGCCTGCCTTAGGGCCTTACAGGTCCTCCTTTATTTTCTCTCTCCCCACACCTCTCTCTCCCCCTCACTTAGCCTAGCCTGGTTCCAAGCTGCCTATGTAATCAAGCTGACTTTTCTATGATGCTCGGGATCAGAGCCCAGGGCTTCCAGGACTCTAAGTAAGGACTCTACCACCTGAGCTACATTCCTAGCATCTGTCTCTCCTTTTGGGAAGGGATCTTACTCTGTAGCCAGTGCTGGCTTCAAAACAGTGATCCTCTGGCTCTGCCTTTTGAGTATTGGGTTGACATGTCTGCCACCATGGCCAGCTAAACTATTCTTTCTTTCCTTTGCTTTTCCTTGTGTGTGAGGGAAGCTGTGGGATGCAGGAGAGGATGGGGCTGTCTCGTGCTGTGGAGGCAGATGAGCCGGGCGACAGGACTACAAAGGCTGCATAGTCCCTTGAGGGACTGGCCTGAAACAGCATGAGGAATTTGGCTATTACCCATTGAAGTCTCCATGGACATCAGGTACTAGAGAACAATACAGAGAGACGGGCATTATGGAGTGGACTGGGTATGTTTTGGGCACTGCTCAATGTGTAGTTCAGTGGGCCAGACATGACTGTTCACAGGAGAGTTAAGAAAAAGGTTGATCTACCCAGGACCTTCAGGCTGTTGTGGGGCTTTGGGGTTTTACTGATCTTTATGAGGTAGGAGAGGCTCTGAAATCTGTATCTATATCTTAAGGACTCATAGTGGCATGTAAATTAGGTTTGCAAAGTACCAAAGCAATTGAGATTAGAGAAAGGCGAGGCAGACAAAAGGGCCTGGCTGGGTCACCTGAAGGCATGGTTTGAGAGTAAAGGAAAGGAAAAATAAAGAAGCCAAATTCAGTGCTTGTGAAATACACCCTGAGCAACAGTTCTCTGCAGGGAGGAAGGTGTGACTGCTAGAGCAGTGTGCAGTGTGGCTGTCTCTTCAGAGAATGCTAGGTACACAGCTCCTATGCAAGAAAGTATACTTGAGAGTAGAGACTATTCACTCAGCTCCTTTAATAGTTGGGTAGGCTGAAGGAGAGAGTGAGTTGGTGTACGCTGTGGTGGCTCTCACTAATGTTTCCTGTTAGTGTCCTCACAGCTTCTGAATTGCACGAACAATGGGAGCTTGCGTGTGACACTGGAGGGTCTCATTATATGATGCTAGCCCGGAGTGTCCTACACATCTGAGAAAGCATCTGGGAGAGCAGAAAGCAGCAGGTAAAGGGTCTGAACAAAAGTCTCCTGTGTGGTGGGAAATGTATTGTCAGGGGCCATAAACTTGCAGGAGACCCTCAGTGCCAAGGGAGGGCTTCCTCCCTGTGAGTTGTTAGTCAGAGAGTTCCCAGAGGTCACACAGACCACAAAGGCCATTGTTACTGCTCTTGGTTGCATGCCAGAAATTGTTAGACCTTTCTGTTGAAGACACTGCATACTGTGGTTTCAGGACAGAGAAATAAAGCTGGGGATGACTGGAACCCTTCTCACTATTGGTGGCTGTTTTGTGAACTACCTGAGAGAGCTATACGGTTGCTGAGGAAGGATTGTCACCAATGTTCCTGTTCAGCTGTAGACCCCACATGCCACAGTACCACCATACTAGTTAAGATGTGCAGACTGGCACAACCACAATACAACTGTTTGGGTGCAACCCATTGCTATCTGATCAGATTTAAGCCCTTCTTTGCAGGATAGGACCCCATGAGGTACTGCAAGCCAGGACCAAAAAAAAAAAAAAAAAAAATATGTATTTGGTGAAGTCACAGCCCCAGTGGATAGTCCACTGCCATTATTTCAATAAACAGAAGTGATATTCTGTCATACTGCCCTCTGAACATTTGTAGTCTATGCCTACAGATGCTGCTGCTGCTGTCAGTTTGGGTTACGGAGAGACACTTTTTTTTTATTGTAGTAAGTGATGATTATTAAAACTGGTCAAGTTTCAGAGAATAAGTGGCTTTTTGTGGCAAAGTGCTCCCATGCTCTGCTGTAAGCGGAGGAAAATAGCTATCTATACCACTAGATCCAAGGCTCAGAGAACACTAGTAAAGAGGAGGCAGGGGAAGGTGTGTGGTTATCTGTAGTTCTTTCCTAGGAAACTCTCCCTCTTTAAGCAAGGAAAAGTGCTCACAAGGCTCAGGAAGTCTCACAAGACTAAGGAAGCTCACAAAGTTATATTCAGTAGACTCTTCTACAACGTTATACATGTAGTAAAGAGTTGTTGAGGAAGAGCCTTTTCCATAGAGCTGCCTGAAAATGGTGTAGGGAATTCCAAGAATAAATACAACTCTCACGAGTTATCACCTATGCTAATGTGGGCTTTTTGGTGATGCAGCTGTCTTTAAGTCAACTATGTTTCTGTAAGTGACCCCAATAAACTCTCTGGTTCATACAGCTAGACCTGGGTGGTAACACTATCCACCGGGGGTAAAAAAAAAAAAAAAAAAAACAAAACAGTTGCCAGGGTTCTACTTAAACTATGGATACTGTAGGGTTGACTGCCCTACTCTGCCTCATCATAGTAAGGTCAGTTTTCCCAAGTTCCTTCTCCACAGAAAATCTCAGACCAGGGCCTGGCAGCAGAAGGTCAATGCTGTTCTGTGTGGCAGCTGAAGACTAAATGCTGTTCTATATGTAGCTGCCCCCAACAAAGCCACCAAGATCACGAAAGCCTAGGGCAACCCTCTAGGTAATAAGTAAGTCTCTGTCATCGGATTATATTTCCAGCTGTAATTTATCCTTCTCAGATATCTGATGATATTGATTAACTGTACCTTTCACAGCAGCAATTTTTAAAGGGGTGCCCCAGCACTTAGGAGGCAGAAGCAAAGGGACCTTTATGGGTTCTGCCTAGTCTGTTCTATAGAGTGATTTCTAGGACAGCCAGAACTACAAAGACACCCTTTTTTAAAAAAAAAAAAACCCAACCAAAAAAAAAAAAAAAAAAAAAAAACCCCACACAAAACCAAACAAACAAACAAACAAATAAAAAAAACACACAAACAATGGTAATGCTAACATATCTAAAAATTTTATCTCTTATAAACTTAGAAAATTCTTTTAAGCTTTAGGGAACTGAATTGAATCTACCTCTTGCAGATCAAATGAACTACCTATAAGCTATAAGTACTCTTAAGTTTCCCCATATGCCTATTCCTGAGTTAAGATCTCTCTCCCTTTTTCTGGTCTTGGGAATCCCCTCCTGCAACTACCAGGACCATAGGCCTAGAAGTTTCAAATGCAAATGCTGGATAAAAAACTTTCCCCTAAACTCCTTAACTTTACCTTCTGTATAATGGTTCCAGCAGATTTCCAGTCAACTACTGCAAACTACTCCAAACCAATCAGCCAGCCCGACATGCTTCTGATGGAATTCCAATCAGCGTGAGCCTCTGCATCCAGCAGCTAGCCCCAGGAAGTGGTTTGAAAGAAAATGGTCCCCAAAGTGAGTGGCACTCTTGGAGGTGCGACCTTGTTGGAGGAAGTGTGTCACTGTGGCGGTGGGCTTTGAGTTCTCCTATTCTCAAACTATTCTCAGTGTCACAGGCCACCTTCTGCTGCCTTCTGATCAAGATGTAGCCAGCACCATGTCTGCCTGAATACCACCACTTTTCCTGCCATGATGATAATGGACTAAACCTCTGAACTGTAAGTGAGCCACCCCCATAAGATGTTTTCTTTATACAAGTTAAGGTGGTCATGGTGTCACCTCACAGCAACAGAAACCCTAACTAAGTCAACCTAGGTGGTCCAGCCTCACAGACTGTTCCAATAAGGCCTATACTTTTCTAGCCCCAGATGGTCCTGCAGAGCCTGACTAGCCAGTGAAACAGCCTGCTCTTCAAGGCCTTGGCCAACAATTCTGTCTTGGGTCCCCAGTGTTAACAGGAAGCAGTCATAGAAAAGATTTTGTTCACTTATCACGATCAGCAAGAAGACTGGGACATTAGGTCTCAAACTCTGGACAAATGGCTAGTGGAGATGCCTATTCAATGTACCAAAGTCGATCTGGCTGCCAGGTTTTCCCAGAACCCCTCAGTCCCTACTTGTTTTAGGGTATGGCTGGCACACCCTAGCTCCTACCCTAAATTCCCCTGCTCAGGAGCTGAGCTGCTCTTCCCTATACAATATAGCCATTTTAGTTACCTGGACTTTTTGATCTACTCTATACCCTCTTGGCTAGTCTCTTGACCCAGGCCAACCCTTTTGGCCCCTCTTGGAGAAGCCCTCATTTCCCCTCTGTCTTTCCCCCTCCCCTCACATGTCCTGGCTCAGGGTCGTGTCCACTCTGGACTCTCTCAGATGTCCCTGCCCCTGGCTATGCTCTCCCTCAAATCTATAATAAACCACCTCCTCTACCATACTCAGGAGCAGTCATGTCTTTCCTTTTTTAATTTCTGAGCAAGAGCATGCTGTGTACCTCATTTTTTTCCAGGCTGTACTCTTCCATCATTTTGTCTCCCTGCTCCTGAAAGGTGATGATGATCAAGGCCACGAAGATGTTGACGAAGAAGAAGGGAAACACAACAAAGTACACCACGTAGAAGATGGACATCTCCATGCGGTACCCGGGGCTGGGGCCCTGGTTCTCAAAAGTGGCATCCACAGAATGCTTGAGGACCCTGTGGAGTGTGGGAAGGAGGCCAGAAAGGGGGTGGGAAGCACAGGGGCACAGGAGTGGAGGGAACAAGAGGAGATGGAAAAGAGATAAAGCCAGTCAATGCCTTCTGAGAAGCACTGGCTTGATTATGTACCAGGTGATGCTGGACATTTCACAGGCTTTCCCAGCAGCCATTGGGGAGAAAAATGACATCAGTAGTTTGGAGACTCTTCTAAAGAACACGTATCTAAAGCCAGGCTTGTGGTGAGAGACAAGGTAGGGCATCTTGGCAGCAGACATCAGTCAGGGGCATTTAAACACAGGTGGTGGTGGGGGTGAAGGAGGTTCAGTAGCAGTGAGTAAGGGGCCTGGTCAAAACAGCTCTGTAAAGATGACAGGATGTTCACTGCTCAAAAATTCTCTTGGTGGGGCTTGGTGCCTTGCATGTGTGAGGCCATTTCCAGCACCACACACACACACACACACACGCACGCACGCACGCACGCACACACATTGTGTCTGGTGAATGCAGTGTTCATGACTGTCTTTTGCTCTGTAAATGATCTCTAATCAAAGAAAAAGATTGGTGTGTAAGACGTGCCTGTGTATGGCAGACGTGGTAAATGTATATGTGCACCATGACGAACATGGGTACCTTGACAAATCATTTCTGTGTGGCTATGACTTTCCTTTTGGGTTTTTGAGACAGGGTTTCTCTGTATAGCTTAGGAGCCTGTCCTGGCACTCACTTTGTAGGTCAGGCTGGCCTTGAACTCACAGAGATCCACCTGCCTGTGCCTCCTGAATGTTGGGATTAAAGATGTGTACCACCACTGCTTGGCTTAAGTTTATCTTTAATTGTGTGTGCGTGTGTGTGTTTGTGTGAGTATGAGGTGGATGTCCACAGAGGCCAGAGGAGATGCTGAACCCCCTGGAGCTGGAGTCACAGGTGGTGTGAGTCACCAGACTTAGCTGTTGGGAACTACTCAGGTCTTTATAAGAACTGCAAATATTCTTGCCCACTGGGCCCCAACATTTAAATGTGTTTATTTGTGCAGGTCAGAAGATAACTTGGGAATTGTGTCCTTACTTCCACCACGTGGCTCCCTTTGCCTGATGAGCTACCTTGCTGACCCTGCCTTATTCCTGAAGACAGGGTCTCTCACTGAACCTGGAGCCTGATGGTTTAACTAAGCTGACAACCATTGAGCTCCAGCATTAGTGCTGGGGTTTGAGGTGTGTGTCTTCACGCCTGGCTGTTCTGTGGGTGATAGAATTCAAACTCAGGCACTTTACCAACTGACCCATCCCCTCAGCCCCAAAGCTCTTTCTTTCTTCTTAATTTTTATTTTATTTTTAAAGTTACCTTTTAAAGATTTATTTACTTATTATGCATACAGTGTTCTGTCTGCATGTATGCCTGCGCACCAGCAGAGGGCACCAGATCTCATTACAGATGGTTGTGAGCCACCATGTGGTTGCTGGGTCTCACTGTGCAGCCTCAGGTGGTCTAGAGCTCAATCAGGTCATCAGGCTCACAAAGACCCCCTGCTGCCGCCAGTGGGGATGCTGGGGTTAAAGTCGTGGCCACCATGCCCAGTAGGCTGTTGTTTTTAAGTTCATATCTGTGCTGATGGGACAGGAACCTGGGCTTCCCAATAGCTAGGCCAGAGTTCAGCATCCAAAGCTCGAGGACAGCCCCTAAACTAGAGAGTGCAATCTTGCTAACAGCCTTGGGCACAGGGCCACCGACGCCCTCTTTCCCCTCCTCCCCTCTGCTCCCCGTTCCCGGGGTCCCCGGCCCCTGCCCTTCAGCGCGGGCCACTCACTGCGGCCAGCCCTCGCCCGTGGACACGGTGAAGAGCGTGAGCAGGGCCCAGAGCACGTTGTCGTAGTGGAACTCGTACTTCTTCCACTCCCGGTCCCGGGCCTTCACCTCGTTCTTCTCGTACAGGAGGTACTTGCCTCTGTCACAGAGAGCTGGTTAGAGCAGGGCGCCACCACCTCCCCAAGGCCTCTTGTGCCGCCTGGAGGCCCACAGCGCTGTCCCTGTGGGAGCCGAGACCCTGGCTTGAGTGTGGGTGTGGGGGCAGACGGGATGGGGAGGCAAACACAGGGACACAGCGTTCTCACACCTCAAGAGGCAACGGCTGCTGCTTTTAGAGCAGGAAGGAGTGAGTTCCAAACACCACCAAGAGTCTAGGATCCTTTCTGCATGGCAGGGCTCACAACATAGCCCAGGCTGGCTGGGAAGTCTGGCTCCTAAGAAGTGGGATGACAGGCCTGGGCCACTGCACCCGGGAAGCATCTGAACAGGGTTGCTCAGACAGGACCCAAGGAGGGACTACAGATCTGTGTAGGGACCACTGGAAATTAGGAGCGTTGGGCACCAGCAGTTGAGAACCCCCGATGATGGGCGGGATGCTCATGGCCAAGTCTTCTCTGCATCATGACTTATGGCTGCTCAAGCTTTACCTGGCTGCCAGGGAACTCAGTTACACATGTGTGTTTCCCTTTTAAAGCAAGCACGCCAAGGACACCTCTCTCTCTTTTTTTTTTTTGCTCCTTCTCTCTCTTGCTCCTTCTCTCTCTCTCTCTTGCTCGCTCTCTTGTTCTCTCTCTCTCCCTTGCTCTTTCCCCCTTCTCTCTACCTCTCTCCCCTGCTTTCGGTTGGCCACCAGCTACCTCCCCTTTCTCTCCCCTCTATCAATAATCTCCATGTGGGCGCTGAGTCTCGTGTTTGTGTTTCTTAGGCAAGAATTATAGCAAAAGAACAACAAGGAGAATGGCTTAACCTGGTTTGTGGACTCTGAAACTGCTTCTCACTTGCTTTCATGAGACTGGGTCTATCTGTGTAGCCCAGGCTGGTCTGGGCTGGGGTGACGGGTCTGTACCTCACATCACTCAGGTTTTTATGTCCTCCTTGTTATTATTTTTAGTGCCAGGGAGTAGACCTGAGCCTTATTTTGTACACGCCAAGCATGCACAATATTTTTTGAGACACGTGCTCACTCTGTTTACCCAGGTTGGTCTCAAAACTCAGGGCGATCCTCCTGCCTTAGGTTGTAAGTGCTGAGGTCCTAGGTGTGTCCCACCACACCCGGCTTTAAAAATCTCACTCTAGTCCCGAGCTGACTCGGAGTCATTGCTCTGCCTCAGTGTCCAGACCACCGGCCCAGTCCCTCACCCTCCCCTGCCTGCCACGGTTCCCAGGCATCAGGGCCACCCACCGACAGTCTCTCTCGAACTCCTTGGACTCATCGGTGCAGTGAAAGAACTTGCCCTTGAAGAGCTGCACAGCCACCACGGCAAAGATGAACATGAAGAGCATGTATACAATGAGGATGTTGAAGACGTTCTTGAGGGAATTCACCACACAGTCAAACACAGCCTGCGTCAGAAGAAGAGGCGTGAGGTTGGAAGCGGGGCTGCCCCTCCACACCCGAGGCATTTGCAGGTTCTAACAGCTGGGTTGAAAATATTGGAAGATGGACTTTTCCTCACCCTTGTCCTCTAACATCAGTATGGTGGCTGTGCACACAGTAGGTGTCTTGTTCCAGGCGCCTCGTAACCATTTTTGGACAGGGTCTCATGTAGCCCAGGTGAGCCTTAAAAGGATTTTCTAATCCTCTGCCTCCACCACAATTTGAATCACTGGATATGGAACCTAGTGCTTTTTGTACACTACGTAAGTACCCTGCCAACTGAGATACAATCCCATGCCCCACTTTTGTTATAGTTCTGCTATCCTGGAACTAGTGCCACCTCACCTAGGGTCTACTCTGTCTCTGTGCTGCTGACCCAACAAAAGGAGTCCTGACCTGGGGCAGATTCTGCCAGCCAACCCCTTTTCTGCCATCTGCTGGACAAGCCTAGTAAGTACACCCACATACAAAGGCTACAAGGCAATGTGTTTTTTTGTTTGTTTTTGAGACAGGGTTTCTCTGTGTGGTGCTGGCTAATATGGAGCTCACTCTGTAGACTAGGCTGGCCTTGAACTCACAAAGATCTACCTGCCTCTGCCTCCTGAATGCTGGAATTAAAAGTGTGTACCATCACTGCCTGGCTACTTCAATGTGTTTTGTGACAGCGGTCCCCTGTGGATCCAGGCCAACCTTGAAGTTGAGGCTGTTTTCCCTTAGCCCCCAAGTGTTGGGATTCCAAGTGCGCACCATGGTGTGTTTCTCAGTGTAGTGTTCTGGAGCAATGTGCCACACCATTCCATCTGTGTGGTCGGCCCCTGGGGCCTCTCCCCACCCCCCAGTCTCACCTTCAGCTTTGGCAGCCGCTTGATGGTCTTGAGAGGTCGTAGCACCCGGAGGACTCGTAGAGACTTAATGGTGTTGATGTCTTTTCCTTTGCTATTGCCACTGTCGGGGGATGCCAGGATTGGGGAGGGGAAGAGATGGAGTGGAAGTCAGGCTGGGGAGGGGCCCATGTGGTCCCACTTGCCTGGCTCAGGTCTGGGATGAGCCAGGCACATCCCATTCTTTTCTGATGGATGCTCTAGTTTGGTCTGGAAACCACGAGGCTTTGAAGGGGTCCTGAGCCTCTGAAGACTTTTTTCCCCATTTTTTTTTCTTTTTTGTCTGTTTGTTTTGGAGACAGTGTCTTACTATGGGGCTGTGGCTGGCCAGGAACTACAGAGCTCCTCCTTCACCTGCCTCCCAAGTTCTGGGATCAAAGAGTGCACCACCAGTGCAGCCTTTTCTATCAACTCTACCACTGTTCTTTGTAGCCTACCTTTTGACCTGGAAGGCTGGTGCACTGTTAGATGAGATCTACCCCACAAGTCCCCTAAGATGAAGGACACAAGTGACTAGGGGCTGGTCCTTTCAAATGCCAACATGGTCTCAGCTCTGGTTGCTACCTCAGTCTGTCAAGGCTGCCATCTATTTCTGCCAGTGGCAAAGACTAGGGCTTGTTGGGCTTACCCACGGAAACGCCAAAGACACAGGGGGCTCTTAGCTACCCACGTTGGCTCCCTAATAGGGTGGTATGGCAGGGGGCTATCAAGAGCTTGAGGTTAATGGGCCCCTCGCCCCCTGGGCCCAAACACAAATCCTAGTCATATTTGTCTGCTGTCTTCACGTTCAAGCCCCAGAAGGTGCTGTTCCAAGTATCTACTGTTCAAGGGTGGGGGCACCTTTTTATGTCAGACTGTATCACCTCACACATCTCTCTACTTCCTGTCTTTTCACACACACTGATCACCATTCCATTCTACAGAGGATCCTCCCCAAATCTGAGTTCTTAAAGAGCAAGGCAGACTTTTTGGTTTGGCATGCCAAGGCCCTTTGCAGTCTAGCCCAACCCACTGCTGCCCGGCCTAACTTCCGGTCACAGTCCCTGGCTTCCTATGAAACGTTTTTCTTTTGCTGTTCTTGAAGACAGGGTCTTACAGACAGTGTAGGCCAGGCTGGCCTTGAATTCAGCAATCTGCCTATTTTTTGTTTCCCCTTCTGAATGCTGGGTTAAAAGGTGTACAACATCATGCCCTGCCAAAAAACTTGTTTGTTTTTAGAGATGGGGTTTCTCTGTGTAGCTCTGGCTGTCCTGGAACTCACTCTGTAGACCAGGCTGGTTTCAAACTCAGAGATCCGCCTGCCTCTCTGCCTCCCAAGTGTTGGGGTTAAAGGTGTGCGCCACTACTACCCAGCCTTGATATTTCCACTTACACACTTTTGTTCACTGATCAGTGTTTCTTATTTCTAACTGCTTGTTATGTATTAAAGAAGAACAATTACATATATACAAACATATGCATATGTGTATGTGTGTGTGTGCATATATTTTTTGTTTTTGAGGCAAGGACACAATATGTAAATCAGGTTAACCTGAAACTCAAGATTCTCCTGCCTCTGTCCCCAAGTGCTAGGTGTGCTACCACAGTGGGCTAGAAAGATGTGCCAGGCAGATGCTCCTCATTGCCACGGCCACCTCCTCCCTGGATAGCCCATTTTCCACACTGCAGCCTGCTCTGGTCATGGTAAGTAACAGGACACCAGCAAGAACAAAGGTCACAGAAAAAAGAAGGCCAGCACCAACATGGCTGTGAACGGGGCACGGGAGACAAGACAGAATGAGAGAGAGAGAGAGAGAGAGAGAGAGAGAGAGAGAGGCACTTTACCGTGTACTGCTCCTGGTGAGGTGGCGTCGGAAGGAGAGACAAATCGTGAGTGGCCTCAGAGAGAACACAGGACACACACAGACACACATGGGCCCACTGGGACCCCAGGGACCAGAGGAGCCAGCCCCTCCTCAGTCTCTGCACTGGGCAGGACATGGCCCTGACAGAAGCTCAAAAAGGCAAATTTTGAAGGAGTGAGGCAGCCCTGGGGCTTCCTATTACCCTGGGTGAACTCGACACTCGGTCACTGCCAAGAGCAGGATTGCTTCCTGCAGCGGTCCTGGTACAGGGGCCCAGCTTGCTGTAGCTGAGGTTCAGGGGGAGAAAACAAGAGGTTTGAATGCTGCCTTGACTGCCAACAAGCTTCATCTGGAAAATGGGCTTGTCTTCATGATGCTTCAGTATCAGTAACCTCCACCTTGGCTTATACTGACTCATGTCAAGATGTAGCCTAGGCTGGCCTGAACAACTGATTTTCCTGCCTCAAATTTCTAAACAGCTAGGATTAGATGTGTGTGTCACTCTGGTGGATGAAGTTGTCTGGAAGGAGAGTTGCTGCTGACATAATCCAGAGCATCACACATGCTAGGTCAGCATTCTACTGCTGAGCCGCCCCCAGTCTCTCACTGGGGGATTCTAGGCAGGGGCTCTATCTCTGAGCCACACATGGAGATTTCTCTTTACATTTTATTTTGAGATAGGGTCTTGCAAAATTTTCTGGCAGTCTTTGACCTTGCGATCTTCCTGTCTCAGCCTCCAGAGAAGCAGGGATTCTAGGCATCACATTATGCCTAGTAATTTTGTTTTCTCAACAATGATTGGCTTAATATCTACAAATATCTCTACCGAGCCTGAGGTTCCGGGCTTTCAGACCTTCCTGTAAGTCTACAGGCCCTTCCCCATGGGTTTTAGCGATGCTTCCAATGGAATAGACATCTATCTCATCTTTTGTTTGAACCCAGAGTTCCTGAACACCAGGGTGGCACTACCACTGAGCTCCACTGCCCTCCCAAGACTTCCCCTAATGTGCTACTGAGTCTCGTGTCACTGCAGTTACCTGCAGGAGGATGGCACCACTGTGCCCATTTTCCAGATGAGGAAGCTGAAGCCCAGACAGGGAGAGTAACTACTCCAAGGGCACAGCCAGAAAGTGGCAGACTGAGATTCAAACCCATGTGTGTGCGTTTTGAGCCTGAACCTTCCTTCTGGGACAGGGCTGTTGAGGGTGTGGCTGGCAAGCCCCTTCTTTACTTGTGGGGAGTGTGGCTTTGAGGGTGCATGAGTGGCTTGAACAAGGCACCCTCTGCCAGCTCTGCAGGCCGATGACCTGCCCTGGGGGGGAGGGAGACAGTGGCACTAGGTGGACTCTTGGCAGTGAGGGTGCGATCATGATCTAGCAGCTACTGTGACATGTCAGCTGGCTGCTCCAAAGCATGGGCACTGAGCGTGAGGTCCCTCATGGCGACAGCATATGAGATGGCTTGTTAATGACGGTGCATGGAAGGTGGAGCATGGTTAGTGGACAGAGAGCACACGTATGCACACCCACATCTATACCTACACAGATCACACATACAGATATGGGTGAGGAGAGCAGGGTGGGATCGTTCAGAGGGCTTCGGCACAGGCAGGCAATCAGAGTCCTTGCCTCAATCCTTCATACCCAAGAAGGGAGCAGCCTCCCTCCTTCTCATTCTGCTCCTTGGCCTCCCAGACCTTCTCGACAGGCTGTGGGCCTGGATTCCATTCCGCACACACCCCACTGCAGCCTCAGTTTCTCAGCTGTAGAGTGGGGATCACTATCCTGGAGCAATGGCATCTCAGATGACACACAAGGCGCTCCCTCTCATTTGAGCCTGCTGCACAGGGAAACTGAAGCACTGAGAGGCTACCACACTTGGGAAACTGTTTCTTCTTTCCTCCCTTTTCTTAGATACTTTTACTCTGTAGCCCAGGTTGGCTTTAGATCAGCAATCCTCCTGCTTCAACCTCACACTTGCCACCACACCCAGCTGGAGGTACTACTCACTCCTGCTGGGCTTTCCACCTTATCTGTGAGTAGACAGGCTCATGGGACAGACAAAGAAAAGGAAGGCAGCACACTGACACCCTACCACAACATCAACGAGGACACAGTAAGCAAAGAGTCCACAAGTTAGGACACCCCCGGCACAAGTGAGCAGAAGCCTGCTGCTGGGAACTTGGGGACAAGGGAGGTTCTGAAGCTTCTCTTGGGAAGCCAGTGGCAACTGTCACCCCTGCTGCTGGGTATGCAGGAGTGGCTTAATCAAGGCGCTGGCCAGCTTGCACTGAGCTGCAGTCCTGTCTTTGGTGAAAAGCGGCAGGGCTAAGTGGATTCTTGGCAGTGAGGTAGGGGGTCAGGGGGTCTCCTCTCCCATCCCACAGCAAGATCCACAATTCCAAGTTCTTCCAAAATTCCAAGAGAATCCTTGGCCCATACTTTCAATGCCAGTCTCTGTTAGCACTGCCAGCCTGCACAGGCACATGGACACCCCTGGTCTGACCTTCTTTTGCACAGGAATTGGAAAAAAGAAGTTAAAAACAAGGAATTCTAGAAGCATAGGGTAGCACTATATCTGCACTGAATTCATGAGAACATTAAAAACTTGACTCTAGGGCTGGGAGCACCGCTTGCGGCTCGGTGCAAAGGCCCCTGGCTCCACCCTCAGGACCAGAAAAAAGAGAAGGGAAGAGAAGAGAATACAAGGAGGGCAGGGAGAGAGAGGCAGGAGAGTAGATAAGAAGGAAAGAGGACTAGGAGTCTGGCCAAGTCAGGCTTGCAGGCTATGGAAACACTGCTTTATGTCTACCACAACCACAGCTTGCTGTGCCCCAGGGGGCAACCTGGGAGGGCCTATTGTAGCCCTTCACCTGCAAATTGGTAACAGTCCAGGCCCTCTGTGAGAAAACAGGCACCCAGTGCCAGGTGAGGGAGCAGGCTGAGAGGCCATGCCTATTGAGGACAGCCAATGAGACAGCTCAAAGAAACCCTCAGCTCTGTCTCTGTGCTGGGTGAGCTGGGTCAGGGACCCTGTACATCCTTCCTTCCTGGGAATGACTCATATGATAGGCACAGCTTTGGTTCCCAAGATAGATTTCTGGACAAGGAGCAAGTTAGGTCTCTCCCTAATATAGATGTCTGCGGTGGAAGATGGCCTGTGGCGCATGCTGCCAGGGATCTCAGGGCTCTCTGGCCAACTAGACCTAAACTGGGCTCCATCTTGGGCTGGCAGAGCTCATGTGCCTTTGAGAATGGCCAGAGACACGAGATACCACATTAGTGGATGTACAGACCTCTGGTGACACTCTGAAATGACCATTCTGAACTTAGGCACCATCTTGGAATGATGGTGAGGTGTCAGTTAACATCTTGGAATCGCTTCTTATCCCTTGAGCATTTGAGATGGCTTTCTAGAACTCAGCTGCCATCTTGGGATGGTCATTTGCTTCTTGAGCACCATCTGGAAATGATTTTCAAGAACCTGGACTCCATTTTGGGATGGCTGCCCAGACCTAAGGAGTCATTTTGGAATGGCTGTCTAGAACTTAGGCACCATCTTCGTGGGCACCACCATTGCCAGGCCGAGGCACCATCTTGCAATGACCCCTAAACTCTGTAATTTCATCTTGGAATGACAGCAAGAATTCACAGGTCATCTTAGAATGGCTGCCCTGCTCTCCAGCACCGCTATGAAGTAGGTGCTAGTTTGGAATGGTAACTCAGAAATTGGATGCCATCTTGAAATGGTTGCCATTTTAAAATGGTCATTCAGAAACTGAGAGCCATAGTTGAAACTACCACCTCTAACCCGGATGTGGAGTGGTTCCACAGTATATGACTTTGCTGAGGGCAGAGCATCCTAGCAGCCTCAGGAGGACAGAGACACACAGAAGTAGAGCACCAGGCGTATGGTGAGTGCCTTGGGGCACAGGTGGGATGGGGATCTCATGCACACTTGCTTTATGACTGTCTTTTCGGGGGTAACCCAAAGAGACAACACGTAGGGGGGTTGTGGGGAGGGAGATGAGATGTCCCCAGAGGCAAGAGGACCACAAGCAGCACAGCAAGTGGCTGCCACCTTGCTGTGGGAGGAGCGGAAGGTGGCTCTGGTCCCTCCCTCCCTCCCTTCCCTAGTGGTGATGGCATGCACAAAGCCAGTTGCAGCTCCAGTGGGCATACTCCCACCCCTGCTGGCCCATAGCTCTCATTCCCATCTTGGAACTCCAGAATATGACCCACATCTGACAGCAGTACTCAGACTGGGGGTGGGGGAGCCTTGCATGGAGACTTACGTGAAGGCAAAGGCCACCAGGGCCCCACTGACCACTATAAAGTCCAGAATGTTCCATAGGTCACGGAAGTAGGCCCCCTGATGCAAGACGAGGCCCAGGTCGATCATCTAGAGGGAGAGGACAGTTTGCTCAGAGCCCTCAACCTTCTCTAGGACAACACCCACCTGGGGACGGAGGGGCTGGCAGGACCTCATATCACAGATGGCAGGTGGCCCATTGGAGGAAAGGGAGCCTGGTTTGACAGCTCTCAAGTCTAAGTCTCATAGTATGCTTTGCCTCAACCCCACAGGACAGCAAGCATCAGCAAGACCTGTAGATCCTGTATCTGGAGCCTCCCAAGTTGCTGTCCACCTCTTACTTTCTCCGTGATCTGTGGTCGCTGCCCTCATCATGGCCTCCTCGGTCCCTGACAATCCCCTCACCTGCCAAATGCCAGAGGGTGCTCAAGAGCACTCAAGCAGAGTCCCAGGCACGGTCTAGCCTTACCTCCTGCTCTTACCTGCCCTCCCCCTCCCCCTTCCTCTCTCCATCACACTGTCTGGTAACTGCCCCCACACACACTTGGATTGAACCTTTCTCCTCTCTGAAGGTCTGTGGAAGTCCCAATACTGTTCTTACCTTGATCACCATCTCAAAGGTAAACACGCCTGTAAAAACATAGTCAAAATACCGCAGCACCTGCAGGGACAAAGGGCAGGGGAACCCAATCACAGGCTTGCTCCAACTCCTGGTAAACCTACCAGTGCGCTCTGGGATGTGGGAACCCTGGAAATTCCGCAGAAGCAGAGCTTTCACCTCCCAGGCAGGATTAAAGATGTGTAGGTTGTGAACAAGTGTCCAGCAGATGGCAGCAAGTCTTACTTTCTTACCCTGCTGAAGGTTGGTTACCAAGAGTGTCTTTCTCATGTACTCCAAGCCCCTTGTGGACTAGGAGGGCCTTGGAGGAGAGTCCATTCCATCTTGGGGGTGACTGTCCTTAGGGTGATGGGGTGGACTGGCCAGTGTCTATGACCTGGACTCTCCTGTTTTCAGGAGCATCTTCTAAACTCTGGGGCCACCTGGGCATCTGGCTCTCTTTCACTTTGAAGGTACCACTCAGTCCGAGATGATGGACCTTCCTTACTCCACTGTCCTGCCCTGAGTGCTGGGCTTTAGTTGTTTCTGCCTGGATTAGCAAAAATGGCCTTTGTCCCTGATCCTAGAGCCACCGAGGACACCGTGTGTGTGTGTGTGTGTGTGTGTGTGTGTGTGTGTGTGTGTGTGTGTGTGTGTGTATTGGGGGGGGTGAGGTGGTAGCTACATGTTCAACAGCTGGTAATTACTGAACATGACCAGCAGAGGGTGGTCATGACCACCAGAGTCTGTCTGCTTCCAATCCTCCATAGCTCCTGCCGTAGGGTAAGACCTGCTGGCCATGTGAGGACTGGGTGTGGCTCAGAGGTAGAATCCCTCCTAGAATCCCCCAGTGAGGGCAGAGCTGGGACTCACATTGTTGCGGGGCGCGTTGGGCTGCACAGGGTCCTCAGCGGCCAGCGCTATGCTGCTCATGGCAATGACCATGAGGATGCACATCTCGAAGTAGCGCAGGTTCAGGATGTAATGGCACAGCCGGCGAAGGCTGTGGGCAGAGCAGGGAGCCACTCAGACTGCAGGCTCGTGAGCTCTCCCCTCCTCTCACCTACAGGGCCACAGTCCCGTTTTACCGACCCACCCTAACCATCTGTCAAGGACTCTCGATGACTGAGGCAGCCGTGCTGCCGTGGAAGAGCTCCTGCCCTGCAAACAAATGGAGGACTTGGCTTCCCAGGCTGTGGAATCACTGCCACCAAAGATTCTACAGGACACAGAATAACTTCATTTATTCCTTCTCTTGATTACATTATTTATTTGTGTGTGGGGTATGGTGGTTGGGCCAACGCTTGCCTGTGCAGAGCAGAGGACAACTTGTGGGAGCTGATTCTGTGAGCCCTGGGAACCGAACTCAGGTTGGCAGGCTTGGCAACATGTGCCCGACCCACTGAGCCACCTCAAGGCTAGGTTTTCCACGGGTGAAATACTCTAGTGTCTAAAAAAAGAAGCCAGTGTGGTGGCTCCTGTCTGTAATCTGAGCCTAAGGGAGGCTGTGGCCGAGGAATCACTAAGAGTTCAAGACAATCTGGACTATGGCATGAGTTCAGGGCCAACGTGATCACACAAACACACAATGAAACACACACGCCAGCAAATCACACACAACAAATCACACAACTGAAAAAAGACATATACACACAAATACAACATTAACAACACATGTGCAAAACAAAGCAAAAGACAAGTGTTAAGGAGACATAAAGGTGCTGGCCCTGCTAACCTGGGGCCCAGTGTCCAATCAGTGGGACACACGTGGAGATGGAAGGAAAACAGTGACCAATGATTCCAGAGTGTCCTGACCTCCACACAGGAACCATGCGAGCACACATCACAGACACCACAATGACAAATAAAACTAGAAACAAAACCAAAAGCCAATCCCATCACTTCCACCACCAACAGGAAAACTTCTGGGGCTGGGGCTCCGATGGTGGAATGCTTGCCTGGTCCATCCCCAGGACCACCGGAACAAGCAAACCCTGGGGCCATTGGAAGCAGCCTGATCTGGCCCAAGCTCTGCCTGCACTCACTGGACCAATGCTAAGAGGCTATTCTGAACTTTTAAAAAATGTATAAAGCACTTAGAACAGCACTGAGCATTAACTGACACTTAAACATTTGTTTAGTAAAGGAGAAAAGCTGAACTTGAAAAGTGGATGTGCAGGGCCCAGAGCCCACATCTTTGTGAAGCAATGGTTAGGCACAGGATTCAGATGCATGGCTGACACACAGGTTGTTCAGGCTCTGTACTACACAAGGCAGTCATTTCTAAAGGTCGCCCCCTCCCAGCATGGCACCGGTGGGCATTTATGGCAGTGGTTTTCCACCTCATGGCAGGGAGGGTCTTTTCCAGGGCAGTATATGACCAGAAGATTTCATCTTCTATGAGTGAAGCAAGAGGGTCCAGTTTCCTGTTCCCGAGGGCTTCTGCAGACTCAAGAACACGTCTCCCACTGTGTGCCCAGCCTGCCCTCCCTGCCCTGGGGAGCCTGGCCAGGCCTCTGCTACTCACGGATTGGTGGTGGAGAGGATGAACATAGAGCTGTAGGGCGGCATGGGTTTTGGGCCGTCCTCCCCAGGGTCTGCATCCTCTTCCTCCTTCTTCTCTTCCTCTTTCTTTGGCAGTGGGTCTGGGTTAGCATTTTTGTTTACTGTTGGGACAAGAATAAACATGGGTTCCTCCATGATTTCCCACAAAGCTTTGGGCTCCTGGTCATGCCTGGAGCTGACACTAAGCACAGGACATTTGAGAAAGAGCTTCGCGTGCACCAGGCATTACCGGACCCTACGGGTTTGGTGCCCATGTTCTCCATCGGGCAGAAGGAATCTAGGCACAGAGAAAGTGAAGTAGCCAGTCTAAGGCCCACACACTGCGAAGCTGCAGAGCTGTTTGTTGTTGAACTGGGCAACCTGGCCCAAGAATGCCAGTTCCCAAACATTCTAAAGGGTAATGGCGACTCTGATCCCTTTAATTTTTTTTTTTTTTTTAATGTGACTAGGGCCTGCATGCGGCAGCTGCCCATAGCCCTGCTTCATAGAGTAGAGAACTCAGACCCCCGTGAGAGCACCCAGTCCTGACTGTGGCACCTTTCCCCTGGGCAGGCTCTTTAGTCCTGTGTGGTTGACGGTGGATAGGCTGAGCCTCCCTGGGGTCTGTTTCTTCAGAAAATTAGTAAAACCAGCACATTATCAAGACCCAACACAGTGAAGTCAGGTGTGGTGGCATACACCTGTAATTAGTCACGTCTAGTTTAAGGCCAGCCTGGGCTACACAGCGAGACACTATCTCAAAACACCAACTCACTCCTCACAGGAATCTGCCACGTTGTCTTTAGGGGCCACACTGGTGTGTGAGACATCTGATTACCAAGACTAAGAGAACATGTGAGCACTCTGAAGTGTGGCAACGACAGCAGTTCAGATAGACATACGTGTTTGGGATAAAGACATTGCTAACAGAGACGGCCTCTAGGCTGGCCTTAAATTCACTATGCAGCTAAGGGTGGCCTTGAACTTTCGAACTTTCTGCCTCCACCCACCACTACTGTAGGTTGTCTGTGGTGCTGGAGTGTGTGCTAGGCCAGGTCCCCAGCTCCTCCCCTCCCTGGACCATTTGCAACGATGCTTCCAGCTGCTCTGTGTACTTTGGACAGCAGTGTCCACCCATCTCTCCAAGCTGTCCCCAGGCCCTCAGTTTCCATTTGGGGATTCCTTTCTCCACTGTGGCAGTGTGGGCTCTGTAGAGGGAAGGCAGGGTGCAGGTATGGCCACAGGCCAAGGCCCCTGAGGGCTTCCCACAGGGTCTAGTGTTTGTTTCTCCTGCAACTCTGAGTAGGGACTGTGGAGAAAACTGCCTGGCAACCCTGCAGCCCCTCACCTTGGACCACAGTGTGGTTGAGGGGCGGGCAGGCCGGGGGGATCTCCACCGCCATGTGCTCGGGTTTCCTGGCAGTCTTTGCTGAGTTGGGCTGGGCGCTGCTGGGGTTGGTGACGATAAGGCTATTCTCGGGGGTCTTGGGGGGGCCGGGGTTGGACGGGTTGCCCGGGTTGTTGGGCATCCTGCGGCTGGCAGCATTCTGGGGGTTGGTGGCCAAGGTGGGACCAGGGTTGGTGCTGTTCCCGATCTTGGTGGGGCTTGGGGGAAGGCCACTGTGGCCCAGGCTGTCGTGGGGACTTGCAGGCTCCCCAGTGGCCAACTTGTTATTCTTCAGGTTGTCAAGGTCCTCGGCCAGTGGCAGGTCCTGGCGGCCCAGGTCTTGTTGGATTGGCCTGGTGGTGGACAGGTTGGGACCAGACATGGGGATCCCGGAGCCCTGGTTCTCTCTAAGGAGAAGGCCAAAACAGAAGAGCGCAGAGCTAGTTAGGATCAGCACTGCAGCTGCCCAGACCACAACCCAGGGCCACAGCACACCATAGGATGGTCTGCCCCACTACCCTGAGCTTCATCCACCCCAAAAGGAAAGAAAAAGTAACTATTTACTGATTCTACACTTCACAGAGTGTCATACAGCTCTAGACAGGTCAAGTGGTTATGAACTCTTGAGATAAACAGGATCACACTTTGTAAACTCTTTGTAGTGCTAGGGAGGAGCCCAGGGCCTCACACATGCTGTGGTAGCTGTCTAATGCTTAGCCACACCCACACCCCTCACTGGGGGATTCTAGGCAGGGGCTCTACCCTGACTCACACCCCTGATACTACTAGGGAATTTTTGCTGGCCCTGTCTATAAAGCCCAACCATAAATTTCCAGTTAACTGTTTCTTTTTCTTTTTTTTTTCTTTTGTGAGATAGGGTTTCTCTATATTGCTTTGGAGCCTGTCCTGGAACTAGCTCTGTAGATCAGGCTGGCCTCGAACTCATAAAAATCCACCTGCTTCTGCCTTCTGAGTGCTGGGATTAAAGGCGCGCGCCACCACTGCCTAGCTGTTTGTTTTTTGAGACAGGGTTTCTCTGTATAACATCCCTGGCTGTCCAGGAACTCACCCCGAAGACCAGGCTCGCCTCAAACTCGGAGATCCACCTGTTCTGGCTCCCAAGGTGTCTGCCATCACTACCCAGCTTGATTTTGTATTTTTAAGACTGGTCTCCCTATGTACCTCTGGCTGTTCTAGGACTATGTAGACCAGGCTGACCTCAAACTCACAGAGATCCATCCACTTCTGCCTCCTGAGTGCTGGGATCAAAGATGTGCATTATCATGCCTGGTTCAATTTCCAGTTAATTTTAATCCTTAAGTATCTTCAAGGAAGATTCAGAAGATACACAAAACTGAAGTTGGGCCTATCCCACAGTGTCCAGGACAGGCAGCTGGCTGTATTAAGCTTGTCTCAGGCAGGGTCCAGTGCACTTCTCCCTTGGGGTATACTCTGTGGAGACCTGGGCAACTGTCCTAGACCATTTGGAGATCATAAAAGCAATCCCCTTCACTGCACACTTCCTGAGTGAGCCTTCACTTCACTGCACACTTCCTGACTCTCCCAAGACTTCATACACTACAGCAACTGAGATGGTTAACAAGATCAGCCCCATTTAACAGAGCAGGAAGCTGAGGCAGAAAGGGGAAGACATTTGTCTCTCATGAACCAGCTCAGATGGGGCCGAGCTGGAATCTGGTCCTATATAGAAACCTTTAGCTTCAGCATCACTTGACAAAGAAAACAGGCAATGAACAATTTGGTGTGCATGGAGTGGAGGTGTTGAGGAGTGTGTTAAAGGGTCAAGATTCTCTGCTACACGGGCAGAGTGAGCAGAAAACTCAGACTGCAGTAACCCTCTCCTTGAACCAATGGGGAGCGGTTGCCATGGTGACAGATGCAGCTGGAACTAGGCTGCAAACAGCTGATCCAGACTGGTCAGGAGACAGTTTGTGGAGTGGCAGATGTTTGGCAGCTCACAGGTCTTTACCAGGAGTCTGGAGCTTGGGCCTCACTTTAGCCACCTCTGGGTACTAAGCTCAGATGCCCCTTCTCACACCTTCACTGAGTGGAGGGCAAACACGCAGGAGAGAAAGCTAGGGAAGGGTGATTTGGAACAATGGTGTTTAAGGGAGAACCGTGGAAACAGATGCAGCGATGTAATGCTTGAGGGTGCCATGGGCACTAGCAGTGGGAAGTAGGAGAGCTAGTTGGTCTCCATGACCAGGACTAGCTCTCCAGGAAAAGTCTCCTTCTCCTCACCCCAACCTTCTCACTTCTCTCCAGCTCTGAGACAGGATTTCCTTGGGTATCCGGCCTGAACTCGTGACTCTCTGCCTACCTGGTAGTGAGTTTTGTCCATGGAGCCTTGTCTAAATTCATTCAGTCGAGACCCCTTATTACTCAGTATGTGGTCCTGGGACCTGCACTGGTCTCCTTTTGTTAGGCACACGGAGTCTTGTGGCTTCATTGAAACCTGAGTCCCATCCAGTCACAAGCTGTGCCACACAGGTCAGAAGACACCTGACACCTCAGGACTCACACAGCAGAAGGAGAAAGCTGACTCTTGTAGGTTGTACAAATTCCCCTTTCCCACAGGCCTGGGTCAAGAAACCAGTGTGATGCTCTCATAACAATATGAAGAGGATCAAGAGGACATTAAACAACAATAATAATGATGATGATAGGTTCTCATGTAGCCCAGGGTGATCTCAAACTCATTAGGGTGTTCTCAAACTCACTATGTAGCCAAGGCTGGCCTTGAAGTCCAGATCCTCCTGCCCCACCTCCTAAGTATTGGGATCATAGGAGTGACATAGCACATGGCTTGAGGCCAGTGTTTTATAACAGGATGTCTCTATCAACACAGAAGTCCCTGCACTCTCTACAGACAATCACTTCAGGGTCTTCGTAAGCATTACAAAATGTTATGAGAAGGGTAAGAAAAAGTAGCTACTGGTTGGGTACTGACGATGTCTCTTTATGTCTGAGAGCTCAGACTCCCCCCACGCCCATCAAGTAAGCAAAGGGCTGGCAAAATGACAGTTGCAAGTGCTGAGTCCCTAGTGCTTCACATTCACTCGTGCTCTGAGAGCCCTTGGAGGTGACTTATCTAATTCTAGCAACCACTCAGACACTTCTGGGGAGTTTGATCTACAGGTGAGAACACTGACTCAAGAGTAAGCAGCAAGAATGAAAAAGATGTATGAATCTGATGGAAACTACGGGCTCCCTCTAGGGTCTGTGTACGATGCACAATGCGTTAGTCCTCTAGCCACCACTTTGGAAGCCAGAGGGCAGGGCCCTAGACTTTTTGTATATAATGCTGAGATGGGAGGTATAGTTTCTTGGTAGAGTCCCTGCCTGGAATCCTGCAGTAAAGTGCTGAGGGTTTGCCTAGAGTCGCCTAGTGGGGAGCTGAAGTGTGGCTCAGTGATAGAGTGCTAGGCTAGAATTCCTCTGTGACAGGCTGGCTCCGCTGCAGAGTGCCCCCCTAAAATTCCTCAGTGAGGGCTGTAGCTCTGTTGTACTCTTACATAGAATACAAGGCTCTGGGTTTATCCCAGCACCGAACAGCATCCGTTTCCCCACCTGCTAACCCGGCTGTGGCCACTGGGTACATCCCCATGTCTTCCAGTATCCTGGGCCTCGTGACTGTCACCCTAGCTACTGGGGAAACTCCTTGGCCCTGAGAGACTTGAAGGTCCACCTGGGCACCCAGATCCCTCCCGGAGCCCACTCACTTCCTGCGTCGGTGCCTGCGCTCCCTGTCGTCGTGGGCGGGCGGCCCGTGTCGATGTCGCCGCCTGCGTTCTCCATCATCGCCGTCGCCGTCTGCAGCACGGGCTGGCCTGGCGGCATCGCGGGGACGCGGCCTGCGCTCCGGCCTGTCTTCGGGTTCGTCCCCGGGCCGGCGGCGCGCGCGATGGCGGCGAGGCTCCCCGTCGGCCACAGGCCGGTGCGTGTGGCGGCGGGGCGCGTCCCCGGCTTTGGCGCGCTCCGTGTCTGCATCCCAGGGCGCGTGCTCGCGGGGCGGCACGTGCTCGCGCTGCTGCGGCTCGCTCTCGCGGCCGTACGGGCCTTCCCGGCCAGGTGCGCGCTCAGGGCTCCCCGCCCAGGCGCGCCGCGCGTCGGGGTCGCGCGCGCTCTCGCGGGGTCGCGCGGTCGTGCGCAGCGTGTCGGGTGCGCGGCTCTTGTTGGTATTGTTGTTGCGGTTCTCCTGCGGGTCCACCACGAGCGGCCGGTCCAGGTGCGTCTTGACGTCGGGCCGCAGCGGGCGCGCATAGGCGGTGGGCCAGCGCTCAGCCGCGTCCCCGTACAGCGCCTCGCGGCTGGCCAGCAGGTTCTGCTTGCGCATCTCGCTGGTGCGCTGCTCCCACACCGATTTGGCGGGCTTCTGGTTCTTCTGCTGCTCCTTCCTGCAAAGCACGAAGGGGGCTGCATGCTGTGCCAATGCGGCGTGTCGGATAACGAGGGCTGCGACCCCCACCCTCAATGGGTTCTTTCAACATTACATTGATGTATTTGTATGTGGGTGCTGGCCACAGCAAGTGTGTGAAGGTCAGAGGACAATTATTTGCAGTCGGTTCTCTTCGCTGTGTAAGCTCCTAGGGACTGAATCCATGTCTTTCTTTACCAGCAGAGCCATCTTACTGGCCCTTTCGTTTGGATTGCTGAGTAGTCGCTTCCCCACTACTAAGAAGACAGGTGTGATTGGTCTGATAGCCCTGTGGGCTTATGAGGAGTGCCAGAAACTTTAGGAGGCAGAGTCTACTTGGAGGAAGTTAGGTTACTGAGAGCCTACCTCTGAAGGGCATATTGGGACCTTGGCACCTTCTCTGTTTCTCCAGCAATGTGAGCTGAGCAGTTTGGCTCCTTTGGGGACTTCCATTAAAATGTCCTGCCTTGCAGGATCCAGCTGTCTCTGCAGGAGAGCTCCTGACTAGATTCTACCAGTGAGGGACTGGATATATGACTCAGTGGTGGGGGTCTGGCTGGCCTACCTACCACGTGAGTCCCTGGGTTCCACCCCAGTGCCACAATGAATGAATGAATGGAAGGAAGGAAGGAAGGAAGAAAGGAAAGAAAGAAAGAAAGAAAGAAAGAAAGAAAGAAAGAAGATGGCGGCACATGAAGCCAATGTTTGATCCTTCTCTTCCCAGTTGTGGACAGCTGGGGTATGCAGGTAGGGGTGTGGGCAGCCCTGGAGGAAAGCAGTTGATGGTGTCTGCCTTTTGGGTATCACTGGCCCTTTGGAAGCCTGGCCTGCCATAGCCACTTCCCTTGGCCATCAGCAGGGGTGTGGTTCTGAATGCAGGTGTTTGTGAACCTTCCTTTAATGAAGACACTTTCCCTATTACTGCCTGACCCACAGTGAAATGTCTGCCTACCTTTAGATGTAACGTGAATCCAGTGACACCCACCACCGTGCCCTGCTCAATCCTTATCCCTTTGGCATGGCAGCCCAGGATCCTGAATCTGATCTTCAGGCCCTCATAACCATCCCCACCCCCAGTCTATCACTCCAAGAACAACCAGAGGGCAGCTTCGAGCATTCTATTCTGGTCCAGACACTCCACTGCTCAAGAACCCTCTCTGGCTCTCACTTAATTAGGAGCCCAAACCCCCTGGAACCAGAACCCAAGTTTTCTGGGTGGCCTCCAAGACCTTGCCTGCTCTCTGCTTTTCTCTCCGAGTCTGTCTCCTTGCCACTCTTTCCTAGCCATGCTAGTGTCTTCCCTATTCCAGAAACACCCCTGCCTCAGAGCCTTCCCTTGAGTTTTGTTTCTTTCTAGCTGAGGCCTTGCCTAACATGTTTGTTTGTTCTCTGGAGACAGTATCTTACTAAGCCTAGTCTGGATCCAGCTGTCCTTGAACTCATACAGACTCATACTGTCCCTGCCTCCAGAGTGAGGTGTTTGCCACCACAGCCGGCTATGAAGTCACAACCTTGGGGACTGGGGCTGGAGTGAAGCACAGTGGCAGAGCACTGAGCACTGGCCCAGGGTGCACACACAGGGCTCAGCCCAATTGGCCTGGGTGCACACACAGGGAACAGCCGTGCAGCCCAGCTTCCTCACTGTCTGCCACTCCCCAGCTGCTTCCTGGAGGGGCCACAGGGTACCATTTACTCACTCGCCTCACTTACTCACTCATTACTGGATGGGAACATATACATACAAGTGTCCCGCCTCCAACATGGCCGCTTCTTTCCCAGCAATTACCACAGGACCCCGTACATAGTGGACGTGCAATAAATACTCACCGAGTGAAGGTGGGTGAGGACAACAGCACTTTTCCCAGGCTCAGCAGTTAGGGGCCCCCTTAACCCTCCCTGAATGGCACCCAAGGCTTGGGGACACTTACACAGCTATAGACATGTTGGCCGCTGACAGGGGACTCACTTCTGCTACCTCCTTGGCTTTCTGTAGGGCCAGTTTCTGGTTGGCTGCCTCCTCCTCTTCTTGTTCATCCTAGAAAGCAAATGGGATTCCTGGTCACAGGAACAGGCCTGGGGGTCGCCTTCCCACCTTGCTGCCAGCCAGGGGCAAAATCTGAAGGACTGAGAAACAAGTCTGGCCTGGGTTAACCAGCTGGAATTAAGGTCCCTAGTCAGACTGGGCGGTGAAATGAATTGCCATCCCCTTGTGTACCAGCTGGCTCATTAGCCCATTAACCCTTTAAGCCCATGCTGGTCTTGAACTAGAGATCATCCTGGGCCAGCCTCCCCAGTGCTGGAATAACAGCATGTGGAAGCATGCCTGAATTTCCCCTACTTCCATCCCCACAACTTCTTTTTTAGTGCTGGGGATGGACTCCAAGCCACCTAGAACGGGGCTGTCACTGGGCTGCACCCCTAGTCCTGTGTCTGATCTATTGTGGGAAGATGGGGAGGGGCTGGGCTCTATGCTTCAGTCCATTGCCTAGATGGTTGGGGAGTCAGAAAAACCATCAAAGACATGCTGGCCCAGCCTTTAATCCGGCAATTATGAGGCTGGTAGATTTCTATAAGTTCAAGGCCAGCCTGATCTACAGAGCTAATTCTGGAACAGCCAGGGTTATAAAGTGAGATCCTGTCTCAAGGGGAAAAAAGAAGAGAGAAGAAAAGAAAAATCCACCAATGGAAAGACAAAGAGAAAACAAGGAAGAAACAAAAAACAAACCCACCAATAAGAGGAGCCCTGGGGTGAGGCTGCAGGGTGGCTGCCCCCACCTTCTGAGTTCTTGGGGGGGGTCAGGAATAACCTCCACCTTAAAACCTCTCAGTGACAGGGAAGCCAGTCGGCCCCTCTCCACACTGCAAATGCAGGTTCCCAGGCCCTGGCAGCACCTGCACACCCAGCACCACCTCCCGGGTTCCGAATTTTCAGCGAGCTCCGGGGAGGGTGTGAAGCACATTCAGGGTTAAGCACCTCATAGGCAGTGGAGAATACCACAAGTTCCAGATTCAGACAGCCTGGGTTCTGACCTCACCCTTTCCACTTACTGCGGTACCACCTTCAGCAAATCTCTTAATTTCTGTGTCTCTTCATCACCTAAACTTCGAGGATGCCCTGACCCACTCCACTGCATTTTTCTCCTCAGCACCATCTGATAAACATGGTTTTACAAATATGTCTGGTTTCTGGCCTGTCTGCACAGCTTGAATTCCTGCTCCAACAGGCCAGGGTTGTCTATGCTCACCGCAGGTGCTCAGGACATGACTACTGGATGAGGGGTGTATGTGTAAAGTGGGGCCCACACACAGCGCATTTCCTTGCTTGAGGATTACAACTGTGAAACGTACAGTGGATGAAGGGGAGGGCTGGGGTTTGTAAGGGAACGGCCACCTTCACTTTGGAGTGGAGCTGGCCTGCCCTCCCTTGCCAGCCTCCTGTGTCTTGGATAAGCTCAGGGCTGGATCGACCTGTGGTGACACAAGCCAGCCAGCTTCATGGTGGCTGAACTCTTGGCTTTGTGCCTGGGTGGGAGACTTCCGCTTTTCCCTGCCGGAGGTGGGGCCGGGAAATCCTCCCTCCCTCCTGCCAGGGCCAACAGATGGAGGGTTGGCAGCCCCTATCCCTGCAGCCCTAGTATCTTGAGTTCTGAGGTACTGGGGATGAGGCCGTGAAGCTGAAGCTAGAGGAGCCCCAGGGCTGTGAGGAAGACCCTGTCTGCAGGCATTGTGTGTGTTTTTAATTTTGCAGAGCTAGCCATAACTGTGAAGAAGACGCCTCTGTCCCGGGCACCAAGTGCCACCTCTGTGGTTTCTTCTCGCAGGCAGATGCACCCATCTCTGGACACACAGCCTCCACTGTCACCTTGTCCAGTTTCCTTTGCATAGTGCCTAACCTGGCAGCCCTGTTCATGGGCCCCCCCAGGGGGCATGGGATACATTGCTGAAAGCAGTTACCTCCCGTCTCCTGTGCCTGACTGATGGAGACCTGATGATACCTAGGCTGCCTTGAGGGGCATGTCACATGGTATCCCCAGATAATTCACTGTCACTGAGTATGAATGAAACCTGGGATTCATCCCTCTTCCCACTTCCAAATCTCCCCGTCACACCTTGTCTCCTGCCCTTTGCTCTCCCTGTCCTGGGTGCATGGCACATACATCTACCCTTCCTGGCCTCAGTTTCCCCACGAGTGAAGTGAGGATATATATACTTTTTTTTTTTTGGAAGGAAGACAGGCTCTTGCCATGTAGCATAGCCTGGTCTTAAACTTGCAATCCTCCTGGCTCAGTGTTGTGCTCACAGGGATGTGCCACCAAGCTGGCTGTATGCTGCTTAGTGTCTGTAGCTGTCTTGGACAAGGGACTTTGGCTTTCTGACCCTCCAAAGGGAGACCAGAGTAGTGCCTGGCACCCAAAGAACCACAGTTCTTTACTGTTTCCCTGGAAGGCCAGCCCGAGGGCATTTCATCTCACCAGCTCCTCAGCACACGGTCACAGGTGGTAAACATTCTCTGTCCTCCCAGGCAGCTGACCTGTGTGCATCCTGTCTCTTGGCCTCCTATCAACCGTCCCCTGGCAGGGTCCATATGGAAGCCAGAGGGAGGGGAAGTGGGAAGCATTCCTGGTCACTGTATCTGAGTCTTGCCATGTTGTATTTCCAGAGGTCCAGCTCTACCTGCACCCTTAGCCCATTACCCTGGAACTCCTTACTCCTCAAACCCTGGCTTGAGGTAGCGACCTGGCTATCCCCTTCACCTTCTGGGCTGTAAACTGGCTCGATCAGGGATGGCATGGCTCCAGGGGAGCCCAGTGCTCCCATCCCCAGCAAGAGCCCTGACCACTCCCCCACATCCCTCCAACCCCTGCTGTCATGATCTGCCACGAGCAGGTGGTCACTGCGCTCTCCACCTTGGTGAGCTCCTGGGCATTGGCCAGGTTGTCCACTGCGATGGCCAAGAACACATTCAGCAGGGTGTCTGTGTGTGGAGTCAGGGAAAGCAGCATGGAGGCACTGCCAGGAGCCTGGGCATCTGGGTCCCTCCTCCTCCACCCACACCCAGTCTGTCCCTGGCCATGGAGGATACAGTTCCCGAAGAGGGTGAGGACGATGAAGTAGATAGAGAACACCATGCCGCCCTGCACGCCACCCTGAGACTTGATCCCATCATACATGACCTCATTCCAGTCCTCGCCCGTCAGGATCTGAAAGACAGGGACAAACACACAGCCAAACCCCTCTCAGCCAGCAGCTCACTGGGGCCACAGCCGCAGCCACATCAGCCCAACCTCCACCCGGGTCTTCACCGACCCCATGTGAACTCCCATTTCTGTGCCTATAACTGGGGTTCTCAGGGTTTGCTCTGGGCTGAATGGGTCAGGTACATGCTCAGCTCCCAGTGAGTTGGTATTTGGTAATTTAGCACAACTCTATCACAAACAAACAAATAGCAACTTTAAATGGCAGGGGGCCCAGGGATGTAGCTCAGTGGCAGAGTCCTTGCCTAGCTTGTCATTTAACATTGTTATTGGACCTGTGAGAAGTAACTTGGATGACATGGGGCTGTGAGGGTAAAGCCTGTATGATATGGGCTTCCTGTTAATAGAAGAAGAAAAAGAAGAAGAAGAAAAAAAGAGAGAGAGAGAAAGAGAGAGAGAGAGAGAGAGACAGCTCTGGCTGTCCTGGAACTCACAGAGATCCACCTGCCTCTGCCTCCCAAGTGCTGGGACTGAAGGTGTGCGCCACCACTGCCTGGCCATAACCTGGGGTTCTACCCCCAGGATTGTATAAACCAGGCATGTGACACAAGCCTGTCATCCCAGCACTGGGGATATGGAGGCATGAAGATGAGGAATTTAAGGGCAGCCTTAGCTACATTGCTAGCACAAGGCTAGCCTGAACTACACGAGACCTTGTCACAAGAAAAGGAAACAAAAAAAGAGGTAATTTGGGGCTAGAGAGATGGCTCAGCAGTTAAGAACACTAGCTGGTCTTCCAGAGGTCCAGAGTTCAATTCCCAGCAACCACATGGTGGCTCACAACCATCTGTAATGAGATCTGGTGCCCTCTTCTGGCCTGCAGGGATATATGCAGGCAGAACACTGTATACATAATAAAGAAATCTAAAAGGGGTGGTGGTGGTAATTTATGGAACAAGATTTCACTGTGAATAGCTGTGGTTCAGCCTTGTGAGGCAAGGGACCTAGGGTGCTTACCCACCCAGGACTGCACCTATGGCAGTGAACAAAGGCAGGTCACACTGGGATGCCCTCAAACCCCAAATAACTAAGGGTGACTTTGAACACCTGACCCTCTTGCTTCCACCACTCAGTGCTGGGGTGACAGGCATGAGCCACCACACCTGGCTCCCAAAAGATGTTTGAGCAGTGCTCAAATGCTTAAAAAAGCAAAGCAAAACAAAACAAAACAAACCTGATGGTGTGATTTGAGTTCTTATAAGTTCAGCACAGAAAGACAGATCTATCACAGTCTCACTCAGACAGGCTGAGGAAGTTGACCTAGAGGATGGACTAGCTGTGGGGCACAGCAGTGGGGAGGGGGGACACTGATGCCCCACATCGTACATGCTGTTGTGGGGCTCTGGGTTTTGTTTGTGGTGCTGAGCCCAGGGCCACACACACTGTTAGCGCTCTGCCACACACAGTTCCTGCCCTGCGTAGATGATCATCCCATAGCTTTAAAACGCTCTTGCTCTCTCTTGAAAGACATTTTATTTTTAAGTGTGTGTGTGTGTGTGTGTGTGTGTGTGTGTGTGTGTGTGTGTGGGGCACGCGCACGCATGCACGTGCGCATGTGCACCAGTGTAGATGTCCTTGTCCTTAGAGGCCAAGAGAGTGTCAGATTCCTTAGAGATAGACTTACAGGTGGCTGTGAGCCACCGACATGGGTGCTGGGAACTGAACTCAGGCCCTCTGAGCAGTATATGCTATTAACCGCTCCATGCTTCCCTCCTGCCCTCACTTCCTCTTCCCGTGAGAGTCTCTCTATATGACCTTGGCTATCTTCAAATTTAAATTACACTTACGTATTTATTTAGTGTGTGAGAATGTTCATACACATGCCAGTGCCCAATTTGTCAGGCAAACACCTTTGCCTATTTGGGAAATCTCATTGGTCCACGGACCTTTTCATTTTCTCGAGTTGGGGGTCTCACTATATAGACCAGGCTGGCCTCAAACTGACAGAGACCCACCTGCCTCTGCCTCCCAATGTTGGGAATGCAACATCATATCCACCCTGTGTCTTAAAAACAAAACAAAACAAACAAACAAAAAAACCACACCGCCCAAGTTTCCTTCCTTCTGTCCATAGTCTCCTGAGGATGAAGGAAATAGGAAATAATTCTAGAATGTTCTTCTGCTGTGGCCAGGCTTCTCAGCTTGGCACTGTTGGTCAGGGGATAGTTCACTCTCGGAGGATCGACCTGTGGCTTGCCCACTGGGGATCAGTCCTGACCTTTAGCTCTCAGATGTCAATGTCATTCACCCACCCAACTAGGTATGACCATCAACAGTGTCTGCAGAAATGCCCTGTGTCCCAGGGACAGCATTCCCCTTGGAGCTTGGCCCTGTCAATAATTCTCTGGCTCAGGACATTGCTTCAGAGCTCTCCTCTCTCAAGCCCACCTTGCAGCCTTTTTAAGAAAAGGAAGGATGGAGGCCACATTTTCTATATATTCCTTTTCTCTCCCAAAGAAAATATAAATTTGAAGAATCTAGAGATCTTTTATGGGCTAGTCCTCAAGCCTCAGTGTAGGTGCCCCAAGAGGACACAAGCCTCCTTATCCTAGAAAACTTGGAAACACTTGCTTCCAAGATAGGTGTATTGACCAGGCCTTTCCCTTTTTGTTTTGGGTGGGGTCTCACAGCCTGGCCTTGAACTGGAGATCCTCTGGTCTTAGTCTTAGAATAGTGGGATTACAGGTGTGTACCACTACCCCAGGTTCTATTTTCTTTTGGGCTTTCCTTTCCACCCCTCTCTTCCACCCTCTATCCTTTCTTTTTTCAACAGTGTTTTATGTGGCCCAGACCAACCCCAAGCTCACTATGCACTGAGAACTCCTACATCCTCTTGCCCCACCCAACCTCAAGTCCTGGGATGTCAGCCAGTGTGCATGCTGTCCAGCCAGCTTTCCTGGCTGTATTGACACTTAAGCAGCTAGATCCCTGCAGACCCTGGAGGGATGGTTTGGCCCTGGGGAAGTCAATGCCTACAGATGGGGAGGAATTTGAGCACTGCTGTGATACAGAACAGCTGACTCTGACAGCCCTGTCAGAGTCCTCCTTCCAGTCACTGCAGGCACTCCTTCTTGTGCAAAATGAAATGAAAAACAAAACAAAAACAAACAAACAAAAAAACTGCAACTGGCCCTGGCGCTGTCCTATGTGGCCCTGTATAGAATCCTATGCTCTTTTGGGACATACAAGTGAGCTGCATCTCCAGCAATAATAAAAACAAGCATTCCAAAACAGTGGGAAAAGGGAAGAAATAAAGAAAGTCAGGGTTGCTCCTGAGCTTCTGGGCAGCCTTTGATCTCTGGTTAGGGGCCTGCATCAGGGCCCCGAGTATGTTCATACCTGAAACACAGTCATTATTGCTGCTGGGAAAGTATCGAAGTTGGTGGGAGGAGTCCCCTCATCAAAATTAAACCTGTGGACAGCAAGAACATTTTATGTTAGCCCTCCTGCTCTGAAGGCTTCGTTCAGCTTCCAGTTTCCATGGTAACATCTAGAATATCTTTGTTCCCCAGGAAGATACTATACTTGGTACCCAGAAGCCCACTGGCCTAGATGACCTTCCCTGTCCTGAGGGCATCACCAGATGGAGGTCAGCTTGAAAGGGCTGGGTGGTGGCAGTGAGCATGTCATGGAAGCAGAGCAGGAGTCCAGGGTGGGATGTCCAGATGTCAGGCAGTACTTACTGGCCACCGAACAGCTGCATCCCCAAGAGGGCAAAGACAACAATGAACAGGAAGAGGAGGAACAACAGACTTATGATGGACTTCATGGAGTTGAGAAGGGAGACAACCAGGTTTCTGAGAGATGCCCAGTACCTGCCGACAGAAGCCAAGATGGGGATCAGACCAGGGATATGCACGCTGGGCAGGGCGCCTCCACGTCCCCTTGTCAGAGTGCTAAGAAACCTCAACACTTACTTTGTGACTTTGAAAATTCGCAGTAACCTGAGAGCTCGTAACACACTGATTCCAAAAGATGTACCAGGTTTTATGACAGCCCAGATGACTTCAAAGATGCTCCCGATGATGACCTGCAACAGAGAACTCAGGCTCAAGGGCACCATTGGCCTTGGGACTCCCACCCATCCCCAGGATGTGAACCAGGTCAACCTTCAGAGAACACAGGCTGTCAGGAAGTTGCCACAGATTCAGGGTGAAGCTGGTGAGAAGTGGGGCCTGGCTGGAGGATGTCTGTCACTTGGGGTCAAATCCCCTCCTCCTTTAGGTTGTTTCTGTTAGGTTCTGTTTATGTATTTTGTTTGTGAGCAGGGTTTCTTGGTGTAGCCCTGACTTTCTTGAAGTTTACTCTGCAGATCAGGCTGGCCTCTAACTCAGAGATCTGTCTACCTCTGCCTCTGAGTGATGGGATTAAAGACCTACATCACAACCTGGGTATCTGTCAGGGATTTTGTCTGGCCCAAAACTCATCTTTTTCCTCTACGTTTTTATTTATTAAAAGCTCACATATGCTTGCTATTTCAGCACTTTCGAGACAGGAGGATCACTGGGAGTTGGAGGCCAGCCTGGGCTACAGAGACAAACAGTGTCTACACACACACACACACACACACATACACACACACACACACACACACACACACGAAACTTACACACTACCAAATTAACCCTCTGGGTGCACAGCTGAGAGGCATCCTCAAGAGTTTATTGTTGTCTGCACAATTCCAGATCAGCCTGCAGGTTCAGAGGTGCCTCCCCACCCCCCTACCCCCAGTGCTGATGACCTCTGACCTGCTTCCTGCCTGTGAATCTGCCTCCTTGGCCATGTTGCAGAAATGGAGTTAGATGATCTGTAACCTTTCATGTCTGGTTTTCTTCAAGGTTCTCTATTATTTTAATTTATTTATTTTAAATTATTTATTATTGTTATTGTGAATATGATTGGGTGTTTTGCTACAACCTGTGGAGGGCAGAGGACAACTTGCAGGAGTTGGATCTCTTCTTACCTTGCGAGTTCTGGGAGTTGAACTCAGGTTAGTAGGCTTGGCAGCAAGCACCTTTACCCATTGAGCCATCTTCTTGTCCCAAGATTTTCTTTAACAGAGTATCATGTAGTTCCCATTGGCCTTGAACTCATTATGTAGCCCAAGCTGGCCTTGAACTATGAAGCACACACTAATTTTGAATGATATAGCTTGAATCTCTACCTCACAAGTGCTGACTTTAAAGGTGCAAGCTACCATGTCTGGCCTTGAGTTTTTGGAGGCAGTATTTCTTTGTGTAGCCTTGACTGTCCTGGAACTCTGCAGACCAGGCTGGCCTCCAACTCACAGAGATTCACCTGCCTCTGCCTCTCAAGTGCTGGGATTAAAGGTATGTGCTACCATTACACAGCTGCCTTGGGTTTTTAAAATAGAAATGTTTCATTTTTCCATGCTCATGGCAGAACTACTGAGTTCCCCACTTCTACTAAGACAATTTCAACTGTCCCTTCCAGGTGACAGTAGCTGTGTGTCCTCGGTGCCCCTGTCCTTCCTCCTCTGTCCAGCACATCCAGAGGAGATGTCAGCCTCTCCATTCCACTGACTTACTAGGCAGCCCAGGCCACCCTGGACTCTCAATCCTGTCTTAGATGGAGGTCAGGACTGAAGGTATGACCCACATGCGGTTCCCTCCACTTTCACATGGCGTCCCTGGGCATCAGCCATTGCTGATAAGACCCAGGAGAGGCCTTAGAAACTGCAGTACTCACCCCACAGTCAAAGCAGTTGAAGGAGGAGTGGAAGTAAGGCCGCGTCCCGAGCCCATACATTTTTATAAACATTTCGGACATAAAGAGTCCTAAGAAAATGAATTCTGCATAGTCTGGAAGGAAAAGGAAGAGGTGTGGGTTAGGCCATGCCTGATTTTTCTCCTGTGTCTCCCTGGCAGGCAGGGAGGTAGAGATGATTCTCTGTGTATCATGGCCAATGATAGCTACTCAAGGATTCTTTTTCATAGGCCTCAGGATCTCAAAGTTTTTACCCTGGTTTGATGAGGAAAGCTGGGTGTAGGATATTTCTATGGTTCTAGTTTTGTGTTGACTGATGAGTCCCTGTGTGACTTAGTACACAGTGACTAGCTGGGTTTTGGGTATAGCTATATATATGTGTGGGATGTCTGCCCAAAACTAGCCAGTGAGAGGCAGAAGCTTTGAACCAGCAGTAGAAAGCTGGCCTAGAATCCTCCAATGAAGCACTGGGGGGTGTGGCTTAATGGTAGAGCCTCTGGCTAGAATCCCCCAGTGAGGGGTTGGGGACCTGATCCAGTGGCTGAGCACCAGCCTCGCATGCGTAAAACCTTGGGTTCCATCCCAGCACTGCAATAGATAAACGAAGCAGCAAGCAAAAGGAAGGGTAATGAAAGAACAGACTGTAGCTTCAAAGCAATTCCCACAGACCTCACAATTACAGCTCCAGAGCTAATTCTGCTTAAAGACTGCCGTGGTTTGAATACCTGAGGTCCCCTTTGGAAATCTGTGATAATTTGGGTTTTTTTTTTTGCTATGGGATCTCAGGACGTAGTCTTGGCACTTCTATGTAGACCAGACTGGTCTCAAGCTCACAGAGATCTGCATGCCTCTGCCTCCCAAGTGCTGGGATTAAAGGTCTGAGTCATCACACCTGGCCTCTAAAACTGGTGGTGAAAGGTAACCGAATCCCCATGGTATATAAAGCTGTTAGAACAGTGTAAGGTGACTGAAGGAGCATCAAGTCCCTGTGAACAGCACTAGATGAGCTGTAAAGGGGCTTGATGTGGGGGTTCATCTTCTGGCCGTTCATGGGGCCCTGGTAGTCACTCTTCCAAGAGAACACAGCATTGGGAGCATAGAATGGTTTTCCAGTAGAAAACCAAGCCTCCCAAAAGCCACATGTAGACTCCCCAGGCTACAGGAATTCAAGAAAGGAACTGTCTGTTGATATTAAATCACCCAGCCTCAGATGTTTTGTTACAATAGTGCAGACTGGCTAAACTGACTGTTAAGAGCCCTGGCTAGGCCCTGCTTTAAAGAGGTAGTTTGAATTGATTACTAAAATTCCCTTACTGTCATTTCTTGTCATAACTGCCCTTGATTTGAAGGATTTTCTGGAGCTCCTTGATTTCGGGAGGAAGCCCTTGAGTGTCTGGCAGAGCAGTTAGAGAAGCAGATCTGACTCTAACATCTGGTCCCTCTGAGACCCTCCATGAGGACAGGTGTCTCTGAGAGGCTTGCTCTCTAGCTACCATGGAAACATGGGAGCTAGTGACACACAACTCCAGAACATTGGAGAGACCAGGAGAACCTCAGGATGGTCAGACCCACCCTCAACCAGGTACAGAGAGGTCCTAAGACCACATTCACATCTCACTGACTCCAAGGGTGCTCACTTGCTTTGGTCTGGATTTCTCTGAAACAGAGTTGCATCTTATACTCACACTGTTTCATTCTTTGTTACTTACAGAATGCCTTAGTACTGAAGACCTCTGATCAATGGACAAATGACCAGACCTGCCTAGGGTGTAGGACTCCATAATCAGACATAGATTGGACTTAGGAACACAATTGCCTGGGTCTGAATCCTGGATTCATCCCTTACAAGCTATGTGACCCGGGAAAAGTCCCTTCACCTAGCTGTCTCTTTTCTCATTAACTGGAAAACGGGGCTAACTAAAAGATGTCTACAGACACCAAAGCCTCCAGGCAGGAAGTACTAATCCCATGTCTCCTTAACCAGGACAGACTGAAAGATGATTAGTGGAGGAAACTAGGCGAGTAAAAATAGTCTGCAAGATGAGGACATAATGAGAAGTAAGAAGTCCTGATTTACAGGGCTCCAGAGGGACCAGATTCGATGATGCAGCTTGGAAGCAGGTCAGTCACAGAGGAAGGTCAGTCCCCTTGGGTGTCCTGTGGGGTCAGACAGCTGGCCTGGGGGACCACAAAGGTTCAAGGAAGTAGTCCCCTAGACTAGAATTTAGGCCTTTCTAGGTCAAAGTCATGACCATCCCTTATAGCTGTTCTCGGCTACTTCTGAGCAAGGGCAGCAAACAGGTCAGAAAGCTAATAGCTCCAGGAGGAGGCAGCCAGTAGGCACAAAAGATTTAGCAGTTCTCAGGGGCCTCCAGGAGAGCCAGGCCATCCACACTCTTGTCAGGCCCACTCTCTTCTGTTGATTATCCTCAGAGTCCTGGTGGCTCCCACCTTCCAGTGTCCAGGCTCAGTTTAGGCAAATCCCGAAATGGCTAGAGTCCAGAGGACAAAACCTTGAGGGTCCTGGTATCCACTGAGGAATTAAGACATGCCAACATTTGCTATGAAGGCCCCCATCTCAGGCAGGTGGGAAGGCAAAGGGAATAGGAAGAGAGAAAGGACAGAAGCAGACTGAACAAAGAAGGGGTGGGGACCAGGGGCCCCCGGTGAGGGGTTGTGGGCATGGCTCAGTGGTACAGCCTCTGCCTGCTATGTGTAAATTCTAACTCTAGCATTGCAAAGAGGGAGGGAGCAGAGGGGCAGAGGTCACTGTCTGCATGCAGGACAGCAGAGGGGCAGGGGGGTTACTGTGTGCAGGACAGTAGAGAGGCAGAGGCGGTCATTGGTTTTAAGGTTCCCATCTCAAAAGTGCACACCACATGGACATTCTGAGCAGAGCTCTCAGTGTTAAGCACAGGCCACTGTCTCTTATCTCCTCCATCTGCACTTCACCTGTATCTCGCTTAGAAACAGTAGCTGTGGACTCTCAGGACTGTGAGAATGAAGAGCTAGGCTGGTTATGCTCCCTGTCCCTGTCAATGGTTCATGTCCTAGAAGGCTGGTCTACAGTTTGGGAACACTGAGAGCCAGATTGGGGCTTTAAAAGTTGGAGCCTAGTGGGAGGTGCTTAGGACACTGGTGGTGTGCCTTGCTGCGTGTCTGTCTTACTCTGAGTCTGTCTGTCTTTGCATTTATATCTATTTCTGCCAGTCTGTCTGCCTTTCACTTTTTTTTTTTTTTTTTACTACTCTGTGCTCTGTGCATGCGTGTGGCCGTGCACATGTGTACATGAGTGTGTGTTTGTGCATATGCCCACCATGTGAGCTCTGGAAGACAACTCAGGCTTCCAGGCTTGACGCTTGTGGCTTTATCACTGAGCCATCTAGCCAGTCCCTGCCTATCTCTTTTCTCTTTTTGATGTCTGTTTGTCTGTGTCTGTCTTGGCTTCCTGGATGTAGGTGTGATCACAGGCTCTAGCACACACTCCTTCCATTCCCACGTCACTCACCTTGAGCTTCTGCCTACAGCTAAGCCAAAGCAGATGGCACAGTGCCCTTGTCCCTTCGAAACCGACAGCTAAAGAAGCCCTAGTCTTTGTCTGCTCAGCTGCCTCAGGTCTAACACTGGTCTAATGCAGGCTCTATTTTTGCCAGCAGCCGCGAGGCCCATTTTAGCTGCAGAAATGGCCATAGGCAGGGACAGGCTTGGGGAGGACCACGGTAGGAGCGGAGGCCGGCAGAGAGCGCATGTCCAAGAGCTGCACTCACAGAGGAAGTCGGAAAGCCACTCGGGCTGGTTGTAGTGGACAATGGCGACGCACAGAGTGTTGAGGGCTACCAGACTGAGCACGGTCCAGTAGAAGGCCTGAGTTTTGACCATGCGGCGGATGTAGAAGCGCATCCTTCTCTCCTTTTTGTGAAAAAAAGTTGAGTTCTCCAGCTTGGCACTTTTAATGCTGGCTCTGGCGAAGGGAGACCCTGCCAGGGAAAGAAAGGACAGAGAAAGTGACACTCAGGATGACCCTTGGTGAGGAAGCCCATCAATAGGCGGTCACACGAGAGGAGAGGACAAGATGGAGCAGGGCGCTGTGCTGCAAGTCCTCTATGGGAGGGAGCTACATGCTCCAAAGGCCTCTGGGATGAGGGTGGCAGGGTGCATGGGCTTTCCACCTGCAGCATGGAGAGGCGGCTATTTAGAGCTCGGTGCATTTTAGATGTTCAGGTTAGGAGCGCTCAGATGCAGGCCACTGGGGAGCTGTTCATGGGCCCTGCTCTTATCAGGCACTGAGTGGGGAACAAGGCAGAGGCAGAATTCCCATCCTTGTGAAAGTTGCCATTCAAGGAGAAGACATTGAAAGAGATTTGGGACTAAGGGATGGCTCAGTCATTAAGTACTTATTCCAAAACCACAAAGACCTGAGTTCAACCCCAGAAACCACATCAAACCTGGACAGAGCAGAGCACACTTGTGATCCAGCACTGGTGACAGGAGACTTGCTGGCCAGCCAGGCTAACCAAATCTCTGAGTCCAGGCCAGTGAGGGACCGGATCTCAAAGGAGAGGGCATACATAGTAGGTGGACACACCATTATTGAGTCATGGACCCCACCTTTTAAAATTATTTCTATAAAAATAATTACATTTTGGCTAGGTGGTGGTGGCACACCCCTTTAATCGCAGCACTCGGGAGGCAGAGGCAGGAGGATCTCTGTGAGTTCGAGGCCAGCGTGGTCTATAAGAACTAGTTCCAGGACAGAAACACTGTCTTGAAAACCAAAAACCAACGAACAAACAAAAAACCCAAAAACGTTTTATACAAGTAGATACAAATTGAAGATAACTATGGTGGATTGAATAAGTTATTATTTACTCTGGTTTCTCTGTGTGTATCCCCAGCAGAGGCCAGCAGAGGACGTCAGATATCCTTGAGCTACGCTGTTGTGAGCTGCCCTATGTGGGTGCTGGGAATGGATCCAGTCTCATGAAGGCAGTGAACACTCTTCTGCTGTGTTGACTGCAGCCTCTGCAGGAGGTTCTGAAGCATGTCTACTCCACAGTGTGGCAGCTTGAGCCAGTTACCATGTGCATGACTGTTAGGCTTGCATCTTAAATGCTTCCAGGCCTATTGTAAATGGGAAGTAGTGGGCACTTCATGAGAGGCGGCCTAGAGGGATGTGCTGGTTGTTTTTTGTTGTCTTGACACAAACCTTGATGTATCTGGGAAGAGGGGATCTTAATTGAGAAAACACCTCCGTAAGACTGGCCTGTAGGCAAGTCTGTGAGAACACATTCTTAAGAGACTGGTGTGGGAGGGAGGGGCCCAGCCCACTGGGGATGCTGCCACCACTGAGCACTGCACCAGGGTGTGCATCAGCTCTCGCCTTGCGTTCTTGCCCTGATTCCTCCCCACTTTCCCTCTCTGCTCCCTGCTGCTATGAGGAGAGCAGCTGCTTCTGCCACACACGTCCTCCACAACAATGCGCTGCCTCACAGAGGGAACAGGAATGTGTGACAGTGGACTGAAACCTCCCAACTATGAGCCCAAACCAACGTCTACTTGCAACTTGACTGCCTCAGATGCTTTTCTTTCAGGACAGCATGTACAAATCTCTTGGCTCTCTGTGTGTATGTGCACGACTGTGTGTGCATGTGTTCATGTGGGCACTCATACATGTGTGCATACCTACGTTTGTGAATTCTTGTGTGTGTGTGTACACGCATGTGTATGTGTGTGTAGGCCGAAGGTCTTCAGGTACCATTCATATTCACAGTTTTTTTCTTTTGAGACAAGGTTTGGAACTTGCCTACTATCTTAGCCTAGCCAGACAGTCAGGGAGCCACCCGTCTCCACCTTCTCGAGGCAGCATTTATGAGCATGCAGCACCACACCCAACTCTGTGCACAGATCCTGGAGGCTCAAACTCAGGTCCTCAGGCTTGTTTGCACAGCCAGCACTTTAAGCACTGAGCCATCCTCCCAGCTCTCCAGCCATTTAAAAGTACATAATACACTGCTACACATAGTCTGACCACATTGTACAATGGAGCTCTTGAAGTAACTTGCTTTGTAGCAGACATTTTGTGTCCTAGAACCCTGCTCAGGTCCCCTTCCTCACCTCACAGCCAACTCCTCGCTGGTGAACAGGTCTGCTATGGGATGCTCATTGGCTCATTCACAGCACAGTGAAGAACCATAGCCAGAGAGTTTTCTTCTTAGAATTCTGGGTCCCAGATAGCCCTTCTAGGGAGCCAGGGGTTAGCATGGGCTCCCCTCCTTTGTGGCTGGGCAGATTTGCTGCCTGGATGGAACCTGCCACAGGATATCAGACCACAGACTGTGTTTGGGGTCCATTTAGAAAGTTGAAAGACATTGGCTTTTCTTTAAAAAACAAACAAACAAACAAACCCACCCCCCCAAAAAAACCCTTTATTTGTGTGTGTGAGTGTAAAAAAGCAGATGTGTTTGTATATGCACTCATACACATGGTTCATATATGGAGAACAGCTTTAGATGACCATTGCCACCTTCCATGTTGTTTGAGAAGGGCTTTTATTTGTTGTTTATTTGAGACAGAGTCTCACTATGTGGCCCTGGCTGGCCTGGAATTCACTAAGTATACCAGTGTGGTATTGAACCCACAGAAATCTGTCTGCCTCTGCTTCCCCTGTGCTGCTATTAGAGGTGTATGCCACATGCTCACTGAAACAAGGACTTTTGTTGTTGTTGTTCACTGATACATAGCTGGCCTCTGAGTTTCTAGGAGTACCTCTGCCTCCTACCTCACTGTAGAATTACACACACATGCCACTGACTCTGGCTACCCATGGGTTCTGAGTCAGGCCCTCACACTTGCAAGGCAAGGCTTTACTTCCTGAGCCATCTCCCAGCCCTCAATGGCTTTTACATTTGTTTGGTTTTGTGGTGCTCAGAGTAGAACCCAGTGCTTTATACATTCTGAGCAAGAGTTCCCTGTGAGCTTCACTCTAGCCCTTGCTCTTATTTATTCAAGTAGAAGCAATCCAGCTGTGGCCACTGGAATGCATGCCTCCTACACAAGAGAATAAGTCACTTCTGAAGAAGTAACAGTTGCTGAAGGGGCCAGAGATGGAGCCGAGGAGAAGAGTGGGCTCCCAAGGCACTCACTGGGCTGTGCCCTCAGCTTTGCAAAACCAAGCACACAGATAAATAAAAGCTGCATGATCTACAGTTAAATAATGCCAAGTGATTTATCATAAACAAACCAGGAATGTTACAGATTTATGCCCCCGCCAAGAGCATCCAAGAACGTCGGTTTCCCCTCATCTGTGTTAGCATGTTTCATGTCTCTCAAAATGAAAGGCAAAGAAGACCTGATGCTAAGAGTGGGTACCCGTCTAATTCATAGGGTCTAACTTGAATTCCCAAATACACAACAACATCAACAAAGAAGCTTGCCGACTAAGATAGAACAGAGCGAAGAGTGAGGGCCTTGGAGACAGCTCAGTGGGTACAGGTGCTTGCCTAGGACTCATGACTGGAGCTGGCTCTCTTGGACCCACGTGCTGGAAAGACAGAACCTGCTTCCACAAGTTGTCTTCTGGCTTCCACACATGTATGGTGACATGCATGCCCACACACACACTCACTCACACACATATATAAATTTTTTTTGAGACAAGGTTTTCCTATGTAGCCTTTGCTGACCTGGAACTCAAAAAGGTTGTCCTCAAGCTCATAGAGACCCACCTGTTCCTGGCTCCTGAGTGCTGGGATTAAAGTCATGTTCTTCCATATCTGCCCAGACTCATCTTTACTTTACATGTGTGAGTGTTATGTCTGCATGTATGTGAGTGTACTAGCCAGAAAAGGATGTCAGATCTCCCTAGAGTTACAGGTGAATGTGAGCTGCCATGTGGGTGCTGGGAATTGAACCCTGGTCCTCTTCATGAGCAGCCAGTACTCTTAACTCTCTGGCCTGTTCCTAACAAACAGATGCAATAATAATAAAACAAATAATAAAGTAGGCTAGGTATGGTGGCCCACACCTTAAATCCCAGAACTTGGGTGGCAGAGGCATTTAGATCTTTGTGAAGTTCAGGCTAGTCAGGGTTACTCAGTGAGACCATATGTGTCAAAAAAGAAAAAGGGACCAGGAGGCAAGGAAGGGAGGAGAGAGTGGGGAGGGAGGAGAAGGGGACAGAGAGGGGGGGGGAGAGGAGGCCAACTGAATGCATGAAGCAAAAACAGACATTTGCAATCAACACCTTCTCAAAGGACATGACTGGGTGCGCCCACAAATGGAAACAGAAGTAATAGTCATTATAAACAAAAATATGTTTGGGCCAGGGATTGAAAACAAGCTTTAAACCAGCACTACAAAGCTCCTTTACTGGGAGAGGGGGTGTGCAACAGCCAGGGTGGGGAGCATCCAGGATCTGTGTCCTGGACAACTCATGAATGAACCTCCTGTTATTCCAGCGCAGAAAGGCTAAGGGAGTAAGGAGCTGGGAAGTCATTCATATCTTTGATCCTGTAATTATCCCCAGGAACACGCCCATGGGTGTGGGGAGTAACTGTGCACAGCAGGGTTTCTCGGCAGAGAAACTGGCAAGGAGGCGATGCCATTTGGTAAAACCACCCTCCAGGGACCAGCGAGCTCTGGGAGGATGAGAGGTTAGAGGGAGTGTATGCATGAACACCTCTATCGCTCCCCCAAACGTCCCCGGTGCCTAAGAAGCTTGGCCACTGTACTATCCAGTGGCACTGCTGAAGATGCACCTTCCCAGCATGAGCCTTCAGCTCTGAAATGTCACCGCCTCTGGGGAGCCTCCCTTAAGCAAGCCTGGGTTCACCTCTACAGCTCCCTTATTCTTCTGGAATGTAACTCTTTCCTGGTGTGTTTTAAGTTTTTAAAAACTGAATTATTAATGAATTATCTTACTGCGTGGAAGAGCTCGCACATGGGCCACACTGTGCGTGCGAAGGTCAGAGGTCAGACTGCAAAAATCAGTTCCCTTCTACCATGTGGGTCCTGGGGCCCAAATTCAGGTCACACTTGGCAGCAAGCACCTTTGCCAACCCATCTTTTAACTTCCTCTGCTTTTGTTCTAATGTTTGTACATGTGTTTGCATGTTCATGTCTGTGTGGTGTGGGTGGACATTTGTGTGGAGGCCCAAGGACAGCCAGAGGTAACAACCTCAGGAACCCTGGCCCGTCCTTTGAGATCCGGTCTCTCACTGGCCTGGACTCAGAGATTAGGTTAGCCTGGCTGGCCAGTGAGTCTCCTGTCACCAGCGCTGGATCACAAGTGTGCTCTGTTCTGTCCAGGTTTGATGTGGATTCTGGGGTTGGACTCAGGTGTTCTTGCCATCAAGGCACGCGCTCACTGACTGAGCCATCCTCAGCCCCAAATCTCTTTTTAATGTGTGTTTTCATTGGGTGGCAACTTTCATGTGGGTGGGAATTCTGCCTCTGTCTTGTGCTGAACCCAGGGCTCAGTATGAACCCAGCACTCATCCCAAACTCAGCGACCAGTGACCCTAAACTGACATGCTAATCTGAACATAGAAAGGCAATCGGAAGATGCCATTGAGGAAAAGTTCACGTCTGAACATAGAAAGGCCATGTGTGGAAAAGTTCACGTAGGTGCTGGCAAGACCAGTAAAGTGCTTCGGAAGTTCAGAGAGTTGTCCTCTGCCCTCCATAACAGGAGCATGTAGGACCTCCCCCAGTGCATCATATACAACAAAACAATAAAAATTTAAACTATACATTATTTCATGTACAGAACTGTGTTTCAAAATACAAGGTAATCTATTTATTGTGTGTCTATGTGTAATGTACAATGAGTGTGGAGGTCCGAGGACAGCTTGTGAGAATGGGTTCTCTCCTTTCACCACACTGATTCTGGGACTCGAACTCAGGTCATCCAGTTTAATGGCAAGCACCTTCGCCTGCTGAGCCATCTTGCCTGCCCACAAAATTGTTGTTGTAGTTGTTATTATTATTATACTAGTTTTAGACAGAGTCACACCATTTATACTCTTGTTATCCTGGAACTCACAGAGATCCATGATATGGGATTAAATGCATTCACTACCACCACTGGCAATACAAAAGTATTTTTAAAGGAGTCTAAAGTTACCTTTAGGCTTTGTGTATGAGAAATAAATAAATGTTGTGTTTAGACTTTGGTCCCATGCCTAAGATATGACACACATATATGGAAATATCCCCAAATCTGGAAGCCTGAAACAGTCGGAATCTGAATCACTTTGGGTACAGAGGATTTTGTTTTGGCATGTTTATTTGTTTTTGAAACAGGGTCTCACTTTGTAGTCCAGCTGGCTGGGAACTCATTATGTAGACCAGGCTGACTTCTGCCTCCCAAATGCTGAGGCCAAAGACATGTGCTTTAGAGTAGGGACATTCAGCCATAAAACTTACCAAGGTAACTAGGAGCCTGCTGGAACTGGATGTAAACAAGTAAAGTTTGGACTTACACCTACAGTAAAGAGAATTGTGGGGCTCATTTAGTCAAGACACTACAAAATGAGGAGACAGGATCCAGACAGGTATGAAAAACAAAACCAAAAAACTGAAGCAGACAGGGTGGTCACTATTTTTTATCACAATGTAACCTCCAGGGCGCTGGCATGTCCAGCTGCCCAGCCCTGAGGCTCAGCCTCCTACTCCTGGGTGACCACAGTGATGAGGTGAGACTTACCTACAGACGCAATGTCAGCCAGCTGGTCCTCGGCCTCCTCAGGGTTGAGCAGGTCCGTCTTGCTTTTCTTCAGGGTAGCTCTCCGCAGAGCTCCAACAAGGGAAACATGGCGAGAGAAGACGGCATTACCCTTTTATGCCAGGGTGGCAATAACATACTGTCCTGCCCACTGTATTCATGCACAAACTACCACTGGGGGGAGGTAGGAGTCCAGACAAAAGTCCAGTACTGTTCAGCTTCAGTTCAAAGTCTAGGCTCAGTGTGTGTGTGTGTGTGTGTGTGTGTGTGTGTGTGTGTGTGAGAGAGAGAGAGAGAGAGAGAGAGAGAGAGAGAGAGAGAGAGAGTGAGAGAGAGGGCGAGCATGCACACACACACTTCTTTCTCTACTTCTGCCATGTGGGTTCTGGGGATGGAACTCAGGCCACTAAGCTCGGACACAGACACCTTCATCCACTGAGCCATCTCACCAGCTCTATTATGTCCACTTTACAGAAGGGGAAAACTGTGGACACATGGTTAAAGGAGAAAAGGGCACGTAGGAACAGAACCTGCCCCACCCCATTCTGAAATTCCTCCCAGAGGCCCATTCTTCCATGACTCAAACCTTGCAAACCCCACATCCCTGGGACCCGCCTTCATGCTGGGCTCAGAGCAGTTACCATCAAAAGGGTGCCTCTGTTCCACATCTGTCTCGTCCTCTGCGAGGATCACCTCTTCTAAGGAGAAGAGCAGAGTTAAGGTCCTGCCCGAGGGCTCTCCAGGGGATTGACCCTCAAGGACTATGAAGCAAAGACCCTCTGGCCACACCCAGTGCCTCCCACAACCTTCTGGTCCAAATAGCCTGATCCAGGCAGCATACTACTTCCTGCATCCTGGTCCCACCCAGCAGAGGGTGCAATTGGCAGCACAAGTAGTTTGGATGTGATTTAGGCACAGCTGGGCTCCACGCTGTCGAACAGTGCTTTGAGCAGGTTAGGGTGGAGGCTTTAAGACATAGGTCCTTAAGTTACAGGATGTGTGTCCTTGGACAGGGTTAAGAAGGCTCTCATGGGATATCTGAGCTCTTTGCACAGGTCGGCCATCAGGGCAAGCTCCACCAAGGACCTAGAGTCATCACCAGGCTGAGACCCTTTGGAGCCATGTCCTTCAATCTTAGTTGTGGTCAGATGTGAAACTTTCCTACTGGCTCACACATTTGAGGCCTTGGTCCCCACATGGTGATGAGGTTTGGGAAGGTTGTCATAGAGGGAGTGAGACACTGGTGGCAGGTCTTCAGGCTTATAGTCAAAGCCCCACATCTTGTTCTGGTTCTGCTTGCTTGCTGAGTGTGAATGTCATGTAACCAGCCCGCCTCCTGCTCTCGCCCCCATGCCTCCCCTTCTGCTACTGTGTCTACCCACCATGACCTATGGCTCTGGAGCTGTGAGCCAAAATAAACCCTTTCTCCCTTACATTGTTTTTGTCACAGCAATAAGAAAGTAACAGACACTTTGTAACTGTTTATGTTTACCTCTTTATGGCGATATTTGTCTGCCTCAGGTACTTTGTTATAACCACAACTGGATGAATGTAACAGCATCAGCTCACCTTACTCTACCCTGCCCTGCCTCCCTGCTGCTTCCCTGTCTCCTCCTTCACACTTCTCCAGGGACACGAATTGCTTCCCCAGGACCTCTGCACTGGCTCCTCCCCTCCTCGATCTCTCCCCCACTCAGCGTCCCCAGAGCCCCCATTTCACTTCCATTTCATCTCTGCTCAGACTTGTTTTTGTTCAGGGAGACCTTATCTGTCCACCTGACCACAGCTGTCCCCTGCCTGCTACCTTGCCTTTTTTCTTCCCCATGTGTCTATGTTTGAGACAGCCTCACTGTGTAGCCCAGGCTGGCTTCACACTCCTGATCCTCCCGTTTCACCACCCAAGTGCTGAGATGACAAGTGTGTGACTTAATGCCTGGCCTTGTTCTCCTTCTTAGCTCTTGCTGGGGAGCCTTGTCTCTCATTAGCCAGCAGCAAGGATTTGCCACATTCTCAGTGTATACAGTGGTGTATGGCAAAGAGCAGGTGCCTGGTGAATAAATGTACGGCTATTGACTGTCAGTTGCTACTCTGGGCATCTCTGTTCGACTGTCTTATTGAACCCTCAACAGCCCTGGGAGCAGGTGGTCTGCTGCCCCACAGGCATGGGCTCTGTCTCCATGGACTGAACCCAACACAGACCTGAAACTCTTAGACAAAAATGCATCTATATGTTGTAGAATATTAATTCAAGATGTGTTGCATTCCTTTATGTTGCATTTGTTTAACTCTGTGAAGCTGTGTTGCTGTGCCTGTCTAAACACCTGATGGTCTGATAAAGAGCTGATGGTCAATAGCTAAGCAGGAGAGGGCTAGGTGAGGCTGGCAGGCAGAGAGAGTAAATAGGAGGAGAGATCCAGGGAAGAGAAGAGGAGGATCGAGAAAAGGAGAAGGAAAGGGTGACACCAGGGGCCGCCACCAGTCACTCAACCAGCCACAGAGCGAGAAGGGAAGGAAGATACTTAGAATAAAGGTAAAAAGCCCAGAGGCAAACAGAAGAGAAACAGATTAAGTTAGAAAACTTGGCTAGAAACGAGGCAAGCTAAGGCCAGGCAGGCATTCATAAGTAAGAATACGTCTCCGTGTATTTATTTGGCAGCTAGGTGGAGGGCCCCCAAAGAGTGAAAAACACAAACAAAAAACCCAATGGCATCTAACCCAACATTTACAGACATTTTTCTTGTCATTCCCTAACAATACATAATTGTCTTAGGTACTAAGTTACTATGAATCGGAAGAGCCCATGGGAGGTGTGTGGCAGTTAGAGAGACAGAATAGGTCGTTTTCTCTAAGGAGCCTAGGTATTTACTGTTTTGGTGTCTGTGAGATCCTGAAACCAATTACCCAGATACCACTGGGTTACTTTACCATCATTACTTTCATTAAGGAAACTGAGTCATAGGTGATGTGTAGGGCTAAGAGGAGTTGGAGATGGGACATGTACCTATGTTTGGTTTAAAACATGACCAGAGTAAAACAGGTGTGGTAGAAGCACTAGGATCAGGAGTTCAAGGTCATCCTTGGCTAGTTTGAGACTGGTCTGGGCTATCTCAAAAACAAAGACCTCATCTCTCAAAGTGGCTTTCCTTTCCTTTCCTTCCTTTTTTGGGGGGGGGCAGGAAGGTCTCACTGTATGGCCCTGGTGAGCTTCAAACACAACCTTCCTGCCTCAACTTCATGTGATGTTTGATTTTAATGTCAACTTGCCACAAATTAGTGAGTGGGAAGCCTCGCCTCAGGAACTGTCTTGTCTTAACTGGTGTGGCAAGAATATGGCAGCAGCCCAGATGTCAATGGCTGGCAGGCGGCCTTCTCTCTCATAGGAGTCAATTTCTGCTTCGTTTGATGCTGCTGATACCTTTACTGATATCAGAGCCAACATTTCCAGACTTCTACCACTGACTGAGGACAGTGACTCTCCAGGAACTTTCCAGGGCACCCAAACCCGTGGATGGAGGAACTACCGGGTCCCTGGTCTTTGCAGTGCCAGCAAGCCAGCAACCAGCGTTCCTCCATGGTCTCGGCCTCATTTCCTGCCTCAAGGTTTCTGCCTTGAGCTTGTGCCCTTGACTTCTTCAACGACGGGCTGTAAAGTGTATGCTAAAAGCAGCCCTTTTGGTCACAGTGTTTGTCACAGTAAGAGCGAGTGAACCAGCGGAGCCCCCAGTGCTGGGCACAGGCATGCACTGTAGGCCACACTCTGCTGCGGAGCCTTACCGCTAAAATCTCAGGCTAGCAGTTTGGACCCTCTTTCTCCTCCCATCATCCCTCTCCCTGAGGCCTCTTCAAAGTGTGGGTGTGGCTCTGGGCTGCCCATGGCCCAGGATGGAAGGGCCTCACCTGCTTTTGAGATCCACTCCATGTATCCGTTGAGCTCACGTTCAATCTGCTGTTGTCTCCTGAGCTTCAGAAAGGCCCTCCGGTTCTCCACACGCTCCCTTTCTTTGGCAAACTCCCTGCAGAATCACAAAGAAGCCAGAGGTGGTGGCAATGGAGCTGGATTGGTAAATACTTGGTGACCATGCACAGAGCCCTGGGTTCCCTCCCCAGCACAGCAGGAGCCTGGCAAGATGGTGCATGTCTGTTATCCCAGTACTCAGAAGATGCAGCTAGAATCACAAACTCAAGGCCATCATTGACTAGAAAGACCATCCTGGGTGGGCTACATGAGACCTGTCTTAAAAACAAACAGACTCCCTCAACAAGGCCAAAGCCAGATACTGTTCTTAAGGGAGAATTTAAGAGGCCATATATGTTTGGGGGTTCAGTGAAGGGCAGTGGCTCTCAACACAGAAGGCAGACCTCAAGGAGGCAATCCTAATCTTTCTGACAGTGCACACACCTCCAAAAGTTCCCACACATCTGGACCAAAAAGGCAAGAGCTCAAGATCATGAAGCTAAGCAACTACTGCTGCCACATATCCAATCCCGTCTGCTAAACCCTTCCAGGCCTTTTTAGTCAGCAGCTTTCCTTCCTTGTGGCTTTGCGTCTTCCTGTTTGGATCACAGGGCAGCCATCTCGTATCATACGGTCATCTTGGGACATCAACTATCTGCTAACAAAAGTCTTGGATATGGATGTCAAAGAGAAAACTTGGAAGAATCAGGGATCGCTATTGGCAGCATGGACTTCATCATGAGCCCCCACATTTCTTTGCTCAGAAATATGAAGTCTATTCATAGTTACCTTTTTAAATTATTATTAAAGTGATCTTGGGGATTTGGGGGCCATTTGTGTTAGGAGAATGCATTTAACATACTTATTTATAAATTTTATTTGTGTGTGTGTGTGTGTGTGTCTGCCATACTTGTGCAGATGCCCTTGGCATCTAGAAGAGGGTGTCTGATTTCCCACAGTTGGAGTTACAGGTAGTTGGTTACAAGCTACCCAATATGGATATTGGGAACTGAACGTGGGTCCCCTGCAATAGCAGTAATCACTCATTTTTGTTTTAGATTGATATGTTTGAGTGTTTTGCCTGCATATAGGTATGAACATCAGGTATGTGCCTGGTGCCGGAGGTCAGGATAGGGCATCAGACACCTGGGATCCATCATATAGGTGATGCTGAGTTATCTTTCCAGCTTCTTCCCTTTTTTGAAACAAGGTCTCACTGTGTAGACCAGTCTGGCCTTGAACTCTCAGAGATCCACTTACCTTTGCCTTCAGAGTGCTGGGATCAAAGCCATGCATCACCACAACCAGCTTATCAGTAACATGTTTGACTGCTGGGCCATCACCCCAGTTCCAAGGAAAATGCATGTTTGATTCTGTTATATATTTTTTGTTGTTCCAGGCTTGGCCTAGAACTGACTATGAAATAAATTTGAGGTAATTCTCCTGTCTCAACTTCCTGAGTCCTGGGATTATATGTGTGAGTCGCCACCCATAGCTTCATAGTTATTTATTTATTTTTTAAAGATTTATTTATTTGCATTTTATGTGCATGGGTGTTTTTCTTGCATGTATGTCTGTGCACTATGAATGTACATGGAAGTCAAAAGAGGTTGTTGGATTCCCTGGAACCAGAGTTAAAGATTGTTGCTAATGGCCATCTGGGTTAACCTAGGTGCTCTGGAAGAGCAACTACCTCTCCTAAGTGCTCTTAACTGCTGATCCATTTCTCCAGCCCCTTGTTTTATATTTTTGAGACATGGTTTTGTTTCAAAACGAGGGACATCCTGGACCTCATTATCCTCTTGCCTTAGCCTCTTATACTGGGATCACAAACCTGTGCCACCACACATGGCTTGTGTGTTATGATTATTTGAAAGGTAGAAAAGGGGGAACCCAAAGTATAGTTTTCTTTTAATTATTCTTTCTTATATTTATTTATTTTTATTTTATGTGTATGGATGTTTTGTTGAATGTATCTGTGTATCATGGATGTGTAGTACCCACAGAAGCCAGAAAAGTGTGTTGAATTCCCTGGATCTGAAGTTACAGACAACTGTCAGTCAGCCATTTGTATGCTATGAATTGAACCTGGGTCCTCTGGATGAGCAGCCAGTGTTCTCAAACACTGAGCCATCTCTCCAGCTCCCCAAAGTATTGGTTTTATAAAAGTAAAAAATAAAAAAACAAAAAAAACCCCACAAAGGCTTCCTCATTGGTTGACCCAAGCAGTATACAATCTATGCAGCTGGCTTGCTTTCAGTCTTGCTGACTGAAAACCAGGAAGGAGGTTTATTCATTGGGAAGAGTGTGATGGAGGGCGCAGTAGCAGAGACTTACCCAGATAGCACACCCAGTACAAGGTTCAGCATAAAAAAGGAGCCGATGATGATGAGGGGAATGAAGTACAACCAGTTCCAAGTGTTCCCTGAGGCATCGTTGCTCTGCAGAGTGCAAACAGGGAAAGCATGTGAGGAGGGAGTTGGGCCCAGGTGGGGCTGAGAGGAGAAATAGGGTTAGCCTCATGTCTCCTGTGATTTTGTTTCAAATGTTCCTGACTGTGGAATCCTGGCACTTTGGAAGCCAAGTGAGGGGCAGGAAAGGTGACGTTTAGATAGTGGGGAATATCACCAACTTATCACCAGGGGACAAAGCTTTCTTATGTCACACACAGTTCTTAAGGCATTTGGGAGCCAAGGTGATGCCTAGGAGGATTTTGAAGTGAGAAGGAAACACACACACACACACACACACACACACACACACACACACACACACACCACTGAAATGTAGAAAGGAATGCATTCTGGATCCCACACTTTACATCGCCACCATTTCCCCTTAGAGGAAGCATATGGCTACAGAGTCTCATGGTCTGGTGAACTAAGAGCCACAAGCCTATTCCTCAAGTATCTCCTCCACTGCCTGGAATGTGATGAGAATCACAACAACACAAACCCATCTCTAGGATGTCCCTAGCTAAGTCTGCAGGTAGGATACTCTTGAAATGGATAACAGAAAACCGAGAGAGGAGAATGAGAGAAAAGAAGAGGAAGACAGAAAAGGAAGAGGATGAAGAAGAGAGGGAGGGAGAAAGGGAGGGAGGAGGAAGAGAGGGAACAGGAGAGTTGGCTGGCTGTAGGGAATGACTGGCATGAACATTCATTGAGCATTTACTATTTGCCTGTCTTCCTCTAAACATTCATTAATTCACTTGTCTCCTCTTCACAAAGCCCCACATAATTACCATGCACATTTTTACAACTGGAATGAAGGCTGACAAAGACAACAAACCACCCCAGAGTCACAGAGTGCCAGGTGTGGATTCTGAATGTCCAAATATGTGGACCTGACCTGTTTCCTGGAGAAGATTCTCCTATAGTCTAGAGATGGTAGATCCTCCATGGGGCTCTTAAGTGTGGCTTTAAAAGCTCATCTTTAGAAGTAAGCACAAATACTATAGGAGGAAATCTAAAACTAGAAAGACTGACATCACCAGTCAGTGATGAGGCTGTGGGGCAACTGGAACTTTTAGGTCCTGCTAACACAAGGGCACTATAATGTATTAGTGTCCTGAAGCTGCTGTAACAAGACTCACAAACTGGATGACTTTAAAAATGGAAATTTATCTCACATTTGTGTAGGGTGGAACTTTATGGTCAATTTGTGGATGCAGTTGGTTCTTCTGAAGGCTGGGAGAGGATCTGTTTCCCGTCTCTCCAGGTATCTGGTACCTTTCTGGTCATCTTGTGTCACCTACCTCCAACTCTGCCTTCATCTTATGTGTGTCTTTTCATCTGCTTCCTATGTGTGTCTTTTCATAAAGACAGAAGTCAAATTTGTTTAGGGACATCTAACTGACCCCAATGTAATGAATTACATGTGCAGTGACTATTTCCAAATCAAGTCATATTCTGAGCTGTTGGGGGTGGTGGTAAGATTTTCACTATGATTTGTTGTCATTGTTTTGTTTTTGTGGTGCTGGGGAAGAAACCCAGTGCCTTGCACATATGTCACAGTAATCTAGAACTGAACCACACACCTCAGGAAGGGTATCATAATGTAGCCCAGGCTGACCTAAAATCCTGATTCTGCTGCCTGGGATGACAGACCAAAATAACACATAAGTTTTGAGAGGGCAGAGCACTCCAAGAAATACCGGTTTCTATTCAAACTGATAGGTGTACCATCAAGCCCTTGCCAGGCCATTCCCAGAAGGTTACCCAATAGAAATGTGAAGCTGTGCACACCCCAGGCATGCACAAGAATGTTCACAGTGAACACCAGAAGAGTGCCTCAAGCTGTGAATAATCTAGAACATTACCAGCAGGAGGTAGTATACAGTAGTGTCTATCTGATGATGGGCTGCCACAGGAACCTGTACAACAATGCCAAGTGAAAATTTCCACACAGATAGTGTACATGAATGACTCCTAGCCAGACACACAATGTACATGTTGTATAGCAATTTCCTTTGAGATAAAACTAGCCACTTCAGAGGGAAGTGTCTTAATAGACACAGGATGTTCTAAGGGAAGGTGAAACATTCTACTTTGTAGGGAAGCTCCTTAAGTTCAGGAAGTAAATAACTCAAAAGCCCCAGGAAGCCCCTGAAACTTACCAGATTCACTAAGGCATCTCCCTCCCCAAGTGTATATAAGAACTGCTGACAGACTCTCAGACATGCTGAGCTGCCTAGAAGAGGCAGAGAACAGAGAAGTTGCTTGGGAGAGACTCAGACCACTGAGCCACTTAAGAGAAAGTTTTCTACCTGTTGACCAGCTGCAGGTGCAGTACAATCCAGGTTCCCAGCTTTTGTGAGCTGTCACCATTGCTGGGGTGGGCTTTGGTGATGCTCTGTCTTTGAGTTATTTTTGTACATGTAAGTAACTCCAGTAAAAACTTACTTGTTCATCAAATTAGACTTTGGTTCCCTAGCTGAAGTGGGTAGGTGTCTGTTTACATCTCTCCATGAACAGTGTCATACAACAGCATGTAACACCCTGCAGCCAGACACAGTATGAATGCAAAGAAAAGGTCAACTGTGGTGCAAAAGTACCTGTAACCCCAGCTACACAGGAAGCTGAGGCAGGATGACTTGAGCTGAAGAGAGCAAGGTCAACCCAGAAAGCACAGCCTGTCTCAAAAACTAACCACCTGCCTTTAATCCCAGTCACGTCTACACAGAGAATTCCAGGCTAGCAAGACCAAATGGTGAGGCTCTGTCTAGAAAAATTAAAAAGTTAAGATCTGGCTGGGAGTATGACTAAGAGGAGAGCACTGGCATGTATTAGACTCTGAGTTCCATCTTCTGCAATATCAGAAAAAATTAGACACATTCATTGTTAATGTATTTACTCAAATTACTAAAAACAAGTCGCTTTTAATCATGGCTGCAGAGAGGATTCTGAAGAAAATGAACGTCCACAGCCTGCCTGTCAAGCCCAGCATCCCAGTGCTTCGCTCCCAAAGACTGAAGGAAGAAAGAAGTCACTGGAATATGCCGTCCAGAAGGCAGCTCGGCTTTGTTCTTCTTGGCACTGTGGAGCCGAGCGCTTCTCGCTAGAGTTCCTCAGGCTAAATATAGTGCTGGGAGCCAGCGCCAGCAGCAGCAGAGAGAAGAGGGGTTCTGGGCTGTCAGATGGGGACAGAGTGGGGTGGTGGAGGGGTGGTAAGGTGGTCCCTTTCCGCAGCTACACTTGTCCGCACTGCGCACCCCCCCCCCCCACAAGGGCTGTGTGACACTCATGGAGTTCCGGCATTTTGAAACAAACTAAAATCCTCTTGTGGATTTCAAGAAGGCATGGACAACCATCTGTCACCTCAGGTGGGAAACCAAAGCCCGGAGAGGCAAACTTACATGCTCGCTGGCCTGTGGTCCATGGAGTGCCCTGTGAGGGTGGCTAAGCCACAACTCCTAGATCTTGTGAGTGACACCCAGGCTCTCTGCAGGTGTGACCACTGTCCTTTCATAAAGAGGCAGTCAGTCAGGCAGAGAGGGGCAGGACAATGGGAGGGTGAGGCAGGGATGAAGTGTGTCAGGAGGGAGGGGACAAAAGCACTCCTTGTGGGTGTGAAGGTCACAGCCTGCTGACAGCTCCGGAGTCAGGACAGAACAAATTTCTGTTGTTTTAAGCCGCTCATCTTACGGGAAGAAGGGACAGGGAAAAGACCTGTCCTTTAGAGACACAGCCTGGTGCCCTGCTTCCTCACCTAGCCTCCGTCCAGTTTCTCAGCTGGGGCCACCCTCAACACAGCAGTTGTTTTGGAAAACATGTTACATGCTACCAGTTCTGGTGGTAAAACCGCCTGGCAAAAGCAACCCAAGGGGAAGCGTTTCAGCTCAAAGTTCAGCAGTCCAGTCCCTCATGGGGAGCAAGTCAAGCTTGGGTCAACCACCACACTGCAGTCAGGAAGCTGAGCAGAGGGGGCTGGTCTGGGTTTGCTTCTCCTCTTTAGACAGCACAGGATCCCAGCCTAGGAATAGTTTGCTCCCCTTGGTGGTCACTGAGGTCTTTTTTCCTCATCAAGATGCCCCGCCCGGCATCACCCCTAGCTAGGCAATGGTGGTGCACACCTTTAATCCCAGCACTCAGGAGGCAGAGGCAGGTGGATCTCTGAGTTCAAGGCCAGCATGGTCTACAGAATGATTTCCAGGACAGCTAGGGATACACAGAGAAACCCTGTCTCAAAAAAATCAATCAATCAAACAAACAAACAAAAAAGCAAAAACAAAAAACCCAAAGGCAATCCCTCCCAGCTCCCAGGTATGCCAAAGGTAAGTCTCTAGGTGATTCCAGGTCCTATGAAGTTGACAATGCTCTGTAAGTAACCCTCATTCATGTTTCTGAAGGTATCTCCACACCCATTCACTGGTGAGTAAGTCCCATAAATTTGTTGGCTTGCCAAACGACTCTGGTGGAACTGCTCCTTTGGCTTGTTGTGGGCTCTATTTGAAGTGAACGGTCCTGTTTACTCTTCCAGGAAAGGGTAACAGCACCACAAACACACAGGTGGGAAGCAAAACGACTTCCCCATCATTCTGCTTTCCTGCTGCTTTTAACTCCTGTCACTCTGGACCCTGTCTCGTGTTGATAGTAAGTGACCCCCCCCCCCCAGAGCCTGAGGAGTCTGACTCATCATGAGCAGTGCTGAGTCCTCTCGTGGTGCCTGGCACTTAGTGAGTACTAGATAAATATTCTTCAGGCAAATTAATGGCTGAGGCTCAGCGAAATCCTAAGGTGTTTTCTGCCTTATGGTTTATTTCCTTCTATTTTTTTTTTTTTTTTGAGCCTGGCTCATTTAGGGGATGGGGAGCCATAGAGAAGATGTAAGAAAAAAATCCTCAATTTAAGAAAACAATCACCTCTAAAGATTAGATGGATTTGATCATGAAGAGCCAAGGTTTGTCGGTGAACTTTAGGGAAGCCCAAGGTCCTAGTTTACACCTGTCAACACACTGATTCCCAACTGTTGCCACTTTGGGGGGCACCCTTCCCCCACCCACTCTCAACACCACCCCAGCTAGGATGATCAGTTGTAGAGCCCCTTGTCCCATGAAGCTGGTCTCCACCTCGGCTTTCTGGTTCCCTCTTACCTTCGCTTGCTCCCCTCCACCACCACGCAGCTTCAGCATTGCTCACAAAGGCCAGGGCAGTCCTGCTTTGTTCAGCTTTTGTCCTGGCTGGCCCACCTGCCTGGCTTGTCCTTGTAGGAAAACCCATGGGCTCTGTTAGGTCTTTTCAGGAGGATTTCCACCTGTCCCTCGGACAGTCTGTTAACCTTGACTGCCCCATTGACCTTAGCTCATATAACCGTCTCACACTATCTCAAATTCAATACATCCATGTGTTTTCTTCAACGTGTGTGCGTGCATGTCCACCTCCTTTGAGATAGGGGCTCTTACTGGACTTGGCCTTGCCCAAGTAGGTGAGGCTAGCCCCATGGATTCTCTTCTCTAACAGTGCTGGGGTTATAGGCATGGGGCACCTTGCCTGGGGATCAGAGTCAAGCCCTCTTATTCCAAGGCAAGTGTCTTACTGATCACGGTTTTGAAAAGTAAAAATTGGACTGGTGTGCAGCTGGGTTCTACCCATGTGAGCCACACTGCACATAAAAGTCTGTGCCTACTGTCTTTGATCTAATAGTCATTGGCCTCACCCACTAGAATGCCAGTTCCTCAGTGCCCGAAACGTCACCATACACACACACACTCACACAGTAGGCATTCACAGGGTGCTGCACACAGTAGGCATTCAATGGATGCTTGTTGGATGAATGCGTGGGTGGCACAACCCCAGAATCACCTGATTTGAAATGGGACAAATATGTGTGGAAGAGAAAAGACTCAGGTCACAGATTCATCCCCGATGCTTGTGATCACTAGTTAAGAGGTGTGAGTTTATTAACAGACTGCAAACTGTTTTGCTGTTTCTTCACTGACATTAACCAAAGGAAAGAAATGGTGTAAGAGAGGCTCATGGGGAAACGTGCAGGGAGGAGGAAGGAGAGAAAAGGGGAGGAGAAGGGAAGGAGGGCAGGGAGGAGGGGGAGGAAAGAGGAGAGACAAATGCAAATATGGGGAATAAAACAGGGCTGGCTGCAAGAAATAGTAAGTAGTTCTGGCCTGCAGCTTCTGTGTAGAACAGTCTGGTCTCAGATTCATAGAGATCCACCTGCCTCTGCTTCCTGAGCACTGGTATTATAGGCACGGCACACTTGGCACAAGGCTATTGTTATTTCTTTAAATAGTACTTTTGTTATTTTAATTGTGTTTGTGTGTTGTGTGTGTGTGTGTGTGTGTGGTATGTGCACATGAATATGAATGCAAGTTCCCACAGAGGTCAGAGGTGTTATATACCCAGAAGCTGGGGTTATAGGCAGTTGTAGGCCATCTGATGTGGGTGCTGGGAACTGAACTTCGGTCCTCAGGAGGAACAGTATGTGCTCCGAACCACTGAGCCATCTTTCCAGCCACAATCACAAGGCTGTTTTTGAATCTCTAATTTTGGGGTGCAAGGTGGTGTTAGGTTGAACCAAACATGGAGGTTGAGGATTTCAGTTACTTGCTAAACTATCACTTTTTGACCACATCAACTGCAGGCGCCATTGTGAGTCACCAAGTCTCAGAGTACTATACAAAGTCTTTTGAAACTCGGCACTGCCACAAAGCCATGAAACTTACTTGACCAACTGGCACATGACCTGCTGCTACAGATAGCTGTTGACAATTCATAATGGTTTTAGAAAAAAAAACTGTCTGTCTATTTTATATTATGTGTTCCATCAGAGGTCAGAAGAGGACATCAGACCCCCCACAGCTGGAGTTATAGAGAGTTGTGAGACACCCAGTGTGGGTATTGGGAACAGAACTCAGGTCCTCTGCAAGAGCAGTATGCTCTTTTAACTTCTGAGCCATCTCTCTAGCCTTATTTTGTCTTTTTTTGGGATAGTCTCTTACTAAGTAGCCCATCCTGATTTAAACTCTCAACCTCCTGTCTCAGCCTCCCCAGTGACAGCTCTGTGCTACCACACCCAACTCATAAATCTGTTAAATAGTTTATGAGAATTGCAACATACTTGGTTATGTTCTTCACCTTGTTGTGTGTATATGTGCATGCATGACTGTATATCCATGTGTATTTGTGTGTGTGTGCCTGTGTGTATTCATGTGTGTGCATGTGCGCATGTATTGGATGCATGTACTTGTATGTGTACATATGCTTGTGTGTATGTGTGTGTTTGTCTATGTACATCATGTATGTGTGTATGTATATACATGTCTGTATGTATGCATTTGAGTATTATTTGCATGTGTAGGCCATAGAACAACTTTGGGCTCCACAGCCTTTTGCATGGATTCTGTGGGTCAACATCAAGTCCTCATACTTGTGTGGCAAGTACTTTCTCATCTGAGCCATCTCCCCACACTCATCTCATTTTTAAAAAGCAATTCTATTAATGAATTTAGCTTTTGACCCTGTAATTCCAGTTTGGGGACACAGACCCCTCAGAGTCCATCTGCATCTACAAAGGCATGAAAACCACAGTGCAACAGTGCTCATAGCATCACAGTACCTTACCTGGAGTGGGGCATCCTGACATGCCTCTCTAAGGGGCTGAGCATGTAAACTGTGAGCAACAACACAATGCAATACTATGCAGTTACACAAAGAATACGAACTCTGTCTTGCCACAAATAACAGTCTAGAATTGTTATTATGAGAGAGGAGTGATGGGAAAAGTGACTCTATGGTGCTAAGATGGACAATACAGATTTTTAAAAAAATGTGTGTGTAGTGAGTGTGCAATGTGTGTATGCACATGTCTCATGCCTGCGTGTGCACACAGAAGCTGCAGGTCGAACGAGTACACTCTAATATTGAACAGGGTTTTTCACTTGAATCTGGTTAGTGTAGATTTGGTTAGTCTAGCTGGCCAGCTTGCCCAGGGATCCCATCTCTGCCTCCAGGGCAGTTACTGGCAGGCCACCACACACTTCCAGCATCGCTCTTGTGAGGACTCACACTTGTGAGATAAGGGCTTCCTCTACCCGACCATCTCCCTAGCCCAAGAGATAGATAGATTTGGTTCTCCTCCTGTGCTCAGTCCTCCATATCTGTGGTCAGAAATCAACACATGTCTGCACTGAGCATGCTCAGTGCACTTTCTGCCTTAGCTACACAGCGGGAACCGTTTCTGCTGCACCAAGGTAGCAAAGGCTGGCACACCATGATTTAGAGAACACGGGGAGGTGTTCAGGTTCCACCATTTCACACAGGCAATGTGGGCAGCCCTGGACTGTGGTGTCAGAGGGGCTCTGCCACCAACGACCCACGGCTGCTGAGGGGTGACTGCACTGGTGTAAATGGGCAGTGGGGAGATGCGTCAAGGCACAGAAGGGCTCATGGCAAGGGACAGTGATGGAGCAGAAGGAAGGCACGGCAGGGCAGGTGCCTTTTTGGATCTGGCTGTGGAGTGGCCACTTTCCAAGTGTATCCATTTCAAAGAGACTAAATCAAATACACTCCGTGCTTCTAGAATCTGGGTGTTGGTCATGTATGGTAGAGGCGGTGAGCCAGCCATAGTCTATGACCATGCCCTGCCACCTCTCACCCTGCTGTTCACAGTTCTGTCCTGCCAGTGGCTTGTGCCTAGGCTCCAGCCACATTTGTGCTGGTGACTGCCTACTGGGGGAAGGGGACTCTTTAACAAGCATGGCAGGATCACACAGAAATTCATGGGTTTGAGCTTAGACAAAGAACTTGGGATTCCAGGTAGCTTAGCATGGACACTAACATCCTCACGTCACACCCTGGGTCCCATGTACTCCATACGTCATGGGAAGGGCACTCCCAGGGCTGGATGGCATTGCCCAGGCTGGAAGGTCCCAGTCTTCTACCCATGCTGAGTTTAGGATGGCACACTGAAAGCATATTTAACACCTGGCCGAGGCACCATTAGGAAGGACTGTCTATGTACTGCACAGACCGCCACAGCACAGGGCCCCCTCCCCATGCTGCCTTGTGAGCTCCAGCTGCTCTTACATTGTAGAGGAGATCAGTCCAGCCTTCCATGGTGATGCACTGGAAAACAGTGAGCACAGCAAACAGGATGTTGTCGAACTGAGTGATGCCGTTGTTGGGCCCTTCCCAGTACGGCTGACATTTGGTCCCGTTGGGGCAGGTGCGGGCGGGTTCCTCTGTCCCACACGGAGCTGGCGACTCACCCTGGATGTCGTCTACAAAAGGCAAAGTGGAGAGTAAGAGGGAGGGGCAGGAAAAACAGACTGGGAACAGGAAACAACGGTTATTGGGATGAAATCAGTGTCTGATTTTAGATCTCAATTCCTGTCTGCAGCCCTATATTCTTCAACTCTTTTGTTTTTCCCAGTTTTACACCAGTTTAATTCTCTTTTCTTTCCTCCTCCGCCCCCTTTTTTGAGAACAGTTTTTTTGTGTAGTCCTGGAACTTGCTCTGTAAACCAGGCTGGTTTTGAACTTAGAGTCAGCCTGCCTCTGCCTCCCAACTGCTGGGATTAAAGGCATGTGCCACCACCTCTGGGTCCTTGTTCTTTTCTTAACCTGTTGAAACTGGGTCATTTTTTTTTTTTTCTTAAGGCTACAAATTGTCCTTCAAGTGCAGCTTTGACTGCCATCTCAGAAAAACTGTCATGGTTATTATTGTGAAAATAGTTCCTGTGTTGGTTTTTACAGGAATGGCCTTCACAGAATCATGTTCTAATCCTTGGACCAGGAGTGGTACTATTATGGGGTATGGCCTCGTATGAGGAAGTATAACTGGTGGGCTTTGAGGTGATAGAAGCAGGAAGAAAGTGTCTCTCTTCCTGCTGCCTGCAGATCCAGATGTAGAACTCTCGGTTGCTTCTCTAGCACAATATCTGTGTGCACATGGGTAAGCTTCCTGATATGATTAGAATGGACTAAACCTCTGAACCTGTAAGCCGGCTCCAATTAGTGTTTTCCTTTGTAAGAGTTGCCATGGTCATGGTGTCTCTTCACAGCAAGAGAAACCCTAACTAAGACAGTGCCCAATTCCACGACTCATGGGCAACTAGTAAATATTTTTTTTTTGAAAAATAAACTTGACAGAGAGAGGTGATTTTTGCATGCATTTGTCACTGGTTGCAATACCAAGTGACTCTGAGCCAGTTTTGCTCATGCTCACATTTCCGCCCCACCCACTCCTGCCTACTTCCCCCACTTAGACCACTCGCTGGCACATTTTGAAGGCAAATGCCCAACATGAGAAAGTCCCATCTGCAAACAGGAAGTATGCCTCTTGTTTTCCAAATGCCTGTGGCACGTTCCTTCTGAGCTTGATGTGAGCCAGCCTTCTACGCTGCACCTTGCCAGTCTGTAACTGCCCATATGTGTTGTGTGATCCACATCACGGTCAGATCAGGGATCCATGAAATTCGTATCTTCTGTGTGTATTTCTAGGGCCTTGCTGTTTTTCTTCATGACATGCATAGGATCCTGGGGTGAGGGACACATGGTTCCTACCCTTACCTGAGGCAGGAATAGAACGGAGCTTTCTTCCCTAATACTCCTACATTGTGACATGTTAGGAGTGCCAGGGAATACTCCTTAACACTGAGACCCAAGAAGCCTGCAGGGAGGAACAGGCCCAAGGGGTCACATCCAAATCCTTTGGTATTAACGCAAACAGGGAGGCACTGAACACCTGACTCAGCCTGGCCACACATTTACTGTGCAGCTTCAACTCCTGGAAATCCTCCTGCCTCAACCTCCCCAAAAACAAAGGTGACATGTTTGAAAAAAACAAAAACAAAAAACCTAACAGCTAAGTGTATAAAAAAGCAAGTTTCCACTCAGCAGACAATCATTGCCTGCAGCTGGCTTTACTGCACCCACTCCAACTGCCATGCAGGGAAGGGGACCGTTTGTAGGCCCCACTAGATGGAGTCATCCTATTAACAGTGAGGGATGTGCCAGGGGTAGTGAGTGACTCACACCAGTCACCCCAGAACCCACGAGATTGGAAGATGACCCGTTTCGGGCTAGCCAGGGCTACACTATAAGACTGTCTTAAAACAAGATAAAGACCAAACCAACCAGAAACAAAACTAAAACACAACAAAGAAAGTAAACACAGGCAACAAAAAGGCCTTGCTTCTAGTTTAGATAGCTAAGTGACACCCACCCTAGACTTACACACAGTGAGTGCAGACAGGATAGTGACACCATTAAAGCTTAGTGCTCAGGGTTCTACAGAGGCCCCCTGGGAAGATCACCAGTGTCTCTCCAACCTTCTCTGCTCCATTTCCAGTCCAAATCTGGTTCACGTGGAACCCTCTGTGCTTATCTGCCTCCAGCAGCCCCCACCTCCCCATTTTCCTGTGAGTGGGGCACAGGGAGACAAGGCCACATCAGCCTCCTTGCCTAGAAATGCACGCAAGTCAGGGTCCTGTTCATCTAGGATTCTAGAAACTCGTAGAAAACAGGAAGCATTCCACTTAGTCTTGGAGCCTGTGGATGTGTGGGATGGCGGTGGGTGACAGGAAGTGGGCTCCCTAACCCTGTGGCTGGGAACCGCCTATCTTTAGCAGCATCATCCAGAGGTGTGCTCGACCCCAGCCCCCTCAACCCCAGCCGTCTTCGACGCCAAGCACTCCCAGGGTTGATTCGAGAAACACAGCCATCCGGAGTCGGAGAAATTCAGCTATAAATATATTTTAAAATTAGCCTGCTGCTGGGGCGTCTGTGTATATCTGTTTCTTACTCACACATCTTACAGTCTTAATCGGGAGCTCTTTGGATCACCTCCCGAATCCAGGCTGCTGTCCTCCAAGGCTCCACCTACATTTGTCCCCCCACAACCCCACTGGGACCCCAGCCAGCCCTGGATGGGAAAACAAAACAAAAACAAAAACACCCTGAACACCTCATACAGTCTGAGCCCCTAGGTCCTAAGTTTGGGTTTTTCTGTTTGTGGCTGATAGACACTTTCTCTGTCTTCCGCCCGGGTGAGGCCAGGTGCAGAAATAGATCTGCTTCAATTAACACCTTCTTCATTGGAGAAAGAAATAATTAGGCCATTCTGTATTGAGCAAACTTCACAAGCCCAGGAGAAAAGAAGCAGGAGAAAGAAATGACATCTCAGCCATCTAGAACAACCTTCCCAGCTGGGACCTGACCAGGACACCATCCTCTGTGGATCTGCTTGGGGTCAGTGGGTGCAGTTGGTGCAAGGCCACTTCCGCCCATAGCATTCTTCCCTGGTTGCCTTTCCCAACAAGGCCCCACACCTCTCCGCCCACGGGTTCACTCTGTCTGTGGCTATGGAAACCCAGACTGCCTGCTCTGCAGGAGCGGGTCCAAGCACTGAAACGTAGGTACCCCTTCTTGTTTGAGTCTTCTTGGTTCTGGGCCATCAGGTAGCTCTAGTTTGGGGAGTCTAGGATTGAACTGGCAATGCACCTAGAGGGCCTGCACCTCCAAACGTGGACACAGCATACACCTTCCACATTGCTGGTCAGTCCTGAGCCCCAGGTGCACCTCCATGCTGACTCAAATCACAGCTCCCTCTGGACTCAGCCTCCTAAGGGTTAGCTAAAGCTGATGGGGTACTGCGTAGGCAGGCAATACCTGTTGGGTGCTGGGTTCTGACGGGATGAAACAGTATCCTCTCAGAGGCAGGGTTACCATTGCCTGGGACAGACCTGTCAGGGGCTCGGTACTGAAGCAGCAGGGCAGGACCCTCCCATGTTCAGACTTTGTTATCTAGCCCTGCCCTCCATCTCCGTGGTGGAGGGGTACTTCCTGCTGTTTCCAGACACTACAGTATTGCCCTGTGCATACAAGAAAACCTGCTCAAGACCACTCCCTCAGTCCATCTCTGGGTCTCCCAGGGGTGCCTCGGGGACCACACCCAAGCAAACCACTTGCTCCCTTGGTTGCCTTCTAGGGGTCCCCAACCCCAACACTGTAGCCATGATCAAGGTATCAGAGGCGACTGTGGCCTGTCTTTCCTGCAGGCAGTTTAGCTATGCTGGGATTGTATCCAGGCCCTCATTCATTTCAACAAGGCCTTGGCCCCCAGCCACACACACAACCTTCTCTCTGATATACTGTAAGCAGGCCCGTTGCTGCCGAGTCCCAGCTTCCAGGACTAGGGGGTGGGGTGGGGACCAGTTCCCCTGCTCATCCTTTGTGGAACTTTGTGCCCTGAGAAAGACCTCACATCCCACAGTGTGAACCTACCTGTCCCCTCTTCAAAGCAGGTGGTATGAAATTTTCCCATATAAAATTCTAACCCTATGATTGCAAAAATAAGGATTGCAAAAAACAGGAGTAGGCCAATCTGCAGCAGAGGGATCATCGCCTTCATGATTGACTTCAGGACGACTTGTAAACCTGGGGAGACAGAGAGGGCCAGTGAGTGAGCACCCCGACAAGTACCTCCCATGGAGCCCAGAGTGGGATAATGAAGAAGCAGGTGGTCACCTTATCCCCAAGAGAGACCTCAGTATTTATGATCTAGACTGCTCTTGGAGGAGTTTTAGGACCCAAGGGCAGCTAGCCAGGCCATTCAAAGTAATTATCTGGGGCACTCAGTAGCTTCTTTCCACAAGGGGGTGCTGTTTCCCTAAACTGCTCAAGCCACAAGGGGTCGCCTTTCCTCTTCATCCCGCCCGGGAGCTTCCCCTCGCACAGCAGTATCTGCAGACACCAAGTCTGCACTATAAAGCCGATGCCGCTTGCACAGGCCTGCCTCGATAATCTTGAGATAACTGTTTTTGAGACAGGGTGTCTCTGTGTGGTCCTGGCTGTCCTGGACCTCACCCTGTAGACTAGGCTGGCCTCAAACTCACGGAGATTCACCTTCCTGAGTGCTGGGATCAACGGCATGAGTCCCTGCACCCAACTTCTACATAACATTTGACAACTAACACAACGTTAACACATTGTGTTAACACGTTCCCTCATGAGTGTTTTCAACCACAGCTGGCTGACAGTGAGTGTGGAGCCCACAGACACAGGGCAGATTGAGTGAGGGCCCTTTCACTGTATCCTTCATGGGTTAAGTTTTTTGATTTTTTAAAATTTTAAATGACTATCCTGGGAATGGAGGTAGAGACAATTGTGAGCCTCTGTAGGCTGCTGGGAACTGAGCCGCCACCACCTGGAAGAGCACCCAGTGCTCTTGACTGCTGAGCCATCTCTCCAGGCCCTAAAGATCTGTTTTTATGTTTATCTGTGTTTGCATTTGTGTTTGAATTTGTTCAGGTGAGTGTAATGTCATCAGAGGTCAGAAGAGGACTCCTGGAGCTTGAGTTATAGGAGGTTGTGAGCTGCCAGACATGGATACTGGGAACTGGATTCAAGACCTCTGTAAGAGCAGCTGGAGCTCTCAATCCCAAGTCACCTCTCCAACCCCGCCATGCTGTGTGGCCTCACCACAGGCCTAACACACGAGGGCAGGCAGAGCACACGCTGAAACCCATCCTGAGGCTAGCAAGCCTTCCTTCTTTCTAAATTGATTACTGTGGGTGTTCTATTACAGTTCCAGAGGGCTGACTAGAAGAGTTTCTCAGAGAGCCCAGGGCTAGTTCGATGGTTTGGATACCTCCACCCAGAGGCCACTGGCTAAAGTCTTGGTTCCCAGCCTGTGCAGTAACTGCAGTGCAGAACTTTAAGGGGTGGGGCTTCAGAGGAGAATGCCACTGGGTGTAAAGCTCTTGATTTTCTGCTTTCTGGATGCCGTGTGGTAAGCCACTGCCTATGCGTTCTCACCAAGATGTGCTGTCAGAATCACGGGCCCAAAGCAAGGGGGCATGACTAAGGATTAGAACCTCCCAAACTGAACAAAAACAAACCATTCTTTGTTTTTTTAAGTTTTTCCTTTGTGCTTATTGTATGCATATGGGTGTTTTGTGTGCATGTATGTGGGTGTATGGGCAGTGTCTGTGGAAGACAGGAGAGGACACAGGACTTACAGACAGCTGTGAGATGCCAGGTGAGCACTGAGAACTGAACCACAGTCCTCTTGAAGAGCAGCCAGTGCTCTTAACCACTGAGTGGTCTCTCCAGCCCCTACCCACTAATTTATTTACTTATTCACTTATTTACCTGTTTGTTTGTGTGAGCACATGCGCCACAGTGAACATGTGTAGGTCATAGGTGACTCCCAGGAGTCGGGGCTCTCCTACCATGTGGGTCCCAGGAATAGAGCTCAGGCTGGTAGGTACTGTGACCTTCTTGTTAATCTCTCCCTTCATCTCAGGCATTTTGTGACAGTAACAGAAAGCTGACTAAGACCAGCAAACACCTGGCTCACCCTCCTCACCAGGGCCTCTTGTTAGTACTAGTTTGTCATCTGCTCTTAACCTAATGTGACACAGAGCCGGCTGGGCACCGGAGCCTGGCTATGGACTCCTTTTCCTGTAAAAGGAACATGCTTGTGGGTAGCTCAAAAATCTCTATTTTTTTTTTTTTTTTTTAAATTTCCTATAGTGCTGAGGGAAAAGCCACTAGGCAAGCACTCTACTACCAAGAGACACCAGCCCAAGCAGCGAAACCTCCTTAAGTCTGGGTGAAAGTAACTCTGATCAGCGAGGCTGACACACTGAACACAGTGATGATAACAAAGCCTAACTCGGTGACTATCCTGGAGATACACAGAGTTCAAAATCCTGGACAAGTAGAATTGCCAGGGACTACATAGTACATACTTGTGTGTGTACTACACATAGTACACCCATCTGTGTGTGTGCACTTGCTTGTCCTCCCCAGATCTCACTAAGCCTGGCACTCATCAATTCATCGAGAGCCACTGGCCATGAGCTCTACGGAGCCTCTGTCTCCACAGTCCCAGCGCTGGAGTAACCGACACGCACCACCACACCTGCTTTTCTACAAGGGACCTTTCTGACCAAACTCAGGTTCTCACACTGAGCCGTCTCCCAGTTGCCCAGAGTAACTGCTTTCTGATTTCTATCAAGTGAGACAGTGGGGTGGAAATAGCCCTCTGTGAGAGTCTGGCTTGGGGCTGAATCCTGAACCTGTGCCGCAGCCCTCTCCGTGGTGTGAAGCCCATACATCCCTGGAGAACAAGAAAGCAGAATGTGCACACACCCTGTGCTCATTCCACCCACCTGTCAGGACTCCTCTGAGTCTTGCCCTTTCCATCTGTGCAATGGGTATCCACCAACTGAGTGCAATGGTGAAACGAGAGCATTGGAGCCTCCTTCCGCAGTGCTCCGTTCATAGGCGGTGAATGCAGGGTCCCCACCCTGGCGTGGCTAACTCTCACTCAGCCCTTTCTTTTTCATGGGACCTGAGCCTATGTGCCCCCAACAGAAACACTGTCACTGTTTGTGTAATAGGTTATGGGTGCCGAAGGAACTGTGTGCAAAACATGACTCCTGGCAGACTGTAGGTGCTCAATAAAGGCTTGAGGCCTAAGGCTTTCTTCCGGAGACCCCCAGACCTGATTCCTGGGAGGGGGGGTCCCCAAGCAGGGCCTTCTAGAAGGATGGAGACTCACGCACTTGGGATTCCAGACACCAGCTTGAGTGGCCGCAGCACACGAACCGCCCTCAGTGTCCGTAGGTCAAACTCTGTCCCGACAGTGGCCAAGATGCTGCAGGAGAAAACAACAGTAAGACGTGAAAGCTAGGGGCAGAGGTAGGTGGACGGGCGGTACACCATGCTATGAGGTCCTCAGCTGATGTCTGGACATCACCAGGTCAGTTCCATTGCTTGTCAAGTAACAGTAATGGTTCTTGTCGTAAGGAAGGAGAGGTCACTGATACCCATCTTTTTCTTCCTGTGTGTGATGTATGTGAGTATCTGTGGGAAGGGTGCATATCTCTAATCCCAAGATGCTCATGGGCCAGCTAGCCTGGAGTACACAGCAAGTGAAGGCAGGAAGTGACACCCTGTTTACCTTTTTCTTTCTCCATGATATGCTTGCTTTATATATGATAAACACATACTTGTGTCTGCACATACACACACACAATTTTTTTTGAGACACCATTTCACTGTATAGTCTTGGTAGCCTGGAATTAACTATGTAAACCAGGCTGGTCTGGGACTCAGAGATCCTCCTACTTCTGCCCTCCAAGTGCTAGGAGTAAAGGTGTGTGCCACTACACACAGCAAATATACATATACTTAAGACAGAGTATCAGAATGTAGTATACAGCTCAGGCTGTCCTTGAACTGACAGAAATCCTCCTGCCTCTGCCTTCCAGGTGTGGAATTGCAAGCATGAGCCAACATCACACACACACACACACACACACACACTTTTGAAGACGGTGTCTTTCATATAGCTCAGGCTGGCCTGGCTTGTGCTCTTCTGATGTCACAGACTGCTGACCGTAGGGATTACGACTGCAGTTTTCTTTGGATTTCTTCAGATTTCCTCTGACAGGCACTGTTCTATTTCTGAGCCTCGCTTTCCTCTTACTGTGCAGACAGAAGCTGTTGCTCAGTGTGTGCAAAGGAGTTATGGGTCTCTGTGTGTGGAGGAAGCTGAGAGAACCCAGTAAACACATCAAATGTCAGAGTGATTTGTACTGAGAGAGAGAGACACTGAGAGAAAGGCACACCCAGGATAGCGTCAGGGGGAAGTGGTGGCATTTACATCAGCACCGGCAGGGATCGGCGCAGTGTTCTTATCCAGCATGGGCTTGGGGCATGGCTCAGGGGTACAGCTCCTGCCTAGGATCCCCAATGAGGGATCAGGGTGGGGCTCAGGGGTAGAGCGTTTGTTTAACATCCACAAGACCCTGACTTTCATCCCAAATGGAGGGAGGAGAGAACAGACCAGCACTGGCTAGTAGAAATCTATAAAGTTGCAGGGGAATTTTAACTTTTCCATATTAGACAAAAACAAACAGGTGACATTAATTCCACAATTCTTGCTGATTCCGCTCCAGCCACCCCAAACTTACCATTACTCTCCAAAGACACAGAAGGGGTTCAAGGCTCCCCTTGGACTAAAACAAACAAACATCGGGTGGGGCAAGGCTGGGGCCTGGGGGAAGGGTCTAGTGATGAGATCTGGGCATGGGCAGGGCTGGTGCTGGGTTTGAAACTGACCCAGGGACATGGCACAGGTTCAAGTTTCTCCGTGGTCCCTGATGCAGGAGGCAGGAAAGAAGGAAATGAAGACTCCAAGAAGGAAATGAAGACCCCAAACGGGAGAGCACAGGGCCATGGGGCTCAAATCCAGGGCACAGCCATGAACTCTCAGACCTAGGTCTCAGTGCCACCCCGAATGTGCTCACTGTGAGACCTTGGCCTTAGCTGGCTCAGGCCTCAGGATGGCAGAAGCCCAGACTTCTTTCATGGCCAGTGTGACTTCAGCTGGCTCTGAAGAAGCTGGAGCTCCTGTCCCTTTACCCACTTCCTGGGAAGGATGGTAGGAACTGGGAGAAACCAGGAGGCTGCATCCTGGGGTCTGTGGGGACAGTGGGCATCATGAAGACTGCGGAGCAGAGGAGAGACATGATTAGGGCAAGGGGAAGACAAGCTTGACACCTGAGAGGACAGATTGGTGGTGATGAAGCCTGAGTTAGGAAGGAGCGGTGAGACCGGCCGTCGTAATGAGGGCTAGAAGTAGGCCAGAGGCAGTGGGAGTACAAAGGAGGCCTTGGGTTATATATAGCTGCCAGTAAGGCTGTGCATCAGGGAGCCTGCCTGGGTGTGCAGCATCCGGCCTGCATCTGAGGCCACCCGCCACTCAAGTCCCATTTTACAGAGGGGGGTGCCGAGACTCACGCAAATCAGTGTACAAAGGTCTGCGTCACACCAAGGAGGAACTCGAACCCAGAACCACAGGTCCCTATCCTGCAGAACTTGGATGGGGAAGAAGTCATGGTGAAGGAAAGACACTCATTTGCTCATTCAACAGAAACTTAGCTACCAGGCTTTCGGGGGTACCCCAGGGCCACAGTGAACAGCTGAGGGAAGGGACTGGTGGTGAGGAGGAGTGGCATGATCCCCACCCCCACTCCCCGGACCCCACCCAACCAGGAAGTAAGCACTATGTGGGAGAGGAAAGGACTGAGAGGACTCCAGGGTTTAGTGGGCCAAGGAGCTGGTGCCAACAGAGATGGGGAGAGCTAGGAAGGAGGAGGTCCATAGGGTACCAGGGCTGAGGGCGGGCATGCTGAGGCAGGAATGCCTCGGTTAAAAGCCTTCCTGTAGTACCAGGCACTGTGACACCTTTAATCCCAGCCCTCGGGAGGCAGAGGCAGAGGCTGAGGTGGAGGCGGAGGCAGAGACATCTCTGTGAGTTCCAAGTCAGACTGGTCTGCAAAGTGAAATACTGCCTGAAAAGAACAAAAACCCAACCAACGAAAACCTCCCAGTAGCCTCCATGCAACTCACAAGAAAACTGGAATTCTATCACAGCACAAGAGTGTGCTTGGCTTGGCCCTTGCTGCCCTCACTGAGTGCTGTCCCCAAAAATGTCTTCTTGTTCAGACACCAGGAACAAGGTGACTTCCTTGATTTTCTCCTTCACCAAGGTGCACTTCAAATCCTTCTGGTCCAAATTCAGACCAGTAGGCCCAGAGCTGCACCCCATGCCCTGTTTGTATTAGCCCCTTCCTCAGTGCCGGCCACCTTTTCCCTGACAGTGTCTGCAGTACCTTATGCGTCCTAATATTTGGTGGATGAGTGGTACAGCATGTCAAGGGGCAGGGTGACAGGCTACTGAGTGTCCCTGAGCAGGTGGGTGCAGCCGAAAAGGGACACCAGGAGGAGTAACACTAAGCAGGAAGCAGGCTGCCAATCACAGCCCTTGGGAGGATGCTGCAGGAAGATCACGGGACAGTCAAGGCAAAAAGAGGGCGAGAGCCCAGAAGGGGGGGAGACGTCCATGTGGAGGATGGTGGTGTCCCCGAGGGCCAAGGGCAAGGGCTTCTTAGAACATGGTTACTGCTACCCAGAGCTGCGCCAACAGGACACAGGACAGGGCAGCCAGAGAAGGGACAGCTCTCAGGCCAGACTACAGCACGTGAGTTTATTTAAGGTTCATTTTATTTTCAATCATGTGTATGTGTGTATGCTTGATGGTATATGCACACGAATGTAGTTGCCTGTGGAGGCCAGAAGAGGGTATCAGCTAGCTCTCCAGGAGCTGGAGTTACAGGCGGTGCTAGAGAATCAAACTTTGGTCCTCTATAAGAGAAGCTATTGTTCTTAATTGCTGAGCCACCTCCCTAGTTCCTGGGTACATGTATTTACACATGGTGGAAATACACCAACAGCAAGTCCCATGGGTTCCAGGAGCTGGGCTGCTCACAGGTAACCACTGGTCACATACAGCTTCATTTTAATGTGCATTTATGGAAGAACTCATTACTTACAGAGACAGAGACAGTGCAAATAAACACTATGGAGCTCAGTGTGACCTTGTGTCTCCAAGTGCTGGGATTATAAGGCTTCTCTACAGCTTTTACATATACATTGAAGCTGACTTAAACAACAACAACAAAAAAAATCAGCTATGGTGACTGCATGTGGGACACTCACAACACTCCAGCATGGCCACCCCGGAGGACAGGGATTCCTATCAGCACCTAAAGTTATGTCTGACACACATTAGACAATAAATGTTTGCCGAACACATGAATGATGGGGAAGTAAAGGCACACATGTATGGAGGTAACAGACTCTCTACAAGAGATGGGAGGCTGAGTAGTTTAAAGCAAAGAATTGTAGACAACACGAACCGCCCTCTGCTCAACAGATGCCGGTGGCAGAGTGTGTCACCCAGCAAAGCCTGAGAAAATGCTCAGTAGTGAATTTTTTCCCTGGATACTTTGCTATGGGAATATTGGTCTCATGACCTAGTTCCATGCATAACAGACCCCTGTCAGTTTGCTGGGGAACTCTGAGAAAGGGCCCCTCCTGGAGAAGAGTCAAATGACAGGAAATGTCTAAGACAATCCCTACAATGAAGGAAGAGCAGGGGCAGGGAGGACTCCATACAGGTGTGGCTGACCAACCCTACAACAAGCGGCCTCCACACTTCCTGTAACGAGGGTCTCAAGAGTTCTAAACACAAGTTGTGCGGCCTTGGGCAATCACCTCAGCTCTCTGTGCCTCAGTTTCCCGAGTAAGGTGGAGTTGGTAACGGTACTTCCTTTCCTTTGTAGGTGGGAGGATTTGCAGCTAGATTCTTTTGGAATCTGCTTCCATCCGGTTGTGGCTGGGGGTGGGGAGGTCAGTGTCCTGCTGGTCAGCCCTCGCGTGCTGCACACATGCGTGCATACAGGTGGAGGGAGGCCAGGGGTTGGTAACATCGCCATCTCTCTTCCACCTTACTCACTGAGGCACAGTGTCTTCGCAGACTGTCAGCTGGCACATCTGGCATTTGCATGAGTTCTGGGGATGCGAACTCCAGACCTTGCATATGTGCCATGTTCCCAGCCCCATCAATAAGTATTAACAGAGGCGGTAATTACCACACACTTGTGAATGAGGTGAGGAGCATGTGACAAGGTCTCGGGGTTGGAGCTTGGGGTGAGCAGTGAGGCTGTCAGCTGAGAAGTGGGGCGAAATGCAGTGAGTGTGGAAAGCTGTGGAGCTGGCGAGCGCTTTTATGGCTCCCTACCCCAGCCTGCAGGAGGCACCTGCTTCTTGGACTCTCAGTCCCAGCACTGCCGAGGTGCAGCCTGGGAGCATGGCTGATTCTCATTCATCTGGTTGCACATATCTTCTTGCTGGTATGCGAAGGACTACGGGCTTCTCCAACATGCCTGCTGGATGCTACTCTTCCCTGGGATGGGCCTTAAGCCAGGAAGAAAGCGCCTTAATGGATAGAAAGATAGAGGTCTTCATAAAGAGCTCAATAGCGAGGGGCATACACTTTTAATACCAGCATTGGAGACTGACTGAGGCTGGCAGATCTGAGTTCTAGGCTCTAAGTCTAGGCTGGCCAAGGCTACCAAAAAAAAAAAAAAAAAAAAAAAAAAAAAAAAAAGCTCATGTGAAGGGACATTCTCCACCCTCTGCCCTATGAGGACGAAGCCAGCAAAAATGTCACCTTGTGCATGGAAAGCCAACTGGCCTTGGCCTTGGGTTTCTGAGCCTTCAGCCTGAACTCTCTCACATTTCTCACCCCAGGGAGTTAGTTGGTAGATGGATGGGGACACTTGGCCATTTCTCCTCTTGGGAGGACTGTCCTGTTTTCTAAAACCTCCAGAGTTGAATTAATCTGGAAGCTTATCTCAGAACAGTTTCATCTTGTGTCTGAGCAGGATGTTTCCCTAGTCCATTCACCCATGTCTCTGTTGCATGTTCCCCCTAGCCAAGTTTTTAAGGTTATTCATTTTTGCAGCATTGGGGGATGGAACCCAGAGTGTCATCACACAGGCCACATCCCAGCTCCTCACTGGTGGATACAAGCCTAGCCCTGTATTGCTGAGCCATGCTCCTAGCCCCTTCTACTCTATTTTTATAAGTCTGTCTTGTTAGGCAATCAATGTTGAGTTTAATTTGGTCCTGCTGGGATGTGTCCTTGTGCAATCGCGTGCTGCCCTCTGACAGCATATATTTGTAACCGATATGCACAGGATGAAGTTAGTGATCGTGTGTTGCTGCTCTCTGAGAGGTTCCACCCACAACCAAGCTTGAAGCGCCGTCTAGGAAGAGCTGATGGACAGCATGTCTCGGATTCTCAATGGGCCTGGGCCTTGCAGGTGAGGGTGGATCCTGCATGGGCACTGGGCAGCCCCTGAACATGCTCTGCAGAGGGCCATGTAGCCATAGTGCTCCTCAGCTCTTGGAGAGGGGGCCTGGACCTAACCCCACTGAGAACATCTTCTGAATCCTTGGGTTTCACGCTGCAGTTGTCATCAACTGGGGGTTGGAAACGCTCAAAGTGCAAAGCCACACACACAACCTGGGCGATGAAGAGACCGAGGTGTCTGTAGCGCTACACAGTGTCAGGTGTGGGGCATCTTCTAAGGCTGACTGAACTTCTGAGGGAGGACGTGCACGGCGCTCTGTGAGCTCTGCAGAGGGTTACATGAAGGGTTTCAGCATTGCAGGGTTTACTGGAGTCAGTACCCTGTGGATGTGGACGAAAGCCTGGATTCCCAGTGAGTACCGGGAATGAGGCAAACGAAGGGCTGAGTTTTGAGTTGTGTTGAAGTCTCATTTTATTGTTAGGGTGTGTATGTGTGTGAGGGATACTTGTGTGGGCATGTGTGTGTCACTCATGTGTCCTGGGATCAGAAGACAGATTTTGGGAATGGGTTTTCACCTTCCATCAGGTGGGTCCTAGGGTCCTCAATAAAGGTGGCAAGTATCTTTATCCAGGGTCATCTTGCAGCCCACCATTCATTTACATCCAAACCTGTGGGCAAGTATGAAGGTATGCCATGGTGTGGTGTGTCAATGTCCCCACAAATCTAGACAGTATGTCTCCCTTCTGACCTCATGCCAAGTGCTATCCAAATGATTTATAAAAGGGAGGTCACTTAGAACGTGTAACAGCCTCATAGAGGTGACTCTCCATACAACTGGCGGGAGCAACTGAGGTATAGAAAGGATACACAGGCCATGAACTTATGATGCTCCAGACTCAGCCTCCTAAGGGGTGGGATGACAGGTCTGTGCCACCACTCAGGTTCAGAGCTTGTGCTTTTGAGGTTCCCTGTGTCATGAGCCCCCCCCACCCAGTGGTGGCCCTAACACACCTTCTCCTGAGTGCTGGACCCACATGCAGGGAGCACTTCTCTCCCTTCATCTTCTAAATTAATGAGGTGAACAAAAGGACTTGTTTCTCCGTGGGGGCAGTTCCTGAGCCTCTCAGACTACGGGATTTTTAAGAAGGGGCAGGGGCTGAGAGGCAGCGCCCTGAGGAGAGGCAGCGCCCTAAGGAGAGGTAGCGCCCTGAGGAGAGGCAGCGCCCTAAGGAGAGGTAGCGCCCTGAGGAGAGGTAGCGCCCCCTGAGGAGGCAGCACCCTGAGGAGGCAGCGCCCTGAGGAGGGGTAGCGCCCTGAGGAGGGGCAGCGCCCTGAGGAGGCAGCACCCTGAGGAGGTAGCGCCCCCTGAGGAGAGGCAGCGCCCTGAGGAGGCAGCACCCTGAGGAGAGGCGCCCCTGAAGAGGCAGCGCCCTGAGGAGGCAGCACCCTGAGGAGGCAGCGCCCTGAGGAGGGGTAGCGCCCTGAGGAGGGGCAGCGCCCTGAGGAGGCAGCGCCCCCTGAGGAGAGGCAGCGCCCCCTGAGGAGGCAGCACCCTGAGGAGGTAGCGCCCCCTGAGGAGGCAGCGCCCTGAGGAGGCAGCGCCCTGAGGAGGCAGCGCCCTGAGGAGGGGCAGCGCCCTGAGGAGGCAGCGCCCCCTGAGGAGGCAGCGCCCTGAAGAGGCAGCGCCCTGAGGAGGGGCAGTGCCCCCTGAGGAGAGGCAGCGCCCTGAGGAGGGGCAGTGCCCCCTGAGGAGGCAGCGCCCTGAGGAGGGGCAGTGCCCCCTGAGGAGGCAGCGCCCTGAGGAGGGGCAGTGCCCCCTGAGGAGGCAGCGCCCTGAGGAGAGGCAGCGCCCTGAGGAGGGGCAGCGCCCTGAGGAGGCAGCGCCCTGAGGAGGGGCAGTGCCCTGAGGAGGGGCAGTGCCCCCTGAGGAGGCAGCACCCTGAGGAGGGGTAGCGCCCTGAGGAGGCAGCGCCCTGAGGAGGCAGCGCCCTGAGGAGGCAGCGCCCTGAGGAGGGGCAGCGCCCCGAGGCTTCACAGCTGGGGTTATCCAGACTGCACAGTGAGGGTGAAGTGAGTAGGTCACAGAGGTCCTGGGAGTCTGATGAGGGTGGGAGGAGGGAGACAGAGCAGTGAGCCAGGCAGGTATGGTATGGGGGTTCCTTTCCACACAGAGGATAGTGTCCACAGGGAACACAGTATAAAGGGAAGCTTCAATGAGAGGGACAGGAGTTGAGTGTAGTGCTAGTGGTCCCCACCTTAGGAGACACTCAGGAGTGAGCTGCAGAGTGAGACCCGATGTCAAGCAACACACCCCCCAAAAGAGAAAAGTGGATGGCTACATAGACATTTGGCAGAGCCTTAAGGAACTGAAGGGCTCCAACATACACAGTAACATCCACAGAAATGGATGCCCACACCTTCCCTCACCCCATACCACCAAGTCAGTGCAGCAGCCCACAAGCACCTACAAGTGCATTCCATCCTTGTAAAAATTAAAGCAGCCTGCCGTGTGGTGAAGTCTGAAATCCCAGCACGCTAGGCTGAGGCAGGAGGATCGGGAAAGTCAAAGCAAGCCTTAATTACACGATGAGGACTGCGGGTAGCTGAGAAGAGGGAGTGGTCCCCTCGACTGACCAGTTTGCATCCAGCACACATCTGGAAAGCCAGGTGTGCCGACAGTGTGTGCCTGTTACTCCAGCACGGAGGTCGGCAGGGCGAGGGGGCCCCTGGGCCACATGCTGGATGGTCAGTCTAGCAGGGTCAGGAGAGACGGTCTCAAAAGAGGTGGATGGCGCCTGAGGAACTGTGCCTGAGACTCCCCACGTCTCTGCCTTCAGAGTGCCAGCGTTACAAGTGTGTGCCACCACGCCTAGCTCTCTCACAGAACTCATCTTTCTGTTTGATTTATTTTATTATACAGTATATATTATTATATTTAGTGTACGTGCGTGCGTGTGTGTGTGTGTGTGTGTGTGTGTGTGTGTGTGTGTGTGTGCCACATATGTACAGATACTGTTGGAGGCCAGGAGAGGGCACTGAACCCTCTGGAGCTGGAGTGATAGACAGCTGGGGACTGAACTCTAACTGAACTCGAGTCCTCTACAAAAGCAGCACATGGTCTTAACCCCTGGGCTGTCTCCTCAGCTCCTCTCATGAACTTCTAAGTACAGTTTTTCCTTAGTAACCCCAGGGGGCTAGTTACACACTAAAGTCCCTTTTGTGGGATAGAAGTGTTTTCAGAGTGTTGTACCCTCCCACAGACTTTAAGCCAACAACCGGTGACTGAACTATTACATCCAGTAAAGATGCCACCTGAGGGAATGCCACGCAGACAGAGTAGGAGAAAGCATGAGTGGATTGCTCTGGGACAGAGAGAGAAGACAAAGACAGTCAGTCCCCAGGAATCGAAAGAAGCCAGTGTCCATCAATGGGCCAACACCACTTTATGGTAAATGTGGTGAGCTTCAGAGGCAGCTAAGGGTGGGCAGAGGTGAAGCAGGGATGAATCAGGGAAGATGGCAGTCCTTGTGTCCCTCAGGCTCACTGTTCTGCACCTCCCGACCTTAGCTTCCGTTTCCTCCCTGGAAACAGTAGAGGTTTATAGCGGTTCTTCTCTAACAGTCTACCATGCAGGCCAGGGTCCCATGGGGTCTGTCTCACAAGCACCCACACACTAGGGAATGGATACCTGGAGGTGAAGGGACCTTTAAAGGCAGAGCCCAGTGGGAGGTCATAGTTCTCATTGGAATGTCCTTAATTTTTCCAAGAGGGCTGCACAAAACAGCGAGACCAGGAGTTTCCCTTGTCCCGTCTCCATATAATCTCTTCTCATCAACACCCTGCTATGATGCATCCAACCATGGACAGCTGTTATGCAGGCCCTTGCCAGAGCCCAGCTGATGGCATATCCTGCCCTTGGGACTCCCAAACTGAACTGAAGAATCTCTTGTCTTTAGAAATTTCCCAGCCTTGGGTATGTGGTCATGACAATGGAAATGGATCAATGTATGTAGTGTGCAATTCTACAGTTAAATTTGGTGAATTGTGCGGAGGTACCACTTATTCACAGCTGGTGTGTGTGGGTGATTCCCCACAGCCATCCTCGTCAGCTGTGCTCTGTGTGGTGGAACCATGAGAACTACAAACCTCATAATACTTTGCTTCCTGCTTGGGTTCGCCTCAAGGTAAGTGCTGGGACTACATCTCTGCCTCAAACCTTGGGTATATATTCAGCTCAGTGTCTGGACTACATTCCCAGAATGTTCTGCTTTGGCTCCTGGTTGGGTAGGTGCAGGGACTGCATCTTTGGTTTATGTCTGGCTGGGGGAGGAACTAAGAGAATGTCAAGGGAGGGGTACCACTCCCCCACCCCCACCTCGGTCCCTCCTGCAGGTCTGGACCTCCACAGGATCTCTAGAATGGGGGGCTGGCAAGGCTTCCCTGGAGACCCTGACAGCCTTGTCTGTTTGCTATTGCTGTCTGCTGAGGTCCTCTGGTGCTTGCAGCACTGGGGACCAAAGGCTGGAGAATCAGAACTGGATTCTTAGGTCTCTACCCCCAGGGCACAGATGCCTCATTAAGCCAAGAGCAAGTCTGCAGGCAGAAGGCACAAGACACAGAGAAGGAGGTGGGGGATGGAGGAGTGGATATGGGGGAAGGGAAGGTCAGGGGAGGGACTGGGCGAAGTGGAGGGAGGGGTAACTGAAGTCTGGATGCAATGCATAAGAGAAGAATAAAAGGAAAAAGAATAAAGCAATCAACACCCTGAGCAACAAGGCCTGCAGGATGCCTTAGAGGGCAAAGGTGCCCCAGGCCAAGCTCTATGGCCTCCACACACACTCAGCGGAGGGCTAAACCAGCTGGCCTCACCAGTGCCGGCACAGATGCACTCTGCAATGCCAGGCTTCTCTATGTGATGCTGGGGATGGAACCCAGGCCCTCACAAGCACGTTTGGGTGACAGGAACCCTGCTGAAGGTTAAAACACATTTGGTTAACTTTACTTTCTTCACCTATAAACTTTTATGTTTCTGAGAATCTCATTAGGAGATTAAGAACCATGTTCGGGGCTGGAGAGATGCTCAGAGCCCAAGAGTGTTTACTGCTCCTGCAGAGGACTTGAGCTGGGTTCCCATCACCCATACAGCAGCTCACAATCGCCTGTAACTCCTGTTCTAGAGGAGTTGATGTCCTTCTTCTTGCATCCACAGGCACCTGCCCTCACATTCGAATTACTAAGTACACACATATAATTAAAAATGAATACACACACAAACACGCACACACACGCGCACACGTGCACATGCACAATTCATTCTATAAGTTCTGTTCCTCTAGAGAATTCTAATACAGGACTCCTGGGCATTCATTGGTATCTAATTTCCCCTCAGCAAGTTGTCGTAGCTATTGGCTCTCACAAACCACCCTATTCAAGAGAAACTCCTTACATGGAAATAGGACACTAAGATTTTAAATCCTTTCAACAATGTAACTTTAAAGGCCACCAGAATACCCCCATGTGTGTACAACTGTCCTTTTATAAGTGTGCACAGGTGTCTATTTCTCCACTAAGTGTCTATACTAAAACCTTTCCTGGGCTTGCATGATGGCTCAGCAGGTAAATGCCCTTGCTGCCCAGCCTGGTGACTTGGGTTCAATGTCCAGGACCCAGATGGTGCAAGGAGAGAAACAATTCCAAGTTGTCCTCTGACCTCCACATGCACACACATGTATGTGCACACACATAATAAATAAATGTAACAAAAACTAAAAAAAAGAACATTTTCCTCGATAAATTGCAGCTTTGCTTCAGACTGGCTCCTCTTCTATGGGGAACCTGAAAAACCCAGCTCCCCCTGAGCAGTGACTGAGGTATGGAGTGGGTGCCTCAGGGAGGACATGGGCAGAGGCCAGGTCTTTCACCACCTCCTGCACGCTCAGCTGGCATTGCTGGCACTTGGGTTGGGGTGTCTTGTGGACTAGTTTCTATTCAGGGCAGAAATATTTCTCCTTCCGATGGCTGCCATCTTCCACAGAGGGACAAGGAGATGGATGTGGGCTGAAGATGAGGAGCCAAAATGATGATGGAGCCTGGACCCTACGTCAGTACTAAGAAAACTGCTGTGAATAGAGCCCACTCCTTTGGAAATATGTTTTCTACACCCTGTGGAATATCACCCATCCACTAAAAGACAATGGGCTCTGTGGGGAAAGGTACTAAGCCTGAGGATCCAAGCCATCTTGACTTTCAGGCCTGTGTGTGCTGGCAAATTCAGGCATACATGCAGGGGGTGTATGCATGCCCCCCTCCACGACACCACACCCTCCGACATGGTCATGTGCATATGGGCAAGATGCGGCTCAGTTCCTCATGATGGCATTTTACCAATGAGCCATCTCCCCAGGCATTTCCCTCCAAATTATTCCTTAATTGTCTCCACTGGAAACCCAGCCTCAGTTTCCTTCTAGGGAGGATGGAGAAAGATATAAAAAGTATTCCTTTCGGTATAAGAACGATGATTACACTTGATAGTTCAGGAAAAGTGCTGAGCAGGCCCAGGAGGCTGCCAAATGTTGAGACTTTTCTCTTTCTCTGAGCAAAGCTGCCTGTGATTGGCTCTGACATGTTCCCACCAGAGGCTGGAGGCTGCAGGAGGCAGCTGCTAGCCAAAGAGCTGCCCAGGAAATGACAGCATGTTCCCATGATGCTTAGCTGTCCCAGGAGAGCACTGGCCTGGTTCCATCCAGGCCTCAGACTAACTTTCCAAGTGCAGCTCCAGGCTCAGATTCACTTGCCCTGGTTCATGGAGTCCCAGTGGGGACCCAGAGTCAGGAGGGCTTGGGACTCATGCGATAATCAGGGCAACCACTTCTTTCAGGTCTGACTCTTGTACCCTGGCAGGGGCACGGTCAGAGGTCAGATTGGATGGACTGTCCTCAGACCCAGCAGGCTCCCCACCCCTCATTAATTAAAATGTGAATCACAGCTGAGTCACTAAAGGGAGGGAAAAAAAGGTCAATGAGCCAGTCTGGCTTCCTCCTCCTTCCAGCTCCAAGGGATGAGTCAGCAAAGTGCAGATCAGAAACCAGGGAGGGGGGAAGTGCGCTGTGCAACCGGCCTGAGGCCTGAGGCCCGAGAGGCACCGTCAGGTGAGCAAGCACCAGAGCCGCTTTAGTTCCTGGGTTAGCAAAAAATAGTTCCCTAGCCCTTCCCTTTAGGCCTGTTGGCCAAACCCTCTGCTGAGCGCTGCATTCTCGGTGCGCACCCAGGCTTTCATCCTTGCTTCATTCAGCACTCTGTTCTTGCTTACTTCAAATACGGCAGGCACATTATTACTGCACCCCAGACAAGCAAATCCCCACTCCCTCCTTCATACTCCCCACAAGTCCACAATCCCTTTTAAATTCACACATGATGGTCCTGTTCTGGGGGGGGGGCACTGTCCTGTGGTCAGCAGGAATTGACCACAGGTGGGAGAATATCCCAGAAGTGAAGGCCCTTCAGGGTCAGGCTGACTGTGACATGGTCCCTGAGCTGGCAGTGGTGGCCCAGGCCTACAGTCTCCGTACTGGCCTGTCCTTGGGGTTCTGGCAGGATGCACCCTCAACTGCAGCCACTAAGAGCACCTCCTGTGCACATTCACTATGTTCCCTTTTAAAAGGGCCCTGTCTACCTCCCATCCTCCCCTCGCTCTGTCTGCTCTCTCTCTTCCCTGCTTTCCTCTCTCCTCTCTCCTGCTGCTCCTATCTCCAGAGGCTGGTCTCCTCCTTCCCTTCTCCCTTTTTACGATCCCTTTCCCTAATTAAAAAACAAATAAGTAGACACCCTCTGCTTGAACCCTGTCTCACGGCATCTTTCTCTCATGCCCTGCTTTTATTAAAACAGTCTCATCTACTGCTATTTGGGAACAGGGTAGGTGGATCACAAGTTGAAAGGCTGACTGAGCAAGAGTGAGTTCAAGGCCAACCTCAGTGACTTAGTGAAACCCTGTTTCAAAGTAAAAAGTAAGAGGGTTGGGGGCTGTAGTTCAGAGACCTAGAGCTCTGGCTCAGACAAGCAAAGCCTGATGGTTGGATTGTCAGAACCACAAAACTTAACAAAATGGCAGCACCCAGAGACTGGCTGCATCTGAAGCATAGCCCAATGGAATTCTGGGAGAATTAGTTCATCTATTCGAGCCTCTAGTTTCTGTTCCGTAAAAAGGGGAGAGTAAAAGCATAGGTTCAAGAGCTACACAGATGAAAATGGAACTCACGTCAGAAGTTAGTGCAGAGGGACGATAGGATAATAAGCCCTCCCCCACCCTGACCCTGGGGAGTGGTGGGGAGACATACCCCACTGAGCACTGAGGAGTCTCAGAGACTGACTCACACTACAGACAGACATTAGGTGGCGTGTGTGCATGCACGCGTGCACACACACACACACACACACACACACAGGAAATGAACTCAGGTCATTAGGGTTGGCGGTAAGCACCTTTACCCACGGAGCCATCTTGCTGGGCCACAGCTGTGTTTTATGTTGATGACACTTTTAACTTCTGTTGGTTGAACTGGCAGAGATGGTGCCCTTGAACAGGGAGGGCCCAACTGCAGGCGCAGCAGCCTGGCACTCAGAGATGTGGGGTGATGGGAAGTGTTTGAGTCCTTGTACACTCTAATGCTCTTCCCACAGGAGGCTAGTCCTGCACACAAGCACCAAGGCACTTGCCCTTCTCACCCCTGACCGGTGAATGCAGTTCTTAGCCCTGAACGAGCCACTCTAAAAGGAAGTGCAGCCACCATCAGCTGGACCCTTGCAGGGCTGTGTGCAGCATGGCCATGGCTACACCCCACCTTTACCTCATCGAACCCGTCACCAATCGCATTTAGGAGGTAATTTCTGAGGGCCCAGGGTTATGCCCAGTGATGAAGGTGCTTGCTGCCAAGCCTCATGACCTGAGTTCTGTCCCTGGAAAGAAACCACAAGTCGGAAGGAAAGGACTGACTCAGCCAAGTTGTCCTCATGGTGTCACATGCACAGGTACACATGAATGTGCATGTGTGTGAGTGCACACGCGTGCACGCGCACACACACACGCACATGTATGTACATGAGGGCGAGGTGGGGGTGACATAATTTAAAAGAACTTTTTAAAAATGTGATTTCTGGGCTGGGGAGCCGGGGAAAGTTTTCAGCGCAAACACTGGGACCTGAGTTTGGGTCCCCAGCATGTCCATGAAAAGCCAGGATGGTGATTTGTGCCTCTAACTCCAGCACTGGTGAGTTGCCGGCCAACCAACCTAGCCAAACAGTGAGGTCCAGACACAGGAAAAGACCCTGTCTCAAAAAACAAAGAGAAGAGAGATCGAAGAAGATGTGTCATGTCAACATCTTGGCTGCCACGCTCGACACACAACATGCACATAATAAAAACGAAGTTGGTTTCTACGGCTGGGGTGTGGCTTGGTGGCAGAGCACTGGATAGCATGTGAGGCCCCAGATTCTATGCCTGGAAAAACAAGCAGCTCCCTCATACACCGGAGTTTGATCTCTGGGGCCCACACGGTGAAAGGGAGAGAACCAACTCCTACGAAGCTGTCCTTCAACCTCACCTGTGTACCCACCCCTGCTCCTCACGGCCAAGCAAACAGGTTGTGCCTGTCAACGTGGCTGGCCTTGCCTGACACAGCCTCTTTCCTCAACAATCATGGTGAGTCTTAGAATGGACAGTGACCCACTCTCTGGTCAAATTCACCACTCTGACCAGAAAATGCAGCCATTCCTTCAGTCAGACCTGAGATTCTCTGGGACTCTTTCAGTCACACCTATCTTACAATCTGGCCAGTGAGCTGGGAAGCTGAGGGCTAGGGATGGGGTCTCACCAAGTGGAAGCGCCATAGGCTGGCAGAACTGGGAGGTGGAAGAGCCTGCAGGGGGCGGGGCCTGGAGGGAGGAAGTGTGATCACTGGGGATTGTGGGATGCTGACCTCTCCCTCCGCTTGTCTCTCACTGTCCCCTCCCCAGTCGCTGTGAGGGGCCTGGCCTTGCTCCACCTTCCAGAGAAACTTCCAAAACTGTGAACTCACATAAACCTTTCTTCTTCAAATCTTGGTTATCCTGAGTATCTTGTGATACTGACAGAAAGTTAACAAACACAGCAAATATGAGAATGAAATTCTGTGTCTCCCCTGTGCTTTCAAGACACAGGCAATGCCCTCCAAACACGGTCTGGTCCCTGGTGACCTTCAGTGCATTTCCTTCTTCCAAACATGAACACCTGCAGGACACACACCAGCACATGTGTAGCACAGGAAAGCACACAGGCAAAGCCCCTGCCACTATTTTCTGCCACCTGGTGCAGTCGCAGGTGTCCACCACCCTCAACTACCACACCTCACTCCCAGCACTCGCCAGGAATCCAGGGGCACCGGGCACCTAGCGCACCCAAGGGGCACGCTGCTCCACTTTGAGAGCAACAGCCCCCGGAGACTGCATAAAACTCAGGAAGACCAAGTGCGGTGGCAGTGTCTCCTCGGCATGTGTCAGAGGCCTTCTGCCCGGAGAAAAGGTGCCCACTTTTAGGGGATGCATGTAGCTTTTCTTGAGACAGGACTCTTGTAGCCCAGGCTAGGCTTGAGCTCAATACACATCTGAGAGGGACCTGCCTGCCTCCACCTTTGCAATGCTGGGATCGCAGGTGTGTACCACGGTGCCTAGAGTATTATTGTTGCTGGGAATGGCACCCAGGGCCTCGCGTTTTGAGGCAAGCATGCTACCAAATGATTCTCATCCCAGCCTGGATTAGAGTTCTCCCTCTCTTTCTCCCTCCATCCCTCCCCCCTCCCTGCTCTCCTTTCCCCCCTCTCCCTATGCCCCAGGCCAGCCCCAGATTCACAGCCATCCTCCTGCTTTCCAGTGCTGGGGTAACAGGTATGAACCACTGTATCCATCTAGTAATTATTACTGAGTGTAAGCCCCTGGAGGCACACCAATGGCTGAGCCCCTCCCCTGAGGACCCCCAACTGCCAGGTTCCATTCACAGAACCCTCTACCTAACCGCTGAACTCTGTCCCTGCCCTACTGACTAAAAAGCCTAAGTTCTGGACTTGAATTCCCACCAATCCCTACCTTGGAAAGCTTCGTCCTGAAAGTTCCTCCCCTTCCCAAGAAGCTCTGTATGAGCCCTGTATCCTGTTCAGCTGCTGCTGCTTGTTTCTCACCCGAGCAGAGACAGCACCCTCTTATTTTTTTTCCTCTCCCAATAAATCTCTTATGTGTGGTGTGACTTTGTGGTATCCTTGGCTCCCAGCTGCCAGGGCCTCTTTCCATCTGAACTGTGATGCTTACGGAGTTCTGGACTTACAGTCTATGCATTTACAAACACATGGAAGCCACACTCTGGACCTTGCTTTTTTTCACTTGACAGTTTATCCTGGATGAGGTAATGACCACATCTTCATGTATATGAAGGAAGCATGATAATATTCCCTATCAAGAGCTTGCCAGGAGGGTCAAACAAACTAACAATTCATTTTAGAATTGTGAGTTACATACAATTGCTGACCTAAAAGTGCCATTAGCACCGAAAGATTGGCTTCTTCCTCTTTCTCTTCCTTCCTTCCTCCTTCCTTCTGTCCTTCCTTCCTTCCTTCCTTTTAAAGTGTGATTAGATTTTATTCATTTTCCAAGACTGATTTTCACTGTATAGCCTAGGTGGCCTCAAATCCCCCTGCCTTAGCCTCCCTCGTGCAGGGACAACAGGCATGAATGTCTGAGCCTGCTTGTCCCCTTCTTCAATGTGTCTTAAGATATCACAAGTGATGGGAGCTCCAGAGTTTATTTCACACCCCATCCACGCAATCTGGAGTTATTCCCAGCCCTTTGCTGAAACCTTGATAAATATAGTTGAAGGAATGAACACGTGAACATGAGCAAGAGAAGAAGTGGGGTAAGGTGCCGAGGTCCAGGCTTCAAAGATGCCTTCCTAGGTCTGCCTGGGCACCCTCCCATGGGTCCTGCAGGCCTCAGTCAACAGTGGGGCAGAGGCTGCCGCTGTGCTGGGTGTTACAGTTGTCAGATGGGAACTGATCTACCAAACGAGGTCCTCACACAGACTGCTTTCGGGATAGCCTACTATTTCCCCCTCTTTTAAAAAGATTTTCTTGTTTTTCAGTGACATGTGTGGGTTTATGCACATGAGTACACGTTCCTGAGGAGACTAGAAAAAGGTGTTTGATTTTCCTGGAGCTGGAGGTATAGGTCTGACATGAATGCTGGGAACTGAGTTTTCTGAAAGACTAGCAATTGCTCTTAGCCACTGAGCTATCTCTTTGCCTCTTCACCTCGTTCTCTCCCTTTTAAAAGTGCGTGAGTGTGTGTGTGTGTGAGTGTGGGTGAGAGAGTGTATGTGAGAGAGTGTGTGTGAGTGTGTGTGTGTGAGTGTGTGTGAGAGAGTGTATGTGAGAGTGTGTGTGTGAGTGTGTGTGAGAGAGTGTATGTGAGTGTGTGTGTGAGTGAGAGTGTGTGACTGTGTGTGAGTGTGTGTGCAAGTGTGTGTGAGTGAGAGTGAGTGTGTGAGTGTGTGTGAGAGTGTGTGTGGGTGTGTGAGAGAGTGTGTGCGAGTGTGTGCGAGTGTGAGTGAGTGCGTGAGTGTGTGTGAGTGTGTGAGTGAGAGCGTGTGTGAGCATGTGAGTGTGCGTGAGGGTGTGTAAGAGTGTGTGTATGTGTGAGCGTGTAAAAGCGTGTGTGAGCATGTGTGTGAGTGTGAGCGTGCGTGTGTGTGAGTGTGTGAGCGTGTGTGAGAGTGTGCGCGTGAGTGCGTGTGCGTGAGTGCATGAGTGTGTAAGCATGTGTGAGTGTGTGTGTGAGTGTGTGCATGAGTGTGTGTGAGTGCACGTGAGTGTGAGTGAGCGTGTGAGTGAGCGTGTGAGTGTGTGTGTTCGTTCCTGTTGTACCGGTGTCACACTGCAGGTATGGAGATGAAGGAGCAATCTTGGGTGTTGGTTCTCCTTCCCACCTTGTTTGAGACCATTACTCCCCACTCCCCATGCCAGGCCAGCTGGCCTGTGAGCATCTGAGAAGCCTCCTGTCTCCAAGTCTTATCTTTCCACAGAAGCACAAGTGTCTGGGACATGGATTCTGGGGATCCAAACTCAGGTCATCATATTTTCGAGGTGAGTACTTTGCCCGACATGACTGTTACCCTAAAAAAAGACAACATTCTTCCCCAATGCACTCATGGATTTAGAAGATGCGGCTTGCCCCCTCGGGGAGGACAGTCAGTGGTTTGAGAAGTACCACCTTGCCCAGGGAGGAGATGAAAGTTGATCCCACAAGGTGTCCTTGAGGGGGTGGACGCCTGTGAGCCTTGGCTGAGTGGTGAAAGAGTGAACACACAGGTGGGAGGAGGGAGGGGCTGGATCGTGATCTTTATGAAAATGTATTTTTGTAACTCTGGGTTGAAAATAGACACAGCAACTTCACACTGACTGTTCCAGCCCCGTGACGTGTTCCTGCTAGCTGGGGCTTTTCCATCCGGCACATCTCCATGGCAACGGGCCACATCTCATTCATGTTGCCATCTCCCAGGTTACCTTGCCGGGCTCATTCATGACTATTGCCATGGAGACTGGCTCATTGATACAATCTTGAGGCTTGAGAACTTGGCTTTCCTGAATGGTGGGACTGGATTATGGTAAAAAGTGAGGGGTGGTGGACAGGGTTTGGGGGTGAGATTTGGGGAGCTAAAGACTAACCATGCAAGAGGAAGAAGAGGTGGTGGAGGGACATCTGGCAGGACAATAGCCACTCGTCTAGACTTTTTCTTGTTGTGGTTGTTTGGTTTTGTTTGTTTTGTTGTTGTGACAGGCCCCCATGTCTGTGTCTCAGCCACTAGTACAATGTTCAGTACAGAGTGAACAGTCAACCAGTATCTACCGTGTATGTCAAAGGTGTTGTCCATAAACCTGTCCTTGAACAACTACAACACACACACACACACACACACACACACACACACACACACACACACCACACCACACAAATGCAGTCTACCTCACACCTTCCATCCCCATGTGTAGTGAGATAGTCCTTCTCTGGCACTGACCACACCCATTGGGGGGTGGAGCCATGGGCGGAAGTGACCTGTGGAAGGAGGTCGGAGGGGGCCAGGAAAGGCTCTCTTTTTCTGGCGTGACTCGGACAGGAGAGGATCGGGTTGAATTTCCTGGTGTTCATTTGTCTAGGTTGTAAGTTATTTCTCCCTGAATAAACATCTATTCGGCCTATTTGTTTATCCTGATCCTTATTTACCGCGATACCCATGCTCACACCTTGCCCCACCCAGGCACCTGCTCACTCGACAAGTGCTAGCCTAAAGTAAAACCTTCCTTTCAACTCTGGTGGTTTGAAAGTATTCCCTAAAACTCACAGGTTGGAAACTTGATCCCCAAATCTACACATTCATGGCATTTGAGAGGAGATTAGGGTTAGATGAGATTTTGAAGTGGGGGCTCTCCATAAGCAGAAGATGGACTAGAACTGGCTGGATGCTCTGGGTCCCTGTGGGTCCTTTGCCATGCTCAGACACCGCGAGAAGCCTTTGTAGTTGCCAGCACCATGCTCTGAGACTCAAGTCTCCAGAATGAGGAGTTTGGTAAACCTCTGATTTTTATAAATGATCTGACTGTATTTTCTCTAGTAATGGAACACTGTTTTCCAGTACGCTAAATGCCATTCTTCCTTGTCCACTGAGGTGTCCCTCTTGTTAATTACAGGCAGGGGAACTGGGAATCTCAGGACTGCCTGGGCCACACAGTGAGACCCTACCACAAAACAAACAAGAAAAAGCAGCCACACACTGGGGATGCGGTTCCTTGGTAGATGACCTGCATCTTTGCACAAGACTCTGGGTTTGCCCCTAGCACCATTAAAACTGGGTATGGTGATATTCACGCATAATTCCAGAAAGAAGACAGGAGCAAATGTCATCCTCAGCTACACAGTGAGTTCAAGGCCAACTTGGGCTACGTAGGGAGTTCAAGGTCAGCATAGGCTACATGAGAACCTGTCTCCCTGCCAAAAGAAAAAAGGAAGCAAATATGTGAATCCCATCTCATCTGCAGCTAACCTGTTTTGCCCTCTCAGCCTCTGACAAAAAACTTTTGAGGGTTTTTATGTGCATGTAATGGAGGTGCACGTGTGTGGAGGCCAAACTCTGATATGGTTCCTAAGGAGCAGGCTACTTTGCAGTTTCCGAGGCAGGGTCTCTCTCACTCAGCCTGGAGCTCATCAATTCAGCGAGGCAGGCCAGCCATTGAGCTCCAGGGATCCACCTGTCGTTACTTCCCCAACACTGGGAACACACACATGTGCCACCACACCTGTTGTTGGTGTTTCTTCCTCTTCCTCCACCTCCTCTTCCTCTTCTTCTAACATATTTGTTTGCTTTGTTTGTTTGAGACAGGCTCTCACTCTGTCACCCCAACTGGTCTAGAACGCTCTACACATAACCTCAAACTCACAGAGATCTACCTGCCTTTTCTCCCGAGTGCTAAGATAAAAGGTGTGCACCACCACAACCAAGTTATTTTTTATGTGTAGATAGATGTGTGTTTACATGAGTTTATCCACACCATATGTATGTATTGTCCTTATCTAGAAAAGGGCATTGTAGGCCCCAGAACTGGAGTTACAGATGCTTGTGAACTGCATATGGATTTTGAGAACTGAACACAGAGCCTCTGCAAGAGCCTGTGCTGTTAACCCCTGAGCATCTCCCCAGCCTTATCTGGCTTCTATGTTGGTGCTGAAGATGGTACTGATGTCCTCACATGAGCAGCAGATAATTTACTGACAGAACCACCTCCAGTTTCTCTTTCTTTATGGCTTCTTTTTGTGATTAACAGATTTATTTATACAAGGATATATAGGGAGTCATCTTTACCAAACTTACTAGGAGAGGCTAAATGTTTAGTCCAAGCTTCCTTCCTAGATAAGGCGTTCTTTTCTCCCCGTCTGCCTTGAACGCACAACACCGGAAGATGACAGATGAGACCCAGTTCCCAGCACAGATCCTAAAAGTGAATTCTTAGGAGTGGGTTTGAAATCAGGATAGAGAGTTTCTGGTCTTGCATGGGCAGGCTGAATCACAGCAGAATCTTCAATGTGCCCTTACATTTGTAATCATTGTACTACAGCAGACACCTCTCTCTAAGCCACTCAAGCCCTCAGCCTGCATCTTCCGGAGACACAAAGGTGTGGAGGGTAAGGGGAGAGTGGCTGGTGTGTAGGCTCACACTTGTGGAGTGACATCTTGGGTCCCACTAAACAAGTGACATAGCCTCACGGTGTAGCATGTCGCCTTGGGCTGCAGCTCGCTACCATGTAGACCAGGCTGGCCTTGAATTCACAGAGATCTGTCTGCCTCCTCTTTCTCCTAAAGTCAACACCCATTTCATCTGCAGGTGTTGTGATTTCTACACTGAAGCCAATTTCTACACTCCCTTGCCTGTGTCCTCTGATGTGACGTGACAGGCTGACTTAAGCTACCAGCACTGCCTGCCCAATCCATCATGGTAAATGCCCTGTTTCCACACACCCTTCACCAAAGCACCCCCTCCCCCTCCCTTCCTTCCTCCCTCACTCCCCCCTTCCTCCCTCTTCCCCCCTCCCCCCAGGAGACCCTCTCTCAAGCCCCTTGTCTCCTTGCTTTTCTTTTTCTCCCCAGTGCCAATCGTGAGTATGGCTAGGGATCTTATTACATTTATCATCCATGACCCAGTTCCTTCTACAAGATGTTCAATCGGATTGAGTACAAGAAACCCATTCATATTGTGCCCTGGCACCTGGAGAAACTGCCCTGCACACAGCAGGTGCTCAAAAGCCTTTGCTCAGTGACTGAAGGAGGGAGGCAAGTGGGAAGGGAGGCCGGTGAGCCGAGAAAGGGACAGTGCAGCCAGGGCAGAGAATTTGTCACTGGTCTAGAGGACTGGTTTTCAATCTGTGGGTCACAACCCCTTTGGGGCCGAACGGCATTTTCACAGGGCTTACATGGCAGATATTTACACTATGATGTATAATAGTAACAAAATTAAGGCTATAAAGAATAAACGATAACAATTTTATAGTTGGAGTCATGACAACACGAGGAACTGTACTCAAGGGTCACTGTATTAGGAACCAATGTCTTAGAGGTTTGTGAGTTCAACTGGGTTACTCCAAGGAGTATCAGGGACCAACTTATACACAAGAAGTCAGATGTGAAATGGGCACAGGGAAACTTCTAGAAAGTTGTTTTATACCTCAAAATACCACATTCTTTTGCTTTTCACATTGGTATTCAAATAGCACTTTAGAGGTACATTTAATAAAAATGTGGCAATAGAAATTTCTTAAGATTTAAAATCTGCATTAATTTGTGTATGGGGAGGTGCACATGTGTCATAGGGCATTTGTGGAGGTCAGAGGACAACTTATATGGTCAGTTTTCTCCCTCCATCACGTGAGTTCCAGGGATCAAATTCAGACAATCTGCCTGGTGGCGAATGCCTTCACCCAAATGAACCATCTCACCTGCCCAGCTCCTTAGTTTTGAAAGTACGCTACCGTAGCACCAGAGGCCAAGGCAAGGTGTGACTCATGTGGAGGTACACACAGCACACACAAGACCAACAGCACAGGAAGTAGAGCGAAGGTGTGTGAGCTATGTTTTCTCCACAAACTTCTGGAGGTCTGAGACTATTCTCAACCAATAATGGGAAGCAAGATTCATTTGCCAGAACAGTTCCAAAGACGTAAGAAATCTTGAGGGTGGCTTCTGTAGGCTTCTGAAGTGGGAAGTAACAAGATTGACTTAAGTATTTATGTGATGAAAATGGGTTTTGCAGGGCCATGGCTCTGGCAATGGATGGATGTCATGTTGGTATGGTAGAGAGGGGACAGGCCTGGGCTCTGTGTGCTGTGTGGGGGCCGCCTGTGCTGCACCATGACCCAGTCTGTGACAGGTAGTCGGCTGTGTGCCTCTAGGGAGGCCAATTGTGGTCACAGCATGGGCTGGCCATCTGCCCTCCAGCTCCCATGTTCTCACAGGCCCTAGCTTTTTGCTAGGGTGTATTTCCCAACACCCTTTTCATCTAGACAGTGAGACATGGGAGGGAGTGATGGAAACTGTACCCTAAAACTTTTTGTTTCTTTGTGTGTGTTCTGTGTATATATACATACATATTCATGTGTGTATCTATTTGCATATGGAGGCCTAAGATTTAGGTCAGGGGTTTTCCTCTATCACTCTTCACTATATATATTGTTTTTTGAGATAGGGTTTCTCTGTCCCAGAACTCTCTGTAGACCAGGCTGGCCTTGAACTCACAAAGATCCACTTGCCTCTGTATCATCCAGTGCTAGATTAAAGGCATGTACGACCATCACCGGGCTAGTGCGTGCGTACGTACGTACGTATGTATGTATGTATTTGAGATAGGCTAGCCTGGAGCTCACTAAGTAGACCACAGTGGCTTTGAACTCAGAGATCCTCCTGCCTGAGCCTCTGGAGTGCTGGATTAAAGGTGTGTGCCACTTTCACCAGGCATGTATGTATGTATGTATATGAGTTAGACTAGTCTGGAGCTCACTCTGTAGATCAGGCTGGCTTTGAACTCAGAGACCCTCCTGCCTGAGCCTCCTGAATGCTGGACTAAAGGTGTGCCCCATTGCACTTGGCTCCACATTATCTTTTGAGACAAGGTTCTTTCTGAACCCAGAGTTCACTGATTGGTTAGACTAACTGGGTGGCCAGTGAGCCCCAGGGATTCCCCTGCCTCTGCCTCGTCAGTATGGGGTTACAGTTATACCATCCTGCCCAGATCCTACGCGGGTTCTAGGGATCCATACTCTGGTTCTTATGCTTGCATGACAAGCGCCCAGGCCATTGTGCCCTCAGCTTTTCTCTAAGGCGTTTCTTCCGTGCTTCATCTCTTCCCTTAGTTGTTCACAACTGTGGAGGATCCAAGGGAAGATCCACAGTTCCATGGACAGAGCCTGGAGCTCTGTGAGGCAGGTGTGACAGGTGGCTGAGCCCAACCAGGCCCAGCTATTCGGACTTTGGAACAGACTAGAAATAATGCTGCTCCTGTAAGTCACTGAGATGTGGGGTGAGTCATCCCAGCAACATCTTGTCCCCGATACAGGCAAGCTCAGCCATTTGCCACCACACTGTTCAGTTTAGCCTTCCGGACAGACACGAGCATTGACAGGCACAGGTGTTTTCATGGTAACACGATGTAGATGAGACACATGACCGGATCCTTCTCCTTGCAAAAGACTTCTGTTTCATCTAGTTAAAACTGTTTAATTGTCATTTGTATATGTGTCTGCCAAATGTATGCCATGTGTTCACCGGTGCCTGTGGAGGTCAAAAGAGGACTTCGGATGCCCTGGAACTAGAGTTACACAGAGTTGGGAGCCATCTGATGTAGCTGCTAGAAACTGAACCCAGATCCTGTCTCTCTAGCCCCTCATCTACTTTTCAAAAGAACGTTACGATGAAGTTAGAGCCTGAGCATTTCCAATCCACCAACCTGAAATCCATGTCTTAGAAATTCAAAATATTTCCATTCCATATCCTCTCTCTCTCCTCTCTTCCCTCTCTTTTCTCCTCTCTCTCTCCTCTCTCTCCCTTTCTCTCTCTTCTCTGTCTCTGAAGACTGAACTTAGGACCTTGTGTATACTAGAGGAGCACTCTATCATTAAGCTCTCTCTCCTCTCTTCCACCTCCCCCCCAATCATTAAGCCATATCCTCAGCTCTCCTACTGTTTAAAAAAATTGTTTGAGATTTTTTTTCTTTCTTTTTTCGACACAGGGTTTCTCTGTAGGTTTGGAGACTGACCTGGAACTCTATTTGAAGACCAGGCTGGTCTAGAACTCACAGAGATCCGCCTGCCTCTGCCTCCCCAGTGCAGGGATTAAAAGCGTGCACCACCACCGCCTGGCTTGTTTGAGAATTTCATACAGCGAATTTTAGTTATTTTCACCCAACCCTCCTCCCCTTCAGCTGGTGCCCTTCTCCCTGTCTTCCGGTCTTTGTGTGTGTGACTTACCAGTGGCTACACCACTGAAGGACATGATAGACCCCAACTGGTAGCTGGCAATAGTCCTCCAGGGAGGGGTGGGGTCTCATAGGCCCTGACTCTGTGCATGATGAAATGCTGAGGGAAAGGGGTAGCCACAGTAGCAGTGAGTTCAAGCCCAGAAGCCATCGAGTTGCAGCATACCCTCCATCCTCCGCCTCTCACATTTTTCCTCCTCCTCCCTCCTCCTCCTCCAGGTCCTCTGAGCCTTGGAGTTGGTGACACAGCTGCCCCACTTAGGGCCAAACAATCCACCTAACTTAGTCTCAACAGCTCAGCAGTTATGGGTTTTGCAATGAGAAGTTGGGCAGGGCATTGATATCAGATGAGTGTGGGAAGCGGGTGTTGGGATCATGCTTTTTTTTGACAGGGAGGGCGGAGGGAGAGAGAGAAGAGAGGAAGACAGGAAGGGAGAAGGAAGGAGGGAAGAGGGGGAGAGAGGAGGGAGAGGGGAGAAAGAGAAGAGAGAGAGAGCTGAGATGCTTTCCAAGGACAGCGCTTTCTCACTGGGGTCTTTTTTTCAGATTGATGTTGAGACATGTGGGGACAGAGGCTGCTGGGTGAGAAGACAGGAGGCAGTCCTGGAATCGTGAGAGTCTGGCTATAGATAGAGGGGAGTGTGAGAAAAAGATCAGGAGGGGGTAGATACTGTGGAGTAAATGTCACTCCAAACTCATTCATTAAAACTTAATATCCGGCTGGTATCCCGATGGGGTCGTGGTGGCCAGGGGCTGGGGACTGAAGAGTGAATGCCTAATTAGCATCCCCATTTGGGAAGATGAAGATGCTGTGAGGATGGATGGTGGTGATGTTGCACACTGTCAGTGTGTTTCATGCTACCAAACACCTCATTAAGGGTGGTCAAGGGTTAGGGTGTGGCTTAACAGTACATGCCTAGAACCCCTCCCTCTCTGAGGGGCTGGGGGCACGGCTCAGCAGTACAGTGCCTGCCTAGTACTCCCAAGTGAGGGGCTGGCAGTGTGGCTTGATAGGAGGACACCTACCTAGCATGTGTGAATCCTTGGGTTCAAGCTCCAAGTACACACACACACACACACACACACACCAAATGTTAAAAAGTTTACTTATTTATTCTTACGTGTGTGTACATGTGTGTGTGCTATGGTGCATGTGTGGGGGTCAGAGGCAATCTGTAGGACTGTGTGTTCTCTCCTTACAGCAGGGGGTCCCCAGGAGTAGAACTTGGGTCATTAAGCTTGGTGGCAGGCTCCATACACTGCAGCATCTCACTAGCCCTCCGATCTTCTACTATGTGTATTTGACCACAATTAAATCATGATAAAAGAAATGTAACTCCCACGTGTGAGGTTGGTGGTGTCCAAATTGCACATAGCACACAGCTCCTAAAGTGCCCAGGGACAGCCTCAGGGACCCTTCAAAGCTCATGGCCTTTCAAGTGGGATTGTCACCAGGAGAACAGCTCGTTGTTCCAGGAGGTGGCAGCCGCCTGTCCAGGTCAGAAAGCAACTGCCAAGAACTCACTGGCCCCTGGCTGGCAGCCAGCCGTCCATCTGTCAGCTCACATCGGCATCCGGGGGGTGGCAGGGGCCTGGTACTCACAGTGCTGGCTATGCCCGGGGGCTTTCCACTTGGCTGGGCAGGGTGGGCAGCAAAGGCTGTCACGCCTGGGCTCTGCGTGCCCCAGGGCACCAGCAAGGAGACTGACTGGGGTAGGGCTGACCATCGCGTAGGCACAGTCATCATTCAGTACACGTGGGGGCAGCAATGCTTTTCCACCGGCAGCCACCCTCCTTCCCCCGCAGCCTTTTGTGCCTACCCCGGGGTTTTCTGGGGACACAAATTAGTCTTCTCTAGTAAGTCCCTGGACCGGTTAAGAGGGGCTCACGGCATCTGTGAGCAGGCAGCAGGTCCGTGGCCAGCCCTTTCACCTGCTCTCCCCACGACACTTATTTCTCATGACTATTTTGTGTTTTGAAACCAGGAAGGGGAGGCGGGGTCTCAACTATGTTGCCCAGGATGACGTCAGGTAACCTTGCCTCAGTCTCTCGAGCGGCTGAGACCCCTGGCACAGTGGAAGCTCACACTGTCTTTGTGGCCACACCCTTGTGGATTTAGGACACTGAATCTGAAGCTGGGCCTTGTGAGCTGGCATCTTGGCTCTGCCACTTATTGGTGACAGAGTGGGACAGCTCAGGGAACCCAATGTCCTCCTCTGGCGTCTGCATGTACAGGCGCACACATAAATTAAACCCGGAAGTGGGAGCACGCAGAATGTATCCTGTGCGCTCTGCAGTGATTTTTCAAACCTTTCTGTGCCTCGAATTCTAAGAGACGTTGTCTACAGATAGAAAGAAACTAATGTACAAAAGATTCTTACAATAATGATCGGTTGTGTAAGATCAGACTGCCAGGTCTTCTGCCAGCAAGATGGCCCAGTGGGCAAAGGCACTTGCTGCCAAGCCTGACAGCCCGAGTTCTGTCCCTGAGATCCACATGGCGGAAGGAGACAACTGACACTACAAGGTGTCCCCAAACGTCGGCATGCATGGTAAAACACGCACAGGCACACACGTAAATAAGTAAGTGAAAAAATAAATAGCTGCAATAGAAAAAGTTAAACTTACAAGTCTAGAGGCCTCCCAGCGTACCCTGGGGAGAATTTTCAGGTGTTACATCCAGAAGGAGGAGCCCCCAGAGATCAGAGATCAGAAGGCAAATGGTGGAAAGACGTGCCTGCACCTGGAGCCTGCAAGTTTGTGACTTCTGAAATGAGTCTCAGTAGGTAGCTTTAGACATCTGAACAGAAGAGCCCATGCCCGGATTATCTGGGGGACCGGGTCACAGCTGTCCTTAGGACAGACAGAAAGGGAGGCTTGCAGAGCGGCGGAGTAAGAGAGCCTATGACTGGGGAAGCAGAGAATGGTGGCCATTCCAAGTCGAGCTACTTGGAGCCACCAGGGGCTGGGGGAGGCAGGAAGGGCAGTCTCCAGAGCCAGCAGGAGGCAGTCCTGTCGGCAGGCAGCCTGTTTTAGTGCCACGTCCACTAGAATGTGAACTGAAGAAAGTTCTGGGTTGGAAGTTACGTGGTCTGTGGGTTCTGCTGGCACAGAAAGACATGGGCCAGCGATTTAAAAATTTTCTCAGGATGGACAGACATGCGACTGTCAACCCAGCATCCAGGAGGCAAAGGACAGCCTGAGAGTCACACAAAGACCCTGCCTCCCTAAACCCCATCAACTAAAACAGAAAGGATGCTGCTGAAGAGAGGCGATGTCACCAGGGCAGCATGATGTCCGGGATGGCACGTAGGAACACTGCAGGTGAACACTGCACACTCTCACTGCCAGGAGTGTTGACGTGTTTGTGTGTGTGTGCACCATGCACACTGGTACACCCATGTGCCTGGAGGCCAGAGAAGGGTGCTGGGTGTCCGGCTCTAACCCTCTCTGCCTTAGTCAACCAAATGCTCAGACCCTGGCAAGGACCCCCTCACTGAGGTTTCCATCTCTGATGGGCAGCTCCCTGGGAGCAGAGCCTGCCTGTGGGCTCAGCCTCTCCCCTCAGCGTCTGGGCTTCCCACACATGTGCTCAATATCCACACTCTAGTCTGAACAGAAGTATACTTCTGTATGGAGAGCCCAAGGCAAGCCACTCAAAATGTGGTCTCAGTCCTCCACCAACCGAGTGGCCCTGCAGTGAGCCACTTGGGTTGGCATTTCAGCCCCACAGTCATTCAGGGATTCACTAAACCTGGAGCTAGGCTGGCACTCAACATTCTCCTGTCTCCAGCCCTTCAGTACTGAGGTTACAGGCGTGTTTGGCTGTGCCTGGCTTTTTACATGGATGCTGGGGATTCAAACTCAGGTCCATACATATGCAGAGCAAATGATCTTATCCACAGAGCACCTATCTCCAAGCTCTGAGTATTATTTTAAAAAGACTCCTAGGAGCAGAGTATGGAATGATGGCACTTGGGTTTGAGGTGGGACTAAAGACCCATTAACCAAAGTGCAAGGTTTCAATCAAATGGTGGGACTTACTCAAGAGATCCCTTCTGCACTGCGGGAACTGCCGTTGCTGCAGTTAGTGACGCATGCACCCCAATAACTGTGGGGAGACAGCTACCTAGCTACATCTCTCTCCCTCCACCCTCCCTGTCAAAAAAAAAGCATGATCCCAACACCCGCTTCCCACACTCATCTGATATCAATGCCCTGCCCAACTTCTCATTGCATGTGTATGCATGTGCAAATGTGTGCACACGCGTGTGGAGTCAGACACCTGGAGCTTCCTCAATCATTCCACGGAATTCTTCTTGAGAAAGCACCTTCTGTTGGTGCTTGCCAGCTTGTCTAGACTGGCTTGCCACGAGCCCCAGATCCAGCTCTGTTTCCTCGGTGGTGTGACCACAGGTGTGTGTGCAGTACTACACCTGGCTTTTTGTTGACACTGTTGTTTTGCCATGTGTGGGTGTTGGCCTGCATGCATGGCTGTACTTGCAGTGCCTACAGAGGCCAGAAGATGGCATCAGATCCCCTGGAGCTGGAGTTACAGTTGACAGCTGCCTGACACTGGTGCTGGGAACTGAACACCCCACTCCAACCCTGTCATCTGGAAGAACAGCCTGTGATCTTAAACACCGAGTCATCGTAAACACTGGATTCTTAATTGGATTCCTGAGGATCAAACTCCAGTCCTACCCCCATGAACATTTTTAAAGTCCTCAAACATAAGGAGCTCTGGGTGCCTGGACACACTCACGAGTGTATATACTGGCATAAATTTTACACCTCAGGTTATTTAAAAACAATGAAAAAGTGTACACAAAGCTGGAGCAGATGGGAGGTGGCGGTGGACCTAGGAGGAGCTAGGAGGGTGAGGAGTACGTTAAAATATTTTCTCAAAGAATTAATAAAAATCCTTTTATAATAAAAAACCCTCGTGTGTGTGGGGTAATGAGCAGATGTGCGAGAAGACAGGGGACAACTGTAGGTGTCATTCTTCAGGTGTCATTCTCTCACTGAACCTGGAGCTCACCAGTTAGGTCAGGCTGGCCAACAAACCCTGAGGATCCTCTTGCTGCTCTCTCCCTAGTGCTGGGGTTACAGGCATGGGCCCAGCTTTTGACATGGCACTGGAGATCTGAACTCAGATCCTTAGCCATGTCACACCCTGACACTATCCTCTCATGAGTACAGGCCAGCGGTGCTTCCTCATGTCCTAGAACAGTCCTTCCCAGCCAAGGGCCAGCTCAGAACCACAATGGCGCTGCTGCTGACCCCACACCAGGCCATGACATCACTACAGAAGATGGACCAGGGCCAGAGTGATCAGCTGATCCGCAGGAGCAGAAATGCTGAACTAGAAACACAAGAGGCTGATGAGACACAGCCTGAGCTGGAACAGATACTATTTCTTTCTTGATGTAACAAATGAGTAAACCAAGGCACACACTGAGCCATTGTCTTGCCAGCTGGGATACAAAGCACACACAGGCCTGTACTGGGTTGGGACCCGGTCATAACCACATCTACATGCAGCGAGGACCAAGGACATGGCTCAAATTTCGTTCCCACTTGCTGCTTTTCTTTCTTCTGATGGAAGACTCGCCTTGAGGAACCTGCGCACAGGCAGCAGTGCCCGAGGGGACACGCCAATTCCATCACTAAAGCAGCTACCGTCCATTAACTGATTAGGGCCTGGTGCTCACCAGAGTGTGAGGCCTGGCGTATTTATCTGCATGCAGAAGCAGACAAAATATTTTCAAGGATGGCTCTATAACGTTTCTTTCTGGGCCAGGGAACTGTAGCACAAACTTGAGGAACTGGATTCAGATCCCAAGCACTCATGTAAAAAGCCAGACATGGACTCTAGGACTAGGGAGGAGACAGCAGACCAGTCAGCACAGCCAATTGACAAGTTCCACATTCAGAGAGACCCTGCCTCAAAAGATAACGCTCAGAGTGACTGAGGATGCCACTGGATCCCACACACAGATGCACGGGAACGTATGTACCCATGCACCAGAACTTCCTCCCAGAAGCCAAATGGCTGGGCACAAGGTCCAAGGCTACCTTAGATTTTCATGCCAGAGTTCTCAGCAGGGACATGATTGGCAAATCACTAAATGTCCCCTTTCTTGAGTCTTGCATTCTGCATAAAATAGACACCATGGAGCCCCACCATTGTGGAGCTGCTGGAAGCTCCCAATGAGGTACATCTGGAGGGTATGGCATACTGAGGTGTAGCTGAAGGGTATGGCATGCAGGACACAGCCTCTGGGTTCAAGCACAGCAGTTCAACTCTGGGTACAGTTTCTTGTCACCAGCATGGGACAGTCATAGTTCTTACTCTCAGGGTTTTTATGAAGCAAACTTTGTAAAGAGCTGTCACTGTCACACCAGGCTAAGTGCTGTTAGCAGGCATGTGAGTGAGGACTACATGCTCAGAGGCTGCAAGTGTCTGCAAGTGTCTGCAAGTGTCTGCAAGTGTCTGTGGCCCTGAGGAAGAGGCATGAGGAAGAATGAAGGCGCCCTCTGCTCCCAATCTCTCTCCCCCTCCCTCCCTCCCTCTCTCTCTCCTTCTCTCTCTCCTTCTCCCTCCCTCTCGCTCCCCCTCCCTCCCTCTCTCTGTAAGGTGGGAGGTTAGCCTGAGTTGAGAGTGACCAACAGGTCCCTCAAACAGACCATATAGGTGACGATGGGGGTTGAAGAAGCCAACCTAAGCAGGAGAAGTGATTATTGTTGCAAGCTCTAGTTGAGGCTCCCACCATCTCCAGGGACTCCCTCTCCACAGGGCATGCTCAGACTATGGTTTTCCTCCCTCATGGTGAGGTCCCAGCATCAGGGTTACATAAACCCTCTCACAAACGTGTGCAGCTTCCTTTTCTTTCACATTTTTAAATTACATTTATGGATGTGTGTTTGTCACAGTGCATGTGGAGGGCAGAGGGCAGCTTCAGGGTGTCAACTCTCTCCTTCCGCCATATGGCTTCCAGGGACAGACCTCCTCAGGCTTGGTGACACCCTCCTTTATTGAGTCATCTTCATGGCTACCATTTTTTACTTTTGAGATAAGACCTTCTCTATTGCTCAGGCTGGCCTTGAACTTACAGTTCTTCTACCCCAGTCTCCTGAGTAGCTGAGATTCTAGGAATGTCCTTACCTGCCAAAGTCATCCCCAAACATCACAACAGAGGGGACACCATTCACTGCTAAGTGCCTTGGGTCCAAATCCCCAGTGGGCACAGGACATCCGGTGGCATTGACAAGAGTAAACTGAGAGGCTAGACAGCGTGGCCCATTTTACAGAAAAGAAAACTGAGGTTCAAAGAGGCCTCATAGCCAGTGGGAGAAAAGCCAGAGCTCTCTTCGGGGATCATTCCCCACTTCTTACAGGGAAACATACAGAGCTGCAATGCTTGGCCAATAGGATGAAAACGAACACTTTGCTTCTACTTTGCATCTCTACTAACTCAATGTCACTAGACACTGAGTCCATCCTAGACTCAACCCCCACACTGGGGTCCCCTGTACTTTCCCTAATACTTCCACTGGTTCTGCAGCCTCTGCCCACTCCCCTCTCCTCACACCCGTCTACCTCTTTTATAGTCTCCTTCCCGCTAAAACTACCCTCACCTCTTCCCTGTCCCCAGTGTCCCTGTCCTGGCTTCTCTGACTCCTTGAATTGGGATATCGTGTCTCGATGCATCAGGAGCCTCCCCGCCGCCCCACAGCCAATTCCTAAGGCAAGGGGTGTTTTGGAGGCACCAGAAGGGAGGCAGGACGGCCTCCCATCTTCCTCCTCCATGTTTAAAGAACTCACACCCACAAATGGCCAATGAATGCACACAGGGTCCCATATCCTTGGCCACCAGGGAAAAGCAACCCAAAAGTCTATAGCCATAAAATAGACACCAAGGAAAAGGAGAACTGAAAACCAATGCTGCCAAGAAGGAGGGGAAGATGAGGCCTTACCACAGCAGGTGCCACCCCCACCCCCACCCCCACCCTGTTAGCCAGCCCTGGAGGTCAGGGTGAGAGCCAGGTAGGTGTCCCAGGCCGTGATCCTATCTGAGGCAGGAGAGTCACAAGGCCAGCCTGCCCAGGGCAATTTAGTGAGACCTGTCTCAAATAGCTAGAAAATACAAGAACGGCTGCACATGTAGGTTGGTGGTTGATGGGAGATGCCATTATGTATATATGTTTCTCATACTGGTTAATAATAAAGCACTGTTGGCCAATAGGAAAGGAAGATAGGAGGGACTAGGAGACAAGGAGGAAATAGAAAGTAGGAGGGAGGAGCCAAGATGGAGAGTCTGGAGAAAGCAGTATGCCGCCCGGCTCCCCGGTAAGAGAAATACATAGATCAGCAGAAATGGGTTAATAATTAAGGCAGAGCTAGTCGATAAGAAACAAGTAACCGGGCCAACAGAATTATATCTAATACAGAGTCTCTGTGTATTATTTGGGGCTGGCGCAGCAGCAGGACAAGACCGGGCGGCGGCAAGCAGAAAAACCCGTACACCTTACAAATGGCGCCCAACGTGACTATGATTTATTAAAATTTGCCTGAGGATTCAGAAAGCAAAGTCAGCCTCAAACTGTGGAGATCAGTGGTGATACACACCGAGCAGAAGCTAGGTGGGTAGTACACACCTTTAATCCTAGGATTCAAGATTAGGAGGTAAACGGATCTCTGTGAGTTCAAGGCCACCCAGAGCTACACAAGATTGATCCAGTCCTAAAGAGAAACAGCTCACACAAAGATGATCTCAGCACTGGGCATCACACACCTTTAATCTCAGCACTAGAGGGTTATAAAAGATAGGAGCAGGGTCTCCAGTAGTCAGTATCAGGCATTCATTCTCCAGCCACATTGAGGATAGGAAGACATTGAAGTCTTGGGATTCTCCAGCCACGCTGAGGAGAGGTTACAGTCAGGGGTTTGGTGGAACCAGGATCGCCTTTCATTCTGAGGTAGAGTGAGAGCTAGTGACCAGCTGCTTTGCTTTTCTGATCTTCAGCTTGAAGCTTGAATACAAATCTTTTATTTATTCATGTTACAGTAGAGTGTTTACCTAGCATGGGTATCTCTTTCTCTCTCTCTCTCTCTCTCTCTCTCTCTCTCTCTCACACACACACACACACACACACACACACACACACACACACAGAGAGAGAGAGAGAGAGAGAGAGAGAGAGAGGGAGGGAGGAGGGTTCTAGGTCAGCAAAGCACCGAGACACTAGCACAGCCATGTTCATTGCTGCGATGTTCACAAACAGCCAAGCTGTGAAAACAGCTTACATTCCTATCAATAGATGGATAAAGAAAATGTGACCTCTACCTGAAATAGTATTATTTAGCCATGAAGAAGAACAAAATCATGTCATTTGCATGAAAATGGATGGAACTGGAGATGATCCTGTTTGGTAATTAGGCCAGTCTTAGAAAGACGTGTAAGACGTGTTTTCTCTCATATGTGGATTCAGAGGAGGAGGAAACAGACATGAGAGTAAGGTAATGCTATCAGGAAAGGGAAGAGGGAGGGGTAAGAAACAGGAGTAAAGGAATGAGCACACCAAAACACCATGCAAACACAGGCACACCAGAGTGAAGTCAGCGAGTGGATTTGAACAGTTACTGCTTATCAAAAAGTTTGGAGGAGAAAGACAAAGACTGAGATAAGAACTGATTGGCTCACTGTGCCTGATCCATATTTTTAGTTTTAAAGTATCCAGGGAAAGCTCTCACCGATGACCCTGAATAGACCCCAGGTTAAACTTTTATATACCCTTCCTAAAATGGTTCCACCTTATTGACTGAGGCGCTGGCCTCGGGTTGAATCCAGAGCTCCAGCCAACACTTCTAGGGATCCCCCTTTACACCGCTCTCCCACGTGTTGCAGTAACAGGCTGGGGGTCACACCCATGTCCTTGATTCTATGATAAGCACTTTACCCTGAGCAGTCTCCCCATGTTCTTTCTGTCCCTGGACATGCATTCAAGAGAACGAAAACCAGGAGCTCAAATCCTGGCGAAGCATGTTCCCGATGAGACAAAAGGTCCGTTCATAGAGGGGTGGTTCTCAGGCCCATTTCCACCAAGAATTCACAGCTGGCACATTCCCAAGACCAAAAACTATGGTGGTTTCAAAGCTCAAGGGGAGAAGAAATGGGGGTGGCTGTGTAATAGGGACCCAGATTGGAGCTGGAGCTGTCAAAAGGTTCTGGAGATGGAGGACGGGAACATGCATAGTATCCCCTGACAGCACACTCAGAAATGGCTGAGGTGGGTCTGTTGTTTGTTTTTTTGAGACAGGCTCTCATGCAGCCCAGTTGGCCTAGAAATCTCCCTGCCTTCACCTCCTCCTGGGGTTACAGAGGTGAGCCAGCATGCCTGGCTTCTGTAGTGTGTGCTAGATGAGCACTCTGTGAGCTGAGCTACTCCCAGGCTGCTGTGTGTATTTAACTACCTTTCCCCCCCAAGGGAAGGATGGAGAGATGGCTATGGGGAGGCACAGGGATGTGACAGGGCTATGCTGCTGCTCCCAAGTCTGAGGCTCCCGCAGCCCTTCGACACAAGCATCCATGCTGATTTTTTTTTTTTAAGCATCTGCTGTGTGCTAGGCTGGGCTCTGAGACAGTCCTGCCTTCCCCAGGTTAACATTCTGAAGGAAGTCAGTGAACCTAGAGAATAAATAAATAAATATGGGGGCTAGAGAGACAACTTTGTCACTAAGTGTTTGCCACACAAGCATAGAGACCTGAGTTTGATCCCAGAACCCACATAAAAAGCCAGGCTCAGTGGCGCACGCCTTCAGTCCTCATACTGGGAAGGCGGAGACAGACAGCTCTCTGAAGCTTATTGGGTAGCCTGCCCGGCTAAACTGGTTGAGTTCTAGGTCCAGTGAAGGATTCTTTCTCATGTAACATGGTGAAGAGCAGCTCAAAAGACACCCAGCGCCAACTCTGGCCTGCATGTGTTCAGCATTGCCTCCCACAAACACAGGCATACACACAAAGTAAGGTTTGGCAGCTGCTCATCAGGTGGGGAGTGAACCGGGTTGGGCAGTGCTGCTTCTGAGCAAAGACTCAAAGGCAGAAGCCAAGCAGATGTTGAGAAGAATGTTCCAGGCTGTATCTGAGTGACCAAGGAGAGGGAAATGAGATAGGGGCTGTGGGCCTGGGCCTGGGCCATGTAGGTTATAGAGAGTGAGGATGGAGACATGATACAGAGGCAGGAGACCTGCAAGGGCCTGAGGTTCCATTCCCAGAACCCGCCAAGCACATGCAAAGGGCCCTGGGTCCCCTGTCGACGGGGCAGGTGTAGTCAAGAGCCAGTGGAGGCCTGGAGAGGGAGAGAGGATCAGAGACGCTGGGAAGGGACAGACTTGAAAAGAAGGAGGAAAGGAGTCACGCCCATTCTCCCTCAGGTGTGAAATCTAACAGAGGTCAATCCAGAGGGGATCAGTGAAGTCACAGGGCATGCTGTCACATGCTGTCAAGGCACAGCCAATCTGATCTGAGAATGGCTTGGAGCACAGGTCAGCACAGTTCAAAGCTGCCAGGAGGTGATGAGAAATGTCTCCCTGGCCACACACACACACACACACGCACACACACACACACACACACACACACGCACACACACTGCGTGAGGTGACAACTGAGCTCTCTGGCTCAGTCAGTGCCCGTGTAAACATGGATCAAGCTGAACCTGTGAATACAAGTGATGTAAAATGAGGTGTTGTAGCACACACCTGTGACCCCCGCAAATGGGCGACGGTGGCACGAGGATATCTGGCTAGCTCAAGTTCTCAAGAGTTCCTCCTGCCGCCAAATCAAGTAAGCATTGGATATACTGTCGCACGCCTGTCTTTTCAACACTGAGGAGGTAAAGGCAGAAGAATTGGGAATTCATGGTTACCCTTGGCTATATGACTGGTTCAAGACCAGCCTGGGCTACATGAGATTTGCATCAAAAAAGCAAGGGGGGAAGGAAAACCTGTCAGTTGCTAGAGACAGACTCCTGGAAATTGCAAACTGAACCTGTACTGAGGGTCTTGAGTGGCCCAACCTGATGGGGTTCTGCCCAGGAGCCTTAGCTATACTTCCAAGCTGGAGGAGAAGCGCCTCATCAAGGCCCTGGCAGTGCCCGCTCTGCAGATGAAAGCCCTTTTCTTTGGCAAAGAGCTAGGTGTAGGTTCAGCTGACTCCTGGGTAGTTCTGTGCCTGGGGGCTGCTGTACCCTGGGGCCACACAGGCAACTGATGTCTGGGATCTGGCTCTTCTGATGTCCGAGTCAGATGCCAAACAGCAACCTTCCCTCTACTTACGGACCACAAAGGGGAAGACTGTGGCCACAGACGGTGCAAACCCAGTGTGTGCCCATCAGTGAGCTGTGAGGGTCAGGGTCTCAGCTTCTCTCCCCCGTTCTGACCCGATGAAGTGAGGGATGGGCATGACAGGAACATAGGTGTGACTGACACCCAGTCTCATATCTGCATCCCTGAGTATGCGTGTGCGTGCGTGTGCGTGCGTGTGCGTGCGTGTGCCGCTCATGATCCTTTTGCCTCAGCCTCCCAAGTGTTGAGATTACAAGTCATAATCACACCTGGTCCAGATTTTCTTTTGTTTTTGCTTTCTTTTACCTTCTAGAGATGAAACCTATGGCCTTGTACATGATAGACAGAAAGTCTACCACTGAGCCGCACCACAGCCCTCACTGGGGGATCCCGGGCAGGACCTCTACCACTGACCCATATGCCAGCCCCCTACTGCTGCCCACATTCCAGTCCCCCAAGTCTGCAGCCCCTATTAGGCTTTCTGCTTATAGTAACTCAATACATGGGAGGCACAGCCATACTCCGAGTAGGAGCTCAGGAGCGAAGAGCTTCCTGTGTGCACTTGCTTTCAGTGTTGGGAACTGAGCCTTAGTCTGAAAGTCCTTCCAGTTGCCTCAGAAAAGTGACAACTAACAACTCACACTTGTGTGTCTCCCAAAGGAGCAACTGAAGACCCAGAGAGTATAACCAGAACCAAAGCTTCTCGGGATAACGGGCCGCTGGGGTTGAGAGTTGAGCACTTGCCCGGCATGTGGGGAGTCTGAGTTCCATGCCCAGCTTGACTAAAGAAGGAGAAAGCTGAACAGGAATGTTGTCTGCCTTTTATCTCAGCTGTTCAGGAGGTCAAGGATGGAAGATCACAACCTGGGGGCCAGCCTGGGCTACCAAGAGAGCATATCGGAGAACAATGTAGAGACACCATGTGGCTAACAAATCTCTAAAGTACACATGAAGGTGGGTTTTACACCTAGAGATGGATGAGAGCAGGAAGAGAGGGAAGAGGAGGAGGGGAAGAGAAGGAAAGGGAGGAGAGGAGATAAATGTGCTTCCATTTCCTAGACCTCCCCTCATCTCAGTCTGGCCTCTGAACCACACAGCCCTGTCCAAGGTGAGGGCCTTGCGTCTCTGGGTCAGGGTTGCATCCTTCCCACAAAGATGGAGGTCACCCACTTCCCAGCACCTCTAACCATGATAACGTAGAGTATCCTGGGCTTGGCAGCCTTGCTCAGCCAACAGCCCCCTCTTCCTTCCTGTTCCACTGTTTCCTGTGTCTGCCTAGCTGCCTCCCTGCTGCCCTGAGAGGAAGATCGCTGCCTGCAAACCACAGGGACACTGGCCAGATGCCCCAAGTGAGGCAGACTGGCATTTATCACCGCAATTCAGGAGGACAGCCCCAACCCTGTAGACAGACAAACAATAAGGCCTTCTCCAGCCCCACAGGGGAGATGGAGGAGACAGCTCAATGCTGAGCAAGAAGGTCACCAGCAGCTGTCAGGCCCTTCCTGGGAAGAGGCAGTGGCGCTGTCCAGCATGCTGAAACTGGCTCCTTCCAAAGTGTCAGCTTTCCCTAAGGGGTAACTGGAGATCCTGGGCAAGGAGACCCCACCACCAGGATTAGTTGAGAAAGCGATTCATAGAATTGTTGCTATGCAGAAGCAAGATGGAAGGGTTTGGTAGTCCCAGTCACCTCTCTGGGCAGCAGGGAGCTGAGTGTGTATATACCCACTGTTCAGCTCCAGGGCTGAGGGAGGTCCTGGAGGTGGGCTAAGCATCAGGCACATGTGCTGTCCAGACATTGTGATGCTGGAGAGAGCTCTATGGCATCAATGAAAGAGATGGTAGTGTTGTGGTGACCAAGATGGCAGCTTGCATGGAAACTCAGGTTCCTCCTGGCTCAGCTTCCCAGTAGCTGGATTGACAGGTTCGCACAGTGGCCCTCGTCTTACAAAGTGGGGATGGAATAAGAAATCTGCCCAAACTTATAAGATCGGAACAAGTTATAGGGGAGCTTGACCACCCATTAAAAATTCACTCTCCTTTCCCCTTACAACTCTGCAGTGTTCACGTGTTCACAGCTGAAAGTCCGGGCTTGATTCATGCCACGTGTCATTTACTGGCCTTCCCTGACTTCTGCCACAGCTTGAGAAGGAAGACACTGTCACTACATCTCTTCCCACAGGAAAGTAGACATCCAAATGAGATCATGGCCAAGATCACAGACTCCCACAACCCTAAAGCCCATGCCCTCACCCCTGGCTTCACGAACTGGCCATTTCTAGTAAAACACACACACACACACACACACACACACACACACACATATTTAACGTGTAATGGTCAGGACAATCAGCAGGAGTTGGTTCTCTCCTTCCCTCACAGGGATCCTGAGGATACAACTTACACGTCAGGCTTTGCAGCAAGCACCTTTCTGTCCACTGACTGTCTCTCCAGCCCCTTTGGTAATATCTTTTGTACATTTACTCCCTCATCTTTGTGCAGCCCGAATAAGGAGAATAAAGAAAGGAAGCCCCGGGCCCCCCCCTCTTAAGAGTACTTTGTTTCATCTCCCAAGTTGACATCCATAGAACTTTTGACTTTGGAGGAAATCATGTAAGATTCAACCAACTGATTCTGAATAGAGAGAACCGCCTTGATTTAAATCTACCACTGTTAGGTGGTGGCTGTGCGAAAGATATTCAACCTCCGAAGCCTCAGTTTCTTCACCTGTGAAATGGGAAGAACTTAGCAGTTTACACACAGACAGGCTGTACTGACACAACTTTTATTGTTGTTGTTATTATTATTATTATTTTTAGCATTGATTCTTTAGCTAATATCAGACAGAGACAGGCATGGGGCACAGACTACTGGGCGGCCAGGGTAGGAGAAATGAAGTTCAACATCAGGCTGACTTCCTGTCTGGGGGTGTGCAGCCCAGTGGTAGAGTGCCTGCCTGGGTGGGGGGTGTGGCCCAGTGCTAGAATGCCTGTCTTGGGGGGAAAGTAACTCAGTGGCAGAATGCCTATCTGGGGGGGGGAGTGTGGCCCAGTGGTAGAATGCCTGTCTGGGGGGGAGTGTGGCCCAGTGGTAGACTGCCTGTCTGGGGGGGGGAGTGTGGCTCAGTGGTAGAGTGCCTGCCTAGGATACACAAAACTCTGGGTCCACCCCAGCACCACAAAAAGGAGAAAAGAAACATGCACCAGTTTAGCTATTGAGCTAAACATAGATCTGAGTTGGATCCTAAGTTGGACTCATATGACCCTGGCTCGGCATGGCCCCCTAGCAGAGTGACTGAAGTCCTGAGGAGCTTCAGAAACTGTCACAAGCAGCTTCACCCCTCTGACACATTCCACATTGAAAGGCTTGGGAGGCTGAAAGGCAACACTGAGCATAAAATTGTAAATGTAATCCCCGGCAAGCAGGAAGGTGACAGGAGTAACCAGGGCAGCCACACTGACACTACTGTGAGACTGAGGACAAGCATATGAAATGAGGTTCAACAAATCTCACCTTAAACTCGGAAGCATCGATGCTCTCATTACATGGCTTGGATCAAGAAGCTTGCAAAACATTTATTTTATAGTGGAGAAGTCCCATGGCACTCAGAGTGACAAGAAACGTCTGTAAAGACACACATCACACACACACACACACACACACACACACACACACACACACACAATGCAACTTGTGCATCAGCATGATGGCTGTGTTTGTTGTTGGTTTCAAGATGCTGTTTGTAATGTGCAGGTGCCTAAGGGCAGCTACAAAAGAAGTGAAGAGAAGGCGTGCACTCATGATGTGTTTCCTCAATTGAATAAAATGAAGCGAACATTAGAGGTTTATGACTTTGGCCAAGTCCTTTGATGCCTGTGGATTTGTTCCTCAAGTATGTAACAGAAGGAGTAAAGGAGGTGGGACTTCTCTATGAATTTCCCTTCTTTCTGATTTTCATTTTGTTTGCAGTATTGTGGTTGGAACCCAAGGTCTTAAACATGCTCCCAAGCCCAGGAGTTGGAAACCAGGGTTTTGCTTATGATTTGCAAGTGATTTACCTACCATTCACTGAGCCCTCACCACCATCCTCCTCACTGGGGGATTCTAAGGCAAGACACGCATGCTACAATACACCGAGAATAAGTGACTTGTATAAAGCCACACTGTAACCGAAGGCCCAACATTCTGGATAACCTGTCTCGATCAGCCGATGGCATCCGTTTCCTGATCTACACACCCCTCACTCCACATTTCTTAAATGTCCATCTCACACATTTTCATTTTAACCCCCAGAATTCCAAATATAATGAAAGTATACTTAAAAAGAAACTGTCAAAAGTCACAAAATCAAGATTTCTCCAAGGTCTTTTTTCCTCTCTCCTTTCTCAAAGGGAAAAACAACCCCCCCCACACACACAAACCCAACAAATCCATGGTTAAGATATTTCCCATCAAATCTCACACAAGACAAAGGCAAAAAGCCTTGGCAGTCCACAAGACACAAATGAACACTGCAGGCCGCTCAGGAATGGAAGGCAGCCATCTAATCAGCAAAGGCTCATTGCAGCCACCACTTGTCTCCAAGCCCAATCATCGCCCTAGGCTCCTCCCCACTGCTGAATGGGTGGAGGGCTGGCTGCACAGGGCGGTGCTGGTGCAGCTCAGCAGACAGAGACCCAGCAAGGCCCAGGGATGGGACGTGAGCACTAGGCCAGAGTTAAAAAATGTTACCAGACAACAAGAAAGCATGGCTGATGGCTGACCAGACAAGCAAGCAAGAGACATGGGGGAGAGGGGTAGGCTGTACAGAAAGGAAAGGAGAGAGGATGCGGCAGGTACGGAGCATGGGAGAAGCATTCAGGGATAGGCAGTGGGTAGGTCCCCCAAATCACAAGGAAATGCAGATCATATACACATGTACACAGTGTCAAAGACTACGGACCAAAGATGTATTCACTGACACTATATACTGCGCGCGCACACACAAGCACACCACACATATACAAACATATGACACAAATACACACCCACACACACACAGACTACACACATATGCACACACAAACATAAACCACTCTGTCGGAAAGGGAAGAAGGAGTGGATACAAGCACTCACCTGCTATGGATGCAGTAAGTGCTCTTAGCCACCACACCACCTCCCCAGCCCTACTATGCCCTTTAATAACACAATTGGCTTGCTGGGTTGTTTAAAGACCAGATTCTTAGCAAGAGAAGGGAAAACTGCTTGATTCCATGTCAGGTCCCAAGAGTGTGCCCAGGGCCAAAGCCACAAGAATGACATGATGGACAGGATGCCCTCTATGAACACAAATCCTATGTGACCCCGCCTAAGACCCTCACAACATGCCAGCTGCACCAGCCTCCTCTAAGGAGAGACAGGGCCCAGAAACAATGATGGTGCTAAAAGTGTTCCAGATCTAAGGGGGATAAGCCCAGCAGCCCAGGATGGGTGGTTAATTCTGAGAGTGGATCCATTAAAATATGTAGGGGAGGCCTGGTTGAATGGTCTAGTCAGTAAAGCACTTGCTGCACAGCAAAGACCCGAGTCCTACAAACCCACATAAAATCTGGGTGTAGTTACAACCCCGAGCTGGGGAGATGGAGACAGGAGGAGACAGCTGGGACTCCCTGGACAGTTAGCCTAGACTACTGGATTAGCTCTAGGCCAGTGAGACTCTCAGAAAACAAGGTGGGTGGAGGTTGACCCCTGGCCTCACGCCCCTGTGCATAGAGATGCAGGAAGATACACTCATAACTAGACACTCACAATGCATACTCGAACACATCCACATGCATACCTACAAAGATACAAACTTGCACCACACCCCTACACCCCCTCACACGCTCAATGTACACACTCACACCTATGTACAGCAGCACATACACACAAAAAACACGTACCCACAAATATACCCACTCACACACACCTGCACCTACACAGACACATACACATATACAGTCATACCTATATACATTTAATGTACACACTGGCACACACACACACACTCTTACACTTACACACAGATGCACACACAGAAGAAAGGGGAAAAAGGAAACAGGCACATCTTTCACAGTGTTTCCAGAGACAGCCAGATGCGGACTCCATCCTAACCAACAGATTCCCTGTGATGTTTCTTAATGTGCTGGCATTACTGGGAGATGGGAACTGTCTGGGACAAATAGGTCTCTAGGACCATCTTGCGGCTCCCCCCGCCCCCACCCCATCTCCACCTGTCTCTTCCAGGCCATACAGTGCAAAAGAGAAGCCTTCACCATTAGCTCCTGCCAGTGCAGGGTTCTATCCAAGAGCACAAGCAACCACGGAATGAAGCCTCTGTTCCTGTCAGCCAAAATAAGACCTTCCTCTCCAAGTGGATTATGTCTGGCACTTTGTTATAGTGACAAAAAATGTGATTAAAATGTGTGACATCCACCAAAAGCAGGGCCTGGGGTGGCCGCAGGAACCACTAGAAGGATAACATGCCCATAGGAAAGGGAGGAGAAGAAGGTGTCCAGGGAAGATGGGACTCAGAACAGAGCCAGGTCCACCCTGGGGTCTGACAAAGGTTCTTGGAGTCTCTGCAAAGATTGGCTACACATAATTGCTGTTCTATTTAGCTTTAACTGCCAACTGGACTCAGCCTGGAGACACCCGAGGGAGCCTCAACTGAGGGACTTCTTAGACTAGATTAGCCGGCAGGTAAGCCTTCGTGGCATTGTCGACTGTTAATTGATGTAGGAGGGCAGGAGGCCCTGACTTGTATGAAATAGCTAGCTGAGCGCAAGCCCGAGAGTGAGCCTGACAGCAGTGCTCCTCCATGGTTTCTGCTTCAAGTTCCTGCTTTGACATCCCTTAGAGATGAACGGTGGCCTGGAAGGACCAGCACAGCAAATACTTTCCTCCTCTGAGTTGCTTTCTGTCAGACAGTGTCACAGCACAGCAGCAAACCCATCTCCATTTGCTTCTAAGCACAAACTCACATTTCCCAGCTTCTGTGACTGACTCTAGCCAGCACACACTTTTTTTCTTGCAGTGCTGGAGATCAAACCCAGGACCTCATGGAAGGCAAGAGCTCTACTGCAACCCCCTCCACTGGAACATGAGTAAGGGAACAAGGTCCAACTCCTTTCTAGGCCTACAAACTATCCCAGTATCCCCCATGTTCATTCACTGTCTGAGGTTTATTGTTAACAAATAGAGTTTGGGAAAACTGCAGTTTGACAGTAAAGGGCCACAATATGGCAAGGGCTCTAAGTTGTCAATCATTTGGAGAGACAAGAGTGACAATTAGAAAGCACCATTTTTAACTTTTTTAAAAAATCCATCATTTAAAAATTTATTTTACATACTAACCACAATTTCCCCACTCTCTTCTCCCATCCCATCCCCTCCAACCACCTCCCTTCTACCTGCCCCACCCACTCCTCCTCCATCTCCATTTAGATGGGGTAAGGCCTCCTATGGGAATCAACAAAGCATCCTACCATAGGGAATAGGTCAAAGAGCCAGCATGCATCAGGGACAGGTCTTGGTTCCTCTGGTAGGGGCCCCACAAAAGACTAAGCTACACAACTGTCACCCAGATGCAGAGGGCCTAGGCTGGTCCATGCAGGCTCCCTAGTTGTCAGTCCAAAGTCTGTGAGCTCCCACAAGTTCAGGTCAGCTGTCTCTGTGGGTTTCCCCATCATGAACTTGACCCCCACTGACCTTGCTCATATAATCAATCCCTCCACCCTCTCTTCAACTGGACTCCCAGAGCTTGGCCCAATCCTTGGATGAAGGCTCTACCATGACAATTAGGGCAGTCACCAATCTGATTACAGGGGAAGGCCAGTTCAGGTACCCTCTCCATTATTTTTAGGAGTCTTAGCTGGGGTCATCCTTATAGATTCCTTGGAATTTCTCTGGCACAGTCCCAGAAAAACAAGCACAGTATATATTCACTCATGAGTTGACATTGGATGTAAAGTAAAGGATAACCAGACTACAATCCTCAGCCCCAGAGAAGCTAGGAAACAAGGAGGACCCTAAGAGGGATGCATGGATTGATTGCCCTGGGAAGAAAAAATAGATGAGCTATCCTGGGAAACGTTGGGGGAGGGGGAGTAGAAGGGAGGGGACAGGAGAACAGGAACATGAGGGACCAGGATGGTCGAGTTGGGGCAGGATGAAGGAGGAGAGTAATGAAAGATATCTTGATAGAAGGGACATTTTTTATTTCCAGTGACTGATAAACTTCCATTAAGTTGAAGTCATTCTTAGTTTGGAACCATTTGTTATAGCAGCCAGTATGGGAACTGTATATACTTTTGCTTTTCAACCACAGCTCATTCCTTGTATCCACATCCGAAAAATCCCTTAGAGACATGGTCAAAACCTGCTAAAGTCCAAACTGCAAGTTCATGTAGCCAGAAACCGTCCACACACCATGAGATAAAGGCACCACATTTCCAAGCAAAGGCCACGATCCACTGATGAAGAGCTCTCAGACACCTGGGTTTCGGGGTTAGATCCCAGCCCCACCCCTTAGTAGGTGAGGAGAATTATCCTTCCTGAGTGCTGGGTTGTGAACGCAGCATCTCTGCCCCATGTGTTACATTGGGGACTATGTGGCCATGTATATGAGACATGGGGGAGCTGCTGGCTACAGCAGGCCACTGTTTTAGCTCCACTGGACTGTACCTGCTGTTGTGTAAGCGGTGGGGACACAGGTTTGGGGACAAATGTGCACTAAAGGTCTCCAAGCCCAGCCCAGGCCACACATGACATCCTTGGGGAAAATATGCTAAAGAATGTGATGCAGTCGCCTACCCTGTTAGCACCACGACAAAGTCCATGACGTTCCAGCCGTTCCTCAGGTAGGAGCCTTTGTGGAAGGCAAAGCCGAGAGCCACGATCTTAATTCCAGCTTCAAAACAGAAGATTCCGATGAAGTACGGTTCCGTGTCATCCTGGAAGGGACAGATGGCAGTGTCAGTGGCATGGGAGGTGAACCCAAGGCAGCACACCCAGAGATGTGTACCACCTCTCTCAACAGGCCAAGTATCAAAGGCCGAGACCTCTGACCCTAAGCCAAAGGAATACTCTGGAAGCTGAGCTGCCTCAGACACCGTGTCACAGTGACAGCCAAGAGCAACCCAGTTCCTGGGTTAGGAATCCTGAACGTCCACCCTTAGAGAAGCGAATGTTGCCTTGGTTGAGGTTATGAATGCCAAAAGGGCATAACCCAGCAACAGAACCATGTCTAGAATCCACCAGTGAGAATCTGACAGTGTGGCTCCAGGAGTTAGAGCCTTTGCCTAGAATCCCCTACTAAGGGGCTGGGCCATGGCTCAGTGTCAAGAGAGCCAGTCTAGCACATGTGAAGCTTTGGGTTCATCCTTAGTACAACAAATAGGTAATAAATAAACAAGCCAAGTCTGTGTTTGACTCCCGGTAAACAAAACAACCCTAAAATGGCATAACTGAGACAACCAACTCTGGGTACCAATGGGTGCTGAGGCATCGCCGGCACTTGTGCTGGGCACAAGACACATTTTCACGGCAACATTTCTAGTTGGCTGTCAGCTCTGGATATATCCTAGAGTGATTCTGCTGAGGAAGATGAGCATGGAGGGAAATTAAGGCCAACGAAGAGTGCGAATGGCCTCAGTGACTGAATTTGAGGAGTGGGTATGCATTGGCTCACTTCCCTGTTCTGTATGTACATATAACCACATTTCTCCTTCATGAATTTTTTTTTTCTGAGCATGAAACAGAAAGTAAACTAGGTCTGCTGGGTTTCAATGGTGAGGCTCCCGTGTCCCCAGGTCACTGGTGGTCATGCAAGGAAGGTTTTCCCCACACACCACACACCTCTCAGCCCAGACCCAGTCCCCTTCTACCCCACTGCTCACCAGGCGCTCGGACATGGGCGTCTTGTCATCATCAGGGAGGTGCTGCTCCAGGGCTAGGACGATGCAGTTGGCAATGATGGTGGCCAGGATCATGTACTCGAAGGGAGTGTGAGGGTTAAGGAGCAGACCACCAATGGCTTTGTGCTTAGCATTTTTCCTCTCCCAGCAAAGAAGCCCAACATCCCTAGCCTGCCTCTCATCCCCTCATCCCTTCACACTCCTACTCTAACCACACAAACAGCCACCTGCCTCATCTGTGACTTTTAGAAAATGTTTCTGTTAGTATGTACTAGCTACACATGAGGGTCACATCCAAGCCCCTCCCCTTTCCCCCTCTCTTGTACCCGTCCTGCTCTGTCCCCTTCCCACCTAGTCCTCTAGTCCATCCTATGATTCCTTTTCTTTCTTTTTGACTCAATGAGTTTAAGGTTGCTCGCAGGCAGTGACTACACCCCTGGAAAAAATATTGCCCCAACTAAGTGCCCATGAATCTTCAGGGAAGGATGAAGCCTTGAGATACCCTCTTTCCTCCATGACATGGTGCTGACAGGACCAATCTTGTACAGGCAATCACAGTTGCTCTGAGTTCGAGACTGTACAGCACGCCATGCCCCAGCCTGTCCTCCAGCTCTTGGACATGATTGTTCCACCCCTGCAACGCAATCACTCCAAATGCAGGAGCTCTGCATTGGCTGTGGGGCACACAACATTCCCACCAACCACCACAGCACCAAGGGCAGAAGACAGCAAAGTTCCGGACTCACAGAGAAGCGAGCATGTGAAGTGACTCCAGCACACAGACCACACTAGACAGTGCCACAGTACAGAGAGCACAGCCCTCTGCATGAGTGTGCTAGCATCCATGAATCCAACCGGCCAGAGATGAAAGTATACAGAGAGAGAAAAATCTGTCAGCTGAGCACTTAGGTATGGACCCTAAACAACACACTGCAGCAACTACTGAGAGACATGCCTCGGTGTTGGGTCCTCTCAAGTCACCTAGAGATGAGCTGGCATCTCTGGGAGGAGGTGTGAAGGTCTGGAAGGCAGGGCTTGAATGTCTGCAGGTTTTGGTATTCCAGTGGGTCACACCTATGGTAAGATGGTGAATGCTGTGGAGAAGAGGGAGGAAAGAGACTTGGCAAAACAGTGGTCAGGGGCCTGGAAGATGGCTCACTCTGTAAAATGCCTGCTGTGCAAACATAAGACTCTCAGCTGAAGCCCCAGCATCCACATGAAAGGTGGGTACACTGGTGCACCCAGGCACTGGGGAGGTGTGAGCGGATCCCAGAGCTTGCCAGAAGTCTAGTTGCAACAGGGGACTCTAGGCTTACTGAGATACTCTTCTTAAACCTTAGGTGCAGAGTGATTGAAAAAAAATGCCTGGGGCTGACCTCTGACTTCTACATGCACACACCCACACATGTGCAAGCAAACACACACACACACACACAACACAACAACAACAACAACAACAACAACAACAACAAAGCTGTGGTCTGCTGTGACACCCAAAGCATAAACCACAAAAGAAAGATGGTCATGGGCCAACAAAACCACTCGGTAGGTAAAGGCACTTAGTAACAGTCCTGGCAACCTGAGCAAGATCCTTGGAACCAACATGATGGAAGGAGAGACTGTTTTCCGGCCTCCAACCATGAACTGTGTGCATGTGTACAGACACACAGACACACACAGACACAGACACAGACACACACACACACACGCACGCATGCACGCACTCACACACACACACACACACACAGACACACACACACACCCCTAAAATGAGCAGAGTGCATGCATTGCCCCTCTCCTGCAGATTTTTAAAAGGCATCACAGGGAGGTATCAGTTTTCACTCCCACATGAACAGCAGGAAATAAAACAAAGCTAGAAAGCACCAAGTGCTGGGGGTACTGGGAGGCTTGGGAACCCTAAACACTGCTTCAGGGAGCATGAAGCTGTGTGGTTACCTTGAAAATTAGCTTAGAATTTCCTAGGAAGGTTAAATATGGAATTACCACCCTGCACTGGAACTTGACTCTGAGGTACAGAGTCCCCCTACCTCCCAAAATAGGAAAACCAGAACTCAGACAACACTGCTATGTAAATAACAGCAATGTATTCTTGATCTGAAAAAAAAAGAAGGAAAAAAGGGGAAGTCACCTAAATGGGCATCGATGGACGAGCAGGTAAGAATAAGGAGGGTGTGCTCTGTGCGGTTTGGACCCTTGCTCAACCCTAAAGAGTGGGCACGGATGCATGGGCAAACCTTGAGAATGTGAGGCTGAGTGAAGGCACAAAGGGCCACAGGGCCACTGTGTATGGACTACACTCAATCAGCAGATCTTCGAGGCAGCATCCTAGATGCTGGGGCCGAGGGAGGGAGGGAGAATGATGGCTTCATGTGTGGGAACCAGATACACTTGACTGTATTCAACGCCAGGGCTTTAGTTACTAGAAAACATCTTACACATTTAGGAGGCAGAGGTAGAGAGATCTCTGTGATTTTAAGGCCAGTCATGTCTATACAGCGAGGGCTACAAGTGAAATTCAGTCTCCTGGAGGGATGCTAGGGACAGGGACAAGGCTCAGCAGATAAGAGTGTAGAGGACCCAAGTTCAGCTCCTAGGATCTGACACCTTCTGGGCTCCATGGATGCACGCTCTCTCTCTCTCTCTCTCTCTCTCTCTCTCTCTCTCTCTCTCTCAATCTCTCTCTCTCTCTCTCAATCTCTCTCTGTCTTTTGTGATCTGGGGGAATGGCTCAGCACAGCCATTAAAGGCTAAGCCTCACAACCTTGTAAGAAGTGGTCAGAGGAGCAGGCATCTCAGGAGGGGATCTGACAGTATTTGAGAGAGGGGAAGCTCTCTTCCCCTCTGTCTCTCTCTCACACCCCAGGAACTGTCTGTTGGGCCCCTTGGGAGGATCCATGTTGTTGATCCATCTTGACATATAGACTAGTTCCCAGAGAACACCTCATGTTCTCTGGCCCAGTCTCTCAGAAGCAACCCTAGTCCATCAACAGCTTGTGAATAGAGTTGGCAACCTTGGAGCCGGAAGGCTGAGAGTACATGAGCAGATGTCAGACATGCAAACACAGGACAGGGACAATGGGTTCCCAGGCTGACACAGTGCCCGAGTGGGCGCTGTCCTGGGAACTGTGCAGAGTGGAGTAGCATGTATGGTTGCTGTCCACAAAACCGAATGCATCATGTGTGTTCCCAAGTACAGTGGGTCTCCTAGTCTGAGCTGGGAGAACTTGGACCCTCTGCATTTCCCTTTGAGAAGGTGATTGATTGGCTTGTTCTCCCCTTTGAATCTAGATCTGTTTGGCAGTTTGCTTGGTATTTGAGGCAGGGTCTCAATCTGTAGCCTTGAACCTGGAGCCTCCTCTCTCAGCCTCCAAGTGATGGGATGTCAAGCCCCCCCCCTCAGAAAGTGGGAAGGGGCTGAAGCCTTAACCCATTTTCCAGGTAGAAAGGCAAAGGAAGAGACAGTACATTAAGACATTGCAGGAAGGCAGAAAATTAGGTCTTTCCTGTCGGCCATCAGTCTCACTGCTCAGCTACAAACAGCAATTCAGGAAGACAAGAAAAGCGCCTCATGGCCCATCAGGACTGGCCTCTCGCCTCTCAGCGCCAGTCACTAGTCCCAGAACAAAGCACTGCAGAGACTCTCCTCTGTCTCACCCTGCAGCCGGGAAAACAAGAGCCAATGTTTGCACACACAGAAAGCAAGGCCAAGCCCTTGCTGGCAATTTGAATGAGCCTCGCATCCTCTCAGTCAGCTCTCCCAGCCTGGGTGGCTGCTTCTTCGCCTGCTATCTCCCTCCCTCTGGCATTCCTTAGCTTCCTGTCCCCAGATGGCTGCCATGAAACTGCCTTTGCAGCAGCTGGCACCTTGCTCAGGGGCTGCTGTGTCAGCAAGGTCCCCATTGCTTCCGAACCCCAGGTTTGAAAGGAAGGCTTGGACTGCAGATGAGTGGATGGGGATGGAACCCTAAGCCTCATGCATGCTAACAAGCCACACCCTCAGCTCTCTTCCTACTTTTTACTTCAAGACAGGATCTCACAGTCACCCAGGCTGGCCTTGGTGTCACTCTGCAGCCCAGACAAGCCTTTCACCTGCAACTCTCCTGCCTCAGCCTCCCAAGTCCCTGGAATTACAGACCCAGATCCCCAGAGTTCGATTGCTGGAACCCAAGGGAAAAACCAGGCCTGTCGTCCCAGTGCTGAGGAGGCACAGTCAGGTGGATTCCCTAGGGCTCCTCAGTAGCTAGTCTGGATGAAATGGTGATCTCCAGGTTAGAGAGAGATCCTGTTCAAAAGGAGGTGGACAATCTTTCTAAGGATGACACCCAAGGTCACACACAGGAACTCACACAGGCAACCACATTTCTTTAAAAAAGGCATTTGTAGAGCTGGAGAGACTGGTTAGTGGTTAAAAGCTCTTGTTGCTCCCATAGAGGACCCAGGTTCAATTCTTGGCACCCACATGGTGGCTCCCAACCATCTATAACTCCAGTTGCAGGGACTCTGACCCCCCTCTTCTAAACCCCAAGGGCACCAGGCATGCACACGGCGTGCATACACACACTGCAGCAAAATACTTATACACATAAAAAAGTTAAAAATCTGAAAGAAATGTTTTAAGCCCCTCAAAATGTGTTCCTGCCGTGAGAAGAGGGGACAAGCCTGAGATCAGAGGGAAGGTTATCCTGGGAGGACCTGGGAGAGGAGTCTCCTCAGCTCCACCCGTGTACCTGATCTGTGAGTTCCAGCGCACAGCTGTGCTAAGCAATGCCTGTGAGGGCTACACTGCCCCACTGCATCAGGAGAGAGTCACTGTGCCAGCAGGGCTGCAGTCTCTGGGCAGTGAGGAGGAGAGGGAGGAGAAAGAGAAATGAGTCTGCAGAGAAGGCAGGCTGCCTCCCTGCCCGTCCGGCCTCCTCTAAGGGCCCCACAAGACCCACAGAGCATCCTGGTAGGAGTATCTAGAAATGACTGAGAACTGCTTAGGGGAAAGGCAAGGCTGCACATACAGAGCATTGCCTTTTAGGAATCGGTCCATCAAAAATGCCCCGCCTCAGAAGCCCTTGGAGCTGGGGCCCTAGTCTTCCAGCCTGCTCCCATAGCTCCACGGCCCACCTCAGCTCCAGCCTTAAAGGGGCTGTGGGGACTCAGATGACCCTGTGCCCACACGAGGGTGGCAAGGGGCATGTGTTGAGGAGGCACACAGAGCAGTCCTCCCAGAAGCAACCTGATAGCCAGGTTCCTCCATTTCCAGCTGCCAGAGCAAAGGGCCTTTGAGCCCTGAGTGGTTCAGACCTGGCACTCGCTACAATAAGCACAAGCTGCCTTGCTCTGCCACCATCACCGAATGAAGCAGGACCCAGATGTCCTGGCCCATTCACAGTTTGGCCACCATGGCACAGCTGTTGACAAAAGGCTGTAGTATGAAATGTGGCCAGAGCTGTGCCCCTTGGGGTCCCTTGAAACCACCCTGCCAGATGAGTTCCTTTCTGAGCCTCATTTGAAATGAAATCAAGGTTCAGACAGACGTTTAAAACTTGGTCAAGATCACAAAACAAGCAGGAGAGTGGGGCTTACATGGAGGCACACACATAACCCATAATTTCACTTTACTAATTTTTTTTTTCTTTTTAAAGTGTGAGGATGGAACTCAGGTTCTGATCCAGCTAAGTGAGATGACACTGACCATGCACCAAGCCTGGTCACCGGCCCGGCTGTTACAGTTTTTAAGTTAGACCCACTGTGAGATATTTCCCTTTTCTTCACCTTGAATGAGATCTCATAGATGCTAGCTGGGCACTCTGGCACTGTGCAGCCCAGTCCTCACTTGCCTTGCTTTTGCCTCTGTTTAAAAATCAGGGTGGGGCTGGGCGGTGGTGGTGCACATCTCCGGGAGGCGATGGCACATGCCTTTAGTCCCGGCACTGGGGAGGCAAAGACAGGCTGATCTCTGTGAGTTCAAGGCCAGCCTGGTCTATAAAGCAAGTTCCAGGACAGGCTCCAAAGCTACACAGAGAAAAAAAAATCTGAGTGGGGATTTGGGGATACTTTTTAGACAGGGTGCTGCAATGTAGCCCAGGCTGGCTGAGAATTCCTGATGTTCTAGCCATAGCTTCTCAAGTGTACTCCATCCTGCCTAGCCCAGCACTTGGAACCTTAGCCAAACATTATATTTCATCCAAGATCTAAGTAACTGCTACTATTAATTCATTCATTAATGATGGTAGGGGATAATCCAGAGTCTCATACACTGGCAAATGCTCTACAGCACAGCCACAGCTCACGAGATAATTCCCCAGTGACCAATCACTGTGCTGGTTACACCCTGTAAGTCCATCGGAAATGAGTCGCCATGAATGACCAGTCCAGCTGTCACCAACTCCATAAAGTCTCAAGTTCTCAGGCTTCAAACTCTTTAGCTTGTAGCATCAGTCACAGCCAAAGCTAGAAAAGGTTTTCCACCCTCTATCCAGCAGTGGTCCCAGGAAACATCCTAACAAAAGGGCAGTCAGGGACATTCAGCACCATGGCCAGCAGCCAATGAGTCCCGGTTCTTCTGTGAGAGGGCGAGGGCGGTAGGGTAAGCAGGGTAGCATGCTGGCTGGTGTGTGCAAGGTTTGTGGCTCACCTCCAGGGTGAGAGGGGAGCGATTCACGTCTTTAAGAACGTGAGTAGATAGCTGTTGTAGTGATGCAAGCCACTAATCCTGCCCCATCACTTTCAAGGCAGAGGCTGGTGGATCTCTGTGAGTTCAAGGCCAGACTGGTTTACATAGAAAGTTCCAGGCCAGCCACGGATACACAGTGAGACTCAGAATAATAATAATAATAAAAAGATTTAAGTTGGTTTGATATGCTTTTCGTTTCATATTATCCAAGGGTTTCCAAGGCTTTGGTTCTGAAAGAGTCTCCTCGAAAGGCAGATGCATCTGTGTGCATTCAATGAGCACTAGGAAATCCTAGGGCAGGTAGGAGGGCTGTTAGTCTGTGGCCGACCTCCAGGGCTACAGAGTAAGCCTGTACCCCCAGCCACCTCACCTCCCCTGAAGTGACCCAGTATATGTTTTAAGGGCTTAGGAGTCAGAGGTGGCTCTGACTTGGGTAAAACTTGCTTCCTTGTGTCTCACTTTCCTCAGGGTGAGCTGTGGAAACAGTCAGGGATGGTTTCTACCGCTTATCCCCCGTCCTCTAATGACCAGACATTTAATATGATCTGAACACAGAGATGAGGCTCATCCCATTGTAACCAAGCAATGGAGTTTATTGTGTTTAAAAGCAACTGATGTTACCAGTGTTGTACCCTCCCTCCCCTCTCCTGCTTCCTCCTTCTCCCTCTGCCCCTCCCGCACACCCTGTCTCACCTCCTTCCCACTCCCTCTCTTCCCTCTCTCCTTTCTCTTTCCACCTCTTCCTTCCCAGCCCCTCAGAGCCTTGCCCTTCCTGCCTTTACTCTGCACCCTCCCTTCCAGGTTTCTGCTGCTGAATCTAAAGGCACTGCTGCTCACTGCACTCTCCCTACTGAGTGCACTGCACTCTCCCTACTGAGTGCACTGCACTCTCCCTACTGAGTGCACTGCACACTCCCTACTGAGTGCACTGCACTCTCCCTACTGAGTGCACTGCACTCTCCCTACTGAGTGCACTGCACTCTCCCTCTGCTGCTCACTGCACTTGACCCACTGAGTGCAACATTTATTTGACATATTTGTCTGATTAGGTCAATTGCCCTTACTAGAATAAGTCCCATTAGGGCATGACCTGGGCTCATTCTAGGCCAAATCCCAAGCACTCTCTGAGTGTAGGACACAGAGCAGCTGTTCAATAAATACAACTAACCAAATGACAGCACAAAGGGCCAAATTTCCCCTTATAAAACTCAGTGTTAACAGCCTCCTCTAATTTGCTGGGCCTTATACCATCCTAGACACATTACTGCCTAACAGTAGGATGGACCTTGTTCTTTTAAAAGGTTGCAAATTATGAGTGGCTGCCTCATCATTTATTTAACACTCCCCCAGCACTTCAGCTGGTCTCCATTACTGGCAAAGCAGGCCTGACTACTCGCCTATATATCTCTGTGTGTCTGTGACAATTTCAGAGATACAAAGGGAGGGTCTGCAGAAGTGTATATCTGACATTCATTCTTATGTGAATCACCCCTGGATTTATAAGGCTTTATATGGGGGACCAGCAAGATGGCTAAGTAGGTAAAGTTGCTTGATGCCAAGCTTGACATTTACAGGACCCACATCATGGAATGAGAGAACCAATCCCACGAGTTGTCCTCCAAAATACATACCTGCATGTGCACACACACACACACACACACACACGCACACGCACATGCACACACCACCCCAAATAAGCAAAATGAAAAGAAATTTAAGTGCTATTAGGATGAGGGCTTGAAGGCATCACTTCCTGAGCATAGCATGGGCCTGGCTCTGGGTTCCACCCCGAGCCCTCCTCCCAAAGTGACTAGAAACATGGAAGAATCAACACACCCCCACACAGACACACACTCACACACCCACAGAGACACACGCACACAGATGGTCTGGAAGTTTCCCCCACAAGCAAGTGAGGCCACCATCATCCCTCCAGAGCTCCACCGGCAGTACCAAGAACCAAAGTGCTGGACAGCATCTGGTCCGGTCCCCGCCCTCTACCCCCTGCATCTTTCTATGACAGTTTTCATGTTGCTCCTTCCCTTAGCTCCATATTATCAAGCCAGCACCCCACCCGAACTGAGGGCCCTTTGCCAGTCTTCCTACTAGCCTTGAACCCTCTGACCCACATCCTCTTTCCTCTCCCTCCCAAACAGCACTCATCCCAGAAGGCACCCACCAATCCTGAGCTGCAGGACATTCCCAAAGAACACTAACCACCTAGGCAGACACTGGACACAGCATTAGGCTGCAGATGGCCACTGGTGGAACCCCAAGTCCCCATGGAAGAGACAGTGGTGAACATCTGCTCAGGGACAAGAATGTGACCTTGGGAGAAACCATTATTCTCCCACCAGTGCAAGTACCGCCCATGACTGCAGCCTCACTGCCAGCATCCTTCATGGAAGCAGCAGCCCAGCTGTACCCTCCAGCCTCCTCCCACTCCTGTGTGCATGCATGTTCTACAGGTCCAGCTGGCGCACCCTCTCAGAATGGACGCTCCCGCTCTGCTCCCGGTGAGGCCACCTGCGACTTCAGCTGCCAACCCTCAGGATGCTTTAACCATCTAGCTTATCTTTCTCTCATCTGTCCGTCATCCACCCAGCACTGTGTCATGTCAGCCTGTGGATAACCTATTAGTTATCACCTGTCCATCCACCACCTGTCCACCTAATCCATCATCTGATCATTCCTCTACCCACACCTATCATCTACCAAGGTTCAGTCTAAGATGCCAGTCCTCCATGCATCTGAGGCTAGCCCATCTCAGCCTCCCCGGTCCAGGGCTACAGGTCTGGCCTCTACACTGGCTTTCATGAGATGTCTGCTCTGACTGCTGCCTCCCTATGCCCCGTTGCTTTCCTCCCATCCTCCTGGCCTCTGATCCTAACTTTTCCTTTTCTCCTTCCCTTTGTTCTACCAAACCTCTAAAGGGCTTACTCCTAGGCAATTACCCCTTCCCTACGTATTTATGAACCCATGTGCCTGTGTGTCTGTCTTCCCAATCCATCCATTCTTTCCATCTATTCACGTGTTTATTCTTCTATCCATCTGCCTATCTAGCCATCTCTCTGTGTAGCTAGGTGTGTATGTCTGTATTTATCATCTCTCCGTCCTTAAGTCTGTCCTGTCCCTCTTCTGGAGAATCTTAAGCATTTCTGCAGTTGGCATTCTCTGCTCCAAAGAGAACATGCACTGTCCTGCTCAATGTTTGCAGAGGGCAGGCTTAGTGTGAATTCACAGCCTGGCCCCCATCCCCGCCGCCTTTAGGTGAGTATGGACACTAAGAAGACTGGGGCAAAGTTAAAACACGCAGGGTCTCCTTGTTTCTCCCGCCCAGTGTGGTCCCATGTGACGGCTGAGTCCCCTCGTGCCTTCTCAGGGGACTCTCGCATTGCACAATGTGCGTTTTCACCTCCTAAGGCTGCCATAGCAAACTGTCCATCCAGGGTGGAGGCCATGAGCTGAACGTCTTCAGAAAGCTCAAGCGTCAAAGTGAAGGCTCAGCCTCAGGGCAGTCACTGGCAAGGGGACACCTTTAAGAATACCAGCTCTAGTCAGGGGAGGCAGGAAGATCAGGTCATGAGTTCCAGACCAGCCTGGGCCACATAGTGAGAACAAGAGCAAGGAACCATTGAAAGGAAGGAGGAATGGGGGAGAGGTGCAGAGGGAAAACAAGGCTGGATCCTAGTGGAAGCTGGGTCACTAGAGAAGTGCCCTTGAAGGGGCCTGTGGACTCAGCTGGCCCTCTATCTTCCCTTATTTTTGACTCCAGATGTAAGTCATTTCCTTTACCAGAGGCCCCAAGACACACATCCATTCAATCCTGAAAAGGAACCAACAGGCTCATGAGCCAAAATTAACCTTTCTCCCTCAAAGTTAATTGCCTTGGGCACATTACTATAGTGACAGAAAGCTGACGAATACAGTAACTCCAAACAATGGAAATCGAGTCTATGTTCCAGAGGCCAGCTGTCCAAAATGACAATGTCAGCAAGACTGAGAGCCCCTTCCCTCTTCCCGGTACTGCTGGCTGTCACTTCTTGTCTCTCTGCAGGTCATGTGAGTGGACACCTGCAGTTTGTCTGGGTTCTCACACTGGGCAGAGTGCTCTGGCACCCGAGGTCTCAGGGACAAGCTGGCCAACCCCTCAGTGCCCAATGGGAACACTGTTCTGGGAGTCTGTGGACCATGGAGGAGGTAGAGGTCACTGGGGTGGGCCTTGAGCCTTCACAACGCACCCCATGTCCTGTCAGCTCTTTCCTAGTTTGTGGAGCTGTCTCTTAGCCACTCCCACTGCTGCGGGGCCCTCGCTGAAATGGACTGAGTCCCTCACATGTGAACCCAAGCATCTCTCTCCTCCCTTAATCTGCTTCTTAGCAAAGGGAAACATAACTATGCCCTATCCCAGACATTGTGGGTACTGCGGAGGGTGGCTTGATCTTGGGTAGCAGTGCCTGGCAGGAGGGCATGGAGCTTGACTTCAGAAGCAGTGCTCACTGGACCGAGTGGGTGTTAAGATGCCTCCCTCATCTGATCCTACATGCAGTGAGGTCAACTTGGAGAAGTAAATGGATTTAGGGAGGGAGTTAAAGAGTTTGGTCTTGGTACTGTAATAGACTGAATAGTATTCCCCCAAATTTCAGGTTTACCTGGCACCTTGGGATGTGTCCTTATTTGGAAATAGGGTCTTTACAGGTATAAACCAAGTCAGACACTTGGTTAGAGTCAGAGCAGGATTCTAGGTGTTTTCGTTATGTGAAGACACCTAGGAGCTGCAGGGATGTGACCACAAGCTAAAGGCTGCCTGGAGCCACCAGGAGCTGGAGGAGGCAGGAAGCATCTTGATCTGCACTTGCATATGAGTTAAACAAGACATTCTAGAACACTCTGCTCTGTGAAATATTCCTCTGCATTTCCCCAGGTATCTGGATCTGCCCAGCCCTTCTCTCACCAGCCCTGCGAGTCATGAAGGTTCTCCTTGCTTGGTCATTAAAAAAAAATACAGCAACACACTGCACCCCACTCCCAAAAGCGCTCGCTGTGCAAACACTATTGATTGAATCCAAAGCCTCTGGCGGCAGTCCCAGGAGCTCCATCAATACGAGACCCAGGGCTGCAGGAACATTGGGAGGCCAAGGTTTCTGCCTGGGTCTCTGCTGACCCTGACTGAATCTCTCCCCATGATGAGGGGCATTTACAGGAAGGGAAGGAATGTGTGCCATGGCTCTCACATCCTGCTTAGGTGGACAAAAGGAAATGCCTTGTCCCTCCAAGCTATTTGAATCATTTGTTAATTTGCAAGTAGGGCTGGGTCCTTAGAGCGTTAACCCAGCAGGGAACAAGAGAGAAAGAGAAAAGGGCTGAAGACTGGAGACCTCCCAGTCTAAGAGCCCTGGCTGGGAATGAGCATCTAGAATAAGGCAGGAAAACCCTTCAAAGTGAAAAGCTGGCCTGGTGAAGGACTGCATGCTTTAATCCTAGCACTTGGGAGACAGGACAGGTGATCTCTGTTAGCTCTAAGGCAGCCTGGGCTACATAGTGAGACCCTGCCTCAAAAAAGATCAAAAACAGAAAGAGGGGAAGAGAAGATGAGGATGAGTAAGAGCTAAAAATGAACTGGAGCCGATTTCTCCACCACTCAGCAGGATGAAGAGAAAAAGAGAAGGGAGGAGGTGAAGAGGGGACTACAGTCTGGGGCTCAGAAAGAGGAAAAGCTAAACGAGATTAAAAACCAAAGAAAGAAGAGCCCTACAGAAAGAAATGGGGGGATCATACTTAACCAGAACTTCAGTATTTGCACCCAGCTCACAAAAGAGAAGCTAGGTGGTCAGCACAGGCCACATGCTCCCGCAGCAATAAGCAAGCCCTGGACCACAGCAGCTGGAAGCCTCACATCTCTCCTGATGAAGCAGGATGCCTGCTGGAGGTGCCATGGAGACCATGCCTTCTCCCACCAGCACTGACTCAGGATGGAACCTGGCCATACACACTGGCTTTACAGCTCTGCCCAGACAAAACCCACGCGGTCCTCTCATGTCCGCTGGCCAGCTCCCTCCACACGGTCACACCTGACATCAAGGACATAGTCACTGAAACTGTGGCTGGAAAATATGAGTTGTGCCAGGCTCAAAGCTTCAAGCCTGTGATCTAGCACTGGAGAGACAGACCTAGGTGGGTTATTGACAGTTCAAAGCCAGACTCAGAGACAATAGAGGCTTCAAGGCCAGTTCAGGCTATACAAGGACCCTGTCTCAGGAAAGCAAGAGGTATAGACTAGCTTAGAGAATGTCCTCTTACATGGCTTGCTCAGAGCCAAACAGCTCTACAGATGTCAGAGGCAGGATTTGAACCCAGGGCTCTATCCCTTGCTCTTAGCAATGAGGATAAACCTGGATAGTAGGTGGAGATGGGTGGGAGAAGGTGGGAGGGAGGGAGAGATGGAAGGAAACAGAAACTTCTAACGCCATAGGGGAGTCTCATCTTCAGAAACAAACACCCTGAAACATGCAGGAGGGGGGGGGAAGCAATAAGAGGGCTGTGGTACACACAGGTGCAGGCACCGAGCCTGCACATGCAGAGGCCAGAAGCTGGCGTCCAGGTCTTTCTCAATCGCTTTCCACTCTCTGCTTCCCGCTTAGTTTGTGAGATAGGGTCTCTCACTGAACCTGAAGTTCACTGGTGCTAGGCTGACCACGGGTCCCACGCTGGCCACGGGTCCCACGGCCCTACTGTGTTAGTGTCACAGGTCCACACAGCTTCTATGTGAGTGTGTGCTGGAGATCCAAACCCAGGACAATACGCTCGCAGAGCAAGCTGTTAACCAGACTAAGCACAAAGTCCTGATCCCCAGTGATCCCCCTGCCTCAGCACCCCTTGAGCAGAGGGAAGCATCTTGCCTCACAAAAGCAAGAATTCATGAGGGATAAAGAGTTGGAGACACAGAGACAAAGAAAGTCTCTATACTCAGCGCTCTCTCTCCAGAAACTTCCATCTGTACCATGCTGAAGGTACAGCAAATTCTGGCCACGGTAGCATCTGTTTCAGAGACGCAGGAGTGCAGCTTGCCAAGCTCTCTGTCAGCTGTGCTGCCCCTCTCTGGACATCACCTCTGCTCAGTTCCCAGAAATGTGGACTGCATTTGGCTGGCCCTGGCTGCACCCTCTGAAGGCTCCTCCTCACCATTAAGGCAGGCCAGCTGGCTTCTGTGCACCGGGGCCAGCAGTGGGAAGGATGTCAAAGTCAGCTAGCCCAGGTGGGCCTTTAGGCAAGACTGTCAGCTCATCACAGACACTTCCATTCCGTCCCCTGCTAGGTATCCGAGCTCGCCAACTATGCCCAGAGGTGCTACTGGCCAAATTCAAACTTGGAATCAAACTTGGAATTGGGTCTGGGGAGGGAAGGGATGAGCATCGACCTCAAGCAGGTGCAGGCCTTCTGCAGGGGTTGGGAAGGAGGGGGTGACAGCATGCTGTGAGGCTGCAGGGAAATGATGGCTACACAACACAGAACACAGAAAACATGGTCCATGGCAGACCCCCCTGCTCCTGCCCTCACTCCTGCCGTCATGAGGGCTCTGAACTGTACCACTTCCTTCTGTTGCTCCCTTGGTGGCTCCAACCCCAAGCAGAGGTTCTCCTCAAGGTGACAGGCTCTGCCCACCCTGCTCACCTCCCTTCTGCCCTCCGTCAATGGTACTGTCCCTTTCAGAGCCACAGATGCTACTCACAATCTCTGAAAATAGTAAACCATTTATTATTTATCAAGTTGCATAAAGTAACGTATGTTTTGCTTTGATGTTTCTCTAACTGTAAGCAACACACAACTTACTTTCTTGTTAAACTGTATATAATGCATCTTAAGGTTTATATTTATTATTGTTTATTGTTTATTGTGTATGTGTGTGCATGCGCGTGGGCGCGCAGGTGCCAGATGGGGCCAGAGGGGGCATCAAATGCCCTAACACTGGAGTTACAAGTGGTTGAGAGCTGCCATGTGGCTGCTGGGAACTGAACCCAGGTCCTTTGCAAGAAAAGCAAGCACTTTTAACTGCTGAGCCATCTCTCAAACTCCTAATATGCAACTGACTTATTGTTTTTGTTTGTTGCTTAGCATGTATCATCAGGTAACATGTACTTCATGAGTCTGTTGCTTATACCTCCTCAGAAGGAGTTAGTCCCACAGAGGTGGGGACTCCTGTGTCCTGTGACAGTATCTTTCCCTCATGGTACCCTCCATCCACTTCCAGTAGGTGGCGATGTAGCTGTGGGGAGAAGGACCACTTTTTGTCCATTTTAGAGATAGAAAACAGACTTCACCAAGGATGCAGCTCAAGCTGGCTCAATGGCCAGACTCCCAAAAGCAAGGGTGGTCACTAGTATCCTCACAGTGGCCCACTGTGCGCCAGGCAATGGCTGAAAGCTGACAGTACTGCACAGGAAAAGCTAGAAGGTGGTCTGCCCTCTGCCCTCCTGCAGGGAACCCAGACAGCTATTTGAGGTGGATGTTATGGTGGGCCCCGGTAGTCACTGGTCCACGTAGGAAGTAGTGGAGGGAGGCTGGCCACCTTCCCACCATGCTACTGTGGCACCTTTAGCACTCTTGAAGACCCACCAGCCCTTGCAATCTGCCTGAGGTTTCTATTGCTGTGACAAACATCATTGCCAAAAGCAACTTGGGAAGAAAAGGGTTCACTTCATCTTAAACTTCCAGGTACCAGTCCATCATCACAGGAAGCTCAGCAGGAACTGCAGCAGAGGCCACCGAGGAGTGCCGCTCACTTGCTTGCTCAGACCCCCTTTTTTAAAACTACTTTCCGTTTTTCAAAAAATTTATTTATCTTTATTTTATGTGCACTGGTTTTTGCCTGCATGGATATCTTTGTGAGGATGTCAGATTCACTGGAACTGGAGTTACAACTCAGTTGTGAGCCACCATATGGGTACTAGGAATTGAACCCAGGTCCTCTGGAAGAACAAACAGGGCTCTCATCCACTAAGCCATCTCTCCAACCCCTTCAGATTGCTCTCTTATACCACTCAGGACTTAAGGGTGGCAGCCATGATGAGCTGGGCCCTTCCACATCAATCATTAATCACGAAAAGGCTTGCCAATATGATGGAGGCATTTCCTCAGTTAGCAGTTCCTTCCAGATATATCTAGGTCTGTGTGCAGATGATAAAAACCAACCAGTATAAGATCCAAGGGCAGATACCTCCGTCATCATTTTCTTTCATCCCTAGGTGAAATGGTCAATTTTAAGTGTCAACTTGATACCATCTAGAATGGATGACTGGTGAAGAGAGTCTTAGTGAGGGACTGTCTGGATCAGGTCTGAGTGGAAGGAATTATGTTGATTATATTAACAGAGGTGGGAAGACCCACCCACTACCCCCTGGTGGTGGCCCCATTCCCTGGGCTTGGGTCCTGGACTGTATAAGAAGGAGAAAATGAGCTGAACATGAGTGCGCTGATACACATTCATGCCTGGCCTTGACTTCCCTGCTATAAAGGATGTAATCTAGAATCAAGAGCTAAAACAAACCCTTTCTTCCCTAAGTCAGTTTTGTCAAGGAGTTTTATCACAGCAACAGCAAATAAAGCAAGACAGCATGTTCTCAGGGTTGTGGAGAAACAGCCACAAACCAACTCCCAAGGAGCAGTCTGACGTATCTTCCCCATCCAATATTTTATCTTTCAGGAAACCCAGAGTACCGAGTGTCTCCTTCAGGGTGTGTGTGTGTGTGCGCGCGCGCATGTGCATGCATACCTGCCTGCCTGCCTGCCTCTCTGCCTGTCTGACTCTGCCAGATTGTATACAAGTCTGTGGAGACTTAAGGTTCACCTCAGCTCAACCTACCTTGTCGAGTCACTGGCTTGCAGCTCATCCATCCATGGGACTTAGCCCCAGGATCTCTGCCTTCCCAACACTTGGTTTTCAGGGGTTTTTCAGAAACCCTCTTTCTCAGCCACCCAGGAAAACTTTTAGAAATGTTTGCTTTTTGTTTTATTATTCCTTCATCCATATTTTCACTCTGGACTTGCATAGTTCTGGCCTCATCATGGCCCCCCACCAACACAAAATAGCATACCCCAAAATGTGGTGCTGAGTGCTTGAAGAACAGGGCAGAGGCTAATATAGGCAGTGCCCAAGGTGTAGAATTTATATCTTTCATGGGAAACTTCAGGGATTTATAACCACCCCCAAGTCAGGTGTGGGGCAAAAGTACATTCCACGGCAGCTTTGCCCCCTAGTGGCAGAAACAAGAATAGGCACAAATGTGGGTAAGCAGATCAAGGGTAACAGAGATACTCCCTGTGGATTTACTGGGCACCTGCTGCACTCCAGGTGATGCACTGTGCTGGGATGTTCCAGCCACATTAGTAAATGCATGCAATAGCCATCTGCTCCTAGAGAGATCACTGCCCTGTGAGTGGCAGCCAGCATGCATGCATGTATGTATGTACATATACATACATGTACATATACGTATACGTGGTCTTGAGTTCCAGAGAGGAATGAGGCAGAGAGGGAGGGAAGGCAGAGCATCTATCTGATGTGCAAGGTGGGTTCTTATAATGAAGCGTCTCAGAGTGACCTGAAGGAGGTGAGGAGGGATGGAGTCTGTGCAAAGGCCCCGAGGCAGCCCTGGCAAACTTACTCAATGAAGAGGCAGTGGAGGCAAGAGGCTCCTGGGCTTCCTGAGAGTGGGAAAATCAGCAGCGGGTAATGAGAGGCAAACTCTGGAACTCAAATAGAAGTTAGGGGACAGAGGACGGCCAGAGGCAGACCCAGCCACCTCACTCCCTTGTGTTGTCAGACACCCAAGTCTGGCACACAGAGAGTGGAGGTGCTAGCAGCCTTCCAGCTTGGGGAAGACAGGGCAGAGGACAGGAAGAAGGGCTTTGGGAGATGGGGAGGGAATCGAAACATGACAGCACACACATGCAATCCAGCACTCCAAAGGCGGAGGCAGGAGGATCAGGAGTTCCAAGCCAGCCTGGGTGACACAGTGAGATCCTGACTCAAGCAGAAGAAGGGTAGGGCAGAGGAGAAGGAGGATGAGCCCTGGAAGAAGGGGCACTGAGTGAGAGGGCCTTTGAAGTGCTGCTGTAGACCCTAACCCTCCTTAAGAAAGCTGCTGTGCACCCAGCTCCTGGCCTTTCTGTGCAAATGAGGGTTACCGGCACACAGCCACGCTTGTTCTACAGCGCCACGGCCCCACGTTCTGCATTAACAGAGGCAGTCACTCCATGCACAGAACTGAGCCTGTGGCAGAAAAGGCTGTCAGCACCTCTCCTGGAACAGGGTGCACCGCGGTGTGCGGGGAGAGTCAGCTAGCCAATGGAGTGCTTGCTCAAGAGGAGGGACCTGGGACAAAACCTCCAGCATCCATGTTACCAAAAATAAATAATAAGTAGATAGAAAGAACCCAGAAGCAGGCAAGGAGGTGTGTGTCTGTAATCCTGGTTCCGTAGTCCTGGGTGGCTGGAGAAGACAGCATGGTCCCTAGGGCTCTCTGGCCATCTTAAATCAGTGAGTTCCAACTTCAAAGAAAGACACAGTCTCAAAATAAATAAATAAAATAAGTGATAGAAAGACAAACTCAATCTCTCTCTCCCAATACATATAATGGTATATTTGTACACCTATGCACACCCAAACACATGCATATCCATATACACATATACACCCATACTGACACACACAGAATAACACATCCCCATATACCCTCATACATAACACCACACACACATACACCACCATACACCCATGTACACACACACACACACACACACACACACACACACACACACACACAGTCAGTCCCTTTTATCTATGGGACCCTAATGGATGTCTAAAGCCACAGAGGAAACCCCATATAAACTATGTGATCCATATATGAGTAACTGTGATGGAGTCTAGCAAAAGACCAGCAAGCATAGCAGATGGACTACAGCCACACACTGAGAGGACTGCCAGCTTCACACTCCTGGGACCTTGGCTAAGAGAGAGTCTCTTAGACACAAGTACTGAGGACTGCATCTATAACCTAGATGGGCAGGGAAGAACTTCCAGGTGTGTAGGGTGGACGTACAACATGCAGGGACCATTCACACCCTAGGATTCTGACTAACAATCACATTGGTAAAGTGCAGGGGAATTGTCATCATGATATTAAGAATTGGATATGGCTAAAACCCTAGGACTTGCACATTTCTGGAATGATCAGTTCCCTAATTTTAAACTATGGTTGTGCACAGAAAAATAAACATTATAGTAGTACACAAGCAAACTGACACACAGAGACAACTGTCCCTGCTGAGGAGTGGGAAACCAGTAAAGGTATGTCATGGAAAACCAGTTCTCCTAGAGTCCAGCAAAGGAGGGCCCTGCACCCTGGCAGATGCAGTTCTGGCCCTCAGCTCACTGTGTAATGCTGGCTAGATGCCAAGGCCAATGAAGGCCTGCGCTTCCGTTCTGTCTGGAGGGGAGGGGCAGGCAGACAGCCCCAGAACAGAAGGAGTGGGGACAGGGCTTCCAGGAGATAAAAGATAAGGGCAGGGCCCAGCCATTGTCACAGCTGCCGGATGGACTCTGAAAGCCAGAGGGAGGAGCAGCATAATGAGACCTCAAGCCATTGTTAAGTTCTCTGTTGCACCTGTCCCTGGCTGGCAAAGCCCAGCTGGCACAGGTGAGGGCCTGGCCATGCTTCCTGCCTCAGCCAGGGGCCATTCTTAGGCTTCACCTTCAGCTGGCTTAGGTAAAGGCCCCTCTCTGGACCACTGTCAGGAAGAAAAGTGCAGGGACTTCAATCAAACCACAATGGCACCAACCATAAAAACAGCAGGAAATACAAATAGGCTGAGGGTGTGGCTCAGTTGGTAGAGTGCATGCCGGGCATTCGGGGATCCCTGGATTCCACATGAGCAGTACATTGAACCAGGAGCACACAGCTATAATCCTAACACCGGGTAGAATGAGCAGAAGTTCGCGGTCATTCTTGGCTACAGAGGGAGTCCAAGGGCAGCCTGGGCTACAAAAGACCCTGAGTTTTAGAAAGGAAAGAAATAGAATCAAAGGTCTAATGATGCTATCAGATCCTTGGAATCAGACGACTAGAAGCCAGACTGTGCTGATCAAAGCTGAGGTGACTGGTTCACTAATGACCCAGATCTGACCACCATGCACTATAAACACACAATGGAGCCAACAAAACACCCATCAAAGGCTGTCGGGGACTCACAGGGCAAAGGTCCCTGCTATGCATCATGCTGTCTGTCCTGGAGTCACAGATGTGAGCTACCATGTGGTGCTGGGAATTAATTCCAGGTCCTCTAGAAGAACAATCAGTGCTCTTAACTGCTGAACATCTCTCCGGCCCCTTGTATCAATTTTAAATTATACGTATTTATAGGGTCTATTGTGATTATTTAATCCATGCTCACAATGCGGAAGGAGAAAAACACAATCACCAGAATTTCCATCTTCCAAGACTGGGACCAGCAAGATGGTTCAGGGAGTAAAGGTGCTTGCCACCAAACCTAAAGACCCGAGTTCAATTCCTGGGACACACATGGTGGAAGGAGAGAATTGACACAAGTTGTCCACTGACCTCCCTGTGAGTGCTGTGACACTCTCAAGAACACACAATAAACAAAAACATAAATATCAACTATAACACATGTTCATAACTATAGCACATGTTCATAAGGCTCTGTATAACCTTTGATGTTTCTGGGGTAGCTAAAAGAGACAAATTTGAGTGTTTTATCCCAACACTCCAGAGGCTGAGGCAGGTAGGTTGAGACTTCTAAATTAGCCTGGAGCTAGAGAGTGAAACCCTTTCTTTCTTTCTTTCTTTCTTTCTTTCTTTCTTTCTTTCTTCCTTCCTTCTTTTCTTTCTTTTCCTTCCTTCTTTCCCCCTCCCTCCCTCCTCTCTTTCTTTTTAAGACAGGGTTTCTGTGTAGCTGGCTGTCCTGGAACTCACTGTGTAGACCAGGCTGGCCTCGAACTCAGAGATGTGCCTGACTTTGCCTCCTAAGTGCTGGGATTAAAGGTGTGCACCATCACTGTACAGCTGCCTTGTTTCTAAGTAGGCAGATTAATTCAGAAGATGATAAATGTGTGCAACGACCAATATGCTAGTGATCTAGACCTGACCACAGCTCATTGTACACACACTGCAGTCTGACCACAGCTCACAGTACACACACTGCAGATCTGACCACAGCTCACTGTACACACACTGCAGATCTGACCACAGCTCACCGTACGCACACTGCAGATCTCTGCACACTGTTTACATGCATGAGGATCTGACCTTTACACACTACTTTGCAGTTATTTGTGGGTCTTTGTGAGGGGACATGTGAGACATGGTACCCAATAGTTCTCTCCTTCTATTATGTGGATCCCTGGGAAGGAACTCGGTCATCAGGCTAAGCCATCTATAAGAACCACATTAAAATTTTTTAAAAACAAGCATAATGGGGTAGAATTGTAGCTGACTGGTGAAGTGCCTACCTAGAATGCCTGAAGTCCTAAGTTTTATTCCCAGCACAATCCAAAACAAACAACAAAACTGAAAAAACTCAGTTTTCCCATCCCACATCACCTGGAATGGCAACTGGAACTAGAAGGAACAGCAATGGCGGAGAGACGGCCACAGACCATCAGCTCAGCTCTGTTAGTGACAACAGGCACTACTGGCTGGGCTCCAGAAGCCCTGCAGGCCAGGAGCTGGCCAGAGCCTCTCAGGGCCAGGATCCCAGTGACCATCTGTGACAGCTCTCCAGAGCACTTTCCCTTGCGGGAATGCTGACTGCTTTCCTTACTCAGAGAACTCTGTCAGAAAAGGAGCAGAGTTCAGGGTGACGGGGAGGGGGTGGAGTCAAACTGCTCTGGGTTTCACCTTCTCCTCAGCCACCAGCCTTGCCCCAAGCACACAGCCTTGACTGGGAAGCCAGCAGTCAGTTCTCCAGGCATTGGGCTCTTCCCTTCCGAGCCGAGCTCCACACAGTAGCCAGTGGCAGCCAGTCCCAGGCGCATGGCCACGGTACTGTCGTTTCTATGGCCCGCCTTTAGGACAAAGATTAGGCTCCCAGGAGACTGCCACAGGGCCTCTGCACGTGCTTTTCCCTCCCAGGCCACACACACAGCAGACTAAGCACTCAGTGGGCCACACTGTCAGGGAAAACTGTCTTATTCATTTGTTAGGTCATTCATTCGTTCATTTCCATGATGCCAGGAGTTGAGCCCAGGATCTCACATATAAGGAGCCATGTCAGTCCAGCATGAGCGCTTGCTTATTTGCCCTTCAGAGAACATGGACTTGTCCCCCCTACAGGGTTTGTGACTTTAGAACAGCAGAGCTCCTTGTCCAACTGTGAGCATCATGGAAGCAACTACTGTGGTGTCTCAGACTCCACTATAGCCCCGTGCCCACTGTAGTGCTCATTAAAAAGTCATGCCTTGAGGAACTGGCACAGCAGATACAGCTGCTTGTCATCAAGTCTGATAACTTGAGTTTGACCCCCAGGACCACATGGTATAAGGAGAAGCCCACAAGTTGCCCTGACTTCCAAATGCACCCAACATACTAAATAAATTACCAAATAAACAAAACTAAGTTAAAAAGTATGATGCTCCAGGGTCTGCAGAGATGGCTCAGTGGATACAAGCATTTGCTGTGCAAGCATGAGGACCTGAGTTCAAATCCAGGCACTGACATAGGAAGCTGGGCACAGCTGCACATGCTTGTAACCCCAGCACTATGTGGGGTGGAGAGGTGGGGATCTCTGGGGCTTGCTGGCCAGTGTAGCTCAGGTTCAGAAAGAGACCCTGTCTCAAGAGACTGAGGTAGAGGGCAAATATTTGTAAATATCCCCCTTCACGCCCCATGAACCAAACACACAAATAAAATTAATCAACTTTTAAAAAGTTATGGGGCAAAAGGCTTAGGACAAACCCAAACTAGAAGAAAAAAAAAAACAGAAACAAAACAGTCATAGAGGCCATTTGGGGCTGGTGAGAGAGGCTCAGCGGGCAAAGGCATCTGCCACCAAGCCCGGTGACCTGAGTTCCATTCTGCAGGACCCACACAGTGGAAGGAGAGAGCCAATTCCCACCGCTGTCCTCTGACCTCCACTTGAGCATCACGGCAAACATGCCCTTCCCCTATGGGATTAAAAGTTTTAAAGGCAGCTGTCTTGCAAGACTCTTTGGCCAGAAACCTTTCTAACAACCAGTCAGGACAGTTCTCCACGGGTGATGAGGAATCAGACCCTTTCCTCACCCCACATGTAAAAGCCAACCCCATGCCAATGAAAAGAACAAAAGCGAAACTTCCAGAAATAATATAAAATACAGTCATGGCCTCTCAGTGGAAATGGCTTTTGTAAGTAAGATACTAAATAACAATTACCAAGGGAAAAAAATGTCTAAATTCTTCCTTCTAAAATTAACAGTTGTCAATCAACAGCCATAGTAATGGAAAAGTGTTTTAAAAGCTGTAATGCAATGATAAAGTGTTACTAACTGAAAACAGAGAAGAGGATAAATGATGGAGTCATTCCCAGAATACAGAAAGAGCACCTAGGAATCAATATGGAAAAATAAAATGCAAAATAACCTACTAAAAGAAAGGGCAGGGGGCTGAAGAGATGGTTCATTAAGTAGGTAAAATGCCTGGACAAACATAAGGTCCTGATTCTGAATCCCCAAAACCCTCACAAAAGTCTGGATACTATGTCGTAAGTTTATAATCCCAGGGTCAGGAAGACAGAAACAGGCCAAGCTAGTTAGCCCTGCTGACTTGGAGCCCAGATTCAGTGAGAGAGGTTTCCAAAGAGGTAGACTGTGTCCCCGAGGATGGCATGGAGGGGGGTGACCTATAGCCTCCACATCTCCACATGCAGGAACACACACACACACACACACACACACACACACACACACACACACACACACACAAAGGAATATACCTGGAAAGATGGGCAAGATGTGACACAGTTTCACAAGACAGAGGACAAACTGCAATCACCCACTACCAGCAAAAAGGCCATAGGTTTTGTTTTTTTTTGAAAGGACACTACCAAGTGAAGAATATGATACAAGCTGACCCCCGACCCCCACCTCCTTAGGAGCAGCAATTCATGTGAGCATGTGCTAACTTAGGGTCCAGCAATTTCCCACAGGGGCAGCCAAATCAACAAACAGTTGGTAGCTACCAGGAGTCCCCAAAGGGACAAACTGCCACGTTCCCAGGGAACCAGAGTGGTGCTGGGGGAGGTAATGAGGAGCCAAAACTAAGGGAAGCTGGGTTCACTCCTCCACAACACAACTTCACTCACATAAAGTTCAAACCCACTGAGCTATTAGGCTTTGCTAATGTGTCCCAGTGACAAGGCACACAGGCAATCTAAGGAGACCCCTGGGCAACAAAATGACCAAGTCACTTGGTCTTCAAACTGTCCCTTACAGGGCTGGAGAGACAGCTCAGGATTAAGAGCACATACTGCTTTTGCAGAAGAGCCATATCTATTCCCCACACGCAAGACCCATGGCCCCAACAACTGTTACCCCAGCTCAAGGGATGCAATGCCCCTTCAGACCTACACAGGCAATTGCACCCAAGTGCGCACACACAGATACATAATTAAAAACAGAACTTTAGAAATGCCAAACTGTTCTTTGTTTCTACATCCTTGTCCAGCCTGCTTCGTTCTGTACTGATCTCTCTCTCTTCTCCCTTGGCCTCTGCCTGTGTCTGTCTGTGCATTCAGGGAAGGGGGAGGGATAAGAATCACCCATAGTCCCATCACAAAGAGACACACACCACGAGCAGTTTATGAAGAGAGCAGGGGCCAAAAGACAAAGGGAGGGAAAAAGAGGGAGAGAGAACAGGTGTGCGGCAGAGAGGAAGATAAGACAGACTCGGGAAATGAGAGAGGGTGAGATCTGGGTGGGAAGCTGCAGGCAGGAAATGAGAAACTGGCAGACAGGAAATAAGAAGGTGGGATGGAGTGGCCATGGATGGATGGTGGGGTGGGATTTCTCTGCCTTCACTCTCCAGTCCCCTCATCTTCTCCACCCCTGGTGGCCCTTCCCACCTGTCACTGTCACCATAGTCACCACCCTCCATGTCCATCTTCCCTGCTCTCCCCAACCATCACCATTGTCCTCAGGGCTGCCTCTCAGCTCCTGCCCTGCCAGGCTCAGGAGGGGACTGTAGCCGCCTGCCCCTCGCATCCCCTCATTAACTTTACTATCAAACATTCTCAGCATGGCAAGTTGTAGGTCTCGATTATTAAATATTTACGGGAGACATCCGGCCGAGATGAATCCGGCTCGTGGGCGCCCAGGAGGGCCAACTGTGCACCTGCTGCTCTGATTAGCAGAGACTGCTGGGAGGAACCAGTGTTACAGGCAAAGCACCGGCTGCCTGAGTGCTCTGGAGACACAAAGAGACCCAGGCAGACGGTGAGCTGGGCAACCCACATCCACACTTGAGTGGCAAGATTGTCTACCATAAAAGGGGACTCCAGATCCCTAAAACTAGAAAAATAAACCCAGGGCCCATTCTATGAATGTTGGCTGTCATCCACAATTAGAACAAGAGGGTCAAGGTCAGTCAGAGGATCCTCCTGGGGTGACAAAAATGTCTTGGAGCTCAGTAGAGGTGATGGTGGCGTAGCATCATGAATGCTATCAAACTGCTTGTTTAAAAATGGCTGGTGATGAAGCCTGTTATGAGGGCTAGCCTGACATGCATAGAGCTCTGAGTTCTGTCCCCAGCACTGCAGAAGAAATGCCAACAGGGATCTTGATGGCATATATATTTTTGCACAACTTTCTTAATTTTCATTTATTATTGACACCGTGTGCAAGCTGGGGTCAGAGAATGTTTGAGTGAGTTTGACCCCCACAGATTCGTTGGTGGACTATTTGGGAAGGATGAAGAGGAGCGGTCTTGTTGGAGGTCTGTCACTGGGAGTGGGCTTTAAGTTTTCAAAAGCCTTTGCCAGGCCTGATCCCCCCCACACATGAACTTGTAGATCATATGTAAGCTCTTAGCTACTGCTCTAGTACCATGCCTGTCTGCTTCCCACCATAATGACTAAATGCTAAAATGGTAAGCAAGCCCCCAATGACATGCTTTCCTTTATAAGCTGCCTTGGCCATGTCTCTTCACAGCATTAGAACAGTGACCAGGACAGAGGGCAACTCTGTGAAATCGTTTCTCTTTCCACCTGGACATGCTCCAGAGGCCGACCTCGGGTAATCAGGCTTGTAGGGAAAGTCCTTTATTCCACCCAGCTATCTTGCTGGCCCTACCTCAACTTTCTTTTGTTTTTCTTCTTTTATATAAGTAAGTGTGTGTGTGTGTGTGTGTGTGTGTGTGTGTGTGTGTGTGTGTGTACTCGTGTGCAGGTGCTAGAGGCTAAATGTTAGAGGCATTTGATACCCTAGAGTTGGAGTCATAGACAGATGGGAGTTGTTTAAAATGGGTCCTGGGAATCAATCATGGGGCCTCTGCAAGAGCAGCAAACACCACTGAACAATCTTTCCAGCCCAGTTTTCTTTCTTTCTTTCTTTCTTCCTTTCTTTCTTTCTTTCTTTTTTTTTTTTTAAAGGGGGGTGCTGGAGAGCTGGCTCAACGACAGCAAAAACCAAAGGTTATTTCTTAAGGAGCTGATACTTCACTGTCCCAACTAATGAGCTGCAAAGCCTAGACAATGAGCTCGATGGGGTTATGGCAGCCTTGCCTTAATCCTACATGTGGACAGCAGAGGCAGGCAGGTTTCTGTGAGTTTGAGGCCAGTCTGGTCTACATAGTAAGGTCCAGACCAGACAGGGTTACACAGTGAGGCCCTGTCTCAAAACAAGAAAAAGTACTCCTATACATAGGAGCACCTTTTGTCTGTACCCAGGCAACCTACTCCTTGAAATCTCTACTGCATCCTCCTCTCACAGACTGGCAGGGAGGAGCCAGTTTTTATAGAGAAGGAACTTCTGGCTCAGAGAGGGTGAGCGGTTTTCCCAAGATCACATCTCCAACTTCCATCTACTTACTCAGTTCACTGTCAACCTAGACCCCGTGGGAGACAACTAACGAGTGTGATGGTACATGTGTGAAATCCTGGAGATGCTGAGGCATGGGTCATAAGTTTAATACCAGCCTGGGCTATAGAACAAGACCCTGTATGAGTTGGAGGAGGGCTGTGGCTTGAGCATTTTGAAAGGTCCAGACTGTTATATTATGTTGTTACACTGCCGTGTCATATTGTCACTTGTAGTTCTGTCTGTTTTTGTTACATTGTTGTTATTATATTGTTCTGTATGATACATTTTAACATGCTTTCATGCTATGCTATATTATAGTGTTGCTATGTAGCTCAGATTAGCCTGGAGCCCCTTGACTGCAAGTACCACTTACTCTCACCTCAGACTCTGAAGATCTGGATGACTGGTGTTACCTGACTGGACATGAGCACTTTCAAATCTTCCAGATGATTCTCCATGTTTTCAACTATCAGCCACAGCTTTGCATTGTCCCTCTGCTTCCTGGTGAAGCTCCCTGTGCAGCTTGATGCCAGCAAACCTGGACAGGGATTTTTGTCTGTCTGTGGATATGTGACTGCATCTTTGTATCTCAGTCTAAGTATGACAGAAAGAGGCAGATGAAGAGAGACCACCTGCCAGTTTGGTGTGGTGTTTCAAAAATGCAACTCTCATCCTACCAGAGGAAGTTCCTCTTCTGCCCATTTTAAATATCAATAAACTGGGAACCACTGAGATTAACTGTCTCTCAAAGGTCATCACAGATGGGAAGGAATCTAGTCCAAGCTGTCCTTCACTCTTTCCCTTACCCTTCCCTTGGTGTTCTGGGAAAATATGAGTGTTTTTCCTCATTGGGCTTTAGCCCCTTCTGGCCCTGTGCTGGCTACTGCAAGCAGATCTGTTACACAGGGCAGAAACCATCACCACAATCCCTGGGAGCTGACATAAAGCCTACGGTGGGATCAGACACTTCTCACGTGGTCCTCCGTGAAGAGACTATACTGACAACACCCGATCCATGCCCTCCCTTGGCACCAGTGATCGAGTGACACCCTAACAGAGGAAGGGCGGGGCTGAGGAAAGGGATCGCCATGGGGGTAAAGAAAATGGCCCAGTTGCTTTTCAACCATATCACAAGATGCTGGGGGATGGAAAGAAACATCTATTCACCCGACAGAGAGGGCAGAGACAAAGCAAAGAAAGGGTCTGCCGAGTCCACCTGCTGGAATGCATCCATCTGGTGGCTAACAGGGACATGGCTGTGCCAGTTTGTTTGAACTGTTAACACAACGTAGAATCATTGGGAAAGAGGCTTTCCACTGAGGAACTGTCTAGAGCAGGGTGGCCTCTGGGTATGTCTGCGGTAGTCATCTTGATTGTTAACTAATGTGGGAGGGCCCAGGCCACTGTGGGTGGCACGGTTCCTTGGTCTGAGATCCATGAGTAGAGAAAGCTAGCAAGTACTTAGCAAGCAAGTGGCATGGGTGCGTTCAGTTCTCTGCTTGTGACAGTACATGTGGCATGACCGGCTGTCTCCGTATGGACTCTAACTCAGAAGTGTGAGCTAAACAAACCCTCTCTCTCCTAAGTTTCTTTTATCAGGATATTTTACCACAGTCACAAAAATGACACCAGGACAATGGTGAAGCCAAGGCAGCTGTGTCATCAACCCCTACCCTATCATGGGTGGGACCACAACAAACTCAGGAGTATCCTCGGTTTACCCTCCACCTTTGCTCACACTCCCAAGACCACATGCCGCAGAGGGTATGGGGAGTGTAAGGGGTCTCCTGAGAGAGAGTCCTGTGGAGTATGAGAACCTCCATTGGCTATCACTGCATTGTCTTGTGACGGCCGCCCAGCATCTTCTGTAGCCCACCCCAGCCTCCCTGCTCCATCACACACCAACATGTCACACCAGAAGGAAATGGTTCAGTTTCAACAATCCAATTCTGGAGTTTGGGGCATGGTACAGATTCTATTTGGTCATTTGCAGGAAAGCAGGCTGTTTGGGGGCTGGGAGAGTTTGCTTTCCTCTGGAAGCTATTGAAATAGAAGAGCTGTTACCCCCCACAGGACACAAGGAGCACATTCACCTCCGCACTCTGTGCCAAGCTAGCATCTCGCCTGTAACAGAAACACATAGACCAGGACCCAGCACTCATTTGGGGCCTTATGTTGTCTTGGGGATTCAGGGGGCAACCCATTTACAGGATCTCAGAGCCAAAGGCACTTTGTCAAAATGACATGGGTATCATTTGGGAAGCAGAGTTGGGATGTGGACACAGGAAGTATGACTTTCATACCCTACACCACAGTGCTGGACAGCCTCAATTCCAAAAGCCAAGTGCAAAGGTCAGCAGACTCTATACAACCCAGTCTCCTATCCCAATACTTCTGCACAGACTGCTCCGAGGACACAGAGCCAAAGCCATACAAACAGCCTTCGGGGATTCAAACCACGTTTTATGTGTTGTTAGCTGGAACAAATGAGATGTAGATACCACCTCTTTCTTTTTAATTCACATGTGAGCATGCACCGGTCAGGGGTCCTATGTGCCTCTTTTCAATCACAGTCTCTCACTGGCCTGGAGCACTGGCTGGATATACTGGCCAGAAGGACCCAGGGGCCTGTCTGTCTTTGCTGGCCCAGTGCTGGGATTATAAGCGCACACCACACGATGCCTGGCTTTTTCCATGGGTGGGAGGAGTCTAACTCGTGTCCTTATTTTGTTAAGAACGGGCCAGCCATGTCACTTCCAGGAATCTACCTAAAGAAACAGGAAAACAGATATGCTCACCCAGGGCCCCTGACTGGTGCCGATGGGAAAAGTCCATTCTCAAAGCAGAGACAACATGACTCTATTTGTATCCGACAGTCAACGGTGGAAGGTGTGTGAGGGCAGGGGAATGAGGACAGACTGTGTCATTTCCTGTGGAGTAAAGTACAAGTCTCATACGGCCCCACTGTCTTCCTAGCCCTCTCAAGACCACACAAAAGGTATTCAATAAAAGCAAGTGGTTGGATGAGTGAATGTGCTTCTTGAATCTCAACACACATCACTTCATTCCTCTGCCTCCTGGGGATGCCTGAGCTGCACCCTGGTGACAGAAGGAAGGGACCCCAGAGCCACAGCTGACACTAGAAATGCCCAAACCTGAACCCAAAGAAAGTGAGGCACGATTTAAGGGCTGGGTAGCAGAAGGAGGCAGCAAGCAAAGGGGAAGCTCTAGCAGCTTACAGTCCTACATTCTCCAGCTCCAGCTGAGTCCTCCTTCCACACACTTGTCTATATTTATATCAACGGATCTGCTGGTAGCAGGCTTGTTGCTGATCGTGTGAGATCTGAGGTTCACAGAAAACTGGCTTAGACTCCCAGCAGGGAAGAAAAGCTGTAAATGAAATTTAAGTCACCCAAAAATCCTAAATCCACCCACTTCTTTCAAAGTAGCCCAAGGCATCAGGGCTTCTCTGCCTGTTTTCCTAGCTCCCTGGGCTAAAGAGCTCTCCACTGGTGGGGCTGTCCTGAGCACTTTAGTGTGTTTCAGGAGTCATTTCTGACTTCTACTCAGGTAACAGCAGCATCCAACCCCACCACCCACATCCAAGACAACCAAAAATGTCTCCAGACACTGGCAAATAAAATTACCTCAAGTTCAAAAATGCACTTTTACATATGAGCCACAACAATGTCCAGATGTTATCCTTTCCTTTCCCTGTGCCATTTACATCTTGAAATTGTCAATCACCTTGCCTTAAAACCCCTTCCACAGATTCAAAGGCGGTGGTAGCAAGTCTTGGGTGTGGAGATAAGAATACCATTGAAAATGTATCAGCACCATGGACAGATCCACATGGCAAAGACGTTCCCTACAGTGTTGTTTAGAACAGCCAGACCAAGGAGACAGTAACAAGAGGCTCTCCACACCCCAGAACGCAGTATATCACTAGATATTAACAAAAATCTTTTCTGGGGTTTCTGCCAATGCATACAGCACCACTGTGAGAATTTAAACAAGACGCCCCTTTCTCAAGTTGTTAAGCCCATCTGTCAAAAACTGTCATAATATCCTCAATTTGTTAGAGCAAGATTTTTAAGCTCCATCAACAAATATACAGCTCTCTGATGCCTCTGACATGTGATCTGCTACCTTTGCTCAGTGTACAACCTGCCCGACCAGACATGGTGTTCCAAGGATGACAAGGAATAGTACTCCTCACAACTCTGTTCCATTAAAAAGGTATGGAATAAACTGCATCAAAGTATCCTGGGAGTTCTTTGTGAAGGGGAGAAAGCCCACAGATTTCACATTCTTCTTTGTGCAGCTGATATTCAATAACTGAAGAGGCTGGGTCTCTTGGAGTAGGTGACCTGAGAAGGAGCTGCTATCTATGAAAGACCTGTATCGACACAGGTGGTGTGGACACCATTATGCAAATGAGCTGGGTCTATGAGGTAGAGTGAAGGAGCAGAATGGGAGAGTGAGACCAAAGACAAAACAGGGAACTCGCTGCAATGCCTCATAAAAGTCTGTGATTCTGAAATCTGTGTGTTCTGGCTGCTGGGTAACCATTGTAGGCATTTGTAGGCATTTCCTTGGTCCTCCTCAAGGAGACATGGCCTCAACTGGCTCACCACCTCATGTCATCCTTTCCAAACCATAGAGCAAAAGCCAAGGAACACCACCTTCAGTCCCATGGCTGAAACAAACAGATGAGATGTTTCCAGACTTTAATAACGTCTATCAGCAACCCTGTTAGCCTTCCCCACAGTGGCCCAACTGAGCACTCACAGGTGGCGCAGTACAGGAAGTGCCGAGCACAACGAAGGCAGGTGCCTGCTCTTTGATCTTCAAGAGCAGCCTCGTTAGAGAAGCATGACAGAAACACACAAGCCTACCGGATTTCTGGAAACAACAAATAAGAGGGGGGCTGGTACTGCAGAAGTCGTGACAGGGCAGAAAGAGAATGGCTTGGTTCCAAGTCATGGGATGAGCACATGTCAGAGACTATGTACAGTCCTTGCCCTGACCATGCTCTGACATTCAACAAATACCCAAATATCTGCCCATTCATTTCCCACCTTTCAACCTAATCCCTTCATCATTGTATCTACTCATTCATCGACATACTAATCCTTCACCAGCCCATCCCTCCACCAATCCATCCACCAACCCATCTAACTATTCTCCATCCATCCCACTCACCTATCTACCTATCCACTCACCCATCTATCTCCCCATCCACCCACCATCTATCTACTCTCCATCCATTCACTCGCTCCTCTATCTACCCATGCATCCATTCACTCATTTATCTACTCTCCATCCATCCATCCGTCCACCCAACTATCTACCCATCCGTCCACCATCTATCTACTCATACATCCACCCACCTATTTATCTACCCATCCATCTACCATCTATCTACTCATCAATCCATCCACCCACCCATCTATCTACCCATCCATCCACCATCTATCTACTCATCCATCCACCCACCCATCTATCTACCCATCCATCCACCATCTATCTACTTATCCACCCACTCACCCACTCACTCATCCATCTACTGACCCACTTACCCACACACCCACCTGTCCATCCAACCATCCATTCATCTGCCCATTGACCACCCAACATCCATCCATCCACTGTACATCCATCTATTCATCCATCCAGGCAACTATCCACTCATCTATCCATGCACCTGTTTGTGGTAGTCGGAGTAAGAATGAGTCCTAGGAGTTCCAGCATTTGAACACTTGGTTCCTAGTTTGTGATGCTATTTGGGGGTGTTTAGGTGATATAGCCTTGTTGGAGGAAGTACACCACTGGGGGTGGGCTTTGAGAGTATATGGCCTTGCCCTACTTCCAGCCAGCTCTATGATTCATGCTTGTATTTGAAGATGTATTCTCTCAGCGTCCCATTCCTGCCACCATGCTGGCTGCTTGCTGCCATGCCTCTCTGCCATGATGGACTCTTATTCCTCTGGAACAGTAAGCCCAAATAAACTCTCCCTTCTCTAAACTGAATTGCCCATGGTGTTTTATCACAGTACCAGAAAAGCAGCTAAGACACTGTCCATTCATCAACACACTTGTCCACCCTCCCCAAGCCATGCACCCATGATCAACAACAGAAACCACTTCAATGTGATTAAAAACAGACAAAATTGTCAAAAGTTCATACTCAAAAAACTTGCAAAAGCCACAAACCTTTCCATCTCTTTCCAGTTTCTTCAATGCCCAAACAATTTGAAGTCTTGAAACACCCTTGCAGAAGATGATCTGTTCTTAGGGTTTTGAAGTATCAGATGCCTTGAAAAGAGGCACTCATAGGGGCAGGGTGAGCTACAGAGAGAGGATATGGAGAGGAAGGAGGAGCAGTGGGGGGTGAGGAGAGCCTGGCATTGGGTCACAGGGAACGGGAGAGAGATGATTAGGAACATACAAACAGATGGCTGAGAGGTGGGGAAAATCTGGCCTGGGCTTGGGAACCAAGAGATTCTAGTATTAACACTCAGCAAGGTCTGGCACATAACTCAGTGGTGGAGCACTCGCATAGCATATGCAGGAGGTGCTGGGTTCCATCCCCAGCACTTGGGGAAAAGAGGAGAAGACTGCCTTCTCTTCAGCTTAGATCCTGAAGCAACAGTGGATGATCACACCATAGATGCCAAGGAATAAGATGGGAGGTACCAAAGGAGAACAGAACACATGGAGCACCTACCATGTGTCACACACCAATCCAAGCAGTGGGTCAGAGAAGCCGAGATACATCCATCAAGCATGGTGTATCTCCCTGGGAAAAGTCCATTATGCTGAGTGCTGTCCACCACAGAAAGCTCCACGTGCACTAATGCAGTCACCAGTCAATCACCCAAGATGAGAGCCATTAAAATCCTGACACAAAGACTACCCAATGCCCTTAGCATATTGTGTAATGTTGTGATGGACTATCATATGCTAGGTAATGCACAAAGAAAACAAATGTACTTCTCAACGCTTTGGAGCCCAATATCAAGGCACATCTATGAGGGTCATCATGACGCATCATCCCATGGCGGAGAGCAGAAACGCAAGACAGCAAGGCAGAGAGGGCTGGCGAGCTGCAGGAGAGTTATCCTGTCACTGGGAGCCTACTACCCTGACAACTGCATTAACCCATTCACAAGGGTACAATTTTCAGGACCTATTCGCCTTTTCTGTCTTTGCTGTACACGGAATGGGTCCAGAGCAAGCATCCCACTCGGAGTGTCACACACCATCCACTCATTTGGGGAGCCTGGGCAGGGCTCTACCACTGAGTCTCATTCCCAGCTCTCACTGAAGGATTTTAGGCAGGGTTTCTACCTCTGAGCCATGCCCCAGCCCCCTACTGGGGAATTCTAGAAAGGGTCTCTACCTCTGAGCCACGCCCCAGCCCCTCCCTGGAGAATTTTAAGCCAGAGCTCTATGGTTATGCCATGCCTCCATCTCTACCCTAATTACCCCTTGCAAACCTCACCTCTCAACCCTGTTTCTCCAAGGATTAAGCTTCCGAGTTCGAACTCTAGTTCACCCACTCAGTAGCAGCAGAAGACAAAGCCAGGGGCCTTCAGAGGTGGGGCCTGAGCCACAGCCCCTGCTGAACTCAAGCCTTCCTGCTCCGAGCTCCCTGGAGCCATGGTCACTACCAACGCCTAAACCATGGGTTCCCACGTCCACAAGCGGGTGTGGGGCTGACTGAATGAGCCGGTCTTAGAGAAGAACTGCTAGTGGGCTGTGTGGCGGCTAGTGCTGACAGCTCTCGGCTCATTCTAGCTGCAACTCGGTGCCCATGCACAGACTCACAGCATTTCCTAAAGCTATTCACTCCCCCACTCAGAAAGTATCCACTCATCACAGCAGCCCTGCTCCTAAAAACCAGAGATAAAATCACATCAGACTGCAACTATCCCGAATGCACATCACCAAGGCTGGATAAACTACTGAACTCACCCAGAGCATGAGAGCACAGAAAAAGAGTAAATGACCTGCAGCTATTCACAACCAGAAGTGAAGCTCAGAAACAGTGTTGGGGAGGTGGCTCTGTGGCTAAGAGCGCTTGTTCTTGCAGAGGACCCAAGTTCAGTTCCCAGCACCCACATGGTGGCTCATAGTTCAATTCAAAAGACTGACTGCCTTTGAAAGCTTGGGACAGGGGGTGGACCAGGCAGAGAAGTCTGTTTTTCCAATTCAGAGTGTGGCTCAGTAGCATAGTCCTGGCCTAGTGTATACAAAGCCCTGGAATTCGCCCCCATAATCCCAAAATGAAATGAACAACAAAGCAATAACATCAGCAAATGTAATAACGTGTATTCGGACCTCAGAGGTGCAGAGTAGTGACCACAATTAATTCCTACCATGTCTGTCTTCAGACCATGGAGTTCTACTCTTTTTATAGTGAGACTGTCCATAGCACCTTTGCAGCTTTTGTCCCTTCTGCAGTACCTTGGACAAAGGAGCCCTGCCTTCACTGGGCAAACAAGAAGCCTGAGGCAGCAGGTGTAAAGGATGGGGGTGGGGTGGTGCCTGCATCCAGGCTGCCTCCTGCCATCCCCACCTGTTTCAGCTCTGCCTACTCTCCCTGCCTCCCTTCCCTCCTAATCCAGTCTCCTCTAGATGGGGCTTCACAGTAGCAAGTACAAACCTCACAGCCTCCCCATGTCTAGGACTATAAGGACAGAAAACTGTGCAGGTGAAGGTCCAAGAGCTTGGCTGGCCAGAATCTGCTTAATCCTGTGGTGCAGGCTCAGCCCCAACATTGCTGCCTTGATTTAGGAGTAATGAGAGGTACTAAGGATGGAGGCCAGGGCCTCCTGCATGGAGCAAATGCTCTACCACCGAGGCACGCCCTAAAACTTGGCTTAAGTTTTATGCTCACTTGAACATTCATTCATATAAAATGCACAGGCCCAAAGTGGAAAGGCCACCTGGCAGTGTGAGTGACACTCATCAGCAGGGTGGCTAAGCTGGAGTGTTCCAGGGGTTGGAACCTGGTGACAGGTTTGACCCAATCACCGAACACATTTAAGACCCAGCACCCAGATGCTGGGGCAAAAAGAGTGAGGAATGCCTCTCAAAATAAAATTTTAAAAAGGGCTGATAGTGCTGCTCAGGGGTAGAACACTCAGCAAGCATCCTAAGACACTGTTTCCATACCCAACCGTGGGGGGAAAGGTGAGGGGTGGGGGTTAGAGAGATGGCTCAGGCAGTAAATTATTTGCCTTGCAAGCATCCCCAGAATTCACATAAAAAGCCAAGTATGGTGGCATGTGCTGGTCACTCCAGGGCTAGGAAGGCAGAAACAGAAGGGTGCCTGGGGCTCACTGTCCAGCCTGTTCTACTGGGAAAGTTCCAGGACAATGAAAGATCTTATCCCAGAAAACAAAGTGATAGCACCCAAGGAATCACACCAGAGGCTGAGCTCTGGCTTCCAAACACATTAAATAAGACCACAAATAAGGAAACAAATAGTTAAAGGAAGACCCATGCTGAACAAAAGCCAAGCCATGCCTAATAGAAGCCAGACAACCAAACTTGATGTCAACCAAACTTGACATCAGCACTTGCTTCCTGGTAATAGCCTTTCACAGATGCCTCCCGGCAGCTTCCAGCAGCAGCAGGCCTCCTCACAAAGCAACCTGGCTTTTCAGAGGGAGGCCACTGTCACCTGGACAGGTGCCTCTGTCCTTTAATTCTGTTGGGTGTGAATAGCCATCACTGAGCTGGATATGGAGGCTCAAGTCTCCTGTCCCAGTGCCCTTTCTGGCTCTGCCCAGGCAAGAGGGTCACAAGTTCAAGGCTATCCTAGGTGATTTAGTGAGACTCTGACTCTAAATAAACAGGAAAGAAAACAACACAAAGCAACAAGCAAACAAAAAACACCAGGCTGGAAGGTGTAAGGCCCTAGAACTGAACCAGAGCAATGGCTCACACTGAAGTGCTAGCTAGCTGCACAAGCGTTTGAATGCCCAGAACCCACATAAAATCCAGAGACTCAAAAAATAAGGTGAACAGCACCTGAGGAACACCATCCCCTGGTGTCTGTAGCTACTTCATCCATGTGTGCATATGAACACACACACACACACACACACACACACACACACACACACACACACCATAGGATGTAAGGCACTGGGTTCAATCCCCAGTAACCAAAACAAAAACGAGTCAATGAAGAGGCCAACATCTTCATTTGCCTAGAACTGATGGGCATCTAAAACACCCAGGACAGACAGCTGGGGGTGGCAGCTCACAGTGTCTTCCCTTCTTGCCCTACCCCAAGAACATTCCTTGAGTTCATCACTCTCTTAGATAATCAGAGGGAGACAGAGCTTGGAGTTTGAGCAGGTGCCCTTAACATTCTTTTTGTTTTGTTTGGGTCTCTGGTACAAGGTCTCACTGAGAGCTCAGCCTGACCTTGAACACATGATCCTTCAGACAGGTAGGTCCAATGCACCAAGAAAGTTCCCAAATTCTAACCCAAGAACTGAGTAGTGTCCTGGTGGGTCTGTGGTGCACAGCCAGCGATGGTCACAGAAGTGGTCCGAGCCCTTGGTCTCATTCTTTGCAGTTCTGAAGGACAGGACTAGGGGTGGGAGGAAGGCTCCAGGAAGCTAATTACACAGTTCAAACCCTCACCCTGTCACCCCTGAGGGAGGGACTGAGCAGCGGAAGGGAAGTAATTTTATCTTAGACCGATGGGAATCGAAAAGTGGGCCAAACAGGCATGAGTTTTTTCCCCTTTCCCTGAAAGCTTCTAGAAAGAACCAAGAATGCACAATGTTTGAGGGATAAGTTCAAAACAGCCATGTTCTGCCTGACAAATCCACACAGGCTCATCCTGGAAACACAACACCAGGAAGCTGAGCGTGGAATTCCGAGCCTATTATCCCAGCCTTCAGGGGGCACAGGCAAGAGGGTTAGGAGTTCAATGGCAGCCTCAGCTAAGTATGGGATTCAAGGCCAGCCTGAGCTTCACAAAATCCTCTTAAAATCAAAGAAGAGACAAACAAACAAAAACCAAGCAAACAAAACCACGTGCCAAACAACCCACTGAACCCAGAATGACTCTGGGATTCTACTCTTAGGTTTTGGAACTTTTTTGACATGCTAACCATTTTCTTTGCATGCCACCCCATTCCCAAGAGCCTCTAAAGGCACAACAGAAGCAGCCCCTCACTACTTAAAGTGTGGAAACTGAGGCCCCAATACCAGAGACAGGGTGGCTTCAGGGAGTCTGATACTCAGGGCTGGTTTACCCACATGCCAAAGAATTTTCTGGTTTATTGCTTTGTTCTTTTGAGGCTTTGTTTGCCTGAGACAGAGTCTCATGTAGCCCAGACTGGCTCAAACTGGCATTGTAGCTGAGGACGACTTTGAACTACTGATCCTCCTGCCTCCACCTCCTGAGTGCTGGATCACAGGTATGCACCACCCATGCTGGACTAGAACCCAGGGCCTTGTGCATGCTGGACAGGCACTCTACCCACTGAGCCACATCACCACTCCCTGAAGGGTTTTCTTCTCCCCTCTGTCCTCATCAGGATACATGGCCCCTTGATTCTTGGAAAAACATTAGCTGCAGAGAGTGGGCCAAGCAAACCCTCCTGGTGGTGCCTCATCACAGAGGAAGTGCACGCACGGCCAACTCTACGGGGAAGCAGGGATCAAGGGTGCACACCCCAAGCGCCTGGCAATTAGCCTCCAAGTCACAGAAGTTGCTTTCCATCTCCAAAGGCCCTGTTTTCAACTGCCAAGCACCGCTTAGGAGACCTTCCCTGGCTTAACAGCCTCATTCACAGCCCCCAGACCCTCTGTCCTGAAAAACCCAACATGGAAATGTCAGCATAAGACAATCCTATGTGGCAGCAAGTAGCTTGTGAGTAAAGACTGACTCTTCTTGCAGTCACTCAACAATTAGTTAAGGTGACCCTCAGCACAGCACCACTGTAACAAAGAAAACAGAAGCCACACAGCTTGAATTTGACCCCTTCTAGCACAGAGCACCCTCAATCACATCCCTGTACGGCGGCGTTTTACACGACCACTTTCACAACTTCCTACGAAGCTCAGTGTGCGTTCTTTCACCCTGAGACCTCCCATGATTTTGAGCTCAGGACCTGAGGTCCAAGGGATAAGAGTGAATGGTCTCCTGGGGCCACTGTGGAGGACAGTTTGGCCACCTCAGCTCTTGCAATGTTAACCCTGCTCCTACCAAGAAATCCATCCATCCCACCTCTGGGCATTTACCAAAGAGAAATGAAATACATCTGCCCAGTGTTCCCAATAAAACCTGGACACCAGGACACCAGCACTCTATTCATAATCACCCACACTGGGGACATCCAAATGTCCTTCAGCTGGAACACAGGGAACAAACTGTAGCCCATCCACTGAGTACTACTTAGCAATTAAAAGGGACAATATTGAAGGGTGGGGTGGTGCATGTCTTCAATCTCAACACTCAGGATACTGAGGCAGGCAGATCTCCGTGAGTCTGAGGCCAGCCTGGTCTACAGAGTGAGTTCCAGGACAGCCAGGGCTAACGAATGAGACAGAGATCCAGTGGGTGGGGGTAGGGACAGGCTAATGATACTCAGGCGACTATAGACCTGAGTGGAGCCTGCCTCTAAAGGCTCAGTGCTGCTGCCTGCCTCCCAACCTGGGATGCAGTAGACAAGGAAAGCAGGAAGATCAAGAGACTTGGCCCAAAAATCAAGAACTAGGGCTGGAGCTCAATGCTGGAACTCTTGCCTTCCATGCAGGAGGCCCTGTGTCCCATCCATAGCACTGAAGAAAAACAATAGCGAGTGCATGATTCTATTTCTAGAACCTTCTAGAAAAGGAAAAAAACTACAGAAGGGAGATGAGGTCACAGGTCACTGGAGATTGGAGATGTGAGGTGCTGACTCAGAAGAGGAACGGGAATACTCTGGGGAGATGGAGCTGTTCTACGTCAAGTGTGGCGCTGGCTCCACAGCCCCGAGTAGCTGTCAACAGTGCACAGAAGACAAAGCCTGCCATAAAGAGGCCACGCCTCTTCAGATTTGCTTTCTAAATGGAAGGCAAAGGACAACAGGGTGTGTCAAGACGACCTGGAGACCTCAAGTCCTGAGCTGGCAGCTAGGGGGTGCCCCAGAAGCACACTGGAAAAAATACCAGTTTTCTGGAGACTAAGATGTCAGGGCCATGAGTTCCAGATCAACATGGGCTATATAGTTGAGACTTGACTGGGGCAGGGGGAGGGGAGTGCTCCAGGATGGAAAGGCAGAGAGTCCTGAACCACATCCCAAGGCCAATGACAGACAAGAACTATCATTTTAATGCAATGAACCCTACGGACACGAGACCCAGCATTGCTACCACACAGATGCTCCTTGGCATGTGGTGGAGCCACATCCTAAGAAACATGGACACCATAAACTGACATCACACAATCAACCCTGCCGCTCCTCAGCATTCCCGTAGCTCAGCCGTCACCCTTGCTGTCACTGGCCACCTGGCACTACTATTTGTTTAGCTGCCCAGTATCACAGGCTGTCAACAAAACATACACTGTTAACCCAGGATAGGACCACAGTTCAGAATTCTTCTGAGTCTGGTACCTACTGCCTGTGCGCCCCTTCTCCACCCTTATGTTGCAAATCGTACAGAGGATAAATCAGGCACCCCTTCCAGCGTCTGCATTATTCCGGTTGGGGGGGGGGTCGTTAAACACACTGTGTTTTTTTTTTTGCCTGATGCTTGCCAAGTGCACTGCACAAGAGCTGAGGCTTCCGGCTCGGGTGTCTGCCTAGCATGCACGAGCACCTCAAAGGCCACCATATACTGGAGTCTGTTTGGTTTTGCCTCCATATGGACAGATCTTGGGTTCTCAGAGATTTTTGGATTTGGAGACTGTGGATGAAGGATCATACCTCTGTGGAATAAAGTTCCCAGTGGCAAAGCCGGGTTAATTCTTACTTCCCAGATTGCTCCTCTGGGGACTCCTGGCAAGTGGATGTAGTGGAGGAACTCTATGACTCAGGACATCCCTCCATCTCAGTACAACTGTCTAGAACATTCTACGTTTCAGGTCTGACTGCATGCTGTTACACCTCTCAGAGGTCCCATCATGCTTCCCAGTGTCCTCCAGGCCCCTGGTGCCACGGTGTCTTGGACAGGGGTGACGATCACAGAGATGTGTCAACACACAGTCTGGGGCCCAGCACTGGAAAGTCAGAATCTCACAGCCAGTGCAGAGGAGGCACACTAGCATAAGGGGACCAGGAAGATGACACTGACATTTGATGGCCCAGGTGGCATCATGAGTGGATGCTTCAGGAGGGCGGAGATGCCCCTTATGGAGTCAACAGATCCCAGCTCTGAGGAGGCCACCCGGGCCCCTCTTCTCTGCATTCCAGTCAGACTTCCAATGAGCGGGATCACAGAGTGAAGGTGTATGCACTTAGGGCAGTTCTCTGAGAGGACAGGGCAGGTTGTAGACTGTCCTCGGAGTTTCTGACCAGATGCAAGGACTCTTACTTCTCGTGTTTGGACTCCAGCCTGAGATGCTGGGAGATAGAGAAGGATGGGACTGATGTGACAAACTGTCCCAAAGTGTAGAGAAAGCAAGGCTCCACCCTCTAGCAGTTAGCCACACTACACCTGGCAGGTGGAAGTCTCGGGTACCACAGTCAATTCCAGTCTTATAATCCCTCCCCTCCACAGACAGCAAAGACACCACTTTTCATATTGCCTCACAACCCTCAGCAAACATATTTCTAAAATGGGCTCCACACATCAAAAACGCATGAGGCCATTTCACTCGAAGACCAGCTCAGAGGGAAAACTCCATAAAGAGAACACCCCTAAGGCCCTAGGATAAGCATCCCCAAAGCCACCACACGGCAACATTCTAGATGCCTGCAACAGATGAACCTGTCTCAGAGACACATGCAGAGTCCAGGTACAAAAGAACACAGCTCCAATCCCATTTACTTGAGGCTCAAAAGGAGGTTAGAAACCAGGTAGGTAGATCAGCTGACCTTGCTGGGGTGTGACCAGGAAGGGGAGGAGAGGGTCCTTTGACCTGGAGGCTGAGGGCCACAATGATGCCAGACCCAACTCTGGTGCTTACCTGTACATGTCTTAAGATTTTATTTTATTCTAAAAAGTTCTGGGTGTGTGTCAGCTGCTGAAGTACTTGCCTAGCATATATGAGGCCCTGGTCTCATCAAAAGCACTGCATAAAGCCGGGTGTGGTGGCTCACATAACACTCAGCCACACAGTGAGTTTGAGGCCAGCATGAGACCTTTGCCTTCCCACCAAAAAATAAAAAATAAAACAATAACATTTTTTAAAGTTTAGAGACATTACTTAAGTGCTTATTTTTTTCAATGCCAATAGTATTTAGATTTTTTTATTTTTTAAGTTAGTGTTTTGTGTGGTATCTTGACTCCTAAGTAATTCTACTTAATCTCCTCCCACTGGCCTGAATTTCTGGATGTAACAGCCTCAGGTCCTCTGTCCCTCCCTCCTCACCCCTCCTGTTAAGTAGTTGCAGGCGCGATGACCTGGCTTGGAGACCAGCTAGGCCTGGGATGGGAAGCGCCCCCTTCCGGAGCAGGGCTGTATAATTCTTCAGGCCAAAAAGGGAGCAGAAGTTCTGCAGAGGGCGGGAAACTGCACACACTCATTCCAAAGCTACCCAGTGAAAGCAAGGCCTGGGCTATCAGCAAACAAGATTGGGATGCACTCAGGGCGCCTGAGGTCAAGCCCAGCTACGCCTCTTGTGAGGGGCCACCACCTCCAGCTCTCAGAGCTGCAGCGTCCAGGATGGACAGGGCTGAGCTGAGGACAGCAGGACTCCCCAACTCCTCTGCTTCCTGTTGGAAGGCTACAGAAGGGGGAAAGACATTTAGCAGTGCAGTGGTTGCTCCCTGTGACACCCCTAGAACCCTTGGAGGCATGTTGTCATCCTCTGACATCCTCCAAGCCCCAGCTACTCATTCCAGTGTGGGTACTAAAGTCACATGTCCTCTGATCATTTTTCTGGGCTGGGAATGCTTGGGAGGGCACACCGCCAACCTTCAGAACCAACCTTGGCAAGGAGGAATTCAGGGGGCAAAATTCTGGAACCTTTGTAAAGCACCAATAACACTGTGGTTACGGAGACACCCGTCAAAAAGAGGCCTTCCACTAAATAAGTCTTAGTTTTCACCCACCTCCAACCAAGTAAACCACTTGCTCCAAAACCTCATGCTCTCTTGGTATAATTTCACAACCCCAGGAACCGACCATCTGGAGCCCCCCAGAAGAAAACGCAGTCATCCATGCTCTTTGAGCAGGGCCTCCAAGCGCCCAAAGGGCCCAGCCCTGGCTGAGAGAGACTGGCCTCACCCATTACACAAGAGCTGGCGACCCCTTGCAAACTCCAGGGACCTGACCAGCCCGTGTAATTTTGGCCCTCAATGAACTGGAGCCTGAAAAGAGGTACATTTGGGCATGGCAGGGTGGCCAGCCAGCCTGGGGAACAGGGTGTGTCCCCCCACACACAGACCGGGAATCTGGGTCATGCTTAGATGACAGAGAAGCCTCGACTCTACCCACCCGCGCCTGCCTGCATCTCCCCAGATGCTAAGCAAGCCCTCTTCCAGGTTTGCAGGAAGCAATCGAGGACTTCAAGAAATCAGGGGCACTTTGTGTGGAACCACTTCTCAGCCGAGAAAAGGGGTTCTTTGCCTTTCTCCTCTGGATCTTTCAAGGAAGGGGCAGGGTTGCCTAACTGCCTGAGACATCCATGTGGAGGCTGATCCTCCCAGACCCCCAGGGTATGAGAAGCTAACCCCAACCAAGTCCACAAGCAGCCCTTTCTGTCCTTCTACCTTCTCTCATACTGAAACAACTCACATCAGGTCTTCCCAGGCCATGGGCCTCACCAGGTAGATAGCATTATGTTTCTTTACACCCTGAAAGATAATGCTGAGGGGGCTCTGATCTGTGACAGAAGGAACAGTACTTGCATACACCAGGGTCGGAGGAAGAGTCCCTCAAACCACTCAACAAAACAGTCCCCAGATGCAGCTGGTGGCCCACCCAGAGCCACTCACTGAGGCTGGAACGACTTCTCCACCACCAGGCCACATGGTGTCCCATGCCATAGGCCTGAGGCTCCCACCTTGAGTAGAACACCAGGGTTGGGAAGTCGGGGTCCTGGTCTATAGGATCTGGCGGGGGGCGGGGGGAGCACCCTGTAGCCCAAAGCCTCCAGACACTGGCCCAGCTAAAGCTCCAATCGGAAGAAATCAGACCTCATCTGAAGAGCCCCCATCAGTGTCCCCGCGCGACCCAAGACCCAGACCTTCCGTCTTTGCAAGGAACCACTCACTCCCCCAATCCCGAGCCTCCTAACCACTCGTAGGCTCGCTCTGCAGCTGCAGCCCAGCAGGCCGGGAGGCTGCTTCTCTCAGCTCCAGGGCCCTCATCTCCAGTCCCTAGCCGCGGAGGAGACCCCAGTTCCCATCAGCCCCCAAGTCTCTCTCTCAGCCCCGCAGAAGGAGGAGGAAGAGGAGAAAAAGGAGGAGGAAGAGAAGAAGAGAAGGAGGTAGAGGAGGAGGGGAGGCGCAGCCGCCCGGGCTGGGGCAAAGGATATGGCCATTCCGTGATCTTTTTGGCGTATTTTCTCACCACATTGTCTTCACTGAAGAGGAACAGGGAGCGGTTGACCGTGAGGCAGTTCTGGCGGACGGGGATTGGGTTGTAGAGGGCCATGGTTCGCGCTCTCTGCGCCATCGACTGCTTGTACATCCTCTGCGCTCCGGGCTGCCCGCCCTGCCGGCTGCCCCCGGCTCCTCGGCCGCCCGCGGCGCCCACGACCACCCCGGCGGCCGGCCCTGAGCCTCCTCCGCCTGCGCCGTAGCGGCCCGGCATCTCGTCTCCAAAGCGGGCCATTCTGCAAAGAGCAAAGGGCCTCGGGTTACGCGGCGGCTGCTGTTGCTGCGGCGAGCGCTGCGGAAGCCACGGCCACCGCCACCACCACCACCACCACCGCCGCCGCTGCTCAGGCTGGCCGGGCTGTGGGGACGGCGGCTGCACCTGCGACTGCGGAGACGCTCCACGGCCCAGCCCATCGGGCGGCGGCGCCCGGCCTCGGCTCGGGGGCTCACGAGCGGGACGGCCCGGCCGAGCCGGGGAGCGCGGCTCGGGACATGCCGGCAGAGGCGGTGACCCCGGGCGGGAGGAGGGGTGCGGGGGAGGGCGCGGGGGCGGGGCGCGGGGGAGGGGCGCGGCAAAAATAACCGGGGACGCGATCCAGGCGATCCCCGGCCACCCACTCCGGAGAGGAAAAAATTTTTTTCAGTTAAAAAAAATTAGTAAAAAAAAAAAAATAATGTAAAAAGGTCGGTTTTTTTTTTTTAAAGCAACGCTCCAATGCACACCCCCTTTAAAACGCGAAGTCTAAGCGAAGGACGTCCCCTCTCCCCGGGACGCAACGACAAGCTTCAAATTCCTCGGAGGTCCGGGGTCAGCTTGGCATCTTGCTAAAGGCGTGGGCTCGGCCCATTTGAAAAAAAAAAAAGAATTAAATAACAAAAAGCCAAAACCAGGTCTTTGCTACAGGAAGAGGGTGGCAGAGAAGAATCTGTCCGTCTGTTTTGCTGACTTTCCTAGACCTGGAAAGAATAGAAAATTCCTGAAAACGCTGCAGCCCCTCCCCCAAATCCAACCCGGCTGGAGAGCGGGTTGGGGAGGGGAGCGGAGGAGCGGGGCGCAGGGGCGCGGCGGGGCTCGGAGGCGTCAGGGAGCCGCTGGTCCCCGGCTTTGAAAAAAGCCGATCTGTTTTCCTCCTGATTCAGCAGCCGCCGGCTCCTCTGCGCGCGGAAGCGTGTGTGCGCTCAGCCAGGCGCGGCGCAGCCTCGGCCGGGGGGAAATTGCAGCAGCGCAGTCTTGAAAATTCCCCACGGGGGGGAGAAGGAGGCGAGAGAGCGAGCAAGGGAGGGCGATGCGCGCCGCTCGGCAGCGAGCGGCTCCGGCTGCGGCAAAGCCTGGCAGCATCCCCACCCCCGGGCGCCTCCCTCCTCCTCCCCTTCTCCCAGCTCCGCCTAAAAAAGAGGTGAGAGGAACTAGCTGCCTGGTCAGGAGCCGGGGCTAGACCGGGGCCCTGCTCCCTGGAGCAAGACCCTCCCGGTGACGCGCGCAACCAATCACCGACGCGGGAGCAGGCGCGGCCGGGCGCGCAGGGGGAAGTCGGGACAGAATCCTCCCGCACAGAGGACCTTTCCTGCCACCCGAGGTCCGCGTCGCCTCCCAAAACCAGGCATACCCAGAGGGAAGGAAAAAACTTAAAGAGTAAAGGGCTTGATATGAAGACTAGTGTGGTGGCCATCGCTGAACAAATGTGGGTCTCTTGAGAAAAGGACAATTTTTTGCGAGCTGGAAGGACGGTTTGGAGCACTTCTGGGGAGGCTGCAGGTTGCAGAATGTCGTTTCAAGAAATGTGTAGGCCCCCCGGAGACCCTGGCTGGAGCACCTGTGAGCTCCCAGGAGCAGACCATGCTAGGCTGGGCTGCGGGCTGGGGTTAGCATGGCCCCATCTCTACTAGGCACTTGGAACACTGCTACCTGCTCTCCCCCCAATTTGAAAATTCCATAAACATAGAAAAATACATAAAACACAACAGAACAGGTGGAGAAATTGCAGCACAATGAGCCCTTGTGGATGCCAGCGCCCCAGAAACCCAATCACAGGCCTACACAGGGGCTGGCTCCATTATGACCACGGCCTGGCCATTCTTTTAGCTTTGTGACTCTGGCGTGCCTTCCTCAGCTGGAGGTGTTTAGCTCCCTTTGGCCCCATAGTAAGCATCATTCTGTAGGACCTGTTTCTTGGGTTCATCATAGCTGTGGGTGATACATTTTCTTTGCTGTATAGTACTCTGTGGAAAGATATTCCACAATTTGGTTTTCTATGGGCATCTGGTTCTTTGGAGCTGGGACCACAGCACAGCCTTGCCTGAGACACCATATGCATGTGAGCAGTGTCTGCTTGTGGAGTAAGGCTATACTCCGTGGAGTTTCAGGCTCTTTTCACATAGTATCTTCCGGTTTATAAGATGTGAAACTGTCTTCTAAATCGGATGTACCAAAAAGTAGTTTTGGGAGCTAGAAACATGGCTCAGTAGGTAGAGTGCAGCCTGCTCATCCAGAGGACCTGGGTTCGATTCCTAGCATCCATATGGTGGCTTACAAACAGCTGTAACTACAGGTCCAGGAGATCCTACACCACCTTCTGGTCTCCTTGGGCATCAGTCAGGCACGTGCTGCACTGACATGCGTTCAGGCAAAGCACTCATACACATAAAATGAAATAAAAACATTTTTAAAAGAAGGAAATCTATTTCAGGGAAGAGCAAGATGGCTCATTAGATAAAGGGGCTTACCACAAAGCCTAGGGACTTGAATCGGATTCCCAGGACCCACATGGTGGAAGGAAAAAACCAACTCCCACAAGTTTGTGCTCTGACCTCCACAAACATACACCCACACACAAACATACACCCACACACAAACACATCCACACACATACACCCACACACAAACATACACCCACACACAAACATACACCCACACACAATTAAAAACAATTAATTTTTGATTATAAAGGAACACTTTTTATAGGTGCAGGCTTGTTATCCTAGCACTGAGGCTGAGGCTGAGGCAGGAAGATGGTGATTTATCATGAATTTCACTAAGTGTGTGTAAACTGGAAAGAGGAGTATGAAAAGGGAAGAGGGAGAGGCTGAGGAGGCAAATCTCAGCTAGTTAAAGTATGCTTGGCCCCCACACACACATCACACACATCAGTATTTGAGCTCATTTGGGACATTCTAGTACAATGAAATGTCTGTATATACATTCCTAATTCGGTGCCTTTGGAGGGGCACTTTTGAGACAGGGTTTCTCCATATTGCTTTAGAGCCTGTCCTGGAACTAGCTCTGTAGACCAGGCTGGCCTCGAACTCACAGAGATCTGCCTGCCCCTGCCTCCCAAGTGCTGGGATTAAAGGTGTGCGCCACCACTGCCCAGCTCATTTTTAAGATTGTTTTTTAAAATTTGTTCAAACAAGCCAGGTGTGGTAGCACACACTTGTCACTCAAGAACTCAAGAGGTGAGGCAGGAGTATTGCTGTAAGTTCAATGACTGACAGTCTAGGTTATAGATGAGTTCTAGGCTAGTCTAGAAGACAGGGTCAAATTCTGACAAAAAAAAAAAAAACTGGGTAAAACCACAACAAAGACTCAGCACACTCAGACTGTGGTTAAAGCCCATAGGGCAGACATGGTCAACAAAACAAAATGGCAGCATACAGAATGGGAAAAGTTCTTTACCAACCTCACATCTGACAAAGAATTCGAAAATATACAAAGAACTCAAGAAACTAGACATCAAACTACCAAATAATCCAATAAAAAAAAAATGGGGTACAGATCTAAAAAGAGAACTTTCAACAGAGGAATCTCAAATGGCTGAAACACTTAAGGAAATGCTCAACATCCTTAGTCTTCAGAGAAATGCAAATTAAAACAACTCTGAGATACCATCTTACACCTATCAAAAACTCTGATGACAGTTTATGCTGGAGAAGATGTGGAGTAAGGGGAACACTCCTCCATTGCTGGTGGGAGTGTAAATTTGTATAGCTGCTTCAGAAATCAGTACTGCAGTTTCTCAGAAAATTGGAAGTCAATCTACCTCAACACCGAACAATACTACACACACACATCACAAGCAACATTACTCGTAATAGCCAGAACCTGAAATAATCAACCTAGATGCCCCTCAACTGAAGAATGGATAAGGAAAATGTGGTACATTTACACAATGGACTACTACTCAGTGGTAAGAAACAATGACATCTTAAAATCTGCAGGCAAATGGATGGAACTAGAAAAAGCCATACTGAGTGAGGTAACCCAGACCCAGGAAGGCAAATGTAATACGTACTCACTCATAAGTGGATGATAGACATACATCCAAGGATAACCAGCATACAAGCCAAAATCCCAGAGAACCTAGGTAACAAAGAGGACCCTAAGAAAGAGACATGGATCTGCCTAGGAAGGGGAAAAAGACAAGATCTCCTGAATAAATTGGGAGTGTGGGAGCAGGAGGAAGGGTGGAAGGGGGAAGGGGAAGAGGGAAGGGGAGTGGGAAAAATGTATAGCTTAATTAAAAAAAAAATGCACCAAAAAAAAAGTCTTCGTAAGGAAAAGAAAACACACAGGGCAGAGCTGTGGGAGGGAGCTCAAGGCACTCTCCAAACAGTGATGCTGTTCTATCTGACATTGTTCTACTTTTCACAATCTGGAGGCCAAGAGCATCCCACCTGAAACAGGGAGCCATTGCCTGAGTACAGATTCAGGGGCCAGCCCCAAGAGACTCGGTGGTGAGTGTGAGGTGAGCTTGCACCACGAGGGGCCTTGCACAGAAGGCTGTTGAGATGCATCTCCACATGCACGGATCTCTGAGGCCCCTGGAGCTTCTCAGGCTGGAGTGGACCTGGAGGAAGGAGTCCTGGGATAAAGCTTCCACAGAGTCTCCATTTGTGTGTGTTACATGATGTGAGCATGTGCACACATACTCATGAACATGTGTGCACATGCATGGAGGCCAGAGGACCACCCTGGGTATTGTTTCTCAGATGCCACCTGCCTTTCTAATTAATGAATTGACCAAGTGCTTGCTAGACTGATTAATGGGATAGAGGTTGGTATCGTATCAGGTGTTTTTCTCGATTGTTCTCCATGTTTTTCGACACAGGGGCTCACTTGACTACAACTTGCTAAGTAGACTACACTGGCTAGTAGGTGAACTTGAGAAATCTTACACACACACACACACACACACACACACACACACACACACACACACGCCCCAGCCCCAGGAGTGTGTTACCACTCTACCTCTTACTCAAATTTTGGGGAATCAACCCAGGTCCTCGTGCTTGAAAGGCAAGGACTTTATCAACAGAGCCACATCCCCCATCCCCCAGCAGCCCCATTTCACACAAGTAAACACTGAGGCTGAGAAAGGCTGAAATACTCACCTAAGTCACCGCCATGAGTCTAGACACCGTGCTGCACAGCAGACGGATATACACTTCAGAAAACGGAATATGTCCATCAGTTCTAAACATCTGAACAGGCTTGAGCAGTGGGGGCCACCCCTGGACCTGGACCTTTTATTATTACTGTTGTTAGCATGTGTGGGCACAGGTCCCACGGCTCACATGCGTGAGGATCAGAGGATACTTCAATGACGTTGATTCTCCCCTGCTCTCTTTACATGGGTGCCAGGGATAGAACTGGGTCATCCAGCTCTCACGGTAAGTGCCTTTCCCTGTTGAGCCATTCTCTGTGAGTGTCTAAGAAGAAAGAGGACACATGTCCAAGGGCTTGCTCATTGCTGTTTGTGTGTGTGTGTGTGTGGGGTGCACCTGCGGAGACACAGTTTTCTCCTTTTACCTTGTGGGTCCTGGGAAACAAAACTTGAGTTGTTAGGCTTGGGCAGCAAACACCATCCCTTGCTAAGCCATCTTGCCAGCCCAGCCATGAATAATAAATGTATACATATATAATTTATTTTTATTTTATATCCAATGGTGTTTTGCCTGCATGTATGTCTGTGTGAGGGTGTCAGAGCTTGGAGCTGGAATTACAGAGAGTTGTGAACTGCTATGTGGGAGCTTGGACTTGAACCCAGGTCCCCTGGAAAAGCAATCAGTGCTTTTCATCTCCCAGCCATCTCTCCAGCCCCCATGCATAATTTCTATTCTATAAAGTTCAAATCAGAGGTTGAAGTGGGCACCACATTGGCAGTAAAGGAGTGACCAACCTGAAGGGACCTTTTAGAGGCATCTCTCCATGGATGACAATTGCACAAATGTGTTCATTTTGCACATTTGGGAGGTGGATGTAGTGGGATGGCTCCACAGGTAACAGCACTTGCTCTGCAAACCTGCTGTGATTGCTTGAGTCAGATCCCTGGCATCTTCCATGTAAAGACGGAAGGAGGGGGCTCGCTCCACAAAGTGTGCTCTGGCCTCCACATGCACCATATCATGTACATGCATGCACATGCGTCATACATGCACGGTATGAACAAGTTAAAAATAAAATACAAATGATCTCTTTTTTTTTTAGTTGGGGTGTCATGTAGCCCAGACTATCTTGAACTTACAGCTAGTCCCCTACCTCAGACTCTCCACTGTGGGGATTACAGGTATGAGGCAGCATACTTAGCTTCTTCCCTTCCTTCCTTCCTTTCTTTTTTTCTTTCTTTTTGGAAACAGAGTCTCATGTATCCTAAGCTGGCCTGAAACTCACTATGTAGCCAAGGATGACCTTAAGTTTCTGATCCTCCTGCCTGCACCTCCTGAGTGTTGAGATTATGGATGTCTGCTGCTACCAAGTCCAGTTCTTTCAGTGGAACCCAGAGCCCAATACATACAGAGAAAGTGTTCCACCAGCTGAGTCACGTCCCCGGCCCTGTTGTTAAAAACTTTAATTCATCTGTGCATGATGGGTGTATGCAGTGGTGTGTGTGTGTGTGTGTGTGTGTGTGTGTGTGTGTGTGTGTGTGCGTGTGTGTTAGAATTCAACTAAAAATGTCTGTATCTCTGCAGTATTCTGGGTACTGAGCTCTGCTGGGTGCTGAGCTTGGCAGTACTATTTCTCATGGTCATTTGTAGGAAGTCCTTCTCTTTGAGCTCTGACCAGGAAACCCGAACACCAACCTCAGCCTTCCTCTATAGTGGAAAACAGAAAATGGCATCCATGCCTTCATAGCAGATAGGCAGGCTTCATGGGCTGCACTGTGTTGTAAGTTTATGTGCCAAGTTGGGTGTGGTTTAGTTGGTAGAGTGTTTTCCTAGTGTGTAAAGGTCCTGGGTTCTATCCTTAGCACTGCTTAAATCCAGTGTGGTGTCCATGCCTGTAACATGCAAGAGGAATAGAAGCTCAGGAGTAGCCTGGTCTACACAAGACCCTGCCTATAAGATCAGAGTGCAAAGCTAGCCACACTAGTTAGCCACAAAGGCCAGGCAGTGCAGGTACAAACCTTTAATCCCAACACTTGAGAGATAGGGGCAGACCAACCTCTGTGAGTTCAAGGACACCCTGAGCTACACGAAATTGATCCAGTCTGAAAGAGAAACAAAGCTCATACAAAGGTGATCCCAGCACTTGGGACCACACACCTTTAATCCCAACACAAGGGGATATGGCTATGCAGAGAAAGGAATAAGGCCGGAGGAGTCTGGAGCTCAGGGCATTCAGAGCAGCGGTTAGTCTGAAGCAGGCAATGTGAGGATGTATTCATCCAGTCTGAGGATTCATAGAGACTGATGCAGTCTAGGCAGCCAGTCTGAACATTCAGTCTGAGGATTGTTGGAGACAGGCTTGCCCATTTGGTCTGAGGCAGAGGTAAGAGCTGGTGGCGGGCTGCTTTGCTTTTCTGATCTTTCAGCTCCCCACCCCCAATATCTGACTCTGAGTTTTTATTGTTAAGACCAATTAGAATTCATGCTATAAGCAACCAACAACAACAAAACAAGTGCTGAGCCCAATGTCTCTCTCTCTCTCTCCTCTCTCGGTGTATGTGTGTCTCAGGGATCTTCCTTCACGCCACCTCCCCAGTACTGAGATTAGGAGCACACACTACCATACGCCCAGTTTTCTACGTGGGTGCTGGGGGTTGAACTTCAGTCCTCATTTGCCCTACAGAGTGATGGGCTCTGGGTCCATTACCACAGATATTGATGTTTCATAGAAGAACCTATTCTTTAAGCTAAAAGAATGAATTTCTTCTCAGAGAATCTCAAGTGGCTATGATAGCTTGCTTTTGGGCCTTCAATAACACCAATGGCCACTGTTAACCAAGGAGAAAGACTAGCACTGGCGTTAGCCTCTAGCCAGAGTTTAATAGCAGGTAGCCAGAAGCCCCAGCCACTGGTTCTGTCTTGCCTCCATCTGTCAGCTGGAGTCTGTTTGTCAGGTGGTGGCAGTTTGTGGCTGTTGTGTGACTGAACAGAGCACTGAAATGAATGTTCCCATGAGAGAAGCCCAGATTGCATTCCCCTGCCTACTAACACAATTACCAGCAAAGCCAGCCATGTTGCGCTGCAAGAAGGGGTCAGGCCAAAGGCATTTGGTCTCTGCAGTTCTGGCTAGGTACCTGCCAGGATTGAGTCTCTGGGTCTTTGGAGGTAGAAGACAAGACTGATAAAGCCAGCTGGGTGTGGTGGCATACCCCTCTAGTCCCAGCCTTTGGAGGCAGAAGAAGGCAGATTTCTGTGAGTCAGAAGCCAGCCTGGTGTACACAGTGAGTTCAGCGTAGTTTGGGGTTGCCTTGAACTTTCAGCAATCCTCCTGCCTCGGCATCTTAGGTATGAGCCTTTGCCCCATCTCTTTTTTAATTTTTCCCTCTTTTCTAACCTTTTCCTTAATTCCAGGCAAGATAATTCTCTCCAACATTTCCCTCATAGAACAAGTTGTATCTCCAACTTGTTCTTTTCACTTTCCCTAGAGAAAGATAGCTTGAAACCATCTTGGGGTTGGGTGCCATACAGTATTGTGAGCTTTTGTTTTGGTAAAAGAAAATAGGCACTTTGGCAACTGCCAAGAAATTGTGCAAGAACTATCAGGGATGTCTAAAAAGCAGGGATAGGGAGCTGAGAAATAATAACACACACACACACACCGACAAAGCTCCTCCCACAGATGTGCCTCCAGCTGGGCTGGAAACAGCTACAGCCCTACACAGGCCTGTAGTGTTCTGCCACTGAGCCAAACCCTTGCCCCTTACTGGGGGATTCTAGGCAGCGGCTCTGCCACTGAGCCAAACCCTTGCCCCTTACTGGGGGATTCTAGGCAGCGGCTCTACCACTGAGCTACATCCCTGCCCCTTACTGGGGGATTCTAGGCAGGGGCTCTACTGCTGAGTTATGCCCCAACGTGATACTTGTTTATAATTAATCCAGTAGTGTGCTTCTAGCAGGCAAGCAAATGACCAAAGTTAGCAGAGTAAATCTGCCTCCTCCTGGACTCAGGAAGGAGGACACTGCTGTGCCATCTCTCTGCCAATTTGTTTCCAACCAAGGTCAGATGAAGGGATGTGCTACAGAACTAGTGTTGTAGGAAGGGGCACTGTGAAGAGTTCACTTGAAGACAGAGTGACCCATCCCAGTGAAAGAAAACATAATGGGAGATTTAGCCACAAGGCAAGACCTTCTGCTGATACAAAGGATATTATTCAGCACAGCTGGTGCCCTGCAGATTGGATAATGATGTATTGATGCTAATTCCCGGGTGTGGTCATTTTCTCTGTGCTTATGTGAGAAAACTGACCTATTTCTAAAAACTCTGTTTCTGAAGTTAAATAAAGGGCCACTGGGTCTCTCAGTGGCACAAGAAAATAGAGAAAGGGGAAAACCCAGTGTAAATGGGAAAGGCTGGCATTTGAGGAATTCTTTGTGCTATTTGTACAATTTTTTGGAAGTCTGAACTTTAAGGAAAGGAGGAAATGTAAACAGTTAGCATGAGAAAGCTCTGTGTGCACAAGTTGTTCTCCTGGGTGCCTGGTGTGTGCCCACAGGTTTTGCAGGCGCAGACCAAGGTGGTCGTTTCCAAGATGAATGGTAACAGAATAAATTAATAAACAGAATGAAGCAAGCCTGAAGTATGCATGAAGGCACTACTGTCTGGAGAAATGTGGGGTAAGAAAGAGGAGCCATCACAGAGCCATGGGGACTCAGGGTGAGCAGCTGTGTATAGTGCTGTCACACAGAATGGATGGCAGCCCTTTATGATCATCACATTGTAAATGTGTTCGACGTTATTTTTTCCACATCATTATTGTATTTAAGTTTGTGTGTGTGTGTGTGTGTGTGTGTGTGTGTGTGTGTGTGTGTGTGAATGTGGGTGGATGCAGTGCCACAGTGCCAACATTCAAGAGTCTTCCATTCACCATGTTGGTCTCAAGGATTGAATCCAAGTCACCAGGCTCAGCAAGTGTTGATTGAGCCCTCCTGCAGGCCCCTAAAACTGATCCTATAAAAATGTGACCTACAAGACCAAGTGACACAGACAATGGGGACAAACATTGACCCTCAAAAAGCTCAGAAGTGGGCCGGAGTGGAGGTTGCTCCCCGTGAGCATTTCTAAGCAGTGAGGCGTATCCAGGGACAGTTCCAGAGGGGAGGAGCTGATGCCACGAGTCAGCACTAGCCACTGCAGGTGTTGACTGTGAGTTCATGCCATGGAGGAGGAGGCTTTCTCTTTTCTCCCCGAGCCCCTGATGCTCCTCACAACTCTATATCTGTTCAATATGCTTTTCTCTTAGAGTCTGGAAGAAGGGTTGGGAGATGGATCAGCCACTCAAAACTAGGTGGAGGTTGAAGAGATGACTCCTCAGTTAAAAGCACTGGCTGCTCATTCAGAGGACTTAGGTACCATTCCCAGCACGCACAAGGTGGCTCAAAACTGCTTATAATTACAGTTTCAGGGACGTGACACCCTCTTCTGGCCTCCATGGGCTCTGCACACACCTGGTGCACAGACACACGAAGGCAAAACACCCACACAAATTAAAATAATAAACTTTTTAAAAATTGAAGACAGCAATAGAAGAAGGCACTTAATGTCAACTTTTGACCTCCATAAATTTATGCATGAATGTACACCACACCAGATAGTAAATTAAAAGGCAAGATAGGAAAGAAACCATGATTATGTAATTGAGCAAACCCCAGCTGCTTAACATTCTCAGGGGAAGAAACAATGACTATGTTTTCCTCTCTTCTACTTTTCTTTGAGGTTGACTATTTTGTCCAAATTCAAAACTTTTAATTTGACAGTACAATCTCCCTTGTGTCCTGTCTGTGAGGAGTCCTCTGCATCTCCTTCTCAGACTCTGGCTTCCTCTCCCTACATTCGCTCCCTCGCTGTGAAGGAGTGCATCCTGCAGTAGTTTTCTGGGAAAGGAGCCTCTTTCTGTCTTGGGGTCTCCACAAGTTCAGGGTAAATGGGATAAAAATGCCAGTTCGGAAATTCCAAGGTTTATCTCTCACGGGAAGAAGCCAATAATGTGAACCTCGCTGTGACTGAACATTGGGAAGTGATGAGGGATAAGTTCTGCTTGTTGTGACCAGTGAGTCACAAAAACCTCACCAAGGGAAGAAAATGTAGTTGTCACTCTCTTCTGGGAAAGCAGCGATTGTAAAAGAGAAAACACAGAACAACACGCAACAGCTGTGAAAACGTCAGTCTGCCTCCAGAGGTAGGCTTGAGACGTGTGTGCTTGCAAGTCTCTCTTTGTAACCGATGAGTAGTGTAACGGGCTGGACAGACACTACAGTGGAGGAGCATTTGCTGCTTTCCCAAAGGATGAAATTCAGTTTCTAGCTCTCACATCAGGAGGCACACACTGCCTGAAACTCCAGCTCCAGGGGATCTGACACCCCATTCTGTCCAAGGGCAACACACACACACACACACACACACACACACACACACACTCATTCATTTACATATACCCATACACACACACACACAAAGAAAATTTAAAAAAGCAGTGTGTAGGTATAGAATTCTCACTTGCAAATAATTTTACTTAGAAAGCATGCTCCACTTTCTTGCCTGTCGGTTGTAGGCACACTGTTGGGACTTGTCCCTGGTTCCTTGGCCTCTCAGGCCACTGTGCTCTAAGATAGTTTCTATCATGGTGTGCATAAATTCTGCTCTGTTTCAGCCCTGAGTACCAGAAGGGTTTCCAGGGTAGAACCTACGCCTGTCAATTTTGACAAACTTTCTTAAATTGTTGCTTTGATGATGTATACCCGTCTGTGCTCTGTAGTCTCTTAAACACCCATTATAAGTGGACTGGCCTTTTTATTTGTTATTTCCCACTTTGATTCCCTTGTGTTTTACTCTCCTCTTTGAGACCATTCTCCCCATTTAATTTTTAATCCTGCTGAGGTTTGAAATTGTGCGTTTTTATTTTGCTATGATTAACAGTTTTGATGTGTTCCTTTTCTGTAGCATTTTCTTGCTTCGTGATTATATTTCTGTGCATTTTTAACAACAGCATTAACAATACTTCATGTATTTTTAAGGTTTACTTTATTTTTATTTGTAAGGGTGTGGGGGTGTGCACACACAGAAGCAGTTTCCCTTACAAACCAGAATATGGTGTTAGATGCCCTGGGCCTGGAGTTCCAGCCAGTTGTGAGCCACCATGTGGGTACTGGGAAAGGAACCTGGATCCTCAGCAAGAGCAGCAGTGACCTTAACCAGAAACCACCTCAAAACAGCAGTGTCTGGAAGTTCCTTTGTTCGTATGTCTTCCTTTCTTTTGCATACTTGGTATTGTGCACACAGGTAAAGAGGCTCATGGGAAGGTAGATATGTTCTGTTGAGTCAGATCTCCTAGGAGATCAGGCTGAGAAATTTCCAGTAACATTTTATATTCCCTCTGAAATTTGCTTCTCCATAAAAGCAAAATATAATTTTTTTGTAAATACACCATTTGATAAACGCAGTGTTTGTGCATAATTCTAGCCTGTTCTGGATTATGTGGAGATGAGAAGCTATTTGCTTTCAACAAAAACTTGTCAACTAGATGTATCTCAAATTCTCTCAAAGTGGGAGGGCATGGCTCAACTGATGGAGCCCTTGCTTAGAGTTCATGAAGCCTTGAGTTAGTTTAATGCCTAGCACAGTAGTAGTGCACATCTACAATTCTAGCACTCAGGAGCTGGGGGCAGGAAGATCAGCAACTTAAGGGCATCCTTGGATATATAGAGAGTTTGAGGCCAACCTGAGCTACATGACACCCTATCTTGAATGAATGAATGAATGAATGAATGAATGAATGAATGAATGCCTTCTACTCTGTCAGTGTGGAAGGTGGCTTCTGCCATGGCAACCCTGTCCCACACCGATTCTCCTGCTTGTTTTGTTTTGTGTTTGTTTTATGACATTTATTCTGTAAGTCTATGGGTTTCCAAGAGTCAGTTCTCTCCTTGGACCTTGTGGTCCTGGAGATCCAACTCAGATTGACAGCCTTGGCGGTAAGTGCCTTTGCCAACTGGTCAACCTCCCCAGTTCTTGCTTTATTGTTCTGAGACATAGTTTCACTGTGTGACCCAGGCTGGCCTTGAGCTCCTATGACTGCTGCCTTGGCCTCTCGGTGCTTTGGTTACAGGTGTGCACTATCATATCCCCTTGATAGTAGATGGGACATAGACACAGACTTCAAATGTATAAATGACAATGAGAGTGATGGTGACGGATGGCAATTATGAGATTAACTCACAGAAACTTTATTCTTTCTGTGTGTGTATGTGTGTCTTCTTGTCTGCCTCTTCCCACACACACATGCACAGCCCCATACCCAGGCAGAAGTGAGCTTCCAAGCTCTGCACACTGAAGCTTGGGAATAAATCCTCCATGGCCAAGCCTCCAAATGAGACCAGAGGCCCCTTGACAGCAAGTGCAGCATCTGGAAAGACTCACTGTGACACCTGGCAAATGATTGGTATTATAGGAGACTGATCCATCAAGCTGTTAAATCTGGGATAACTTGTTATAAAATAGTAGGCCACTCGAATAACTTACATTACAACTCCAAAAAAAAAATACCCCCAATAAGTGATCAGAAGATAAAATTAATCGAAGTAAGTTTTCTAACAGCTTCAAAGATTATCAAACTCATAGCTAAGTTATTTTTAAATACTTATTTATTTTGTGTGTATGTATTTTCACCATGAGTGTGCAGTGTCTGCAGAGGCCAGAAGGGGGTGGGATCCCCTGGGACTGGAGTTATAGGCAGTTGTGAGCCACCATGTGGGTGCTGGGAACCAAACCAGGTCCTATGAAAGAGAAGCCAGTGTTCCTAACCTTGCCTCTTCTAGGGAAATACGTAGTGAAAATTAAAATTGTATGCTTCAAACCACATCAAGGTACTGTGAGGAGTTACTGATGACATGAGCAATTGGAATTTGGAATGATGGACAGTTCACAAAAGGGAAGGGTTATCCTGCTCTTGGCTTGCCCTTTTGCATGCCACAACATTGTTTGCGTTATTACTCGCAGCCGCTTCCAATCAGGTGTTTAATGGTGTTTTAAGATTGCATGGTTGTCTTCCCCTTCCCTTCCTGACACTGTAACGAAATGCCTGAGGCCTATTTGGCTCACAGTCCTAGGCACTTGCCCTGACTGCTCTGTGCCTGTGCAAGCAATATCGTGTGTCATGGATGGCTGCTGGTCACTTAACGGGACCAGGAAATGAAACAGACAAGAAGGGTCAAAATCCCAAAAATTCCCTCAAATTCTCAATATTTCCCCCATGACCTAACTTCTCCCCAATAGACTCCTCCCTTAAAGGCTCTGTGACCTCCATATAGTGTCACAGCCTGAAGGTCAAACCTCTGTGCAAGGTCCTTTAGAGGACGCTCCAGACCAAGCTGTAATGCTTCCCAAGAGAAGAGTCTGTTTTCCTCCTTCCAGGATCCCAAATGACCTATTCTCTTACATAGCCATCAGAGCTATGCACCAGATAATTCTCGTTCTCCACCTGCAGGCACATGTCAAGGTAGAGTGCTCCACCTTTCTTTTATTCCCTGGGGTCACATGACTACGTCTGACCAATGAGCCTTTTGGTGGAAATGAATTCTATAATTATTTAATGGCCAGTGCAGCTGTCTCCAGTGCAGCACTGACCCAGACAGTGGCTACTAGCTATATGAGATTGTTAGTTTTAAGTATATTTTAACACTTGGGCTGCAGAATAACTCAGTTGGTAAAGTAACTTGTCTTGCAAGAACAAGGACCTGAGTTCAATTCCCACAACCCACGTAACAAAAGTAGCCAGGTGTGGCAGAGGTCACTTGTACCCAACTGAGAGTTATGGCTGTGTGTGGGGAGCTATGTGGGGGTGCAGATAGGCAGGTTCCTAGGACTCAGTGGCCACCCAGTCTCATCTACTCAGGGACTTCCAGGTTCGTGAGAGACCGTGTCTCAAGGAAACAAAGTAGATAGTAACTGAGGAACAATACCCAAGGCTGACTTCCACGTGCATGCTTACACATGTGGATATACTCACGTGAACACACATGTCTTGGTTAGGCTTACTATTGCTGTAATGAAACACCATGACCAAAGCAGCTTGGGAAGGAAAGGGTTTTGGCTTACACCTCCACGTCACTGTTTATCATCAAAGGAAGTCAGGAAAGGAACTCAGCAGGGCAGGGGTCTGGAGGACATGGAAGGGTGCTGCTTACATGGCCTACTCAGCCTGCTTCCTTCCTTCCTTCCTTTTTCTTCTCTTTTCTTTTCCCCCGAGACAGGGTTTCTCTGTAGCTTTGGAGCCTGTCCTGGAACTCACTCTGTAGACAGGCTGGTCTGGAACTCACAGAGTTCTGTCTCTGCCTCCCAAGTGCTGGGATTGAAGGCATGCGCCACCACCACCCAGCTAAGAGAGTTCTGAGTCTCTCTCTCTCTCTCTCTCTCTCTCTCTCTCTCTCTCTCTCTTATTTATTTATTTATTTTGAGATAGTAGATCAGGCTAGATGGCATTCTCAAGTTACTGTTTTTGCCCACTGAGTGCACCTCCTGGATTCAGCTAAAGAACCCATGCTCTCCTCCACACCCAATTAAAGGACTCACATTCCCACACTGGGAGTCAAACCCCGGGCTGCCTGGGTGAAAACCAGGAATCCTAACCGCTGGACAATGTGGGAGGGGATTCAGCCTGCTTTCTTACCACCAGTCCAGGGATGGCCCCGCCCACCATGGGCAAGGCCCTCCCCCATCAATCACTAATTAAGAAAATGACCTACAGGCTTGCGTATAACCTGATCTTCTGTAAGCATTTTCTCAATTGAGTTCCCACCTCTCAGATGCCTTTAGCTCATGCCAAATGGATATGAAACTACCCAGAACAACACATGCATTCTCATGCACACAAACAAAAATAAACCAATTTTAGAGTGTATTTCTGTTGTTTCTGTTCTGTTTTGCTTTTTACTATTTGAAGCAGGATCTCACTATGTAACCCCAACTGGCCTGAAAGTCATTGTGTAGACCAAGTCAGTCCTGAACTCACATGAATCTACCTGCCTCTGCCTCCTGAGCCGTGGGGTTAAGGCATGCACTAGCATGCTTGGCATAAAATATGTGTTGGTTTAAAAATATATCTTTGTTTATCTGGGCAACAACAATAGTCATGTTAGTGGAAGTCCATTAGGTCTTAACCTTAGACAAAGAACCACAGGCAACTTAGGAGTTCTGAGAGCAGGAGTAAGCGTCTCCTCAAGGGAAGAGAGAGCCAACTTGTTATCCAATATGAAAACACATATATACAAGGGCATTACACAGACTGCACAGGTTGTGTTTATATGTTTGATATATTCTGGAACACTTGTGTATATGTAGCAACAATTAAAGAAAAAGAGGTCATGCATTTGAAAGAGAATAGGGAGAGGTACACGGGCAGATTTGAAGAGAGGGAAAGGATGGGAGAAATGACATAATTATACTATAATCTCAAAAAATATTTAAGAGCCAGGTGGTGGTGGTGCAGGCCTTTAATCCCAGCACTCAGGAGGCAGAGGCAGGTGGATCTCTGTGAGTTCAAGGTCAGACTGGTATACAGAGTGAGTTCCAGGAAAGGCTCCAAAGCAATACAGAGAAATGTTGTCTTTAAAAAAAGAAGAAGGAGAAGAAAGAGAAAGAGAAAAAAATACACTTATTTTAAAATTATGTGTAGGTGTGTCTGAGTTAGCAGGTGCACATGAGTGCAGTGCCAGTAGAGGCCAGAAGAGGGCGATAATAGTTTTCAAAGGCCAGAGAGATGGTTCAGCAGATAAAGGCACTTTCTGCCAGGCTTGACGACCTGAGTTCAATCCCTGGGATCCATCTACATGTGGTAAAGAGAGAACCAACTCAAACTTCAAGTTGTCCTCTGACCTACACACACACACACACACACACACACACACACACACACACACACACAGTGGCATGTGCACACACCCCCAACCCCTGCCAAGTAGAATTAAACATCATTTAAGTATTCCTTAAAAATACATTTTAAAACGCCCCCACATGACTAGGTCTAGTAGCTGCTTACAGGACTACACAGGTGAAGCATTATTTTGGACCACTCTCTTGGATGGCTAGCTCCTCTGGAACAAACGATTTTACTGCATAGGAAGTAGCACAGCTCCAGATGGCAAGGGCTCCTTCAGCCTGGCTGTGTGTGTAAATGTCATGGACGGGTCCCTGTCGACTCCAAAGGACGTGTTAGGATGTGTTGGGTAAGTGAGAAGACAGCTTCCATAGCGTCACACCCACAGAAACTCCAAGGCTGTTGGAAAGGCCTCCTCTGCAGTGGGCCCACAGAAGACCTCAGACCTTCCTACAGCATCTGCTGTGATTTGAATGGAGTCTGAGTTTGGCCTCTGAGACCCATATATAGAGGATGATGGGAAAGCAGAGTTTAGCTGGGGGTCACTGGGGGTCGCTGTCCTTGAAAGGAACTAAGGAGGGCTCATGGGACTCTGGTGAGATCTCAATAGTAGGCTGTAAAAGAATAAGCCCAGTGGATGGAGAGATGGCTCAGTGCTTAAGAGCGCTGGTTGCTTTTGGAGAAAACCTGAGTTCAATTCCCAGCACCCACTCTGGGTGGCTCAAAACCATCCAAAAACTCCAGTTTCAGAGACTCTGATGCCCTCTTCTGGCCTTCACCAGCACTCAACTCATACAGACTTGGGATGCTGAACCTAGAAGTCTGGCTTAGGTTCCGGGGGGCACTATTGGGAAGTATTGGAGCCTTTAGAAGTACAGTCCAGCGGAGGGAAATTGGGTTTCAGGGAGCTGTGGGACCACAGCTTCCTCCTCTAGGACTCAATTCACTGGAGATGTCTGCTGCATGAACCTCCAAAGCCCAAGACACAGGAAACTTTGGTTTACCACAGGTATTGTATCAACCTGGGCTGGCAAGCACACCTACCCGGACATTTTGTTATACTCGGAAAACTAAGGCTACACCTATATATAAATAGCTGCGAGTGGCATTCGGAGGCCAGTTTCTTAAATCAGCTGCTCAGTCATCAAAATGGTAATTAACAGGGGGCTGCTCTGCCTGTTTGCATGTCCTCCCTGCCTCCCGCTGCCCTGCTCTCTGCCTTCCACAGTGCTCAGGCTGCAGCCAGGGTGGCCTCCATCACTAGCACACCTTCAGCAGAACAGCCTTTCTTTTAGCTCATATCCCTGCATTGCAGCTCAGTGTGGTTCCACGCCAAAGAGACAAGGGAGCCAGCCAACATGGAGGGTCTGTATCCTACACAAAGTAGACTTCTTAAAGCCTGGGCATGGTTTAGACAAAGAAGAAAAGCTGATGCGGAAGTTTATTCCGGTGGTGACAACTGTGCTTGGCCAATACGTCCCTGATGTCAGTTGGTTGCTCTAAGTGCTTCGTGGATACCAACTTGCTGAATCTCCCAGAGTCTGAGGTTGGAAGAGTTATATAACACCTGTGTTCCCACAGCCAGGGAACGCTGCCCAAGTTCAAGCCAGAAAATCTGGCTTCAACACCTGCACTTTAATTTTATTATTTGTATTTATTTATGCACTTAGGTATTGGGCATGTTGGGGGTACAAGTTGGGGTCAGAGGACAGCTTGGGAAATTGGTTCTCTCCTTCTACCTCTCCGTCCTGGGGATGGTTGTCAGGCTTGGTGGCAAGCTCCTTTACCCACCCATCCATCTCCCTAATCAGTTTAACTTTATTTTTGAGACAGGCCCTAGACACAAAGTTCTCCCACCAGCCTCCCAAACACCCAGGTGAATGCTGTAACCTGCCACGCAGACCCAGCATTTGTACCCATAACCTTAGAACTATGTTAGCGGTTGCCTCTGTTGGCAAAGGCCCTCACTATACAATCTACAGGAAAGATGTTGCTGGAATTTTGGGGTCCCTCCACATTTGCCAAATGATACAGGGGAAGTTGGGGTTACCCCCTTATTGCTATTGACCTTACTAATAAAATAATTTAGGAGTGGGCTCAAACAGAATTGTTTAAAAGAAAAAAATGCAGGCAGATCAGCAGTATACTTCAGCTGCTTCCTGGAAGAGGCAATGGGGGAGGGGGGAGCCACTTGAGCTGGCATGGAGGGCAGGCAGCCACATGGCAGACAAGCAGCCACATGGCACAGAGGGACACTTTAGAGAAAGGAAGGAAACTCAAAGTGTTAAGGGAGGCATGCTTAAGAAAAGCTACACTTTTCTGGATAATTTAGAAAATCAGAGAGACTTATAAGCTACATGGCTGCAGCCCTGTGGTCTGGTAAAGCTCATTCATGCACTAGGAGCAGGGATTCTGGGGAGAAAAAAGCATGTATCTCATTAAAGGACTAGTTAATCACCTATGTATTAGCATGGCTCAGGGTAGGCCTACTTTCCAAGGAGTTGACCCTAAAGCAAGTGAATGACCCTGTCCAACTGGAATGGAGATGCATTAATGGGTGAAGTGGCTGCTGTGCCGGCATGAGGACCTGAGTTCAGATCCCAGTTCTGAGTAAAAGCCAGGCGTGGCTGCATAGTTTATAACCCTAGAATTAGGAGAAACAGAAACAGAAGGATTCTAGATTCCTCAGCCCAGGGTAGGAAACCAAGGAAGCCCTGAGAGTGTGTAGAGAACAAATGAGTCCAGAGTGAGTGTGAACGGTAACATGGGCCCACTACCTCAGACCCACAAGAGCGGCAAAGCCTCCCCTGGTCCCAGAAGCATGTTTACGGACAACTGACCAGTGTGTTCAATAACTAGCAACCGCATCTTCTTCCTCCTAGATGATCGCATCCTGAGACTCGTTGACTGCAGAGATCTCCCACGGAGACTGACCACCCCCACCCCTGTGCAGTGCCCAGTCAACCCTGCCTTTCAGGGTTGTGTAGTTGGTGCCCCAGCAGGGTGAGCGCTCAGCTTTTCTGCGCACATGTCTGTGTGTCTATCCTTTCTCTACTCCCTCATCACCCCAGTCAGGTTTCAGGACAACACCACACAGAGCACAACAGCCGAGACGGTTTCAGAGCTCTGGGTTCCGTGAGAGATGCTGCCTCAAAGGATAACTTGGACAGTGACAGCAGTAGACGCCTGGCATTGCCTTCTGAGCTCACATGTGCAGACACGTGCGTGCACGCACCTGCACACCCCACCCTGCCACAGATACCCTGTAGCGGTAAACGAGCTCTGGCCTCATGGGGACCATTTTGGCAGTGTGCCTGCCATATCCAGGGACCTGACAGTGCCTGGGGACACAAACAGGACAACACACTAGAGACACGAACAAGCAAAGTGACAGCAAGAGCCTGACAGCACTACCTCCAGGGCTCAAGCCCCACCATCAACAGAAGAGCTGAGATGCTGCGGCGTTAGGGAGACTTAAGTGCATGCCACCCCTCAGAGGGACCACAAAGGAGTGGCCTGCAGGCAGCAGTGAATGCCATGTCTGTCTTTCTCTTTTTCCTTCTCCCTTCCTCCCTTCCCAGGCATGGCCTCCGCCTTTGTGGCAGAAAGTGCTTTTCCTGGAGGCATCCATTTAAGAACATGTCTCAGAGAATTATCAAGAAAAAAGCAAACCCACCCCCCTACTCCCCACCCAGGATTTTTAGACAGAATCAAGGAAAAGATGTGACTGGGCTCAAAGTTGTGTTAAAAGGCAGCATGACCTGAGACTGTGTGGCACTGGGTAACAGGATGACCTCTCTGGTCTTGGTGTACTTATGTGTAAAACATAGTATAGACTGGGTATCAGAGACATTCACCGTCCCCAGTCTCCTCTTTAGTGACAAAAGTCTATCTGCATGCGGTGTGTGTTTACATATGTGAGGGTGTACACATGTCCGTGTGTGTGTGTGTGTGTGTGTGTGTGTGTGTGTGTGTGTGTGTGTGTGTGTGGGTACATGTACACATGCACACATGGAGGTCAGAGGTTGGCATGGGCTTCTTCCTCAGCTGATCTCCGCCTTCTGTTTTGAGACAAGGTCTTTCACTGACCTTTGTCTATCTGCCAGGCTGCCCGGGCAGAGAACTCCAAGGGCTATCTTCCCTCTTGGTCTGGGCTTACAGCCCGGCACTGCTGAGAGTGGCTTTTACGTGGGCTCTGAGGATCACCACTCAGTCCTTCTGCTTCTGCTTGTGTAGCACACACTTAACTGATGGACACTCCACTCTACCCATGCTTGCTTGTGTGTTGGTTTTGAGACAGAATCCTGAGCTCTAGTGACCCCTGTGCCAGCCTCTGGCTCAGAGTACCTTTAGTTTTGAGACAGGATCCCACTCTGTGGTCCAGTCTAGCCTAGGACTAAATGTGTAGCCCAGCAAGGTCTCAAACTCCTGGCAATCCTCCTGCATCAGCGTGTCATGCTGACATGACAAGTGTGAGTCTCCACAGCCTGTTTCAGAGTAATCTTTAATCACCAAAATGACCCCATTTTTCCAAAACAAGTCTGAGATTGTGTTGTGTAAATCACACACACACACACACACACACACATTACATACATGCATGTATTTCCTATATGGATGGGTGGCTAAGACACTTGCTGCTACAGCAGAGGCCTGGAGTTCAGATCCCAGGCCTATGTGGAGTTGTAGTCAGGTTTTTCTTTGGACCACCAACTCACAAATGATGACACAGAGACTTTTATTAATTATGAAAGCTCAGCCTTGATGGGGGATGTCCATCTGTATATATGTTTCTCTTATTGATTGATGAATAAAACACTGATTGGCCAGTAGCCAGGCAGGAAAGATAGGCGTGGCTACCAGATGAGATTTCTGGAGAGAGGAAGGCAGAAGGAAGCTGCAAACAGACACCATGCTGGAGTAACATGCTGGATTACAGGTAAGCTATAGCCTCATGGTAATACACAGTTTAATATAAATGGGTTAAGAATTGAGACAGAGCTAGCTGAAAAGAAGCCTAAGCTATCAGCCAAACATTTTATACTTAATATAAGTCTTCGTGTGTTTATGTTGGGCAAAGCGCCTGTGGGACAGAAACCTCCATCTTCACAGCCTTAGCTGTGAAGGTTGTTCCACTACCTAAGTAACTTGCATAACCCATTTATATTAATCTATGTTTTGCCTCATGGCTTTTTACCTTTCTTTCATTCTATATGTCTGACTCCTCTGTGTCTCTGTTGGTGTCTCCCTCACATGCCTAGAATCATCCCGAGTTCCTCTCTTTTTCCCAGAACTCCCAGCTATCTCTCCTGCCTAGCTATTGGTCATTCAGCTTTTTATTACACCAATCACAGCAATACATCTTCTTCACACAGTGTACAAATATCCCACTACATGGAGTAGCTCCAAAACACCTATAAAACCAGCTCCAGGGGAGTTCCCTATTCTCTTCTCCAAGGACCTGAAGTCACAAACACCCCCTGCACAAATGCAAAAATGAAAATAAAAATGAGTACCTTTTAAAATAATTTTTATAACTTAAATTTAAATATTTGTCAAAAGTAAAATAATTTTTTCCATTAAAGAATTCTAGTGGGGGAACTGGAGAGAGAGGTTAAGAGCACTAACTGTTCTCCCTAGGACCCAGGATTGATTCCTAGCACCCATATGGCAGCTCATAAGCATCTATAGTTCCTGGAGTGTTAACACCCTTCTCTGGCCCCTGTGGGTACCAGGCATGAATGTGATGCACAGACATACATGTTGATAAAAACACCTATACATATTAAATTAAGGTTTAAAAAACATGACAGGTTTTCTATTTTCTATGCCTTTCCCGAAACACACTAAAACTTTTTTTTTAATTTCCTTAGCTATCTCTCTCTCTTTCTTACAAGGCTTCCTTCATGCTTCATAGACCAAGTTGGCCTTGCATGTGTTATGTAGCCGAGGCTCACCTTGGTCTTCTGATTCTCCTGCCTCCACCTCCCAAGGGCTAGAATTACAGGAGTGCACCACTGTGGTGGTAGGATAGAACTAAGAGTGAATGCAATCTCGCTAGCTATGTTTCACACACACACACACACACACACACACACACACACACACACAGTCACAGCACATAGACACTTCAGGAGCAGAGCCCTGATCGCCTGGGAATGTGCTCTATGGCTCCTATCTAGATAACCACAGGGTGCTGACTTCACAACCCAAAGACTGGAAGCAGTGTTCTGCTGTGAAGCCACACCCCTGTCCCTCACTGGGGGATTCTAGGCAGAAGCTCTACCACTGAGCCACACCCCTGCCCCTCACTGGGGGATTCTAGGCAGGGCTTTAACTGTCTTCAGTCTAGCATGTTCTCCCTGACAAGCAATTCACCCTAAAGATCTTGGTGCTCTCCCACCCACCCTCCATCTCTGCCATATTTCCAACCAGAAGGTCCTGAGTCTTATGGAGAAGCAGATGAGAGATCAGCAATAGAGGAATAGGCTCCCACAGGAGGCCCACTTTCTTGTCTGGCTATGGACTCACAGTGCCAGTTTTCTGGCTTTGATAGCTACAGAAAGTTCGCTGGAGATTTTTTTCTGGCAGACTTCCCAGAGAGCAGAGTTTATCTAAACTGGCTAATATGTAGTATTTTCGAGTAATTATTAATAGATGTTTGCATTCCATTCTTCATGAATGTTGCTGTGGAGCGATTCTCTAATTCAGGGGGGTGTGGTGTGTTATGAGTGTTGAGTGACTTGCAGCCTTCCCAGCACCCCCTCTCCCCTCCCCCACTGTCAGTGGCCTGTCCTTAGCTGCTCACCACAGAACCCTCAGGAGTGTGATGGGATTTTCTCCTTCACACACCCTACACACCCAAACCACCTGCATGTGTCTTCAAAATGGGTCCAGAATTGACTCCTATGGGACCCACGGCCTGTGCCCACCCTCTCCTCCCCTGCAGCTGACTTCTCCACATTGATTAGCTTCTTGTCTCCACGCTGCTCTCACGGCCAGCTGGGTTCCTGTGAACACCTAAGATCCCTCCCCAGCCCAGGACCCTCAGAGATTCCAGTGTGGTACAGAGGGCCTCGAATCCCCCATGGAGTGCGGTGTGTGGGGACAGAAAAGAGACAGAGAAAGCCAGAGGTGCCAGAGGTGTCTGCATGCTCTCTTCTGTAGCTGATTAATAACAAGATTAGCCTGGTTGCTGGCAGACAACTGCTCAGCGTCTCTCTTGCTTCGGGCTAGCAGAGGAAAAACAGCCATTTGTCCTGAGTAAAGGACCTTGGCTGTCCGGTCCAGCTGATTTAACCAGTCTGTGCTTGAAAGGAGGAGTGTGGATTAAGGAAGGAATTAGACCAGAGACAGAGTCGGGAGGGCACCTAGTGACTACTGTGATTAAGCTAAGCTTATTACTCAAGGCTCTTATATACCCTAATCAAAAGAGGGGGAAGACAAGACCTCCTTACCAAGATACAAGAACAAAGAAGCATTATTATCTCCTTAATACCCAAAACATCAAGTAACCACACCCTAAACCGTCCTGTTGTCCAGGTGAAACATCCAGTAGCCACACCTTAGGCCAAACATCCTGTGGTTTAACCTTGAAGGAGCAGTAACCAGCTGGAACTCTGACCTTGAGAAGGAAGGGAGCCACTTCTATGGGCCTCCACACTCCGCCCAAGGATATGTTTGCAAGAACAAATCAGCTCCTTCCTGTCCTTTACAGTTCCTCTGGTCCCACCTAGTCTTGTAGCAGACCACTTCCCCTGGGACTCCCACCCCACTTCCCGGCCCCACCCCACTTCCCGGGGACTCCCACCCCACTTCCCCTGGGACTCCCACCCCACTTCCCTGGGACTCCCACCCCACTTCCCGGGACTCCCCCCACCCCACTTCCCGGGGACTCCCACCCCACTTCCCCGGGACTCCCTCACCCCACTCCCCCGGGGACTCCCATCCCACTTCCCCGGACTCCCCCCACCTCACTTCCCCGGGACTCCCTCACCCCACTCCCCCGGGGACTCCCCCCACCCCCACCCCCACTTCCCCCCCCCCGAACTCCCCCCACCTCACTCCCCCCGACCTCCCACCCCACTTCCCCGGGGACCCCCCACCCCACTTCCCAGGGACTCCCCCCCCCCACCCCACTTCCCCCCGGACCCCCACCCCACTTCCCCCCCCCCCACTTCCCCGGGGACCCCCCACCCCACTTCCCCGGGACTCCCCCACCTCACTCCCCCCGGACCTCCCACCCCACTTCCCCGGGACTCCTCCTCATCTTGCCCACTGATGGTGCTTTCCTCACTTCCTATGGACCCTCTCAGCCCCAGCCCCTGTTCTGGCTTAACCCATCTTTTTTCGGCCCCAAACCTAGAAATACTTTCTACCTGAGATCCCCAGAGACACCAACCAGCAGACAGTGACTCAGTTGGTGAGTCCCACAGTCCTTCCTGCCCTCCAATACAACCCCATTCTCACCCTCAGCCCACCCCACCTCAACTCCATTCACTGAAAACTTTTGGTCTAGTTCCAGGTTCCCCCAGCCCCTCATCCCTGTCTCTGCAGAGTCCTGTCCACCTTACAGCAGCCTGCTTGCCAGGCCCCCTCTTCCCACCAAATCTCCAACTCCCTGGTGACTGTTCTGCCCCTTTATGTGGATGGGATCCCTTTAACCATTTCCTGAAACCTTCTCGGCCTTTTCTTCCAGCTAATCTCTATTCTCTGCCATCCACTAACCTGCCGAAGCACTCTGCCAGGAAACTTTCTGTCACCACTTTCCTAAGATCCAGAGTGAGCAACAGAAGTCAAGGAGTGAAACACCCACCCAACAGGCCATATGCCAACACCTAGAGTCACCTGAATTATCCCAACTCCAGATGCCTAGATACCAGCTCAAACACACAAACACTCACCATTCACAGCAAGACAATGTGTCCCCACCAGAACCCAGCAGCCCTACTACAGTAACCCTGAGAAACGCAATATAGCTGAAGCTCTAAGAAATCAAATAAAAACCTCAGAGACAAGCCTTCCCAATAGAGCACAAGACATGGAGAGGGGATCTTTGGCATTGAAGACAGGGCAGAAGAAATGGATTCCTTGGCCAAATAAAATGTTAAAGAAACAAATACTGGGCACAAAACATCTGGGACACGATAAAATGATAAAAAAATCTTTGATAATAGGGACAGAGGAAGAAAATAAAACTGAGACCAAAGATACAGAAGATATTTCCATCAAAATCCTAGGAGAAATTTTCTCTAACCTAAGAAGGAGGTACCTGTAAAGGAACAAGAAACTTACAGAATACCAAATAAACAGGACCAGAAAAGAAAGTCCATAGACACATAATACTAAAAACACTAAATATACAAAACAAAGAAAGGATATTAGTAACTATAATGATAAAGACCACGTTACATATAGAGGCAACCCATTAGAATTACTTCTGACTTCTCCATGGAGGCTCTAGAAGCCAGAAGGGCCTGGATAGATAGATGTTCTACAAACTGAGAGACCAGAGATGCCAGTCCAAACTACTATACCCAGCAAAACTATCAATCACAATAGATGGAGAAAGAAAAACATTCTACAAGAAAACCAAATTTAACCAGTATCTATCTACAAATCCAGAGATACAGAAGGTGCTAGAAGGAAAACTTCAATATGAAGAGGTTAACTGCACACAAGAAGACACTGGGAATAAATAACCCCAGACCAGTAAATCAAAAGGGGAGGGAACCACACTATAACAATGAAGTATCAGGAATCAATAAACACTTCTCATTGATAACTTCCAACATTAATGGTCTCAATTCCACAATAAAGAAGGATGCAGTCTAATAGAGTGGATTAGAAAAAAGAATCTTGCTTTTTTTTTTTTTTTTTTTTTTTTTTGAGACAGGGTGTCATTATGTAGCTCCAGGCTGTCCTGGAACTCATATATAAAGCAGGCTGGGCTATTGGGGGTTAAAGGCAAGTAACTATGCCTGGCTAGGATTCATCTATCTGATGCATCCAAGAAATAAATGTCACTATCAAGAATAGACATCACCTCAGGGTAAAAGGATGGAAAAAGATACTCCAAATAAGAGGTCCTAAGAAGCAAGATGGTGTAGTCATTTTAATACCGGGCAAAATAGACTTCAAACCAAATCTAATCAGAAGAGGCAAGGAAGTACACTACGTACTCACCAAGAAAAAAAAATCCACCAAGAGGACTTTCAATTCTTAGCATCTATGCACCAAATACAAGGGCACCCAAATACATATAACAAACACGACTATAGCTAAAACCACAGTTACACTGGGTAAGTTTAACCCTGTCCACTCTCACCAATAGACAGATCATCCAGGAAAAACTAAACTGAGAAATGCTGAGTTAAATAATGTCATACATCAAATGGACCTAACAGAACATTTTGCTAAAACACAGAAGAACACACCTTCACAGCAGTTCATAGAACTTTCTCCACAACTTACCACATACTTGGACATAAAGCAAGTCTCAAGTCTCAACAGATTGATATAATCCCTGGCATTCTATCTGACCACCATGGATTAAAGCTGCATATCATAAACAGCAGAAAGTTTACACGTGGAAACTGAACAACTCACTATTGAATGAGAAATGGGTCAAGGTAGAAATTAAGAAGGAAATTAAAAACTTTTTAGAATTGAATGAAAATGAAAACACAACATATCCAAACCTATGAAACAAAATAAAGGCAATTCTAAGAAGCAAGCTCACAGCACTAAGTGCCTACATTTAAACAAAAATTAGAGAGATATCATATTAGCAACTTAATGGCACAAATGAAAGCTCTAGAACAAATATGAGGAATAACTTCCAAAACAGGTAGTGGCAAGAAGTAGTCAAACTCAGCTGGGTGGTGGTAGTGCACACCTTTAATCCCAGCACTTGGGAGGCAGAGGCAGGCAGATCCCTGTCAATTTGAATACAGCCTGGTCTACAGAGTGAGTTCCAGGACAGCCAAGGCTACACAGAGAAACCCTGTCTCAAAAAAACAAAACAAAACAAAACAAAAAAAACCAGAGTCAAAGTTCAGACTGATATCAATACAAAAATAATGAATGAAATGATGAGTTGGTTCTTTGAGAAAATCAATAAGATTGATAAAACTTTAGCCAAATGTACTAAAACATGTTGAGAGGAATCCAAATTAATAGAGGCAAATAGGGACACATTACAACTGTCAACAAGAAAATGAAGAGAATCATAAGAACTTGCTTTATAAATCTCTACTCCAAACTGAAAAATCAGTTTTCAACTTCCAAATCTGTAACCAGACTGGAAAACCTAAAAGAAACAGATAAACTTCTTGATAATATACAGCCTACCAGAGTTCGACTGAGATTAGCTAAGCATTTTTTATTTGTTTGTTTTTCAAGGCAGCGTTTCTCTGTGTCGCCCTAGCTGTCCTAGAACTCACTCTGTACACCAGGCTGGCCTTCAGCTTACAGATATCTGCCTGCCTCTGCCTCCAAAGTGTTGGGATTAAAGACATGCACGACCACCACCCAGCTTCACCTAGGCAATTTAAATAGAACCATAGCCCTAGTGAGCTAGAGGCAGTCATTAGAGGTCTCCCCACTAACAAAGCTCGGGGCCAGATGGGCTTAGTGCAGAAGAACAATACCTCCAGAGAAGAGTTAGTGCCAATGCTCCTCAGAGTAGTCTACAAAACAGACACTGAAGGAGCATTGACCAATATTTTCAGAGGCCACAGTCACCCCGATACCTAAACCACACAAAGACCCAATAAAGAAAGAGAATCACAGACCAACCTCCCTCATGAACATAGATGCAAAATTTCTCAATAAAATACTCGCAAACAGAATTCAAGAACACATCAAAAAGATCATACCCCATGATCAAGTAAACTTTATTCCAGAGATTCGAGGATGGTTCAACATATGAAAATCAGTAAATGCAATCCACCATATAAACAAACTTAAAGACAAAAAACACATGATCATCTCATTAGATACAGAAAGGCCTTTGACAAAATCCAACACCCCTTATGATAAAAGTCCTGGAGAAACTAGGGGTACCAGAGACATACCTCATCAAAATAAAGGTAATATACAGCAAGTCCACAGCTAACATCAACCAAAATGGAGAGAAATTCAAAGCATTTCCACTAAAGTCAAGATAAATGCAAGACTGTCCACTCTCTCCGTTTATATTACTTAAGTTCTAGCTAGAACCCTAAGACAACTGAAGGAGAGCAAAAGGATACAAATAGGAAAGGAAGAAGTTAAAGTGTCTTTATTTGCAGATGATATGATTTTATACACAAAAGACTCTAAAAACTCCACCAGGAAGCTGATAAACACTTTTGGCATGGTAGCAGGATACACAATTAATACACACACAAAAAAATAAGTAGTCTCTCTGTGTGCAAATAACAAACAGACTAAGGAAAAAATAAGGGAAACAACATATTTTATAATAGTCTCCAAAAAATATCTTAGGTAACTAATCAAGCAAGTGAAATCCTTTCATAATACAAACTTTAAGACATTGAAGAAAGAAATTAAGAAGCTATCAGAAGATGGAAAGATCTCCCATGTTCATGTATCAGTAGGATTAACATAGTGAAAATGGCCATCTTACCAAAAGCAATCTACAGATTCAGTGCAATCACCATCAATATCCAACACAATTCTTCACAAAAATTGATAAAACAATTTTCAGCTTCATATGGAAACACACACACACATGCATGCACACACACATAAACACACACACACATATACACACATAAACACACATACACACACACATAAACACACATACGCACACACACACACACACACACACACACAAAGCAACACTGAGTGATAAAGGTCTCACCATCCCTGATTTCAAACTGTATTACAGAGCTATAATAACAAAAACAGCATGGTATTGTCATTAAAACAGACACATTTATTGGAATTGAATTGAAGACCCAGTAACAAATCCACACACCTATAGACACCTGATTTTTTTTTTATAAAGAAGCCAAAATACATGCTGAAAAAAAGCCAGCATCTTCAACAAATGGTCAAAATGGATAGCTGTATGTAGAAGAATGAAAATAAATCCATATTTATCATTCTCCAAAGAGATAAAGGATTTCAATATAAGGTCAGATAACCTGAATCTGAAAGAAGAAAAAGTAGTATTGAACTCATAGGTCCAAGAAAGGACTTTCTGAACAAGATACCAATAGCACAGGCACAGAAAACAACCATTAAAAAAATAGGACCTCATGAAAATGAAAAGTTTCTGTATGGAAAAGGACACCATCATTTGGTCAAAGCATCAGGCTATAGGTCAGGAAAAAACCTTTACCAATCATCACACATCCAACAGAGGGTTAATACATGAAATATATAATTAACTGAAAAAACTGGATAACAAGAAAACAACCCAGTTAAAAATGGGCTACTGAACAAATGAAGAGTTCTCAAATGATGAAACACAATGGCTGAGAAACCCTTAAAGAAATGCTCAACATCCTTAGTCACAGCAAAATGCAAGTCAAAACTATTTAGAGATTTCATTTTGCACCAGTCAGAATGGCTAAGATTAATAAAACAAGTGACAGCTCGTGCTGGGGTATGTGGGTAAGCACACACAGCCATTGCTGGTGGGAGTACAGACTTGTGGAGCACAGATCTCCTCTTTGGAGATCAGTGTGGCAGTTCCTCAGGAAGCTGAGAATCTGCCAATATCACTCTTGGGCATATACCCCAAGGACCCTACAACCCAGTCCAGAGACACTTGCTTATTCATGTTTAGTTCTTCTCTGTACATAATAGGCAAAAACTGGAACCAACCCTAGATAGATGTCCATCAACAGAAGAATGGATCAGGAAAACATGGCACATTCAAACAATGGAATATTACTCAGATGATAAAAAAAAAAAATCATTAAAATTTCAGGTAAATGGATGGAGCTAGAAAAAAATCATCCTGTCTGAGGTAATTCAGACCGCAAAGGACAAATGTTTTATGTATTCTCTTATATGTGAATGTTGACTTTAAACCTTCAAAATGCATGCTATCATTCATACAACCACAGAGGCTAAGTTTATAGTAAGGGACTGGGGGAAATAAACTCTCAAGGAAGGGAAATAGAATATATAGTTATGGGGAGACTGGCCTGGAGGTATCAAATGGGGGAAAGGAAGAGAGAGAGAGAGAGAGAGAGAGAGAGAGAGAGAGAGAGAGAGAGGTGGAAGGAATATGGGGAGAAACAATTACACAAGGGCCATTTGAGGAATCATATGGAAACCTACTACTGTGGAAGTGTGTGTGTGTGTGTTGTGTGTGTGTGTGTGTATGTGCGTGTGCACGTAGATATAGAAGTAGATGAAACAAATCTAAATGGACTCACCAAATAATGGGGGAGAGAATGCCCCAACTAGACCTCTTTTGCCTCGTTTGGCCTTCAACTCATGACCTCTGCTTCCCAAGTGTTGGTGCCTTTGCCACCATGCCAGCCCGAGTCAGCTTCTGGGTTTCTGTCTCTGACATGAAAAGCATCCTTGCCAGTGCTCTAGGGCTGGGCTATCTGTGCAGTGTTTCCCTAACACGCTCACACCTGCCTGGGGTACCCTTCCCTCATATGCCCTCCTGGCTGCAGAACCAGCCCAGTGGCTCCCACTTCCTGCCCACCCCTCCCTCTCCAGCACTCACAGCTCCTGGGGATGGCTCATTTGTGTGGTGGCTGTACTATGCTGTACTTGCTGTCCCCAAGGCATAATTGCCTGGTCCTCTCCATGCCTGCGTCCAGGCCCTGACCACAGCAGTGCCCTGGAAAGAGCCAGTATGCTAAATGACAAACCACCAGGGAAGTGGCATCTGCTGTTGACAGGGAATTCTCTCTCTCTCTCTCTCTCTCTCTCTCTCTCTCTCTCTCTCTCTCTCTGTCTGTCTCAAAGACGTATTTATTTTGATTTAACATGTAAGGGTGGTTTCCTGTGTGTATGTCTGTGTATCACATGCATGCCTGGTACCTGTGAAGGCCAGAAGATCCTCTGAAACTGGACAAACAAATGGCTGTGAGCCACCATGTGGGTGCTGGGAATTGAACCTGGGTCCTCTAGAAGAGCAGCCAGTGCTCTTAACTGCTAAGCTATCTCTATAGTCACAGGGAATTTATTTATTTATGAATTTATTTATTTATTTATTTAGAGACAGGGTTTCTCTGTGTAGCCCTGGCTCTTCTGGAGCTCACTCTGTAGACCAGGCTGGCCTCCTCCTGCTTCTCCGGGATCCTGGGTGCTGGGATTAAAGGTGAGTACCATCTCTAACTGGCCCATGCACCACCATCACTGCCAGGCAGGGAATTTATTTTTAAAGAGTTAGACAAAGCAAAGCGTGCAGGGCAGACCATGCTGTGGAGTTTTGTCTGGCATCTCTCCTCTGGTTAAACAGAAGGCAAAGTGTGTGGAGGGACAGAGGAAGATGTGTGGCCCTTCTGGCAGCAGGCCTCTCGCCTGAGCTGTGTCTCTATGACCAGGCTGATCCCTCCAGAGCCCCTGACGGGCAGAGAGCTGATTGGTCTGGGAGCAGAGGAGTTCTAATGCAGAGCAAGGGAAGATGCATCCCTCTGCTTCAGCCCGCTCCATTCCTACATCCACAGCTAGCCACAGACACCTCTAATCTAGCATCTTCTTACCTCCCAGATGCTAGCAAGGGAGCCACACAGAGCCCTCACGATCCAGATACCCTGCCTGCCAGGAAGTGACCAGGAAAGAACAGAGCTATGGAAAGGAGAATGGGGAGTAGGGAAGAAAAGGGTAGAAAAATGTCCGAAATAGAACTTTCTCACTAGCACTACTTTAAGACAGTTGTCTCGGTTTATTTTGCCCGGACAGGATGACTTGGGATTTAGCACACAATTCCCACTTCACAGAACGGAGAGGCCACCAAAGCATCCTTCAGGATGCTTTTAGAATCTGGCCATTGAGATGACTCAGCCAGCTTGCCATTGAGCCTGACTGCCTAAGTTTGATCCAGGGACCCAACATGGTAGAGGGAGAGCTGACTACCACAAGTTGTCCTCTGAACTCTACAGGAATGCCACAGCACTTGTATGTATGAACACGCACATGTGCATACAAATATAGAGAGGTTTAAGACTTAGTATTCTTGCCAGGTGTTGGTGGCGCACACCTTTAATTCCAGTACTTGGGAGGCAGAAGCAGGCAAATCTTTGTGAGTACAAGGCCAGCCTGATCTACAGAGTGAGTTCCAGGGCAGGCTCCAAAGCAATACAGAGAAACCCTGTCTCAAAAACAAAACAAAACAAACAAAAAAAAGACTTAGAATTCTTTTAGAATGAAAATACAGGTGGGATCTTTATCCCTGAAGTGGAATGTAAATAACTATTCACTAAACAATGAACACACACACACACACTCATGCATACACAACCACAACATACAAATGCACACGCACATCCACATGCATATACACACAACTGTCTTAGTGTTTCTATTGCTGTGAAGAGACACCACAACCATTGCAATTCTTATAAAGGAAAACATTTTATGGGGGTGGCTGGCTTACAGTTCAGAGGTTCAGCCCATTACCATCATGGCGGGACATGTGGCATGCAGGCAAACACAGTGCTGGAGAGGTAGCTGAGAGTTCTACATCCTACAGGCAACAGGAAGAGGTCTGTCTCACTGGGCTTGGCATGAGCATATGAGACCTCAAAGCCTGCCTCCACAGTGACACACTTCCTGCATTAAGACCACACCTCCTACTCCCCGTGAGATTATGGGGGACAATTTCACTCAAACTTCCACAGCAACATACACATGCACACACACATACAGACACATGCATTCACACACACACACATGCACACACACATACAGACACATGCATTCACACACACACACATGCACATACACACACAACGTACACATGTGCACACACACTTGCACACACATACACATACAACATATACAGGCACATATACACACATACATTCACACACACACACAATATACACATGTGCATATACACACACAGACACACACAGACATGCAGGCACACACACAGCTGCACATAAGCAGAGCAGTACAAGAGCTGTGTCCTTTCATGACCTAACCAGGAAGCACTGTCCACCCTTCTGCCATATTGCAACTGTAATAAAATAATTGGTAAATCTAGTACCTACAATGGAGCACAGGAAGTATGGCCATTGGTACCAGGCTTGGATGCTGCCAGCGCCTGGGGACAGCCAAGATGAAGATTTTCTTATTAATTCCCAATTTAAACTGCTGGGTCTAAATTACAGCTGGGGCTGTGGGACCTTAGGCAGGTCTCTCAACCTCTCTGTGCTTGAGTTCCCAGATCGGGGAATGAGCATGATTTTAGCATTGCCCTTACAGGGTTATGTGGGAGCTCCGTTTGGGACTCGCTGGGGAGGCTGACAGAAGGGCCTCAAGGTCAAGAACTGCCTAGGCTTTATAATTATATCCTGTCTCAAAAAACAAATAAACAAAACATATTAAATTCAAGGATTTTAAGCTACAGAAGAGTGGTGGGCTGGTTAGGGGAGGGTGCTTTCAGAGCTACCCAGGCCTCCAGCCCCAGGCCTCCGGCCCCAGCTCACAAGGTAGCTGGCACATCTCTGCAGGCTCCCTTCCAGTGACTACGGGAGTGCAGAGCTCTGAGACACAGCCGCAGCCTCAGCACTTTTGGAACTGAAAGCTTTGGAAAAAGCCTCAGAGTTGGGGGAGGAAGAGGAGAACTGTCTGGAAAGATGCTGGGGTGGTGAAAAACATGCTTCTAAGGTGAAAGGCGGGGAAGCAGCGTGCTGGACTGGGTACACACCCCAGGGCTGCAGGGACCCTCCCTGCCTCCTCCTGAGGAAATGAGGCCCAAAGCATACCTTAACCTTGTCCAACCACAAATGGAAACCCAGCTCCACCAGAATGTATTCTCACACTCTGGGACGTGTCAGGCTGAGAAAATGCCCAGTCAGTGAAGCACTTGCCTTAGGAACATGCCTACCCCAGTCAGAGCCCTGGTGGGTAAAAGCCGGGCAAGAGGATTCCGGGTGCTCTTGCCAGCCAGGTGAGAGAATCAGTGAATTCAAGGTTTAGTGAGAGACCCTGTTTCAAAAAGAAAGGCGGAGAGTACTGGAGACAGCTCTGTAGCTGAAAGTGCTGGCTGCATAGGCAGACATCCCAGGAACTCGTGTAAAAAGCCAGATGTGGTGACATCTGTAATCTCAGAATTCCCACAGAAATGAGGAGTAGACATGAGAGACACACCCAGAAGCCCTCTGGCTAGCTACCCTGAAGCAAAAGACAGTGACCCTACCTCAAGCTAGGTGGGAGGCGCTGTGGCACCCCATCCCACCCCTCAAAGACATTATGTACACACAGTCACACAGACAGATGAGAAACAGAAAAGATTAGGCAGAGGGTGACTGAGGGAGTCACCTGGACACACATGAACATGTATCCAAAGTGACACTGAGAACCCACACAGGTATTTCTAACTGAACGTGTTGGTACAAACCCATCCTAGCACTTAGGGAGCCAGGTAAGCAGATTGTGAGTTTCAGGCCAATGTGAGCTGCATGAAACACTTTCTCCAAAGCTCAGGGAGAGCTAGGAAGCCTTTTTTGGGGGGTGGGGAAGGTGCAGTGGGGTGGGGAATGACTATGAGCATGCTGGGATTCACTAGGAGTGGTGTGTCACGGAGAAAGGTTGTCAAGTGTGTCCCAAATCAGTCACCTTTACTCAAGAAGCTGCCCATGCCATTAGAAGCCTGAGTCCAGGCACTAATTCTCAGCTGTCTTGGCAATTCAGCATGGTTATGTGACGGAGGCGGAGACGGCGGCGATGGGGGAACCCAGCAGAAGCCTTCGAACCCTGGCCCTCCCGTCTTGATGCTTGGCAGTTGCCCTCAGTGCTCCATGCAGCACAGTGGTGCTGAGGCCCTTTAAGGGGTGAGGGCTGGCTCATGGCAGGGACTTGCTGGTGAGACTCCAGCCCATAAATCAGTGATGTCTCCCAGGAGTGGCTTATGTTTCTGGGGACAGGGTGAGTCCTCTGGGGAATTGACTGTTAGACTGGACCCCACATCGTGGGGGCTATGGCCCTTGTCTTCAAATTACCCAGGGGCTTTCTTGGATCTGCAGCCAGCACAACACTCACTGTAAAAGTTCTCAGACCCACCCTCCTGGGCTCAGGGCTGCCTTGTTCTCTCTCTCTCTCTCTCTCTCTCTCTCTCTCTCTCTCTCTCTCTCTCTCTCTCTCTGTGTGTGTGTGTGTGTGTGTGTGTGTGTGTCTCCTTCATTTGAATAGCATACTTCAGGTCCAGAGTTCTATCTCTATACAGACCGTGGATACCTGAGGCTGCCTGACCCAGACAATAGACGCCTACTCTGGGCACCTCAGGAGCTCTCTAGGGTAACCAACCACGGGATTCAAATGCCAGATCTCTTAGGGATGATTTCTCAATAGAGGACAAAGTGAATGAGTTCATCTGCTCCTAGCTTGTATCTGGTGGGGAGCAGCTAGTTTGCTTTTCCAGTGTGGAGTCTCATGCAGACTAACTAGGAGGGGCTGGGCCATGCCTCCAGCTCCTCACTGGAGGATTCTAGGCAGAAACTCTACTACTAGGAGGTTCTAGGCAAGGCCTGTACTGCTGTGCCATACCACAACCCCTCAACTGAGGAATCTACACCGAGGCTCCGCCATCAAACCACACCCAAACTCTTGGTGTCTATGTCACCCAGACTGGTCGTGACCCTGTCATCTTCCTGTCTCATTAGCCAAAGTACTAGGATGACAGCCGTGTGCCACCATGTCAGTTGGAGGTGTCAACTCCTGAAGGAAGCTTGTGTACTGACCAGAAACCCTTTACCTGGCTGTGTCCACCTCAGGCTGCAATGCATTAGGTCGTCTGTGACTCCTACTCCCTGACCGATAGCCATTACCCTTACCATGGAAGCTGCCTTACCACAGACGCAAAGCAGCAAGTACTGTGGAATGAGCCCTGAGAAACTGAGTCACAACGAATCCTAGCTGCTCCGTGATCTTCTCACTGATGCTTTGCCATAGGTTCAGAAATCTGGCCACACAGAGACGGAGATGGAGGAGCCAAGAATCCGGGGCGGGGGTGGGGGTGGGGGTGGGGTGGGGACTTTCCAGCGCTGGCCCCATCTACACTGAGCCTCCTGTGTTTCATGCTGCCTCTCCTCTTATCACGTCCTTCAAGACAGCTTACACCCTCACCAGTTGCCCCTGTGCCGAGGAAGGCCCAGAGGAGATCGAGACCCACCGACGGGGCTAAAATCCAAGTCACTGGAACTTTCTGCAGTGACCACCATAGTGGCCGGGTGTCTGTGCTTGCCAAGTCCTTAGCACTAACAGGCTTCAAGCCAGGCCCAGGCAGACCTGTGTTCAACCCTAGCTCAGCAAGTGACTTGCAGAACTGATAGTGTTTAAGAGCCTCCAAATATGAAGTGAAATGTGGGGAGCTGGGCCACAGGCAGCTCAGGCAATTTGTAAGAGACTAAGGGCTTTGAAATGACAAGGGCCCACGATCTGGGCCCAGACTTTCCAGATTTGAAATGGACTTGCATCTTGTGTGACCTGGGACTAATTACTAAGCCTCTCTGTGTTTCATTTTCTTGTTTGCAAAATGGTTGCAACTTTAACACTTGGCATATGTTGTTACATTCACACTGACTCTTGGAAGGCATTTAGCAAACCTGCTACTCCCAGGAGCCCCCAGAGGACACTGTCGCCTACACCATGTATGTAAATGGTGCCTCCTGAAGCTGTGGACGCCCGTGGCTGTGTGGGAAAAGCTTCACTGGGACCGAAGTCATCGTTCCTTTTACCTCCTTAGAACAAAGAACAGGATGCTCCACACCTCAGGACAGGAGGCCAAGCCACAGCTGCAGAGCCACAGCCCAGGAGTTAGTGGAGTAGGGGTGAAAATCCTAACCCATGTCAGCGAGGGGCAGAGGCAGTGCCCTCCTCGTCAGTCCAGACATTTGTCCATGGATGGGTAGGTGGACCAATGGGCTCCAAAAGGATTTCCAGCAACTGTGGTAAGGCCCGTTTGTCTTCTAAGAAAGCATTCCTGAGCTGGGCATCGTTTCTCTGCTTGTCGTCCCAGCACTAGGGAAGCTGAGGCAGGAGGGTAGCTGCAAGTTTGATTTAAGTGAGCATCTTTATTGTCCTGGGCTACAGAGTGAGATCCTGTTTCAAGGGGGGAGGAGGGACGTGAAGGGGCAGCCTTGGGAACCTGTCATGCTGCCACTCTTATTGGATGTGACCAAGGAGACTGTCTCACTGGGCTGCAGGAGAAACTAGTCCAGAATAACCCATAAAGCAGCAGAATGCAGAGGGCATTAGAGAGCTAGCTGGAGCCTTAATTACACTGAGCTACAAGCTGTACCCCTTGCAGTTCTGAGAACCAGCAAAAGCAAACAACAGCCAGGTATGGTGCTGGTCACCTCTCACCCCAGCACTCAGGAGGCACGGGCATGAGCTAGCCTTGGCTACCTAGCACAAGCCTGTCCTCTTCTCTCTCAAAAAACAAACAAACAAAAAAAGTAAATATGGGGTTTCCTCTTGGGATCATAAAAATATCTTAAATAAAAGCAGTGAGGAAGTGTGCCTGCCTCACAATCATAAGGACCCGAGTTAGAGTCCTGGCACCCACATAAAAGTAGCTGAGCATGGAAACACATGCCTGTTGACCCAGCACCAGGAGCACAGACGGGCAGACTCCTGGGGCTCACTAGCAAACCGGCCTCGCCTACCTGGCAAGTGCCAGGCTGACAAGAGACCCTGCCTCAAACTTAAGGAGCCTGAGGGAAAACAGCTGGGCCTCTGCATACGTGTGCACACACATGCACACAAAGAAGACAAAGGAGAAAGGAAGAGAGGGAAGGGGGATGGGAAGGAGCAGAAGTTGATCTATTCAGTGCCTTGATTTTCAGTGAGAAGCTTGGGAGATGTTGGACATGGTAATGACTTTGACTGATAGCACGCGCCCAGATTAAAACACCACGTGTTGGTGTTTTAATCCCACCTTTAATCCCAGCCCATGGAGGCAGAGGCAGGTGGATCTCTATGAGTTCAAGGTCTACAAAGTGAGTTCCTGGACAGGCTGCAAAGCTACACAGAGAAACCCTGTCTCGAAAAACAAAACAAACAAACAAAATATCCACATCTCACTGCTCCGGTCTGCATCACTATTTATCAATTGAGGTAAAGTTAAAACTGTTTTCATTGAATATCCGAGTGACTAATGAACACCGTTGCCCACATCCTATGTTGAGTCACACAACTATGATAGCCACTTAGCACTACAAATGTGTAGATTCTAACTCACCCATTCAGTCAACTGAGGTCTGAACATATTTGAGGGAAAACTGCATCTATACTGAACATACAGAAGCCCCTGTCATGTCAATATTTCCCACACAATACAACACAACTATCTGCAGAACAGGTAAGTATCAGGCATTACTAAGCTGTTTAGGGATTATGTGAGGTACACAGTGCCATTTTACAGAAGGACTTGCTCATTTTGCAGACCTTGGTACTCACAGGGGCCCTGGAACTGTCTGGGGCTCCCCTGCTGTGACTTTATGCCATGAGTGGTTGGTTCTAGGGTATTCATTAGCTCATTGCATTCTGACATCACTACTCTAAAGTAGGTGATGCAGTTTCACAGATGAGGAGAAAGAGCCTGGCCTGAGAGGTGCCACAGAAGCCAACGGAGTCTGGAATTGGTACCAGGAGTGGGGTGTGGCCAAGCACACTGGGATTACAAAACTGGTGAGATTAGGTCAAGACTGATGTATGCTGTAGTTCCCATGCCCAGGGCATACCACATTCTGTTCCTCAGTTTCCCCAAGCTATAGATCTTGGTCCCCTTTGCCTTTCCCCGATACCCTTTTTTTTTTTTTTTAGGTTTGTCTTGATTTTTAAATTTTAAAAACATTTATTTACTTTATATGCATGGGTATTTTGACTGCAGCTATACTTTGTGCCCACAGAGGCCAGAAGAGGACATTAGATCACCTGGAACTTAAATTACAGATGGTTGTGAGTCACCATGTGGGCACTGGAAGCAGAACGCAGGTCTTCTGCAGAAGAAACCCCTGCTCAATGCTGAGCTATCTCTCTAGCCCCCTCTTTTTATTTTTTAATTGTGTGTCTCTGTTGGTATGTGTCATGTGTTCAGTGCCATGTGTTCATGGCAGAGGCCAAAGGCATCAGATCCCCTGGGGCTGGAGTCACAGGTAGTTGTGAGCTGCCTGACATGCGTGCTGGGAACCGAACCTGGGTCCTCGGCAGGAGCAGTGGATGCGGTTAATCTATGAGCCCTCTCTCCAGCTCTGTGTCCCAGCTTGTTATATTTTCCCAAGTCCTTCTTCACACACACACACACACACACACACACACACACACACACACACACACACACACACGAAATCTCAGTGTTCTCTCTGAATCCATTTCTTACTTCACCTGTCACTTCATTTACTGGTGGCGGGGGAGGGATTTGATTTTTTAGTTGTTGTTTTTAAGTTGAAGTATTGCTTGCCTAGTCCGGGCTTGCCTCTGACTCTCCATTCTTTTCCTCTGACTCCCAAGTGCTGGGATGGTAGCTTGTATTCCCAGCATGGCACTTAATTTTTAATTCACAAAATTGCAATTTAGATGGGAAAAAGCCACACCTTCCTTTTTACCCTTTGTAGCTGCAATGACACTTAGAAGCAGCAAGTCTAGGTGGGCTCAGCAGTGTTCATGAGACTGTGACTTTGTTGCCAATAGGGATTGTGTATGCTGAGTCTCCCAGAAGACTCTGGGTTCACTTTCAGGACTGCTTTGGAGTCTCCAGGTTGCCACTATATCTGCTCTCCGTGGCTCTTAGAGAAGCATGTCTTGGGACAACTCTAGGATTTCAAAAGCTCTTAATATGATTGCTTCCCTTTGGACGGGCCCCATCATAGAAAAACCCATCCTTGCTTTCCCTGCACTGTAGAGGACTCGTGGCTCAAAACATGGTCAGAATCATCTGTAGCCTGCTGTGGGTCCCACCTGCCCAGCCTTCTGCACCAGCTGCAGCCTGTCACTTAAAGCTCTCTTAGTTTGGGATGGGAACACGGGTCCTACGCAGACTTGGCATCATTTTCTGGAAAAGGATTGAGCATCTATGGCTGGGGCCCCTCCCCTATGGATGCATGCAGATGGCAGAGCTCTGGAACGTGGATTTCCTGGAAATATCTGGGACCAGCTAGGTTGTATGGAACCACCTCAATATCTGAACAGTCAGCTGGACCAGTATGTGCTCATTGGATACAGAGAGAGGAAATCACTGTACTCCAAGGAATAAGAACCCCAAACCGGAATTAGGCTGGAGCTACTGTATGTTCACTTAGGAAGCTGTGGCCATGTTTTGCTTTTGAAGTGTTTGTGTCTATGTGTGTTTCCACCCCAAAGTTGATTCATAACTTCCACATTGTAAATGTGTGTGTGGGAGGGGGAGGTGTCTCAGATAAGCATAAAGTAAAGAAGAAAGTGAGGCACTGTGATGCGGGTTAAAATGGCCTGGGAATATCACAGTAGTAGGACCCATTGCTAAAGCTCCATCCCCCAAGGGCTGTATCACTGAGACATGCTCCCAGTCCCTCCTCACTGGGGGAATTTAGACAGAGGCTTTATCAGTTTCCATACCATTAGGCAGCATCAGAGCAAAGACCAGCATGGAAGGAGCCAACTAAATGATGGACATTGCGGGCAGAGGGAACAGCAAGTAAAAAGGTAAAGCACGTAAGGCAGGAGCCTGGCATGATAACACCTGAGGCTCAGGGCTAGCCTGAGCTAGAGGGATGGCCCAGCTGCTATCCCAGAGGACCTGACCTTGGTCCCAGTACCCAGTCAGGCTCATGACTGTGTGGCACTCTGGCTCCAGGGGACCTAATGCCTTTCTCTGGCCTCTGCAGATATATGAACATGAAGATTCTGGCTGTAGCTTAGTGGTAGAGAGCCTGGTTGGCACACACAAGATCCTGAGTTCCACCCCCAAAACCATGGGAAACAAAACCCCAAAACACAAGGAGCAAAAGATAAGTGGTGGCATTGACCCAGGGCCAGCAGCAATGGTGCGGGTCCATTGAGTTGAGCCAGCGGAAGACCCTGCAGTGGTCAGAGTGGTAAGTCACATGTGTCATCCCGACACTGGGGAAACTGAGGCAGGAGGGTCATGGATTCTCAGCCAGGCTGTGTTAAATAGCCTGTCTCAACAGAAACTACAATAGCCAAGAACATAACAAACAAAAGAATAGATCCTCTTGTGAGTATAGTAACCATCCAAAAAGTGTGTCAGGGCCTGGTGGCAAAGTCCTTGCCATGCAAGCATGAGTATCTTAGAACTTGGCCTTGGGGGTCCTGAGCAACACTTTCCTTTCACTCCCCACACCGGGATATGAAGACTGGCAGATCTGTAGGGAACACTGGCCAGCCAGCCTCGCTCCATTAGCCAAGCAGAGGCCCTACCTCAAGCCCTAAGTGAGAGGTGGGAGAGCGTAGAATGGTCCTGTGCTGGTGGTAAGAGACCCTGTGAAGAGGAAGGGATGACTCGGAGCTGTTGGAGACTCGAAACCAAGACACAACTGAATCCTACATCAAAAATTCTATAAGACCAGAAGGGTAGCGCACACCTTAATCCCAGCATAGAGGCAAGCAGATCTCTATGAGTTCTAGGCCAGCCTGGTCTACACAGTGAGTTCTAGGACAGGCTCCAAAGCAATATAGAGAAACCCTGTCTTGAAAACCAAAACCAAAAAGAAGGAGGAGGAGGAGAAAAAGAAAAGAAAGAAAAGAAAAAATAGTTTATTATTAAAAAAAAGAAAAAAAAAAGATCAGAAGGGTGAATTTAGGGACACGTGCTCATGACCACTTAGGAGCCAGCAACATGGAGAGCCTGGCAGACATTGTGGGAGGGGCAGGCACCTCAGAGCCTCTGCAGACCTTCCTCTGTGGCTTGAAGCCAAGACCAGTATTCAAAGGACAAAAAGAGGGTCTCTCTGCCCTGGCAGCCAGCTAGCTGCACTGGAAAAGCAGCGCCCTGAGAGCAGACCTATTTCTTTTTAATATCAACTAGGCTAGAATTGTTCAACCTGCCTCTCCCTCCCCCCCACCCCCGCAAAAAAAAAAAAAAAGTGCTCTGATTCCCAGGCATCTCCTCTCTGAAAGCCAGGTCCTTTTCTTTTCCTTGTGGAGACAGGACCCTGAGACCATCTGTCCTTTCTGCCTTGCGGTGCAGAGACCTGACGCAGGGCGCCTGCTAGCCTGCACTGTTACAGAAGCTGCTGCCTTAAGCTGCAGAGAGCAATTGGTGCAGAAAGGGTTTGCCTTCCAAGCATGAGGACCCAAGCTTCATTCCAGAACCATGGAAAAAGCCAGGCTTCTAGCATCGGTGTAACTCTGGCAGAGGGAAGTAGAGGCAGGAAGAACCCTGGAGCTTGCTGATCGGCCAGCTTAGTCTAAATGATTAGCCTCGGGTCCCAGGGAGAGCTTTGTGTTAAAAACCAGAGTGGAAGCAGACACGGTGGTACACACCTTTTATCTCAACACTCGGGAGGCAGAGGCAGGAGGATCTCTGTGAGTTCGTTGCCAGCCTGGTCTCCAGTGAGTACAGACAAGGCTACATAGTGTGTTCCAGGACAGTCAGGGCTACAGAGACTTTTGTTAAACAAACAAACAAAAACAGTGGAGAACTCCTGAAGAATGACACGCATGACTGACCTCTGACCTCTGGCCTCCACACACAGTCTTACATGTGTGCATATGCACCTGCACATGTACACACACTACAACAAAAAGAAAATGTTTGCCACCCAGAGCTGGATGCTATCTCTGCCTCCACTTTACAAACAAGGGAACTGGACCGCCCACTGTCAGGGTCAGCAAATGGTAGACCCAGGATTTGAACTCTTCACATGTTAGACAAGAGCCCTGACACTAAGCCACAGCCCCAGTCCCTCCCAACTGACTGTTCAAATTTTCCATTTATTCTTACTATGTGTGGATGCTCTCACACCTGTGCCAGACATGCATATGGGGACCAGAACTGTCTCCTGGCACACTTACTTGGGTTCCAAGAATTGAACACAGTTCTCCAGACTTGTGCAGAGAGCCCTGCTACCCACTGGGTGAGCTTGCCTTCCCGCAAGACTCGTTATCAGACTCCTTGTGCTTTTAAAAAGAACTGGCCTTTTGTGTGAGGATTGGTAACAGTGTGGTGAGAATTGGTATCTTGAGGGTGCTGCCACCGGTCTCAAAGCCCTGCCCCCTAAAGGAGGGAAGCAGAAGTCCAGGAGGTGCGGATTGGGGCGCTAGAGTTTTAAGTTTCTGGGGCCTGGCACCTGCTCAGTTCATGGACAACAGCGCCACCTGGTGTGGATCACAGAACCTTCCGCTGGAAGGCTGAGATCTAACCCTGTTCTCTCTCCTTGGGCACCTGGAGAAGGATGCCTAAGGTTAACTTCTAGCTCAACACACACATATATGCACACCTGCCCGCCCTCACACACACCTGTGCACACCCAGAACGTTATGGGTTTGACTGTGAATGTCCAGGAAACATTCATAAAGCTCATTAAAAACCAGAACTGGTGGGTGTGGGGACAAGAACAGTCACTAGATCTCAGAGTTTGAGGTTCATTGCTTACCGCCTGGTCCCCAGCAGGAGGTGCTATTGAGATGGACCTGGGTCATAACAGCACTCACCCCACTGATGAGACTGAATTGATGGGACCTGCTGGGAGGTTGCCCTGGAGGTATATTTTTGAAGTGTTCCAGGCCACTTCCTGTTACGACTTGAACCTGAGATGCACCCCAAAGGCCATGAGGCCTGTGGTGCTGTTCGGAAGTGGTGGGAGCTTTGAGGGTAGGGCCTCGCTGGAAGAAGTGAGGTCACAGTGGGCTGGACCCCATCAGGCATTTAGAATCCTGATGGCTGTCTCCTCCCTGCAGCCCTTGAGGTGATGTTCTGCTCCTCCACACACAGCATGCCATGACGTGCCTTGCCATAAACACACAGCCCAGAAACTAGTGTTGGTGACTATGGACCACAACCTTGGAAGCTGTGAACCTGCAATTCAGGTTAATAAGTCATCTGAAAATAGCTAAAGGCGTATCACCCCATAATATATCAAAAGGAATGGAGATGATAACTCGCCCACCTCCCTCGTTTCTTCGTGAGTTCAGGGAGATGCAGGCTTCACTAGAGAGTACAAGTCAGCACTGGCACTTTCGTGAGGGGCTGGGGACGAAGCTTCAGGCCTCAGGGAAGCTAGGCAGGCACCCTAACACTCCTATACCCAGTCCATCAGTGCAACTTAAAAAGGGGGCTGTGGAGAGATGGCTTAGTGGTTAAAAGAACTGGCTGCTCTTCCTGAGGACCCAGGTACAATTCCCAGCAACCACATGACAGCTCACAGCTATCTGTAACTCTAATCCCTGGAAATCTGAGGCCCTCCTCTGGCCTCCAAGGGTTTTGAATGTACATGGTGCACAGACATGCACATAAAATAATTTTTAAAGTTTTTAAAAATTGAGCCATGGTTGATTACATCCTTGAAAAACTCATGGATATGGAGGTCAATTATTTTCAAGATCCTATTCCTGTTCCAGTTTCGTGTAAAACTAAGAAATCATTGAGCTGGGTGGAGCGTGGTGGGCTGAGTGTATAACCCCAGCAGTGAGACTCTGTCAAAGTGATGGTTAGAAGGAAGAAGAATCAGTGTGGCAGTGAACATCTATAGTCCCAGCATGGGGTCCTGAGAGGATGCTCTGTCTCAAAAAAAAAAAAAAAAGAAAGAAAGAAAGAAAGAAAGAAAGAAAAGAAAGGAGAGACGGAGGGGAAGGAAGGAAGGGGAGGGAGGGAAGAAGATAAGGGAGGCAGGGAAGGGAGGAAGGGGAGGGAGGGGGAGGGAGGCTCTGAACTCTACAGTCCTTACAGTGACTGACCCTTGGCTCTGCAGAACCCCCTGTTCTACCGCATTGTGCTGTCTGTCTCACTGTTCCGCCTGTCTGTCTGTCTGCCCATGCTGCCTTGCTGCACTTCACTCACAGGTCCTTCAGTACCTGCCTGTGCCTGTCACAGCTCAGGCTCTGGGGAAACCAGCGGTGGGAAGAAAGCCAGCCGAGCATCCTTGCAGGACGGTAGAGGTAGGACCGAGCCCTGTGAAAATGTGCTGATGACTGATAGCTGATCCAGGGACAGGAGGCTTGAAGAGATGTTTCCTTGCCAGAAGAAAGGACCACTGAGAGGTCCACCCATCTTGAGATGCAGCAAAGCAGCGGGCATCTAACTTGATTGCTGGCAAAGGGTGAGCAGAACTGGCAGGGCACTCATCGGAGCCAACCCTGCTCCTTGGGCAACGTGGGGAGCTTTGGCCACAGGGCCACAGAAGCAGCTCAGATAACCCAGGACACACACCGTAGGACCCATGGGAGCTGTCCCCCTCCTTCCCTTTCCCTCCCCTCCTCTCCTTTCCTCCCTCCTCTCCCTCCCTTCCTTGTCTGTCTCTCTCTCTCTCCCTTTCTCATTCCCTTCTTTCCGTGTGTGCGTGCGTGTGTGCGTGCGTGTGTGTGTGTGTGTGTGTGTGTGTGTGTGTGCTGATGCCTGTGGGGACCAGAAGAGGGTGTCAGATCACTTGGAGCTGAGTTACAGGCATTTGTGAGCCACTGGAGTGGGGTGCTGGGATCAAACCCAGGTTGTTCTTAGCCCCTGAGATCCCTTTTCAGCCTCCCTCCACCCTTTACCCTTCTTCTTGTAAAGAAAGGTTTGGTCTTACTGGGAGTTTTTGTTATTGTTGCTTTGTGTTGTGTTTTTGAGACAGGGTTTCAGACAGCCCAACATGCCCTCCACTGAGGTCACGGGCCTGCATCAGCACTTGGGCTTCTGTGGTGCTAGGGTGGAGCCCAGGACCTAGCCCGCGCCAGGCCAGTTCTTCATCACCAAGACACAGCACCAGCCTTTTTGTTTTGTTTTTCTTTCTGTGAGACAGGATTTTACTCTGTAACCAAGCTGGCCTGAAATTTGCTATGTAGTTGAAGATGATGTTGAGTGACTGATCCTTCTGTCCCCACTCCCCAGGAATGTGCTGCCACACCCAGCTGAAGAGCATAGGAAACAGAGTGTAGAGAGTTTAAACAACAGAAAAGTTTAGCAAAACCCCAGATCCTAGCAATTCTCCTTATAACATAAACCCCAAAGAACTGAAAGCAGGGCCTCAGAGGGACATTTGGAAACACATGCTTACTGTGGCCTCACATGCAGAAGGGAGGCACAAGTTCCCATTGACAGATGGACAAGTAAACAAACCATCCTAGAGATGCAATGGAATATTATTCAGCCTTCGAAAAGAAAGATGGGCTGAGAGGATGGCTCAGCTGGGCGACACTTGCTTTGCAATCCTGAGAACTGACTTTGATGTCCAGAATCTATGCAAAAACCCAGGCATGGTGATGTGCATTTATAATCCCAGCACTGGGGAGGCAGAGACAAAGGGCTACCTGAGGTTCTCTGGCTGCCCAGTCTAGATTACTTGGTAAACTCCAGATCAGACAAAAACACCTGAGATTGACCTTTGGCCTTCACACACACATACACGCATGCACACTCACACACAAACATCCACATCCATACACAAAGGAAGGGAATGTTATCCAGGCCTGGTGGCACGCAGTAATCCCAGCACTTGGGAGGCAGAGGCAGGAAGATCAGGAGTTCAAGACCAGAGTAGGAGGGAAGGACAGACAAAAGGAGGGAAAGGGAAAGGAGGGGAGGGCAGGGGAGGAGAAGGAGAAGGGAAGGCAGGTAAGGATGTCTTCATATGGCTGCTCTGTAGCACAGACTGATCCAGTCAGAGAGACGGCTGTGGCTGTGGCTGTGCAGACACTCCATCCGTAAGGTGAACAGCCATGTAGGGACGGAGCCCGACTTTCAGCTAGGAGTGCAAAAAGCTCTGGGGTGGATGGTGATGGTGCTGAGGTCTTTGCTTATTCAGCTGTGTGCTCTGTGTCCTTCTCCATTACAAAAGCACAATCAACAATCAAATTAGCACAGAGCTCCCTTGCTCCAAGAGATCAGTGGAGATAGAGGGAGAGAGAGAGAGAGAGAGAGAGAGAGAGAGAGAGAGAGAGAGAGAGAGGGAGGGAGGAAAGGAGGGAGGGAGGGAGGGAGGGAGAGAGAGGGAAAGGTGAAGATATGTAGATAGGCCAGGCATAAGTGTTGCTTTGGCATGAACCTGGAGACCCTGGCAACTATCAAATGTGAGCATGTACTTCTACTGGAATGTGTGCAGAGTAAAAACAGAGCAGCATCCTGAGGGAAAAGCAAGCCCATGGCAGGAGGATGGCTGCAGCCGACTCAGAGCCAGCATCTTGTTCCAATTGCCATAAGAGCTCTGAGGGGACTTCAGCGGGAAAGGGTTGCTCTCAGCTTCTTGTTCATAAGGACAGGACCATCACTGTTAGAGCCAAAGTGTGCCCAGTGAAGAGCAGAGAGATGGACTAACACGCGTGTACTTGTCCACGGTCTGTTTTCTCCATTTTATACAGTTTGGTGTCCCACAGAGTCAAGAAGGGCATCACCTACTGTGGGAAGATCTTACATTTCACTCCACCAAACCAGTAGAACCCCCCAGAGGCCCTTCCCCTGGTGACTCTGCATTCTGTCAAGTGATAGTTAACACTAACCCTCACAAGCAGACCTGGAGTCCTCAAGTTCCAGCCAAGACCGGAGGCTCACAAGTGTGATGCCAGCCTATGCTGTACACCAACACCCACCTCCAGCCATAATTCAGCACGCAGGAAGCAGATACAAGCAGTGGCCTGTAAGTTTGCAGCCAGCCTGCTCTACCTACCAGGGTCTAGGTCAGTCAAGGCTACGTAAAGAGACCTTATCTCAAAAATAAAAAAAAAAGTCTTGAAAATATGTGATTTCAAAATATTATATATTTTATTGATGTCTCCATTTCCATTTATATTTATGTATATTACACTGTGTGTGATAAGTTTAGCAGAACATATGTATAAATTAAGTATGATATGGGTCAGTCAAAAAATAGAATACCTAACTAGAATCCTCCAGTGAGGGGCTGGGGGCATGGCTCAGAGGTAGAGCTCCTGCCTAGAATCCCCCAGTGAGGGGCAGGGGTGTGGCTTAGTGATAGAGCTCCTGCCTAGAATCCCCCAGTGAGGGGCAGGGGTGTGGTTCAGTGATAGAGCTCCTGCCTAGAATCCCCCAGTGAGGGGCAGGGGTGTGGCTCAGTGGTAGACATCGGGCCTAGAATCTCACAGTGGGTAGGGACCAGGGGATCAGCAGTAAAGTCTACCAGCCATACTATGGCAAACACACAGAAAAGGTTCACATGGGGATAAGCTGAACACAGCCCAGGCCAGTGCAGAGCCTGCACACAAAGAGCTGGGCCTGGGTCAAGCTCACTGCAGATGAATAAGTATCTGCTCTTGTCATTACAGGTGTCCTTTCCATTGAGCAACAGTGTTTTCAGTTCTTTAAACATCTTTCCTTGCACAGAAACAATGGCTCAACGGGTTAAGGCACTTGCTTCTAAACATGCCAACCTCAGTTCAGTCCCCAGATGGTACACAGTGAAGGAAAAGAGCTGTCTCCAGCAGTGACCTCCACATACATGCCGTGCCCATCCCTCTCCATGTGCACACAAAGCAAATTAAAATGTAATACAATAATTTAAAAGGAAACCTTTCCGGTCCCTAAAAAAAAAGTCTCCTTGCAGCAAGTCTGCTGGAATACCCAAAGTTTCATTGCGTCTGCGAGAACCAACAAGGGAGAGCGTGAGTGGGGAGAACTGAAGAGGAACATGGGGACGACGTCCTGGAGAGGCACAATCCAGGCACCTAGGAGCAGGTGGACTGAGTGCGTGGGGTGGACAGTGGCTGTGTGAGTGGACGAGGGAGGGGGAAACCAGGGGTACATGGGAAGGTCCGTGGATGGGACTACTGGTGCATGCGTAGACAATGCTGAGTGAACAGGTGGACACATGAACTAGAAGATGGATGGATACAGGAGCACATGCCAACCTCAGAGGTTCGTTTGTTGCCACCTGTAGGTGCTCAGATATGCCACCAGGTGTCGCCATCATCTCAAGAACCGCCTCAGAGGTCACATAAGGCAGCCTCAACCAGAAGTTATTCTTCAAACCTGCCCGCCACATATGGCCAGGCTTTACTTTGCATTTGCACACGCCCACCAGCACCCCCTGGCTTCACTCACCATCCCAGCCTCCTCTAGCAACAGAAGAAAACAGTGACAGCTGCAGAAAAGCAGGCCGACCACACACTGAGCCTCTCTGGGACGGTAAATGTGTGGAGACCAAGGGACCCCTTAAGACTTGAGCTGATTCCTGTCTTGTCAGCGTCAGCTGCTGGAGCTGTTACTGATGCTCACATCACAGCCATCATTGTCAGGCCACGAGCCCACCCCACCTTTGCACCTATGGGGAAAAAGCCCTAGCAATCCGTCTGGAAAAGCAATGGCAAAGGAGCAGTTTGTAGTGGGACCTTTCTACAAAACACTATCCATCGAATATCACAGCGTGGCTGGTTTCCCCAGCTGATGGAACTTGGGCAGAGGTTTCAGTCCTGAGCACTAGGTAGCTGCCCTCCACTCCCACCCCCACACCCATCCCACCCCCACACCCATCCCACCCCTAAGACTCATTTAGGGAATGACAAAACAAGTCAGGAAATCACCACATTCTCCCAACCCCAGCCAGGGGCTCCCTACCCCCCCACCCATCCCCGACTTTCAGCACAAGGCTCTGGAACCTGCAGCTAGAGCAGATACAGGCTCTGGGGGGGGTGCTTCTAGAAGGCAGCACTTCTCACCTTTCCCCACCACACCCCCAGCAAAAGCACTTGTGCCCTCTGACAGCCCTTTCTGGCTGCACTGTGCACAGGGACCTGCGTCCTTCACAAAGCTGGCTCAGAGAATTCAAGGCAACCCTTAGGCGGAGTGTTGATCCGCTCTCAAGGGAGAACTTGAGTCTTCAGTAACCACACAGCTTATCAGCACGCTCTGCACCCCGCAGCTTGCCAGCTCAAGCTCAGCTTGACCCACGAGCCCCTAGAGCCCCCTCGCGGCGCATACTCACTCCCACTCTTTCCTTCTGGCCTGAGGGGTGCTGTGCATTTTGTGTGCCTGGTGGGCCAAGATGACATCCCGGTGGTCCACCACTCCACCACGCCGTTTCAGAGTTGGCCCCTCGAGGCTGCCACTCATCTGCTGTGACCACGGGACGTGCAGGGGTCTGGGTGAGCCTGCCAGAGTGCAGTCCGCGCCTGGGCGCCGTGGGCAGTGCAGGACGTCATGACCGAGTCGGGAGAGCATGGGGTCAAAGCCCCAAGGGGCCCTGGGCATCCATGGGCCTCTCTCAGAAATCCCAGGGGAAGAAACTGGAGGGAGAAGGCAGACAGGGAGAGCAGAGTGAGAGCAGCAACAGGGAAGCCAGGGCCACGCGAGCAGGTGTGGACAGCAGAGGCTACCCTACCCTGGGCCCGGAAGTTCAGCACCCCAGGCCCTGCTGCCAGGATCAAGTATTCCCTTGGCAACTGGGGGGGCAGGAAAGACACTTCTAGCAGTTGCTGGGCAACACAGGCCATGGGTTGAAAGGGCGCAAGGGTGTGGCTGATGCTGAGCAATAGGACTGCCTGGCTGCAGTTGCAAGCCAGACTGGGGTGGGGTGGGGTAGGGGTGTTTTCTCACATCCAGATGTTCCCTTCTGCGGAATGGACCCTCTGGAGCCCCTGCTCTCTGTGCTCTGGGCCTGTGAACTCCAGACACCTGATAGCAAGTTCAAGTTCAAATGTACTGGGCTAGACGCCTGGTCCTCATCTGCCTTCTGTGTGGTGTAGAGCATAGGGAAACCGTCTGTTAGTTGTTTTGTTTGTTTTGTTTTTCTTTGTTTGTTTGTTTGTATTTTTGTCTCGCTTTTCAAAAAATTGTTGTTTGTATGTGTATGCCGTATACAAGGCACAGGAACATGTGTGCATATGCTTGTGGAGGGCAGCGGTCCACCTTAGGTGTCTTTCTGCAGGGCTCATCTCCCTAGTTTTTGCAATAAGGTCTGTCACTGGCCTGAAGGCAAGGAGGCTAGGCTGGCTGGCCAGTGAGGCCCTGGATCTGTCTGTCTCCACCCCCCAGCCCATCTCACCCCACCCCCGCAGCAGTGTGCTTCCAGTGTGTCCCACCACGCCACGCCTGGACTCAGGTCCCAGCTTACTAAGCTGTCCCCCAGCCCTTTATTGTTTCCGTATTGTTTGTTTTTACATTTATCTATGTATTTATTTGGTGTGCTGTATGGATGTGCTTCACATAGTTCATTTGTGCAGGTCAGAGGACAACTGTGGGAATCAGTTCTCTCCTTCCCTCACTGGACTCCAGAGATGGAATTCAATCTACCAAGCCTTACCCACTGAGCCATCCAGCACATTTCATTTTTATTTTCTTTGTACATGCATGAGTGTTTTTCCATGCAGACTGTGCAGATGTGCATACAATGACCTTGGAGGTAGAAGATGGTGTTGGACCCCCTGAATTACACTCCATTGTTAACCACTGTGTGGGTGTTGGGTGGCCCCGTCCTCTGCAGGGTCACCTTTAACCACTGAGCCATTTCTCCAGCTCCTACTTTACCGTGATTTTTGTTTTGTTTTGTTTTTGAGGCAGAGTCTCACCGTGCTGCCAAGGCTTGTCTGGGACTCACAATTCTTCACCTAAGCCTGGACAGTGAGGGCTTGTAGGTATGCATCGATATGCCAGCTCTTTGACCTATTTGTGTATTCGATCATTTTATTTTATTTATTTGCAGTATGGAGGTGAAGTCAGGACCTCTTGCATACCAGACAAGAGCTCCACCCACAGATCTTTTTAATTTTTTATTTTGCCAAGATGGTCATGGAATTTACTCTTGTAGCCCAGACTGGTCCCAAACCAGTGAGCCTCCTGCCTCAGCCTCTTGAGTAGCTGAATGATAGACAGGCCTTTGCTATCAGGCCTGGCTTTTTTATTTGACTCTTAAAATGACACACAATCACACATCTTTTGGGACATGATGCAAGCACTCTGCCACTGAGCCACAACCCAGACTCTTTAAAACATTTTTGGTTCATGATTGGCTGGTTCTGAGGACATGGCTGGCTGGGTGCCGGTCTAGAGCCTTTAGGGCAGCCTGACTCCACAGACAGGAGGGATGTTGAGCCGTGAGGAATGCTGAGTAGCCCTGGAGCTTGGGATTTGTGCAGACAGGAGTAAGGCACCTGCAGGGTCTGGGAAATGCTGTTCCAGAAAGGAGGCCTCCCACCCCCATGAGCTGATATATATATATATATATATATATATATATATATATATATATATATATGAGCTGCACCCCCTGACCACCAGTAGGCCCTCCCCAGCTGGATCTGGTCCAAGCAGGTGTGCCCATCTCATCAACTGTGTTTGCCCAACAGAGAAAGACAGAGTACATGGGACTTGCCTCACCTAGGTGTAGCTGAGTGTGAGAGAGGACAATAAGGAGAGAAAATAAGCTGGAAGCCACTGCATGGATGTAACAGCCTCACAGGACAGACCCCATGTGCCAGGCATAGGTAGGGTTCAGTACATGCCTGTATGACATGAGAGCCACACCTGAGTCGAGGCTGATGCCCATTGCCAAACCTGGACCACCTTGTGTGGCTCCAGCAATCAGATGGCTCCTGGAGAGCCGTGGTTCTTCAGCATGACACATACTGGAGATGTGGGAAAGGGGAGGGAGAGAAAGAGGACAGTGAGAGCCAGGGGCATGTCTGTGGCTTTCACGGGGAGGCGGGGAGGGGGCATGTCTGCAGCCTCTTCTTTCCCATGTGCACAGGGACATGGTGCACAGGTGTCCTTCACCTGTGGGCCAGGAAAGCAGACACTGACCGAATGAGCACTAACTCTTCAGCAAGGCAGACAAGGCACACTTGTTTGTAAATGTGTGCAGCTCCTGGAAGAAGGTGGGACCCAGAAGGAGCCATGCCATTCTCCCACCACGGAAGCAAGCGAGAACAGGGCTACTTGGAGCAAGATTGTCACGAGGGAGCAATGTGGCACTCCTGAGCTGCAGAGTGGCCGGCCCTTCAGAATCTTTTTTCTTCCCTCTTCTCCTCTCTAGTCCCCCATCCCTTCCTGTTCCACTCTCTCATCTTTATCTCCTCTCTCTCCCTCTGTGGGGAGCAGAGGAAGCCCGAGTGAAGGAAGTCCCGAGTGAATGTGTGCCGCTGACATGGGCACAGCCATGATAGGACTCCGATGCCTCAGATGCATGGGAAATGGCAAAGCCTTCCTCCTGTCCGAGTGAGAATGTCAACAGGTGTGCAGAAAACGTCCACCATAGCTTTCTCCCCTAGATGCTGGCAGCCTGCAGACTGCTCCTATAGAGACTAGCCATGCCTGTCTCCGTCATCCCACTGCATGTAATAATCCTACCTCTGTGTATAACTGTATATAGTAGCCCTGGCTCCCTGCTCAGCTCTGTACCATAAACCCTTTCTTCCTGTTGAACCGTACATAGCGAACACGCTGGGTTCTGAGATGCAGCAGCCCCTCCAGTGGAGTCCAGTCTACTGGGTCCCTGCTTTTCTGTGGGGCCCTGTGTTTGCCTTCCTTCATTTCCTCCAGGTCAAGTCCCTGCATCCTTCTCTCTCCACCCTCTCCCTAACTGCTCTCTCAGTCTCTGTCTCTCTCCATCCCCTCCCTCCCTGTCCCTGTCTATCTCTCAGTCTCTCTACCTCCTCCCTCTCTCTGTCTCTGTGTGTGTCTCTCTGTGTGTCTGTCTCTCCCTCTCTCTCTTCACCCTCCCCAGTCTGTGTTAGAGATGGGGTCCAGCTATGTTTTCTAGGCTGGCTTTGAACTCCTGGACTGAAGCTGCTCTCCTGACTCAGCTCCTGAACAGCTGGCACCACAGCACTGTCCACCATGAACAGCCAATCTTTCGGATTTTTTTTCCTGTTGTCCAAATGTTGCAGCCAGTGCCACATACAGAGATCTGCCACGTGCTGTAGCACGAATTCCTGGAGGAGACTTGCTATTTCAAAGAGTGCACACTTTTAAATTCCTTCAAGCATTGTTTAACACCATCTTATTGGGAATTAGTGCTTCAAAATAGAGTTTGTGCAGAGTGATGCCCTGACACATGGCAGTGGGCTCCAAGTGTCCCCAGGTTCAGCCAACCTCAGGTCAGCTGGAAAAATGGCTTCTGTACAGAACAGGAGCAGACTGGTCACCTGCCCTTATTCTCCATATGGCACATTGGGACAAGTGCTGGGGGTCCTAAGTCCTGCAGGCAAGCTTAACTGCAAGCCCAGCTTTCATGCCAATTTATAAATGGTGCTGGGGCATGGCAGACTTGGGTTTCTGAGGAGGGAGTATGGTGTTCTGCTGAGATCACATTGGGATCTATTAAAATCCCAGCAAGTAGACATCCTGGGAGGGGTTTTCTTCGTTGGGTCACGTGAGGTAGGAACCCACCCTAAACCTGGGCACACTTCCTAGTGGCAGCCTACCTGAAAGGACATGGGAGAAGGAGGCTTTTACCTTTTGCCTGCTTGCCCTCACTCCTGCTGGCAAGTTCATCTGTCCTGATGCTGAAGAGCTCTTTCTATGAAATTAGAACAAACTGTGGCAGGCTTCCAGTGTAGACGAAACCAGCAGCTCTCCAGGACTACTGGAGGACTCCAGTACCAGACTGGGACTGCTGAGACATCCAGCGTTGTGGACTGACTGAACAACTACTGGATTCTCAGCCTTCCCAGAGTGAGACACCCATTGTTACGCAGGCCAGTCTAATAAGTTCTAGATCATATATATATGTATATATATAATGAAATATATATATACAGATATATATGTATACATACGTACATACATACATATATAAATACTTTCCATCAGTTTTCCTTTCGCGAACCCTGAGTACTATCATACAGGTGTTCTTTAAAGAGAGATGGTTCAGCCATTAAAGGCTAGGCTCACAATCAAAAATTAAACAGAGCATCTACTAAACTGAAGAGACAGCTCATGGGGTAAGAGCTCTTGCTACATAAGCATGAGGACTTGAGTTCAAATCCCCAGCATTCCCTTGGGGGAAAAATGAGTGTGTCAATGAGTGCCTGTAAACCTAGTGCTGTGGGGTGGGGGATCTCTGAGATTTCTGGTTTCCAGCCTAGCTCTAGGTTCAGTGAGAGACCCTGTCTCTAAGGGATACAGTGGAAAGTGATAGAACAGATGCCCAAGAGCCTCCTATAGCTTCCGCACACATGTGTATGAACACACACACACCCATACCTACACATGTACCTACACTATACTCAGAAATGCATGCATACATGTACACATACAGCACACATGTGCCATGTACATATGTAACATATATAGCACACATATAACACATGCAAGCACAGTAACATGTATACGAGTCCATATATGTTCATATACCACACACATACATACATGTATCACATGCATATACCATACACATAAAACACATTACCACACACATGCACACACACAGCATACTTATGTACAGATACCACACACAATACATACATGCACATAGAACATGTGTACATACAACGTGTGTGTGTGTGTGTGTGTGTGTGTGTGTGTGTGTGTGTGTGCGCGTGCGCACAGGCATACTATGGTGTGTATGTGGAGGCCAGAGGACAACTTGTAGGAGATGGTTTCCTCCTTCACATGTGGGTTTCAGAAATCAAACGCATCATCATGCTTGTTGACAAGAACCTTTGCTCTCTTGCAGGGTGTCGATGGCATACACCTTTAATCCCAGCACTCGGGAGGCAGAGGCAGGCAAATCTCTGTGAGTTCGGGGCCAGCCTGGTCTACAGAGCTAGTTCCAGGACAGACTCCAAAACAATACAGAGAAACCCTGTCTCAAAAAACAAAAAACAAACAAACAAACAAAAAAGGACCTTTTTTCTCTGGGCTATCTCACAGACCCAAAACATTCAATTTCACATGTAATTTATGAATTTTCTAATATTTAAAAATATTCTTAACACTCATTCTTATGTGCCCACCTAAGCCTTGTGGGGTGTGTGTGTGTGTGTGTGTGTGTGTGTGTGTGTGTGTGTGTGAAACTATACACAGACGCTAGAGGAAGACCTGGGGTAATCTGCTGTTTTATTCTTGCTTCATTCCCTTGAGACCGTCTCTTGTTGAACATGAAACCAGGCTGGTGGCCAGCAAGCCCCCTCCCCATGTCTCCACCCCTCCAGAGCATGGCAGTCACAGACCACAGCTGGCTTTGTATGTGTGTGCTGGGGATTCCAACTTAAGTCCTCATGTCTGCATAGCTGCTCCATCTTGGGCACTGTAAAACCCTTGTTCAGACAAGCAAGCATAAAGCAAGGTGGAAGGGGAAAAAATCGAATCAAATCGGGGTCAATGAGAGCTCTAATGGCTTGGGGCAAAAGTCTCATGAGGACAAGCTAAACAAACTGCCAGACCAGATGGCAAAGGTGGACTGCCAGGCTGAGACCAGCAGACAAGCGTCAGCCAAAGTGTGCACCCCAGCAAGGAGAAACCTAGTCACAGCTGGTACACTTTCCACCCATGTCCCTGTCCCCAGCCAGATGGTATGATCTCAGTGTGACCCCAGGACATTGGCTTGGACTTCAGGAGAGAGCAAGGGAGACCGCAGACTGTGGCCTGGTGGCCCAGCTTACCACCCAGCTCTGCTCTGCTCTCCTCACTGATAGGGCCAGCAGCCACACATGCTGAGCACTTGCGGTATGCTGGGCTGAAGCTGCCTCCTCATTCTCCTGCTTGGCACAAACCAAACTTCACTTTCCTGAATGTCCTTTCCCTCTTCACCCCTCCACCCAACTCAAGACATGCTTCTGTTCCCAAGCTTCAAGAGACGCTGGCCACACCCCCTTCCTGCCTGTGCTCATGTGGTTGGTTCTCGTGTCTGAATCTCCCCTTCTATGCCTCTTCTAAGCACAGAGCCCAAGTCCAGCCGTGGGGCACGATCAGAAGCAACAAAGAGGCGCATGCCTGGCAGAGCCTCAGCCAAGGGTGGGTGGAGAGACAGATGGACTCCTCCACAGAACCAATGTGCCTGGTCTCCTTGCTAAGGTCTGCCACTGCCTGCTGTGTGACTTTGGGAAATCATTGCACCTCTCTGAGCCTGTTCTGTTGTCCACAAACTGGAGGCGCCAATACTTCATAGAGTCACACGTAAAGGTGAAACACAGTCCTATTTTCATCCTTGGGTTCTGCACCAGAGCATTCAACCAAGCATGGGCTAAAAGAAATGCTTCTTCTAAAATTGCATCTGAGGCTCTAAAGTATTTGCTACATAGGCATGAAGACCAGAGTTCAGATCCCCACAACCCACATAAAAGCTATGTGGATGTGGTGGCTGCCTGCAACCCCAGCCCTGGGAGGTAAAGTAGGGGAGACAGGGAGCAAGCTGGCAAGGAGAGGAGCTGAGCGGTAAGTTCCAGGCTCCGTGAGAAATGCAGCCTCATCAAGGAAGCAAACAGCTGAAGGCCTCCACATGCATTCAAACATGTATCCTGGCACCTACACATGCCAAGACATGACCAGATGTGCACGTATGCATGCACACCGCATGAACACACACACATAAAATAATAAATAAACAATGTATTTTTAATTGCATTTGAGGACTGAGGAGATAGCCCAGTAGGTAAGCACTTGCCAGGCAGCCATAAGAACTTGAGTCCAGTGCCCAGCACCCATGAAAAAGCCAGGCAGGGTGGTACACATTTAGAACATCCAAGAGCCGGTGACATGGATGAGGAGGACCCCTGAGGGTCACTGGCCAGCCAGCCTAACTGGGTGGGGGAGCTCTGAGCTCAGTGACAGACTGTCCCACAAAACCAGGTGATGTTATCTCAGGAAGGACACCCACGGCAGGCATATGGCCTCCTTTACATACACACGTGTATCACAAGCCAGGCACAATGACTACACCTATAAACCCAACACTAGGCTGACACAGCCTGGTCTACACAGTCAGATATTTCTTCTGAGCCCCCAAGAAGCTGCTGTCAGTCACCCTGGACAGCAGTGGGCAGCACTTTTGATAATAGCCATGTCTTTCAAATTCCTTGTGCTGGATGTGTACATTTGATTCCTCAGTGCTCAGCATCAGCACATGTTTGCCAGCCTCCTCACTCTTCCAGTCCTTTTGGCTAGATGGCATGGCATCTCTATGTGTCACTGAAGCATGTTAATTTGTTAGGGTGACCATGATGACTGGTGGCCACTTTGTTGAACAAATATATTTACATTATTAATCTTGGGACAGAGTATTAATAGATAAATCAAGCTGGCCTTGAATTTGCAGCAATCCACTTGTCTCTGCCTCCTAAGTGAGTAAATGGCATACATCGCAGTGCCCAGTCTTGAACAAGTATTTATTGACTGCTATATTAAAGTTAAAACCCTTCTTTTATTATAGACAGAAAAGAGGAGATGGTGGGAGATGTCTGTCATTCTATAAATATGTTTCTTGTATTGGTTAATGAATAAAGCACTGTTGGCCAATAGGAAAGCAAGATGGGCAGGACTAAGAGTCAAGGAGGTTTCAGGGGAAGGTAGGAGTAGATTCAACATGTAGGGACTTGAGAGAACAGAACTCCATATCCTTTCTCCAGTAAGTACTTAGATTAATAGAAATGGGTTAATATTTAAGACAGAGCTAGCCAATAAGAAACACTAGTAACAGGTCAACAGCTTTATATTTAATACAGCATCCTTGTGTGTTATTTGGGGCTGGCACAGCTCTGGGACCAGGCTGGCAGGAAAACCTACTCGTAACACCACTGCCCCTCTTCTGGCCTCTGGGCACTAGACATGCAGGGGGCGCACAGACGTGGATTCAGGCAGAACACTCATCCACATAAAAATGTAAAAACTCTTCTTTGAAAGTGAAGAGAGAGAGGGAGAAATGGGAAAGATAAAGAAAAGGAGGGAAGGGAGGGAGGGAGGCAGGGAGGCAGGGAGAGAGGGAAATGGGTATGGAGGCAGCACTGTAGCCAGGGATCTAGTAAGCAGAGGCAGGAGGCCAGCCAGCCTACATACTCCAACCCATGAAATGCCCAGTTTTGAACATCAAGGAATCTGGTGAGGGGGCTCCTGAGCCTCCCCCACCCCCAGCTGAAGATCTGTTGGCAGTTAATGGCTGCTGGAAGAAGAGTCCGATTTCTTCTGGGGTGTGACCCTGGTAGGATTCCATACTCCAGTGCATGGGTCTCTGATTACACACATGTGGGCAGCACTAATTGGATTCTGAGAGTTTTTAAATTGTTTGTTTTGTTTGAGACAAGCTCTTACCATGCAGCCCTGGCTGGTCCAGAACTCACTATGTAGACCTGGCTAGCCTTGAACCTATAGAGATCTGCCTGCCTCTGCCTCCTGAGCACTGGGACTGAAGGTGTGCTTCACCATGCCCTGCTCATTCAATGTGGGAAGCACGCGACAGACGGAAGAGAGGAAGAAATGTGGGTGGATATGATCAAGATACAGTCAGTATTCAAGGCTGGTGTGCCGCCACAGTCGATAAAGACACTTGCCACCTAAACTAACATCTTGAACTCCATCCCCAAAACCCACATAGTAGAAGGAGAGAATAGATGTCAGGATTCTTTAACTTTTCCCTCATCCACACCCCCCCCCCCACACACACACACTCAGGTACGAACTTGGGGCTGCTCAGCTGGTTCCCATCGCAGCCCCACAAAAACAGCTACCGACATATGGCACAGCAATGTGAGGCCATAAAGATGCACAGACAAACTTGACTCTCATAAGTTGTCCTCTCAACTCCACAGCACACATGTTACACACGTCACACAAGATAAAGATAAGTAAAAAATTAAAAGATATGTTGTATAAATGCATAAAATTGTCAAAGAATAAATTTTAAATATTTTTAAAGCAAGGTTTTTTAAAGCTTTGGCTTCAGATGAAAAGCTGCACTTGATCACTGGCTTATATACACACATGCATGTGAACACTAACACCTCCTGGGGGAGAATTAGCAGTGTCTATAATACAGTCTTCCCTTCTTTTTTGTTATTATGAGACAGGGTCTCATGTAGCCCAGGCTATCCTTGTAGCCAAGGCTTATAGATTCAACTCCTAATCCTGCCTCCTGCCTCCATTTCCTAAGTGCAAGCAAGGATAACAGGCATGTGCCATTGTGCCTGAGCCAGACAGCACCATTCCCAATGTCTGCCTTGGTCTGTGTCAGGAAAGGGACGGTCACAGAAAAAGAGGAAGAGGGAGACATAAACTATGAGGTGGGTGAGAGTATCCCCCATCCCCCGTGCTTGTCCTGGCTTCATTTCTGTTGCTATGGCAAACGCAGCATGGGAGGGGGAGAAGGTTTGTTTTTAGCTCACAGTTTAGGACCAGATCAGCACAACAGGGAAAACAAGGCAGGAGCTTGAAGCAGCCAGTCACATCCATGGTCCAGAAAGAATAAAAATACCCACTCATACTCAGCCCCCTTCTCCTGTTTAGCCCAAGATCTCCTGTTTAGAAAATAACACCACCCACTGTAGGCTGGGTCTTCACACATCAATGAATGTAACCTAGACAGCTCACAGGCTGACCCCATCCAGACAATCCCTGACTAGGACTCTTCCTAGGGGAATCTAGATTGTAAGTGAGACCTACCATTAACCATTACAACCCATTTATACATGCAATTAACTTCCAAATATTTTTTAATGCATTGATAAAGAAATTTATCAGAAGCGAGAGGAACCAGACACAAAGGCCACTCACTATGAGGTTGCATGTATGGAAACAGCACACATGACTCCCAGGACCAATGGCAGACAGTGGCTGCTGCTGCAGCTGGGGTGGGGGTGGACAGAGTGACCCGAATTGGTCTATGCTTCCTATAGGGTGGTGGGAGATTACTAAAGCTATGTAGGGTGACGGCCACACCACCTCATAAATATTGTAGCCAGTTTTAAGACGAAATCGAGCCATGTGCACTGACTCAGAGGAAGGAAGAGATGCTATGGAGATGGTTACAGCGCTTGCAATGCAAGTATGAAGAACGGACTCCAGTTTCTCAGCCTGTAATCCCAGCCTGAGGTGAAAGAGACACCTGGATCCCTAGAACTCAAAGGCCAGCCAGCCTGGAAGAATCTGCAAGCTCAATTCAGGGAGAGGCCTTGCCTCAAGAAATAAGGTAGTGAATGACTGAGGAAGACTCCAGCCTCTGGCCTCTACATACATGAGCTCACGTGTGCACATGCACCTTCGTGCATTTGCACGCCCTCATGCACCACATAGAAAGAAGGAAGAGGAAGGAAGCCACACACCCTCCTGGGAGTAAATTTAAGTGTAGCCTGTACTTTTGGAGCTTGGGAAGCCCACCCCAAGTCTCCCAGTTGCCCTGCTACTGTCTTCAGTGAAGGACCCTGAAGCATAGGGGGTGACTGCGAGGCTTCCAGGGTCTCACAGTCCAGTGAGACTACTCAGAGTCTTAGCGATCCAGGTGGTTCTCACCCTGTAGAATCCAAGAATCCTCAAGAAACCCCAGTCCTCAAATCCAACATCCTCCCTGTCTGGGCTGCTGTCTAATGTCTGCCTTTTAAGGGCAGTGTCTGGGGACTGGGGAGGGTGGTTCCCCCCACTGGTTAGGTCAGCCCTTCTCCATCAAGATGAACTTGGCCTTGCCGGAGGGGTCAGGGTGAACTGGCCAGCAGCTGTAAGGTGCCTCATGCTGTGAGGACAGCTTGGACTGGAATCTCCCAGAATAGAACCTTCCTCCTTGGCCCTTCCGAAGGGTACTCAGAGCCTACAGGCTAACAACAACAACAGCAAAGTAGCCAGGAGGGCTAGCACAGGTCCACATCCTAGCACTCGGGAGGCTGAAAGTACCAGACCAGCCTGGGCTACACAGAAACCCTGTCTCAGTAAAAAAGCAAAAATAACCTAAATAATTCAATCCTATGCTAGAACCTAGAGTGACGTCCGACAGCACGGGACACTCCTTTGCTGGCCACTGCCCCATCATTTCTTTCAATGTCAAATTCACCCTCTTCTTCCTGACCCCAAGGACTGCTCTTGTGTGGGCTCTTTGAGAGACGATGACATTGAATTAACTCATCTTACATGGAGGGAAAGTGGCACCTGCTCCTCTACAGGCCCTGGCATCTTAGGAGAAATAGGACATCAACTGAGATAAATTCATGCATTCTGGGAGGGGTGTCTCCCTGCAGCAAGGGAGTGGGGTGTTGAGGAGGGGAGGGGCTTAAGGCCACAAAATGAAGAGACTGCTAGCACAGCTAAGCACACCTGAAGTATCTGCAAGTGACCTGAGATCACCCTAGAAATAGACTGCAAGGGACATAAGGAGGCCATGTGAAGCAGTCAACCCTGAACCAGCTGGGGCTGCCGGCAGGGGTTATTCAGATGTGCCCTTGGCCTTGAACTAGGAGCAGGGGGTGCAGGGCAAAGGCATGTGCTAGCTGTCCCTGCTCCCCCAAGCTGCTGAGCTCCAATCATACTCTGTTTGGATTTTTGGGCCAGGTCTCAGGGACATCCCCCATTCCCCACCCCTCACCCCACCCCAAGGCCATGAGACTGTTGGGGGGATGTGCACCCCAGTCCCACCAGGCCTGTCCCAGGGTCCTGCAGGAGGTGTGTGTGAGGCTGTCAGTATGGAGAAACTCAGAGGAGGGAAAGACTCACAAGTAAAAAGAGAAAAGGAGAGAGTCAAAGTCAGAAAGGAGAGAGAGGGAGGAAGAGAGGAAGGGAGAGAGGGGGGAGGAATGGAGGGAGAGAGCGAGAGGGAGGGAGGGAGAGAGAGAGAGAGAGAGAGAGAGAGAGAGAGAGAGAGAGAGAGAGAGAGAGAGAGAGAGAGAGAGCATGAGCGCATTTACAGCAGTCTCGTCCAAAGTTCAAATTAGCCCAGACCTGGCTCCACCAGCACGCACAGATCTTGTGTAGTCCGTGGAGCCAGCCGCAGCCTGGACCGTGGATCCTCAGACCCCAGCTGCTGGGAAGCTGACCAGCCCGGGGCTGAGAAAGGACTAGGTGCCTTCTGGACTTAGATCAGTAACTCGCATCCCAGTCACGTGTCCCCAGCAGGTGGCAAAGACACTGTCGTCAGGGGCTCACAGACCCAGAACTGAGGATAATTAGAAGAAAACAGACTTCGGAGCTGGGGATGAGGCTGAATGGCAGAGCACTTTTCTAGCAAGTGCAAGGAAGACCCTGGGTTCCATCCCCCTCCGAAAATAAAAAAAAAATTTTTAAAGAGATAAATAAAATAAATCTATCCACTTACACACACTTTTGCAGAAACTCTCCAAAGAAAAACGGTGATTTTTTTTTGTTTGTTTGTTTTGTTTCAGAGAATCAAATAAAATTTAGAAATCAACTCAAAAGAAAACTTATCACAGAGAGAGCTGGAGATCAATTGCGATAAAAAGAAAACCCGAACTCCTAGTCGAACACCATGCCCTACCCCAGACACTCCACTCTGCCCAATCCTGCTCACCTGCATCGGATCTAGTGTGTGCTGAGGCCAGTCCACCCGGAGTCCCGAGGGTTCCACCTGGTTGGCACCCAGCCTTCCAAGCAGTGGGTGGTACACGGACCTATGAACAAGCCCGAGGGGTGCGTAAAAGATCTGCGTGGGGTGCGGAGAGCTGTGCAGTAAAGCCAGTGCAGAACAGGGCAGCTGCGCCAGCTGTGGTGCGAAGGAGGGGAGGTAGAGGGAAGACTCGAGCCCTGTGATCATCTGCAGCCAAGTGTCTTGCACCTTCCAACCAAGAGCTGAGAGCAAGCCTACCCCATTGCTCCTTGCAGGGAAAGCGGCAGCCTTTTCTTGGTTTTCTGTGTCCCAGTGACTTCTTCGCAGTGCGTAGCAGAACCAAGGCTTTGAGGGCAGGCGTCTCTGAGAAGCAGAGTTGGAGTGGCGCTCAAGGAACCCCTGTTCCACCTGTCCCTGGTGAGGCAGCGGGAAGGCAGGAGGCTGCTCGGAATTCAGCCACATCCCCTTTGCCGATGGCAACCTAAATTATTCATGCTTTTAGAGAAGCAGATTTAGGGTGCAGCTGCTAACCAATGCCCTGGAAACAGGTTTCCTCCTCCTTGACCTCCTCAGAGCCACATTACCACAGCAGGACAGACAGAGAGCAAAGGCAGCTCTGGGGCACAGTATCACCCACTGCAGGCTTCGCGCTTGTCTGCAGCTGAGCATAAGACCAAAGGTCCTTTCCTCCTTTTCTTTTTTAGGCAATGGAAGCCAGGATTTAGAAAATGCTTGAAAATGCTAGGCAAGTGATGTGCCACACCCCAACCAATGCAACCCGCGATTTACTTTGCGTCTGATTGATTGATTGATTGATTGATTGATTGATTGATTGATTGAGGCAGGGTCTCACTACATAGCCCTGGCTGGGCTGAGACCTAGTCTGTAGACCAGGCTGGCCTTGAACTCACTGAGATCCACCTGCCTCTGGAGTGCTGGGATTAAAGGCGTGTGTTATCACCACCAGATCCTACTTATCTATTTTTGAGATAGGTCTCACTATATAGCCCTGACTACCTTAGAACTCTACATCCTGCCTCGGTCTCCTCAGGGCTGGGATCACAGACATCAGCTGCCACACTGCATACCTGTGTTTCTTTTTAAAGTTGATAGTGTCGTATTATTCCCTTAAGAAACTGCTAGGGGCCAGCAAGATGGCTTCGTGGGTAAAGGTGCCTGTCTCCAGGCCTGACAATGCAAGTTCTACCCCTGGGACCCACATGGTGGATCTGTGACTAATATTTAATAGACCCACCCAAGCTCTCAATTTTGCAAGATGTTCTTTAACCTTTCTCTACACATGCAACCACACACACACACACACACACACACACACACACACACTTTAAGCAGTTTCTGCAGTTATGAGCAAACACTGCTCTCACAGAGGACCAGCACTCACTTCCCAGCACCCATGCGAGGGGGCTCACAACCTCCCTTAACTGTGGCTCCAGGGGATCTGACGCCCTCTTCTGGCCTCTGAGGGCACCTGCACTTATGTGCACGCACACACATATAAACAAAAATAAAAACAAATCTTAGCTGGGTGGTGGTGGTGCACACCTTTAATCCCAACACTGGGGAGGCAGAGGCAGGCAGATCTCTGTGAATCTGAGGCCAGCTTGGTCTACAAAGCTACACATAGAAACTCTGGAAATAAATAAATAAATAAATAAATAAATAAATAAATAAATAAAATTTTTTTAAAGATCCCACACACAAGAGAAGGGAGAGATAAACACAGAAAAGTGAACCAAAGCTTGCTTAAGACATTGGGAACACCCCACACCAGTGTCACTGCATTCTCTCTCTTTTTAACTTCTTCATTGAATTATGGGGGTTTCACATCATGCACCCCAATTCTGTTCACCTGGTCCCCCTTTACTCCCCCCTCATCCCTGTTGCATCCCCCCCCAACAAAAGAAAACAAAACAGTGTAAGCAAGCAAGCAAGCAAAAGCAAGAACAGAAAAAGGAAGGAAAGATAGAAAGGAAACAACAACAAAACCCCAAAACAGCAGATCTCTGCTTCTCCTTCTCACCTGCCTCTCCATCATCTCTCCATCCATCCTGATGTCACTGGAGGTTTCGGTGCCATATAGTACACCCCTTTGTCCCATCAGCTTGACAGGCAACTGTCCATTGCAATGAGTCACTGGTCTGGTTCCTAGGCTCTGGTCTTTGGGACACATCCTCACTGGATCTTCACCAGAGCTCTTCTGGAGCATCTGTGTCTTGGAGATCTTGTGGATATCATTCTGCAGGACCAGTCCCTTTGTGAGCTCCAGTAGGACCCAGATAGGGTAGATGCTCGGGTAGGTCAACCCAAGGCTCAGTTGTGGGCCTGGGTGTGAACCAAAGCCTCAGGTGCAGTGTCAGGGGATGTTAGGGGGTGTTGGGGGGTGCTCAGCTCCCCTACATGCATGCCCTCAGGGTAGGTTCATCCTTGCCTGTGGTGAGGGTGGGGGCCCTCTCTCCTGAGTGCAGGGGCTGACCCTCTTGCTATAGTGGGTAGTGACAGGCAGTTTTCCCACGGCAGCATAGCCCTCTGATTTCACTGCACATGATTTTTAAGGCCTCCTGAGGTGACTCAGGCCACATACAACAACACAGACCCCAGCCACGGCTGGATTGTGGACCCAAACATGGCTCTTGGCAGCAGCTTGGGCCCGGACAACATCCTGACTTGGGTGAAGGGAATGGCCACTCAGGTTCCAGCAGACATGTGGTCACCTGACACCACCAAGGTCCCAGATTGTAACTCTAACCCTGGGCTTCTATGTGACCATTAGTGACAGCGCAGGGCCCAGACTTCAGGTCAGACCCCCAGCCTCGGAAGGACCATGGGCCCCAACATGGTCCTTAGCAGCAGCTGGGTCTGGATGCCACCACTGCCCCCAGCAGCAGTATGGCCCTGAGACACTAACTTGGCCCTTGATTGGGTGTCTGTATGGCCTTCAATGGTAGCAGGAGCATTGGACATCAGCATAGACTCTGGCTGCAATGGGATCACTGTAGTGATACTTTGTTTGTACTCTAACAAATAAAGCTTGCGTGAAGATCAGAGTGCAGAGCTAAGTCACTAGTTAACCATAGAAGACAGGCACTGGTGGCCACGCCTTTAACACCAGCACTCAGGAGACAGCAGCAGATGGATCTCTGAGAGTTCAAGGCCACCCTGAGCTATATGAGAGTAAATCAGTCTAAAAGAGGAACAGAGCTCACACCTTTGATCTCAGCAGTGGGGATGACACGCCTTTAATCTCAGCACTGGAGAGGAAGATAAGGGAGCTCAGGGCAGTCTCAGGGAGTCTGAGGTTTGGTGGAGCGCACTGTAGTCTGCTGTCACGCTGAGGACAGGATCACCCTTTGTCTGAGCCTTGGTAGAGGTGAGAGCTCTCTGGTGGCTTTGCTTTCTGATCTTCAGTTTGAATCCCAATATCCGTCTCTGAGTTTTTATCATTTGTGTTACAGATTGGGGACCCTGACATGGCCGTCAGCTGCAGCTTGGACCCAGATGTTGCCATATTATTGAGTAGCAGCACAGGCCACTCAGATATATATGTGTCCCGGTCCTTGACCATCAACCCAGACTCAGGTGACTGGTTTAATCCCAGGCTTCTTCATGGCACTCGGTAGCAATCAAAATCATGTATGTCAATCTGGACCCTGGCCACTACAAGGCCACGGACCTAGAGGTGGCCCCTGTCGACAGCCTGGGCGCAGATGACCCTCTGATCCCAGACGTTAGCACAGGCCACCCATATCTGTATGGCTGCTGCTGTGCTGTGCGCCCCCCCCTGACTCTACCCAAGCTGTAGGCCTCTGTGTGGACCCTGGTGGTAACCTGTGCCACAGAGGTCAACACAGACCCCAGCTGCAGCAGGGCCATGCCACTGCAGTCCTTGCTTCTATTGGGGGGCCCTCAAGACGGCTCACCAGGTAGAGAGCTTGCTGTCAAGCCTGGCATCCTGTAGTGGAAGGGAAGAAGCTTTTCTCACAGTTCCAGGGGATCATCTCCTGAGGTTGACCTCTGACCTCCACACTCACCACAGCCATCTGCTGAGGAAGAGGGAAGGAGCCCCACCATGGCTGGCCCAGCACTGACTCAGCAGCAATGTGAGGAAAGTGGATGAGGCTGTTGAAGCAGAGGTGGCTTCTTTACTTCCTCTCTCCTTTTGCCCTGTGGAAGCAGCCAGGATGTTCAGTGAATGAATGGATGTGACTGTGTAGAAAGCAATCTGTGTGTGTGTCCTGTGTGTGTGTGTCCTGTGTGTGTGTCATGTGTATGTGTGTCATGTGTGTGTGTGGTGTGTGTGTGTGTAATGTGTGTGTATGTGTGTGTGTGTGTGGTGTGGGTATGTGTGGGTATGTGTATGTGTGTCGTGTGAGTCGTGTGTGTGTGTCATGTGTGTGTCCTGTGTGTCGTGTGGCGTGTGTGTGTCCTGTGTGTCGTGTGTGTGTCATGTGTGTTCTGTGTGTGTGTCATGTGTGTCATGTGTCGAGTGTGTGTGTCCTGTGTGCACATGTGTATACTCCTAGAGCCCAGAGAACATCCCTAGGAGTCTTTGCTTGATTGATGGGTTGTCAGTCTCTTTTGAGAAGCATCTCTCATCTGTCTGGTGCTTGCTGATTAGATTAGACTAGCTGGCCAGTGTCCCCAAAGGATCCGCAGCCCAAGGGTGATAGGCTGTCGCCACCCCCACCATCCCTCCACCTTTCACATGGCTTCTGAGGTACTCAGGCTTGCATAGCAAGCATTTTACCAACTGATATACTCCCTCTGGGGGATACAAACTTTTACATCCAAAAAGTGCTTTTTATGAGTGGCAGGCTGTATTACCTCAGCCAAGACTCTTAAGCCTATGTTCCCTCCCGGGCTAAGACCCGAGAAGGGTTGTTTTGACTGTGAAGTCAGACGGGGCTGTTGGAGGCACTGTGAGCTTGAAAAGGCCGCACAACACAAGATGTTATTACTGTTAGGAGGGAGCCCTGGGGCTGCACATTTAGTATAGAATTTTCCTATTTCATGCCATGTGACTCATGTGAGTCACTTTGTGAACATAAATAGCCACCCCAGCTTCCTTAAAAGTCCTTTGGAAATGTCAAAAAGTTCTGATTTTCCTTTATGCGAATGAGACCAGCCTGAGTCAGCTTCTCTAACTCATGACTTTTTAGGTTGAACAATTGCCCCCAGTTACTCACTCCATCCTGTTTACAGAGCCTTGCTGTGTTTTCAGTGGGGTGACATGCGCTCTCCCACGCCTGGAACTTGGATGTGGCTATATGACTTGCTTTAGTTGATGGTACATGGCCAGCCTGAGGTGTGGGTATGGCCTGTCCTCTTGCACTTACCCTGAGGACAAGTGTCCCCAGAGAAGAATGAAAGACAATGAAGCTTCACACAGGCCCTAGCTGGGAACTGTGCCACCTGGCAGTCATCGCCCTAAGAACACCTCTGCCATTTGTCCAGTCAAGCAAATTGCTACTCACATGTTCTGGGCAAAGTCCACTCCATCACATGGCAACCATGACGACAAAGGAAAACAAAGCATGGCCACAGGAAAGCCAGGCAAAATGGCACACATCTGCAATCCCAGCACTCAGGGGTCTAAGGCAAGAGGGTTACCCTGAGTTTGGAACCAGCCTACGCTACAGAGTGAGTTCTAGGCCAGCCTCAAAAACCCTGTGTCAAATGAAAATAGGTAAGTAAGCCAGGCATGGTGGGCCACGCCTTTAATCCCAGCACTTGGGAGGTGGAGGCAGGTGGATCGCTATAAATTCAGTCAGCCTGATCTACAGAGAGTTCCAGGACAGGCAGGGGTATACAGAGAAACCTTGTCTCAAAAACTATAAAAAAATTAAACAAATAAATAGATAACTAAATTCTCCTTTGAACATGGTGGAACTGGTCCCTTTAGTCAGGAAGCAGATACAATACTTACCATCTGTCCATGTCACATTGAGTGGAAATTGTGACGCTTCCTTTTACTTTGTTCTTTTTTTTCCCCCTTCTATCAAGTAATTTTCATACATTTTAAAACAGAATTGTATCACTTTCTCCTTCTCTTTTCCTCCCTCCAATCCCTCATACCCTCCACTCTCAAATTAATAGTTTCTTATCTGTGATCACTATGTTATATACACACACATATGTATATCCGTATGCATGTGTGTATGTACATGTATGTAATACGTATGTGTATGTGTGTGTATGTGTATATGCATATTGTGTATGTTATATGTATGTGTATCTCTCTCAGCTGACTCTGTAGTGCCAATTGCTACAGGGAAATGGCACATACCCTTCTGAGAGTCTAATTCTCACTTCTTCCAAACTAAAATAAATGCATTCTTCATGTGTTTGTTTGTGTGGGCACACATGTGCATTCATAGGCAGCAGTCAGAGGTCAGTCTTAGTGTCAACCCTCAGGGTTTTCTGAAACATGGTCTCTTACTGGCCTGGAGGTTGACGGCTAAGCTAGGCTGGCTATTCAGCAAGACTCAGGGTTCTGCCGGTCTCTACCTCCCAGCACTAGGATTACAAGACACTCGATCACACCTGGTGTGTGTGTGTGTCCACATGTGTAGGGACACACATGTGTACAGATGCATTGTATGCACATATATGTAGTTGCACTCTGTGTCTTTCCCAGTCACTCTCCACCTTATGTGTCAAGGTGTGGTCTCTTGCTGAACCACAGTCACAGCTACTGTAGCTCATCTGTTCAGGAGGCCTGCTGTCTGTGCCTCCAAGTGTTGGCTTTATAGGCAGACGACTACACCTGTGCAGCACAACTCTGGCCCTTATGCTTACATGGCAAGCACTTTGCCAACTGCCTCTGCCTGACCATGGTGCTGAGGCCGGAACACAGGGTGTCATACTGGTATGGCCAGCCCGGGACTGGGCCATCTCTTGTCTTTAGACTCTTTCACAAGCTCCTTCCTTTGGTGTTCTGATAGAGTTATGGAGGCCAGGTGAACAGGGGCCCACAGGTGGAACCAGCCATGAATAAAAATCTCTTTTAATTGCATTGGGTGGGGATGTGGACTTCTGGTAGAGCCATGGTCCCGTGTTAGTGACACCCTGAGTCTAATCTCAAAACACAAAATCTTCATCTTTACCGAGTTTATGCAGACTTCAGTGTACATGCAGCTGCCAAGCAGCACTGCCCTGTGACAATCACTCAGCACTGCCCTGTGACAATCACTCAGCACTGCCCTGTGACAATCACTCAGCACTGCCCTGTGGCTGCCACACAGCTCTGACCTGTGGCCTCACACAGTATTGCTCACATCAAGAGCTCTAAGGAACCCAGGTGTGGGGAAGCACACAGGACAGCACGAGCTATACCTGAATCACGCCATGTTACAAGAGCAGCTTGAGCCTGTGCATGAGGCATCATGACGACCTTGAACTAATTCTGTGTGTTCAGAGGCAACGACAAGCAGGCCACAGCCCAGCTTCCTTCCTTTCCTCATAGATGTCAACACCAGCTGCTGTGATGGCTGATGTTTGGTCAACCTGACTGGATTTGGGATCACCAAGGAGACACATCTCTGGGAGTTTCCAAAGTTTAGCTGAGGGGGTAAGACCCACCCTGAAGGTAGGCAGCATCGTCCCATGGACTCAGGGCTCACACTCAATAAAAAGGGAAAAAGGAAAGCCAGCTGAGAGCCTGCATTCCCCTTTCTTTGCTTCTTAGCCCCAGGATGTGAGGAGCCTTGACACTCTCCCACTCCATGAACTCCGCCCCACCTTCTGCCAAGGTAGAACTGTGGGTCAAAACAAGCTTCCCAGGAGCTGCTGTGTGTGTGGCTGTTTGGTCACAGTCCGGAAAACAAGAAATGATCTATGCTGCTGCATCTGGTGCTGTTTTACTTTTTCTGTTTTGTCTTTATTTTTCTTTCATGTATGTGCATTCATGCGGAGTAGGTTCTCTCCCCCCCCCCCCACCGGTCTGGTCCCACCGCCACGCCAGCCCCAATTAACACACAGAGACACTGTATTAGATATAATTCTGTTGGCCTGTTACTAGTTTCTTATCAGCTAGCTCTGTCTTAATTATTAACCAATTTCTATTAATCTAAGTGTTTCCACGTGGTCTCATCTTACCGGAGAGTGAGGCTGGCGTTCTGCTCTCTCTAGTCTCTACTTGCTAACTCCCCTTTACTACTTCCTCGAATCCTCCTTGTCTCCTAGTCCCGCCTGTCTTGCTTTCCTATTGGCCAACAGTGCTTTATTCATTAACCAATAAGAGAAATATATTTACAGAATGGCATCTCCCATCAGGGTCACTCCTCAGGTGGGGCCTACCATTTTGTGGAGCTAGGGTCCCCTACTGACCTAGAAAGCAGCAAGAGGCTAGAAGGCTATCCAGTGAGCCCCAGGGATATTCTTGTCTCCTCCTGGCCTCAAAAGAGAATACCACAGCACGCAGTACTTTCACATGTGTTCTGGCGAATGAATTGAGGTTCTTGCATTTGCAAAGCAGGCTCCTTACCTACTCTTCCAGCCCCTATTTGACTTTATGTATTTTATTATGAGACAAGGCCTCCTAAGGGCTAGGATTAAAGACATGTGCCGCTATACTCAGCTTCCATCTCTTAAATTTCTAAAAATTACATTTATTTACTTATTTCTGTGGAGGAGTTGCCTCTTCCACAGTGTGCACACAAAGATTCAAGAACACCTGGCCAGAGTCAGCTCTCTCCTATTATGCTCACCTGAGGCCATCAGGGTTGGCAAGTTAGCACAAACCTACACATACCTGGGAAGAGGAACCCTTTTGAGATAATTGCCTGTAGGCAAGTCTGTAGGACACTTTCTTGATTAATAATCGATGTAGGAAAGCCCAGTTCCCTAGGGATAGTATCACTCCTGGCCTGGTGGTTCTAGGTGCTATAAAAAAGCAGACTGGGAGCTGGAGAGATGGCTCAGTGGTTAAAAGCACTGAATGCTCTTCCAGAGGACCTAGTTTCAATTCCCAGCACCCACTTGGCAGCTCACAGCTGTCTGTTACTACACTTCCAGGGATCTGACACCCTCACCTAGACAGACATGCAGGGAAAACACTGATGCACATAAAGTAAAAATGAACGAGAGAGAGAGAGAGAGAGAGAGAGGGATGGAGAGAGAGAAAAAAAGAGAGAGAGAGAGAGAGGACAGATTGAGGAAGCCAGTAAGGAGCACTCCTCTGTGGTCTCTGCTTAGTTCCCACCTCCAAATTCCTGCCTTCAGTCCCTGCCCTGGCTTCCCCTCTGCAATGGACTATGATTTGGATGTATAAGACAAACAAACCCTGTCCTCTAAAATTGCTTATAAGCATGGTGTTTATCACAGTAATATAAAGCAAACAAGACAGACATTGGTACCAGGCTCCTGGGGTATTCCTGTGACAGACCTGACCATGTTGTTTCTGGAAGTGTCACAAAAAGTGTTTGCAACTCTAAGCTGGAGAAGCTGCTGAGTTCTGGAAGCTTAGTGGGCACTCCTGGAGGCTTGAATTCTGATGCTCACAGCTGTGCAGATAATACAGGCCTGACTTATGAAGCTTTAGAGGGAGGCTTGGGACTATCAGGACTATTTATATGATGTTTTATATTAGAAATCCATGGTTCTGGGCAGTTGGAGCTGTGATTAAGAGACCAGACTGCTAAACTAAAACCCTTGCTTTACTGGGACAGTTGATGTTGGTCAGCTAGCAGCTAAAAATTTAGCAGTGATTAAGAAAAGACCAGGTGAGATCTGGGAGTATTTCCTCAGGGTCAGCTCACAGAAGCAGTAGTCCAGGGGAGGCCATGCTTCATCTTGTGCTGGCAGCTGAACTTGGAAGTATGTAAGAGTTTCCAGATGGTGCTGGTTTTTAAGTCGTGTGGGAGGTCATAAAGAGCAGCTATGGCTTCGTGCCATGTGGCAGGGCTGGAGTCCTTGAAGAGAGATCAGGAGAGGCTGCTGGTAAAGAAGCAGCCTCAGTTGCAGTAAGCGCCCAGCATACTACAGATGCCAGTGCCAAGGGATGACCTTGGCCAAGGACAGCAGCAGCTGTGGAGTGGAGCTGGCCTGAGCCTACAAGTCAAGGGTGACAGAACCAGAGAAACGGAGCTGACAAGGCCCTTTGGAGCCCAGAAGATTGTGGGTCACAGATAGCAAGCACTGAACTTTTCGTTCTGTTGAGTCTTTGCTTTTCTTTGATTGTCACTGAGCTCTGTTTTTTTTTTTTTTTTTCCTTTTAGTGTTAGTAAGTACTTAAGTGTGTTTGTTTGTTTGTTTGTGTTTTAGAGGGGTCCACAGTTGAGAAGCTTTGAACTTCTAAAGATGCATTGGATTTTTAATGAGAACTTGGACTTTTAACATGTTTTAAAAAATTTAAAGACTATGGGGATTTTAAAAGTTGCACTATGGTTTATATTGTAATATTAATATTAACATGAGATCTTGGGGGGAAATATAGGAGAAAAGGTTATGGTTTAATAGCAATGTGTTTATGTGTCAAGTTGGTATGGGGCCAATTGCACTGATTGGTTTAGTCAACTTGACACAAATGTAAACACACCCAGGAAGAAGGAACCTCACATGAGAAAATGCCTCCACCCCATTGGCCCGTCTGTAAGGCACTTGCTTGATTAATGATTGATGTGGGAAGGCCCAGCCCACTGTGGGTGGTGCCACCCCTAAGCTGGTGGTCCTGAGTGGTATAAGAAAGCAAGCTAAGGGCTGGTCATGGGGATGTCCACAGGCTAGTGAGATGGTTCAGCTGTTAATGGATAGCTTACAACCAAAAACATCAAGAGAGCAAGCCAAGAAAGGCAAGGTCTAGTGACCAGCCTTCCTCCTTGGCTTCTGCCTCAGTTCCTACCTCTTCCTCCAATCCCAGCTGGGTTTTCCCCAGTGATGGACTGTGGTCAGGAAGTGTAAGCCAATTAAACCCTTTCTTCTCTGGTTGTTTTTGGTCATGGTGCTTTATCACAGCAATAGAAATCATGAGGAGAGAATATATTCCTCCCACTGTGGTTGATATGAGAGGTAGGAAGGAGAGGGAAGGAGGGAAGGGGCCTCACTGTTCGTTGACTTTGATGGCATGTTTAAGGGTCTTCAGTTTTGTCTGCAGGCTCTGAAAAAGCACAAATCCTTCTTTGATTCTTTTTTGCTATTGTTCTCTTGAGACAGGATCTGGTGCAGCTCAGGCTGCCAGAGTGCTGATCCCGGGTGACACAGGACTGAGGGTCAAACCCAGAGCTTGCTGAAAGCTGGTGTGCCAGTCACTTTCCTGTCACTGTCGTAGAACACCCTGACTAATAATGGCTTAGGAGAAAGGTTTACTTTCTGCTTGCATTCCAGAGGGACACAGTCTATCAGGATGGGAAGGCATGGAGTGCTGACCAATCACATTCCTCCACACACAGGAGGAAGAGAGTGGGGGCACCCCCAAACAGCTCCACTAGCTGGGGACCAAGAGTTCAAGTGCGCAAGCCCACGGGGGACATTTCACATTAAACTACAGTACTCTGTGAGCACCCACCACCTGAATCACATGCCAGCCCCTTTCTTTGACCCTTCAGGCATGCCTGGCTGCAGGTGTCCAGGAGCTGTCCTTCTTGTTCACGCTTGTCTCGTGAATTGCCCTCATCTGTCTTCTGCTCTCTGGCACATACAGTTCCAGGTCTCAAGTTTAGCAGCTCTAAAAAAAAGGCTCTGGGATTGAGCACCACTGGCTGGTTGTGGTGGTTGAATGAGAAAGGTCCCATAGGCCCATACATTTGAATGCTTAGTCACCAGGGAGTAGATTATTTGATAGGATTAGGAGGTGTGGCCTCATTGGAGGAAATGTGTCCCTGGGAGTGAGCTTTGAGATTTTCAAAAGCCCACATGAGGCTTGGTGTTTCTCTTTCCTCATCCTGTGGATCAGGATATAGCTTTCAACTACTTCTCAAGACTAACAGTATCATGCATGATAAGGTCAAATGAGAGACCCTAGGGTGACACAGGACATCTGGGTGGCAGGTGGGTGTCCTCTTAGCATTGCTCAGCCAGAACCCCCAGAATTCCCAGGAAAACAAAGGGTTCTTTCCTGGGGCAATATTGCCCAGGCCCTTATGACATTATACTAACCCCCACCAAGGCCACACTGAAGGCTGAGCTCTGCTGCCGTCTGGATGTGAAGTGTACCCCACAGCCTCACATGTTTGAACACTCTGTCCCCAGCTGATGATGCTCTTCAGGAAGTTGTGGAAGCTGAAAGGGACAGAACCTCACTGAAGGAAGTGAGTCATTGGTGTGGAGACTGAACCTTCAGATCATGTAGCTGTGGCCCTCTCTGTTCACCTACTTTCTGACTGCAGACAGTATGTTCAAGCCCCTCCAGCCACACGAGTGGCCAGCTCCCCAACCCCCCAGGACCTCCAACTGCCAGGTTCCACCCACAGAGCACTCTAATGCCCGGATTGCTGGACCAGCCCCACTTCCCCGCAGAGTAAAAAACCCAATGTCTGAGATTGAAATCCCCCAATCCCTGCCCTGGAAAGCTTCACCCTAAAAAGCTCCACCCCTCCCCCTAAAACTCTACATATGTTCCACCTTCTGCTTAGTTCTCCGCTGTTTGTCACCCGAGCAAAGGCAGCTACCTTCCTGTTTTTATCCCTCCCAATAAACCTCTGTGTGAGGTTTGTTGTGTACTGTGACTTTGTGGTATTCCTTGGCTCTTGACTGCCAAGGTACCCTTCCCACCCGAGCTGTAATGCTTACAGTGTGACCAGTAGCCTCTCCTACCACCATGAGTCCCACTCCTGATAGATGGTACCCCTTGGACTATAAATCTTTCCCCCTTTAAGTTGCTTTATGTCAAGCATTCTGTCATAGTAATGAAAATATAGGAGTATAGCCTCTCATGAAACTAGGCAGTGAGTGTCTTCCTCCTCTTCCTCCTCTTCCTCCCCTCTTTCTCCTTCTCCTCTGTCTTTTGAAACAGGGTTTCTCTGTGCAGCCCTGGCTATCCTGGACCTCACTCTGTAGACCAGGCTGAACTCAAGCAGTAATCTTCCTGCCTTGGCTTCCTGAGTGCTGGGACTAAAGGTGTGCACCACCAAGCCTGTCAATGAGTGTCTTCTTGCTGCATCACCCACGGTAAACAGTGAAAGAGAGAGGGAAAGACTTCAATGTCCCACTCTTATCAATGGACAGCTCATCCAGACAAAACCTAACAGATAAATGATGGAACTAACAGACGCTATGACTCAAATGACACAATATACCTTCTCAGCACCTCACAGAACATTCTCCAAAATTGATCATATACAAAGTAAGTCTCAACATATACAAGAAAATTGAAATAACCCTCTATACCTTATCAGACTATCCTAAATATAAGCTGGTTTCAACAATAGAAACAATAGAAAGCTTACAAACTTGTGGAAACTGAACAATTCTCTATTGAATCACCACTGGGTCAAGGAAGAAATAAAGAAATTAAAGACTTCCTAGAAATCAATGAAAATGAGTGCACAAATTACCCAAATTTATGGGACACAATGAAAGCTGTGCTAAGAGGAAACTTCATAAAGAAATTAGAAAGATCTCATACTAGTGACCCAACAGCACACCTGAAAGCTCTAGAACAAAAAGAAGCAAACTCACCCAAGAGGAGTAGAAGGCAGAAAAAATCAAGCCGAGGGCTGAAATTAAAAATAATAATAATAGAATCAAAGAATCAATGAAACAGAGTTGGTTCTTTAAGAAAATCAACAAGATGAAGAAACCCTTATGCAAACTAACTAAAAGGCAAAGAGAGAATATCCAAATAAACAAAATCAGAAACAAAAACAGGGTCACAATGATAGACACCAAGGAAATCCAAAGAATCATTAGGCTGTAATTCAAAAAACTGTACTCCACAAAACTGGAAAACCTAAAAGAAAAGGACAAATTTCATGACATATACTACTTACCCAAGTCAAATTAAGATCAGATAAATAATTTAAATAGACTGATAACTCCTAAGGAAGACCTAATGATTACTTATCATTAGGTCTCCCAACCAAAAACAGTCCAGGGCCAGATAATTTTAGTGAAGAATTCTACCAAATTTTCAAATAAGAGTTAATACCAATAATCCTCAATTGTTTCACAAAACTGAAACATAAAAGAACATTCCAAGTTTATTTCATGGGGCCACAGTTACCCTGATACCCAAACCACACAAAGAGTATTACAGACCAATTTCCCTCATGAATATCCATGAAAAAATACTCAATAAAATATTTGCAAAGCAAATCCAAGAACACATAAAAGAAAAAAAGAAAGAAAGAAAGAATTCACCTACCATGATCAAGTAGGCTTCATTCCTGAGACAGAGGGATGGTTCAACAAACAAAAATCTGTTAATGTTATCCACCATAGAAACAAACTGAAAGAAAAAAACCCCACATGATCATCTCATTAGATGCTGAAAAAGCCTTTGACAAAATCAAACACTCCTCCATGATAAAAGTGTTGGAGACATCAGGGATACACATACCTGAACCAATATACAGCAAGCAAATAGCCAACATTAAATTAAATAGAGGGAAACTTAAAGCAATTCCACTAAAATCAGGAACAAGATAAGGCTATCTACTCTCTACATTCCTATTCAACATAGTATCTGAAATTTTAGCTAGAGCAATAAGACAACTAAAGAAGGTCAAGGGGATATAAATTGGAAAGGAAGAAGTAAAAGTATTATTGCTTACAGATGATATGATGAGATAAGCAACCCCAAAAGTTCTACCAGAGAACTCCTACAGCTGATAAACACATTCAGTGAAGTGGCTGGATACAAAATAAACTAAAAGAAAAAAATCAGTAGCCCTCCTATATGCATATGATAAAAGAAATGAGAAAGAAATTAGGGAAACAATATCCATCACAACAGCCACAAATAGTATAAAATATCTTGGGATAACTCTAACCAAGGAAATGAAAGACCTGTATGGCAAGAACTTCAAGTCTTTGAAGAAAGGAACTGAAGAAGATACCAGAAGATGGAAAGATTCCCCCATGCCCTTTGGACGATTAACATAGTAAAAATGCCCATCTAACCAAAAGCAATCTACAGACTAAATGCAATCCCCCATCAAAATGCCAACACAATTCTTCACAGACCTTGAAAGGACAATACCAATTTCATCTAAAAGAACAAAAAATCCAGGATAGCTAATATAGTCCTATACAATAAAAGAACTTCCAGAGGTATCACCATCCCTGATTTCAAACTATACTACAGAGCAATAGCAATAAAAATTGCATGGTATTGACATTAAAACAGACAGATTGATCAATGGAACTGAATCAAAGACCCAGACATTAATCCACATTACTATGGATACCTGATTTTTCAAAAGAAGCCAGAAATGTACGACAGAAAAAAAAAAAAAACAACCTTAAACAAGCAGTATTGGTCTAAGTGGCATTGATCTAACTGGATGTCAGCAGGTAGAAGAATGCAAATAGATACATACCTATCACTCTGCACAAAACTCAAGTCCAAGTGGATTAAGTGGATTAAAGACCTCAACATAAAACCAGACACATTGAACCTGATAGAAGAGAAAGCAGGGAATAGCCTTGAATGCATTTTCACAGGAGACAATTTCCTGAATATAACACCAGTAGCCCAGGAACTAAAATCATAATTAATAAACAGGACCTCATGAAACTGAAAAGTTTCTGTAAGACAAACGACGCTATCAATGGGACAAAATGGCAGCCTACAAAATGGGAAAGATCTTCACCAACCCCACATCTGACAGAGGACTGATTTCCAAATTATATAAAAACAAAACAAACAAACAAAAAAAAAAACCTCAAGAAACTAAATAATCCAATTTAAAAATGGGGTACATATCTAAACAGAGAATTCTCAACAGAAGAATCTCACGTGGCCAAGAAGCACTTAAATAAATACGCAACATCCTTAACCATCAGGGAAATGAAAATTAAAATGACCCTGAGATTCTGTCTTACACCTGTCAGAACAGCTAAGATTAAAAACACAAGTAACAGCTCCTGCTGGCGAAGATGTGGAACAAGAGGAACGCCCCTCCAGCACCGGTGAGGGTGCAAATTTATACCACTGCTTTGGAAATCAATATGGTGGTTTCTCAGAAAATTGAGAGTTTACCTACCTCAAGACCCAGCTATACCACTCCTGGGCATGTACCCAAAGGATGCTACACTATACCACAAGGACACTTTCAACTATGTTTATAGCACCTTCATTCATAATAGCAAGAAACTAGAAACAACCTAGATGACCATCAACCAAAGAATGGATAAAGAAACTGTGGTACATTTATACAATGTAGTACTCATTATTCAGCTGTGAAAAACAATGACATCAACAAATCTGCAGTCAAATGGATGGAACTAGCAAAGATCATCCTGAGTGAGGTAATCCAAACCTAGAAAGACAAACATGGCATGTACTCACTTATAAGTGTATATTAGCCATAAAGTAAAGGGTAACCATGTTACAATCTGCAGACCCAAAGAAGCTAAGTAACAAGGAGGGTTCAAGGTGGGGACACATGAATCTCACTGTGAAGGGGAGATAGAATAGGCATCACAGGTGGAAGGGGATGGGTCTGGATGGGGAGGATGGGGATACAAGGGATCAGGTCAGGGAGGATGGAGGGAGAGAGCACTTGGAAAGACAACTGGAATCAGGAGCATCTCTAGGATGAGCTAGGAACCCAGAGCAATGGAAACTCCCAGGAATCTATAAGGTGACCCTAGCTAAGGCTCCTAGCAATGGAGGGTATGTAGCCTGAACTGACCATCTCCTGTAACCAGGCAAGACTTCCAGTGGAGGGATTGGGAGCCCAACCCAGCCACATAACCTTGGATCTACAATTTGCCCTGCCTGCTGGGACAAAGGTGGTACAGAAATTATGGGAGGGGCCAACCATGACTGGTCCAGCTTGAGACCCATACCGTGAGAGGGAGCCCACCCCTGACACTGCCTGGAGGGCCAGGACCCAGGGTCTATACATCCCTGAGACCTAGGATAGAACCAAACATGACTAGCAATTTTTAAAAAGTCAATGAAATGATTCCTAAAATTGTTCTTGCTATACTCAATGATAGTTGCCTAGCCTAATTGTCATCTGAGAGGCTTCACCCAGCAACTGATGGAAACAAATGTAAAGACTCACAGCCAAACATTAGGCAGACTGGGGGATTCTGTGGAAAAGGGGGAGGGAGAAATGTGGGAGCCAGAGGGGCCAAGGACATCACAAAGAAACCCACAGAATCAACTAACCTGGGCTCACAGGAGCTCACAGAGACTGAACCACCAGTCAGAGTTTGCGTGGGACTGACCCAGGCCCTCTGCTCATATGTTACAGTTATGTAGCTTGATCTTCTTGTGGGACTCCTAACAGTGGGAGAAGGAGCTGCTTCTTACTCTCTTGTGAGGTTTCTGCTGTGTTGCATCATGTGGCATTAATAGAGGGGAGGTGCCTAGTCTCACTGCAACTTGATATGCCACCACTGGCTTAGTATACATGGGAGGGCTGGCTTTTTCTAAAGAGAAAGGAAGGCAAATGGGGGGGGGGGGATGCACGCAAGAGGGGAGGTTGGGGGAGGGGCTGGAGGTAAGGAGGGAGGGAGGAGAAACTGATCAGGCTGAAAAAATTTAATTTTTAAAAAATATATACTCAAAAAGTTTTAAAGAGGAAAGTTGACTGTGTAATGCATGTCCTACCAGGACACTTAACCAAAGGCAGGACCACACTACAGAGTTGCTGACAAGGAAGTTTCTCGAAGGTCCTGGGAGGCCATTCTGTCTTTATGTTATCTTGACATGACCATAGCTTCCCACTACTGTTCTTCTTGCTCAGCTCATGTTACAAGCTTGGCTTCAAGTTCGCCTGCTGCGGGCTGTTTGGCAAGCCCCAGTGTTTAATAACACATTTGTGTCGGCAGTGTTGTTTCACCTATAATTGTTCAATAAATAGGCTTTAAGCTATGTGTGCATTGCATGGAACAGGAGTCAAAACAGATGTACCCGCAATCCCCCAGCTTTTCAGATGCCTTTAGGACATCATTCCATTTTTATCACCTAACTGTCTTCCACTGGGAAGTGGGAGCAGGTGGAATCCCAATTTTCTCCTAATTGGGCTGGAGACAAAAATAAATTTTAGATCTGCTGGCTTAAAGAAAATTACATATGCTGGTTTCAGCACAACAGGAAGTTTCCATGGTAGAGAAGCAGAATGTAGCAGAAGTGTTGCTGTTGGCACGGCATGGCACTTGTGCCCTGTCCCTGCTTCATGGTTTGTTCAAACCCCCTCTTTAGACAGACATGGGCTTCACCTCAGTCCAAAAGGGAATTTCTGTCCTTTTGCTTGGGCTTTCTCTTAGTTCCTAAAGCTTGGATGGCATCTAACATCTGCAACAGACGTGATGTGGAGTCGTCATCTCTCTGTGCTGCTTGGTTCACTGGCATGCTTGGTTGTTGACTGCTATGAGTTGAATGGTATCCCTCCCTGAGAGCTGTATGTTTCTATCCTAACCTTCAGATTACTGGTGGTGTATACCTATAATCCCAGTGCCCAGGACACTGAGGAAGAGGATTTGGAGTTCCAGGCTTTTTGGAGTCCATTTCCTATGGTAGGATACTTGGCTCAGCCTTGCTACAGAAGGAGGGTTTTGGTCTTGCCTCATGGTATGCCAGACTTTGTTAACTCCCCAAGGAAATCCTTACCCCCCTCTGAGGAGTAGATGGAGGATGTGAAGAGGGAGACAGACGGGAGAAGGGAAGAGGGGGAACTAGGGTTGGTATGTAAAATTAAAAAATAAAAATTTTTAAAGAAAGAAACCTTTTCTTATCATTGTGAACAGGAAGGCGTGCTCTGATTCAACACCACTTTCTACAAATAAATACTTATCTCCTGGTCCCCTCGGGAGAAATAGTTTAGCCTTGGATCAGGGGTCAGAGGCAGCGACAAGCTGACAAGAATTAGACACAAGCGTATGGAAGACCTGGGGGAGAGAGTCACAGGAAGCAGAAGGGAGGGGCTTAGAGATCCATGGGCCTTTGGGTTTGGGACAAGTGGAGAGACGCTTCTGTTCCTGGGTCTCCAGCCAACAAGAAAGGTCAGCTGATTGCTTCTCAGCTTCTCTGACCTAGCAGGTTTTCACCCCAGCATCTGACTCCCGAGTCTTTGTTGGGAAATAAAACAACTAAGATGAAAATATTTGGCATCCAACACATGGCACAAGATTGCAATAGGCTTCTGGAGCCACCAATTCTCCCCATCACCTGCAGCCACGCCTTGGGCAGCTTTTCCCATCAAGGTCCCCTTGTGTCTGCACCCTAGCCCCGAGTGCCTCACAGCCCTGCCACTGCAGACGTCACAGCAGATTTGGTAAGATACCTAGAGTCCAAAGAAAAATCCTTTCCACAGTAAGAATGGGAAATATCACAATGCAGGGAGTTGGGACTCTACATAGTGCCTTGTGGTATCTTGTGGGTATCTTGAAAATGGGAAAAAAAATAGATGAAGGGATAATTGACTTAGCTGGGATTGACACAATGCCTATTATAATTACTACAGTTTGGTGATTCATATTTTATCCTTAAAAAGTGATTTGATAACTGTGCCAAATATGCAAGCCTTAGAAAGACTTACTGTAAAGAGTCCTTCCGCCGTCAGTCTTGTCCGGCTGCCACGCCAGCCCCAAAAAATGCACAGAGACTCTGTATTTGATATAATGCTGTAGGCCAGTTACTTGTTTCTTATCGGCTAGCTCTGTCTTAAGTATTAACCCATTTCTATGTACTCTTACTGAGAATGGAGGAAGGCAGGTCTGTTCTCTCCAGACTCTCCATGTTGACTCCTCCTTACTACTTCCTCTTTCCTCCTTGTCTCCTAGTCCCGCCTATCTTTCTTTTCTATTGGCCAACAGTGCTTTATTCATTAACCAGTATGGAGAAACATATATACATTTCCCATCAACTTACTATTAATAAGATAGAAGCCTTAGGAAGACCAACTAATGAAAGTGAGAAAAACAGACACAGAGGAATTTAGACAAGAACCCACCACACCACTGTATAATGAAACTGAAGAGGGGCAGCCCAAAGTTATTAGAAAACCAAATTTAGCTTATCTAGTTACTGTACAGGAATGACCAGCAGACAATAAGCACCACTGACATTATGCTGAAGTTAAATGGAATCCTATAGAAATATTAAGTTTGAGGAAATTTAAGGAAGTGGTCAGTTCATATGAGGTGGATTTACCCTATGTGAAACAAATGTTAAATTTATGGGCAACTCAGTATAGAATTATTCTCCAAGACAGGAAAGATTTAGTTACAGCAATATTGGAAGCTGATCCTCAGTTACAATGGAAAATGTGATGGAAAGAGGAAGCTAGGGCCACTGAATAATGAAGTAGGGTTAAAGATATTAAAATTTCCCCAAAACAGCTTCTCAGTGAATGCTTGAGACAAGGTTGAAGAATCAGGAAAGAGGTCTGAGTCATTTACTAAAATTATATAAGGCCCAAAAGAAGCCTTCACCAATTTTTTGCAAAGATTGACTTCAGCTATAAATATAATATCAGATCCAGAAATTAGAGGAATATTAATTGAATCTTTGGCTTTTGAAAATGTTATTTCAGAATGCAAAAGGGTAGTTAGGCTCTTAAAGTCAATATCAGCACCAGTAGATGAATGGATTAGAAATACAGCTGATACTGGGTCTAACACTTATGGTGCTACTTTGATAGGAGAAGTGATTTCTAAAAACTTTAAGAAAAATCAAAATGTCAAATGTTTTAATTATATTAAGCAAGGTCATCTGAAAAGAGATTGGAGGCAAGCCATTCCTAGAAACAATGTTTTTCTTAGAGATAACCCAAATAGAAGGCTCCAGCCCTCTGGAGTGTGAAGAAGGTATAGCTAAGGCCAGCACTGACTAATGAACGCAGATCAATAATGGACAGGAAGTGCCACAGGAGGCCTCCCACAGGCCCCAATATCAGATTTGGTTCAATCATTCCCTGGCAGCATTGAAGAAACTCATCCATAGAGCAATTAAGACACGTAATGCTTGTTGTTAAAAACAAAACAAAAAAATATATACTGCTCTGGCCAGGAGGTGGTGACACACACCTTTAATTTCAGCACTCAGGAGGCAGAGGCAGGTAGATCTCTGTGAGTTCAAGGCCAGCCTGATCTACAGAGAGAGTTCTAGGACAACTAGAGTTAGTTATTACACAGAGATTCCCTGCAGAAGAAGGAGGAGGAAGATGAGGAGAAGTCTGCTGAAAACTGTGTGTCCTAAAAGTGATAGGGAAGCTTCACCAATCATACCTTAAAAGTATGACTGCTAAACAAGGCTTAAGCAATGACAACATCAATAGACATGCTAACTCAGAAGGAGAACTATCACAGGGGCCTTGCCCTATGCAAAGAGCTACAGGAAACTAATGACTGTTAGTGAACAGAGGGAGAGCACGTCTTTCCCAGGGATGATCCTCCTAGCTGGCTACTCAAATAAAAGGGGTCAGTCCTGAAACCACACACATAAGCCACACTAATTTCAGCAGGTTGTAGCTACATATTTATGCATTAGACAAATATATGTAACAATGATAATTAAAAAAAGAGGCTATTGATTTAAGAGGCAGTGAGGAGGGAACATAGGAGAAGTTAGAGGGAGCACAGGAATGGGGAAAGTAAGGTATATTTTAATTAAAATTGTTTTCAATTTAAATGTTAGAAACACACTGTGTAATATTTAGCAAATACCAGATCAGCCAGGGTGTTTAACAAGAACTTATACCTTGGCTTCTACATACGAGACCCTGAATTGAGCACTCAAGGGCACCAGGCTACAGCCTAGGTCCTTTTTTATGGCTTCTACAGGAATGAGGGACTGGTTACTAAGGGCAACAGTGATGGTCATCTTTAGATTGATAGATTAGGTTGCAAATTCAGTTTTCTACTGTGCATGTCCCTTCCCTTAATGATTCTGATTTTAATCATCTGCATATCCAGTAATGCATAAGCACAGATGGTAAATAGAGGTTCTCCCAAAAAAGTTACTAGAGGACATTATTTTGCCTTAATATACATGTACCCAAAAGCCAGTAAGGGCTATATTGGCTCTTCTAGTCTCCCCACCTGGATAAGTTGAGACTACACTTGAAGTAGTAATTTGGTTGCTACAGGGGTAGAAACTAATGCCTCTGTTCAGAAATGGAGTGGTATAGCCTGATGCAGTTGGGGGTTGAGAACTCTGAGGCTGTTAGGTTTGAAGAGGGGGGTGTGTGCATAACACAAAACCAAATAGGCTTCAAGGTAAACTGTCTCCTCTGCCTTCCTCAATGTCAGGTCATTCTGGTCTAAAGACACCTCTAAAAACAAGCAAACAACCCAAAAAATATTCAAAAGAAAGCTATTAATATGTCTGTTTATTTAACTAATTAATTTAGTTAGCTTTAGGACAAGGTTTCATGTAGTCCAGACTGACATTACATGTTTGGTTCATGTGACCACATTACAACCTCCTTCCACACATGGCCAGTTTTCTTTGAAGTTCTCTACCACCTGGTAACATACCCAGGAAGACCAGAACACAATAGTCATATACTTTAGATCCTCCAGTCACCAGAATTATATATCAAATACATTTTTTACAAGTTACCCAGATTCAGGTATTTTCTTATAGCAATACAAAGTAGCCTATGATGCTTTTCAAACCCCCTCATGATGCTGGCAGCATGTTCTGAATTGGGAATTGAAAACAGAGAGGTGAAGTCACATTGACAGTAGGTGGTGGAGAAAGGATTCATACTCATTTATCTGCTACTACAACCTGCACAGATTTGATAAAAGGACTAGAGAAATTAAGGATAACTAAAGATAAAGTATTTTTTCAATGGAACTTATAAAAACTCAAAGGCTATAAAGCAAATTTGAAGGGCCCAGGCCCTCATCCAGGCCCTTGCTTTGACAACTCTGTAGCTATAACAGGCTGTAGAAAAGACCCCACAGGATGTAGGCCTCTAACTCAGCAGGATGTGCTGCACCCCTGACTTTGCCCTAGTTACTGAAATACCCACAATATATCCCCCATATAGTAAAGAACCAATCAGAGGCTAGGCTGGCAGGTTCTGAGTGGGCTCTACTAATAAGGATGAAATGCAGTAACCATAGCAACCGCCACCAGATGTAGCAAGTTTCCCACCACTGTAGTTAACAATTAACTTAGGACAGGTACCCCAGTCCGGAGGTCCACCAATCCTGAGACTTGCAGACTCCCAGTCTCCTCCTCCTCCCCACCCCCCACCCCCGTACCAGCTTTACCCCTAATAAATGCCTTGCCCACTGCAGCTTGAGGTTTCAATTGCTCTGCCTATGAGCTGGAGGAGAGACCTGGCTGTAACTCCAAATTAAAAAGATTCTTTGCTTTTGCATTGGATCTGGTCTCTTGGTCTTTGAGGGGTCTAGACTCTGGGCACAAAGATTAAATACACACTCCTCTTGCACACCCTAATAATTTCCCTGCCTCATGGTTTCTCTGGGTCCTTCTCATTCCATCCACCGTGATGAACAGACAAAGGGCCCGAGTTAAGACAGTTAACTTGTTAATAATAAAAGACTGCGCTTTTTGCATCGGAATGTGTCTCTTGGTGATTTGGGGGTTCAGAATTTGAGCACAACAATGGCTGGCTGACCAATCCTGAGTGCGCCCCAAAATACAGCTTGCTTTAATTGCACAGTCGTGGATTCGGTCTTTTCTCCTCAAGGTTCTCAGGTTTAACAGGACAAGAGACCAAGAGTCAAGAGCAGAGAGCCAAGAAGGCAAAGAGAAGACCAAGAGAGGAACCAAGAGGCCAAGAAATGGGGGTCAAGAGAGGGCGAAGACAGCCAGCGAGTGGCCGAAACGGATGAAGTTGGATGGGTGGGGAAGCTGAGTGAAGAGAAGGGGAATGAAGGGGCAGGGTGGAAGCGCTGAGGGGAGAAGGACTCTGCCACAGGTGTTTGCAACGCGGGGATTTGCTGGGAGAACCTGGCAGCCAGTGTCCACTTTGATATGCTAATAGACATCCCAGTTAGCCATTTGCCTTAAGTTTCTTCTGGGCCTAACACATCCCCACCTCTCTACCACCCAATTTTATGTTCTTTCTCTCTCTTAAGGAAAAAAAAATTACAAAAGTCAAAACAGACAAAAACTAATTAAGACAAAGCACGACAAAACAAAACAAAAGCCCACAAGAAAGCCATACTTTGTTTTGTGTTGGCCCACTACTGTTGGGCACAGGGCCTGCCCTGGAGCCCTGGAGTGTAACCATGCACCCAGTAACTTTTCACTGTAGAAAACCGACTTTCCCTTTGTCTGCAGATATAGATTGCAGATAGCGTCTTTGTTATGATGTTAGTGACTGAAGGGTACCTTTGTTGGGTCCAGGCCATGGTATTCCAGCCACATGGATCAATGGATCTCACTCCAGGGGTTTACAGGGGCAGGGACAGGGTGAGGGGGGTAGGGGTGGGGCAGAAACTGCCTCTGAGTGAGGGTGGAAGGGTAAGAGACAGGAAGAGAAGGCGCTTGCTTTTTATAAGGGAATACAGGGCACACACATAGGGCAGATATGCAACTCCTGGTGACAGTGGAAATGTGTTGTGTCTTGGCTGCTGCTGCTGCTACATCCTGTTGTTGCTAGGTTACTGAAAGTGGCCTTAGGGGTAGGGTTTTCCAACATTTTTGGATAGGGCTGGGAGCCTGTGTCCACATCTCTCCCTCTCAGTGCCAGAACCATAGCTGGCTTGAACCTATGTAGGTCTTGTGCATGCTGGCCATAGCCTCTGTGAGTTCATAAACAGGTTCTTAAATTTAAAACCAGGATCAATATAAAACAAAAACAAGTGTGCACATACACTAAATGAATGAATAAATAAATAAATAATAAACTTTTTAAGTCTTCAACCTGGACTGGGGAATGTCTTAGTGGAAATCCCCTGAACTGAATCCTGCAGTGAGGGGCTGGGTGCATGACTCCGAGATACCTGCCTGACCTGGTGGTCATGTGACAGCCAGCCCTAACCTGATGGCTCTGTGTTGCTGGCTGCTCTAACCCAGTCAATTAGTGACACCCCCCCACACAGTGTTCAGACCGTGTAATAATTTGCACATAACTCTCCTGTGATGGCTAAAGAAACAATATGGTACCAGGCATCCCTTAAGGGCATTGACCTTTGCCCTGGAATGCCTGTGAGATCCGTGTGGCCTGCAGGTGAGATAAGAATAGGGTAATGGCCTTCCTGCTGTGAGGTATTTAACCACTTGTTTCTGCTTTTGTAAACTTTACAGAAAAAAGTCACTGTGGGACTTGGATGAAGTGATCTTTTTATTACTATACGATGGGATAGAGAAACAGCTGAGGGGGGAAACAATTTTCTTGCCCAGCCATGGATTCTGTAAATAATTGTAATGGACGCATTTGATACCCACCTTTATAAACCCTCCCTTTAGTCCCCTTCCTCCCTCCCTTTAGCTCCCTTCCTCACAGCATGCTCTGGCTCTAAGGCTGTCATCCTTCTGCCAGCAGTAAGAATAAACTCATTTAATCTAAATTCTAATTGAGTCTAAGTCTTGGCTTTTCCTGGTGGATTTGAACACCACAACAGCTTGTGTGAGGTTGAGTTCCATCAGTAGCATTAAAAAGAAAACAACATTTCTATAGGTCAAACTCATAAGAAAATCCACTTCAAAAAGAAGCCTGCAACCCTTGGCACAAGGACTCCTAAGGGGACATCAAGGCTTTGCCTAGGACTTTGAAAAAGGAAGCTAGCCAAGAGGGTGGCATGATACAGTTGGAAGCAGAGGCAGGAAGATGTTGTATTAGGGTCACCATTGCTGTGATGAAACCCCAGACCAAAAGCAACATGGGGGGGGGGTTAATTTCACTCAAGCAGCCGGGAGCCTGGAGCTGATGGAGAGGCCATGGGGGAGCACTGCTCAATGGCTTACTCAGTCTGTTTTCTCCGAGCACCCAGGACCACCAGCTCAGGGGCAGTCCTGTCCACAACAAGCTGGTCCCTCCCACATCAACCCTACAGGATTACCTATAGCCTGACCTCATGGAAGCATTTTTTACTGAGATTCCCTCCTCTCAGATGACTTTAGGCTTGTATCAAGGTGCGAAAAACTATCCAGCACAGATGTAAAGGCTCAGGAAAGTCTGGGCTACATAATGAGACCTTGTGTTGTGGGATATTTGATCTCACTGTGAACCCCAAGATTGTGTCGCTTACTGGAGGAACCTGCTTCTACTGGTTCAGCCCTAAGCACCCACCTTTAATCCAAGAGTTTTCAACTGGAATATTGTGACCAAGATTAAATAAAATCAACCATAGGTCGACAGATGGAGCAGGCAACCAGTTGACAGAGAAAGCCACACAGAATGGGAGCAAGTCAGAAGGATGGATAGAGAGATGCACAGGAAGTAGAAGGGAGGGACATCCGGTTGGAGGGGAGGGTTGTTTGAGACAATGTAAGAGAAAGCTCTATCTGGGATTCGAAGGAGGAAGCAGCTGGATGCTTTCTTTACCTCTGCTAGCAGGTTTTTCACCCCTGCGTCTGGCTCCCGAGTCTTTATTGGTAAAATAGAACGATCGAGACTTAATTAAAAAACATTTGGCCTGATGTGGAGGCAGCTGAGGTAGCAATGGAGGAGGCAGCAGCAGAAGGACCCAAAGGTTTGCCTGGGCCCAGGCCTCAATAGCAAGGAGGCGGCAGCTTAGGTCAGCCATTGTGCTGCAGATAAAACAGCAACCTTATGGGGGGGAAGAGAGGTAGAGGGGGGAAGGAGAGGGGGAGAGAGGGAAGAGAGAGAGAGAGAGAGAGAGAGAGAGAGAGAGAGAGAGAGAGAGAGAGAGAGAGATTATCTAGCATAGCAGCCATTTAGTACATGGAAGGCAAACTTACTAAGTGGAGAGGGCAGACCTTCCTGGTGCTTCAGTAGAGCCCAGCACTCTAAAGATGGAACCCAGTCACCCCTCAGAACGGGTTTCAAGCCCAGGGTTTAATGTTCCTGGCCAGCACAGGTTCTGTAACCAATCGCTCTAGCCCAAACATGCAAACTCTTCGAGCCAGTGAGAATCCCCTGGCAGGGAAAAGCCCCTAATTCTTTTTTGTTGTTTACCATGTTGCTTGGGGAACTGAGATCATCACCACCTAATAGCAGGAGTTATATCCTCAGCAGAGCTTCCCCTGAGAGCCAGATGAATGTACACTCCCAGGTCTGCTGGGCGGGGTTTACCTGCTCCGAGCTGAGTGGCCAGGGATACAAAGTATCTCTGGGTGGCAAATATCGTGGTAAAAGCCAGCCTGCTGTGGGCATGGTGCCTGGGATGCCAGCTACTCAGTAGGCTGAGGATGGCTTGAGACCAGAAACTGGAAGGGGGGAGGAGAGATGAGGAAACGGAAGAGAAGAAAAAACAGGAGGGGGCAGGGAGATGGGGGAGAAGGGAGAGAGGAGATGAGAAAAAAAAGGGGGGGGGGAGAGAAGGAGGGAGAGGAAGAAAAGAAGAAAGAGAACAGAAAAAAAGTACACTTCATTATAGACAAACGCTGTAGTAAGAAGGTGACTGAAGGACAGTGGCGCCTCCCAAAGCTGCCTGGGTATCTATTTATCTCCTGCTCCAGGGAACATGTGAAAGCTCTAATGCCCTGTTCCTGGTCAGATGCAAGGCTTTGCTTCCAGAAGACTGCCCTTCCTGCCATGGAGACAGAAAAAGAAAAAAACAGAAAAGCAACTAATACAATTTTACAGAAAAAAAAAAATCAAGGGCAGGCATTCACACTTAGGCATAAACACAACTTGTGGCAGACATGTCATCACCCCTCACCCACAGTCTATAAAACTTACCTGCCCTGGCTCAAGTGCATGCCTTTCCTGAATGATATCTTTGAGACTGGAGAAACGGCCTGGGAGTTACTTTGCTCAATATACCTGTTGCTATACTTTTAAAATTCAGCTTGATCTGTGTCGGCAGAGAAACTTATGGGGAGGGAGGGACAGAAAACCTATTAAAAATCTCGAGTAATTAGGGACATGCAAATCAAAACATCTTTGAGATTTTATCTTACACCAATCAGAATAGCAGAGATGAACAGAGCAACTGAACAAATGCCGAATGCTGAAGGGGTGTGGCAAAAGGGAACCTCCACTCACCGGTGGTGGGATAGCAAACTGGTACAGCTACTGTGGAAATCACTGGGAAGAATTCTCCAAGAGTTAAAGTAAACTACCATGTGACTCAGCTATATCACTCCTTGGCATCTGCCCAAAGGAAGTGACATCCTACTTCACAAATGCTCGCTTGGCCATGTCCATTGCAGCTCTGTTCACAATAGCTAGGAAATGGAGACACCCTGAATGTCCTATGACTGAGGGATGGGTAATGGAAATGAGGTACAAATGCACCGCGGAATACTGTTCAGCCTAATAGAGACTTTTTATTAGCTGGCCAGTGATAATACTGGATGTTCAGGATCTCAGTGTAGCACTCAGCCTCTCTCAGGATGAACCTTTATTACGGAAGAGTCCAGATCCTCGCCCAGCCCCCTGCTTTAGCAGCCATAACAGGCTGCAGAAGAGACCCAGTAAGATGTAGGCCTCTGACTCAGCAAAATGTGCTGAGCTTCCAACCTTTCCTGACCTTGCCCCAGTCACTAGGAAGCCAGATACCCTCCATGTGGCAAGGAACCAATCAGAAGTTAGCTGGTGGGCTCTGGAACAGCGGTATACAGAGCATAGCAACTGCCCTGGGAGGGCCTATAAGCCATAGCCACCAGTTGACCAATCAACACAGGACAGGTCACCCAAGCTCAGAAGTGTACCAATACTGAGACTGTTGTGGACCCCAGACATTCCCCTTGCTCTGCCCCAATGAATTCCCTGACCTGTGGTCCCTCTGGGTCTATCTTGCTCTACCTGTTGTGTTGAACAGACAGAGGACCTGAGTTAATACAGTTAACTTGTTAATTAATGAAAGACGCTTTGGTAAAGGTCTCCTCATTTTATCATGGTATGCATGGGCAGAATAAAAAGTGGCTGTCTGCCATCAAACACCTTCTGGGCTATCTCTAATAGTTCTGATTTATTTTTCCCTGCAAATCCTGTCTTTTGTGTCTTTCTACCTATGTCAGGGGCCAACTGAGTAACAAAGGCCAGGTTAATCCACTTGAGATTTTCCAGATCCTCTGAGTCTATAGGTGTGTATAACTGATAGGCGTTCAGAAGGTGCTCCAGGAAAGATGAAGGTGATTCATCTGAGCCCTGTTTCACATCTGTGACCTTAGATAGGTTAGGGGCTTTCTGGCTGCCCAGTTAATCACTTCTAGAAGAATCTGGTGGTATTCACTGAATGACCTCCTACCTCTCTCTGTGTTGTAGTCCCAGTGGGGTCTCCATCTTGGCAGAATACAGTCAATCACCTCCACCCTCTGGTCATTAGCCATTGAAGCTATTCTGGGAAGCGCTCCAGTTGCTTTCATGAGAAACTTCCTCTTCGTGGGTAATGAAGAGGGTACAGAGAATCTACTGACAGTCGCCCTACGTGGAGAGATGATTGAAAGGGATAGGATCAATTAGAGAAATTAAGGAATCTGGACTAGTGGAGAAAGGGGAATTCTGGCTCTTCCAGTTGTGATGGAGAAAGGCACAGACAGATGGAGATTTTCAGGAAAGGACGGTAGGGGAGTGAGGACTGAAGGAAGTGCCACCCCAGAACCAGAATGGAGGAGTTGGGGATGGGATGCCCTGGTGGGTGTGGGAGGGGGAAAGGCAGAGGAAGGCAGGGACGTGCTGGGGGAGGGATAGGCAAGGGTGGGAAGGGGTAGATGCAGACAAGGGGCAGAGTGAGGCCATGGTGGTGCAGAATGCGGTGGCGAAGGTGGGGGTTGAGGTGAGAAGGGGGAGGTGGTAAAGATCATTCTATGGAGGAGGATTTTTCCTCCTGTGAGTCCTGCAGAATGGTTTTCAGATGGGGCTCCCGGGTATCTGCTACAGGCCCTGGCAAGGTCCATCTGCCAATAATCAGGGTTTGGCCACCTGGCCTGTTGTGAACCATAAAGACCTTCATCCATGGGGGCAGGTTGGAAGTTGCTTCAGCTCAAGGCAAGATGGAGCCAATATGATCCGGGTGGCCAGGCTTACTGAGGACAACATTAACCACTGCCCAGGCTATCTGATAATAATAGTACCCTGGGAGGGTCAATCGTCTCCAATTGTGGACCATTTAGTTTCATAGAATGTCCATAGGTGATGCTTAGTGATAGAATAATCATAATCCTCCTTAACTATAGGGGATAAAGTTTATCAAAATTCTTTAGAACACGGGTTAGAGGGCTGTTAGGCTTGCTAGTCTTATTTTCCATACTGTCTATCAGTTCAGTCACCCCAAGTCCAAAATATACCAATTAACACAAAAGGAAAAAAAAAAAAGTAGAGCAAAAATGAAATAAAAAAACAAGACAAGACTTACAAAGACAAGACAAATGGGACATAAGACCAGACCAAGAACCTCAGGTGGGCAGTATGATGTCTCACTATATGCCCTGGATGTGAGAATACTGGGGTCCCATTGAACCCCCTCCACATCCCAGATAGGGATCCCCAGAACAGAACCAGACTATCACTCACCAGGAGGCCTCTGTAAACGCTGGCTGCTTTTCTCAGCATGAGAGTTCACTGTGATAGTCTGCAAACTGAAGACAGCCTCAGAGCCTTGGAACATCTCAGGGCACATACCTCCTGAAGTAGCCCCTCAGCCCTGGAGTTCTGCGGTGAAGGTCCAGCTTTAGAATTTGGGTGGGTGGTTTGAATCTCGCTGGGGCCTCCAGAAAATGTTAATCCCATTGAGTGAGAATTAGACCACCACCACAATTTTGGGCCATATTTGGAGCAATCTTGATTTTGCTGGGATGCACCCAAGAGCTGAGTTACTGCCTCATAAGTTGGGATAACGAGAGGACCTCTTTTAAGGAGTAAAACCATAAGTTATTGCAAAGCTTGTTCATAGGAGACAGACAATAGGACAATAAGGAAACAGGAAAATCTCCCTACTGCCAAAAATCCCACCATGTGGTCACCATGTGATTAGGGAGGGTGACTAGGGAGAGTCAAGGTATTCTCACACAAGTCGAGGTCATTGGGGTAGGTCAGGATCCAGGAAACAGACTTAAAAACAGTAACTCAGATCTCACAGTAAATGAAAACTTATTTTCAACAATACAGCAGAATGGGTCCTCCCTTCAAAATGGAGTCAGGCAGGTTCTTCAGTTGCTGGTCTGCATGCACACCAGAATACCTTCCCTGTATCTGTCTTCCTCAGTTCCCATGTGCAGGTCTGAGAGCTGTGGGGGCTGGACCAAAACTTCATAGTCATACCAGACATAAGTCTCAGGAATAGTTAGAGGGGCATGGAGTGGAAGGGCCCAAGGCCTTAATGAAACCTTAATTTCAATGGGTCCATAGTCCAGAGACATCCACTTGGCAGCATCCGTGGCTTCTACTTTCTTGACCTGGGTATCGTGGACCCATGATGTAATGCCAGCTACCTTAGTAGCCATAGGAGTGGAGAGAATCACCATTTAGGGTCCTCTCCAGACTAGTTTAGTGCCCCTGTGGCTACCTTCCTGACCCAGACAGTGTCACTGGACTAGAACATGGGGAAACCAGTGGATCTCTCACATAGTCCAGTGAGTAGTCTTTATGAAGGGCTGGGGTGTCTGTGGTGACTTAAGAAGGAATGGTTAGAGAGTTCTGCCAACTGCTGGTCTCTGAAGCTGGAAAGCAGTGAGGGAGATCTTCCAAGCATAATCTCATAGAGGGGCAAATCCCTCCCTATAAGGGGGTGCAGCAGGCCAAAGCAAAGCAAAGGAAGGAGGCCTATCCACCTTTCACTGGGATCTGATATTAGAGTTTCTTTTAATGTTCTGTTTATTCTTTTTAATCTTCCAGGAACTCAGAGGTCTATAGGAAAAATGAAGTTTTCAACCTATGTCTAAAGCATTAGCTGTTAATTAAGGATTTTAGCAATAAAAACCAGGCTATTGGCAGACCCCATTGCTAGGGAGAGGCTAAATCAGGGCACCAGTTCCTTGAGGAGAGTTTTATCTACTATTTGAGCAGTTTCATCAGGGTGAGAAATGCTTCTGCCCATCTGGAAAAGGCGTCTTTAAAAACTAACAAGTACTTTTATCTTCCCGAGATCTCAGTGAAGTCAGGTTCCCAGAGTTCACCAGGGTGTGAGCCTCTCACCGGGACCTCTTCCTGTGTAAGGGCTCTCTGTTTTGGATTCACTTGATCACAAACCTGCCATCTGGCTGAGACATCTCATGTTAGGCTGCCCAGCCTAGGTATAACATACCTTGGTCTGAGCAGCTCAGACAGTTTTGTGGATCCAAATGAGAAGCCTGGTGAAGGTTAGGTACCAACAGTCCTGCCCGTTGTTTCTGGGAGAATGATCTTTCCCTGGTGTCCTCCATCAACCTGTGGACTTGAGCTGTCCATTTCTTCTTTACCGTGGTGTCTCAGGCAGCATTGGGTCGGGTTATGTCATCAGAATATCAATCAACCCCACTGGTCTTATGGCTGTTTATTAGTAGCCTGGTCAGTGGCCCAGCAGTGGAAGACAGCAATTTGTAGAGGAAGCCAAGTGGCCTCTAGGAAGACCAATATTTTCTCTTTGTTTTCAATATCCTTTCCCTACAATAAGAAACCCTCTGCACCACTGAGCATATGGTGGGCATGTGTGGTAGTAAAACCATAGCAACTGTCTGTATTTATGTTGGTGAACTTCCATTTTCCCCATCTGAGAACCTGAGTCAGATTGATCAATTCTGCTCTCTGGACTTGGGCCCAAATTGTTCCAGTTAAAATAACTGTCCAGATCCCATGTACCTGGTTTCATCTTTCATCTCATGACAGTCATGGATGAGCACCTGCAGGTCATCAACAGGCAAGAGGGTAGCAGGACTGATAGTGGTGGGTTTCTCAGGCTGGACTTGAGGGTGGACCAGGGGTAGGGTCTGGTACTGGGTCGCATAGTCATTGCACAGCCATTGTCCTGTGTTCCTCAGAGGACGGCCTCAACCACTGTGAGTATAAGATCTTAACCTAGAGTTAAGTTTTTGCCTGTTTGTCTTTTTTCCCATCATACTAGCAGTAGCCACCACAGATCTTAGACAGGAGGGCCACCCTGTGGCTACAGAGTCTGGTAGTTTGGACAAGTATGTCATGGGTCATTTCCATGACTCTAAGTTTGGGTTAAAACCTCTTTTGTAATGTCTTTTGTTTTGTGGACAAACAGATGAAAAGGCTTTAAGACATCTGGAAATGCTAGAGATGGAATCCAAGTCAGGGCTGCTTTTAAAGCCTCAAAAGCTGTGGTGGTTTGGATGTAATTGGCCCCATAGGCTCATAGGGAGTGGCACTATCAAGAGGTGTGGCCTTGTTGGGGGCCATCTGTGGGGTCTCTTTTGCTCTGTTGCTTTCTGATCAAGGCATATTCAGCACCATGTCTGCCTGTACACCACCACGCTCTCCACAATAATGACAATGGTCTGAACCTCTGAACTGTAAGTTGCTACCTCAATTAAATGTTTTCCTTTATAAGAGTTGCTGTGGTCATGGTATCTCTACACAGCAATAGAGACCCAAACTAAGACAAAAGCCTTTTGTTTAGTCTCAGGCTAGATTAGGGGCTTAGTGCTCCCCCTTCGTTCTGGTTTATGAAGGCCTTGTTATTTCCACAAATCCTGGTATTCGGAGGCAGCAATACCTAGCTGTAGTGAGATAGTCCTTCTGTGGCACTGACCACGCCCATTGGGGGTGGAGCGATGGGCGGAGTGACCTGTGGAAGGAGGTCGGAGGGGGCCAGGAAGGCACTGTCTTTCTGGCGTGACTCAGACAGGAGAGGATCAGGTTGAATTTCCTGGTGTTCATCTGTCTAGGTTGTAAGTTATTTCTCCCTAAATAAACATCTATTCGGCCTATTTGTTTATCCTGATCCTTATTTACCGCAATACCTAGCTGCACCTAGGAACTCTCAAACCTGTGTCTTGGTCTTTGGAGTTGGGATCTGAAGGATGGCAGCAATCCTACTCTGAGATAGGCCCCCTTTGCTTCCACTCAGCTGTTAGACAAGATAGGCAGTCTCTGGTGGTCAAAGTTGGGCTTTCTTGGCTGACATTCTGTAGCCCAAGGTCTGCAGTTCTGGCATCTGTCCATCATCAGCCCTTTTATAATCTATTTCCCTGGAATCTTCTGACAGAAGGGCAAGAGGTCAGCATTTAGTGTCTCACCAAATATGGTTGGAGAAATTTTAAATCCTTGGGGGCAACCTGGCCCAGGTATATTGCCTGTTGTAACCTCCCTCTGGGTCTGTCCATTTACAGCATAGATGGGTGGACCCATTTCTCTCTATGAGAGGCTGAAGAACACATTTTTCAGATCCAAGACAGTGTACAACTGTTTCTCTGGAAGAACAAGACTCATGAAAATCAGAGCCCAGGTTTCTTCACAGGCAGGAGAGGCACATTCCAGGGTGACTGGCGGGGCACCAGGATGCCTGTCTCTTCAAGCCAGGCAATATGGACTACAATTTCCCCTTTTGTTTCCTGGGTCATTGGTTATCGCTTAATCTGGATGGAGCTAGCTGAATTTGTTAGTTGAACAATTATGGGGGCGTGGTGTTTGGCCAGTCCTGGAGGGTTAGTTTCTGCCCATACCCTGGCAATCTTTGTTCTCAAACTTAGAGATGGTCCAACTTTTCTTTCAATTGGAGACAGAACTTTCAGCTAGGAGATGTTCTTCTGACGGGGGTAAGATACCTTTTTTTTTTTTTTTTTTTTTTTTTTTTTTAATCTATCAGTCTGTGTCTCATCATCAGAGAAAGTCCCGGTGGCTTTCAGTTTATGCAAAAGGTCTCATCCCAATCAGTTCTTTGTTGTTAAACACATTTGAGCTACCTCCAACAACTGGAACCTGCTTATAACTTTAAATTTTATAACTGTTTTCTAATATCTGGGGCCAACAGAGTGACAAAGAAAATGTTTTTAGTAGCCATCTTTAACCCTTTTAAAGAGGACCTAGCAAAAAGTGCTTACAGTTTCCTTGTTCAGTGTTGGACAGAATGAATTCTATACAGGCTTCATTGTCTGACTGTGATCCCCCTGCCTGGCCCAGGGGCAGCTTTTGTTTTACCTTTTTCAGAGAATGGTGGGTTTTGCATTTTCAGTTGTACAGATCATTGGTTGAAAGGAAGATATAAATCATGAAAGAGAAAGGAGTAGGGCTTTTCATTTCCTTCAGGCTCAGCCCAGGGGAACTTTCCCTGTGAGCATTCTGTTTGATAGCAGGGGGGGCCCTGTGTGAGAGACCCAGCCCCAGGATTAAATAAAGTCATCCATAGGTCAAGAGGTGGGGCACGCCACCAGTTGGTAAGAAAAAACCCATAGAGTGAGAGGAAGTCAGAAGGATGGGTAGAGGGGTGCACAGGAAGTAGAAGGGAGGGACACTGAGTGTGAGGAGTTTTGTTTGAGATGGTGTAGGAGAAAGGTCTCTTTCGGGAACATCAGTGGAGGAGGAAGGTCAGCTAGGTGCTTTCTCTGCCTCCCTGAGCCAGTATATGGCTCCCAAGTCTTTATTGGTAAAATCAAACGACTGAGATTTTATTTAAAAAACAACACCTGATATGAGTTCTGGGGCCCAAAGTCCAGTCCTCTGCTAGAGCAGGGTGCTATCTTAATTGCTGAGCTATCTCTGCAACCCACATTTTTTTTTTTTTTTTTTTTTTTTTTTTTAAAAGAAATTCCTTCCTTCCATTCTGTCTCCTCTCTTCCCTTCTCCCCAACCCCCCTAGACACAATTGTCTCCATGATGGAAGTACCATTCAGGCCATAAAACTCAGGACACAGACAGCACGACCTGCCAAGACTAAAACAAAGGCCCAATCCATCAAAATCCATATAGCTCTGGGAAAGTCTCTAAATGTACTAAGCTTGATTTTTGGCTTCTATAGCTCTGCTTCTGGCATCTACATCCGACCTCTCCTGGTGCACAAACAGAAGGTACATTAGCCAGACTTAACTCCAGAGGTGACTGACCAGGCAACTTCCTAATTTGTTTCCTTTTGGAGAGTATGAGACCCCTCCAAAGCCTCAGGCAGCAGCTGATCAAAGGGAGCCTTGAGGACCTGGGATATCTCAGGTTGTGCACCCTCTAGGAGCACCCTGACCATTGATTGCATTCTTCCTCACTCCAAGGAGCTCTAAGATCCCCACTGTCTCAAGGTCTGGTCTCTGGGATCACCGTGGGACCTCCAGAAATGTTGTGGAGTATTCACCAGAGAAGACATGGCTTTAAGCAAAAAAAAAAAAAAAAAAAAAAAAAAAGTCTTTATTAGCCAGCTGGTGACTACACTGAGTGCTCAGGATCCCAGAGTAGCACTGAGTCTTTCTTGGGGTGAGCTTCTTGTTAACTGAAGTAATTAAACCCAGAATGTGGATTTTTGAGCTTAAAAGCTCACCCAAGAAAGGCTCAGTGTTTTTGCTAGACTGAGGTTTGCCCTTCTCTGATACCAACTCTAACACTGCAGTAACAGACTTCTGCCACCATGCCTGGCATTTGTGTAGGTGCTGAAGATCCACACCCAGGTCTTCATGCTTGCTCAGGTACCTCACCCACTGGTCCACCCATCTCCTAGGGTATCTTGTAGACATGGTCTCTCATGGCCACAGAACTCACTGATTCAGCTAAACTGGCCAGCCAGCAAGCCTCATAGATCTCCAGATAAAATCCCCAAGCTGTCTCCCTGAAGACTCAAGAACTGATCTCCAGAACAAAGGAAAGGCCTGACTTCTTGTAACATTTTAGGGGTGGTGGGAATGTTTACATCACATGACTTCCCCAGCCTGGAAATCGTAGCTGGACACTGCTGTGTCAGGCTTTGCTTTATTATTTCCATTTAGCCATTTATTTACCTTATTATTTTTGAGACAAGGTTTTTCTGTGTAACAGCCCTAGCTGTCCAGGAACTCTCTTTGTTCCAGGCTGGCCTTGAATTCACAAAGATCTGCCTGCCTCTGCCTCCCCAAGTGCTGGGATTAAAAGCAAGCACCACCACTGCCCAGCTTATTTTTATTTTTTTAGATAATATTTCATTATATAGCCATGGCTAGCCTGGAACGTGTTATGTAAACCAAGCTAGCCTGAAAACACAGTGTCCTGCCTGCCTCTGTCTCAAGTGATAGGAATGAAAGCATGCCACCACACCCATGTGCCCAGCTTTTTTAGGTAAGTTCTAGGAGCCTATGTAGGTCCTGCAGCCTATGCCCTGTACCTGCTGAGCAGGCTTCCCATCGGTCTATTCACTTATTTCTGTTCAGACTAATCGCCAGAACCCACCTGGGTGTGGTGAGGAATACGTATTCTGTGATCCCAGCACTCAGGAAGCTGAGGCAAAGAACCAAGATTTAGAGGCCAGCCTGGGCTCATAGCAAGACCCTGTCTCCAAGAAGCAAGGCAAAGCAAAACTGTTTTGTTATTGGCTGGCTTCCTGGCTAAGACATCTCACAAAAACAAGACTACATCTTTGAGTCCCTGCTGCAGTGCTACACCAGGGGCCACTCCTGAGACAGTTAATTAAATGAATGAATTGGTCTGCAGAACCCTGCGCTACCCTATGGCAGCACTCCAGCAGCTGGAAAGGGCAAGTCAAGGATCTTCAAGCATCTTCTTGGATTTCCTTCTGCAGCATGAATCCTCAGCAAGCACACACCTGCCGAGCAACAGAATGTAGAATTGGACAATAGAACTAGGGAAGCAGCTGCTCCCTGGATCTGAGTCCTTAGACACAAGAGAGCCCCTTGTCCTGAGCCAGTGAGACACATGCCTGTGCCTGGAAACAGGTCTTAGCCACATTTTTCTTCACTAGCATCTCTGTCCTAAAATAACCCCGTTGCTGGGAGCTATTGAGGATGCACAGAGCTCTCTTAGCCTTGATATGCTGCATGGGGCCATGCTGGATTAGAGGCAATGAATCAATACTGGTCTGGGGATCTCACCTGTTGAATATTCCTGCAATGTCCTGAAGAGATGCTGAAATTTGAGTTACTAATGAAGAAATAGAGGAGCCAGTAGCTTGAATGCAATGATATGAGTGGATGAATCCATCACAATACCCACCTACCTACCCACCCATTCCCCCACCCATTCATTCTTCCACACATTTACCACCAACACATCTATTATCAATCCATCCATCCATCCATTCATTCATTCATTCATCTATCCATCCACCCACTTACTTATTCATCCCTCTGCATAGTCACCCATCTATCCACCTTCTACCCATCCATTTACCCTCTCTTCCACCCACCCACCCAACAATACATCCACTGGCCCATTCATCCATTTATTTACACACCAGAGAGAGAGAGAGAGAGAGAGAGAGAGAGAGAGAGAGAGAGACTCATCCATCAAGTGTCAAAGCTCTCTCAGGGAGGAGAACGGGCAGAATAACTGCATCCTGAACATGAGCAAAAACATCACATCTTAGGGTTTCCTTGTTCAGAAACACAAGAAAGAGCCAGGTGTGGCAGCACTGATGCCGTCCAGAGATGCAGGAACTGGTTTTATTGTTGTTTTTCCTTTGCTGATTAAAGAATTAAAGGCAAGGAAGAAATGAGCTGAAAGTCCCCAAAGAGTCATGATGATACTGGAAAACTCAGGGCCCCCTCTTAGTCTCATTAATAAAATAATAACAAACATAATGAGAAAGGCAAAGACAACAGACTCAAACAGAGTCTTGGGGGCAATGTATTGGAGTTTTAGAGAAAGAGAGAGCTGCCATCTCACAGATGCCTGAAAGGGAGGAGGAGAACAGAGAAGAAACAGAAGCCAATCAGCTGGAGGCCAGACTGGAGTTCAGAGGTCAGCCACCTGGCAACAGGCAGCCACATGGCAGAGAGGGCACTTTGAAAAAGAGTTAGTGTGGGGACTTAACAACATACTTAGGCTGTGGCTGTGCCACAGGCTGAGGAGCCTTGCTGGGACACACACATCATCATCATCTTAAGGTGACTGCCTTCCTAGGGATGACCCTGGTCTGCCCCACTGGATTTACCCTTAGGGAGGAGGAGACAAGGGCATCTCTCCACTAGAGAAGGGTCCCATTCTTTATATCACATCAGCAAGGGGAAGATGGAGGACAGCGCGTAGATGATTGAGACCGTAAATGACATAGTGCGGCCCTGACAAGGGAAGGGAAGGAAGGAGAGTGTCATGATATATTATTTATGATTTAATAAATCTTGCCTGGGGGTTCAGAATGCAAAGCGAGCCACTAGCCAGGCAGTGGTGGCACACACCTTTAATCCCAGGACTCAGAAGACAGGCAGATGAAAATCTATTAGTTCAAAGCCACCCAGGGCTACATGAAATCGATACAGTCCTAAAAAGAAATAGCTCGCACAAAGGTGATCTCAGCACGTGGGATCACATGCCTTTAATCCCAACACGAGGGAGGTATAAAAGGAAGAAGAGTCTCATGTGGGGAATTAGTCTCCAGCCACACTGAGGAATAGACAACCCTTTATTTCAGCCTGAGGTAGAGATAAGAACTAGTGGCCAGCTGCTTTGCTTCTCTGATCTTCAGCTTGAACTCCAATATCTGTCTCTTTATCATTTATTATTCATTTACAGGAGAGGACACAGGTGTGTGGGAAGGGACTGGCAGGAAAGGAGAGAGGACGGTTTTAGACACTGACTGAAGGATTTGGTGGGACAAGCATGGATGCTAGTTTGAGGGGCTTATGCTGTCAGAATAAGGAGACTCACATTGCACATTACTGCTCTCTAGCCAAGTCATTATTACATTGCTGGCTGATGCTGAATGCAATTCCTTGCAGCTCTAATCAGGGCAATTAAATAAGCAGGCTGTAGAGGAGTTTTGTGTCGCAGGAATAAGTAGGCAGATGTGGGATGTCTGAGAAGCAGTCTGGTACATTATTTCCCTTGGGATGATCCTGCCGAACTAATCCAAACAGAGCACCACCAAGTGTCCAAAGATGGCCTTTATTATCCTAGAAGAGGGAACTGAGCATCCGGCTTCCAGAACTCACATCCTGTTGGGGTGGTGTGGAGGAGCAGAACAAGGTCAATTGGGATGAAAAGAGCTGGAGGGGCGTGCCTTAGTGACAGACCCTCCTTTTGTGGGTAAGTCTCAGATGGCGTTCACTTCTGCTCTGCAGGGTGAACACTGAGTGATAGTGATTTAAGCAGAGTGAACATTCCTCTCATGCTGATGAGCACATGTTCACTGAAATGAGGTGACGCCATCCTGCTCAGTGTTTTCTAATTCTCTGGCAGTCTGTATGCCCTTTATTTTATTTTTTTTTTTTTGTTTTGTTTTGTTTTGTTTTTCATTCTGCCAGCCAGCTTTATTGCCAAACAAAATCCCTAAATTATCAATCATGCCTACATCTGCCTACTTATTCCTGTGATGCAACACTCCTATACAGCCTGTTTATTTAATGTATATATAAATTACATGATGGTGTCAAGTTTTCAAAATACCGTTAGCAAATTAAGGAGAGGCTCACTTTGTGGGTTTGAAGTGCTAAATTTCTTCCCTTTTATTTATTATTATTTTTTAACTTTCTTGTAAATGAAGTTCTTAACTGGTATAAATAATAAAAAGCCAGAGTCAGATATGAAGGGAAATCCTGAGAGATCAGAGAGAAGGAGCAACCCACAGCATACCTTACTTCCTTAGCGTCTCAGCAGGTAACAGTGATTTCCTGTTTCTCCCTGCTTATATCCTGTTTCTGCCAAGCTACCTCACTTCCTATCTGTCTGTATGGACCTCCAGACCTCTGTGGTTAGTGAGTGACAAGCTCCATTCTCTGACCTCCAGATATTTATCTTCCTTTATTTGTACAAGCAAGATATAATCACATTTTCTTCAGCTGCGTTTGCTGCTTTTCCAGCCATGATCTCTGAATGCTTCCTTCGGTTAAATCCCCTGAAGTCAGGAAAGAATAGCATAATGGTCACTTTAGCATGAAAGCTTCAGAATTCACAGGTGAACTGAAAAATGATCCCAAAGCACTGAAGATGAGAGCTAGCATGAACCCAAAAATGTCCAACAAGGACAGTGGTGACTTCTCGAAGTACTTGTACGTTAGAATTGTTGCTGGGAATCCCACTGACTTCTACCATCCTCAAACTCCCAAGAAACAGTAGATAAAACCATTGTAGCAGACCTGCTAGCTGAATCTATACGTCTTGAGTTCTATCTGTTTTCAAGTTTGTCTCATAACCACAAAACAGCTGCGATAGCCATCATACCCATATTCTAGACAGTATGAAGAGGAAAGGGCTTAAAACACATCCTCCCAACTGAATCATCACTGTTAAAGGACTTTCTAGAAACTTCCTTCTGTTGTTTTTCATATTTATTTCATTAGATCCCAGCCATCTAGTTTTTTTTTTCTTTTTTCTTTTTTAAGCTTAATTTTATTACATGTATCTGTGTGTCTCTGTGAGTATATGTTCATGTGTGTTTGATACCTTCAGAAGATGACATCGGATCCCCTGGCACTGGAGTTATTCACAACCATGTGGGTGCTGGGAATCAAACCCATGCCCTCTGGAAAAGCAGGCAGTGTTCTTGCCTGCTGAGCCATCTCTCTGGCCTCCCCAGCTTGTTTATTGAGGGTCCGTCATTGGCTGAGAACAGCTAAGCTGCCTGTTCAGGAAGCACCAGGGACTCACCAGCCTCTGCCCCTTCCCACTCCATCCTAGCACTGGGCTTACTAAGTATGTACTACTAAACCTGGCTTTTCATATAATCCCTGGGGATTGAACTCTAATGAGGTCCTCTGAGTACCAGTCCTTAAACCGCTTCAGGGTCCAGTCAAGATACTACAGGCAGCTCAAGGGAATTAAACAAAACGATCTGAGGGTGAAAGAATCAGCTCCCACGTGCCTTCTCATCATGTCTCTTTATTGTTCCATCCTCCTATCCCACAAGGTTTCAGATTTATTTACCCACACAAACACATTTAGCAATTCTCTGGCAATATCAAGGTTACAGGCAAGCATTTTTCAGGGTCATAAAAGCAGATAAGGGCTCAACAAAGCAGGTGACTGTCCGCTTACTTCATGGCTCAGAGGGGGCATGAGACACCCAGGCATTTCTTAAGGGCAAAAAGGGTCAATAGAGAAAATGGCTATGGTTTCTAAGAGGGGAGGAGTTCATGTGTTTAAACTACATTTAAAAGGGGAGGATGCAACAGCACCAAGCACTGGCTGGGAAAGTGTCATGGTAGCCCCGGCAACCCTGTAAGCTGCAGAAGGAAAATGGGTGGCATTTGATCCACATTAGTGTTTTCACCAAATGTTAGCTGATTAAAGGGGCTCTGTCAGCTCTAAAGATTACATCTAAAGTGGTTAGATCAAAGGGAACCATGGCTATGTGCTGTAAAATCTAGAGCTGACACTTCCAGCCTCCAGGCTAATTGGTGGGACACTTCTTCCCACTGACACCCAAGTGAGAAGGATTTCCTTTCTCTGGCTGGTTATCAAATGCCTTTTCCTGTATCTCTCAGAATTATGACAAAAACAGTTAATTTCCTAGAATAAGATCTTGTATCAATAAAACCAATGTGAAGGTAAGTTTGTCAGGGTAGAGAAGGAGTAAACTGAGATTCACTCTCCCAAGTTGGCTGTGGGAGAATTCAAGGCACCTAGTTTATATTCTACATATCAAAATCGTACAGACAGATGAAAAATCATCCTCCTGACTGTCCACAGGTATATGTGCCCAGTATCTAGAATATTTTCATGACCTAAACACACAAACAGTGGGAAACACCCAAACCTATTCTTAGGGAAGAGATGAAGTGACTTGAGAGAAATTATAGACAGGAGCAACTAATTTCCACAGCCAGTAACTACATGGCCTTTCCAGGTAGGGCTCCCTATCAGATCAGAAAATCACCCATCTATCTGGTAGATCAGCCTGTTGAAGACTAGTTATCCTGCTGTATCTCTCACGGCCCTTGACAGAACTCAGGTCCCCATGTTTGCACAGCAAGTGCTTTAAGGTCTGATCCCTCTCCTGCACCCACCAGCTCCATCTTTTGACAGTTTTCAAAGCCAGCACTAGAGCAGAGGATACCCAGATTGGAACACCATCTTTTACCATCTCAGCCTACAGGTGACAGCCCATTGGCCAGAATGAGTCACATGGGCCTTGAAAATGAAGAAGAGACTAAGTTTATCCTCACTCTGAACATGCCAGATGTTTTTTGATCTTGGAAATGTGGAGGATTCTGGGAAATGTGGGGATGAGTACCAAGACACACATTATCTAAACTGGAAAACAGTGACTCCCCGCATCTCAAATGTAATAGGAGGATTGTGTTTGTGCTCCATGGAGCACTGCACGAGCCCCTTTCTGAAACAGACATTGGGATATGCCACTGAGTTTGCCTGTACCCTGTGCAAACCTCATGACAACACACAAGCCCAGGTCATCCGAGGCCCTGCTTAGATAGCTAAGCCCTGGCTTGAGCCGTGAGTAAAAACAATGAGACAGGATAGACTTTATTATTTTATCCCTTTTTATTTTTATTTTTATTAAAACTTAACTGTAAAGAATTGGCAATTGAAAAAGTCACACCATAAAATTGGCCAAACATAAATTTGGAGGTTAGCTTTGGCTAGGCTGGCCTTGAACTTACCACTCCCTTACCTTAGCCTCCCAAGTAGGTCTAATAGACCTGCCCCCACTATGACTGTTTCCTGGTGGCTTAACTGGTTAGTTTCAGTTTTCTGCTGTGAAGGGGACAATAAGCCTACATGCGGTGGAAAGACCAATCGCATGGGAATGATGGCTCAGCTGTTTAGGACAGAGTGGAGGATGCTGTGGTTTAGCTTTAAAACTCCCCCCTTAGGCACACATGTGTAAACACCTGGGTTCCGGATGTGGTGCCATTTGCAGAGGTTAAGGAGCACTGCATCGTGGGTGTGGTGGCAGACACCTGTAATTTCAGCATGGGGAGATTAAGACAAAGGGATCAGAAGGAATTCTAAGTCATCCTTGGCTACACAGCAAGTTTTAAGGCAGTCTTAGATTCGTGAGACCATCTCCACAAAACAACAAAAACAAGCAAACAAGGAACGGTGACTTACTTGGTGTCTGGAAGCCACTCTCCTGCCTTCTCACCAGAGTCCACACCCTCCTCTAATCTCCTACTCAATAGATGGTCCATTGGGTTCCTGTTCTTACCTTTTCTTCTTTCTGCCTGGAATCCTTACACCACATAGGTTGTAGCTAGAAATAGCCTGCCTCCTCATCCAGCCCAAGTCCTCTTCCAAGTTCACAGACACCTCCTGGGGCTGCTGAGCCATCTTTATGTGAAAATTACTTCAGTCTGTTTTCTGCTGCTGGGAACACCCCAGCCTGGGGACCTACAGAGTTATGCCCACAAACGGGACGGGGGCCGCCATCTGCCCAGCACCCAGTGAGGGCTTCTTGCTGTGCAAGGGCAACTATTTTTTCATCCTTGAATTTTTTTTGTTCTTTTAAGATTTACTCATTTATTTTCATGTGTCTATGTATATGTGCACAACTGTGTGTGTGAATGTATGTGAATATGTGTATTTGTGCATAAGTATGTATGTGCACATGTGTGTATTATACAAGTGTGCATTGCACACATGTGTATGTGTATAAGTGTGGTGTCTGCAAAGGCCAGAAGAAGTATTGATGCCTTGGCAATTCTGTGGAAACCACTCTGGGCCACCAACTTATACACCAAGGAATGGCCATATGCTGGCTTGAATTTCCTGAAGTTGTGTGTCATAGTCAATGTTCTTCTATTCCTGTGAAAAGACACCATGACCATGGCAACTCTTACAAAAGAAAGCATTTAATTGGAGCAGTCTTATACTTCCAAAGGTTTAGTCCACGTCAGGGAACATGGCAGCATGCCGGCAGATATGGTGCTAGAGAGGTATACCTCTCTACATTTGGATATGCAGACAGCAGAAAGAGAAAAACACTGGACTTGGCTTCAGCATTTAAAGCTTCAAAGCCCTCCTGCAGTGACATACTTCTCCCAACAAGGCCATGCCCCCTAAAACTTCTAAGTAGTGCCACTCTCTGATGATTAAGCATTCAAATATGTGAGCTATGGGGGCCATTCTTATTCAAACTACCATACTGTACAAATAAATATTACAGTCATTGCCTTATTTACAATGAACAGGTGGAGTTTGTCATACAAACAGGAGATCCTACAGAGACTGGCCATGGATGAGAGTCTCTATTTGGACAACTGTACAGTGATCAAGCAAGCTGTTTTGAGGCCAAAAAAGTAAAAGTATCAAGGATTAAACACAAGAAGGGTACCATGTTCACATCTACATGGATCTCAGTTTCTTATTACAACAAAAGAATATATAGATGACCCTGACGGTGCTCATACAGTGTTTGGCAAGGTGACAGAAGGCATGGACATAGTTTTTAAAATTAATGAGAGTTTTGAGGACATGGATTTTGTACCATATTGGGATAACTCATAAAGTGATTTTAGATGATCAATTTCATGGCCCTCTTGATTAACTAATTCATGATCAATTGCCAGAGCCCACAAGTGGTTCAATAAAATGAAGGCATTGATGACTGAAGAAACAGATGAAATAGACATAAGTTGGTACCACAAATGTACACATCACACACATACACACATATATACATATGTAACACACACACACACATAGTACAGAGGACCTTCCTTCTGTTTTCAAAAGTTGACCTTCCACAGATTCAGATTCAATGAACCAAGGACAGAAAATACACAGAAAAAACACATCTGTCCTGACCAGGTATAGAAGTTTCCTTGTCATTTCCCTAATGAATGCACTAACTATTTACAGATCATTTGCATTGCATTAAGCATTATAAATAGTCTGGAGGTGATTGAGATCTGCAGGAGGGTATTTGTAGGTTACATGCACACATCATGTTGTTTCTTGTAAGTGTGGGCATCTGCTGAGTGTGGGTGTCTCTGGGATCCTAGAACCTACCTCCTGACACAGAGAAATGACTATGTATAAGACAATGGGCATGCTAGCTTTCATTGTGACAAAATAACAAAAGCAGTTAAAAGAGAAAGGGTTTGGGGGTCTCAGTCCATGACCATGTGGCTCCATAGCACTGGGCTGATGGTCACCTGACTCCATAGCACGGGCTGGCACGGAGGCAGAACAGCATGTCAGGATTGTATGTTAGAAAGGAGCTGTTCACCTCATGGTGGCCAGGGGTAGAGCTGGAGGAAGGGTTGGGGACAAGACACAGTGCCCAACTGCACACACCCAAGGATCTGCTGACTGTGGACTAGCCCCACCTCCCAAATTCCCACCTCCCACTGGCCCAGCAAATGATGGTCTCATCCATAGGTGAGTCCACAAGTGAAAACAGAGCCCCGCAATAGCGTCACCTCACCAAGACCCATAGAGACAGCCCATAGGAAAGTTATTGGGTAGGAACAATCCTGCACTGGGACCAAACCTTCAGCATGAGTCCTTGGGAGACATTCCAGTTCCAAACCTTAATTAGTGCCTTAATTAGCCAGATTTCACCATTCCACATTGCATGTAAGTGTCAAAAGACCATTCTATGCCTCCACAAACACATGCATTAATGTTTTTCAATTAAAAAGTAAAGGAGATGGAGCTGAAGAGATGTTCACCAAGTAAGAGCACTGGTTATGCTTACAGAGAACCTGGGTTGGCAGCTCACAACCATCTGTAACTCTAGTTCCAGGGGAATCTGACGCCCTCTTCTGACCTCTGCAGGCACTGCATGCATGTGGCTCACAGATACACATGCAGGCAAGACACCCATATACATAAAATATACATATATATGTATATAAATATATACATTTTTTAATTTAAAAGAGGGGCTAGAATGTGGCTCAGTTGGCAGAGCGCTTGCCCAGCATGCATGAAGCCCTGAGTTCTATTTCAACATAAACCACTCTGGTGGCCCATACCTGTCATCCCAGCACTCTGGAGGTAGAGGCAGGAGGATCCAGAGTTCAAGGCCACCCTCCACTACCTAGCAAGTTTGAAGGCCAGAATGGTCTACGTGAGAGCCTGCCTCAAAAAACAAAACAAAACAAAACAAAACAAAAAAAAAAAAAAAACCAAGAAGCTGGAGAGGAATAGCATTAGCTTCTTTGCCAGAAGACTCTAGTTTGGTTCCCAGCATCCAGTAAGGTGGCCCACAACTGTTTGTAACTCCAGCTTCAGGGAATCTGCCCCCTCAGACCTCTGTGGGCACCCGTGTTTATGTGCTCATACCCACAAGCACACACACCCCTACACATAATTAAGGATTTTTTTAAGTTGTACACAAGCAATTGAAGAGTAATTTATTCAGCTGTGCCCTCATCCCCAGCCTGTATGCAAATGAGAGCCATTGAATGCAAACACTCCACCATGAGATAAAACAACTTCTGGGTAGCCACCACATGTCACCACCATCACTGGCTACCTTCCAAGCAGGTGAAGGTGTTCTGGACCTAGACCGAGATGCTAGCCACACAGCATTGTAAATGTCCTCGACACCACTGCTGGAGGGTAGCTGTGAGCCATCATACCTGGTTTATGTGGTGCTGGGGGTGGAACCCAGGACTTTGTGCCACCCAAGCCACACACTCGGCCCCTGACATATTTTTATTTGTAACCTGGAACTCATCACAAGTCCAGCCTGCCCTTGACCTTCCAACAGTGGAGCCCAGCCTCCAGAGCCACCCACTGGCAGGTCTCTGACACCATAACAAGGCTAATGGCTTCTATCAAATAAGGTGATTTTTTTTTTCTGTGTATATATGTGGTGTGCATGCATGCTCACATGTGTGCAGGTGCACATATATGTGTGGGCATGCGTTCAGAAGCCAGAGAGCCCTATCATGTGTCTTCCTTGATCAGTCTTCATCTCATTTATTGAGCTGTGTCTCTCACTTGAACCCAGACTTTGCTGGCGGGACTAATCTGGGGATCCCCATCCCTGCCAGTGGTTCTGGGATTATAGGCAGGCTACCACATGCAACCCCCTAGAATTTATGTGGATGCTGGAGATCTTAACTATGGCTTTCGCTATTGCACAGCAAGTATTTCACCCGCTGACTCATTTCCTCAACCCAATTTTTATTGTTCTAATGCATGGCATGCTCCAGTGCACATGTGTCAGTCTGCGGATAACTTCAGGGAGTCTGTTCTCTCCAAACGCCATGTGAGTCCCAGAGATAGAGCTTGCATCTCCTGACTGGCAGCAGGTACCTTTACCCACTGACCCTCCCACTTCCACCAGGCTTGGTTTGGGTGCAGTAATTGTTTCCTGAATGTCACTTTTCTTAAGTGACACGGGCACCTCCTGGTGGCAGAGAGAAGAATACACAATACTTTGAAAAGAACCTGAAGCTCTGGGAAGGGCTGGCACTCTGGAGGCTGCTTTGCCTGCAGAAAAGAAGCAAGAGCCTGAAAAAGCCAGCCCTCCAGATGCCAGGGCCCCTGGCCACAGAAACTGGCTAGCATTAATACAGATTGAAGTTTATTATTCGTGGTCTCTGAGCCACATAGGACACCATGCAATTTAGAAGTGCTTGTTTGGGGAGCACAAATAGAAGCAAGCAACATAGGAGACAAGAACACAAGAAAAAAGCGGATCTTGTTGGTGTTGTAGTATAGCTTTTTTTTTCCTAAACACTTTATTCTGTGTGTGTGTGTGCGCGCGCGTGCGTGCGTGCGTGCGTGTGTGTGTGTGTGTGTGTGTGTGTGTGTGTGTGTGTGTGTGTGTGTTATGGGATGGGGGTGAGTCAGAGGATACCTTGCAGAAGTCAGTTATCTCATTCCACCATATGGATTCTTGGCCACAGGTGGCTTTACCCTCTGAGCCATCCTGGCTGGTATTTTGTCTTGTTTTGACAAGAGTTTGACCATCCGACTCCACTTCCCTGGTACACTCCTGAACCTACATTCCTCTCAGAACCAATGCCATGGCGTCTTTGTGCATGGTTTCCACATCTTCCCTCTCCTTGTCATCCACATCAAAGGGGAGGCTCCAGTGGCAGGACAGAGTGGCTGCAGCTCAGAGGGCTGGCGGTGAGCCTTCAGGCATGGCCAGCACCCCCAGCCAGGCTGCCTGCTGAACTGCTTGTTTGTGTCACTGTCTGCAGCTCAGTTGCTCATGTACTGTTGTCTATAGCATCAAATGAGGCCTTGATTAGCAGACATGCTCTCCACCACTGTCTCTAGTCTCCTGCTTTGGATAAAGAGTACTGCTTTCTAGCCAGGGTGACCCCAAACTTTCCATCCACTTGACTGCCTCCCAGTGTTGTGACTAAAGGCAAGCACAACCACAATCACTGGATTTTGTTTTGTTTTGTTTTATTTTGGATTTTTGTTGTTGTTGGGTTTTGTTTTTTGTCTGTTGTTGTTTTGTTGTTGGTTTTTCTAGACAAGGTTTCTCTGTGTAACAGCCCCAGCTGCCTGGAACTTGTTCTGTAGACCAGGCTGGCCTTGAACTCAGAGATCCAACTGCTGCCAGTGACTGTCTGGATAGTCACTGACTGTGAGTGGAATTTAATGTATGTAGAACTAAGCAGCATACACATCTCGGCTCTGCTTTAAACAACAGCTTAGAGTTGGAGAGTTAAGAGGACTCAAGTTTGGTTCCCAGCACCAAACCGCTTGTAACTCCAGTCCAAGGGATCTGGCCTCTAAAGGCACCTGAACTCACATACACATACAGTTAAAATTAATCTTAACCAACAGTGGTGGTGCAACAGACAGACAGACACACACACCACAACCAAGATGATGATGATAAATTTTTAAAAGAATCTCTAGTTTGAGCCAATGAGATTGTTCTACAGGTAAAAGTGATCCTTAAAACCCACTGTGAAGGAGAGAACCAACTCTCAGAAGTCATCCAATGACCTTCATGCACGCATTCATGCATGCACGCACACACGCGCACGCGCACGCGCGCGCGCACACACACACACACTTCTATTCATCCCAGGAAGGAACTCCATAACAGACCAAAGTAACAATTGTACCAGTGTCCAATTTGGTGAACTGGTAAGTTTCTATTGTGGTTTCTAATAGGAGTATGGGTGAAGGGCTACTTACAAGGTACAGAGCTGACTCAAAAGCAACTGCATCCCCAGAAAAGCCCATCCATGGTGGGTGAAGACTGTCAAGCCTGCACCCTTGGTGTTCTCCAGGCAACTCTGAAAACTGGAGCATCTTTCTGTCTGCAGCTGCCTGGACAGCCTCTTGCTCTGTTCGGAGGCCCCAGGAATCTCCAAGCTTCTGATGTCCTGCACACATGACCTTTTGTTTACCTCCCCAGGCTGCTGAATCTTTCCTTACCTCTTGCATGAAGTCTTTCATTTCTAAGGGAACATTGTCATTCACATGAACATGCCATACAACGTGTATGTGCATGAGGTGTGTAGACATAGTTTCCTGTTGGCCACCAGCCCACAAATAATGACAGAGACTTATCATTAATTTTGAAAGCTTGGCCTTAGCTCAGACTTGTCCCACTAGCTATTATAACTTAATTAACCCATTTATATTAATCTACATTCCATCATGTGGCTTTACTTCTCTTCCATCTTGCACATCCTGCTTCCTCTCCATGTCTCCCAGCATCTTCTGAATAGATTCATCTCCCACTCCCTCTTTCTCTGCCCAGAAGTCCTGTCTATACCTCCTGCCTAGCTATTAGCCATTCATCTTTCTATTACACCAATCACAGCAATACATCTTCACACAGTGTACAAATATCCCACAACAGTGGTATAAGTGTGTAAATATATGGTGTTTTTATTTGTGTGGTGTATATGGGCGGTGTGTGTGGTATGTGTGTATACATATATATGTGGTATGTTTATATGTATGGTGTATATATATATGTATGCTAGAGTGTGTGTGGTGTGTATGTAGATGTATATAGTATTTGTTTGGTTTTGTATATGTTTAATGTTATATTTGTATGTGTGAATGTGTATGCATGTATGTGTGTGTGTATATGTGTGTATGGTATGTTGATATGTGTGTGGTATGTATATGTGTGTATATGCAAATATGTGTGGATCTGTAGTGTTTGTATGTATGCATGTGACATGAGTGTAGGTGTGTATGCATGTGTTATATAGATGTGTTTATATGTGTTTGGGTGTTTCTGTATGTTACAAGTGTGTGGTATGTGTATGTGTGGTTTGTGTGTATGTGCCCACATATGTGTCTATGTTGAATTTGTGTGTGTGTGTGTGTGTGTGTGTGTGTGTGTGTGTGTGTAGTTTGGCATATGTGTATCCCATGGGGACTTGTGTCCTGCTGAGGCATGAGCTTTGTCACAGCAGAAAGTAACAATGTTAGGGTCATAGAGGTGGCTCATTAGCTACAAGTTCTTGCTGCTCTTACAGAAGACTCAGGTCTGGTTCCCAGAACTCACATGGTCCAGCTCCAGGGATTCCAAGGGATTTAATGCCCTCTTTTGGCTTCTGTAGGCACCAGCCACACATATGGTGCACATACATATATATAGGCACTCATAAATAAAATGAAATAAAATCTTTTTTCATTTTAATTTTTTATTTATTTATGTATGTGAATGTTTTTATCTGTATGTATTTGGAGTTTCAGACAGTTGTAAGCTACCATGTAGGTGCTGGGAATAGAACTTGGGTCTTCTGCAAGAGCAGTAAGCGTTCTTAACCACTGACAACCTCTCTAGCCCTTAATTTTTTGTTTGTTTCCAAGACAGGGTTTTGTGTGTATGTGTGTGTGTGTGTGTGTGTGTGTGTGTAGCCTGGTTGTCCTGACACTCACTCTGTAGACTAAGTTAGCCTTGAATTCACAGATATCTGACTGCCTCTGCCTCCTGCTGGGATTAGGGGTGTGCCACTGCCTGGCAATTTTTGTTTTTTAAAGAAAGCAAGCTTGTTTTGTTGCTATCTTGGCTAGTGGCATCATCAGGATGGAGACAGCCATGTGACTTAGCTGCCATCATAGTGATGTCATCAAGATGGCAACAACTACGTGACTCCACTGCCATCTTAATTAATGGCACAAAACAAAATGGCAGCACCCATAAAATTTCCTGTACCCTTGAAAACTCAGGAGATCAACAGACCCTTAGAATTCCCTGCACCACAGACATTCATCATGTGACCCAATCTTTTTGTCCAAATTTGTTACCATTTTGGTTTTCACTGCCTCACATGCCTAATGGAATCATGGGAAGGGGAAATCCTGAGGAAACTCCAATAAGGGCTCTCTTGTCATGTGACAAGGTCACAGCATTTTCATATCAGACTAAGGAGGTAGTACTAAGTCTTCATGGTGAGAATTTGTTGTTGTTTTGAAAATTGTTTTGCATGATGTGTTTATTTACTGGCTTTTAGAGGGAACTTAAGAGTTTCCCAGCCATTTGTCTCTAATATTAGTCAGCTCACAATAGAAAATGCCACTTTCAGATAGGTAGCCCTGAAGAGCTTATGTGAATTAGCAGCAGTCTCTGGAAAACACAGATCCAAGCTGGAACACAAAGGACAGACTAGACAAACTGCTGCCAACAGTGAGTTGCAACAGCTAGAAGCTAGGAGGCATTGTGTGAGAGCAATTGTTATAATCCATTTGCAGTATGAAGTGCACAGAGTTCATCAGAGTCACAGACAAGCCCCTCCCTCCTCGAGCTGGCAGCTGGTACCTGCTTTTCTAAGAACTCAGAGTTGGGAAGTTATAGGCAGCCTGTGATGTGACTGAGAGCATAATCAGAAGAGGAAGTGGTCTCAGGCCCCACACCTGTATTCAGACTTTTCTTTTTGGGCTGCAGCTCAAATGACATGGAGACTTATTATTATTTATGAAAGCTTAGCCTTAGCTTAGGCTTGTTTCTAACTAGCTCTTATAACTTAAATTAACCCATATTTTAAAATCTACATTCTTCCATGCACTCTTCGCCTCATCTCCATTACATCCATCCTGGTTATTCTGCATCTTCCTGGTGACTCCGCCTTCCTTGTTCCCAGGGCACTTTCTGTCCAAAAGTCCCTGCTACACCTCCTGCCTGGCTATGGGCCATTTAGATTTTTATTAAATCAATCACAGTAACATATCACAGTGTAATCAAATATCTTGCAACAAAAACCCCTTTGGTGGGGGGGGTTGAACAAACCTTTCACAGGGGTCACATATCAGATATCCTACATGTCAAATATTCACATTATAATTCATAACAGTAACAAAATTACAGTTATAAAGTAGCAATGAAAATAATCTTCTGGTTGGGGGGTCACCATGGCAAGAGAAACTGTATTAAAGGGTGGGAATATTAGGAAGGCTGACAACCACTGCACTAAACCAACAGGACAGGGAAGTTGGGGATGGGGCAGGTCTCAACATACAGGGAAAGAGAACAGGAATTTCTCCAAACCAGAGATGTTAGAAACCGCTGTCTTGCACCACATCAACACGCCAGCCATCTTTGCTTGACATTCTTTTCTATGTCCTGGTGTTCCTTTCTGCAGAATGGTACATTTAAAAATTGTTTCAAGCTAAGCAGTGGTGGTGCACACCTTTAATCCCAGCACTCAGGAGGCAGAGGCAGGCAGATCTCTGTGAGTTCAAGGCCAGCCTGGTCTACAAAGTGAGTTCCAGGATAGCCAGAGCTATTACACAGAGAAACCCTGTCTTGGAAAAAAGAAATCAAGGAAAGAAAGAAAGAAACGGAAAAGAAAGGAAGAAAGGAGGGAAGGAGAGAGAGGGAAGGAGGGAGAGAGGAAGGGAAGAAGGGAGGGAGGGAGGAAAAAGAAACAACAACAACAACAAAAAATATGTAAGAGTGTAAGAACAGGCATTATTCTGGCCTGCCCGTCACCCAGCAGAAGGCACTCAGGCAGTACCCTGATCAGCCGAGGTGCAAAGCACCCTTTAAAAGAAAGACCTCCCCCGACTTATACTCTCTTTCTGCTCTCCTCTCTTTCCCACTCCTCGCTTTCTGCTCTCTCTGCTCTCTCTTTCCCTCTCTCTTTCCCGCCGTTCCCCTGGGGAAGACAGGACTTTCCTGTCTCCGTCTTCTCTTCTGTCCTCTCTGTCTCTTTACCTCTTTCCTCTTTCCTCCCCTTCCCTTTCTAATAAAACTTCTCACCTAAGCTCTGTCTGCCTGGCATGTTTGTGTCCCATCCCTGTCCCACCCCGCTCACCCTCACCTGCCATGGAATCTGCCAAGGTCCCCCATGCAAGATTCCTCACACTTTATCATAACAGAATATCCGGCATAGGCTCAGAGAGTTAACTGTCGTCCCTGGTTAATGGAGATATTTGGAGGTTTAGAAGCTGTGGATTTTGCAGCCTTTCTGAACAGAGAAATGAGAAACCAAGACTTTTTTTGAGGAAACTCTTTACAGTGCTGGCACACAGGACCAGTGGAATAATGTCTTAAAGAATGAGCCCCTACCCGGGTGCTGGTGGCTCACACTTTTAATCCCAGCACTTGGAAGGCAGAGGCAGCTGGATCTATGTGAGTTCGAGGCCAGCCTGGTCTACAGAGCTAGTCCCGGGACAGGCTCCAAAACTAAAGAGAAACCCTGTTTCAGAAAAAACAAAAAAAACAAAAAACAAGACTGAGCCCTGAGTACAATGGGACTGCATCTTTATACAGTTGTGGATGCCTCCCATTTGGGCAGTTTAAATTACCAGGCAGGGAAACTAACACTGGAATGAGAAGGGACTAGGAGGAGGGGGTGTTCATAAGGGATGTTGCAAAGTTGAACATACTTGACCAGACCACAGTGCTGTTTCTTTATTCCCCTCCCTTGCCTCCCCACACCCGCAGACCTCTACTACATGGCCTTGAGGAAGGTAGCATGTCACTGGGGCGATATCTGGGTCTATAGAGTCTCCCCTCCATGTGGTTTGCTCTCTGCTTCATGTTCGTGGTTGAGATGTGAGCTCTCGGCTTCCTGCTCCTGCCTCTATGCCTGCTGCTGGAATCAGGCCACGTGAGCACTATCCCCTGGGACCATAAGCCCAAATAGACACTTCTTTCTAGAAATTGTCCTGATCATGGTATATTGTCACAGCAATAGAAACATAAGTAATGAGATATCAAAATAGAAATAGTTTTAGTAATGAAGGATTTGTGTATAAATATTAAGATTGCTGGATGTTTCCAACATGGAAAACCTATGCAGCTATGAGGCACTTAGTAGGTTTTTTTAGTAATTATCTTTATTTCATATGCACTCATATTTTGCCTGCATGTATGTCTGTGTGAGGGTGTCAGATCCCCTGAAACTGGAGTTACAGGCAGTTATGAGCTGCCATGTGGGTGCTGGGAATTGAACCTGGGTCCCCTGGAAAAGCAGCCAGTGCTCTTAACTGCTGAGCCATCTCTCCAGCCCCTGAGTAGGTTTTTAAGGCAGGTAAAAGATGAGACATAGAGGTGATGTATATGATACTAAAAATTCTAAGATCAAAGTTCAATACATTGATGTTCAATTTCTTCTTAAACCAATGGTGTCATTGGTTGTCTCTACCTAACAACTGCAAGGACTGGCTTAAAGGGCAAAAGTACTTGTCTAATCAAACTTTCTTTAAAGGTGCTTGGTTTTGAGCTAAGCCTCATGTTCATACTACGTAGTAGTAAAAGTACCAGACTGGCTGGGCAATGGTGGTGCTCACCTTTGTTCTCTGTTGCTGAGGTTCTTTCCCACCAGCCTGGTCCTGCCACCTTTCTCAGCCCCAAATAAACACACAGACACTATGTTAATTATGAAACTGTTGACCGTGACTATGGCTTCTTATTGGCTAGCTCTGTCTTAATTACTAACCCATATCTGTTAATCTATGTATTGCCATGAGGCTGTGGCTTACCCATGATCCAGCATGTTACTCCTTCAGCAGCATGGCACCTCAAACCTACCTTTCCCAGAATTCTCCTTGTCTCCTAGTCCCACCTTTCTTCCTACCTTATTGGCCAACAGTGTTTTATTCACCAACCAATAAAAGAAACATATATACAGAAGGACTTGGGAGGCAGAGGCAAAAGGATCTGAATTCAAGGTTAGCCTGGTCTCCAGAATAAGTACTGGAACACAGAAGGCTACACAGAGAAACCCAATCTTGCAAACAACAGCAACAGCTGGGTGGTAGTGGCACATGCCTTTAATCCCAGCACTTGGGAGGCAGAAGCAGACAGAGTTTGTGAATTCAAGACCAGACTGGTCTACAGAGCGAGTGCTAGGACAGAGAGAGAGAGAGAGAGAGAGAGAGAGAGAGAGAGAGGGGAGGGAGGGAGGGAGGGAGGGAGGAAGGGAGGAAGGGAGGAAGGAAGGAAGGAAGGAAGGAAGGAAGGAAGGAAGGAAGGAAGGAAGGAAGGAAACAACAGCAACAACAAAATGCCAGGCTGGTTCTGGGTATTCATCACCATGTGTGGAGACCTAGAATGGTGCAGTCAGAGGATAAAATAGACTGTTAAGTTCCATGGGACTGTGGGGCAATCTTTCAAAATGCCCTGTATGCCTGGCATTGGTGGCACATGCCTTTAATCCTAGCATTCAGGAAGCAGAGGCAGGCAGATCTCTGTGAGTTCGAGGCCAGCCTGATCCGCAGAGCTAGTTCCAGGACAGGCTCCAAAGACTGCACAGTGAAGTATTACCATACTAAAAATACCTTTTTAGGCTTAAAAACATCTTTTTAGATAAACAACGTAAGCATTTATATTTCACAACCTTAAAAACTTGATATCTCTTATGTAAGTTTCTCTTCCGAATTTGGTAACAAGGAAAATTGTAAAACCAAAACTATCTAGTCTTCAATCCCCATCAAAGACCCAAGAAGGATAGACTATTACCTGAGTAAACAGGAAGTGCAGGGAAAGCAACTCCCAAAACTATAGAAGTGACAGACAGCTGGCTGCCTGGACAGTCACCCCAAGTTCCTCTGCAATGTTAGGTCACCCACTTTTCAGCCTACAAGCCTAGCATATCTGACAGACTTTCCTGTAAAGCAGGCATTTTGAAGGACTGTCCTGCCTTGTCTTGGCAAGGTCTGGCAGTCACTTACCTTCCTTTGTGTCCTGCTGGTCCATCAAGGGCAGCCCCTTGGCACATGATTAGCTTTTACCACAAAGAAAGCAAACTCCATATGGAGGTTCTTCAATGCCCATCATCTTTTTTTTTTTTTTTAAAGTAAATTAGCTCCTGGAGACAGGAGCAGACCTGTCACACTGTCATGAAAAGCCTTATGTTATTAAAACATTTTAAATACCATATTCTGCAGATCTTTGAAGTGTTAGAAGATCACCTAATAGTATATCTCTGTATGACCTTAAGAACATACCTAACATGACTATAAATCTGGTTGTTATATATTACTAACTACTAACCTCCACTCCTTTATTATCCTAAATTGCCTTTATTATCCTAAATAAACTTTCAAGGACTAGAAATTTACATTACATTGTTAAATGAGTTGCATAGGTACAACACCTTAACAAGAATAGAATATATATACAGCATAACAAAAATAACCTTAAATTTGTATCTATATACAAAAATCCATGCCAATGTAAGATATTTGAGACTAGTGGTTGTTCAAAAATCGACTTAACAAAAGGACTTTGGGAGCACATTCCCCATGGAGGGATACTCCCTTAGCCTAGAGGTAGGAGGGAGAGCCTAGACCCTATTCCAAATGACTTGACAGATTTTTATGATCCCTCCTGGAAGGCATCAGCTTCCCTGTAGAGTGGGGGAGGGAATGGGATGGGAGGATGGTTGGGGGCATGGAAGGGAGGGAGAGGGAACTGGGATGGATATATAAAGTAAGAAAAAATAATAAATATATATTAAAAAATCCACCCTTTTCTCCCATCATTTCTATACTATATCCCCCCCTCCTTCAGAAAGAGATTCTTGAATCTAATCACCTTTATTTAGCTTTTTCCTGGCCATGACCAGTAACAACTTGTATTCAACTTCCCAAATAATGACAAACATCTATATCCACTGAATAACCAAAAACCATCTACCACATGTCTTGTGAATGTTGGCCTTGTGTTCTCTAGACTGCTTCCTGTTGTCTGGGGATGATGGCCTTTTTGGGAGACCTTGGAAAAATTATGATAATGATCAAGTCCTAGGAAAGCTAGCAAATCTGCATTTACATAAGTATGAAATGTGTGGGGTATACAAGTTAGCCAAAGATGATTTTTTGTTTTGTTTGAGCAGGTAAAATATGTCATTTGTCTTGTAGGATTTTTTAAGGTCTATTTCTTTATGCCTGTAACCAGGATTTTCAGGGGGTCTTCCCCTATCAAACATGATCGCTATCAACCTTGAAGGAACCCATAGCCTTTTGTTTTCTGTGGAAATAAAAGCATAACCTCCTTCCCGAAGCAATACATTTTCTGACTTCTTTTTTAAAGTTAAGGTGTTAGCTGGGATCAATATGTATAAATAAATAAATTTTCCATGATGAAAAACATAAAATAAAGTTAAGGTGTTCTTGTTTTGTTTTGTTTTGTTTTGTTTTGTTTTGGAGACAGGGTTTCTCTGTGTAGCTCTGGCTGTCCTGGGACTCACTCTGTAGGTCAGGTAAGGCATCCTGAAAGTGTCCAGGCTGGTTTAATTCAGCAGTCTCTCCTACAATCCCATGTCTCTCAGCTGCTGTCATTTGTTCATCAGCAGTCAAAAATTCAAAATCAGTACGGCACCGTATAGGATCCAGACTCTGTGTGCTTTCCATCTTTACCTGGCTTTTTCATATTATTTTATTCTCTTTTTTTAAGACTTTATTTTAAACTATTCAATTTTTTATGACTGCCTATGTCCATTTTCTTTTCTTTCTTCGGCATCTAAGCACATTTTTAACATATTGTACGTTTTATAGGTTTTTTTTTTTTAATCTGTGGACCAGGCTTTACTGAGCATCTGCAGTGTTCTCTGAACACATGAGACAAATCTTAAATTTTGGTGTCAGCCGCAGGCATGGCTCAGCTTAGCACTTGGTGTTGGTGACTGACAAGCAGTAGCTGGTAGCTGTGCCTCTGTGCACCAAGCACCAGTCCAACTGAGAGACTTCAGAACTAGAAAGCCACATCCGGTTCTTTGTCCAGAACTTTTCTTAGCTTTCTCAGGCCATATAATTGTATTAAGCTCCCACATTGGATGCCATATTAAGGTGGATTTTTCTTTGGGCCACCAGCTCACAAAAAAATAACAGAGATTTATTACTAATTATAAAAGCTCAGCCGATAGCTTGGGATTGTCCCATTAACTCTTATACCTTAAATCAATCCATATTTTTTAATCTACATTCTTTCATGTGGCTCGGTTACCTTTATTCTGCACTGCCCATCCTGCTTTCTCCCTGTCTGTCTGTTGACTCTGCCTTTCTTCTTCCCAGAGCGTTCTGTCCAGAAGTCCTGCTACATCTCCAGCCTAGCTATTGGCCACTTAGCTTTTTATTAAACCGATCATAGTGACACATCTTCACACAGTGTAAAGGAATATTTCACAATACTTAGCCTGGTTCTTCGGGGAGAAATCTCCCTCTAGCCATAAAACATCAAAACACCGCACTCCATCAGAGCCTGAGCCCTCTTCTCTCCTTATTCCTAATGGAGGTGGGTGCTGACTGGGGGTTCCCATTGTGTCAGACAAGTGCTGTTTCTGAGTTCGCCATGATTTCCAGTCAGGCATACGATGTTGAGGAGCAGTCTTCTCAAATCCTGGACAAAAGACCTCAAAAAATGTAACAAGGCTGGTGGTTCCCTGGCACAGACAAAGGACTGACTGAGAGAGGACCAAGCTGTGGAGAAAGGAGACTGACAGCTTCAGGGTGAGAGGGGCCTAAGCTGGGTCTGTGCTGAAGGCACGGAGCTTCGGTATTTACAGAGGCCTTGGGTCCTCCCCTTTCCCTGTTGACCCTGTTTGGAAACCCACCTCAGCCCCACCCCACCCCATTCCTCCTCTTCAGGAATCAAGAAGCTGCACCTCAGGGAGCCTGCTTTCATGTCCCCTGTTCACCAATGTCCCTCTAACTCTCCCTCACCTACTGTGGCAGAGCTGGGCACTGAACCCCCTCCATCCACCCTCCCACCAATCTACAAGGATGCCTCCAGCTAAGACTCCTAGCAACAGTGGATAGGTGGCCTGAACTGCCCATCTCCTGTAATCAGATTGGTAATTATGCCAATTGTCATCAGAGAGCCTTCATCCAGTGACTGATGGAAACAGATGCAGAGGTCTACATCCAGGCACTGGGCAGAGCTCCAGGAATCCTGTTGAAGAGAGAGAGAAGAGGGATTGTAAGAGCCAGGCAAGATCAAGGTCATCACAAAGGAGCCCACAGAAACAACTAACCTGGACTCATAGGAGCTCACAGAGTCTGAACCTATAGCTAGGGAGCCTGAATGGGATCCACATAGGCCCTCTGCATATGCATGACAGTTATGTAGCTTGATTTACTTGTGGGACTCCTAGTGCTTTGGCTGGCTTTCAGGAACCTATTCCTCATACTGGGTAGCCTTGCCTAGCCTTAATACAAAGGGAGGAACTTAGTCCTACCTCAAATTGATATGCCATGTTGTGTTGATATCCATGAGAGGCCTGCCCCTTTCTGAAGAGAAACAGAGGAGAATTGGATTGGGAAGTGGAGGGGAGGGGTGGGGAATGGGAGAAAAGAGGGAAGGGAAAACTGTGGTTGATATAAAATAAATGAATAAATTTAATTAATAACTTTTAAAAAACACTCCTGTAGATACCTGCTCTATCCAAAGTATCCTGTAAATACTTTGCCCTATCCAAAAGCAGACCCCTGCTTCTCCCACCCCAGGGTAAATAAATCTCCTTTGTGCTGAGAATTTGGGGTCTGAGTGTGTCCTGTGCTGACTCTGAGGCCCCTTCACATACCCATTATCAAGTTCAGCTAGCAGCTCGAGATGCAGCCTTGGCCCCTTCTGAACCATGGCTTCTGTGTGCTGACCCTGAGGATCCCACCTCTTAGTCACAGCTGATTTTTCAGCCCCAACTGATGAGCACTGATTGCCCCAGGGTTCACTTCAATGCTGGCCTCTCGCTGACCGCAGCCGATTCTTCAGCACCAGATGATCAGCAGTGAGAAATTCTTAATATAAGATATCTCGAGAACAACCCTGAGAGTCTCTGGAAGGGCTTTGACACAGGTCAGGCTTCCATCACCTGTGGTTATCGCAGCATTCTTATCTTGCAAGCCTCTACAGAATAGTCCATTAAATTTCAAACACTATGGCCTTTTCAGCCCAAATGTCCAAACACTTCCACAGGCATCCCAAAACAACATCGTCAGGTCTGTCACAGCGATTGCTCACTCTCTGCTATCAATTTTGTCTGAGTTGGGTTTCTATTGCTGTGACAAACACCATGACCAAGAGCTACTTGTGGAGTAAAGGGTTAGAGGTGACAGGTCATCATGGAGAGAAGTCAGGGTAGGAGCTCAAAGCAGGGATCTGGAGGCAGGAACTGAGACGGAAGTCATGCAGGAGTGCTATATTTACTGGCTTGCTACTTAGAGCTTTCAACCCAGGGGTGACACTACTCATACAGGCCTGAGCCATCCCACATCAACCACAAGTCATGAGAATACCCCATAGCAGACTTGCCTACAGGCCAGTCTGATGTAAGCATTTTCTTGACTTGAGTTTCTCCTTCCCTGATGACCCTAGCTTGTGTGAAGCTGACAAGCGCTAACCGGCACAACGTTTTTTTTTTTTTTTTTTTTTTTTTTTCCCTATGTATTTCTGTACATTGAACCTGGAGTCCTCTTCTGTCCACTGAACCAATTCCTATGTTTGCCATAAATTATTGAGCCCCTTCAGCAAACTCCCCCAGCTTTTCACATCCATACAGCTGTTGTTCCAATTCAGATAAATGCATATTATGCCTGACTCTAACAAGTAAATTACAGTGGTGGTTTATACCCATGGCGGGGGGCTCGTTTGTGGGAAATTATGGTGTTTAAACATAAGACACCCTGGTGTATATATTACAAAAAAAATAAAACCTAGCCTCTGTGATAGGCTGGGATTATAGCTTAGTTGGTAGAACACTTGCTTGGACCAGTCCCTGGATTTGATGCCCAGTATGTTCACACACACACACACACACGCACGCACGCACGCACGCACGCACGCACTCACGCACGCATACACATACACACATTGTGTCTAAAGTAAGGACTGTCCCAAATATTTCTATCAGCTTTTCAGCTATGGTTGATTTTTTTTTTTTTTTAACAAAAGGTTTTTGTATTTTTGATTTTTGATCCTTCTAATTTTCTCCAGCATCTACTTGCCACTCCAGGCTTCTGCTGTTACCTGCCTGGGAAAAGCAGAAACTTGAAGCATTTGAATAGCCCCCCCACCCCATCAGGGTCTTGCTGTGCAGCCCAAGTTGGCCTGGAATTCAGGGTCTTCCTGCCTTGCCTTCAGGGTGCAAGGTAGTCACCCTCCAGTTCTAGCGTTGTTCTAAATGCCAAGAATAATGACTAGGACCATTCTGAAGCTTGGGACAGATTGAGGGACATGGCAGTCACACTGGCCACACCCTGGTCTATGGTCAGATGGAATCCCTGACTTTAAAGCTGGGTGTGACAGTGAGGCAGGAGAATGACATGGAGAAGACACCATTCAAGGTTTGTGAAATTAGTATCCGAGAGCGGGTGGAGATAGCTCAATCGGTGAAATGCTTGCCTTATAAGCATGAGGGCCTGAATTTGATCCCTAAACATACATAAAGAGCCAGGTGTGGTAACAGACATCTGTAACTCCAGCACTGGGAAGGCAGCGACAGGAGGAACTCTGAGACTAGCCTAGCCTAACCAGGGTCATGAGACACCCTGGAGTGTTTCCGAAGATGATACTCAAGATTGAACTCTGACCACCACCACCTCTGACACACACCATCACACTGAGAAGTGTAAACAAAAATAACAATAATTTTAAAAATTAGTGTCTGAGAAAATCCTGTTGGCAAAGATGGTTAGAACTGGCTGGAGTCCCTAACAGAGAAAGACTCAGCAGTACTCCAAACGCAGCCCTATTGTAGGAGTAGAGGAAGACCTGAGTGAGTGTGCTGACCACATACATGAGCATGGCCATATCGAGGACCCCACCGCCTCAGACCTATGGAGGAGTGGCAAAGCCCTCTGCCGATGAAGCTCAGAGCTCCTTCTGCCCTTCTCTGTCTATAAAGCCAGTGTGTTAGCTTGAATAAGAATGGTCCCCATAGGCTAAAACATTTGAATGTTTAGTTCCCAGTTGGTTGGCTATTTGGGAGGATTAGGAGGTGTGGCTCTGTTGAGGGAGGTGTGTCACTGAGGTTTCTTTTTTTTTTTTTTTAAATCAGGAACAATAACTTTATTTTCGAACAAGTTATTTTCCTACTGGTTCAGCATTTTCCTCTAGGAAGACACGAGTTTTAGAACTGGCTCACTTGGCCCTTTCTCGTCTCCTCCCAGTTCAGAATGCTTGCACCTCTTAATGGCCAGCATCCTCTTCGACCTGCAGTTGGGCTCCACACACTCAAGCCTCAGCACAATCTTCTTTGTGGTTTTGGCCTTCTTTCAGAAAATTGGCTTTGTCTGCCCACCATAACCACTCTGCTTCCGATCGTAGCGCCGCTTTCCTTAGGCATACAGGGAATCCTTGCCCTTCTTATACTGGGTCACTTTGTGAGGCTGATGTTTGCCACATTTCTTACAGAAAGTCCTTCGGGTTTTAGGTACGTTGACCATCTTTGCAGTGGAGGTATCTACACGATGAAAACGAGAGACCCGGCATCCGAGACCGCCGTCTCCAGCGCACGAGCCGAACAGGAAGGCGTCACTGAGGTTTCAAAAGCTCATGCCAGGCCCAATTCTTCATCATCATTCTCTATCTACCTACCTACTTATCTATCTTCCTCCCTCCCTCCCCTTCCCTCTGTCTCCCTCTCTTTCTGCATACAACTTGCAGATCAGATGTGAAATATCAGATTCTGCTCCAGTGCCAAGCCTGCTTGCTTACTGCCATGCTCCCTGCCATGATGGCCACAGCCTCACCCTCTGAAACTGTAAACAAGCCCCCAATTAAATGCGTTCTTTTATAAAGTGCCTTCCTTGGTCATGGTGTCTCTTCACATAAATAGAACAGTGACTAGGACAATCAGCTTCTGCTCAGTTCAGTGGGAACACACTTGCTTTTCAGAGTCTGGCCCGCCTCATGTTCTCTTCTGTGCTTCCTGTGTGGATGAAATGTGGTCCCTCAGCCTCAAGCTCCTGCTGCCATGCCTTCCTGTCGTGATAGACTGTCCCCTCTGGAACTGTGCATTAGCATGAGTCCTTTTCTCCTCTAAGTGGTTTTTGTCAGGGTATTCTGCTACAGCAACAGAAAACCTGCCCTAAAGGTGAGCAGTGCTGTCCTCTAGGCTGCCCCAGACCCCCACACACACACACACATCAGGTAGAAGTGGGAAGGGAGGAAGCTGCCTAGGGCATGTGAGCTCCACACTCCTGAGCGCATCAGTCTGCCACTGTTGCCATGACCTGTAGGCATCAGGCTACAGCTCCTTCAGACTGTCGTGTGTGTGTGTGTGTGTGTGTGTGTGTGTGTGTGTGTGTGTATGAGTGCATGCATGTAGAGAACTGAGGTCAAGCTTGGATTATGTTCCTTGAGAACTATCCATCTTACTTTTGAAACAAGAAGCTCATCACATAGACATATACTACTTCACCCAGTTTTTTATACAGATATTGGGAGAAAACTCTGGCCTTACCTTATAAGCAAGCACTTTGCTGACTGAGCCAAATCCCTAGCCTTTCTTCAACCTTTCAATGAAGACTCCCAGTCAGCAGTCTGCAGGGAGCATTGGATCCCCTGGAACTGGAGCTACAGACAATTGTGAGCCACAGTATGGGTGCCGGGAATCGAGCCCAAGCCTTCTATAAAAGCAGCCAGTGACAAGCATTATATTTGTGTGTGTGTGTGTGTGTGTGTGTGTGTGTGTGCAAGCATATGTTATATATACATGTTAGAGAATACATACCATATTTGTCTTTTGAGATCTAGGTTACTTCACTCAGGATGATTTTTTTTTTAAATAGCTCCATTCATTTACCTGTGAATTTCATGGGTTTTTTTTCCTTAACTGTTGAGTAATATTCCATCATGTAAATGTACCACATTGTCCACCCACTCATCCATCAATGGTCATCTAGACTGTTTCTAATTTCTAATTTCTGACTGTTATGAACAGAGAGAGCAGCAATAATATGGCTGGGCAAGTGTCTCTGTAGTAGGATGTAGATCCCTTTTGCTATATGCTCAAGAATGGTGTAGCTGGATCTTGAGGAACCACCACCCTGATTTACATAGTGGCTGTACAGGTTTGCACTCCCACCAGCAGTGGATAAGTGCTCTTCTTATCCACATCCTCTCCAGCATGAGCTGTCACTTGTGTTATTGACCTTAAGCCATTCTGACAGGTGAAAGATGAAATCTCAAGCCAAGTATAGTGATGCATGCCTTTAATCACAAAACCCTGAAGCAGAGGCAGGTGGATCCCTGAGTTTGAAGCCAGCCTGGCCTGGTCTACAGACCTCCAGGACAGCCAGGGCTACATAAAGAAATCATATCTCAAAATAAAACAAATTCTGGAAGTAGTTTTGATTTACATTTCCCTGATGACCAAGTATGTTGAACATTTCTTTGTGTTTCTCAGTCATTTGTGTTCCAACTTTTGAGTTGAACTAAAACTGTTTAGTTCTGTACCCCATTTTAAGTTGAATTACTTATTTTTTGGTGGTTTTTTTTTTTGGATTTTGGGTTTTTTGGTTTTTTTTTTAGGTTTTGTTGGTTGGTTGGTTGGTTTACTTGCTTTCTTGATATCCAGTTTTTGTTTTTAGTCTTTACATATTTTGGATATTAGCCCTCTATCAGAAGTGTGATTGGTGAAAATCTTTTAGCATTCCATTGAAAGACAAAAAAAGTAAAGTTAAGGACAGACTAACCTGGAAAGCTAACCCAGACCAGTATCTGTTCCTTAGAATTTGCTAACTTCCCCTCACAAGGCCCTGAGATAACAAGATACCAAGAATTCACACTGCCCCTCCTTTCTTGAGAGTCAGCAGGTGGTGACTAGGGTCCTTAAGAAACAAAGAGATAACTGTACCTCCAGTTTGCCCAGACAAGATTAATTAGCACACTCTGAGGCCCTAAAGTCTGTTGACCCTAATAGCGAGACCATCTGGCCTCAAAGGGTAATGTACTCAATGGACAGAGGGTCCCACCCCCTCCCTAAGCTTGTGGGTTTGCCTTTAAAAACACCTGTGCCCGGGGGAGGGGGCTTCTCTCTAGCCTGCCTGCTGGAGGAGCCAGTTTGCACAAACGTTTCCTGTTCATTAAAGCCTCTTGGGTGTTGCAGCAACTGGACTGGACATTGAGTTCTTGGGAATACCGACTGAAACTGGGAGACTCCTCATTCTGAGGGTCTTACAATTGCGTATGCTATCAGTGTCCTGTTCAGAAAGTCCTTTGCTGTGCCAATAAATTTAAGGCTAGTCCCCACTTTCTCGTCTATCAAATTCAGGGTATCTGACCTCATGTTGAGATCTTTGATCCATTTGGGCAGGGTGATAAGTATGGATCTATCTATCTAGATTCTCCTACATGTAGCTGTCCAGTTTGACCAACACCATTTGTTGAAGATACTTGTTCTAAGTATTTATTCTGGTTTGTTTATTAAAAAAAAAATCAGGTGTCCATAGATGTGTGGACTTATATTTGGGTCTTTAATTCAATTCCATTGATCATTCTGTCTGTTTTTATGCCAATACCAAGCTGCGTTTTTTTAAATAATTTATTTATTTCATGTGCATTGGAACTGGAGCTGTGAGGTGCCATGTGAGTCCTCTGGAAGAGCAGTTGATGCTCTTAACCGCTGATCCATCTATCCAGCCCCTACCAAGCTGTTTTTATCACTAATGCTTTGTAGTACAATTTCAGATCAGGGATGGTGATACTTCTAGAAGTTCTTTTATTACTCAAGATTGTTTTAGCTATCCTAAGGTCTTTGTGTTTCCATATGAAGCTGGAAATTGTCTTTCAATTTCTGTAAAGTATTGTGTTGGGATTTTGATGGGGATTGCACTGAACCTACAGATTGTTTTTGGTAGGATGGCCATTTTAACTATATTAATTCTACCTATCCATGAATATGGGAGATCCTTCCATCTTCTGATATCTTCTTCGATGCCCTATAGTTTTTACATATTATACAGGTCTTTCACTTGCTTGTTTAAAGTTATCCCTAAGATATTTCATTTTATAATTTGAGGTTATTGTGAAAGGTGTTTGTATAAACTAACAACATGAGCACTCCATGATATGGTTAAAGGAAGGTGTTTATTGTAGCTACAAGAGATGGAACAGCCAGAGGCTTTGGGAGGAATCAAGAGCAGAGAGAGAGAAGCAGACTGGACATGGCCAGAAAACTGGACCTGAGCATCAAAGAAGCTGGAGCAGAGAGAGGGGAGGGGGAATGAGACAAAGAGAGAGAGAGAGCATATAAAAATAGTAGTGTTATAAGGAGAATGAGTATTAGTAGCCTGGGGGAGGGAAGCCTGTGAGCTGGAGGGGATTTAGGGTGAATTCAACTCCCAGAACCCATGTAATGAGGGAGAGGCCATCTTCTGAACATTGTCTTCTTATGTCCACACCCACATCATGACACATGTGCCAACAAACACACATAGCACATTAAATATATATTAAACACATATTGTATATAATAAATATATTCATTATATATACATGCATATATATATATATATATATCAATAATTGGGGAGCTGTTATTCTAGAAGACTCTGTTTTGATTCCCAGCACCCATACTGTGGTACACAATCATCTGTAACTCCAGTTCTAGGAGATGTGACATCATCCTCTGGCCTCCATGGGCACCAGGCATGTACAATAGTAAACAGAAATACTGCAGACAACACAAATTTGAATAAAAAATAAAACAGATGCTGTCAACTTCTGCTGGCTCCTGGTTTCTTGCTGTGCTGGCTTTTGTGTTAATTGCTCTTCTCATGGTCTGACCAAGTATCTGGCAGGAAGCAACTTAAAGGACAAAGGGCTTACTGTGGCTCACAGTTTAAGGAAACATAGTCCACCACAGCAGAAAGACATGGTGGCAGGCAGATCCAGGTGGAGGTAGCATGTGGTGGCTAGTCACATTGCTTCCAAAATCAAGACACAGGAATGAGCTATAAAACTCCAAGACTCTCTCCCTGTGACCACTTCCTGCAGTGAGGCTCCATCCCTACAAGTTCTACAACCATTCAAGGTAGTACCAACAACTGGGCACAAGCCCCAAAATCACCAAGAGACCCATTCTGATGCAAAAGCAAAGAGTCTTTTATTTTTAACAAGTAGCTTGACTTGGGTCCTTCATCCATTCATCATGGCAGGTGGAGTGAGGAGAAGCCAAAGAAACCTTGAAGTGAGAATTTATTGAGGTGTGCAAGGGGAGTGTCTAAGGGTATGCAACAGTCTCAGGATTGGTACGCTTCTATGCTTGGGTGACCTGTCTGTTTTGATTGGTCAACTGGTTGTTATGGCCTATCAGCCCTCCCAGGGCAGTTGCTATACTCTGCACCTTTAAGCATGCCCAGAGCCTGCCAGCTAACTTCTGATTGGTTCCTTGCCATTTGGAGAGTACCTGACTTCCTAGTGAGTAGTAAGTCCGGCAAGGTCAGGCAAGCACATGTTGCTGAGTCAGGAGCCTTTTGTCTTGCTGGATCTTTTCTGCATGCTGTCATGGCTACTAAAGCAGCGGGCTGGGTGAGGGTCTGGTCCTTTCAACATCAGCTTACCATGACTGTGACAAAATGCCTGAGAAAGTCCTGAAAGGAATGACGTTTTCTTTGGATGCTGTCGTTCAGCAGCTTCAGCCCATGGTCATTTGTTGCTGTGACCTGTAGTAAGGCAGGACATGGTGATAGAAAGCATGCAAAGGAAGATGCTCATGGTGGCTTGGAAAGAAAAGAGCCTGTAAGGAAGGGGCTAGGTACAAAATATAGCCTTCAAGGACACATCCCTAGTGACTTACTGAAATGGAAAAATCAATAAAAGTCTAATAAATTAGACTCCAAAAGCCCAAACAGAAAAAGAAAAACTCTTAAGCCTCTCTGAGTTCCCAAAAAGGCAGCCCAACAGATAAGGCTAAACAAAGAACTGGGTACAAAGGCCTGGAAACAGATAACAGCCCCCAGCTGTGTCAACATTTCTCTGTCCTAAAGAAGACCAGATAGTTGTCAATTCGTAGTTGTAAAAGTCTCTGGCCCAGGAGATAATTAATAAACTTATTTCCTCTACAGCAACCTGCTTAATTGCATCCTCCCTGAACCTACAGTTAATTGTTTTATCCTATGTAACCATAAAAGCTTTGTAATCTCAAGACATCCAGGCTTTTGAACTATCTCTTTTTTAAAAAACCCTCAGCCAAAAAGCAGCATTTAGCTTGTTCCCAAATGGGCAAAATCTGAGCTGGAGCTTGTAATAACAAGAAACCTTTGTTTTTTACATTCAGTGTGTCACCTTCTCAGTGGTGGATCTTTGGGGTTCCACAATCTGGGCATAACACTACTTCCTTCCTAGTTACTCTAGGCCAGCCAGAGTTAAACAACGAGACACTTTCTCAATGGGTCTTTCTCAAAAGACAAAACTAGCATGCAAACAAAAATCCAAATCTCCCAAGCAACCCTGCTTTCCTTATGTTGCTTCTGCCGGGTATTTTGTGGCAGCAGTGAGAAAATTTACTAATACACACACTAGACATTCCCTTGAAGTCTTTGAGGGAGTTCTCCAACGTTTTTGTTTCTTTCATATTTATTTTTAGTTATGTATACCTGTGTCTTTGTATGGAAATACGCGCATGTGCATAGGTGCTCTGGGAAGGCAGAGGTATCGGATTCCCAGTAGAACTACAGTTACAAACTGTTGTGAGGCCCTGAGCCTGGGGAGAGCATCTGGAGCATCTCTCAGCCCCTTGGCATGTTTTGAAATGCCCTATAAGACAGGGACACAGGGTAGCTGTGGTCTGAACCAAAATGTCCCCCAAAAGTCATGTATTGAGGATATGGTTCTCAGTGCAACAGCTTTCATGCCTGGGGACATGGAAAATGGCTGGGCCACAGAGCTCTGACCCCATCAATACAGCAACCCATACTCTGATTCAGAGCAGACAGAGCTGTGGGGAAGTGGGGAGTATGTGGTGCTACCATTTGGGCGGTTGGAGGGTGCAAGAAAGGGTTCAATTTCTTTTTTTTGTTGTTGGGGGTTTTGTTGTTGTTGTTGGGTTTTGTTGATTTTGTTTTTTGGGTTTTTTTGTTTGTTTGTTTTTGTTTTTCAAGACAGGGTTTCTCTGTGTAGCTTTGTAGACCAGGCTGGCCTCAAACTCACAAAGATACACATGCCTCTGCCTCCCAAGTTCCGGAACTAAAGGCATGTGCCACCAACACCTGGCTTTAATTTCTTTACCAATTAAATAATTGTTATTCTACAAAAATAATATTAAAAGGCAACAAAGTTTTTTTTAATTTATTTATGTATTTTATGAGTGCATGTATGCCTGCATGCCAGAAGAGGCATCAGACCCCATTATACATGGTTGTGAGCCATCATATGGTTGCTGGGAATTGAACTCAGGACCTCTGGAAGAACACTCAGTGCTCTTAACCACTGAGCCATCTCTTCAACCCCCAACAAAAAAGTTTTACAAAGCCAATTTTTCTTCAAAGAGAGGTTAGTAAGAAAGTGGCCCCTTCATGACAGGCATGTACCAGCACACCCAGCTTCCAGCCTTAGAAACAAGCACTGATGGTGTAGAGGGCAGGCTCACGGTGAACAACTCCCTCGTCTAAGATTGTCTCTTTTTTTAAGGATTTTTAGTTTAATTTTACTTATATGCATCTGTCTGTGTCTGTGTGTGCTTATGTGTACCACATATGTGCAGGTGCCGGTGGAGGCCAGAGGTGTCAGAAACCTTGGAGGTGGAATTATAGTCGGATGTGAGCTGCCCAATGTGGGTTCTGGAAATTGAATCTAGGTCTTCTGCAAGAGCAGGAAGTGCAGGTGGTCACTGAACCACCATCTGTCTTAGTCACAGTTTCTATTGCTGGATAAACACCATGACTGTCTGAGTTAGGATTACTATAGCTGTGATAAAAACACCATGACCAAACCTAGTGGTGATGGTGCACGTCTTTAATCCCAGCATTTTGGAAGATAGAGGCAGGCATATCTCTGGATTCAAAGATGGCCCGATCTACAGAGTGAGTTCCAGGACAGCCAGAGCTACACAGAGAAAACCTGTCTCAGAAAAAAAAAATAATAATAAAGAAAAACCATGACCAACAGCAATTTGGGGAGGAAAGGCCTTATTTGGCTTACACTTCTACATCAGTATTCATCATCGAAGGAAGTCAGAGCTAGAACCCATACAGGGCAGGAACTTAGAAGCAAGAATTGATGCAGAGGACATGAAGGAGTCCTGTTTACTGGCTTCCCATGGCTTGCATAGCCTGCTTTCTTATAGAACCCAGGGTCACCAGCCCAGGGATGATCCCACCTAAAATGGGCTGCGCCCTCCCCTATCAATCACTAATTAAGAAACTAAAGGCTTGCCTACTGCTGATCTTATGGAAGCATCTTTTTTTTTTTTTTTTAGAACTGAGGCTTGCTCTCTGATGAATTCTGCTTGTGTTATATTGGCATAAGCAGCACAGCATCTCTCCAAACTCAGATGGTCAGGGTTGCAGCCTAAAGACCGAGTCTCCTCTCTAGCCCCTCTCGTGTTCTGTCAGTTACCTCTGCATCACTGTGACCGAAATACCCTGAGGGAAGGACTGGCTGACTGGGCTCACTGTTATGGATGATTTCAGACTTCAATCTTGGCACTCAGAGGCAAAGGCAGAGGCAGGCGGGTCGCTCATGAGTTTGAAGCTAGTCTGGTCTGCATAGTATGTTTCAGGTCAGGTTACAAAGTAAAACTCTCTCTCAATAAAATAAAAGGCTTCCAAAATTGGAGTATCTCACATGCTCATTGTCTCTGATTACCACAGTTTCTTGCAGTTCTCAGGTCCCCGGAAAGGGCTCTTTGGGACAGAGTCTGCCTATTGGTCCCCCATCCATAAGAAATGGCAGTTACTGGACAGGGTCATGCTTGCCTTTAATCCCAGCAGGTGAATTCCAGGACAGTTAGAACTACATAGAGAGACCCTGTCTCAAACAACAAAAACCAACAACAATAAAGAAATGGCAAGTCAACAACTCTATCTCATCTTTTAACTAATTTATATACCAAACTGGAGGCTAACATGGATGATGCTAGTCGAAATCTCCCTTTCTTGTATCTCAGCAACCTCCCACTGAGCCACCATCCCAGCCTCAGATGCATTTCTCACTACACATAGCAGTAGCTAGGCAACCCTGGCATGCACTCTCAGACTGCAAAATTTCTTCTAACCCTTCAACTATTCTTAGGGAATCCCAATATGGATGGGATGGATCCTACTGGAAAAAGTAGGCGTACCACCCTATACTTCTGATGACATGACTGCTTCATGATATGGTAAGGGGAAGGTTTTTGTTGTAGATATTAGAGAAGAGGGAATAGAGGCATCTGGAAGAGTCCAGAGCAGAAAGAGAAACAAGTAGACAGGACATGGCCAGCAGTCTGGACCTGACCACGAGCGATGCAGGAGCAGAGCAGAGACAAAGAAACAGACAGGGAGAGAGAGAGTGGGAGACCAGAGAGATGAATCCAAGGAGACTGGGAGAGAAAACATAGGTGAGATAGCAGACTTGTAAGGAGAATAAGCGGCTGGGAAGAGCAAAGCCTGTGAGCTAGGAGAGTTCAGGGTAGGGGAGGAGATCAGAAGGGACAGGATGGACATGTGTAACAGGCTCTTGTGGTACTGAGGGAGCCTGGAGGCCAGCATGCATTTTGGTATGCCGCTAGACACCAAATTCATTTGTTTCTTCTGCCTTTTGGAATTTAGGAAACAGAGTTTCCTTTGGACCTGAAAAATATCACATAGACAAAGACTGTCATCTTGGAATTCCTTCCACAGACACTCCAACTCATGATGGCTCAGCCTTAGTTGCACATCTCACTACTCATAGCAAGACCCATGCAACTGCTGCTGTAGCATAAAGGCACATTAACAAATAACATATACGAAAGGTCTACTTATTGTTATTTCTTCCTCTGATGCTCCCCACTCAGGCAGCATAGTCTCAGTTGCATGCCTGGCTAACAATAACCAGAACTACACACTCACACCTCCCAACTCTGCGTGCCAACTGTTGCGTCACAGACAGAAGACACGACACGGCACAAACACATCTGCTAAACCCAGAATGAGAACCCACAAAAGATCAAAGTAAAGACCACACCAAAGTTTGACCTGGTAAGCTAATGAGTTTCTACCAGGATTACAAACAGGAAAATTGGTCAGGGTTACTTATGAGGAACAGAGATGACTCAAAAGCAGGTCTGAGAGTCTCTTCTCACAGCTGGTTGTCAGTCCCTCTCCCAGCAGCTGGCTCCTTTTATAAAGCTAAGGGGACTCCAAGAATCTCCCATGTTTCTAACCTTTTGTTTTTAACATGCCTGGCAGAATTGAAGATATTCTAGAGACTCCTGTAATCTCTCAACCTATCAGATTATGGAGATAATGAACCCCCAAGAAATAGGGATTTCCCCAGGCATCTCACGCTGGGCAAAGGAAAGGGCACCAGCCAGAAGAGAAACTTCTCCTCTAGAAAGAGATTTCACACAGTTCTAACAACTTGTCAGACCATTGAGACTGAAGCCCAGGCAGTGATGGCTCTGTGGTGGGGCGAGCCACACCTTGACCCAGACTCTTAGATGTGCTCATCCTTGTCCCTTTATTTAACTTTGACCTCCCTTCCCTGAATTTCTTTGTCCCTTTTCCCAAAGTGGCAACATTGAATAAACCTCCTTTTTCTTCTTTATTTATTTATTTTACCTGTATGGATATCTTGGCTGCATGTATGTATATGCACCACAAGCATGTCCAGAAATCCACAGGGATCCCTCTAAGGCTCCTTCCCTGAGAACTTCATCTTTATGGCAACCCAGCACTCACCCACACACCTTTTCCCCCCTAGGAGACAGTGCCTCACTTTATACGCCTGACTGCCCTTTAACTGTGTAAACCAGACTACCTGTCTCTCCCTGCAGAATGCTGGGATTAATGCGGTTCGCCACCACGCTTGGCCACAAATGTAAATTTTTTAATCCATAAATAAACAAACAACCGGTGCTGTGGGGCACACGAGTAATCCCACTACTTGGAGATCACAGAGTCAACAATATAATGAGTCCCTGGCCAAACTGAGCTACCGAAAAAAAAAAGTAAAAAAGTCTCAAAAACCAATTAGTTGAAGTTTTACGATGACGAATCAGCTTCTTTTGAAAACGCAGCAGCTAGGCTTGGGCGGTGGCAAGTTAGCACTTCCGGGAGGGAGGAACCACGCAGCCGTCTCAGCTAGGTGGGCGGGGCTTTTCCAGCTAGACGGGCCCGAATTGGTCTGCCTGCAGAAATCTTAGCCAATCAAGATGACGAAAGTGGGTCGCCCCGCCTCGCGCAGGCGCTTTTGCTCCGCGGAGGGGGCGCTCCGCGGGTTGGCGGCGCCGGGTTTGCTTCCGGACTGGTGGCGGCGTGACGTCAGGAGGAGGGCAGGTAGGTACGGGGTGCGGACCGGTCTGCGGCGGCGACGGGGGTGTCAGGACTTCAATCCCACCCTGGCTGCTTGGCGCGGGAGACGCGAGACGTGCGGACGCGAGCGGGTTCCCAAGGCCCAGCAGCCGTTTCACGCCAAAGGCGCTCCTAGCCGTCTTCATGCAGAAGATGAGCCCTCCAAGCCCGAGTGTGGAACATGGTGCTTAGGAACAGTAGCTTGAGGGCCGGTGAGGTGGCCTAGCTGGCAGTGGCGCTTGTAGCCAAGCCTGACGACATGAGTTCGACCCCCGAGCGTAGTGGAAAAAAAAAAGATCGATTCTTGTGGGGTGTTCTCTGACCTACACATACTTAGTGGCACGCTTCCCCAACACACACACACAAAACAAATGTAATTTTTAAGTGGCTAGAGAGATTGCTTAACGGTTAAGAGCTTGTACTGCTGGTTCAGTTCCCAGAGCTCACACCTGCATGTAGCTCCAGAGAATCCAACCCTCTAGTCTCTAGCACTTGCACTTACTGGTGCATAAACACACACCCATACACATAATAGTTTTTAAAATTGTTAGTAGGTAGAAGAAAGAACTGAAATCGTCATTGTTCTGTGTCCCATGCTCTTTGTTCTCAATGCTTAACACCTCTGTGACCCCCAACTGCAGTCAGCCAGGAGTCAGGCAGTTAGGAACAGCAGAGGAGACTGTTGCTCGGGCTGTCATTTGCTCAGGCAGGTGAGGTCAGGAGTGATCCTTGGCTCTGATGACCTCATCCCTGTGCATCCACCTGAGCAACCTGTGTGAGCAGCTGAGGTTGGATCTGGAGTAGAGGGCCAGCCTGGACTATACAGAGGGGCATGTCTCCAAAACAAATCCAACATTCTAAAACAGACCCCAGCCACATTTGGATTCACAAGCTGGGTGTCTATACTACAGGCAGCCCCAAATCATCCCTCCTGTTGGTACCCCCCATTTGCATTTTTTGTTTTGTTTTTGCTTTTTGAGATAGGATCTCACTGTGTAGTTCTGGCTGGCCTGGACTTGCTGTGTAGGGCAGATTGGCCTGGAACTCAGTATGTAGCCTTGGTTCTGCCCCCCTGAATGCAAGAGCCATCACACCCTAAACCTTTCCCTCCGGACAGTTGAAGAAGTGGGAGCTCCAGGACAGTCCAAGACCCAGGCAGCTGTAACCCCAAACTTGAGTGGGCACTTATGTACTTGGCCATCAAAAGTATTGGGTGAGAGGACAGTGAGATGGCTCAGTAGGTGAGGACACTTGCCGACAAGCCTGACAAACTCTTCCATCTCTGAACCCACATGGTGGAAAGAGGGAACTGATCCAAGTGGTCCTCTGACCTGCACACACTGTGACACATTCTTCCCCTACATAGACAGTGTTTTTTTTTTTTTTTTTTAACTTAGTGGTGGAAAGATGACTTAGAGACATACTGCTTCTCTGAAGGTCAGTTCAGTTCCCAGAACCCATGTCAGATGACTCACTGCTGCTTGTAACTCCAGGTCCAGGGAACTGACATCCTCTCCTAGACTGTGGGTGTGTGCACACACACCACACACATATAAACACAATTTTTTGTTGTTTTTTGTTTGTTTGTTTGTTTGTTTGTCTTTTGAGACAAACAGCTTTGGAGCCTGTTGTGGAACTTGTTCTATAGGCCAGGCTGGCCTCAAACTCACCACTGATACACACACACACACACACACACACACACACACACACACACAATTTAAAATAAATCTTTTGTTAAAAGATGCTCAAGACGGCAGAGGTGACTCAAACCTTTGATCCCAGCAGGAAGCTGGTGTGAATTCAAGACCAGTGTGATCTACAAAGCAAGTTCCAGAACAGCCAGAGCTTTTACCCAGAGAAACTCCATCTTGAAAACCCAAAACAAGAAAGAAAACCTTTTTCTACGTTTTATGGTTTCATTTTGTATGTATTCTGGTGTGTGGGCATGTCATGGCACGTGTGGAGATGAGTCTGTTCTCTCCTTCCATGTTGGCCCCAGTTTTCAAGTTTTAAGTGGTTGGGGAGCCACAGCTCAGCCTTTTGGTTAAGATAAAATTCAAATCGTTTAAAGTATCAGAAGTCGGGTTACACTTACATGGAATTCAAACCTACTAATAAAAATAAAATTGGGGGTCAGAATGGTGGCGCAGTGGCTCATAGCACCTGCCACACAATCCTGGAAACCCAAAACCTATGTAAATTTGAAAGGGTACAAAGTTGTCCTATGGCCTGCACTTACACACGTTGTGCATACACAATAATATCTGTACGTGCTTTTTGGCCTAGGACAGTTGACCATGGATGTTCCGTGGTAAGAAGACAGAAGTGTGTGCTCACTCGGGAACACCCCTCCTCCTCTGACAAGGCTATCTCCTTCCCCCAACACAACAGTGTTTAACTTACACTGTTGCTCACGCAGTTAGCATTTATTTCAAGACAGGGTCTCCTGTAGCCCAGGCTAGCTATGAACCTGATCCTCCTTTCTACCTTCTGAGTGCTAAGATTACAAGCGTGTGTCAGCACACATACTTCATGCATCGGTAGAACCCAGGGCTCCCTGTGTGCTAATCACTATACTAAGCCATATCCCTACCCCCCATACTAACTAAGCCATATCCCTACCCCCATACTAACTAAGCCATATCCCTACCCCCATACTAACTAAGCCATACCCCCCCCCATACTAACTAAGCCATATCTACCATAAAGCCATATCCCTACCCCCCATACTAACTAAGCCATATCCCTACCCCCATACTAACTAAGCCATATCCCTACCCCCATACTAACTAAGCCATATCCCTACCCCCCATACTAACTAAGCCATATCCCTACCGCCCATACTAACTAAGCCATATCCCTACCCCCCATACTAACTAAGCCATATCCCTACCGCCCATACTAACTAAGCCATATCCCTACCCCCCATACTAACTAAGCCATATCCCTACCCCCCATACTAACTAAGCCATATCCCTACCCCCCATACTAACTAAGCCATATCCCTACCCCCCATACTAACTAAGCCATATCCCTACCCCCATACTAACTAAGCCATATCCCTACCCCCCCCATACTAACTAAGCCATACCCCCCCATACTAAGCCATATCCCTACCCCCATACTAACTAAGCCATATCCCTACCCCCATACTAACTAAGCCATATCCCTACCCCCCATACTAACTAAGCCATATCCCTACCCCCCATACTAACTAAGCCATATCCCTACCCCCATACTAACTAAGCCATACCCATACTACAAAGCCACCCCCATACTAACTAAGCCATATCCCTACCCCCCATACTAACTAAGCCATATCCCTACCCCCCATACTAACTAAGCCATATCCCTACCGCCATACTAACTAAGCCATATCCCTACCGCCATACTAACTAAGCCATACCCCTCCATACTAAGCCATATCCCTACCCCCACCCTGCCACTTTTGTTGTTTGGTTTTTCAAGACAGGGTTTCTCTGTGTAACAGTCCTGGCCTAGAACTCGCTCTATAGGCCAGGCTGCCTCTTCCTCCCAAGTGCTGGGCGTAAAGGTGTGTGCCACCACTGCCCAACTGTTATTTTTACTTTTAATTAACTTATTTATTTTGCATTGCTGGGGATGGAACCCAGGATCTTCTGCATGTTTGGCAAACATGTCTTCATGAGCTACATTTCCAAATTTTTTTATTTTGATTTTGACATTGCCTAGTACATTGCCCATGTTGGTCTCAAATTTGGATTCCTTCTATCTCAATCCTATTATCCTTAATACCTAGATTACAAGAATTACACCTGGCTCCAAGAAGTGACACTTTAGATTGGGTAATTGAATGAAGCCTCTGGCATTCAAGAGAAACAACAAAAACTACATCTTTGAACCTAGGGCCTTAGCTCAGAGCTTGGGCCCCTGCCTAGAATCCTCCAGTAAGGGGAAGGGAAGGGAGCGGAGCTCAGTGGTAGAGTACTGTCTTCACCTTTGTGAGGCTCTGAGTCCATTGCAGTAGTTCAGGAGCAGTCTACTTGCCTGGCCTCTGCAGATAGCCAGGAAGTCAGCTTGGCTAGGACAGAGAGGAGTAAGTGACCTCCTCAGAGAATAACATTTTGGAGGCCAGGGGTCTTGACACACTAGTATATAAGAGACCCTTCTGGGCTGGTGAGACTGTTCATTATTTTCCACCAAGCCTGCAACCTGAGTTTGATGGGGAAAAGAGGAAACTGACTCCTGTAAGTTGTCCTCTGACCTCCACTTTCTTAACATGACATGCACATACACACACAGGCACATATAAGTAACTTTTTAAGATGTAAATTTAAAAGAGCCCTTTCAGCTTCTGCATCCAGAGCAGGGCAAGCAGTAGGAATTGAGGGCAGTACTAGGACTCAGACCACCATCCCTACTTGGTCACCCCAGTGCAGTGTCTGGAGCCACATGGTTCTCTTCATTGTCTTTCCGTGTCCCTCCCTCCCTCCAGGCTGTCCTCGGATGCTCCTGTACCCTGCGGGGGGCTCAGTGCCAGGTCACAGCTCCACCATTGAGAACCTTCAAGAAATAGGAGTAGCCAAGCCAGACCACCACTCAGCCACCTTTACAGAGCCTGCGGCCTCTGCAGGCTCCACAAGAGGGCATACTTCACTACTGCATGCACTGACCAGGCCACTTTCCCAGTTGCAGCCTTGCTACTGAGGACCCAGAGGCAGCTCCCAAGATGGTGAGTAGAAGATTCCCAAGCACCAGCACAGTCTCCAGCAGGCCTGCCCCTCCCCTGGCTCTTGTGCGGTAGATATTGATTGTTGTGTGCAGACCTTTTCTGGGCACTCAAACCACCACCCAGCAAGTCCTCTCTTCAGTCAGATCTTGCTCCCTCCCTACCCCTTCCCTTCCTTTCTGACACTGTTTAGCTGAGGATGATCTTAACCTCCTGACCCTTCCGCCTCAGAGATCCTTATCCAAGTGCTGGGGCTATGCTGCAGAGCTGGGGATGGAGCCAGGGCCTTGTGCTTGCCAGGCAGGCACTCTGCTACTGAGCACTGAGCTGCATTCCCACCCTTGCATTACCCACTGTGAAGTATGTGTGAGGTGTTCCTGCCCACTCCCTCTTGAGTGCACTCTGGAGAGGAGTCCTTGTACTGCTAAGCTAAGCAGTCCCTCGTTAAAATGTAATTGGACTTTGTTTATGGAGAGTTGGTGCACATGCATGTGGTGGTCAACTTAGGGGAATAGGAACTTCTACCATGGGGGTCCCAGGTTTCAAGATCCTTAGGATTGCTGCCAGACACCTTCACCCCATCTCATCAGACCTAAGTAGTCACTCTATGTCCTTCGCTCCTCACCATCCTGATAGCCAATCAGCTGCCTCCAGACTCTCAATCTCCCTGCATGAGCATATATGTGCTGCCCTGTCCGATTTCAAACTCGGCATGGTGTGTTGAAGGGAATCCCATGTGCTGTGCCCGAGGCAGAGCTGTCCTCTGGACTCGAGGCAAGTGCTTTGCCACTGAGCTCTGCCCAGCACTACACCATGTTTTGTTGTTGTTTATTTTTTGAGATTTTATTTTAGTGACATTTCCCCCTTCCCTTTCTTCCTCCAAATGCTCTCATATATCCTTCCCAGCTCTCCTTCAAATTCACAGCATCTTTTTTCACCATCCTTTCTTACATGTATATATGTATGTGTATATACATGTGTATTCCCAAATATAACCTGTTGAGTCCATATAATGTCACATGTATGTATGTTTTCAAAGCTGACCATTTGTGTTTCTCCTTGGGAAGTGCTACCTCTGCTCCTCTCAGCTTTCCCCAGTTGCCTGTAGTTATTTGTGTAGGGTTGAGGCCTTGTGGTCTTTACCCACCTTGGCCTGCTTGTTGGTGTCCGTCTTGTTCAGCTCGCACTAGAGTGATCATGTTGTTGAGACTTTACAGGTATAACTTACCATGTTACTAAGAGACATAATGTCACAGCAAAGTTCCTGACCCTCTGGTTCTCCCAGTCTTCTGCCCCCACAGAGTTCCCTGAGCCTTAGGTGTGGGAGTGTTTTGTAGATGTATTCACTGGGACTGGGCCCCACAACTCTACATATTGGTTGTGTTTTCTGTAGTGGTCTCTGTCTGTTGCAAAGAGAAGTTTCCTGGATGATGGGTAAAGACTACAGTTAACAGTCTAGACCAACAGTTCTCAACCTGTGGGTCAAGATCCCTTTAGGGGTCACATATCAGATACCCTACATATCAGGTATTTACATTATAGTTCATAAGAGTAGCAAAATTACAGTTATAAAGTAGCAACAAAATAATTTTATGGTTGGGGGTTACCACAGCATGTAGGAACTGTATTAAAGGGTCAAGTATAAGGTCTGGATTCCATTCCTAACACCCCATAAACCAGGTGTGGTGTATGCCTATGATCCTGGCCTTGGGAGGTGAAGGCAGAAGGAACATGGCCAGCCTCAGCTACATAGCAACATTGGGAAGGTTAAGAGCCTCTAGCCTAGACCCTGGAGGAGGACGTGGAATAGAAGTCTGGAATAGAGCGGAGTGCTGTAGGCAACAGCTCAGCTGGCAGGCAGTCTGGTCACTTATTTCTTCCAGATAAGTGTTTGAAGTGTCCCACTGTGAAGAACAAGTCCTAGGCTGTGAGCCCGTGGTTTGAAACCCCTGAACAATTTAGCACAGCCACCGTGTCAGAATGCACCTTCTGCCAGGTTTTGAGACCAGCTTGACACTCATAGTTTGGGGTAGGGGTGTCTTTAAATGTATTTCATGGGTGGCCTAAGAAAAATGCTAGTGGGGTATGCTGGCATACCTCACAGAGTGCTGAGGCAGGAGGATTGCTTTAAGTTCAAGACCAGCCTGGGTAAGCTATGGAATGAAATTCTGTCTCAAAAAAAAAAAAAAAAGCAGAAATGGGCTGTAATTGAGTTGGTAGAGTGCTTGTCTAGCATAAGGTCAGTATCCCATCCCTAGCACCCCATAAACCAGGTGTGGTGCACGGCCATAATGTCAGCCTTGGGAGGTGAAGGCAGGAGGGTCATGGCCAGCTTCAGCTACATAGCAAGTTTATGACAGCTGGGCTATGTGAAACAAACAAAAAAAGACAAGCCACTAGGAGTCAGTGGCCATACCTACTTCTTTACCATTGCCTACAGTCAGTCCCCAAGAACATGCACCCATTCCTATAAGACTGTGTGGCCTTAAGGAATTTCCCAAAGCTATAACAATTAGTTTCCCAGCCAAATTACCACTACAGATCAGATACTAGATGGAACCTTCAGCATGTCCTCAGGTCCCTGCATTATCCCCTCTGACTCATGCATCCCCTCTGTTTTCAGGGTGAAAGGAAAGGCCAAAACAAGTATTACCCCCCGGACTTCAACCCTGAGAAGGTGAGTGACTTCCCAAGACCCCCAAGCCTCAGGGACCAAGTATCACAAGTCACCTAGAGAGGACTCCAATGCTCCTGGAATGTGTGCAGGCTCTACCCAGTTACCATGCCACTGCATAGAAAGTCCTTCTTTAGTACCATGCATCAAATAGAAAGTCCTTCTTTAGAGTCTGATGTCCCTGGGGGCTCCTGGAACCACTTTTCAGGACAACTCTGTCCCTGGCTCCAAACTGTGTACCCCACCAAGACCTCCACACCTCCATGTGGCTTGTAGGCTATAAGACTGAAGCCCCTCCCATCCAGGGAGGCACTTGTTCCCCAGAAGTAGGAACAGCAAGGAAACAACTACCCCAGCTTGGTCTTGCTTAACTTCACTCATCCTTTCCATACAGCATGGCTCTCTCAACCGATACCACAACAGCCATCCCCTTCGAGAACGGGCTCGGAAACTGTCACAAGGCATCCTTGTCATCCGGTAAGAAACTACCCACCCCTCTCCCAAGACCTCCACCTTGCATCAATTGCATGTCCCCTGATTGATTGGCCCAGTGCTGCAAGGTTATAATTCCATAAAACAGGAAGACATTGCATCAGTCAGCTATTTCTGCATAATAGAACAATAAGTATTTGTTATTGATAACAACTCTGGGTGCCTCTTCTGGGCTTGGAAGGGCCTGACTAGGTCTTCTTCCTTCATTAGTGGGGGCTTGGTAGCTGAAGACCAACTGGTCCAGTGGGGCCTTGGCCTATATGGATAGACTGTTCCATCGTGGGTCTTTCTTCCTGCAAACCAGCAATACCGTGGCCCCAAAAGAGCGAGCAAAAGGCCAATACCCAAACCTGTCACACTTCCACCTTCTTTCCCTTCAACTTCCCAATATGCATCCTGATTCCAGGCTGGGACCAGACTCTTCCTCTGTGTGGAACATGCCACACAGTGATGCACAAGTACATCACCACAGAAGGAAGAACGGCCAGCCAGGGCCTCCCAAATACTACATAGCCTGAGGCAGTAGGGTCACTTGGGTCCAAGAGTTCAAGACAGGCTGGGTAACATAGCCAGAATGTATCTTAAGAAAAAGGGAAGCAGCAATGACTCAGTGGGTGAAGGTATTTGTTGCCTAGCCAGACATTTGAATTAAATCCCCAGAACCCACATAGTGGAAGGAAAGAACCAACTCACAAACATTGTCTTCTGACTGTCTCACATACAGTGGATAAATTAGTACATGTAAGGAAAAACTTTTCAAGAAGAAAACAACAATGAAAATCCTTGTCTTTTCTTTAGATTTGAAATGCCATATAATATCTGGTGTGATGGCTGCAAGAACCACATCGGCATGGGTGAGTTTAGCCACCCACCTGTGCCCTGCCTGCCCCTTCAGCCCTCTCTGTGCCAGGTGCTATGAGACACCGGAAATATTGTCAACCCCAAGGGCAAACTGGAAGGTGGCAGGTACCCAAGCTAGAGAACCATGAGAAGGCTGGGCCCTGGGATCCAGAGCCTGCCTCTGCCAGGTGCTAGCAGATGACCTTTACCCAGCAACTGGAATTTGTATGCTTCAGTTCCCAGTCTTTAAGGTGGAGCTGACGTGAGGCCCACCCATGTATATCCCAGGTGCTTTCCGCAGCATGTATTCTGTACAGAGGGCTGGGACATGCGTTCTGCCTGCATCTCACTGCTGTGTCTGAGCCACAAGCTCGGCAGCATGACACTTGGGCAGGGGTTACCCTCTGGCTTCCATTTCCACCTCTGGGATGTGGAACAGATCCTCTGCTCTCGCACTACAACAGTTCATACCATCCCATCTTCTTTTAATTTGATTTATTTTGGGGTAGGTAGTGGGAGGGTGTTGTGTACGAGTACCTGTGTGCATGTCCAATCACATATGTGCACACATGTGTCACAAAATTGTGGGGGTCAGATGACACCTTGTGAGTGTCAGGTCTCTCCTGCTGTTTGGTGTTTCCCAGTGATTGTTTTCCCAGTTTAGTAGCAAACACCTTAATCCACTGAACAGTCCCATCCCCACACCATCCCATCTGGATTCAGAGCTTTCACTGTTAACCATTACACCACTGTCTTAGTTAGGGTTACTGTTGTGATGAAACATCATGACCAAAGCACTTGGTGAGGAAAGGGTTTGTTTCATTCACAGGTCTATATAACAATTCTTCATCAAAAGCAGTGAGGGCAGGACTCACGCACGGCAGGAAGCTGGAGGCAGGAGCTGCTTACTGACTTGCTCCTCATGACTGCTTCCTCACAGAACCCAGGACCGCCTGCCCAGGGATGTCCCCACCCACAGTGGGCTAGGTCCTCCCCCACCAACCACTAATTGAGAAGATGCTTTACAGCTGGGTCTTAGGGAGAAACTTTCTCCATTGGAGTTCCCTCCTCCCCGATAGCCAGCACACCCACAGAGCCTCACACTTGTGCCATCTATTGTCCCCATACCAGTTCTGCAGCAGCCAGGGCCAGCCAAACAGTCTGTAACCCACTCAGTTTTATCAGGCTGTGCCTCATGGTCACATCAGATCCCCAGAGGGAAGCACTGTTCCTAAGACCACCCCAATAGATACTTCTCAGAGTTGTCACCATCCCTACAGCTTTTCCTGGGAGACTGACCCATGAAAATTACTTAGACTCCCACAACCCTCTGAAACAGCTGCCAGAACTGAAGAAACTTGTTTATTCATTATAAAATACTATAACCAGGTTTGGTGGCACACACATTCCAGTGCTGAAGAGGCTGAGGCAGGAAAATGGTGAGGCTAGCCTGAGCTACATAGTGAAACACTGTCTCAAAAAAGTAAGGGCTGGGTATGATAATGTAGTAGAATGTTTTTCTGGCATTTTGCAAGGCCTTGGGTTCAGCTTCATAATAAAATACATGCATAGATGAATGAAAGATAAAATATATTGGATGGATAGATATGACAAGGTAGGTAATGATGGGTAGATGATTGGTTCTTCACAGATAGACCAAGCAAATAAAGATGGGCAGTGGTGGTACATGCCTTTAATCCCAGCACTCAGGAGGCAGAGGCAGGCAGATCTCTGTGAGTTCGAAGCCAGCCTGGTCTACCAAGAAAAGTTCAGGACTGTTAACACAGAGAAACCCTTTCTTTAAAAAAAAAAAAAAAAAAAAAAAAAAAGACAAAACAAACAAACAAAAAAAACCCAAGCAACTGAGTGAGAGACACATGGTGTGGGGTATGTGGGACACGCCTCCAGGAGCCGTGCCCTGTCCTGCTGCCCAAGAGCCCTAGTACCTTTTGGAGGCCTCATTATATAAAAACCTTTACTCATAGCCCAGCAAGCCCTGCCACTGAGCCTCATCTTGGGATTTGCTCATCCTGGGCAGGGGCAGGAACCTCTGCAGTGAGCAGGGCCTTAGGACCTACTACTGGGGAGGGAAGGGCAGGGATTTTCTTTGGATCAGAACCAGGGCAGAAAAACAAGGACAGGCTCGGTAGGTAGGTTGAACCTTGCTGTGGTAGGCTATAGGGCAGAGATAATGTCATGTCTATGGCCTGCCTCTGGGCTAGCTAGAAGCCAGGAGGTGGGGATAGCAGCTAGGTGCACAATGCCAGGGGGCAAGGTGGCTGTGGAAAGGACAGGATGAGGCCTTTGCTGCCAAGGAAAGTGTGAGAGCCCCACAGGTCTTCAGGCAACAGGACAGAGACTGGGTCCTGAACATGTCTAAGACCCTGGATCCTGTCCCCAACACTGAGAACAATGGGAGCTGAACCCACTCTAGATGCCTCATAGCCACCCTCCGGCCACTAAAGTAGCTGGCCCAGAAAGGAAAACATGTCAGTGCCACTGGTAGCACCCAGGCTCTGTTGTTCCCATCAGGCTCTGACTCTCAAGGTCAGAAGGCAAGACTACATCACCTCCCAGGAACAATCGATGTTTGTTAAAGGAGTGTTGAAAGCTGAGTTAACACTCACTTGGGTAGTATGCATTTACTTATTTGTGACAGGGTCTGGCTATGTCACCCAGGCTGGCTGCAAATTCCACCTTATCTGTGCCTCTGCCTCCCAAGTGCTGGGGTCTCAGATGTACCCCTACATCCAGCTCTCCATTGACATTTACTCACAGAGTCCTGCGTGTGAGCAGAATTACCATCATCTCTGTTGACTAGATGAGAAACTGAGGCCCAGAGGGATGAGGCATCTTGCTTAGGGGTACACAGTGCAATCAGTACTGGAACCTGGGCCTTCCTGTTCCAGGCCATGCTTTCCTGTGGCTTGGGTACTCAGTGCCTTCCAAACTTCATTCTTTCCTGCCTTGGTTCCTGTACTCTTCCAGGGTACCTGCCCTACCAGGCAACAGAAAAAAGTTGTTACGGCACCTTGGTCCCAGCCTCTCTTTTCCTGCCCTCTCAGGTGTGCGCTACAATGCAGAAAAGAAGAAAGTTGGCAATTACTACACAACTCCAATCTACAGGTAGGAGCATCTGGTGGCACCTTAGTGACAGGTGTGGCATCACAGGTTAAAGGGCCTGTAGAGGAGTCTTGAAGGGAAAGGGAACTTAGCATCTCCCTCTAGAGCCATTCTCTGTGTAACTGCCCATCTTGGCCTGCCTATCAGAGTTTGTCCCTACCTCCTCCAACACTTCATGTCTCCTACCTTCCCCAGTAAAAGCTCAGGCCCTCTCACTCTGCTTCAGGCCATGCAGCCTCTGCTCCCACCACACAGAAAGCTTCTCCCGGAAGCCAAATGGCCCCTTCCCCGTGCTGCTCAAACACTGCCTTCAAAGGGACCTTTTCTAAACCATCACCTCTTACGTGGTCACTCTTCTTGCCAGCACATGCTCGTCTCAGGCACGTCCGCTCCTCCTGAAGCAATATCCCCAGCTTCTGGAACCAGTCTGGTGCAGAATAGCCAACAGAGGGAGAGAGGGAAGGGATGGATGATACCCAGGTGGGTGGCTAGTTGAGTGGGCGAGTGAATGGGTAGAAGATGGATAAATGGATGAATGATTGGTGGGTGGATCAATAGGTAGGTAGATGGATCTATAGATGGATGCGTAGATGGACCAATGGGCAGGTAAGTGGATGATTGGGTGGGTGGGTGGGTAGATGGACAGACATATAAATGGATAAATGGATGGGTAGGTGAGTGGGTAGATAGGTAGATGAGGAATGAGCAAATGAATGAGAGAGCCAGCTTTAGTGTCTGAGTGATTGGTTGTAGGTGAAGATGGGAACTTAAAGTGTAGCCTAGGGAGTTGGGATCACAAGTGGGTGCCACCACACCTAGCACTAAATGTTGGGGTTTTTGTCACACTGGGGGTGAAGGCTAACACTGGAGCATGCTGAGCAGGCCCTGTACTTTGGACCCCAGCCCCATCTTCAGGCTCTTGGTTGCTCCATCTAGATGCAAGTCTATGTATCTTCCTCAGGGTTCTCCCAGATCTGAGCTGAGTGCAGTGGGTGCTCAGTGATTCCTTGAGGAGTGGGCAGTGGTCTCAGGGTAGGATCACTGTATCCTAACACCAGTTCTTTTCCAGGTTCCGGATGAAATGCCACCTCTGCATCAACTACATCGAGATGCAAACAGACCCTGCCAACTGTGACTATGTCATTGTGAGTGGTGCCAGTCGCAAGGAGGAGCGTTGGGACATGGAAGACAATGAGCAGGTTCTGACCACAGGTGAGCACCATTTGCTTGCCCATCCCACATGACCCCAGGCTGCTTCCCCAGAGTCATGCTTATGTGGTCCTTGCAGAGCATGAGAAGAAAGAGAAACTGGAGACGGACGCCATGTTCCGCCTCGAGCATGGTGAGGCTGACCGCAGCACACTGAAGAAGGCCCTGCCCACACTCAGCCACATCCAGGAGGCACAGAATGCCTGGAAGGATGACTTCGCCCTGAATAGCATGCTACGCAGGCACTTCCGGGTGAGGGAACACCACAGTAGACTCAGCAGACCAAGATCTGGGAGACAAGGGTTCAGATCTGTGTCCCCACAGCCCATTTGCAAGCTGGTCACTTCCCCTCTGACCCCAGGCAGAGGGAAAATGTGCTGCACAGAGTCATGACCCTGCCTAATCTCTTCCTGCTACTATAACAAATATACCACAAACTGGAGTTTATATACTAAAAATGTATTATTCACTGCTACACAAGCTGGAAGTCTAGCATTGAGGCAACTACAAATTGACTGTGTACACAGTGCCTGATCTGGTTCCTCCAGAACTTCCAGCTGGATGGATCCTCAAGGGCCAGAGGCTCCCTATAAACTCCTATGTAAGGCACTGACCCTGTTCATGAGGGAGAGCCCTTACAACCTAGTCACCTCCCTAAAGCCTCAGGATGTCAGCTGTCACACAGGGCACTAAATGTCAACGTAAACAGGGAGCCAGTTTTTTTTTGTTGTTGTTGTTGTTGGTTTTTTGTTTGTTTGTTTGTTTTTCTGAGATGGTTTCTCTGTGTAGCAGGCTGTCCTGGAACTCACAGATATCCACCTGCTTCTGCCTCCCAAGTGCTGGGATTAAAGGTGTGCACCACCACCACCTGGCTTTTAAATATGTAGCCCAGGCTGGCCTCGAACTCCTGATACTCCTGCCTCTGTCTCTTTCAGTAAATCCTACCAGTGTGAGCCACCATAACTGGCAGGAGAATCTGTCTGTGATTCTAGCCACATAGGGGACTAAAATGGGAAACTTCTGGCCCAAGAGGTAGAGTCTAACCTCAAAACCAGAAAGCTGGATCTGATGGCTCGTGCTTGTAACTACTATGCTCAGGAAGCTGAGGCAGGGAAACTACTTCAAGTTCCAGATCCATCTGTATTACAGAGGGAGTCCCCCCCCCCACCAAAGAAAAGAGGGGGGAGGATAGGAAAAGGTTCTGGGGCCCCAGAATTGGTTTAGGCTTAAGTATGGTCTTAAATTCCCTATCCCCTGCCTGGACCTCCAAGTACTGGGATCACTGGCATGGCCACCATACCTTCTTTATCATTTCTTATGGAATTTATCTAGTAGGTCACACCTGCAGCCCATCATTGGTCAAAGTGTAGTGTTGTAGCACATGACCATGTTTTTGGCATGAATGCATGAAAGACTGAATGCAGGACTGACATGAGCCCCTACACATGGGGCCACTTTCACGTCACAGGTACTGTATGGGCCCTTCACTTGTTTCAGTGTCAAGGGAGAAACAGAGTCCCAGTGGCTGGAGTGAGACCTATGGCTCTCAAGGAGGTGGGGTTCTGATGTCCCTCCCTGTGTGTCATGCCTACCCACAGGAAAAAAAGAAAGCCATGCTAGAGGAGGAAGAGAAGGACCAGGCACTGCAAGCGAAGGCCAGCCTGGCCATCCCTCTTGTGCCAGAGACAGAGGACGACCGAAGGCTGGCTGCCCTGCTACGGTTGCACACCCTGGACTGTGAGTGGTGGCACTTGTCCAGAAGGCCCATGGGAGGCTCTTAGGGGGCCCTGTTGCTTACAGTGGTGGGGGAGCTCAAGGCTTGGGTTATGTTCTGTGCACTCTCTGACACTGAGCCTTGGTCCCTTGTACAATGCCCTTTCTCTCCTACAGCCTATGAGGACAAACAGAAACTGAAGCGCACAGAGATCATCCACCGCTCTTGGTTCCCCTCAGCCCAAGGACCCAGTGCTAGCAACAGCAAAGCTAGCAATGTCCTCAAGAAACTGTGCCAGGGCCGCAGACCACCCCCCAGCACCACAGGCACAGTGGGGGACCTGGGCATAGTGAGGAGAAGATCTCAAGAAGTTCCAGAAAGCCCCCAGTGTGCAGCAGACTGTTCCTTGTCAGCAGAACCAAGGTCACCAGGAACCACCCAGGACAGACCTCAAGAGACACCAGATGCCCCTAGGACCAGCAAGTCACCAGAATCCAAGAGGGATTGTAAAGACCAGGTCTTACCCTTAGGTTCTTCCCAAAAGGACCTGCTATACCCCAGCAACCCCAGTGCCTCCCTGGTGGCTGACTACTCTGACTCAGAGAGCGAGTAAGTAAAGTCAGAATTCCAGGGACCAGAAGCCATGACTCATCCAGACCTTACGGACTATAGGCCCCATTGCTGCCAGCCCAGCCACAGACTTCTCTCCCTATACAGATCGTTATTTATTTAGTTTTGGTGAGGATGTCTGTGCCTTGGTGTAACCTCTGACATCTTAACATTAAAGCCCTATTCTTTGTCCCTGCCTTGAGCTGCTAAAGTCACCTAGTAGCTGTCTTGCCTTCACTTCACCCAACTAAGCAGATGCTGCTGCAGCCACTATTGTGACAGCACTGTCCCTACATAGCAGGATGGAGGGTTTGAGATATTGGATCAAGACTGGCCATGGCCTGGGGTGGCCTCCTGTATGAGGTGGCAGGAAAGTTGAAAGAGGGCCAGCTGCTGGAGTCACAGAAATAACACTAGAGGGAGGCAGGAAGGACATCCAGGCTGATTGAGGCATTCATAATGACCCAAAACCATCAAAAACACCCTGGCCCCAAGCTAGTGAGAGATCATGGACTCTGGTCTGACAAATGGGGAGCCTGCATAAGACCGAACTAGACTCCCTGAATATAGGTGACAATGGTGTGGCTGGGACAATATCCAAGACCTAACTAACTCTAATGCACAAACTGACTTAGTGGAGCCCATTCTATACAGAGAGATACCTTGCTCAGCCTAGACACGAGTGTGGGGGTGGAGAGGTGCCTTGGTCCTGCCTCAGTGAGATGATGGGACAGACTTAGTGGACTTCCTAGGGGAGGCCCTACCCTCTCCAGGGAGCAGATGGGAGGTAGAGGAGTGGTGGGAGCAAGAGGAGAGGAGGGAGGGGGAACAAGAATTGGAGTGTAAAATAATAAAAAAAAAAAATGTTAAAAGGGGGGGCTAGAGAGATGGCTCAATGGTTAAAAGCATGGTCTGCTCTCACAGAAGACCTGGATTCGAGTCCCAGCAACCACACTTGCAACTCCAGTTCCAGGGCTTCTGACCGCCTCACACATACATGCAGGCAAAACACCAATGAACATAAATTATATATTTTTTAAATGTTAAAAATAGTTAAAAAAAAAAAAAAAAGATGTATTAGCAAACCACTGACTTCCACAATCCAAAGCCAAGGATAGCAGAGATCACTAGACCCCTCAGAGAAATTCCTGAATCGCTGTATCCCATTGATATTACTATCCCATTCCTATTACTATGAAACATAATAAAATTGTGCCCATATTGGAATGGGGGAGTGGGCATCCTGGTGCCCATATTGGAACGGGGAAAAACTCCCTGGTGGCGACCCAGCAGTAGACAAGTTGTGGTCCAGTCCAACCTGGCTACATAGAGAAGTCCCTGTGGGTTTTTGTTTGTTCTGTCTTGTTTTTAAGATGGGGTTTCTCTATCCCTGGCCGTCCAGGAACTCACTATGTAGACTAGGGGGAATTTACAGAGCTCTGCCTCCCAAGTGCTCAGATTAAAGTCAGATTTATTTTTAAGAGTTTGCATGTATGAATACATTGCCCTACTGAGGTGAAGAGGACCCCCCTGTAACTGGGGTAGACGAAGCTGTGAAGCCACTTGAGAACCGAACTCTGGTTCTTTACAAGATCAGTATACACTCTTAACCACTGAGCAATCTCTCCAGCTCCTAAGAATAAATTACTCATGGTACTTGCTTTTAAGGAAATGGGGCTAAAAGTGAGTCCAGGAAGACCGTTTGATTCACTGGGTGTCTGTGAACCGTAGACGAGTAAAGCTGAGGCTGCCCAAGTATCGCTTCAGTAACGAATGAACAGTTCTCCGCAAAAATAACCCCATCACCAAGCACCTTGGCATTCCCAACTCTGGCCTTGGCGACACCGGAAGAAGCTAATCGCAGGCACTCCGGGCTGCGAGGGCGCAGGCGCAGGCGGCAGCTTGAGATTCCGCCCCTCAGCCTAAGCGGACAGCAGTGTGGCCCAACGCACCAGGTACCATGCGACTGGAAGCGATCCGCTACTCTCCGGGCTCGCTGCAGATCCTCGACCAGCTGCAACTGCCTGAGCACTGCCGCTATGAGACTTTGGGCTCGGCGCAGCAAGCCAGGGAGGCCATCCGCGCCATGAAGGTGCGCGGCGCCCCCGCCATCGCGCTGGTGGGCTGCCTCAGCCTGGCGGTGGAGCTGCGGGCGGGCGCCGGCGGTCCTGGGCTTGCCTCTCTGCTGGCCTTCGTGCAAGACCAGCTGAGTCTCCTTGTCGCCGCCAGGCCCACCGCTGTCAACATGGCCCGTGCCGCCAGAGATCTGGCTCGCGTGGCAGCCCGGGAGGCGGAGCGCGAGGGTGCCACGGAGGAGACGGTGCGGGAAAGGTACGGGAACCTGGGTCAGGCAGTGCAAGCGGAAGCTACTGATTCCCTTCCCCCTTCTACGGATACCAGGAAGCAGGAGCAATGCAGGAGTGTGCGGTGTCTAGGGGCCCACTGGCAGGACTAGAAGCCCATCCCTGTGCTGGGTTCCCCAGGTCCTTGAACTCAGCCCCTTAGTGGCTCCACACCAGCCTTATGACACCCGTTACTGTTAGATTCGGCCGTGAGGTGTTGTGTGCTCAGTCCTGCTTTCCTCTTTACCTTCCTCCTTTCCTTCCCACTTCCGGGCAAACCACTTCATTCTCAGTGTTCTGCCTCATCTGTCAGGTTCCTGCTCCCTCCCTCCTCTTCTGTAATAACACCTTGTCCCTAACCCAGCCTTCTTGTCCCTCATTCTACCAGTTAATCAACTACCTCTCTCACCACTAATATCACCGCAGAGGGTTTTGTTGTGTTTACTACTAACCCCCAACACCTGACTCACAAACACGGATTTAGTGAGTAGTGTGACAGGTGTGTCCCCAGGAGAGCCCCACAACTTTGAGGAATGGAGAGCAGCTAGCCAGGTCCTTTCCAGCAGTGCTAAGCGCTTCTGTTGTCCCCAGCGTGATCCGCTTCGCCGAGGATATGTTGGAAAAGGACCTCAGAGATAACCGGAACATCGGGGACTTGGGAGCCCGCCACCTCCTAGAGCATACCAACCCCAAGGGTGGCAAGGTGACTGTGCTAACCCACTGTAACACTGGCGCTCTGGCCACTGCTGGCTATGGGACAGCCCTAGGTGAGGAGGCACTGTCAATTGTCTGGGCACGAGGGGGTCTTCTTTGTGGTGCAAGGCAAAGAACCTTGAGCTGGGGATGTTCGTTGGCAAGAGTACGAAGGAACCTGTGCAGATCTCGGCACCTACACTGAACAGCTTATAGCCACCTGCAATGCCAGCTCAGAGGACCCAACACCCTCTTCTGCCTCCATGGGCACCTGCATTCACACACACACACACACACACACACACACACACACACACACACACACACACACAAATTAAAAATAAATTATTTAAAAGAGTACATACTTAAGATGAACAAGGTCCAGATTTAGTCCCCAGAACCCAAATTATTTCAGCCACAGAAATGTAAATATTGGTTTTGGGTTTTGTTGTTTTGTTTTGTTTTGGAGTTTTTTATTTGTCATTTTGGTTTTTCGAGACAGGATTTCTCTGTAGCTTTGGACTCTGTCCTGGAACATGTAGACCAGGCTGGCCTTGAGCTCACAGAGATCTGCCTGCCTCTGCCTCTCAAGTGCTGGTATTAAAGGTGTGTGCCACCAACACTCAGCAATTTATTTATTTTTATTTTATGCATTAAAGTGTCAGATTTTGGAGTCACAGACAGTTGTGAGCTGCTGTTGGTTCTGGAAACTGAACTCAGGTCCTCTGGAAGAGCATCCAGTGCTCTTAACCACTGAGCCATCTCTCTGGCCCTTGTTTTGTTTTTCCAGGGTTTCTTTGTGTAGCTTTGGAGCTGTCCTGGAATTCATTTTGTGGGCCAGACTGGCCTTGAACTCACAGAGATCCACCTGCCTCTGGCTCCTGAGTGCTGGGTTTAAAGGTTTGTGCCATTACCATCTGGCACTTGGGTTTTTTTTTTTTTTTTTTTTTTTTTCAAATATCATTTTTGTGTGTATGAGTGTTTTTGTCTGCTTGTGTATATGTGCACCACACATGTGCCTGGTGCCCAAGGAGGACAAAAGATAGTGTTGTACCCTCCAAAGCTGGAGTTACAGGTGGTTGTGAGCCACCATGTGGGTGTTTGGAACCAAACCCAGGTCTTCTGTAAGAGCAGCAGGTGCTTTTAACCACTGAGTCATCTCTCCAGCTCAGGATATTAGCTTGTTGTTGTTGTCTTGTTTTCCCTATCCCCAGTATATTAGTTCCTGTACAGAAACACTTTGGAAGTTGTTGGCAGGGGTGGGTATGTCAAGGATTTCAACCAATGGCGCATTAGGATCCTATCCCTCATTTTGCCCATAGACTAGAAACTTCCCTGGGCCACATGCCTAGAGAAGGGGCATAGCATGGACTCCTAGGGTACTGGCAAGCAGAATGGCATACCTCATAAGACTGGGAAAGCTGTAACCAGGAGATAGGGACTTGGAATCAAGGCAGCAGATTCCTCCTAGCCCTTTGTTGTCCACGAAGCAATCCTGTCTGCCTAACCTCAGCACTGGATCTTGGGAACCCAGATCTTCAGAACAAGGCTCATGTTCACCTTTCATTGATTCAGCCTGCATTCACTAGGGAGCCACCAACTTCCAGGGAGTGAAAACACAGTGGGGAACTGTAGAAGAGATGCCAGGCATCTGCGGACTGAAGACAAAGGAGTGCCACGGGACTTAGGAGTATGGTCAGCAGTGGGCACCGCCGAGAATCCCCATGAAGGAGCTGGGTGTACAGTCAGCTATAGAGCCCCTGCCACCCAAATGCAATGCCATGGGTTCCATCCATCCCCAGTGCCGCAGAACAAGCAAAAAATAAATTATTAGAAGGTGCTAAAAGCCACTCATATTTCAAGGCCTAATCAGAACCACTTAGCCAGATCTTAGGTCAGCAATGGCAAACGCCCTAAATGACAAGGACAGGGCCGGGACTAACGATCAGAGACAGGAATCTCGGGGTGTCAGAAGTGGATGTAAAGATGATATGGGCAGTGTGTCCTGCACAGGGAATAGCTACAGCAGAGGCTGGCAGCCATGCTGTGCTCTGCACTGGCCTCAGCATTTTCATCCTAGACTCAGGGCCACCCTGCTTGTCCGCTGGTATGCCCCACAGGTGTGATCCGTTCCCTGCACGAGATGGGACGATTAGAACATACCTTCTGCACAGAGACCCGGCCCTATAACCAGGGAGCCCGGCTGACAGCCTTTGAGCTGGTATACGAGAAGATTCCTGCTACTCTAATCACTGACAGCATGGCAGCTGCTGCCATGGCACACCGGGGTGTATCAGGTCAGTGGGCTGGGCACAGTGGGGCAGGTAGTGCTGTGGGCAAAAAGCCAGGTGTGTGACCTCCCCAACTCTCCCCAACCCCACCCTCAGCTGTGGTAGTGGGAGCTGACCGTGTCGTTGCCAACGGAGACACAGCCAACAAAATAGGCACATACCAACTGGCCATTGTCGCCAAGCACCACGGAATCCCCTTCTACGTGGCTGCCCCCAGCTCATCCTGTGATCTCCAACTGGAAACTGGCAGGGAGATTGTCATAGAGGAACGCCCTAGCCAGGAGCTGACTGACCTGAATGGAGTCAGGATTGCTGCACAGGGTAAGGTGTGGGCTTCAGTGACATGAGCTGCTTTCTCATCCGAGCTCCTCCTCAGTTGGATTCCGATGAGGGAGGTTAAATTCAAAGTTAGACTTGTAAATTGTGCTGGTAGATAGAGATGGGACTCAGTAGGTAGAGTGTTGGGATGGAGAGCCGAGTTTGGTGCCCAGAACCAACTTTTTAAAAAGACAGCTGTGGTGGCATGGGTGTTTTTGTTGTTGTTTATTTGGTTTTGGTTTTTTATTAATTATTGATGCAGGGTTTCTCTGTGTAGGTAGTATTGGCTGGCCTGGAACTCACTTTGTAGACCAGGATGACCTTGAACTCACATAGATCCACCTGCCTCTGCCTCCCAAATGCTGGGCTTAAAGGTGTGTGCCACCACAGCCTGGCATGGCACAAGGTTATAATCCCAGTGCTGGGAGGACAGATGGCAGATCCCTGGTGCTTCTAGCCAGCTGAGTCTAACCAGCCAGTCCCAGATTCAGTGAGAGACCGTCTCAAAAGCTAAGCTGGATGGTTCCTGAGGAGCCACACCTGAGGCTGGCTTCGAGCCTCTACATGTAAGAGCACATGCATGCACACAAGGAATAGTGCTAGGTGTGGTGGTGCAACCTGTAATCCCAGCGTTCCAGAAACCCAGGCAGAAGAGCCGCACAAGTTCAAGACCAGGTGGTACAAGTGAATTTTAGGCTAGTGTGGACTGCCAAGTGAGGCACTGTCTGAAACACCAAGAACAATCAGAAAAACATAAAACCGACAAGCCTCTGCTTAGACAAATGTCTGTATAAACAGCCAGGGATGGTAGTATATACTTGTGCTCCCAGCACTGGAGAGGCTGAGGCAGGGAGGGGGCTGCTCAGACTTCAGGTTCATCCTGGACTACATAGTGAGACCCCATCTCAAAAATCAGAAAGAGGCCGGGCGATGATGGCACACACCTTTAGTCCCAGCTTTCAGGGATGCAGAGGCAGGAGGATCTCTGTGAGAGTGAAGCCAGTCTTGTCTACAAGAGCTAGTAGTTCCAGGACAGCCTCCAAAGCCACAGAGAAACCCTATCTAGAAAAAACAAAGTTAAAAACCATTCTATACACATAAAAAAGTCTTACAGAATAAACAAGATATTTTCAAATAATTTGCTGGTCTTGGTGGTGCACATCTGGTGGACCTAGGAGGTAAAGGCAGAAGACAAGGACTTCAAAACCAGCCACAGCTGCATAGAAAGTTTGAGACTAGCCCAAGTTACATGTATGACCCTGTGTTAGAGAAATTATTACATTTTAGAAATTGATTTTCAGCTGGGTGGTGGTGACACACGCCTTTAATCCCAGGACTCGAGAGGCAGAGGCAGGAGGATCTCTGTGAGTTCGAGACCACAAGAGCTAGTTCCAGGATAGGCTCTAAAAACCACAGAGAAACCATGTCTCGAAAAACCAAGAAAAAAGAAAAGAAGAGAAATTGATTTTCAAAACATCTGTGAAGGGGTCTGCCTCATCCTCAGAACCCCCAAAACAGATGTAACAGCAAAGCACATCCACATTTGAGTCAGTGCAGAAGCCCTGGAGTAAATTTTGAAATTCTTAAATTCTTTGGAGCAGGCAAGAATTGGTTCCTTAAGGCCGAGGCCTTGAGCACCAGGAGCTGAGGCTGTGTTACCAGCCTCAGTGCCTGCACCTTTACCAGCTTTTTGGTATGTGTGAACCCCTAGATTCTCAAGGACTCTAGCCCCGAGAATTGCTGTGGTGAGGACAAATGCACCAGAGCCAAATCTCCGCCTAATGTGTCCTCTCTCCCTGCAGGAATCAGGGTTTGGAATCCTGCCTTTGATGTTACCCCCCACGAACTCATCACTGGTGGCATCATCACTGAGCTGGGTGTCTTTGCCCCTGAGGAGCTCCGAGCAGCCCTAAGTGCCTCCGTCTTCTCAGAGGGACAGACCCTAGATAATCCCCAGATGTGACTTGCTGGCTTCTGCAACCTCCCTGACCTGCTCTGGTTGCTCTAGTTTTATAATAAAGTTCTCAAATGGCTACCCCAAAGCTCATCCTCGCACACACCTTCAGCTGCAAAAGCAGACCTGATTGTGCAGAGTCCCAGTTTATACATTTCAGCCCAAGTTTATACATTTCAGCTCCATCCTTTATATGACCTATATGGGGTACAAAACCAGATATGGGGGTATACACCTGTAATCCCAGCTCCTGGGAGGCTGAGGCAGGAGGATTTCTTTGGTTTATAGGCTATCCTGGGCTATAGATTAATAATAAAAAACAATGTGGAAATAATCAGGATGATCTTAGATATCTTTGAAGTGTTTGTTTCTTTGGTTTGGTTTGGTTTTTTTCAAGACAGGATTTTTCTAAGTAACCCTGGCTGTACTGGAACTCACACCACACTGGCTTTGAAATCACAGAGATCTGCTTGCCTCTGCCTCCTAAATCCTGGGATTAAAGGCATGCACTACAACCACCCAGCTGTATATTTTTATTTTGTGTGTGAGTGGCTCTCCTGGAACTGGAGCTATTGGTGGTTGTGAGCTGCCATGAGGATGCTGGAAACAGAACCCAGGTCCTCTCTGCAAAAGCAACAAGTGCACTAAAAGAGGACACCAGAGTTCAGTAATTAAGACAAATGTTTGTTTTTTTAAGACAGAGTCTCTGTATCTTTGGGTGGCCTGGAACTTGCTATGTGGACCAGGCTGGCCTGGAACTCAGCGCTCCACCTGCCTCTGCCTCCTGAGCAAAGTGTTAAAGGTGTGAGCCATGACAACCTGCTTTGTCTTATCTATCTATCTGTCTATCATCTATGTATCTATCTATTTGTTTTACTTTTGAGAGTCTCTGAACCTGGAACTCATCAAATAGGCTAAACTGCAGGGACCCTCCTCTCTTCAGCCTCCTCAGCACTGGGGTCACAGGTCTTTGCACCATCACTCACTGGGGATGGAACTCAGGTCCTCGTGCATGAGCAGTAAGCACTTTACCCACTGAGTACTGTTTCCAGCCACGAGGTATATATTAATTTTTTTTGTTGTTTTTGTTTTCTGTGTAGCTTTGAAGCCTATCCTGGAACTCGCTCTATAGACCAAGCTGGCTTCAAACTCACAGAGATCTGCCTGTCTGCCCCCTGGAGTGGTGGCACACACCTTTAATAATCCCAGCACTCGGGAGGCAGAGACAGGGGAATCTCTAAGTTCTAGACCAGCCTAGTCTACAGAGTGAGTTCCAGGACAGCTAGGGCGATACAGAGAAACCCTGTCTCAGAAAACCAAAGATATATAGGTATTGAAAAGATCAGTGCTGATGCTGTGACTGTGACAGCTTCTGTGTTGTGTGAGGCTAAGTGCCATCCCCAGCACAGCTGCAAAATGAATGTATCATGACAACCTAAGAGTTTTTTTTTAGTGACTTGTTTATTTATTAAAAACAATGTGCAGGCCGGGCGGTGGTAGCGCACGCCTTTAATCCCAGCATTCAGGAGGCAGAGGCAGTGGATTTTTGTGAGTTCAAGGCCAGCTTGATCTACAGAGCGAGTTCCAGCACTGGCTGGCTCCATAGCTACTTAGAAACCCTGTCTTGAAAAACAAACAAAAAACCTGTAGGCATCAGTTCTCTGAGAGTGCTGAGATTAAATGAATGCACTACCATCCAGCATCAAAACTCGTCAGGCACCTTTACACACAAGGCCATCTCACCAATGATTACCGAAGTTTTTTGGTGCTCCCTTAATTTTCCACCAAAAGTGAGTTCCTTGCATGCCTCACCCAAGTCTAATTTGAACTTTTATGTATAAAAAGCACAGACCATCGTGTTTTATAATACACAAGTGTCCTGGTCCCTGAAAATGGGAACATAGTTTTCTTTCGGATTTTTTGAACAGCCATTCTAATCTAAGTGTGCGGTCCTGGGTCCCCTGCGGCCTTAGGTCGCACTGTGGCCAATGACGTCTTGTGACTTCCGGTTCTCCTGCGCGTGGCCCCTCCTCCTCCGGCTCGTGGTGAAACATGGCGCAGGGACAGCGCAAGTTCCAGGCGCAGAAACCTAAAAGCAAGGCAGCAGCTGCGGCGGACCGGAGCCGAGGGCCGAGGAAAGGCGGTGAGGAACGGTGTGGGGATGAGGGCGAGAGGGCGGCGGTACTCCGGGAGGGCGGCCCAGGCTCACTGGCGGTGTTACCCCGTAGGTCGGGTCATCGCTCCCAAGAAGGCGCGCGTCGTGCAGCAGCAAAAGTTGAAGAAGGTGAGTGGATCGCAACGGTGGGTGGCCGGGATGAAAGCGGGCCGAGAGGATTCCAGCTCCGAGTCTGTGTCCTCTCCTGTTCGATGGATCCAGACCCCACACTTAGCTTCTGAGGAGTTCAGACGTTGGTTAGGAACTGTGAGAAAATAGCCTCGGGTTTTTTGTTTTTGTCTGTGTGTGCTTGCATTGTGTGTGCCTGATACCGGAAGAGGTCAGAAGAGGATGTCCAATCCCCTGGAACTAGAGTTATTGATGACTTTGAGCCATCATGTTTGCTGGGAACGGAACATTGGTCTTCAAGGATCAGAAGTGCTGAAGCCTGGCCTGGTAGCACACGCCTTTGATCCCAGCGCACTGGGTGCAGAAGCAGGCTGGTCTATATACTTTAATTACATGTGTGTGTGTGTGGGTATGTGCCCATGCCCACGGAGGCCAGAAGCAGCAGCACTGGCTACTCTTCTACCAGATCTCAATTCAGTTTCCAGCACCTACATGTCAGCTCACAACCATCCATAAATAACTCCAGTCACAAGGGATCTCCAATGCCCTCTTCTGCAGGCACTGGCTGCATGCATGTGGGACACAGACATACATGTGAGCAAAACACTCTCATACACATAAATGAAAAATTAAGTAGGGAAATTAGAGGCTCCAATCTGGCTTCCCAGACATCCCCCCTAGGCAGGTAACCCAGCAGCCTCCTCTGCCCCATGGGGTACCCACTCTTAGGCCCTTAAGTGAGTTCCTTCATAGTCTACCATTGGACCTCTTTGCCTTTTGCCTTCCCAGGTTCAGTGGTCATCCTCGAACTGTGCTCTTAACCAGTCTAGTCCCGTTGGCATATATCCAGGGTCCACCTACTTCTCTGTCCCCTCATTTCCCATCCTAGGTTGCCTCCTAGCCAACACTATCCTCTTCCTGCTCACCACTGGTTCCCCTCTGCCCAGAACCTTCCATGTCTGCTTCCTGGTCAGCAAAAGCCAAGTCCTTCATCTCTCTGTCCTCATTGCCTTTCATCCTCTCTTCTGTCCCTCTAGCCTTACTGGCCCTTTAAGGATTCTTTGTCCGGGTGCTAGATATATTCTTTTGACCTGAGCATGACAGCACCTGGGCCTATGGTGGTTAAGTCCAGGCTGGCAGGGGTAGCTTGAGTCTGAAGCTGTTCTCAGAGAACAGAAGGAAGGGTGTGTGTGTGTGTGTGTGTGTGTGTGTGTGTGTGTTCAGGCTGAGGAGAGTGAGAGCTTGCTCGTGTGTGTGTGTGTGTGTGTGTGTGTGTGTGTGTGTGTGTGTGTGTGTGTGTGTGTGTTCAGGCTGAGGAGAGTGAGAGCTTGCTCTGTGTCCCTCACAGAGCCTGGAAGTGGGGATCCGGAAGAAGATTGAGCATGATGTGGTGATGAAAGCCAACTCCAGCCTGCCTAAGAAGCTCGCACTGCTGAAGGGTGCATCAAAGAAGACAGGGGCCGCCACGCCCAGCAAGACACCATCCTAAAGGCACTGAGACTTTACAGGTGACCCCACAGGCTGGCCAATTTGAAGAGGACCAGTCCTGATGGCACCTGGGACAGCAATGGGCAAGTGATGATAAAGCCTGAGGCCAGCTCCACTGGGTACTGAAAAGGCACTCAGCTTTCTGTAGGCTTAGGGTCTGTCTTTACTGGGGTGACACAGTGTGATGAACCTGGCCCTGATGTCCCTCCAGCTCTCAAGCAGCTCAGTGGGGAGGCTGTTTTGGGGCTCAGTGAGCCTCACTGGTCTCCACAAGAAATTTCTCCCACCCACGAAGTGCCCTTGACAGCCACAGACCCAAGAAAAGGCAATGTCATCAGTCAATAGCAGAAGCTGGCCGATACAGGTAATCTCATCCCTGGGCCTGGGTGGCCCTGGCCCCCCCCAGGCCACCCCCTCCAGTCACCTAGTGTCAGTGGTCCCTGTCCTACCTGAAGAAGGTTTCCATATCTTCAGTGCAGCACCATCTCATTCTGTCACACTAGTGATCCAGAGCCACTTGGAGATGGCCAGTGTTACACAATAAAGCTGTGCTCACAGAGGCTACATGCCATTCTTGTGCTTTCTGTCCTGTCCCCACCTCTTGTGTTGCTTGGGTGAGCTAGCCTACTGACACGCCAGGACCAGGCCAGCTCAGCCCCCTACTCCATAGCACAGCTCTGCTTCTGTCCATTGTGGGGCTCACACCTCTGACAGTCACTCAGACCTGCTAGACCAGATGTCAATCATGTCGTATTCGGGGTGCTTGACCTGGTGGCATCTCCCTTGGTGTGGCCCTGGAGCAAGCGATGAGTATGCTGGTTGCCTATCCTTTTGTGCCCAGCATGTCACCCACTGAGGTAGCAGAAAAGTGTCGAGTCATCCGGTGACTGCCCCCCCAGCTCTGACTGGGTGAATTTGGTCAGAATTTAGTGTTGAGGCTGTCTAATGCCTCCAGGCTGGCTTCTGGCTCACCATAGCTGGCTAATAGGCATCAGATCTTCATGTGTGCTGTGCTTAGCAAGCTCACCCTGGCCTAAGCTCCCGGTGCACTTGCACTGCAGAGGGAGGACCTGCTGGGTTTTAGTCCTGCCACCACACAGTTGCTCTACTGTGAGTGTGGAGGGACTGAGACTTCCTTGGAGACCGTTGTTAGTATCTCTGGCTTGTGATGGAGCAGTGCCCTGAGATGCAGCACACCACCACACAGATCCTGAGGAATGGGTCCATCCCATTGTGGATACAGCCCCAGAACCATGAACTCATCGGTGGCCTGCCTCAGGGTCTCCCAGTGTAAACCAGGCTGACCTCAAACTCAGCTGTACCTGCCTCTGCCTCCCAGGGTCTGTATTAAAATGTCCAAGGGCAAGTGTTATAGTGTGTATATGAGAGAGAATGAATGGGTACCTGAGGAGGCTGGAGGCAACCCGCCCTCTAGAGTTGGAATCATCGGCAGCTGTGAGCCACCCTACTCGAGAATAAGAGTAGTGGAAGCTGTAACAGCCGAGCTCTCGATCTAGCCCTATCACAGGTGTTTTGTGGTGGCAAGACTAAGATGTCTGGTCATAGTGGCACACGCCTTTAATCCCAGCACTAGGTAGGTAGAGGCAGTTAGACCTCTGAGTTTGAGACTAGCCTAGTGGGATGGTGGGGGACAGGGGTTCCAAGCCATCCAGGCTACATAGACCTTGTCTCAAAAAACAACAAAAATTTGGGATGAATGGGCTTGGTTGTCAGCTTAACTGGACTAGTGAACAGCAGCTCCTTGTGTCTGGCTGGTGCTGCAGAGGAATGGTGCAGGAGACAGTAGGTGATGAGCACCCTGACTGAGCTGCACCCTGGAAGTCAGGGAGGGTATTCTAGGATATGAATCTCCTGAGGTGCCTGCCACCATCAGGCTCCAGTCCAAGCCTTCCCACTGCACCAGACAGCTCCAGCAGCTGCACTCCAGGGAGCTTCTTCCCCTCAACGCCTTCTGGTGACTTGAGCTGCTGCTGAGTTCTCCAACTCTGGCATGGAGGTGGCCACTGTGTGACTACTCAGCTGTTGTCCTATAAGCTAATCCAGTGTCCCTTCGTATTACATTCTGCTGGTTCCCCCAAAGCACCCTGCAAGACAAACACAGGCGCTTGTACAAGCGTCAGTAGAATGCTTTGCAGTAACACAGTGGCAAAAACAACCTGCATTTGCATTAACTGGACTAGCAAGAATCTGCTCCAGCCACAGTGGCATATTATTCAGCCATAAAAAATGGAATGGGGGGAGGGCTGGGAAAATAGCTCAATGGGTAAAAATTTGGCACCAGCTTTGCCCACCTGAGTTGAGTCCCTAGAACCCACATGTGGAAGAGAATCAACTCGCTAAATAAATGTTTGTGGAATGGGCAATTCAGGACAATGCACACAAACAAGATCTCATTGGCTCTTTGGACACACATTTTTGAACACCCCCTTCCAAAAAATGTAGCCATAAGGTAGTGGGCATGTGTAAACCCTGTGCTTAGAAGGCTGAGGCAGGAGGATCCTTGGCAAGTCGGCCTGGGCTATAGAATTTTAACTGTCCAAAAGCCAAGAGCTGGGGTATCAGTGGTAGAGAGCTTGCCTGCCTCTGGCAAGACCCTCAGTTCCATCTCCAGCAAGGGAAGAAGTATGAGGGACAGTCACCAAGAAAAACTAGAGCTAGGAGGGCTGGACCAGCATTCCAGGGGCCTGCCATCTGGCGCCCGGGTTCGTGTGCACCAGGAAGACTGAACTGAGGGGAGACCCTCACTGGGAAGGAAGCTCCATGGGGGTCAGCCTCTTTCCTCCCCTGTCCCTGAGGGACTGACTGGTCCTCTGTAACCCAAGAGCCACACCTCCCCATGTGGGAATGAGGGCTTTCAGCAGCCTGTGACCACCTCAGTGCATAGTATCCTTTCTTTGAGGTGGGGCTCCTTAGCCCAGACTGTCCGTCATGCTTCTCAGCACCGTCTTTTGACATAGGGAGAGCTGAAAGCTGCCTAACTTTGCTTTTCTAAAGAAACAACTGGGGTCTGCAAGGTGACTCAGCAGGTAGAGGGGCTTGCCACCAAGTCTGATGACTGGAGCTTGATCCCCAGAACCCACAGGTTGCTCTCTGACCTCCACATTACATGCTGTGGCACTTGTGCACACGCAAAAGTATTTGTTTCATTGTTTTGTTTAAGAAAAAAGACACAGAGAAACCCTATCTTGAAAAACCATTAGAAGAGAGAGAGAGTTTATGCCAATGATGGACTCCTCCACACTGTTGGATCTTGCTAACATTCCATTTGTTGTTTTAGTTCTTACTCCTGAAACCAACTGACAACCTGCTTTGGAAAGAGGTCTCAGTCTCATTACAAGTGTGCTATAATGACATCTTACAGATGTAAGGAAAGTAACTTTAAAATGGAGAGGCTTGTGTTAAGGCTCTGCACAGTCTAAGGCATGAATTGTAGATGACCACTCTTCTCTGAAAGCCTGGCCAGTTCTCAGGATCAAGAACTGGGAGTGTTTTGTTTTTGTTTTTTGGTTTTTTTTTTTTGTTTTTGTTTTGTTTTGTTTTAACTGAGATAGAGACATGTTGATGCACTTCACAACCTTGACATCAGGCCAGTGTCGGAATGGAAGTGCATACATGTACCTGGATGATTGCCGAGGACTGGGCAATGAGCCGCCTTTGTTCATGAGGCTTAAAAGGTTGCCTCAGAGCACCTCTAGCTGCTGCTGTTTCAACCCGGGAAAAACATGCAATCAGACTAATGCAGCTTGTGCCCGCAATGACTATTGCTGCTGCTGCGTATTCCCATGTAGTGTTCCGGTGCTGTGTGAAACTTGTGCCCGTGATGACCACTGGTGATGCTATATACATATTCCCATGTATTCCGGTACTGTATGAAGAATGCCAAGTGGCAAAAAGTTAGGGGCTTCCCAGTCTTTATCTTAATTAAGCTTCCTTGTAGAATACATTTCTCTTTATCAACTAATTTTGTGGCTCCTGGGAGTTCTTTTTCATGGATCGAAACAAAAGTAAAAGTCTGTGCACAGCAAAGGGGCTAAAATTACTTGCCCTTACAACAGAGAGAGCAGAAGGCGGACAACACCCAGCCCCAGCAGCCTGCCCTCTTCCCTGCCTTGCCCTCCCACTGGCCATTCTCATCCCCGCACTCTTTCCCAGATGCCACCTCCATCTGTAATCAGTCGTCCCTTGCCCCTGCCCCCCCCCCCCCGGCAGGGCCATTTGATTGTTCCTCTTTTGTGGGGTTTGAGGGTGTTCTTTATTTTATTTGAGGCAAGGTAGGATTCTCTGTGTAGGCCTGGGTGGCCTGGAACTCACTATATAGGCCAAGCTGGTCTCTCCAACTCATAGGGTTCCACCTGCCTGTGCCTCCCAGAGGGCTGCGATTTGAAAGGCGGAAGTGCTGGCTCAAACCAATGCTTGTTTGTCTTTGGCTTGGTGCTGGGGGTGGACCCTAGGGCATCCGTGAGCCGGCTCTTCTGGGAGATAGTCCTCGGCCCTCTTTGTCTTCCCCTGCTTTCCTGTGTGTTTCACCCCTGTTTTGTTCAGGTCTTTCCCATCTAGACTTGTACCCAGAGGGTGGCCTGTGAGCTGGTGTGTGTAGAAGGGAAGGGTCTCTGGCCATAGAAAATCTGGTGTTTGGGGAGCTGCTCTGCCCTCTCCCACCCTGCTGCTGCCTTGAACTTGCTGAACAGCCAGCCCTGAGCCGTGAGCTTCAGCAGGTGGGCCCAGTGCTGCCCAGGCAGCCACTGCCCCACCAGGAACCAGCCATCTTCCACATGTCTACACCTTGCCCCTTGGAGCTACTGCCCACCCTGCTCAGCAAGCACAGGCACATTCTTCCATGCTTACATAGCATGCTCTTTTTAAAAAACAATTTCTACCGGCCAGTGCTGTCGAACACCTTTCACCTTTAGCACCAGCACTTGGGAAGCAGAGGCAGGTGGATCTCTGAGTTCCAGGCCAGCCTCGTCTACAGAGAGTTCCTGAAGAGCCAACACTACACAGAGAAACCCTGTCTTGAAGAACCAAAACCAAAATCAAAAATAAATGAAAAGTAGAAATAAAATTTAAAAATGTCTATGTGTACGAGTATTTTGCCTGCATGTATGTATGTCTGTGTACCACCACATGCGTGCCTAGTGCCCACTATGGCCCGAAGGATTTGGATCCCCTGGAACTAGGTTATAGGTATCTGTCAGCCACCATGTGGGTGCTGGGGACCAAATCCATGTCCTAAGAAAGAGCAGCCAGTGCTCTTAGCCTCTGAGCCATCTCTCTGGCCCCTGGAATGCCCTCTTTTGAAATCTACCTTTTTACCGGCCTTTATGGGATGGGGAAAAGCAGGGGACCCATGGGCCCTGGGTCTGGGTCCAGGAAGTCCTGGAGAGTTAGGCCTGCCCCCAACTTGCCTCATGCAGGCAAGCCAAGAAGCCTTGAGAATAGCTGCGGATGGCTCTGAAGCCAGCTTGGGGATCCCTTCAAAAGGCCCAATGGCCAGGGCCTGGAGTGATGGCACACCTGTCCCTTAGGCCTCCTTTCTCCTCACTCCCCTCCCCCATGACGCCAATAGTTCTCCCTCCTCAAATCCTACATGAAGGTGTCTTGTTGCTGTGTAGCTCAGGTTGGCCTCAAACTCACATGTTCTGCTGTAGCCTCAGTGCGGGGATGACAGGCAGGCCCAACCATGTCTGCTGCAGTCTGTGCCAGGTTCTATCTCCTGGCTGTGTGTGAGACCATCAGCTAGTCTTTTAACCTCTCTGAGCCACCATGGCCCAATCTATTTAAAATGGGGGCCCAGCACCCCACCCTAGTGGGGCAGAGCAGGAGCCTAGAGTACTCCGGGCCCTTTAGTATGATCATGAGCTGTCATGGGAGACCCCTTCCCCAGGTCCAGGGAGCCATCAGATGTAATTTCAGACTCAATTTTTCCCCTGCCTTCTAGAATGTCACTTTTCCTGGTAACCATCTACACATGATCTTGTGTTTCCAAAAGGAAGCAAAGTCCCAGAGCTGAGCTGGCCAGCAGGGCTGCTTGGTTAAGGCACAACCACAAGCAAGCCAGACTGCCTGCACCAGCTGGCTGCTGTTGACAGTGCTGGCAGAATGGGGACCCTCTGAAAGTCAGGTGGACATGTCCCCCAAGCTGTAGATCCGTGTCCTCTCCCTCACTGAGCCTGCAGGGCAGCCTTACTTCACCAGTGGGTCAGGAACACTTGGGTTTGGGGTCAGGAGCTCCAGATGCCTAGACAGTGAGCTCACAGTACAGGCGGAGCAGACATGGGTGGCACTTCCTGAGGCCAGAACCTCTGTGCTCCAGCGAGAGGTGGGTGGCGGGGGCAGCAGTGGCTGGAACAACACCAGCACTGTCTCTCCTTTCCTGAAAGTATTGCTTTCAAGGGGGCAGAGGGGTCATGCTCGAAATAAGCTCTGAGAATTTGGGGGACACCCTTAACCTTCCTGGCTCTATTCTAACCCCTATGCCAGTATCTCTGTGAGTGTGGGCAGCATCCTGACCTCTCTGAACCTCACTTCCCTCATCTGTCCTGTTTTCTGACTCAGATTCAGACCCTTATCTACTGTGACCCCAGTCAGGTCAACACTCAGCTTTTCTGTTTCCAGCTGTCTGATATAAATATTGTCAATATTTATATCAACTATGACAGAATAAAGGAAGCAAGCCGCCAGGCATTCTGAAATACACCTGTCATATTAGCCCTAGGGAAGCTGGGGCAGGAGCATCAGGAGCTCAATGCTAGCCTTGGCTACATAGCAAATTCTAGACCAATTAGGGCTACATAGTAAGACCTTGTCTTACTATAGAGAAATGGCTCAGTGGTTTAAGAGCACGGACTGCTCTTCCTGAGTACTCTGGTTCAAATCCCAGCACACACATGGCAGCTCACAACTATCTGTAACTTCAAGATCTGACACCCTCACACAGACATACATGCAGGCAAAACACTGATGCACATAAAATAATAAGAATAAATTTTTTTAAAAAAAATAGAGAGAGCTTAGTTGGCGGAGCCCATATTGGGAGCATGAATGAATGCCTGGGATGGATCCCTAGCACTTACGGTGGCACAGACCTGAAATCTCAATACTGCAGATGTGAAGACAAGAGAATCAGAAATTCAATGTCATTCTCAGCAATACAGTGAATTCAAGGTCATCCTGGTCCACTGAGATCCCGGGTCAATAAATGAAATAAAATATAAAAAGCTGTCCTTACCCTGTGTTGAGTGATGTTCACAGTCAGGACACTTGGTGACTATTCCCCATGAGCATGCATGATCAGACTCTGACTAGTCAGTCCCCTGGGTAGCCATCCCCTGAGGCTCATTCACAAGGGGAGACCCTAGCTCCCCCCAGCCTCCCTTCATCCTGGCCACTCCTTCCCATGGGTCTGTCTTTGCCCTAGCATGCTCAGCATGGAGTGATCCCAACCTGCAAACTGAAAATAAAGAATAAAGATCTCAGTAATCCAGGTTTGCAGGCCTTCCAGGCCACCTCCCCCTGGGTGACCTCAGGCAAGTGGCTCTTTTATCCAAGCCTCAGTTTCCTCATCTGAGAAATGGAAGGCACTGTCATTGTGGCTAGGCTATGAGGGTTTCATTCTTTTCTTTCCCCTTCTTTCTTCTCCCACTTCTGTTCCTGAGGATGGAACCCTGGGCCTAAGAAGCAAAGCCAGCACTTTATCACAGCGCTACACTCCAGCCAAGATAGGGACTCCTACTTATGCTATTACATTTTACTCATTTTGTGTGTGGGGGTGGCACGCATGTGCCACAGTGCGTGTGTGGAAGGCTGATGACCACTTGTAGGATTCTGATCTCTCCTTTGATACTTCTGGTTCTGGGGATCAAACTCAGGTACTCAGACTTGGTAGCAGGCACTTCTATCTGCTGAGCCATCTTGCTGGGCCCAAGCTGTGGCTTCTTAAGGCCAGCTGAGTCCAACAAAAAAGCAGCATGAGGGACTGCAGAGATGGGTTAGCAGATTAGGAGCCCTTGATGTTAAGGGGGCCCGATGCCTCTTCTAGCCCCATAGTCACTTCCTTGGTGCACATATATCCATGCAGACAAAACACCCAAACACATAGAATAGAAATAAAATCTCAAAACCCTGTTTTTAATAATACGAGAGGAGGGCTGGTGAAGTGACTCGGGCAGAGGCGTGTTTGGAGCAAACCTGGAGGCCAGGTTTGACACCTGTAACCCACATAAAGTGAAAGAAACAAACTGACCCCTCAGTGTTGTTCTCTGACACACACTATAATAATTAATGAGCAATTTTAAGAATAATATATGAAAGGAAGATAATTATAAAAATAGCAATGTACTTGGATTAAAAGCACCATGCTAGGCTTGTTGTGTTTTTGTTGTTGTTCGGAATTTATGTGTATGAGTGTTTTGCCCAAGTGTATGTCTGTGCATCATGTGTGTGCCTGGTGCCCCTGGAGGCCAGAAGAGAAAGTGATATCCCCTGGGACTAGAGCTCCAGTCAGTTGTGAACTGCTGTGTGGTGTTGGGAATTCAGTGGGGGTCCTCTGGAAGAGCAGTCACTGCTCTTACCTGCTATCTCTTCCAGCTCTTCTTGGTTTTTGTTTGGTTTTGAAACAGAATCTCAATATGTATCTCAGGCTGCCCTGGAAACTCATGATGCTTGTGCCCTGATGACAGCCTTGTACCACCACACCTGGCTTTATAGAAATGGCTTAAAGATTTTCTTTATTTGTTTATTTTGGCAGTAGGGCATGCATGTGTCATATCACACATGTGAAGATCAGGGGACAGCCTTCTACCATGTGGGTCCCAGAACTCAGGTCCTCAGGGTGGGTGGCCACCACCTTTAGCTGATAAGCTAGCAGTTCTCAACCTGTGGGTCACAAGCCTCCATCTTCAAAAATATTCACATTATGATTTAAAACAATAGCAAATTACACTTATGAATTAGCAACAAAAATAACTTTATGGTTGAGGGTCACCACAACATAAGGAACTTTATTAAAGGGTTGTAGCATCAGGAAGGTTGAGAACCACTGAGTTAAGTCATCTTACCCTAAAAAGTCTTTTAAAAAATTTGTTTCAGGTTGGTGGTAACATGCCTTTAATCCCAGCATTCAGGAGGCAGAGGCAGGTAGATCTCTGTGAGTTCAAGGTTACCTTGATGTACATAGTGAGTTACAGGACAGCCAGGGTTATGTAGAGAGATCCTGTCTCAAAAACCTAATAAAGATTTCTTTGTTTGTGCTGGTTAGTTTTTTTTTTAAACTATTATTTCATTTATTTTTTTTTTATCAACTTGACAAAAGTTAGAGTCACCTGGGAAATTGGGAAATATGGGAAATAGGAACTTCAACTGAGACAATACCTCCATCTTTCTTTTTTTTTTTTTTTTTTTTTTTTTGGTTTTTCGAGACAAGGTTTCTCTGTGGCTTTGGATCCTGTCCTGGAACTAGCTTTGTAGACCAGGCTGGCCTCAAACTCACAGAGGTCCACCTGCTTCTGCCTTCCAAGTGCTGAAATTAAAGGCATGTGCCACCACTGCCCAGCTGGAGCATTTCTTGATTAATGGTTGATGGGGGAAGGTCCAGCCCTCTGTGGATGAAGCCATCTCTGGGCAGGTTGTCATGGCTTATATAAGAAAACAGGGCCTGTCTCAAAAAAACAAAAACAAAAACAAAAAAAGAAAGAAGGAAAGATAACAAAACCAGTCTGGGAAACCAAGGGGAACAAGGCAATGAGCAGCATTCCTCTGTGGTCTGCTTCAGCTCCTGCCTCCAGGCTCCTGCCTTAAGTCTCTGCCCACCCTCCTTTCTCTGAATGATGGGCTGTGATCAGGACACATAAGCCAAGTGGCTTTTGGCCATGGTCTTTATCAAAGATATAGAAAGCTAGGACAAACGGTGAAGAGGTGAACACCTTTAATCCGAGCACTCAGGAGGCAGAGGCAGGTGGTTGTCTGGGAGTTTGAGACCAGCCTGGTCTACAGAGTGAGTTCCAGGACAGCCTGGGCTACACAGAAAAACCCTGTTGCCTGTTGCGAGGGGGGTGGGGGGGGGTAAGAAAAAAGAAAGAAAAAGGAAAGCTAGGACATTACAACTGCTGCTGTTATTGAGACAGGGTCGCACTGAGGATGTAAGATCCCCTGGAGCTGAAGTCAGGGCAGTGCCAGCTGCTGTTGGTTCTATCAGCCAGGGCTCTTAACCCCTGAGCCGTCTTTCCAGTTCCTTCAATGTGTTCTTTACCCTACAGCGTGGCCCCACTTGAACCAGCCCTGTTTGAAGGGTTCACAGACCACTAGCTGCTATTAGTCGCCATCATAGGGAGGGGCAGAAGGAAACAGCGGACCAGTGCCAGATCCTGCAGTTGTGAGGCCTAGAGTGGAAAAAGGGTTCCAGGCCGGGTTCTGGGGATCAGCTTGGGTTTTCCCTGTTTTGAGGATCATGTTAAGTAAATGGAATCATAGCATAAACTGGCTGGGTTAACGAGTCCTAGCTGGAGTGTCTACTGTATGCTGGGCCCTGTTTCTATGTGCTGACTTGTCTCTGCAGGGCATATTGCTCAATGGAGTTCAGAGCCCAGGGAGAGACATTTAACTACCCTCTTACCCAGTCACAAACCTGGCATCCCAGCGTTCTTGAGGATGAAGCAGGAGGATTTCCAATCAAGGTACTAACTCTGGTTACGTAAGGAGACCTCGATGAGAGGGGGAGTGGGGGAGCTAGAGGTAGTGAGAGGGGGGCAGGGTAATCCTGGACGGGATGCATAAATGATGCTGGCGAGGCCGCATGGGGATGGGCATGCGGAAGGGTGTCAAAGACGGTGGCTGGTTTCCGGGCTATGGATATTAGCTAAGCTGATCAGAAAAAAAAAAACCAAAACGATTCGAGGGGGATTTGACATGCTTTAAGTCTAAATTAACGAAACCGCCGTTCTCGTAGGTCAAAACGGTCGCAGTAGGCAATTTCAGTTCACTTATATAGAAAGTGTCTTAGCTCGCAGCTCAAGAGGAAGTCTTAAGTGAAGAGCCCACAAGCGCTGCTAGGCAAGCTGTGCCGGCCCCAGTCGGCCTCTAAAGCACCCACGCTGTAAGGGTCTCCCAGGGAGGGTGCGTGAGTTTCTAGGGTCAAACAGCCCAGAGGGAGGCAGCCGGTGCCCCTAGGCGCCCGGAAGCGACCCTCCGTAAACAAAGCCGTGTGTAGGCGCAGCCCCAGCCTCCGGGCTCGAAGGCCGGCCCATGGGGGCGGGGGAGGAATGTTGTGAATGAACTTGGGGCCGCCCCGAAACTCCTCACAAGGCCGAGCCGTGAGGTCCCTTCGCTTTCATTGGCTTATACCGCTCCGTGATTGACAGCTCCTCTCCCTGCGACCTTTTATTGGGTGGCACCGAAAAGACTGATGTGGCGCACACCGAATAAACAGTGGCTTCTAGGAGGCGGGTCTTCAAAATCAGCCAATAGTGAGGGAGAGGCAGGGCGGCGGGGGCGGGGCTTCGCCTGAGGAGGCAGCGGCCGCGGAGACGGCTTCATTGTTGTGAAGAGTCTTAAAGGGGCCGCGTCGCCCGGCCGGCTCGGCCGGATGGAGCCCCCGGCGGCTAAACGCAGCCGGGGCTGCCCCGCGGGAGACGAGCCTGGGACCGGACCCCGTCGCGGCCGCCCCGAGCCGCTGCTGGACCTCAGCGCCAAGCGGGTGGCCGAGAGTTGGGCCTTCGAGCAGGTGAGGCCCCGGCCTGCCCCAGGCCTCACACCGCGCCCCCTCCCCAGCGGCCAGCCCCCCCACGCCCCCACCCCGTCCCGCGCCCCGCGCCTCTCCGCCCGCGACCCACCCGGGCCTCGTTCGGGCCGCTCTTTCCCTGAGAGGGACACCTGCCCAGAGACCCACACTGCTCCATTCCTGCCTTCCGTTTCCCTGTTCCACCCTCCAGGGAGAAGACCCCAGTCTCTGCAGGGCCTACACAAGACGCCCCTGTATTCCCGTGCTCCAGCCTCCAGAGCCCACCTGTCCTCCAGATCCCCCGACTGTGGGACAAGGGGCAGGGTCACTGAGGGGAGGGCTCTGTGCGCCTCCTCCTTCCTTCCCTCCTCCTCCCTCCCCCTCCCTCCAGCCATTCCTGAGCTAAGATTGGGGTACTTGGGCAGGGGCACCTGGAACCTGTACTCTGTGACTTGTGGATGGAACACCGCAAATCCCCTCTCCCCGTCTTAGTGTCCCCCAAGGAGATGGGGAGGTACAGGGGCTCCTCTCAGTCAGTCCCAAACAGGCGTCTAATCTGACTTTGAGGGTGTTCTGTGCTCGGCAACTCTTCCTGAGTTAGGATGGGTGGGTTTCGGCTGGCTATGGATTGAACAGGCTGATTCATGACCGGGAAATCCCTCCTTAGTCATCTGCCAACTGTCAGGAGCCCAGTCACTGACACACACACACACACACACACACACCCCTTCTCCTGGAAACCTGGGTAGGCTGCTTTGCTGTTCACTCTCGGTGACATGCTCAGAATAACCCTAAAACCATCTTCAGGGCACCCACAGCTCTGCCCTGGATTGGCCAGGTGCTGACAGAACCCTGGAAAGGTTCTGGAACCATTTGGGAGTTTGCTTTCACTTGGAGGAAACTGGGGCACAGAAAGGTTGAGAAACTTGTCCAAGGTCACCCAGCCAGTGATTAGCCACCTCAGATTGGAACACAGTCTGAAACAGCTGGTTCTATTCCTTGAAGCCCACAGGGGATGACAGGACATCCCTTCCCTCCTAGGGGCTTTTCTCAGGGAAGGGGCGGGGAAAGAAAACCCAGGGGGAACTAGTTTTGGGAGTTTTAGATCCTAGCTTAGAGATCCTGAGGAGATGAGTTTGTCCCACCTCTGAGCCTCAGGTTCTGAGGTAATGACTCTACCCCTCCGGTTCTGAGACTGTGGCACTGACCCAAGGCTGTGGTTTCAGCATCTTGTGCCTTGTGAGGGTAAGACACCATCTCCATAAGAACCGGAACAGAGGGAAAGCCAGGACCTCATGTCCTTGATTATTCTCACACTCATACCTAACTTCTTGTCCTCAAAATGCCCGAGCTTTAGAAGGGTTTTACCCCAGCCCCCTGGGAAACTGGTTGTAAAAACTTCTAGAATGCTAACTATGAGTCAGGCACTATTGTAAGTAAATACTATTGTAATGAAAGCTGTTTTGTTGCTGGGAGTTTCACTGTATTACCCAAGCTGGCCTTGAACTACTTGGCTCAAGTGCAGCCTGCCAAGTGGTTGGGGTTTCAGTGTGTACCACCATGCTGGGCTCACTGGTATATTTTTTACCTTCCACATTTCCATAGGATGCTTGGCTCTCACATTCCTATTTTACACATCAGAAAACAGAGACGTAGAGAGATCAGGTGGCTTGTAAATATAACAGCCAGGGTCCTATCCCAGATTCCTAACCCACCAGCTCTTCCCACAGGTGGAGGAACGGTTTTCCCGGGTGCCAGAGCCAGTTCAGAAGCGCATTGTGTTCTGGTCTTTTCCACGAAGTGAGCGGGAGATCTGTATGTACTCATCACTAGGCTACCAGCCCCCAGAAGGCGAGCAGGACACCCGGGTGCCATTCACCCGAGGACTGCACCTGCTGCAGAGTGGGGCTGTGGATCGAGTGCTGCAAGTAGGTAAGTGAGCAACCCTACTCTGGGAGGAGGCAGAGAGATCAGGGCAGGCTGAAGCAGGAGGGTGGACCACGGGCTGGGACCTCCCAAGCCACCTGCTCTGAGGCTCAGTTGTGGTTGGGTGAGACACTGATATTCTTCAGGCACAGCACTGGGGAGGCAGAGGCAGGTGATGGAGAGGTCAGCCTGAGCTACTCAGTAAGAGCCTGTTTCAGTGTGTGTGTGTGTGGGGGGGTAACTAAAGCCAGGTATATAGTAGATGTTAGAGATCAGGACTGTGAGACACTCAGGGAGAGGAAGATGAACTAGAAAGTGGGGGTAGAGAAGGACCAGGCATTGGCAGGAGGACCCAGGTAAGGGAAGAGGACAGGTGGAGTTGGTCTTGGATCTTGGAGCAGGCCTGCTAGCGGGATTGAGACATTATGACAATTCTAAAATTTGGCCTTCATGTTGGGTTTCAAGACAGGATTAGGAACTGAAGGTGAAAGGTAGACCTCAGACAGCTGAGTTGAGGAATAAAAGAGGTGGAAAAACAAGGAGGAAGCAGGGGCCCAGGGAGAGTAGAGGGCTAACTACAAAGAAGAAGCAGCTCTAGGCCTTAGATAGGGCACCTGTGATGCATGGGGCAAGAAATCAAGGGACTAATGATGCTAAGGCTGAACACGGTAGCACACACTTGTAACCCAATGCTCAGGAGGCTGGGTGCAGAAGGTCTCAAGGTCACGACCAACTGATGAAACAGTGAAGCTCTGCTTCAAACCAAGACCATTCTAGTGTGGTGGCATATGCCCAATGCAGAAAGAGATGAATCTCTGATTTCCAGGCCAGCTGAGTCTTCATAGTGAGACCCTGTCTCAACACCAAACAGGATGATCACAGGCCTCAGCAGCTGGACCCAGGTAGAAGCTGGTTACACAAATTCAGGGACAGAGAGCAGCCGTATCCTAGGAGAGATTGTGATCAAAGGTTTACAGCCATGTGTAGAACAGCAGAGTGACTATAGCTGACAAAAATTTATTGTGTATTTTATAAAGACTGAAAGGAAAAAATTGGAAGCTTCTAAACACAGAGAAATAATCACTATTCAAGGAGCAGGAAAAGCCAGTTACCCCGATCTGATCACCATGCATTGTATACCCTATTGAGTTACCACATTGTATACCACGAATGTGTACAACTATTATATGCTGATGGAGAAAATGACAAGTTAAAAAAAAAACCATCAACTGAACAACAAAATAAACAAGGCTAAGGCCATGAGGGGTGGGCTTAGACCTCAGGCAATGAGCCCAAATGGTTTTGAAGTAGAAGGAAAGACAAGGAACAGACTGGGTTTGGGGAAACAGGAAGGAAGATAAGGGAAAGACCGTATACCCCAGCATCAAGTTTAGAAGAGGACCAGTAGCGATTGAGTAAGACTTTGTTCTTGCTTCCCATGGTAGCTGGTCATGGCTCAGCCATGGTGAGCCTGCCTGGCAGCTTTAGTACCCCTTTGCCTGTGCATAAGCTAGCCACAGGCCCCATGGCTACCCCTGGTATGAGGAAGCCATGCCCTGCATGACACAGGTTGCATCAGGCTGCCCAACCAGTCGGATGAGCCTCACAGACACTCAGGACTGCCCAGGACTTGCTCCATCATCCCATTGCCCTCAAGTGCCACAGGCCTTTGGCATCTTCTCAGGAAGTTCAGAGCTTCTAAAGCTTGGTTGTAACCTTACCAACCCAAAAACTTTCAACCCAAAGCATTTCAAACATTTTATCTACAATGATAATACTGTTTAATGATCATTAAAATAAGGACAAAGGAGCATAGGAGAGGGCTCATTTGGTTACATGCCTGCTGTTCAAGCATGAGGACCTAAGTTCGGGTGCTCAGCATCCACGTAAAAGCCAGGCACAGTGTTTCATGCCCGTAATCCCAACACTAAGAAGACAGAGACTGGAGGATCTCCATGGCTAGCCTAGTCAAAGGGGTTAGCTTTTTGTCCAAGGAGAGAGCCTGTCTCAAAAACAATAGTTGTGCATGCCTTTAATCCTGGCACTCAGGAGGCAGAGGCAGGCACATTTCTATGATTTTGTGGCCAGTCTGGTCTACATAGCCAGTTCTAGAACAGACAGAGCTACATAGACAAACCTTGTTTCAAAAAAAAACAAAGATAAATAAGGCACCCCCCACACACACAGGGGTTTATTTCAAACTTAACTTTATGTCAAGCCATTCTAAATGCTTATCATAAGTAACTTATTCATTTATTAGAATGGCATAAGGAGATCATTGTTGCTGCATATGGACAGATGGTGAAACTGAGGCATGGATAGGTTAAGTAATTTGCACTGGGTTTTGTCAGCAGGGCTGTGCCTTCAGGTCTTGGGGTGATCCAATCTCCACAGTGTGTGTTTTATCTTAGGGTTCCACCTTAGTGGGAACATCCGAGAATTGGGGGCTCCAGGAGAGCCAGAGCATCTCTACCACGTCTCCATCAGCTTTGACCGCTGTAAGATCACATCTGTGAGCTGTGGCTGTGACAACCGAGACCTCTTCTACTGTGCCCATGTGGTGGCCCTGTCACTGTACCGCATCCGTCATGCACACCAGGTAGAGCTGCGGCTACCCATCTCTGAGACCCTGTCACAAATGAACCGTGATCAGCTTCAGAAGTTTGTACAGTATCTCATCAGTGCACACCACACTGAGGTGCTACCCACTGCCCAGCGGCTTGCTGATGAGATCCTCCTGCTCGGCTCTGAAATCAACCTGGTTCATGGTGAGTGGAGGGAAGGAGGGGCCGTGATGCAAAGCAAAGGCAGGCAGAGTGAGTGCCATTATACCCTGCTTTGGGGGATGTCACACACCTAAAGAATCACATCCTGAGGTGTCTGACCCTGGGGCACCTGAACAGTTAGAAGTAGAGCAGGTGTGGTAGACATAGGCCTGTCATCTCAGAACTGGAGGCTGAGGTGGATTGAGATGTTGGGGGGAGGGTCTGCTGCTGGTTTGTTTGGCTATAAAGGTAGGAAGATAGCAGGTAGATGAGTAGTGATTAGACCCACAGTGGGTCATGGGGTGCTGAGTGGATTTCAGGGGTTATGATTCATCACTAGGAGGCCTGATGCCTTGCAAGAAAAAGCAGATGGGCTGGTGAGTGGGACTGATCATTAGGGAAGATGGGCAGCTGATAGAGAGGGGCTTACTGGGAGCCTCTGAAAGGCCGGTGTGTAGCCAGGCATAGTGACACACACCTTTAATGCCAGCACTTGAGAGGAAGAGGCAGGTGGATCTCTATGAGTTTGAAGCCAGCCTAGTTTACATAGTGATTTCCAGGACAGCTAGAACTATAGAGTGGGAACCTGCCTTGAAAAAATGAAAAGAAGCCAGGTAGTAGTGGCACAGGCCTTTAATCCCAACACTCGAGAGGCAGAGACTGGTGGCTCTCTGTGAATTCAAGGCCAGCCTGACCTATAGAGCTAGTTCTACAATAGCCAAGGCTACACAGAGAAACCCTGTCTTGAAAAACCAAAAAATGGAAGAACAAAGGCAGGCAGGCAGGCTGGTCGGCCAGCCATTAGGTGCAGATGGGTAGGTGTTTTGGGAAGGATGTGTGGGTTTGAATGAAGCATATTTCTGAATTGGAGTAGTTTAGTGGGTGGACAACATGGCTGATTTATAGATAAGTGGGAGGGTGGGTATTTTGAGTGGTAAGATAAGTAGGAGTGTGGGCATGCAGGGTCATGGGATTAGTATACACTGTAGGTGGGTTGAAGGCAAGACTATGGCACTAGGATGTAGGTGTGAAGCAGTGTTCCAGGTGAGATGACAGATGAGGAAATGGATGAGTGGCTAATGTTTTGTGAAGATGAATAAATGAATGGATACCTACATTGTTTCCCTAGATGGATGGACTGAGTACTTAACTAAGTAAATGGAGGGGCTCGTAGTGTTTGGGGCAGATAGGTGGTGGACAGATGGATGAAGCAATGGACAGATTTATTTGTGGTTTTTTTCAAGACAGTATTTCACTGTGCAATATCCCTGGCTGTCATGGAACTCACTTTGTAGACCAGGCTAGCCTCAAATTTAGAGATCCACCTGCCTCTGCCTCCCGATTAAAGGCATGTGCCACCACTGCCCGGCAAAGATGTATTCATGGACAGTTAATGGATGGATGGGATGATGGACGGATGAGTGAATAAATGAGTGAGTGGAGCGACAGATGGACTGGTGGTGAGTTAATAGGTGGATTGTTGCTGTGTCTGGACAGATGCAGTGGTGGGTGTTGCTTCTGGGGACAGAGTACTGATTTTGGTGGCATGGACCAAGGAAGGATTGACAGCCTCTTTCCCACTCTACACTTGTCTGTTTCCTGCAGGTGCTCCAGATCCCACAGCGGGTGCAGGAACAGAAGATGCCAACTGCTGGCATCTAGATGAGGAGCAGATCCAGGAGCAGGTGAAGCAACTGCTGTCCAATGGTGGCCACTATGGGGCCAGCCAGCAACTGCGTTCCATGTTCAGCAAGGTGCCAAGGCTGGGGGTGGGCAGGGCAGAGGCCCTGTTGTGCCCTTCCCTTTCTTACCATCTGCTCCTCTGTACAGGTGCGGGAGATGCTGCGGGCAAGGGACTCTAATGGGGCACGAATGCTAATCCTTATGACTGAGCAGTTCCTGCAGGACCCTCGCCTGGCCCTGTGGCGGCAACAAGGTGCTGGCATGACAGACAAGTGCCGGCAGCTGTGGGATGAGCTGGGTAAGGCCTAGACCCTGGGGTGAAGTCTATACCCTGATTCCCACTTAAATTAACATCTGTACCCAAATTTTTCCCCCACTTAACACTGCTAAGCACCTCCAGCATGCTGGCTACCCTACTGTGTGCTGGAACTCCCAGAGAGAACACAATACAAAATCTGGCTCTCCTGGGGCTAATATTCAATGGAGAAGACTCATGATTAACATTATACTATATGGTTAGAGTAGGGATAGAACTTATCGGTAGCAGGCTTGTCTAGCGTGCATGAGACCTTGAGTTCCTTCTCCAGCAAGTATGGATTGATACATGCATGAATGTTTAAGTGCGATACAGATTTGTTCCTTGTTGTCCTTGAAAGATTTGTCCCAAATCCTCCAAGACACATCTGGGATGTTTGAGACCCTTATAAAACCTTACAGTGTCTACAGAGGATCTATGCATATACTTTCTGTACTGTTTTATTTTGTTTTTGGTAAAGGGTCTCAGTGTAACCCAGGCTGACTTGGAGCTCACAGTGTTGCCAGGGATTACCCTGAGTTCCTGGTCTTTTTTTCCCCCCACTCTCTAGGTGCTGGGTGGGGGTGCTCCATGGCAGTGTGAAAAGTAGGGAAGAAACAACACCGAAACTCACAGGGCGCCAGACCCAGGGTTGAGTCCTGATCTAAATGCAGTGTGACTTAGGACTAGTGTAGTTTCTTTGCCTCTTTCTTCCTATGATACACTTACTTGTATTGTGTATGTATGTGTGAGCATACTTTAGTGCACATGTGAAGGTCAAAGGACAACTTTGTGTGGTTAGTTTTCTCCTTCCATATGTGGGTCCAACAGACTGAACTCCGATCATTAGTCTTGGTTACAAGCACTTTTCCCTACTGTTCCCTGTCATTGGCTTTATCTTATTTCCTTACCATAATGTGAAGAGACACTGAGCTTCAGCCCACGTGCGGGATAGGACATGTCCTAGGCTGCAGCGGTTGCATATTAGCCTGTGCTATGTTAATGAAGTTGATGTGGATGCTGAGCCTCTCTCTCTGCTCTTCAGGGGCTTTGTGGGTCTGTGTCATTCTGAGCCCCCACTGCAAACCAGATGAGCGGTCAGGATGGCTGCAGCTGCTTGGCACGTGGGACAAGTTAGATGTGTGCCCACTGGAAGAAGGCAACTACTCCTTCGACATCCCCAGCCTACAATCCACTTTGACCTCCAGGACAGGTAGGAGAGGGGACCTGCCACCTGTTTCCAACAAAGTATCATCACTTACCACAGCTTAACCTTCTGTTACAGTACTGTGTCCCAGGAGAGAGAGGGTGGGAGAGATGAAAGCAGGGCCCCATTGGTTGTCCTTCCAGCCAGAGGGAGCAAGTGCCAAGGACAAAAGTAATGACATCCTTAAGGATGATGAGACTGTGCTTGCAGGGCTTCCAGTTAGCAAAAGTGAAGCCATGGACAGGGAAAGGACAGGAATCCAATGGGGCGGGGGTGAAGGGTGGGGGGTGGAGGGGGCACACACAGTGATGTGGGTGTGGGTGAGGCACGCGAAGAGGGAGATGGAAGAAGAACAGGAAAGATTAGAAAGAGGCAGAGACTGAGGGGAGAAGGAACAAGAATGGCTAGCAGGAGGGAGACAGATGTCCTTTACCTGTGTGCCAGTGCTGTAACAGATGCCAGCCCCTACTTTCCCTTTGAAGATTTGCTTCAAGAATTCACATCCATCACCTGCCTAGGGTAGAACCCTGACTTGGCACCTGATGGGAGAAGCTGGCTACAATATGTCTGCCAGCAGCCACCATTACTACATTGGGCACCCTCCTGTAGGCTCAGAAAATGAAGAGGAGGAGGTGACAGCCACCAGTCCCCGCCGTACAGTATTCAGCCGAGCACTGCAGGCTGGGGAGTTGCACTGGAATGACAGCCACTTGCAGAGGATCCTGGCCAGTGATTCCTGTGGCCCAAGTCTCACTGGCAATATGGGAGGTGACAAGCCAACCTTTGACCCTCAGGGTCACCCCATCTGGCTGGGTGAACCTTTCCCTACTGCCTGTGCACGGGTGGATACTTTGCGTGCTCACGGTTATCCCCACAAGGCTCTGCGGCTAGCATGTGCCATAGTCAACGCTCTGCGGCTGCAGCGGCGACACCAGCTTGAGAACTACAAACAGCAAAAAAAAGGTGAGTGAGAGCACAGGCTCCAGGGCCCAGGTACCCAGGACACACGCCAGCCCCATGAGAGATAGCAGAGAGGGTCTTGGTATCACTGCAGTTCCCACTCTCAGTATCATAGACAGAAAGGATTTTCTCATAAAAAGCACTATTGGTTGAAACTGAAGCACTGTGGTGGGAGAATTCAATGGCTCAAGTGCATTTATGTGGTAGATGCCTCTTACTAATGCCTGAGGCCTTGATTCTCAGTCCTAGCAACAAAAGAAAAAGAACAGAAAAGACTAAGAATTGGGTCAGACTGCTTATGGGTATGTATAGCTCTTTTGGCCAGTTCCCAAGAAGACATCAGAACCTCATCTTGTACCTTGCCTCGGCCATCACTATTCACAGGGCAGCTACCACAGAATAATGATGGTATTCCCATTGTTCATCCACTTTTCATGCAAAGGGACCCTGCAGTAGACACATTTCCACTGCATGACCCTCAAGGATATACTTGTAGAGAGAAGCCAGAAGACTGGACTTTTTGAGTAGAATTTGCTCACGTTTAAACATGGGCAACAAATTGAGTTGTGTTTCAGATATAACAAACATTTGAAGCACAACAAAAGGGCTATGGATCATTTGGTAGAGTGCTTGCCTAGCATGTATACCTTATAGCAAGTATAAATCAGGTGTGGTGGCCCATGCATCTAACCATAATATTCAGGAAGTGGAAACAAGAAAGTCAGAACTTCAAGGTCAGAGATCAAGACCTACCTAGACCATGTGAGGACCTGTCTTAAAAAAAAAAATAAAAATAAAAAGCAGGGCTGGAAAATGGCTCAGTAGGTAAAGTACTGGCTGTGCAAGCATGAGAATCTGAGGGTCTGAGTTTGTATACCCTGTTACCCACATAAAAGCTGGGCATGTCACTCTCCCCTGGGTCTGGGAGTTGAAGACAGGCAAATCATAGGGTCTTGCTGGCAGCCATTCTAGCTGAGAAGGCAAGCTCCAGGACTGAAGGTTCACCAAACAGCCCCAGTTGCAAAAGATAGAAGTGCCTAGAAGAAGATTCCCAACCCAGAACTTAATCCTCAGTACACATACATATACCACACATACACACAAACACAATCACAATGAACAGAAGGAACAGGGAATAGAAGGAAGCTGACTGGGTTTGGCCGTGAAGCTGATAAAGTCGGAGAATGTAAGGGAGGAATGGACTCTGGAATGGAAGAGTCAGAGCTTATGTCCAGGTGACTGGGGGAACAGCACAGGAACAGTTCATTGTTCCAAGATCAGGGGAGGTCATGGATGAGCAGCCTTACAGCGCATTCAGATGTCCATCATAGAACTTTCACATTGCCCCCTGAGGGGCTTCAAAGCAATTTGAGCTTGGCTGCAGAAATGGGGATTGGGTTAGGGCTAGGAAGAGTACTGCTTTGCATGTTTCAGGAAGACGGGGTGGCTCACAGGCTGGCAGATGACACTGGGAGACTGGTGTGGGGTGGGACAGAACCCCAGAGTTAGGCGTGTGGCTGCATAGAGCCCACCTCTTTCTACCCCACCTGCAGAACTGCTCCAGAAAGGTGCTACCTGCCTCACAAGCACTGAAGGCTGGGTGGGCCATCCCCTGGATCCCATTGGCTGCCTCTGCAGGGCACTGCTGGAGGCCTGTCGACTGGAGGAGGAGCCTCACTCTCTTTACCCAGGTACCCACCTTCTCTGCTAGCCAGATACTGTCACGTGGCAAGCTTAGTAACTTTGGCTGTGCACTGTCAGGGCTAGAAGCCAGTAGGCTTAGCTTAGCCTTCTCAGAATGAGGGGGCCATTGGCCGAGGCTAAGAGAGTTGGAGCTTTCCCTAAACTTCTCTCCATTTTTGTCACCAAGCCTGGGGCTAAGGGATAAGGGCAAGACCTCAGCAGACTTGGATGTGTCTCCCCCAGACTTGACCGCAGAGAAGCGGAAGCTGGCCTACCAGCACGTACCGGTGCCGGGGAGCCCTGGAGAGTCCTACCTGGCACTGGCACTAGAAGTAGCACTGCTGGGGCTAGGGCAGCAGCGGGCCCTACCGGAGGGGCTGTATGCCCAGGACAAAGTGGTGCGCAACGAAGAGCAGCTGCTGGCCCTGCTGGAGGAAGTGGAACTGGACGAGCGGTTGGTGCAAGTGCTACGCAAGCAGGCTGGGCTGCTGCTGGAAGGTGAGTCCCTCTCAGCCGCCTTCATAGTCCTACAGGACCAGTTGTGAGGTCCTGCCTCCTGGCCTCGGTCTACTCCTCCATGGCACAAAGAATAAGCCTAGTCTTTGATGTTATGACCTGTCAAAGCACCCATATTACAAACCATGCCCCATATTCTAGCCCTGTCCATGGTCTGACCTTGCTAAATCTTCTCCCGTTATTTCTGAGGCTGGACTGGCTTGCCTCCCCATCCTATAGCCTCTTTCTTCACCATGCAGTGTTGTCTAGGGACCCCTCCTTTCTTGTGCTCCTCTAAATGTATCTGGAGTGCAGCGATAGTGGAGACTGAAGTCACCCTGTCCCTGTAGGAGGCCCTTTCAGTGGCTTCGGAGAAGTGATTTTCCGGGAGAGCGTACCCATGCACACCTGTGCCCGATACTTGTTTGCTGCTCTGCTGCCGCACGACCCAGATCTGGCCTTTCGCCTGGCGCTCCGAGCCATGAGGTAAGGGCAGGAGAAGGAAGTGAGAAGCTAAGAGCCCCAACTTTAAGCTGGGTCTCAGTCTGGGTAATGAGGCCCAAGGCCCATGCAACAGAGTATTTCTCTGTTAATACGGTGAACTTGAGGATGATTCACATCTACAGACCACAAGCTTGCTCGAAGTGCGGGCTTTTTCTAGGAGGATTTGTCTCAGCCTACCTGAGGCGCATCAGAGACTTCGGTAGATTGTTCCCTGCACTGGGGGGCATGACTCGGCAGTACGCTGCTGGCCTGAGTGTTCTGAGGTCGAGGTCAGTGCCCCCCAGCATCGCACAAATGACGTGATTTTTTTTTTGTTTTTTTTTCCCCCTGTGGTTAATATTTCTATTCATGTTTAAAATATGTGTATAGTTGGTGGCAACATTAAGTTACTAGACAAATGCTTGTGCCCTAACTGTGGAGCAAATAGTGGTTGTAAATCAGTACAAGCAAAACAGGTGGGGCTGAGGTGCTGGCAAGGACTCAGTCAGTGCATTCTGCCTTATGCAGATGGTGCTCCAGGAGATGGGAGAAGAGAGCGGGAAGTGGGAGGACTTGGACAGAAAGCTGCAGTTTCACGTGCATAGTTTCAAGGGAACCTGGCAGAAAAATGCTTAAGACAGTGGAGGGGAACAGAGGGGCTATGTGGGAGGGGTGTTCCAGGCAGTGGCCAGGGCTACCCGGAGGAGACTTTGTTGGCTCCCTGTGGACACACTGGCTCCCAGAGGATCTGCAGAAGTGATGTTGTCACTCTCCCTTCTGTAGTAGCTCAAACAACGGAAGTGTACCTTCTGAACTCCCAGTAGGACTGTGGGTAAAGCCAGTGAGAGCAGGGGATAATGCAGGAGTGTGTGTCTGCATATGCACGGCTCCTCCCTGTCACAAACTGATGGATTCCCAGGACATCTAAACAGTGTCTGCTCCTGTGATGAGGTTTGTTTTTGTTTTGAAGCAGTCATGTAGCCTAGGCTGACCTCAAACTCTGTGTAGCCAAGGCTGAGCTTGAATTCCTGATTCTTCTCCCTCCCCCTGGGATTATATACATGCACTCCCACTCTTGGCTAAATGCATTCTTTTGTTTGGTTGATTTTGTTTTTGTGTTTTTGAGATAGGGTTTCTCTGTGTAGCCCTGGCTGTCCTGAAACTCACTTTGTAGATCAGACTGGCCTCGAATTCATAGAGATCTACCTGCCTCTGCCTCTCAGTGATGGGACTAAAGGAGTACCACCACACTCATCTTTTTGTTTGTTTGTTTGTTTTGTGTTTTGTTTTGTTTTTCAAGACAGGGTTTCTCTGTGACTTTGGAGGCTGTCCTGAAACTAGCTCTTGTAGACCAGGCTGGTCTTGAACTCACAGTGCCACACTCATCTTAAAATGCATTTTCTTAATAGCAAGATGTGATAACATAGACCTATAATCCCGGCACATTAAGTCTGAGTTGGGATCTCAAGCCCCAAACGTGGTTGGGCTACATAACAAGACTAGATCTCAAGATCTAGGTAGTTGGTAACTGGTGAGAGAGAAAGGGAAGGGTGGTAGTGGGGAATGTGTGGATAATTAGAATTGGACAAATAATAAAGACATATGTATGTTGTCACAACTTTTCCGAAGCCCCCACCATAACCTCTAATGTAATTACTATTTGTCCTTTCTAGAATATCACCTGTTGTTAGTTTGTTTGCTTTTGTTCTTCTTTCTCTCTCTCTTTGGAGGTGGGGTCTTTCTGTGTTGCCAAGGCTGACCTAAGACTTTTTTTTTAAGTACTTTGGGTTTTTTTTTTAAATTAATTTACTTATTTTTATTTTGTATATTGGTATCTTGCCTGCATGTATGTCTGTGTGGAGGTGTCAGATTCCCTGAAACTAGAGTTACAGACAGTCGTGAGCTGCCATGTGAATGCTGGAAATTGAACTGGATCCTCTGGAAGAGCAGCCAATACTCTTAACTGCTGAGCCATCTCTGCAGCCCCTGGCCTGAGACTCTCAACCTTCTTGCCTTAGCCTCTGGAGTGCTGCCAGGGCATGTGTACACCACCATGCCTAGTCTGTTCATGACTAAAGTGGTGCGCTGTTCCTCCCTGTGCCTAGCTTATTTTAGTGAATGTAATACCATCCTTTTCCAAACCTCGCTGCAAGTGGTGGTATTGCATTCTTTTTTATGGCTGAATAATATTCCTTTGTGTGCAGGTGTTACATTTTCTGTAGCCATTCATCATGTTCATGTGTGTTGACTGTCACATTGTGACCATTTTGAAGAGCACCCTGTCTCTTTGACATACAGATTTACTGTGGACATATGCCCAACAGTGAGACTGTTGGGTTATATGATAGTTCTGTTAGTTTCCCAAGGAACTTCTGCTTTCTATGATGGTTGTGTTAATTCACATGGCAATAATGGGTAAGCTTCTGTTTTTTGTTTTGTTCTTAGAGCAGAGGACCAAATGCTGGGCCTGTGCTTACTAGGTGACTGCTCTAATACTGAGCTCAGACCCCAGAACCTTAGCAAGTTCCTCTTCCTCCCCATCCTTGCCAGCACGTATATTTTCTTTGTATAGTAGCCATTAAAATGTTAGGCATTTTTGATAGCAGACTCTACCAACTAAGCCCTGCCCCTCCCCCACCCCCAGCACTTCACTGGGTGACTCTGGGCAGGGACAGAAGGTAGAAGTGGTAGGCCCAGCTCACCCTGTGCTTGCTTTTCCCCTGTCCCAGGCTGCCTGTGCTCGAGACAACATTCCCAGCTGGAGACGCTCACCCTAACCCACTGGACTCCATCATGAGCAACCGCTTCCCCCGTTGGTTCATCCTCGGCCACCTGGAGACCCGCCAGTGCGAACTGGCCTCCACCATGCTAACCGCTGCCAAGGGTAAGGGCAGTGACATCCATCCTCCTGATGTCCTGTTGTACCCCTGACTTCCTCTCATTCTCCTCCCTCTTCCCTTTCCTACCCACTCCTATCCTCCGTCTTTGTTGTTTTTGGTTTTAAATTTCTGTCTTTCTTTTTAGATTTCACTTTTTTTTTTTTTTTTATGTGTATGAATGTTTACCTGAATATGTGTGCACCATGATTGTGCACTATGTCCATGGAGGACATCAGAGCTCTTGGGACTGGAGTTAGTTTTGAGCTGCCATGTGTGTAGTAGGCATGGGTAGGAATCACACTCTGGTCCTCTGCAAGAGCAGTCAGTGCTCTTAACCTCTGAGCCATCTCTCCAGCCCATTTTTGTTAAGATGTGGTCTCACGATAAATCCCAAGCTGGCCTGGAATGCACTATGTAGCCCACAGTGACCTTGAATTACGATCTTCCACCCTTAGCCTCAAGCTCTACTACACCTGCTCTGCTCCTTTTACCAAACTACTTTTCCCACTACTGCTCAAACAGTCACTGTAAAAAACAAGCAGAGCTGGGCAGTGGTGGCACATCCTAGCACTCAGGAGACAGAGACAAGTGGATCTCTGTGAGTTCAAGGCCAACCTGGTCTGTAGAGCAAGTGCAGGACAGGCTCCAAAGCTTCACAGAGGAACCCTGTCTCTAAAAAAAAACAAAAGAAACAAGCAGAATCTTTGCCCTGTTCTGGGGGTGGCAGGCAACAAAACTATCCCAAGTCTTTTGCTCTATGAAGATGTATAATCAACTAGCCAGGCCTTGTAGCTTAGTTGTAGATACCCTGCTTAGCATGTATAAAGCTCTAAGCTTCCTTCCCCAGCACCACACAAAACAAACAAATGAGCTTTGGAGATGATGGCTCATTTGGTAAAGCATTTGCCACACAAGCATGAGGAAGCACCTAAGTTCAGTCCTCAGATCCATGTAAAGATGGGCGTAAAGCTAAGCAGACCCACCTTTAATCTCTGCACTTGAGGTAGATGCAGAAGCAGGCATAATTCAGTGAGTTAGAGGCCAGTAAGTTCCAGGCTGGCCAGAACTATGTGCTAAGATCCTGTCTCTAAGTAAAATAAAGAAGACTAGGTATGATGGCATACATTTATAAACCCAGCACTCAGGAAGTACAGACAGGATCCCCAGGGTCTACCATCTGGCCTACCTTGGCCTAATTGTGAGCTCTATGTCAGTTAGAAACCCTGTCTCAAAAAAATGTTGAGGGAAGAAGGCTAGAGAGGTAGCTCAGTGGTTAAGAGCATTTTCTGCTTCTTCAGAGGACCTGGATTCAATTCCCACCAACTATGTATTGACTCACAAGCATCTATAGCTCCAATTGGAGGTCTCGGCAGGCACCAGACAAAACACCCATACACATCATCATCATCATCATCATCATCATCATCATCATCATAATATTTTTCGAAGGTGGACAGTGCCTAAGGAATGACATTCAAGCTTGCCCTCTAGCCTCCACATATATGCATATACACGTGTCCACATACAAAACTGACAAATAATAAGTAAAGAAATCACCGTACACAAAGAAGGTATCGGTGTCATATAGGACACTAAACAAGCAGTCTTGTCTTTTTCCTGTGGTGCTTGAAGTGGGATCCAGGCCTTGTACAAGCTAGGCCACTGAACCACACTCCCAGCTCAACCTGATGGACACTTAAACATGAGGGTAGAGCTGTGCTTGACCTGCAGTAACACAGTGACATGAGCTGGGCAGCTTGAGTGCAAGTCTCAGCTAGGAGGCCAGAGTTGGAGGTATTGGAAGGGTTGGTTGGCAGCGAGGGTGCACTTCTTGGTTTATATACACTGTCTTTCCTTAGTGTTAGTGGTGAGAGAGGGAAGGACACAGAAAGTCCTTCCTTGTCTTAACCCTCACAGGGCCCCACCCTTCTGGCCTCCTCTCACGCAGCTGCCCATCCCATCAGGGCTTTCCAGAACAGGAATGTGGATAGAGAAGGGACCACAGTTTAATCCACACAGTATTTTAAGAGCATTCGAGGTAGAGGGTATAACCAGTACAGAAGCCCTGAGGCTGGGCTACAGCTGTACGTCAGAGGGAATAAGAGAAGACCAGAGGTGGGGGTCAGCTCAGTGGTAGAGCCCCTGCCTAGAATCCCCCCCATGAGCTGGGGTGCGTCTCAGTGGTAGGGTGCTAATCTAGCATGTGTGATGCCCTTGGTTCCATCCCCAACACTGCAAAGTTACACTAAAGAAAACAGACTAGTGAGACCCTAGGAGAGTGTAGACTTGAGGACAGTGGTGACACTTGGTAAAGGCAGCACTGGGCTGTGGATAGAGCTCCTTGTGTGTTAATACATGCAAGGTCCATCCCCTAGCCTTACAAAACAGAAAACATTTGTGTAGCTTCTTGGGGCTGCCTGTGGAGAATTGGTGTGACAGGTCTTTCAACTCCACAGTTCCAACTGTGGTCTCTATTATTCCTTAAATCCAGGAGATACCAAGTGGCTGCATGCGGTCCTGGGCTCTGTCCAGCAAAACATCCACTCCCCAGCCCTGCTCTTCAAGTTGGCACAGGATGCCTGCAAGACAGCCACACCAGCCAGTGCACCACCTGACACCATGCTGCTGGGCATCGCACTGGAGCTTGGCCTGCAGGTACTCCAGCTAATATCACCAGGAGGGTGCTGTGACTTGGGATAGATGAGTGGGAACCCTGCCCCTGGGACAAAGGCTGAGAGGTAGGAGTCACACCTCTGAGGATAGAACTATAGACCAAAATTGAGGTGATGGGCTATCACTGTATGTTTGAGGTCCATGAATAGGAACCCATCTCCAGGACTGTGATTAAAGATAGAGAGGATTCTTGTGGGCTGGGCAGCACAAGGTCTACAAGCTAGTGCATGGGCCAGAAGAGGGGACAGAGAGGAGCAGAGAATGCTGGTAGAATGCTTACCTAACATGCATGAAGCCCTAGGTTTCAGCCTCACACCACATAAGCCAGATGTGTTGGTGCACAACTGTAATTCCAGCATGTGGGAGGTATAGGCAGGATCAAAAGTTCAGGGTCAACCTTGGCTACATTACAGAGTTGGAGGCCTGGAGGTATTAATTTTGAGACCCTGTCTCAAAAATAATAAACCCTTAAAAAATAAATCAAAACATTAACAAACACAGATCAGGTGTCAGGGTGTGACTCCACAGGGCTATCGTAGGTTATACTAGGTCCTGTATTCCATCCCCAGTATAATTTTTTTTACTCAGAAAAGAAAGAAATAAAGTCTAAGGATGTTTCTTAGTATCTCAACAGTTAAACTGATTGCTTTTCCAGAGGACTTGTGTTCAATTTCCAACACCTACATGGCTACTTACAACAGGCTCTAACTCCAGTATCAGAGGATCTGATGCAAATTTTCTGGCCTGTGCTGTCACTACACAGATGTAAACAGATATAGATGGATGCAAAAACCCCATACACATTAAATAAATAAATAAAACAAGGACCATGAATGGGGCAGTCAACCAGCTAGAAACACTCTTGGGAGTGGGACGCATAGATTAATGCTAGCTGGGGGTTTGTAGCTTAGGAAAGGGGCTTCCCTGGGGTTGAGCCCTGTAAGCAAGGCCTATGGCTGGATATCACTGCCCTGTCATGGCAAGACCTAGGCCAGCCTGCATGCAGCCCTTACCCAGTAAGTACCCAGTAAAGGACATGGATATCTGGGTAGGTAAAAACTGAAGGGCTAGACAGGTATGGGGACTGGGTACAGGGCCTCAGACAGTCCCAGGAACTAAGTATGTGAAAGCAGCTTCAAGTGGGGGCACACCTGTCATGCTAGCACTGAAGACAGAGCAGGAGGGTCTGAGTTCACAGAGTCAGACCACAGACCCGATCTCAAAAGCAAGTGTTCTCAAGATGGCTCAGTCAGTAAAGTGCTTGTGTGGAAAATTAAGTCTCCAGAACAAAGGTTAAGAAAACAATTTTTAAAAAACTATAATCGGCTGGATATAGTAGCATATACCTTTGATCCCAATACTTGGGATCCAGGACACAGCCTGGTCTACAGAAGTGAGTTCCAGGATAGCTAGAGCTACACAGAGAAACCCTGTCCCAAAAAACAAACAACGAAGTATTTGCATAAAAGTTTTATATAATCTGGGTATAGTGGCCTACATCCTTAATCCCAGCACTCTGTAGACCAGGCTGGCCTCAAACTCAGATCTACTTGCCTCTGCCTCCCGAGGGCTGGGGTTAAAGACCACCACCAGCCAGCCAAAAACAATTTTTTTTTCTAAAACATTTATTTATTAAGTATACAATGTTCTGCCTGCATGTATGTCTACAGGCCAGAAGATGGCACCAGATCTCATTACAGATGGTTGTGAGCCACCATGTGGTTGCTGGGAATTGAACTCAGGACCTTTGGAAGAGCAGGCAGTGCTCTTAACCACCAAGCCATCTCTCTAGCCCCCAAAAACAATTTTTAAAGACAACAGCAAAGTGGACGACCCCTGCGAAGCAGCTCCCATGGCTGCTCTTGACCTCCATCCACATGCATGTAGACTGTGGACATGAAGCCAGCACACACAACTGAAGACACAACTTTACACAGTGGGACTTGTCCTTTCTAGGCCCTAATAGCTCTAGGGATTAGTGAGGGGAAGACTGCACACTGGAGAGGAGACACCACTGTGGAAGCTTTTTTAAAAAATATTTATTTATTTGTTATGTATACAGTGTTCTGTCTGCATGTATGCCTGCGGGCCAGAAGAGGGTACCAGATCTCATTACAGATGGTTGTGAGCCACCATGTGGTTGTTGGGAATTGAACTCAGAACTCTGGAAGACCAGCTAGTGTTCTTAACCACTGTGCCATCTCTCCAGCCCCACTGCTATGGAACTTACAGAGGCAGGTTCCAAACTGGGGCCTCAGGACAGACAGACATACAAGGTGTTTCTTTAGGGTGGGACCCACAAAGGGTGGGTACTTTGGGGCTCCAGGGAAGAATCTTCTAATTTGAGGTATGGAACTTCCCAGAAAGGGGACTGGTAGGCTCATTGTAAGCAATGGTGGTCAGTATTACTGCAGATATCACTAGTCATGTCGTCTTGGTTCATTTTCATAGCACCACCATGCAGTAGATTCCCCTTTTTAAGATTTATTTATTATGTATACAGTGTTCTGCCTGCATATGTCCTTGCAGGCCAGAAGAGGGCACCAGATCTCATTACAGGTGGTTGTGAGCCACCATGTGCTTACTGGGAATTGAATTCAGGACCTATGCAAGAGCACTTAGTGCTTGTAACTGCTGAGCCATCTCTCTAACCCCTGAAATTTATTCTTATCTATGTGCATATGTGTGTTAGTACACACGTGTACATGCAGGTGTCCATGAAGGCCAGAAAGAGGGCATCCCTTGGAGCCAGAGTTGGGACTTGGGTGCTAGGTTCTGAACTTGAGTTCTCTGGAAGAGCATTAAACATTTGAACCACTGAGCCATCTCTCCAGCCCCTAATCTTTGTTTGTTTTACATAGATACTGGGAATCAAACTCAGGTTCTCATGCTGGTATGGCAAGAACTGTACTAACTGAGCCTTCTTCCCAGTTCCCCTCCCCCCTTTTTGGTTTTTCGAGACAGGGTTTCTCTGTGTAGCCCTGTGTAGTCTCTGCCTCCTGATTGCTATGACTAAAGTGTGCTACCATGCCAGGTTCATTTTTTTTTTTTTAAGGATTTTATTTTTAGTTATGTGTGAGTATGTGTGCATACATGTGCATAAGAACTGCTGTGTGTGCGTATGTGTGTGAGTCCTTCAGAGATTTGAGATCCCCTAATGTGCATTGGTGTTTTGACCGCATGCGTGTCTTTGTGAGGGTGCCAGATCCCCTGGAACTGAAGTGACAGACAGTTCTAAGCTGCCATGTAGGTGCTGGGAATTGAACCCAAGTCCTCTATAAGAACAGTTGGTATTCTTAACCACTGAACCATCTCTAGCTCTTTATCCCTGTTTTATGGAGCCAGCAACTGAGGATAGAGAGATGAGGGCTCTCACCCAGGTCAGCTGCATTAGCTCTGCCTCCAGCCTCCTTGGGCCTAAGCCATCAGCCATGGCTAGACTCTGAGGACCCACCCTTCTCTTTCCTCGCAGGTGATGAGGATGACACTGAACACGATGACGTGGCGGCGCAGAGAGATGGTTCGCTGGCTGGTTAGCTGTGCCACAGAGATTGGTGAGTGCCTGGAGGGACCACTGAGGAAACCACACAGGCCCCAGAAAAACTGGCCCTTCCTGGTATGCTTTGTAGCCCTTTAACCCCAGGACTCTGGAGGTAGAGGCAGGCGGATCTATGAATTCGAGGCCAGTCTGGGCTACCTAGGGTTTCCAGGACAGCTAAGGCTTCATAGTAAAACTCTGCCTCAAATCAAACAGATGAAAACAAAACAAAAGCAGGCCCTTGCCTATTGCCAGCTGTGGGCCAGCCTGGGAGGGAGCATCGGGTGGGATAGATGGAGGTACACAGCCTGGTAGCTGGCCAGGCCGAAGTGCTTAGGAATAGGGGAGGCCTCAGATGCTAGCTACCCCCAAGTTTCCACCCAGTCTAGCCACTCCTGGTCCTCTGAAAAGGGGAAATTTTTCTATCCAGACATGGTTCACCCAGAGCACTGAGGAGGTTAAGTCAGGAATACCCGTATTATAGACAGCCTAGGCTCATAATGAGACCCCATCTCAAGACTCCATGCGTTAGAAATGTGGCTCAGCAGGAGGGTGATCACTTGGTAGGGACAGGGTTCCTGACTGCATCTCCCCAGAGCCAGTAGGAAAGGGTTGTAACTCATGTGGTAAGAGTGCAGGTCTAGCATGTACTAGGCCCTGTGTCCTCTGGACATGTGGCACATGTCTAATCCCAGCATGTTAGAGATAGAGGCAAGAGGACCAGAGTTGATCCTTAGCTATATAGCAAGTTTAATTGAGGTAAGCCTGGACTATGAGACCTTGTTTGTTTTTAACTAACTAACTTTATGTGTATGGGTATTTTGCCTGCATACGTATCTGTGTGCCACATGTGTACTGGTATCTGTGGAGGCCAGAGGATTCCTTGGAGTCACTGATGATTTTGAGCTATCATTAGGGTTCTAGGAATCAAACCCAGGTTCTCTGGAAGGGCAGCCAATGCTCTTAACTACTAAGCATCTCCAGCTCCATGAGAACAGGTAGCATGATGGCCTGTTATCGCAGCTCTTGAGAGGCACTGGTAGGTGGATCTCTGAGTTAGGGGCCAGTTGGGCTGCATAGTGAGACAGCCCCCCCAGATTTCTACATGGTGAGGCTGGGAGGCTGCAGAGGTGGTGCTTGCAGGGTGGGGAGGGAAACGGCAGTTCTGCACACATGCGCACACACCCTGCTCCGCTCCCTTTTCCCACTCCCAGGCCCAGCAGCGCTGATGAGCATCATGAAGAACTGGTACTCTTTGTTCACCCCAGTGGAGGCAGTCACTATTGTGGCAGTGACAGGCACCACACATGCCACTTTGCTGCGACTGCAACTAGACACGGCTGGGCGAGAGGAGCTCTGGGCCTGTGCCCGCACCTTGGCACTGCAATGTGCCATGAAGGACCCCCAGAACTGCGCCTTGCCAGCCCTGACCCTGTGTGAAAAGAATCATGCAGCCTTTGAGGCTGCCTACCAGATTGTGCTGGATGCTGCAGCTGGTGGCCTTGGCCATGCCCATCTGTTCACAGTGGCACGATACATGGAGCATCGAGGCCTACCTTTGCGGGCCTACAAGCTGGCCACACTAGCCTTGGCGCAACTCAGCATCGCTTTCAACCAAGACAGCCACCCCGCTGTCAATGACGTGCTATGGGCCTGCTCACTCAGCCATTCATTGGGGCGGCACGAGTTGTCAGCCATTGTCCCCCTCATCATCCGCAGCATCCACTGTGCACCTATGCTCTCAGACATCCTACGCCGCTGGACGCTCTCAGCACCAGGTCTGGGCCCATTGGGGGCCCGCAGGGCTGCCAAGCCACTAGGGACTGACAGGGCACCACTTTGCCAGCTCCTGGATGCTGCAGTAGCTGCCTACATCACCACCAGCCACTCACGACTTACCCACATCAGTCCACGTCACTATGGTGACTTCATCGAGTTCCTGGGCAAAGCACGAGAAACCTTCCTTCTGGCACCAGACGGGCACCTCCAGTTCACACAGTTCTTAGAGAACCTTAAACAGACCTACAAGGGGAAGAAGAAGCTGATGCTCTTGGTTCGAGAGCGGTTTGGCTGAAGGACCTCAGCTACCTGGGAGCGTGGGTATCCCCTGGCCCACCTTCCTGAAGCAGGAGGTCCGTGGCTACTTCAGGATCAAGTCACGGAATGTGGGAGGCAGGAGGTGACACCTTTCTAAGTGTGTGCCTAGGAGTATGCAGACAAATGTGAGATCTGAGGGTCTGAAGCCATACTGCTAACTAGAGGCCTGCAAGGGGGTGTGCCTGGGCACCCCACAAGCAAGAGGCAAGTTCTGGCTCTCCCAAACTCACAGGGTTAGCTGGGGCCTCCAGAAGAAGGGCTGGAGGCAGAACTTTCCAGAAATTCTTAAATTCAGCATAGCAGATCCTCCAGAGCTCACCCAGGTGCCTGGGGACATCACATCAGGGTAGTTAAGTCCCGTTGTGTTTTTTCCCCTCTCCTCCAGCTCAGGGGTCCTGTGCCACTGTTCTACACTCCCAGCCCAAGCTGCCAGCACAAATCAATGCCTCACCCCCACTGAAGGATATCAAGGGGCCTTGAGCCTCTGCCACATACCTCACCCCCAAACACGCTGTCCAGCCAGGACCTGTCTTGTTTTGGGCACCAAGGTCACAGGGTAGACTAGGGACAGCTCTCTGCTGCCCGGGACCCCACCACTAGTAACTGGATACACAACTCAGGAACCAGGCTGCCTCCAACCTGTTGTGGGAGGCACAGGCAGACAGCCAGGGACCCCACCCTGTCCTCCTTTCTCTCCACACTGCCATCTCTGTTTCCTCACTTCCTTTAGTTTAGCCATTTCTGCACCTCAAATCCCAGCTGCTGACAGAGGCGTCTTTTATCCCAGGCCTTGGCCCAGGGAGGAAGGGAAGCCTCCATCCCAGATTAACCTGTCTTCTCTCTTGTATATTAAGGAAAAAGTTGGCATCGTTTTGTAACTTTTTTTCCTATTTATTAAATCCCATACTGTTTTCCTTTCCTTTTTTAAAAAACAAAAAAACAAAAAAAAAAATTGAGCACAACTTCTTTTTTAACTTTGAGATTGAGTTACATTGCCCCCCACACACACAACCCTCCACACCCCAGCCCCCACCCAGAGCTTCTTGCCTGTTCCATTAACAAAAAAAAAATTTCCGTTTTGGTTTTTGGGCATGGCTTCAAGACAGGAGGGGCTGCTGGCTTCCTTCAGTAGCATCTTGGTGACACAAAGAGTAATCTCTTGCTGGCAGTTCTGCTGCATGTCACAACCTCCCTGCAAGTCAGGATTTTATAATGCCTCTAGCAAAGTGCTCCCAGTCTGACTGCCTGGATTGCACTGCACGTACACCCCAAGGAATGGCCACCAGGGGGCGCCTGGCTCAAAGCGACGAGCTCGGGAGGTCGCTCCAGGTACGGAGTGCAGCTGGGGACGCCCGCAGTGGTGAGCCCATTGCACATCTGGGCTGTGGATGAGCCTCCCAGTTCCCAGATGGATTCTCCCAGGGGACGTTGCCCTGGTTTTCTCATTCTCAGGGTCTTTTTATCATTTAGCCACTAACAGACTGGATCATGGACCAGGATAGTTAGCGGGAGGGGAGCTGGCCATGACTTAGCTCACGGTGCTCCTTTGATCAAGGGAGTCAATAGGAGGCTACCCGGCCTAGCAGGTCCCTCAGGTGTGTGTGAGCGGCCCCTCAGTACTCAAGGTGCCTGAATCCCTGGCACTTTGTTGGCCAGTGCATTCTGGTATATGCAGATTACCTTCTTGAACCTAGGACATTGCTCCTGGGTTCACAATTTACCTCACAGAACTGGGCGCAGCACAGGTTTGCCAGCCACTAATGTCATCTCGGTAGGCCTAGTGACTCCATATCACACCTCAAATCAAAGTTCCTTTACACATTGATTCTCCAATTCACTCCCGGCCTGAGCTATCCCTCTGGTCCAAGTTGCCCCCAAATGTCACCCACTCAGCATCTTCAGGTCCCAGCTGTCTGGACAAAGCACCCTCACACCTTCCTGGAAGCAGGTGGGGCAGGGTTGGATATAAGTGCGGTCAGGAGTTGGGTGGGGTACAGGGGTGCACCAATATCCCAAAACTCCAGACACTGAGGGAGAACTGACTCAGGTCAGCCTGGTCTACAGAGAGACCCTGTCTCAAAAGAAAAGAAAAAATTCAACAGTCCACAACGGGAGGCAAGAATGAAGAAACATCAGACCTTAAGGAATGAAGTCGGGCAGCTTTTATTTAATTGGAAAACAGGTACAACACTCAATACGAGCTCCACCTCTCTGTTCCTCCACCCAAGCCTCCAATTACCCCTACCCAGGGTCGGGAAGGGACACTGGGTGATCTGCCAACTAGTCTTCATCCTGTCTGGTTTGGAGATCATAGCAGGCAACTTTTTAACGTCTAAGGCTGGAGACTACTACAACAAGCCACAATATCAGGAAGGGGGTGGGTTTGTTCCTATCCTTTGAGGGCCCTGTGGACCTTGTCCCCCACATCTCTGTCACCAGTGGAGAGCTGCAGGCCTCGGGGTACTAAGCACACTGGATAAGGTCAGTGCTTTGTTGCGGAAGCTGGGAGTTGGCATTTAACGGTCAGAGGGCTTGAAGCAGCTTCCTCTTGGGTAACTGACTGCAGGGAAGGTGTGTGTAAGGGGTGGTGCCTGGGCCCCACTGGGCTTAGGAGAGGAAGGGCTGCAGGCCCTGAAGAGACCCACAGGCTTGCTTATGCAAGGACCACCTACTTATCCATCTTTTCTTTGTGGAAACCACAAAAATCTCAAGGTGTGGCCCTGTGTAGTGGCATATCCAGATGAAGGCTTAGAGGAAGGGCCTACAGCAGAGAGCTGGGCCTAGGCACAACTGATCACCCCATTGCTCCCAAGTCCCGCTCCATCCAGGTCTCAGGTCATGGCAGACATTCTGTAGGGGTGCCAGCTCCTAGGGGGCTGGACTCCTGTTCCTGCTGAACTGAGCCAGTGCACTGGAATCAACTGTTTCAGCTCAGTAGGCACAGGAGGCTGAGCCCAGGGAGGAGGCGGAGCAGGGTGGGCAGCAGAGTCTGAGGAGTTGGGGCCCGGGGAGCGGAACTTAGCCACTGTGAACACGACTTGCTGTGGACCTTGCTCACAAGCAGCTAAGCCCTGCTCCTCAGGCCAGTTGTCACGCTGAGCTTCTCACCCAGTACCCAGGATAGGCATCCTTGGCAACAGGAGCCCCCAAGGCAGAGCACAGGGTCAGTTGGAAATCCCTGGCAATGTGATTTGTGACTGGCATCAAATCCCATCCCCAGGAACCCCAGCCGGCCGAGGCACAATGAGGGGACAGCAGGTGGGATCGCAATGTAGCACCTGTAGGGGAAAGAGAAGAGAGAATGAGACTGGGAATAGTCCTGCTTGCTGGCCTGTCGTTGGCTATGTACTTCAGGCAGGGTCTCACATGGCTGAGGCAGTTTCTAAACTGATGATTCCCCTGCCTCCACCTCTGGAGTCTAGGATTACAAAATCACCTCACCACACCCAGTTTACATGGAGCTAGGGACTGAACTAAAGCTCTGCTTGCTGAACCACACCCTAGCCCTCCATCTGTTTCCAGGTCGGAAGAAGCCTCCCCACAGAAGAGCATCAGTAGGGAGAAATGAGTGAGCCGGCCGGATGCTGGGCGCCCAGGAGTGACTTTAGCGCCAGTCCTACAAAGTCAGAGGTGCCCAGAAAGAGGGCCCTAAGAGGCCCAATAGATGCAAAGCCTTCTCAGCTGCTTTCCACTCAGTTGTTTCTCTCCCCACCCACAGTCCTGAGCCCAAAGCAGGCCAAATGGGGCCAAGGAGAGAGGAAGCTGAGGGAGGTGGGTGGTTGGGGGGAGGAAGTGACCTCACCCCAGCTGGCGCCACTTCCTAGAAGCCTGAAAGGCAGAGGGAACTCCAGCACCGCCCACCTCTGCCTCCATAGCTGTCTCCTCCACAGCCTGCTCAGACACTCACTCCACCCCCACCAGCCCTGCACCCATGCTGGGAGGAGCAGGCCTTTACCCCAATACCTCAGCAAAGCTTAAGTGACTGTCCCTCAAGTTTCCTGGAGGCCTGCCAAGCCTCAGTTTCCCCATCTGAAAAGCAGACCAAGAACAATTGCCGTTGGTGGCTCAAGTTCATCTCTGCATTGAGGAGACTGAGGCAGGAGGGTTGTCAAAAATCAAAGGCCTGCTTAAGCTACATAATGAGTTTATGCCAAACAGGGCTATAGTCTGAGAACCTGATCTTAACAAAACAAACCTACCTCTACCAGGTAGGCCAGTATAAATTTACTGAGAAGGAGCTATTATTTGACACTTAGCACCAGGAGAATTTAGAACCTACCCAATGTAGAATAGCTTCTGCATGCCAATTAAAAATTTCAGGGCCAGCAAGATAGTCCAGCAAGTAAACACAATCTCCATCAAACCCAATACCCCGAGGTCAAAACCCAAGAACCACATAGTAGAAAAATATACTAACCCCCTGCAAATCATCCTCTGATCTCTGCACTTGTGACCACATGCACACATACATGCACGCACGCACGCGCGCGCACACACACACATGTAAAATTAAATTCAGGGTTGGAGAGATGGCTCGGGAATCCAGAATAGTTGTTCTAGGACCTACGATCCCTTCCCAGAACCCACATGATAATCACAGCTATCTATAACTCCAGTTCCAAGAGCTCTGATGCTCTCTTCTATCCTGTGGGTGGCAGGCACAAATATGGTACACATGCATACAGGGAAACACTCATACAATTAAGAATAAATTGTCAGGAATGGTGGTACACACCGTTAGTCCCAGCACTTCATAGGCAAAGGCAATCAGATCTCTCTGAGTTGTTCAAGGCCAGGCTGTACTATATAGGGAGTTTTAGATCAGCTGGAGCTACATAATGAGACTGTATCTCAGACAAAGCATGGAGCGATGACTCAGTGGTTAAGAGCACTGGCTGCTCTTGCAGAGGACCTGAGTTCGATTCCTAGCACCCACATCGAGCAGCTCACAACTCCCTGTAACTCCCACCTCGGGATTTCACTCCCTCTTCTAGTCTCTGGGGGCACTGCACTGACATGCACAAACACACACAGAGACCACCCAACACACACACCTTCTAAAAAATTCCAGGGTCTGAGATGATAGGTCAGTCAATAAAGCACAAGATGCTGTGTTATCCTCAGGCGTGGAAGCTCACACTTGAAATCCTAGTGATTGGAAGTAGAGCTGGAAAGACATCTGGGGCTCACAACCAGCAGCCACACCTATTGGTCCAACTCCAGGTCCCAGTGAGACACCCTGTCTGAGAACAAGGGAAGGGCTGGGAGATGGCTCAGTGGTTACAAGCACTTGTTGCCCCCCACCACCACCACCACCACAGGGCTTCTCTGTGCAGCCCTGGCTGTCCTGGAACTCCCTCTGTAGACCAGGCTGGACTCACTGACAGAGATCTGCCTGCCTCTGCAACAAGAGTGTTGGGATTAAAGGTGATGCCACCACGCCTAGTAGCACTTACTCACGGACCTGGGTTAGTTCCCAGCATCCACATGGTGGCTCACAACCATCTGTAACTCCAGTTCCAGGAGATCCCATGTCTTTGACCTAGGACACCAGGCACATACAATCCTGACAAACTGCACTTGAGATTGCACTCTTCACACACACACACACACACACACACACACACACACACACACACACACACACGGAGAGGAGGGTAAGATTTTCAGACAGCCCATGCCACACACCGAGGTCATGTCTTATAAAAGCCTTACAGTGGCACACAATGATTCCAGCACTCAGGAGGCAGAGGCAGGAAATCCACGTGAGTTTGAGGCCAGCCTGGTCTACAGAAAGAGGAGTGGGGGAAAGGCTAGGTGAACTCAATTCTGGAGCTTTGTGCCTGCAAGTGAGCTGTGCAGGTTCTTTGCTGATTGACATGGTCAAAGAACACAGCCTCTCTGGGGCAAGTTTTTTTATCTGCAAAATAGCAATAATAAGTTATTTTAGACCATGGTACAATGTCATGGGCTTGTAATCCCTGCATCTAAGAGGGACAAAGGAACTCAACCTAGAGACCAGAAAGGGAGCTAGAGAAATGGCTCAGTGGTTAAGAGCACTGGCTACTCTTCCAGGGTTCCAGGTTCTATTCCCAGCATCCACATGGTGGCTAGCAACTGTTTGTAACCCCAGTTCTAGGGAATCTGATACCTTCTGGACTCTGAAGTCACCATACATGCATGCAGACAAAACACCCACACACATCAAGTAAATATCTATTTATGTTTGGTTGAGACAGGGTTTCTCTGTGTAGCAGTCCTACTGGAACTAGCTTTGTAGAACAAGCTGGCCTTTGCCTCCCAAATTCTGGGATTAAAGGTATACATCACCACCATCTGGCTAAATACTTTTTAATTTAAAAAAAAAAAAAAAAAAAAAAAAAAAAGCAAGTGGCATGAGGCTCATTGGCAACTTGCTGGCCCAGCACACCAGGCCTGGCTCTGTCACCACACCCTATCAATTAAGTTTTATGGTAAAAGCATGTAATCTCAGCACATGGGAGGTGAAGACTAGGGATTAGAAATTCAAGGTCATCCTTGGCTACTAAGCAAGCTCGAAGCCAGCCTGGGATACACGAGACTCTCAAAAAAAAAAAAAAAAAAAAAATCTTAGGGCTGGAAAGATGGCTCAGTGGTTTAGATTGCATATTGCTCTTTCAGAGAACCAGAGTTTGGTTCCCCACCTCAGGGCTGCCTGTGGTTCCAGCTCCAGGGGATCTGGCACCCTCTTCTGGCTCTGTGGACACCTACACATACATGCACATACCCAACACATACCCAAAAATAAAAGTAAAATTCTTCTTAAAAAAGAAAAAACATCTCTGCTTCCTAAGTAACTGGGAGTTCTTGGATGACACAGGACATTTTAGGACAGAAGGATTCTGTCATATCATCAATGACAAGCAGGACAATGGCTCCTAAAAGCTAGATCTGGCATTACCTCTCTCTGAGGAATAGGAATTGAGATGCTCTGCTGTGTCTCCCTGAACACTCGCACACGCACACGCACACACATACAACCACCACCACCGCTGCACAGCTGCACATGCAGGCACGCTGGCTACCCTCCTCCCCACCAAGCCCCAGCCCAGCTCTGTCCCTTTGGGGTCTGGGGGCAGCCCAGGGCCTCAAGCTGGCCAGCTTCCCCAGTCACCTCCGGAAGTGAGACAGCATATTCGTCCCAGGGACTAGAACGGGAAGGGCGGCCATTTGGCCAGGCTGGTTTCCTGTGGGGTTTCCCCTACAAAGAGCCCAAGGCTGCGGCCAAGGCCACTCCCATCCTCACACACCAGAGGTCTGTGTCTGGTGTGAAGGGGCATTACCACGCAGGTGTCCAGGAGCTGGGACACCCTGTACCAAAAGCTGTGGCTCTCTGTCTCATAGGAGGGGACCCAAAGGGACATTGGCCCTGGAGCTGGAGACCTTGGGAAACAGGGCGAGTCTTGGGCTGTGGCACCCCAGCCGGTGTCTATACACGCAGCCTACAGACCCTCGGCATTTCTGGAGGACCCATAGTGGACCCCAAGAAGGAACCACAGCAGAGGCCCTGCGGCCGTCCCCAAGCTTGATCCTCAAATACTTTCCACCCTCGCGCAGCAGCGAGGATCGGAAAATACCGAGGGCTGCAGGCCCCGCCCCACCCCGCCCCCGCCCCGGTCACCAGCGCTCGCTATGGCCCAGACTCTTCCCAGGAGCTTGGCGGCTGGGCACGGGCCAACCCGACCTGCGGCGCAGATGCCTGCCCTCCGCGCCGGTCCCCACGCAAGGGCAGACAACCCGCTCGCATTGGGGGCAGGGTATGAACAAGTGGGTGGGCCCGGTGCCACCCGGGAGTGGAGGGGGCGCAGGAAGGGGCGAGGGAGGGCTGAATCACTTGGTATAAATAGGGAAAGACGACAGCCACGTCCACCCTCGCTGCCCGCCAGCCACATGGTCCAACCAAATCCCCTACTCCGTTTCTTAAAATTCCTTTTGCGGTGCTGGGGACTGACCCAAGTGCCTGGCACGCGCTAGACTAGTGCTCTACCACTGGGTCACATCCCTAACTCTAAGTTCCCCTCAAGGCAACTGGAGTCCACAGGGTGAAGTTCACCCCAGGCCCTGGCCTAGCCTGGGATAGGAGATGGGAGCAGGGCCCTCCATCACTCAGCTGACACTCCAAATCTTCCAGGAACCAGCCAGGTACAGGCATGTCTGTCATTCTACCATTTAGGAAGCTGAAGCAGGAGGATTGCAATGTGTTCGAGACTATGGTAGGCTATGAAATGAGACTGTCTCAAACCCCCAAACAGACTGGGGTGGAGTGCTTGTCCACTCTGCAGGAAGCACAGGGCCAGTGGTTCCATCCTAAGCACAAATCCGGCACAATGGTGCACACAGGTGATCCTAGCACTCAGGAGGTGGAGGCAGAAGGACCAGGGTTCAAAGCCAGCCTGGACTACTTATCCAGTTGCAGGCCAGCATAGACTACATGGGGCCATGCCTCAAAAAAGTTCTTTTGTTAAATAAGGTTAATATATATCATTCCCAGGCCCAAGGCTTAGGGTTCCTGAGCTCTGAAAGTGTACTTGTGGCTGGACGACCCCCAGTCCTGAAAGGCAACTCTGGAGACAAAAGGGAGGTACCAAGGGTTATCCCAAATGTGTTCCCCCAGCCCCTGTGCCCATCCTGGCCACCCAACCCTGCTCTGCCCAGGGCCACAGCTCAGTAGCCACACCCAGGGTGGCGCCAGCTCCAGCAGCCTGAGGCAAGGCGCCGCTAGAGTGTGACTCAGCCATGCCAGGCATGGCGTTGTCCTTCCCTCCCCAAGAATTCTCACGCCCACGCCACCACCCCCAGTCCTTCCCCATGACTAGCTATGAAGACACACCTCCATGTCCACTCAGGACATTCAGGGATGAAGAGACCAGAGCACCATACAGGAGACTAGAGGGGCAAGGTGTGCACTGTTACACTGCTTATCCAAATGTTCCCATTTACAGATGGAAAAACTGAGGCAGAGACGTTCTCTGCGCTGTCTACACTTCCTCTATAAAGAAAAGAACACCTGAGCTGGGGTTGGTGGTCCATGTTCATCCTCCTCGTCATACTTGAAAGATGCAGGCAGGGGAATGGGGAGTTCAGGACCATTGTTGGTGTTGTGGCAAGTGTGAGGCCAGCCCAGGATACCGGAAACCTTGTCTCCATCAGTTAAAAAGGGATGGGATGTAGCTCAGACAGTAGAGTGGTTCCTTGCATGCACAGACCCTGGGTTCAACGACCAGCACTTTGGAGGCCAGGGGTGAAGCAGGCCTGTGATCCCAACACTCTGGAGCTTCCGAAGTTTGATGCCAGCCTGGGACTCCATCTCAAAAAGCAAAACAACTAGAAGCTACTATCAGAACAGGGTAGGCATGGTGCTGTATCTCGGAAAGCTGAGGCAGGAGTATAGCAGCGAGTTCCGAGCCAATCTGGGCCACACAATGTTCTGATTCAGCCTTTGCTCCAGCGAGACCCTCCTGTTCCCACACAAGCCTGTTTGCAGGGACGTGCAGAAGGATGGGACTAGCTGGGCCTGCTGGGAACATCTGGCCTCCACTTGCAACAGGCATAGGGTGGCCATGGCATGGGGGTGCCTCGTGGGGCATCCGCCTTGGCTGCCTCTCTCCAGCAAGCAAGAATCTGCCAAGCTCAGAGGCCGGGCCAGCGCAGACAGGCCCGACCCCCTGGACACGCCCTGTCACGCATATGCGCCGCGTGCCAGCCCTGGGCTGGGCCCACAGCTATTTTAAGGCCCCCTGCTAGGTCCTGAAGCAAGGCCTGACCAGTTGGGGGGTCTTAAGGATGCTCTCAGGGCCCCTCCCCAACAAAGACAGAGAGCCATGATGCTCCCCAGGGCACAGGCCTCAATGCTCCTCCCTTCCCTGAACTGTGGTGGTGTGAACACATGTGCCCAGGCTGGCCCAGGCACAGTGCGTGGGTGGGCGGCCCGGGCGAGCCCGCATCACCTCGCCTGGAAGCCTGCGCACCTGTCGGGTCGCGCCGGCTTTGGGCTGGGCTGGCGGGGACAGCCCGGTGCCAGGGTCCTCCAGCCCTTACACTTACCTTCTCAGGCCACCCTGCCAGAGGCGGGCAGCTGCTGGAGGCTGGGAAGGGGGCAGGTACAGGGAGCCAGGGCACTTCCTAGACACTCAGATGGCCAGTGGGGCCTGGCCAGGAGGGAAGGTCACGCACAGCCCAGGGGTTCGGTGGCCTGCAAATCTAGAGGTCAGTCTGGGGCCAGCACAAGACATCAGGCCTCTCGTGAGGACCAAGGGCTGTGGCCTCGGCTGCTCCACGCCGGGGTCAGGCCTCCAGGCCCCCGCAAGTCTACCTGCTGTCGCCCGCAGCGAGATCCAGCTCCTGCCTCCGGGGCCGGCCGGTCGCGGCCCCTCTCTCGTCCCCGGCCCGCGCGGGAAAGTTGCCGCCGCCCGCGCCCCGCGAGTCTCTCCCGGGTCGGACCCCACTTCCCCGCGGGGGAGGGGAGCCGGGCTCCGCGCGGGCGAGACGACGCCGGCCGCGCCCCACCCCGCCGGCCGGCCCAGATCGCCTTTAAAACCTCCGCGTCTCCTCCCCCCACGGCCGGGCAGGGGGCGGGCGCGGGGCGGGGCGGGCGCCGCCGTCATGTGCCCCCGAGGCGGCCCGCCCCACGCTCTGTCTCCTGTCCCCCCAACTCAGGCCCAACTTTCTCCATATCCGGAATGGGATTGGGCCTGGGTCCTCTGGGGTCCTGCCAAACAGGAATCTTCACTTCCACAGCACCTTCTCCAGTCTAGGAAGTCCCTCCTTTTATCTCTCCCAACCCTCTCTTGCTGTTGTGGAAAAGAATTTCTGACTCTAGGCCAGGTGACCCCTGAGTCTGGGCCCCTCCCCTATCCAGGGTTCCGGGCACCCTCCCCCACCCATCGGGAACCTCTGGGAGACTCCACAGCTATGGGTATATCCCTGAGAAAGAGCCCCCTCCCCCACCCATCCTTCCCTTTTTCTGTGTGTGTCTCTCTCCATCCTTAGACCTCCCCTCCACCGTCAGGAACACGGTGGCATTGTTCCCCCAGACGCGGCCCTGCCTCGGGGTCTGGACTGGTGCCCAGGTAGGGGGCCAGGAACAAAACGCAGCCAAGGAAAGATAGGGTGCCCTGTGTGGCCACACCAACCTCCTTGGGCATGTCGGGCTGTCACTTGGCCTTCTGCAGGGCAGGGCAGGGCAGAGGCGAATGGACCCCAGTGCACACTGAACACCATGCCACAGCACGCACGGGTCAGGGCCTTCCCAGAAGTGGGCGCAGTTTTTTTCCAACAACTTCCAACATTTCCAAAGATGGCCACGGAGCCCCATCTTGTGCCCTTTGAATAATGCTAGGGGAGATGAGTGACCGGGCACATGGCAGGTAGGGACCGGTTAGCGGTTCAGCTCAGTACTTTCGCACTTTGGGGTGTACATGGGGTTGGGGTTGAAGCCACACCAAGTTGTCATCCCAGAGGCCCAAGCCCTGGGGACTCTGCAGCTTCCTTCCACGTGGGGCCCGAGAGGCAGGTTGGCCCAGACTGCAGGATCTGACAGGTTGGGGCACGAGGGGAAAGAGCGGCCCACCCGGCTGGGGCCTTGGGGGAGGATTTAGGGTGGCACAGAATTCTTCTGCGCAGGGCGGGCCCTGGAAGCTGGGAGGGATGGCCTCAGGGCCCCCTGTGGAGGCATGAGAACAAGAAATTGGGTTCCAGCTAGACATCCCAGCACTCCAGAGTCTGAAGCAGGAGAGTCACAGGTTGAAGACCAGCCTGGGCTGCAGAATGTTTCCCGGTCTGGGAGGTAGGGGCAGAAAGATCAGTTCAAAGGCACTCTTGGACTACATGGTGAGTTCGAGACCAGTTTGAACTGTATGAGACCCTGACTCAAAAAAAAAAAAAAAAAAAAGACATATAAAGGCAGAGAGAGAGGAGAATATGCACGGGGCACCCTGGTGTCCTGTGTACACTCAGTTCACAAAGAAGAAACACACAGACTCAGGTACAGACAGTCTCTGGGTGTGCCCTCTACTCGCCCTGCGTAGACCCATCACCCGGTCCCCAGACACGCATTGCCATAGTCCTATCTTTCCTCTGTGGACTCTCCTTTTTTCTTTCCATTTTGCTTTATTGAGACCTTTCCACCATGTACCCCAGGCTCAAGTCGCTCAGGACTCATGAGCCTCCTGCCTCAGTTTCCCCAGTGCTCAGATGACAGGCTGGCCTGGGAACACCCATTCACCAGTGAGTCAACCAGTTTATTACTCTCCTGAGTGACTTGGGTCAGACTGGCTCATGCAAGAACTCCCAGACCCAGACAAGGATTCCTGGCCCTCACTGTCTGTCCGCAGGTAGCAGCCCTAGCCCAAAGACAGGAACCAATGGGATCTCAGCTCCCCAAACTCGGCTATTAACTCTTTTGTCATGGAAGAAAATGAAGAGGTCCTAGACAGGCTGAGACCAGTTTATGTGGGTACACAAACGTACGCGCGCGTGCGCGCGCGCGCGCGCACACATACACACACACACACACACACACACACACACACGAGAAAGAGAGACAGAGAGAGAGAGACAGACAGACAGACAGAACTGGGTCTCTGGACCACAGGAAGTGGAACATCTTAGACCCCACCAGGTTAGTGCAACAGGGAAGGGCTGCATCAAGGGACCCTGTCAGGTCTGAAGGTCGCCCTACAGGTCACCCGGGCGCACACGGAGGGCGCCCCGGGCCCCATGGCAACGCAGCTCAGAGAGACATCAAACAGGGAGTCTGCACGTCACTGCGGTTAGGGAGGCTCCTCCCCACTGGCTGGCGGCTGGCTCCTCAGGCCTTCAGGCAGCCCGCCTCCTGTCGCCGTGGCGACCGGCTGTGTTTTGGACTGTCCCGGGCCCACCAGCTCCCTGCCCCCTCGCTGGGGCACTGCAGCTCCCCGCATCCGGAGAAGGCGCCCAGCTCTGTCTTGCAGCCGCCGGTGTGGGGCCTAGTGCCGGGCAGAGTGGCCTGCCTTTTGCGGCTCAGAGTCCCCTGGAGACAACAGCTTTGCCAGGGTCTCTGGAAGGGTGGATGGCCAAGGGGTGGGTAGTTGCCAGGATGCTGTTGGGGTGGATGTCACAGGAATGGCCAACGGGATAAATAACTACCAGGACGACGTTGGGGTGGGTGGCACAGGAGTGGCCCCGGGGTGGTAGTTGCCAGGACGATGTTGGGGTGGGTGGTACAGGAGTGGCCCCGGGGTGGTAGTTGCCAGGACGATGTTGGGGTGGGTGGTACAGGAGTGGCCCCGGGGTGGTAGTTGCCAGGACGATGTTGGGGTAGGTGACACGGGAGTGGCCCTCAGGATGGATAGGTTCCAGGGCGCTGTTGGGTGGGTGACAGGAATGGCCCCAGGCCTAAACCAGCGCCAGTGACTGTCTTGGAGTCCTGGCCAAAGGAAGGAGGAGGGAGGCAAGACAAGATTTTAGATTTGGTTGCGGGCGGCCTTTGGCGCAGGAGCGCGTAGGGTTAAAGAGAGCCCTTCTCGGGTCTCCCCTCCTCGACACCCCCTCCCTTCCGGGGGATTTCGGGCCCCAGCCCTTCTTACGTCAGTGCGGTTGCTATGGCAACCCGCCGACTTTCCCAAATAAAATTACTGCGGGCGAGCAAAGTTTCCTGGAGTCGGCCGCGGAGTAAACAATGGCAGGGGAGGGGCTCGGCCCTGGGGTCCCGAGGCCGGAGCGGGGGGATCCCTGTCCCAGGGCTCTGGGAGATAGGTTCGGACAAGGGGACTGAGCGCGGACGCCCCCGCCGCTCCCACGCGAGTGCACTTCCTGTCGCCGGCTCCGGGAGGAGGTAAAACAAGCCAGCAGGCAACAACTGGAGCAGGGACGAGGAGGACCAGGCCCACCGAGTCCGCCAAACCCATCAGCTAGGGACTTAAAATGATCTCCCACCCCCTACCCCCGGGCCTCACCTAACCTCTAAAATAGGACCAGATGCGCATCTGCTGGAGGGAGGGACCCCAGGTTAGAGCCAAGGCCAGTTAAATGACTTTTGCTCCAGGTGTGTTTGATGTCCCCCTCCAAGTGGGGTTTCCAGATCTCAAAGTATGCAAATCATTTAAGTTTTTGTTTCGCTAGCCAGGGAGGGCTTGTTTTGAAAGACAGGGTCGCCTACGATAGCCCAGCCTGGCTTGGAACTCAGGCTGTAGTTTAGGTTGTGCTAAAACTGGCAATCTTCCTCCCTCAACCTTCCAAGTGGTGGGATTACAGGCCCCAGCCATAGTCTAGTTTTAGCTCTGCTTCCTATCAGAGTGTGTAATTGTGAGTCAGGCGTAGTGGTGCACTACTGTAATCCAAGTACTTGGGAGGCCAGCCTGGTCTACACAGTGAGTTTCAGGACAGCCAGAGCTACATTGTGAAATCATTTCGAAAAACAACAAAAAAATGTATCCTGTGCAATATTTAGTAGGCAGATATACCAGAGTCGAAAAGTTATACTAAAATTGACTTACTCTGCATTGTAAATTCAAATGTAACTAACTGGAAGGACTTTTTATTTTATTTTTATTTTAATTAATGTATTTTTTGAGACAGGCTCTCACTGTGTAAACCTGACTAGCCTGGAATTCACTCTGTAGGCCAGGCTGAACTATAGAGAGCCACCCGCCACCAAAGTCTCCTGCTTGTGATGTCTCCTGCCTGCAGACAATAAAGGTGTGTGCCATCATGCATAGTGTGAGGTTTTGGTTTTTGTTTTTTGTTTTGTTTTACACCAGACTGGGTTTCTCTGTGTAGCCTGGCTGTCCTGGAACTCGATCAGTAGTCAGGTTAGCCTGGAACTCAAAGGCATGCCCAACCATTGCCTTGTCCAGCATGACTTTTTTTTTTTTCTTGGCTTTTCAAGACATGGTTTCTTGTGTAGTCCTGGCTGTCCTGGAACTCTATTTGTAGACCAGGCTGACCTTGAACTCACAGAGATCTGCCTGCCTCTGCCTCAAGAGTGCTGGAATTAAATTTGTGCACCACCGCCACCACGGGGCTCCCAGCATGAATTTTGAAAGACTACTTATGTTTTTCTGCCTCTGTGTGCAGAGGTCAGTGCAGGCCAGAAGAGGGCCTCTGATTCCCTTGAAGCTGCAGTTCTCAAGCCATCTGGTCATCCCAGGTGGGTGCTTGGCTCTCTGGCCTAAGTGCCCTCCAGTAGCCTGTAGCTCCCTGCTCTCCACCTGGTCCCTTCCACCCTGTACTCAAAAGCACAGTGAATCCAGTCCTCCCCTCTGCTGCCTCCCACCTGCTCCTCAGCTCCGCCCCTCTTCACACCTCTGCAAGATAAAAACCTTTGATGCTGGATTTTTACTGTTGACACTATTTTGAGACAGGGTGGCCTCAGACTTCCTAGGTAGCCAGAGATAACCTTGACCTTCTGACCCTCCTACCTCCATCCACTGAGTGTTCTACCAAGGTCTACACAGTGCTAATTCAGAAAAAGGGCTCCGAGCATGCCAAGAAAGCCCCCTGCCAACTGAGCCATATCCCCAGCACTGTTTGATTATTTTTGAGAAAGTCTCAGTATATAGCCCCAATCTGCAATCCTTCTGCTTCAGCTTTATAAATTCTAGGATTACAGTTGTACACCACCATCTATGCTAATTAAACATCACTTTTTATTCAAAGTGGAAGTTGAGAAAAGATTTTCCTGTGTAGCCTAAGCATGGTAGAACTCACTATATTGTTAAGGCTAGCCTCAAACTTGAAGTAGTCTGTTGCAGAATATTTGTTTACACTGTAAAGATATGTATCTGCCTGAGATGTCTTCTGATTGGTTTAATAAAGAGCTAAATGACCAATAGCTAGACAGGAGAGAATAGGCAGGATTTCTGGGTTGAGGGGTGCTGAGGAAGAATGTAGGCATATGATTTTGCCAGCAGACTCAGACTCAGGGCAAGTCGATTGTGCTGAACTAAAAAGAGGTAACCGAGCCACATGGAAGAACATACATACATACATACATACATACATACATACATACATGGCTGGAGAGATGGCTAAGAGGTTAAGAGCACTAGCTGGTCTTCCAGAGGACTCTAGTTCAATTCACAGCACCCGCATGGCAGCTCACAACTTTAACTCCAGTTCTAGGGTATCTGACACCTTCACACCAATGCACATAAAATAAATTTAAATAAATTATTTTAAAAATATGTATGGGTTAGGCTGGCAGTCCAAACACAGTCCAACAAGAAAGCTTGTCCTCCTGCCTCTGCCTCCCACGGTGGTAGGGTTACAGGCATGCACCATCGTGTTGTAGCTGAATATTTTTTTTATTTTAAATTATGAGTATATGGGGTGCTGGAGAGATGGCTCAGGGGTTAAGAGCACATTGACCTGTAACTCCAATTCCTGGTGATCCAACACCCTCTTCTGACTTCCACACAGGAGCACATATAGAAATGCAGGGAAGGGAAAACACTTGTCTAAAATAAATCCAAAATGTAGAAAGTAAAATTATGATTGTGGATACACAGGTTACACAGGTGTCCTCAAAGACCAGAAGGGGCATCGGATCCCTTGAGACTCTTGAGACTGGACTTCTTTTTTTTTTTTTTTTTTTTTTGGTTTTTTTTCCAGACAGGGTTGGAGCCTATCCTGGAACTAGCTCTTGTAGACCAGGCTGGTCTCATACTCACAGGGATCTGCCTGCCTCTGCCTCTCAAGTGCTGGGATTAAAGGCGTGCACCACCATCGCCCAGCTGGGACTGGAGTTCTAAGCGGTTATGCGCCAGGAACTGATTTCAGGTCCTTTGTAAGGGGGGGGGAACCTCTTAACTATTGAGCCATCTCTCCAACACCCTAAACACCTCCTAAGTGGGACAAAAATCATCTCAGGCAAGCTGGTCATGTCCCTACAGGAGGCATTGGGAGTGATGACTATTATGGGGTGCTGGGAGCCTAGAGTGACTGACTGACACTGGGTGTTGGGGTGGTGGCCCAGGAGACTCAGTGTTTAACTCTCTGTGTCCAGAGCTCAAAAGCAGCACACAGCTCCAGTGCGGACTTGGCATTCATGCCCATACTCTAAAAGATTCCAGACATAACAATTCCAGCAACCTAAATCAAATCATCCACCTAAAATTCTGTCCTGTATCCTCAAGAGATGGCAATGATCTGAGACTGTTTCTCAAACTAGGAATGCCCAGGTACATCCACAGTCATCCTTGGCTACATAGTGAATTCCAAGTCAGCCTATACTACAAGAAACCCTGTCTAACTAACCAAGCAACACCACCCTCCCCCACAATTAATGTGTTAATGACCAATGTCCAACACCTGCCTAGGATTAGGGGAGTTTAGCAAAAACAGATGTACCTCCAGTGGCAGCCTTTTTTTTTTTTTTTTTTTTTTTTTTTTTTCCCCTTTTGAGACAGCGTTTTTCTGTAGCTTTTGTAGACCAGGCTGGTCTGGAACTCACAGAGATCCTCCCAAGAGCTGGGATTGAAGGAGTGGGCCACCACTCCTGTGGCACGTGGCAGCCTTTCAATTGCCATCCCTATCCAAGCAGGCTGCTTCTAGGAGCCTCTGCCTGGCTCCTCTCCTGGCTGGAGGCTCGAACCCAGACCAAAGGAGGTTGGCGGTGGCCGTTGCCGGGGTAACGCGCTGTTTGTTGGCGCGGGGGCAGGGCGAGCGGTGACTCACCGCGGCGTGACGCGGACGGGCGGGCGCCGGGCGGGCTGGCAGCCAGCCCAGGGCTGGCGGCGGCGACGAGAGGACTGCGGCGGGGGCGCAGCAGGGCAGGCCTGGGCTTTGGGCTGCTGCCTCAGTTTACCTTTTACTTGAATAAAGTAGAGGCCCCGTTGCAGGAGTAACCGTTTCTGATGCCTCCACAGACCACTTTGAGATGCCCGCCTGCTCAGATCCCTTTAGCCTCAGTTTCCCCACCTACTAAAGGAGACAGGAAGAGGCGACCTCCAGGCCGGTTTGAGAGTTCCATCTATCAGAAGTGAGTCAAAGGCTAGCACACCCCAGTAGCCCAGCCCGTTACCACAAGGAGGAGGAGCAGGGGGTAGGTGCCCTCCATGGTTGTACCCAGCAGCACAAGGCAGTCAGACGGACTTGGGTACTCCCAGAAGTGGGTGTGGGTCATAGGCCAAAGTAGTTGCCATGGAAGTGACTGTAGAGGACACTTGTGGAAGCTGGAGCGGGCAGCACCTGCTGCGGTGGCGTCTGTCCGGAGGGGGCATGGGCATGAGTCATTGCCCAGCAATGAGGTTGAGTCACAGGGTGGGGTCCCCCGGCACCTCCCCCACCAGCCGCTACTACAAAGGACCTTTGAGAAGAGCTCAGCATCCCGCCCAGCCCCCAGGCCCTCTCTGGTCTTAGTTGTGGGCATAGACACTTCTGGGCTGCCCCCAGGAGGCTGGCCTGGGCCTGGTTGTCTGCCACATGTGTAAAAAGTCACCATCCAGGGCCTGGCATTCCCAGGGAGGGGGCTTCCTGGCCGCCTGAGTCACTGGGATAGCAGAGCCCACGCATGCACACAGCATGCTAACTGAGTCAGGAGGCATCTCCCCATCTTCAGGACCACTCTAGCCTGAGGGACTGTCTCCTTGTCACCTGGGAGCCTTCTCAGGCAGGACACAGACAACCATACCTGGCCTGAGGATGCCAAGAAGCCACCACCTGGGTACCAGGTTTAAGAAGGAGCCAGTAGCCAGTGGTGGCGGCACGCGCCTTTAATTCCTGCACTCAGGAGGCAGAGGCAGATGATAGAGTTTGAGAGCTGCTGATCTACAGAAAGACTTCCAGGACAGTCAGGGCTACACAGAGAAACCCTATTTCAAAGAAGAAAAAGGAGCCATTTGTGGGGAGTCACATACCTTTAGTCCCAGCACTCTGGCAGGTGGCTCTCCTTGTGTTTGATGTCAGACTGGACTACAAAGCAAGTTCTAGGCCAGCCAGGACACAGAATGAGACCCCAGCTGGCTCCAAAGGTCAGCGACAGGGAGTGGGTGGTGGGGTGGGGTGCCTGGAGAGAGTTCTCCAGAGGATCTCGGCTCCGTTCCCAGCACCCACATGGCTGCTCACAACTGTCAGTAACTGGAGCTCCAGAGAAGCAGTTGTTCTCAGACATGCACACAGGCAAGACACCCACACTTATAAACAAATGTTTTCAAAGAGATTTAATAAATCATCAAAAAAGCAGTTCATCAAGGTGTTTTTATTTTATTTTTTAAATTTGTTTGTGGTTAGACATGGTGGCACATGCCTTTAATCCTAGCACTCACTGGAGGCAGAAGCAGGCAGGCAGATCTCTGTATGGGAGTAGAATTCATGATGCCCCTTGCCTTTAGGCAGGTCCTAACTGTCCTGGAACTCCCTCCGTAGACCAGGCTGGCCTTGAACTCACAGACATCCACCTGCCTCTGCCTCCCGAGTGCTGGGATTAAAGGTATGCACCACTGCCCTAAAACAATAACAAAAGCGGTTGATTGCCACCACTTGATTCCCAGCGCCATACACATGGTGAGAAAAGAGAACTGGGTTCCAGAAATTTCCCTCTGGCCTCTACTATGCGCCTTGACACGCTGCATGCACCCTGATACATAAATATTTAGAAAAAATTAATTTGTACACCACTGAATTGGCAATCGATGTGTTCAAATATAAGCACAGACACACAGATGTGGGCGGACATTCACCACACTTTGTGTTATTTGACTTTATTTGTATATTTGGTGGCTAGTGAAATGCTCAGCTTAAAATTGGTAGCCTTTAATGACTCTCAGCTCGCAGTACCCTGTGGTTCCAGCTCCAGGGATCTCCACAGGTACTATGCTCATGAATGCATCCCTCTCCCATGAACATATAATTAAAAGAAGGTTTGCTGAATGTGGTGGCACAGGCCTTTGGTGCCAACACTCAAGAGGCAGAGGCAGACGGATCTCTGAGCTTGGGGCCAGCCTGATCTACAGAGCCAGTTCCAGGGCAGCCAGGGCTACATAGGAAAGCACTATCTTGAAAATCCAAAAGCAAAATTGAAATAACAAACAAAAATGCTTTTGTGGGTTTTCTTGTTTTGAAACAAAAATCTCACTGGATAGCTTAGGTGCTCCCCTACCCCCCCCCCCCACAGGTGTAGCCCTGGCTGTCTTGGAACTCACTCTGTAGACCAGGCTGACTTCAAACTCACAGATCCCCCTGCCCCTACCTTTCAAGTGCTGGGATTAAACAGAGGAGCCACCACCACCTGGCTGATTTGACACTTTAAAAAAAAAAAAAAAGACTTATTCCATGTGCATTGGTGCTTTGCCTGCATGTCTGTCTGTGTGAAGGTGTCAGATCCCCTGCAACTGGAGTTACACTCATGAGTGCCATGGGGCCTTTAGAATAGCAGCCAGTACTGCTTAATTGTTGAGCCAACTCACCCACTCTGATTTGACACTTAATTTTTAGTTTTATGTGTTTTACCTGAAGAGTATGTCTGTACATCATGTGTGTGCAGTGCTCCTGGAGTCCAGCAGAGGGCATCAGATCTCAACTGGAGATGGTTGTGAGCTACCATATGGATGAAGGGAATTCAACCTGGGGCCTCTGGAAGAACAGCCAGTGCTTTTAACTGTTGAGCCAACATGCCAGCCCTATGATTTGATACTTTTGATTCTGGCAGTTGTTGCCCACAGTGGTATGGACCCTCCTGCCTCAGCCTTTCAAGTAGCCGGGACCAGAATGGGCTGTCACACCTTGGCCTACAACTTTTTACTATAGCCAAAGAAACCTTGAGTTCATTAATGGTCACTTCTGATTTCTCTCTAGACACCAAGTCCTGCAACTCTGGGCTCTCAAGTATCTACATATAAATAGATCTCAATAATGGGGCTGCCTCACTTTATAGGCTCACCCCAAGTGTGATGGTGATGGTGATGATGGTGGTGGTGGTGATGGTGGTGATGATGGTGATGGTGGTGATGATGGTGATGGTAATACAATGGTGTGCTGGGGGACTGAGTCTGGGGCTCACACACATTAAACAAATGATCACTACTGAGCTAGGTCCCAGTCACCCAACCCCAACTGTTTTTTTAAGCTTGAAATTTTTAGCCAAGCTTGGTGGTGTACATCTTTAATCCCAGAAGTTGGGAGGCAGAGGCAGGTGGATTCCTGTGAGTCTGAAGCCAGCCTGGTCTACAGAGCAAGTTCCAGGACAGTCTGGGCTACAGAGAAATCATGTCTCCAACAACAACAAGAAAATAAAGAAAAAGAAAGAAAGAAAAAGGAAAATTTGGGGACAGTGTCTATTTAACCAAGTTTCCCAGGCTGGCCTAAAACTCACTTTTTAATCCAAATTGGCTTTGAACTTTGAATCTGCCTGCCTCAGTCTCCCAAGCAGCTGAGAGTTTGGGCATGTACTAACTTGTCTCTCTCGGCATGCAAGTCTTTATATGGACAGTGCAATAGAGCAGTTCTCAGGAAATAGGCATTAACATGAAAGGGCGTAGCTACAGTAAGTCCCTGGATTCCATCCCCACCCCCACGGAAGGAAGGGAGGGAGGGAAAGAAATCCCCAAGGAAGCCAACACTGAAGTTTCCAGTGAGGACAGGATGTGATGCAGCACCAAGGAGCCACACGAGGACAGATGGGACCCTAAGGCTTGCTTGCTAACACTGTTGCCAGTAGCCATGTGGCCACTGATTGCCTGAAATTCCTCTAAGCAGCTGGACATTTGGGAGGCTGAGGCGGGAGGATCAGGAGTGAGAGTTAAGCCTGGCCTCCACAATAATATACTTTCTCAAGAACACAAACACACACACACACCAAAATAGCAATAAAAAATGAAAATGTAAAAGCAAAACGACCTTAGTACTACAGAGAGTATAAATTTTAGTTGACCTCCATAGCCCCACAGGTAATCTCAACAGCCCTGCCCCCACAGCCAGGGCCCTCCTTGCTTCTTCAGTCCTCCAGACAAGGTCTTGAGTCTTTCCCACACTTCCTGTGCCTCAGAGCAGCAAGCTGCACAGAACTGCCTGCTGCTTGCCTGCCCCTCTCCCGTGGATGCAGGCAAATCTCCCATTTGTTCTGTTCCCTGATAATTATGGATTATATGAGCTCAACAGATGCTCTTAGTGCGACTGAAGGGCGGGGGCTGCCGGAACTCTGATGGGGCTTGTCTAGCATTCACGAGGCCTAGGTTCAGGCCCTGGTCATGAAAAAAACACACAAAACAAGTCCTTGACTTGGAGCAGATGCTGTAGGGATGCAGCAGACAGGGGCAGCCTGGTCTACACTTGGGAGGGAAGCAGAGAAGGACGGAGGACAGGAGGAAAAGAAAGAGATAGGTAGAGAGAGGAGTGTGGACACAGCCCAGCCTCACCATAAAGACAGGCAGCGGCAGCTGATGAGGACTCAGCAGGTAGAAGAGGTTACCACCAGGTCTGGTGTCCTGAGTCCCATCCCAGCAACTCACACAACTCCTGCAAGTTGTGCTTTGAACACACACACACACACACACACACACACATATACATACACACATATGTAACTCACTCTATGACCAGGCCCGTGTCAAACCCACAGAGGTTCGCCTGCATTTGTCTCCAGAGTGCTGTGATTAAAGGAAATTGCAGAAGAAAAAAAACAAAAAACTTTTTTGAGGGGGGGAGGTTTTGAGACAGGGTTTCTCTGTGTAACAGTCCTGGCTGCCCTGGAACTCACTCTATAGACCAGGCTGGCCTCAAACTCAGAGATCTGCCTGCCTTGGCCTCCTGAGTGCTTTGATCAAAGGCATGCACCACCACCACCCAGTAGAAAAAAACATGTGTGCAATCCCCATGTGTGGGAAGTGGAGACAAAAGGCCCTCTGGGGCTCACTAGAAAGCTGGCCAAGCCTAATAGGAGCCTCAAGTTTCACCGTGTTCAAAGCAAGTAAGTGGTGGTAGGTGTGGTGGTGCAGGCCTCCAGTCTAGCACTAGGGGTATATAGACCCCTGGTGGAAGGAACAACTTGTTCCAAGACCCTGTTCAGCTTAAGACCTGGCAGAAGGACAGATGGAGAGGTGGGCAATGTTGGAAGTGAGGGTTGGTAGGGGCCAGGTGGACTGTGCAAGCCTTTAGCCTTAATTCTGAGCAGCCTTGGGTGGTTCAAGCGCCCCCTGGTGACCATGAAGGAACAGCCGGAAAGGGCGACAAGACCGGGCAGGTAGCAAATGGATTTGTTAAAGAGAAATGCCACGGGGAACCCGGTGGGGGCTCCAGGAAGCAGGATCCTAGATGCACACGCAGGAAACAGGAAACTGAACTTGAGAACTCACTGCACGTTATTAAATGTTCTCCCAGTCAGCAGCTGGGAGAATGAAGGTGCTGCCGTTCCTGCAGACAGCGCAGGTGGCAGAAGCTGACTCCGCGACAGCCTCCTCCTAGCCCTGCGTGTCGCCGCCTGAGCCCTATGAGGGTGCGAAGAAGAAGGCAGCCTCCTTCTTACAGGATGACTTCTAAGTGTGCGAACCGCATGCTTTTAAGTACCCGTGGGCGACGCCCAGAGCTGCTGACTCAGGGACTCTGGGATGCTAGAACCCAGGGCTGTCACATCTGGGTCCCCAAGGAGACCCAAAGGAGGCGGGGAATCTTGCAGGGCTCACTCGGGAAAAGCGGGGAGTCTCCTCTGGACTGCCGCCCACGCACGGGCTTTTACAGCCACTCTTATTCTATCCTGGGCTCCCGGAGGCGAGGTGGATGGGGGGTGTCTAACAACCGGAGCGTACCCTGGTCACCTGGCTAGCCCTCAGAAATTCTCTCCCGGGACAGTAACCGGTTCCTGGAGGCAAAGGTGTCTGCCCAGGCCCTGTAAATAAACCACAGGAAGGGAAGCTAGACGTTCCGAGAGACGCCTCAGACTGAGCTTGGTGCAGACATCACTTCTAGAGGTGGGGTTATTTCAGAAGATCTCTTTCAGCATTTTAGCAGTGGAGGGGGGGGGGGTTCGGAGGGAGTTGTTTCCCAGAGGCAGAGTCCTCGTTTGCTGTGGGAGGAAAAAGCTCACCGAAAGGCAGTTCTGACCCAAAAACTGAGGAGCGCTGGAGTCTGCTGCCCCCTACAGGACGCTAAATAAACAGGAGAGCCCAACCGGGAAAAGGACATAAAAACACAGACTCCCTCTGTGACTGCTGCCTAGGGCAAGAGGTTTGCCTCTCTGTGTCTCAGTTGTCCATCTGTGGAGAGGACAATATCCCCTTCACTGATTTTGTGTTTTGGCTCTAAGATGTCAGTCTTTTTAGCTCTGAGGGAAGATACAAAATGAAGTTGAGGAACCCGTCCCAGTGTCACCTCCCCAAACTGAGAGATAGGGATGAGTGAATGAACGAACAGATGCCATGTATTCCAAAGCCACCTCTTCCAGGTTGGGCGCGGTAGCAACACCTATAATCCCAGCACTTGGGAGTGGAAGCAGGATAATAGGAAATTTAAGGACAATCTTCACAGTTATGGTGAGGGCTGCATCCCAACCCGTGGCATCCATATACCCAAAGAGTCTGGGATGTAATGGAGGTACCACCCAAGGCCCCTCCCCTTTCTCTCTCCAAACCCTGCTGAATTTCACAAAGCCCCAAGTGATGACCCCTCCCCCAGAGGTGCTCAAGACCACTACCACAAGGTATTTAAACTTCCCCCCAGAAAATAGATTTGTGGTTTTTCGGTGTTTCCTTTCCATTTCATCTCTTGGGGACTGGAAGGCCACCTGAGAGCATTGTATCCATTAAACATGGGCAGTTTCTAATTCTGTTTGATTTGGATTGCTGCATTGGCAGAGAGGCTTATCGGGGTGTAGAAACTTCTCATTAACTTCATGGGGGGGCAAGAAAAGGACACACAGGTGTCAACAAAGCTGACCTTGCATATGGAGGCCTAACTACTATTAGGTGTTTTGGTTTTTTATGTGTTGAGATGTGGTTTCATGTAGCTCAGGCTGGCCTCAAACTCTGCAGTTAAGGATGCCCTTAATCTTCTGATCCTTCTGCCTCTACCTCCAGAATACTGTACCACCATGCTTGGTTTATGGTGTGCTAGGATGGAAACAGGGCTCTTCCAACGTGAGCCATATCCTCAGACCCAAATCACTCCTTACTCTGGTTTATTTCCTTGCACATGTTTTACTATCACCGTGGGGACTTTCCTGGGCCAGCTGAGACTTGTCTTTCCGAGGAGGATGTCTGAAAGGGAAGCCTATCAAGGAGAAACTGAGGCAGGAATTCAATAAGGAGTTAAAGGACTGCAGGCAATGGCCAAGAAGACCAGGGCGGGAGCACTACAAAGGTAAAGGTTTGGATTTGAGGGGGCTCAAAGTCTTCAGCCTTGGGACTTGGGTGGGGCACACATACAGTGTCATCTGTTGGCTCAACCCCAGGCTAGTTTGACCTTCCCCCAACCAGCAGAGGCTGTGGTGGGACTGTGTGTGTGTGTGTGTGTGTGTGTGTGTGTGTGTGTGTGTGTGTATTCTGGAGGGGCTCAGGAGTGTTCGGGGAGCTGTCACTTTGGGATTCTGCATATGCGTCTCTGGCAGACTTGGAACCCTCCCCCACCCCTATGTGCCCCATCCCAAGAGGAGCTTGCACAACCAGACTGCATGCACGTTTTTGTCCCATGGTCCCACAAGCAAGTGTTAGATACCTGGTGGCCCTGCCTGTTCTGTACCATGAAAGGCGGCGTGTATATTTGTGTACTCATTAACCGTGTGTGCCCAGAGACTGTCTGGTGTTCCCTATGGACATGCTCCGGTTTGTTGGGTTTTGTTTGTTTTGAGACATTATAGCTCAGGTTGGTCTGAAACTCACTAATCCAGACTGGCTTGAAACCTTGATACTCCTACCTCATCTTCCTGAGTTCCAGGGTTTAGAGATGTGGACCAGCTCACCAACCTGTGCTCTGGTTTTGTACCTTAAGCTTCAGGTTTTTTTCTGGGCTGTGCACCGGGTTGTGTGTACGTAGTGGGGTGTGATCTCTGAAACCGGGCTCTGGCTGGGCATATTCAGTTCTAAGAACATTCCGTGCTGCCCCTCAAAGTGGCGTCTGCTGCTCCCAGGTATCCCTACGTGTGTGGCCGCCACCCCCTTCGTCCGGCAGGCAGACGTACGCCCCAAGGCCCCCGCGCACCTTCCCTGTCTGTGGCCCGCGTGCCTTTGTGCGCGCGTGCTCCCGCCGCGCCTGGAGGGCTGCTTGCAGCTCCGGTCCCTGCCCGCGCCCCGAGTTCCCCGCGAGCCGCAGCCTGGAGCGCGGGGGCTTGCAGGCAGCCCGGGGCGCGCACGGCCGCAGCTGGACCCACCGGCCGGCGCCGCGCGGGGGCCTCGGGGGCGCGGGCGCGTGGCCGCGGGTTCGAACCGCTCGGTGCCTTCCCGCGCGGGCGGCCAGGCGGGCTCCCGGGCCCTGACGGAGCGGAGGGCGCAGCGGCGGCGGAGACGAGGTGAGCGCGGGCCGGGGCGGGGGGCGCACCTGCCGGTCACGGCCACGGCCGAGGCCTCCATTGTTCCCGGCCGTACGGCCCGGGACGCCGCCTGCACCGGGACACGGCCGCGAGCGCCTGGGCCGGGCCGACAGGGGCGCGGGGCCGGGGCGCTTTGTTCTCGGGGCGCGGGGCGGGAGGCCGCCTCCGGCCGGAGGCACGGACCTCATCTGCACGGTGACTGCGGGGGACAAGGTTTGTCGACTGGAACCCGCCCTCCAAAAGTGGCCGCAGAAAGGAAAGATGGCCCCGATCACTCTGCTGAGGAGCCCTAGCTTTAAAGCGACCGGGCGCCTTTCCCGGGGACCTCGCCCCTAAGGGCATGCATGCTGGGGATGAGGGCTATGGGAGCCACTTCTTTGGCTAACTGGGGGCTGAGAAAGTACCACCATCACACTTGGGTTCCCCATCTCTTTCCCACCCATCCCCCACCGCTCACAGACACACTTGCCAAGCCAAAATTAGTCTCAAGTCATCGAAGTCCTAAAAGCCATATAGCGTGACACAGACACACACTGCCCCATTACTAATCTTATATCCTAAGCACATAGTCTACCGTAACAGTGATACCCATGCAAACACTGCACCCACAAAGGCTGGGGAAACAACCCTACAAAGGAACAGTCAGTCACCAGTGGAAGGTGGCACGCTAAAGAGGCACGCTAGTGGTGCCCACCCTCACCTGCTCACTCACACACCCAGAATAAATGGTCCCCGTAGTAACTTGGTTTGCAAACCCACCTCCAAATAAGGACACCCCTCCTATGAGCCCAAAGCAGGTCTCAGCAATCTCGACACAGAGCCAGCAGAACAGTTATGCCTGTTGACACAGATATACACAGAGACGGTCACACATAAAGCTATGACTCCTTATGGATCTGGACATGGTGGCACAGGCCTGTTCTCCTAGCCCTTGGGAGGCTGAGGGAAAGCTCAAGGCCTGCTTGGCTATAGAAGTCAACATGGGCAATTTAGAGACTGCTTAAAAAAAAAAAAAAAAGAGGTCAGGTGTGATGGGGCACAGTTTTAATCCCAGCACTCTGGAGGCAGAGGCAGGCAGATCTCATTGAGATCCGGGCCAGCTTGGTCTATATAGTGAGTTCCAGGTCAAGCAGGGATTCATTGGGATACCCTGTCTCAAGCAAAAAACAAGCAAACCTCCACAAAAATAAAAATAAACAGTAGTCTGAGGTGTGGCTTTAGTGTTAAAGCAGTGTACTAACCTGGCATGATATCAAGGCCCTGGGGTTTGGTGCCCAGTGTCAAAACACAAACAAAAACATGGAACTTACATCCATAGCCATTTACCCGAACGCTTTCATTATACACACGGATTCGGAAGACATGGATAGTTACATGCATACACAGATACACAGACCCACGGGAAAAGGACACCCAGAGGCAGAGCCACACAGATATTTAACAGCTCAATATTTTATTGTTAATAGGGACATTGGTGGCACACACCTTTAATCCTAGCATTCGGGAGGCAGAGACAGGTGGATCTCTGTGAGTTCAAGACCAGCCTGGTCTACAAGAGCTAGTTCCAGGGTAGCCTGGGGTGTTACACAGAGAAAACCTGTCTCAAAAAACTGGAAAAAAAAAAGTTTTGCTGTTGTTACTGAGACAGGGTCTGCACTGTAACTCACTATATATAGACCAGGTTTTGTCTCCTGAGTGCTGGGATTACAGGTGTTAAACACACAACACCAACTTTTTTTTTTTTCTTTTGTACATAGGTTCTCAGTAGCTGACCTCAGGCCTCTGTCAAGTACAGAGGTGACAGGTCACAGCCACCATGTCCAGTGAGCAGTCATTGTGTGCCAGGCAGCAGTTGGCTGTGGGGACACACCTGTGACTCAGAGTGAATTCCCTGCCTTAACACAGCTGTTATTTTAGTGGGGCTGGGCCTGAGGGATGCCATCAGCTGACAGACTACAGTCACCCAGTTACTCTAACAAACCCCAGACGCCCACATACACCTGCTCACACATCGACCTGCAATTAGACTGGAGCTTGACACACCCACCTACAATAATGCTGACATCTACACATAAACAAGCCCACAGGAGGGATGTACACACATTGACACCACACTGGTAGCACCACCCACCATGTCGCGCGCGCGCACGCGCACGCGCGCGCACACACACACACACACACACACACACACACACACACACACACACAGCATGTTCTCTTGAGCTTCTTTAGTCCCGAGTAGCTGGGAGCAGAAAACCCCGCACTAACCCATTAACAGCTATGTACAGTAGACAAATGAGTTTGTGAGGACAGTCCACCTTGACGCATACCCAGGCCATCCTGCATCTTGAACTTTGTAAGTTCAGAAGCGCATCTGGAGTTCCCATCAGCCCTTCATAGCCCCCAACCCAGGAGAAGACAGACCCCTCCCACCTGCAGCCCTGGCCTTCCAGCCAGCCTGGACTTTTGGGTTTGGGGCCTACCCACTGCCCATAGGCTGGGTAGGACACAGGAGCTCCTGTTTGAGTCCCCTCCATCAAAGACCCGAGTACTTGGGAAGCCCTGGAGAAGCTTGGGAGGGAAGGATGGGGACCTGAGACGGTCTAGCCAGCCAGGGTGATCGGTGTGACCCCATGGAGATCGCCACCTGTCTTGTCACTGTAACCCCAACAATGAGCTCTCTGTTGTTCAGGTTCTACCTGCTCTTCCCTTCTGCCCCGCTGACGTACACACAGGCATTGCACACTGAACATGCCGACCACAGGAGCACTACAGAGCAGAGAGCTGACCCATCCACTACTCCTTCCCCCTTTCCCCCTTGATGGTAGAGTTAACCCCCTCTGGCTGGGACAGGCATTTCACCTCAACCTGACCTTTAGGACACGAGCCAGCTGCCCAGCATTTTTGCTGCTCAGAGTTAGCTTGGGGTGGGGCAGGGCCCACCCAGGTCACTCCCGTACAGACCCTCCCAGCTGCGGAGGCCCCTGTACCAGGACCTGGGTTGGGGGATGGGAGGAGACAGTTTCCCACACCCACCCTAAGGGACTTCAAAGTCAAACCTCCCGCCCAAGCACCCTAGGCCGGCAGACACGTGGCGGGAAGTATGCGATCAGCTCCCAGCCCAGGAACTCAAGTCAGGGCTTTGAGCCCCACACACCAGGGGACATGGCTGCCAACAACCTTACAGTCCCGCACCGGGAAGAGAAGGGACAGACACACAGTCTCAGGAAGGGTGCAGTCAGACACAGACGGGAGGGAGACCCCCGCTGACAAAGGGCAAGCAAGCACAGACAGACACAGGGCGGGAAGCCTGCACCACGCCTGCAGACAAAGAGACAGAAGGGGGCGGGGCCTGGCGCCTCCACCCCGCCCCGCCTCCCCAGACCGACTCCCACAGGCATGCTGTCCTGTTGGGAATACCCATAGCAGACACCTCCCGTTGCATAAGGTTAAAAATCAGAGTTCCGAAGGACAAGAAAGCAGCAGAGTGGAGTTAAGAGAATAAAATAGGATGTCTGCAACATGACCCGTATTGCCCAGAGTGTCTTGTGTGCCTTGTAAATGTCCATTTTAGCTTTCAGGAACCCCTTAGAAACTATTTTGAACTTGTTGCATCCCCTTCCCCAGGGGTATCCTGGGGATCTGTACAAAGCCCTCGATTGCAGCTCACCTTGACGCTTCTAGGCCTGTACCTTCTCAGGGCCAAGAGCAAGCGTCCAAGGCAGGAGACCCTCCTTTCGCACGAAGACGAAGGGCTGCCCCCCCCCCAGCCCCTGACCTCAAATGGGGACTGCTGGCCAGGTACACAAGTCTCCGGTGTGAGAATGTGACCAGTCCTAAGAACTGGGCTGAGGGTAGGGTAAGGGTCCTTCCCAGGTGGGAGTGCTTCCTGAGACCAGCTAGCTTCAGGGTTTGGGGCTATGGGTTGGGGGTGGATCTTAGAAGGAGCTTAGCTTCTAAGGGACTTCTGGGGATGCTCTGGAAGCACACTGAGGTGCTAGACAGTTTGGGACCTAAGCTCTCTCAGGTAGAGTTTGGAGGCAGATCTAGCAGGACAGGCTTGCAGGAGGGACCTACCCAGCCAGAGAACTGAATTGAGCTGAGATCTGGGGTCGTGGCCTGGGGCTGCATACGCTGGTATCCCCCCCACCCCACCCCCGGTGAGTTAACTGGGTTTCACACAAGCTTGGTTACACTTGGTGCTTGAGATCTGCCTTGTGTAATCTCAGGAAATCCCTGAGGGTAATCACTCCCCTCTGTGAAGGGTCAGGAGCTCAGGTAAAGCAAAGTTGGCAGTGCCAAGGGTCTTTGCCCAAGTGGGCAGATGCTCCACCGAAAGGCCTTGGGAATCTTGTCCTATCCTTAGACATTTAGAAGAGTGGGTGTGGGAGCGGAGGAGGCAGTTCCGCAGTTCAGCCATCCTTTCCCAGCTCACTGCCCCACTGGGAAGGGCGGAGGTGGGCTCAGAAGGAAATTTAAGCTTAGACTATGGGAAAGCAGAAAGGTTTACATTGTATTGAAGCCTTATTTATCTCACAGTCAAGCTTGCCCGAGGAGCCTGTTACACTGTGTTAAAGGAATTTGTTTACGCCTCAGTTGGCTTTGTGACCCTCCCAGACCAGAACCTGGCTACCAGACTTCCTAGGTGGCTAGAACTCTCCCACCTTTCTGGTCTTTTGGCCTCACTCTCCTCAGCTAACTAGAGTGTGTGGGGGCAGGGTTCTGCGCCTCAGGACTGCTTTGGAAGCATTTACCTTTATCTCACTATATAGCCTTCACTAGGAACTTAGCCTTTATCACCGGCTGGTCTGGAGCTGCAACAGTCCTAAGTCTCATAGTGTTGAGGTGTCAGGTACACACACTATTTTGGGTGCATCCCTTGAATAAATAAAGTACATGAGATGAGACTGGCACATCATTGCCTGTGTTGCAGGGGCCATACTTTTTTTTTCTCTGTGTGGCTTTGGAGCCTGTCCTGGAACTCGCTCTGTAGAGCAGTCTGGTCTCAAACTCACAGAGATCCACCTGCCTCTGTCTCTGGAGTGCTGGGATTAAAGGTGTGTGCCATCACCGCCCGGCTAGGGGCCATACATTTTTACATTATAATTTGTATTTGTGTTTCTTCTCCTGGGTCTCCTAAAAGACAGATGATGCTGAGTAACTGATGGCTCATGAGAGTGAAAAGGACCCTGGCTTCTCCATCACCCTACATGTTCCCTACCTCTCTAGGTTATTCCTTATTCCAGTTCTCCAAGAAATTTGCCAAGGGTTTGGGGGAACATTCAACCTGTCGGTGAGTTTGGGCAGCTCAGACAAACCATCGACCGTTGAGTGGACCCCGAGGCCTGGAACTGCCGTCTACCCGATCATCATCCCCACCTTCTAGATCTGGGAGATGCCCCTGGCAGCCTGGCATCCCCTCTCTCAGGCCTCAGAGAAGGTCACAATCAACATTCATTGTTGTCGGTGGGTTGTGAGGAGGAGGCCAGACCCACCGGGGGATGAATGTCACTGTGGCTGGGTCATACAACAGTCTTAGGGGTGAGGAGGGCAGGACCTCTTAGATGTCCCCAAGTTCTTCAGCCTGTCAATACTCCTCTTGGGGAGACGCACTGGTATCTGGGACCTTAATGGGCAGATTGGAATTGGGAAATAAACCTTTGAGGATTAGATGTTGGGGGAATCATTATGTGGGGGCTCAGTGGGCTGAAACCATTCCTGAAATGATGGATGTTTGCTCAATGAGGTTTCAGCAATGGGTGAATTGGTAGACAGGCATGGGATGGACGCATGGGTCTGTCCCAGCCAGTGGGGACTCAGGCTGAGGCCTCCTCTGACTGCAGGCAGTGCTGAGGGTCAGAGAGCTAGCACATGCTGGGATGCAGCCTCCTGCACTGGAGGACTCTTCCCCTCCTTCTCTGCGTCTGCACCCCAACCTTGAGGTTCCTAACTGAGCTAACTGAAGGAGGAAAAGTTGGGAACTCCCCTCCAACTAAGGATAAACAACTGAGGTGACAATTAACATATCAAAGCTACACTGGCTGCCAGGTCCTTACCGCATCCCTCAGTCCCTACCTGTTATGTGGTCCCCTGGCTGGCATACCTGTCACCTACCCTGAACTTCTCTAGCCCTCCCCCGCCCCCGCCCCCCCCCCCCCGGCTTTTCTGTTTCCTATATAACCTAGCCGTTTTTTGGTTATATGCTTTCTTAACACACCCCCCCATTTTGCCTCTTGGCTGCCATTACAGGGTCTCTTCTCTCTCTCCTCACATGAGCTGGCTCAGTCTGCTGTCATGTCTGCTCTAGACTCTCCCTTTTATCTACAATAACCCTCCTCAACCCCTTAGGAGCACTCATGTCCTCCTTTATTTCTTTTTGTCATTCACACTTCATGACTAAGTTCTCAGTCACTGGAGTGGGCATGAAAATCCCTTAGCAAAGCCAGGGCTTTGGGACCCAGCCCTTGTCTCCCCCTACCCCTCCATGTACAGACCCCTTCCTAAGTACTGACATTGCTGCATTACTAGACCTAAGGAGGACTCAAGGCCAGTTGGCCCTTTCTCCAGCCCTAGGGGAGGAAGAGGGAAAAATTAGTAAATCACCCCCCAGTTTAAGGGTTTGGCCCTAGGGCAGAGTTCTTAGCCATCTCCCCGCCTCTTCACTTAGCTAGCCAGCAAGGATTGACCTCCCACAGGGAGGGGGAGGAGACCCTGGGGAAGCCTGGAGGGTTCAGCAGCTTCTGGTTTACCTCCAGCCCACACAAACACCATATACCCCCTGGGCAGGTATGTAAGAAGCCCCCAGTGACAATGAGGGACCCCCCAGAGCCAACGTGCTCCACCCTCTCACACCCCCTCAAGGTAGAAAAGCAGCCAGAGAAGCTTGAGCTTCAGGGACAGAGGAAAGCAGGGTTTTCCCTCAGTCTGCTCCTCTGCCTAACCATGGGGACTTTCAACCTGTGGACAGACTACCTGGGCCTGGCAAGCCTGGTTGGGGCTCTGCATGAGGAAGAGGTACCTGATGGCAGGCTGGACCCCAAGCCAGAGCCTAAGCCGAGCCCAGAAAGCCAGAAAGCCAGCAAGGAACCCTCAACAGCTCCTGAACGTTTGTGCTCATTCTGCAAGCACAATGGCGAGTCCCGTGCCATCTACCAGTCCCATGTCCTGAAGGATGAGGCTGGCCGGGTGCTGTGTCCCATCCTGAGGGATTATGTGTGTCCCCAGTGTGGAGCTACTCAGGAGCACGCCCACACTCGGCGCTTCTGCCCACTCACCGGCCAGGGCTACACTTCTGTCTACTGCTACACCGCCCGGAACTCTGCAGGCAAAAAGCTGACCCGGCCTGACAAGGCAAAGACACAGGGTGCTGGCCACCGCTCTGGAGGAGAAGCAGCAGCAGCAGGTGTCTATGCAGGTGGTTTAGGGACTGGGTGGAGAAGGGACCCATTCTAGGCTCTCAGTGATTTGGGGTGTTTAAGAGTGCTGTGAAATTAAGCAGCCCACAGAGAGCATCTTGGAAGCCTTGTATAGAGCATGGCTGGAGAGCATGGTTTTTACATTGCAGTGTGGTTTTTCACAAGTCACTCTCCCTCTCTGAGCAGTCCAGGCATGGGGTGGTAGAGATGTTGGGGTGTAGTGTGAGCTCTGATTTCCACTTGGGGGTGAGGAGTTGTGAAGTTTGGAGGAAGCTGCCAAGCCCATTCTGAACCCTGAAATCACTTGTTCATTTGCCAAATATTTACAAGTCTGTTACATGCTGGGTGGACAGGAGAGTGGCAGTTAAGATAGTGCTGAATGGGGGAGCACTTGGCTCAGATGAGGGGGGGGTCTTCCTGGAGAAGGTATCTACTAGGAGTCTTAATTCCTTCATTTCTGCTGTGGGAGGTGGAAAGTGTGGTCTGGGCCTTCTCGGAAACTATCATAAGGTTCAGTGTGACTGGCTGGGTATGGTGTGCACTGTGGGGTAGAGTGGCTAGAGATTTTTGGACTTTTGAGGTGTCACTTTAGGGAGTCTGGAGTTAGGACTCATGTATAGTGCTTAAGAGACCCTGATTTTGCTCCTCAGTCAGAACCATAAAAATTTTGGGATGCGATGCCAACATGATCATTGTTCTACAGTCATCCAGTACAGACTGTTCTAATCTAACTCTGAAGACCCGAGTTTGATCCCTAGGGATCCATGTGGTAGGAGAGAACTGGTTTCCTTCAAATTGTCCTCTGACCTCCACACCACAAACACACTTCTCAGAATTCTGCAGGAGCGTCAGACCAGGACCAACGGGTCCTGTGGTTGTTATGGATCTTAAGGGCTCACTACAAGGCAGCAAGGCAGGAATGGGGGACAGGCTGGTGAGGCTGCACTTGGACCCCTCAGGAACTTACTTGGTGGGTCTGTACTGTTAATATTGTGAGGCCTCCCCCCACAAATGCAGGGTACCACCCTCCAGGGCCAGGCCGAATCACCTGAAACTAAAAGGTTTCTAAAGCTTTTAGGTGTGTGGATGGTTTGCTTGCATGTCTGTACCCTTGCACTTCGGAAGAGCGTGTGGGATCCCCTGGAACTGGTAAGATGGTTAGGAGCCACCATGTGGTGCTAGGAATTGAACCCCAGTCCCCTGGAAAGCAGCCAGTGCTCCTAAAAAAGGAGTCAGGTCTCCTGGCCCTAAGTTTTAATGCTTTCCATGCTAATGGACCCTAGTGCAGGGTGCCCTCATGTTTCCTGTTTTTCTTTGTTTACCATCTCTGATTTATTTGTTTTGGTTTTTTGAGGCAGGGTTTCTCTGTGTAGCACTGGATGTACTGGAACCAGCTCTGTAGACCAGGCTGGCCTTGAACTCCTGAGTGTGCCCTAATGCCTGGCTGTTTCTTAAAATCTTTTTTACACATACCACTTGCAAGAATCAGTCCTCTCCTTCCACCATGTGGGTCTGGGGTACAGAACTCAGATTGCCAGGCTTGGCCACAAGCTCCCTTTTACCCACTGAGCCACTTCACCAGCCCTCAAGAAATGCAGATAATTTAATTTCGTGTTTATGGATGTTTTGCCTCTGTGTGGATGGATGGATGGATGTGTACCACCTGAGCAGTCCAGAAGAGGTATGAGAAACCCCGGAACATGAGTCACAGCTGGTTGTGAGTAGCCATAAGGGTGCTGGAAACCAAATGTGGGTCCTCTGCAAAGGTGCTGATTTTGGTAAGCTAGCTCTTACCTGTTTTGTTGTTTTTCTTGTTTTGACACAACTCTTTATTTTGTAGCTCAGGCTTTCCTGCGAAGTGCCAGGGTGGCAGGTGCCTGCATGTCTAAAAGTTCTGCAGGCCTCAGTTCCTGTGAGGCCTCAGGAGGGAAACTGAAAGTTTGTGGGTGAGGCGCTGAAGGTGGCTCAGAAGGTCAGCTGGCTGCTTCACCTTGGCTGGTTGTTGGTTGTGTGCTTGTCTCACTGGATAGTCTGGGAGTTTCTGAGGGGTGGCAGTGGACCCTGGTTAGAGGCCACTTATCTGCAGGTGAGGATCCCATTCTGTGAATTTTTTTAGTTGTTTTAAGACGACGGTCTCTCTCTCCGTGTAGCTCAGGGTGGACTTGAAAGAATGTGCTCAGCCTCCCTGTTGCTGAAACAGACATGAACCCCCATGCCTGCCTGTTAAAGAGTTTTATGTTGTCAATCTGATGTGAAGATGGATCCCAGGACCTTCTGCATGCTGCACCACAGCCCTATCCCTCCTAGTGGGGTCTTAGAGGGATTCTTAAGACCTGAGAAGCTAACAATAAGGAATTATAAGAGATGACGGTCTCTGGATTCTGAAGGGACAGAAATACCTCCCTGGTATTGGAAGGTGCCCTCACCAGCACACTATCACAGCAAGCTGAGCATTGCATTCTGGGTGTAAGGAATGTAAGGTCCCTTGTAGCCTGGCAGGGACACCACCTTTATTTGAGCAGCATTTCTGTGCTTTTGCTGTGGGGCCCAGGATAACCCCAGGTGTGGCCACCAGGTGGCGTAGCATCCCAAGAGGCCCTAGGTCCCACCATGAGTAAATACCCCGTTCACCACCTGAGCCACTCACTTCAGCATTTCTCTCCTTTGCTCTCAACCTTCAGGTTCCAAAAGTGGCAAGAAGCCCTCTGGACCTTCACCCTCGGCCTACAGTCCCTCCACTACAGCCTAGGAGCTTGGAGTGGGGAGGACCATGGGGTGCCCTTGCCAAGGGTCTGGACACAGGCATGCTGGAGACTGAACCTTGCTTAAGACTCCGAGGCTGGCCACAGTTGTTGGAGATCGCCCTTCCCCCACCCTAGTCCTGCTTGTGTTGTTGCATCAGCACCCAATAAATGGTGAGGAGTGGAGCCTAGTCTTGGGACAAGGTGGTGTGAATCTGGCTGGCAGGGACACCTCTAGTCTACAGACATCTTCACTCCCTGTCACCTCCCACCTGAGAAACTGCTCTTTGAATCTTGGGGTCACCTTGGGGAGCATGAGGGCAGCTGTGAGGTTTTTAAACTTCCAGCCACTCAATGCATACTGATATGCAAAACAGGGGCCTCCTCTTGCACTGAAGGTGCACAGGACTTAGGGGAACAGGCTGGCACAAATACAGTGACAGGGCTTGATTGGGTTGGGGTCTACACTCTGTGGACCATCATGAATCTTTGTCTCCTTCAGCCCCACTCCTATGGGAGTACTGAGGGCAACACTGCCTGGATTCATCTAACTGGCTTGAGGCTTCACCCTCAGCCCATATTCTTCTGGGGCTAAGGCCAGGGAGGAGGGAGGTGAATGAAGGAGGGCTCCTTAGTTTCCTGGGGTCTGTGAGTGGCATTGGGGTGGAAGCAAGTCCTTGCATAACCCAAAGCACCAACCAGAGTCTGAGCCCAGAGATGGGAAGGACTAGGTAGAGTTAGGGACAGCTATCCCCGCCAGTCATAACCCTGCCTGTCTCACAGCCTCCAACAGTGGGTTTCCCTTATCAGGAGGCTGAGTGGGTAGGCCCTGCCTTTGCTGTGAGAGTTAAGGCCTGAGCCAACCTAGGCATGTATTTCTGCAAACAGGTGACTGCCCCTGGCACATCTGAACACTGTTATGTCCAGAGGCAGGGGTGGGGTGGGTGATCAGTGTTCATTCCTAGGCCACAGGCAGGACTCTCACCCTGTCTGGAAACTTGGCTGTAACAGCTTCAGGGAAGCTTTGTGTCCTCCGTATGGACGTGTTTCCCATATACTCATGGCCACCCTCCTAGAAACTTGGGAAACTGCGCTGTGGGGAGACCCTGATCTGTATTCTGGCAGCCCTGCTCTGGCAAGAGTGGTTCTGGCTAGCCCGTCTAGCCTTCTGCAGGTAGAGAAAGAAAGAACTGGAAAAAGAGAAGGCAGCTGCAGGAAAATTGAGGTTACAGTGGTCTGTGGGCAGAAAATAGGGACTGGGAACATCTCTACCACAGCTGAAATCACAGGCTCTTGACTGCATCATTTATTCCCCACCTTCCCAAAGGTAACAGGGACAGCCTGTATGTGTGTGTGGGGGGGGCACAAGAACAGAGAGCAACTCTTCCCTCTGGGAACGACGACAGCTCAGTGCAGCGTGGCTCAGGAGCCTGGGCTCTGAAAGCTGGAGGAGCATCTGGGGCAGGGCAGTGTTCTCAGATGATTTCTGAAGCTCGGGTGCCCTCAGCCTCGGGTATATGGAGCCCCAGGTAAGCAGACCCCCATAGGCCTGGAGGGCACGTTGAGTCGCAGGCTGGAGCAGCCTAGAGTTCCCTCCAACCGTGATCCCCTCTAGCAAGGCTCCCCGCCCCCTTTGTCAGGTGAGGCAGAGGCTTGGTCTTCCTTCGCTTAAAGGCCTCCAGGTCCCGGTAGGTGCTCATAATCAACCGGCTGTGGAAGAAACAGGGAAATGGGGGGCACTAGCTGGGACCTCCCCACTGCACACGGCCTGTCTCACCACACCTGCCAGGGGCTCCTCACAGGTGCACAAATGGCAGATGCAGGCATAGCCTGAGACATGTAGGCCAGAGGTGACAGTTGGAATTCAACCACACAAATGTAAAGGCAGAGGCAGCCAGGGGTAGGGCCACCAGATACCCGCCCCCCCCAACACTTGTAGTCATGCTTCAATTTCTACTATTCCCCTGTTCTTTGTGGTGACTTGAGCTGCCCTTACTTGAGACTGGAGAGCTCCACCACAAGGCCACGCACTGTGTCTGTGGCATCTTGCATCCTGCAGGCCTCCTGGGCCCAGGTCCCCACAGCAGGTCTGTCAGGAGGAGGGAGGAAGAAAAGAGTGGCCTAAGTGCTCAGGATGGTCAGCCATTTGTTCACTGGGTTTGAGGGGCTTTCCAATCACCCCTCCCCTGTACCGAGAACAACCCCTGCTACCACATACTGCCATGCTTAGGTTGCTGCCATGACCTTCTTGACCTTGCCCACTAATGGGTACCACCTGTCCTCACCTGGACCCTGCCCATTCTTCTAGTGCTTCTGAAGATTCTGGAATATTCTTACCCAGTTTGTCTTGATGTTTGGATTTTAACTCCTTGAACGACCCCCTTCTGAACACTTGATTAAACTCTATAATTTGTTCCCCATGGTCCCTGGCATTCAAGATAATCTAGAAGGGGACATGCCACAACTTTTCCTACAGGGATGTACAGCCTGTATGTATAGGCAGAACAAGAGCCCTGTCAGTTCAGGTTAACAGCTGTCTCTCTGAACTTACTATACTCAAGAGCCCCGGTTCTGCCACACAGGCTCCAGGCAACTTATGGGTGGCTGTCTGCAGGCCCTCAGCTTTCCTAGAGTTTCATTCAGTCACAGGCCACCAACTAGACCCACACTGGACCCACACTGGGGCAGCACTGACTGGCATCTTTCTTAGTAACAATGGGTACCGTGGCTAACCTGATTCTGGAACATTGAAGGGAGGAGAGTGAGGTGTGTGGGTAAGGACTGTGTTGACAAGTGACTGGAGGAGGGAAGGGACAAAGGAGGTCAGGGTGGCATTCTAGCCCTCCTTCATGATTGCCTGATGGAAATAGAAACTTGCAGTAAATCATTGATAAGTCTCTGCAGAGACACGGTCAGGGTCAAGTGCAAGGTAACAGGAGGGAAGGCCTTTAAGGGCAGACAGGGTAGTGAGGAGAAAGTGTGGGGCAGTCCCTGGGGTGCCTGGCCAGAGGCAGAGCTGGAAGCAGCCTCACATTCTTTCTGCACAGTTATTAGGTCTGATTAGACCCTAGTTATAGAGCTCAGAAACACCTGGGCTCCTCCTCTTAGGACACCCATGTACAAAGAGTGGAACAGTCTAAGGTGCTGGAGAGACTGCCCCAGGGCACCCAGATCCTAAGGACAGGCACTTCTTTGAGTGTGGAGCATGGGCCACCTGAGTCCTCAGGACATGGCAGTTTTAAAGAGAGCCTCACTTCCCATTCTGGATTGAAGACTGGGAAGCCTACCTGGGTTGAGCTTTGGCCATGGCCGTTGGGGATCCTCTGATGGCACATGGGTTAGGGACAGGCCAGCCATGGCCTGGCACATTTCCTGCAGGAAAACCCTGGAAGGAGTAGGGACAGTGTGAATGGCCCAGCCTGGCAGAGGGAAGCTGTACAGTACCTAAGGCATCCCTTGAGCTGAGCTCCTACAGAGGAGGCATGAGTGGCTTTGGACAACTGCTTCGCCCTCCTTGCTTCAGGCTGCTGTGTATCATGATCGAATGATGAGTTTATCCCAATCACTGTAGAAGTGTCCCAAAAATCTTAAAAGATCCTGGACAAAGCTGGGTGTAGTGGCGCACACCTTTAATCCCAGCATTTGGGAAGCAGAGCAGGTGGATCTTCATGAGTTTGAGGCCAGCCTGGTTTTACATAGAGTTCCAGGACAGCCAGGAATATATAGCGAGACCATAGCCAAGCATGGTGGTACAGTTGTAATCCTAGAAATTTGGGGACTGGGGCAGGATTGGTGTGAGTTTGGGGCCATCCTCCTGGGTTTAAGGCTACCCCGTGTGAGTGTGGTCATGTGAGACTGATATCCCACCCCCTTTAAAAAAGGGAAAAGACCCTGGAGCTGGGGCACGTGTAACTCTGGCCTATAGAGACACTATCTTGGGACCCAAGTGGCAGCAGCAGAAAGGAGGTGGTGTTACTTGCCTCAGGCATGAGTATGCAATGAGGGAAAGAGTCAGGAGGGGCATGCTGGACTGGTGGCACAGATCTGGGAGGGTCATTTGAGCCCAGCCAGGACAACTTTCCAAGACCCATCTAAAATGAAATGAAATCTGGTGTTCACATTTACCCATTGTACTACACTGCTCAGTTGTGGGGAAGAGAACCTCCCCCTAAAAAGGTCCCAGCATTCCTATAGAGTGTCTGTTGCCTTGACAAAAGGGGCTATGGCACTTTAAGCCCTGCAAGCCTCAGCCAAATGCTGATGCTCAAACCCAGGAGGGACAAAAGGATCTGTTTTCCCCAAGTATTAGGGATGGAGCTCAGGGCCCACATATGCCATCCCAGCTTCAGACCAACCCTGTACAAGGCTGAGACTATCACTGCAGGGTGACCTACAGGCATGCCCTCTGCTGGGATGGCTGTGAGGTCAACAGGAGACCCACTTCTAATCCTAAATGTCCCTATGTTGGGAGACAGCCTCTGCCCTCCAGCTGGGCTGGGCTGCTGCTGGCCTTATCTAATAGGAACATGCACAGTGTCTGGGTCACCCTGACTTGTTCAGGAATGCCTAGTGTCAAAGATAACCACTCCCAGGATGGTGCTGCCTGTTGTCTGACATAAGCTGAATGCTAGCTTCCTTTTGTCCTGATAGATCTTCTTTACAGAAGTGGATAGAACCCCAGGTTTGCATAGTGCTAACACAAGCCATGTTAACCTACACCACAGGCCTGGTGTCCAGAAGTACAGCAGCCCAGCAAGTTCCCCAACAAGGATGGAAGGGCAGGCTGTCTCTCTAGCCCTTTGGTGCTAGGATGGAACCCATGGCCTTGAAGGGGGGCTGCCTGTTTATTGGCTTCAGCACTAGGTAAAATTCTTTGCTTACATTGAGGGATTGTGTCTTATGAAAAGCCTCTCTCAAAATGGCAAAATGGACTAAGTGCCTCATCAGAAGGCTATGCCTTAGTGTGAAGTCCTGGCTCTTTGGGAGGACACTCATAGCCTGCTGGAGACCACCAAGCAACCGTAGACTCCAGCAGACTTAGGTACAACACAGGCTCCTCCTCTCCCACAGGGTGCCTGGCCTCACTCAGCCTCTAACTTTGCCTGTGTAGGAGCCAGATGCCAGCCTTGGACCAGTGACCTCGAATGTCTGGCCTTGGCTCACAGGCACGGAAGCCTACATCTGGGCAGCCGCGGGTGGACAAGAGCTGGGTGGTGGACATGTCGCATTCCCAGCAAGTCTCAAGGGAGCAAGGGCTTCTTCCAGTTCAGGAATGAGTCCCCTTCCCCATCTGCTGTAGGAGCGCTAGGTTTTCCAAGTGTGTGACTAGTAGTGATCTTCCACATCCCCTTGCCAGCCAGGAGCAGATGCAGGTGGCACAGCTGAGGGCTCTAGTTATAGCAGGGAGGTCCCAGACAGACCAAGTCCCTGTCTCTCCCTATCCTAGGGCTCCTTAGCAGTCAGGCAAGCCAGACCCACATGGATAGCCAGCAGGTTTACCTTTTGGGAAAACCAGGCTCCACCATGCCCATAGCTGCAGCTGCTTTGAGTCCTCCAAACCCAGATGCCTATGCTGCACAAATGTATATAACAGCCAAGCCCCATCTTGCCTTTGAATTTCACTGACCAGGGTCTCTCCTCTCTTTCTCTCTCTCTCTCCCTCTCCCTCTCTCTCTCTCTGTGTGTGTGTGTGTGTGTGTGTATGTGTGTGCGCGCGTGCGCGTGCGCGTGAGGGCAACAAGCATAGGAAGGCTCTTACCTGCTCAGATAGGGCCTCCACGTTGGGGGCATCCAGGGCACCTTGTATCTGGCTGTCAGGCAGGAAGTCCAGTTCCATTGTTGAGGACTCCTGCCATGTAGCCTCATCTCCAGTACTGGGAGCTGGCTGCTGCTCTGCCAGGTCTGTGGGAATTCCTGGGCTGCTATGACAGGCCTTGGTCCTCTGGGGAAGGTCACTACCTGCATGGCTATGCTTTAGCTGAGAGGAGGTGTCAGGGGACAAACTGAGGCTCTCAAAGTCTTGATGGCAGTTCAGGCTGCTTAACTCCACTACCTTTTGGTTCATGGGCTGTGCCTCTAAAGTCAGTGTTCCTATCTCTTCTGGCAACTGTCCATCAGAGCCAGAGTGCTTGGTCTTGACAGCTGAACTCATTTCCTGTTCTATATAGCCTGGATCTCCAGCATCCACCATGGGCTTTTGTTTTCCAGGAACTGCAGCCTCAGTGAGGCTTGCCAGGATGTCACCATGGGGCCCCTCTTCCAGTCTGGCCTCCTCTCTGCCTGCTGTAGTCTCCTCAGCAAGAGGTGTGTGGCCCAGCAGAGTCCCACTGCAGCCTCCACCAGGGGTCTGCCCATCTGGAGAGCCTGGCAGCGTGACCACCTCTGGAGCCCTCTGTTGCAGTAGAGAGGGATCTAAGCTCACATCTATGATGACACTGTCTGTAAGAGAGGCATCTACTGGGCTGCTGCAGCTTGGTATTGCACCTGTGCTGCTGATTATGTGTGTGGGGACAGGCACGGTGGGGTCTGAGGCAGGAGCTGATGCTGAAATGTAGAGGGTGCTTTCTCCTTCCTGGGGTTCCCCAGTCTGCTGTGTCCCTGTTCCTCCTTCTTGGGCACCTCCTTCCTGTGGGGTTCTGCTATCTGCCTGCCTTCCTTCAGCATCACCATCTGACAGGTATCTTTCCTGGCTATCACTGTCTTGAACCCTGGTCCTCTGCATCTCAAAATCACTGTTCCCTAGGCTTCCAATATCAGGGGAGATGGTCCTCTCCTTTGAGCAGGTACCATCTGCCCATGTCTGGTCTTCTGGTCTTCTGGCATCATGGAAAGGGAACTTCAGGGACTCCTTGTTTGGCTGGCTGCCTGCCTGGAAGGCACCCAGCTCTGGCCATGTTTCCTGTGGAAATAGGAAGATTCAGTCCTGGCCTTAGATGACCAAGCACTCTGGAGGATTCTCTAGATGCTGCAAGCCCTATCCTCTGGGTCAGATGGTTGCACACACCGCTAGGTACCACAGTGGGTTCCAGCAGCTGCCCTAGGCAGAGCTGTGTGCTGAGGCAGGAGGACAGGAAGCACATACACCTTTCATGGGTACTTCCCTGCCAGCACCAAGCATTCAGGAGCTTATAGCATAAAAATCCAGGTGGCACAGAGAAGCCCTGTCTCAAAAAAAAATGCAACATAAATGAATAAAATCCAGGTGTAGGCTGTGGGATGTCTTGGTAATAGAGCGCTTGCCTAGTTGCACAAGGTTCTGAATTCTATCCCCATCCCCAAGAGTCAATGAAAGGGTTAAAGTTTCTGCTTCCAGATGATCCAATGGTACTTAAGATTCATCAGCTCATTAGATTGTGTGTGTGTGTGTGTGTGTGTGTGTGTGTGTGTGTGTGTGTGTACACGTGCACGTGTGCATGCATATCCTTGTACATATGGAGGCCAGAGGACAAGTTGTGGAAATTGGTTCACTCTCCTTCCACTAAGAGGGTCCTCAGTTATCAGATCTGGTGACAAGTGTCTTGACCTGACCATCCATCTCACCAGCCCCTTATCACCTTAAAGAAGATATACCAGAACCAGTGAGAAGGCTCAGTGGGTAGAGTGGCACTTTTCTGTCAAGGTATGATGGAGAAAACTGACTCCTCAAGTTGCTCTCTTACTTCTACACATGCACCGTGGCACATGAACACCTACACTCATACTCATGCATATAGGTAATAAAAATTCCGTTAGAAAACCAGCTGGGGTTGGGCTGGACTTGGTGGCACATATATATCATCACATTCAGAGACTGAGTAAGGATTCAGAGTTTGAGGCTGTTGTGGTCCACATTAGTGAGATTCTGTCTCAAATGCCCAATGGTGATGACGGTAAAATAGAGACCTTTCTACCATGAGGCCATAGTAACCATGCTGTAACAATTGCTACAGAAAGTTCCCTGTGCCTTTTCCTCACATCTTCCAGTGTTGACACCCTGGGTTGCTCAGGCATATCATGGCCTAGATGTGAGTTTGGAGGAGATCTACCTTTCAACACTGGTGACACACCTGCAATCCAGCACTTGGGAGGTGGAGGTAGGAGAATCAGGAGTTTAAGGGCCAATCTTGGCAACATGCCACCTGCCTAACAATCTTTCCCTGCAGAAAGAGCCACCATGAGGAGGAAGCTAAGGAGCCATGACAACAGTTGCCTCCACTAAAGCTGCTCTTGTTCCATATATACTGGATTTGAAACTGGGCCTCCCTGTGGGGCCTGACTGGCTTGGAGCTTGCTGGGTAGACAAAGCTGGTACAAACTCAAAACACACGTCTCTGCCTCCCAAGGGAGAGTATATTATTTTGCTTCAAGACAGGGTCTCTGTGTAGCAGCTCTTGCTGTCCTGAAACTCACTTTGTACACCAGGCTGACCTCAAACTCACAGAGTTCTGCCTGCCTCTGCCTCCTGAGTGCTGGGATTAAAGGTCTGCACTACCACCACCGGCTAAAATTTTGTTTTTTGTTTTTTTGAACAAGATTTCTCTGTGTAGGTTTATAGCCTGTCCTAGAACTCTCTCTGTAGACCAGGCTGGCCTCACAGAGATCCTCCTGCCTCTGCCTCCGGAATGCTGGGTTTAAAGACATGAGTCACCATAACTCAGCAAAAAATTTTTTATTATTACTGTTGTATATGTGATGTTAGATATGTATGAATGATAATGTGTGATTCATTATGTGTGTATGGGATGTATACATATGATGTATGCTATGTGTGATATATATGTTTGTATATATATGGGGGGCTGTAGGAGAAAGTGCAGACATGACCTGGCAGCCAGTCTACTTTGCACACTGTGCTTTTGAATAAGTATGGCCTACCATACTCCTGAAGTCAGAACACCCAATTCTGAAGTAGCATGAGTAGTCAGTCATAGCTGCCTGAGGACTGGTCTGCACTCTCCATGTCAGACCCTGGTGGTGTGAGCGCTCATTGTCCTATCAGTGGTAACATGCTAACCAATCATAGTCAATAGACTTCTATGTAAGTGGTCACTCTCAAAGGTTGGGGGTGGTGCATGCCTTTAATCTCAGTACTCAGGTGGCAGAGGCAGGGGAAATCTATGAGTTTGAAGGCAAAATGGTCTAGAGAGCAAGTTCCAGGATAGAGAAACCTTGTCTAAAAAATATAAATAAATAAATAAAATAATAATAATAATTTTAAAAAAGTTGCATTCCATCTCTACCATACTTTTATCCACTCCACCTTTAAAACCTGTCAACCAATTGTCTGCCTTAACTCTATAATCCCAACCATCCAATTTCCCACCCCAAAAAGACTAGTTCTCATGAAGCCCAACCTGACCGCAAAAGCTGGTGCATAGCTCAGGTTAGCCTTGAATTTCTGGTCCTCCCATTTCTACCTACTTTCTAAGAGCTGGGATTTCAGGCAAGCACCATCATACAGTTTGTGCATTGTTGGGGATGGATGCTGAGCACGTGCTGTACCAGACATCCCCAGCCCCATTAATCTATGTACATTTGTGTGCTGAGAAGATTCCAGGGTCTTGTACTGCCTACTCAAATGCTCTGTCATTGAGCCAAGCCCCAATCCCAACATTCACCCACTGAAGGTTACTTGGAGTATTCCCAGGTAAGGACTACTATAAACTCTGCTGCTGCAAAGGCCACTGTGTACTCTCCTCCAGGGGCATGTTTCAAAAGCAACATTGTCAACTCCAGGATTCATGGTGGCAAGGACAATCCTACGACTCTTGAGGGCTGGAGAAATGGCCAAGTGTTTAAGAATATATAGTATTCTTGCAGAGGACCTGAGTTTGAGTCCCAGCACCCAGTTCAGGGGGCTCACAGCTGTCTGTAACTCCAGCTCTGGGTCCTCTGGAACAGCACCTAGTGCTTCTAACTGCTGAGCCACCTCTCCAGCCCTCACTTAAAATGCTCCTGACTTGCACAGAAGTAGAGGAAGCTCTCGGGAAAAGTCTACCTTTCTGAATTTGACTGTTTCCATGCAAGCTGCAACCCATGTTCCACACAGTGGTCTCAGATGTGCTACTCAGCACACAGTGCACAGTGGGAACCTGGCTCTTACCTGGCTTCCTGTGCAGCTCTTTGGAACCTCTTTCCATGCCTTGGCCTTTCTTGTTATTGTCTTCTTTGATTTGGCAAACTGAGGGACAAACCTCCTGACTGAGTTCTGTAAAAGGGACACAAGAACAGAGTAGCCACATGGAAGAATGGGGTCTAGAAAAAGCAGCCCCAACACGTCTCTCTCTCTCTCTCTGTTTTTCCAGTACTCAGGATTGAACTTCCCTGAACACTAGGAAGCACTCAACCTCACAGTTACAGACCAGCTCTTATGCTCTATCTGTTTTCCTTCTTCTCCTCCTTCTTTGGAGAGAAGCTCTCTATATAGCCCTGGCTATCCTGGGAATAACTATGTAGACCAGGCCTGCCTCTGCTTCTTGAGAGCTGGGACTAAAGTTGTGTATCACCATGCCCAGTTCCCCATTATTTTAAGTCCCTCCCCCTGGAATTTTGGTTTTTGAAATGAGACTTCATATAACTTAGGCTGGCCTTGATCTTGATATATAGCTGAGGTTGACCATGAATTCTAGCACTCCTCTGGAGTGCTAGAATTGTAGGCATGTGCCTGGTTTATGTAGCCTTGAGGATAAAACCCAGGTTTTCATGCACGCTAGGGCAAGCATTCTACCAACTGAGCTAACATCCCTAACTCTTTTTCCTCTTACCCTACATCCCCAAACCTCCCCCCATGTTTCTTGAGACAAGGTTTTACTCTTGTAGTCCATGCTAGTCTAGAACTTACTGGGTAGTTCAGGCTAGCCTTGGACTCAGAGATTCACTTGTCTCTGTTTTCCAAATTCTGTAATTAAATTCTGTATATTACCATGCCTTGCTTTGATTTCCTTTCTTGTTGTCTTCTGTCCCTGCATCCCTGTAGGCAGTGAAGAGCTGCTGGCCATGAACAGGATATAGACCTTACTATAATAGGAGGCTCACCTGGGAAGGAGGCTGGGAGACTAGCTCTTCTGGTGACCCTGGGAGGTCAGAGGCAGCTCTTGTGTCCTCCACAGAGCAGCTGGGTAGGGAGAAGCAAAACAGAGAAGGACTTGAAGGCCTTCCAGATGTCACTTACAAACCAAGACAAAGGGAAATCAGAGGTGAAGCTCCAGCAGTAGAGCCTAGTGTGTGAGGCTGTGAGTTCTATCCCCAACACACACTTATTTATGCATGCATACACCCACACACGCACAGTCACATGCACACACACATGCACAGTCACATACTTTCTTCCTTAAGGACAAAGGGAGATGAGAACCTAAGTGAAAAGTAATTCTGAACCTTCCAGGGAGAGCCTGGAAATTCCTTTCTAGGGTTTAAAAAATATATCAATTCCATTTCCCCATCATAGGGCTGAGGATGGAACCCAGGGTCCGGTACCTGCTAGGCAATTACTTTACCACTAGGCTCCAGGTACAGAATATCTGTTTAGAAAGGGTGGGATTTACAAAGAAGCATGGTGCATATACAAAGTATAGTATTACTTAGCAATAAAAGAAGAATCTGGGAAAGAGCTCCATGGGTAGAAGCCCTTGCCATACAAGCAGGCCTATATAAAAGCCAGAGGAGTGGTGCAAAAACTGTAATCCCAGCACCCCATGAGAAGGCAGGAGAAGCCTGGAAGCCTGTGAGCAGCTGGCCTGTCCATAAAAGAACAACAGATACCTTGTCTCAAATAAGTGGAAAGTCAGGACTGACACCACAGGTTGTCCCTGACCTTCTCTGATGTCCACACAGATGATATACTGCAAGTCAGCCCCCATTCACACACACCAAAAACAAAACAAAACAAAAAAAACAAAAAAAAAACCTAAACAAACAAAAAAAACAGAAAAAGAAACAAAGGAAAGAGGGGGGAAGAAAAAGAAAATCCTATCCAGGCATGGTGGTGCACACCTATAATCCTAGCACTCAGAAGGCACAGGCAGGCAGATCTCTGAGTTCAAAGCCAAACTATAGAGCAAGTTTCAGGCCAGCCAGGGATGCCCAGTAAGACTGTGTCTCAGACATTTTTAAAAATATCTTTTAGGTTCTGGGGTAGCTCAGTAGAATGCTGACATGCTGAGGGCTGGATTCTATCCCAGCCATGCAGATGCAGAGTAAATTACAAGTTTTACACTGAGGTCATTTGTGTGGCTTCTGGAACATCAGCAAGATTTTTCTCCATTTTGTTTCTTTTATATTGGCTTCCCCCCCCCCATCTGTCTTTCTCTGTATATGTGCTGCTTTTTAAAAGAGAATTATTTTATGTAGATAAATGATCTATCTGCATGTGTAACGTTATGCCTGAAGGCATCAGATCCCACTGTAGATGGTTGTGAGCCACCACGTGGTTGCTGAGAATTGAACTTAAGACCTCTGGAAGAGCAGCCAGTGCTCTTAATCTCTGAGCCATCTCTCCAATCCCAACGGTGCTATTTCTCAGTGTGGACATTAAAAAATAATAGCTCACGATGGGTAGACTCTCCACTTGCACCCTCAGTTCTGTAGACTGGGAGGCCTCACAGCAGTGCAAACCCACTGGCCTAGAAGTGAGCACAGGATTACATCTCTGAGAAGGAAGGATTAGGTGACATGTGGCTCACACAAGTCTGTGGAGCCAACACTTGTGGCTTCATGGTGCCACTGTTAGCAAGGCTGTTGTGGCCTGAAATCAGACAGACAGACAGACAGACATAACTTATATTGGGCTGAGCACATGCTCAATATTTTTAATTCAGTAAATGTGGTAACCTAGCCACAATGTCTTCCCCAAAGACTTGGTTCACCAGTCACCTTGTTCTCCTAATTCCACTTTCCTCCTTCCTTCCTTTCTTTTGCAGATAGGGTCTCACTATGTAACCCAGCTGGCTTCCAGATAACAGAAATCTACCTGTCTCTGATTCCTGTGTGCTGGGATTAAAGGCATTTGTCACTGTGACTGGCCTGTTTTATATATGTGTGTGTGTACATGTACATGCATGCACCCAGAAGACCACCTCAGGTGTCATCCTCAGGGCAACTTTGAGAAAAGAGTCGCTCACTGGCCTGAAACTCACCAGTTAGGCTACACTGGCTGGATAGTGAGCCCCAGGGATCAATCCATCCTACCTCCCCAGCACTGGGATTATAGGAGTATTCTACCATGCTGAGACTTTTACATGGATTCTTGAGGGAACTTATTTAGTCTTTGTGCTTATGAAAAAAAATGCCTTTCTACCTGAGCTGTCTTCCCAGCTTCAACCTCTAGTGTGGCTGAGACTAGATTGGTATTAACTGTAACCACTCTCCTAGGTGAATAGAGCTACAAGAAGCAAGACCTGGGCCCAGGCCCCACAAGGGGTTGCAGTGGTGGCAGATCATCCTGGTCCACTCCTTTTTGTCTTTCCCATGGATTTGATGTGAATGACTGAAGCAGATGCCCACTGAAAAGTTCTGAGCCACCTACCTGGAAGCTGTAGGTTGTGGTTCCTCCCCACCTAGCTCCACAGAGGCAGCAGATTCAGAGGTGTCTTCTGACTCCCTGGAGTGCTGTGACTGCATCAGCAGGGAGCTCTGGGAGCTTCCAGAGCTGTCTTCTGACTCTCCAGAGTGTTGTGACTGCATCAGCACAGAGCTCTCAGGGCTTCCATGGGGGTCTTTCAGCCGTGGGTTCTTAGAAGGTTTTGAGAAAGGGAGGCCACTCCCTGGTTTGGAGAGAGAAGTGAGGGGCAGGGATGTGGGTCAGGAATAGATAGCATGGCTGTCAACCTAGCACAGGAGGGGCACAGCTAGACTATAGTTGAGTGGGTTCATGTTGTGGGCTCAGGTTGTAGTTCTGGTGCTAACCTGGTAATGGGGCAATGGGAGTGAGTTCCACTCAAGACCCAGGACCCATTCCCTCTTGTGGCCAAACAATTAGATTGTCTTTTCTGGTGAGGCTGGATCTTATCTGTAGCCCAGGCTGGCCATCCTGCTGCCCCAGCTTCCAGAATGCAGGAATGATGGGTGGTCTGCATTTTGGAAGCTGATTCAAGGGCTTTGTGTGTCCATGTGCAAGTGTACCTGATTTTGCATGTACATGTGTGTGAAGACCAGGGGTAAACATATGGGGTAATTTCCCAGGAGTCACTGAGCGTATTGTTTGACAGGGACTCTCAATGGAATCTGGAACTCCTCAAGTAGGCTAGGCTGGCCCAGGGAACGTTGTCTGCCTTCCCAGTACTAGGATTACAAGTGTGCCACATCACAGGTGTATCACCAACTGAGCCATCACCTAAGCTTTAATCTATAATTTGGCCATGACTGACATAGAATCTTTTATTTGTATTATTTTTAAATTTTTATTTTATGTATATGGGTATTTCATCTGCCTGTATGTCTGGTTCCATGTCCATGTGTGGAATCTGCAGGGGCCAAAGAAGGCATCAGATCCTTCTGGATCTGGGATTGGATTTACAGACAGCTGTGAGCCCCATGTGGGATATGGGAATCGAACCTGGGTCCTCTGGAAGAGCAGAGCATCCTCCAGCTCCTAAGACTAATGTTGAAGTAGTGTGGCTTCAAACCATATAGGACAAGGGGGACCAGACCCTCTCTCCCCTGGGAGAAGTGTGTCAGGTCTCAGTTCAAATGGCGGCGCCGTATCTGAGGTCCCTGCGAGCTCCCCCTTCTTCCCCATGGTTTTCCTCTTCATATGATAGTTGACAGTGCTTCTGCTAGCCTCTGGGGGCATCTCCTGTCCCCCATGACTGAGCTACGTGTGAGCAGAGCTTGTACTCCTCTTTCTTCCTCTGTGTTGACTAGAGGAATGTACAGGACAGCACTGGTGTTCAGTGATCTAAAGTGATAACTAAGCACACACAGAAGCCAAATGTGATGGTGCATGCCTTTAGAGCTAGCACTTTGGAGGCTAAGATAGAATTAAGAGTTTGAGACCAGCCTGGATTACGAGACCCTGTTTGAAAAAAAAAAAAAAAAAAAAAAAACAACCAAAACCAAGCTTCTTTAACATACCTTCATTAGGCATAAACAATGAAACCCTGGAGTACACAAGCTGCCCTAGACACCTGCAGAATGTCTTGCACAAAGTGGGGCCACAGGCACAGGAAGAATAGGTATGTCCCCCAGCCCAGTGCTGGAGGTGGAATCCAGGGCTTCTCACAGGTTAGGTAGGCCCAGTTTTAAGTTCTGAGATAGGGTCTTTGAAGTTGCCTGGGCTTACCTTGCACTCTCCTGCAGTCCCAGCTGGACTTCACTCTTCATTCCTTTCCCACAGCCTCCTAACTGAGACAGCATGCCTGTGCCACCAGGCCCCGCTTGAAGGAAGCCAGTCAATCATGGCTGGCCTCTCAGACCTAGCCCCACTCTAAGCCTATGTTCAATGAACACAGCAAGTCACACATGTGTATTCTTAGACCTAGTGTGCTATGAGGAGGCTTCAAGGATAATCTTCTGTGATATCAGCCCTCATTTCTTCAGACACAGTCTGGCTGTGTACCCAGGCTGGCCTTGAACGAGTACTCTTCTTGCTTCAGTTTCCTCAATTTGGGGATGACAGGGAGACTGCCACACCTGACCTGTGATGCCATTTTCCAGGGAAGAAAGCTGTGGCCAAGTAACAAGAAAAAGATCTGGTTCAACTCCAGAATCTACACACTCAAGAGTCTTGTGGAATATTACTTTAACTATGTGAAGGTGTGTTACATTTGTTTATGCTGCCTTTATTTAATTATGGAAAGGTGTGTTGCTGTTTCACCTTGCCTGCCTAAGGCAACTGTCTGGTCTAACAAAAGCCATAACTGAAAGGCCAATAGTTAGGCAGTAGAGGGATAGGTGGGGCTGGTGGGCAGAAAGAATAAGTAGGAGAGGAAATCCAGGCTCAAGGAAGGAGAGAGAGGAGAGAACAAAAGAGAAAGAGAGGGAGATGCCTGGGGCCAGGAGGCAAGCAGCCACCAACCAGCCAGACACGGAAGAAACAAGAAAGTAACATATACAGAATGAAAAAAAGGGTAAAAAGTCCTGAGGCAAAATGTAGATAAAGAGAAACAGATTAAAACGAGAGCTAAGATAAGACCAACATTCATAACTAATAACAAGTTTCCGTATCATGATTTGGGAGCTGGTTGGTGGCCCAAAAGCCTGTTACAAGAGTCCTTTGTACATTTATAGTGCACCTACAGTATACTGGGCTTCTTCCCAGGCAAGTAGAAAAACCAAACCTGAATACTTTCTGAATTCAGTCAGACTCTTGCCAGGATCAGCTCAGGTATTTTAAAAATCTAGAGATTAAGCTGGGTGGTGGTGACACATACCTTTAATCCCAGCACTTGGGAGGCAGGGGCAGGCAGATCTGTGAGTTTGAGACCAGTCTAGTCTACAAGAGCTAATTCCAGGACAGGTTCCAAAGCTACACAGAGAAACCCTGACTTGAAAAAAAAAAAAAAAAAAAAAAAAACCTAGAGATCAGTACAATATTGAGCGTCTGAGTTTAGATCCACACTGCATATAAGAGCCAGGAATGTGGCATCTGTCTGTCCCCAGCCCTGGAGGGTTGAAGATGGCATCTCTGGAGCTTCTTGGTGAACTTGGTGAGCTCCAGACCAGTGAGAACAAATGAAGTGGAGAGTGACTGAGGAAGGCAACTGAAACTGACATCTGACTCTACATACATAGACACACACAAACAAGTGCACACACACGAATACGTAAACATACAACAGGGCTAGGATGGAACTGAGGACCTTAGGTATGTCAGGCAAGTATTGCACTGCCAAGCCATACCGCAGCTCTCCAGTCCTTCCTTTTGCTTCATATTTGCTGAGTGGTGCTCTCACTAAGACTCTGCAGGTGTCCAGTACTACTAGGTGTGTTCCAGCCTCTATTCACACTGCTGCCCAGACCTTGCTCTCACAGGTACCTGCTCCAGCTGGCACTGTGGGCCTAGGGATTACTAAGGATGTTTCTTATGTTCTCACCTCTTACTCTGCCACAAAATACAAAAATAAATAAATAGCTTTGGTTGGTTGCCTGAGATTGATCCCAAACAGCAGCTTGCTTGGCTGACTTGGTGGACATTTGTACCAAAATACAAGGCCATGATCACTCTCTGCACAAAACAGGTATGAGTTGTTAGTCATTTTTGTCTTACGTCTGAGGGGAAAATGTACACCAATCTTTAAATTCATTCCTCCTGGCCAGGTGTGCTGACACACACGTTTAATCCCAGCACTTGGGAGGCAGAGGCAGGAAAGGCCAGCCTACATATCAAGTACCAACAAACTATACAGTAAGACCTTGTCTTAGAAATAAATAAATGAAGGATCATCCTCCCCAAGGAAAGAAAATGCTTCTGAGTTTCAGACACCTTAGTAACAGGGACACTGGGTGCTTTAAAGCCACTGCAGTCACACAAGCCTATAATTCTAGCATTGGGAATCTGAGGCAGGAACACAAATTCTCATCCAGACTGGACTACATAAAAATAAAAAAAGAAGACAAACAGTGTAGTGGTCTGAATAAAAATGGCCCCCATAGGCCCATAGAGAGTGGCACTCTTAGGAGGTGTGGCCTTATTGGAGGAAGCGTGTCACTGGGAGTAGGCTTTGAGGTTTCAGAAGCTCAAGCCAGGCCTAGTGGCTCAGTTTTTCTTCCTGAGGCCTGTGGGTCTAGACGTAGAACTCTCAGCTACCTCTCCAGCACCAGGTCTGCCTGTGTGCCACCATGCTTCCCACCAATGGTAACAGATTAAACCTCTGAACTGTAAGCTAGCTCCAATGAAATGTTTTCCTTTATAGGAGTTGCCTTGACTATGGTCTCTTCACAGCAACAGAAACTTTAAGACGCCCACCAGCCCATAGAAAGCATTGGTTAAGGGGCTAGAGCACTTCTACTCCTTTCCAGAGGGCATGGGATGGGTTCCTAGCACCCAGGGGCTTCATTCCTCTTGTGGCATGTACACACTTTAAAGTTTTTTTTTTTTTTTTTAACTAGGCATTTTTATTTTCCTTTTTGAGGGGGAGAGTGGGCAGCAGTGACAGGGCTTCGTGTAATTAAGCTGGCCTCAAACTCACAATGTAGCCTAGGATGATCTTGAGCTTCTCTGATCCTCCTACCTCTACTTCCCCAATGCTGGGATTATAACTGTCCATTACCTATCCTGGTTTATGTGGCACTGGGGATAGAACACTGAATTTCACATATATTAGGCAAGCATTCTATCAACTGACCTGGATTTATTATTATTATTTTATTTTTGTTTGTTTTTCCATTTTCTTCAAGACAAGGTTTCTCTGTGTAGACCTGGTTATCCTGTAAACCAGGCTGGCCTCAAACTCAAGAGATCTACCTGCCTCTGCCTCCCGAGTGCTGGGATTAAAAACAGGCATGCGCTAGCACTGCCCGGCTATTATTTTCAAGTAGAGAAAAAGGTTCTTGTTTTTTGGTTTTGTTTTTTCATATTTGATACCAGGGCCTTACTTATACATACCAGACAAATGTTCTAGACTCAGCTACACTCCTGGGTTCTCAAGTGAAGAAATTTTACATTGTCTATCACAAGCAGAGTCCATTGTGATACTGAGAACTCAAAAACAGAATCGATAAGTCGGCATGTGTGGTGTGTGATGGTTGTATTCAGTACAAACACGGGCTAGGGAGGTGGCTGTCATGAAGGCTGTCATAAGGATTGAGTTTGGATCCCAGTACCCATGTAAAAGCCAAGCTAATCACATATCAGCCTATAACCCCATTACCTGGAGGTGGAGTGAGGGATGAAAATAGCCTTACTGAATTGATGAGCTTCAAGTTCAGTGAGGGACCCTGTCTCAAAAATAAAGTGGAGAGCTATTGAGGAAGACACTTGATACTGACATCTGACCTCAACATACAAGCACACCTGCACATAACCATTAAGACACCCACATATCACAAAGGGAAAAACCCAGTATTTGAGTGTCAGAGCTTTCTGTAGCTATAGGTTTCTCATTTACAGGTTTACACCATGGATGGAGAAAAACTGCACCTATATTAACCACATAAAGATATTTCCTGGCCACCTCCCTAAACATCACAATATAATGATTTACTATCATTTACATTCTGCTCAGTATTCTCAGTCATCTAGGGATTAAGTCTGCTGGTAGATGCTATGCAAACACTCCAGTGTCCTATATAAGGCACTTGGGCATTGTGATTCTGGTAGAGAGGGGGTCCTGAAGGAATCTAGCTGTACACAGCAGAGTATGGAAGTAGAAATATAATGAGGTTGGTTTCCTGTTTTTAACAGTTTGCTCACTGTCCTTTGATTCTGTTAGATATTAATGCTAGGAGAAGCTGGGGAAGAAAAGATAATGGATTCCCTCACACCATTTCTGAGATTTATCAGTAAGCCTCAAATTATTTCAAAATTAAAAGTTTGGCTTTTTTCTTTTCTTCTTTTTAAAAAGTTTTTTTGAAACAGGTTTCTCTGTGTAATAGCCCCGGCTGGCCTCAAACACAGAGATCCACCTGCCTCTGCCTCCTGAGTGCTGGGACTAAAGGTGTGCTCCACCACTGGTAAAGTAACAGAACTGTTTGTCTTGCGAAGAATTAGGTGGTGTGGCCTTGTTCAGAGTTTCAAAAGCCTGCACCGGGCCTCGCCTCAGTCTTTCTCTTTCTCTCCTGTCCTGGACCTGCAGTGTGTGGAAGATGTAAGCTCTCAGCCTCTGCTGCAGCGCCATGCCTGCCTGCTGTATGCCCTGCCTTGATGATCATGAATTCACCCTTAGAAACCACATGGTGGTACACTTGGGAGGCACAGGCAGAGCCAGGCTGATCTCTGTGAGTTTGAGGCCAGCCTGATCTACAGAGTGAGTTCCAGGACAGGCTCCAAAGCTACAGAGAAACCCTGTTTTGAAAAACCAAAAAGAAAAAGAAAAGAAAAAAGGAAGAAAGGAAAAAAGAAACTGTAAGTAAGCCCCCAAATAAATGCTTTATAAGTTACTTTGGTCATGGTGTCTCCTCACAACAGAACAGTAACCAAGACAAGTTCTGTCTACTTGTTTTAGACAGAGTCTCTCATTCACCTGGAACTTGCCAAGTAGGCTAGGCTGGCTGGCCAACAAGTTCCAGGAATCAGCCCATCTCTGCTCCTCCACTCCAAGCCTGAGATTACAAGCATGTATCACACATCTAGCTTTTATATGGGCTGTAGGGACTGCAATCGTGTCTTCATGGTTACAAGGCAAGCACTTGATCAACTGAACCATCCCTCAATGCCTGAAACGTGGATTTAATTCATTTATTTACTGACTAAAATGCTAATATTTTATATTCTATCATAAATGTTCTGACATTTAATTTTGGCAAATTCATTTACTTTTTAAAAAAACTGTGCAACCAACTGTTAACTATAATGGAATTCACTAGCAAGGGTAGTACCCTCTCAAAATCCCCATGTCCCAGCCTCACTGGCTTCAAGATCCCACAGAACTTTGCTAAACCAGCCTGTGTGGGAAATGGTGGCTTCACATGAGGCAGAAGGGAGACAGAGCCTGGGCTCCTTAAAACTGAGAATCCAGGGAGAGAAACCGGAGAGAGGTGTGGAAGAGCAGGGACTTGGTAGAGGAGGGGCTAGCAATGGGAAAACCACAAAGCTAAACAGTATTTTTCAATGTAATCAAGAAATAGTAGACTTAGGTTTTTAGTTTTAAGGGGGGGAGGGAAATGCATCTTCCATTCATAATCAGGCACAATATTTCCAAACAAAATACTCAGGTATGGGGAAAAAAAAACTTCACCCACAAATATACACACACGTGATAAATAGTTTAGGACATCAGGAACCAGGAGGGTCCTCTCCCTTTCATGAAGGCATACAGACAGCGGGACCAGGTAGTGACTGCTTGGTGGCCTTCAGCAGTGGGAGCCGCACTGTTGGCAGGCTGGTCCCTTGGCAGCAGCGGATTCTATCATTATTTATTTATTTATTTACATGGGGGCAAGGTCAACAGGTCATGAGATGGCTACCCTTAGTACCACTGCAAGTTGCTATGGGTGTGGAACTACAGTTGGTGCCCAAGGACACACCCAGGGTCAGTCAGAAGACCAAGGGTGCCTTTTATCTGGCTTTTATGTTAAATCACAGCCACAGAGCATTTGCCTCAGAGAGTGAGATCCTGGGTTTATCCCTAGCACTACAAAACATAGATCAAGACAGGTGCATTTACTATCACTCACTTACTTAATTAGGAACTTAATTAGGACAGACTAATTTAGCCACAATTAAGTGGACAGTGTTCAACCAACCAGAGGTTTTTGTTTTATTTGTTTGAGACAGGGTTTCTCTGTGGAGCTTTGGGGCCTCCTGGAACTCCATGTGTAGACCAGGCTGGCCTCTGAATTCACAGAGCTCCACCTGCCTCTGCCTCCCAAATGCTGGGATCAAAGGTGTGCACCACCACCACACAGACCAACCCAATTTTTTAAAATCTAGACTAGAAATATTCACATATCAGCTAATCTGGCATTAGCCCCTGAGATGGCTATACTTCTGTTCTGAAACCTGAAATGGGAAAGACCTCTTGGTCCCCTAGCTTTAAGACCAGTGGCTAAGGGGAATACTAGAAAACTTTCACTTTTTACTATAAATCCTCCATAGTTTCTATTATTACTAGCCTGATGGGAGATGTCATTCTGTATATATGTTTCTCATACTGGTTAATGAATAAAGCACTGTTGGCCAATGATGGATGTGGGTAAGATGAGACCACATGGAAATACATAGATCAACAGAAATGGAGATTGGGCTCATGCTTGTTTTGCAAGCATTTTACCAAGCCACCTTTGCAACCCTATAGTGAGATCCTGTCTATTTATAAAACATCAGAACACCTGAGCTTGGTCCACAGCACTTGGAAAGCTGAAGCAGCAAGATAGATAACAAGTTCAAAGCCAGCCTGGGCTACATTATATATTAGTCAGATTTCTATTACTGTGATAAAGCATTATGACCAAAGCTGCCTGCTGGCTTTCTTATATAACTCAGGACTTGTCCCCAGGCAGCATGCCCCCCAGTGAGCTGGGCCCACCCACATCCATCATTAACCAAGAAAACGTACTATAGACTTACCTACAAACAAAACTTTTGGAACCTTTTTCTTGATTGAGAGCCCCTTTTCCCAAATGACTCTAGCTTGTGTCCAACTATCATAAAACTAGTCAGTATGCATGGCAAGAATCCCCTCCCATCTCAAAAACACACATAAAAAACAAAAATAAATGGTCAACTTGGGATGGAGATGTAGTTGTGGTAGAGTACTTATTCAGGCCCAGTATCTCAAATAAGTAAGTGAATATTGAAAAGCCAGTCTGAAGCCAGATGGTAATGGCACACAGGGTGGTGAAGGTAAAGGCAATAGGATCTCTGAATATTAGGCCAACCTGGTCTACAGAGCCAGTTCCCGGGGGCTACACAAAAACCCTGTGCCAAAAAAAGCAAATGAGACAACAACAATAATAATAAAAAATAAAAAGCCAGTTTTAATAAACCAAATACCTGAGCTCCGCTGCTTCTTCTTATTATTCATTTTATCTTTCCCTGAGAAATCTGAAAACAACAAACAAACTCTGCAGCTATTGCTAGCACTGTATGTCCCCATATTTCCCTTTCACTGGCCCATCTGGCAGCTTGGTGGGGGGAGGGGGGGAGAGTCAGCTAGACTCCAGGAAGACACTGGGTGGGACGCCAGATCAGAGCCATCTTGGACCAGGGCGGGCAGGAATTCACACCTTTTTCGTGTGTACGGAACTACCTTTTGTCCTCTTCAGGATCCTTACTCTAGTCCCTGGGTTGGAGGCTACTGTGCCTCACCCCCCACCCCCATGGCGCCCGCCAAAGCTCATGTATATGGGATGTGGGGTACTTGGAGGCTTTTGAGAGGCCACTGGAGACCCACCCAAGTCCCAGAAGGCTTTAGCAGGGCCACCCGGGGCAGGAGTCTCTTCTGGCCAATGTCTTCGGGCTGTGGAACCCAGGCAAACCAAACCAACCTGGGCCACAGCGGAGATGGAAGTCGCTCTGTCCTTAGTAGGGAGGTCAGCTGGGATCCAATGGGGAATAAATCACCTAAATTACTTGAGTCATGTTTTGAGAAAAAAAAACATCGGCAGTCACGGGACCACGTGGTCGACTGGCGCTGGGGGTCGCGAGGAACCGGGCGGTCCTGGCGACCTGCCTCACAGTGACCGACAGCAGTAACACCCCCACACCTCCACAAAGCTAGACAGAACAGGGTGCAGCCTGAGGAGCCACGGCCCTCTAGCTGTCACACGGCCGCGCCCTCACACCTGCAGCTCTCCACCTCTTTCCCGCCCGCGAGGCCCCGCCCCACGCAGCGCAGTACCCATGCCTGGCCTTACGCATGCTCCGCCTCCTCTCCGCGCGCCTCATGTCAGGCGCATGCGCGTTCACGCACTGGCTGCCGGGAATTGTAGTTTAGTTACAGAAATCCTGCGAATCCTGTGGCCGGGCTCCCGAAGGCCAAGGCGGAAGCAGGGTGGCCAAAACTCGAGAATTCCGGGGGCCGGGCTCGGAGGAGGGTCTCGGGACTCCGGAGCACAGCGAGCTGAGAGACCCGGCTTCGGGGAAGAGGCAGAGTAAGACGAAGGTTCCAGGGCTGATAGTCCGGGCTTCGACCCTGGAAGATGCACAAGAGGAATGGACCCCCGGCACCCCCGGGCCGAGGCGCTGTCACCGCCCGCCAGGTGAGTGTGCGCCACTCTGCCCACCTAGGGGGTCTCTTCCCACCCTTCCTCAGGGTCTGTCCCCGCCCTTCTTAACACTCGCGGGGCGTGTCCCACCCCCGGAAAAGCCTGATCCTCGCTACCAAGTGAACCCAAGTCCCCGCCCCCCCGAGGTGAGGCTCACTCCTGACTGTATGGCCTACTGACCTGGGCCATCCAGCTTCTGGCTCCCCACCCTGGTTTTGGTAACACCTGTTGCTGCAGCAGTTGCAGCCGGGAAGAGGCAGCCATCAGACCAGCTTTTCAAGCCTTTGCTCAACTGGGCCAGGCCACACTCCTTACTCCCATTGTATAGATGAGGACACTGAGGCTCAGGGAGACGAAGACCTCTAACCAAGGTCACAAGATTGAATAGTCTGACCAGACAGAAATGTCAATTCAGAGGTGTACAGGAAAACCTACAGAACTGTGGCCCCTGCCATAGTCCCAGATCCAGAGCCTGTGGGAGTTTGATGTCTCAGCTTTGAACCAGGGAGCTCGGGCCTAGCTCAGGCTCAGGTCTGAGTCCACCTGACTACAGGTTCCCTCCTGCCCTTAGTACGTTTGACAGATGTATTTGTAGCCCTGAGCCTCAGTTTTCCCACCTGTGGAATGGAGGGCTGGAAGAGTCCCTACATGGCAGGGCAGTTGTAAAGACTTACTGAGATTGTTTATGAAAAATCTAGAATATAGTGTGAAATTATTATTCCCAGTAGGTGAAGCCATGCATAATTGCATGACCAATTTGGACTTATAGAAAGGGTAATTTCATGTAACTCATCATATTCTATTGGTCATTAGCCAAAACAGGAGGGCAGGTCTAGAGAAAAGACCCAGTTTCAAGTTAGGTGTTATTGTTAGGGCTTTTACTTTTAATTTTTTTTCCTTGCTATGCTGGGGATGGAACCCAGGGCTTTGCACATGGTAGGGTTAGGGTTAGCACTTTGTTGATGAATGCATCCACCAGCCCCAGTGTGGTACTTCCTAGGCAGGTTCTCAGCTGATGAGCCATGCGTGCAGTCAAAGGGCCAGAACACTGTTGCATGGCATGTGTGTCTCAGTCTCCTACCCTCCCCAAGAAACAGTTTACTTTTAGAGCTTTGGTTCCTTCCTACCATGGGGACTCTCTGGAGCCATCGTGGCCACCTGGGCTGAGTAGTGTACGGAAGGTCTAACTGGACCATGATTGTTCCCACAGCTCGGCCTGCTGGTTGATTTCTCCCCAGATGGCCTGATGATCCCTGAGGATGGGGTAAATGATGAGGAACTGGAGGCTGAGTTCTTGGCTTTGGTGGGGAACCAGCCCCAGGCCCTGGAGAAGCTCAAAGGCAAAGGTGAGATGCTTGACACACTTGTAACTTCTGCTGCAGACAGTACTTGGAGCTGGGCACTGGGTTGGAAGTAGGGGGGGAAACAAAAGACCCCACCTCCCTGGAGTCTGGGGTCTATGTCAGGGTCAGTTGTGAGTGCAACTGAGCCTTATCCAATCTGTTTTCTTTCTTTTTTTTTTTTAGAATTTGTGTGTGTCTGTGTATGTCTTTGTATGTATGCCACATGTGTGCAGACATACACAAAAGCCATAAGAGGCTGTCAGATTTCCAGAGCTGAAGTCAGAAGTCATTGTGAGCCATCCCATGTAGGTGCTGGGAAACAAACTCAGGTCCTCTGCTAGAATAGTATGCATTCAAAACCACCAAGCCATCTTCCCAGCCCCTCACTTTTGTGCCTTATGTGAATAATTTCACTGATTGCAGTATCCCTAAGCAAAGTGTTGCTTGGTGTTTTGAAGCATAGGTGGTAATCTTGTGCCTTTGGAAAGTAACGTGTGCATTAGGCAGTTGTGTTCAGGCTGGAGCCACAGGTCTGCGGGTCATCCGTTCAGTGTGCACTAGTCACCATACAGCAGATCTTTAGACAGAAGCAACAGAAGGTATGGTTGTGGGTTATTAGTTCATAAAACCATGACCAGAGGGCCAGCAAAATGGCCCAGTGGGTAAAGAAGCTTGCCTCAAGCCTGACAAGCCTGTGTTCAGTCCCTGGGGGTCAGTCCCCAGGACCCATGCGGTAGGAGGAGAGAACTGACCCTGTAAAATTGTCCTCTGAGCTCTACACGTGTGCTATAGCACACAACTGTGCACATATGCATCATGCACACATGAACACTAAATAAATGTGGAATACAACCTTAGTGGTATTTCCCAGTATCCAACAAATGAGTCTTTTACTGAACTTTACAGAGTACTGTTTTCTTAAACAAGAGTGCCGTGCCAACAAGATGCCCTTGATAGATTCCCGCTTGATTCGTGGTTTTTTTTTTTTTTTCACCTATCCACATCCAGTGTGGAGGTAATTAAATGGTGGAATTCCTGAATCATTGACAAGCCAAATTGTGTGATGCCAGGATAACATCTCAGCTACCCTCTCCAGGATGTGTGTCATCCTGTCCAGTGTATCCATGCTGCATCTGCCACACAGGAGACCTGCTCGTTCTCTTGTGGCCATCTAGCTTATCCAGTGAGCTTTATGATAGCCTTTATTTAACTTGATTATACCCCAACTACAAGAATGGGGATTCAAAGAAGGTGCCAGGGCGCAAGCCCGGGGAAGAAGGATGAGGCAGGGATAACTTATGCTTTGCCGCTCCAGGAATTTAATTCACTGTTAGTTCCCACTGTCTACTGCTAAGTTATCACTCTCCTGAAACCCAGGGAGGTAAGCTTGTTCAAGGTCATACAATGTGAACGTTACAGAGCTGAGGTTTGAACTCAGGGTACCTGGCAACATAGCTGAGACTGGCTAGGGAAGAGAAAAGTGCTTGAGGTTGGGCTTGGCAGGTGGTAGATGGCATCAGGCTAGAAGGGCTCCAGGATGGTGGGATACCACAGTGGTCAGGGAAGGGGAACTGTTATTCTGTTGCCTGCTGTACTGAGTGTAGGAATGGGCAGCTGGGGCTCTGGGAAGATCAGCTTTATCTGGGGACTCCTTCCTGCCCCCAGGTCCCCTGCCAATGGAGGCCATTGAGAAGATGGCCCGGCTCTGCATGAGAGACCTGGATGAGGATGAGGAGGAGACCGATGAGGATGATGTGGAGGCTGATGAGGACCTGCTGGTGAGCACAGGGCCAGGACATGTAGCAATATATCATCCCAGTGCCCTGTCCAGCAGCCTCTACCTCCTACCTTGGCCATGTATCCCTGCAGGCAGAGCTAAATGAGGTCCTTGGGGAGGAACAGAAGGCTGTGGATCCCCTGATGCCTGTGGCCCAGGTATGCCTCCCTAAGTCACACATACACACACAGCCTGGAGTTTAAGGTTCATCTTTCCCCCTTTCTACATGTGACCTTGGGCACAGGTGACATGCTACCTCTGAACCTCTGGACTGTGATCTCTCCATCATTGGGAGCGGGGAAGATTGTTCCAGGAGAAATAAGCGTTCATGCTATGAGGGGTTGGTCAGGGTGGCCTAAGTGGGATCACCAACCAGATTGTACACCCAATCCTCCTGTAGCCAAAGCCTTCAGGTTCCAACCCAGGAGTAGAGGCCGTATTGCAGGAGAGGCTAGCCCTCTACCAGTCTGCAGTGGAGAGTGCCAGGCAAGCTGGGGACAGTGCCAAGATGAGACGATATGACCGGGGGCTCAAGGTGAGCAGGCCAAGCGCGGGGTTCTGAGACTAACTGGACCCAGGAGCACTGAGCCTAAGTTATTCTCAGACTCATACTCATGCCCTGTTTCAGACACTGGAAAGCCTGTTGGCCTCTTCCAGGAAGGGCAACATCATCAATGAAGCGGACATCCCACCACTTGTCACTGTGGGGAAGGGACCAGCAGCTGGGCACAGTCACACCCACACTACTTCCCACCTGGCTCCGGTGGACCTGCCAGCCCCAGAGTCCAGTGTCACCTTAGAGGCTCCATCGATCACCCCACAAACCTCTGCCAAGCCCCAGCTGCCTCCAGGTAAGTGATGGGAAGGGCCAGGGTAATATAGGGTCTGTGTGGGCCCTTCAGAGACCTCAGAACATAGGCTGTGCATACAATGGCATTTTACCGTAAAAGAGAATGTTTTAAATTTTTAGCATGCTCTAACATGGAAGAGCCATGCAGACTTGATGTTAAGTGCACAAAAAAACAAAAGCATGTTTATAATGTGTCAGGCATGCTGGCACATACATGTGAATCCAGCACTAAGGAGGCCTGATGTAGGAGGATCACAACTTGGAGGACAACCTGTGCTACATAGAAAGACCCACCTCAGAAAGAGAAAAAGAGACTGGTAGAGTAGGTAAAGGCTGGGACCCAGCCAGAGTGGAGGAAGAGAATCAATTGCACAGAACTGGCATCTGACCATCATATGCACAGTAATTTTTTTAAAGCTTTTTTGAGTCAGGGTCTCACTATGTAGCCCTGGCTGTCCAGGGAGTCAGTGTGTAGACCTGGCTGACTGTGAGCTCACAGAGACATACCTGCCTCTGCTCCTTGAGCATTAAGATTGAAGGTGTGTACCACCTTTTCCACCCCCACCCCCACTCCCATCCTATCCCCCACCCCCACCCCCATCCTATCCCCCACCCCCACCCTGCAAAAAAAATTTTTAGCAGAGAAAAAAAAAGAGAAAGTAAGTTTTATGTATTTTACTATGACTTACAAAATAACAAGTAGGGCTGGGCATGCTGGCACACACCTTTAATCCTGCTACCTGGGAGGCAGATCACTTTGAGTTCAAGGCCAGTCTGGTCTGTATAGCAAGCCTAGGCCAGCTAGAGCTATATAATAAGACCTCGACTCAAAAAAAGAAAAAGAAAAGAAAAGAAAACAATCCAAAGAAGTAGGGACCTAGAGAGATGGCTCAACAGTTAAGAACATTTGCTGCTTTTGAAGAAGACCTAGGTTTGGTTCCCAAATCCCACAGGGTGGCTCACAACTGTCTATAATTGGAGTTTCAAAGGAGCTGACACCCTCTCTGGCCTTCAAGGGCACCAGGCACAAATGTGGTACACATACAAATGAATCTAAAAATGTTTATTAAAGTAAATGTTGATGAGTTTCCAATCACTTAAATTTACATTTTTAAATTGAGGATGGGGTTTGAACATGCCATGGAATGTATGCAAAGGTCAGAGGAAAACCCGGGGGAGTCCTTACCTCCTGCTGTGTGGGTTCCAGGAACCAAACTGAGGCCACCAGGTGGTAGCAGATGCTTTTACCTGCTGCATCTCTGTCAGAAAGGCTTGTGTTGACGCCAGCAGTGTAGCTTGGTGGCCATGCAGTTGCCTAGCATGTGTGAGGCCCTCGATTCCACCTTCAGCCCTGAAAACCCCAGGCATACAGTTATCTCTTTATAAAGCTCATAGTTTACTTGGCTGTTTTAAAGCTTAAGAAGAAAACTGACAGATTAAAAGGGTACTCGGCCCCATCAGATTTTTAGAATTTGGGGGTGGGGGGAGAGAACTTCAGTGGCTTAGAACCTCCAGGCCTAGGGTTGAGTGGGCCCATGCCACCTGAAAGAGGAGTGATCTTGGCAGAGAGCTGCCCTCCCAGCCTCAGGTGTCCATCTGTAAAATGGGCTCAAAACTGGGTTGTGAGGTCCGTATAGACAGTTTGTGTGGTGAGGCTGGCCTGGGCTTCTTGTGTGTGCTCCTCTTTCTAGGTCCCTGCACCCCGCTAGCCCAGCTGCAGAGCCTGCAGCATGAATACAAACTGGCTGCCCTCCATGCCAAGCATCAGGGTGACACTGCTGCGGCCACCAGACACTTGAGAGTGGCCAAGGTGTGTTCCGCCCCACAGACGGGCCTACTGGTGGAGGGAGCTAGAGACAGTGCAGGCTCCCATCCCCACTAGTTCCTCTCACCAGCTGCCATCCTTTGTGCCCAGCATGGGTTGGGTGGCCAGGTAGGGGGCAATCCTCTGCCACTGGGCAGGGCATGGAACACCCCCTGAGGTCCTGGTAGTCCCCTCTCCACCCATATCATTCTTTCTCCCAGAGTTTCGACCCTGTCTTGGAGGCCCTGAGCCGTGGGGAACTGGTGGACCTTTCCCGCCTGCCCCCTCCACCTGGTGAGGACCCTATCCCATGCCCCCTCCTACTCCTACTATTCATCTCAATTCTGCCCAAGATGACCAAGCAACCCCTCACTGGGTCGGGCCTCTCTGTCTCCAGACCAGCTGTCTCCAGAGCCCCCTTTGCCAGCAGCACAGCCTTTGACCCCCTCTCCAGCACCCATCAGGCCAGGTAGGCTGCTGCGGTCCTTGGAGCGTGCAGACTGGGGCATTGTCCCACTTCCCTTCACCCTTAACCTGCTTTCCACCTCTTCTGGCCCAGAGGTCCCACAACCCCCAAGGAGCCTCCTGGAGGCCCTGGAGCAGCGAATGGAGCGGTACCAAGTGGCTGCAGCCCAGGCTAAGGCCAAGGGTGACCAGAGAAAGGCACGCATGCACGAGCGCATTGTCAAGGTATGTAGGGGACCAGATGACTGCCTCCAGGGCCTCTCTCAGGTCCCCTAACATCTCTGTACTTTGCAGCAATACCAAGACGCCATTCGAGCCCACAAGGCAGGCCGAGCTGTGGATGTGACTGAGCTGCCAGTACCCCCAGGTAGGCTACACACACCTCTAGGTAGGCCCCACCCCAAGTATGTTTTCCCCCAGGTAAGGCCTATCCCAAAGCAGCCCCAGGCATCCTACTCCCTCTCCCTCTTTGCCTTTGGTGGTCCATTCCTGCTTAAGGGCTGCTTTTTACAGCCATGGGTATGTACTCTGGAGCTGTGCAAGCCTCTTAACTAGAGTGAAGTGAGTCATGACAGACATGTTTATATCAGGGAAACTGGAAAGTTCTCAAAATTAGGAGATTGTTTTGGAGCCTGTTCTATCTTCCAACTGTCTCCCTCCCTCTCTACTTCATTCCATTCACTCCTGCCAAACCTTTAGGCTTTGACTTTCCAGAATGTTCCTCAGTCTCCTGCCAGTCCTCAGTAGAGTAGAAACTAGAGCAGTGGTAGGACACTTACCTAGCATGCACAGAGTCCCAGGTTCCATCTTTGGTGTGCAGAAAACGGTAAGACTGGTATGGCACATACCTGTAATGTCCATACTTGGGAAGCTGAGGCAGGAGGATTGCAAGTTCAAGGCCAACCTGAGCTACATAGGCTGTTTCAGAAAACCAACAAAAGAACGGCCTAGAGTTCCTTATTGGGAGGGGGGATTGATGGATGGCACCCTCACAACAGTGGGAGGAAGGATTGAGCATGTCACTCTGCCGCCCAGGCTTCCCCCCAATTCAGGGCTTGGAGAATGCAGAGCCCACCCAGCAGAGCTTGGTGGGGGTCCTGGAAACTGCCATGAAGCTTGCTAACCATGATGAAGGCTCAGAGGATGAAGAGGATGAGGCTCCTAAAAAGGTGCAAGGGGTCAAGGCTGAGGGGGGGGTGACAACAGTGAGTGACAACAGGACAGAACCCTTGGGAGACCTAGGCCTAAGTAGGAGTGAGCCATCCCCTCACCATAGGCCTATCACTTGTTGGCTGTGGGGCTACTGACAAGCCTTTTTGCTCCCTGAGCCCTTAGTCTTTTCATCTACAGAATGGGCACAGAGTAGCCTCCTGTGCAGAGCTGTTACCGAGAGTAGGTAGAAGCAGGACCATATACGTGGCCAGTGCTGAGGATGAGCCAGGCACATTGACTCATTCATACCTTTGATCTCAGGCCTGGAGAGGAGTTCAAAGCCAGCTTCAGCTACATAGTGGTTGAGGCCACCCTGTGAGGACACAAAGATAGGTCCTTGGTTTTGGGTTCTAACACTTGAGAATGAGTAACTGCAGGCACTGGAAACACCCTGACTCTCTCTCTATTCCTCTGCAGCAAAACACCCCTGCTGCCCCCACAACCCAACTGAAGTCCTCACCCTCCAGAGCGCCTTCATCAGGACCAGCCCCAGCAGGCAAAGCAGCCCCCAAGGGCACATCCACCAGGGGTAAGTACCCCACCTGCCCTGGCTACCCAGGCCAACCTGGCCCCAGTGTCTGGGCACCCTACTAAGGCCTCCCCACCTACAGCCCAGCAGCAGCTGGCCTTCCTGGAGGGCCGTAAGAAGCAGCTCCTACAGGCCGCGCTGCGTGCCAAGCAAAAGAATGACGTGGAAGGCGCCAAGATGCACCTGCGCCAGGCCAAAGGGCTAGAGCCCATGCTAGAGGCCTCTCGCAATGGGCTGCCTGTGGACATCACCAAGGTGAGGCTTTTTATACCCATGCATACTGCCTGTGGGCCCTTAGCAACCATGTGACCTAGAATGTATTGGTCATCCTTTAAATTAAGCTGCTATGACAAATAGGCCCTGGGAAGACAGCAGTTGAAAGGAGACAGTTATTTCTTGCATGTCACACTTAGGACAGATGCTTGAGGGGCCCAGGCCCCTTCCATGTTTTTGCTTTTCATCTTCCTAGGGGCTTGTCCTGGTGCACTGATCCAAATGGACCACTGACCCATTGCTTCCTGCCCATGGAAAGGGTGGAGTAAAAGGGACATAGTGGCTTGAAGGAGTCATTACAGGCACTGGGAATGCCCTGACCTCTATTCCTCTACAGCAGAACACCCCTGCTACCTCCAGAACCAGGCCTTTTGCTTGTCTCTCATTGGCCAGAGCTAGCCATGTGGCCATGCCTGCAAAGGATTCTGGGGCTTGCAGTTTCTTGTTAGAGCAATGTTATGTGTTATTACTAGGGAAGAAAATGATCTGGGGGACAGTTAACAGATTCTGCCACTTTGGGTAGGACTGTTCAATCAGTGTATTATTTTTGTCTTTTGAGACCTGAAGACTGATTCCCACCTGAAAATCAGGCAGGATCCCAGAAGCCCTTGTATAATAGCTAGTAGCATCTATGCCAGAAAATTTGCATGGAGCACATCCTGGGTCCTGGGAACCTAATGTTGAGCAAAATAGACAAATATCCCCACCTTTATGGGGTACACATTCCATCTAGGGAGATCACAGCGACACAGCTCTGGTAATTCCAGAGCTTTCCTGGGGCCATGGTATTGCATGATCTACCTCCCTCTGTCTCAGACGCCAGCACTACTACAGCCTAGGGTTTTGGCACATGCCCTTCTCACCCTGGAGTGCCTCCCCAGATAGATACTTGTTGGGATAAACCCCCTCTTCTTAGATTTTAGTTCTGATTTTTATTTGCTTAAAGATAGGGTCTCTGTACATAAGCAGGCCTTGAAACTCATTGTGTTTCCCATGCTGTCCTCAAACTTCCAATTCTGTTGCCACAGTCTCTTATGTGTTGAGATCACCGGTGTGTGCCACACCGCTTGGCTGTCTCTGTTCACTGCTGCATCCCTGGTCCCCAGCCACAGAGCAATGGCTGCACATGTACAGGGCTGCACAGACAGGGCCCTGGGTGCCCAAAGGATGGCTTTGTAATATCAGACAGTGTAGGAACTGAGGGGAGATCGAGTAAGGGGCAGAGACGACATCAAAGCCCCAGACGAGCCACTCCTAGTTGGGCCAGCAGGTCCTTGCCTACCAGCCTCATCCACCTGCCCCTTCCATAGGTGCCACCCGCCCCTGTCAACAAGGATGATTTTGTACTGGTGCAGCGGCCTGGCCCAGGCCTGTCTCAAGAGGCCGTGCGACGCTATGGGGAACTTACCAAACTCCTGAGACAGCAACACGAAGTGAGGTCCCACCCATAACCCTGTCCCCATCCCCCTATACTGTTCCTCCCGGCCTTCCACCCATACTCATTGTCTCCTCTACAGATGTGTTTGAACCACGCCACACAGTTCACCCACCTGGGCAACATTGCTGAAACTATCAGGTGAGTGCTTCCTTACTGGTTCCTGCCCTGGCAGCCCAGCTGGCCAGGGCCCCAAGCAGTGCCTTCTCCCGTAGGTTCCAGAAGCTGGCAGAAGACTGTAAGCGGAGCATGGACACCCTAAAGCAAGCCTTTGCCCGCAGTCTGCCCACACCCGCCGCCCGCTTTGAGCAGAGGACCTTCAGTGTCATCAAGTAGGGCCCAAAGCCCCCTGGTTGGGGTATTGCTGGGGAGGGAAGCTTCTAAAGGTCTCATGGGACTCAACTCTGGTCAAGAGCAAGTGCATGGTGGGAGCACAGGCATGCAAAGGCTCTGGGGTGGGCGTGAAGTGCCGCATTGGCTATGCCCTGGCTGAGGCTTGGCAGATACTCAGAAAGGAAGAGGCTGGGTGTGTAGCTCAGTTGGTAGAATGCTTGCCCAGCATGCATGAGATCTTGGGTTCTAGGACCTCATAAACCAGATTTACATGCCTGTGATCCCAGCTCTCAGGAAGTGAAGGCAGGGGGATCAGAAATTCAAGGACTTTGTCTCAAAAGAAAAGGTTCCTCCAGTAGCTAAAGTCCTCTGGCACTTAGTAGGACTCCAGGAATATAGAGTAGGGCACAGCTCAGATGCTGCCAGGTACATAGTAGGAACACAAATAAAACTGGTAAATGAGGGTCAATGAGGTAGGTTGGCAAACAAAGGGACTTACTGCCAAACCTGACAACCTGAGTTAAAAAGAAAAAAAGAACTCTCAAAAGTGCTTCATTGACCTCACATGTATGTCATGGCACACCTGTATACATGTACACACACCAACACATGCACATGTATGTACAACACAATAAATACAAAAACACAAATAAAAGCAGGCACCAAATAAGTATGTGAGCACTGAACAGAGCCCAGAAGTCAGGCAAGGGGGTGCCTAACTCTACAGCCTGAACCCAGGAGCGACACCCCCATAATCAGGAGGGTTCCCCAGCCACTGAGGGAAATGAGAGCTGCAGCTCGGGGCTGAAGTGCCTGCCTCTGTTCCCCTCTATACTGACAGGGTCTTTCCGGACCTGAGCAACAACGACATGCTTCTGTTTATCTTGAAGGGCATCAACCTGCCCACACCCACAGGTGAGGGGCTGGCCTGGAAGCAAGGGTGGGCTGGTTTCTCTGCCTAGGTCTGACCCTTGTTTACCTGCAGGGCTGTCGCCCAGTGACCTGGATGCCTTTGTCCGGTTTGACTTCCCTTATCCCAATGTGGTAGGTGCAAACTCTAAGTAGGTGGGGGCGGGAAGCAAGGCAAGCAAGAAATCCAGGTCCAGCCTGGGCTTGATGATTCCTGCCTCCTCCCTGATACAGGAAGAAGCTCAGAAAGACAAGACCAGTGTGATCAAAAGTACAGACTCCCCTGGTGAGTCACCTGGCTTCCTACAGAAGAAAACCTAAAACTAGGGCCAGCGTGGGATTGTAGCTCAGGTGTACCCCGCAGGCACAAGCTGGGCTTCCATCCTAGCACCCTCAAGGGAACGAAAAGGAATGAGGAAAGATAGTTCTGTAGGTAAGCATTGCAGTGCAAGCAGAAGCGAGTGAGTTCGAATCTCCAGATCTGATTTAAATCCCACACTCCTACAGTGAGGTGAGGACAAGAGAGCTCGTGGGCCAGTTAACTTGGGGTGCACAAATGAGACAATGGCGGAAGGTGAAGACTACACCTGAGGTGGTGCTCTGCCCGCCACATGAACAAACACAACATGCACATACACACACAAGGCCAGTGCTCACTCCCACCCACATAGCCAGTTTCTTCTCATTCTTCCCTCCTTCCCTGCCTAGAATTCAAGGAGCAGTTCAAACTCTGCATCAACCGTGGCCACCGTGGCTTCCGAAGGGCCATCCAAACCAAGGGCATCAAGTTCGAAGTGGTCCACAAGGGGTAAGCCAGGGACCACAGGGTCTGGGCTCAGGGCTGTGGAGCAGCATGCCAACCATCACACCTTCCTACGCACAGGGGGCTGTTCAAGACTGACAGGGTGCTGGGCACAGCCCAGCTGAAACTGGATATGTTGGAAACAGCTTGTGAAGTCCATGAGATCCTGGAGGTGAGGCCGCAGTGGGTTCTTGCAGACTCTGAGCACCCTGGTCCGTTGTGACCAGCGTCACCTCTGGCCATTCCTGAGGGCTCCTGTTTGAGATTGCTGCTCTCGCCCACAGCACCTCTTCTTATTCCAACCTAGGTTTTGGATGGTCGCCGACCCACTGGGGGGCGGCTTGAAGTGATGGTCCGGATCCGGGAGCCCTTGACAGCCCAGCAGTTAGAGACTACGACGGAGAGGTGGCTGGTCATTGATCACCTCCCAGCAGCTGTGCCCACAGTGAGCCCCTGCCTATCTATCAGCCACCCCTGAGAGTAGGGCTGGGGTCAGGGAATCAGTACTCATTGGACTGGCTCTCTGTACCAAAACAGGTCTCTGGGCCCAAAGCAAAGGTGCCTCCCATAGCTGCCACTTGGAAGGAACCAGGGAACAGGTGAGTCTGGGCTAGGTCACACTGCCATGAATCCTTGTCTCTCGGTTCCTTTTATAGTATCCATGGCACATCAGACCCTATCCTGTCTGGCTCCAACACCATTCTTGAGCCCCTACTCTTGGAAAATTCAGTTCAAAAGCCTCTGCTTGACTTTTCATGATGTGACCCATTGTCAACATTCAGCCTCCTCTGTCTCCATTTGGTCTTTCCTCTCAGTTCATGGACATGTCTGCTTTTCTTCTGGCTTTATCTTTGTCTCTCTCCCTCAAGCAGGTCTCAAACTCATTCATGATCCCCCTGCCTCACATGCAGGGATGACAGACATGCCCCAGAACCTCCAGCATCAGACCTACTTTTCTCTGGTCCCTGGACTTCTTGAGGCCCTGCTGAGATCCCCTAGCCTAGCCCCTGTGTCTCTACCCAACTGATTCCTTTGGATCCCCACCACATCCTCTATAGCCCCCTCATGCCCCTTTCTACCCTGCAGATCAGCTCGGCCCCTGCATAGCCTTAGTGTGCTAGCTTTTGACCAAGAGCGGCTAGAAAGGAAGGTGGGTGCTTGTCCTGCTGGGATTAGCCGGGTGGGCCTCAGAGTCGGCTCTGATTGGCTCACAGCCTTCTTTGTTATCTTCCAGATCCTGGCCCTGAGGCAGGCACGCAGGCCTGTGCCCCCAGAAGTGGCCCAGCAGTACCAGGATGTTGTGCAGCGTAGCCAGTGGCAGAGGGCACAGCTGGAGCAGGGGGGTGCTGGCATCCGCAGGGGTAGGGGCAGGGCAGGAGGGGGGCTGGGAGGGGTTTATCTGGTGAGGGAGGTTCAAGAAAGGGTCTGGGGAGAGGCCTGTCTGCTAGGAGAGAGGTGTTTGTGTGTGGGGGGCACCCTGTGGAATGGGATGGAGGGGAAAGTGTAGAGAGGCATGCCTGACCCTGACCCCACTGCCACTTCTCAAGAGTATGCATCCCATCTGGAGCGCCAGCTGCACTTCTATACAGAGGCTGCCCGCCGCTTAGGCTATGATGGAAGCAGGGTAAGCTGGACTCTGTGGTGGGGACTAAAGTATAAGGGAAGGATCTCCTGGACTGTCAGCTAATCACCCCTTCCTCTAGGAGGCTGCAAAAGAGGCATTGTACCGGCGGAACCTGGTGGAGAGCGAGGTGAGCGGCCCCAGGGGTGGCGGGGGTGACACGTGGTGCTGGTCCCCTGACCCCCTATGTCCCCCACAGCTTCAGCGACTCCGCAGGTGAGGCCCATCCCTGGACTTGAGGCCCCACAGCCCAATGCCAGGCAGAGGTCCAGGGCCACCGAGCAGACAAGCAGACAATCAGCGGACAGTTGGTTCTGGACTCACCCTGTCCAGGCCCCCAGCCCCAGGGACGTCAGGACAGCACCCTCACCCAAGCCTGGCTGGTTGGGCCTTGGAGAGTCCTGTTTGCACATCCAGGAGCATCTGGAGCAAGGAGGGTGGCTGGGCACAAGCCCAGAGGGCCCTGCAAGCACTTTACTTCCTGTCCCTCCCCAGTCTTAACCCTACAGTCCTCTCCAAAGATGCCACTGAGGCTGTCAAACCCTGCTGGCTCTCCAGGGGCTATGCTGACCCAGCCATCCCCTTCCCCCAGGGCCAACACAGAATAAAGGCCACACCCACCTCAGCTCTCTTTTTTCCTTGATGTGGCCTGCTCAGTGACTGGCCTGGGCCCCCCACTCAGCCCAGTCCCCTGGAAAGGCCTGGGTAAGCCTGTGGCTTGGTTAGTGACCCATGTATCATCATCTGTCTCAGGTCATCCACACCAGTCACTGTCAGTGGGACCACACTGTCAGACTGGCCTCAGATCCTAGAGCCTGTCTGCAAGTCCTCTGGTCTCGGGGATGGAAAAGGCACTCCTGTGAAGCATAGGGAAGGGATGGGTCCCAGAGGGCACTGAGTGGGTGGGAATGTGGAAAAGAGTTCAGTTTATTTTCCCCATCACCATCTGGTGGAAGTATACGTGTAGTCTGCACCCCAGAATATTCAAGGCAGCATATGCATACTTGCTGCTTAAGCCCCCAACCACAGCTCTGGGCAGAACAGGCCCAGCCTCCAAGGCCCCAACTGAGAACTTAGTCCAAAGTTCACCAGAGCTCAGGTCAGGGCTACTTGACTAGCCCTGCCCTTGGGTGGCAGCTGGACCAAGACCTGTTCAGGGTTTTCTGCAGTGTCTACCACGCGTAGATGTGCAAGTCCTAGGAAGGCCTCAGCCGCAATGCTTGTCATATGAAGTCTGTTGGCCCTGTGCAGAGAGGCAGGGATGTTAGGCTGGTGACTTGGAAAAGCTACTGTCATCATCCAGACTCCCCTGCCCCTCACCTCAGAAAGAGGGCACGCAGGTGAGGTGTGCTGAGGAAGGCCTCTGGGCCCACGTGGCTGATACGGTTAGCCTGCAGGTGCAGCTCCTGGAGGGTCTCGGGCAAGTCAGGGGGCACAAAGGATAGCTCGTTGTGGCTCAGATCCAGCACCTGACAGGCACATAGCATGCAGCAGACTCAGGGCCTGGGCCTCACCCCTGAAGAGCTTCTAGCCCCCTCCCTGCTGTCTGCCTCTTCATGCCTTCTTGTTCGCTAATGTTGCCAAGTTCCTTCACTCAGTAGAGGTCCACTGAGCTGATACGTGGCTGTTTTATCCATGGGAGGTACAGGTAGATGTGGTCTCCACCTGCCTGACTCAGTAAGACTCAAGGGTGTGAAGATGGCGGTCCTAACACCCTCCTCACTCACCCTGTTTTTTCTTTCCTTCCTCTCCTTCCCTCCATTCCCTGTCCCTCCTCCACTTCCTTTTCTTCTTTCTGTAGCCTCAGCTGGCTTCAGACCCCACCCTCCTACTTCAGCCTCCCCATGCTGTGGAGACAGTTGCAGTCCCCCACACCTGGCCTTTTCTCTAGGATGTTTGGGGTCAGAAAGGGATAAGGACCCTGTTTTGTGCCCAGCTGGGATGCCAGAGCACAGCCACTGGGTAGAATGGGGGAGTGCTCAGGAGGTAGGACATACCAGCAACAACCCAAACAGTCTGTTTTAGCCGGCTCAGGCTGCCCACATGGGGTTCTGTGGCATGCCAGGGCTCAGAGCTGAGGAGTAGCTGGGGCAACGAGGGTTGGTGGGGAGGGGTTGGAGATGACCACATTGTAGTTAACCCCTGACCTGCAGTGCCTGCAACTCATGCCAGGTGCCAGGCCCTATGTCGCCCACGCGTAGCCGGTTGTGTGCCAGGCTTAGCTCCTGCAGCTTATTTAGGCCGGTCAGTAGCTCTGGCTCCAGGGCCCGCAGTTGGTTACGTTGCAGTTTCAGGAAGCGCAGACTGGCTGGCAGGCCCTCTGGCAGCCGGCTCAGCTGGTTGCCGGCCAGGTCCAAGCTGCGCAAGACACGCAGGCGGCGGAAGGCACCGGGATGCACGTGCGCGCTGGACAGGCGGTTGTAGGCCAGATTGAGCTCAGCCAGGGTTCGTGCAGAAACCAAATCTCGTGCACCTAGCACAGCCACGCGGTTGTGGGGCATCACCAGGGCCTTCAGGTGGCGGGGCAATGCTGGGGGCACGCGCTCGAGCCTGTTGCCATAGAGGTGCAGCGTGTGCAGAGCCCTCAGAGGCCTCAGCGTCCCCGCAGGCAGGGCTGAGGCCCCCAGTTCATTGTGTTGCAGCAACAGGTAGCGCAGGTCCCTTGCTCTGTGCAGCCGCACCGCTTCCACCTGCCGGATGCAGTTGCGACCCAGGTGCAGTATGGTCAGGGTTCCAGGTAGACCCTCAGGCACTGTGGCCAGCCGGTTGTGGGACAGGTCCAGGTACTCAAGGCTGCTCAGTTTGCTGATGGGAGAGACGGGTGATGGAATGAATGGTCACTTCGAGAAGGGACCCCAGCCAGGCAGGAGTTGTTAGCTCACACCTTTAATTCCAGCACTTGAGAGGCAGAAGCAAGTGGATCTCTATGAGTACAAGGCCAGTCAGGTCTACAAAGTAAGTTCCAGGACAGCTAGAGCTGTTACATTAAGAAATCCTATCTCCAGGGGAGGGGAGTGCCAGAAAGGAAAGGGAATGGTTTTAGGACTCCTTTAACCTGGAGGTTTCAAGTTGAGAGTAATGGAACAACAAAGTTGGGTTGATATGATACAGAAATGCATCTGGTAGCCCAGAATGGTCATGGGTGCAGGTATGGAATCCCAGCACACATGTGGTGAGCTAAGAGGATTGAGTTCCATGCCAACCTGGACTACACTTAGCCAGACTCTCAAAAAATCTAGGGTTTGGTTGGAGAGATGGCTCAGCAGTTAAGAGCACTGGTTGCTGCTCCTCCATAGAACCAGGGTTGGGACCCCAGCACCACATAGTGGCTCTCAGATATTGTGGCATAATTCTTAGTCCCAGCAATCAAGAGGCAGAGGAAGGCAGAGCTTAACTAGTTGGAGGCCAGTTTAGTCTACATAACAAGTCCCAGGACAACCATGGCTACACAGAGAGATCCTGTCCAAAAAAAGAAGGAAAGAAAAGCAAAAGCAAGAGCTAAGGTGCAACTCAGAGCCCCCCACCCCAGACGCCTGTCTAGAATCTGGAGGCCAGCAGACTTGTTTTGTTTCCTAGCACATGGAAGAACCTGGACTCCATAACCCCGTCACAAGAAACCCACAACTATTGGGTAATAGAACCGCAAAAACCGGTAGCAGGAGCCAAGCATCACAGCATACAGTAATACCAAACGGTATTCTAGGCAGGGCAGTTGGATGCACACTAGGTACTCACTAAACAAAGTCCTACAAAGGAGGGGGTCTGCTGCCAGCACAGAAATGCTGTGTCCCTACCTGAAGGTAGTAGCATCCAGGCCACCGTCTGTCAACTGATTATGCTGGAGGTATAGCTCTCGGAGTTGAGTCTGGAGGCTCAGTGCTCCTCTGGGCACCTTGGAGATAAGATTGTTCTGGAGGAGAAAGTGAAATAGAGGATCTGGCATGGGCAGCTACAGCAGCCACAGAAGGCTCTTGAGTGTCCAGGAACTTGTCTTGCTTGTGCAAGGCAGTGGAGGGTTTTTGTTTGTTTGTTTTGTTTTGTTTTTCTAAATGACTATTCTAATATCTGGAATTCGGGGGAGCAGTTGAAAAGATGGAAAAGGAGCAGGTGGAGAAACCTCACAGGTTTTGGGTATGTGTGTGATAGGCAGGGTACCTGCAGGTGAAGCCGCTCCAGGGAGGCTGGGAGGCTGGGTGGTAGGTAGCTGAGCTGGTTGCTGGAGAGACTTAGGGTGGTAATGGCCTCCGATCCATGGAAGGTGTTAGGTGGCAAACCAGTGTTGCTCAGTCGGTTGTTGTGGAGATACACAGACCTGAGAAGGGCAAGCTACCAGCCTACACATGTGTGTACCACACTCCCCAAGACAGGATTTCTCTGCATAGTCCAGGCTGTCCTGGATGGAACTCATTCTGAAAACCAGGCTGAGCTTGAACTCACAGAGATCCACTTGCCTCTGCTTCCCAAGTGCTGGGATTAAAGGTGAGTGCCACCATGGCCAGGCTTAGTCTAGACTTTTGATACAGTGTATGGGGCCCAATATCACAACTCAAGCTCCCCTCCCTGAGATCTCTCTGACCCCAAGTTTAGGTACATAGTCCACAAACTGAGCAGAGTGCCCCAGACCCCCCAAACTGATGAGTCCTCCCTGATACCACCCCCCCCCCCCCAAGCACAGGACCATGCCCCAGAGTCCCCAGCCTTCTCTGACTCTCCACCCCCAATGCCTCAGACCCTTCAAAACAGGGCTACTCTCTGCTTCTTATGCAAAACCATGTACATGCTTCCCAGGGCAGGCCTCTTTCTCCTGGGCAAAGTCTGGGGGCAGGGTCCTGGAATCAAAGGAAGGGGGCGGAGCCAGGGCTAAGGCTACCGGAGCTCAGGCTTCTCCCCAAAGGTGAGAGGAAAGATTTCCACCACTTCATTTGCAGCCAGATCGGCGACACGCAAGGAGTGTGGCAGGAACTGGGGCGCAACAGAGAGCTGCAACAGCAACAGCATCTGGTCCTGGTGTGGGGTTTCCTGCCTCCCCAGCCCCACACCCAGGTCCCGCATACTGGGTGACCCCAGCCAGGATGCACCCTCTCGGGGCTACACACAGGCTCACCTTGTTGTGGGCCACGTACAAGTGCTCTAGCTGGGTGAGGGACTCAAAGGCCTCATCAGGCAGACCTGGGTGGGGCGCACAGAGGGTAATGATGAGGGACCAGCGTTTCTAGCAGCCCTACTCTGAAGGCTAGGGACTAGCACAGGTCCCCAGCCCCCCCCCCCCAAACACACACACATCCTGTCCTTACTAAAAGCCACAGCCACCACCATCCCCCAACCCTTGAAATTCCACCCTGCTCAGCAGTTGTGGAAATCCCCGAAGAGCTGGCCACAACTGGCAAACAGCGGATGTGGAGAGGGGCTGGGACCGGGTTGTTCCAAGCTCGAGGTCCTCACCCTCTGAGGAGATGAGATTGCTGTGCAGGTCCAGGGTGCGCAAACCACTGAGGCGAGTTAACTCGTTGTAGGGGAGCTCCCGCAGCTGGTTGTTCTGTGGAATGGAGTAAAGACATTCATTCATACCAAGACCTGACCCTTACTCCTCAACTGGTAACCTAGAGGTATGGCCCAGAGGCAGAGCACTTGCTTAGCATCCACAGGCCCTGGGTTCATCCCTAATGTCTCCAAAAGCAGGAGGAGGAGAAGAAAGGAAAATATCCCATTCCATGACCCCAAACAACCTTGAGACCTGCAAGGCACTGGGCTCCTTACTACATTACCCACAACAACACTATTACCCTGAGCCCCCAAGCCTCACAGGCTGCCTCTGACACATCTCTAGCCACCACCACACACCCACACACAGAGTTTCACTACGCAGTGTCCATCCTCCTGCCTCAGAATCCTTACCAACACCTTTTCCCCAGGGCCTCCCAAAGCACCCCCATGACTCCCACCATCACAACGGCTGTCCCAGAACTCAATGTTTTGACCAAAGCAGCTTTATCCCTTCTAAGATGCTGACCGACCCCAAACTCAGCCTTCCCAAGATGCAGTGCTTTTCCCTCTGGCCCTGGCCTGGCTTAGCAGACCCAGAGCAAGGCCAGGTTCAGTTCTGGCTTGTGGTCCTCCCACCTGGACCCTGCCTGGGCCCTGTGCCTCCCTGAGTCTCTGACCCCCAGGCCTCACCTGCAAGGAAAGGTGCCGAACAGCCCTGGTGATATTGTCTGGGAATACCCTCAGGCCCAGGCCAGTGCAGTCCACTGTGTCATCTCGGGGACAGGAGCAGCGCCAAGGACAGGCCCTCAGCAGGGGCTGTGAGCTGTCACCCAGGTGCGGGAAGGCAGGATCTTCCATGTGTGCTTCAGTCCATCTCAGCATCAGGAGCAGCAGTAGCTCTTGAGGCTTCTGGGGTAAGGCAAGGGGTCAGCGGGACAGCCTGGTGAGGGGTCCCCCCTGCAGAGTAGGCTTAGCCACCTAGCCAGCGGAGAGAGCCAGGCAGGGGGTGGGCAGACCCACCCCAGACTCTCCCTGTCCACCTTACCATGATCAGCCCTGTGGTGCCTCTCCTCAAGCTCCAGTCCAGCATTCACTTGCTCCAACATCCCCTGTGACTTCCGCTGCCCTCCATCTCTCGGCATAGGGGACACACACACTCACTCTCAGCTATACTACAGGGCCTGGGAGGATGGCCACCCCCGGTCCCTCCCTGAAGAGGTCTGGATAGGGTAGCAAGGCTCAGCTAGCCCATCCCTCCACTTCCCGCCTGCTCCAACCACCCCAGCTCTATTTTCATAACCTCAGCCAGCCTAAACTGAACCACAGTGATGAGGAATGTTTGAGAAAGTCTGCTATTCACCCTATCTGGTATTTGGGCTGACCACAGGCAGGAATAGGGGTCCGAGGGTGGGGAAGGGCATTCGAGAGAATCCCCAAGGAGATGAAGCCAGCCGGGAGGGCTCCAGAGAGCCTTGCACTTCCCTGGTCACACCTAGCTGGCAGCCACAGCCCACCCCCAAAACAGGCTTGGCTTTTGAAAGGAAATTCACGCAAGGGAAGGCTAGTGGCTACCATATGGGCTAGGGACCGATCAGCCTGTTTGAACCTGGGCTCTGTGCCTCAGTTTCCCTTTTTTGTAAACTGGTCAAGGTTGTCTCATCTTCCAGAAACATTGTAGAGTTCAATAAGCTGATGCAGCTAGGTGGGTAGCATGTGACACAGGCCTACAAGCACAGAGCTTAGGGAGACTAAGGCAGGAAGATTCTAGTTGAGGCCCTGACTGTTGCTTAATACCCTGTCTCAAAAACAAGCAATGTGTCAAAAGTGTATGGGGAAAAAAAGACCCCTTCCTCAAAGGGCTGTCAAATAAAACAACCGAGGCTAGAGAGGTGGCTCAGAACACTCATGTGCTCTTCTGAAGGACTGACCTGAGCAGATGGGAAAGAGAGCCTAGCCTGAGCTAGTCGAAGAGTAGGCACGCAAGCAGCCTCCTCTGCACAAAGCTCCTGCTCCAGTTCCCGCCCCAGTGGCCCTCAGCAGCAGACTATGAGCTACATACAAGTGCTAGATGAAATGAACCTTTTCCACCTTAAGTTGCTTTGGTCAGTTCAGGAAAGAACTCCCAGGGAGTTCTAAAGGTGTTGTGGGATATTTGTGCACTGTGTGAGGATGTATTGCTATGATTGGTTTAATAAAGAGCTGAATGGCCAATAGCAAGGCAGGAGATGATAGGCTGGATTTCCAGGGAGAGAGAGGAAAAGAAGAAATCGAGGTGTACAGACTTTGCCAGCAGACTCAGAGCAAGTTGGATGTGCTGTACTAAGAAGAGGTTACCGAGCCATGTGGTAGAAAAAAATATGGATTAATTAAGTTATAAGAAATAGTTAGAAACAAGCCTAAGCTAAAGCCAAACTTTAACAATAATTAACAATAAGTCTCCAGACCATCACTGGGGAGCTGGTGGTTCCACAAAAGATAGTCTGACAAGAAAGTTTGCTATTTAAAGGAGGCTTCTTAGCACTCAGAAGTTGTGCAGGCATTGGTGGTGCATGCCTTTAATCCTGGCACTCAAGAGGTAGAGGCAGGTGGATCTTTGTGAGTTTGAGGCCATCCTGGACTACAGAGCAAGTTCCAGGAACAACAAAAAAAGTCACTCAAAAGCTGGAGGCAGTTAAGAGCACTGGTTTCTTTCCCAAAGGACCTGGGTTCAAGTCCCAGCACCCACATGGCAGCTCACACCTGTCTATCAATCCAGTTCCAGGGCTTTTGACACCCTTACACAGACATACATGCAGTCAAAACAACAATGTACATAAAATAAAAATAAATTATGAAAAATAAAGTGTGGTGGGACACACCTTTAAGTTCAAGGCCACCCTGTTCCACATAGCAAATTCCAGGCTGGCTATACAGTAAGATTCTGTTTTTAAAAAACATAATAAGTAAAAAACATTTGTTTCCAGGCAGTGGTGGTGCACACCTTTCATCCCAGCACTTGGGAAGCAGAGGCAGGTAGATCTGTCTGAGTTCGAGGCTAGCCTGGTCTACAGAGAGAGCTTCAGGGCAGCCAGGGATATGCAGAGAAACCCTGTCTTGAAAAACAAAACAAAACACAAACAAGAAGTACTTCTTAAAAGATGCCAACTATCAGAGATTCATTAAGACTCAGGAAGTAAACAACTCACAAGTATCAGGAAATCCCTGAACCTAGCAGGTGGACAAGCCCTCCTTCCCAGGGTTATATAAGCAGTAAGGACTGATGAGACGATTCAGAACAGCCAAGCTGACTGAAAAAAACAAACAAACAAAAAAAAAAACCAAAAAAAAAAAAAAAAAACAAAAACAAAAACACTGCTTTGATGGCAAGCTGCCTGCAAATTATGCAGAGAAAACACTCATACACATGAAAAAGATAATCTAAAAACAGAAGGGCCAAAGGCATGGCTATTAGGAGTACTTACCTAACCTGCACTGGGCCCTGGGTTCCATCCCCAGCACAAAATAAGCCAGGTCTGATAATTCACACCTAGAACCACAGAATTCCACCCTCAGGTACATATTGTGTATGCTAGCTAGTTCTATAACATTAATTAGAGTCGTTTGGGAAAAGGGACTCTAAATTGATAAAAAGGAAAAAAAAAGCCACCAGATTGGCTTGTAGGGTTGGGCAGTTTAGTCCTGGGGAGGTGGCTATGGGTTATATAAAAAAACAGCTGAGCAAGCCAGGAGTATCAGGTTAGGAAGCAGCATTCCTCTATAGATCCTGTATCACTTCCTGCCCTGAACTTCCTCAGTGATGGAGTGTGACCTGAGAGTTGCAAGATGAAATAAACACTTTCTAGCTGAAGTAGCTTTTGATCGTGGTGTTTTATCACCACAACATAAATCTTAACTGTGGTAAAAAAAAAAAAAACAGAAGCAGCAAAAAATGAAAAAGCTGCTAGTGATGTGCAAGCTGGCTGGGTAGAGGAATTATAATTTCTAATTCCATGTGCTTTTCTCCTGTGCCCTGGGCCTGTTTTCCATGTCTGGTTAGTGATTCAGAGAACAAAAAGTGCGGTCTGCCGTACTGTACACTGCTGTAATTTCCAATTAAATCCACATGTCATTGGGACGAGCTGACAATGGTCTTCTGGAATATGTCATGTGATCAGAAATATGGGGAGCCTTCGGTGATAACACCTGTGAGCCCAGCACGAGGAGGAGGCAGGGGAATCATGACTTTGAGACTAGCCTGAGCTACACGAGACCCTAACTAAAACACAAAACAAAGCAAAAACAAACAAGCAAAAAAAAAAAAAAAACAAAAAACAAAAAACCATGCCAAGTTGACAAAATGGCTAAGTGGGTAAAGGCACTTATTGCCAAGCTGGATAATCTGAGTTCAATCCCTGGGACCCACATGGTGAAAGAGAAGCAAACTCCAGCAAGCTGTCCTTAGGCCTCTGCCCAAGCACCACGCTACATATTTGCTGTGGCAGTGTGAGTGTAATTAGCCCCCATAAGCTCATAAAGGAATGCCACTATTAGGAGGTGTGGCTTTGTTGGAGTAGGTATGGCCTTGTTAGAGGAAGTGCATCACTTTGGGGGTGGGCTTTGAGGTCTCATATATGTTCAAGTCATGTTCAGTGTCTCAGTTCACTTCTTGTGAACTCTCAACTTTCACACTGTCATGTCATCCCATAATGACAATCCACCCAATTAAACGTTTATTTTTATAAGAGTTTCTGTGGACATGGTGTCTGTTCACAGCAATAGAAACTCTAAGACACACACCCACATGTATATACACAATAATAAATTAATTAATTAATTTTAAAAATCTGTATTTTCCAAGACAAGTTTTTTCTATATAACAGTCCTGGCTGTCCTGGAACTCACGTTGTAGACCAGGCTGACCTTGAACTCACAGATATTCTCCTGCCTCTGCCTCCCAAGTGCTGGGATTAAAGGCTTGTGTCACCTCCCCTGACTTTTTCTTTCTTTTTTGAGGTTCATTTTTTTAATTGATTTTAATACTTTGATATATATATTCACATGTGCAGGTGCCCACAGGGGCTCTACATGGAGTTTAGAGTTACAGGTGGTTCTTACCCACCAGACATAGCTGTTGGGAATTGAACTGGGGTCTTCTGGAGGAACAATACATGTTGTTTCCCTCTGAGTCGTATCTCCAGCTCCCTACACTCTGTGGTTGACATGAGAAAGGGAAGAAAGACTCCAGGCAGAGGGGTGAACTTTGTCAAAGGGAGAAGGTCGCCTGGTTGAAGAAGGCAGATGTGAAAGAGGTGAAGGGGAGGGTAGCTTGAAGACCCACCTCTAGCATCTCAGAGAACAGACTCAGAGGCCTCCTGGGAAGGTCATTAGGGAAAAGTTACAGATCAAATGAGATGGAAAATACAATGTATCCTCCATTAGCAAGATGACTTGGGGTCAAGACCCTTGACACAAAGCCTGAGGACTAGAGTTCAGTCCCTGGGGTCCACATGATGGAAAGAAAGAAATGACTCAAAAATTGTTCTCTGACCACACACACATGACCTGGCATATGCTCTCTCTCTCTCTCTCTCTCTCTCTCTCACACACACACACACACACACACACACACACACACACACAGAGTAATAAAATGTTTTTAAAAAATGTGTTCTAAGCTGGGCATTGGTAATGTACACCTTTAATCCCAGCACTTGGGAGGCAGAGGCAGGGGTATCTTTGTGAGTTTGAGGCCAGCCTGGTTTACAGAGCCATTTCCAGAACAGGCTACAAAGAAATACAGAGAAACCATGTCTTGAAAAACAAAACAAACAAACAAAAAACCAAAAAAAGTGTTCTAGGGATCTGGAAAGATGGCTGGGCAGTTTAGAGTGCTTGCTTGGATTCTTCCAGAGGATCCATGAAGTAGCTCACAGCCATCTGTAATCCCAGCTCCCAAGAATCTCTTGTCTTCTGACTTCCACAAGCACCACATGTGTACCAAACACCCATACACACAAAATAAATAAATCTTTCTTTTGTTGTTTTCGTTTGTTTTTCAAGTCAGGGTTTCTCTGTGTGGCCTCAGCTGTCCTGGAATTTGCCCTGTAGACCAGGCTGGCCTCAAACTCAGAGGTCTGCTGGACTCTGGACTCTGCTTTCCAAGTGCTAGGAATTAAGGTAAGCACCATCACAATCAGATCAAAATATATCCTAAAATGTTTAGGGCTGGGGGTGGGGTTCAGCAGAGAGCCTGCCTGTTCAGCATGCATGGGGATGTATTCCATCCCCAGAACTATAGAACAATGTATAACCTTTGTGACATGCCAATAGCATTGAACACACCTAACACTGGGCTCTCAGTTTGTTGATCAATTAATGGATTGATTGCTTGGTTGATTGAGACAGGGTCTTACTATATAGTCCTTACTGGCGCTGAACTGATTTTCCTGCCCCAACTTCCCCAGGATTGATACAGATATGAGCCTCCACAGTAGAGTCTTCTTGATTTTTTTACCCCCACAAAAAAGACTTTTTATTTGATCCTGTTAACAATCTGGATTTTAAACAGATTCTTGGACTGGTGGTTCATATCCATCAGCTTGTTCAACTTCAGCACCTGTCTCATCACGAGTAGTTTTTCTAGAACTACCACCTTCACCATGGAGCTCCACCAGTTTCCCCAATTCAAACTGGGTTTCTTCAGCATTTTTACTTTTCTAACAAAGACATCATGAAGAGGATAAATGGACTGGCAAGCATTTTCTATGTCTTTCCTAGTGCTGTCTGGGATCCATTTATTAACCACTTCCAGTAAGCCATTTGTCTGCCCTTCTCAGGTCATGATTTCCATCATCTTCTTGCAGATCTGGACAACCTGCTGGTGCTGTGCATAGGAGGTATTGGGTTTCTGGTAGTTGTGTTTTTTAGTGAAATCAACACACAACAGACGGAGCAAATAACCATCGGTTGTCTTGACATCAACATGTGCTTCCATTATGGTCTGGCTCTTTTTGACCATGGAACACATTTTGTCCAGGGTAGGATCCATGCATGGAAGTTTTTTCCCTGAACATCCTCAGTAATTAGCTTGAATTTTCTAAATGCAATTTCATCACTCTGTAGATCAGCAAGGCTCATTTCAAACACACGACCCTTGAGGCCATCAGATGCAATTTTGGTTCCTTGAGTCCTCATGACTAGTGTTTCCCAGTGTTTCTAATATTGAACATGGCCAGAGTGTTCACGTCATACCAATCTTTCTTCAAAAATGAATCAACCACTTTCTTCTCGGCTCCCTTCTTGCCTGCCGCCTTTCATCAGGCAGTTGTTCTTGCTGACCAAGTCTTCTTGATTGTTACATGCTGTCCCCCAGAGAGAAGAATTGAGGGCCTGGGAAAACTGGATTCTAGGTAGCTTGATTATAGTGAGGACCCACCTCTGGGCTCATGGATGGCAAAATCCTGTTTTGCCCCAAGGGCCAAATGAACTTCCCAGAGTCTTGTTTATACAGGCACTGTCCAAGTCCATTTCGTTACTATCACAGAACACCAGAGGATGGGTAATCTCTAGAGGCAGGTTCTGGATGCAGAAAGTCTAAGATGAGACAGTTCATCTGCTGAGCTTTGAGTGAGACCGTATGCCACATTAATGTGGTGGACAGTAGAATGACAACAACAGAAAAGGGAGTAAAACACTCATGACAATAAGGGAACATAACCCTTATCGCCTTAAAAATCTCTGAAAGTTCCTAACAGTTCTCAGTACTATGACTCTGGAGACCAAGCATGCATGTGTGCACACATATGTGCATTCATGTGTATGTACATGTATGTGAGTATGTGTGGAGTTTGAATGAGAATGGACCCCATAGGCTCATATGTTTGAATGTTTGGTCCCCAGTTGGTGGAACTGTTTGGGAAGGATTAGGAGGTGTTGTCTTTTTAGAGGAGGTATGTCACTGAAGTGGCCTTTGAGATTACAAAATACTCAGTGCTCTCTGCTTCCTGTTTGTGGACCAAGATGTGAGCTCTCAGCACTACTCCAGCTGCCTGCCACCATGTCTTTGTTCTGCCACCATAGACTCTAACACATTGAAACCTTAGCACAACTAAGCTCTTTTACAAATTACTCTGGTCGTAGTTTCTTATCATAGCAATAGAAAAGAAACGGAGATAGTATGCATGCTTATATGCAGGGATGCATGTGTGCTCTTGTGTATATCCACGTGTGTAAAAATGTGTATGTGTGGGAGTAAGAAGTGAAGCCCAGAGTTAATGTTTATAATTTAATACTGGGAGCTATCATAGCATAAGCCTTAGAGATTGCCAGCTACCTTCAGTCCCAATCTACTTTCTCCCCCTCCCCAACTTCCTGAGAAGAATAATTTAGGGCTTACAGGAATGCATTTAGGTAACTCCTCCTTAAGCAGTTATTTACCAACTCCAAAGACTTCTTCCTCTGCTAACAACTTGCTTATCTGCATATCCTGCTCACCTTCAGTGACCTATAATGAAGAACACCAGGTGGTCCAGTTACCAGGCAACGACCTTCACCCCCCCCCTTCCCCACCTTACCTAGCTTCCCACTCTAACCACTATATAACATGCTTGAGAAAAATAAAATTTTGCAGCTTGATCAGAAATCCTGTCTTGTCAGTTTCTCGTGTCTCCTGTCCTTCATTCCAGGTCCTTTGGGGTTCAGGCCTTCATTGCTGCCCTGCTGGTCAGGGCAATTTAACAAGTTGTCATGGAACATCTCAGAGCCATGAGAGCGGCAAAGCCTTTCCCAGGTGAGGATGAGAGAGATGCCAATGCCTTTCTCTGGTCTGAGTGCAAATGTTGAGAGTTGTGAAGAAAATGTCCTGTGGTTCTTTTTCCCAGATGTCAATAACCTGAAGACTTCTCCCCTATAGAGCCTCCTCCGGCTAAGATTAGTTAACTCTGCCTTGTTGTTCAGCCACATATAATAAACCCACCTCCTTGTTATCTAATAAACATGTTGTGCTTCCAGAGTATTACAGCTTCTCGATCTGAGAACCTAGGCCACCTGACACCCTTTTTTTCTCTGTTCATGTCTGTTCTTTATTTCATTGCCACCTCAGAGGTTAATCACTGGAGGCATGCAGGACATGGTACACACATGCCTGTGTGCTTGTGTGTATGCATGTGGATATTCATGTAGATGGGCATGTGAATATTCATGTATGTATGTGTATGTATGTTGTGTATGCATGTGTGTGGCTGTGCATGAATGTGGGTATGTATGGGGTGGGGTATGCATGCATATATTGATGTGTATGCATGCATGTGTGCATGCAGAGTGTATGCATGTTTATGGGAATGCATGGAGAGGTATGCATGTGTGGGCATGTGGAGGGTAAATGTTCACCTCAACTGTCATTTCTCAGGTGACAAGATCTCATCATTGGCCTGGAACTCATTGATTATGCTAGGGTGGTAAACCAGTGAGCCCCAGAAACCCAGGGCTAGGCTGACAGATTTAAATTGCCACAGCTGGCGTTTTATATGCTTTGAGGACTGAATTCATGTCACTGAATTCAAAGCACAGGCTTTGACTACTGAGTTACCCCATGCAATGAGTAACAAGCCATGTTGTAAGACCCATAAAAGTAAAATCTGAGGGTTTGGGAGTTGTGTGCCAGAACCTCAGGAGAATATTCCAGACACTCATCCAGTATCCCAGTGCTGCAGCACGTCTTTCATGATACACCAGGCATGTACCTTTTTTTTTTTTTTTTTTAGCATGTACCTTTTTAATAATTAGGATAATTTTTTAATTTGTATGTTTCCAAGAGCACAGATGCTACTGTACATCTGATTGGCAAAGAACATATCTAAAGAGGGCTAATTATTTTGGGCATGGTGGCACACAACTTTAACCCCAGCATTCAGGAATCAGAGGCAGGCAGATCTCTGTGAGTTTGAGGCCAGCCTGGTCTACAGGGTGAGTTCCAGGAAGCCAGGACTACTCAGAGGAACCCTGTCTCAGACAAAGCAAACCCCAAACAAAGCAACAGCAGGAAAGAAGGCTGATTGTACCAAGCATCAGTAAGAAGTAATGAGGTGATACAGCAGGAAGAATCAGATAGTGTTACAGGCCTAGGTTTGTGTGATACAGCAGGAAGAATCAGATAGTGTTACAGGCCTAGGTTTGTACAGCCCCTGGAGTGCATGGCAGGGCTTGCTCCATTCCAGTGCATAGTATGGATGGATTATGACCTGATATCCAGTGGATTAGGTGTGCTCAGTACATAGTCAACTCAATTAGCTTCAAATTATGATAGATTTATGTGGACACAATCTTAAAACAAAGTAAATACTCTGTGAGTTGTGTTCATGTGTGTGTAATGTGTGTGGGATTAAAGATGTGTGCCACCATGCCTGGCTTCCACCTGACTTTTTAACATGAATTCTAAGGATCAAACTCAGTTTCTCAAGTTTTGCAGTGGTTTACTGACTGAGCCAGCTCCCTAGCTCTGTGACACTTAGTCTTGTTTGTCAACCTGATTGGATCTGAGATCAAGTGAGAGACAAGCCCCTGGGTGTAGTGGGATATTCACTTTGTCTCCTTCTGTGGCACTGACCAGGCCCATTGGTGAGCCAGCCAGGAGAACTTGACAGACCACAACAACAGCAAGGAGGTAGAAAGGCTGTCTTACCCTGACTTGGCAAGGTCCAGCAGTCTTCTATATTTGTCTCCTGCAAGCACATAGGACCGCATGTGCAAATCAGTGGTCAAGGTGGGGCAGTTCTTTGCCCAAGAGGCCATTAGCTGAGGCAAGAATGAACTCCAGCAGGAGCAACAACAGTGCCCAACATTTTTTCGGGAAAGTGCATGATGCTGTCAGGAGCAACAGTGTCTCATGTCAACAGAGTACTAATATTAAAACATTTAAATGCCATGTTCTGCATGTCTATGAAGTGATTGAAGATTAAGCATCTATGTCTGACTAATCTCATAGGTAAAGGAAACATGAGTGAAGATAATCTGTAATACTCAGGAACTTAGCTAAAAAACTGATTGAAACTTCCCTGAGTAAAGCAGGAACAAATACCTAAACAATATAACTATATACATATACATACATATACATCCCTAAAATAGAGCTAGAGTAGAAATGTCAAGACAAGAGGTAGAACTATAAAGGGCAGCGTGATAAATAACCCAAATTGTATCAGTATACAAAATGTCTTGAATACAAGAAAAGTACACATACATAGAATATGGTAAGAATAATGTGCATAAAACATCATAAATGGAAAGATTTCACACAATATAACAAAATATAAACTTAATTTTACGTAGCTTACCACAAATAAGAATATATAACAATGTAAGCTGTAAAATACTATCTCATTCTTACTCAAATTCACAAGAAAATAGGCTAATCTACCTATATCCCATCTAAGCCATACCTTTCTCAACCATACCCTATTCCTGTCTAAAAGATAAACCGGAGTGTAAGCATCACCTTCCATACCTGACCCTAAATAACTAAAACCAACCCAAAGAAGATGACTATTATCCCAAAATTCCAAGGGTAGGGAAAGGGGGCATCGTTATCTTAAGGTTACTTCCTGCTGAAATGGGATGATGATTGCTCCATGGGATCCTATGGGAAGAAAATTTTTAGCAACCAAATTTCACAACAGAACTGGCTGTGACATATGTAGCTAGTCACTGTTAGGTTTTTCAAGATACACAGAGATGTATTTGAGATAGATAGGCATTCTTCAAACCTTTCAAAGACCTACAGAATATGGCATTTAAAATGGTTTAGGGTTTTTCTTGACAGTGAGACATTACTGCTCCTGGTAACACCATCTGCGTCAAAAAGGAAGATGGACATTGAAGAAACATGTTATGAAGTTTACTTTCAATATGTCAAGACTAGCCATTTGGACAAGATACTGCTCTTGTCTGGACTGTTTGACTTTATGCTGTATAAACTGGACATGCAGGACCCACAGAAAAGTGACTGCTGATTCAAGATGGACATTGCTACAGAGTTCCTGCTTCATGGAAGAGTCTGCCAGACAGTCTGCAGGACACAGAGAAAGGTGACTGACAAACTGTCAATACAAGAAGAGAGTTTAAAGTTTCCTGCTTTGCTGAGGAGTCTACCAGACACACTATGGCCTATGGGCTGAAGATGGAAGATTACAAAAGAACTTCGGGTGACTGAACAGTCAGTGAGTTGTCTCTGTCATTTCTAGAGTTTATATACTATACTATCCTTCTGTGGTCTTTGAAGGAGTTGAAGACAGATAGTTATGGTTATAGTTTTCCTTAGTTAAGCTTAAAGATAAGTTACATATAGGACTTTAGACTCACAAATATAGGATAGATGATAGAATAGTTTCTTTTAATCTTGCTAAATGTTAATGGACTAAATATTGTTAACTGTGATTCTTACTTGGTAAGTGTTGTGTTATATATTTTGCTTTGTTAAGGTTAAACCCTTCTTTTTTATTTTAGACAGAAAAGAGGAGATGATGGGAGATGTCATTCTGTAAATATGTTTCTCATGCTGGTTAATGAATAAAGCACTGTTGGCCAATAGGAAAGCTAGATAGGCGAGACTAGGAGACAAGTAGGAAAGAGGAAGTAGTAAGGAGGAGTCAAGATGGAGGGTCTGGAGAGAACAGAACAGCTCAGCTCTCGGTACGGTGGTGGGACAAGACCAAGCAGCGGGAGGAAAACCCATACTCCCTACACCTGGGTGTGTTTGTGAAGGTATTTCCAGGAAGGGTTGAAGGGGACTCACACATGGGAGGAGAAATCCTCACAGGTTGTCCTCTAACCTCCACATGGGTGCCATACATGCATGGATACACAAATAAATGTAACAAACATCTTTATAAAGAAGCCAGTTTCACCACACCCATGTGCTATTTGAACTCACGGAGGAATTGACTCTGTAGATGAGGCTGCCACCCCTAATTCAGACCCAAATACTTCTATGTTAAGTGCGGTCTAAGATTCCTTGTCTAGGGATGAGCTGCCCTCTCTCCCAACTTAGTGTCTTCAAGGAAAGACCAGCTTTAAAAAAGCCCAAGTGAAAACACCATGTCCTTGAGAAGAGCTGGAAGGTGAACCGTTGCCAATAGTGTTCATACAATTCACCCCATAATATAACAGTGCCTGAGTGGGAAAGACAGCAGCAAGCTCAGCCATGCTCAGCCATGGGAAGCTCAGCCATGGAGAGAAAGTTCAATGGGAACCTGTCTGAAGTAGAATAAGGTCAAAAGATCAGATTTACTACACACACACACACACACACACACACACACACACACACACACACCCGGGCCACTAGATTTACTTAAGGCATTGCTTGTACTGTTCATTTCCAATCATGGAACCTACTCCTTGGAACAGAATGGTTTGGAGAAATAGCTGATACAATAGGTCCCTGCCCTTAACCACCTGACCATCAAAGCTTACATTTTCATAAATTACCCAAAAGCTTATAACACATGCCTTAAAAAAAATAAAAAAATAAAAAAGGCTGACAAAAGCTTGTGACACATGCCTTAAAAAACAAAAAAAGGCTGACTGTTGACTGCCACATATGATTCTGTAAAATTCCTCTTGCTTGCTTACTTGTTCAATTTGTGGTTTTAGAGTATGAAATGAGAATGCAAACTGGACTTTTAAAAGGTCTTCCAGGAGCCACCATCCTGGCTTTGGTCCACCAGTGACATCGCTTCTCTTCCACTCTCATTGGAATTGGGATGCTTATTCCAGAAAGATTCCCACAATATATCCACCCACCCACCCATGCACCCATCCACTACCTATCCACCTACTCACCCACCCATCCATCCACCCACCCACCCATCCACCTACCCACCCACCCAGCCACCCATCCATCCATCCACCCACCCTCCCACCCATCTGCGGTGATATCTTGATTGTACAAATAAAGCCTGTCTGAAGATCAAGCTAACCATAGATGTCTGGAGGTCTATATAGACAGACAGGAAATAAGATGGCTGGGCAGAGAGAGGATATAGGCAGAAGGAAACAGAAACTCACTCTCTTTTCTGCTGGGAAGTTAATAAGGTAAAGGTGGCTTTGGCTTGCTCCTTCTTCTCTCTGATCTCACAGTGTTTTCCTCTAAATCTGAGTCTGGGTTTTATTATTTAGACCAATTAGAACTCCATTTACATCCATCAACTCACCCACTCACCCATCCATCTACTCACCCATCCATCTACCTACTTATCATCTATGTATCTGTCAATCATCAGGCCAACATCACTTGCTATTTATTATTTCACTGTAACTTGTTATTTGCTTAGTAAATACGCTTATACCAAGGCTATAGCCTTTGGATGCCAGAACTGCCTGCTAAGCCAACCTCTGGGATTTTTTTCTCTTATTACATATATATCTATTTGCAATATAGTGTGCATATGTGTGTGTATGTGTCTGCTTGTGTGTATATGCATGTTTGTGTGCATGTGTATATGCATGTATGTGCATATTTGTGTATGTGTATGTGCATATGTGTATGCATGTATGTGTATTTACGTGTGTATGCATGTGTATGTATGTGTGTTTGTATGTATGTCTATGTGCATGTACATATGCAAGTGTATGTGCATGTGTATGTATGTGCATGTTTGTGTGCATGTGTATATGCATGTATGTGTATATGTGTATGTATTTGTGTGTATGCATGTGTGTGCATGTGTATGTATGTGTGTGTGTTTGCTCGTATGTGTGCCATAGTGGGCTTGTGAAACTTGGATAGAAACTTGTAGGAGTAGATTCTTTCCTCCCATCATATGGGTTCCAGAAGTTGAATGTAGGTTAGCAGGCTTGGTGGTAAGCACCTGTACCCACTGAGACACATCAAAGGCCATAAAGGTGGTTTTCTATTATATGTAGTCCTGGCTGTCTCCCTCTTCTCTTCTGTCTCTGTCTCTTTACCTCTTTTCTCTTTCATTCTCCTATCACTTTCTAATAAAACTCAGTAAGCTCTGTCTGACTGGCGTGTCTGTGTGTTGTTGTGTCCCCTCTCCCGCCTTGGTCATCCTCACTCACCTGCCAGGGAGTTCGCCAAGGTTCCCCTTCTGCATTATCATGGCAGTAGTCTCTGTGACTTTCACTGGCAGCAGAGTGAGGAGCTTCAGGAGACAATAAAACAGTTCAGCATAGAACTCAGTAGCTACTGCTGGTTCAAACTTCGGGAGTCTGACCCTGAGTGGTGTATTTTGGGCTTATTTAAGCACAGCACCATCTAGTAAAAACTGCTCTTGTAATGATTATCTCAGTCCCACATGCACATCAAAGCACACCTAAATCTCTTTGAGGAACAAAGTAAGCTCAATACAGAATCGACGTGATCACATCAAATTTCTTTGTAAAATGTGACATCTTCCATATAGACAGGTTCTATAGGTTGACTGAGAAAAATAAGTTTATGAGAAGGGCCTGGAGGAGGCTCCAGTCCTGAAAAGTCTCCAGTCACACAAACTGTGCAAAGGTCATCAGGCCAGAAAGAAAGTCACAGCCTTCTGGGTAGATAACAGGTTTGTAATTCCTTCCCTTGAAGGAAGAACCCTGTGTGCTTAACCTTCCAGTTTTTTCTAGTGCATGTCTGTGAGCACAAAGATCTTGGTGTCTCGACGGGTGTATAAATGAATCAGGGCAAACATGACTTTTTCCTGGATAGAACACATATGGTTATTAAAATAAAAGACCTAGGCTCATCCCTGAGCATGACCCCCACACACTAACAGCCGTCTAAGGGTGTTTGCTGGGGAGCTGTGCAGGAAAGGCACGGCACTCAATGGCAGATACGGTGGTTACAGCTCAAGCCAGCTACCATTGTGGCAAGTATGTAAGTCACCCAGCTTGCCCTGTCAGCATCTTGTACAACCACGGAGCCTTTACCACATCCAGAGCATTGTTGACAACCATGGGACCACATTCATGGAGCCAGAGATGACCTTTCTCTGGTCCAGGATCCCACACAAAATAGTCTCATTTGCTTGGTGACAATCTACATAGTTTTACTCAGTTTCATGTCCTTGACACCCTGTAAGTCCAATGTTCAAGTTTTTTTTTAAATTAGTTTTATATGCATATGCATATATATGTGTGTGGGCAGGCGTACCCTATGACGTGGTAGATATAGAGACCAGAAGACAACGGCGTCTAGGAGTCAGTTCATTTGTTCTACCATGCGCATTTTGGAGATTAAACTCAGGTCATCATAGTTGGTAGCAGGCACCTTTACCCACCGAGCCTACCCCCCTTTTTGAGATGGGATGTGGATATACTGCATGGTTGGCCTTTGCTTTTCCAGTGCCAGTATTATAAGCCATGCCAGGCCTTTCCTAACATGGGTTCTGGGGAATCAAACTTAGTCTTCATACTCAAAGGGTTAGCACTTGCCTAGTAGCTGTCACCCTAGACCTGAATTTTTCTTTTCTCTCTTTCTTTTTTCTTTTGAGACAGGGTTTCTCTGTATAGCTCTGGCTGTCCTGGAACTCACTCTGTAGACCAGGCTGGCCTCAAACTCAGAGATCCACCTCCTGAGAGGCAAAGGCTGAAGGGCCCAGAGTTGAAGGCAAGCATTACACAGGAAAACCATTTCCCAAAAAAAATGAAAGAAAAGGGGCCTAGGTATGGCCATACACACCTTTAATCTCAGCATTTGTGAGGCAGAGGCAAGTATATCTCTATGAGTTCAAGGGCAACCTGGTCTACATAGACAGTTTCAGAGTCAATGCTACATAGTGAGACCTTCAAAAAAAAAAAAAAAAAAAAAAAAAAGATGGGGTTGTTTGTCATACAAGCTTGACAAGTGAATTCAATACTAGGAGTCAGCCAAGAATGGTGACAAACATCTTTACTCCCAGCGCTCAGGAAGTAGAGACAGGAGGATTTCTGTGAGTTTGAGGCCAGCCTGTCTACACAGTGAATTCCTGGACAGCCAGAGCTGCTTTAAAAAAGAATCAATTCATGAATGTTACCCTCTGACCTCCACAAGCATGCCATGATGTTCTTGCACACACCACACACACACAGTAACAAATAATAAAAACAAAGAAAACAAAAAGAACAACAAAAGGTGTTTTTCTCAGACCTGTCATGTGTCCATTAGAGCAACATGGCTCACAGATGATGGTTTTGCCCTTGGCCTCTTGGTTAAGGAGCTTTCTGCCAGGCCAGGTTTCTTCTTCCCTCCAGTTTCTTTCCCTTTTATTTGTTTGTTTGAGACAAGGTCTCACTATGTAACCTGGTAGGCTTGGAGCTCTCTCTGTAGACCAGGCTGGCCTAGAACTCAGAGGCCCGCTTGCCTCTGCCTTTCTAGGACTGGAATTGAAGGTAGGCAGCACCATGCTTAGCTTCCCTTGCCTTTCTGTAAAGACTAATCTAACGCCTCCTCGAGGGAGGAGTGTCTGTAGTAGAAAGCTCCAGGGATGAATAAAGAGGGTCAGCAAAGCCAGATCTCTCCTGAAAGGTTTTTTGTTTATTTGTTTTTGTTTTTTTGGGACAGGGTTTCTGTGTATAGTTTTGTAGCCCATCTTGGAACTGTCTGTTGTAGACCAGGCTGGTCTTGAACTCACAGAGATCTGCCTGCCTCTGCCTCCCAAGTGCTGGGATTAAAGGCGTGTGCTATCACTGCCTGTCTCCTCCTTAAAGTTTTGTTCCCAACTTTAGCATCCTTGGGTGGATCTTGTCTTCTAGCTGAAACCACAAGATTCAGGCTCAGTAAAGACTCAGGAGGCAGTGGATCTCTTTGAGTTCAAGGCCAGCCTCATCTACGTAGCAAGCTCCAGGACAGTCAAGACTCTACTGTGAGAAGAAAAAATTCCCACTCCCAAATTAAGGTGGAGAATGATAGACCAATGCTGACCTCTGGTAAAGCACATCTGAACACACAATTATGCATATGTCGTACATACACACATATGCTATCTCCTTGCTCATCTTTTCCCTCTTGATAGTTCTGCTCTGGCCCCATTAGTTTATTACTCAGCTGAGGGTAGGTCTGCACATGCAGGGTTATGTTGATTCCTCATGCTGGAGGGCTTTTAGTGAGCCCTCCGGTGGTCTTGGCATCAAGATGAAATCACCTAACAACAGTATCTCAGCACATATCCTCATCACTAATCAATGCATCACTACGGTTTAGTTGTGCTCAGAAACCTTTGTCGTGGCTGGAATATTCATCCTCCTACACTGCATAAGACTGCTTTCCACCTGCCTTTCTACCTTACCTGAAATTCAAGGATAGATACTAATTTCCTTGTTTATGACCTATCTTGTTAGTTGGCTTCTCAGTAAACCCTATAGGGTATGCTGGCTCCTCTGCTACTGTACAAGAGCAGCTAGCAACCTTGGTGCACAAGTGCCATATCTTCAGGAGAGTTCATTTTATGTCTGTTTCTAGCATGATACTTGACCGATGCCATCACTGTCGTCTGGAAGATGTTTTAATAGGACCCATTCTTTTTTTCCCACCATCTTTTCCTGCTCTTTCCTAACAGCCCAAAGATGCACCTCAGGTCTCCGCCCTCCCCGCCGGAGGCTGAGCCAGGGTGAGGATTCTGGTCCTTGCCGACTACGGGTTCCCATCGCCCCGCCTACAGGCCTGGACTACTATTGGTCTCCACGGAAACCCACTCAGGGGCGTGTCAACGTCACGTCTGACAAGAATCTTCGCCTATTCTGTTAAAGTTTTCTTGCCGAGGAGCACCAGAAAGGTTTCTGAGTGGTTTATCATTAATGAAGGGCGGGGATAAGGCGGGAGCTGTTCTAATCTCCACCAACCAAAAACCGAGATAGTTTTGATGGACAGGTGTAGCGGGAAGAGGCCAGGAATGCCGGTTGTCAGCCAACCAGCGGGCTGCTGTGAGGAGAAAAGGCCAATCAAAAAGCTGAGGGGGCGGGGCTAGGGGACCGGTTGCTCCGGAAGTGGAGGGAGGGGGTGAAAATGGCGCCCAGCTCGAAATCGGAGCGGAACAGCGGGGCCGGGAGCGGCGGCGGCGGCCCTGGGGGAGCCGGGGGTAAGCGGGCGGCGGGGCGGCGGCGGGAACACGTCCTCAAGCAGCTGGAGCGGGTCAAGGTGAGTCTTGGAGTCTGAGGCGAGCGCGCCGGGTTGTGAGGAAGAGGGGACGCGGGAGGCGGCCGAGAGAGGGCGGCGCGGCGAGGTGGGGGGCGGGGCCGGGAGGGGGCTGGGCGGGCCGGGCGGTGGGGATGAGGAGGGGATGGAGGGGTTGAGGCTGGTGCTGAGGCGCGGGCTGGGATGGCGAAGGTTGGTGACTCGGATGGAGCAGGCTGGGCGCGTCACCTGCAGGGGGCCTTGGATGAAGACGGCTGGGCCAGATCATCGAGGAAGGGGCTTGGGTGGCGGAGGCCAGGACGAATCATGGAAGGAGCCGGGATGGAGGCGGCTGGGCGGGTTACTGAAGAGGCCGCCTGAGGAATCTGGAGGAAGGGAAGACCCTTGTTGAGACCCATTTTTCAAAGCACTGCCCCTTATTGGAACTTGCGGGGCCCCCACCCTATCCCCTTTGCAGAGCTCCTGTTACTGGCTCTGGGCATTCAGTGCCTGGTGCGCCCTCTCCGTCCCAGCCCTGACCATCTTGGAGTTTGTGTATCTGAGTCTGCCTCACTCACTGAATGGAGGACCGTTTCCAGGGTAGGGCCAGGTCTTCTCAAAGTGGGTGCCACTTGATCAGGGCTCAGGCTCTCACGTCAGATTAGGACACCCGGGAGAGTAGGAATGAGAATGTCGTGTTAAATGGACAGTAGTGGACCCAGTCTACATGCACCAGAGATTGGAAGCTGGGTGAGGGCAAAACCGAACCCTCACCTTTTTAACTAGTGCTCCCTAGGAGGGCTGTGGCTCTGTCTTTAGCCTGGGCGCTCCCTGGGCAAGGGTTATATACCCTCTCTGGAAGGCTTGGCTGATAGAACCATTCCCTTTGTGGGTTGAGATGAACTGAGGGCAAGGTGCCAGCCTTTCCCATGCAGTTTTTTCCCCACTAGATGGCTATCTTCTTGAAGGCAGGCCAAAATAGCTCCCCAGTGGTCAGCTTATGTCTGCCCCAGTCCTCAGACCCTTCCTTGGTGATGTTTTAGGTTGAGATGGTTGGCAGTTAAGGATTTGGTTAATAATCGATTGGAGACAATTTGGGAATATTGGGTGCTTTAGGCTCTGGGGCCAGTGAGATGGCTCCATGATGAACATATATGCACTTGCTATGATTCCCAGGGCTCACATAGTGAAGGAGATAACAGACTCCTGCATATTGTCCTTTGCTCTGCATGTGGGCTGTAGTCTGGCTAATGAATACATTCTAAGAAGAGAAATGGGTACTCTTGTGGTCTAATTGTGAACAGGCAAATGAATGCATGGCCCCACATCCTAACCTCTACTGTCTCATGGTCAGCTTTTAGGAAGGAGCCAAGTGGCCCATGGAGGGGCTGCTTCCACAGGAAGAGGATGTGGGGCTTAGTCTGGGAGGACTCTGGATTCAAAGGGGTGGAGCGGGGGTGCAGCATGGGTCCTTGGTGGGGTTAGGGTGCTTTGTGAAGTCACATGGTCTTGGTGTCTCCCTCTGCCCACGAGTGGGCTGTGGAGGCCACTCGGCCTTTGCCTCTGGTAAGGAGGTAAGGAGGTAGGTCACTTGACTGAAGCCCTGACTGTCTCCTCCCCAGATCAGCGGGCAACTCTCTCCTCGTCTTTTCCGGAAGCTGCCCCCCAGGGTATGCGTGTCGCTCAAGAGCATCGTAGATGAGGATTTTCTCTATGCAGGGTGAGGCTGAGGCCGGGCTGGGAGGTGACAGGTCCGGCTATGAGCTTGTTCTCATCTGGCCACTGTGCCCATTCTGTCCCACAGCCATATCTTCCTGGGATTTTCCAAGTGTGGCCGCTATGTCCTCTCCTATACCAGCAGCAGTGGGGATGACGACTTCTCCTTCTACATATACCACCTCTATTGGTGGGAGTTCAACGTCCACAGCAAACTCAAGCTGGTAGGACTAGGCCTTCCCTTTCAGGAGGCCCTGCACTGGGCTGGCCCTTCAGACAGCAGGGTCTGAGCAGCTCCTGCATCATTTAGCCTATGTCCTGTGTATAAAATGGCAGTGATGTACGGGGGTGGTAACCCTTGTGGAGTTGCTGGGGTTTTTTGTTCAAACTGGTAATTTCATTTGGCTCAAAGAGCATGTACAGTCCATTTGACACCTTTGGCCTGGGCCTGGATGCGGGCAGATTTCTTACATTCACGCAGGTTGGCACAGTGCCTTTAGCCTTCATCCTTGACCCCTGCCCCAAGGTGGGTGTTATTACTAAAGTTTCTGTTGCACGTGGGCTTTGTCACCTAGAGGGAGCAGGGAGGTAATTCAGTCAGGTTCCCTTCAGCTGGCAGGGCTCTCTAGCTCAGGCCTTCCTGGGCCACTTGTGAGGGAAGCTCTTTTATAGCCTGGTTCTGGTGTAGAGCTTCCATTCTACACCTCTGGTCGGCCCCTGCTTAACTTCACACTGACTGAGCATGCTGCTCAGGTCCGGCAGGTGCGGCTCTTCCAGGATGAGGAGATCTACAGTGACCTGTACCTGACTGTGTGTGAGTGGCCTAGCGACGCTTCCAAGGTCATCGTATTTGGTTTCAAGTGAGACTGGGGGCAGGCAGGGTGGCTGTGGGGCAGGCAGGGTGGGCTGGTAGCCCCTAGATGGGCTTTAGGCTGAGGGTGTGCTACCCCTAGCACCCGCTCAGCCAACGGGATGCTCATGAATATGATGATGATGAGTGACGAGAACCATCGTGACATCTACATCAGCACTGTGGCTGTGCCTCCTCGGGGTCGCTGTGCTGCCTGCCAGGATGCCAGTCGTGCCCACCCAGGTAAGGCATTATGGGCCCTGGAGATGCGTGGCTGCTGGACCACTGCCAGAGCATCAAGTGAACTGTATTGTGTCTTGTTGCAGGGGACCCGAGTGCACAGTGCCTGCGGCATGGCTTCATGTTGCACACCAAATACCAGGTGGTGTACCCCTTCCCCACCTTCCAACCCGCCTTCCAACTCAAGAAGGATCAGGTGGTGCTGCTCAACACCAGCTACTCACTGGTGGCCTGCGCTGTCTCTGTCCACTCAGCAGGTAGGCCCAAACCAGGAAACCTGGCAGGGAGTTGGGAAGGCTGGTGCCAGCATACTGTGCCCTGTCCTCAGCACCATGCACTAGAACTTTGCAAGCGATTGACATGTTCAGTGGCTGCCTTGTAGCTACTTGAAGTGTGGCAGGAGCTGCTTTAGCAGCTATTACACAGGGCAGGTAGCACTGCTGGGGCAGCTCAGCTTAGAGACCTCCTGAGCATGTGTAGGGCTCTGTTCCCTTCCCAGCATGACAAGAAAAAGATGTAATGTACTACAGTTAATGTGCTTTGAGGACAGGGATATGTCCTAAGCAATAAACTCTTGGGGCAGTTTTGTTATTGTGTGAAAATGAGCCGTCATGGTAGTACAGTGTTGATAGTGTGACAGTGGGCAGTGCCGTGAGCCCTCCATAGCCAGTGGTGCCTGCCGTGTATTGTTGGTGTCAGGGAATACTAGTAACAAATTTTGTGGTATCTCTTTTGTTAAACAATGTCTATGAATCCCTGGCTGGCCTGGTACTCACAAAGATCCCTGCCTCTGCCTACTGAGTTCTGGAATTAAAGGTGTAAGTCACCACACCTGGCTCTAATGGTGTCTTTTTCTTTTTTCCTTTTTAATTTTTAAATAACATTTGTTTATTTGTTTGTTTATTTGAGATAGGGTTTCTCTGTGCCTTGGCTGTTCTGGAACTAGCTTTGTAAAACCAGGCCGGCCTTGAACTCACAGAGATCTTCCTGCCTCTGCCTCCTGTGTTCTGTGATTAAAAGCATGTGCTGTCATGCCTGGCACATTTGAATTTTTTTATTACTTAAAAAATTTTGTGTCTCTGTCTGTGCATGACTGTGTACATATGCATGTGTCATGGACATCAAGATAAATGTCAATAGTTGTCTTCTACCGTGGATTCCAGGAAGTTTGAATTCAGGTCTGCATATCTAGTGGCAGGTACCTTTGCCTGCTAAGCCATTTCTCCATGTCTTGATAGAGTGGTGTATTAGGAAGTGGTGTGATGTCACTGGCTGGCAGGAATAGAGCTGGGGCCCATGTGCCTGAGCCCACAGCTCTGCCCTGCTGGCTCCGTCTCTCTGAGAAAGCCTGGGTTCTTCAGGTGTGGTTTCAGGTCCATATCCGTGAGGCAGAAGCCTCCTGGTGCCTTTCCTGTTTGTTACCTGTGGAACATCAGAGAGAGGTCACAGCATATATCTGGACACAGACACAGGAGAGGTCCATAGCTTTTGGGATAAACTAATGGTATTAGTTTTGATTTGAGGAGTACTCAAGCCCATTTCCATTAAAATGGCTGCCCTTTTTAATGGGCACTTAATCCTCAGACTGAGATTGAGTCCTCCCCAACCCTGCCCTGGATACCTCCGTCACTATGGGAGAGATACCTAATCTTTACCAAGGCTGTGTGCCACCTGACTGTTGACCATGAGCCTCCCATACGAGGCCCAAGCAGGACTGAGGACTCTTAACCTGGAGATTTGTATTAGCTTTGTCCCAAGCTGGTGTTCAGCTTATCCCAGAAGTTTATGACAAGCCATTTTTAATAACTGTCCTCTCCTGAAAGTTTCCCACCATGGCCCTGTGGACAGTAGCCTCTCTGAGGGGCATGATGCTGCTTACAGGGACAGTTGCGGCACTCCTTGGATTGCTAGGTTCCTCTGTTAAACACCCCCACACACATATACACACACACTTCCTTTGGTAAATGTGGCCTGTCTGCTTGTGCTGGTTTGGTCCCATGGTGAGAATTCACTTAGGTGACTCTGGCTGGACTTCACGCAGACTGTACCCAAGGGCAAAGCTTTGTGCAGCTCAACTGCTGTGTCCTTTCTGAGTACATGTTCACAGATGAGGTTTGAGGCTGGGAGTGACTTAACAATGAAGTCCTAACCTGCCATGTGAAAGGTCCTGGGTTCTGTTCCTAGCATACTTTTGAAGTCTTGAATGAATGCATGTCTGCATAGGTCTGGTCTTTATGTTCAGAGCGTATGCGGTTTCTGAACTCATAACTTTCCAAGGGTTCCACACTGCTTTCAGGACAGGAAAGGCTCTGAGGCTTCTTCAAGTGGGTTTCTAATAATCCAGGCTTTGAGGCAGGTCAAAGTAACCTTGAACTATGGTGATAGTTCCCACCTTCATGTTTCTTGCAGGTGACAGCAGTTTCTGCCAAATCTTGTATGACCACACAGCTTTGCCCACAGCCCCACCCAGCTCTCCAGGACCTTGGAGCCCTGAGGCAGTCCCTGCCTTCCCCAGCCTTGGCCTTGAGGTGGCTCCAGCTCGGCCTTCTGGAGCCCCTGAGCCCTCACCAGCCATTGCCAAGGCCAAGGAGTTTGTGGCTGACATCTTCCGAAGGGCCAAAGAGGCCAAGGGTGGTACCTTGGAGGAAGCTCGGCTGCCCTCAGGTGTTGGGCCCTCAAGCAGCCGCTGCCGCCCATCCTCAGAGCCACCAGCCCCAAGTGGGGAAGTGGTGGCCAGGGACAGTCCTCCTGCTTCAGAAGCATCTGCCCCAGAGCCTGGCTACATCAACTACACCAAGTTGCACTATGTGTTGCGGTCTGGTGAAGGGACAGAACCTGAGGATGGTGAGGGGGCTTCCTGGGACAGGCTCTGGGATGGGGCAGTCCCAGGAGGACCCTTAGCCTGCTCCTACCCTCTGCCTGCCTCCCCAGAATTTGAGGATGACAAGATCTCCCTGCCCTTTGTGGTGACTGATCTCCGTGGCCGCAACTTACGGCCCATGCGAGAGCGGACAGATATGCAGGTGGGTAGCCATGGTGCAGGCTGTGGGTGACCCAGGGTCTATGGAGTGGTTGGCACCACCTATCCCTAGCTCTGCCATCTGTCCCCAGGGCCAGTACCTGACAGTGGAGCAGCTCACGTTGGACTTCGAGTATGTCATCAATGAGGTTATCCGCCACGATGCCACCTGGGGTCATCAATTCTGCTCTTTCAGTGACTATGACATAGTTATCCTGGAGGTGAGGCTAGGGCTAGGGCACAGCAGGAGGCTGGGGTGTTCCCACTGTAGGATCTCGTCTGTAAACTATCCCTGCCTGTTCGCAGGTCTGCCCAGAAACCAACCAGGTCCTGATCAACATTGGCCTGCTGCTCCTAGCCTTCCCAGCCCCCACTGAGGAAGGCCAGCTCCGGTGAGTGGCAGGGCCCTTGGCTAACACTCACATGGTGGCCATACACAGACCCTCTCTGTGCAGGGTGTAAAGGGTGAGCAGACAAGATTTGGAGTGCCCATCCTGTCACTGGTGCATTGACAAGCCATGTAGTAACTCACTGGCCCATCCCCTTGTCCTCCACTATCACAGACCAAAGACCTATCATACCAGTCTAAAGGTGGCCTGGGACCTCAACACAGGCATCTTTGAGACAGTCAGCGTGGGTGACCTAACCGAGGTCAAAGGGCAGACCAGGTGAGATAGGGTAAGAGTGGGTTGCCAGGGAACCCTGGCTGGTTGGCAGGAAAGGCTCCTCTTCACTTACTTGCCTGGTCCCCAGTGGCAGTGTATGGAGCTCCTACCGGAAGAGCTGTGTGGACATGGTCATGAAATGGCTGGTGCCAGAGAGCAGTGGCCGCTATGTGAACAGAATGACAAACGAGGCACTGCACAAAGGTAGGAATTGCCCCTAGCTAGTGGGGTATGCATGCTGGACATGCTAGAGTGTTATAGAATCTGAGAACCCTCCGCCTGGGGGCTTACTCAGAGGGTTTAACTGTGGCTGGGAAAGGGGATGGAGGAATCATCAGGGAGCCTGTTTGTGGGTCCAGTTAGGCCCTGGAGGTTGTCTGCAAGAATGGACAAGTGGGTCATGGTTCTGTATGTCCTTCTCTGCAGGATGCTCACTGAAGGTTCTGGCAGACAGTGAGCGGTACACTTGGATTGTGCTGTGAGGGCTGGACTGCCCTGGACCCTGACTCCAACTACCTCCGCAGGCCCAGGAGAGGACCGCCTTCCTGGGCTGGCCCTACAGGGGCCACAATCAGCACTAGTGTTAGGTTGTGGGATGGGACTGGTGCAGCAGCCTCTGGTGACCTGAGAGTCTGGATGTGTCTTTATTTATGCCTATTTAAGTGGGGGAAGGGCAGAGTGAGGAGCCCCTCAGGCCTGGCCTGCCCAGCGAAGCCCATTCCTGCTTCCTGTGCTCGGGCCCCTTTCCTTGGCTGCAGGTGTAGCCCCTTAGGGAGGCCAGGTGTTTCCAGCCTCCCTCACCTAGGGTGGGAACCCTGTGGCCACCTGGCCTTGTTGTTCATGTACTAAATGCTTTATTTCTGATCCTGTCTGGTGTGCCTTTTATATCCTCAACACATAGGATCCCCCAACTCCCCACCTAACCCTGCTAGTCATCAGTAGACAAAGATCACAGCAGTATTTATTGTTTTAAGAAAGACTACAAAAAGGTAGAAAACAGCACACTAAACTACCACGCGCGTGGATACTTTCACCACTGGGAAGGGAGGCCCCGTGGGGAGTGTGCAGGACCACCCCAAAAGCTGTAGCACTTGGAGCACACAAAATAGTGATTTCTATACAATAGGCCAGATTTTCTTTTTCTTTTTTTTTTTTTCTTTTTGTTCCATAAACATCTATCACAGATCGAAGACACTGAGAAAACGGGAACGGATAAGGCCATGATGGTTGGAAAAAAACCCAACAAGTTACTGACTCCGCTCAAGCGGCACTCACTAATCACACAATAGTTGGGGGTGGGGCACGGCACGGAGGAGAAGCATCTCTGGGTGCAGGTTTCAGTCACAAGCCGATAGGGCAGAAGGCGCAGGGCGAGGCCTCAGGTCTGGAGCACCTGGCCCTGCAGCTAGCAGGATGCTCCTCTTTGGAAGCTGGAGGCCGGGGTGGCCCTTCACAATATGCCCCTCTCTGGGCTGTGGGGCCAGGAGAACCCAGCTCTGGAGAAGGTGCAACACCCACAGCTTTAATTGCACTTATACCATGAAAGGGGGGCAGTGGGGCTGCTGCTGCTGACCGTGGGGGATCCCCAGGTGCCACCCACCTGGCCTGCCCAGGCTCGGGTCTGCCCAGGCAGGCTGTGCAAAGCCAGAGAGCAGAATAAGTTAACAGTTTGCAGGGGGGAGGGGGGGGAGCGCTGGCCTGCTGTCCTCAAGTTGTCGGGGAACAGGGCTGTGAGCTGGGGCAAGAAAGAGGGACTCCTGGGCAGGTTCCTTAAGGCACGTCTTTTGTATCAAGGTTTGCAGCTTCGGTTCTGCCCAGCCCAGCCCATGATTGTACCGGCTCCATGTGAGGGGAGGCTCCCCCATCCTTCCCTGTCACAGGGACCCTCTCCAGCCCTGGCATGGGCTAGAAGGGTGACAGAAGCCACAAAAGCTGAGGGACTGGACCCTGGCTTGGAGGGGCTGTCCCTGGCCTTGAGGGGCAGCAGCGGTAGCTTGGGTGGGCAGAAGGGGCAGGGATGTCTCGGGCTTAGCTGGAGGGCAGGGCCTGCACAAAGAGGCCACGTGTGTCGGTCCGTGCCAGTTTCGCAGGTGGTTCCAGGGCTTCTGGGCCCAGTGCAGGAGACTCGCTGCCCGCCGCCAGTGAGATGTCTTGTGGCAGGTCATCCTCACTCTCCTCTTCCTCCTCTTCCTCCTCGTCTGGAGCACAGGGAACAAGCTCAGCTCAGCAAAAGGCTCTGAAATTTCTAGGGGCACCTGATCTCTCTGTCAACTGTCCCTACCCCTGGAACCCAGGTCCTAGGTGGGGATGTGCATTACTACCTTTGTCAGGGTCCAAGGGATTCAGTGAGGTGGCCAGGTTTGCAAACTGGAAGAAAAAGGGGACAGGTTTGGGTTCTACTGCCTGGAGCTCACCCACATCCCCAGTGCCTCACCGTGCGTACCTCTCCCATGACTGCGATTGGGGTCTCGCCCTTGGCCTGGGCCACACGGTGCTCGATCAGATAGTACATGTACTCATCGTAGAGCAGCCGGATAAGGTGGAAGGAGCCGAAGCTCGCAGCGCTGCGCAGGGTCAGGTCCCGGATTACCATGGAGCTGAGGGCAGAGACCAAGAGACTGTTAGGCCTGCAGGCTGTTTCCCCCAGGGAGCTAAAGGCCTTTCCCTCACACTACCCACCACCCCTCACAAGCGCACCTTTGGAGAAAGGGATTCCCCTCCTGGTCTCATCCCTTCCAGACAGAACACCCCACCCCGCCGTACGGGCACACACCTGTAGAAGGACCACTTGAGGAGGAAGAGCTTGGCTGCCTTGGGGAAGCCGGAACTGCCCTGGTAGGGCTTGAGAACCTGGCTCACAACGCCGTCCAGCCAGGCTGCCCATTGCTCCAGTGAATTCTGCTGTTGCAGCGTCACCTTGAAGTCTTGCTCCAAACGCTGCACCACACGGTCCTCGCAGCGGCACACCCACGAGGCCTGCTCCTGGAGAGCAGCAGGCAGCCGCTCAGCCATCTCTCCCCATTGCTCCCTTTCATCCCAACCCCACTGATGCTTGCTCACCTGCACATTTGCGAAGTCCACCCGATTGAGGTCGCTCAGCATCTGGTTGATTTGTGCTGTATTCTGCAGCACAGCCCGCGCTGCCTGCGCCAAGTGGTTGAGTGATGTATAGCGCCGCAGTGTCTGTGCGAAGGCGCCTGCTGCTGCCACCTGCATGTAAGACAGTAGGCTGGCTAGTGGCTTCCACACAATTTGCCCTGCCCAGTCCAGCCTCACCTGTGGCTGCCCAAACCTTTCCTTAAAAACCATAAGTGTGCATTACTACTTCTGTTGAGTGACTAAAAGAGTGGATGTACCTCCAGTACTGGGTTGAACACTCAATTTACTGTGCTGGCATACAGACTTCAACTACTATTTTTCTTTCTTTCTTTCTTTCTTTCTTTCTTTCTTTCTTTCTTCTTTCCTTCCTTCCTTCCTTCCTTCCTTTCTACCTACCTACCTACCTACCTACCTACCTACCTACCTACCTACCTATCTATCTGCCCACCCACCCACCCATCCACCCATCTATTTATCTATTTAGGTTTTTGAAGACAGGGCTTCTCTGTGTATTCCTGGCTGTCTTGGACCAGGTTGGCTTCGAACTCAAATGATCTGCCTGCCTCTGCCTCCCAAGTGCTGGGATTAAAGGCCACCACTGCTAGCTATTTTCTATTTATTTATTTTGTGTTTGATTGATGGCCCTACTTGTGGTAGTCAGTTCTCTATTTTTTTTACTGTGTGTGGTGGTGATGGTGATCAAATTCTGAGTCATGCTCATACAAGCCAGCACTCCACCACTAAGATTCACCCCACCAGCCCAAAATTACTGGGGTGTTTTTGGTTTTACCCCCACTGTGAGGCAGGGTCTTGCTATGTAGCCTGGACCAGGCTCAGATCTGTGGAGATCCTTCTGTCTGATCCTTTGTGCTGAGATTACAGGTATGCATCTTCATGACAATTCATGTCAGTTCCAATAACAGACAACAAAAAGCCCTGCCCCTCCAGTGCTGAGTCTGGAACCCATGGCCCTGCACAAACTAGGCAAAGGGTGTACCATTGAGCTCTATCTACAAACGCTAATTACTGTTCCAATCAGAGCAGCCTCAGACATCTATCTGTTCCACAAGGGCAAGAACACCACTACCACAAAGCCCACATTGCCATCAGTCCTTAAAGACTGCACACAATGCTGGGCAGTGGTGACACACATCTTTAATCCAAGCATTCTGGAGGCAGAGCCAGGCAGATCTGTGAGTTCCAGGCTAGCCTGGTCTACACAGCAAGTTCTAGGACAGGCTCCAAAGAAAATTCAGAGAAACCATGTCTTGAAAAATCAAATAAAAAAAAAAGGAATGCATGCATGAACCAGTTTCTTTGTGAAGCTCACCAATTTGAACGCATTCTTCCTGTACCCTCTATTCCTGCTGCCAGGCTCTCCCCATCTTTCTTGTCTAGGTGACAGATGACTCAAGATACCCAGCTCTGGGCTGGCTGGGGTACAGGTGCAGCTCAGTGGTAGACTGCTTACCTCCCTACTATTCATGAGGTAGACACCAGAGCAAGTGTATCTTGGTGGATGTACAGCATCAATGAGGTGCTATTTATTTCATTCCTTATGCATTTAAAAAAATCTCTCAGTCAAGAAAAGAGCTTCCATTTGTTTGTGTGGTTCTGCTGTTTTCAGACAGGGTGTTTGGGCTGGGCTGGTGAAGCCAAAGCTGACCTTGTACTGATGGGGCTACAGGTGTGGATCACCATTCACTATGTTGTTTCAGAACGCTGTCTTGCTGGGCATCAGGAGGCAGAGGGAAGTGAATCTGTTGTGAGTTTGAAGCTACCCTAGACTACAAAGAGAGTTCTAGGCCAGCCAGGACTATGTAGTAAGACTGCCTAAATTAATTCATTAATGTTTTAAGTGCTGAAACCCTGGGAGTCTTTCAGAAATGGGTCCAGAAGGTACACAGTAGAAGACAATGCCTGGTGCCAGCCCTGAGGCCCTTGAAGGAAAAGTTTTCACAGGCACACAGTAGGTATGCAGACAAAACTTTTCCTTGATGCCAGTCCAACCTCACCTTCACCCGCAGCATCTCCTCAGGGATGTTCACCATGGCATGAGTGAGCCAGCTCTCCAGGCTCTTGGCAAAGTTCCGGATTGCTTGGGTCAAGGCACCTGTGGAGGACGGGGGTGCTGGTGAGGGTAGGCAGGGATGCCTTCTGGGAAGGAGCACAGCCACCGGGACTCACTGGGGATAGGCCGCAGAACATCCGGGATGAGGATCTCCACCAGGCCCTGGTACAGCACATTGTCACAGTGCTTGGTCCACTGCAGCACGGGCTGGAACTTGGAGAGGAGCACCAGACTGGCCCTGGGCAGCCGCTTCTCTGCCTCATCATGCCTGTAGGAACCCACCCAACATCCAGTCAAGGGCATGTATAACCCTGACACGCAGGGATCACCCTCATCCAAGCCCTGGGGACTCACACAGCCAGTGGTGCTGCCTCGGCAGGCTGGCTAACGTTATATCTCCAGAAGGTCTTCCACAGTGCTTCTACCAGTGTGAACTGGAGATTTACCATGACATCTACAATAGCCTGCAGGGATAGGATTTCACAATGGGGAATGGGGCCGGGCCAGCATGAGGCTTCCTGCCCAAGGCAGAAGCCAGTTGCATTCAAGGCTGGTCCACACACCCACTCACTCACCATCTCACTGTCCTACCTCACAGTGTTCCCGATACAGGACCTGGAAGGCCTTGACATCCCCAGGGCCGACACCCTCAGGCAGCACTTTACCCTGGAGGTCCAGCTCAACAAAATCAGGGAGACTCCTGGAGGCATCTAGGAGTAGGGGTACCATGAGGCCCTGTATCCACCTGCCTACCTCCCTTGCTGTATGTGTCAATCCCCATGTATGTGGTGAATGATGAGGCTCAGGCAGGGTGAGCTACTAGCCCAGGGCCCCATGGGCCTCTGCACAGAGCGTATGAGGTATTTGTGCCAGTCATAGCCTGCTGAGTGCTGGTTCTGACTGGTCCTTAAGACACTTAGTGCAGGCGGCCTCCCTGCCAAGACAGCAGGTACCACAGGGATGCTGTTAAGAGTTAGCATGGGTCAGCAGAGCCACACTTGCCTCTGAGCATCATCTCCCACTCCCCAGCCAGTGTCACTGTGGGGCCATGAGACTGCTCTTAGCAGTTGTCAGTATCACCATCAGGCTTGTTCCCCCTTTTTGCATCTTTAGTGTGTCTAGAAACTGAACACATGCCCTTGCCCTCTCAGTTACTCGTTCTAGTCACACGGACACAGAGCTGTAGGCCAACAAGGATGGGATTCCCTGTCATGTTAGTGGACCACTGTTGGACCATCCAAGGCATTACCTGTTGGTGTGGGATTCAGAGTTACCAGGCTTCATTGAGTGCATAAACACGGAAACACAGGCTACTGAAAGGAATGGAATGGGGCACACCCTGGCCCCTCAGCACTGTGGAGGCTGAAGGTGAAGGCTCATCAATTCCAGGTCAGCCCTGATTATACCACTGGTCTCCAAAGTATGGGGCAGGCATGGTGGCACATGCCTTTAATCCCAGTTCCAGGAAGCAGAGGCAAGTGGATCTCTATAAGCTGGAGGCCAGCCTGGTCTATATAGTGAGTTTCAGACTAGGACTATATAGTAAAACCCTGTCTAAAAAAAAAAAAAATCAAAAACAAAAAAACCCAAAATGGGGTTGGGATATGTTGGTGAAGGTTTCTGGGGATGGAACAATCCCACAAAGACAGGAAAGCAAGCCTGAATGTCCACCAGACTCCCCCTATGGGCCCTCCTGAGTCCCCAGGCAGGCTGCACTGCCCTGCCCATCGGCTCTCACCCAGGAACTGCTGGTACTGCTGCACCTGGGCGCTGATGTCTGACAGCCCTGTGCTCTGCTGCCCCACGGCAACACCGTTGGCCACGCCCTCCATCTTCTGGATGGGCTTGAGCCTGGAGGGGAAGGGGTAGTGGGGTGGCTGGTGGGGAGATGGGCCAGCTGGGGTGAAGGGGGATAAGTCACCTGGTAGGGGGTAGAGCCCAGCTATGTGGGGACTAGGTTCTTAAGGGGATGGGTTGGGGTGGGGAATGGGTAGCAGGTAGGGACTGATGGAGGGTGGTGGTTGGGTAGTAAGTGACAGGTCATCTGGAAGGGACAAGCCACCTGGTGGGGAATGGGTGGGCTGATGAGAATTGCCTAGGGCATGGTCAAGTGGTATGGGTATAGCCAGCTTTGCAGTCCTGCTCAGTCCCAGAGCAGGAGGCACCTACCTCTGCTTCTGAGAGAAGGGCTGGCCTCGCATGGCCATGTGCTGCTGGTCTTCCATCAGCCGCAGCAGGGGTGAGCTGGCTTTGATTCGCAGGCCATAATAGTGGTACTTAGAGTTGCCCCTGGAAAAAGGGGTGAGGTGCTTTACCAGCTGGGCAGGACACTGGGGGTCTCACATAGCTTTCCTCTCATTTAGGGGCCTGGACAGAGAAAGCTACCCTGCTGAGCTGAGGAAGCAAAGGGCACCAGGTACCCAGGAGTGAGGACAGGGCAGTACGAGTCAACACTTGCTGCCAACTCTGATACCAGGCAAGCATTTGGCTGTTGGTCATAAGAGCAGGTGAGGTGCTTATTCTGAGCATGTATCCCCACTTTATCTCGACTCCATGAAGGAAGGGTGTTCCTGATAGCTTGGAAAGACATGGGAAAACTGAGACAAAGAGAGCAAGTACATCACAAGGACAGTATGAATGAAAGGATGAATGAATGAATGAATGCAACAATGCCTGAGCTACTAACTGGAAGAGAGATGAGCAGGGACCAAGGGGATGGCTGAGTAAGATGGACTAAGTACAGGAATGGGAAGGCACAGCCAAAGCAATGTCCCAGAGGTAGGCACAGGAAGTTGCGCTGAGTGGGGTGAGTAGGAGCAAGAAGGTTCTTGCCTTGTGGTTCAAGACCACTTGAGTTGAGGTGGGTCACACAGGCAGAGAACATAAGCCCTTGGGGCCCAGGGTAGCTGAGGGGGTCAGGGAGGTTGGGGCAAACCTGGTGCCCAGGCGGCGTGTGCGCAGACCCATGAATACGGAGCGAATGAGCTTGCCGAAAGAGGCAGCATTAACTGGCTCCAGCTTCTGCTCTTGGCAATGCAGCAGGTAGTGGCAGTAGAGAGTGCTCCGTGGCAGGCTCACACCCTCGGCGGTCTCATAATTATCCAGGAGCCACTGGACCTGGAAAGACAAGAGGACAAGCAGTACTGACAGATAGTCCCTGGCATCCTCTGAGACTATGTGGCTGTGTGCTCTGCAACTGCTTTTCAGTGTGGTTCTGACAGCCACCCTGGCCAGCTGTAAGGCACACATCCTATCAGAGTATTCCTGGGAACTACAGTCTTTCAAAGTTTCTAGAACAGCACTGGCCAATACACTTGCCACTAGCCACCTGCAGCTACTTAAAGACAAAGCTGTTAACATACAAGGAGCAAAAAGTCAATCTCCCAAGGTCACAGAATCAGAGTCCATCTAGAAGTGACATTACTGAGATGGATGACAGATTCATGGTTCCTGAGGGGCTCAAGATATTTAAGGGAGGTAAAAGAGGGTAAATACTAAAGAGGTGAGATCTCTAAGGATGAATCAGCTCTGAATGTTTTCCCTCAGTGCTCCACACAGAATCCAGGACCTCACACAAGCTAAGCAAGCCCTTGCTGCCTCATTTCCGTATCTTGACCTTGGCAGGTATCTCTCCTCCCCACATGTGCAATCCAGGAGCAAGCCTGGTGACATGGCAGCAGACACCTGAACTCCCAACACTGGGGAACTGAAGCAGAGGGTCACAAAGTCAAGGCCATCCTGGGCTACAGAGCAAGATCTGTCTCAAAAACAACAGAAGTCACCCCTGGTCACAAACCAAAGTTTCTGTTAGGGAAGCGGGGCTGGGCAGGGACGCCCAGGAAAGGATGCACGGGCATGCCAGTGTCTTTTATTAAAACTATTTTTTGTTTATGTGCGTGTTTAAGTGTTCGTGTGAAAGGATGCACAGGAAGAGGTGTGGAGTGGGGGTATTCAGGCCAAAGGTTGACAGCTAATGATGCCTTCTTCAGTTGCTGCCTACCTTGTTTCTGTTGTTTTTGTTTTTTGTGTATGAGTTTTGCCTACATGCATGTCTTCGCACCACACATGCCTGGTCCCCACAGGGGCCAGGAGAGGGTATCAGATCTCCTGGAATTAGAGTTATAGACAACTGTGAGCTGCCATGTGGTTGTAGGGAATGGAACCCAAGTCCTCCAGAAGAGCAGCCAGTGTTCCTAACCATTGAGCAATCCCTCCAGCCCCACCCTACCTCATCCTTGTTTTCTGAGACAGCATCCCTCACTCAACTTGCTGCTTATAGTCTGGCTGGCTATAAGCGAACCCCAGGTACCTCCCAGTCTCTGCCCCTCCTAGCACTGGGTCTATAGACTTGTGGAGGTATTGGGGATGCCAACATAGAATCTCTTGCTTTCATAGCAAGCACTTTATTAATTGGGCCATTTCCTTATCCCCTTTCTGTTCATTGTTCTTGTTACATTCCTACATTTCTTTTGTGTGGTGAGGGGATGCATGTGAAGGTCAGAGGAGTTGGTTCTTTCCGACCATGTTGGATCCAGGAAATGAACTCAGGTAGTAGGCTTAGTGGCAAGTGCCTTTACCTGCTGAGCCAGCCAGCTCAGCAGTCTGTGTTGTGTGTGTCCACTGAGAGAAGCCCATGAATGCATTCCTGGCTGGGTTGGAACTAGACAAGCTTCACACTTATCACTTTGCTTCTGCCACCCCAGTGGTGGGATTTAGAGCATATGCTACCCAATTAGTGCATGGTACCATTTTTATAGCTTCCTGTGAATCTGTTATTCTTTCAAAATAAGTAACTGGAAAAACAAAAAACACACAACCATTTCTCAGTGACCATAGCCACCTAGGCTCAACAGCAATCCAGGGAAAGAGGAGTCTGCTCCAGGCACAAAGGACTTCCACCTCCTCCTCAGACCCTGCTCATTCTACTGACATGTATTGTTTTTGTTTGTTTGTTTGGTTTGGTTTTTTGAGACAGGGTTTCTTTGTGTAGCCTTGGCTGTCCTGGAACTTGCTCTTAACAGGCTGGGCTCAAACTCACAGAGATCTACCCACCTCTGCCTTCTGAGTCCTTAGATTAAAGGCATGCGACACTAAAGCCCAGCAGCATATGTGTTTTTAGGCAGCACCTGAGGACCCACAAGGTTGTTAAATCACAGGGTTCACAGCAGTATCTTTTAAAATGGACTAATAAACTAGTGAAGACCAGCAGCCAGGGTGCACTGGTATGTAGGGGAATGTGGGGGGGAAGGCGGGACAAAGTGTTCCAACTCAACCCAGTCTGACTAGGGCTGGAATTCAGCCCTGCAAACGTGACTCTAGGAGCCCACATCTATCTATCACCAGTTCTGAATAAGTCATTTCTGCCATTGTTCACAGTGTCACACAGGAGCTGAGGTGCAGAACAGCTGAGCAGCACCTAAGGCTACATCGCACAGGGTATCAGGCTCCTGGGTCAGGTGAGCCCTGGACCTAAGCCTTGGGCCAATTCTATACCCTGACTATGGCCGCTCACCTCCCGTATCCTCTGAATAGGGTTGGAACACTTACTGTGGCTGGTGAGGCACGGGTGGTGTGTGAGTAAGACTGGCTGGTGTTGCCTAGCATGTAGCCGCCTTGGATCACGTAGGTGCCTGCTCCACCGCTGCTGCTGCTGCTGCCGCTGCTGCCGCCGCTGCTGCCTCCTCCCCCACTGCCCCCTGCACCCACGCTGCTGTTGCTGGCCCCAGCCTCACTGCTGGAGGAGCTGGCGACAATCGGGCTGCCGGACACATACATGGGCACTGAGCCACTGCTGGCCACAGTCTGGGAAGTAGCCGCTGTGCTGACCTGGGCAGCTGTGCCTGAAGTCTCATAGTAGCTGGTGCCTGCTGGCTGTGTGTAGATCGGCGTTTCAGGGTAGGGGTAGGTGCTAGAGCGGCTGCCAAGAAGCAGACAGGAGGCCATGATCAGTGAGTCTTATACAAGGAAATAAGAGTTCCAGGAAAGGACTAGAGAAGCTCGAAACTCCAGTGTGGCCCACCTTCACATATAAGGGGCTGGGGATGGACCTAAGCACTGGATGGACAACCACTTTGTTTTTTTTTTTTTTTTTTTTGTTTTTTGTTTTTTTAAATAAAAAAAAACCTATCTATATTTATCACTTAGAGGGTAACACACGTACCACGTTTAGAGGTCAGAGGACAACTTGTGGGAGTTTGATCATTCATTCCACCACGTGGGTCCTGGAGACTGAACTCAGGTTGTAAGGCTTGGCAGCAAGCACCTGCTGAGCCATCTTACAGGCCCTTTGTGGGTAACATTCATTAACTACAGCAGCACTCTGATAACAGTCACTTTCCTTATTGTAAAAGTGGAGAAAATAAGGTGGGGGTCCAGAATGCATAGTACAACACACACCTCCCTCAGCAGCAACAACAAGGAAGTTCTGGGTCCAGGGAATGAAAATCCAGAGGGAATGACAAAGTCCATAGGACTACAGGGCAGGCAGAGGAGTGCCTGTGACTGTCTACCTCTTCCTGGCAGGGGCTGCTCCTTCAACCCAGAGCATGTACTAAGTGACTGCACCAGTAACACAAGCTACAGATCTAACTGGTGCCAACTGGGACAAGACCTCAATAACATCTGGGCACATCTTTGGAGGCCGGGTGGGGAGAATGAGGACAACCGCCTTGTGATCCTCCTAAACCAGGCACCAATGGGCAACCAGAGACAGGAGATTGGAATGGCGGGAAAAGACCACCTACCTTATGTGCAGGGAGAGGGCTCTGTGGAGAGGGACAGCAGAGCCACCTCTCCACTTTGGTTTTTGAACCCTCTCAATGTCAGTGATTAAGACATGAAAACTTGAGCCAGGCAGATGGCTCAGTGGGCAGGGGTGCTTGCCAATACATCTGAAGACCTAGATTTGATCCCTGAAGCCCACAAAGCAAACAGACTCCAATGTTGGTCTCTGCATTGCACTTTCTACATGACATAGTGCATGCACGCCCTGGATCCACACACACAAATAAATGAGGGCCAGAAAGATGACTCTGGGATTACAAATGCATGCTACATCTCAAGTTCCCATGTTTAGTAAGCAAGCAATTTACTAATTGAGCCATCTCCCTAGCCCCCAAGGAAAAATTTGAGACAGAATATTCAGCCTGTGTTTCTGGAACAAGAAATGGATCATTTCTTTTTTTCTTTTTCTTTTTTCTTTTGGCTTTTTAAAAACAGGACCCAACTGTGTAACTAGCCTTCAATTCAAGATCTTCCTAGGGACCAGAAAGATGGCTCAGGAGGTAGGGGTACTTGCTACCATGTCTGAGGAACTGAGTTTGGTCCCTGGGACCCATGAGTTGGATAGAGAAAATGGACTTCTTCAGGTTGTTCTCCTATCTCCACCATGGCACACACATGCCCCTCCCTATACACATAAATAAATCAATGTAACAATAAAAAAAAACCCTCCTGCCTCTGCCTTCCGTACTGCTCAAACAGGACACTTTAATGCTCAGAGCATTTCTGGGTAGTAGCAGAAAAACAGGATGCTCTGTGGGACATTAAGGATCAGATTTGAGAACTAAAAAACTGCTTGTTCCTGCTTAATACAGACAAATTTAGCTCGGCAGTGGTGGTGCCTCCTGAGTGCTGAGATTAAAGGTGTGCACCACTACCACCTAGTAAAAAAGAAAAATTTATGTTGTAAAAATGTATGTACAAATACCTATCTATATATAGATAGATATTTGTATACATGTATCCCCCCCCCCATTTTCACTCCCAAAACCCAAACCCATCTAACTGCACAACCTCCAGTTTGTGGAGGGAGATGCCTTTCCAACTGGCCAGTGCCCTTCTGCTATCAGGAGTCTACACTCCTGGTAGCTACTGGCTGTCCCTGAGAAGTTCCAGGCTATCACCCAAACCCTGGAGGCCAGTTGGGAGCTAGAACTGTGGCCCAGTACCCTGAACAGGTATGAACCCTCCCTCCAACGGTCTGTCTACTTACATGGCACTGGCTGTGTAGCTGGCGTCGCCACCCTCCACATACTGCACCTGGCTAGAGTACACATGCGAGACAGGCACCTGCTGGAGCTGCTGTACCTAAGGCAGGAGGAGGAGCGGGGTAGTGGGTCAGGGCTGGCCACACCCAGTCTCCCTGACACCTAGATAAATCCCTAGCTGGAAGGATGCACATTTGGTTCTCTGAACAGCATCTCCAGAGGTTGGAGTCTGAACATGGAAGGCTTAGGGCCTTGGCCTCAGTTGTGGCTGGGAAACAGGAAGTGGTGGGTTGGGAACAACAAAGAGGATGTGGATGCTGATGAGCAAGGGGAGGGACACCAGATAGGATTCTACAATGGGCTTGGAAGGTGGAAAAACAGGCTCATGTGTTTGTAATTACAGGTTTGTAATTAAAAACTGGGCTTGAAGGGTTTCTGGAAACCTGGAAACTTCCCAAGCAGAATAGGAAATGACTGACAACACCTTAGGGGCAGGTACTGGATATCCCACCTCCACCCCCAACCCCAGTTTGCAGGGGCGCAGTCTGGAACTCAAGTTCCTAAGGCAGAACCTGGAATGACTGACAGCACTTTGGGGGCGGGGCATAAACGTCTCACCCCTCCCACCTTGGACTGCAGGGGACGGAGCCTGGGGCCTGGGCTTGGCTTGGAGGCGGGACCGAAGCGGCCCGGCGGGCGGGATGCCCCGCCCCCGCCCGCCCTCCGCCCCCCGCTGTGTGTCCGCGGTCCGCCGCCACCTACTTTGAGGGCGGTGCCGAACACTAGCACCTGGGGCATTCTGTGGATCCTGACCCTCAGGTCGGGGCTGGCTCGGGCCGAGAGCCCTGGCAGTGGCTCGAAGACTACCCTCTGCTGCGGCAGGAGCAGGTGTGGGGGCAGCACGCCCACCAGCTCCACCCATTGCTCCACGCCCGGCTCGTAATGGGGCGACGGCTGCTCTGGACTGCCTAGCTGCGAGGCCTGGCCGCAGCACGCTGGCCCGGGCCCGGGAGGCCGGGGCGGCGGCTCCGGCGGCGGCGTGGGCCGGGGTTCTCGCTGCTCTGCCTTCCTAGCGGGAAACTGACTGCCTGAGCTCTGGAGGACAAACAGAGACACTGGGGGGTCACCGGGCTGTGCACACGGGGCCACCCGGATGAAGATTCCCCACCTGATGTCTTATTAGGGAAGGGAGGAATGGACAGGGAAGTATCAGAAAGAAGTGGGATTTAAATCCAGACCTCTCTTAACAAGACCCGTGTCCTGACCGGTCAGGTGCTGGGATGGGGAGGATTCAGGATGGAATCAGCTGCACAGGGCCAGAGTAAAGCCTGACCTGTGCAGGGTTTCAACCCTCAAGGGTTCCCCCACTGTCTCCACCCTTCAGAGCCTCCACGTGACTCCATTCCTCCCTCGGAATTTGGTGCCTATACCCCCAGCCACAGCCCAGGGCCAGTATGATTGCCCCTGACATAGAGAGATGAGACACGCACCTCTTGAGCAACGTGAACTGGCTGCAGGTTCTGCACGGTCAGCTGCTGCACTGGGCCAGCTTTGGTCTGTGGAGTGGCCTGGACTACTGATCTCTGAGAAAGAAGAGGCAAGTCGACTATGGTAACCATGGCAACCAGGGCAGCAAGTCTCAAGCATGCTTGGGAACTTCAGAACAGCCCTCTAGGGGAAAGGCTGCCATTTCCCTAGATGGAAGGCAGTCTTTCTGTGTGTGGTCCAGAAACACAAGCCATCCAGGTTTCTTACTGCCTGACTCTTGGCTATGTGGAGGTTCAGAGAGATTCTAACCCAAGAAGGGAAGTATCTGTGACTTCTTTGGGTTGGGTGGTTTCTGTTCCTTCTAGGGAAGAATCTATCTAAGGCTTTGGCCTATTAGAGATTTTTCAGCCTGGTACTGGGAAACTTGGGGCCTTATACAGGCTAGGCAAGCTTTCTACCACTGAGCTATAATCCCCAACCCTCTTTTTCATTTTTTTTTTTTTTTTTTTAATCTGAATCAGTGTCTGACTATAGGCCCAATTGGTCTTGAAGTTGAGATCTCCTGGCCTGAGACTATGTGGGCACACAAAACCTGCCTCATCTTGTTTTTGTTTTGTTTTTTTGTTTTTGAGAGGCCAGGAGCCCCAAAAGTTAAGCAGTTAACAAGGATATACAAGACCACCCATGCCTCTTGGTCTGCTCAGGTCACTTTTGCTGGCACTGGGAAATTTGGCCTCCTCTGCAAGGTTGGGCACATCCTGAGAATGGTAGATTTGACAGATGGCTCAGTGGTTAAGAGAATTGACTGCTCTTCCCGAGGACCTGGGTTCAATTCCTAGCACCCACATGGCAGCTTACAACTTCCTTTAACTTCATGTCTAGGTACACAGACATACATACATGCAAGCAAAACACCCATACACATTAAAAAAATAAAAATAAAAACCTGAGACCTCACCTTGACACCTCAGGAATAAGCAAGGACTTGGCCTTGGTACCACTCCTCCCCAGCAAACTGACCTAAAAAGGCCAATGTATGTTCTTGCCCTTTGGTTTTACTGAACCGAGATGGAACCCCGGGCCTTGGCATGATGGGCAAGTGCTCCACCCAAATCACCCCCAGTCATTTCAAGGTGGGTTTTCTTTTCTTTCTTTTTCTTTGTGTTGCATGAGTGTAGAAGTCAGAGGACAACTTGTGGGAGCTGAATGTCCTACTGTCATGCAGGGCTCAGGGATGGAATTCAGGCCATTAGACTTGGTGGCCAGGGTCCTCTACCACTGAGCCATCTCCCTGGCCTACCAACATGAGTTTTCAAAGCCAGAATGTGCCCTCTGAGGTCCTTCTACGAGTGTCACAACCAGGGACACTGAATCTAGATGGAGGCAGAGGCTCCTGTCATATGCCCACATGGCAGGCTGGAGCTGGACCTCATATGCTTGGCTCTAACAGATCAGGGACAAAGAAGTAAGTGGCTACTTGGCCTATACCCCTGGCCCTAGCTACTGCCCGCCCTGGCCAGGCACCTCTTGGGTGACAGGGACACTTTGCTGGACGCTGTGGACCTGTAGTTGCTGCACAGTGCCTGCAGGAGCCCCAGCGGTCTTGCTGGTGGAGTTGTTGGCCTGCACTGGTGACCTCTATAAGAGAACAAATAGGGACAATGTCAGGGCCAGCTTGGGTTGTATTGGGGCACCTGGGCCCTGACAAACAAGCCTGAGAAGGCCTCTTTAGAGAGGGTGGAATGTCCCACAGAAGCCATAAGCACTGCTCTGCAGGCAGTGGCTTCAGGGTGTCCAAGCCTCCCGTGAGGGCTAGAGGCCACTTGTGGCTCCCATAATCAGAACAGCTGCAGCAAAGGTGAGAAAGAGTAGGCTTACACCGATTAGGCTCTCCTTCAATGCAGCAGTAACAAAAGTGACATCTACCTTCACTCTGCTGCCCCACAATTTGCTGCAAAGGGTGCTTCTGGTCCCCACTTCCCAGTGGAAATGGATGGGAGAAGGTTCCAGGACTGCACAGGTGGGTGGGCTTTTGTTTGCTCTGGGACATGCTGCACTAGGGTGGACAACAATTCTGATGAGAGGGAGCAAATGGATGGTGGATTTCACCAGTTCTTTCCAAGATAGGGTCTCAGTATAAAACCTGTTATGAAACTCTCCTGCTTCAGCCTCCTGAATGCAGGTATGTGTTAACACAGAAAATACTAGCTGCAAGGCTGGAAGACCTGCCCACAGACTCAGCTAAACCTGGCATCTGCCCTGTATTCTTTTTTCTTTTTTTAGGTTTTGCTTTGTTTTGTTTTGTTTTGGAGATAGGGTCTCACTATATACTAGATCCAGGCTGTCCTGGAACTAGCTCTGTAGATCAGGCTGGCCTCAAATAGAGATCTGCCTGCCTCTGCCTCCTGAGTGCTGGGATTAAAGGTGTATGCCACCATAGCCAGCCTGGCTCTGCACTTTTAATCTGTGCATAGGACTACGTACAGCCTGTGGCCTCCACATCCTTACTACTGGTGTGTGTGTGTGTGTGTGTGTGTGTGTGTGTGTGTGTGTGTATTCCAAGGCTCCCATGAAAGGCTTCTATCTGCCCTGAAGGTAGAAGAGGAGAATCCTTCTTCTTCTGGACTACAGCTTGCTCAACCTCAGCTCAGCTGCAGGGACAGGCATTGACTAGATAATCCTACCCAGGGTCCATGGAGTAGGGGTGCTAGGACACACTCAGGAGCTGCAAGTGAACTCAGGGCAAGAGAGCTTCAAGAAAGGTCAGGTATAGAGACACACCTGCAACCCAGAACTCAGGACCAAAACAGGGGGATCAAAAGTGAGGGGTCAACCTGCTCTACATAGGAGTTTGATATTAGCCTGAATAACACTGTGAGACCCTGTCTCAAAAGTAGGTGGGGGGAGCAGATACACTATTTGGCAAATATGGGGTACATGGCTGGAACAAGGAAAGACAATGGAAAGATGTCAATGTGTAACACCTACCTCAGGGGCTGAGTGCACCTGCTGGGCACTGTGTACCGTCAGGGAGACCTGGCCACCCTTTGTGCCCTGCGCTGTGCTCTGCACCACCAGGTGCTGTGTGGGGAGAGCCTGGAGTAAGGAGAAAAAGCAGCATGGTCAGGATCCCCAGCCACAATGTTTTCTTCTTCTTTTTCTTTTTCTTCTTCTTCTTCTTTTTCTTCTTCTTCTTTTTGGTTTTTCAACAGGGTTTCTCTATGGCTTTGGAGGTTGTCCTGGAACTTGCTTTGTAGACCAGGCTGGCTTTGAACTCACAGAGAGATTCTCCTGCCTCTGCTTTCCAAGTGCTGGGATTGAAGGCCTGAGCCACCAACGACAGGCAACCACAGTGTTTTCCTGTGCTAGGAATGGAATCTGGACCTCACAGACGAGCCACCACTGAGCTTCCTTCTACTCCCCATCAATCTCACTGAGCACCTATGCACTAGGAACATCCTAGGCACTCCATGCCTGCCAGCCCAAGAACTGCCCTACATCCAAACACAGCAGAGTGATGGCTCTACTCAGCTCAAGGTTGATGAAGGGCTTTTTGAGCACTGAAACTAAACAGCAAAACTAGAGTTGGCTCCTGGCTCAAAAGGCATGTGGAATGTGTTCTAGAGCCCAGTGTGGAGTACATACCTGTAATCCTAAATCAGGAGTTCAAGGTTATACTCCAGAGTTCCAGGCCACATGAGATACTATCTCAAAAGACCCCTTTTCAAAAAAAACAAAACAAAACAAAACAAAAACACATTCTTGTCCTTAACAGTCTGCTAGTATTGGGCTGGGGTGTGGCTTGGTGGTAGAGCCTATGTTTAATATGCCCCAATCAATGCAGGGAATCCAGCCTCGGCATTCTAGCAGTCGAAATATGAGCTGACAAACTATAAATGGTCCAAGGCACCAGACTGTGGTCTTTCACTTCAAGAAGCTGGGGTTGGACCCAGACTATCTGCTGTCAATCCTCCCCAGCCCTCAGTACAAGCACCATCACTCCTGAGGCTGCTTGGACATGAGCACCTAGGGTATTTGATCTTGCCCAAAGCTAGGAGCTGGGGCAGCCTATGGGTGAGGCTCATGTATGGAGACAGGTAGGCAGCAGGGAACTGGTTCTCTGCCCCAAGGGAGGCTGGAGCAGGAGCCTTACCTGCTGTGGCACCTGGATGTTGGTAAGCTGCAGAGGTGACACGTGGCCTGGCTTGGCCTGCACACTCGCCTGGACCAGCAGCCGCTATGAAGGCAGAAGAGAGAAGGGTGGCTGCTGCCATATGATAAGATAGATAAACAGATGCTCATGGCAGGAAGATGAAGAGAACCCCCTCCCCCCGGCGAAGGCCACATCCTACCTGCTGGCTGCCCTGCACTTGCTGTACCACCTGGGTAGGAACACCGGTCTGGCTTGCTGTGGAACTGGGGCTCGCCTCTGACACAGTCTCACTAGCCCGCATGGCACCTTCTGTGGGAAGAGGTTGGCAGGTCAGCTCTGCTTGATGCCTCTGCCTCTCTACTCCAAGAGTGAGCCCATCAGCAGAGGGCAATGCACCCTTAATGAGACCTAGCTGTTCCAAGTCCTGCCTGGCTTTCTAGCATCTATCAGACGTACATGACAGAATGAGATGAAGACCCAGAAGATCCAGGGTCCTTGACATCTGGAGTTTTCCACAAAAACAGAAATATGGATATGGATAGGCAGTCTGCAGACCTCTCTCCCCTTGGCTCCTGACAGCTCACGAGGGACTAAGGTGCTGGGCTTCTCCTGGCTTCTTAACAAACACAGGTGGCCAAAAGTGCCCCTGGACCTTTCTCTCATACCTGAGCAAAGAGGAGGCAACAAGGGGCTTGGAGCCCAAAGCACAGGTACTTACGTTGGCAGGCAGCCAAGAAGAGATAGTCATAGAACATGGTGCCCTGCCTGTCCCCAACCCTGCTGTCCAGCTGTCCCAGGTGACCAGCAGTATGAGAGCAGCAGAACATGCAGGTGGCTTTATACCTCCAACTTTGGGGAGCTAATCCCTGCCATGAGCTCAGAACTCCTTCATGCCCTCTTAGATAAACAATCTGCTTCACGAAGGCTACCAAGGCTACCGAGGGGGCTGGGACAGAGCCAGAGGAAGGCTGGTACCCAGGGATGCTATCAGTCAGATGCAGGTCATGTTTCATACACATATTGCTAAGTGATTCATGGAGGAGCAGGGAGGTGGAGAGGGATGGTGCCTCTAAGACACACTGGCTAAGAGATTCTTGCCCAAGCTGGGATGTCATCTGGCCCATCTCCTACATGTAGCCTAGCTTGTTCCTCAGCAGATTAGAGGCCAAAGTCAGGTGCTGTGTCCATGTGCCTGTTCTTGTCTCTAGTACAGCTTAAAGGGACCATAGCCCAGGCCCACCTTCCTGGGATCTGGCAGTGGGAAAGGGGTTGGAGTCCAGAGAGGTTACCCAACCTCCCAGAGCTGAAGGGCTACATGGCAAAAAGGGGTTATCTAAGGGAGAGCAGTGGACACTGATACTGTTTCTGGTATACCAGGTGCTGCTCTAGGGGGTTATGGACCCTTGGAGCTAGACTTGCCTGTCTCACTCATTTGCAGGTGGCAGAGACTTTTTAATCATCCAGCTGGGGGTGGGAGCTGCTGGCCTGTGCCCTAGGACTCTCTGAATGCCCATATTGCCCAACCCCACACACCAATCCCAAGTTGCTAGTCTTATTAGGCAGGATCACAGACTGGCTCAGGAAGCTGGGGCCCTCAAAGACACTTCAAGGTTGAGGTTTCTATACTAGGGCTCAGCTTCTAAAAGGAACACAGGAAAGGGACCTGGTGAGGCCAGGAGACTGGCCCAGTCTGCCTAAGAGCATCCAATTATGCACCAGATATGGCCAGATTGTGGGAAGGTTGTCAGGGGAGACATCCTGTGGCTCTTCCCAGGCCTATCTGGGTGGCTACACCAATTCTAAATAGTAATAATTAGGTTTTGCTGGAATCTTCCCTCAAAAATGCTTTAGGCTTCTCTGTGCCTCTGAGATGGCCCTCTCTGGGAGAAATCCAAGCTTATTTAGAGTCACAGGCTCTTCTCCCCAACTCCCATACCTGGGCTGTCTGGAGTAAAGGGAGTCAGGATTTGCTGTGGCTCAGGGTGGGAAGCCACACAGGACATCCACCCTAGTCCCTTGAAAGATCTAGACCCATTGCAGCTGCCACACCTGGGGACTGCTCCAGGCAGGCATCTATCCCAGAAACAATCCTGTCATCATCACCTGCCTTGGGGTGGCCCTTAAGGCCTCAGACTCTTCCCTACCTATCAACCCTAGGAGGGTAAATGGGCAAGGGCTTCCTAGATGTGTTTTTGAAAGGGGAGCTGGGGGAAAGATAAGGAAAAATGTGGAGTCTAGGGGCAGCTGTGTCTGTTTGCCATCTCTTTTCTGGGCATGTGCCTAAGCAGGGAGGCCCCTGAAAGCTAGGGTTAGGAGGCGGAGCTAATTTCCTGTTTGGACCAGATAGCGCATCTCCTGCATGTGGCCAGTACTTCCTCCAGGGACCTGCGGGTCCCCCCCTCACCCCGTCTACATGTCCACCCCTCAGCTTAGAGAGAGCAAGCTAGCTCTTCAGGAAGCTGAAGGCAGGCTCAGGAGGCTGAACCCTGCCAGTCTCACCAGCCAGGCCCCTCTTCCCTAAGGGTAGATAAACAGATCTATCTGCCTCTCTTCTGCTTGCTCTGGGACAGTATGAACACATAGACAGGGCAAGGTTCTGGGCCCTGCTGTCTAGTTGGGCCTCAGTTTCCCCATCGTCACTGGAGGTGCTGACTGACAAGCAGCACCGTTTCCCTCTTGTGAAGACCTGAGCTGAAGAGGCAGAGAAGCCTGCACGGCTGCAGCACCTCCTGTAGGCTAACCAGTCTGGCCACACCCTCCCAGCCTACAGCCACCTCCCTCCACCTTAAATTCTAGAGGCCTCTCAGGAGGACAGGGATTATGGGTGTGCACTGTCTGACCAGGGAAACCTGAGCTCCCTCCTATTGTCACCAAAGTCACTTTAGGGCAAAGCATGCCAGGCCCAGGCTAGAGGTCTCTTACTTCTACTGTCTGGCTTCTAGGGGCAAGGAGCAGGCCCTCCCTCTGCAGTTCCCTTGCAGGGTTCCTGGTCAGTCCAGATTGCTCTTGGCTCAGGAGCTGGCCTGGGCACCTCCCTGTTCCCCTTCCTTAAGGACTGGCTGGCATGGGCAACCTGGGAAGGGATTAGGAAGACTCCAACACAGAATCTGGGAGGTAGCAGCCTCTCTCTCTTCCTTGTAGGTTTGGGCTCACTCCTGCCAGAGCTCACACAGTGGGATGGCTTCCCCAGGACCACTGTGACAAGCAGGCAATAAGCCACCGTCTGAGCCAGAGATGTGAGCCTGGCACAGTGACACTGTAGACAAGAGCTGCAGACTACCCTTGCATGTGCCTTGCCCTCTGTAGCATGCTGTCTCCCCAGCCAACAGCTAGTGAGCGTGGCATAGGTCTGCTGTGGCCGGGGTCCCTGAAATCCCTCAAGGCAGAGATAGGAAGCATGCAAGCTGTTCTAGGGCCTGGAAAGTGTGCCTATTCCAGACCCTGCTCTGAGACACCAGATGCCTGAAGTGGGAACCTGCAGTGGGCCACCCAAGAGCAATGGGATGCTGGATGGCCTCGACTAGCTGTGCTAGGCCAGCCCTGAATCCACCAGTTATTACACAAAGACCCAGAGATACACCCTGTCCTCAGAAACATCACATGATGATAACTCAAGACAAGGGAAATATGGATGATGAGTGGGAGCAGAGGCAGGGGAGATGGCTTCTGAGGAAGGAACCTGGAGATGACAGGTGGCAGAGGCTGGGTATGCTTGAGGTAGAGGGTGCCAGGGTAAAAGGAGAGGAAGTAGGCTAAGCTGGTGATCTGTCACAGGACAGGAGCCTGGTGAGGCTGAAGCAGTCATGACAGGGCACAGGGCTAGAGGCTGGTAGGCCAGAGACAGGCACCTGGTGCTTATCAGGGAGCCCATAATGTGAAAAGAAAATTCTGAGGCAGGATCTTGATACAGATTCAGGCTAACCTGGAACTCTGAATCCTCTAGCTGCCTCCTCCCCAGTGTATGTATAGGTGTTTGCCACCACTCCTGACGTATGGGGTACTTTTAAAGCTCTTCTGAGGAGAGCACTTCCAACACTGCAAACTCACATGCCTTAGGGGCCTCTCTATGGAATATGGGCCTAAATGACAGCCATGGACAGGTTACTCATGGCTGCTGTGAGAGCAAGGTATGGGAAGTTTAGTGCTGGCCATGGAAACAGTAGAGGTGGAGGATCTGGGTGGGGTAGAGCAGCAAGACTCACATAAGCAGGACAGGAGCAGAGGCTAAGCTGGGCCTGGGAGGAGGGAGACATCTCAGAAGAGGGCCTGCAGGGACAGGATGGAATTTTGAAAGCCATCTGTCAAGCTGGCTTCTGAGACCAATCTGACCTTCAGTATCCATAGCTAGAAAGACTCGTCACAAGATCCTTGGGCTCAGGGCAGAGGCCAGAGTGGAGGCCTCAACAGGAACGTGGGAAGTTTGACACTGTTGGATCTGGTGGTACACACCTGTCATCAACCTCTGAGGAAGCCGAGGCAAACAGATGACCAGGCGAAGGCCAGCCTGGGTTACAGAGTAATTTCAGGACCACTGTTTATTGAGACCCTGTCTCAAAATAAAAAGTAAAAAAAGGGGTAGAGATATAGCTCATTGGTAGAACACTGGCCTAGAGTGTGGAGCTCTGGGTTCAAACCCCAGGACAGGGAAGAAGGGAGGGAATGGGAGCCACCTTGAGGAGATGATTACTGGAGCAGGGGGAGGCCCAGAGGGGTGAGGCAGAGGCCAGGGGGGGTGACAAAGACGGCAGCAGTGAGTGAAGTCTGGGCAGGTGTGCAGGGCAGGGCTGCAGTAGGAGGTGAGTGTGCCAGGCACTGCCTTGAGGCCAAGCATGACAAGAGCCCAGCCGTGCGATGAAGGAGACGCTGGTGGCAGTTGCTGGAACAAGGTCAAAGGTGGCTGAGGGCAGGGAGTGGATGAGGAGGCAGCAATGAGAGAGCTAGTATTTTGAGAATATCAGACTTTAAAAGACGCCAAGAAGCAGGCTGCAGATGTGGGCAGGGCAGGGCAGGCCCGGAGAGCCCTGGTTAACATGCTGTGGATCTGTCTTAGCTGAGGGTCTGGAGAAAGGATCAAGTGTGGCAGGGGTTGCAGGACCCTGCAGGAGAGGCTGGGCCACGTGGATTGCTCCATCTCTGAGGGGTTATAGCTGCAGCCAGGCTACCTGGTCCCACTAAGGTCAGCTGAATGCTCAGGTGTGGCAGAAAGAGAGTGCAGGGTGCACAGGCAAGGACGAAGTATCACCTTGGTCATTGTGTGAGTGCAGCATCTGTCTCCTTCCCCTGCTTCCCAAGAAGGGCCAGGGAAGAGGGACAGAGAATGGCGTGAAGAGGGTCAGAGGATGGGGTGGGGGGGCAAAGGATGGGGACCTGTAATGACACCCTGGAGGGACAAAACAGACTTAGGGCTCTGGGCCAGGATGGGTCACCTTCAGTAGCTGTTTTTTCTCTTGATTCTGGCCACCCTTTTCCCTACTCCCATGCTGTGACATTAGACTTCCTCCATGGTACAAGGGAAATCATGGACACAGGAGCTTGCTTGTCCACCAGGTCCTGCTCTTCCAGAGAAGAGAGGGAACACATCCCAGCCATCCAGACAGTCTCTCTCAAAGACCCCTCTAGGCCAGCCTTCTAAGCACCTCTCACATGTCCCAGACAGAAAAGCCACAATGGTCTCTGTATCAGCAGTGAGACCTAGGCAGAGAGGCGCAGGGCTAGAGGCAGCCTGACTCTTACAGCTGTGTTCAAACTGAATTTCACCATGCCATCCTCTTTTCTAGGAGCATTTTACTTGGGGATAGATAAAAACAGGAACATCCCAGTGGTACACAGAAGCATCTCTGCTTGGCCAGACTCCCTTTACCCAAAGATGCCCCAAATCTCACAGGGAAAGCCCCAGAGGGGATCCCTGCATGCTGAGCTCCCCAAAACTCCTCCCAGAGATTTTCCAAGAGTTCTAGCCACAAATGTGGGTGTGAACTTACCAGAGACGGTGACCACGATATACTGCTGAGCCACAGGGGACGGGGCAGGTGTGGCAGGCTGTGACGGTGCAGGGGCAGCTGGGAGCTCTGCCACATACTGCTTCTGGCTGCCCGGAGGCTGTGTCTGGGGCTGGGGGCTCTGCAGCTCGGTGACATACTGGGGCTGGGGGGTTGCTGCAGCCGGAGGCTGGGGTGCTGTTGGGGGTGGTGGCTGGGGCAGGGCCTGGGGTGGGGCTTGTGGCGGCTGGGATGCTTGTGGGGCTGCCTGTAGCTCAGTAACATAGGACTGTGTTGCCATGCCAACAGTGAATGATAATAAATAAGGCGGTTTTCCTCTTCCTTGAGAAGAAAAGGGGGGGGGGGAGAGAAACAAAAAAAAAAGGAAAAAAAAAAAAAAAAAAGAATTAATCTAGCAGCAGAGGAAAACAGGACCAGCTCCCAACTCCCTGGAGATGTCTTTGGGCTCACCACTAACTTGATTAAATCCCTGGCTGGATACAATGGACCATCCCTGCAGGGGACCTGGGAGTAGACAGAGACAGGATTCCCCACCCTCATCCTGAGCTGTGATGTGGCTCTTGCCCTCCACCCCCTGCACCTGAGCATGCCCACAGTGCCTCGGGTTATACCTGAGCAACCCTCCAGACTGCAAGTGGCTCTGTGTTCCTCTCCACAAATGGTGTGATTGTCACTTGGGTCAGGCTTAGGAATGGCAGTGGCCTCTAGGGCACCTGTGACATTCCTCTAACCATCAAGCACAGTGCACACCTCTCTCCTTTGAGACAGGCTCTCACTATATAGCCCTGGCTGTCCTGGAACTCACTCTATAGACCAGGCTGGTCTTGAACTTGGAGTCGGCCTGCCTCTGCCTCTGGAGTGCTGGGATCTCTCTTCTTTGGTGTCTGGGAATGGGACCCAGGATCTTGGCCACACTAGGCAAGCACTCTACCACTAAGCCATATCCATAGAACTTGGTCTTTTGCATGAATTTGTCACCCTTCTGCCCCAGCCTCAGGAATGACACATGCCACTGTACTACCTTCAAGTGAGTGTCTCCTAGGCCTCTTGCCACACATGCACATTACAGATGAACCAAGCTGACAACCAACACCAACCATTATACATTCCATTTTAGGTTTGCAGCCACTACAGTAGATCTAGACCAAGTATGCCAGGTGAGCTGAGGCTCAGAGAAAGTGTTAGCCCCAGGTCACACAGCAGAGAAGTGTTGCAGGCTTATCTAAACCCTGGGACCCCTGGGCAAGTCACAGAGAAAGCAGTCTCTCAGAACCCCATGCCAAGTGGGTGTCCTCATAGCAGGAGGCTGTTCTCAGGCCCTGAGACAGTAATGGATCTCCAAGCTCGGGGCAGGGGTACTTCTGAGGCTGGAGTACAGGTCTTGCAGGCCAGTAGAGCTTTTCTGGCTGGTGCTGGGCCTATCCTAGCATGAGATGGGTTATGCCTTTGGAGGGTGCCCATTCCCAAAACTTCAAGGAGATAATGCAGTCCTCAGCTGCATCCTTGTCCTGCCCTGGAGGTGATTAGCTGTGACCCTGAACTACACAGTACCCAGGCTAGACGCCTGCCAACTGGGGGGCTCTTCGATGCTGACCCTCTGGCACCACTGTGTCACACCATGTCAGCAGGCTGAACTCTATTGCAGGGTGACCTAGTGTGAGATGTCCAAGGGGAAGGCTGGGAGCCAAACCACAGCTACTGCTCAGTAGACGCTGCAGGGCTCACCTGGCAGCCCCAGCCTCAGCACTAAGAACTCATGTATCCTGTCTGTCACTAACTTCACTCAGTCCTGAGCCTAGACCTTAATTACTTCTAACACTCAGTAGACAACACCTTCCCTGTCCTTCCCACCGGAAGTCCTGCTACCTTCCTAAGCCTTAATTAGGATGGCAAAGCCAGGGAGTCAGCCTGAGCACCCGAGGGACCCGCTGACAGTGCAGCCCCAACATGCTCCCCGCTTCCCTGTGCCTGCCTCTCCAGGGATCTAAGCTTCACCCTCGCTTGGATGGGAAACTCAGGAGGCATCTCTAGCAGGCAGTTGAGAAACAAGCCCTGCAACAGAGCCAATGCATAACTTGAACTTGACCACTCCCAGCTGGGTAGCTTCACGGGAGCTCCTCCACTGTCTCCCTGTGGAATGGAGGGAGCAGTAGCCTAGGGCTGACCTGTGGAGACGCTTGCACAACCCATGTACAAGGCCCTGGGTTCTACCCTTAACAGCACCTCCATCCCCCAAAAAAAGAAGAGAGAGAGAAAGAACGGATGGCTGAGAAAGCACTAAACATCTATAACAGTCCCAGAGACAAAAGTGATCCCAAGGAAGAGGGCTTCCGCCACCTCTCGTATGTGTGTGAGACAGCCAGTGTACTCCTGGGACTACCTGGTGCTGGGCCATCTTGTACAGGGCCCAAGCAGGACATGGAACAGCTGCCAGCCTCAATGCCACCCATCCCACCTCTGACAAGGACTTAGGCATCAAGACAAGTTTGCCCATCAGGGAGGAAGGAGGCCCCAGTCCCCCACACACACAGAGGGCAGCACATCTTCCACAAACCCTCTTATCACTGTCATTTTGTTTGTTTTTGTTTTGTTTTTTGAGACAGGATTTCTTTGTGTAGCTTTGGAGCCTATCCTGGAACTAGCTCTTATAAACCAGGCTAGTCTCACAGAGATCTGCCTGCCTCTGCCTCCCAAGTCCTGGGATTAAATGCAAGTGCCACCACCGTCTGGCTTCTTGTCATTGTTAAGGGGTTGCATCCGCACCAACTTGGCTCAGAGTTTGTAGCCATCAGCATCTCCCCCATGTGAACCTTTTCCTTAACATGTTATTGACTGTTCTGTGCCTTAGTTTACCCATCTGTGACCTGGATTCACAGGATCACTGTAAAAATTCACTGTGATCACCTTAGCAGCCAGTCAGTACCATGGATAGCAAGAGCTATGACTACCATTCATTCACAGCTATGCATGCACTTCAAAGACAGCCCCTGGGGAGGTGGCTAACATACAGATCCCTGGGTTCCCCAAATATATTTTAGTCAGTCCCCCAGAACACCCCCCAGAAATCCAAGACCACCTACCCTAGCCCAGGCTGCCACAAAACCAACTACTCTCTGACAGGAAAGGGCCCTAACTGAGCAAAGTCAAGCCTGGGGCTCTCTACAGGGGGATGGATCACACATGTAGGTGTGGCATGCATATGTCCATGCACTTGAGCATATGACCCTTGTTTCCTGGAAGGTAATACATGGACATAGGGGCCTGCAGAAAGCTCACATGCTCTCTCTCTGTCAATGATCTGCTGAACCAATCTCTAACACAACATGATCTTCAAAGCCAACTGCTAAGTTTCTGGTGAGTGTTTGAATCCATCCTTTGAGATGAGCAGCTATGTTTGGTTCTGTGGGCAGACGGTAACTGTTGGAACCCACCTGACTCTGCCAATGCAGTGTCACAGAGCAACAGGTGAGCAAGAAAACCAGCTGGAAACACAGACCTGAATTTTGTGATTTTTCATGACATGAAATTTATAAAATATTCATATTACAAACTAATTTTTGACCTTTTCCAATCATCCCAAGCTGTAAAAAGCATTAGCTGTCACCCACACGGAGACAGAAAAGCTGGAGGTACCAGGCCATAGAGACAAGCCCAGGCTCTGTATTGCATCCTATCACCAAACACAGTCAGCAGGCTACAGCTGGCAGATCCAGGTCACAAATACCAGATTCTAGAACCAAATGGTTTACAAGAGAGGGAGAGAAGATCTGCTCTACTCAGCTCATCTGTAGAACAGCTTCAGCAACGGATCTGGAAGGAAGTGGGAAAGTCCAGTGCAATGGAGCACCTCGCCTTTGGCCTCCTTGTCTGATTCATTTTTGTCAGTCCTCTGACAGCATTCTGTCCGGCTACTTCTCCTTTAGGCAACTTTGATTCTCTGTCTTTACATGGGCCCTGAAGCACCTGTCCTCAGGGCTGTCTGCACATGCTACAGAGTCTTTGAGCACTGGCTCTCAGTCTACTAATGCTCCCGACCTTGTTGCCTCAGGGCCTTTGCACCTCCCTCCCCCCACTTGCACTTACTTCTGACTCTGTCCCAAGGGTAGCTCAGGCCACCCTGGTCACCGGGTGTCCCTCCCCCAATACTCTGAAGCACACACTTACTTTAATATTCTTGCCGCGCTAACCATTGCTTTATTCCTCATTTCCTCTTCCCTCCTGAACTGGAAAGGTAAACTCCATAAGGGTCCCCTTTCATCCCCAGCTCCTCTAGAACCCTGATGGGCATATACTTAAAGTTTCACTTTTGTTGTTGCTGGTTTCTTTTTTGTGGTGTTAGAGATGGAAACAGGGTCTTACACACACCAGGCAGGTGCTCTACATTGAGTCCCAAGTCCCCAGGGGACTCCGCTGTCACGGTGCTTTGGGCATAGTATATGCAGCTGAATGAAGATGGTGCTGGTGAGCATGGAAGGTGGGCTGGGGGGAATCCACTGACTGCTGAGATTCTGGGTGGAGGTTACAGCCTCTGCAGTAGCAGGCTGACCCTGGTGGACTGCCATCCCTCCTGGTACACAACAGGACCTACATACATGAGACCTTCCCTAGTTCAGGGCTAACGAGGAAGAGGGTGAGTTCCTGTTCAAAAAACACTCTTCCTACCTCCCCCGCAGTGCTGCTCAGCCCTCCAGAGCTGGCAGCTGAGTCAAGCTCTCCACCCAGAAACAAATGCCACTCAGGAGCAAGCAGAGCGGGCAACATTTCTCCACAGAAAGTGGAGCTCTAAGACTGGCCTGGTGGCACAGACCTGTCATCTCAGCTACTCAGGAAGCTAAGCAAGGAAGCTCACAAGTTCAATGCCAGCCTGAACAACCTAGCAAGGCCATGTCTTAAAGCAAACAAACAAAAAACATAAAATGGGCCATTAAGATGATGTAGTATATTAAGGCAGCTGCTACTACCCCAATGACAAGTTCAAACCCATGGGCCTACCTGGCAGAAGGACAGAGCCCACTCCCACTAGCTGACCTCTGACCTCCACATGCATGCTGCCACACATGTGTGCTCATGTACACACATACACACAAAATAAATCAATAAAATGTAAACATTTACAGTTTTTAAAAAATAAAAATGCAGGGCTGGGTGTGTGGCTCAGTGCAGAGCAATTGCCCAATTTGAGGTATGCCTTGGGTTCAATCCCCAGAAGAGAAAAACAGCAGCAGTCCTGCTTCCCAGCTGCCTATGGTCAACTCATACCCACAGCCTTCTCTCTCATACAAAACGATAAAAATGAAACACCAGCTAATTCTGAGGGCAGGCACTACTATGTTGATACTTCATGTGTGATACATTTCATGGGATCCATACACAGTAACCTAAAGTTAAAATGATTTGTCCCCCTAGATGACAGCACATGGAGGGGCCCCCAAAAGTAACATGATTCCCCCTAGAACACACAGCTAGAGAGTAACTGCTTTAGGTAAAAAGAAACTGAGTCGGTACCAACCTACCCCAATCAAATGACCCTTCTGGGCCTTTCAGTTGTGAGAATTGCTGGAAAGGAAAGCATTCAAACAGCCGATTAAACCACAGAATCAATACTATCACTTTCTGTTCAAAGTCAGCCTTTCCTTATAGGAGCTGAAGACTTTTTTTTCCTTTTCTTTTAAGCAACCTAGCTTCCTGAAAGTTAATGTTCACAATCTTAACTTTGAAGACCCTTTGACGAAAGTAAGAATGTCCCTTTGAGTGGCAGCCCACACATCTTTGCTTAATTTTCAATGGAAAATTCTTTGGTCTTCTTATTGGCTGCAGTGTACACCAGTGCCAACTGCAAATGCAAGGCAGGGCACAGCACGTAGCCAATAAGAACTGCCATGGCCTGCCTACTTCTGCAACCCCCCAAAAAGCAGTTACAAAGGTCATGGACTAACAAATGTGCTTCTCCTTGCCTTCGATGCTGCACCTGCTCCTGCCACATGCGACAGGGACCACCTTAGGACTTCTGACACTCTCGATACGACTTAGCATAATATGTGGCAGGGCAAGAGATGTGACTTAAGGAATATAAGACAGCTAGCTCTGTTGGCTTTGCTGTTGCCACAAGACTTTAATGGTTAGGAAGAAAAGTCCAATCTCCAGCCACAAGAGCCCCACACGGGCACCACTGCACGGCTGAGATAGCACCCCAGAGAACACTTTCAGATCCTCTAAATGTGTGGCCTAAGATCACTTCTCTCCAGCAGGAGCTTCAACTTATGACAACTAAATCTCCCCACGCTAAAGACAGTCTGTTGAAAGTTGGCTATCTCCACCTCCTCCCAGGTTTAAAGTAGAGGTCATTTTGCAATCAATACTAACAATTTATCGAATCTCGCTGAGAAACAGTGGACGTGTGTGTGTGTGTGTGTGTGTGTGGAGAGAGAAAGATATTAAAGGATGAGCCCTGAGAAAATTCCCAGAAGGAATTAGGAGTTACTGCAATGAAGAAGGGAATAGCAACAATTTTCCCCGTTTTATAGAAAGAAAAACAAAGGCCTGAGATTTAATAGTCGCACGTCCAACTGATGAATCTTAGGCAGGTACACTACCAAGCCGTTTCTCCTCCTCAGGAAGACCGGGACTGTCCGGGCGGCGGCGGCCGCACCCGGCTCCGAAGGCGGAGGGAGGCTATGCCCCGCCCACCTCGGCACGCCCCGCCTCTGCAGGCTGTCATTGGTCCAGCCTCCGCAGGCCCGCCTCGCCGCACCTCCCGACACATAAAAGCGCCCCCCCCCACGCCCAGCCGCCCGACCTCCACTCGCCCGCGGCCTGCGAGCACCCGCCCCTCGTGGGGGCCGGGCTGCGGGTCCGGGGGCGGGTGGTGTCGCCGGGGCCGAACCCCGGCCCCCTCCCCCACGGTCCCGACAGTCGTCGCCGCCATTTTGACCGCCCGCCCCTTCCCTCAGGACTGTACTCAAGCGACAGGCGCCGCGCGGGCCCCGCCGCCCGCCCCGGCGCGCCCAGCTTGCCAGGCGCTGCCCCGGTTACCTCGGCTTCTCCGCACTTGTGTCCGCGGAAGGCTTTGAGGAGGTGCGTGGGCGCTGTGCAGAGGGGACCGAGCGCGCCGGGGTCCCCAGGCCGGGCCGGGGGCGTGGGGGCGGGGGGCAGCCGCGGTTGTTGTTGTTGACTGGCGTTGCTGGGTTGCTTGGTCGCCACGACTACCGTGGCTATGGCGCCTCCGTTTCCCTCACCGGGGCAACTGTTGCTACCCACCCTGCTACGTCACGCGTCGGGGCGGGGCTCCAGAGCAGTGATTGGATGGCGCCGGCCGCTTCCAGCATGCTATTGGCTACGGTCCACGCTTTTCAACACCCTCTAGACTTCTCCGAGCTCCGATTCCTCCGTTCGGACGTCCGTCAGAGGAATCTGAACCCTAGAAGGCAGCGAAGCCCATCACTCGCGCGAGGAAGCTGCCCTGAGAATTACAAAGGGGTGGGAATGACGCTCTAAAATCGGCCTTCTGGTTGGACTAAGGAGATATCAATCTCGTCCAAAAGTTTGTCTCGCTCTCTTGCTCAGGTGCACGGAGCGTCGGGAGTTGTAGTTCCGGTCCTACGTGCCGATGGGAACCGCTAGACTTCCTCTTTGCTGGGCCACTTTCTAGCCTCATGCTCACATCCCCAAAGGAACGCTGAGACTCAGCTCTGCCCTTCTGTGACGTCGGCGGCGGAGGCCGGGCTCGGAGTTCGATGACGTCACAAGCGCGTTCTCCCGGTCCGAGCGAGTGGCGAGGCCTCGTCTGGTGGCTGGTGCTGGGCGAGTCGGAACCTCGGAAAGGTCACGGCCTGGCCGCGCCACTATCTCGGCCACGCAGGCGGCGAAAAGGTCTCTGGAAAACGGGGATTTAATGAGAGGACGATAAGGAAAGGTCAGCGGCAGTCTGTCCCCAGAGCTCCCTGCCGCTGCGGACCTCAGTTCCCCAAGAGATAGGTCAGCTGTAGCGGGAGGAGGTAAAACAGAAACTGCCCCGATCGGAGGGAGTTCCTTGAGCTCAGAAATTAATCATCAAGATAATATTCTAAGACGGCATTTTAAAATATCAATTAATGGGAAAAAGTAGACCCAAAGGAGCAAAATGTCAAATGTTAAATGTAATCAATTTGGTGGCACCGAGATTAGGGTGAGGTGAGTCTTGGCAGGCTCAGGGTTGGCTCTTTTGTTCAAATATTTTTGCTTATTGAATCAGGATTGTTTTCTAAATGATGTTGAAGCTGCTCTTTCCACAGGAGAACATGAGTAACTGTGAGAGATGATGACTATGTTAATTAGTTCCTTTATAGTAATCATTTTGCTATACGAATTGTGTCATATCATATTGCCCACCTCAAAAATGCAAAAATCACCAAGTCGGGTAGAGTGGCCCAGTAGACACAGCTTCCGTGCAGGCTAAGGCAGGAGGAAGATTGGTAGAGCTGAGCAAGTCTTAGTTTAGTTTACTTTTGTTTTTTGAAGCTCATGCCTGGTTTCAAAGCCCCTCTGGAGCTGAGGATGATCTTGAACTGCCTCCCCCCCCCCAGTGCTGAGATTACAGGGGTGCACCACAACACCTTAAATTTTGCTGCTTCATGCCGGTGGAGTCTGTGATGGCCAGGACTGAGAAAGGCTCAGAAATTGTAACCTTCTTTGAGGCTCTCTTTCCCATGCTTCTCCTATGTAAGGTCCTGAATTGTAAGTGTAAAACATAGAAGTCTCTTGCCTTTGTCATGTCTATAATAGCAGCCCCCAGTTAATAGTCACAAGTAAGACAGGTTCTATAGCTGTTCCAAAAATGCAAGAGGAAAAAGAAGGAAGGGGTGTGGGGGGGCTTCTGTAACCAGTATCCTCTGAGGAGAATTCCTCAAAATGAGGGGGTGTGGGACAGACACCACAAAACCTAGTAGAAGGCCAGAGCCACTCTGCAATCTAAAGCAGGAGGATCAAATGTTTGAGGCCACACTAGGCAATTTAACCAGACCAGCTGTCAAAATGAAAGAAAAAGGAGGGCTAGAGAAGATATCGAAAGAGCACCAGCTTCTCCTTGCCACCCACAAGGCAATTTGGGCTCACAACCACCTGTAACTCCAGCTTCAGGGGATCTGAGGCCCTCTTCTGGCCTCCGAGGGAACCAGACATGACACAGACATGTTGCACAGACATACAAAATACTCATGACATAAAAATAAGAATTTGAAAAAAACAAAATTGTAATTGTTTTCCCCACCCCAGACCCTCTGGTTTTTCAAGATAGGGTTTCTCTTGAGTAAACTGGATGTCCAGGAACTCACTCAGAAGACCAGGCTGGCCTCAAACTCACAGAGATCTACCTGTCTCTGCCTTCTGAGTGCTGAGATTAAAGGTGTGCACTATCACATCCAGCTTGTAATTGCTCTTAAAATGTGTGTAACAGTTTAAAAAAAAAAAAAAGCTCATCTGCCTGAAATCCACCAACCAAGAGTTTAGATGTGGCCCATCTATATAGAGCACAGTCTCCGAATATCCCTGCTGAGGGGCTGGAGAGGTGGTTTGGTGGTGGGATGCATCACTGAGGCCCTGAGTTTGTCTCTATCACCACAAAACAAGATCAGACAAAGGTACTTGTAGAGACAAAGAAGGATGCCCACATCTAGCTGATGTTCCCTGGTTGCCGGGTAATTCTGTAAAAATGCAACATCCCAGGCAAGTGAAGCATTCTCCATGGTGACAGATGAATAGTAGTGGCTCCAAGGGATAGAGTTGTTCCACCTGTATCTGAAAATGCAACCTTCAGCTGCCTATGTACCTGGTTAGACTTTCCCATGTTCCATGTGTGAGCTTCAATAAAAACTACACCATGACTACCTAGAACATGGCTCCTCTAGCCTACCTAGAAATAACAGCTCTATCCATCCCTGAGAGCCCCCCAAGAACTGAAAGACACCCAGGCCAGAAGGCACGGATGCAAACTGCAGCTGGCAAAGGAGCCTCACTCCTACCTCACTGCAGCTTCTGTGAAGACTAGGTTTGTGATTAGGGGAAGACTCCCCATTGTGTAGAGGCACCTAGAAGCTTTCTTTGCACTTCCCACTCCCTGAACCCTGAGAGAAGCAGAGCCAAGGCCAGAATATCTCCAATTGAAAGAGGAAGTTCACAGAAACTTTCTGGGGACACACCTGACTAGAACGCTGGACTGGTTCAAGCCTTTCGCCCACACAACAGTGCACCAGTTCACAGGAAGTGGAAAGGGCGGAGGTGCAAACCAGAGTGACAAAAAGCCACAGAGCTCGAGCTTGACTCAGTGGTGGAGTGTTTGCCCTGTGTTTATCTCCACTGAAAAAAAGGAAGGGTCTAGGGAGAATTCTCAATGGGTACACTGCTTGCCTTACAAATGTGAGGATCTGAGCATGACTCCCAGAGCCCACCAATACTGGGCATGATGGTGCACATCTGCAACCCCAGCACTGGACAGGTTGAGAGGAAAGTTCCTAAGGCTTGATATCCAGCCAGCCAAGACGGTGAGCTCCCTGTCAGTGAAGAGGTGTTGCCTTCTGCCCTCTGTTTGCATGTGCACACATTCCTGCACCTGTGAGCTGCTGTGTTACATCTTGGAAAGTTTTTTAAGACACAGGATGTTAAAAGAGCGGTGAAACAATATGGTGTTGTAGCCTGGCATGGTAGTGCACACCTTTAATGCCAGCACTTGAGAGGCAGAGGCAGGTGGATCTCTGAGTTCAATTCAAGGCCAACCTAATCCACATGGGGAGTTCCAGGATAGGGCTAGCTATATAGTGAGCTCCTGTGTGTAATAGGGTTCTCTGAAGGAACAATGTGGTGGTTTGAGTGTGATTGGCCCCCATAATCTCATAGGGAGTGGCGCTGTTAGGAGGTGTGGCTTTGTTGGAGGAAGTGTGTCACTACAGACAGGCTTTGAGGTTTCATACACTCAGGATACTGCCCAGTGTGGCAGTTGACTTCCTGTTGTCTGCAAACTATAGCAGTCTCAGCTCGAGCACCATCTCTGCCTGCATGCCACCATGCTCCCCACCATGATGGCAGAACCTCTGAACTGTAATAGAGCCACCACAATTATTTCCTCTATAAGAGATGCTGTGGAGCCGGGCATTGGTGGTGCACTCCCAGCACTCGGGAGGCAGAAGCAGGTGGATCTCTGTGAGTTCAAGGCAGCCTGGTCTACATAGCTAGTTCCCAGGACAGTATTCAAAGCAATACAGAGAAACGCTGTCTCAAAAAAAAAAAAAAAAAAAGAGTTGTTGTGATCATGGTATCTCTTCACAGCAATAGTAACCCTAAGACAAGCAAAATTTATAGAACGAATTGGATTTATTATGAATTGGATTTTATGAATATGAATTTATTAGAATGGCTTATAGGCTGTGGTCCAACTAGTCCAACAATGCTGTTTACCAACAAAAGGTCCAAGAATCCAGCAGTTGTCAGTCTTAGCTGGTCTTCAGTATGCACCAGTTTCCAGAAGTAGGCTCTAATGTGAGTGAAGGACTGGGCTTGCCAGCCAAAGGGAGAGCAAGGCTGCCAAACCACCTGAAGGTGAGGCCGTATTAAAGGTGATCTTTTCACCTCAAAAGATCTGGATTAAGCTGGATGGTGGTGGCAAAAGCCTTTAATCCCAACACTCGGGAGGCAGAGGCAAGCATATCTCTGTGAGTTCAAAGCCAGTCTGGTTTACAGAGCAAGTTTCAGGACAGCCAGGACTACACAAAGAAATCTTGTTTTGAAAACTGAAAAAAAAAAAAAAGCTTGGATTAAATGTGTGCATCTCAGAAGATTGGATTAAAAGTGGGTCTTCCAGGGGCTGGAGAGATGGCTCAGTGGTTAAGGTCACTGACTTCTTCCAGAGGATCCAGATTCAATTCCCAGCACCCACATGACAGCTCACAACTGTAATGCCAGTTCTAGGGGACCTGACACCCATGGCAAAACACCAGTACACCTAAAAAATAAAAACAAAAAAGGGTGTCTTCCAACCCAACTACCACTCAGACCCAGAACCAAGATTACAAGGTAGCCCACCTCAACACCCATGTCATCTAGGAACTGCTGGAGCATGTGAAGGGACAAGTCTACAAATGAAAAGCTACAGGATCTCCAAAGCAACAACAGAATATCCTGGAGAAGGCCCAGTGAAGACCCATTATCAAGGGCGTAACAAACCAGAGGCCTTGACCCAGACCAATGACTCACTGCAATGAACCCTTGCAAGTAAAGCAATATGGACTAAAGGGTGTACTGGGTGACTCACTGGGACACACCACCTTGACAAGGGTTTTTTGTTTTTAGATTTTTCAAGACAGGATTTCTATGTGTAGTTTTGTAGACCAGGCTGGCCTAGAACTCACACAGATCTGCCCAGCCCCCAAATGCTGGGATTAAAGGCATGTGCCACCAATGCCAGCTTCAACAAGATTTTTTTAAAATTTGTTTTTGTTTGGTTAGTTGGTTCTCTTTTTTTTCTGGGTTTACTTTAAAATTATATTTTGGGGGGAAATTGCAAGGGCGGAGGGTAGAAGTGAGGTGATGGGTAGATAAGTGGGATTGGGGTGCATGGTGTGAAATCCACAAAAAAAAATAACAATAAAAAGTTTTATTGATCATCCCAGCCACGTAGCATTACACACCTTTACACTAGCACTCAGGAGGCACAGGCAGGTAGGTCTCTGTGAATTTGAAGTCAGTCTGGTGACTTGTGCGTTCCAGGAGCTATGTAGAGAAATCCTGTCTTGGAAAAAAAAGTAGGTCCTCCCACTTCAAATGATTTAATTAAAATTCTTCACAGGTACCAAGAATAACCATATGTATATAAAAATATATATTATAAAATATATATAATAAATTTTTTAAAAGGAAAAAAGACACAAGTATTCTAAGGAGAAACATTCTATCTTGCTGGAAGTAACTCAAAGGCTTCAGGAAGTCCCTGAAACTGTTAAGATTCACTAGGTTCTTCCTTCCCCAACCTTACATAAGCAGTAAGGATGGCTAAGAGCTACTTTCAGACTAAAGGGGCTGGGAAGATAGCTCAGCAGTTAAGAGCATATGCTGCTCTTAGTTGGTTCCCAGCAACCACATGACAGTTTACAAGCACCTGTGACTCCCAAGGGTTCTGATGTTCTCTTCCGACTTCCATGATTTCCTGCAACCCACATGGTGTATACACATACACAAATTTGTTCAAGACCATCAGCTGGGTGTGGTGGCTCACACCTTTAATCCCAGCACCTGGGATTCAGAGGCAGGAGGATTTCTGAGTTCCAGGCCAGCCTGGTCTTACACAGTGAGCTCTAGGACAACCAGGGATACACAGAGAAATACTGGCTTAAAAAAAAAAAAAAAAAAACTCAGCCACCTGAAAGAAGCAAGAGTGCTTTGCACAGTCTGAAGAAATTGCAACAGGTTGGAAAGCATTCTCTCCAGGCAACTCAGCTTCTTTCTAGAGTGGCTAGCAGTGCCACTGCCATTTCATAGAAAACCCCTTTTTGTTCAGTGTGGAGCCTTTACTGACACATGTGTTGAGCCTCTGCAGCCCCCCACCCCAGTTGTGACAAAGATTCCCATAGACATCTTTGCCAAATGCCTGAGATGGGAAAATAAAATTATATGTGGCCTAAAGCCACTGTCCAAAGGAGGTGGAGCAATTGGAAGGATGGACTTGGACAACCCCTGCTAGGACAGGCAAGTGTCCTCTCTTCTTTTCCACCTTAGCTCTCTTTGTAGCTAGGCAGAAGTGGGACTCCTGGTCCAATAGCCTCAGCTTCCCAAGTGCTGGGATCACATGGGACCAAAGCCTCGAACAGGTCACCTCTACCCTGTGCTTCTCCTGTATAAGCCAGGACAGGAACTTTCTTCCTACTGGGAGACTTAGGGCAGAAGAGCCCTACTTATGCACACTGAAAGTTTTTTTGTTTTGTTTTTGTTTTTCGAGACAGGCTTTGGAGGCTGTCCTGGAACTAGTTCTGTAGATCAGGCTGGCCTCAAACTCACAGATCTGCCTGTCTCTGCCTCCCCAAGAGCTGGGATCAAAGGCATGCACCACCACCGCCTGGCACACTGAAAGTTTTGTAACAACTAAGGATGCTTTGAATTTTTTTTTTTTTTTTGAAGATTGACTTTATTTTGTGTATATGTCTGTGTACCACTTGCATGCCTGTTCCTGTGGAGGCCAAAAGAGAGGGAAAGGTCTACTGGAACTGGAGGTTGTGAGCCACCATGTGGGTGCTGGGAACTGAACTCAGGTCCTCTGCAAGAGCAGTAAGTGCTCTTAACTGCTGAGCCATCTCCCCAGCCCTCATTAAGGGTGTTACATAAAGCAGGAGCCTGAAAACAATCTAGGTGCCCATTTCTGGGAGATCAGAAAGATGAAATAAGGGTTGGGGGTGTAGCTCAGTGATAGAGTACTTGCTTAGCATGTGTGAGGTCCCAAGTGCAGCACAGAAGCAAAACAACCCAAAGAGGGATAGAAAGCTAGTTCACTGGTAAAGATCTTATCCTCCTCCTGCAGAGGACCAGGATTTAGTTCCCAGAAACTACATCAGTGTACAATCATCTGCAACTCCAGCTTCAGGGATCATTGTTCACTTTTCTGGACTCTGAGGGCACCTGTACTCATGAACACATCCATATGCATAATTAACAAAATAAAAACAAATCTTTAAAAACAAACAGCAATAAGGGCTGGAGAGATGGCTCAGAGGTTAAGAACACTGCCTGCTCTTCCAGAGTTCAATTCCCAGCAACCACATGGTGGCTCACAGTCATCTATAATGAGATCTGATGCCCTCTTCTGACATGCAGGCAAACATTCAGACACAACACCGTATACACAATAATTAAGAAAACAACAAACCCACAAGCAATTGGCAGTATAATCATTGGTTGGAGAGAGAGCTCAGTGGTTGAGAGCATTTGCTCTTGCAAGAGGACACAAGCCAGCTGGGCATCGGTTGCACATGCCTATTGCTGTTAAATAAGGATCAGGATAAACAAATAGGCCGAATAGATGTTTATTCAGGGAGAAATAACTTACAACCTAGACAGATGAACACCAGCAAGTTCCACCGGATGCTTTCCTGTCAGAGTCCCACCAGCAAGAAAGTGGTCCTGGCTCTTCCTCAGACCTCCTTCCACAGGTCACTTCCGCTCATGGCTCCACCCCCCCAATGGGCGTGGACAGTGCCACAGAAGGAGACAAAGTAAATATCTCACTATACATGCCTTTAATCCCAGTACTTGGGAAGCAGAGGTAGGTGGATCTCTTTGAGTTCGAGGCCAGCCTGGTCTACACAGCCAGTCCAGGACAGCCAAGGCTATACAGAGAAACCCTGTCTTGGAAAAAAGAAAAAAAGGACACATGATGGTCTGTGACTCCAGCTCCAGGGGATCAGGCACCCTCTTCAGGCCTCTGGTCATATACACATGGTGTTCACTCACAAGCCAAAAGAGACTCCTGGCTGGGCCAGGCAGGCAGCCCACAAGGGACCTGCTCCTGTCTGTCAACAGGTTCCTGGCCAGACATCAAGAAGGAAAAGGGCAGGAGGTTGCACCTTGTGAGCTGAACTGGCGAAGGGGCAGCTGGGATTGGGGAGCAAATTATTCATCAGCCCTTTCCAGGGAGCATAGTGAAACATGACTCCCAAGACACCCGTCAGAGCAACACGGGCCATGAGACTGTGATGGAGAAAGGACAAAGGTGCACAGTGCTGACCACAGAAGAACGTAATGCACTCATCCCAGCCTCCCTGCTGCGTAGATGAGAAACCGGGCCACAGTCAGGTCAAGTGACATTCGCACAGCACGAAAGCAGGCAAAGTGGGTGCAAACCCAGGCCGCCATCACTAGTCCTGACCACCAGCACTTTCGTTTCCCTTTTTGATGTCCTCTCACTCTGTAGCCCAGGCTGGTTCGGAACTTCCTATGGAACCTAGGCTGATTGGAACTTGTGGCAGTCCTCCTGCCTCAGCTTCCTGAGTGCTGGAAGGAGGTGACCACTGCTCATGTTTTATTCATGGGTGTGTGTACATATATGCACGTACATGTGGACGCCACGGGCAGTATTGACTGGGTCTTCCTCCACTGAACCTGGGTCTCTCCACTTAGCCAGCTTGTGAGCTCTAGGATTCTGCCTGTTTGCCCTTCACCCCTCCCTGATCCACAGCACTGTTGCTGGGCAGACCATACTGGCCCTTTTTTTTTTTTTCATTTTTTTCAAGACAGGGTTTCTCTGTGTAACAGTCCTGGCTGTCCTGGAACTCACTTCATAGACCAGACTGGCCTCAAACTCACTGATATCCTCCTGCCTCTGCCTCCCAAGTACTGGGACTAAAGGGTGCACCATCACGGCTAAGCCTAAACTTGGGTTTTACAAGGCTTCCAGAATGGAACTCGGGTATTCATGTTTGCATAGCAAGAATTTACCAACTGAATCATCTCCCTAACCCCTTGTTCTTAGTGTTTAGATTAAGGTGAAAATGACATAACTTTCTCCGTAGTTCTAGAATCCAGCCAGCTGGTCAGGGTCAGCACTGAGCTACACCCTCAGCCCAAGCTAACCACTGTAAAGAATTCTATTGGGGGCTAGGACATGGCTCCCAAGAGAGCATCTGCCTGGCATATATGAAGCCTCAGTTGGATCCTCACTACCACTGAAGCCAGCTATGGTAGGACCAGGAGCAAGCTCAACAGGTAGAGGTGTTTGCTGCCAAGTCTGAGACATATCTGGTTCACTGGCTAGGAGAGAACTCATTCGTGGGAGCTGATTTCTGATCCAGAATGTGCACAAACATAACAAATCAATGTAATGATGATGATGATGATGATGAAAAAGGCTGTGGTGTACATGCCTAGGTGGAGGCATGATGATGGGGAATTCACAGTCAGCGTCGGCTGCATGGTGAATTTGAGAGACATATGAGACCCTGGGTGCTAATGTATATGTTCACACTCATACATATATGCTGGCGGGTAAAGGCTCTTGCTGCCAAGCCTGAAGTTTTGAGTTTTATCCCAAGGCCCACATGGAAGAGAACTGACTCCCAAGTCTCTGACCAGGCAGTGGTGAAGACACCTTTAATTCCTGCCCCTAGGAGGCAGAGGCAGGCAGAGCTCTGTGAGTTCGAGGCCAGCCTGTTCTATGGAGCAAGTTCAGGACAACCATGGTGGTTACACAGAAAGAAACCCTATCAGAGAAACCTGGAGAAACAAAAAGAGGGAGAGAGAGACAGAGAAAGAGAAAGGTGTTCTCTGACCTCACATTCATGCCAGAGCACTAGCACAAGAACAGAAACAAAAAATAAACTAAAAATGTGATGGTTAAAAAACACTATTAAACTATAATACAAAAAAAAAAAAAACCAAGTCATTCAAAATCCACATCTGTGGACTGTGGACTATGGTGTGGCCCAGTGTCACTCTCTTTCCAAATGTCCTAAGGGCCTGGGTTCATCCCCAGAACTTCAAAACACACACACACACACACACACACACACGTGCATGCACGCACACACACACATCTATGAATGGAAAACAAAGAAATGAAAAGGTGAGGGGGTCAGCCATATGTGAAGGCAGGGAAGAATGGTAACCAATGGGACCCAGCAGGATTTACAGGAGGACATCTGCATGTGTGTTCATCCAGTCTTTGTATCTTATATCCAGTCTTTAAATAGCACATCAGGACTGAGGACAAAGCTCAGTGGGTAAGAATGTTTGCTGCAAAAGCATGAGGACCTGAGTTCAAATCCCCAGCACCCACATCAAAAAGCTGGGTGGGGCCCCATGGGTGGGTAGCTCCATTGCTGTGGAGGTTGGAGACAGATCACTAGGGTCTTACAATACAACTCTGGCTGTCCTGGAATTCACTGTGTAGATCAGGCTGGCCTCAACTCACAGAACTCTCCCTCTCCCTGCCTCTGCCTCCTGGGTGCTGGGGATTAAGGCTGTGAGTCATCATTCCTGACAGTGACAATAATTTTAAAAGCAAAGTGTGATGCCTCACATCTGTCCTCTCAGCCATCAGGAGGCTAAGGCAGATGGATAGAGAGTCTGAGGCCAGTCTGGACTATGCAGTCACTGACTAGCTCAGTACTAGGATAGGATCCTATCTTTATTGTTATTTTTTTTTTCAGCAATGAGGATTGAACCCAGTACAAGTGCTCTACTACTCTGCCTATTAAAAAAAAGATCTGTTTATTGAGTATGTGTGTGTGCCTGAATGAATTTATGTGTAGCATGTGATTGCAGGTACCCGTGGAGGCCAGAAGAGGGCATGGATGCCCTGGAACTAGAGTGAGCCCCCACCTCTGTGTGAGTGCTGGGAACCAAACACCTGTTCTCTAGAAGAGCAGCAGGTGCTGTACCATCCCTCAACCTGTCTCATATGTCTACACTCCCACAATCCCCTCCTTGGTCTCTTGCGTACAGGGAGCACAGTTAGCCCCCAGGACCCAGGAAAAAGGTCGAGGGTTGCAGCTGTCCTGCAGGACAGTGAAAAAGAGCTTTCTTTAAGGTGTGTCTTTTATTGTTGTTTATGTCTGTATGTGTATGTGCACGTAGGTAGAGCATACACATGCAGGTTCCACAGGAGTCCAGATGGGGGCGCCAAATCCCCTGTAACTGGAGTTACAGGCACCTGTGAGCTTCCTGCTTTGGGTGGGGGTAAGGGGGACCAAACTCAGGCCACCTGGGAGAGCAGGATACCTCTTATCTACTAGGCCATCTCTGCACCTCCAGTGGAGATCTTGATACTGGAGTTCCAAGCTGGCCAGGCTAGGAGATTCTGCCTATGGATAAATAAATAAATAAATAGAGAGAAAGAAAAAGAGGGAGGGAGGGAGGAAGGGAGGGAAGGAGGGAAGAAGGAAGGAAGAAAAAGAAAAGTAAGAAAGGTGGCAACTTACTTCTATAATGCCAGCACTTAATAATAGATGAAGCAGAACTTCTCCAGTGTGGAAGATGACAGAGTTGAGCCGTGTCATCCTGTCCATACAAAAGGTTATCTCTTGGCAAAGAGATGGTAAAGGTCAGGTTGCTCACTGTCTCCCCTCTGCTAGGAAGATAACTCAGGTCAGCGGGCGGGGCTGAGAGCCAGCTTGTATAAATGAGGGGCTGAGGTGGTGCAGGGAGAGCCATCTCATCATTGCAGGCATCTCAGCTGAACATGGCAACCCGCGGGCTGCTGCTGCTGGCTTCCTGGGCTCTCATTGGGGCTCTGCAGCTGCAGGCTGATGCGAGGCCAGCGCCCTTCGGGATGAAGTTGTGCGGCCGCGAATTCATCCGTGCTGTCATCTTCACCTGCGGGGGCTCACGATGGCGCCGGGCAGATATCTTGGCCCACGACACTCTGGGTGAGTTGGGGGTGGGGGAGACAATCAACCTGGAACAGGTGGCCAGGTGGCCAGGTGGGCACATAGCCAAAACAGGAGTTGTGTGAGCCAGGCATGGTGCACACTGAACTTCCACACTTGAGAGGTGGTGGCAGAAGTTTCCCACATTTAAGGGCAGCCTGGGCTACAGGTTAAGACCTAGTCTTTAAAAATTCAAGGAAAGAAAGGGAGGTGTGGTGGAATAGAGTCTCAGTGGCTGTCCAGACCTGAGAGGATGGAAGGACGTTAATGTGGTAAATGATCAAGGCAGCCAACAAATGATCAGTGTTCTCTTGAGGCTTGTTGTGTATCCAATATTATTGTGCTTTTACTTGTGTTATGTCTCCCACTCATGATAAAACCAAAGAAAGTAGGGGCTGTTATTTCCCCCACTTTACAGGAAAGAAAACCAAGCCTTAGAGAAGCAATCTCATTTACAACTCTAATTTAGGGAGTTTAGCTTCCAGATGCATAACTTTCATCTACTGGTCCACATTAAATAAAGAATAGTATGAAATCCATGACAGGAAAGTCAGGTTTAGTACTGAAACTGGTAACAGAGCCCAGGACTGCAAGAAATGAAATTCTGAACAGCAACCTTGATCCCCAAGACCGGACATATAACCTGGCCAGACAGAAGCCAGCATTCTGGGGTGGCAGCTCTGAGCCCTAATGCTTCCTTCGCTTGGCAGGGGACTTCTTCCCTGATGCAGAAGCCAATACCGACAACCTGGCGAGCGAACTGGACGAAACCGTGGGCTCCAGCGAGTGGCTTGCCCTGACCAAATCCCCCCAGACCTTCTATAGTGGTCGGCCCAGCTGGCAAGGGTCGCCTGGAGCGGTTCGGGGCAGCAGAGATGTCCTGTCTGGCCTTTCCAGCAGTTGCTGCGAGTGGGGCTGTAGCAAGAGCCAAATTAGTAGCTTGTGCTAGGACCCTGGTTGGGTGATGGGGAAGAGGGCAGTGCTTCCAACCTGTTATCCTCTGTGCGATGCTCACACGCATTCCTCCAGGCAAGGCATTGAAGCCTCTGAGGTTTCCTCACAGACCCTCTGCCAAGCCTTTTCCCATCTTGCTCCGAGCCACATCGCTACCCAGCCAAACAGAAACTTGATCTTCATGGTAGAGTTCTTCCCCTCCCCAAGCCCAGCCCCAGCGAGCCTGGCTACAGCCAGGTACCCACCTACCCAAACTGGCTACACTGAACAAACTGTTTGGTCCTAATTGCCACCGCTTGTTTCCTGGCCAAGCCAGTGCAACCTGCCCCCTACTCCACTCCCTTCAGTCCCCACCCCAAAGCACTCTGCTGTTGACTCCAAGGCAGGGGACACCGAGTCCCCAGTTCTCAGACTTTCCCACCACAAAATAAAGGTTCAGTTCTGAGCATTTGCACGCGTGCGTGTTATTGCTGGGGATGGGCGGATTTGGGGACTTCCCGCCAGGGGCGGGGTATCTTCCTTCTCAGGCTGCAAGCCCCAAAGCCTGACGGTGTCTGTTATCTCTGGGAGCCATGATCCGGCCCCGGGTTGCGCGCCTCACGCCTTTGGAGCTGATGCTGCTGCCACTCCTGCTCGGGACCCGGCCCCACGGTGAGAGGCTTCCTGAGTGGCCGGTTTGGGATCACAGCTGTAGGGCGGTGGGGACTGGGCCACAACAGGATGTAGCAGGATGGGGAGGGGCTCGGGACCCCCTCTACGCCATCCCAGCACGTGCCAGACCCTGGGCTCCAGCTTGGCACCCTGCAGGAGAATGGACACACCCACAGCCCAGCCTGTTGATCGTGGCCCTCCCGGCCCTCTGCGCCCGCCCCCGCAGGAAGCCCTGGTCCACTGCAGTGCTACCGCGTTGGGCCCTTGGGAATCCTGAACTGCTCTTGGGAACCTCTGAGCTACCTGGAAACTCCACCTGTGCTCTATTACCAGAGTCAGAAGTAGTGAGTACCCTGGGGGAAACTGAGGCACAGCAAGTGGACACTCGGATTTCAACTAGCTTTGGTTAAGAAGACCCAGAGTCTAGCTACTGGAAATTCCTTCCACACTTTGAAGACCCTCAAGGCTGGTCCCACTCGTTTCCTTACTGAATAACTCTGGGCTAGTCACTTTCTCTCCCTGAGTGCCTCCCATGACAGCAATGACAGCACGTGCTCCTATGGTTGATCCTGCGCATCAATGCAGTATGCACATGGCAAAGAAAAATTGTGTAGTACTAGGAAGCAGGTTTATATCGCCATTGGACGATGTCAGGCGGAGAGCTTGACTTTTTAAAAGCAGTTTAGTTCAATCTGTGAACACACCAATCTAAGCTGGCATGGTGACACACACCTATAACCCCAGCACCTGGGAAGCCGGGCAGGAAGATCAACCTCAGCTTCATAAATTAGTGGCCAGCCTGGGCCACATGAAACCCTGTCTCAAAATCAGTCTAGTGATTGGAATCAGAACAATGAAAGCCAGGCCTGGTGGGGTGCAGGGTGCAGATGTCTGTCTGAAAACTGCATTGTAATTGGGCTAAGTAAGGGAGCATGAAAAGGCCTTTGGGTGGAGGCGTGGAGCAGGGCATCCTTTCTGAGACAGGGTCTTACTGTGTGAAGCTGGTCTCTAACAATCCTCCTGTGTCCATCGCTCGTGTGACTGTCACCTGGCCACTCGAGCTCTTTCAGTATTTTATGTGCACTGCATACATTTTGTAGAAGAGGAATAGAGAGGTAAAGCCACCTGTCTCAGGCCCCAGCAGAGCAGTTTGAGGGCATGGTCAGTGCAGGGTTGCTTAGCTTGTGCCAACATGTGTCTCTCCCCTGCATGTCTCCTCACAGCCATTCCAACAGAACCCAGGAGGTGAAGGTGCCTTCCAGGCAGAGCTGGGTGACCATCCCCCGGGAACAGTTCACCACGGGTGACACACTCCTTATTTGGGGAACACAGGAGGGCCGACCTCTCTGGTCCCCTGTTTTTGTGAACCTGGAAACTCAAAGTAACTTGGTGGGAGGGTGGGGCATAGTGTGGGTAGGGGAGGGTGGTTAGAGGCCCTAGCTCAGTGCACTCTGGCTTCTATTCACAGTGAAGCCAGACACCCCCCAGCTCCTCCCTAATGTGGACTTTTATGAGGACGACTCCCTGGAAGCCACTGTACCGTGGGAAGCACCCCTCTGGCCTTCGCATAAGGTTCTCACCTGTCAATTCCAGTACAGAAGATGCCAGAAGCAATGGACCCAGGTGAGTGGGGGGAGCTTCATCCCACCCTATCTCCGGTAGACGGGATAGCACCCCGAGTCCTAGAGAGCACAGACTCAGTTGGTACCTGACAGTTACCCCCAAATTCACATTGAAGGCCTCACAAGCAACTTTGTTCACTTGCTTCTGGTTTCTTGAGATAGTCTGTCTATGTAGCCATGCAGCCAGTCAAGGTGGCCACAAAGCCGTGCTCCCCCAGCCTCAGCCTCCTGAGCTCTGGGCAGCAGGGTTTCCTTGCCACCTCTACATACTGCCTGCTTATCTTTTGTGTCGGGGGAGGCAGTGAGTCAAGGTTTCACTGTGTGGTTCTGGCTTGCCTGAAACTCGCTGAGATACACCTGCCTCTGCCCCACCCCCACCCCCCACCCCACGTTGGGATTAAAGCTATACCTGCATGAGTATCTTAATCAGTTAAAAACTTTGTCTCAGGCTACAGAGATGGCCCAGCAGTTAAGAGCACTAGCTGCTCCTCTTCCAGAGGTCCTGAGTTCAATACCCAGCACCCACATGGTGACTCACAAACATCTATATAAGATCTGATGCCCTCTTCTGGCGTGTAGGTGTACATGCAGAGCACTCACACATGAAATATACGTAAAATTTAAGATAAAGATTTTGTCTCAAAACAAACAAAAACAAAAAACAAACAAACAAAAAAACCCACAGACTACAGCTGGGAAGATCACTCAGCATCAAAGTGATTGACACACAGACGTTAGGTCCTGAGGTCCCAGCACCCGTGTAAAAAAGGCAGGCATGGTGGCACTGTTTAGCCTCCCTCCGCAGAGGCAGACACAGGTGTATCCCAGGACTTGCTGAGCATCTGACCTAGCAAATGAGTCAGTGAGAGAACTCGTTTCAAAATGAAGTGGCCAGTGAGATGACCTAGTGGGTAAAGGCATTTGCCATGCAAGCTTTACCACCTGAGTTCGATTTCTGGGGGCCCACATAAAGGGCAGGAGAGAACTTATTCCATACTTGCCCTTTTACATCCTCCCCCATAGTATACTTGTATACCAGTAATATACTCGTATACACAGTAATAGAGTTAAAACAGTAAGATGTTGATCTACAGAGGAAGACACTTGACAACAACCCCTGTACACACACACACACACACACAGACACACACACACAGAGAGAGAGAGAGAGAGAGAGAGCTTGCTGTAACTACTCAGTGTTACAGGGCTTGCCCAGCCTGTGCCAGACTCAGGGCCACAGCGTTGGAACAAGAAGAAAGTCTCCTCAGCACAGAGGGCTACCCCATCCCTTTCCCCTTCCTTTACCCAGCTAGAGCCACAGCTGAAGACAGACACGATGACTCCTCTTGAGATGCAGAACCTGGAACCTGGCACCAGCTACCAGGTGTCGGGCCGCTGCCGAGTGGAGAGCGGATATCCATGGGGCGAGTGGAGCCCGGACCTGTCCTTCCAGACGCCCCTCTTGGGTGAGGATGCCTCCATTTGTCATGCACTTCTGGGCCCTATAGGCCAGGCAGCCTTGTTCATCTAACGGTACCCGCCTTTCCCCCTCCTCATCAGGTCCTGAAGATGTGTGGGTATCGGGCACCGTCTGTGAGACATCTGGCAAACGGGCAGCCCTGCTTCTCTGGAAGGTAAGTCCAAAGGTAGTTCTCTGCGGGCATCTGGGAACGCCCAAGCAGCAGTGGCCTCCTCTGCTGCCCCCTGGAGGTTATTTCCTGGATTGCAGGGGTGCTGGGTGCCAGGGAAGTCACCACTACCACCACTAACCTGTGAGAGATCTGAGGTGTTGGGTGGGATCCAGTGTTCCAGGCAGGCGACAGCAGATGTGAAAGTCTAGACTCAGGACATGATCTCAGTACAGCTTGGCAAGATGCAACACTTGTGCTGGGAAGTCTCGTGCTACCATCAAACAGGTTGTAGAAGAGGGTGTCATAGTCCTCCTGCTTCAAGGTGGCCCACACTTGTGATCCCAACTGCTCAAAAGGTTGAGGCAGGAAGACTGAATGTTCAAGACCAACCAGAGTGAGTTCAAGGTCAGGGCATCTTAGTCTGAAAAACAAAAAGATTTAAAGGTGGGGGGGGCAGGGCTTAAGGCTAGAGAGATGGCTCAGTAGTTAAGAGCACTACTGGCTGCTCTTCCAGAGACCAGGGTTCAATTCTCAGCATCCACATGGCAGCTCACCACTCTCTGTGGAACTGGTGATCTCAGTTTCAGGAGATCTCATACCCTCACACAGACAAACGTGCAGGCAAAACACCAATGCATGTAAAATAGAATAAAATATAAAATCGAGAGGCTCAGTGACAGAATCCTAGGTAAGAATGTTCAAGGTCCCAGGCTTCATGCCCAACAATGAAAAAATATACTATTGAACATCTAATGTCTGCTGGCCATGGCTGAACTCTGAAAGTAATAAAACGTATACGACCTTGAGCCACATAACCAAAGCCATGCATTTAGTTCCACATGTGTTTATGTATATATGTATGAAGGTATATGAGGGTGCATGTAATTGAATGCATGTGTATGTGGATGTATGTGTACATGCATGTATGTAAGTGTATGCATGTGTGTAAAAGCACATATATGTGGATGCATGTGTGTGTGCATTTATACTCTCTAACTCCAGAGATCTCTGTCTCCTACATGGTGGATTGATGATGTTAGATATTGTTCCTTGCTAGAGTTTTCTGGAATCACTTAAATGATTACACATCCCTATCCTTGTAAGTTTCCACTGGGGATGAAGTAACAAAGCCACAAGGGAGGGAGCCGGAGGTGTTCAACATTAATGAATATTTCAGAGCTCTTAGGTCTGCTGGAAGGCAGGCAGTCCTGAAGTGCAGCTTCCCTAGAACGTCTGCGGTCAGCACTGCCTGAGCCAGATGTGAAAGTGCAGCTGTGAGCCAGCAATGGGAGGTAGGAGCCAGAGGACCAAGGACCAGTAGTTCAAGGTCTCCTTGACTGTGTATCGGGTTTGAGGCTGGCCTTCTATTTGTGAGGTCCGGTTTCAAAGAAAAGAGAGACACAAGGGATGAAGTGCTGAGGCCAGCCAGAAGAGTTCAGTACCAGAGGCCACGTAGAAAGCTGCATGTGGGGCTGGGAAGATGGCTCAGCCTTGGCTACTGCTGAGGAGGACCCAGCTTCAGTTTCCAGAACCCACATCTCACTCAGCTCACAAGCATAGCTCCAATTCCTGGGGGTCCAGTGCTGTCTTCCGGTTTCTGAGGATGAATTTACACACAGCAGGGAAAACACTCCTACACACAAAATCATATAAAATCATATAATCAACCCCCCACGCCCGCCGAGGTGGGGTTTCTCTGTGTAACAGCCCTGGCTGCCCTGGAACTCGCTCTGCAGACCACGTTAGCCTCCAATTCACTAAGATCTGCCTGCCTCTGCCTCCCAGATGCTGGGATTAAAGGTGTGTACCACCACTGCCCTGCTCATAATCAAACCTTTTTGTTAGTTTGTTTTGAAACAGGGTTTCTCTGTGCTGACCTTGAATTTACAGAGATCTGCCTGTCTTTGAATGCTGGGACTGAAGGCATGTGTCACCATGCTTGGCTGATAAATCTTAAACAAACAAACCCACAATAAGTTAGGTGTTGTGGCATGCATCCCAGCACTCTTTGAGGATCAGGGATGGAGACAGCAGAGTTCCCTAGCTCTTGGGCCAGCACAGTGGCAGGAACAGTGAGGGAAAAGCCACTTAAACAAGATGAAAAGAGAAAGCCACTGCTGAGAAAATGTCCTCTGACCCAACACGTGTGCCGTGGCAATGTGCACGCACACACACATTCACACAAAATAGAAAGAAAGGAATTTGTTATTTAAGATAAATGTTTGTGGGGCTGGAGAGATGGTGTGGCAGCTAGGAGAGTTTACCACTCTTGCAGAGAATGTGAGCTTGGGTCTAAGCTTTCACACCAGGCGGCCTTCAACCCCAGCTCCAGGGGACCCTCTGGCTCCTTTGGTACTGAAGTCATGTGCACATACCCCAACACACACAAGATCTTGAAAAAGATGAATATTTGTGTATGTGTGTTGTGTTCATATGTGTTCGGGTGTGTTCACTTGTGTTCAGGTGTGTTCACATGTGTTTAGATGTGTGTATGAAGAGGCCAGAGGACTCTTTTGTTTCCTCAGGCTCTGAGTGCCATGATTTTTCACTTTTCCTGTAGCTTACTACCCAGGTTGGGCTGGTTGGCCAGTGAGTTCCAGGGATCCACTTTTCTCTACCAATTACTTTACCAACTAAGTCATCTTCCCAGCCCTGGATATAGTATTAAAAAAAAAAAAAATCAAGTCAGCAAACTCAAGCACCAAGGCTAGGGTTTTGTTGTTGCTGCTGCTGTTTGTTTTTAAAGTCTGGTCTGATTGATTCCTAAATCAGGATTAGTGAGAACAGAACCAGCCAGGGACATAGGTGCAAGATCAAAGTTATCTTTGAGTGAAGTTGGTACCCAGATTGCTACAGATTTAGTTTTGTTCCTAAGACAAGGTCACATATAGCCCAGGCAGGCCTCAAACTTATGGCAACTCCTCCTGCCTCTGTGCCTCCTGAGTCCTGAGATTGTATATGTGAGCCGCCACTCTAGGCTTCCCCTCAAACTTTATACCCTCAGGGGCATCTCCTTTTCCTTCCCAGCCCTCCTCTGAGATTCAGTGTCTACATCCATAAGCTGGGCCTCACACGCTGCCACTGCCTGATTTTACAGGTGCCTTGCCATCATAAATAGTGGGTACTCAACAAAATGGGGGGATGCTAACCACAACATTTCCTCCCCTCAGGCCCCAGGCCCCTGTGTGCAGGTGACTTACAGAGTCAGGTTTGGGGTTGGAAATGTTGCTATGACTCAAGAAGAGGTCCCCTGCTGCAAGTCTCCCATCCCCACACTGATGGAGTGGGCTGTGGTATCCACTGTCAACACCACCAACAAGACACTTCTCACCAACCTGTCTTTGGTCTGCTTGGGTAAAACAACATGAATGTCTTCTGTCCATTACCTTGGGGGACAAGCTAGTTTTCCTGAATGAACAGTCAAGATGTCTCCTTCTGCTTCCAGCTCCAGAATCTGCCCCCCAAAATGTGGTGGTCAGCCGCATTAATGGGAGCCCAGGGCTACTGGTGACCTGGCAACAAGGGACCATGAAACCATGGGAGTATGTGGTGGCCTGGGCTCGAGATGGGGACAGCCTGGACAAGCTCAGCTGGATCCGTCTTCCTAGTGAAAACTTCAGCACTTTGTTACCAGGTGAGGCCCTGAGACACCTGGGATCCCATCTACACCAGTTCCTGTGCTGTTGCTGACACTTATAAAGAGATTTGTTTAGCTCAGTTTTGGGGGGCCCAGAACATGGTGCTGCATCTACTGACTCTACTGGTCATGTCCTGGTGATGGTGCACTGGTAGGAGTCTGTGCCAAAGGGAAGTCACCTGTTGACCCAGGAAGCCAGACAAGGTTCAAATTGTGGGGGAAGCTCCAGAGGCCATCAAAGGCTTCCAGACTGAGGTTTGGTATCTGGACGTGGGCCTCAGGTATAAAGGAAGAAAACGAGGTGTTGGGAGGGAAACGCAGGTCACATGCTGAAGCTTATGTGTGCACTGATGAGAAGAAAGGGGTCCTATCCTGTGGTGGTCTACACCTGTACTCAGGAGGCTGAGGCAGGAGGATCACTATTTACTAATTTTAGGACAGCCTGGATGAGGGGGGAAAGAGGAGGAGAAGGGGAGAGAGAGGGAGGTGGAGAACAGGAAGGAGGGAGGGGAGAAAGAGAGATGAGCACTGGATAATGATTCTGGAACATTCCTTCTTTAGACCACTTTGCAGGCACACCACTCTCTTGAGAGGAGTGTCACTCATAGGCAGGTCTGTGTCCATGCCTCTCAATGGCCTGCACTTTTATTTCCTGGCCTTGGGGCAAAATCACACTGTGGTCACTGACAGAACGACATGCCTTAGCACAGATGCTGGAGAATTACAGCCTGGCCCAGCCCATCAGGGACAGCCCTGGGCCAGCAACAAAGAGGACTGAGCTATGCACTCTGCTTCCCTGCTCTGAGCTACAGAGTCTGGCTTCCCTACTTTGGGGACTTACTTATTTTGTATTATTTTTATTTACTTATTTTTTGTTTTTGTTTTAGGTTTTTTGAGACAGGGTTTCTCTGTGTATCAGCCCTGGCTGTCCTGAAACTTGCTCTGTAGATCAGGCTGGCCTCAAACTCACAGAGATCCATCTGCCTCTGCCTCCCAAGTGCTGGGACTAAAGGCATGAACCACTGCTACACCATACTTATTTTATTTTTAATTTTTTTGAGATTATAATATAATTGCACTTATCCTTTTCCTTTCCTCCCCCCAACCCTCCCATACACTCCTCCTCACTCTCTTTCAAATCCAAGGCCTCTTTTTTTCATTAGTTGTTATGGCATGCATATATTTATACACACATAGCCTGTGCTCTGTGTCTCTACGCGCTGCTCAGTCTGTGCAGTGTTACCCGTGTGTCTCAGGCTGACCATTTGGCATTGGATAACCACTTGCTCTTCCCTGGGGAAGGTGATTTCTCCTGCTCTCAGCACTCCTTGGTGGCCTGTAGTTCTTTGTGCAGGCCTGAGGCCTCCATGTTTTTTTTCCCCCCCATCTGCTTTGGTGTTTCTGTTGTGTTGTCCTTGGTCGGCTCACATTTGGGCAGTCATGCCGGAGAGACTTCACAGACGAAACTTTTGAGTTCTCTAGGAGATAGTCTGCAGGAAACTCCCTGATCCTCCAGTTCTTACAATCTTCCTGCCTCCTCTTCCTCAGTCCCGGATGAGCTAAAGCTCACAAGTGTTCTGTCAGTGTATCCACTTGAGACTGGACTCCATAATTTTGTTTGGTTTTACTCTTAACATTTTAAAACATTTTAATTGTGTGTTTGTGTGTATGTGCACATCCGTGCTGTCTGTATGTACACATGGGTGTAGGTATTCTCAGAAGCTCTTGGAGCTGGAGTTACACACATGGTGCTGGAAACAAACCCTGGGCTCTCTGTAAGTGCAATGTGCTCTCTAAGCCATGGAGCTATTTCTCCAGACCCTTGTTTTATTTAATTTTCTTTATTATTATTTTTTTTTCAAAATAGGGTTTCTCTAGATAGCCCTGGCTATTTTAGAACTCACTCTGTAGATCAGGCTGCCCTCAAATTCACCTACTCTGTCTCACAGTGCTGAGACTAAAGGCATGTGCCATGTGCCACCATGTCTGGTTCCTTATTCTATTTTATTTTTGTTACAGGGTCTCAATAGATATTTCTGGCTGTCCTGGAACTAACTCTTAGACCAGGCTAGCCTTGAACTCATAGAGAAAACAAAACAAAAACAAAAACAAAAAAAAGAAATTATGTATATGTATGGGTGTTTTGCCTGAATGTATGTTCCAAGTGCATGCATACTGTTCCCATAGAGACCAGAAGAAAATGCTAGATCCCCTGAACTGGAGTTATAGATGGTTGTAAGTTGCCATGTGAGTGCTGGGAACTGAATCTGTGTCCTCTAGAAAAGCAGCCAGTGTTCTTAACTACAGAGCCATCTCTGCAGCCTTTTAATCATCTTTTCATTTTGAAACAGTGTCTCACTATGGATCTCTGCCTGGCTGGAGGTCCCTGTATAGATCAGGCTGGCCTGGACTAAAGGTGTGTATCACACACCCAGTATTATAGTTTTCATTCTATTCTCTTTTCTCCCCAGACAGTCTCATGTATCCCAGGCTGGCCTTGAATTGACTAGCCAATGATGACCTTGAACTTCTGATCCTCCAAGTGATGGTTTTACAGGCATGAACCCCCACACAGTGCCTTTAATCTTAGCATTCAGGAGCAGAGAGAGACTGGTCTCTGTGAGAAGGCCTGCCAGGACTATGCAGTATGTATGACTGTTTCAAAATAAAGAATCTGGAGAGATGGCTCAACGGTCAAGAGACACACGGCTTTTATTGAAAACCTAACTAGGGTTTTGCATAAGCTAGGCAGGCACTCTACCAACCGAGTCTCACCCTCAGCCCAGCTTTTCAGTTTCTGGAGCCAGGGTCTCTCTGTGTAGCCCAGCCTCAGAGTGCCACAGGTGCAAGTCACTGCACACAACTGGGACTTGTCCCTTTCTGTGCTGTTTACAGCCTGCATATCTTTTCCCTGTAGTCTCAGGTCTCACTGGCACTTTGTGAGTAGCCTCCCCCAGGGGCGAAGTGATAACTCCTACAAGTAAGCTCTGCACTGGGGAGGGAGACCCAGCTGTAAATGTTCTCTTCTTCCTATTCCCCGCAGGGGATTTCGAAGGAGGGGTCCCTTATCGAATTACGGTGACTACAGTGTCCCCTGGGGGATTAGCTGCCTCACCCTCAGTTTGGGGATTCATTCAGGAGTTAGGTAAGTGGTAGGACGGGAGGATGAGGGTGGACCTCTTGGAACTGCAGTAGATACTGTCACACTGGGTTTCTTCACAGTACCCCTGGCTGGGCCAGCAGTTTGGCGACTCCAAGATGACCCCCCAGGGACACCTGCAGTAGCATGGGGAGAGGTACCAAGACACAAGCTCCGAGGCTGGGCCACACACTATACCTTGTGTGTACAAGGCAGAGACATCCCCACTGTCTGCATGAACGGTGAGTTTCCAGCCTCCTGTCCCTTCCTCTATCCCCAAAGATCCACCTATCACCCACCCTGTCCCTATATTCCCAGCTCCTGGGAATTCTGTCACCAACTTCCCAGAGGACAATAGCAGTCCTGACTACTGCTGAGACATTAAAGATGGAGACGCCAGAGTATTCTCAATCACAGTAATGAATATCTGTCATATTTCATTAAGTGACAAGTATAAAAAGGATTACAGATTCTGAGATGGCTTTGTTTTTTAGAAAAAGAGGCCCAGCACTGGGCAAAGCCGAGTTTCAAATATGCCAAGAAATGGATTGCATTTTAGTTCCTTCTGTTACCCTTGAGATAGGCTAATGTTTACTATAATAACAAATTCCTGAGGCTGGACAGAAGTTCAGCAGTTAAGAGCACTGACTGTTCTTGCAGAGGTCCTGGGTTCGGTTCCCAGCATCTACATAGCCACAAACAGCTTCTGATCTCAGGCCTCAGAGGATCTGACACCCTCTCCTGGTCTCCACTGGCACTGCATGAACATACTCATTAAAAAAAAAATCCAGAACAGGCTCCTTTTTAAAAGCATTGTTACTGGGTTGGGGCTTTGCCTCAGCACAAAGTTCCTGTCTGGAATTCCCCAATGAAGGGCTGGGGCGTGGCTCAGCAAGTGTCCAGCATGTACAAGGCCCTGGGTTTTATCCCCATCGCTGAAGAAATAAAACCATTATTCCTTCCTTCCTAATTATAAAAGTTATCTGAGCTTGTTACAAAATCTGACTCACGGGCCTGTGAAATGGCTCACCAAATTATTACCGCTGCCATTGACTCTGACCGCCTGAGTTCAATCCCTGGAACCCACATGGTAAAAGGAGAGCACCAACTCCCACATGACCGCCACACTTAGGCCATCACTAGGTGAATAGTAACCGGTCAACATAGGGACACCCAGGGACATCAGCATGTCCTCTTGCTCCTCATTCAGAAAGTGCATCTTTGCCCAATACTGTGCGCATGTAGTTACAGTGGGTTTGTGGAACCTGAGTTTTTTGTCTGTTGAGACAGAGTCTCTCCTTTGATCTTAATCTGACCTGGGAATTGCATTCTGAGGAACTGGAATGACAGGCCCACACATCTGTGTCCTTGACCATTCCTTCCCTCAGTGCTTCCTTCCTTCCTTGGGGATCAAACTCAGGGCCTTGTGCATTGGAAGCAAGCACTCAGGCAGCTGATTTCCCAATGGAAAATTCACAGACACAGACAACCGAGATAACGTCTAATCAGCTGCATGGCGATTAGAGCTGGGCATAAAACGAGGGTCCGTTTTAAATGAAAGGTCAGAAGATTGGTTAAGGAAGTGGCACTGGACAAAATTTACAGGCCAGGGGCTATGAGATGGCCCCTACCACGAAGCTCAAGACCCCTACGGTGGAATGGGTGGCAAGAAATGGCCTCTGACCTCCTTGTGTATGACATGGCATGCATGTGGGCATGCCCCCAGGAAATAATACAATGTCACATAAGTAAATGAAGAAGACTGAGACAGAGCCATGTGGAAAGTTATGGAGGAAAGAGCATGTCCCAGGGCCATTGCTCCCCAATGTCTTTGGTTGTGTCCTTCAGTGAGCAGTAACACCCAGACTGTCACTCTGCCTACCCTTCACTGGGGTTCCTTCGAGCTGTGGGTGATGGTGTCCACTGTTGCAGGACAGGGCCCACCGGGTCCCAGCCTTTGGCTTCACCTACCAGGTATGAGGTGGGGATGGGGCTGCCTGCCCACTTCTGGCTAGGGGTGTCTTTAAGTCATAACACGGGCTTCAGTGGTGGATAGCTTCTGATGGAGAGGATTATGTACAGGATAGTACTGAGGATGAAACCCAGGACCACACCCCAAGTCTGCCTCGGGATGCTTTGCTTCTTCTAAATGCTATTGTATTATCCAGCGATGTATGTCTGGGACAGCAAACCCCCAACCCTAACTTTGCCTGTTGGCACACCTCTATACCCCTAAGTCTCACCCTCTTCTTCGGAATGGCTGCCCCCTCAGTCCCACTCATTCCCCGGACTCCTTGTTCAAGAGGGCTGCCTAGTCCCACCTATCCTCCCCACCCACAGATAATGAGGTCAGGTGGAAGATTCTGCCTTGGGTCCTGTCCCTGTGTGGCTTGTTCCTGATGGGCTGTGGCCTGAGCCTGGCCACTACCAGGTAAGGCTTTCAGGTATGGGATCTCTATCCTGGTGGGGGTTCAGCAGTTAGGCCTTGGATGGGTGGCCTCGGGGCTCAGGAAGTTCATGGATTCTAGCAATATGTTTGCACTGGGTCCCTGCTGGCCAGGTGCCTCCACCAGCGATACAAGTTGTTTCCCCAGTGGATCTGGGAGAGGGTTCCCGACCCTGCCAACAGCAATTCTGGGCAGCCTTACATAAAGGTGAGAAAATGCCAACTGTGGGAGCACCATTCTCCAACTGGGGGATGCTGGGGCAAGTGGGGGGTGGACTACTGAGTTTCAAGCCTGCATCTCCCCAGGAGGTGAGCCTGCCCCAGCCTCCCAAGGACGGACCCACCCTGGAAGTGGAGGAGGTGGAGCTGGAGGCTGTTATTGAGCCCCCTCCAGCCTCTGCCCCTCTTCACTCTGGGTACGAGAAGCACTTCCTACCCACACCCGAAGAGCTGGGACTTGGGCCTCCGGCCCCTAGGTTCTAGCCCATTCTGCTTCAGGCTGGGGGCTGTGTCCCTTCTTGGATTAGACGTCTTTATTTTTAGTTTTCTGAGATGGGAGCTCACTACGTAGCCTTGGCTGGCCTGGAACTCACATTCACCTGACTCTGTCTCCATGTATGGAAATTAAAGGCTGTGCCACCATGCTGTTGTTTTCTTTATTGTGTCAGAGTCTTGATATGTAACCAAGGCTGGTCTCAATCTGTGATCTCCCTGACGCAGCATCCCCAGTGCTGGGACTACAGGTGTGTGCCATCTCACCCAGTCACAACCTTTGATTCTAGTAAGATCAACTTCCAAGCAGCATATAAGGAGGTGATTCCATGTCAAAAGACACATGCGAGGGGCTGAAGAAATGGCTAAACAGTTAAGAGCCCTTGCTTTCTTGCAGAAGACCACAGTTTGGTTCCCTGGCCTTGCAGAGGACCCAGCCTCAGTTCCCAGCACCCACAGCATGGCTCAAGAATCACCTGGCACTCCAGTTCTAGGGAATCCAACACCTCCGGGTGGCCTCCGTGAGCACTGTACTCACACACATAAAAAATAAAAAAATAATAAATACATGAATGAGTAAACAAGCCAGGCAGTGGTGGCGCACGCCTTTAATCCCAGCGCTTGGGAGGCAGAGACAGATGGATCTCGGAATTCAAGGCCAGACTGGTCTACAGAGTGAGTTCCAGGATAACCAGGACTACACAAACAACCCGTCTCAAAAAAAAAAAAAAAAAAAAAAAAAACCCAAAAACAAAACCGAAAACCAAAATAAAAAAGACATACAGTCAGGCTTCCAGAGTGCCTTAACATTTAATTTTCAAGTATAAAGGCTTCATTGCAGAAGGGAGTCAGGGCCACAGGCAGTGGGCAGGGTGTCTAAAAGCCCAGGTGTAAGTAAACACAGGGGCCTGCTGGCTGCTGGGTACCAACAGTCCTATGGTACCCTGTCTGTGCCTGGGACCTTCTGCTGGATGCCAGGCTGCGAGGTAGCTGTGAGAGGAGTAGGGTGCTGGGCATCAGGCATAGGCTCACATGACCACACAACACTGGCACGTCTTTTGCTTAGGGCCACTAGCCTCTTTGGCCTCAGCTAGCTCAAGCTGCCGGGCAGGTGCATAGGTAGGTGCAGGGTGATCACCGGGGTTGGTGCTGGACACCTCCTGATGGAGCAGTGGCTGGCCTTCCACAGGTTGCTCCAGGCCTGGGGTCTCTGCTAAGAGGGGGGTGGCGTCCCCGGGGGGACCCTCACTCTCAGCACAGGGCTGAGGCTCCCTGGCTGGCTTTTCTATTGATCCTTCTTGCTTCTCCGGGCCTTGCAGTTCTTGACCCTGTGATGCAGGCTCCTCCTGGACCCGAAGTGGGGTTCCTGGCTGGCTGGCATCCTCCACCGGAAACTCTGCTGCTTCGTTGGCTTTGCCTTGCTCTTGTGGACTCTCCTTGCCCTTGGCGCCTGGGGTCTTCTCTTCCTCTGATAATGGCTCACTGCCTCCTGGCTCCTCATCCAATGGCTTCTCGCTTCCTTTAGTTTCTCCATCCAGTGAGCCCTCACCTCCTGGCTCCTCATCCAATGGCTTCTCGCTTCCTGTAGTTTCTCCATCCAGTGAGCCCTCACCTCCTGGCTTCTCATCCAATGGCTTCTCGCTTCCTGTAGTTTCTCCATCCAGTGAGCCCTCACCTCCTGTCTCTCCTTCCAATAGTTCCTCACTTGTTTTTGACTCTCTGTCCAATGAGCTCCCACCATCTCCCTCCTGGTCCAATGGCTTCTCACTGCCATTTCTCTTTGGCTCCAGTGGGCCCTCTGGTTCTGTCTGTGCCACCGATGGCTTCTCAGTGGTGGCTGGTTCCTCCTCGCCCCCTTTTCCTACTTCCGGTGACTCTTCATCGTCCTTCACTTTCACCTCCTGCTTTTCCTCATCTGCTACCTCGGCCAGAAAGGAGCCCTCGCTGCTGTCTCTTCTCACTTTTTCTGCCTGGCTTTCCTCTCTTCCCTGGGCTGGCTCGGGCACTTCAGCCACCCCACCCCTCTCTATTCTGAGCTTTTCTGCCGTTCCCCTGTCTTCCATGGCCTCTGATTTCGCCATTTCTCTCTTCTCCGCCTCCCAGGACCCTTCACTCCCATTTGGCTGTGCCCCCACACACCCTGCCCCTGGGGGTGCTTCCAAGCCCTCCATCAAAAGCTCCTCCCAGTCTTCGCTGAGGGCTGCTCTCTCTACCCAAATGAAGGACCCCTCCTCTCCTCCAGGGCCCCCCTGCCCAACACCCTCAGGACTATCTCTAGAAGTACCTTCCTCTTTTCTGGAAACTTCTGCCTCAAATTGCTCCTGGAGCCTCAGGGAACTGACTTGTGTGGCCTCTGCATTCTTGGCTGACTCCCCTGTGACATCCGGGTCACTGCCTCCCAGCCCCTCCCAAACCACCTCCACCACAGCCTTGCCCTCCTTCACCCAAGTGGGGAGCTCAGGGCTGCTGGTGCCCTGCCTGGCCCCAATGGCCCCCAGAACCACTTCTTCCACCTTAGCCTCCAGCTCTACGCCTGTAGGGTCTGTGGCACTGTTCTCGGTGGCTCTAAGCCCAGCCCAAACCACCTCCACCACACCATCTCCTTTGGCCTTAGTGACACTCACGGCCCCTAGGCTCAGCTGCTCTGGGCAGGGGCCATTGGCTTCTGAAGAGGCCCCTATGCCCTCAGGGGATGGCCTCAAGGCTGGCAGAACCTCAGTGAGCGCCTCCCTGGGATCAGAGGGGGACTCAGGGGACAATCCCACTGGACCAGCTGGCAGGGAAGTTCTCTTGTCCACTTCAGTGAGGCCTGGGGGAATCAAGGGAGAGAAAGACAGGGAGGTCAGGACAGTGGGGGACAAAGAGGACCCTCATCCCAGATGTTTTGGGTCAAGTGATCTGGAGATACACTAGACCTGGGATTCCAATACTTACTTGCAGAGCCTGCCTCCATGCTGGGCTGAGAGAGAGGACGGGGACCCTGCAAAGAGAATAGAGACAAGGTCAAATTGGCCCTGGTTTCTACCTCCCAGATGTTTGAGCTCCGCCTGCTTAATCAATGCCATGTTAATGCTTCCTTGGCCAGTTTCTGAGGTTACCATAGACAAAGGATTTGGGGGGGGGGAAGTGCTGGGATGGAACCCAGGGCCTGGTGAGCACAAAGCCAGTGCAGTACAGCTGAGCCATAACCCTAACCTGAAAAGACCTGATACAATCAGACTTAAGTTCCAATGGGAAGAGGAAACTAATAAACATATCAACAACAACAACAACAAAATACACAATGCTGGCACAAGGTAACAGGGACAGGGGTGGGGTGGGGGAAGGAAGCAGTGATGGGAAGAAGCAGGGAGAAATCTGGGGGGGGGGGTGACTGTTTCCTATGGAGACATGCCTGGGCAGGGTTTCTGGAGGAGTGCAAAGTGGGGTATGCTCTGTCCAGAGTGCTCTGTTGGAGAACATTGTTCCAGGCTACATTGTAGAATATTATTAAGATGTGCTACATTTGTTAATGCTGTGAAACATTTGTTTAATGCTGCAAAGATGTGTTGCATTCTTTTATGTTGCATTTGTTTAACTCTGTGAAACAGTGTTACTTTGCCTGTCTAAAACACCTGATTGGACTCCAGGGGCCAGGTACCCAGCTACACAGCGAGTAGTGAGTAAAGAAAGGTATACAGACATAGAGCATGGTAAAAAGCCCAGAGGCAAAAGGTAGACAGGTTAACTTAAGAAAATCTGGCTAGAAACAAGCCAAGTTAAAGCTGTGCTTTTATAAGAAAGAATAAGTTTCTGTGTGATTTATTTGGGAGCTGAGTGGTGGGTCCCCCAAACAGCCAAAAATTAAAGAGGAAACAAACAAACAAACCCCAACCAATTACAAGACTAAGGAAACAGCACTGCTCTGGTGGTCTAGACAGGTAAAGGGAATAGAAAAGAGGCAGTGTGGCCATGGCGTGCCAGAGAAAGACTGGGGCAGTTGCATACAGCTGCAGGCATACAAACTCCCTTTGTGATCAAGCCTCTAATCCAACCACTGGAAAACCAGGAGTTCAAGGTTAGACTGGGCTAGTATTTAAATTATAATCTCACTGGCCCCTCTCAAAGGCATTTCTGAGTTGGTATTCCTGTTTTAGTGATAGGGCAACTAAGGTCTAGACAAGAAAATCAACTTGCACAAGAACACAGAGCAAAATAACAGTGAGTGGGTTTGACTGCACACAAAGGCAGAGGCTGCATTTGAGAGCACACCCTGCTGGTCACACCCCCTCCTCCTCACCCCTTTCAGCCCCTCCTCACCTCTCTACGCCAGGTGGGCCTGCCAGCAGGTCTGTGCTGGGCACCTGTGGACGCACTTTGCAACAGCTGCAGCTGTGACTGGAGTCTGCGGGAGACAGAGGAGGTTGCTGGAAGCAGGGCCAGACTAAACCTCCTCCTTTTCTGAGGGCTATCAAAGGCTGGGGCATGGCTCAAAAGAAGGGATTCCCGACTCACGAAAACAAGCTGTCTTCCAGGTTACGAATTCGAGCCTGGGCCTGTCCCTCAGGCGACTGTGGGTCCTTGGAGGCCAGGTCCTCTGGCCGCTCTGGCCCTTCAGCCGCCCCATCCATGAGCCAACGTTCTCGGAGAGATTTCCTCTGGGCATGGAAAGGGAGTTCGAGCTGGCTGCGGGAAGCCTTCCTCCCACCCATTGCTTGCAACCACCCAGAGGGCACATCCATCAGGATAGGAGATGTGCTCATATCTCGTCCCCCAACACCATGCTAGCAAGCAGCCTTCCTAAGCAGAGGCACACCAACCATCATCCTTCCAGCCGCCCAGTCAACTGACCCTGTCAAGCTCAGAAAGACCTCCCAATGCGCCCCTCTCCACCCCAGCGTTGGCCTAAGACTCCTCTCAACACTGCCAATCTCGGAGAAGCCCTCCACCTTCTCAATACTCTTCCAGAGTGGTGCAGCTGTCTCCATGCCCACCTTTCCCCCGCCTCCTCTTCATCTCCCCCTCCCCAAATTGGACAGAGGTTCCTATTGTTTCTCAGCCGGCCTCACATAGACACCCCCACTTCACTACCCGGGGCTGGACGGGAGTCCCCAACCTTGAGTCGCTCCACGCGGAGTTTCTCCTCCTCCAGCTCGCGACGCGCAGCGCCGATCTCCTCCTGCAGCCGCCGCTTCTCCTGTGCACGCACAACCCAGAGTTAAGGGCAGGCCCAGTGCCGCCCTTCGCCCGCCTCCTCGGGGCTCCCGGGACTCCCGGGGCGTCCTCCCGCGGGCGGGGGCCGCAGAGCGCTGACTCAGCAGCAAGAGGGGCGGGGCAGGACCAGGCGGCCGCGCCCTGATGCTGCGGAGGCCAGGCCCACGCCCAACGGTGGTCCGCAGAGGGGGGCGTGGGGCGGGGCTTAGGAATGGGGACTAGGGTTTTGGACTTCTAAGATGGAGAGGATGACCAAGCGAGGTTCTCACGTTTGTAACCCCAAGTCTCAGGAGGCGGTGTGTGTGTGTGTGTGTATTGAAACAAGGTTTCTTTGTGTAATCCTAGCTGCTGTCCTGTTTGTAACCCCAAGTCTCAGGAGGCGGTGTGTGTGTGTGTGTGTGTGTGTGTGTGTGTGTGTGTGTGTGTGTGTGTATTGAAACAAGGTTTCTTTGTGTAATCCTAGCTGCTGCCTGGACTCAATCTGTACCAGGCTGGCCTCGAACTCACAGAGATCTGCCTGCCTCTGCCTCCTGAGTGCTGGGATTAAAGGTGTGTACCACCACCTCCCAGCCAAAAAATTCTTTTAAAAGGGGGGTGAAAGGGTTCAAAGATATGTGGGTTTAGACATAGGGAACTTGCCAGTGAGATGCAGTTCAAAATGGGGGTGCAGAGGCGGTTCAGAGAGACACAGACATAGAGGTGGGGGCAGAGATGGGGTACAAAGATGGAGATGTGGTAAACTGGGGTGCAGAGGTTGTGTTCAGATGTGAATGAGGCAACAGTTCAATGTACCCAACTTAAAGTTGCCGTACTGAGGAATCAGGTCCAGAGAAATGGGGTGGAGGTTAGTAAGGTGGAGTACAAAAAAAGAGAGTTAGAAAAATGGAGGGTTACAGCAAGTGACCAGAGACTTGGCGTGCAGAGGGGCTCCGGGGTTGCGGTACAGAAAGTTGGAGTGCTAGGAGGTAAAGTCTGAGATGAAGTGCAGAAAGATGCGGTGCAAAGAGCAGAAGTTGGGACAATGGAGCACAATGGGTCAGAGATCAAGGGTGCAGAGACACGACATGGAGGTCAGGGTTCAGGGTTGAGATAGAGAAATGGGTTTAGAAAAGGCTCTAAAATGTAGGGTGCAGAAATATGAAGTGCAAAGTTGGTTTGGAGAATAGAGGTGCACAGTGGTAGTCAGAAATAGGGCGTACAAAGCCAAGGATGCAAAGAGCTGAGGTCCAGAAATAGGCTGCAAATGAGGAATGGCTGCAAAAGGGTTGTCAGAGAAAGGACTGTGGAGGTAGGAGGCACACAAAAGAGACCAGAAGGGCAGAGCTCAGAGGGTGGGGTTCCCTAAGAAGGACTCCAAGGGTGGGGTGTGATATATGGAGATCTAAGGGGTAGGGAGCTTGAGTGGCATTGGAGGAGGTGTTTCTGCACGTGACAAATGACACCCTCCATGCAGCCAGTGACGAGGACCAGACACACAGGAGTTGCCTGAGGAGTGCCCTGGAAAGGCTGGAGCTGAAGGTGCAGCTCAGTTCTTCACAGAGCCATACTCGCTTCCTATGGGGTAAATATTCCCTACCCAGATGGAGCAGGGCAAGAAGCAGCCTGAAGAACATTTGGGATTCTCGAGGTTCTGTGTGACACTTACGGCGATGACCTCCAGCCGCTGCCGATAGAGGGCGCTCTCCGCCATGACCCTGTGGGAAAGAGTGGCGGGGCTGAAGTGGGGATCCTGGGGATCCCTCAGCAGACAGGCTCCTAAAGGACCTTTCCTAATTAAGAACCCTGGGATGCCAAGAGAAGAGCCCAGCACTTTGCCTGTTTTCCCCTCTCCACCAGGAAAGATGACAGACCATGATCAAGCTACAGCTGGGTCTCACATCTTTCTCAGCCTCAGTCTCACCTGTGAAACCAGCAGGGATAGCTTCATCCCTATTGTGTAAGAATACAATTAAAGCAATTTCCACACTTAATACAATTTATACTTAACTACAGTAACTATTCTTACAGGCTCCCATAGTCATTCTCAAGTCCTGCCAGACTCCAAATATGCTGGTCTCTTGCTAGCCCCATGCCTTCTCTGAACCTTAGCTCCCACCCTTAAGCACTAGGGTGTGGGGTATGAGGGAATGTGAGGGAGAGAAGTGACCATTAAACCATTGCCATGGTAACTCCACAGCTGTCTCTTTACTTGTCTACCACTGGGGGCAAGGGTCACTGGACCATCCTGCCTAGCTGTGGACTTTGAGCTTCAAGGAGGGGGATTTGAGGTTTACCCTTGTCTTAACTGAAACCTGTGAGCACCCTGCTTTCCCACTCCCAGGGTCCCCTGTACCTTCATTTAGGTACATCGTTAAAATAGCACGATCACTGGCCAGCACAGGTGTGGGGCTGTGTTAGCCCCACTTCAGCCAATGGTTAGAAAGGGGTATCAACTAGGCTGTCCTCAATGCCAGACAGGGTGGGCACAAATATCTTTAAGTGGTTTATTAATTTAAATCCTAATACATCGGGGAAAGAATCCCAGCACCACTGTCCACGTTCCAGTCCTCTCAGATCCTCCCGCCACACCCTGAAGGCATAACAGTGCTATTTATAGTGTCCTAAGTGCCCTGCAGGGCTTCCGCTAACCACAGCCACCCCTGCTCAGGCTCCACCCCTCACCATTTGCTGGCTGTAATCCGCTCTCCCATCTGACATTCCAGCTAAGAACAGACAGGGCCAAAGTAGCCACAAGCCACGTGCCTGTCAGGCTGTGAAATGACCTATCTGTGGAAACACTTAATTTTCCCCATGATCCTATGAGGCAAATAGCACAACATTCCCATTTCCCAAAGGGGAAACTGAGACTTTGAGGAGTAGCAAAAAGTTTTGTCCAAGGCTGGGGACAATGACCAGTGAGCAGATGCTCAGAAACAGCTCAAACTTGTTGCCTTGGCTCTGCTGCTGCAGCAGGGTAGCCTGGAGAGTGCAGTAGTGACAGGAGCCTGTGTCAAACATGGCAAGAGCTGAAGACCACACAAGGTTGTCCTCTGCTCACACTCACACATATACAAACATGCATATGCACACACACTCTTACACATACACACTCGCACAATGCACCCACCCACACACACTGTACACACTCTCCCACACATACCCACGTGCTGCATTCACTCACACACTCACATACATGCATTCACTCACATATTCACACAGTCACATACGTAAACACACACAGCACAAGACTTGTCCAAAGTCAGAAAGGCAAATGTGAATATGAAGCATACTGGCAACGCACAGTTCAGGGTTCAGGGCCTCCAGGGACCTTCCTTTGGATAGCCACAGGAGGGAGGCCAGACACCCTCTTAGAGGTGGGGACTTCAACTAGAGCAGGGGCTGAAGGTCACCTGACAGGTGTCCTTAGGGAAGTTTAGACTCTGGTTCATCGCTCTGTCCCTGAGTGAGGGCTGAGTCCCCTCAGCTGTCCCACTCCGAAGATGCTATCTCCCTAACTCTTCCTGGGGGGGGGGGAGTAGATCGGGTTCCCGTTGCTAAGCAACCAGGGTTGTACTTGGTGAATAATGCAGTGGAGGGCATAGGAGAGTGAAAGACGGAATTGGGGTTCCTAGTAGAGAGAAACCCTCTTTCTGGAAGTTTCTATAATCCCTTGGAGCACCTCTGGCCATCCCTTACAGGGATGGGACCAGACTCATAATAGGCAAGCACTGGCGACTGAACCCAGCTTCTCTCACTTTGAAAAGCCCTCAGCTAAGGTGAACTCCCCACACCTTCCTGCACATCACCTACTCCAAGGTCGTGTCTCAGCCAGGACTTTGGTACAGACAAGGAGCGGAAGGGTGATCATTCCCTCCTTACGACTTTGTCAGTCTTTGGAAGCTGGAGCGCTTCCTTCCTTCCTGGATTCTGCAAACTTGAGGGATTTGGTGGCAGGGACTAAACTTGTATGCACATTCTTGGACCCTAACATTCTCTGTCCCCCTAACTTTGCAGTAGGCCCAGCTCTCTGGGGAAGGGGCTCTCAAGGAGTCCCAGGTTTGGCCGCCAGCACCCCTTGCTTTACTCTAGGCTCCTTAGGGGAGGCCAACTGGGACTCCCAGGTTAGGCCGGCGCCTCCCCCCACCCATCTTTCCACCCTGCCCCCCACTTGCCCCAGACACTTACATGGGTGTGGCTGTGGCCGGAGACAACACCGAGGTCTGCAGGGCCATCTCTGCCCAGTAGCCCTCTCGCGTGTGAGCCGAAGCGCCCCAGTCTGGGCCTTGGCTTGTGGGAGGGGGCTGCGGGGCGGAGCGGGAGAGCAGGTCCGGCTGGTTTGGGCGGGAGGCGCGGCCGGCTGGGACTGGGGCAGTGCTGGGGAACGCTATCAACTTCTCAGGATGAATTATTTACCAGCCTCCGGCCTCCACGCTGCACTCCGCTGCCTCCCAGTTCACACGCACGCAGTCACGCCGATGCTCCAGCAGGTGGGGGAGAGCGGCCAAGCACTGACCCGCGGCCGCCCAAGACCGCGCGCCTGCATTGGGCACTCAGGCATGAAAGTTTTAGTAAAAGCCCAGGGTCACTGGCTCCCTTCTAGGACCCTGGAGCAGGAGGGAGGGAAAGCTCTCTAACTCAGCTTCCGGAGACCATGGCAACTAAGAAGCCCCGGATGAGGGTCATTGTGGGCAACTGGCATCAGGTTTCAAGGCCTCAGTTTGCCTCGTTGTAAAATGGGAGTATAAGTTCAAACGGCCTGCAGATTTGAAGATCCTGTTGTATTGTATAATGTTTAGAGATGGGGTAGAAGTAAGAATGGGCAGGGAGATGGCCTCCGACTCACTACTGAGGGTGCCTTTCCTTTGAACTCTTGAGTGCTGCCATGATAGAACTACACAATCAGACCAGGTTTGGTCTTCACCCTGAGAGAGCAGCCCTGGTCTGTTTCTTAGGGGCTTCAGAGGAATTCTGAGCAAGGACCTTCCCCACCAGCCTGAGTGGCAAGCTCACCTACTACACCCAAGCCTTTCTGGTCCTGACTGCTTCAGGGCTCAATGCACACCTTTGGCTTATAAGATGGAGGTCTCAGCCGGGCGTTGGTGGCACATGCCTTTAATCCCAGCATTAGGGACACAGAGGCACGCGGATCTCTGCGAGTTCGAGGGAAGCCTGGCCTACAGAGTAGTTCCAGGACAGGCTCCAAAGCAATATAGAGAAACCCTGTCTCGAAAAAACAAAATAAATTAACAAATAAAGGTCTCCTGCATACACAGGCTCTGCCACATTGGACGGGGGCTGTCATCAAGGGCTGTTGCCTCCTATGTCCTAAGACCTGAGCCAGGCCTGACTTGGGACCCCACTTGAGGGTTGAGGGAGGAGAATGGCAAAGTTAAGCCTTACCTGGATTACAGAATGGGTTAAAAATTGGCCTGAGCACCAATGGCCCACCTCTTTAATCCCAGCACTTCAGCAGCACAGGCAGGAGGATCTCTGAGTTCCAGGCCAGTCTGGTCTTCAGTGAGTTACAGGACAGGCTTCAGAACTACACAGAGAAACACTGTCTTGAAAGAAACCAAAAATAAATAAATAGACAAATAAATAAATAAAGGGGGGCTCTCAACATGTGATTTAGTGGTAGAGTGCTTGTCTAGCATACACGAGGCCCTAGATTTAATTTCTAGTATAGGAAGAAAAAAAAAAAAAGCTGAATTTGAGTTTCCAGATCATTCTGAAAATATATTTCCATGATGGGAAAAGAGAACACATATGAGTGTATATATGAATACATATTTGTGTGTTGGAGTAGAACATGGTAGGTAAACTGTCTACCACAGAACCAGGCACCAGCCCTTGTTTTATGCATGTCTGTTCTTCTGCACAGAGGGAGGGGCTGGTGTCACCATCTCTACCTTATTTCCTGAGACAGGGCCTCTAACCGAGCCAGAGGATGGTCTACTTGCCTAGCTAACTGACCAGTAAGGCTCAGGAATACACCTGTCTCTGTCTCCACAGTGCTGGGATCAGAGACATGTTCCCACACACGCCACACAGGCTCCCACACACACACAAGATCCCACACACATAGGCTCTTACAAACAGAGGTTCCAGCATAGGCTTTTTGTTTGTTTTGGGGTTTGGTTTTGTTTTCGAGATAGAGTTTCTCTGTTTAACCTTACTGGCCTGGAACTCACTCTGTAGACCAGGCTGGCCTCGAACTCATAGAGATCCACTTGCCTCTGCCTCCCAAGTGCTGGGATTAAAGGTGAGTGCCGCCACCGCCTGGCAAATGATTTTTTAAAAACATTTTTCATTTATGGAAGTTAGGACACTTACACTAACAGACAGCCCTCACTTCTATCTAGGCCAAGACCATTTCCAGCTGGGTGGTGATGGCATACACACACTTGGGAGGCAAAGGCAGGTGGATCTCTAAGTTTGAGACCAGCCTGTTCCACAGAGTTAATTCCAGGATATCCAGGGCTACACAAGGAAACCCTGTCTTGACAAACCAGGAAAAAAAAAAAAAAAAAGCACCTCCAACACCCCAGAAGGAAATCCTATCCCCATAGCAGTCACCCCTTATAGCTCCCACCCCAGGCAAACACCTCCTGCACCTGTCTGTGGTTAGCCTGTTCTGTTACACACACACACACACACACACACACACACACACACAGAGGCATTGACAATGTAGCCTTATGTATCAGGTCTGTCTCATTGAGCATCTTTCTTCTTCTTCTTCTTCTTCTTCTTATTATTATTATTATTATTATTATTATTATTATTATTTTGCAAGTTCCCCGAATATCCCAAGATAGTTTCAAAATAAAAGAGGGCTTTGCTGTTCTGACCCTCCTGCCTATACCTCCTGAGCACGGGGATTGCAGGAGTGTGCCCCGCACCTGGCTAGCATCCTGTTCTCAGCTTGTCCACAATGGCAACAATCAGTTTTTCATGTCTCTTTATGGGTAATTTCACTGTGTGGATGATCTACTTTTTTCCCCTAAGTTTTAAAAATAGTGTGTGTGTGTCTGTGTGTGTGTGTGTGTGTGTGTGTGTGTGTACTCATATGCCATGACTTGAATATGGAGGTCAGACAACAACTTCAGAAGCTGCCTCTCTCCTTCTACTGTTAGGGTCTTTGGTGTTGAATTCAAGTCACCAGGCCTAACAGCAAGCACCTTACCTGTTGGGACATCTTGCTGGCCCCACGTTTCTTTTTTACTTTTATTTATTTATTTATAATTTATTTACTTATTTATTCTGAGGTAGGGTCTTATTGTGTAGCACTGGCTGACTCAGTGCTACACAGAGCCAAGCATGTAGAGAAAGCTGGCCTCAAACTCATGAGAACCCCCAAACTTGTGTCCTGAGTGCTAGGATTAAAGATATACACAGTACACATAGAGAGAATTTTGCTTTTATGGGGGTAGATAAGGGCTCTGCCACCCAGATAGGTCTTTAGCTACTCAATGGGGGATTCTCTGCACAAGCTCTACTATTGAGCCTGCTCCCAAAGCCCTGTGGCTGAGTTACTGAGCAGGATTAGGATTTCTAACGCATGGTAAGTGCCTAGCAAACATGTACCTGAAACATGGCATTTCAGTTGAGCCCTGAGCAACAGGAAGCAGCCCTGGGCTGAGCTGTTTGAAGCAGAGGGAGAAGCCAGGCAGAGGCACCATGCCCCCCAGGGGTGTTGGGAGGAGGAGGATGGGATGGACTGTGGTTAAAACATGACCCTTGCGGCCCAGGGTTGGGAATTTGGGTTTTTATTTCAAGTCTGATGACCCCCTTTAGAGTGATAGGTGTTGGATGGGACAAAACTGGGGAAAAGAATATAAAGCAAGAATATGCTTCAAGGCAGAAACAATGGGGTTCAAAGACATGCCAAAAGGAGGAGGCGGCAGGAAAGCTACTCCTGGGAGCTTTGGTTTGGTTTTAGACACGGTGTAGCCCAGGTGGACCTGGAACCCTCAACTCTCCTGCCTCAGCCTCCTAAGGTGGAGTGGCAAATGTGCGACAGCATACCTGCCTTGACTCCTAAGTTGCTTTTTAAAAAAAAAAATCTCTGTATGTGTACATGTGTGTGCATGTAACTGGACATTTTTCTCCTGCCTGCCAGTTCCTGAACAGCTCAGAGGCTTATATTACTTATATTACTCATATTTGGCCAGTGGCTCAGACTTTTACTAACTAGCTCTTTTTTTGTTTTGTTTTGCTTTTCGAGACAGGGTTTCTCTGTGTAGCTTTGAAGCCTGTCCTGGAACTCACTCTGTAAACTAGACTGGCCTCGAACTCACAGAGATCTGCCTGCCTCTGCCTCCCAAGTGCTGGGATTAAAGGCATGCGCCACAAATGCCGGACTCTCTTTTTAAAAAAGACTTATTTATTATGTATCGTGTTCTGCCTGCATGCCAGAAGAGGGCGCCAGATCTCATTACAAATGGTTGTGAACTACCGTGTGATTGCTGGGAATTGAATGCAGGACCTCTGCAAGAGTAGTCAGTGCTCTTAACCACTAAGTCATCTATCTTCCCAGCCCATACTGACTAGCTCTTACAACTTAAATTGACCCATTTCTATTAATCTGTGTATCACTTTGAGGCCCAGGGCTTATTACCACACATCTTGCTTCTCTGGTAGCCGCTGGTGTCTCACAGACCCTGCCTTCTTTCTCTGCACATCTGCTTGTATTTTCTGCCTGCTCTATTCTGCCTGGCCATTGGCCAAATCAGCTTCTTTATTAACCAATGGTAATAAAGCATATTCAGTGTACAGAAGGGCGTTCCACATCATGTGTGTGTACATGTATGTGTGAGCACATTCATATGTGTGAGTATCATGGCGTACAAGTGAAGGTACAAGAACAATCTAACATGTGGGTCTTTGGCTGTCCTTGGCTCTGAGACACAATCCCTGTGTTTCTTGCCAAGTGCTCCAGACTAGCTGGCCTCAAACTCCTCCCATCTCACCACAGCAATGTTGAGGTCCCAGGTTCATGTTGTGGGATATCTGATCACACTGTGTAAAGATGTGTCTGTCCTACCTTACCTGCCTAAGACACCTTCTGATTAGTTTAATAAAGAGCGGAATGGCCAATAACTAGGCAGAAAAGGACTTCGAGTCAGAGACAGGAATTCTGTGAAAAATCTAGAGGCAGGGGAATCCTCAGAGAGATGTGGAGGAAGTCAGACATACTTAATTGAGAAGAGGAAATGGACCACATGGCAGAACATAGAACAAATGGGTTAATTTAAGTTTTAAGAGCTAGTTAGGAACAAGCCTAAACTAAGGCCAAGCTTTCATACTTAATAAAAAGTCTCCCTGTGAGTATTCAGGAGCTGGCGGTCCAAAGAGAGACCTCTACAGATTAAACACCATGTCCTGCCTCTTGGTGGCAGTTACACAGGACTATCTTCCACACCTTCAGGTGTTTATCCAGGGTACCTGTGCTTGTTGACTGTAGACTTTCCCACTTGGAAGGAGAAGTTAGGGAGGGTCATGGGACCCTCACCTGAAGATCTAGTTACTCTTCCCAACCAGGCCATGCAACTCTGCTCTGATTGCAGGTGGCCTCTGGGTCTTGGGACTAGACCCAGAAGTCTAGAGCACATAGATGGGGAAGGATGAAGGACAGGACTTCATCTAAGCATCCACTGGGAAACCACCATCCATCACCCATGTTGGATGCAGGCCTAACCCCTCACCCACGGCTCTGAAAATCAGTCTAATAAACTCATTGGTTTCTAGTGTGAATTCTGGTGGAATCACACTTTGGCTTGTTGTTGGGACAGAAGAGGAATGGGTGGGTGATTTTATGTCTCCCCAAGGGATGTAATTTTAGAAACAGTGAATGTGGTGGTTTGAATGAGAATAGCCCCCACAGGCTCATAGTTTGAATGCTTGGTCTCCAGTTGGTAGAACTGTTTGGGAAGGATTATGAGGTGTGGTCTTGCAGAGGTGTGTCATTGTAGCTAGACTTTGAGGTTTCAAAAGCCCACACTATTCCCAAGTAGCTCTCACTCTCTGCCTCTGGTTGTGTTTCAAGATGTAAGCTCTCAACTACTGCTCTAGTGTCAAACCACACTCCTTGCCACGATGGTCATGGACACTAATCCTCTGAAACTGTAAGTCCCACATAAATTCTTCCTTCCTTCCTTTCTTCATTCCTTTCTTCTCTCTCTCTCTCTCTCTCTCTGGTTTTTCTAGAAGGATTTTTTTTGTATAGCTTTAGAGCTGGTCCTGGAACTTGCTCTGTAGACCAGGCTGGCCTTGTAGTTATAGAGATCCACCTGCCTCTGCTTCCCAAGTGCTGGGATTAAAGACCTGTGCTACACACTGCCCAGCAAATTATTCTTCTCATTTTTTTTGTTGTTTTTTTTTTTTTTTTTTTTTTGAGACAGGGTTTCTCTGTGTAGCTTTGGAGCCTGTCCTGGAACTAGCTCTGTAGACCAGGCTGGCCTCAAACTCACAGAGATCAGCTTGCCTCTGCCTCCTGAGTGCTGGGATCAAAGGCATGTGCCACCACCGGCTATTTTTTTTTTTAATTTTATGAGCATTAGTGTTTTGCCTGCATGTATATATCTGTACACCAAGTTGGGACAGAGAAATCAGATCAGTGTGAACAGTGCTGGTCTTCTGGAAGAGCCATCAGTCCTCTTAACTGAGGAGCCATCTCTCCAGCCCCAAAGAAGGCAACATTTGAGGCTGGGTGTAAGAGGGAGATAAAAAGGAGTGATCAAGTGGTTGGGGTTTGTAACTCTCTATTTCCTGTTTGCTTGTTTATTGGACCAAGATCTCAAAATGTGACCTGGAACTCAGTTTAGAGAACAAGCTGGACTGGCCTCCAGTTCATCGAGACCCACCTGCCTCTGCCTCCTGAGCGAGTGAGTACTGGGATTAAAGGAGTGCACCACCACCCAGCTCCTCTATTTTCTTTTTAAATTTATTTTTAATTTATGTTCATTGGTGTTTTGACTGCATGTAAGTGTGTGTGAGGGTGTCGGATCCTCTGGAACTAGAGTTACAGACAGTTTTGAGCTTCCATGTGGGTGCTGAGAATTGAACCAGGGTCCTCTGGAACAGCAGCCAGTGCTCTCAACCGCTGAGCCCCCTCTCCAGCCCCTTGTCCTATTTTCTTTAGATGATTGTCATTCTTCCAGATTACTATAGAATGACGCAGGGCTGGGCCGGTTTTAGTGAAAGTGGGCATCCCACGAGAGTGTGGGAAAATATCCGTGGGAGTGGCTGGCCTGTATTGATCCTGCCCTTGAACAACAGATCGGCCCCAGACACAGGTCTCTCCTGCTAGCCCGGTGGCTTCTGCCCCAGCTTGGGCCTCCACAGCAACCTGGCCCAAACTGACCGTCTTCTTCCAGCTGCAATTGCTCGGCGGAGGCGGGGAAGCGCTGTAGAGTCTCTGCTCTCAATCCGGCCCATTCTGGCCGGACACTTGGCCGCCAACGCCTTGCGGGCTTTTCTGTAAGGGAGGGGAGGAAAGCTGCACCTGGCCGTTGAGTGGCAGCAGCGCCACTCAACGAACCTAGCAGAGCCGAGCAGCCCAGGGCAGCAGTAGCTCGTTGTGCGGAGGCCCCGGGCACCCTCTCGGGCCGGACCCGGGCTGTGTGGCGCCTGGACCTAAGTGCTGCGAGTGTCTAGAGGCCACAGGGGTGTCGCTGGCCGTGGGCTGACACCTGCTGAGTTAGACTAGTGAAGTCAGCATGGAGGTGGTGGTTCAGAGATCAGAGCCGCACTCGGCTAGAGGTCAGGTCTCCAGGCAGTGATGGAAAATGAGACCCCCAAAATGCCAGCGTGGTCCCCGAGGGAGAAGGCGCCACATACCTTCTGGGTAAGGAGTTCAGTGAAGTCCTTTCCTAAGAAGTTGATCCTTCCATCAACCGGTGGGCTCATATGGCGGGAATCCGGCGTCCAGGGAAGGTGCCCCCGCCTTGGGGGGGCGGGCCCAGCGCCGCTCGAATCTAGCTGGCAGGTGCCGTGGGTGGTGCCCAGCCCTGCCCCTGGGGGACGTTCCAGGAGGCCAGAGGCGGGTCAAAGAAGAGTGCTGGCGACGCCTTAGTACTTGGGGCGGCGGCTGCAACCACAGGTACTGCGCAGGTAACCGCTTCCTACCTCTCTGGCATCTCAATCCCGGCTCTGAGAACTGAATTTTTCAAGGTGCGTCTAACTCAACATCCAGGCGCCCGCGACCGAAAGAGGAGTTCTGGAGTCACCTGAGTCTTAAGGTTACTTGCTCTGGGAGCCGCACAGCCAGGAGACCCAGGGTTGCCGAGGAGGCAGTGAGGTCCTGGAAACCTTGGAGACCTCGGAGCCAGAGAGCAGGTCCTGCAGGTGACAGCTGATCAGGACACAGAGTGCCAGGACGGTCCGTAGCTGGGCCGCCTGGCACTTGGATAACGGGGGTACTGAATAGTGCCCCTCTCTCGGCTCGGACGCTTCCCGGTGTGTTTTCTGCTGAGGCCGGCAGCATCTCACCCAGCGCCTGCGGAACTGCTGATGGAGACGCCCATCCAGCGCGAAATCCGCCGCAGTTGCGAGCGCGAGGAGAGCCTGCGCCGGAGCCGGGGTCTGAGTCCCGGCCGTGCGGGCGAGGAGCTCGTCGAGTTGCGCATGCGGCCGGTGCTCAACCGGCCCGGCCCCGGCCCCCCACTGCCGCGCGCCCTGGAGCGCGCTCGGGCGGGCGCGAAGATGCAACGGGACATCGAACGCGAGGCTCACAGGCAGGCGGCGCTGGCGAGCCCCGCGGCTCCGGAGCCCAGCGTCAGGCGGCGGCCACAGCCGCTGGACGAACTCAAGCGCTTCTTTGAGGCCGCAGCGGAGGACGGCGGGGGTTTGCAGCGGCGGCCGGAGGCGGGAGGCTCGCTGCACCCCGCCGTTCAGGACGGCTGCCCGGTGCTGGGGCAGTCGCCATCGCTTGTTTCCCCGTCACTGCTGGAGCAGGAGGTGCGCCAAGTGCGCGAGCGCGAACGGGAGCTGCAGTTGCAGCGGCGCAGCATCTACGGGGCCGCTGAGGTTGGGGAGCCAGCGCCGAGCCTCACCCGTAAGCCTGTCACCCCCGGTCCCAGAGCTCCCGCTGTCTCCACCTCCAGTGGCCCTTCATCTATAGGCTTGCAGACTCCGGGTCCCTTAACTGTTCTTTGGGGGGTTCACCTTTTTCTGTTCTCCACTCCCACACCTGGAGTCAGGATCCCCAGATCCACCACACATTGTCTTGGAACCTTGACTGGCTATTGGCATTCTCCGGTTCTCTGTAATTTTTAGGCTCCTGTCTACGCTGGGTTCGTCTCGTTCCTGTGCTTGGGTCCCCAGAACTGGGTGGAGACCTCCATGGGGAGGGAGGGGTGCACACCTGTATGTGTTTAAGGGGTGCGGCCATCCTCCAGCTGGCCAGAGGAGGGGCAACCGCGACTGAGCATCCCTTCCCCCACAGCGAGCAGGGGAGACGGAAAGTTGGCGGTGATCTGGCCCCCGCGGAGAAGGGCCTCTGAGAACGGCCTGGAGAAGGTAGGAGCCCACCTTTCCAAAGCTTGTCGCTCTCCCACCCCTCCCCGCAGCTCCTGGGCACTGGGAAGGGAAAAGTGCATCCCGGTCCCCCTGGAGCGCCACTCTAGCCAAAACTCAAGTCCCAGACGCGACCTGGAGAGTAAAAGGGAGGTGCCCTGGAGCCCAAACCATCTCACCGCCACAACCCTGGTGTAGCTCTTGTCCCTGATGGTGGCCTTCTTCCTCTCCCCTTTTCCCTAGTAGGAGCGCAGACCCTGAGGTCCGCGAAGATTGGGGCACACGGCCAGACGTGACATACCCTTTAAAGATTCAGGGTAGAATTACCCTCCGGATCAACAGAAGGCCTGAAGAGAAAGGGGCCAGCTCTCTTCAATGGCAACTTGAAATTCTGCCCATCCTGATACTGACTATGGAATTAACCACCTTTCTCCATTAAAACTGTTTAGTCTTCATTGGAAAACTAACAACCACCCGCAAAACCTGTGAGTGAAACACAAAATAAAACCACACACACACACTTTCCTGGGCTTTAGTGCAAGCTGTTTTCTACTGGAACCTCCTTGGTCTGGGTGGAGCGGGAGCTAGGCGGGTGAAATACGCCCAGGAAAGCCACCCGAGGATCTCACCGGAATGTTGGAATTCGAAATGCGCTCTGGACTCTGTTCCGGGCTGCCTGCTGACCCTGGCCTGGAGGTCTGGGCCCTACTGCCCCCTGGTGGCAAATGTTGCGCATCGGCCCATAGACTTGACTCCAGGTCTCCAGACCTCAGCTTTTATCAGTGCCAAAGGCATCCTGTACTCAGGGCGCTGCTAGAAAGAGGAACTATGAAATTGTCCCTGCTCTAGGGAAATAATAATGAAAAATAACAGTGGTGGGCTGGAAAGACGGCTCAGGGTAAAGAGTGTTGTAAATGATCTGAGTTCAGTTTCCAGCATCCACATGGGGGCTCATAACCGCTCGTAACTCCAGCTCCAGGGGATCCATCGCCCTCTTCTGGCTTGCGGGAGCACTCCAACATACATGGCATATATTCACACAAAACGCACACATATACACACAAATTAAAGATATAAGGGGTTCTCTTTGTAGCCCTGGCTCTCCTGGAACTTACTATGTAGACCAGGCTGGCCTCTTGAACTCAGAGATCAATTCTCTCTGCCTTCCCAGTGCTGGGATTAAGAGCGTGTGCTGCCACTGCCTGGCTGTAAAGTTTTTTTTTTTTTTTTTGATTTATATATTATGGTGTATGTGGTATGTGTTTTGCTAGCCTGTCTGTGTGTGCGCCACTTGTGTGCAGCGCCTGCAGAAGTGAAAAGAGGAGACCAGATCTTCTGGAACTAGTTATTGATGGTTATGAGGCACCATGTGAGTGCTGGGAATTGAACCGTGTCCTCCAAAATACTCTTAACTGCTGAGCCATCTCTCCAGCCATAAGATTTATTTTATTTGTGTGTGTGTGTGTGTGTGTGTGTGTGTGAGAGAGAGAGAGAGAGAGAGAGAGAGAGAGAGAGAGAGAGAGAGAGAGAGAGAGCACTCAGGTGTACAATGCCCTTGGAGCCCAGAGAGGGCGTTGGACCCCTAGAGTTGGAGTTACAAACAGTTATGAACTATCAGAGGTGGGAACTGAACCTGGGTTCTTCGAGGACAGCAAGTGTTCTAAGCCACTGAGCCATCTCTCCAGCCTTGGTACTGTTCCTACAAGAGAAAGCTGAGGACCTGAAAGTTGGCTCTGCAGTTAGGGGTGTTTGCTGCTCTTTGGGGTGGTGGTGGCAGACAGAGGCAGGTGGATCTCTGAGTTTGAGGTCAGCGTGGTCTACAGAGTAAATTCCAGGATATCCAGGGCTACACAGAGAAAAATCCACCTTGAAAAACTGGAGGGGGGAGCAGATGACAAAAAACCTGTTTGTTGCTCATGCAGAGAACCCAGGTTTAGTTTCAAGTTTGAGTGATGCACATTCACCTGTAACTCTAGTTCCAGAAAATCAGAGCCCCTCTTTTGGACTCCTCTGACACTCTGGGATACACAGGCATACTTGCATGACTGAGCACATACACTTGACCATACACACATACATATATAGAGGAGGCTCCCTCCTCTATATAGTCCTGGTTGTCCTGAAACTATGTAGACCAGAGATACTCTTGCCTCTGCCTTCTGGGTGCTGGTATTAAAGGTGTTTACCACTATGCCTAGCTACATACATACTTTTTAAAATAAAAATTCTTTTAATTAAAAAACAAATCTTAAAGCTGGGCATTAGTGTTGCATACCTTTAATTTCAGCACTCAGGAGGCAGAGGCAGGCAGGTCTCTGTGAGTTCAAGGCCAGCCTGATCTACAAAGCTACACAGAGAAATCCTGTCTCAAAAAACAAAACAAAACAAAAAACAAATCTTGAGCATTTGCCTGTCTATATGGACCAGGATGGCTTTGAACCTGTGATCTTCCTCCTTCTGATTTCTTAATTGTTGGGATTGCAGGACTATGTCATACCAGGTTTAAAAAAAGAAAAAAACTTTTGGCAGCACGTTTACCTTTAAACTCAGCACTTATGAGATGGAGACAGACAGGTCTCTCTGAGTTCAAGGCCAGCCTGGTCTGCATAGCAACCTATTGCAGGAAGGGGGAAATGCAAGTGGGAGTGGCCAGTTGTTGGCATGCTGCAAACCGTGCCTAACTTCTGGTAAACACACTAAACTGTCTGAAAACAGTACCTGTGTAATTCACATAACATCAGAACAGTTCTACAACTTCTTAGAAGTGGCCAGGTTTGGAAAAAGTGGGGCCTCAAACACTGTAGATCTGTTATATAGGGCTGGGGACACAGCTCAAATGGTAAAGTATTTGCATGGCAACACATGAACAGTGGTACATACCTGTAATGGCAGAGGTAGAAGCAGGCAGAATCAGAAGTTCAAGGTTAGCCTCAGCTACATTGGGAGCTTGAACCTAGTCTGGCTATATGACACCTTGTCTTCAAAAAATACATAAATAATAAATTGAGGGGCTGAGGAGATGTCTCGGTGTGTAATATATTTGTCAAGCCAGCCTGATGATCTGAATTCAGATCCCAGAAAACAAGTAAAAAGCCGTGGTGCATGCAAACTCCTGGAGGTTTTTACTGGGAACTGAGAGGTAGAGACAAGAGAATCCCTGGAAGCTTGGGGGCAGCTAGTATGCACAGGCACAGAGTACCTTGTTTAAGACAAGTTGGGAGACCAGGGATGACTACACATATGCCATGGCATGTATACAATAACATACATGCTGACACACAAATAAATACTAGCACTGTGGTTTAAAATTTTGTCAATTCTGGCTATTGCATCTTACTGTGTCCATCAGGCTGACCTCTAGCTTACTGCAAGTGACTAATGAAATGCCAACAAATAAAATAGGAAAGGTCCATACGGTGTTTTACCCAGCAGCTACTCAGCCCAAAGAGAACCCTCCTCCAGAGTCTGCATTGCCACATGCTTGACTGACTTTGGGACTGACGGGAAGACACGGGAGAGCCACTAAGATGGCAAATGGACTCACAAGCTGTTCTTCGGTGGGTGTGGTATGTCTGTGTCACAGTTCATGAGTGCACATATCTGTGTGTGTGAAGCAAAGGACAACCCCAGATGTCCCCCAGAAGCTGTCCACCTCATTTTATTTTTTAAATTAAAAATATGTGAGTGTTCTGTCTGCATGTACATGTGTGTACTCATGCATGCCTGGTGTCCGGGCAGGGTGTTCGATGCTGTAGATGCTGTAACTGGAGTTACAGGTGGTTGCCAACCACACAATTCAAGTGCTGAGAACTGAACCTATCTCTCTCCAGTGCCCCCTCCCACAACACTATGTAGTCCTGGCTGGCTTAGAACTCACAAAGATCTGTCTGATTCTGCCTCCCAAACACTGAGACCAAAATTGTGTACCCTGAATATTTATTATGTATGTATATGATTGGGGGCATGCTACTACATACGTGTAGTGGTCAGAGAATAAGTTTTTTGGGGTCAGTTCCCTCCTTCCACTTTTAGGTTGGTCCCTAGGTTCAAACTTAACTTGTGTGACAAGTACATAACAGCCTGTCGTTTTTTTTTTTTTTTTTTTTTTTTTTTTTTTTTTTGTTTGTTTTTGAGACAGTGTTTCTCTGTAGCTTTGGAGGCTGTCCTAAGTCCTAAATCTCAGCAAATCAGGCTAACCTGGTCTATTTCTGCCTCCCTAGTGCTAGCCCCATTTTATTAAACAAGGTCTCACTTTGTTAACCAGGCTGACCTCCAGCTTGCAGCAATCTTTTGGCTCCTGATTGCTGGGATCATAGGTGTGTATCACTATGCTCAGCCAGGCCTCATACTTTTGTAGTATTGGGCTCAAACCTAAGCCTTGTGATGCTAGGTTCAACCACATTCCCAAACCCTGACATCAGTATTTATAGTTCTTATGTGTATGAGTGTTTTCTTTTGCAGTTTGTCTGTGTACATGTTAGCCTGGAGCCTGCAGATGCCAGAAAAGGGCATTGGATCCCCTGGAACTGGAATTACAAATGGTTGTGAGCTCCCAAGTTTGTGTTAGGAGGCAACTTTTATAGGGGAGATGAGACTAGGCATAGGAGCCACCCAAATCAGTATCAGGAGGAATCAGAATGGTCTTGGAGGTACTCTGACCCGAGCTATGGAGTAAACATTATGGGGTCATCAATGGTTAACAGAGGCCTCTCTGGAAGAGCTAGGGTTGGTGTGCAGCCTGCAGTCAGCTCACGTTCCACATGTTTAAAGCGGGTTTATAATGGTAGGTACCAGATGCTGGCTGACTTACTGAAGCATAAGGCATGGTGGCCCAGGCTGGAAGAAAAGACCAGTCTGGGCTGTATACTAACACTCCAGCTGGATTTTTTAAAAAAGGTGTTAGCAAGGTGACTGTGGCTCTTGAGAGGACCCTTGTTCAGTTTTCTGCATCCACAGAGGCTGACAATTCCAGTCCCATCGTATGTATCTAATACCATCGACTGGCCTCTGTGGGCAAGCAGAGAAAAATCAATCGTAACATGTAATAAAAATAAGTATTTTATTTTTTGAGAGCAATAGGGTCTCTTTATATAGCCCTGGCATCTTGGAACTAAGTAGACCAGGCTGACCTCGAACTCTCAGAGACCTACCTGCCTTGGTTTCCCCCAGTGCTATGTTTAAATGTGTGTGCAACTATTCCCGGTTAATAAAATTAACTCTTTTCTTTTTTGAGACAGGGTTTCTCTATGTAACAGTCCTGGTTGTCTTTGAACTCACTCTGTAGACCATACTGGCCTTCAACTCAGAGATCCACCTGCCTGTGCCTGCCCAGTGCATGTGCCACAACACCCTGCAAAGACTACTCTTAAAAAACAAACAAAACCACAGAGTCATGGTTCTGGGTCTTACATTCTGCCTCTGAATGTGAAAATTTTAGGATTCAAATATCAATCTCTCAAGAGTGACACAGGGGAGAAGGAAGGATCACATTTCTACACAGGGGTCAGTTTCACTCAAAGACCCAGGTTCGAGTCTAGAGCTTCTCAGAGGAGAGTTCATTTCTCTCAGCTAGAGCTTCCTGGACAGCCTAAGATTACTATAAGGCTGAGTGCTCCCTAGGACTCTGCTAGCCTGTACTCTAGATACTCTTCGTGGGACAAGAAAATGAGCTCGGCTCGGACACCCCAGAAGCTGGGAGAAAGTCTGACTCCACTCTGCAAACTGATCCCCTGCAGTTTGCTAGGGCACATCGGGAAATGTAGTTGTTTTTTTTTTTTTTTTTTTTTTTTTTAAACCCTGGATAGGAATCACTTCCGGGTTAAAAAAAAAAAAAAAACGGGCGTAGGTCTAAGTCTTCCTCCAGTGGGCCTAGAATTTTCCTGCTACCAGAAACTTGTTTTCTGGGTTCCGGTTGCTGACGAGAGCCGCTACTTCCCTCTTTGACTCATGTGCGCATCTGCGCACGCGCAGCTGTCTCGCCGAGGTCTGCGGACTACACTACCCAGAAGGCCCCTCGGTGGGCGGAGTCCACCCGCCCCTAGGGGAGGGACGCAGTGCTCACCGGAGACACAGAACCTCTGCCCTCACTCTTTTATTAACAGAAAAGTGTGTCCGCACTTGCTGTTCCGCGGCCCATGCTTAGTGCAGCCCGCTCCTGTTCTTGCCTGGAGTTTGGGGTTATCAAGACCTGGCTGGCTTCTTCTTCTGGGGCTCAGGATGCTGGGGCAGCCCAAGCCAAGGGCCCGGCAGTGCTTGGGGGCCGGGCGGGGCCTACCTGGCCCATGAGGATCTGTACCAGCAGGTCGGTGGCCAGCACATGCGATGGTTCCTCGAAGCCGATGGTTAGTAGCTGCTGGTAGTCCCCGGGTGGCTGCGGGCATAAAATCCTGGGGGCCCGGAAACAAGCCTGGACTTGAGCACCCCTGCTCCTCAAGGCTGGGAGGGGCTTCAAGTTAGGGATTGGGGATACCCTAAGGGAAAGTGTCTCCTCTGTTGACAAACTCCTGAGTTAAAGCTTTGCACTTGAGGCTGCTGTGTCTCCCTGGGGAGAGCAACGTACCCACTCTGAAAACATGTTTTCTTCTCTGTAAAATGTACTGATCCACACCTCTATGAATTGCTGTTTAGACTGCATAAAGCACTCTTCAGGGCACAGTAAAATGTGATCCCTACTACCCTGAGATCGATTCAGTCTTTGTAGGGTTCTGTCCCGCCCTCCCTCAGACCTCAAGCCCACATCGCCATCCTACCATGAATCAAGGTCATCCTCTGCTGGTCCTAGGGGCATCCATCGGCCGATGGACCAGAGTTTCTGGATTTGGGGGCACGAATTGGCTGGACCCTGACCTGTATCCTCCCATGTATCTCGATAACATAAGAAGTAGCTGAGAGAGAAATCAGAAGGAAAACAATTCCTTAAGTTTTTCTATTGAGGGCTTTAGTTCTGGAGGTGAGGTTCAAATTCGTGAGAAGAGCTGCCTGAAGTTCTCAGGCAGGGATGTGGCTCAGTCCTGAGGCCTTAACTCCCTGGTGGCCTAATCTGAAGATGAATATTTTTATTTTAATGGGAAGGTAGAGCTCAATGGTATACAGTCCTGGCCTATTATATGCAAGGTTCTGGGTTTTATCCTAGCACTGCAAAAGGTGTTCAATTTCCTGTCTTGCTTTTCACTTTGTGGTGTTGGTGTAGAGGCTCAAGCTGAATTCAGCATAGGAAGGGGAGGACTTTAATTTTTGACAAGGAAACTCACTAATCCACATGGGAGTCTGGTCCTTGGCTAGTGATGTCTGTGGTGGTTTCCAGGTTCCAGCGCATCTTCTTATAGAGGTATCTTGGGAAGTGGCTGGCAGTGTACGCAGCAGGGGTGCAGTATCGGAAGATGGACACATCGTGGGAAGGGCTAATGGAGAACCTCCCGCAGAAGAAGCAGGAGATACTAGCAAGAAAGGAGAGTGGATAGCAAGTTAGGCCTTGGACTGTGCCACCCCACAGCCACATTTTCTGCCCCCTTCCTTACCTCAAAGGGTTAGTTTCCTCCAGGTCCACGAACCCAAAGGAGGCGTACATGAGAACTAACTGTTCCAAGCGTAGGGTTAGCTGCTGGGAGATCTCCAACAACTGCGCGGAAGGTGGGATTTCATGACCTTAGATGGCCAGCCAGAAGCAACCCTCTACCCCTAGGCAGGGTCCAAAGAAAGGGGCCTGGTACACACCCCCTTCCGGACCAATTCCTGCAGGGCTCCATAGATGGGAGGGACACTCCTAGCAGCAGCCTCAAGGTACAGGAAGTAAGGTTCACACATTGTTAGGAAGGTAGGCATGGCCTTGGCTAGCTGTTCCTTCTGCACTCTGTCCCTGCTGAAGGAAGAAAGGGGCCTTCAGGTAGCATCACCCTCCCTTTACCCCAGGTGCCCCATGCTCACCCTTCTACCTGTATCCCTGGCTGAACCCACTACACAGTTCCCTCAGTGCTGTGGCTTACTGGTCTGAGCACTTGCATAGCACAGGCAGAGCCCTGGGTTCCATCCACAGCACCCAGAAATTAAACATAAAGAGGGGGACTGGAGGTTAAGTCAGTGGTATACACTGGAGCTCACACACCCAGCTTTTAGCCTCAGTGCTCAGCATAAGCTGTCCTGTCCCAAGTTGTCGGTGGGGTGTGTGCCCTCTCCACCCCCCATCAACCCGTCAATCTTTCTCAGTCCACAGTCTTTCAGAACCACCTGCACCAGTCACTTAGAATAATTAGAATAATTTGTTAAATGCTGACACCTGGCTGGTAATGCGGCTCTGTGTCCCAAGGCTTGCCTAGCACCAGGGCCTGAGTTCTATCGTTAGGGTGTTTGGGTGGTGCATGCAACTGAGTTCTCTCAGCTGTGCTGAGTGAAGTTCAGAAAGCTGGGATTTAAGCCAGCCTCCCACAGACATCACAATCAAACCCTCTCCCCTGGTCCGGAAATTGCATTTTTCTTTGGGAGTGAAGGGTTGCCTCTCACACTGAAGTTCTCTGGCCAGAGTAGATGCAGATAGGTTTTTTTGTTTTGTTTTAAAGCTGACTTACAGGGGGTTAAAAGAAAAAGAAAAAAGAAAAGAAAATCTAAGCCACCATTTCAAATTTGGTAGGCAGTACTCAGTAGACCGGGGGCAGGAGGGTCTCCAATGCTAATGTGATGAGATCTCTCTCAAAACAAAACACCCACAGAAAACCAAACTGGCCAAATCAACCAACCAACCAAAGAAAGATTCTTGGTATCTTAAAGGCTCACACATTGCTTGCCCCTGCCTCTCAATTCTCCAAAGCCCTCTGCACAACGGTATATTCCTAATCATGAACTGTCTCTGAGGCCCGGGTTCAGTTTTGGACCTTGTATGGGCTGCACAGCCTGTCCTGTCCTGTCCTGTCCTGTCCTGGGACCTAGGCCCCCTGTACAGGGTCACCTGTAGAGCAAGTAGCTTTGAAAGTCATCTGCCTTCCTGAGCAGGTAACGGAGCTGGTCAGTGATGGGGCTGAACATGGAGTCCAGTGGGAGTCGAGCCTGGGCCGGCCCCAGCTCCGCAGCCAATGGTTCCCGGGAGGATGCGGAGGCTGGGGCTTCCATCAGCTGTTGTGCCCGCTGGGGTTCCTGCTCCGCTGAGGCCTCCGGTCTCCCGGCGGGTGACCACGAGGGGTCTCCATAGGACGGCGGCCCGGGTCCCAATTCGTCCGAAGGCAGTGCTTCTCCAGGGCCCAGGGCTAGCGAACCAGCGAACCAGGGCTCCGCAGCCATCGGCTTTCACTGCAGGCTCTTCCAGCTTCCGCGGCGTCCCGGGAGTGCAGCACACCTGGGGCCGGATAGAGAGCGCAGCCGCGACCTTTCGGCCCAGCCTCGACGTCTCTGCCGGCACCGCCCCGTGGGCTTTTGCCTCTTTTGAATTTAAGCACGCGGAGGCCCGCGCAGCCTGGGCCTGCACTGCGCACAGAGTTCAGCAGGCACCTGGCGCGCGGGGCAGGACGATGCCAAGGGCGGAGCAGCAGACCTGCCTTGTGGCCGCACGCTGGTAGGCACCTTTTCTCTCACAAGCTGTTGACTGTGCAGGAGGGGCTTCCTAACATTTTAGGAATCCAGGAGTGAAGGTGGAGATGTAGTCGCCTCCCAAGCCTGTGTCCCCCAAGATCTGATTCCTCACTGATGGAGCTGGGATCTGCATGTGAGCGTGCCAAGAGGCTAGTGGAGTAGCAGTTACTTCTACAATAAAGATCTCGGACAGGTGATCTGGTTTATCCCATCCGTCTCCTTTGTTCCAATACGCCTGCCCTGGTCCCAGGAAACACTCTTTACATTTGTAGACTGAATTCCTAGCCACGTGCAAAACCTGATTAGCATTTAAGTACAGCTAGGGAGCCAAATAATCACCAGGCTCACAGTGAAGCAGCAACAGGTGTCCTGTGTGACCCTCGGGTGAGGGTCTGACTGTCAGAATAAGTTGTCCCAGTCTATAAAGTGAGTTTTTATGATGCCTGCTTCATGAAACAACAAAGTGCTCAGCAAGTGTGCAGTTAACTGTTAGTCACTCAACAAACACTTGAGCAGGTGGTTCTGGGATTAGATGACAGAAGACAAAGGAACTACTCTGGTCCTAGAGTTTTTGTGGGTTTTGTTTTGAGGCTAGCCTTGAATGCTTGATCCTGCTACTATCTCTGCAGTGCTGAGGATTGACAGCAAACACCATTTCCTTTTTGTCAGTGTTGAGAATGAAAGCAAAGCATTCTGCATATTTGCCAAGGACAACCCTACTGCGGTCCTACTATAGTGGGCCGAAGAAAGCTGCACTATTCTTCCTGCCTCCCCAAATACTCTGTCCTCACATCAAACTCTTCAAGGGTCTTAGCACCTCCTGCCTCCATTCAGAAAATGAACTCTTTTTTTTTTTTTAAGTTTTATTTAAAAAAACCTTCGGTGCAATATTAAAAAGCAATACAGCCAGGTGGAGCAACAATGGACAGACAGAAAGGGAAGGAGCCAGAGGACCCAAGGTCCCTTACATCACCTGTTCTCCAGAGGTTGGAGGTCAAGGTGTGGGGGAGGGCACTGGTGGACAGGGAAAACCCACCACCAGGAAGGACAGGCAGAACAAAACACGTATATAAGATACATCTGGCTGAACTGAAGAGGGTTTGGGGGCCACAGGAAGCTCCCCTTTTTTCTCAAAAATGTCCTGGTTTGGGGGGAAGGGGTGGCCCCTGTAATGAGCCAACCAAGTCCACCTACCCTGCACTCCACTTCTGTGGAGAGGGATGTACTAAGGTAGGGATGTGAGAAAAAGGGGGAATAGAGGAGCATATCCCCTCACTGGAGTCTGTTAGGAAGGTTGAGGTGTCCCCATGTCCAGTTCCTGGACTACTGGGGCCGACATGGGTGAGATCTGGACTGGCTGGGGAGGGGCAAGGCTGGCGCTCAGCCTAGAAAACCATCGGGGTCGTCATCCTCAAAGTGGCCTTGTTGAAGCACCTTGATATGGTGCTCGTAGATCTTCAGGGCTGGGCCCAGGCGGATGGACAGGCCAGTCAGCACATCTGTCCGTTGCATGAGCAACAAAGACTTGCCATCAATTTCCTGGGCAGGACAGAAAGGGCAGGGTCAGTGGACATTGGTGAGGCCACCTGCGTGTACAGACAGACATGTGCAGTCTGGGCGGGGAACTCACCTGCTCTTGAAAAGCAGTGGCCTGCTCTGGGAAGCCTGCCTCAGTGAAGTATTCCACCACATCCATGACCGTCCACTCCACTGGGTCACTTGGTTTCTCTTTGCGCCCAGGACTGCATTGGAATGGAGAACAACAGTGACCACGACACAGCTCTGATTGTCCAACACACCCAGGCACTAACCCCAAGTCCCTAATGCCTCAACTTACGGACAGCCAAATGGTGTCCCATCAGCCCCAGGCAGGGCTGGTTTTCCTGGGGGCAAAGGCACAGGAGATGGAGAATCTGGAGCAGTCGCAACACAAGCTGGGAAAGGAAAAGCAGGTGGCAGTCTCCAGGCTAGGGGTGCACATCTGTCTGTTCTGCACTACCCGACCGACCCAGAGGGGTCCTTACCTGATCCCCCTTCTTTATTCATAGCTGTCATCGAGAACACCTGGCGTGTGCAGCTGCCAGGTGCTGGTCCCCGCCCTTCATCCTGGCCCTGGTAGGGTCCACAGGGCGACCACTCCTTGACCCTCTCCTTAGCACTCTGAGGGCCCCGCTCTCCATTAATCTGGTGGTGCTGAGCACCTGCGGGGCGGTCACTCTCAGGCACTTCTGAGCCCTCTGATACATTGTCCTCCTCCTCCTCCTCATCTTCATCCTCGTCTTCCTCTTCTTTCTCAAACACCCGCTCTTCTCCACCTCTCTGGGGCCAGAGAAAGAAGCAGGCAGAGTTAGAGCTCTTCTAGTTCCGGATGGAATCCAGTGTCCGACGCCACCTTTGACAACAACACGGAGTAACTTTTACGCTGTCGTTTCCGTGCCAGGCTCCGGGTTAATAAAGCCCTCAATAGCCAAGTCTTACTAAACTCACTCAACAACCCCCAGGGGTCGCTACTATCAGCAATTCTCGGTTTACAGCCGAGGAAACTGAGGCTCGGGCAGATCAGGTCACTGACCAAGATCACCGCGTTCCGAGTCCGGAGGGACTGTGGACGAACCCCGGCCACCTGACGTCCTGCTCCCTCCCGGGACTCGAGTCCCCGCCAACTTCGCCCGCACCTGCCCGGTGCGCTCACCTTGCTCCGCGCCGCGCGTGCGCTAGCGGCCGGCGGCGCCCGTCCCGGCCTGTCTCCGCGGGGCAGTGCGAGCGCTCCCAGGCGGGTGCGCTCCAGACGGCCCCGCGCCGCCTCCTCTTCCAGCAGCCCTTGCACGCGGCCGCGAGTAAGGCGGCCGCTGGCGCCGCCGCTGCCCCCGAGGTAGCGCACGACTTCCCGCAGGCTCACGGGCCGCGCCGGGCCGCCCGCCCGCGCCGCGCCCCCCTCCGGCGGCGGCTGTGGCTGCGGCGGCGGAGGCTGCTGCTGCTGTGGCGGCGCCGGCGGTGGTGGCTCCCGGGCGGCGACGGCGGGCGGCGGTGCACGGCGCGGGCCGGCTGGGGGCGCCGCGGCCGGGGGCGCGGCGGGCGCTGGTGGCGGCGCGGCTAGGGGCGCGGCCCGCTGCGCCCGGGGACCCGGCTGCGCGGGGCCGGGAGAAGGGGGCGCTGTGGCGGCGGCCGCGCGGGGCGCCCGGGTCGGGGCGGCGACGGGCGCGGGCGGCGGGGCGGGCGTGGGCGGCGGCGCGGCGGGGCCCCCGCGGGGGACGCGCGGCGGGGCGGGCGGGGTGGCTCCGCGGCGGGGCGGCTGGACGCGCGCCGCGTTGCGGTACGAGATGCTCCCCTTGTAGCTGACCCGGAGCACGGCGCGCTGCTGGATCAGTTTCTCGAGCTCCGCGCGCGTGCGCTCGGGCTCCGGGCCGTGCCGCCGCCGCACCATCCGGCAGATGCGCTCCAGGTCCGGCCGCGCCTTGCGCGAGCGCAGCGAGTCGATGGTGTCCAGAATCCACTCTTGGTAGTGCGGGGAAGCGGCGGACGACGAGGCGGCGGCCGCCGTGGTGGCGGCCGCCGCCGTCTCCGGCGGGGGTAGGGCCGGGGGCCCCGCCATGCCTCCCGCCCGGCCCGGCTGCACGGTGCGCGCTGCCTCCCTCCCAGCGCGGCGCCCCCTCCCCGCTCCCCTCCCTCCGCCGCTGCCCGCCTCCTCCGCCTCCCCCCGGGGGGCGCAGCGCCTCGGCGGAGCGGCGGCGGCGCTGCTGTTTCTTCGCAAAAAAAAAAAAAAAAAAAAAAAAAAAAAAGAGAGAGAGAGGAGAGCGCGCGAGAGAGACAGAAAAAAAATAGTGAGAGAGAAAGAAAAGAGGAAAAAAAATATGCACACACTCACTCACTCGCACGCACGCACACAACAGCCCCGCTTCTGCTGGGCGCGCGCGGGGCCGGGGATGCGAGGAGGGAGGAGGGGAGCGCGGCGCGGCCGGCCCCTCCCCGCCGCCGCCGCCGCACGCGCGCCCTGCGCCCGGGACACTCCGGCCCCCCTTCCTGCTCGCCCTCCCCCGCTGCCCGCCTTCCTCGCTCCCTCCCACCCCCACGCGCCCGCTTTTAAGGTGGAGCCCGGGCCCCCGCCCGCCCCGTGTACCCGGCTCTCTGGCTCACTCCGGCTCGCTCCGGCCCCCCCTTACAACTCCCGCGCGCTTTTTAAGGAGGCGCCGCGGAGTTGGCGCCGGAGCGGGGGCGGGGAGCGCGGCGGGCGGGGGAGGGGGAGGGGAGCGCAGGGGGGGAGGGGACAGGGGGCGGGCGGGGCGCGCGGGCGGCGTTCGGCCGCCCTCCAGCCATTGGGCGCGGGACCCAGACGTCCTCGGCGCCCAGCCCCCTCTCCACGCCTCTCCGCGCGCAGCGCTCTCGGGACCGCACTTACCGGGAACTAGCCGCGCCGCGGCCCGATGCGCCGCGCTCCTGGGGATCCGCGGAGACCTCACCAGCGGCCCTGCCGCACCTAGACGAGGGCTTGGGGGCGCGCGGGGCTCCCCCTTTCTCCTTCTACCCAGCCGATCCCGCTGCAGTTCGGCCGCATCGGTCCGAGCAGCTCCCTCCAGTGCCCCTTGGGTCCCGGACTAGACGAAGTAGGGGGCACCAACAGATTTGAGGATCCCGAACTCAGGGTCAAAGGACAGTTTGCTCACCCCACCCCTCTTTTCTCTGGCGGGGCGGAGGAAGTGCAGGAATTCCAGCTAAACCCGGTTTCTCAAGGGTCCCGGAGCCAAGGTGTCCACAACCTGGACATTGAGGTCCGAAATTCCCTTTCCAACACCCTGAGGATTTGAGGGTGTGATCGAAGTCGGGAATACCAGCGACACTTTTATTTTAAAACAAAACTTTATTGGTAATAGTTTTCAAATATGTTTACAACAGCACACTGTTCAAGAGGAAGTCTCATCCTTCGCAGCACACAGGTTGAACGGCCCCCCTCGCCCACCCGGGGCCCCCACCCAGGCCTGAGAGCTCCTCCTGTTTGGGAGAAGTTACGAGAGGGATAAACACAGGGATAAATGGGGTAATTTCCCCAGCAGCTCCCCCACCTTTCTATTGAGAGAAAAGCACAATCAGACTTGGGGCGCAGTGAGTGAGGGTGCACAGCAAGAGGTGATGGACAGCTGACAGCTAAGCTGGGAGTGAGGCGCCCAGGATGGGGAGGGACTTCTTAAGGGGGCTGATGCGCGGAAGAATTGGCATAAGACCCCTGGAAAAGGGGGCCGGGAGGCTAGCAGCTCGGGGCGAGGTTCAAAGCCCAGTCCCTTCCTTGACAGTCGGCTATCCCGGACTCAGAGTGGATTTGGGGCGTGTCGAGGGGTTTGGGGAGGAGTGGGACAGTCTGGAGGATGGGAGGCACTGGTGGAACTTAATTTAAATGAAGATTAAAAAAAAAAAATAAAACAACAACAAAAAAAAAAAACCCAAAAAAAAAAAACCAAAAAAAAAAAAAAAAAAAAAAACCAAAAACCCACTAGCAAGCAGCCCTCTGTACCTGTCACTAAAATCTCCCTTTTCAAGTAGGACTGCATGGAAGGGAAGGTTGGCTTTTCTGTTTGTCCTTAGGGTCCAGTGCTGGGGTGGGGGTGGAGGCTGGGGTGAGTTAGGCCCCTCTTCCCATACCCTGCCCTTGGATACACCAGTAAGCCTGGGTGTGACTGGAACTGATAAATTCACTGAAAACAGGCAGAGGAGTGGGGAGAATGGGGTGTGTGGGGGAGAGGGGGAGCAGCTGATGTTGCCCCTTCCCCAATATCTGGCTTTCCTGCTCTCCCTAACTTGGGGGTGTGAAATGGGTGTTAAATTAGATGCACAGAACTCTAGGGCCCTCTGGCTGTTCGATCCAACCCTCCCACCCCCAACCGGAAAAAAAAAAAAAAAAAAAGGAGAGAAAAAAAAAAAAAAAAAAAAGAAGAAGAAAACCCATGGGGCACAAGCACACCCCTAAAACTCAGTAAACTCCTTGCCACATTTCTCATTGATGGAGACCCGGATCTCTTCCTCCTCATAGTCGTCAAAGTTACTCGTGTCTCCAGGGCCTTTAAACTTTGGTATGAAGGGAGCTTCCACCTGGAGAAGGATCAAGAACCACCCAGAGCTCGTTAGCTGACCTTACACCATTACAACAATAAAGATGAATGGCTTAATATTCAGGAGACACTTACTGTGACCCATGCCTGTGCTCAACATTAGGGTACTGTATCTTTTTTGTAAACCAACTCACCAAATGGAAGTCACTTCCCAGAGAATATTTCCTGCCCAAGGCCCAAAGTGGCCAGAAGATCCCAGCATCCCATGTCTAGTCCCTTCCCAGCTCCAGGAAGCCATATGCGGTTTGATACTGGGCTTAATGACTCCTTCCCTTTCCCCACCTCTGGACCCACCTTTCTCTGATAGATGGCAATCCAGTCAGTCGTGGCAAACCACTTATGGTTCTTGATGTCATTGACCCCATTCTTGAGGTTCCCAAAGCGCTTGGTGAGATCCACCTGCAGAAGGTTCCGTAGCAGGTCCTTCAAGTCAGAGCTGAAGTGGGATGGGAACCGCACCTGAAAGTGGGTGTACAGAGAGTGGGGTGCTGCTCACAGGTTTAGGGCACCCACATGTGACAGCACCTCCCCACACCCTGGCTGTCCAGGAACTCAATCTACATGCCTCTGCCACCCCAGTGCTGGGATTACATCTGTGCTCCACCCACCATGAAAGACAGGATTTTAATGTGTATTTCAAGATGGCCTTGAACACAAGATCCTGTCCCCTAGCCTCCTGAGTGTGAGAACTTCAGATGTGTACCACTACACTCTGGCCAAATGATACTTTCTGTATCTAATAGTCTACAAGGAGAACCTGTTAAGATGGATTTTTGGAGTGTGCTGGCACTCACCTATAATCCCAACACTCAGGCAGAGGCAGGCAGATCTCTGTGGTGTGGGTTTAAGGTGAGCCTGATCTATATGGCAAGTTCCAGACCAGCCAAGGCCACATAAGACCTTGTCTCAAGATGTATGTATGTATGTATGTATGGACAGATAGATAAAGATGGCTCATTGTTGAGCCAATGGATGGCTCTGCTCTTGCAAAGGACCTGGGTTTGATCCCCAGTACCCACATAGTGGCTCACAACCACCTGTAACTCTAGCCTTAGGGGATCCAATGCCTTTGGCTTCCAAGGATACCTACACTTATGTGTACCTACCCACATACAGACACACAAATATACACATAATTTTAAAAAAAATTAAGTAAGATATAAACAGAAATGGCATTTTGGAGCTAGGCTATAGCTCTGCAGCAGGTTAGTAGCCCAGCACACATAATACTCTGCCTTTAGGCCCTAGCAGCCATGCAAACAACAACAACAAAAATCTATGTTGTGCTCCCTCTAGGCTTGCTGGCCTGGGAATTCTGGTTAAGGCCTGAGAATCTAATACCCAAGGTCATAGGGAACAGAACAGGACTGTAGAGAGGTTCTGTCTCAGGTCTGCTGATTTGTATCCTCAGCTGGGATTCTTCAGGCAGCTCTGTTGGGGTCTGGGGGTCTCTGAAATAAGGCTATTTCCTCACTCCGCATTCCTTTAGGGCCAGTCCAGGTCTTCCAGTCATCCACCTCCAGAGATTCTTGTATATCTCTGCATATAGCCTCTGGTTTATACCTGTAAGAACTGGCTCCTAGGGGCTGGAGAGATGGCTCAGAGGTTAGGAGCACTGGCTGCTTTTCCAGAGGTCCTGAGTTTAATTCCCAGCAACCACATGGTGGCTCACAACCATCTACAGTGGGAATGATGCCCTCTTCTGGCTGTCAGTGCAGGTGTACATGCAGGTAGAATATTGTATACAAAATAAATAAACAGCCAGGCAGTGGTGGATCATGCCTTTAATCCCAGAACTTGGGAAGCAGAGGCAGGAAGATTTCTGTGAGTTCGAGGCCAGCCTGGTCTACAAAGTGAGTTCCAGGACAGGCTCCAAAGCCACAGAGAAACCCTGTCTCAAAAAACAAAAACCATTAAAAAAAAAAAAAAAAAAAAAAAAAGAAAGAAAGAAAGAAAGAAAGAAAGAAAAGAAAGAAAAGAAAAGAAAATAAGAAAAAGAACTGGTTTCTACGAGTCAGAGGTGGGGACACATGCCAGTATTCCTGTACTTTGAAGGCCCATGCGCAAAAAGGTTGAGTGCCAGGGTTACATATTGAGACCCTGTTGTCAAAACAAAACAAACACAAAACAGCTGGTGAAATGGCTCAGCAGGTAAAGGTACTTGTTGCCAATCCTAATAATCTGAGTTTGATACCCAGCCCCACATGGTGGGAGGAGAGAGAGCTGCCTCCTGAAAGTTGTCCTTGACTCACATACACTGACACAGTGGCACATGCACAATGAATAGATATAAAGAATTTGAAGGAAAAAAAAAAAAAAAAAAGAGGAAGAAAGAAGGGAGGAGAAAAGGAAGAAAGGGAAGGCAGACTAGCCAGAAAAACAGACCAAAGGGAAGACAAGAAACAAAGACAAAAGGAAACCAAGTGGTCCCTGCTGTGCTATGCCTTCCACTCTGTGACCTTGGCCAGGGTCCTTAACCTCTCCAGGCATTGTGCTGGCCTCAAAGACATGGGGCAGATATCCCAGGGTTCTGTGTGACAAGATAACACAGTCAGGGCCTGTGGGAACTGTAAATTGCTACAAAGAAGGGGATTATGCTCAGCCATGTGCGGTAGCGCACGCCCGTTAACCCAGGACTTGGGAGGCAGTGGCAGGGCCCAGAGTTCAAGGGTGACCTTGATTACGTGTGGAGCTAGAGTCCAACCTGGAACTCTGGTTTTAAAGCAACAAAATGCCCAAAGAAAAAGGAGAATTCAATCCCTTCCTACAATGTTCCTTTGACTTTTTTTGCACCTGTCTAGGCCACCATCTTTCTTCTGAGTGACATCCTATAACAGGTCTTTTTTTCACACAACAATCCTCCTGCCTCAGCCTTCTGAATGCTAGGATAAAAAGCCCTAAGGCTGAGTGTGTGGTTCACTCATTTAATCCCAGCAGAGGCAGAGGTAGGTGGATTTCTCTGAGTTTGCTATCAGCCTATTCTACATAGTAAATTCTAGATTAGCCAGAGCTACAAAGCGAGACCCTGTCTCAAAAACAAAGCACATGGTACCACACCTCCTGTCTGACAGGTAGGAGATGCTCGTATTTCTCTCATAGGTGATGGTGATTATGTGCCCAGCCCTGAGTTCCAAAACACAGAGAGGGTCTCTTCTAACCTTCCAGAAAGTCAGATGTTTGGTTCCATAGTTTCCAGATGGGTAAAATGAGTCTAATTTTGTTTTGATTTTACCCAATAGTTGTGACTTGGGGATGGATTGTGTCCACAATTACTTGAACCACATATGTAGATTTGGAGCCAACCAGTGGCTGTTGTCAAAGATGCTGAAGCAGGTGGGGTAACAGCCAGGTCCCCCTGCTAGGTGGGGTTGCTGCACACAGAACTGTGATTCTCAGCCCTGTGCTCCAGCCCCTCCCCTCCCCCGCTTCCACTGGATTCTCATGGTGCAATCTCAAACTACCCACGATCTCTTTCTGCACCTCAGCTTCCTCACCTGTCTTACAAGGGTATGGCTAAAGAGTGGTCCAGGGTTGATGGGTGGTGAGGACATGAACAGTCCTCTCCCTGAAAGGCACACGCCTGGGGTTTGTCTTTGTTATGAGATAAGGTTTTACTCTGTAACCCAGGCTGGTCTGGAACTCATAGTAATCCTCTTACTTTGGGCTATTAAAGAGTGCTGAGGTTATAGGCTTGAGCCACCGGGCCAGGGCAACTAAGGAAACTTCACATCTACAAAGGGTCCAAAGCTACAGGAGGATGGGGTTTGCTGGTATGGCTGGACAAACACCTGGGAGCCAAACAAGTTTATTCTGGTCTGGTCTGGTAACCAGAATTCTGATGTGGCTCAGGCTTCCTAACATGTTTGGGAACTCGGTCAGCTGGGAGATAGATGCTGCAAAGCACTGGTGTTTGGGGGAGAGGAGAGAGGGAATGGGAGAGGAGGAGAGAGGGAGGGGGGAGGGAGAGAGGGAGAGAGGGAGAGGAGGGGCAGAAAGGGGAGGGGGGAGACACAAAGACAGAGTGTGTGTGTGTGTGTGTGTATGTTCGTGCGTGTGCTCACGCATGCTCGCTGACAAGAGGCAGAGCCACCACCTTGCCTAACTTGAGGCGCTTCCAGATTATGTCAACAAGTGGTGTTCCAGGGTGAGCAGGACCAGGAGGGACAGTTCTCTGTGTGTCTGTGTGTGCTGCTCTTGGGGAATACATGCTAGATCACTGCTCTACCACTCAGCCAAACCCCTACCCACCTCATTGTGGATTCAGGGCAAGTCCTCTCTATAGCTGAGCCATCTTGATTATACCCCATCCTTGATTTTTCTGGGTTTCACTATTTAGCCCAGGCTGTCCTGGAAATATCTATGTGACCCAGGCTGGCCTCAGACTTAAGATGCTCCTGCCTCGGACTCCTGGGTGTTAGGACGACGGGTTGGTGACAACACACTTGGGTGGAGAATGTGGAAGGCTGTTTTGGTTCCTGGGCTCCATATCCTGGCCTCACCTTCCCAGAGACGATTTTCTCATAGATCTGGATAGGCTGGTCAGCGAAGAAGGGCGGGTAACCAGCAGCCATCTCGTAGATGAGGACTCCAAGAGCCCACCAGTCCACAGCCTTGTTGTAGCCCTAGAGCAAGATGGGGGGCCATTCGATGAGGCAAGAAGGTGAAGAGGAGATGATTCGTCAGGGGCAGGGTGGGCTAGTGAGGTGGAGCAGGCCTCAGGGGTGGGGCAGGCTGGTGAGGTGCCTACTTTGCTCAGGATAATCTCGGGGGCCAAGTACTCAGGGGTTCCACACAAGGTCCAAGTACGGCCTTTCACACGCTTGGCAAAACCGAAGTCTGTCACCTGTAGGCACAAGAATGGGCAGTAGGTAGAAAGAAAGGCCAAAGGCTTCCATGTGCCCGGGAGTGCCCTCCCCCAGCCTCGGGCACCTGAATATAGCCCTGCTGGTCGATGAGAAGGTTCTCGGGCTTCAGGTCCCGGTAGATGAGGTCCAGGGAGTGCAGATACTCAAAGGTCAGGACGATCTGCGCCGCGTAGAAACGGGCATGGGGCTCGCTGGTGGGGATAAGCCAGGAAGGGATGTGTGGGTGAATATGACCACATCCCCAAGTGGTCCAGCAAATGGATCTGTGTGCCCATAGAGTAAGACACCCCATGTCTAGCTAGTCAAAATGTTGATTAAAGGCTGGGCATGTCATGCACCAGTGGTCCCAGCTATGTGGAAAGCTGAGGTAGGAGGATTATATCCCCAAGATTCCAAAGACAGCCTGGGTAAGAGTCATAGACCCAATCAATCCCTAGTGCACAAACTGGAGGTGGAGGGGTCCTGACATGGTGGCACATATCTGTCACCATAGCACTGGGAGGCAGATGCAGAAGGACTGGCATATGTCTGAGACCAGCCTGGGCTACATCATGAGTTCCAGGTTAGCCCAGACTACTTAGTGAGACCCTGTGTCAAAAACAAAACAAAACAAAACAAAAAGTCAAGCCTCCCCCTCATACTCTAAGCTGTACTCTCACACTCTCAGCTAAAACAAACTTGAGCTGGAAGGCTTAGAAGGGACAGATGCCTTGCTGAGGAGTCAAACTACCCAAGAAAGCAGTTTAAGGGGATTGTGTCTGATAATCAGGGTTTTAGAAGAAAGTCACCAGGGTACATACAAGTGTCAAAACAAAAACCACCCCGCCAGGCATGGTGGCATGCACCTAGAATCCTAGCATTTCAGAGAACTATGAGTTCTAGACCAGCCTGGTCTACATGGTAAGTTCCAGGCCAGCCAAAGTTATATAATGAGACCCCCGACTCAAACAAAACAAAACAAAAAATAAACCCCACAAAACCTCACAGGGTCAACCACCAAAGACTGCATGCCTCTTTTATTTGTTTTGTAAAGTCAAGCAAAGCTGGTGTTCACAAAACAAGGGCAACTTATAGAGAAACTGCAGGGAGGTGAGCTGTAACTCTCGGCAGCTCCCAGAGAAACGAGAAGGAAAGGGGAAAGCCACTCTGGTCGAGTGACCAGCATGGAGGACAGCCACATGACAGCAGGCAGTCACATGAAAGGGAGGAGGGCTTTAGAGAAAAAGGAAACACAAGGTACCAGAAAAACTGTGCTCAGGGCCCAGCCAGCATCCTCAAGACAGAGATAAAAATGAAAAGGGAAGGGCCAGCCTTTCTGACTCAGGCAAGCCTCACAATGCTGCACAGACTTTGCTTTTCAATTTTGCTTTGAGGGTAGCTGCTTATGTTTGAGACGGGGGCTTTTTATGCAGCCTAGGCTAGCCTTAAACTCCTGATCGATCCTCTTGCCTCGGAATCCTCAGTGCTGGGACTGGAGGCATGCACCATCACACTTGACAAGATGTTTGGATTTTAGTGTATACAAAATACATCTATATCTAATTGTCAAGTAACATGTATGTTAGTATAAAATTTAAAACTACATAAAATCATCCACTAATTAAAGTTTTTTTTGTTTGTTTGTTTTTTGTTTTGCTAGATGCAGTGGTGGGTTTCTGGGGTTCCAGGAAGCTGTGGGAAGAGAACAGAGTCAGCCTAGGATTTGAAGACTAGCCTGGGCTACACGGAATAATATCTCTCTTTTTTTCCTTTCTATGCTGGTCACTCAGCTTGGCTGTCTGAAACATCACAAATTGCTTACTTAGCATGACAGGAACAAAACCCCACAGGGGTCCAGTGTGATCACATCAGCACTGAGAAGGCAGGACCAGAAGCTCTTGAGACAAAGACCAGCTTTGGCTATGTAGTAAGTAACACTCCATCAATAAACAACACAATACACATACACACATATAAAAAATAAAACGAAACAAGACAAAACAAAACAAAACAAAATCCCACCAGAACCCAGAGACATCACTTTCCATTTCTGCGTAGACTGGACCCTCCATGTCTCTGGGCGGTGGCCCCTGGGGTGGCAGGGACGGGGCCTGCTTACCTGAACCTTCCGATCCGCCGCAAGTGAGAGAACATCTCCCCACCAGGCACATACTCCATGACCATGTACAAGTTTGAGTTGTCCTGTGGGAGGCAAAGTGAGTCAAGGCCCTGTCTCACTGAAAACAGCAGTGACCTGCACAAGCTAGCTTTGAAATCTTCCCAGTGGTCTACACTTCAAGCACTAGGAGCTGCATTTTCTCTGGGAACAGGAAGAGGCAGCTACAACTCTTCTTCCCATGAGGGAACCCCGCCGGCCACTGGCCAGCCATAGTCCTGCAGTGGCTACTGTTTCAAGCTTCACCTTCATTATCTGACAAACACGAAAGACAGGTGACAGAATTTGCAGGACCCAAAACAAAAATGTGTGGGGCATGATGGCACACAGCTGGAGTCTCAGCCGCTGGGGTGGGCGAGGACTTCAAGACCAGCCTGAGTTGTAGAACAAGAAGAAAACATAAGCCTTGCTAAAACAAAACAAGAAGTATTGCAGGCTGCTGGAGAGGCAGCTCTGCTGTTCCAGGCTCACAACAAAAAGAACAAAAGATTATTACAGGGCTGGGGATATGGCTCAATTTTAGAGCACTTGCCTACCACACACTGAGCCCTGGGTTCTATGCCCAGCACCATGAGAAACAAAACAAAAAACTGACAGGGAGTAATGATGCACACCTGTGATCTCAGCACTCAGGAAAGAAGGCAGGGGGACAGTGACTTCTGGGCCAGCCTGAGCTATACAGTGAGACCCTGTCTCAAAACAACAAAAACTATGCCAGGTGTGGTGATGCACACTTTTGATCACAAGCACTTGAGAGGCAGGCAGATCTCTGACTTCAAGGCGAGCCTGATCTACAGAGTGAGCTCCAGGACTGCCAGGGCTACACAGAAAAACCCTGTCTTAAAGAAACCAAAAAACTATGACATGTATAGCTTCTGTTGGGGAACTTCTGGGGATAGGCTCTGGGGACAGGCTCTGGTGGGGATAGGTTCTAGTGGGGGCAGGCTCTGGTGACTGCCTGTTCAAGATGTGTTTCTACAGGTTCTTATGCACCTACAAGAACTCCTTACTCTTATGACCTCACAACACGAGAGCTGTACTGAATCCTATTTCACAGATGAGAAGAGGAAGGCTCAGTATGGCCAGTGCCTGTCCTACAGGCCACAGTGGGAAGCAGCTCCCGGGTTGCCTAGTGGCAGTCTGTGTTCCTGAAATGAGTCAGGGTGGTGATTCTGAGGGAGGTCATTCAGGCTGGGTGATGTGCCTGAAGTTACTGAAGAGCTGGACTAGAGATGCTCAGGGGCCCAGTCTACCCTAGTTCCTGGCACTCTTCCTCCAAGGGTCTTCTTCCTTGTAAGGGGGTGGCCCCAGCCCAGAGATCAGGAGACTGTGTGTGATATGGGCTAAGATCCACCCTCCACCCTCCTCAAGCCCTGGCTGTAGCCCTTACCTTGAAGGAAAATTCAAGTTTGACCAGGAACGGGAAGTTGACAGCCTGCAGGATACGCTTCTCATTTAGCGTGTGCTCAATCTGCTTCAGCTTCACCACCTGAGGAGAAAAGAGCCATGGGAGGGCTTCATTTCCTAGTCATTTCCTTGGTCAAAACCAGGAATATGGGAGTGGGGACCATTTCATTACTCAGAATGGTCCAGATACTCATGGCCCTGGCTGAGCTCTAAGAACTGAAGGTCCTAGCATGACACACAATCGGAGCTGAGCCCCTGAGAGGTCTTGGGGGAGGGAGCTTGGGGCTAACAGATGCTCAGATCAGGCACCTGGAAAAATCTAGAAAGTAGGGGGAACCAGAGAAGGCTACCTGCAAGAGTAGGAGACTTAGTGACACCAGAGAGGCCCCAAAAGGTATGGTGGCTTAGAAATCAGCTTTTCTTTTTCTGGTCAAGCTTGTTTTTTTTTTTTTATCTTTTGTGGTGCCAGGCATGGGACCCAGAGTTTTACATGTGCTAAGTTAGCTCTCCATGGCTGAAACTATAATTTTATTCATATTTATGTTGGGAGTAGCCTGTGCATGCCAAGGCGTGCATGTGAAGGTCAGAGAACAAGCTGAGCATGTCTGACCCCTTTTACATGTGAATCCTGGAGGTCAAATTTGGGCTGTCAGGCTTGGTGGCACCTTTACCTGCTGAGCCACATTGCCAGCCCGATCCTAACAACAATAAGCACATTTGGAACAACTGTGACACGGCAATGTTTTTAGCTTCTACCTTCTTTTTTGCCTCTCATGGATTTGTAGGTGCAAGATGATCTGGGTTTGGTGTACACTTGAAAGATTGAGCAAGATGATCTCGAGTTCAAGAACAACGTTGGCTACACAATAGTGCCAGCCTAGGCTACATGAGACTCTATCTCAAAACACACACACACACACACACACACACACAAGTAAAATACAGTACATTCCCAAGATACGTAACATGGGGGAAAAAAAAAAATCACAAAATGTTTCACTGGGCATAGTGGTGCATGTCTATAATCTCAGCATTTAGGAAGACTTCAAGTTTGAGGGCAAGGATAGATAGCCTTGTCTCAAAAACAAGGCTATCAGATCTAATCAAAGTCTGATGAATGAGTTCAGCCCTAGAACCCACATGGTAGAAGGAGAGAACCAACTCCTGCAGGTTGTCCTCTGGCCTCTCCACTGTCCCTGAGGCTGTCACCCCTCCACCCAATAAAAAACTGTAACAAAAAGCAAAACAGGCAGCAGCATCAACAACAATTGAGCCTGGTGTGGCAGCGCAGTCTATAAATCCCAGCACTTAGGAGGCAGGACAATCAGGAGGAGTTCAGGGCTATCCTTGACTACATAGGATTTGATGGTAGGCTTTCATAGATGAGACTCTACCTCAACACCAACCAATTAACTTTACACACATTGATGGCATGGAAATGACTATGATGTATATACACTGTATTTAATTGTAAAACATGGCTAAAATAAATTCCAGGGCTGGATATGTAGCCCCAGCAGTGGAGCACTTGCTTAACAGGTATGAGGTCTTGAGTTCTAGCTCCAGTAATTGGAAAGAAAGGGGGGAGGGAAACCAAGAATTTCACCTGTTTCTTTGTACATTTTTGATGGGATGGCTAGAACATGTAGAAATCCCTGTGTTAGGCTACAGGAATAGCTCATAGCAGAGCAAGTGCCTACAGTAAGAAAGGCCCAGATTTAACTTCCAGGACCATACACAAACAGAAATAAAGTGAGATAAAAGAAATTCATTTTTCTGTGTCAGCATCAAATAGGGGTCTGGACAGGTGGCTTGGTGATAAAAAGAAAAAAAAGTATGAACCCATCTTGCAGAAGACTGGAGTTTGATTCCCAGCACCCATGTCAGGTGTTTACAAATGCCTGTAACTCTAGCCCCTGGGGCATCCAATGTCTCCAGCCGTCATAGGTATCTACAAACACAGCCAAAGGCACAAACCTATACACGCATACACAGTTTTAAGGAACGTATGGGGGGCTGGTAAAGTGCTACAAAAGCACGAAGACTTGAGTTCAGATCCCCAGCACCCATGAAAAAGCCAGGTGTGCTGGTGGTGTGCACCTACAACCCCAGCACTGGTAGGGTGAGGACAGGTGGATCCCTGGTGCTTGTTGGCCAGCCAGCCTCACTCCAAGTTTAAAGTGGGGAGCCAAGCGTAGTATTGCATGCCCTTACAGGAGGCAGAGGAAGGCAGATCTGTTCAATTTGAGTTCAGCCTGGTCTACAGAGTGAGTTCCAGGACAGCCAAGGCTACACAGAGAAGCCCTGTCTCAGACAAACTTAACGATGATGATGATGATGATGAATGTGGACAGTGACTAGAGACCCAGTATAGACATTGTATCTCTGCCTTGCACATGCACACACAAATACAAAAACACACACTCATGCATATGGTAGCACACACCTGTCATCTCAGTACTCTGGAAGCAGAGGCAGAAGAAGAGGACCTCAAGTCTGAAGCCAGCCTGTGCTACATAGCGAGACCCCATTTCCAAACAGAGCTTTTGGTTATTTTGAGACAAGGTCTCACACAGCCAGGACTTGCTATGAGGATGACACTGACTTCCTCAGCTGCCCCCCCTCCCTCCTGAGTGCTGGGATAACCCACCACACACAGCTTCAAAATGAACATTTTTGTGTGTCTATGTCTGTGTATGCATTCATGTGCTCAAACATGTAGAGGATGGAAGTTGACAATGGGTAGCTTCCTCAATCATGCCCTGTCTCTTTTTTTTCTTTTTAAGAAAATCTTGGCCAGGTGGTGGCGGCACACACCTTTAATCTTGGCACTCTAATGGCAGAGGCAGGCAGACAGGGCTATACAAATAAAAAACAAAAATATTACGTGTGTTTGTGTGAGTCCAGGTGTGTCAGAAGACAACCTCAGGTGTAGGTCCTTGCCTTCCATCCTGTTCAATGGTAGGATCTTGTTTACTGCTGTACATGGCAGGCTGGATGCCCTTGAGCTCCCAGGGACTCCGGTCTCTGCCTTATCTCACAGCAGGAGTGCTGACACACAGCTGCTCTGCTGGGCTTTGGGGACTGAACTCACATCCTCGTGCTTGCCTGAGAGGTGACTTACCCACGAGCTTATCTCTTACTATCTCTTTAGCCCTCCCACTTGTTAAGATTTTTCTTTAAACTCACTTATTGTACATGTGTGGATGCATGGTTGAACCATGACACATTTGTAGAGGTCAGGGGACACTTGATCTTGGTCAAAGGACACCTTGTAGGGGTGGTTTTCTCCTTCTGCCATGTGCGTTCTAGGGATTAAACTAAAGTCCCCATGCTTGGTGGCAAGTGCACGCACCTCACTGAGCCTTCTCTTCACTCCCATCTCTGCCTCTACCTCACTGTTTTGATACAGTTTCCAACAAGTCTCCCCACACTGAAATTAGTAAGTTAAAAAAAAGTTTTTAAAGATCTTTTGTGTAAACTGGACAATGGTGGTACATGCCTTTAATCCAGCACTGAGGAGACAGTAGCAGGAGACTCTGGCAGTTCAGGGTTAGCCTGGTCGATCTACAGAAGGCTACACAGAGAAACCCTATCTTGAAAAAAACAAAACAAGCAAACAAACAAACAAAAATAACCCCAAAACCTTCTGTATAACCCTTACTTCTCCAGAAGATCCTGGTTACCTCTGACCAGCTGTGTTTTTGTGGGGGTGGCCTTGTGGAGTGGCACACGCCCTCTACCCTTGGGTCTGACAGACTGTGGAGGGTCAGGGGGACTTGCGTTTGGTTGAGTAGTCACAGGGACAGGTTCAAAGACACTACAGAGCACAGATGGCAAAGTCTGCAGAGCTCTGTCCTGTGTGTGCAGCAACACTGTGAACCTTCACTCCTTCCCACTTATTTCATCTTTTGCTGGGGTTAGGATGGAACCTAGGGCCTTGAGAATTCTGGTCAAGTGCTCTGCCTCTGAGCTGCACCCCAGCAGTAGTCTTTAAACCACCAGTGAAATACTTACAATGCCTAAGGAAAAGATGCACACATCCCTTCACTCTCATGGACTCAGCAAAGTATTTTGCATCTGCCAAGGCAAAGCTGCCACTGGACCTTTCTAAAACCTAAAGAGCAGGGGAGGGTCGCATTGCTAATCTATAGCTGATTGGTTCTATTACTTGTGGAATCCTTGGGGCTGGCAGCTGGTAAGTGGTGGATGAATGGGCAGGAAAGCAGTGGGCAGTGAGGGCTTGGCATGGGTCTGGGTGGGCAGCGTGGGAAAGCCTTTTTGATAGCTGATCATCTTACCTTCTGTTTGTCCAAGATCTTCATGGCATAGTGGTTCCCAGTCTCCTTGTGCTTCACGAGCATCACTCGCCCAAACGAGCCCGTGCCGAGCGTCTTGATTCTATCAAACTGATCCAACTGGGCTGTATTCTGTGGGCAGGGATGGGCGTGGTCAGGGGCACCTCTCTGCAGATTTCTGGGTTGCAGAGTCCCCTGTGTCACCGGCAGAGGGGGCCCTGGGGAGTGGGTAGAGATGACCCAGGGAACATTCTTCCAGGCAGGGTGGCAGGGGCCAGATCCGGCCCTGGCCTGGGGCCCAGGAGTTGCTGGCAGCTGCATGGGAAGCAGGGGCTGCCAGGTGCAAGGGTTCAGTGGGGTGGGGGCCCAGTGGTGAGACACAGGGGTCACCGTGGGCATGTTAGAAGGGAGTGGGGCAGAGCTGGAAAGGGCACACAGTGACAGAGCTAAGCAATGTCCCCTGAGAACTGCTCAGTATGAGGTGCTTACCTGAGAAGGGCTCTCCCATTTTTTCAGGAAGTCTTCCTTGGCCTTGGCTAGGAACTCTTTCACTGAGGGAGGGAGAGGAAGTTAAGTGTAGAGTCCCTGTTTCAAGGCACACCAAAATTTTACACTCTGGTGGAAAGTGGGGACAGCTGTTTCAGACTGGAGTCCAGTATTTTCCCAGTGCCTTTGGGGGATCCTTGAGGCAACTGAGGGAATGGTGATTGGGCTGAGGCCCGAGTACCACTTTAATTACAGAGGTGGGCCCCAGATTCTGGTCATTCCTAAATAGGGTTCATGGAGACTCAGGAGCACACAGGACCAAGAGGCACACGGGCCAGCCCACCCCACTCTCCCCAGCACTGACAGACATTCCTTGGCCAGGACTGTGCCAGCTGAGGTATTTATAGCCTCTGATCTGGCTGCTTGTCTGTTGAGGCCAGGCCCTGGTGGAGGCCTGTAGGACTAGTGTAGCAGGCGCCCTTGGAGGGGCTCAGCTGTCACCTTGGCCCCCCGCTGGCTCTTTGCCTGCCTTTGCTGAGGGGAGAGCTCTGGTCCCTGAACTGCTTTACTGGGTATCTCCTTCAGGCAACTCCACCCTGGCGCCTGCAGCATCCTGAGGCCAGCATCTCATTTCCCAATGTAGAAGCTGTCCCTGGTGACTGGCCGGGGCACCCACTTCATCCACACTCTTATTTGATCTGCATGACAACCTTCTTTACATCTATCTGCTTTACCCTCTTAATAGCTCAGGAAAACAAGGCCTAAAGACAGTTCACTGTTATGTACAGTCACTGAGAGACAGCTAGGATTGTCTGGATCGTGACAGGCTGTGTGTCTTTGGACAACTGATCTCATCTTTCTGAGTCTCAGTTTTCCACAAGAGCAAATGGGGATAAAACAATGATGATCTTGTAGGGTGGTAATAGTGGGAGAGTCATAATTCCACCCTGGCAAAGGGGATGGGGGAGCGGCCTGGCCCCAGGGTTATGGTACAAAAATGCCAGCTATTCCCTCTGTAACAGTTAACCTTAGTTGGCTATTTAACTATATCTGGAATCAGCTAAAACCCCAGCAGCTGGACACACCTGTAAGGTGTTTCTTAGATCATTTGAAGTGGATAGACAGACCATAAACCTGGCTACATCCTCTGGCGACAGCCTCCAAAAAAAGGACAAGGAAGAAGGAAACTTTGATTTTTGCCTGCTTGCCCTCACTTGCACTGGCAAGTTCATCTGTCCTGTTGCTGAGACATTCCTGTGCTGGTGTTAGAACCCATTTCTTCACGATTTCAGTGTAGACTGAAGACCTGCAGCTGTCCAGAAATCTTCCAGAACTCCAGCACTAGATTAGGACTGCTAAGACATCCAGTTTTAGGCCTGGACAACTACCCAAACCACAGCCTGTAAGCCACTCTAATAAATCCCATATATAAATATTCATTCTGTCAGTTCCGTTCCGTTAGAGAACTATGGCTAATTCTCTTGATTGATTTTTTCCCCCCTTTTCGAGACAGGGTGTCTCTCTACATAGCCATGGCTGTCCTGGAACTCACTATGTAGATCAGATTAGCCTCAAACTCACAGAGATCCACCTCCTCTGCTCTGTGCTAAGATTAAAGGCATGCACCACCACACCAGCCCCTCTCTTGATTTTCTGAGACAAGATCTTACATTATAATCCAGTATGGCCTTGAACTCAGAGCAATCCTCCTGCCTCTGGCTCCCTAGTACTGGGACAGGTCAGGGCACAGGGAGAACAGTACAGGAGAAACAGGCTTGGAGCAATGGCACAGGCTAGTGAGATCAAGATTTTGGGAGCTGAGGTGGGGTTTTGAGTTCAAGGCCAGCCTAGGATGTATAGCAAGAATCTGTGTTGAAGGTATAGAGACTGCAGCTGTAGCTCGGCGGCAGAGTGCTCTCCAGTACCCCAAGGCCTGGTTCTATCCCAAACATGACAGCACAAGAGAGTAAGCTGATTGTAAGCCCAGAACTAGGAGGTTAAGACAGGAGGGTCTCCAGAACAAGGCAGGCCTCTCAAAAAATAAACAACAAAGGAGGTGGTGACGCTCAGCAAGCTCAAATGCCTAACCCAGAGCCCCTCACTCACCTGCTGCCTGCCTCTGCTGGCAGAGTGTGGCATGGGGGTTAGGGAACATGGGGCAGTCTGGGGCCCATCAGTTCCCAGCCAGGATTCAGGGTGCTGACTGGGGCTTTAGTCCCCAGAAAGTGTAGCGCAGGTAACCCAGGAAACGGACAGCCAGGTGGGCCCAGAGGAACAGCTGCAGCCACAACTGGAAGGTGACATCGTCCTCATGCTCACTACTTTCAGACCCCAGATCCATCCCAGGTGGCCCTGGGTTCTATCTGCAATCTTCTGTTTGCTGGAGTAACCAGTGACTCTTGGTAAGGTCTGGGGGTTGGGGAAGGAGTTGGTTGCCATAGAAGCATTTAAAGGCACCTGCTCCAGGTTGGCCAAGGTCTGCAGAGGCTCTCCTTGGCAGTGGAGGTGGGAAGACTCTCTCGAGGGTGTCCCTCTGGCTGGCCTGCCCTTCCAGAGATGCCCATGGCTCCCAGGATGTCTCCCCCAGTGGTGTAGTCTGCATGAAATCCATGTGCCCAGAGCACTGCCCATGGGCAGAGGTGAAAGAGTTAAGGCCCAAGCAACAGGCACCAGCTCTCCAGAGGTTACAGAAGCCCCAGGGCTTGTTAATTAGCTGAAAGAGGAAGGCCTGGGTGGGGAACAGTGGCAAATGCCACCTTATCGTCTCCTCTGAGTTTCCTTTCAACATGGAGCCCCCAAATCCTGCCACCCTGAGAGAAATGGGTATATCAGGCTCTCTGCCTGGTCCTCTGCAGGGGCGAGAGGGGACCAGTGTCCTGGGATTGTCCTTGGCCTCTGTCAAACCTTGCCCTGTGCTTGGCTCTGTTCTCAGCCATGAAAAGTCCAAACCGGAAATGAATGGCTAAACTCGGGTGGGGGAGGGGGAGGTAGCGTTAATCATCTTCCTTCTTTCCAGGCTCCCAAAGCTGAACGCTCCACAGCAGCCTTCCTGGGGCTGCCTGGCATCCATAGACCCCCTTCTGGACAGGAAGTGGACAAGGAGGCTAGCCCAGCAGCTGTCAGCCTTCTCTCATTTGGAAAGCCTCCACTCTCTGGATTTCATGTACTGAGAAAACTCCAGACACCTTTAGGAAAGTCAGTGCCACAGCAAGACACAGAAATCGCCCTGGATTCAAATAAGAGGGTCATAGCAGCCAGCAATGGAGCACTATACCACACCCCCAGTTTGAGGAGGACCCCCCCAACACTGGGTCCCATCTGTCTCCAGACAGGGTTCAGGGTACCAAGCTGGACTATACCCAGGTCTAAGGTGGTCTAAGGTGGCTGAATCCCAACACTGGGTGGGACTACTTCATGCCCCTGTCTGAGCTGGAGCTCAGCTCTGGATAGACCATCTGCTTTGGTCTGAAATGGACCATTCATCCCTCTGCTCTTCATTCTCAGGCCCCCCAGTCCAAGGATGTTAAGAAGGGAGAGGTTTCCAGGGATACCCAAGAGTTCGCAGACTCCTTCACTCCACCTGCTCCCCTAAACCCCCATCACAGCCCCTCCCTGACTTAAGGGGCAGACAGTGCCTAGGAAGTTGCTATAGCAACAGGGCTCAGCCTCACCATCGTTGGTGTTGGAAGCCATCACCCAGTCTTTCTCAGGGCACTAGCACTACGGTGGCTGGGAAGCCTCATAAGATCTGCTGTACCAGTTTGGCTGCCAGTCCTGGGGGGGGCCCTGCCTGTAGAGGGAGCCAGGAAGTTGTAGGGTGGGAACAGGATGAGAAACTCAACCTGCAGACTAATGGGTGCAGGGGAGGGGCGGATAGAATCCTTCCAACTTCTGTTGGCCTGACTGGGCAAAAGGCAAAGCTGTCTGGGAGGACCCTCTTGGGCACCCATACAACTGCCAATGCTAACACAGGTTTGACCCTTTAGAGCCTCTCTAGGATGTTAGAAGGCAACAATCCTTTCCATCCAGGAATGTCCTGAGGATGTCTTTTCCTCAGTGACTGGATCGACTTGAGGACTTCGTTGGGGCTCCTTCTTACCACTCCCACCACTTTCCCTGTGGACCAACTCCCTGAGGTGTGTACTAGCTGAGACCTGAGCCCCACTTGGCTGTTCACACGGGCGGCCTCCTAGGGCTTGACCTTTTCCCTCTGTCTTCCAGGCTTCTTGCCCTGTCAACATCTGTGTCATTTTAGGGTACAGACTCCCCTTATCTTATTCCGTACTGGGCTCCTAGATCCTTGCAAACTTGGTCAAGGAGACAGCAAGCCCTCCCCTGCCTGGGTATAGTGGGCTGCTAGATGCCTGCTTGGTGCCTAGGAAGGCTTAGGCATCTTCCCAACCCCTGTGGGGCGGGCATGTGGCAGATGAGCTGCAGGTGCCCCCTGCAGGCTGGTGTGGCTATTGCCCCAGTCCTGCTTACAAGAGAGGAGATCCAGCTTTCTTCTTTCCAGGCAAAGAGGCTTGGGTGGAGGGATGTCTCCAAAGTTTGACTAGGTGTCGAGGGCAGAACACAAAATTATTATTAGTAGCAGTGGTACTGAGGGGTGAACGTAGGGTCTTGAACATTCTATGCAAGTACTATACCACTGAGCTGTCTCCAACTCTTATTTATTTTTATTTTGATATAGCTTCTAAGCCTATCCCAGGCTATCTCTTGCATTAACCTCCCAAGTAGACAGGTAGACAAGCCTCAAGCCTGTATGCCAGTTTCATTTAGTTACATTGTAATCTAATGTATATCAGAGACTACAACAGGCAATCTCAGACTGCCATAGTTTAGGACCTATGAACAAAACTGAATGAAGTTTTTACTTTTTTTTTTAAGGCAGTGTCTCCTTTATAGCCCAGGTTGGCCTCAAACTCAGGTCCTTCACCTTCACAGTGCCTCTCTTGCTTGTAAAGTTGAGTCGCTGTGCCTGTTTGATATGTTTAATTTTTACATTTATTGTGTGTGCACACACGTTTGTGGAGGTCAGAGGACAACTTGTAGGAGTTAGTTTTCCACTTCCACCATGTGGGTTCCAGGAAGACCACTCAGACTGGCATGCTTGGCAGCAAACATCTTTACCTGCTAGGTCATCTTAATGAACACATTGTATTTGGATACAAGGTCTTGCTGTCACCCAAGCTAGCCTTTAATTCCTGGGCTCAAACAATCCTTCTCCCTCAGCTTCTTGAATTGCTGGTAGCACCAATATACACTATTATTCACGGTTTGTTTTTATCATTTTAAATTAAGGAAGAATGGCTGGGGTTTAACTTCTGTGGAGGCATCTTTAAACTATCTAGATTGAATGAAGGCTACACATACCTTTAATCCCAGCACTTGGGAAGCAGATCTCTATGAGTTTGAGGCCAGCCTTGTCTACAGAGAGAGTTCTAGGTCACCTGGAGCTGTACAGTGAAACCCTTGTCCCAAAAAGCTAAAACAAACAAAAGAATGTCTGAGTTGAGAGATTCTGGGGTCCAGGAGATCTGTGGGTAGACAGATCTGGGTGTGGATTCTGCTGTATATCATCTGTGTCAAACTCAGATGGTTCATTTAGATAAAAGTCATAAAAATAAGTGTGTCTATGGAGTCCATTTAAGTCAGCCTCTTGGATGCCTGATAAACATTAGCTGGATTTCACCCTGATGAAAATAGCTGGCCAACTCAGAGACTGATCTTTTTCTTGGGCCCTCTTACCCTCTGTTGCTCTTAGTTTCTGCTGAATGTGTCTGATATGCTTGAAACTTTTCTAGCACTGTGTCCCCTCAATTTTTAAAAGGGCCACTGCAATATATACCCCACTGCCAGAACCATCTACCTCCTGGTGGGCCTCACCTACCAAGGGGGCTGGCCCTTCCCTTCTGCCTGGGCCCCTCCAAGCTCAAGCCCAAGACCTTTTTGGGCACTACCCACCTGCTCCTCTGTCATCAAGTCCTCAACTACAAGCACTTGCCTCTCCGTCCCCCGCCCATCGGTGACATGCCAGGCCTCTTAAGACTGCTCTGCTGTTTGAAGGGGGGAGGGGCAGAAAGGTCTTGGGCTTCAGTGGCATTCTGGAGACTCAGACACTGACTGAGAAGGGCAGAGCTGGTCACAGTCCCCCTTTTTGGTGGGTCTAACTATTTCTGGGTAATGGAAGGGGATCTCAGTGGCAGTCCAGCTTTAGCTTGGAGTTATACCACTTTCAGAGGTGGGAGCATTGGGAACAGGCACAAGGTCCTTCTGAAGCATTTCAAATACAGAATCAGTTTCTTTACCTGGCTGGAAAAATGCAGCATGTTTGGGTGGGGGAGGGGAGTAGAACACACCTCCCCTTGGGTGAGTCAGGGTATGCACAGTATCCATCTGTCCTCAGCAAACCACATCATTAGCTGTCACCTATTGCTGGGTGTCGTTACCCTACCCTTGCAGTTCCTTTCTGACCATCCCAATTCAAGTCCAATGCGCCTTTGCTAACATGACATTTCATTCTCAGCCTTGAATCAGGCAGAGTAAAGCAGCCCCAGGGACTGGGTGAATGACAGAACCGCAGTTGTGAAACGACCATTTATTGAGGGACCTTCCAAGGAGCCCAGAGCTCAGGGCAGGCCAGGAGATGGGAGGGTGATCTGCCGATTTCCCCCACCCGCAACCCAAGAGAGAGCACAGATGCAATGGCTCTGAGCGAGACCAGCTCGAACTTGGATCTGGAAGCGCAGAAGCAGCTCTCTAGGTTCATAAACAGTCTGCCCACCCCAGTCAGGGCCAGACGCTTACACGGAGGAGGCAGAGTGACAGGATGAGAGGGGCAGAGGGACCCAGAAAGATCTTGTCCCCCATGCCAAGTGACACAGAAGGGGAAAACAATGCAGGAGGTGGCCCTGGGAAATGCTCATGGGGGGCAGGAGGGCTTGGAGGTGGGAGAATCGGGCAGGGGTAGGAGAAAGATGGCGGGGGCTGGAGGGGGAGGGGTGTGGTCACCAAGTGGCCAAGGTCCCTGCAGGGTGGACCCCACAGCACTCCCGAGATTGGCAGGAGCCTGGATCAGGGTCAAGCACTGGGGCGCTGTGTGGAAGAGGTGAGTGACGAAGTGTGTGTGTGTGTGGGGGGGGGATTAGAATCTGGGAAAAGGGACTAGGAGAGGAGGGGGTGGGGTGGTGACAGGGCCCCATCTGGGGCCCCAGCGGTCACACATGCAATGGTTGGCAGTGACAGCTGGGTGGGGGGGGCACAGCCTTTAAAGTGGGGGATGGTCGGCCATTGGCACGGGAGCCCTACTAGGGGCAAGGTACCTCTGCGGTGCTCGGACCCCAGCGTGGACAGGCAGCAGGCAGGGGTGCAGGCAGACAGGATGGGGGGGGCAGATGGGGGAGGGGCCATGCAGTGATGGCCAGAGCGCGGCCAGGCCGCACACAGCCGAGATCAGGGTGACGGCCGGGAACTCACCGCTCTCCTGCTCGCTGCCCTTCTTGGCGGCGGCGGCGTTGCCCATCGCGGCGGCGTCGCGGCCGGGACCGGTCCCGGAGCTGCGGCGCGGCGGGTGCTAAGGCGGCCGGCGTCCCCGGAGCGTGCTGGGCAGCGGAGGCGGCGGCCCCTGGGGCTGGCTGCGCTGGCTGCGGCGCCACGACCCCCGCCCAGCCCCTGCTTCCCGCGTCTCTCTGCGCCCGCCCGCGGGGGAGCCTCAGCCCAAGTCCTCTGTCCGTGACGCCCCCGCAGCCAGCCGCCCATTGGTTCAGACCTCCCTGACAGACAGCCTCATGCCGCTGCCCATTGGCTTTCCGAAACCTTCCCGCGCTACCATAGGCTCCGGGGTGCGTGACGCGAGTTGCAGACGCTCAGCCACTCACGGACTCGTGAAACCATGGTCGGGCGGGCGGTTGCATGTGATTGGCCGACAAGCCCTACAGGGCTTGGGGCTTGCCCTGCGAGGCCGCCGATTGGCTGAGATGCGCGGCCCCCGTCAGTGTCAATCCCAGGGTGAGAGGGCGGGGCAGCTGCGCAGGCTGCGGCCCGGGCGGCGGGCAGGGCGGCGGCGGCGGCTGGAGGGTAGCTGAGCGGCTGACGCTGCGAGGTGCGGGAGGCGGCCTCAGCGGACGCCCGTGCGGCACCATGAGCCCTGCAGTCTCCCGCCCCTGCCCAGTGCGGCAGCGGCCACGGGCCAGCGGAGGTTGACGCCACGGCGGGCCGGCGCAGCGACTTGTCCACCTGCCAGCGGGGGAGGGGCCGACTGGCGCCGCGGGTCAGAGGTCGCCGGGCGCCGTTCGGCGTCATTCATAAGGTCTGACGCTGGGCAGCCGTGACCCAGCCAGCTCGGAGTTCGCCTTGTTTGCTCTCGCCACAACCGGAGCTGCAAGAAGATGCTGGGCCCAAAAGTGAGGGCAGGCTGGGAGGGGACTCTCAATGTCCACTGTTTACTGTGGCCCAGCCTTAGGCCCCTGAAAAGTAATAACGACACTGACCAAGTACATGACTTCTCGTTCCCAGCACGTTGGTACTGTCATACTCCCATTTTATGGAGGAATGGTGAGACTGATTCCTTGCTCATAACTAATCTCCATTTGCCTGGACATCGCTATGGTAACCTGCCCTCAGGGGCAGGCAGGGAGCCATTCTCTTTCCTTCTGGATGCCCATCTTTAAATTTAGTTTTTATGCAGTGCCGTCGAACACAATGCCTACCAGCTTGTAAGCAAGCATTGTACCTTGCCTAGGGTACTCTTTCAAGTCTGCTGCCAAAACATGGCCAGTTTCCCATTGTGCCACTGACATTAGGGGCCTAAGCACTCTGCTGGAGGGGTCTCCTACATACTAGATTGATGTTCAGAACCCCCACCCTAACACACTGGATGTTGGTATACTTCCATCTTTCTGCTGCCTGGGGCAACATAAACCATCTCCAGACACTGCTAAATGTACTCTGGGAAACAAAATTGTCCCCACCCCCACCAGAGAACCTCTGCAGTAGAGGGTGGTCAGGGTAGGTGCTGAGGGGACAATGGGCTAGCTCTCCCTGATGATAAAGGGTACCTGGCCCTGAGCAACATAAACCCATAGAGTCAATGCTGTGCTCAGCAGTTTATATCCTACTTTCTAAGCCAGCAACTGTACGGCGCACTCCTGTTACTAGGTCAGCTAGTCCTACTCCCTGCCAGAGAGTAGGGCTCCTCTGGATTATGGGATCTGGCTGAACAACCAAATGCTCCATCTATGATTTGGGAAGTTACACCACAGCTAAGTGAAATTATCTAAATTGTAGCTATGTGTATCCTTGGCTCACAATGTTGCTCTATGCCTGTGGGTCAAGGTCATCAGTTGAATAGCTGGTATACTTCAGCTTGGGCAAAGCAAAACAATCTTTGAGCCTCAGCTTGTGGTGCAAACTGTATAACCAGATGAGACTAATAGGGAAGCAAGCAAGAGAAGGACCAGCCACTTTCAGGATGAGGTCAAGAGACACAGGACAAAGAAACAGCATATATTAAAAGAAAAAAATTAGAGGCTAGAGAGATGATTTGAGCACAGGCTGCTCTTCCAGAGGACCAGGGTTCAATTCCTAGCTCCCACATGGGGGCTTACAACCCTCTGTAACTCTAGTTCTAGGAGCTTCAAAGTACGCTTCTGGCCTCTGCAGACACCAGGCACTCAAGTGGTATAGACAGTCATACAGACAAAATATCCAAACACAACGCATAAAATATGTTTTAAGCAAAGATCCTGTCTCTGCTTCCCCAGCACTACAGAGCTCTACAGAGCAAGGCTACACAGAGAAGTCTTGTCTCAGAAAACCAAAAAAAAAAAAAAGATTAAGAGCACTGGCTGGTCTTCCAGAGGTCCTGAGTTCAATTCCCAGCAACCACATAGTGGCTCACAACCATCTGTAATGAGATCTGGTGCCCTCTTCTGGCACACATGGAGGCATACATTGTATACATAATAAATAAATGTTTTAAAAAAAGGTTAGAAAAACAAAAAAAACCCACAAAACTTTCTCCAGCTATGGTGTTACATACTCATAATCCTAACACTCCAGAGGCAGAGGCAGGTGAATCTCTGTGAGTTTGAGACCAGCTTGGTCTACATGGTGAGTTCTAGGCATGCTGGGGGCAGGGGTGGATGTGGGGGGGGGTGTAGAAAAAAAAAACAAAACCAGACAAGCTAGATGAAGTGCTTTTATTTTTAAATCAACCAAAACTTTTAATATAAAATCATTTTCATATACACACTGCAATCACAATAGCATCCATGTAGCAGCAGCAAGGGGACCCAGGGCTTAGGGTAAGGATAAATAGAGTGGGAATTTCTCAGGTCAGCCTGCCAAATGCCTCCTTATCCTGGAGTACTGGGTAGCTCATGAGAACATGTCATCAAAGCAAACCCTGATGACTCCATGGGGTCAGTCAGACTTCACAAAGCGAGACCTCCAACTTGCCTCTTATCCAAGGCCATACTGAGAAAGCTGGGCCCAGTTATGAGATGAGAAGGTGGCTATGATCAAAATACCCACCATTCCTTCGTGGCCCGAGGAGCTCACCTTTAGGGAGTTTTCTGGTAGTGGTTAGACTAAATGACCTAGACACCCTGGTAGGACAGTAGTGGTACCGTCTGCCTTCTAACCAGTATCCCTTGCCTGAGACCCCCAAGAACTGGAGTGAGAAGGAGTGACAACCTTTGACCAAAGGCTAGCCAAGCATCACCCAAACATGCCTCAAGGAAGGTAACGTTCAGAGAATTTCTCACAGGAACTGATAGTGTAGAAGGAAAAAATGACCAAAGAATGAGCATATGAGTACCTGCTTCTTAGAGGTTGGTGGGTCAGAAGTGAGATGATTCTTCTGGACCTGAGCTGAGAGATTGGAGTCCATATTTTCCTTGGGGCAGACCGGTCTGGAGGCAGCTGGTGGCCTCCAAATCCTTGAAATGACCAAGCATGAGGGCCTGTAGGTCCCCTCCAGGTGTGCAAGGAGACTGTGTGGCCCCCATCAGATGCAGTCCATGGAGTTCTCCGGGAGGAGGCCTGAGATGCAGCTAGGGAGGCCCAGGCTTTTGATGGGGGTGCAATTGAGGGAAAGGTTGAAGTCCAGGTTGGGGTCCTGGTTCTCTATGGCCTCCAGCCTGTCTGAGTTGTCCCAGTTGATATGGAATCGGGTCACCCGGGGGTTAGAAGCCAAGATGTTCCGCTGTAGCTGGAGCAAGAAGTATGTCAGTCCCTATCACCTAAGGAACAGGATTCCCTCAGACCTCCACTTTGAGCCCAAAAGATGCTTGTACACTATGACTAGGCACAGGGCATTCCTCATTCTGGTTTTGCTCATTTGTTTTTGGGTTGTTTTGAGAGAGTCTCAACTATGTAGACCAGGTAAGTATAGAACTCACAGAACTCTGCCTGCCTCTGTCTCCCAAGTGCTGGGGTTGTAGGTGTGCACTACCATGACTAACATGATTTTTAAAAGAGTTTTATGTGTATGGGTGTCTGGCTACACATATATCTGTATACATGTGTGTGCCTGGTGCCTTTGGTGGCCAGAAGAGGGTACAGATGCCCTAGAACTGGAGTAACAGCCACCATGTGGGTGGCTGGAGTATGTGCTACCATGTGGGTGCTGTGCTGGGAATTGAACCTGAGCTCTGAAAAACAGCAAGTTTATTAACTGCTGAGTCCCCTCTCCAGCCCATTTAATTTAAAAAAAAAAAATCTTTTATTGTATAAATGTTTTGCCTACACATATGTCTATTTGTTACATGTGTGCCTAATCCCCATGGAGGTTAGAAGAGGGCATAGATCCCCTGAAACTGGAATTAAAGGTGGCTGTGAGCTACCATGTGGTCGCTAGGGATCAAACCCAGATCCTTTGCAAGAGTGGCCCTTTAGCACCCCACCTCATCCCAACCCCTGGCCTGGAAACAGGGTCTTATTATGTAGCCTAGGTTGGTCTGGAACTCATTATGCAGAGGAGGCTGGCCTCCTAATTTATAATACTTGCAGCTCAGCTTTCTGAGGACAGGGTGCTGGGATCAAAGTGTGCTACACTCCCTCAAGCTCTACCTCTGATCCTGTCAGGTATGCCTCAGGAAGAAAAGACTTGCTCTATCCTAGCTCTAGCTCAGAGACAGCATGACCTGTTAACCTTCATTGACCTGGGTTCCCCATACCCTCAGCTGTAACAAACTGGCCTGTGTGAAGCAGGAAATTCAGAGACAGATCTCACCTGAGAGAAGTCTGGCTTTGGAGGTGGGTTCTCCCGAAGCTCTGGGTTTGGGTACTCATTGTTGACATAGTAGCCCACACGGATAAATTCTTGTCCATGGTAGGTGCAGGTAATGAGAACCACAGTCACACCCACAGCGTCCGTCTCGGGAATAAGGGTTGGATTTGGGGCATCAGCCTGGGGAGATACATCCTGGACTTTAGTACTGTCAATCATGATTCAAAGACTACCAAAGAACTAGGACTAGACAAACTGATCATACAGGTAACTAAAAAGAGAAGATGAATTTGATTCCGAAACATGATTGCTCAGCATGCAGAGCCCTACCTTCCATCCTTAGTCCCAGTAACAACAACAATAAATTCAGCGGGGAGGTGGTGACACTTGCCTTTAATCCCAGCATTTGGGAGGCAGAGGCAGGCGGATCTCTGTGAGTTTGAGCCAGCCTAGTCTACAGAGCAAGTGCCAGGACAGGCTCCAAGTTTCACAGAGAAACCCTGCCTTGAATAAAAAAAATTATATTCAAAATTCCTGAATTTGACTAGGAGACAAGGGTGTTCAGGTAGAATGTGGCACACAAAGGGAATGACACAAGAAGTTGGTCAGGTGGATATGAGGCAACTCCAGGCCTACTGGGTCAATTCAGGGCTTGGGAAAGAACAGTGTTTAGAGGAGGTAAGGTCTGAAAAGAGTGATGGTATGTGGAGGTCTGACTGCAGAAGTCTGTAGCAGAAGCAGGGAACACAGCAACAGAGAACAGAATCACAGATCAGGGTGTGTGGTTCTGGATGGAGCAGCTATGTTGTATGAAACCCATGGCAGAGAGCAGAGCATTCCCAGTGGGGCCTGTTCAATGGCCTGGTTACATGCTCTGGAAGGAGGCCTTGCTTGTGAACATGGAGCTTAGTGGGCTCACTAGGCAAGAGTATGAGGGGAACAGGTAGCTTGGAGTAGGAAAAACCAGTAGGAGGGAGGTAATGGATCATGACTTCCTAAGCATCTGCCAATGAGCCTAGTGACACTGGACTAGACATAGCACCATTTGGAAGTCATAGCCCATCTTCATATTCACTGATTCTGAGTTTACAAATCCGCCAATTCAATACATCTAGAAACTTCGAAACCAACAAGTGTGGTACTTTCATAATTACTTACTGACATGTAAAAAGCAAGGAAAATCCAATGCTCAGGTTCCAACATGGGGCCAAACTAGGGGCTACCTGGCCTTGTTGCTTCTGCTTTCATTATGGAGTACAAGGACCCTTTGACTGTCTACCTAATGCCAAAATTCAGGAGTTTCATATGGTGAGCTTGGTTTCTGTCTGTCAGAATGTCAACAGTTCTGCTACACACTCCGGCTACCTTAGTATTTTCTCTCTCCTAGAAACATAGAGCTTAACAACCATGGATGGAACCCTCTGGAACCTTTCTTTGCCACATTACCAAAATCTCAAGGCAGAATACAAACACTAAGTTTTATATTCATCACAACCTTTACTAAATTCCTTTTTTTTTTTTTTTTTTGTTCGTTGGGACAAGTCTCACTTTGTAGCCTTGGCTGGCCTCGAACTCATAAGAGATCTGCCTGCCTCTGCCTCCTGGGTGCTCAGATTAAAGGTGTACTACATCTTGACTATTTTAACAGCATTCAGCTGTGTAGCCTAGGCTATCCATGAACCTGAAGCAATCTTTCTACTTCAGCCTTCCATGTACTGAGATTATATACAAACAACCACTAAATTCAGCTACACCTTTAGTAGAAATTGAGTACTTACTTGATTCTTCATTATATATGCAAATGTTTAGCTCGATGATGCCAAATGATTTGAGATGTCTTAAAATGTAATCAGTGAGTAAAGATTTACATCATACAGTAAACAACAAAATAAATAAGATCCCCAAATGCTGAAGTGCTGCCTGTGTAAAAGCTGGTTATGGAGAAAACCTATGTTCAATGACATTAGTTCACATATGGGTTAGTTCTACTGGCTGAGTTCATGAGTCAACATTTATTAGCAAGGTATTTGAGACAGGGTCTTGCTGCATAGCCCAGGTTGATTCCAAACTGTGTGCTAGACTTATAGGTATGTACTCAGCTCTAACTGATGAACAAGTAACAACAAAACCCCTTAATCCTTGAGGGGAGTAGTTCAATATCTATGAACATGGTTCATGGGTTTGGTACCACACAATTCTTATGAAAAGATCACAAATTAGTGGCCCAGAGGTCACTAAGAGCTGTGACGCAGAGGTAGAGGGAATCCAGAGTAGTGGTCCTTGAAGGACAGTTTCGGTCAGACAGCTCCTGACAGTCAACCAGGATATATGGTTCAGGTAGGTCTTGAACTTGTGGTCCTCCTGACTCATCCTGAGAAGCTGGGATTAGGGGACTGGACAGCATCAGCTCAAGTTAGGGTTTGAACTTAAACCTGACTGCTAAAACCAGTGTGCTTTCAGGTAAAAGAGGAAGGTTCTAGGCTAGGGGTAGCTCAGTAGTGGAGTACATATCTAGTATATGTCAGGCCCTGAGCTCCATCTCCAGCCTGAAACATTTCTAGAAATCAAGGGCTAAGGTACAACTTCCTTACCTGAAAGACGAACATATGCCTTCCAGCAGGGACAGGGCCCACCAGCACTGAGTCTAGGATCTGATCAAACTCCTCGCTCTCAGCTGAGCCCACATAAATGATCTTCCACTCCAGGTCTGCAAGCACATGGGGGGGGGGTAGGAGAATTGAGGACTAAAATAGCTGGAGAGCAAGGCAAGGGTCTGTTAGCTTTAAACACATCTCAATATATTAGAAGGTCCTATGAACTGAGTGCTTGCGGCAGTAGGCTCAAGCACCATAGTACTGAATTAGATCAAGTATGAGGCTCTACTTTAGTGCAGACACTTTTCCTGTGGGCCTAACTAGGCCAGGTGACCTTGACTCTGGCCCTCCAGGGAAACTTCAGCCTCTTAGTAGCAGAGAGGAACCATATAGCATAGGCTGACTCAGGAGTCCTGTGACAGCAGCTTGTGGAAGGAGCAGGGAGTTGGGCTACTAGAGGACCCTGGTCTATGGGTAGGAAGTAGCATCCTCTTTCACAAAAGAATCGGTGCCACCAAGTAGAGCAGATCCCTCGACAACTGGGGCAGAGTGGCAGATTCCAATCCAGCAGGAGAGCCAGGTGGCAGGAGGGGAAAGGCAGAGCTGCTGGGGGAACCAACTTGTCCCAAAGTTGTCCACATCTGGCACCAACTCATGCCTGCTTGTGCACATTTGTAGGACAGATTCTGCCAGCAAATGGTGCGTGACAGGGCATACCACCAAAACCTAACTCTGCACTCCACCATGGGGGGGGGGTTCAGTCATGGGGTAAACCCAAAGCAATGAAAGATAAAGTGCCTGGAGACCCTTTTCCTTCACCAGGCAATCCCTGGTACCCACAGCCTCTTGCAGGGGGGCCAAGGTCATGCTAGTACAGAGAAGCTTGGCCTCAGACCCAGAACTTATTTTAGACTCTTTGAAATTACACAACCCCTAGCTCCAGCAGCTGGGGAAAGTTGCACAAGCTGAGATTTTCACAGGGAGCATGCTCTTAGAAGCTGCTTGGCCCTTGGTCCAGTGAGGCACAGGCATCTAACACTGGAGGCACACTGACACCAGATCACACTGTGGAGGTTTGTCACCCGAGCCATAAGGCCTTCCTCAATACATCCACTCCCTTGTCCCTTACAGTTCCACCTAGATCCTTCTAGGCGACCCCCATGCCTGTGGCTCATCAGTGTTCAAACTCTAGCCTTGGCATTTCTGGGGAAATTTTATGTAGCTATAACACTTTTTTCTTTTCCTTTTTTTTTTGAATGCTTCGTGAATTTTTTTTTTTTTTTTTTTTTTTTTTTTTTACTATTTTTTAACTTATCTTTATCACATATACAGTGTTCTGTCTGCATATCTCCTTGCAAGCCAGAAGAGTGCACCAGATCTCATGATAGATGGCTGTGAGCCACCATGTGGTTGCTAGGAAGTGAACTCAGGACCTCTGGAAGAGTAGTCAGTGTTCTTAACCTCTGAGCCATCTCTCCAGCCCCTGCTTCATGAATTTCTGTGTCATCCCTGCACAGGGGCCATGCTAATCTTCTCTGTATCATTCTGATTTTAGTATATATGCCGCTGAAGTAAGCTTGCTATTTCATTTTTTTTTTAAGCTTTACTTTCCTAAGTGTCCTTCCATAGGTTGCTTTCCTTTTATGTGTATGAGTGTTTTGCATGTATGTCTGTGTAGCCTTTGGTGCCTCATGCCCTTGTAGGCTAGAAGACGGTGTTGGGGCTGGTGGAACTGGATGGTTGTTAGCCATCATGTAGGTGCTGGGAACCGAATCAGGATTCTCTGGAGGATCGATCCATCAGTTTTCTAACTGCTGAACCATCTTTCTAGCTGTCCCTAGCTATTTAAGTCTTTGCAGTGCTGGGGATGAAACTCAGGGCCTGCACATGCAAAAAAAAAAAAAAAACAAACAAACAAAACAAAACTGCTGTACAACACCATGGATTAGTTTCATAAAAAGAAGTGACACACAAGACCAATGTTTCTGGCCTGGCAGTGGTGGCACATGCCTTTAATCCCAGCATAGACAGCATAGAGGCAGGAAGATTTCTGGTTTACAGAGCAACTTCCAGGACTGGCTCCACAGCTGCTGAGAAACCTTGCCTAGAAAAAAAAAAAAAAAAAAAAGGAGGAGGAGGAAGAAGGAAGAAAAGAAGAAGGAAGAGAAGAAGGAGGAGAAGAAGAGGAAGGAGAAGAAGAAGAATCAGTATTTCTGGAAAGACAAAAAAAGAATGCCACCCTTGCTCTACTTGCTTCAGGCCCCTTCCCCCCAAGGCACCTGTTCTTGCTTAGTCTGTGTAGTATATACAGAAAGAAGTAGACAGTGAAGCCTCTTCTTGCCATGGGCCAGACAGACTCAAGAATTCACAAAATACCACATAAAATACTAACTAAAAACTAAGAGTTGATCAAACCATCTACAAAAACAGATACTTGAAACAAGGGCCCATAAACTGCAATCATTTTAAATTTGATAAAGTTCTATTTTATATTTTCTTTCTTCAAAAGATAGAATCACACATGCCTTTAATCTCAGCACATGAGACCCAGCTCTAAAAAAGACAGGGTTGGGCCTGAGAGATGGCTCTGAGGATTAAGGCACTCGCCAGGAAACCTAAAGACCCAGCTTAATCCCCAGAAAAAACATGGACAAAGGAAAGAATTAACCCATCAAGTTGTCCTCTGACCTCTACACGAATTATCACGCACATACGCATAACATATGCAGAAACAGGAACAAACAACAGGGTATTCCTATGTAGTACAGGTTGGTCCAGAGCTCACAATATTCCTGCAAGCCTTCCAAGTATTGGGATTACAAGTGTGAGCCCATGTGTGTCTCTCATTAAAGCTGGGCTGGTGGGTGGCCAGTGAACCCTTGGGAATCCACTGGTCTGAACCCACTTCTCCCTCCCCAATTTTACCTGAGTGATGAACAGTCAAATGCAAGTCCTCCCTGAGCCATTTCCTCACACAACAGAGAAACTCACGATTTTGTTTCAAAATATACTCAAGTCTTTCCTTCCTTCCTTCCTTCCTTCCTTCCTTCCTTCCTTCCTTCCTTCCTTTTTTTAAAGAGACAGGGTTTCTCTGTGAGACAGTCCTGCCTGTCTTGGAACTAAATTTGTAAACCAGGCTGGCCTCAAACTCAGAGATCCACCTGTTCTGCGTCCTGAGCACTGGGATTAAAGGCTTGAGCCACCACACCTGCCCTATACTCAGCTTTTAGAACCAACAGATTCTGTAACCATAAACTCAACCAATCACCACAGATAGTAAATATCAAAAAATAATCTGGGGCTGGAGGCACAGTCCAGGGGTAGCACCTGGGTTCTACCCCCAGGGCCAAACACAAAACCAAATTTGTACTGAACATGAATATATACAACTTCTCTTTTTGTTTTGTCATTTATTCATGTGGAACTCAGAGATCCACACGACTCTGCCTCTTGAGTGCTGGAATTATTCTCTGAACAACATAGTATAAGAGTTATTTTCACATCACTGACACTAAGAATAAGTCACATAGCGCTGAGGAGAATGCTCAGTAATTACAGAGCTTTCTGTGTGAGCATGTGAAAAAGGCACAGTGGCCCACCTATTAACTCAAGCCTCAGAAGGTGGACATAGGAGATCTCTATGACAATTGGCTAGTTAAGATTAGCCATACCATCAAGCTCTGGGTTTGAGAGACCCCGTATCAATAAATAAGAGCAACTGAATATTATTGCCAACATCAACCTAGGAATTCCACTATGTATACAACCTGTATGCCTCATCTTCCCTAAAAAATGGAAAAAGAAAAAAGTCACTTGTAGATGAGTCTATGGAGAGGGGCTGGCTGCTGTGGCACACACCTGTAACTCAGGCATTTTGGAGATGCAGGTAGGAGGATCTGGGAGTGAACTAGACTCTTGTTACATACTAAACTCAAGACTAACCTAGGCTTCACAGACCGTGCCCCCACAAAAACATACTAATAAATGTTTTTTGGAAACTATGTGTATATGCAGGTTCTATGCCCTTGAGCATCTGTGGGTACTGGCACCTGAGGGACTTCTAAAGCCAATGATGAAGACTATTTCTTCCAAAGTAGGCTTGAACCATCAGTCATTCATAAAATACAAACTCACAATGACCAAATAGAGGATTTGAGACAAGATCCCATTGTATAAAACAGGTTGACCTTGAACTCACAAAGATACTCTTGCTTCTCTCTTTCAAGTACTGGGACTAAACGTGCCCAACATTTTTGTTTTTTAATATGTGTATGATGTGTTCACACACATGTGAATGTGGATGTGCCTAAGCCATGAGGTATATGAAGATAAAAGGACAACCTTAAGTACAGTACATGTCAGCACATACAGAGAGCTCTGGGGGATTCTCTTGTCTCCACAACCCTTACCCACTGAAGCTATTTCCCTAGCCCAGTTCTGTTGTGTTTTGATGCCCTAACTTCACAATGACCTCTGTTAAGATAAACCTTTTACTATTTGGGAAAACAAAACCAAAGCTGAAAACATTACTGAAGACATGTAAAAATTATCGTAGATAAGCTGAGCTTGTTTTAGGCAGCACTGGGGACAGAACCTACAACTTATCATTAATGATCTATCCCTCAGCCCACACCTTTTTTCCCTCCTTTATTTCTTGAAACAAGGTCTCACTGTGTAGCCCTTGCGATCCACCTGTGTCTGATTCCTGAGTGCTGGTATTAAAGGTGAGTGCCACCATGCACTGGCTTCTTTGCTTTCTTTCTTTCTGGAGACAGTTTAAGGTAGCCTAGGCTAACATGGAACTTGCTATGATGCTAAAGAAGACCTTGAACTTCCGATCCTCTTGTCATCTTAACCCTGAGTGCTGGGACTACTGTTCCTTTGAGACCAGGTTTCCTATGTAGCTCAGGTATCGACTTGAATGTTAGGGGCACAGCTGCACACACTATTCTCTTTTCTTAAACTTCGGTATATTTATTGCCTGGCCTTTTGTTCATTATACAGATCAACTTTGGTGCACAAAATTTGGTTTCTTTGACTTATTCAGCTGGTGCCTATTGAAATTTTCAGCTGAAGAAGAGTGACGCTGGGCCAACTGCTCTAAATGTTGACCCAAATCTTGGAACTGTCTTCTTTCAGATGCTGAACAGAGGTGACCACACGGCTCGGGCTTTTGGACATGGGGGTTAGCTGACCAGGACTGTCAGGTTTCAGTAGGCAGTGCCAAAACATAAGGAAACAACTTCTTCATGATTCATGGAAAGGAGGCCAGGAAGAAGATGAAGCCATCATCTTTCAGGTCTGCCAGATAAGGAATAGAACCAACCAGCACAACTTGGAGCAAAAGTGTCCTCTTCCATCTTTTCAAAGGGTCCCAGTTGACAAAAAAATTCTATGGTCATTCCTAGTATGTTCTACTTCTAAACTACTGTCAGGCTGGTGACACAGCTCAATGGGCAAAGCCACTGTTTAGCATGTATATAGTCCAGGGTTTGATTTCTAGACAAAAACAAGAGATGCCACAAACAGGACCCTTTTCCCGCTCCAAATAAAACAAAAAAAAAACCAAAACCTTACAAGTAGGGGCTGGAGAGATGACTCAGTATTTAAGAACACTATCTACTCTTACAGAGGACTCAGGTTTGACTCCTAGACCCACATGGTGTTACACAGTCTATTTCCAGTTCAGGAAACCTGACATCTTCTGGCCTCTGCAGGCACCAGATGTGCATGTGGTGCATATACATACGAGCAAATAAAATACACAGAAACAAAAAGACCTACAAGTAAATGTTTCCTTCCCTTTCTAGGACTGAAGGGAAGATATGGAATCTGGGAGCTGGCTAGATGTCTCAGGATAAAGTGTTTCCTATGAAAGCCTGAGAACCTGAATTCAGGCTGCTAGAGAAACAGCTCAAGGTTAAGATCCAATATTGCTCTTAAAGACCAAGCTTGATTCACAGCACCCACATCAGGAGGCTCAAACTAGCTATAGAAGATCAGATGTCTCTGTCTTCCAGGGACTCCCATGTATACACCACTCCAACACACACACACACACACACACACACACACACACACACACACACAGAGAGAGAGAGATCAGGTGTGGTGGTGCGCCAGGACTACATAGTGAGGGCCACTACTCAGGAGAAAGAGACGGTGGATCCCTGGCTCATTAGGTGGCCAGCCTAGCAGTGTTGGAGCTCCAGGTTTTCTAGGACACTAAAATAGGTACAACAGGGCTGGAGACAGCCCATGGGTTAAGAGCATTAGCTGCTCACCTAGAGGCCAGGCAGAGTCCCACTACCTGCATGGTGACTCCTAAAGTCTCTAACTCCAGTTCCAGGACACCCAACTCCTTCTTTTAAACTCTGTGGGTACCAGGCACTCAAGTGGTACCATAAATATATGTAGACAAAACACACACACTCACAGAAATAAAATAAAATCTTTAAAAAAAAAAAAAAAAAGATGCAAAGCAATGAAGAGCAGTTGAAGAGACTACCTGATGTGTCTCTGGCCTACATCCAAGACAAATTAAATTAAAAAAATAAAGTTAAAACATAATCTGAAGCCAGAAACAAACTTCAGTGCTAACACTTTACTGTCTGGCTGACTTGGAGAAATCACCCTGCTCCTATTAAAATGGCCAGCTGGCTGACTTTAGCCTTGATGTTCTAATTCTTGTTTTGTTTTTCAAGACAGAGTTTCTCTGTGTAGTTCTGTAGACCAGGCTGGCCTCAAACTCAGATATCTGCCCGCCTCTGCCTCCAGAGTGCTGGGATTAAAGGTGTGAGCCTCCACCATCCAGCTTTTGATGTCCTAACTCTATAAATAAGGAATCAAAGTAATATTAGGTAATGACCATGCAACCGTTTTTAAATGCAAGCAGCACACTGAAGCTGATTGAAACCTGCTCTCTCAGCATCTGGGAACCACGATTCCCTTGACTTAGGTCTCCTCTTGGTTTCCAAATAAATCTTATCCCACACTGTCACCCTACCTTTTATTTATTTATTTACACACTGCCTTGTTCCAGCAAGAATTTAACCCAGCTTATTCTATAGTTAGTCACAAGTAGATTCCTTTAAGCTTAAGGAAAAACTAGGGGGAGGCTGAGCCAGTGGCCCACCCCAAGCACACATTATAGCAGCTCCAAGTGGACAGAAGTGGCTGCATTTGTCTGAATGACAACCAACAGCCACCAAGAGGCACTAGCTGTCACAACCTGGCCTCTCAGAGCTCCACCTCCTCGGCTGCTACATCTTTCAACCTTCAGTAGGAAAATGGAGTGTTTCCTCCTGAAAGCAGGACTTGCCTTGTGGTGATATTTTGTTTATGCTATAACAAATAAAGCTTTCCAGAAGATCAGAGTGCAAAGCTAGCCACACTAGCTAGCCATAGTTCAAGGCCATCCTGAGCTACAAGAAACTGAGCCAGTCTGAAAGAGAAACAGTTCACACAAAGGTGATCTCAGCACTTGGGATCCCACCCACCCCTTTAATCCCAGCACTAGAGAGGAATATACAGCAGGAGACAAGGATGTGCACTATGAGGTAGTCTGAGGAGCAGTGAAGTCTGGAGATACACTCTGAGGATAGGATCACCCTTTCTGCCTGAAGTAGAGGTAAGAGCCAGTGGCTGGCCACTTTGCTTCTCTGATCTTCAGATTTAACCCTAATATCTGTTGGGCTTTTACTAAACATGCTACATTGCCTTGCTGTGGAGCTGAGACTCCAAAGTGACCTCAGGGTTAACATGTTCACAAACTTATTTCTAAGGTCTCTTGCTTTTTGTGGCCCTTGTCCTGCCACCTAAGATGAGAGCCATGCCCACCTTTATGTCCTGCAGATGAATTAAGTCATTTCGTAAGATTCACAAAAAGCAGCACCCCCCACCCCACGACACAGCTGGCCGAAGTTGAATCCCATCCCTGTTTGTCCAGTCCCCCCACTCCCCAGACCAAGTCAGTCCACCAAAAGGAATGAGGGATTCCTTACACTGAGACTGCTGGAAGCTGGTAGAAATCTCAAAACCGGCAGAAGCTTGCCTGGCGGTAGCACCCCTTACCAGGAGCTGGGGAGACCAAGTTACCTACAAAACCTGGAGCCAGAAGACCCCATTCCTCCCCAGAGTAAGGTCATGCATAGGATTTGGTACTAACCTAAAGAGAGGCCCCAGTCTGGGCAACAGCCATGACGTTACAGTTGACACGCAGGAGTTACGAGGGACAAATCTAGGGATGGTATTGTTGGGAGTGGGCAGACAGGGTAACAAGAGGAGGGTCTGCTGGTCTACAGAAAAGTGTCCACAAGGAAAATGGGGGAGGGTACTGGAGGCTGGGTTCCATCGAAGAGAGGATAGATGGGAGGTTTCCTATGGGGAAGTAGGCATGAAACTTGAGTCTAGCCATTTGTAAAGAAGGCGTGGCTGCGGGTCTCTTACACGTTAAATGGAGGCTCACACCACTACAAGGAAAAGGTGCAGAACGAGGGGTGCCTCCACGAGACAATGTAGGTTACTGTGCACAGAATCGCATCCACCACGGCGTCGGACCTGGACATGGAGGCGTATCACTAAAGGGAGATTCAGCTGGCAGAGGGGAGACGTTCCTGGGGAGACTCGGAGTGGCAAAAACGAGGGCAAGAGGGCTTGGGGTCCCCTGCATAGGCCCAGCCTCACCGTCAGACAGGGCCTCACTGCATTCGAAGCTGATCTCGAACCGGAAGGGGCTGTGGAAAGGGCTCGGGTTCTCCAGGACAGCCACGTTCAGCACCGACACCTTGGCCATCACCTCGCCAGGGGGTCACAGCTGCAGTGGAGCTTTCTTCGGTGCCTACGGAGGCAATGGCGACTGGGAAAGAGGAGGTCGGCTAGACAGAGTGCCTCTCTGCGACACCAACTCTTCTCTCTAAAGAGCGTCTCCGGTCCGCGCGCTGCCTTCAAATAGCCGACTCCACCCCCCAGCCAATCGCCGCTGAGGCTCTATGACGGCGCGACAGCCCCGCCAGCCAATCCTGAGGCGTCTTCCGGCTCGCGCCTCGACCCGCAGACCAATCAGAGAAGCTCCCTCTTCACGGTCCACGGGAGGCGGAACGATAATCTTTTAGCTTCGTAATGTGTCCATCCGGAACCAATCCCTAGCGTCTCCGACTCGAATATCTTGCGCCGGGGTGGGCGGAGTTAGAGCGCGGAACTTCTCTTGTCCAATCCCAAGGGTTACCGCACCGCCGTGACCCGCCCCCTCATTCTGCTCTTCCGGTAGACACACCCCACAGAGAGCAGAGCCACCAACGGCCGAACGGTGGCGCGCGACTCTCACTTAAGAGCGAAGAAAGAACGGAACCAGAACTCGCAGTGATTGACTAGCGACCAAAGGGCGGGGCTTAAGTAGGCTTGTGAGATGTGATTGGCTAATGTCGTGACCCGGCACAGGGAAGGCTGGGCTGGAACTGGCACTCCCACACAGTGGGAAGCATAAAGGGGACAAATGTGGCGCGGATCTGGCGGCTTTGGCGTCCGTGAGGACAGCGGTGGATGAGGCTGTGGTGAATGCTATGAACATTTGGATCACCCCTGAAGGGGATACAGGATCGAATCCCGGTCCGAAAGGAGTTCAAGTTGGTCGACTCCACGGACCAGGGTGTGGATCCTGTCTCTACACGTTTTCCAACGGGTTGAAAAATTCACTGCCATGACCGGGCGTGGTGGCGCACTCCGGAGGCACAGGCAGACGGATCTCTGAGTTCGAGGACAGCCAGGGCTACACAGACAAACCCTGTCTCGAAAAAACAAAAACTTTTAACTGCCACTGTTTATGACGACATAATGCAGTCTTTATAGTCTCTTACACATAACAGCCAGTGAGGAATAATGCTAGCCACAGACCTTTTACTAATAAGTCTTTTAAAGGAAACAAAACAACAACAATAAAAAATGCCTGGAGTGGTGGTGTATATCATTAATCCCAGCACTCAGGAGTCTGAGGTAGGCAGATATCTGTGAGTTCAAGGCCAGCCTGGTTTACACAGAGAGTTTGGGGAAGTAAATGGATAAACTGGTTTTTACATTTGACCAGCATAAAAAGGCAAAGAAGTGATGAAACTGATTTTAGTAGTACATTTAACTCAATAGAACAAAAATGCCAATTTCAAATATCAGTATAAAAACACTAATGAGGTAATCTGCATCCTTTTATTTATTGAGAAATCTTTGGGATCCTGTACATGTTTTGCATACAAACACATCTGTAACTTGGCAAGGGAATCTCCACTTTAATTTGAAAGAGGTAATCTGGGTTTTATATTTCACAAAATTTTACAGTTTGTACTGGGTGCTTTTGTGTGTTACTGAAGAAATGCCTCCTTGAGATACAGCTTTAAGGTATTTTCTCAATTAGTAGTCAAGGGGAGGAGAGCCCAACCCATGGTGGATGGTGCCGTCCTGGGTTCTATAAGAAGGTCGGTTGATTAAAAAAAAAAAGAAGAAGGACGGTTGAGCAAGCCAGTAAGCATTTCTCTATAGCCTCTGCATCAACTCCTGCCTCCAGGATCCTGCCCTGTTTTGAGTTGCTGCCCTGACATCCTTTGATAATGCACAGCAATGCTGAAGCGTAGGCCAAATAAACCCTTTCCTTTCCAACTTGCATCTTGGTCATTGTGTTTCATGGCAGCAATAGAAACCCCCCTAACTCGGACACTGCTGAAAATGTAAGCCAGTAATTTCAGCACTTGGGAGTCAGGGCAGGAGTTCAAGGCCTTCCTTGTGAGTACATATAGAATTAGAGGGTTGGAGAGGTGGCTCAGTGCTTATGAGAGTCTACTGCTCTTGCAGAGGACCTGAGTTTAATTCCCAACACCCACATCAGGCAGCTCATATCTGCCTGGAACTCCAGCTTCAAGGGATCTGATGTCCTCCTCTGGTCTCTGGAAGCATCTGTACTCTTTTGTTGTAGAATAGAATATTTGATTATGTAAAGATGTGTTGCATTTGTTTGTATTGCAGAATAATTGTTTAACTATGTAAAGATGTATTTGTTTACACAGCATTTGTTTAATTATGTAAAGATGTGTTACTTTGCCTATCCAAAGCATCTAATTGGTCTAATAAAGCATTGAATGGCCAATAGCAAGATGAGTTGCTATTTCACCTTGCTTGCCTAAGGCACCTGATTGATCTAATAAAAAGCTGAACGGCCAATAGCCAGGTAGAGAAGGGATAGGTGGGGCTGGCACGCAGAGAGGAAATGACAGACAGACAGACAGACAGGGGCCAGATGGGGGGTGGGGAACAGACATGGAGAAAACAGTTCAATGGGACATACAGAATGAAAGTAAGGGGAAAATCTCCAATGCAAAATGAAGAGAAACAGGTTTAGTGGAACAATCCCAAGCTAAGGCCAAGCTTTCATAATACGTCTCCATGTCATGATTTGGGGGCTGGCAGTACAAGAAAGCCTGCTATATTATTTTTTCCTTTTCCTTTTTTCTTATTTAAGGTGCTTGAGATGGCTGGAGCAATTAGCAATTAAGAACACATGCTTCCCTTGAAGAGGACCCAAGCTCAGTTCCCAGCACTCACATGGCATAACAGTCCAGCCATTCATGGCTTCAGTTTCAGGAGATCCAAAGCCCTCTTCTGACCACTGAGTACCCTAGACACCTGTATGTTGTACATTCAGGCAAGCGGAGCACTCAGTGTTACATAAAAATAAGTAAAAACAGCTGGGCACACACCTTTAATCTTAGCACTCAGGAGGCAGAGGCAGAGGCAGAAGGATCTCCGAGTTTGAGAACTCAGTGAGTTCCAGGCCAACCACGGCTGCACAGCAGAACTCTGTCTTAACAAAAAAAAGGAATGGGGCAGTGGAGGGGCCTACCTCCCAGCACTCAGAGGGCAGAGGCAGGAGGATTCTGTGAGTTTGAGGCCAGCCTAGTTGGTCTACAGAGCGAGTTCCAGATCAACCAGGACTGTTACACAGAAAAATCCTGTCTCTAAAAAAGCAAACAAATACTTTAAAAAGGAAAGAAAGGGGCTGGAGAGATGGCTCAGTGGTTAAGAGCATTGACTGATCTTTCAGAGAACCTGGTTTCAATTCCCAGTACACACATGGAAGCTCACAACTGTCTGTAACTCCAGTTCCAGGGGATCTGACACCCTCAAACAGGCAAATATTCAGGCAAAACACCAATGTACATAAAATATGAAAATAAGCAAATCTTTTTTTAAAAAAGGAAAGAAAGAAAATGTATGTGGGTTCATGTATTTCGATCCCAGGTGTTACCCACTGGAGGTTCAAATGAGAATGCTTAGGCTGGTATGTTTGGATGTGTGGCCTACAGTTGGTGGAACTGTTCAGAAAGGGTTAGGAGGGGCATTGTTGGAGGTGTGTCACTGGGAGTGGGCTTTGAGGTCTCAGAAGACTGGCAGGGTTCCCTGCTGGTGGGTCAAGATGAGAGCTGCTCCTGCCACCATGCCTTTGCTTTGCCATCATGGACTCTAACCCTCTGAATCCCTAAGCGAATTAAACTCTTATAAATTGCCTTGGTTGTGGTTCCCAGCAACAGAAAAGTTAACTAAGACACATACACAAAAGCTTTCCATCTCCAGAACTAAATAAAGTAACCAGGTCTGCTTTGGGAGGGTAAGATGGGAGGATTGAATACAATTTTGAGGCTAGCCTAAACTATATTGTAATGCCTTATCTCAGAAAATAAAATCAATTTAAAGATGAAGTTGCCATGTGTTTCCTAGGCATAAGCCAAGTTCCTCTCCTTTTGCAACGTGGACTTCTTTATCCCCAACCCCATCCTCTTCATACCCCAGAAAAGCTTAGCCACAGTAGTCTGCAGTGCTTATAAAGAAACTCCTGTCCATTTTATTCTTGGTACAGCTAGCTAAATGATCTTCAGCCATAAACCAGATCAAGTTATTATTCTGCTTAAAACCTTCAAAGGCTTATCCTGCTTAGAATGAAACCTAAGATCTTTACTATGGCTCAGGAGGCCCTGCGTGGTGGCCCTGTCAGCCCTGTGTGGTGGCCCTGGCTAATCTCGCTGGCCTCATCTTTCAGTTTCCTTCCTGTCATTACTTGAAGCCTTGCTGGCTTTATTCTCTTTCAGCCCAGCAATCTGACCCTGCTTGGGGGCTGTGCCCTTGCTGTTCCCTTTGCATAGAAGATGTCTTCTCTGGGAAATCACTTCGACTCATTCTCACTATTAGGAATCCTCAGAAGATTCCTCAGACCACCCCTAGTTGATATGGTTCTTTATTTATTTTTATATTCTGGAACTACTACTTGGCAGTTGGTCTGATAGGCTGCTTACATCCTCTTTGTGCCTTAGTTTTCTCATATTTATTACATTTTTAGTCACTTTCAAACTATTTTATGTGTTTTATCTACATGTATGTCTGTGTACCAGGCCTGGTTCCCATAGAGGTCAGAAGAGCAAGTCAGATCCCTTGGAAGTAAGTGTCAGGTGACTGTGAGCTGTCATGTGAGTGCTGGGAATTGAACTAGGGTCCTTTGCAAAAGCTGCCGCAAGTGCTCTTAACCACTGGGCCATCTCTCCACTTCCATTTATTTATTTGCATTTGTGTGTGGAACACAGAGGTCAGAGGACAAATTGCAGAAATCACTTCTCAGGGATCCAACTCAGGCCATCAGGCAAGTGCCTTTACCCACTGAGCCATCACACCAGTTTTTATTATTATTTTTAATGTGATGGGTGTTTTGCCTGCATATATGTCTGTAAATTACTTTGTGTGCCTGGTGCCTACAGAGGACAGATGAGGGCATAAAGTCCCCTGGAGCTGGAATTACAGGCAGTTGTGAGCTGCCATGTGGGTGTTGGGAGCTGAACCTGGGTCTTCTGCAAGAGCAAGGGTTCTTAACCACTGAGCCATCTCCCCAGCCCACCAGCTTGTTTCACTTTGTAGCAGGCTATCAATAGAAAGGTCCTCACCACCTTCCAGCAATGGGGGATGGACTCCTGGCCCTTTGATGTGCTAGGCAAGCACTCTACCGCTGAGTTAAAGTGGTAAGTTAAACCCTTACGTTAGTCATCTCTCAATTCACTGGAACCTGCTTGAAAACAGCAATCTCATCTGGTTCCCACCTCACTACTGTAGCTCAAGAGCATAGCATGGCTCCCTGACACACAGGTAAATCTGCCAATTTTTTTTAAAGAAAGGATAAATCCATATATAGTCTTAGACTACTACTTGAAATATGGACAGCAAGTCCATATTGGTAGTACCAAGAAATAGGCAGCATTTTGACAGTTAGGTTTTTACTTTTAATTGTGTGCATCTTGGTGTGGGGACTGGCGCTTGTGTGCAAGTGTTGCAGAGGTCAGAAGAGGGCATTAGAGCCCGTGGAGCGGAAGCTAAGCTACGGTCAGGTGTGAGATCCTGATGTGGGTGCTGGGAACAGACCCGGGGCCTTTGTGAAAGCCACACGCTTCTTAACTGCTGAGTCATCTCTCTAGCTCCAAGGTTTTCTTTTGTTGTGTTGTGACAAGGTCTATATAGACACAGGCTGGCCTGACACTCAGTCTGTAGACCAGGGTAACCTTGGACTCACAAGATCTGTCTGCTTCTATCTCCTGAGTGCTGGAATTAAAGAGTTAGGACACCACACCTGGCTTTTATTTTATTTATGTGTATGTCTGCTTTCCAGGGATGAATTTCTGTGCACCATGTGTGTCCCCAGAGTGAAGAGCTAGAAGAGGGTGTTAGATCCCCTAGAACTGGAATTAGAGCTGTCATATGGGTGCTGGGAATTGAACCTGGGTCCTCTGAAAGATCAGCCAGTGCTCTTAACCACTGAGCCATCTCTTTAGTTTCATCCATCTTTTTAATATTAAAATATTCTCTGACTAAGTGTGGTGGCCCTTTCACCCCAGCAACTGGGAGGCAGAGGCAGGAAGATGGCTGTGAGTTGAGTGAGACTCTGTCTCAAAAACAATCAAACAAAAAAACCCATTCTGATTAAATCAGTGATTAGCTTAACAAATACAATTTTTTATTCTAATATTTTAATTCATGTATACAGGTGTTTTTCTTGTATGTATGTCTGGGCACCACATGTGTGCATGGTGATTGTAGAAATCCAACACCCTCTTATGGCCTTCAAGGGAAAACACACACACACACATACACACACACACACACACACACACACACACATACACACACACACACACACACACACACACACACACGGGATACATGCAGGCAAAATACATAAAAGAAAAAATAATTAAAATTAAAAAGTATAGTGAAATGTAATTTGGTAGTTTAAATTTTTCCTAGAAGACAATAAAGTCATGGATGGGTACTAAATACATTTAATTGATAGGTTGGAAAAAGCCAAGCATGGTAATTCACTGTAATCTCAGTACTCCAAAGGCTGAGGCCAGAGAATTGTGAGTTCAAGACCATCCTTGACTGCATAGCAAGTTCAAGGCCACTTGGGCTACAAAAGACCTTATCTCAAAAACAAACTAAATGGTTACACATGCAATGGGTTTTCAGGTTAAAGAGTGTGAAAAGTTTATTAGTACAGTCTCATAGTTCGAATTTCAACTAATTCTCTAAGCCCAGCTTGGGATAGAAGCCAGCGCCACATACACTAGCCACCACCAAGTCACTCCTTCTGGTGCCCAGGTGACTAACACAGTACTATTTGGTTTGGTACAGAAACCAAAAAGAAATACCCTGACCTAAAAGGGTTATTAAAACACTATTCTGTTTGCCAACTATGTATTATAAAAACCTCACATGGCACATTACCACAGACTGCAGGGGCCAGTATGAGAATCTAGCCTATAGGGCTGAAGAGATGGCTCAGAGTTTAAGAGCACTGGCTGCTCTTCCCCAAGTCCTGAGTTCAGTTCCCAACATCCAACCACATGGTGGCTCAAAAACTTCTAAATGAAATCTGGTGCCCTCTTCTGGTGGGTAGGCATAAGACTATACATAATAAATAAATCTTAAAAAGCAAAACAAAACAAAAATCTAGTCTGTAGTTGTAGCACTCATGATACACACACACACACACACACACACACACAGAGAGAGAGAGAGAGAGAGAGAGAGAGAAGGTTGTTGCAAGTCTGAGGAGCTACATAGTAAGTTTCAGCCAGGAATCCAACCAACAAAAAGGCATCCAGATGTCAGCGTCTCCTCTTAAGCCAGCTTGTAAACAGTCACACAACAATGATGATGAAGGGAGGTTGGGGGGACCATGGAGGTGGCTCAGCGGGCAAAGGTGTCTACTGCCAATCCTTAGGACCTGGGTTCAATCTTGGGACCCATAGGTGGAAAGGGAAAACCAATTTCCTCAAGTTGTTCTCTGACCCCCACACATGCACGGACCTGCAGGTGCCCACACACATACACAATAAAGTAATAAAATGTAATTTTTTTAAAAGGTGGGGGCTGTCAAAATTTTTAGGTCATTATTATTAGTTTTGTCTTGTTTTGGGGATTGTTTTGGTTTAGTGGGTTTTTTTTTTTTTGGTTGTTTGTTTGTTTATAAGATGTATTTGTTGGACTGGAGAGATGGCTCAGCTGTTAAAGGTTAGGCTCACAACCAAAAACAAAAGATGTATTTGCTTATTTTATGTATGAGTGTACTTTCTTCATGTATGCCTTTATGCTAGATCCCACTACAGATTTGCTGCTGATGTGTTTTGTGTAACTCTGGTTATGTAGCCCAGGCTAGCCTCACACTCTTGACCCTGGGATTACAAGCCTGAGCCACCACACCTCAAGGGTCCCAATCCCTGAGGAGCAGGAGGTGGGGGCCGTATCAGGCAGCTCCTTAGTGAAACACCATGGGCAGGGCTGGTCCAGTTTCTGTGTTTCTGTGCTGACTTTTGTTAACAGCCCTCCAATCTTCCTGTCACACGCGTTCAGCTCTCACTCATCAAAACAAATAGCGTCAGCGTTTTCGTCTGTGCGATGGAGACAGTAAGAGTCTCACAGAGTGCAGCTGATGATGAGACAAGAGAATCTCACATAGGTGGGGCCGTGGGGTCTGGCTACACAGTGGCTTTTCCTCCCCCTCCCTGGAGAGGTGAACTTCCCAGTGCTCCCTTCAGACTTCCTTTTTTCTTCTTAAGCTTTATTTATCATGTATAGTGATCTGCCTGCATGCATGACTGCAGACCAGAAGAGGGCACCAAATCTCATTATAGATGGTTGGGAATTGAACTCAGGACTTGTGAAAGAGCAGCCAGTGTCCTTAACCTCTGAGCCATCTCTCCAGCCCCTTGATTTGTTTTTTGAGACAAGGTCTCTCTATATAGCCCTGACTTTTCTGGAACTCACTATGCAGACCAGGCTGGCCTGGGGCTCACAGAGATTCGACTGCCTCTGCTTCTGGATAAACGGGATTAATGGTGTGTGCCAACAAGCCTGAACCCACATCCTCTGCAAGAACAAGTGCTTTTAACTGTTGAGCCATCTATTCAGGATTTCACTACTTAAAAAAAAAAAAAAAAAACAATTTCAAGCTGGGCATGGATGATGGCACACACCTCTTGTCACCGCACTCAGAGGCAGAGGCAGGTGGATCTCTGTGAGCTCCAGGCCAGCCTGATCTACACAATTATTTCCAAGCCTGCCAGGATTGCATCATGAGACACTGTCTATTTAAAAAAGAGGCGTGTGTTGTGTTAGTATGTTTTTAAATTTCCTGGTTTTAACTTCTAATATAGTAGATATTAATATAGCCCTCATAAACCAGAGCATTTGAGAGATAGATATGGCTCATTGGGCAAGCGCTTATTTGCCTCCCAAATGCTGGGATTAAAGACGTGAGACCTTGCAGGCAGACATAGCTGGTCTTCGCCTGGCAGTGTCTAACGCTGCCTTTGTTGTAGAGCAGGTCACCATCCATTCAAGTATTCTCCAATCTCTGTCTGTGCCAGTACCTCATTGTCTTAAATATCACCAGTATACTCAGCCCTGCTCAGGCCACTTTTCTATCTTTCAACTGTGTTGGTCTTATACCCTTTGTTCTTGCATGACAAATGGGCCACACAAATACATTTTTTTTCTGTTACAAAAGTAAAATGTATTTAATGCAAAAACAGTTAACCAGCTGGGCATTGGTGGTGCACACCTTTAGTCCCAGCACTGGAGAGCACATGCAGGCAAATCTCTGACTTCAAGGCCAGTCTGGTCTACAGAGTGAGTTCCAGGACAGCCAGAGCTATACAGAGAAAGCCTGGGTTGAAAAAAAAAAAAAAAAAAAAAAAAAAAAAAAAAAAACTTCCTCCTTCTATATCCTGGGCCACCAGAGGATGTGGCCCAGATTTAAGATGGATCTTCCCATCTCAGAAGATCCCATGAAGAAAAATCTGTCACAGATGTTAACCAGCAGCTCCCGTTTTAGTTTGTTGCATTCCAGATGTAGTTAAATTGACAACCAAGAATAGCTATCACAAGTCTACCCCTTGTCAACTTGACAAAATCATATCTCCTTATGTCATGTTCAGTTTCAAAAGTAAAACAATAACTGGGTCATAATTACACCTAACATGATGTATAAGTATCCCATGTACAACCACAAATGCATTGCATATTACAGAATTGGTGACATGTCCCTTGAGTGGCATTCTTTTAGTATCTCAAAACTTAAATATGATAACTGATATTATCTCAATTGATGTTACATTACATGATAAAGAAATCAAGGAAAGAAAACACAAATATCTGTAAAACATCTTAAAAATATAGAAGAAACATTAATATCATAAGTATAATTATATGTCAATTATAATTATAAAGTCAATTATAATTTTTATTTCTGCAGCTGGTCACATGATCTTAGGTGGTATTTATAACTACTTTCCTCAACTTCCCATTCTGTATTTCCTTAGAAAGCAAACAGCAGGTCTTGCCTCTTTTCCTGGAGGAGCGACCCATACCTTCATCCCTGGAGGGTCTGTGCCCTTTGTCATCCTGCCTGGTTTGGGTTGTTGTAGTTTTCCGTTGACTTTATTCACAGGACATGATAGCACTAGGAGACATCCTAAAGGATCTCCTGTGCCCCAGACACAATCTTCCTATCTGCACTGTGAAGAAGCAGTCCACTTTCCTCTTGGTAATCTGGACCAATCACCCCGTGAAAGAAGTGTTCAGTGTAGTCAAGCTGCCACCAGGTCACTGGTGCCATATTGGGGGCTCAGTGTTGTTCTCTGCTGTTGGCAGACCTGGCATTCAGCAGCAGCTGTAGTCAGGTCAGCCTTGCTGAGGGATAGTCCATGTTGTTGAGCTCATGAGTAACCTTCACCAGTGCTGCCACGGTCAATTTGTTCAAGGGTCCATGGGGCAATGACAGGGATGACTTGGGAAAGAGGCTGGGACAGTCTACTTGATTCCTGGACTCCTCTGCTGAAGTGACCTTTGGATGAGCATTTACATGAGACACGAATATCTTCACATCCTTTGCCCGTTTGCAGAGGTCTCTCCACATCCTTCTTCCCCAGATGTCTTTCTCACCAATTTTCCAATCAAGCTCTTTCGCAGGTCCCTGACCATACAGGAAAACAGTTGGCTACAGCCCATGAATCAGTATACAATCACACACCTGGCCTTTTCTCCCTCCAAACAAAATATTTGACCATGTGTACTGCCTGAAGTTCTGCCAACTGTGAAGATTTCTCTTCACTGGTATCTTTCAGGATTGCCCAGAAAGGGGTTGTCATGCTGCAACTGTCCACTTCTGGGTGTGCCTGCATAACATACAGAACCATTAGTAAACCAGGCCCTAGTCTTCTCTTCCTCAGTCAACCCATCATAGGAAACACCTCAGAAAGCTATAAGAGCATGCTAGGGAGCAGACGGCGTTGTAATTAAAGTAGAAACCACAGGCAACAGATCCTATGTAACTTGCTTGTGCCTTCAGGACATGCTTAGTCCCAAACATGTATATATCACTTCCATTTGAAAATGGATTAATGCTGTGCTTGTCCTACTTCGTGGCTCCGTGTGTCAGATAATACCCAGCTCATGATGGGCAGCTCAGTCGCATGGTAACTTGGTGACCTATTGTGAAATGCTCAGTTAAGACCCAATAGCAGGAGGCCAAGAACTGCTTCTCAAAGGGAGAATAGTTGTCTGCAGATGACGGTAGAGCCTTGCTCCCAAATCCCAAAGGTCTCTTCTGTGATCCTCTCATAAGGACCTTGCCAAGGGCTCCAAACAGCATCCCCATCTGCTACTGCCACCTCAAGTACCATAGTTCTGTTGGATCATATGGTCCAAGTGGTAGATCAGCCATCACTGAAGCCTGGACCTGTTGAAGACCTTCTTTTCCAGGCCCCACACAAAGCTAGCAGCTTTCTGAGTCATTTGGTATATGGACCGCAGAAACATACCCAAGCAAGGAATGTGCTGTCTTCAGAATCCAAGCAGGCTCACTAAGTCTTGTGCTTCCTTTCCTCTGTGGTAGTGGGGGTCAGGGCAATGACATCCTTTAGGAGGAATATCCCTGAATGTCCCACACCACTGGACTCCTAAGAATTGCACTGAAATAAATAGAATGCTTTGCATTTTCATTGGATTTATTGTCCCATACTCTAATGTGCATGTTTTTCCAGGGAGTCAAAGTGGTCGATACCTCCTGCTCACTTGGTCCAATCAGCATAATGTCATCCATGCAGGGCACCAGTGTGATATTTTGTGGAAAAGACAATCAAGATCCCTTGTAAGTTGTGACGCAGGGCTGGAGAGTTAATATATCCTTGAGGTAAAACTGCAAGTGTATACTGCTGGCCTTGCCAGCTGAAAGCAAATTGTTTCTGGTGGTCCGTATGGACAGGTACCGAGAAAACAACATTTACTAGATCAATAGCTGCATACCGTGTACCAGGAGATGTGCTAATCTGCTTAGGTGAGGGCACCACACTTGGTATAGCCACAAAGTCATCATCACTGCTTGACTAAGTTTTCAATAGTCAACTGTCATTCTCCACCATCTTTCTTCTGCCGGCCAGATAGGATGGTTGAAGGAAGGTGTGGGAGCCACCACCCCTGCATCTTTCAAGTCCTTGATGGTGACACTGATTTCTGCAGTTCCTTCTGGGATGTAATACTATTTTTTGTTCACTATTTTCTGGCAGAGGCAGCTCTGGTAGCTTCCATCTGGCCTTTCTCGCCATAACAGCCCTCGCCGCACTGGTCAGGGAACCAATGTGAGAGCTTTGTCAACTCCTAAGTATTTCCCAAGTATACACTGAAGAGATGACTATAGGACAAGTTCACGGACCCACTAGATCCACCAGACCCACCTGAGTCAGAATTCAACCAAAACACCATTAATAACCTGACCTCCACCAGCCCCTGGTTTAACTATATGAGGGTATTATATCCCTGGGAAATGGAGTTACACACAATTGTGAGCTGCCATGTGGGTGCTGGGAATTGAATCAGGATCCTCTGGAAGAGCAGTCAGTGCTCTTAACCTCTGAGCCATCTCTCTAGCCTCCATAATGCTTCTTGAGGTCTGTCTGAACCAGTACCTAAAAGACCTCAGAAAGTCTGATTGCTTCCTTTCCCCAGTGTACATTGCCCTTATAAAAGGCCTTAGGTCCCTCCCAGGAAGGACTGGAGAAAGGCTAACAGTAAAACTCTTCAGTATTTTAGCAAGGGAAACCAGGCCTTTCATTCAAGGGGTTCTGGGTCCGGGTCTGGAAGCTGGTTCACAGGCCCACCTCTTGCCACTGTCCAGTGAAGCCTTTTTGTTTTGTTTGAGATTTTTTTCTGAGTAGCAACCCCAAGGTCTGGCACAAGGAAAAGGATGACTACACCTCTTCCAACATGCTAGTGCCCCTTGCCATTTTGTGCTGTATAGGATTTTGTGAAGGGCATGCCTTCTGGGCCTTCCCACTGTGCAGGATTATGTTTTACAAGTATTCACTCTAGCATTGTGATACCTGAGCCTTAAAATCCCTCCATCAAGACCAAGCTAGGATATCAGGTGTCTCCAGCTCTTTTTAGTGGGTCATCTTTGACAAATGTTTCAGCCAACCACTCAAAGAAGATTTTGCCCTCTGCCCCAACCCCAACACTGGAGTTTCAAAGCAGGGGGAGTCTCTGTGTAGCCTTGGCTGTCCTGGACTCACTCTGTACATCAGGCTGGCCTCAAACTCAGAGATCAGCCTGCCTCTGCCTGCCAAGAAGAGCTCTTCTGAGAGTGTGACACAGTGGTCGTGCCAGAGACCCAGGTGTGTCCATATGTGTGTCTAGGTGGGCATCTCCGTCTGTAAAATAGAGTTCTAACTCTAGCGTGCACCCTGGATTGTGGGTGCAGGGCAGAGGAAAATGCTCAAGAAACATTCAACCAGACCAGGAGTGTAAGAGCACTCCACAAACAAGTCCCTGGTGCCTACCTACTGAGGGTTCTATGGAGCTGGTTTGTCTATTTAGATTTATTTTTATTTTATGTATGACTGTGTGAGGGTGTCAGATCCCCTGGAACTGGAGTTACAGACAGGCATGAGCTGCCATGTAGGTGCTCTTAACCTCTGAGCCATCTCTCTAGCCTGAGGGTTTTTTTGTTTTCAATTTTATGTCCCAGTGCTTTGCTTGTAAGTATGTGTAGCACATGTGTGCCTGTGGGTGTCAGAAGGATCAGATCCCCTAGAACTGGAGTCACAGTTGGTCATGAGCTGGGTCTTTTCCAAGAGCAAGTGCTTTTCCCCAGCCTCTTACTTTTGTTGGGACAGGGTTTTACCATGTAGCCCAGGCTGACCTTGACTATCCATCCTGCTGCCTCAGCTTCCCGCATGCTGAAATTAAGTTCTAGGCCATCTAACTTCACCATACCCTACATTTTTTTGTCCCCCTCAATTGAACCACATCACTCGTATCATTCCAAGAAATCTTAATTTCTTTATTGTTTGACTTTTTTGACTCAACATTTTTTTAAACTTTTTGTTTTTTTCTGAAACGTTCTTATGAGCCTTTTGTTTTGTTCTCGTTAAATGCACTCGACCCAAAATTGGTTTGGCATATCGAAAAGGAGACCAAGGAAAGGAGGAGCTAGGGTGTGGGAGTAGGGAGGAGGCCCAGATGGACAGAGAAATTGAAAATGAGAGGAGAGGGGGCGACACAGAGACAGCAAAGGAAGAAGTTGAATAGTTAGGAAAACCCAAAAGAAAAGATGCAGAGAAAAAGAATGAGCAAGATTTAGGAGCAAATGAATTCAGGAGCCCAAGGAAGGGAGTAGGAGGAGACCAAGACCCTTCTCTGTACCGTCCCCGCTGGGGTGGGGGCGTCAAGGCACCAGGTCTGGTTAGGGTAGGGGACACCTGGGCTCTCTGCGTGGCTTTGCGCTGGATTGTAGTGGATCCAGCCCCACTTGGGGACCTGCCATGTAGCTCTGAGGCCTGGGAGTTACTCTGTGCTCGTGATTCCAGCTAGAGTTGGAATCAGGGCCTTGCTACACTCCACCCTCCACGTTTGGAGAAGGGTTGTACAGAGAAAGAGGAAGCAGCACTGTGCCTGCCAATCCCAGAGGAGCTCTTGACCCCACCCCTTCTCCCAGCTTTGTTGATGTCTGACGGGCCTCAGGCTCGGGCTGAGCCAAGTCCTCTGGCTTCTGGGCCTGCCACTCCACACTCCAGGTCCAGTGGAAGTTAGGCAAGGGCCACAAGCCATTTCCTACTCTTCATGCCTGCCTAGCAAGACTATCCCCATCTCTCTCCTCTTCCCTATAGACTTCGCCCTTGGTCTTCTGGTAAGTTAGGCTAAAACACCACCAGAAAAAACCAAAGATGGAATAAACCCTGCCTTTTCACATCTATTCCCCTTCTTGGGACAAACCATTATCTTTGGTCTGGCCCCTTTCCCCCTCATTGATGGGGACAAGCCAGTCCCAGCTCCCCAGAAGGGAGCAGGCTTTCTAGCAGCAAAAAGGGCCCTCCCAGCCACCTATCCACCTCCTCAGCTCCTTCCTAGAGCCCCTCCCTCATAACCCAAAGAAGTTCATGGCAGCAGCAAGCTGAGACCCGAGGATGCTTGAAAACTCGTGGCACTTGTGAGGAAGGAGGCAGGGACAAGACAGGGAAGTCAGCAGAGGTGTGACGTCACCTCCAGAAGATGGCAGCAGGGTATGCTACCCCCAAAAAACTGGGGGAGGGCAGCAGGCCAGGCTGAAGGGCCAGAGGTGCTTGGGGGGGGGGTAAGGGAAAGTGACCTCTCACCTTTCTCCCCCACCCTCAGAAACGAGCTCATCACCGCCATTCTGCCCTCAGACACAGGAACCATTTCCTGCCCTGGGCTCCTTTCCCTTGCCCTCCCAGGATGGATGGGATGGCAGCCTCCTCCTGCCTGCCATGAGTCCTGAAGTGATATACGAGAAGCAGGAACTCAAAGGGGTAGTGCAGCCATCTTGGCAAAAGCATCTTTGGGTGTGAGGGTGTCTCCTGGCCTGTGGGGCAGGGGGAGACAGGCCTCTGGTCCTGGGGCAGGCAGTGAGGTACACGCCCCAGGAGGGCTGACTGATGTAGGGCAGACAGCAGAGCGCACAGGACCGGTGCTGGGAAGGACAGGTTCTTTGTTTCGCTGTTGCTTCTAGATTTGTTCTGTCTCTGGAGTGTAAAAAGCTGCTCTGGCGGCTGCCCACCCTGGCTGATGTTTACATACAGGAAGTCCTGGTTGCTAGGGCTGGCCGCTGCTTTGTTCCGGAGAAAGTCCGGGCTGGCCTGGGCTGCAGGTGCCCGGTGGCTTCAAGTGATGAGATTTTCTTTTCTTACTTTTTTTTGTCTTTTTTTTTTTTTCCTTTTCCATTTTGTTGAAATATTTACAGCAATAGGAGAGGAAGAGAGAGGGGTAAGAGGACCCCCTAGGGGAAGATCCAAACCCAGGACCCACTCCTCAGGGAGCCCCAGACCCCAAATCTGCTCCCCAGATAGCCCAGCCCACAGAACTGGGAACTGCCCAAGTATGGCCACCCCAGTGGGTTAGGAGGCCCCGCGGGGAGTTGTGCTTCATCAGGAGTCACCCCAAGGGAGGGGGTCATTGGGTGCACTCTGGGGGTTGAGGGGCAGGCTTGCTTGGGAGACAGGGACCAATAGCAAGGGTGAAAGGAGCTTTAGAGAAAGTCCGCGTTAATCACCAGCCACTACCGCCAACCCCCTGGGCCTGGGCCTTCCTGTGGTGCAAGGCCCAGGCTCCAGGGCACAAGGAACTGTAGCATGGGAGGATCCTGTCCATCTGTCTTGCTGGCCCACCGCTCCCTTCCGGTGGATGGACAGGAGCAGCTGATGGATTGGATCCTGCAAGGCTTTGGCTACCTGAAAAGCGGCAACCCCCTACAGACCTAGGAAAGCCTTGCTCTTCCTCTACAGGCAGGGAGTGACAGAAGTTGGTCACACCCGCCAGTTTCTCCCGCACTCCTAGGGCCCCTGGGGACTTTTCCTCATTGCACTCCCCTAGAGAGGCTGGGGTGTGTGGCTGGTGGAAACCCTGTCTACTAACCCTGGCACCTGGGGCCCAGGTCAGAGCCCCTGAGGGGACTGTGGGGCCCACGGGCTGAGGGGCACCTGGAGAGAGTGGCCCACCAGCCACTGCCTCCATCAGTCTCTGCTCCCATCAGAGCCCCTCCTGGGTTCCCTCCCTGGCCAGGACCCGGGCCTCTGGTCCATGAGGCCCCTCAGAGACTGGTGACCAATTGCATCTGCCCGTCCCCATCGGGCCCTGGCCCCTCGAGACTGGGGGCTGCCAGGTAGCCTTCATGGCTGGGCCGCCGCACCTGGTAGTAGCCCTGTAGGGGATTCCGAGCCACCAGGGCCGGCGGGCGGGAGGTGTAGTAGATTTCTGGAGGGCCTGGGGGGGCAGGTGGGGGTGGGGGTAGGGCCTCATTAGGCCCTTCGGGGCTGCTGTCCGGGTAGGAGGGCGAGTCCCGCAGGTTGGCCCCGCTGGCATAGAGGGAGTCCCGGCCGGGAGGTGAGGAGAGGGGCCGACTGGTGGCCCCATCCTCTGCCGTGCAGCTCTCTGACTCGTCCAGATCACTCTGGTACAGCACCGACTGGGCCCGGGGCAGCAGCAGCGGCTCCTCCAGGGCCTTGTAGAGAAGTTCAATCTCTGCCCGATCAGCACCCCCAGGCCCGCCGGTCTCGTCCTCACTGACCCCTGGCACGGGTGGCACAGGAGGTTCCGGGGGAGGCCCTTTGGCGCCCCCACTGGCCCCACGCAGGTTGTTGTGCACCAGCTCTGAGATGATCATCTTCTCAAAGGCGGCAGCATCGGCCAGGTTCCGGCCTCTGGGGGGCTCAGGTCCCCCATCCCCTGGAGGGAAATCCCCGCTTCGCAAGGAGTAGCTGTTGTTGAAGTTGCCGTTAAGGGGCAGGGTATCCATGCCACAGGCTTCCCGGCCTCCCAAGGGGTGCTCTGCAGGGCAGAGGGGGCAGTAAGGATGGGCCTGGTCACGTGGGTAGACAAAGGGCGCTGAGAGGTCTGTCCCAGATCCTCGGGTCTCATTTTCCTCTTTCACCTGCTGTGGGGCCTGCCGACTAGCAATAGGCTCAAGAGGGTGTGTGTAAGGGCCTCTTCACCCAGACCTGTGTAGTCAGGTACAATCCCTAGGCTTGGGCTGACCCCTCACTTTATTCCCTACCTGAAGGTCCCCACTTGGCTGCTGTGCCAGAGCCTGTGGGCAGGGACACCCCAAGTTTCCGGTCCCTATGAGATCCTTACAGGAGACGGGCCTGCCTTTGTTCCCCTTCCCCTTTGGAAGTGCTTACAGGAGACAGTGGTACTTACTCGGTTCCCTGTAGCTTCCTGTAGATGCCAGCCCACAAGAGAAGATAAGACAAGAATGAGTTAAGCAGAGGCCCCTCAGGACCTGCCCTCAGGGCCTGCCAACTTGGGACCCTGCCCTTCCCTGGCATCCAGCCAGCCCAAGTGTCCTCACCTGGAGAGTTGAAGACCGGGGGCGAGGAAGGATTGAAGCCCACAGACTCCGCGATGAGTGTATTGTATGGGCTAGTGCCCCCACGGGGCTGTAGCACAGGGTTGGTCAGGAGATGGTTCCCCATGGTACCTGCCCAAGGGAAGGGCCAGGTTATAAGGCAGCCCAGAGGCTTGGGCCAAGGAGGTTCTGAGAGGTACCAGGGCCAGGGCACACCTCACCTCGGTTCAGGGTAGGGGTGCTGTTTATGTCGCCCGCCATAAAGGAGGACTCTGTCTGTTTCCTCACGGTGTCATTCCACATCCTCCGGATTCGGCTCTGGGGACACAGCCCAAACGTGAGGGGATCTCTAGTACCACCCCACCCTCCAGGGTCTGGCAGAGCACTCCTGCCTCTTGGCCCAGAGAGACCTGCTGGGTATGCCTTCCCTGCCCAGGTACCTGGGTCCCTGTGTAGTAGCGGGTGTTACTTCGCATGGCTGAGGTCTTCAGGGAGCCGTGAGTCCCCCCAGGAGGGGAGCGGATGCAGCAGTAGGAGTGGCGCAGGCACTTGCTGTACTCCTTGTGCACCTGTGAAGGGACAGTCAGCCGGTCAGAGCGGGCAAGCCACAGAAACTTCACTGATGGCCAGCCATTCGGGCTATTACTTTGGTTCATTCTCTTTTTCTTCACCAACACCAACTTCCTCATTCATTCCTTCATTCTCCAACTCAACTCATCTTTAGGGAACATGTCCTATATGTGCCAGGCACAGGGAACATCACTGACTCTGAACTCCTGACCTCCTGCCCCCACCTCCCCAGTGCTAGAATTGTAGGCATGCACCACTATGCCCAATTCGTGACCCTGGGGATGGAACCCAGGCTTCATGCATGCTAGGCAAGCACTCTACCAATTCAGCTACATCCTCAGCCCTCATGGTGAAAAGTTGATGTGTATGGATGTTTTGCCTACATATACATGTGTGTGTCATGTGTGTGCAATGCCCTCCAAGCCAGGCAAGGGTTCCCTGGCACCATTCCTTGGATCAGTTCTTTCTAGAAAGATTAAGGTAGGAATCTTAACATCGTGACTTCCAGCTGTTCGCCACCCCTGGCTGGGCTGCGCATCAGACAGGACCACAAGAGCACCCACAGCCCTAGCAGCCCGGCTGCCACTCACCTGTACCCCGCTTCATTTCTAGAATCTTTTTGACCTCTGACTGAATCCTCCCAGCTCCCATCAGACTCAGATGGTCCCACAGAAGGCAGGTGACCAGGGGACATACTGAGGGGCCCAGGGAGCACCTGAGTACCTTCACCCTGGCCTCCCTCCCCGAGCTCTGTCACCCTCACCTTCTTCTGTAAGGCGCAGTGAAAGACAAAGATGAAGACCCCCTGGAAGGCGTTGAAGGTGGTGAAGAGATAGGCCATGACTACCGACTCCTTGTTGATGAAGAGGAGGCCAAAAGCCCAGGTGAGGCCCAGCAGGAAGAGCAGCGCAATGGCACCCAGCGCCCAGGACCTGGTGGCCAAGGGGATAGGCAGTCATGGTGCTCACCAGGAAAGACAGCCCAGCCCCAAGGCCTCCCCTCCGGTGCCACCTGAAAGACCTAGCCTAAGGTTGAGGTGGCCTTGGGAAGGCCTGCTGGTGGACACTGAGGGTTGGTTCCAGGTGATGGGCCGTTTCCTGCCAATGTCATCGTTTTGATCAGATTTCCAGTGCACTCAGACTCCCTTTGTGGCCCACTTTTCAAGGCGCCCTCAAACAGACTGACACTAAATTTGCAGTGGCAGGCCTGACAGCACAGGTGGGCAGACTGCTGTGCTTTCTGGCCCTGCTAAGTAGGGTCCACATCATGCACAAAAACTGAACACCCAAAGCACGGCGCCGACGATGAACAAAGTGTTCCGGAAACCCTGAGGGCCCCAGGGTGAGGGTCTCACTTGATGTTGTCAAGGCGGCTGGAGTCAGGCTTGAGCACTGATGAGCTTCGGATCATCTTGTGCAGGGTCACCATGAGGAACACCAGGTTCACCTGGGTAGCAGTACAGGAAGGGGCTCAGTCTCTGCTCCAACCCCTTCTCCAGGGCCTTCTCTGCCCACAGGGCCCAAAGTGCCCACTGCCTCCATCCGGTATTTGCTGTGAGGCCAAGGGTCATGGCTTGGCATGAAACGGCCTTGGATCACAGCTGCTGGTGCACTGGCCTCATACTGGGGACTATGGACTTAGTCACCCTAGTCTTTTTAGCTACTGCTTGTGTGAGTGTGTGTGTGTGTGTGTGTGTATTTAGGGATAGAACCCAGGGCCTTTTTTGCATAGTGGGCCATGCCCTGGCTCCTCTGCTTGGTTCTGAAAGCTTTTACTCTAGTGCCTTGAAAAACTGGCACGGGCCTCAGAGTTAGGGTCAAGACCAGCCTGAATGAAAGGAACCCCCATCCTTGGAGTGCCACTCACCACAATGACAAAGGAGACGGGCCCAATGAAGCTCCAGATGAAGTAGTTATCCACCCTCAGCCAGCAGCTAAAACGAAACACAGTGAGAGTGGGAAGATGCCTGAAAGGCCAGCCACCCCAGCCCTGGCCCAAGGAAAGCCAGCCAGCCAGCCACTCAAGAGCCAACCAGAGGAAGACCACGGGGACAACAGAGACACTCACGCCTTCTCAGTGCCATAGCTTCGGTAGTCAATGGCCGCTGCGATGCCTACCACCAGGGCTGGGAAGCAGTAGCCACCCAGGTAATAGTACTTGGTGCGTGAGTATTCGCTCTCAAACACCTCCACCAGCAACAGGTAGAGGTGCACACCTTCTAGGCACAGCCAGGAGAAGGCGGCCAGGAAAAAGTAGTGCAGAAGGCCAGCAAAGATGGGACAGGCGACCTGGGAGGGCAGATCAGTAAGAGGCTATTTATTCCACCAGCCAGAGCCCTTCCTTCCCACTGCCTAGCCTCGGCCCCAAGAGTCGCTAACCTCATACTGAGTCTTGTCTATCCCAACAAGGAAGAGCAGCTCCGCAAGGAAGAGGTTGATGCACAGGTTCTTGTGGATGGTGTTGCGGTCGGTCTGCAGGCCACGCAGGAAGCAGAAGGTGGAGATACAAATGGCCAGACAGACCAGGGAGATGACAATGCCAACCCAGGTGATGACCGACAGCAGCAGCTCATTGATACGGCCCTGGTACTAGGGGACAGGAGTAGGGGGGACACTCAGGGCTTGGCCAGGTGACAGCTGCAGGTAAGGACCCAGGCAAGGCTGTGGGCCACAAGACCCTCCAGTGCTACCCACCCAGCCACCAAGCTGGCCCCCACCCCTGTGCAGGCAGAGCAGGCTCACTTCCTCATGCTCTGGAAGGCTTGTGGAGGGAATGACAAATGTGACAGCAACTTGCTTCTCCAGAATGCCTCAGGGCCAGAGGGAGCCAGATGCAAGGCTGCATGCCCCAGGCAAGACTGGTGGCCCCCCAAGCCCATGAGCTGGCCTCGTAGGCATCGCCCATGCAGTGTACTCTCTAGGATGCCATGCAAAGCCAGGCCAGCAGCAAGCAGGACTGCCCGGGGCAGCAGAGCACCGGCCAGCTTACGATCTCTCGGTGAGCCATGAGCACTGCGAAGTTGGTGAGGTGGCTGCAGGCACATGTGGTATGGGTCTTATTGGACTCCACCAGGCGGCAGCCCTGGGTTGACCAGTAGCCCAGCATGGAGCGCTCTGAGTAGTTCCAGAAGGAGCAGTTTGCATTGAAGTGGTTCTTGGCCTGTTACATGGTGTTGGACAGGTTGTCAAGACTGCAAGTCCTATTCCTGCCCTCAAACCAGCTACAGGGACAGTGACAAGTGTGAAGGAAGTGCCTGGGGCCCGAGGTGACCACGAGCTCTATGGGACATATGGTCCAGAGGAGCTGAAACTTACTCCCATGTAGGTGAACACATGGTGGGGGTATGTAGTCGGAACAAAGGATGCTGGAACCTCCAGGGAGGGAGGGAGGGGTACACCTGAGCTCACCTCCAAGTGGGCCACAGTAAAGATGACAGGGTCCATGAGGAAGACACGGCTCGATTCCTTGTTGATGGATGCTGCAATGACTTGTGAGTTCACCACCAGGGAGGCACCTCCGGGACCACCAGTCCCCGATTCACCGGCCAGCTTCACTGTAGCATTCTCCGTGGACAAGAATAGGCCCAAGTTGTTATAGAGGATGAAGACGACCTTGACCACACCTGAGGAAGACAGGCACAGGGAGATACAGTGGCCATCCTCGGGTACACTGAAACTGTGCTGTGGCCCAGATGAGACGGCAGCCCGCAAACCATTTCCACAAGGCCAATGTTTAGCAGTGGGCGTGTCGGATGACCGCACAGTGGCCAGGACTACAGGCTGGCTCTCTGATCCACTTCCTCGGCCTCAAAGGGCACAATGCCTTCTGGAACTAGGACTGAGTTGTGCAAGCCCAGGCCTTTGCAGGGCTTTGGGATATACATAGTAGCAGCAGATGAGGTGTGATTGAAACATGACTGTTGGGTTCCACAAGTGTAGATCAGAGTGCCAAGTGGGCAGTGTGCACGTGCTTTCAGATACACCCCACAGGACACTGACCGTTGCGGCTATTCTGCTTGATGGTGTTGGCAGACAGCTGGATGGAGTTCTCACTGGGGTATTCCTGGGGGAACACCAACTCCTGCACCTGACCCTCCGTGTTTAGGACAGTCACCTCCAGGACTGTAAGGGCAGGGGCAAAAAGGACATGTTATCAGGGCCTGTGCCCAGATAAGGTTCGTGCTACACCATGAGGCCTGCAGTGAAACCACTGGCCCAGGAGTTGGGGATTGGCTCTGAGGTGGCCGCAGTACTCACCCACGTTCTGCTTGGCAGCCAAGAAGCGAGCTGGTTCCCTGACATTGTCAGCCAGCAGGAAGGCCCCCTCCTCCAGGACATCTAGGAGCATGGTGGCTGTGTGCACCTGTTCTGTGGCATTCATGTCTTTCCAGGACTCAAGTGCCTCTGGCCGGAGCAGGTTGTCCACAGTCTCCACCACAGCCTGTGTATAGCAGAGTTAATACCATGAGTCTCCTACATTCTTTAGTTCCTTGAGACAGACTTAATGTCCTCTTCTCTCCCTTTCAGTCCTAAGGCCCCTCACTCCCACAAACGGTACCCAGTGGGCTCACCTTGATATAATCCTTGCAGGTTCTCTCTCGCTTGTGCATCTAGACAAAGAGACGGAGGTAGTGACAGGTGGACTCCGGGGACCACTCCCCGAGACCTCCTTCAGGAACCCCACCTCTGAGGACCACTCAGGGCAGTGCAGCCGTGGAGCCCAGCAGGCCCTGGGGTATGGCATCCCTCACTGGTCACTGTGGGGTGGCAGAGGTACAGGTACCTACCTTATTGTAGTTCTTGCCAGCTGACTCGCGCTCAATGGGCCGGAGGGCCTGGAGCTGGGCATCCAGGATGTCCAACAGCTGCTCCATCAGCTTTACCGAGGAGGACACATCCCCAGCATAGATGGAGCCCCGTGTGTGGCGGGCCAGCTCACTAGCAATGTTGGCTGCATTCTCTCCGCTCTTAATCTGAGTGAAGCAGGGAGGAGAGCCCTCAGGTCTGTTGGGCGCTGGCTTGCCCTGCTCCACACGCCCTACCCTCTTCTCCCTGTAAGTCTTTCTCACACAAGGGTTAGAGAAAAGGAGACCCCTTGCCTTGGTCACTGCCCTCTATGTCTCCCAAGTTATTTCCACTCCTGCTGACCCTGGGCTCTGGATGGCCTGCCTGCAAGGGGCAACAGTTACTGGTACCTTCTGGGCTACTTGGTTGACCCAGGGGGAGGTGCAGTTGCTGAGGTCAGGGCCTCGAGGGTTCCACAGGCCCAGAGCTGGGAGGCACTGGAATGAGGCAATTCCTGTAGAGATAGACAAGAACGCCAGAGAGGAGGAGATGACAAGGGGCCGAGCAAGGAGCAAAGAGAGAGCAGAGGGAAAGGGAGAGACAGACATTGAGAAAAGGCACAAGGCAGCCCGCCCTAGCTTCCCAGAGTCAGAACTTCCTAGGTAAGAGTCACTGTGCAAACTTTTCTCTACTAAGCCCCTCCTCACCCCCAGAGTACCTGGGCTGCTTACTTGTCCCACATCTGTCCTGAAACTGGCTCTGCTACTTTAGTCTGAGGCGGGTAGCTAGCTTGCCTGCAACTCCCCAGATGCTAGGCTGCAGATGGCACCTATACAACTACCCTGTGTGTCCAACCCTTTCTGGTCAGCTGTGGCCCCAGTACTCACCTCGAGTTCCCTTGGGGCAAGGCCTCTCCACCAGCATACCCTGTTGGGTGGCTGGCCACTGGACCCGTCGGACCTCTCGGGGTTCACAGAATAGCTCAGGGGACACGTGCAGATTGGGGGCTGGAGGCCGCCGAGTACTGGGTGCTGGGGCTGTGGCTGGAGGCAGGTCAGGTCCCAGTTGGTTAATGGCACCCACTGGGTGTGTGGTGAGGGGTGCCCGACGGAGTGGAGTGGTGGCTGCAGGTGAGGCTGTGCTGGTGAGGGGTGTGGGCCGAGCTGTGGTGGTGGTGCTGAGAGGTGGGGAAGTGGCTGGGCCTAGAAGGTAGAGGGGACAGACAGGACAGGGTTACACTCCTGCCTAAGGCCCACCAAAGTGTCCAAGCAGAGGGTTCCTTAGCACCTCGATGTCTTCTTTAACCACTGAGGTGGAGAGCTGTTCTGGGCCCCCTGCCTTCCTGTGCTCAGAGGAACCCTACATTCGTGAGATCACATATTCAGAAAAAGGTAAAAATAGACTACTGCGCATAATGTGGCGTCTCTCCCAGACCTGGGACTGGAGATGTGTATCAAAGCTGCTGGGGGTAACCACCTCTCATCTGTGACATGGCCAACTGGGGTCTGGAACCTGGCTACAGCTTCCCTTGGTGGACACACACCCACACCCACCTCCCCTTCTACAAAGGTTGCCTAAGGCTCTCTAGAGCTCTAGGGCTGCTCTGGGTTAGTGATGGGAACACCAGCTGGAGACAAAATGAGACTACAGCGAGCGAGTGGTTCTGCAATCCCTAATGTGCCTAGAGGCAGCACAGACCACTGGGTAGAGCCCAGAGTCCTAGGGTTCAATCCTCCAGAAAGATAATCCCCAGGCCACATAGTGCATGGGTTTCATCTGTAAAAACAGTGCAATCACAGTTGCTACAACAGAAGTAGCAACTGTGATTTTCTTTACCTCCTAACCCTCAAGAGCTTACAGTGGGCCCTATATTCTGGTACCAAGAAGTAATGGATGCAAAGAGGCCTAAATCCCTAAAAACCCATCCTCACCAGCACTGGGATCTGGGGGTCCAAACTCCAGGCTGTAGCGCACCACAAAATAGTTGTTCCACACGTACAGCTGGTTGTCCCGGGGATTGTAGTCGACAGAGGAAACAAACTGGTAGGGGTTTGGGAAAGCCAGACTGACTGGCTCCTCTCGGTTTGCATTGGTGTTGAAGGCATAGTCCACGCGGTTGCCGGCTGCCTCACTATCGTCATCCACATATACGGAGCGCAGCACATAGAGGACTCCGCATACCATGAAGGCGTTGGAGGCCGAGCGCTTGTCGTAGCCTGTTTCCCAAGTGCCCTCGAAGCGCAATGTGTAGGGGTTGAGCTGGCTCACCACCAGACGCCCATTGTTGCCCTCGGTGGCATAGATGACCCATAGCCCATTCTCATCCACCGCCAAGTCAATGTCGGTCTTGCCTCCCCAGCGGTAAGGTGAGGTGTCATGGTAGTTGGCTGTGTTGATGACTGTCTCGCCACTCTTGATGCGGGTCCGCAGGTCATACTTGACAATGTTGCGCGTGCGCTCCTTGTTGTAAAAGACCGCGCCATCGTACACTACGAAGCCGGTACCATCCACACGGTTGGGCAGCCGGTATGTGGTGGTGTGGCGTGCAGCCACATAGTCCTCCCATGAGGCATATTCAGTCAGTGTGTCCGTACGGTAGGGAATCCAGGGCATGACGTAGATACGGTCACCTGCCTGTAGCGGGTCCTTGCACCATGCACCAGACTGGTGCTCTGACTCATGTGTGGAGGTGGGCTCCAGAACTTTCTGCAGGGTCCCTGGGCACACGAAGACTGGGCCGGGTGGGTGGGTAAGCAGGGAGGAGGTGGGGAGGAGCAGAGGCAAGGAGAGAGGGGAGAGAGAGGCAAGTTGGTCACACGGTGGGGGGAGGAAACCATGTTGTCCCCTCCTGCTGCTGCAGTCATGGTTGCTTGGTCGGGCTGGTGATGGGAAGGGGGTTTGTGGGCGGGGAATCCCGCCCTGCCCAGCTGCCCCTCTCCCTGGTGCTGTGAACCCTGGAGACCATCAAGAGCAGGGTTAGTGTGGGGAGGTGGTACCCTCTTCCCTTCCTTGGCTGCTAGAGACCCCACAGGCTGGGGACAAAGGATCTGGCCAGTGCTCTCCCAGAGTGGGCGTGGGGGGGGGCTCTGCTGCAGTGCCACCTAGCCTCAAGGTTCAGGTGTCAGCACCCTGGCCTCCCTTCTGTCTCTGTGGAAGAACTAGGGGCTGGGATCCCGTCCTTCACCAACCATGCAGGGATGGACTTAACAAAAAAAACAAAAACAAAAACACTTCACTTTCTTCCTCCAAAAGCTGCAAGGTAGAGTGATGTTTCCACACCCACTCTGGCAGGGAGGCTTAGGGCTGTCTATTCTCTCCTCAGGTCCCTGCAGCTGTCTGAGGAAAGGATGGAGGAAGCAGCTCCCAGGTTAGGCTAGGGAGAAGTCCAATCCTGCCCCAGCCGGCAGGGCCTCTGGTGGGGTCAGGTTCAGAAGCACACTGACACTGGTGGGGTGGGGACGTTTGGGGCGAGGGAGCTGCGCAGAGGGAAGAGAGACAAGGAGGGGTGTGTGTGTCCACAAGTCCTGGCTCCAAGGGAGGCGCTCTGGAGACCACCTGGGAAGAGAAGGTTAGTGCTGGCGAGGAGAGAGGGGGGTGAGCAGAGAATTCACTCCAAGGCCCAGGCCCGACTGAGAGTCCCTTCCAGGGGCAGTCCCAGGTCCAGCTCGGAGGGGGCAAGGGAGGGAACCAGGTGCTAGGATAAAGCCCCAGCCCACCCCAGCCAACCCCCACCTCCCCTGCCCCGGACCCCGATTTACCTGTGACCATCCCGGGCTCGGGAGGAGGGACCAAGGCAGCGCTGATGTCAGAAAGGTGGGGGGCCCCGCCCCACCCCCCCATTCCCTGAAAAGAGGAAAACCTCGACTGCATCTCGTTGGCACCACTGGCCTGCCCACCCTTGCCCCTCACAGCCCAGCACCACCTGTTCCTAGCCTACCCTAGTGATTCAGGGGTCAGTGTGTCCCCCCTTGCCCAAGTGCTTCGGGACAGAGGCCCTCCCCTTCAGGAGGGCGGGCACCTCCCTCTCCTTTCTCCATGATAGAACCCACAGGCAGGCCAGTGCTGCAGGGTGGGTGTTTGTGGATCTACGGTGAATTCTCTGCTCCTGCTTGGTCCATCACCAAAGCAGCTAGCCCCAGGGACACAGGGAGGCTGGGACGACTTGCCCAGCATGGTGGACAGCTTCAGTAGTGAGGGATCCTTGGGTAGGAGCCAGGCCTAGTGTCTATTTCCAGCCTGGCTCATCAGCAGGCTAACTTGGTTGGGAGTGGGGAGCAATCTGTAGCCCCGACCCCTACCCCATCATAGTGCTAAGGGCAGCTTGGCTCTAGGCCCCTAGGCCCAAGGCAGCCAGTAGCACAGCCCCTTTAACACGAGTTAACCCTGGGCTCTAAGCCCTGGCATTCCCATCAGTTATGTCTGTACCCTCTGACCAGATGATCTGGCCCCTGCCCTTTTTTTCTGTTCCCCAGGTTCCCCCTCTACCCCATAAAAAACCCCTGCCAGGGGTGTGTGTTCATGAAGAAAGCCTGAGCTGGTCAGAGGGTACCAGGGGAGGAAAGAACACAGTTAGAGGTCATCCCAGGGAAGGGGAAGAGATGAGGAAGGGCCTGCCAGGGGCCTTGGGCAACCAGGACCCCCCTTCAGCACCCAGCTCCCAACACCTCTTCCCTTCCCCAGTCCGACCCAGAGAGTAGATCCAGTGCCGTAGTTCCAAGCCTGCAAGAAGAGTGGCTAGTGCAGGGCTGACTCAGGAGGGCAAGGGAGGATGGCGCCCGGGCCTCTGAGATGGGCAAGGCGGGAAGGAAAGGGGAGGGAGCAGCTCAGAGGAAACCCGCCCACCTCCCTGGCAGGGGACCCTCCACAGACCACCTTAATTTCAAGGCAAAAGGGACCCTGGAGGGCCATCTCACTGTCTGTCCATTGATTGCCTCCTGTCCTATTACTAGAAGGTCACCCTCCACTCCCTAGCCCATGATATAGATCGCCACACCTACTTCCATGGGGCTCCTTGCAGAAGAAATTATGGTGCCTGTGGAAGTCCCCAGAGCAAGTCTGTGACCCCCACCACCCCTCCCTCGTCCTCTCCCACATCAGCCCGGAAGAAACCCTGACTGCAGCTTTGCAAGTGTGCCAGACAGAACCCACTCCACCCTCTCCAGGAGCCCCGCCCCCACCCTGGCCCAGGGTCCCAGGGGCTTGGGATAGCTGACAACCCTCCCCAGGACTGGACCCGGCTTGTCAGAAGGGGTAGAGGGCGAGGAAACTTGTCCTCTGTGCTCCACAACAGCTCTGGGCCTTGGAAACGCCAAACCAGAAGAACTTAAGCCACCAGGAGCCAGAGAGAGAGAGATGAGAAATCTGGTCCCCCAAAGGAAAAAGTGTCCCCTCCATCCCACCACCCCTTACCAGAAACACTTTGCAAAAGGTACAGGGGGGTAGGAGAGGAGAGAGAGGAGGAGGGAGAGAAAGTAAGAGGGAAAGAGAGACAGAGAGACCGAGGAAGAGACCTCTACCGGTACCTGTGGAGACTGTGGCGTCCCTCCCCACCCCCACCCGCCTGGATGCTTACACATTTCTCCTAAGGGAGGCAAAAGAAATGAGAGATGAGGTCAGGTACCCTGCAGGGACCAGGGACCAGAAGAGGTACAGAGAGAGGAGAGGAGAAAGAAAGAAAGAGACGGGTGTAGGAGTGGGGTGAGTATCTTGCCCAGACTCAGAGAGGAGCTTCGGTGAATATCTGGAGGGTGGAGAAGCCCATGGCCGTGGCCGTGACCTTGGCCTTGGTGGTGCTGCAGCACCAGGCCCAGCCCAGCTGTGCTGGGAGGACACCCGGGGCGGGGAAATCACTGGACCAAGTGGGCGTGGGGGAGAAGAAGGGGTGGGAGGGAGGGGTGGGCCACATGAGTATGGTACAAGGTGGAACAAATTGTGAGTTAGGGGTTAGCATTGGTAACAGTGCGTTTACCTTTCTGCTCCACTTCTACTTTAAGCATCGGAAGAGAGAGAGAAAACAAATTGAAAAAAAATGTGCAAGAAAAAAAAGAGAAAAAAAAGATTAAATTGCTTTCGTTTCTTTTCTGGCCACACGCCCCCTCTTCCTGTCTTTCCTCCTGCTTTCCCAACCCCTTCCGTAGTATCATTTCAACCCCCACCCCCAAGTCCCTTTTTTGGGGTAGGATGGGGTGAGAGGGTGCCGAGGAGACAGTGAGAAGGGACTGGGAGACACACAGGAGGGAAGAGACGAAAAGACTGGGTATGGACAGACAAGGCAGGAGGGCCCCAGGTGTAGAGAGGAGCCGCACTAGGAGCTGGACTCTGGCTAGGGGGGCACCAGGCAGTGGGGAATACAGGAGCCACAGGGCTCCTCTCCACCCTGTGTACTAATCCCCCGCTAGAACCAGGAGCCAAGAGGGGTTTAGTGTCTCTGGGGTCTGGGTACCCTTCTCAGCTGAGAGCACAGGCTGAGCCCTGTCCCCTTTGAGTAGCCCCACCTGAGTCCAGTTGTGTTCCCCTAAGCTCTCCAGACCCCCGAAACGCACAGAGAGGGCAGCAGAACCAGACACGGAACAACAGAGGCAGGCAGGCAGGCAGGCGCCCCGACCTCAGACAGAGCCAGGGTAAGGGAGACAAGAGGCACAGAATTGGAGGGGACACAGACTGGGCTGGACAGCATGTTGCAGACAGGCTCCTATACTCCCGGGGAGGGGGGGGAGCTCAAGGTTCAGCTGCTCTGCCCAGTCCACCAAGGGCCCAGGAGCCCTAGCTGCACCCTGCCCTGCCCACCGCCCTTGATGACGCACGGGTGGCACCTGGGGAGGAAGGGACAGTTAGGCTGTGCTCAGCTGCAAAGCAAATCCAGTGTTAGTTCAATGTCTGGGGTTCCCATACTCCAGTGATCCCCCATCTGTGGGATCCCTGACCCCCACCCCTGCCCCACCTTCACGAGCACTGGGGTCACCTCAGCCTCTGAAGCCCAGGGCCCTGTGGGCTGACCAGACTGATCCCCTCCAGACACCCTGCTTGAGTTCAGCAGGGACCCTGTCTGGCTCCCCAGCGCCTTGCCCAGGACCCAGCACTCAGGATATGCTCAGGGAAAGTCATGAAGTGTGTGTCTGGCTTCCCTGTCTTCTTCCTAGCTTTAGTCATTCCTGAACCCCAACCCCAATTACCTGGGAGTGGGGGGAGGCAGGAGATAGTTGAACTGGGCCTACTAGCTCTGCCTGAACAAGAGCGTCCATGGCTAGCCCGACCCATGTCACCCACTCCACGTGTACAGTCTTCCAAGGCTCAGGTTGCTCTTCTCAGTCTAAAGCTGCCATCACTGTACTGTGCCACCCTAACCCCACAGCCCATCCTCCTGGGCTGTGCTCCAAGGCCACACAAGTGCTGGCTCTGGGGCTCTAAGCTGCTTCCCGGACCTGTGGCCTCTTCTCTCTCTCTCTCTCTCTCTCTCTCTCTCTCTCTCTCTCTCTCTCTCTCTCTCTCTCTCCTTTCTTTCTTTCATCTTGGTTTGATCTTTGGACCTGGACCAGGGACTTTTTCCAGTCTTGTGTCCTATCTGCTCTAAAGAGTTAGGTTTGTTTTATGTTGCTGTTCTTATTTTGATTACCATGGCAATAATAGTAACTGGTTAGAAGCGGAAATGTAGTCACAGTGACAGCAACCAGTGCTCATGAGGACAAGGGAACAGTGCAGGCCCTGGCAGCCAGGCCTTCCGGGACCCTGTCTACAGCTCGAGAAATTGAGGTTCAGAGAAGTGAAGCCACACAGGGGAGGCCATGCAGCTGCTGTTCCCTTAGAACCTGTGGCCCGGGGCACAAAGTAGCTTGGGTCCCATGCTGTCTCTATCCCTTGAAGCACTCAGGGGAGGCTTTCTGACCCCCTCCCACATCACAGAGGAGTGAAGAGGCTCAGGTGGTGGGAAAGAGCGTCCGTACCATCACTGAGCACATCTTGAATCAGGCTCGGGATGGGCGCTGGGGGGGTGAAGTCGCAGCCTCTGCCTTCGGGGCTTTGCTCCTGGGAGCAGACTCTGGCCGCAGGGCCGAGCGCTTGTCACTCCCGATCTCCAGGACTCACGCCTCCGTCTGCAGCACCCGGAGAAATTTTAAGTCATTTGCTGCAGGTTTCAGAGCCAGACAAGTCAGGAGCCATGGTTGAACCTCACACCACCTGCCCAGCCCTCTGTCCTAGACAACATGTCATTTCCCACCTCCCTCTCTGATGCCCCAACTGCGGGTGGGCAGTGTCCCCAGTGCTGTGGGGAGGCTTCGGGGAGCAGATGGGCATCCCTCTCAGGCACTGAAAGGAAAGGGCGGACACTAAAAGGAGAAAGTTACACAGCAGTGAGTGATCCTGTTCACCCATCATCCCGGCTTCACCTGCAAGGAGAAATCAAAGGTTGGAGGGGTGGTGGTGGGAAAGCTGGGTGGGAGGGGAGAGGAGGCAGAGTTATGAGGTTTTCTACTCCCCTACCCCCTCACTTGGACACCCGATGGTCCTGCCTCCTCCCCTTTTGCCTAGAGGCCTTCCCTGCTTCCAGGCTGGCTATGTGAAGCCAGGTGAGAGGACAGAGGGGGCGATGGGAGGGAGGGAGTGGACAGGAAGACTGGAGATGCTAGTGGGCAGGTGTTGAGGATGAGCAACCCTGTCTCTATCTGCTTCCCCTCAGTCAGATGTAGGATAGCCAGCTCTCGGCTCCCCAAAAGCATCTTCTTGGGGATTGTCATTCCAACATGGCAGTACTTCCTTTGCAGACTCTCAGGGTAATAGATAAACCGACTAGTAGTTAGGAACCTTGGAAGATGTCTTTGGCATTCATGATGTGGAAGGGGCAGGAGAGGGCATGTAGAAGAAAGTGAGAAAGGTCGGGTGTGTCCATGGGCAGGAGGAGAAAGGGTACAAAACAGGAGGGAGGCATAGTGGCCAGAAGGCCAGAGAGATGCCAGCATGCTGTGGGGTGTGGCTAGGAAGGGCTTTAGCAGGGAAAGGGCATGTGAGTTAGCAGGGGTGGGCAGGGGACCAGAACTGAAGACGCCCCTACAGGAGGGGACACCTGTGGGAGAGCAGCCACCAAATGTGGCCAGTGTCTGTGAAAACAACGTGTCAAAGTGTGAGCAAGCCTGCTAGCTCCTGTGCCCAGCCCCATGGAAGTGTGCACACACGTGCTGGATCAAGGTGCTTCTTCCTTGCTTTGTGGGGGAAGGGCCCAAGACAGCATGAGGAACAAGATGACTCACTGTAAGGGACACAGTCGTACTGCACCTCCAGGTACTTGTAGGTTCCAGGGCAGGGGTCAGGGAAGGCGTCGGAGCCAGCCACCACCACACACTGAGTTCGGTTATTACACCTACAGAGAGAGGAAAATGGATTCAGACCCAGAAGGCTCCAGGGTCAGGAGGCAAGCGTATAGCTCCAGCCTGGAAGGCGTGTGTGTGTGTGTGTGTGTGTGTGTGTATGGAGGGTGGGGGCTATTTTGTTTCCTGCCTGCCTTCTTTCCCACAGGCCTCTCCAGGTGCGAGCAGGTTCTCCTGGTTATATTAATACATCTTGGACATTGTTCTTTAAATTGAATTTAAAGCCCCTGTGCCATCACTGAAAGCACACAGGCCACCAGGTGTGATGGGCAGGTGTGATGGACACCTCTGCAGACACACCATCCGTCCACAGAGGACTAAGGGCCTGCTGTGCCTGCCTCGGCTCTTCCTGTGGATACTGCCATGCTCTGCGCCAGCATAGCCAAGGAGAAGTTTCGGTCTCCACCACGGGTGCCGGACCCGTATGGAAAAGGAGGCCTGGTTTACATCACAGACATTTGTCCACATTTGGTGTCTTCTCTCCTACAGGCTGTCCCCTCCTGTACAGGCACCCAGTTCTGGTCACCTGCCCACCACTTCCTGCTCCCTCACACTGCTTACTACTGTGGCATGTGCAGTCAATGTGCCTGCAATGGCTCATCCTCACTGTCAAGCTAGCTTGGGTTTAGAATGGCCTAGGAGATTGGTCAGGGAGGCTTCCAGGTATGTGTGTGAGGGTCAAGCCAGAGGAGATTATCCCAGGCAAACAGATCCACCCCAAATGTGGGAGCTCCATTCCATGGCCTAAAGGCCTCTACTAATGCAATGAAAGTAAGGGAGGGGGAAGGCAACAGAGTACCCATACATGCCTCTCTGCTTCCTGGCAGCCATAATGTGAAGGGCCCTTGCATCACACACACACACACACAAACACACAAACACACACACACACACACACACACACACACACACACACACACACACAGTGATGGACTGAACTGTAAAACCAAGAGCCAAAATGAACCCCTTTCGCCCCAAGTTGTTTCTATGAAGTGTACGGTCACTTCATAGAGAAAAGAAATGCAACCAACATTGCCCAGGTCCTTAGAGTGGGCATGCAAGGTGTGTATAAGCAATAAGTACCTTGAATCTGCCCCTAGTTCTGGGGCCACGAAGTGCAGAAAAGAAAACAGCAGGAGGCTGGGGAGTAAATAGAGAACTAGGCATGGAAGCGACTCATGTCACCCACCCACCCAAATCCTTTCTTTAAAACATAGCAGTGGCTGGGGAGTGGTGGCCCATACCTTTAAGGCAGAGGCAGGTGAATCTCTGTGAGTTCGAGGCTGTCCTGGTCTACAGACCAAGTTCCAGGACAACCAGGGCTACACAAAGAAACCCTGTCTCAAAAAAAAAAAAAATCACCACCATAACACATAAACATAGCAGTGGCTTCATACAATTTAGCAATCTGCCCTACAGAATTTACAGCAAGTGTGAACACACGTTCATGGCTGCATTGCCAACACCCACCAACAGGGGGAGATAACCCAAAAGTTGGCCCATGGAGGAATGGCTGAACAAAATGTGGCCTGTATGAGATGTTGGTAAAATGTGGCCTGCCCATATGATGGAATACTATCTGGCCAGGAAAAGGGATATGGTGCTGACTCATATGGCAACAACAATAAGTCTCAACAGCGATGCTGGGAAAGGGTGCACAGGGCGGGCTGGCAAACCTCTAGGCAGAGAACACAGCGGCGTGACAGATTGTGAAGTAACTGGTAATGGGTAAGGGGTCTCCTTTTGGAGTAGATGCTCTGCAACTAAGCTGAGGTGGTAATGCACAAGATGTCATGAATTTCAGGCACGAGTGTGGTCCAGTGGCACAGTACTCATCCAGAATGTGCAAGGCCCTGAGTGGCATCCCCCCCCCCCCACACTCTACTTTGCATCCCAGACTCCCCTGGAGAGTGGGTGTGGCATCTGTCTTTAAGGGGTGGGACTTAAAGGAGGTGGAAACACTAAGGTCCTTTGAAGGTTTGGGCCAGCTATCCTGTGGTACCCTGTCACAGAAGCTTAACTGTGACCCTGATAGACAGAGAGCTATAGTGAGTGGGAGCATTAGGAGAGGAAGCAAGGTTGAGGGCCACTAAGCCCTTCCCCATGAGGCTCCCTGACCCAGCCACCACACACTCAGCCTCCTGTGTGGAGGTGAGCAGACATGACTGTTCTAGCTGCTGGAGACTGTGGAGAGGAACCAAGCAAGGCGGTGAGGCCCAAGTCAGGGCTGGGGGGAGGCTGGACAAGATGTCAGGAGAAATGGAGCAAAGGGGCAAAGGCAGCTCTGGCCCTGTGCACACTTAGCCACCCATCTTCCCAATGCCCTAGGAAGCTCTTGGTGTCTTCCCCTCCTCTGCCCAACCTTCCTCCCCTTCCCAGGCTACAGGCCGGGGAGTGGGCCCTGAACCTCTCAGGCATCGAGCATTTAGTGAATGCTTGCTGTGGACCTGGCCATAGACATAGTGGCAAGGGACAAAGGTCTGTTGTTCCTGTAGGGCCAAATGGGTTAGGGTTAGGGAGGATAGACAATAAAATACCAAGGAAAGACAAAATATCTCATGGGAATGTGGATGGAAGGCAGAGCTCTAAAGGGGTTAGGAGTAGGGAACGGGCCTGCAGATTCAGAGTGTGTAAGTGTTCAGTTAGGTAGACAGACACAAGGAAACATAGGAACAGACACTTGGATTTCAGGGACAGCATTCTAGGCAGAAGGAATGTGGGGATATACTTATGTTTCTAGAAAAACCCAGGGTTGGCTTGCCACTTCACAGCTAACAGGGCAGGTCCCTGTGGCCCACAGACTCTATGGGGTGTGATGAACAGAAGGCTGGGAGCTGTAGACTACAGGGGTGCAGACTCTGATGCAGCCTCAAGCTTGTTGATTTTGCAGTACTAAAGACTAAACTCAGGCAGCACTCTACCAAGAGCTGCCACACATGACTGGACTGAGAATGCATAGGACAGAGTGTCAGTGGTCAGGGCAAACCACACAGCGCATGTCTAGTCTCAGGAAGGTTTTGGCTTTAGTAAAGGAAGGTGGGAACCCGAGAATGTTCTAGCAGAGGGATAGGATCTGACTCCACTGATGCCTGCCACATAGGAAGAATGGATTATAACAGATAAGAGGGAACAGGCAGAGGCCCTTGGTACACTGACTGTTCCAGTAGGTTGTACAGCTTCCTATGTGGGCTGCCCCAGCCTGGGACACCTCCTGAGTCACACAAGCATGCCGTATTCACACCCATACCTGCTCACACACACACACACACACACACACACACACACACACACACACACACTCTCTCTCTCACATGAAATTACCTTGTGTATATGCACAAGGACAATTTTGCACACAAAAGCACCCAGACTCTCTCTCTCTCTCTCTCTCTCTCTCTCTCTCTCTCTCTCTCTCTCTCTCTCTCTCTCACACACACACACACACACACACACACACACACACGTGTAAGCTACGAATAGGTGTCTTTCTTTGGGGAAGCACAGCTTTGCTCTGACACTGCAAGCTTCCACCTGCCACCAACAGGTCTTGGAACAAGTTTCTGGAGGTGGCAGAAGGGATGAGCAATCATCGGTGGCAGTGGTTCTAAACCTGTGGGTCACAACTCCAAAAGGGGCACTCATATCAGATACTTAAATTATGATTCATAACAGCAAAACTACAGTTATGAAGTAGCAACAAAATAATTTTATGATCAGGGTCACCACAACACAACTGTATTAAAGAGTTACAACATCATGATGGTTGAGAACCGCTGGTCTGTGGGGGTTAGTGAATTGGGAGGTCAGCAAGCAGGCTTACCTCTGTGACATGATTTTGAAGGCATCGGGCAGGTAGCACTGCACATTCTCCATCTGGAAAGGGTCAGCATCGCAGATCTTGTCATCTGTGCGCCCGTAGTTAGCATTCTCCACCATGATGACATCACTGCCTGGGCACCGAAGCTCGATGGGGTAGCCTTCACATGCTAACTCCCGGCGCATCAATCCAAATGGGAGCCCAGCCCGGCTCAGGCCTGCAGAACAGTTGTGGACAGGGTCACAGTCACCAGGGAAGAGAGAACCCGATGGCTTAGCCAAGTAGGGAAATTGGTGACTCTCAGGCCTATGGGGCTGTAAAGTGGCACTGAGTTTTAACCCCTGTGGAGGAAGGAATAACCTGGCCTAGACAGAGCTGACCCTTCTTCACCCTGTAATGAATGCCTTGCTTGGGAAGAGTGAACACTATTCTGGACATTGTGGGCCAGTCACAAATGTGTGACCCCAAATCCTTTCAAAACAGCTTTTTACATTTGTGTGTATTTGAGAGCGGACATGTGGAGGTCATTTGTACCTTTTACCAATGGTACTGGGGACTGAACTCAGGCCAGGCTTGGTGACAAACACCTGAGCTATCTTACTAGCCCTGTCCCCCAAAATCATATGCTGAATTGAAGAACTAACCCCAGTACTTCAGAAAGTGACTATACTTGGAGACAGGGTCTTTTGGGTTTTTTCTCTCTCAAACCCCAGCTAAGGCAGGGTCTCACATAACCTAGGCTAGCCTCAAACTTGCAACATAGCTTTGAACCAGTTTTTCTCCGCCTACCTTCCTAGGACTACAGTGTGTCACCACACCCAGCACACATTTATCCTTCTGGAAGTCTCAATGTAGCTTATGTTGACCTTGAACTCACTAGGTAGGCCAGGCTGGCCACAAGCCTACAATAACCTTCCTGCCCCAGCCTCACAAACGCTGAGATGATAGGTGTGCACCAGCACACCTGGCTTGGAGATAACATTTTTTTCCCAGTGGAGATGAATTTCAAATCAAGCTGTGAAAAGAGATCCCAGTGCAGTCTGACAGGGTCCTTACAAATAGGGAATACTTAGGGTACATTTTATTGTTATTGTTGCAATACTAGTAATAGAGCTGAGGTGTCACACACCTCAGGCAGGTGCTCTGCCATGCCTTTTATTCTGAGATGACGCCTCACTGACCTGCTTAAGATTGTCCTTGGAACTATGGTCCTCCTACTTCAGCCTCCTGAACAGCTAGGACATCATGGCTGTGCTGTCACTCTGAATTGAAAGAGGGGACCTGACACACATGTCATCCAGAGTAGACTAAGTGCAGACATGGGGGGAGGGGCACTTCAGCAAGCAGAGGAGCCCTCAGCAGGAACCAGTTGGGCTGGTGCCATGATGTTGGGCCTTTGTTCTCCAGGATGAAGGCTGTGGCAGTTTTAGCAGACAAGCCCCCTGATGACAGGACTTAGGGTGGGGCCTCTGGAGGGGCGGTGGCTGCCATGAAGGCCATCAACCGAGTCTATGATGGGACTTCTGTCGAGACCGGTGACACCAGGACATCTAGTCACTGCAGAACTGCACATATCGTTACTTTTCCATGTAAACACCTTCATCAGACTGGGTTGAATCTGTCTTCTCTTAGCAAAAAACTGTCCCTAAGCACAGGAGCTTCTGTGGATGTTGCTAATCCTTTGTTGTTGCGAATGAGAGTGGTGGTCTAGAGACCTCCTACCACCACCACACAAGGAGTGAACTGAATGAACCTAGACAACCATTCCATCACTGAGCTGTACCTGCCTGTTTGTTTATTTACTCAGAATAGGGTCTTGCTGTGTAGCCCAGCAAGGCTTGAAACTGGGGTCCTCCTGCTTAGCCTCCCCCAAATTCTGAGATTACAAGCATGTGCCACCATGTTTAACCTTTGCATGTTTAAATTCAGACAGCCACTATAGTAGCTTCCCCAAGCCTTGTTTTCCCAAGCTGTAAAATGGGCACCCATCCACAGGTCACAACCAGATATCAGGGATTCTAAACCAAAGGGATTTTTCTTTGTTTTGGTTTTTGAAACAAGCTCACACATAGCCAGGTGGCCTCAAAGTCTAAGTAGTCAAGGCTAGCCTTGAACTTCTGACCTACCTCCCCCAGGTGTGGCAGCACACTCAGCCAGGGTTTCTGAGCATGCTGCGCCACACCAGAGATCTTCACATGAGGGAACTCCCTGTGACAATCAGAGCCACACAGTACAGCTCTAAGTCTCCACTCTGCTGCTTCCTGACCTGGCTGGTGGCTCCACGGAATCTAATGGGTCCCTGGTTTCTCTGCTACCACCAGAGGTTAATCTACAGTTAATGTACTGACAAGATGTTCATTCTTTCATTATGGGTATTTCTTAGGTCCCAGGGTTGACATGTGCAACCACCCTGGGACACTGGTTGCAGCCCAGACACACTGAATGCAAGGTGGGAGCTGCAGGTGTATGGGGCAGGACCCCCACTTGGAGTGAGCTAAGCACTATAAAAGATGCTTGCACTATGGGCAGAGCCCAGCCAGCCCCTCTTCTGAGACAGGGTCCATCTAACACTGACAAGTATCCCCAGGGTTATAGCAGCCAGGCCCTTGGGTTTCTGGGGGTGAGCAGAGCCCCAGTTGAGAGAAAGTTTCCCATGTGCTCCTGTCATGCCATCTGCTTCCTCCTCTAATTTTAGCTTCCCTAGTCAGGGAGGGAGGCTGGGGGTGGAAGGCTGGCTCACATGGGGCTGGGGGTGGAGGCAGCCCCTCCTGGCCTAGCAGGGCCCAGGCCCGGAACTGGGGCACTAGGGAGATTGGGTCACTGGCCACCAAGACCCTGCCGAGGCTTCAGAATAAGGCTGACTTTACAGAGGACGGGACTGGCAAGGTGGGGAGGGGGACCCTCTAGGAAGCAGTCAGGCCAACAGACCCCTTCTTTGCTTCTATTGCCCTGAACACAGCTGGTACCCAACCTGGGGATGGTAACTAAGTAATGTCAACAGAGGGTAGCAGGCTTGGGGCACTAATTGTGGCATGTGCAGGATCCCAGGCCGGAGCTGGGTAATTAGTTGTTTTTAAATAAACGTCAGCAGTCATGCTTTAATTAAGCTCTGGTCCCAGTGAGTCCCAGAGATGTGATGAGTGACAAGAAGGGGGGACGAGAGAAATAGCTGGCCCCCTGAAGGCTTGTCTTAGTCCTAGGTGTCCCAAAGCAAGACAGCACCTAGCACACCGGCCTGCTGGGAGTTTAACACCCCTCAGTGGTGCCTGCCAAGGGTGGCATCACCAGGCTCCCTCTGGCCTGGTCCAACTTCATCTGGGGTGGAGGCTATGGTAGACAGAAAATTCACATTTCTTGCCCTCCTTTCTGGGTGGGAGACCCAGCCTTTCCCTAGCCCAGATAGCACCTACCTTGAGTAGCAGAGGTGACAAGGACAGTGGTGACACAGAGACTCCAGAGTGCGGCAGCCAAGCGGGCCATGGCGAAGGCCAGGGGCGGGTGCAGGATTCTCAGCGGACTGTGTGTGGGGCCTCGCCCCGCATTACCAGGGTACCACGGCCTGGCCCACCAGCCTGAAGGAGGACAGCAGAATGATCATGGGCAGGGGCTGAGCTTGGCAAGCCCAGAGGGAGTCTGCTGGCTAATGGACCCTTCCTGGACTGGGGTGACACTGCCCTGTTCCAGGGCCACTCTCCCCAGCTCTGGTCCCTCTTCTCCAATGGAATCTCCCTGGGGGAGGCTTCATGGGTCAGCATGGCTGCTGAGCATGCACCCACACCAAAGCAGCTTCAGACTCATCCCTAAACCCTGCCCCTGCCCCCTCCCCTCCACCACCAAGCATCCTCATCCCTCCAGAAGGGCAAGGGGTTCCAACCTGATTCCAGCCTCGGCTTTGGGCAGGAATCCAGCCCCGCCCCTACCCTCTGCTTCCTGTCTCTCTGCTCTGGCAGCTAATTAGAATCCAGCTGGCTGGCGCCACAGATAGGGGACCAGGGACACCCAAGTCCCCTCTTTCCTTTCTAGGGGACTCTGGGGTGAGTTGGAGACAGGCAGGCGGAGTGGGAGGAGAGGAATTGGAGATCAGGGTGTCGCGAGCTCCTCCTAGGACCTCAGTTCTGACTTGCTGTTCCTTCCCTACCCTCTGCTCTTGTGTCGTGCACCTCAGTTCTCAGGGCCACTGCAGCCTAGAGACATCAACCTCGCCCGACAGCAGAGGAAGCGTGTGCGTGTGCGTGCGTGTCCGTGCGTGTGTGTTCCAAATCTCTTCTTTCCCATCTAGGATCCCTCAACAGTCGCACCATTCCTCCTACCTACCAATGACCCAGGCTCTGCCTCGGCCTTTCATGAGTCTTTTTCTCTGCATGCAGCTCCAGTTCCCGGGGCTGGCTGTCACTCTGCTCATATGTAACTGTTGATCTGGTTAGGAAACTGCCCATCTGGGGACCTAGATTGCTTTGTTCATGACCACCACACCCACCTTTTAGAGCAGGCCCTACATACTGAGGAATCTATTTGTTGACTGAATCTCAGACCTACCGCTGCCCTTCCTGCCATCTCCCTCCTACGCTCCATGGCAGGTCTACCTCTGGGCAGACTCTACTCTGCCCCTCACCTGCCAGAGCTAAGGGACTTGAGATGACGTCTACTCCTCAGGTGCCACCCTGCCGGCCTGTCAACCCCACCTCTCCTTCTCCAGTCCCCAAGCACAGTCCGGGACAGTCTCCTATGAGTCCCAGGTGCAGACGTCTTATTTGGGGTTCAAGCTGAGGACAACTCTTCCTGCTCCTGTGCCATAAAGCCACCTAACTCCTGCTTCTAGGCACCCCTAATGTGACGTTCCCATGGTGGTGGCCAGTCTGTCGGTAACCCCCTCGAGGTCTTCCCTGTCCCTTCTGTGCCCACCATGGCCATCTCTCTTCTTACCACCAGGCCACTGACCATCTAGCCACCTTCTTCCCTCATCCTGTGGAGACATAGGTGGCCTGGGACACGAGTGGGCCATTTCTATACTGGAGATGGAACCCTCCTTGGCACTCACCCACCTCTACTTCCAAGGCAGTCATGGCTTCACTCACCTCTTCTAGAGCTTTCTTAACAGCCCTGCTAACCTCGGAGGCAGGAGAGAATGCAGCTGCAAAGGGCTGCTTCACTACACGCACAGAAGCCTCCAGAAGTCCCTGCCCATGTGGGCTGAGGTCCCCAAAGTTGAGTGACCTTGATAGACTCTATGGCCAGGCACATGGTCCACCCCCTCCCCAGTCCAGTAAGAGCGACAATCTCCACATGCACCCAGTGGGCTTAGACCCTTATCTGGTGGGAAGTAATTATGGGGTTTCTCCTCCCCCAAGGCTGCATCCTTGATGCAGGGACCCCAGAGGGAACCCCATACAGCTCCTGACCTAAGGAGGCTGCAGGTATACTCTCTAGCAGGGCCAGATCACAAGAAAGCCTCCTGTCCACCAATGGCAGCCACCTTCCAGGTGCAGATCTCAGAAGTCCAGACCCCAGCCTGCTCTTCCTCAGCCTGTCCCAGCTCAGGAGTGAGTCAAGGGTCTGTCCCCACTGTGCCCTTCTGTTTAAACACTCTAGGGTTCCTGCAGGCAGAGGGATTATTGTGTTTTCAAAAGCTGCAACACAGGCTGGAGAGGTGGCTCAGAGGTCAAGAGCGCCTGCTCTTGCACAGGACTGTTCAGCTCCCAGTACCCCTTTGGGAAGTCACAATCACCTGTAACTCCAATCCAGGGGATTCAATGACCTCTTCTGACCCCTAGGATACCAGACACTGAGAGGATGCATAGATATGAGTAAAACACCCATACATACATTACATATAAAATATGACATAATTTGAAGTATGTGTTTTCTTCTGATGTGCAGATGGAACCTAGGGCCTCCTGAATGTTAAGCATTCATTCTACCTGTGACCTGTATCCCCAGCCCCCAAACCACCCAGATGTACAAAAAAGTGCCATCTTACAGTCATTTTGAGTGTTTGGCTTGGCCTTACATTCACAGCTGTCCTCTTGTCTCACTGATTTCTATTACCTTGTAACAGGGCTCTATTCTGATGCCCAAGCTTTTGTGAACTCCTGCTCAGCCTCCCTCTAGCTGGGACTCCAGTGTGTCAAGCCTCCCTTAGCAGCTGTTGGTTCTGCAGTCCAGCCTGCCCTCCTTCCTTCTTTTCAAGGCAGGGTTTCCCTGTGCAGCCCTGGCTGTTCTGGAACCCACTCTGTAGACCAGGCTGGCCTCTAACCCAGAGATCCACCTCCCTCTGCTCCCACCCCCACCCCGGGTGCTGAGATTAAAGGCGTGTGTCACCACAACTGGCTATTCTAGTTTTCTTAAGATCGGAATTGTGTGTGTGTTCTTTTTTCCCTTGAGTGCTAAGGATGGACCAACGCTCTGTGAGCTGGAAGCCATGGGTTGTAGCCTCACGAACTGAATGTGGGATATGAAAAAGTGCCAACTTTTTATCACCTGTCTGAATAGGCAAAGACCAAAAACTAATTCAAATCAAAGCCACCACGAACCCCAGGCATTTCTGTGCTATTCTGACATCAGTTGAGCCTCGGTTCCAAAGTGCACAGCATTCACAGCGTGCCCACCCCAGAACCTATGACCTGTATCTCAGATTAGACTGGCACAGGTGTGTGCTCTGAAGTATTGACTGTTTGTACAACGTGGGTTTTTTTTTTTTTTTTTTTTTTTTTGCATTTATGAAAACATAGTGGTTTAATTATGGGAAAACAAGAACTTTTATTATTTTCCTACTATCATTCCTAAGTATGTCTTTGGACTGTATCATGTTTTATTTTTAAACTTGTTTGAGGGGGAGCTTGGAAGATGGTAACTTAGTGGTTAAAAGGGTGTACGTACTGCTGCTGGGTACGGTGGCACATGCTTTTGACCCAGAACGCTGGAGGCAAAGGCAAGATCTCTGAGTTTGAAGCCAGCCTGGTCTACAATTTGAGTTCCAGGATAGCCAAGGATACACAGAGAAACTTTGTCTCCCCATACCCACACACACAAAAAAGAGTGTGTACTACTGTTGCAGAGGACCTGAGTTGGGTTCCCAGCTCGCACATTAGGCCCCTCAAGATCTGATGTCTCTTGGACTCCATGGGTACCTGCACGGACATGCACATACCCACACACATACACATAATTTTAAAGTAGTAAAAGCAAACCTGAGTTTCACGCAACAAAAATTATTGAATGAACACTGGCTTGGGATTAGGACAGAATTTCCATCAAATTCTGAACACTCCCAAACATGCTCCTGCCATTTTGAGCTGTGTATTCAGGTGAGACTGGTTCTTTGCATGGTGGGTCTATTCTAATGTAACCCTGAACAACACAGACGATACTTTGTATCCTGCAGTAGCAACAACCCAGCCAGGATTTCATTCTGTCTTTAAAACTATCAAGGACACCCTCCTCCTTAGCATGCACACTTGATTTCATCTTTAAAAAAAGTGGTGAAATTATATATCAAAGAATTGTTTTGAAATTCCCTTATGGTTTATGGTCAAGCAGTACTTGATTTATGTATCTATATACTGGATTTGTGTGTCAATTTTCTCAGGTAAAAGGGGATTGTGAGTAGAAAAGTTTAGAAAGCCTTATGCTAGGCAAACACTGAGCCACACAGGAGACTTTTCCAGGTATGCTGGCACATACCTTTAACCCTAGCACTCCCGAGGCAGAGGCATGAAGATCTCTCCATGATTTCAAGGTCAGCCTGGTCTACATAGTAAATTCCAGGACAGAGCAGCATCATGACACCTTGCTCTCTAGTAAACAAACAAAAGGAAATAAAAGAACAAAGTGTGTGCATGTATGCCCACAGAGGGTGTTGAATCTCTTAACAAACAATTAGTTTGAATCTTCTCTGGCACTGATGCTGGGTCAGCCATCCAGAAGGGGCTGTGCAGGGTCTTCTTGTAAATGCTATACTCCTTCACACACAGCCTCAAGCACCTGAATGTTACCAGTATCTGGGATCCTGGGCAGCACAAACTTACTTTCTCATTGCTTTGAGAGCTAGGCATGAGCTGAAGAGGCCTGGGAGCCAGGGCTTCTGGCCCAGCATGCCGACCACCTTCTCCCTGTCCTTGATCAGCCTTCTTGGGTGTACAGTAGAGAGGTCCGTGTGTTTTGTGTTCTGATAAGGATATCATTAGTGGTGTCTCCAATCTCCCACCCCACATCCCCGTGAGGCCCATGACAGGATCTCACTTAACCTTAACTGTCCCACTAAAAGCTCCCCAAACTTTCTCTCCAGTGAGTGGTTGGCACAGGAGGAGACGACAAGGGGATCTTGAACTGAAGGCCAGTCTGAGCTTCAGACTAAGTTCAAGGCCAGCCTGGATAACTTAAATACATTATTTCAAAATAACATTTACGCTGGGCACAGTGGCATACACCTTTAATCTCAGCACCTTGGAGGCAGAGACAGGCATGTACAGCCCTGAGTCAGGTCTATACAGTTAGTCCCAGGACAGCCAGGACACTGTTAACAGAGAAATTCTGTCTCAAAAAAAAAAAAAAAAAAAAAAAAAAAAAAAAAAACAGTAAAAAATATAGATTTAATTGTGTGTGTGTGTATACACGAATGCTGATGCCAGAGGAGGCCAGAGACACTAGGTCCCTGAGGCAACCGACAGAAGTGCTGGGAACTGAATGTGGAGCCTCTGGAAGAAGGCAGGACATGCCCCTAACAGGTGAACCACGCATCTCTCCCGCCCTTACATGAATATTTTTGAAAGGCCAGGGCCTGGTAGAGTACATTGTGTCTTCACTTACTCTCCACTTTATTTTTTGAGGCAGGGTCTCTCACTGAACCTGAAACTCAACAGCTGTGTGGAGTGCCTGCCAGCTCCTCCCTAACTGCCACCTCAATCCTCCTGTCCTCACTGGGGTTATGGAAACATGCTGCCACACCTGTCATTTTATGTAGGCTCTGGGGATTCAAACTCAGGCTAGCCTTGAGCTTGGCAATCCCTCTGCCTCCAAAGTGCTGGTGTGACAGGTGTATGCCATCACACCTGCCTGCCACGATCTCATTTAACCGCCACAACAGAGCCAGAGGCTGCAGTGCCCATTTTAGGAAACCAGCACCTACTTAAGTCTCAGCGCCTCCCTGAACCTGACCCCTGCCCTCACTCACCCTCCACAGCCTGCGGTCCACGGTCCCGGCCTTCCTTATAGCCCTTCCTGAGCTCCCACACTTGTGCTCAAGTGTTCTGAGAAGATGGGACACTACAGTGGCAGCTCATGGAACCAGGTGTGCACACACCTGTGCCCATCTCCTCATACCATGTGACCCTGGGGAAATGGGGTGGCGACTCACCCTCAGGGGGAACTCGCCCCTGGTGTGCTCCCCTGGGGCCACACACCTGCCTCTATGTTTGTGTCTGAGTCCTAAGGCTGCTTGAAGCCTAGAGGGGGCATGTGCAGCGGGGTCTGTCCTTGAGTGCCCTAGGGTGGGGATAGGGAGTGTGACAGGAGGAGACGGCTGCTGGAGGAGAGGGGGCGCCTGGAGCCTGCCCTAGCCTGCTGTTGCCACGGCAACCCTGTATGCAGAGTGAGTGGGAGTCTGAGTGTCTAAGGAGGGGCCCTGGGCCCCTCCTGCCTCACTTGCCTGTCCTTGGAACAGCCACCCCTTAGGCACCTTGTCTCCTATTGTTAACTTCCCCCTGCACTTCTAGGAAGCCAGGGCTGGTGGGCACAGTGGCAGGTACCAGAGCCAGTCTGGAGTCTGGGTCTGGATCAGGTGATCAGGCTCTTGGCCTTTTAGGCCATCTCCTGGGCCCCACGTGGGAACGTAAGGATGTCTGGCAGAGATGGAACAGGCCCGAGAATGCTGGGCACAAGCCCTTCTCCCAGAGGGTCGGGGCAAGGCAGGGCCCACTACATATTCAGTACGAAAGATTCCCCAGACAGCAGCCTAGTCCTCCCAAATGCCCTGCCCCATAGACAGCTGTACTAGATCCCTGTGCCACCTCTACCCAGACAGTCACTTCTGCCCCGAACCCTTGGCTCTTGCCCTCACTCTCCACTGTGAGGCCAGTGGTAGCCAGCTAGCACCTGAATCATTTCTTTGTCTTTTGTGCTCAGAATACTCCATGGCTGTCACCTGCTTCAAACCAGAAGCCCTCACTGAGGTCCTCAAACCTTGCAACATGAGCTCCCACACACATGCCCCCCTCCAAGCTACCCTTGTCTATCGGGCTTGGCTCACACTTACTCAAGCCCAGGACAGCCTTGACAACTCCAGCATCCCAGTGTTCCGTCCTGCCCCTGTATCTTCATTTCCTCATGGTTCTCATGTCAAGGAACCTGGCATTTTCATCACACGCCTCTCTCCCACACCAGACATTGGTTCTGTAGGGCTGTGTGTGAGTTCGTGTCCCAACACCCAGCAGAGAAGGACCTGGATATGTAATTATTTGGTGCAGACACTTTAGGACGCTGCCCTAGCTGGAAGTAGACATGACAGTGTCACAAACTGAAGGCCAGCCTGAAACCAAGCCACCTAGGATTACATAGTTTGTAACATTGTTTCAAAATAAATGAATGACTTTTTAAAAATGTAAAGGCTGGGTGTGTGGTTCAGTGCCAGTGCCCCCTTCTTGGTAAGGCAATTCCCCTGCTGAGCACACACAAGACGCTGGGGATGGACCCAGCTGGCCCCCAGGCATCCCTATGTTAGAGGCTAAAGCTACCCACAACACCCCTGTAACCCTGGACACCTTTCCTCTAGTCTTCATTAGTCTACCCGCTCCCATACCCAGGCTCTACCCTAAGTCCAGAGTTCTCAGTGGCTCCCATTGCCCCTGTAACCTCACACAGCACGCCAGGCTGTTCTGTTAGGAGTCTGTTCCATGTTCCAACTCCACCTCCATACAGCTCTGGTACCCGACACCTGACCTGTCTCCCTAAGGTCCCATCTGCAAGGACTATTAGTAATTCATCCTCTTTCCCACAGTGACTCTCTGTGATTCCCTCCCCGAGCTGGACTTAGGCCCAGCCCTGGGCACAGAGTAGGTGCTTGTTAGACACACAGGCACAAAGAGCCAGACATGGCGGTGGGGGCACGGCGGGAGGTGAGGTCTCAAGACTGGGACATATGTGAGCACCATGGCAGTCAGGGACATACAAAGGTCCTGAGGCAGCAATGAGCTGAAACACAGTAGGTCATCAGCAAATGACAGAGAGAGTGGAAGGGGGTGAGGTGGCACCCATAAGTCAAGCAGGCGCATATGGGTCTCTGTGATGGCACTTGCTTTTCTGTGCATGAGGTGAAAGCTTTTATTTAAAGACAGGGTTTCCCTGGCTGTCCTGGAACTCACTCTGTAGGCCAGGCTGGCCTTAAACTCACAGCTCCATCTGCCTTTGCCTCCTGAGTCCTGGGATTAAAGACGTACCCCACCACACCCAGCAGGTGGAAGCATTTCTAAGTAAAGGAGGAATAAGATGTCACCTCTGCTGCAAAGTATTTCCATAGTGGTCCTGGGACTAGAGGGGGCCCATTCCCTCTTCTCCAGCCCCCCTCCCCATTTGCTCCCTTCCCTGCCTATCACCCGTCCTCAACTCTGCCTTGGAGACACTGTGCCACCTGGCCCCCATATCTTGAGGCGACTGCACCACCTCATCTCTACATCTTGAGGTCAGGAAAAGCTAGCTGCTTCTGGCCCCCACGCCAATACCTTTGGCTATAAAGGTTTTCTTCTCCTAGGGCTCTGACTGATTCCACAGGGAACCTGACCAGGGCCAGACCCACCCCAAGTTTGCTCCTCAGTTCAGGAACTACCAGGCCCAGGCAGCTCACCTCTTCAGTTCTGCTAGCAGTGGATCTCATGCTGAGTCTTTCTACCCTCTACAGGTGAACCCAGACCTCTACAAACCCAACTGACAACACTGAGGTCCAGACCAGCTTCCTATCCACAGCCACAAAGCACCTTTTTTTATTTGAGTCCTGCCAGGGAGGACTTCCTTCTGAGGCTCTCTAGTCAGTTTCTCCTCCAGGCCTGTCTGCTTTGCTCTCTGCTATGGTAAGCTAGTACCAGGACAGCAGGGGGTGTGTCTACCTCCCACTGTTCCTGTCTACCCAAACTTTACCTCTCATGCCACAGCAGAGCCAGTACCCCAGGACGAGGGTGGACAGGATGCTCCTGCCCCCTGATGAATCCATTCTGGCAGGGTGAGAGTGCAAAACTCAGAAAGGAAAATTTCCAGAGAAGGATTCTCAATGGGCAAAGTGACAAAGCCCCAGAATAGCACCCTCAGGTCTGAAGTTCAAATCCTGGAAGGCTACATTTATGACAAGATGCATAGGTCACTGTTTGGGAACTCCACCTCTCAGCAGGGACATAGCCAGTGGCACAGTACGGTTGTAAGGCTCAGAAATAACATTTGGTTTGGGGCTGCAGGATCTCATAGTGGAACACTTTCCTAACATATGGGAAGTCCTGGGTCCTGTCTCCACGAACCATAAGAAATAAATAAATAAATAGGGGCTGGAGAGATGGCTCAGAGATTAAGAGCACTGACTGCTCTTCCAGAGGTCCTGAGTTCAATTCCCAGCAACCACATGATGGCTTACAACCATCTGTAATGAGATCTGGTGCCCTCTTCTGGTGTGCAGGCATAAATAAATATATTAAAAATAAATAAATAAGCCGTTCTTATGTCTGCTCCCCTTGAGCACCTGCCACACGTCGGCCAGGCACTGGGAGCAGAGGAGATGGTGGTAATGAGGCAGATTTGATCATGTACCGGTGCCTAGGAGATAAAGCTATGAAGATAAAGCTATGGGGGGGGGCTTGCATTTTCACTTATTCTTATATTATATGTATGGGTATTTTGCCTGCATGAATATCTATGTGCCATGTATGTGCGGTGCCCACAGAAACCAGAGAAATGAGGGACCCCATCATTGGAGTTATAGACTGTTATCAATGGCCATGTGGGCACTAGGAACTGAACTTAGATCCTCTGGAAGAGCAGCCAGTGCTCTTAACCACTAAGCCATATCTCCCCATGACCATGGAAACAAGCATGCTCACTTGGAGATATAAGGGACACTTCAGCCAAGTCATGCAAAATCCATAGAAGAGGTGTTCTAGGCCATTTGTGATTTGTGCAAAAAGCAGCAGGGAGGCAGCTAGACTATGCCTGGTGCCTAGGTCTTGAAGCACTCTAGTGTTCCCAAAATGGGGGTGCCCCTCAGCTGAGGTGCTCTGGGGCTATTCTCGTCTATGGTGAGCTAAGAGGGGCTTCTTACACTTTAAGGGTAAAGAGAATGATGAACTTGAATTAAGAGCCGGTCCTCAAAGCTCACAGAATTTCCCATCTTGCTTTTTGGGGCGGGGGGGGGGGGGAGGCACCAAACCTCCAGCTCAGAGTTGTAGAATATACTTCTCAAATGCGAAACTCTGCCTTGGGGTCAGTCTGGAGAGCAGCACAGCGGTGTCTCTGTGGGATGCCGCTGACATATGGCAGGTGTAGCTCAAAGGTGTTATCAGGCACCCTACAAACTGCAGGGCAGTCTCGTAAGGAACATCATGAAGAACCTCGGGGTTCCCATGCCTTTCATCCCAGCACTCAGGAGGTTGAGGCACAGGAATGGAAAATGCATGACCAACCTGGGACACACAAGGAGGGGAGCAAGGGCTAACATACACATCAGGATCCAATGTCAGGGATGCCATCACAGTCCACTTGTCACTTATAAGTTATTTGTTTTAGCCTCTGAGTGTGGGGGGAGCATTGTTTATTTTTTAGCTGGGGGGGGGAACAAAACTATTTTTAGTCTCCAATTTATTGACTGAATTGTTACCTTTCCCCATTTTGGAATGGGAGGTGAACAAGACAGAGAATTCTGGTTACCAGCTCCCCAAGGTCCAGAGACACCTAAGTCAGGTGGAAGGCCCCATCCCAGGGAAAAGTAGGGTCAGTGCCCAAGGGACCTTGGGAGCAACCTCTCAGACTCAGGGGCTCCCAGTCCCCGGTGAGGCTAAGTGTTCCTTGAATTCCCCCTCTAGGACCTAAACCCTATAGCACACAATCATTTGGAGCAATGTTCCCACAAAGACACCCTCACACACAAAGGCACCTAGCTAACCAAGCCTAGGCCTTGCTTGTGCACAGGGGCTAGGTCAAGGAGTTATCACATAGGGCTCTCCAACTCTAAGGAGAGGACCTGTGCCAGATTCGCCTGCCTCACTCCCTCTTTCCTTCCTTTGTTTAGAAACATTATTTTTATTATTTGTAATCATATTATGTGTGGGGGAGGGATATGGAATGAGTGTGGGTGCTCGTGGATGTAGATCCCTTGGAGCTGGAGTTACACTTAGCTATGAGCTGCCTGATGTGGGTGCTGGAAACTGAATTCTGGTCCTCTACAAGAGCAGTGCATGTTTTTAATCCCTGAGCCACCTCTCCCTTTTTTTTAAAAAAAATTATTAAGCTGTAGTCGAGCCTGGCCTTGAATTCATGCTTAGCCTTCCGAGTGTTGGAATGGCAAACTGGTACCACCACAATCAGCTCAGCTAAAGTTCTACCATGGCCCCTGAGCTCCAAAAGCAAACCTAGCAACAAGATCCCTGAACTTCTGGATCTTACTCAGGCAGACAGACAGTAAACAGACAGGCGCAATAAATCAGGAAATTACAGAGGTGTGAAAGCCACAGGCTTCACAGAAAGCCAGGAGGGCTGTGGGAGCTGCAGTTTGAAGCAGGGTGTGCGGGTGATGCCCTGGACGGAGCGGGCTCTTTAAGGGTGGGGCGAGGGAGTGGGATGGAAGAGAGGAGGTGACAGCACACTCCACCCTACGGATGCAACTTGAGGGGCTGAGGGTCTCTGTTCACGGTCTAGGGCTGCCCTCCCTAGAACGATCACACACACACACACACACACACACACACACACACACACACACTCACACACACACGCACGCACCATCTCCTTTGTCAGACTGTGAGCCAAGGGGACGGAAGTGGCCACTGTCCCAGTGGCACTCATGCCTGGCATCTAGCAGAAAAAGCACCTGTGTTTGCAGTTCGCCTGGAGAGGAGAGCCAACCCGGCTAGATCCAAGCAGTTGTGGGACGCACACAGCTGAGCTCACACTAGAAGGTATGGGCGAGGGAAAGCCCTCCTGTCCTGAGCACACAGACAGCTGCTCAAGAGTCACCCCTCAGCAAAACTCACCAAGGAAAGCACCACTCCGACCCGCAGGGGCAAGTAGCTACACACAGGGGAATCAAGGCAGTCTCCAGCCTAGGCCTGAACCACAAAGTGTGCAGAAGAGACACACATGGATACAAGCAGAATTGGAAACCGACTGGATCCAGTGATGCTTGGTCTCCTTCAAGCTATGGAGCGCCCCCACCCCAACCCCAGGACCACATTTTCTGAATTCACCAGCAGCCATTTGGTTCTATCCTAGGCAGAGAGGCTTGCTGTCTGGCTGGGCACCTCCAGCTCAACAGGGAACCCCACCTTGGCCAGCCCCTCCCCCAGTGGTCCCACTGAGGCGCTGGAGGAGGGAGGGGAAGTGTCTGGCAACTGGAAATCTGATCCCTGAGTGCAGCCCACACAGAAACCAGAGCTTTCAATGTCCTTGGCTTCAGTGTCTGGCTGGAGAACCAGCAGAGGGCGGGAACAGAGACCAGAGGCTCCCATCTGTGGTGAGAGGTGGCTCCCATTCTTACTACACTTACTTAGGGTATATCCTCCAGGGGTTCTTGCCCCGCCTGACCCTCTCCATTCTCCTCTGTTAGATGCCCATGCTAAGGCTGAAGTATCATCGGATCTCTTGACAGCCTGGTGGGACACTGACACCAGGGACACGGGGAGCAGACAGTCCTCAGTGCAGGTGGAAACCAGAGGGCCTGATGCAAACAGACTCCTCTGGCTGGGTCTGCTGGCTCCTCCCCCCTCATGGGGCTTCCAGAGCACCCCCTAGGAGAAGGGGGTTCCCCAGGGCAGGCTGGGAATAGAACCTAGCTTGACTCTCTGGCCTTCCACCTCCTCCTCCCAAGGCTCAGTGGCCCAGGTGCACTAGTCCTCAGCATCCCACCCTCCCCCAACTCTGGGGGCTCTCTCCACACCTAAGGGGTCCAGCAGCACAGGTGAGAGCAGAGTATGCCAGTCCCCACAAATGGGAGCCAGGAAGCACCTCAGGAAGTAGAAGCATCAGGGTGGCCCAACCCAGAGAAGGAAGATGGTGGCACACCAGCGGGAGGGCCAGAGTACACACATTCAGGTACACGGCTGTGGCTCAATGCAAAGGTGCCACACCGCCAGCCATGGAATTAGTTCCCCTTTCCGCCTTCCAGATGATTTTTTTCATCTCTGTAATTAATGGGCAAGTCATATCTGAACGGCGTGGCAGGCAAATTGCTAGTTAGGAAAATCACAGATAATTTTCTCGATATGATAATGAAGGTTGTATCCTGTCTCTTAGTCTTCCTGTTTTCATCCTACTTTTAAGTAATAAATTCGGCATTAATGGGCAGGGTGTGGAGAGGAAGTCACCTGTCCCCAAAGCTGGAACCTGTCCTAGCCGGTTTCCCAACACTCATACAATCAAGGTTCCCAGTGCCTGACCGTGGGCAGATGGAGAAGATCTTCAATGGAACACCCTGACATTCTATGATTGATGGGGTAGTGCCAGGATCTAGGGAGCAGGAGGAGAACAGGGAGCCATCAGGCTATGGGCCAGAATGGAGTTGGGCTTGGGGTTGGATTACAAACTCCTGTCCTTGGGGTGCAAGAAAGAGAAACAGGTACAGATGGCCTCTCTCTCAGCAGCACTGGAGGTCAACAGGCCCAGAAAAGACATCCGCCCTCAGGTGTCCTCCACACCTGTCCTTATACCATCTAACTCCTTCTCCACGGCGACCCCTTACTCTATCAGAGGCATGAGGGTAAGCAGAGAGAGGGGGAGACAGACAGAGATAAAGAGGCTGCCAGCCATCTTGGCGGCCATCTTGAACCCCTCCCCCAACTCCCCCAAACGCACCACATGTTTGGATATGGGAAGACAAACCTGGCTCTGGGTCCCATAGAGGCTGGGAAAGAAGGGGGATGTGGTTCACATTGGGACAGGAGGGACATCCATGAAGATGCCAAGGCTGAGGAGAAGGTGGGATGGGGAGTGGGGATACCAGGAAGGTACAGTAGGTAAGATGCTGGGCAAGGATAGGGCTGGGAGCTGACCTAGACGAGAAGTGTACAGACTGGGATGTGTGAGCTTAGGGGCTGTGTGCCGGTGGGGTGCCATCTTCACATTGGTGCTCGGGGTGCACTGAAGTGATAACATCTGAGGGCATTTTCTGGCCACTGCTAGAGTATACACGACCCTCCCACCACACACACACAACCACACACACGAACTGGACTTTCACCCAGGACCCACAAACGGGACGATGACAGCTGAGCCACACAGCTATGTTTCAGGAACACCTGGAAGAAGGGCGAGCTCAAACCGGTAGATCCAACCTGACAGCCTCCATCGGTGCTTAACCGGGTACCTCACGCCTGCACCCGGTCCTGCCCACGGCGCCCCTCCGGGCTGAAACCCGCTCGACACCCATACAGACCTCTCCCCATCCCCTCCGCGCCATGCCTCCAGGAGAAAAACAACCCTAAACCTAGCATCCTGCGGTGCCAGCCCCCCGACATGGCTTCTCTGGGGAGCCGGGGTCCGCGCGCCGCGCGCACACGCACCCTCTCCACTCACACCCAGACACCTACACAAACAGGGCGCCAAGCACCCGCGCGCACACGCACCGGGGACACGCAGGCACCGCCGCGCCGCTTCCCCACAAAGGCCGGCGCGCGCGCGGGCACACGCAGCCACGCGCGGGCACACTCGCGGTCCCCTCCCCCTGCAGGGCACCCTGCGGCCGCCCATTCGCACCCCCACCGAGCCCCTGGCGGGCGGGGGTAGGGTGCTTCCCCCGCCCCTCTCACCGCGCACACCTGGCCCAGGTGCGGCATGGCCTGCGACTCCCGCACACTCACCTGTCCAGCGGCGCTTCGGGGTCGGCCGTGCGTGCTCCTCCGGCGGCTCCGCGAAGCCGGGCCCCCCGCCCGGCACATCTCCCGGAGCCCGGCCCAGGGGAAAGCGGGGAGGGGGTGGCTGAGCTAGGGCGGCCTCCGTGTCCCTTCCTTCCTCGGGCCCAGCACTGCCGCCACCGACCAAAATTTAAAAAGGGGGAAAAAGGGAAGAAAAAAAAAAAGAAAAAAAAAAAAAAGGAAAGGCGGATCGCGGCGCTCCGGAGGCGGCCCCGGCCCCGGGCGCGCGGGTCTGCGCCCCTCCCGGGGAGCGAGGCGTGGAGGCGGAGGGGCGGGGGCGGCGTCAGAGCTCGGGGGGCTGGGGCGAGGCGGAGCCCCCCGAGGCGGCGCCGGCTGCCCGCATCTCCCCCGCAGCTCCGCGGCCCCGACGGAGGCGGCACGTGTGTGCCCAGGCGACTTCCCAGCGCCCCCCGAACGGCAGCGGGAGAAGGGTTAACGCGGCAGCCCGGGCGGCCCCGCAGGCCCCCGCCGCCCGGCGGCGCCGCTCCCGGGCCCGCGCGGCCCCATCCGCCGGGGCGTCTCCGGCAGACAGCGGGGCGGGGGCGCCGCAGCGCTTACTGCTCCCGCGCCGACCGCTCGCGCTGCCCGCGGGGGGCCGGGGCTACGCGGCTGGAAGCAGGCGCGGCGGCGTCGCGCCCCAGGGGTGGCCGGAGCAGGGGGCGCGGGGCCGGGCCCGTGGGCACCGCAGGATGCACGGAGCGAGCGGGCGCGGGGCACCAGCAATGACAAGCCGCCTGCTCTCGGCGCTCCCGGGCCCGCCGGCTCCGGGAGGGGGGCGGCGGGCAAGCACAAAACCTGGCCTGGATTTGTCGCCCGGGACTGGCCTCCGCAGCCCTCCTGTGCGCGCCAGCGACGGGCCCGGAAACCCGGCCTGGAGTTCCACACGCCTCCCCCAAGGAAAAGTGGGCAGAGGGAGGCGACGCACTAGATCTAGTTGGGCCAGGGGGTGATGGGGTGCGACGGGCTGCAGGAAGAACCGGAACGGACTCTGCAGCCGTGCTGTGCAGAAAGCGCCTAGGCGGTGAGGGGTAAATGGGGAGATGTACAAGGACTAGGCAAAACCTGGCACAGATTAGGCGGAGCGGGCAGGGATGGCGGAGCGGGGGGAGGAGGGCAGGGGGCGGGGGCGCTTGTGGGAGCTGCGACAGGGCCAGATGCACTCGAAGCACGCAAATTTCGGGCCGGATTCTTCCAGGGGAGACGGAGTAATGCGTCAAGCCTGTGCAGTGGTAGCAAGCAAGACCTGGCCCAGAGTTTCTCTGACCTGGGCATACAGGAGGGTCGGAGGGGGTGCTGCTTAGCGACTGACAACAGCGTAGGCTGTTCCCCATCATCCCGACAGCGACGTGGAATAGGGAGGGCCAAAATGAGGGCTGTACTGAGGTATAGAGGGGTCCCGCGCGCTGGCTGCAACGGAGCCTGCAGGTAAAAGCGGCTTCAGGATCCTAGGTGATGCTACGGGAAGGGGATGTGGTGTGGCTCCCGCTACCCTGGGAGACCAGACCTACAATAAAAAAACGTGGGAGGGACGCAAAGCCAGGACTGGAGTATAGGCGGGATGGGATGAGCCACCCCTCACACACACACCCTCCCACCCAGTAGAAGAGAGCCCTGGCAACGGGACAGGTGCCTGGAGCTGACCAGGCTGCTGGAGCGGAGGAGAGGTTAGTATCTATAAACGCCTCAAGCGTCTGGCTTTGGAGGGGGTGGGTAGAGAAGGGGGAAAAAATTGAATTTTAGGTTGCTGGCGGGAGCAAAAGCCCGGTGCAGATTTTCACAACATAAGAACCGTACTGCAGCTGATGGACTCAAAGAAGTAGGGCAGAGGACCAGGCTTGGACTCTTAGGCATCGGACTTAGTGAGTGAGGCCAGAGACTGCGTTCAGGCCCCAGCTGCAGAAGAAGCCTCAGATTCCCTCTATGGATGGGGAAGGCCATCGACCTGGCCCAAATCCCTGGAGCCAAAGCTATCACTGCCAAGACTCATAGTGGGGGCTAAAAACCGGGCCTCGTGCCAAAAACAGGCACTTCGGCACTACAGACAACTCAGTGCAGGGTGGGGGCTGGGGAAGGGGGAGTCCTGAGAGCTAAGAGCGAAGCTTGGAAGCTGCCGCGCTGTGAATCCGTTTTTACGAAAGATGGGTGCAACTCTTAAAATTGATGGCTGGGGAGGAGCAAAACCCAGGCTTGGATTATTGGGGAATGGAGTCCACCCAAATGCAGCCTAAATATCGAATCAGGCAGCTTATTTGAGTTCAAAGACCGGCTGAAATTTAGCACTCTGGAAGCCTCAGGAGGGCAGATAAGCTTTGATGTGTATTTTTACAGAAAGGGATGTGTTGGAGCTAGAGCAGGGTTTAAAAGTCCATCTCTGTGTCTGTGGAAGGTGATGCATTGCTGACCAGGCTGTCTGCTGAGTGGGTCAAGTCAGGAAAGGCTTTGAGAGTAGACAGAATTGAAGCAGTCACTACACAGAACTTGGGTGGGCCTTCAATGGGAACAAAGATTATCTACAAAAGCCTGAATGCATGCATATGGGTAGGCCTTAATGTGGCTCCCAAGAATCCCTTCTAAGTAGCTCATGCTGGTGTTAGAATTGTGAGAGGAAGCACAGCAACAGTAGGTGTCTAGGCGGGCTGGGTAGGACAGGAGCCACCAGTGTGATTCTTGTCTCCACTTCTTTAAAAAGCACACCTTTCCTCCAGTACCGGGGGTTCTTGGCTCTTCAAAACCTACAATCTGCGGTCAGCAAACTTATGTGGGGTGCTGTATCCACCCCAGCCCCGCTGCCCCCCACGGAAAACTCCATGTTTCAAAAGCATCAGTCATGAACCTAAGTAACCAGGCCCTGGGAACCGAATCCAGGGAACCAAAGATGCAACTTGAGTGCAGAAAGGTGTGACCAACTGATGGTTATGTTGGAGAGGAGGGTCTCATATTTCTGTCCCTCAGTTTCCCACTTTGACATAACAACAGACCCCTGAAAGGCTTTGCTCTCCTCACATCCGCGCGCGCGCGTGCGTGCGTGTGTGCCTGTGTGTGTGTGTGTGTGTGTGTGTGTGTGTGTGTAGCACTGGGGCTAGCGCGTTCAATGACCTAGCTGTGGTTACCCAGCACATGTGAGGCCCTGGGTTCCACATCGAGCCTGAGGGGAGAGGAGTCCTTTGGCTACTAGCTTCTTTTTTCTCCCAGCAGCCCACTCATCTCTACCGCAAAAGCAATCCAGGAGGTAGTTCGAACTAGAACTCTCCGTTATGAGGAAAAGTCGCCGCATTTTTTTTCTTCTCTCTCTCTCTCTCTCTCTCTCTCTCTCTCTCTCTCTCTCTCTCTCTCTCTCTCTCTCTCTCTGTGTGTGTGTGTGTGTGTGTGTGTGTGTGTGTGTGTGTGTGTCTGTCTCTCTGTCTCTCTCTGTGTCTCTGTCTCTCTCTCTCTCACTCTCACTCTCTCACTCTCTCAGGACCAAGGCTCAGTTTGGAAAAATCCTGGCAGGATGTCCCCTCCCCCTCCTGCTTTCCAGATCCCTTCTCTCCCCCGGTGCTGGTGATCAGTGGTGCGCCCCTGGTGGCGGCTGGGTTGCCTTGCTAGCCTCCTTCCTGTGCGTGGCTCTTGGGTTCTTGGGCAGAGGGCTCACACGGCAAAGGACGTAAGGAGGCTGCGAACGCTAAGAGTCACCCCCACACCCCGACTCTCTGCCTGCGCAGTCGCAGTGGAGACTGTGCTGGCAGTTGGGCTTCGGGAACCAAAGCTTATGCGCGCGCGCAGAGCAGACTCTGCGGGGCGCCACTAACCCCCAATTCCTTAGTGGTACTGGAGGCCCTGAAACAGCACACTTCACTTCTAACATCCTGCTTTTCGCTTTGGACCATATGCAGAGTGACCACGTGGTTTGTTCCTTGACACTACATTCTGTACATCTAGTCCCATTGGATCCTATGCACAGGCTGTCTCTGTCTTGAGTACCTCTGTGTAAATGGAGTCCTTAATTGGCCTAAATAATAAAAACCCGGAGTCAGATATAGAGGAAAATGCTGAGAGATCAGAGAGAAGGAGCAAGCTACTACCACACCGTACCTCCTTTTCGTCTCAGCAGACAAGAGTGGAGAGACGGAAACTCAGTCATCACCACTGAGTCTAAAGGCGCGATGCTTCATCTTTTGAGTACCATGTTCTAGAGGGCACTTATGCCCGAAGTGTCCCAACACTCTGACTCTGTGATCTCTGTCATCTTTGGGATCCCATATTCTGAACATCTAGGCATAATGGTGTCCTCCTTGGGCCCTCCCTCATATGGCACCTACAGGCTCAGGCTCAGGGAACTCTTCTTGTCTCCAGAGCTCCCTGTTTGTTTGTCTCGGGCCTACTACCTTCCAGGGGTGGGAGTGGGTTTCTGTGCCTGCAAGAGTGAGTCCTGTCATAAGAGCTGGGTGTATTCCTGTGGTCCCTGGAAACTCCCTATACAGGATCCATCCAGTACCACACTCAGCCACTCAAGTGGATAGCATGATAAAGCCCACAGAGAATGCTGGGCATTCATGAATACATCTTTAACCCAGAACTCAGGTAGTTCAATGGCGGTGAACAAAGTGTCTGCCCTCTGGGACTGACATTCTAATTGGTGAAACAAATACAAGGTCCTGCAAATACCTGAAAGATAAACAATGCAAGAATACAAGTGCCACTGAGGAAAGGATGGAAAACGGACACCGAAGTGGTGGCAGGACCTACGGCTTCTTTCATGTTAGACAGACACTCTCCCATAACCCAGCACTACAGTCTTCAGTTAGGAGAGGTCCCTGAAGGTCTCTCTGAGAAGATGGGGTTTGAACAAAGACCTGAGAAAAGGGAGGAGCCACAGAGCTGGGGTGGGGATTGAGGAAGATCCCCCCAGACAGAGTGAACAGCCTTTTTCCAGGAAACGGAGGCGGAGAGACATTACATTGAGCAGATCAGTGAAAGCCCCTCAGATGAACGGGAGGAGGAAAGGGCAAGAGGAGGGAGTGACATATATTGTGCTGGCTTAGTGGGCTGTGTGCTGCGAGCTATGGGAAGTCGTTGAGGGAGAAAAAGAAGGTGACACTGAGGTTCGCAGGCCCTTCTGGCCATTGTGGGGGAAGGTATGGGGTTAAGAACAGATGCCAGAGACTCTGATCCTCCAGGGTCCATGCTAACAGTGGGATGCAATGAGGTGGTGAGGAAGACTTGGGGGCTTGGGGTGTGGCTCCTCATCAGAGCACCTGCCTAAAATCCCACTGTGAGTGCCTAGGAATGTTAAGTCGGTATTAGAGCACTAGCTCAGACTCCCCCAGGGTAGGGCTGGGCAGGGCTCTGCCGTGGTCCTGTCTATCGAAGCGATCCCCCCACCCCCCCACCCCACCCCCCCGCCAGCACAGCATGGGAATGGAGCAGATGACTTGAACATGGAATGAGGACAAGGCAGATGGAAGTGTGGCTGAGCCTTGGGAAGGATGGTGAAGGTGCACAGGGGACACTTGGAGGTGGAGTCGAGGTTTACATTTGCTCCACTAACTAGCAAGCAGCAGCAATGGCATGTTAGGTCCCTGACCACAGCACAAATGAACTACACTTTATGACAAGACTGAGGAGACACCGTCTCCATCTCACAGAAGGGGCAGTGGAGGCTCCAGAGCTCAAAGGAATTACATAATCAGGGTCAAAGCTGGGCGAGGTGGCACGCATCTGTAACCTCAGCACTCTGGAGGCTGAGGCAGGACAAAAGCCATGCTTTGTAAGCCATGTAGTATTGTATGTTTCCATTGGAGTGGAATGTCCAAAATATGAAGACAGAAAACAGATGGGTGGTGACCTGAGACTGGGGAAGGAAGGTATGGTGGAAGGTAATAGGCAGGGTTTTTGTTTGGTGGGGACTGGTAAAAATATTGTGGCCCTAGCCCTAGACACATGTACCAAATCCTGGGTTGTCCATTCTAGAGTAGTTAGCACTTAATTTTACATAATGAGACATTAGCTTCTACTTTAAACAATTATAGGAGTGGGACAGCAAGATGAGTCAGTAAGTAAAGGCACCTGCTACCAAACATGATGACCTGAGTTTGATTCCTGGGACCCACACGGTAGAACCAGCTCCCACAGTTGTCCTCTAAACACACACACACACACACACACACACACGCGCGCGCCGCGCACGCGTCACAAATTTTAAAAAAGAGTATAGGGGTGACTTGAGAGAGAAGGGGAGACTGGGAAGGTGGTTGTCAGGTGAGAGGTTGGAGAATGAGGCTCGCAGAGTATGTAAGGGAGGGATTTGGTAGAGTTTGGGATATGTAGAGACAAAGTCAATTGTACCCTTAACCTTTGCAATTCCATGTGCCAAGCATCCCAATCTTCTCATTCCTGGGCCCTTCTCCATAGCATTTTCTAACTTAGAGTGTTCTTGTCTGTTGTGTGTCCTCCACAGGCACTCCCTGGCTTGGTGCTGTTGGGAGGGGAGATGTGCATCTTTAGGAGTTGGAGCTCTGTTAGAGGTCTTTGAGTCATAAAGTGTCTTTGTTACTTTCCTGTTACTGTAATAAGGCATCCTGTCCAAGGCAATTTACAAAAGAAAGAGAGTTTATTTGGAGCTTACAGGAGGGTTAGAGACCATGAACACCATGGTGCGGAGCATGGCGGCAGGCAGGCGTGCTGCTGGAGCAGTAGCTGAGAGCTCACAACTGAGACCCACAGCAGAGAGAGATAACTGGGAACGGTGTGGTCTGTGCCCCGGTGACACACCTCTCTTACAAGGCCACACTTCCTAACCCTCTCCCAAAAGTTCCACCAACTGCTCAAGACCCAAGTGTTCACACATGTGAGTTTCTGGGGGCCATTCTTGTTCAAACCACCACACTAAGGATGGCATTTGTAGTAGGACTTTCCTTTGGGCCTCGGGCTCACAAATACATGGAGGCTTATCATTAATTATGGAATCTCAGGCTATACCTTAGGCTTATCCTATTAGCTCTCATAACTTAAATTAATCCATTTATGTTAATTTACATTCCATCACCGGCATCATCTCTCTTCCATCTTGCACATCCTGTTTCCTCTCTGTGTCTCCTGGCATCTCCTTTGCACCTAGATTATCTCCTCCCACTTCCTCTCTCTGCCTGGAAGTCCCACCTATACCTCTCGCCGAACTATTGTCTACTTAGTTCTTTATTAAACCAGTCACAACAAAATATCTTCACACAGTGAAAAATATCCCACCACAGACATTGAAGGGAACTGTGAGGTTCTTTTCCTGTCCAGAAAGTGAACGGTGTGTCCGACCCCCCACTCCCCACTGCTCCTGCCGAGAAAGATGTGCCACCTCACTACAGACTGCGTGGTTATGGAGGGGAGCCTCCAAAACTATGTGCCTTTGGGGCTGATTGCAGCATAGTCGGTAGTGTCTTCCTGCCACACACCAGGTACTATGCCCATCACTACAAAAATAACAAGTGCATAAACTTTCCTCTTTATAAATTGATTTGTTTCAGGTATTTAGTCGAAGACAATTTTTTTTTCTGTGTTGTCGTTTGAGTCAACAACTTTATTAACAGTTTGCTTCATAGGAAAAAAGGTGCAAAGAATGGGTTAGGATTGTAGAATGAAAAAAAAAGTTCAGGTTTGTGCACATCCTTATAGACAGAATTTCTGTCCAGCCTGGTCCCGCCACCCTTCATCCCCAAATAAACACACTGATGCTTGTATTAATTATAAACTGTTTGACGGATGGCTCAGGCTTCTTATTGGCTAGCTCTCTCTTAATTGTTAACCCATTTCTGTTAATCTAAGTATTTCCATGTGGTTTTGGCTTACTGGAGAATGCTCCAGCATGTTACTCCTTCAGCTGCTACATGGTGTCTCCCTGGAGGCCTCTGTCCTCTTTCCCCAGAATTCTCCTTGTCTGGCAGTCCCTCCTATACTCTCTGCCTGGATACTGGCCAGTCAGTGTTTTATTCATCAACCAATAAGAGAAACATATGTACAGAAGGGCCTCCCTATCACATCCTCTATCCTCTGTTTACAGGTGGTTGTAGGGTGGTGTTCCGCAGGGGTTCCAGCAGGTTCAGGCCTCCGTGCATCAGGTGCTGCAGCTGTTCTTGTCCTTACAGTGGGTGCATAGGAACTCTGCAATAGCAGACACAGCAGCAATTGGGGTCTGTGGTGAGTCCAAAGTCTGAAGATAGATGCTCACAGCTATGCTAGGAGGAAGCCTTCATTTCTTGTCTTTCTGACATGGTCTCATGTAGCCCATGTCATCTCATCCTAAGGCTGGTCTTAGGATGACCCGGAACTCCACAAGGTCTTATGTGATGCTGGGGATTGAACCTAGGCCTGGTGCATGTTGTGTAGGCATTCCATCAACTGAGCCATATCTACAGCCCTTTGAGTTTCTTTTTTTTTTTTTTCTTTTTTCTTTGCTTTATGTCTTCTGGTGGATACCAGAAGGCGGAGCATGTTTATTCCATATCCATGGCTGTAAGTCCACAGTCCAGAATTGTTCGAGGTAAGTAATAGGTATTTATGAGGAGGTAAGGGAGTAAGCAATAATCCTGGAAGCTGTTGAGCTGACTCCAACCTGAGTTAAATTGAGTTAGGTTAAGGCAAGTGCTTAACATGAACCCAGTTGGAGCATGCTTCCTTCCCCGGCCACTAGGGGCCGCTGCCCTACTGCTCTGCGGCCACCCCTTCTCCCCAGGTGTGCGGGAGGCACTGCTGTCTCCAGGGTCTGGAGAAGAGGAAAGCTGAAGTATGAGTGGAGGGTTCCGAGGGAAGAAGACTGCAGAGCTTGTCTGAGGTGGGCACCGCGGAAAGAGGAAAGTGTGTGGGGAGGGTAAGAGAGGAGAAAGGAGAGAGGCCACTCCTTGTTGTAGGGGTGGGGCCGTGGGAGGGGGGAGTAGAAGGGAACTGGAGGAGGCTACCCAGGACATACTTCAGAGTGGGGATCTAGAAACAGGTGAGCAGGTGGAAAGGAGGTCCTGGAGGGGTGGCCTTTATTGCTTTCCTGGGGGTGATTTGGGTGGTGCCTGTGGTCCCCTGAGATAGATGACAGTGTGTGGGGCTGTCAGGTAGTGAACAGCCCCAGGGTAGGTGATGAGGACAGACTATCCCATTGCGTGCGTGCGTGCGTGTGTGTGCGTGCGTGCATGCGTGCGTGTGTGTGTGTGTGTGTGTGTTGGTGACTTGTGGAGGACACTGAGGCACCAGAGGGTTCTGAGCTAGCTCACGGTGTGAGTGATGGGGAGGGCGGGGGCTAGAGATAGAAAACTCTTCTGGTTTTGGAAGAGAATCCCACTGTAGAGGTCTGAGGGTGCTGCCAGGAAAAGCATAGGCAGATTGAGGTTTCGGTCGGTGACAGGGAGTGGTGGAGCCTAAGGCAGTATGGGAGGCCATAACAGGACTGAAGGGGCCCTGTGTGTGAGGAAGAGAGATGTGGGGGTAAAGAGAGGTTGGGAAAAGACACAGGACATGTGTGGCTTCCGTGTATGCGGAGGCTGTAGCTTCAGGGAATAGGTGATTCCTAATCATACCCAAGTCCTTTGAAGGAGTTACAAAGCCAGTACCGACCCACGAATGAAAATACAGCAGTGTGTATGTGTGTGTGTGGGGGGGGGGTGGAGGTAGTGGGGGGTGGGGCAATGGGGGGAACAGCTCAGAGAACTGAAGTCACGCCTCCCTTTGAGGCCCAGTCACTACAACTCCAGCTGGATGCTAGGACATGGGCGCCACTCTGATGAAAGAATGGGTTCTGCAAGAGATCCCAGAAGTCAGGTGGCCATATGTGTTTTCTTCTTGTTGTCATAGCTGTTGTCTGACTTACAGAGTGAAGGTTCTGGTTCTGGCATGACCTATTAGCCATGCAGCCTTTTGGGCAAAGCAATGGGACACGTGAGGGTACAAAACCAATCATAGCAGGGCAGAGATGTGAGGGCATTCTCTGAATGACTGCAGTTCTCCACAGCCCTCTTTTTTTTTTTTTTTTTTTTTTTTTTTTTTTTCTGTATGGCCCTGGCTGTCCTGGAACTCACTCTGTAGACCAGGCTGGCCTTGAACTCAGAGATCCGCCTGCCTCTGCCTCCCGAGTACTGGGATTAAAGGCATGCACCACCAGCAGGCTGAGCCCTCATTTCCTAAATGTTCTGTCATCTTCCTACAGTTCAGTGAGACTTTGAAGGTGAACATACCCCTATATGCTCAGGCACTATAAGTGGTTGTCCACGTGGTGGCACTGTGTTGGAAAGTTCTAGAAACTGGGAGGTCAGGACTAGTTTGAAAAATTAGGTCACTGAGGAATTGTGTTCAAGGTTCTACCAAGTCTCCAGAACCATATTTTGTTTGTTTTTTCTTCTGCTTCCTGTTTGCTATGATGCCTCAGGCTTTCATGCCTTGTTGTTCTACCTGGGAGCACATAGCTGAGCAAACATTGAAGAGCCATCTGAAACCGTGAGCCAATAAATCTTTCCTCCCCTGAAGAGTTCTCTTAGGAATTTTCTCATAGTAACAACAAAATGTCTAATGAAAGTGCCAAGGTGCAGATCAAACCTTTAACGTGCGGGCTTTGGTGGAGACGTTCCAGATCTAATCTGTAGTTCGTACAGAACTCCCCAGCCTTAGATCTAGAGAGTAAAATTGCCATCATGCAACAGTTCTACTATGGGAGTAACTCACAGTGGGGACAAAGAGCAGTTGGGTAATTGCTTTCCTGTGACATTTAAGGACAGGTAGCAATCTGGAGATAGAGCAGGCCTTGGGGTTCCTAATCGCAGCACTGTGGATATTTATGGCTGATGGGTCTGGAGGGACACTTGCCCAGCCCAGTGCATTCTGGGGCAGATGCAGCATCCTTGATGCCACCTGCTTGATGTCAGCAGCATACTCCTAGTTGTGACAAGGATCTTTCAGGGGTAGAGGCAAAAAATACTCTCAGAGGAGAGCTCGTGGGAGAGTAAGACTTTGTATAGAATATTTCCTGCAACACAGACTTCTGGGATTCGAATGGTCCCTATCTTGAGGTAGATAGTGGTGACAACTGTGAAATATTGGTCAAAACAAAACAAAACAAAACTTAGAGGGACTGAGAAGATGGCTTAGTTGTGAAAGTATTTGTCACATAATTGTGAGGAACTGAGTTCAGTGCTTGCACCTGTGAAACGCTGGACAGCAGTGTGTATCTGTAACCCCAGGCGTGAGAACAGGGACAGGAGACTACCTGTGGTTGACTGGCTAGCCAGCCTATCCTAATGGGTGAGCTCCAGGTTCAATAAGGGTCCCTGTCTCAAAAATTAAAGGGGAAGTTAGCAAGATGGCTCACCAGGTAAAGGCACTTGCTGTCAAGCCTGACGACCTGCGTTCAATACCCAGAACATACATGGAAGAAAAGCACTGACTCAAGAGAGTTGTCCTGTGACCTCCACAGGTCATGGCACACATGTACTCTTGTGTGAATGCTCACAAACACATGAACAATGTAATGAATATTTTTAACTAGGTTAAATAGTAAGGTGGATAACAATTGAGGATAATGACATGCTATACCTACCTTTGCCCCCCATGTAAAACACATACATACAAATACACATAGAAAAGTTAAAGACCTGTCATCTTGTGCATCCCCAGCTGAACTCATGTCTAAAGTCTACCAGTGACGTGGGGCATGGCTCATTGGTAGAAAGACAGTATAGAGTCTACCACTGAGAGATGGGAGCCTCTGTCTAGAATCCTTCATAGAGGGACTTCAGGTGTCTGCCATTCTATAGTAGGGTATTTGCCTAAGGTCTTTGGCCCTAGGTTCCATTGCCATAAAAGGGCACTCAGGACCAATGTTCCTCTATCTTGGGCTGGGAGTTGTAACTAAATCAGTGGTAGAGCACTTGCCTGGTGCTATGTGTTCTTGGGTTCCATTCCTAGCATCAGAAATCCAAAGCAACAACCTAAAATACAAGAGTCAATCTGCCATAGACTACACCCTTGACATGCCACTAAAAGAACTGTGTGTTTGGGTCTCTGTATGGAATGTCTAGAGCAAGCAAACCTTGAAGAGGCAGAGGGTAGATCAGAGGCTGCAAGGGGCTACAAAAAAGGGAAAACAAATGACTTTGAGGAAAAGAGAATGTTCTAGAATTAAGGGATGATCATCACACAATTCTTGATGTACTGAGCTGTAATTTTGTTTTCTCTTTGGTGGGGGGCTGGAACCCAGGGCTTTGGGAGGATGAGCACCCTAATACCGAACCACAGCCTGGCCCTTGACTTACATTTTTATTCGTTTGCTTATTTATTTTGTCCTTCATATACATGCATAATGAATCCTGATTATTGCCCTGCCCCCTCCCGCCCATCAGCTCTCTTCCTCCTGCACATCTTTGCCACATTCATGACTTTTCATTTTGTTTTGTGAGTCACTGAATCTAACGAGCCTGGCCTCTATGACTCTGGTTTTGGTGCTACCCACTGGAACCTGGTGGGATTCACCCGCTTTCTTTATTACTTTAGGAGACAGTGTCTCATTCTATAGAAGTCTGGTCTGGAACTATGGAACCCAGGCCATCCTCAAACTAATGGCAATCCTCCTGCCTCAGCCTCCTGAGTTCTGGGATGACAGGCAGCACATCCCACTTACTGTTTACTGTTTGACTGAGCAGTACATTTCTACTATACACAAATGAACAACCCTTGGGCATTTAGCTATAGCACCAGGATCATAGGATGACAGCAAGGACAGTGACATCCATAGGTGTCAAGACATGGTTGACTTTTTTCTTCTGTGGGAGAAGAGGCGACCATCTGCCCACCTCAAGCTTCCAGGAACTCTGCAGCCTTGCTAGCCTTCTCTCTGCTTCAGCAGATTCAGGCCCTAGTTGCCCAGGCCTCTCCACCCCCACTGGTCAGTCTGTGCTGCTGTGATTTCTTCCTTCCAGTCACCAGCTTGAGCTAGCCTCTGACCCTCAGACACTATCTTTCCAAGGCTGAGAGGGATCAATCCCTGGGACCAAGAAACTCTTTTTGGTTTGTTTTGTTTCCATTTTGCCCGAGCCCTCCTGTCACATGAACACCATCTTCTAGAGGCATGGAGCCACCTCCCTTTCATTTTCCTATCTTTTTAGTTAATTAATTTTGTTTTGCTTTTTGTTTTTGGTTTTTTTTTTTTTTTGAGACTGGCTTTCTCTGTTAGCCCTGGTTGTCCTGGAACTTGCTCTGTACACCAGGCTAATATCAAACTCAGAGATCCACCTGTTTCTGCCTCCCAGGTGCTGAGATTAAAGATGTGTGCCACCACCACCCAGATCCTTTTATTATTTTTATTTTATTTCATGTGTACTGGTGGTTTGCCTGCATGTATGTTTGTGTGAGCATGTCAGATCCCTTGAACCTGGAGTTGCAGACAGTTGTAAGTCGCCATATGGGTGCTGGGAATTGAACCTGGGTCCTCTGGAAAAGAAGCCCATGCTCTTAGCCACTGAGCCATCTCTCCAGGGCCGTATGTATGTATGTACGTATGTACGTAAGTATATGTATACATATATGTACATGTATACACACATGTTTTAAAGTCTTCTTTATAGAGAATTGATTCTATTTATTTATTTTTGTTTCATGTGCATTGGTGTCTTCCCCACATGTATGTCTGTGTGAGCCTGTCAGATCTCCTGGAACTAGACATTTCTGAGCTGCCATGTGGGTGCTAGGAACTGAACCCTTGACCTCAGAAAGAGCAGCTAGTGCTCTTAACCACTGAGCCACCTCTGCTTTTATTATTTTATATCCGTGAATCATGGGTTTTACTGTACCATTGCCGTTAACACACTCTTTGATCACAGTTGCCTCTCAAGTTTGGCCATGCTGGCACAGCTACAGCCTCAGCACTTGGAATGCCAGAAGCTGAAGGGCATCCACAGTCCTACAGTGAGTCTGAACCTGGAATACATGACACTCCATGTCTCAAAATCCAATGTCCCACCACCGCCTCCCCACCACTGTTTCCCTTCCTCCTGCCAAAGAGCCACACATATGTTTATACATACAGGTACAAGCGTGAGTGCATGAGTGTGTGTGCGTGCGTGCCTGTGCGTGTGTGTGTGTGTGTGTGTGTGTGTGTGTGTGAATAAAATTAAAAAAGGGAAAATTAAAAAAAGGGAAAGGCACCAAATGAGGCAGCCCCAGAGGCCCTGGGCATGCAGACTGTGGGCAGAAGGACAGAGTCACAAGTCCCACGGGCTCCACCAGCCTCCTTTTCAGACTCTCCACCCTTGCATTGCTAGGAGTGAATCCGTGGCTGACAGCCATTCCTCACTCTGAGCCTGAAAAGTGGGAGAGGGGAGGAGGAACTTTTCCATCTGCTCTTCCTGTGATGGAATGAGGTTTTCACTGCTCACAGCCACCTTCCTCCCATCTCTTCTAGGCCAAGGGGACAAATAACATAGATCCAGGCAAATGACTTTGCTGGCTGCTCACCGGGGTGTGTTAACAATGACTCATTTTATGCCCTGGAGAGGGAAAATACTCCATGGAGCTACTGGGGATAGGGGCTCATTTTGTGAGTGTGTGTGTGTGTGTGTGTGTGTGTGTGTGTGTGTTTGGGGGGGGGGGAATGGAGGAAGGGAGGGAGACTGTATGTATATACACAATGCCCTTGTCATCCCAAAGAACATTCCAGAAACATCCTATTGGGATCCCAACTGACCTTTCTTTCTTTCATTATTTATGTGTTTACTTATTTTTAAAATCACGTTCTTTCTTTTGTGGGAAGATGAACGAACCATAGCATCCATTTGAAAGTTGGAGAGCAATGCTTGAAGTGGTTCTCTCCTTCCCTTTTGAAGTGTGGGTTCTGGGGATTGAACTCAGGACTCAGGTGGTCAGGATTGGCAGCAAGTGTCTTCACCTGCTCAGCCAACTTGCTGACTATTTTTTGTTTGTTTAATTTTATTTTAAACAGGGTCCTACCATGTAACCCTAACTAGCTTAGAACTTTCTCTGTGGACCAGGCTGTTCTTAAATTCAGAGAGCCTCTGCCTCCAGATTTTTTTCCTATTTAATTTTGATACAGGGCCTCGAGTGGTTCAGACTGGCTTCCAACTCACTATGTAGTTGAAGATGACCTTCAACTTCTGGCCCTCCTGCCTCCACTGCTTGAATGCTGGAATCACAGGTGTATATCATCACACGTGTTTTATGTGGTGCTGGGGATGAAATCCACAGCTTTGTGCATGCGAGGCAAGCAAGCTACCCACTGAGCCACATCCCCAGCCCCTCCAGGTGACCTTTGTATTGATTGCCCTTCAGAGTTCTACAGAACCCGTTCCCATTTGGAATGAAGGGAGTTTTGTTAGAAAACATCTGAGTCCATTTAGTGAGCAGCTAAGTATAGTACCTAAGCCAAACACAAGCAACAGTCTCTCAAAGCTTTGCCCTTCCTAGCTGCATGTTCGTGCTGAGGGTGGTAAGCAACCCTGTAGGAATAGTTAGTCCTGCAGAGCAGGGCTGCATCATATGGACTATATAACCAGCTCCTGTCTCTAAATGAATGAATAAATACATGCTTTATCTGCGGAGACAGCTCTGTGAGTATTTGCTGGGTTGGTATGATGAGCCTGAGTTTGGATCCCCAACATGGAAATCAGCCCTGGTGGCATGTGTCATATCTAACACTAGCGATGGGAGGTAGAGACAAGAGATCCCTAGGACTAGCTGACAGCCAGTCTAACCCAACCAGGGAGCTTTAGGTTCGGTGACAGACCCTGTCCCAAAAGCAAGGTGTGGGCCTGGTGATATGATTCACAGGGCAAAGTCGCCTGCTGCTGAGCCTCACAGCTGGAGTTCAGCCCAAAGGACCCATATAGAGTGGAGAGAGCTGACTCCACAAAAGTGTACTTTGACCTCCGTTCTCACATTCCAGCACATGTGTCCACATAGGCACACACACACAATAAATAATATACACACAAACCTAAACAAAAACAAGTAAAATGAAGTATTGAGGTAGACCTTTGCACACAAGTACACACACACACATGCATCCATGAGCACAGCACACACAAAAAACAGTTTAAAAATAAGGACCAGCGTTATAGCTCATTAGTGAGCACTTGCCTAGCATGTACAAGGTCTTGGCTTGCATCCCAGCTGTGCCAGTGATGATGAAGATGATGATGATGCATTGGACAAAGTGCACTAAACTAAGCTGATTGGTGGTGGCCCCATGCCCTTAAGCCCAGCACTCGGGAGACAAAAGCAGGCTTTCTTGAGTTTGAGGCCAGCCTAGTCTACAGAGAGAATCTGGGACAGCCAGGGCTACATGGGGAAACCATTTTTTTTGGGGGGGGGGAGAGCCCACTAAACTGGGCTGGTGAGATGGCTCAGCAGGTAAAAGGTACCTGCTGTGCGACCTTGAGTTCAGTCTCTGGAACTCAAGGTACAAAGAGAAAAATGACTCTTGGAAGTTGTTGTCTGATCTCCACATGAACAACTGTGGCATGACTGTACCACAATATGATTATAATACACAAATAAGGAATATTTAAAGCCCACCGACCTATGTCTTTCTATTGGGGGAGCTTATGATGGAAATGTGGGGTGCAGTGGGGATGGGTAGTGACATGTGTTTGTGAATCCCAGCATTCTGGAAGTGGAAGCAGAAAGACCAGGAGTTCAAGGTCACGCTTGGCTGCATAGTGAGTTCCCAGGCAGCCTGGGCTGTCTCAAAAAAGCAGAATCCCAGGGTATTGTAAGTCGACTGTTTCCACACAGCAGACATATTGCTTTCAAGTCTGAAGCCTAAACATACAGGTTCATGGTGTCAGCCTGTTCTTAGAGAGAGATGGAGTCTCTGCTCTACGGTCATATATCCTAGGACTCTGCCTCCTCCACGAAGTCACAGTCCTGCTCAGGAGGTCTCTAAATGTCCCCACCTCCATGTCATATCATGACCTTAGAGGGTTAGGGGTTTCAACTCAAACTTAGAGACAAGCAGACAGATTCCGAAAACAGGACTTGTTCCTCCATCCTGTCAGTGGGTTAAACATCAGCACCCCGTCAAGATAGTCTCATATCCTAGAACCAGAGAGTGTGAGCATTTTTGGGAAAATGAGATCTTTGAAGGCATAATTAAGAATCTTCTCATGAGCAGGGCTGGGGTGCACACACACCTTTAATCCCAGCACCCAAGAAGCAGAGGCAGGTGGGTGGATCTCTGTGAGTACGAGGCCAGCCTGGTCTACAGAGGGAGTTCTAGGACAGCTCAGGCTGTTATACAGAGAAACCCTGTCTTTAAAAAAAAAAGTTTAGGACAGGGTCTCATTGTAGCCCAGGCTGGCCTCAAGCTCACAACACTATGTCGCAGATGACCTTGAGTTTCTGATCTCCTGCTCACATTCCTCACATTACAGATAAGTGTATGCAGTGCAGGGGGTGGAACCAGGGCCTTGAGCATCCTAGGCAAGCACTTTGCCAACTAGCCACACCTCCAACCTCCAGAAGTAATCTCTCCTTTTGAAAGTTGTTCTCTCAGAAATTCTGTCACAGAAATGTAAAGGTGACCAATAAGGAGTTGGTGAGAAGGCTCTTGCTGCCAAGCCTGAGGACCCATGTTTGATCTCTGGATCCTACATGATGGAAGGAGAGAAGTGATTCTTGCAAGTCATCCTCTGAACATACCTACTCAAATACACACTCTCACACACACATACACACACACTCACACTCATATACACACACTCATACACACACACTCATACACACACAGGGTTGTCTGAATGCAGACACAAAATAAATAAGCATAATGATTTTTTAAGTGGCCAGTACAATCTCCTAAAGATTCCTAAAGAGTTATAGCGGTCTTGAGCTGCTTTCCCATCCTGCCTCTGCTCCTCCTCCTCCATCAGGACCCTGCCCCCCACCCCCCTCTTGGCCACTGAGAGGGATCCACTTTGCTCAACCAGATGTCAGTTTCTTGGCTCCTGGGTCATTTGACCTCCCTCCACAGCCACCCTGTACCCACCACACAGGTTCAAGGGGAGGAGCACCAAGGGCTGGGAAGCTTCTAATTGCTTCCATAAAAAGCAAGGGCTCTCTCTTCTCATGAGCCTTGCAAGTGCTTTGTCTTTGGATTCCTACCTCCAGATCCAGAGAGGATAAACTGCCCTAGCTTTAAGCTTCCCCTGGCTTATGGCAGAAATCCAAAGATTTCCCAAAGTAAGGCCTGAGGCTTTGATTGGAGCAGAGGGGTGGGTTTGTGCTGATGGAAAGGGGAAGAGCTTGGAGACTCTGTGGTTTCCGGTTTCTGTTGCTGTGAGAAAATACCATGGCCATAGGAACCTGGGGAAGAGGGAGCTTTCATCTTACAATTCCCAGGTAGCAGCCATCATGGAGGGATGTCAGGGCAGGAATTTAACCAGGACAGAGACCTGGAGGCAGGAGCTGATGCAGAGATCTCGGAGTGCTGCTTACTGGTTTGTTCCTGTGGCTTGTTCAGTCTGCTTTCTTGTAGCACCCAGGAACACCAGCCTAGGAATGGCATTGCCTACAGTAAGCTGGGTCCTCCCACATCAATCATCCATCCAGAAAAAGTACCATAGGTTTTCCCACAGGCAACTCAGATGGGAAAATTTCCTCAATTGAGGGTCTCTCTCCCCAAATAACTCTGGCTAATGTCAAGTTACTAGCACAGTCTCCCTGAGGCCTGTTGAAAGCCAGCAGGGTTCACAGCTGGGTCCTCTGCAAGGGACAAGCCAGATATCCTGCAAGACCAAGGTCTTAAAGGCCACTGGCACCTCTAGGACAATGTTTTGCTTCTCTCATGCACAGCCTGAGAGTGGGGTCACTGTCATCTGACTCCTAGCCTGTAAGGGATGATGTATGCTAGGAGGGAGAGGGAATTCGCTAGAAGTTTTGGCAATTCCTTTGCAAGCACCTCCCCTTGAGTATGGATAGAACTCTGTGATCTGCTAAGAGAACGTGGTAAATATGGTGGAGTGTCACTGCTGCAGTTAGGTTATAAAAAGAACACATACACACACACCACATAGACACACACAGAGACACAAACACACATACATATACACATACACACAGACACACAGATGCACACACACACAGACACACACACACAAAGAGACACACACAGACACAGATACACACACAGACATACACACAATATACATCACACAGACACACCCACATACACATACACACAGACATATACATCACACATATACACACAGACACACATACACAGATACACACACACAGACACACACACATCACACACATAAGCACACAGAGACACATAATACACAGATACATACACAAACACACACATACACATGATACACACACACACATGCACACAGACACACATAGACACAGACACACATCACACACATATACACACGGACACACATACACAGATATACACACAGACACACACATAGACACACACACACAGACACACAGAGATACACACATCACACACATAAACACACAGACACACACACATACACAGATACACACACACACATATATATACACATATGCACAGAGATACACATACCGACCTATAGACACACAGACACACAGAGACACATACACACAAACATGTACACATACACACACAGACACAGAGATACACACATCACACACATACACAGATACACACAGACACATATATATATATACACACATACACATAGAGACACACATACAGGCCTATACACACACAGACACATAGAGACACATACACACAAACATGTACACATACACACAGACACACACACACAGACATACACATATAGGCACAGACACACACATATCCTCTCTCAATCTTGCTCTTTTACTCTTTCTCAGGATCTCACTGCTTAGCCCAGGCCAGCCCTAACCCATGGCAAACCTCCTGCCTCCAGTACTGAGATTCTAACTCAGCACTCCACACCTGGCTGTCATCTTTTCTGTTTCAATTGCAATGTGTCCATGGCTATTTGTCTTTTGTTTAATTTTTATTTTATTGTGTGTGTTGAGTGTTTTGCGTGCATAGGCACTAGCTGCATCAAATTCCTTAGAACTGGAGTCACAGATGAGTGTGAGCTGCCACATGAGTACAAGGAGCTGAGCCTGGGTCCTCTACTCAGACAACAAGAGCTCTTAACTGTTGAGCCATCTCTTCAGCCCTTGTTTGATTTTAAATTCATAAATGAAAACTGCATGTGTATTTATAGTGTGCCCTGTGGGGTTTGGAGACGTGTGTATGTGGAGCGTCTAAATGCAGCTAAAGACCGTGATCTTTCAATGTTGCCTCAGAGCAAAGGCAATATGAAGTCAATAGAAGCTGCAGCGTGGTGTTTGAGTTGTTACCTTTCCCAGACCAGGGACGTGTGGTCCAATGCTCTTTCTCAGTGTTGAGAAAGTGCTGGGCCACCCCACGCAGCAGCAAGAGGTGCTGAGGGCACACGTGTCTCCAGGGTGCTGTGTTGCTGATGTTGGGTGAGTAGGTGCATTAAACACATCTAAATATTGTTTTTTTTTTTTTTAAGATTTGTTTATTATTTATATAGTGGTCTGCCTGCATGTATGCCTTCAGGCCAGAAGAGGGCACCAGATCTCACTACAGATGGTTCTGAGCCACCATGTGGTTGCTGGGAATTGAACTCAGGACCTCTGGAAGAGCTCTTAATCTCTGAGCCATCTCTCCAGCCCCACATCTAAATATTGTTAAACTGCAGGCTGGGAGGAGTTTATAAAGTGCTTGTCTGCAGGTGTGAGGACTGAGTTTGATCACTAGAACCCGCATTAAAAAAAATGTCAGGAGTGTTGGCCTGCTTGTAGTCCTATGATTGGAAGCTGGGGTAGGGCATCTTGGGGCTGACTAGCCAGCTAGTCTCCTGAATTGGTGAGCTTCAGGGTTAGGGAAATGAGGAAGGGGCCTAGAGTTTGACCCCATGCACTTGTGTACACATACATGTGCACTCAGGTGAACATGCACTCTCACGCACACACAACCAAGTAAATAAGGATTTAGTGGCTTGCAATATGGCGAGCCTACAGTGCGTTAGCAGGATAAAAACAGGTAAGAACACCATTGTCAAACCCATCTTCCTGTCCCTCCCACGCTGTAGATATTTTGAATCCTCAATAACACTTTTATCATGGTTGTGATCTGAGAGGTCTCCCAAGACTGGTCCCTCTCTCTCTTCCCTTCCCTTACTTCCTTCCCTTCCCCCAGTAAACTTCTCTTCCTACAGTTTGTCCCTCACCACGGGATTCCAGCCACATATCAATTAACCATAAGCCACTAAGTTTTGAAATAATTCATTCATGGTCTGAGAGAAATGGATATGTTTCTGGTGTGGTAGCCTGGGTTATACATTCAGGCCTTGTCTCAAAAACAAACTGATAAAGAATGACTGGGCAGGGGTGACAGGGACCCAGGAGGAAGGATGCCTGTAAGCTCCCTTTTTCTTGGCACTCTGTGTGTCTGGACGTGTAGCCAAGCCTGTCCCCTCCCCATGTGTATCCTGAAGTTGGCTTCCCCTCTGCTCTGCTGCCAGCCCAAGCGAAGCCTCCCTTCACACCCAGAGCTTCCTCTGCTCTCCATCCAGCTGAGGGTTTGTATTTGTTGTGTTCTATAGGAATGTTGTGCCCAAATGTGTGTCTGTGTACCATATGGATGTAGTGTCTGCAGAGGCTAGAAAAGGGTGTTGATCTGCTGGAATGGTAGCTGTGAGCTCCCATGTGGGTACTGGGAAGAGGATCTGGGTCATTTACAAGACTGGCAAGTGCTCTTAATGGCTAAGGCTGAGAGTTCAGCCCCTGTTATTTTGTTTTTTAAAGTATGAGTTCCAGGACAGGCTACACACAGAAACCTGGTCTTGAAAAAAACCAAAACCCAATCAAACAAACAATTGATGTGTGCTTATGTACACATATGTGTAGGTACCCATGGAGTTCAGAAGAGGTACCGGACCCTTTGGTGCTGGAATTACAGACAGTTGTAATCTGCACAACTTGGACATTGGAAACTGAACATTGGTCTTCCTGAAAGGCGCCTAACTGCTGAGCATCTTCCTCACCCAAGCTGTTGTTTTTAAATCAGAGAAACACAATAGACACACAGTAGATACTCATTATCAGTGCACTGAATTAAGATGTCCAGTGAAGTTAGGCCAGGTTTGTCACATGACCCTCAGGTCTGAGGTCACCAGAGCTGACTTTTGGGCCCTGCATGCAGCTCCCTGCCTGCCTGTCCTTCCGCACAGCCATGCTCAGCCTGAGCTACACTGTCACTGTGCACATGGCCAGCAGCCACTAAGCAATTGCTGAATGCACAGGTCACCTGACCACAGGGCAAATGTTCTCATTTCATCTTCCCAATGACTGCTGCCGCTGCCCCCCATCTGCAGTCAGAAAGGCTCGGCACACAGCAGCACAGCCATGTGGCTTCTTGTGCGTGCGGTGGCATTGTGTAGGCACATCCATGTGTGTCTCTGCACATGGAGGTCAGAAGTCATTCTTTTTGTTTGTTTGTTTTAGAGTTGGGGGGGGCGTCTCTAAGTAGCCCTGGCTGCCCTGAAACTCACTATGTAGGCCAGATTGGCCTTGAACTCACAGAGATCTGCTTACCTCTGCCTCAAGTGCTAAGATTAAAGGTGTACACAACCATGCCCGATTGAAGTGTCATTCTTTTGGTTTTTGGAGACAGAGTTTCTCTGTGTAACAGCCCTGGCTGTCCTGGAGACCAGGCTGGCTTCCAACTCAGAGAGATCCACCTGCCTCTGCCTCCTTGCAGACTTGGCACTGGTTTAGCCGTTTGCCCCCTGACTATCAGGGTTTAGTACCCTGGAGAGCATCTCTCCAGGCTGTGGGAGCACAGGTGAGGCATCTTGCTAGAGGTGTTGCTCTACTGGCTCTGGAGGTCAGAGCCACAGTTGAGGTGATGGGCTGGACCACACTCCCTCTGAAACCCAAGCCTTTCTGCTCCTCCCACTCACATTTGTTTCACACCAGCTGCTGCTGCTCTCTGGCTGGGAGATACTCTCTAAGATGTCCCTGGGGTGGAACTGCCCCATCCTTTCCCACCCTGTGTGTCAGAGTCTTTGTTTTTGCACTATCCAGGACTTCTCACTTGCTAGGCCTATGGTTCACACTGAGCAGGCCAGCTGCACTGGTGGGTCCCACACATGGACCCCGGAAAGCCTGTTTGGGACCCATTCAATCTGTATCGGCTTTCTCTCTCCCTCTTGCTCTCTCTTTCCCTCTCCTTAGTTCCCTCCCCCGGGAGTTTGTCTTGTTATGTTGTCCACACAAGCCTGGAATTTCTTTTTTTTTTAAGACAGGATTTTGTCTGGCTGTCCTGGAATTCTCTCTGTAGACCAGGCTGGCCTTGAACTCACAGAAACCCATCTATCTGCCTCTGCCTCCTAGATGTTGTGATTAAAAGTGTGCCTCTCCAATTTCTAAAGTTAACCGTAAGAGCATTTATCTTGGTCAGCTCATCTGATAGGAGCTGGCTGAGGGGACTCTGTGGTCCCTAGTTTGTTCATCATTAACTGGTATTTACCCAGCACTTACTGGGTAAATTTTGGCACTAAGGATACTATGGTAAGGCAATGTGAAATGTTCTAAGGAGGGCTAACATCCTTTGTAAACAGGACTAGGCTGGTAGGTTACCCCCAAGTCATAGGGACTGCTAGTACTGTAGGCATAGGCTGTTTGGGCCTCATTACTAGTCTTTGTAGTGGTGTGAGATGGGTTTCATTACTGTCTACCCTTTTCTAAATGAGAACCAAGCTTCAGAGAGAGCAATATGCCGTGCGAAGAAGGTACAGACACAGGAGCAGCTGTTAGGGACACTGCTAACTAGGGTCAGGGAGCTCCTTCTCTGAAGGAGACATTGAAAGCAGAGGTCTAAACATAAGGAAGGCCAGCAGGGAACATCAGCAGGCAGTCAGTGCCCCTCAGGTGGGCACATGCTGGCTGTATCTGGGGTGCTGTGAGGGGACCCTCTGATGAGGCAATAAGCCTAAGTATCCCCTGTGCATCGGTGACCCCTTTCGGCAGCTCAATAGTCACTTGGTATTTTGTAAAGCTTTCTTTCCTTTGCTTTTTCAGACAGGGTCTCACTCTGGAGCCCAAGCCGGCCTAGAAGAACTCTCTCTCCTCAACCTTCTAGGGCTGGGATCACAGGCATGTCCCACCACGAAGAGTCACTTAACAGAGAAACTGAGGCTCTGACTTGCCTGAGCGGGTTACCCCGGCCCCCAATTAGTGGGGCTTGGAAGTGAACCAGTTTTCCTGGGCTGGGAGGCTCCGGGTGTCCAAAGGTTCCAGAGGCCAGCAGGGATCGAGGGGCAGTCCTGCTCTGCCCAGGGTAAGCCTGCCAGGTCCTGGGGCACTTCAAGACAGGTTTCCAATCGCTACCTCAGGCCCCCCCCCCCCCTTCCAGTCAGTGCCCAGAATTCCTCCCTCCTTAAGCCAAGTAGCTCCAGGCGCTTCATTAGCGCCTCTGAGCCCCGGCCGCCCTGGGGGATGAAAGCAGCGGAGAGGGGCGCCGTCCTAATTCCGGCACACCTGGCAGGGGGTCGGGCGCTGAAAGGGACGCGGCTGGCCAGCCTTGCAGCCCCGCCAGTGGCCGACTGGACCCGCTGTCTGCGCTTCAAATGCAAAATCCGAGCGGGGTGGGGGGGACGCCGGTGGCCTCTGCTCCTCCTTTAATAGACCAAAGGACTCTGGCGGCTTAGTTCTTTTTCCTAATTTAAAGATATTTTCAGGCTTTTGGGAGCTCCCCGTGGCGAAGCAGGAAGGCTGGGCTGGGGGGCCTTGAAACCGCCACCACAGTTGCTCACGGAGGAACAGAAGAGCCCAGAGCAGGAGAGACTGAGGCTGGTTAGGGTCCAAAGATAAGACAGGATTCGTAAAAAGATTCGTGTTGGTCTTGATCTCTGCCTCAGTTTCCCTCTCTAAAACCTCTGCAGGCCCCAACCAGAAGGAAAGACAGAGGTGCAAAGGTGCTTGCTAATTTTTAATATCCGTCTATGTAAGAGAGGGCTCTCAGGGTCAACCCTGACTTGGGAGACAGATGGAAAAGGCGTGTTGCCTCCCAGTCTGGCACCCCGGATGCCAGGGCGGGAAGGAGAGTGAAGAGCCAGGCCAATGTGTGCAGCCGCCTCCATGCGAGAGAATGGTAACCAGGGTAGAGAATGGAGATGCTGTCTGGAGTTAGAGTTTAGGGAGGAAACTAGAGGTGTCTTCCTCCAGGTACTGCCCAGGCTGCACTCGCAGCCTCGTCCTCCCAGTTCCCCCTCCTCTCTTCCTCTCCCGCAGCAACCCTGCAGTTCCCCCCTCCCGGCTCTCCCGCTCCGTTTCTCCGGTTCCTGGCCAGCCCATTTCTCTCGTCCCCACCCCCTCCTCCTAGCACTGCCTCCCGCGCCCGGGACTACGCAGCCCCCACCCCCTTCATCCCGCCACACTTCCCACCTTCCCCCCAGGAGCGCCTCCTCCCCGTTCCCCCTCTCCCTAGGCGGGGGGCCGCGGCCGTCTCGCAGGCGGAGGGAGGGCGCGGAGGAGGAGGGAAGAAGGGGTGTTTGGAGAAGCTCCCGCTCCCCACCCGGGAACCTCGCACCCGCGCCGCCCACCTTTCCCGCGCAGCCCCCCTCCCAAGGCAGGGGCGCGAGCGCTTTCGGGGATCGCTGGCGCGAGGCGGCGGCGTCCCGATTCCTCCAACCCGGCGGGTGACCTCTGGGTCCGCGGGCCGGGACGCGGCTCTGGCTTTGGCCCCAAAGGGCGCGGCGACTCTAGAACCCGCTCGCTCCCGCCGTTCCATTCCGCCCTGCACTCATGCCCCGCAGCCGCGCCCGCGGCAGCCCGTCCCCTCCCCGCCTGCTGAGCCCGGAGCGGCCAAGCGGTCCCGGAGTGCGGGAGGAATCGCACATAAATCTGCCGTAATGATGGTGGTGCTAATGAGACCCCGCAGCTCGCCAGTCGAGCTCCCAATCACTGCGCATGAGCGGCAGCAGCGGGCGCTCCCCAGAGCCCGGGACTCCTCCACACGGATGACAGGCCTAGGCAGGGATCCAGGAGGCCCAGAGTTTGGATGACACCTCACCCGGTGCCTGCGCTGTGGCTCAAGGGCAGAGTTACCGCCAGGAGGAAGGTTGGTTTCTCTGGCTTCACTTATTGCCAGGCTACCACCCCAGATCCTATATCCTACAATGATCCGAAACCGTGCCAGGCTCACACAAGGCTTTCTTGTTAAGAAGGAAGTTCTGAATTTGGGTTTTCTTGTCCTCATTCCATTTCTTAGCTGTGTGACCTTAGGCAAGTTGCTTGACTTCTCTTGAAAATTGAGATTGTGATATTGTAACGTACCTATGTGTAACACACTCTTAACCTTCATTGTCACAGACACTTGGAACCCAGCAGTTGAGGGGGAATAATGTCAGCTTTCAAAGATAACATTGAACTCATGAACCCCAGAACTCACACTCTGGTGGCCTCTCTATTGTAGCTGACAGATGCAGATCAATACCTAGCTTTGTCTAAGGTATGCTCCTGCCCTAGTGGCCCACTGGTCCATGTGGAGGCCAGAGGGCTAGGGGATGTGACTCAACTGTTAATTATGCACAGGGCTGTGGCAGTGACTTCTATCCTCCAGCACAGTGTATAACTGGACAAGGGTGGCACACATCTGTAATCCTAGCACTTGGGAGGTACAGAAAGGGGGATCAGAGGCTGGGCATTGGTAGCACATGCCTTTAATCCTAGCAGTCTGGAGGCAGAGGTAGGTGAATCTCTGTGTGTTCGAGGCAAGCCTGGTCTACTGAGTTAGGTCCAGGACCTGCTCCAAAGCAATAAAGAGAAACCCTGTCTCGAAAAACAAACAAATAAAAACCAAAAACAAAGCAAAAGAAAGAAAGGAAGAATCATAGCCAGGCATGGTGGCGCATGCCTTTAACCCCAACACTCGGGAGGCAGAGGCAGATGAATCTTTGAGTTTGAGGCCAACCTAATCTACAGAGTGAGTTTCGGGATAGCCAAAGGTACAACATAGAGAAACCCTGCCTGGGGAGGATGGGGGGATTGGACGAAGGAAGGGGAATCGAGTTCATGGTCATCTTTGGCTATAGTAAATTCGAGGCCAGCGCAGTCTACATATCAAGTTTCAGTCAATCCAGGGCTACACAGTGGACCCTATCTGAAAGGGTGGAAGGAAAAAGAGTCTGTTCCCGCTGCTGCGCGTGGTGCTTTAGCTTCCCAGGCCTTCTTCCCAGGCGTTGCACTCAGCCTTGTGGATCAGCAGAGGGAGAGAACGGGAAGAGGCGGCCTGGTTTCAAACGGGTAGCACAGGCGCGAGAGCCCAGCTTGCTGCTAACCCTGACGACATGGGTTCAATGCCCTGGACATACTTGGTGGGAGGAGAGAACCAACTCTTGCAAGTTATCCTCTGACCTCATCTCTGGCAACCAAGCAGTAAATGTCTAAAAAAGTAAACACCCAGGAGCTTGAGAACTCAGCTTCACTTTGCTAGTGTGGCAAGGGTGTCTAACTTTGCCCTGGAAGACAAAACCAGTGTCGGAGGGCAGGACACCCCTCCTCTGTCTTGATGGAAGTGCTTGCTTTCACTGCCAGCTTTGACCTAGTTCCTGGGAGCTTACTGGTGGTACAGAAAAAGACTTGCTACAAAGGCACCTTCTGATTGGATTAATTAAGAGCTGAATGGCCAATAGCTAGGAGGAGAGGCTAGGCGGGACTTTCGGGGAGAGAGAAGAACTCCTGGGAAGAATCTGAGAGGCAGACATTCTCCAGCCATACTTGGAGGAAGTGGGGTGCATGGTACTGAGCCGAGGTAAGGAGCCTCTGGGCAGAAAATAGATTAATATGAATGGGTTAATTTAGTTATAAGAGCTAGTTGGGAACAGACCTAAGCCAAGGCCAAGCTTTCATAATTAAAAAGAAGCCTCTATGCCATTATTTGGGAAATGGCTGTCCAGAGAAATTTTGACCACAGCATCAGGGATTCGAAACCAGCCCCTGACGCTGTGTGGTAGGCACAGTGTTCATTTCTAGCTTCAGCTTTTTTTTTAGAAAACAAGCTTAAGCCAGGCAGTGATGGCACATGCCTTTAATTCCAGCAATTAGAAGCCGAGGCAAATGGATCTCTGTGAGTTTGAGGCCAGCCTGATCTATAGACTTAGTTCCAGGATAGCCAAGGCTACAGAGAAACCCTGTCTTGAAAAACAAGACCATGCGATGAGGGTTTTGCCTGCACATGTGTCTGTGTATCACATGCATGCATGGTGCCTCAGGAAGGCAGAAAAGGGCATTGAATCCCAAGACTGGAGTTACACACCATTGCAGCCACCATATGCATAGTGGGAACCAAACCAAGGTCCTCTGGAAGAGAAGCTTACCTAATGAGCCACCTCCCAGATTTTATTTTTCTAAAAATGTATTATTTTTTAATTATAACATATATGTGTGTATCTGTATATGAATGCTGGTGCCTTCTGGAAGAATAGTGCTACTCTTAGTCACTGAGCTATCTCTCTGGCCAGTCCCCCATTGCTTTTATTTTTATTTTATTTTAATTTATTTTTTTATTTTTCATTTTTAGGGTGTTTCTATGCAGCCCAAGCTAGCCTCAGAGTCATAGATCTGCCTTCCTCTGCCTCTTGAGTTCTGGGATTAAAGGCATACAGCTATACAGTGCCACTGCCCTGGCCCATTATTTTTATTTGTAATTATGTGTATATGTGTGTGGGCATGTGCACATAAATGTTGATCCTGCAAGGGCTAGGAGAAGGCATTGGATCCCTGGAGTTACAGGCCACATCTCACGCAAGCTGCCGTGTGGGTGCTGGGAACTAGATTCAGGAGCTGCTGCGAGGGTATGTGCTCTTAAGCTCCAAGCCATCCCTCTCCAGCCCTGACAACGTTTCTTGTGTGTTCATCTATTCCCCCTCTTCTCCTGGAGGCACAGCATCTTAGTTACCTTTCCATTGCTGTGCTAAGACACCATGAACAAAGCAACTTCTAGAAGAAAGTGTTCAACTTGGGGCTTACAGTTCTAGAGGGTTAGAGTCTACGACCCTCGGGTGGGGAGCATGGCTGCAGGCAGGCAGGCATAGTGCTGGATCAGTAGCTGAAAGTTTATATCTTGAGACACAAGCAAAAAACCAGAGAGCTAAATGGGAATGTGACAGCTTTGGAAACCTTATATCCAGTGCCCAGTGACACACCTCCTCCAACAAGGCCACCATACTTAACCCCTCCCAAACAGTTCCACCAAATGGGGACCAAGATGAGCTTAAGCTATGGGGCCCTCCTCATTGCAACCACCACCCATGCCATGGAGCAGTGGGTAGGAAGAACGTTTGGAGTCGTCAGGAATATGTGCTCCCGGGACTGGCAGCTTCACTGTGTGTTCCGGGCTTGTGCCGTGACCTTTCCGTTTGCTCTCACACAAACCTGGGATGGCCTTACCTTGTATCATCAGTGAGGGTTAAAAGCGGCTTAACACATGCAAAAGGGCTTACAGCAACTACAGCACAATCGCTGCTCAGTACATCTATCATTTGTATTTTGGAGGCCATGGCTGTGACTGTTACTTTGTCCTCCTCTCTCTCTCTCTCTCTCTCTCTCTCTCTCTCTCTCTCTCTCTCTCTCTCTCTCTCTCTCTCTGTACTAGTGTGCATATGTGTAAAGGCCAGAGGACAACTTCTGGTATCACTCTTCAAGACTTGTCTGACTTGTGATTTAAGACTGGGTTTCTCATTATCCTGGAACCCAACCAGTTATGCATGGCTGACTGACTGACAAGCCAGAGATCTGCCTGTGTCTTTCCCCACACTGAGATTCTGAGTGTGAACCACCGTGCCTGGCTTTGTTCTGAGGGTTCTGGGAATGGAACTCAGGCTAGCCTGGGCTCTATATGCGCATGTACATGTGCACACCACACACACACACACACACACACACACACACACCACACAATGTAATTTTAAAGGGAAGAACATCCTCTTTTTTATTTTGAGACTGGCTCTCCCTCTGTAACTCAGGATGCCTTTAAACTCTAGACCCTGCTGACTCCCATAATGCTGGTTTCTAAGCACACGCCACTACATTCCTTTATCCCTCATTATTTTGTTTGTTTGTTTTGAGATAGGCTTTCAGGTATCCCAGGCCAGTGTTTAACTTGCTACATAGCTGGAGATGACTTTGAACTCCTGGTCTCTGGCCTTCACTTCCTGAGTGCTGGGATGATAGGTGTGCATCACCATATCCGGCTTCCTGTGCGACTGAGGTAGAATCCAGGGCTTTGTACATGCAGACAAGAGCTATAGTCTTGGCCTGTGAGATGCTCAGTGGCTTAGAGACTGACTGCTCCTCCACAAGAACCCAGGTTCCATTCCCAGCACCCACATGACAGCTTACAACCATTTTATAACTCCAGTTGCAGAGGAGCTGATATCCACTTCTGGTCTCTGTGGGCATCAGACACACACGGTGGTAGACATACATGCAGGCAAAACATCACCCACAGATATGGCCTGGGTGACCTTGAACTTTGGATGTTCCTGCCTCCTTCCAGTACACCGGTTTATGCCATCTTGGAGATGAAGCCCAGGGCCTCATACATGGTCAGCAAGGACTCCACCAATTCAGTAATATTCCCAGCACTGGTTTTGGTTTTACTAGTTTTTGTTGTTGGTTTTTTGAAACAGGTTTTCTCTGTGTAGCCCTGGTTGTCCTGAATCTTGATTTTTAGACTTGGCTGACCTTGAATTCACAGATCTGCCTGCCTCTGTCTACTAAGTGCTGGGGTTAAAGGTGTGCACTACCACTGCCCAGTTTTTGGTTTTATTTTTAATTCATTAAAAATTTTAAATTCACTTTATTGTTTTATGTGTATGGGTGTTTTGCCTGCATGAATATCTGTGTACCATGTGTGTATTGTTTGAAGAGGTCAGACAAGGGTCAGGGTGTCAGATCCCCTTGAACTGGAGTTACAGTCCAGTTGTGAGCCACTATGTGGGTGCTGTCAGACCTAGGTCTTCTGGAAGAGTAGCCATTGCTTTTAATTAAGAAGCCATTTCTCCAGTGTTTGTTCTTTTAAATTACTATGTAGTCCAGGCTGGCACCAAACTCCTGAGCTCAAGCAATCCTCTTGGCCCAGCCTGCCCAATTCCTGGAGCCACAGATACTACCACTACACTGGCCCTCTTTTTTTTTTTTTCTTAAGAAATTGGTCATTTAGCAGGGTGTTGGTGGCACATGCTTTTAATCCCAGCACCTGGGAGGCAGAGGCAAGTGGGTCTCTGTGAGTTGGAGGCCAGCCGGGTCTACAGAGCGAGTGCCAGGACAGGTTCTAAATCAATACAGAGAAGCCCTATCTCTAAAAACCAATAAATAAAATAAAATAGGTCATTAGAATTAGGACCAACCTAAAGATGAAGATGTCTTCATCTTAATACCATAAACTTAATTCTTTCCAGAAAGACCCTGTTTCTAAATCGGGTCACCTGGAAGTAAGTACCCCAGAATGGACTTGGTAATATTTTCTTGGGCACTGAAGTCCAAGCTACCCTAATCACAATAGGTTTTTGACATTTTTTTTTTCCTACTTCTTAAAAAACAAGAACAAAGAAAGAAACAAAAATCAATGGTGGTGGTGCTCACCTTTAATCCCAGCATTTGGGAGGCAAAGGCAAGAGGATCTTTCTGAGTTCAAGGCCAGCCTGGTCTATATACAGGACAGGCTGTAAAAGCTACACACGGACACCCTGTCTCAAAAAACAACCCTCATTTGTATAATATACCTGTTGTCAACTGCTTATTTTTGTTTGTCTTTGTTTTGGGGGGGGTACATGATGTCACTACATAACCACAGCTGGTCTGGAACTCTGTATGTAGATTAGACTGGGTTAAGCTACAAATATCTGCCTACCTCTGCTTCCTGAGTGATAGAATTAAAGGTATATACCACCATGCCCAATTATCTTTGTTTTTTGGGATTTTTTTGAAAGATTTTTATTCTTTGACAAGCTTATTTATGTAATATGTCTTGATTAGATCTAATCCAAATTTTCTCTTGCTCCTCCCAGTCCTACAGAGTACCTCTCCCTCTGTCTTAGTTAGGGCTTCTATTCCTGCAACAAAACACTATGACTAAAAAGCAAGTTAGGAGGAAAGGGTTTATTTGGCTCACACTTCCCATCATAGTCCATCATAGAAGGAAGTCAAGACAGGAACTCAAAGGCGACAGGAACTCAAAGGCGGCAGGAGCTGATGCACAGAGCATGGAGGGGAGCTGTTTATCGACCTTTGTCACATGGCTTGCTCATATAGAACCGAGGACCAACAGCCCAGGGACGGAATCACACACCATGGGCTGGGCCCTCCCTTATCAAACACTAATTAAGAAAATGCCTTACTTCTGGGTCTTTTCAATTGAGGGTCACTCCTTTTAGATGACTAGCTCGGCAATTCTCAACCTGTGGGTCTCAACCCCTTTGGGGATTTACATATCAGATATCCTGCATATCAAATGTTTATATTATGACTCATAACAGGAGCAGATTTACAGTTATGAAGTAGCAATGAAATAATTTTATGGTTGGGGTCACCACAGCATGAGGAACTCTATTAAAGGGCTGCAGCACTGGGAAGGTTGAGAGCCACTGCTCTAGCTTGTGTCCAGTTGACTTGAGACTAGCCAGCACAGGCTCACACTGGCACGCTTGTTTCTTTTTCTTTTCTTCCTTTCTTTTTTTTTCTTTTTTCTTTTTTGTTGTTGTTGTTGCTTTAGAGTGTATGATTGTGGAGCCATCCACCTGAACATTTGGCAACTTATCAGCCACCACATCCCCAAATAAAAATGACTCTTTCCACAGTTAGGGAGTTCCTGAGCTCATAACCAAGCCATGCTGGAAGTTTTAGCTGCCTTGACCTGAAAAAAGAAACAAAGTGTCTGATGAAATGGCCCACTCAGTAAAATTGCTTCCTGGGCAAGTGAGAGGACAGACAGATCTTGCGCAGGTGGCCAAAGCTGCTATGAGTTTCTGGGAACAGTGGCCATGCCATGCCCAGAGGATAGCATCCACAGGGCTCCTCCTCTCCTCCGTCTCTACATCCTTCCTGTCCCCTCATTCTTGAACTCCCGAGCCTTGGTGGAGAGGAGTGGTGTTCATATAAATGTCCCTCAACAGTTATGTATTCTCAGCATTTTAGCCAGTTATGAGTCTCTGCATGGTTTGACTGCATAAGAAAACTTTTGTGACCAAGTTTGAGGGCAGCACTAATCTATGGGCATAAACAGATACATTAAGAAAGGCAGTTAGACAAGATGACCAATTAGCAAAGCAGCAGTAGCAGGCTCCCTCCCGTGGCCTGTAAGCTCCCCAGATGTAGGCTTTTGAGTAGGATTATATGCTGCAGGCTTTCTTGTCCGACCATCTTTGGATGGCCAGCTCTCAAATAATGACCCGGAGAATTATTAATTATGAAAGCTTGGCCTTAGCTTAGACTTTTTCCCAACTAGCTCTTATAACTTAATTAACCAGTCTACCCAAATAGGTGAGTTCCAGTTCTGGTCTCAAAGTAGGTGGATGGCCTTCCTGAAAATGTCACTAGAGGTTGTCCTCTGCACTCTGCACACACAGGAACACATTTGTAAGCACCAATATGTTTTTTAAAAGGAAGAAAAATGACCTAAGTGAGGTGACTACTTGGGTGGTGTCCTATCTCCAAAGGTGAGCAATTTGGGGTAGCAGATGGATAAAGGATAAAAAAAAAAAAAAGTGGTTCAGAACCCATAAGATGGCTTAGTAGGTAAAGGCACTTGCCTCTGAACATGATCCCCAGGGACTCCTAAAATAGAGAGAACTGACCCCACACAGTCTTCTGACTTCCAGGTACACCGATCTACAAATAGACATTTTTGTGTGTGTGTGTTGTTTTTTGAGACAGGGTTTCTCTGTGTAGCTCTGACTGTCCTGGAATTCACCCTGTAGATCAGGCTGGCCTGGAACTCAGAGAGCTCCACCTACCTATGCCTCCCCAGTGCTGGGATCAAAAATGGGAGCCACCATCCCACGGGGGTGGGGGGTGGGGGTGGGGAGGGGTAGATTCCCAGAAGGCTGGAGATTGAGGCATGACCCCCATGCCTGGTTTGGGATACTTTCAGGGTGGTTTTGAGAGTTACCTCACTGCTTGTATCTAAGTTCCCTCTCTGCTGAGCAGTGCTGGTCTTTATAACTGCCTCCTAAGTGTCAGGCCGCTGGCACTCAGTCATTCTGTTACATGCAAGTCTGGCCACTGAGATTTTGGGGGATTTTCTGGGACTACGCTGTGGTAAAGACTCAGTTTCTGATCTGAAATCTGGCACCCGAAGCATCTACACCTCTACAGCAGCTAGCCTGTTAAATACCGACCAGGACCAAGAGACTTAGGGATTCCCCAACCCGAGAGTGGGGAATCTTTGTCCAGCCCTCAATATATTCATCTTCTAATTTCTCTGCAGGCTACCTAGTATCTAAATCCTGTGCTGGGAAGTTGGGTGCAGGGTTTAGGGGCTGACTCAAGGTCTCATGAGTGGAGTCCAAGGTGGGGCGAGCGCCTCGCCACTCCGCCTGCTGGATGGGTCCCCTGGCCTGTCCCAACAGTAGTGGGCAGGCGAGCCTCCAGCTTGGGGAGCTCTCCGCTGCTGTAATCCATCTATGCAGTTCGGGTCTCCAGGCCTAGAAAGGCCTCTCCGGCGCTGCCCCTGCCCTCAGGCAGTGTACGTAAGGCCTCTGTTCCCACCTTTGAAATGAGTTGGAATCGTGTGCTGAGGAAGCTTTTGGTGTTTTGGAATTAGGGATGGGAACCAACCATCCGGTGAGATATGAAAAACAAGGATGAGGGTAAATGGGGTAAAACACGAGGTAGCATCACAGAAGCTGCCCCTCTCCAAGCGGAGAAAGTTGCTCTCACCAGTTCCAGCTTGCAGGCCCAGCATCCTCCACTGGGCCACCCAGCTCCTATAGGATCAAGCCCACATGCACAGTCTGGGGATGTGCCTCAGTCGGTGGAGTGTTTGCCTGGTATGTGCACCACCCTAGCACCTTGTAAACTGGCCCTGGCCCTGGCCCCAGCTCAGCAGGTGGAGGCAGGGGGATGATCATTAGTTTGAGGCCAGCTTAACCTGCTTGATGGAAACCTGTTTTAAAAGAAAGAAAACAAGAGCCAGGTGGGGATATGTTTTGCAAATCTGGAACCTCAGCACTTTTGAGGTGGAGGCAGGGGAATCAAACAGACCTTGACTACACGGTGAGTTTGAGGCCAACCTTGGCTTCAGGACCCTAACTCAAAACCCAAAACAGGGCTGGAGAGATGACTCCAGCTTTCAAAAGTACCTGAGCTTGGATCCCCAGACCTATGTAAAACAAAACAAAAGCAAACCCAGCGGATGTGGTTGCATGGCTCTGTAACCCCAGTGAGGTGCACGAAGACAGGAGCCTAGTGCTCCACCGGTTTGGTGTGGTTTTCCAAAACAGGGTTTCTCCAGGTAGCCCTGGCTGTCCCAGAACCCCGTTTGTAGACCACGTAGACCTCAAAGTCACAGAGATCAGCCTACCTCCCCTCCAGTGCTGGGATTAAAGGAGTGAGCCACCACCATTGCTGGCTGGGGCCCAGCCAGGTTAGCCCATCCATGAGTTCTGGGTTGACTGAGAGACCCTATTCAGAAAGGTATGAGTGCAGTCAGGGAAGGTGCCTGGCTGCCTGCCTCTGCCTCTCGGGGCCACTATGAGGGTGTCTACTCTACTCTACTCTACTCACATGCCAATCCACACAAACACACACATACCTAAAAATTATTTTATTTTAACATTTTGTTTTTTATGTGTATGAGTGTTTTTTTGTCAGCCTATATGTCTACTTGCCTGGTGTCCATGGAAGGCAGAAGAAGACTTCTGATCCTCTGGAACTGATATTAACAGATGTTAACCGTGTAAGTGCTTGGAATTGAACCCAGGTCTTCTGCAAGAACAGCCAATGCTCTTAACCACTAAGCCGTCTCTCTAGTTCCAAACTTCCCCCCTTTTAAAGTCTTACTATGTAGCTCTGGGTGGCCTAGAACTTGTAGACAAGGTTACTTCAAACTTAGATGGGCCACCATGCTCAGCCCTAAAAACTGTTAAAAATGCACCCCCTTCCCAAGGGACTTGATTCACATGAATAAAAAGATATCAGTTCCCATTCACAAAAAGCAGTAAACTGGTGGCAGCTCCTGCATCCTGTGCTGCAGGCTCAAGCTACTGGCTTTTAAAAGGAGGCTCTGAGAGACACGGCAGAGCTCTTGGTCTTGTTCAACTTGAAGGTCAGGCACCCAGTGCCCTAACTCGAGTCTCAGTGATTAGGCAGCCTGACTTATTTAAGTGTCTGGCCAGATGTATCATGAAACTTCAAACCATTTTTTTTTCTCTTTTCTTTCTGTTTTTGCTGTTGTTTGTTTAGACAGGGTTGGTTGTATTGTGTAGTTGGCCTTGAACTCATGGAGACCCACCTGCCTCTGCCTCCTAAGGTATGGGATGAAGGTGTTCACCACTGCACCTGGCCAGACCATCTTTCTTTCTTCCTTCCTTCCTACCTTTATTTATTTATTGTGTATACAGTGTTCTGACTGCGTGTGTGCCTGCAGGCCAGAAGAGGGCACCAGATCTCATTACAGATGGCTGTGAGCCACCATGTGGGTGCTGGGAATTGAAATCAGGACCTCTGGAAGAGCAGTCAGTGCTCTTAACCTCTGAGTCATTTCTCCAGCCCCAGACCATTTTTCTTGATGAGACATAAATTCAACAAGTGCATGAGGATCTGGCTGGAAGAAGGCTCAGTTGGTCATCAGCGTGGTGTGAGTCCTGGAACCCACATAAAAAGCTGGGTATGCTGTCACATGACTGTGACCCTAGTATGGGGCATGCTGAGATAAGTGAACCCCTAGACCTTCTGGTCAGCCAGCTTAGCGTAAATGAGCCCCCAGTTCCAATGAGAGACCATGCCAAAAACAAAACAAAAGAACAGGACAGCTGAGGAATGACAGCCAGGGTTGACATCTGGCTCCTACCTGCACACAAACATGAAATGCACACCAAGTGCTTTCGGCCACCAGTCCAAGCTCTTCGTCTTTATTAGTTCAGTTTTCATGATACTGTTGGTCATGTATTTCCTGCCCTGCCCCTTGTGGGTACAAAGTTAGAGTTGTGTGTACTGTCCATCTGGAAGAAGGTGGGGTGTGTGACTACTTCCAGCCCATGAGTGACAAGTGGAACTTACCGGCATCATTCCCAGGCTGTTGCATTTAACTGACTATAGAAACCTTCTAGGGCTTCATTCATTAAACAGTGAGGCAGAATGTTCCAGAAAGTGGCTGGTTCACCGGTGCTCATGATGAGCAGTGCCTCCGCTCCCCTTAGTGCCTCCCAACAAGCATGAAGCAGAGGTGAGCAGTTGTGCTATTCTCCAGAGGACAGAATTGAAGGGAGGGATACATGTAACATGGACTTTATTAGGCTGTAATCCAGTCTAACACAGTAAGGGCTGGGTAGCTCAGCAATGGCTGTCTGCCCACTGGAGGCAGAGAAGACAGTAGATGCTCCGTCAACAAGGCTGGATGTCTCAGCAGTCCCACACTGGTGCTGGAGGCCAGAGGACTCCTGGAGAGCTGCTGGTCTTCAGTCCATATTGCAAAGCTGAAGAAGTCAGGTTCTGATGTCAGTGTAATGATGGGAGAGGTCATTCTGTAAATATGTTTCTCTTATTGGTTAATGAATAAAGCACTGTTGGCAAATAGGAAGGCAAGACAGGCAGGACTAGGAGACAGGGAGGAGATGTAGCAGAGGAGAGTCAAGATGCAGGGACTTGAGAGAAAGAGGTCTGGACCCTCTCTCCGGTAAGAAAAGACCACGTGGGAATACTTAGATTGATAGTGGCAGCATCAGAGTAGACGTAGTCACTAGTGTAGATGTGCTTACAAGCAAGGAGTAAAAACAGGCAGACAACAGCTTCTCCTTCAGACCTCTTTATATCTGGCTAGTAACAGAAGGTGCCATCTACTCTGGGGAAAGTCCTGGAAACCCTCACACCACAAAGGCTGTCTTTTAGTTGACCCCAGATCCAACCAAGTTGACAGCCAACACTAATCCTGTAGTTTTAAGTCATTGAGATAGTGGGTTTGTTTGTTTCTGAGGCATAACCTCTTGGCTTAGTTGCTTTTCTATTGGAGTGATGAAACACCAAGGCACTTATAGGAGAAGGTTTATGTGGATATTCCAGAGCGTCATCTCCCATGATTCAGTCTGCAGGCACAGCAGCTGGACAGAAGCTGAGGGCTCATGTCTCAAACTGCAGGAAGCACAGACAGCAATAGCAAAGCATGCACTCAATGGCACTTCCTCCGTGAAATCCACACCCCCAAGTCCCTCACCAGCAGCCCGTGTTCATATGCTGCATTCAAACCACCACGTTCCACCCCCTGGCCCCCATAGTCTCATAGCCATATCATAGTGCAAAATGCATTTGGTACAACTTGAGAAGTCCTCACAGACTTTCTGTCTCAAGACAGTCTCTTAACTGTAACCCCCTGCAAAATCAAAAAACAAACTATAGACTTCCAACATACAACCATACAGAATATACCTTGCCATTCCAAAAGCAAAGAGGACAAACAGTGAGGAGATGCTGGGCCAAAGCAAGATTGAAACCCAGCAGGGCAAACTCCAAATCCCCAAACCCCATCCGTGTTTGATGTCAAAGAGCTTGGGGACCCCACCCTTCCAGCTTTGCTGACTGTAACACACTTCTCTTTCCAGGGCAGGTTTCACTCCCTGTGCGCCACACTTCTGTGTGCAGCTCTCCTGGACAGATTTCTCACTGCTCTGGCTTCGACATCTTGGGGGTTTCCAACACTATCCAGGGTTCACTTTTTACACCTTCATGCAATGGCTTCTCAGGGCCTTTATGCTGGGACTCTGCCACTCACTGCCTGGTCTCAGGGCTCTCTGAAACCTTGGGGAACAAGTCCATGACATCTCTACTGGTGTATCCTTCCTGACCATGTGGATGACACAGCCAGTTTCTGCTTCCTGTTTGGGATGGATCCTCCCTTGAATGACAAGCAGGAAGTTTACCTGAGTGCAGTCCTGCCCAGGGGGCACCATTCCCTTTACCCCAGTGTAATTTGGCACCCCCTTAGCGGCATAATACCCTTAGTAATTGTAGCATCTCTTCCAGCATAAGCCTTGGCTTGCTAGTGCTCCTTTTCTCCCCAAACATTTTGTATTTTCTTTCTGCTGCTTTTCACTGAGTAAGAATGACTACTAATAACTATGAGATACAGTCGATGTCAAGGCTTGAAATCATACATACACACAGAATTAGTCCACTTAATTTTAGCCTCAGGTAATCTCTTAGTACAGGAGCAGAAGGCAGCAGGTTGTTTGCCCAAACATCATGGGAATGGTCTTGGAGACTTTTTGAGTAGGGTCTTTGCAGTCTGAATGACATTTGGCACTACTGTCTTCTGGATTCCTAGGATGGTCCTGTGAGCCTGCATACAGCAATCTACCACCTTTCTAGTCCAAATCCCCACACTCTTCCACATTCAAACAAACAAAGCAAATACCACATGGTCTGGTTCTTCACAGCCATACCTCACCGTCTTGGTACCAACTATGTTGGTAAGTTGGCTAGTTCATGTCAACTCCAGACACAAGCTGTAGTCATTAGAGAAGAGGAGACCATCTTAGCTGAGAAGATGCCTCCCTAAGATTTTCCTGTAGGCAAGTCTGAGTGTGCTTGGAGCCTTTAACATTTATTACAGAAGTAACAATTAATATTCTAGGTATCAACTCCAGAATACTTGTTACTATGAATTTGGCTGTATATAGAGTATATACTATACTGGGTGCTTTGCATTCTCAAATAGGCCCCCAAGAGAGGAATTCCCTCTCACCATAGCATCGACAGTAAGACCTGAAGCCCTCAGATCTCACACTATATAACCTTAGTTTTTCCCTTTGATATAGTGCTGAGAAGCCCCCTTTAATAAGTTAACAGCATGTATTGGAAGGCACTTCCCCCGATACTTAAGTTTTCCAGGACATTTTGCAAGTCACATCCAGGGGAGACATAAGGCACCTGCTTGTCTCAAGATCCTACCCGCCTTCCTGGCTCTGAGAGATATGCATGCCCTATGTCAGAGAGTTGTTAAATGTGCCTGTGGATATAAAAACTAGAAGCCTTGTGGGACCTAGGATAACTTTAGAAGAAGGAACTTTTGGAGACTTTTTATAAGGAACTTTTGGAGAACTTTTAGAAGGCACTTTTAGAGAATTTTTAGAAAGAACTATAAAATTTTTGAAAGAGAACTTTAAGAGAGAGCTTATAGAAGGAAAATTATTAGAGAGAACTTTTAAAGAGAAATCTTAAAGAGAGCTTTTAGAGAGACATCTTAAAGAGAGCGTTTGAGAAAGAACTTTTGGGAGGAACATTTTTTGAAGAATAAAGAACCTGAGAGGAAAGTGTGTGTGAGCTAGTTTAGTTACATTTGGCCCTCAGATCAGAACTTTTTAGCAAGGCCCCTATTTGCCTCCTGTAAGCCTCCTGCCTGAACCCTCAATATGAGTACATTTTAAATTAGTGTTTGATATGGGAGGGCTGGGCCTGTCAGGCTCAGGAAGTTCCTGCCCTGACTTCTATGGATGATGAACTATGACCTGTAAGATGAAATAAATCCTTCCTTCTCCACATTGCTTTTGGTCATGTCATTATCACACCAATAGAAACACCAATGAAGACATCAATTTTGGTCTTATGGTTTCTGTTGCTATGATACAGACCATGACTAAAAGCCAACTTGGAGAGGAAAGGTTTATTTGGTTTACAAATTCAGAAGCAGAGACCACCAAGGAAATCGGTGGCAGGAACCTGGAGGCAGAAACTGAAGCAGAAGCCGTGGAAGAAGATTGCTTGGTGACTTGCTTCTCAGGATTACATTCAGATACCTTTCTTATACCTTTAAGAACCAGCTGCCTAGGGGTGGCACTGCCCAAGATGGACTGAGCCCTCCCTCTTCAATCATTGATGAAGAAAATGCCCTATGGATTTGCTAATGCACGAATCTGATGGAGGCATTCTCGAAATTGAGGTTCCTCTTTCCAGGTGACTCTAGCTGGTGTTAAGCTGACAGACACTACCTAGGCCACCTCACTCATCACCCCTGCTGAAAATTGTGTCTTGTCCGAGGTGAGTGAAATGCAACATGGGGAGTTGCTTGCCCACAGGTCATTCAGCTATAATGATGTATCAAGGTTAGAAGCTGGTCAATCTGACTCCAGAGTCTTTGTTTTACTTCCTGGCTGATATCTCTGATGATGGGGGATGTCCTTCTGTATGCTGTGAATGTATGTTTCTCTTATTGGTTGATGAATAAAGCTGTTTTGACCAATAGACTGGCAGGTAGCTAGGCAGAAAATCCAAACAGGGATAGAGAAAGGCAGTAGGCAAAGTCAAGGAGACACAAAGTAGCTGCCAGGGAAGCCAAGAGTACATGGAGATATACAGATATATAGAAATGGGTTAATAATTAAGAGAGAGCTAGCCAATATGCAGGACTGGGAAGGAAGAAACTTCTGTCTACACGCTGGGGTCCTAGAACAGATGGGAGATTTGTGAACTGTAGTTGTTTTTTGTGGGTTTAGTCTGCCTTGTCCTGTCACCTCTACTTTTAGAGGTGTGTGTTGGCCAGTGGTCAACATTCAGTACTACAGGCTTTCTCTGTCTTGCTGACACCCCAAAAAAATGATAGGAAGACTTCTTATTAATTACAAAAGCTCAGGCTAAAGCTTAGTCTTCTTGTTCTGACTAGTTCTTACTGTGTTTCAGCACTGGCGGGAAAGGTATCCTGGCTGTCAGAAGCCAGGCAATACCTTTAATGTTACAGCCCTGCTCTTCTAAGAGAATTTCCCTGCAGAAATGTAGCCGTTTTGCTATATTCTGGCAAGAGTCATTACAGTTCTGTTCTGCTCTAGTAAAAGTTGTTACTTCTCTGCATTGCTCTACTCCAGTGAAAGAAGGTTGCCACCCAAATCTCATGCAAGATTTATTGGGAGGGAGGAATCCAGGAGAGTGGCTGCCTCTGCCAGGGTGGAAAAAGGCAGCTCCCAATTGAATAGGTACAGGGCTTAGGAGAAGAGTTTTCCCATGGTGTAGATTTTCAGTGTGGTAATTGGTCGAAACTGGACAAGCTCAAAGATTGGCTGGATTTTGTGCTCAGGGATTGGTTGTTTTTTGGTGCTGAGTTGGTCAGGGGCAGGGTGTGTTTCTTCCATTCTGGTTTCAGGGTCAGGGTTTTTGTTTTGTTTTAATTCTAGTTTCAAGGCCAGAGCGTGTTTCTTTGGCTGGCCCCTTTACCCTACATGTATAACTTAATTTAATCAATTTATGTTAATCTATGTTCTATCACATGGCATTACCTCTCTTCCATCTTGAATCTCCTGTTTCCTCTCCATGTTTTCTGGTATCTCTTCTGCATGCCTAGATTAATCTCTTCTCTTCTCTCTCTTTCCAGAATGCCTGCCTAACCTCTATCTGCCTACCTAGTGCCCATTAAGCTCTCTATTAAACTAATTAGAAGGCACTTTAACAAAGACACATCTTCACAATGTACAAACAGATTATTCCACAACATTTCCTCCTTTTTGTCTAAATAAAAAGGGAAGGGCTTTAACTCTAACATAATAAAGCTATATCTAATAAGAACAATTATCAGGTGAGAATTATATTTACAATGTCCAGTCCATTTACATTTGGCAAATTCAGAGAAAATACTGCATTATATATCCTATCTTGGTGAGTCCAAAATCTTGTACATAATTTACTCCCAACCCCAAATTTTTTTAGACTGTAAAACATTTTCTTAATCAAACAATTTGAGCTTTTATGTCTCTCAACATTATGCATATTACACCTCTTTTGTGGGTTTCTTTTTCTGAACCTGGTAACAAGAAAAACTGTAACTATATCTATTCTTTAACTCCACTAGAGACCTGAGAATGATACAATTTTACCTGAATAAACAGGAAATACACAGCAAACAACTTCCAAAACCATAAACATGACAGAAACAGCTGACTGCTGGATAGTCATCCACCTTCTTCTGAAACATTGGAGCATTCATCTTCAGTCTATGGGCCTATCTGACTTTTCTGTGAAGAAGGAATTTTCGAAGGACTGTTCTACCTTGTCTTGGCAAAGTTCTGTAGTCACTTTTTTTGTGTCCTGCTTGTCCACTTTGGACAGCGTACTGTCAGCAGTTGAAGCAAGAGCAGTTTCTTGCCCAGTGGCTAACTTTTGCCACAAAGAAAGCAAACTCCATATGGAGGTTCTTTGATACCCAACATCCTTTTTTGAAGTAAAATGGTGCTGCCAAGAGCAGATATGTCTCACTGTCATGAAAAGCCTTATGCTATTAAAACATCTTAAATGCCATATTCTGTAGGTCTTTGAAGTGTTTGAAGACCACCTGTTTATCTAAGGTATATCTTTGTCCTTGAAAACATATCTAACATGACTACAAATTTGATTGTTATAGGTGACTACTAACCTGTTTCTTTATTATTCTAAATATTTTATAATAATAACTTTCAAGAACTAAGAATTTACGTTACATTGTTAAATGAGCTGCATAGGTACAAGAACTTAAACAAGAGTTGAAACATATATACAGCATAACAAAGGTAACCTTAAATTTGTGCCAATACACAAAAATCAATACCAATGTAAAATGTATTTGAGATTAGTGTTTTTTAAAAATAAACTCAACAATCCACCCTTTTATACCATCATTCCTAAACTACAGACCCCCCTTTTCTTTCAGAAAGAGATCCCTGAATCTAATCTCTTTGTTTAGCTTTCTTGCAGACCATGACCAATAACAACTTGTAACCAACCCCCCTAAATGATGACAAGCATCCATAAACCACTGAGAGACTAAAACCACCCACACTAGATTGCTTCCTGTGTCTGTGGATTCATTCAAAGTTAAACTTAAAGATGATCAGGTTTGATCAAGGAAAACCCCCTGAAAGCCTGGTTACAGACATGAAAAAAATAAACCTAAAAGAACTACAAGATATGTGATTTGTATTTTACCTGCTCAAACACATAACAAAAGAATCATCTTTGGCCGATTTATGTACAATTCACAGCCTATACTTGTATTAATAAAGAGATGTATGTTACAATTAAATGGTTATGTATTTTCAGAGCTAGGGAACCAGACACATGAAACGATGGCCCAGGCGATCCAGCATCCATAATAGCTTCCAGGCTGCTGACTAAGACGATCCAGCTTCACAGAATACTACAGCCAAAGCTTAACAATTGTCTTAAATTTCCTCAGGGTCCCTCAAAGATCACTGGCGCCCACCAGTCAGCAGGAAGAAGTCTAGAGAATTATGCCCAAATTCTCAAAATATTGTTTATAAATGTTTGTTTTCATTTGGAGGGGTTGATTACAAATTGTTATTGGTCCTAGTCAATCTCTTTCTAAAAGAAGAAAGGGGGATATGGTATAGAAATGCTGGGAAAAGGGTAGATTATTGTATCTACTTTAATCCAAAAAACAACTGTTAATCTTAAAATATTTTACATTGGTTTGGATTTTAGTTTATTGATAAAAATTTAAGGTTAATCTTGTTATACTCTATGTATATATCTATTCTTGTTTAAGGTATTGTGTTATATAGCTCAATTAAAAATGTAATGTATAGTTAAGAAATATAGATTTGCAAAAATAATCATCTATAATAGTCAAACTTATAGTCATGTTAATTAGATTTTCTAGATATACAAAGATGTATTTCACGACAAGAAATGGTGATGCACTCCTTTGATCCCAACACTCGGGAGGCAGAGACAGGCAGATCACTGAGTTCAAGGCAAGCCTGATCTACAGAGCAAGTTCTAGAACAGGCTCCAAATCTACAGAAAGACCCTGTCTCAAAAAACAAAACAAAACAAAACAAAAGATATATTTCAGGTAGATAGGTAATCTTCAAACATTTCAAAGACCTACAGGATATGGCATTTTAAATATTTTAATAACTTAGACTTTTCTAGACAATGGGACACGTCTGCTCTTAGCAGCACCAATTTACTTCAGAAAAGATAATAGGCATCAAAGACATCCCATACAGAGCTGGCACTGCCCTTGTTTCAGTTGACAGTTAGTGTCAAAACTGGACCAGCAGGATGCAAGAAAGGTGACTACTGAACTTTGCCAAGACAAGGTAGGACAGTCCTTCAAAATTTCCTGCTTATGAAAAAAAAATCTGTCAGATGTGCTAAGCCTATAGGCTCAAAATAGATGCCCCAATGTTGCAGAGGAAGCTTGGGTGACTGTCCAAGCAGTCAGCTCTTTCTGTTATGTCCTATGTTTTTTGGGATTTGCTTGCCTGCACTTCCTTCTTACTCAGGTAATATTATTTCCTTCTCATGTCTTTGATGGAATTGAAGACTAAATAGTTATAATTACAGTTTTTCTTAGTTATGATAAAAGGGCAAATTAGATATAAAACTTTAGACTCTGACATGTAAAATAATCTCGTTTCTAATTTAAATAAAAAAAGGAAAAAAGTTTAGACTCACCAACAAAGATAGATAATAGAGTGTTTTCCCTAGTTTTGCAAAATACAAATGGAATTGTTGCTTATAACTGTTTTGTTGTATGTAATATTACTATGGTAAAGCTAAACCTTTCTTGATTAGACAGAAGGGGGAATGCTGTGGGCTAACCCTTCTGTACGCTGTGAATATGTGTTCCTCTCACTGGTTAATAATAAAGCCAGGCAGAATAAGGGTAGATGGGAAAGCTAAGTGGAGATACAGGGAGAAATAAGGGTAGAATTGGGAGAGATGTGAGCCAGCTGCCAGAGGGACAAGATATTCTAGACCAGTTACAGCCATGAAGCTATGTGGGGAAATGTAGATTAATAGAAATGGGTTAGTTTATGAGTTAGTCATAAGCCGGAACTAGAGGCCAAATATTTTGTAATTAATATTAAGCCTGAGTGATTATTTAAAAGTGCTGTGGGATGGGGAGGGACAGAGAAGCCTCTGATTACATACGTTCTATCACATGGCCTTACCTGTCTTCCATCTTACACCCCATGTTTCCTCTCTGTCTCCCCACGTACACTCATCTCTCTCTGCCCAGAAGTCCTGCCTAACCTCGTCCTGCCTATCTATTGGCCCTTCAGCTCTTTATTAAACCAATCAGAAGGCGTCTCAGCACAGACACTTCTTCACAGTGTACAAAAAGAGTATTCCACAACAGTTCAGTGTTGTTCCCCAGAAGCCATTTGCCTTGTTTGAGAAGAAAAAGTATCTCATGGGGACCAAGGGGCTTGCCAGTTCAGCTCGACAGCTGTCCAGCTGCTCCAGGAAAACTCCTGTCTCCACCTCAAAAATTACAAGCACAGACTGTTTCTGGGGATTGAAGCATGCTACCGACAGAGCATTTCCCCAGCCTCAGCTTTTTGTGTTTTGTTTTTATTTTTTTAAGACGGGGTCTTGCTCCATAGCCCAGACAGGCCTGGAGCTTGCCTCCTGCTTCTGTCACTTGGATATACCAAGCAAAGGTGTATGCCACACATCCAGCTTGGCTTTTGTTTCTTCTTCTCTTGGTCCCTGGCCTTTAGGGATGGAGTTATTCCATTGCCTTCCAGGAGACTATGCGGGAGGCTAGAGGAAGGAACACAGCTTTTATTTCACCTGTCCTCCATCTGAAATATCTAACCTGTTTAGCTCAGGGTACTTGTGTGTGTGTGCGTGTGCACTCGTGCATGCGTGTGTGCATGTGTGCCGTGCGTGAGAGTATGTGCATGTGTGTGTGTGACATGAGTGCAGGTGATGTTGGAGGCTGGAAGAGGACATTGGATCCCCTGGAGCTGGAGTCACAGGCTGCTTGAAGAGGGTGCTGGAGACTTAGTTCCTCTGAAAGAGCAGCCAGTGCTTGTAACTCGGTTTCTGCAGGTGCTCCGCCTCCACCTCCCAACCTTGTTTTAGCCAGGTTCTTTCACTGAACCTAGAGAGCTCATTGTATTGGCTCAGCTGTTTGGCTGGTGAGTCTCAGGGACCCACTCGTCCCACCCCCTGCAGCACTGAGACCACAAGTTTGTGCCACAGTTTTTGTTGGTTTAGGGGGTTGAATTCTGGTCTATCTGCTTGCAAAAGAGGCACTTTGGCAACTGAGTCATTCCCTCAGCCCCAGAATGTTTCTCTTTGGCTGGTCTGAAATGCTTCATTATCCTGCTTTAACCTTCCCAGTGCTGGGATGACAAGCATGAGCCACCATGGGGCGCTTCTGAGTGGTCCTGGTCCCTTCAGGCCTAGGAGCCCTCCACCCCATTCTCTGTTGCTCCCATACTCTGATCCCAAACACTTCCTCCCTGTCCAGCCAGGACAGCCGTAGATCATGCTTTGCTATGATTGCTATGAAGAGTGAATGAGCAGGGCATGGAGACCCACACTTTCAATCCCAGCACTCAGGAGGCAGAGGCAGGCAGCACTCTGTGACTTTGAGGCCAGCCTGAGCTACAAAATGAGTGTTGGGTCCTAAAGAAACCCGGGCCAAACTCACTCAGTGCCAGTGGCTCTTCCCAGCACTTCTCACCCTCTGTCCCCTGCCCTAACGCTCTCCAGCCCAAGGGCTGGACTTCACTTCCGCTAGCTTCTCCTTCCTAAATAAAGCTGCCATTTGCTACGTGCTTCTTGCTCCCCACCCCGCCTCATAGCCTCAGTCCTCAATCTGGACTCCTCAAGATGCCTCTGGCTATACTTGTGAGGACTAATCTGTCAGTTTAAGAGTGTTACTGCTTTCAACCAAATCATTTCTGACATGAGTATACTGCCATTTCTACAATGCAAATTTCAGTACAGATCATAAACAATGGAAATGCTAATGTGTCTAAAACTTATGTTTTCCCTGGGATGGTGGTGGTGCAAGCCTTTAATCCCAGCGCTTGGGAGGCAGAGGCAGGCAGATCTCAGTGAGTTCAAGACCAGCCTGGTCTACAAGAGCTAGTTCCAGGACAGTCTCCAAAGCCACAGAGAAACCCTGTCTTGACAAACCAAAATAAATAAATAAATACATAGATAAATCTTATGCTTTCACAAATTCAAAGGATTTTTATAATGCCAGGGAGCTGAATTGGACCCACCCAAGCAGGTCAGATTCACTTCAGATAAATATTCAACCTTTCCCTGGTCCCAGGACTCCCTTCCCTCATCTTGGGACCCCTTGGGAACCCTCCCTCATCTTATGATGAGGACCAGGACCCAAGAAATTTTTTTTTTTACTAATCCTAACCTTGTCCTCTGCTCTGCCAACATCTTGCCAGGTCTAAGAAGTGCCAGAGAGTTCCATACAGCCTGGACAGCAGTTGAAACAACCAGCTACCCCAGGATGTGGCAGCACCCCAGCTTTCTCAGGTCACCCAAAGATGGTCAACGGCTCCCAAGTCAGAAGAAGTAGACTTACTCCCTTATTCCCTAACCTGACATGCCTAACTTCTCACCTTTTTAATAGTAAATAAAGGTGGGAATGTCAGGATTCAGGCATTATGCTGGCCTCCTTCCCCCAACCTGGCAGAATGCACTCAGGCAGAACTCTGGGCAGCCCAGATTGCTTAGTCTGCACAAAGGTGTAAAGGACCCTTTAAAAGAAAGACCCCACCCACTTATGCTCTCTTTCCTGCTTCCTTCTCTCACTCTTTCTTGCTGCTTCCCTGGGGCAGACAGGACTTTTCCTGTTTCCCTCTTCTGTCCTATCTCTTTACCTCTTTTCTCTTTCCTCCCCCCCCACCCTTCCCCTTTCTAATAAAACTTCTCAGTAAGCTCTGTCTGCCTGGCATGTCGTGTATTCCCCCCACCCCACCCCACCCCACACCCGCCTGCCATTGAGTCCGCCAGGTTTCCCCTTGCACATTATCATAACAGTATTCTCCCTCAAATCTACAATAACATTCTTCAACAATACCTAGCAGTGATCGTGTCCTCATTCAGTGAGTTTGAGGCCAGTCACTAGCACACAGTGAGACCCTGTCACAGGAGAGAGGGGTATGGGAAGGAGAAAACAAAAGAAAGGTGAAGGTCCCTAAAGCCAGATATGGAAACACGTGGTTCTAGGCTCCTTCAGCCCTTCTTGCCCCTTCCCAGGCTACATTCCCACAGGTTTTCTGAGGTCCACTGGCTGAGGGACCCCTAGGGATGAGCAAGGTAGCCTCACTTCTCCCTGCCCTGAGCAGTTAACCGAACACTTACTCTCCATGAAACACCACTCGGAGCGATTTCTCGCTGCGCTCAGACTTCCTTCCACAGCTGCACTGCTGGGTGGTGAGGAGTTTATTTACCTCAGCTGGGAATGTGTGGGCAAGGGGTCCGATTGGTGTATCCTCCGAGGACTGTCAGGAGGAGAGGCGTGTGGGCAAGGACGGGGGTGGGGGGTGCGGGATCTGCAAGACCCAAGGGCTGGAAAGGCAGGGGCTACACTGGCTAGGCTTGAATCTGTCTGTGTATTTGAAATGTTTGGTTTTCAGGTGGTGGAATATTTAGGAAAGATTGGGGGTGTGGCCCTGTTGGAGGAGGTGTGGCCCTGTGGGAGGAGGTGTGGCCCTGTTGGAGGAGGTGTGCCACTAGGGCAGAACTTTAAGGTTTCAAAAGTCCTCACCATTCTTTGGCCCCAGGTAGCTGTCCTTGCCTCCTACTTGCAGAAGAAGACAAACTAGTGAGTTCTCGGCTACTGCTCCAACGCCACGCCTGCTGCCATGCTCCATGCCGTGTGTTGTCTTATTGTGGCAATAGAAAACCAGCTAAGACACCTTCACACTTGCGTCCAAAGCTGATGCACTCCCATAATTGGTGTATGGGGATCCTTCTTCTTGTCGCTTCCACACTGACATTTGTTGTCATTTGTATCCCTGATGACAACCATCCTAACTTGAGTGTGATGAATTGACATTTCCCTGTTGGCTAAGAACATTGAACGGTTTTAAAAGTATTTCCCAGCCCTGTGCTTTCTTCTTTTGAGACGTTTCTATAGCCTATTTATTTATTTGTCTGTTTATGTGTAAATGCGTGTTCTTGGGTCTGTGTGCAGAAGCCTTTGGAGATCAGAAGAGGATGTGAGTCCTTGGAATTGGTGCCACAGCAGTTGTGGACTTCTCTGTAGGTGCTGGGTGCTGAGCCAAAGAACAGTAAGCACTCTTAATTTCTGAGCCATCTCTCCAGTCCTAAACCTCATTTTTAACTGGGTTTCTTATTTTTTTTTTAAATGTCTGGGATTTTGCCGTTGTTGAAAGTACCCTCCAGTAGATGAAGAGCTGACAAGTGTTTCTCCCACCCTCTAGACACCCCTTCACTCAGTTGACTGTTTTCTTGCTGTAGAGATCTTGTTAGTTTCATGAGGTCAACTTTGTCAATTGTTGGTCTTGTGTTCTATACTAACAATCTTATCCAGAACGTTCTTGCTTGTACCTGTGAGTTGGGGTGTACTCCCAACTTCCTCCTCTATCAGTTTCAGGGTGATAAGTCTTATGTTGAAGTTCTTGATCAATTTGGAGTTGAGTTTTGGGCAGAGCGAGGGGTAAGGATCTGGCTTCATTCTTCTATTATCCAATTTGGCCAGCATCACTTGTTAAAGATTCAGTCTTTTCTCCAATGTGTATTTTTGCCATTCTTTGCAACAACAACAACAAAATCAGCTAGCCAAAATGATGGCATTCTTTCAGGGTCCTTAGTTCCAGCCTATTAGTTCATGTGTCTATTTTTGTGCCAATACCATACTGGCTTTATTGTATGACTCTGTAGTATAATTAGGAATCAAGTATGGTGATACCTCCAGTAATAGTTTTGTTTTGTTCAGGATTGCTTTATCTATCATCTCCTTTCTCTCTTTCTTCCCTCATCCCCCAGATCTCTCTCTGTAGTCTTGCTGGCCTGGAGCTCCCTATATATACCAAACTGGCCTCAAACTCATACCTGCCTCTGCCTCCTGGGTGCTAGGATTAAAGTTGTTCATCTCCACACACCCAGCTTACCTTTGGTCATTTGTGCCTCCATATAAATTTTTTTATTTCTTTTTCCTTCCTTCTTCCTTCCTTATTTCCTTTCTCCCTTTTTGTTTTTGTGTTTTGAGACAGGGTTTATCTATGTAATAGATTTGTCGACCAGGTTGGCCTCCAACTCACAGAGATCGACCTGCTTCTGCTTCCCAAGTACTGGGATCAGAGCAGAGGCATGAGCCACCACACTTGGCCATGAATTTCCTTTTCTGTGTCTGTGAAGAATGAAATTAAGGAATCTATAGATTATAGTAGTGTGGTAGGATGGTCATTTCATGAGGCTGATTCTTTTAGTCCTTGAGTTTGAGAGACTTTCCATCTTTGCGTGAACCCTCGATTTCTCTCTTCAGTGTCCTAGGATTTTCACTGTAGAAGTCTTTTCCTTAGCTACATTTATTCCTTCGTGTGCCTGTGTGGTGTGTGTGTATGTGTGCGTGTGTGCGCAAGTGTTGTGAATGAAACTGTCTTTGTGATTTCTTTTTCACTGTTTTTATCTTTGGTATATAGGAAGGGTACTGATTTTTATTTTTGTGTGTTAATTTTATATCCTACAACTGAAAGTATTTTATCAGCTGTCAGGTTTTTTGGTATTTTCTTTAGGGTCTCATAAGAATGAAATCATCTACATTCGGGGAAACTTGTATCCCCTTATTCCCTTCTCTGGTAATACTGCTCCAGCTAAGGCTTGAAGCACCATATTGAACAGGACTAGGGAGTGGACACCCTTCTCCACTTAGCCTGATGAAGCTGTAGGCTTATACATAGAACTTTTATCATTTGGTCATTTCACCCCTAGCCTCTCCATCACTTTTTTCATGAAGAGATGTTGGATTTTGTCAAAAAAAAATTTTTTTCAGACTATTGAGCTGAATGTGTTTTCTTTTAGTTCATTTATTTGATGCACTGTACTTACTGATTTATTTGATGTGATCTCAGATGAACTTTGTGAAGTTTTAAAACTCTTTTTTATGTATGTCTGTGCAACAAACATGTGCAAGGTGCCCATGGAGGCCAGGTCATGGAGGACAAGGGATCACCTGGAACGGGAGTTGCAAATGGTTGTGAGCCACGATGTGGGTGCTAGAAATCCATCCTAGGGCAACTGCAAGAGCAGCCAGTGCTCTGAACCATTGAGCCATGGCTCCAGGCCCAGTTTGTGAATAGTTTATTGAGAATGTTTGTACCTACCTTCCTCTGTATTTTCTTTGTTGTTGCTGGCATATCTTCTTCTGGTCTTGGTGTCAACAATGCACTGGCTTCATTAGAATCGTTTGATTCTGCCTTCTCTTCTACTCCCTGGGATAGCTGAGCATCACTGGTTTAGTTCTTTGAGGCTCTGGTTTCCACCAGTAGCTCCATCTGTTTGTCAGCCCTCACCCCCAGCCCAGCAGAGATACTATTTGTTAGTCTCATTGCTGATTATAGGTCTGTTTCAGTGATTTATCTCAGGGCTGTCTGAGCAAGAGGGCTTGCTGATCTTCCAAACAAACCACATTTACTCCCCAGCTCCATGCTGGGTGGCCCATGGCTGCCTGTAATTCTAGTTTCAGAGGTTCTGATGTCCTCTGGTGGTACCTGTGCTCATATATTCATATGTGCCCATGCACACACACTCCCAAGTTCTGGGATTAAAGAGGTGTGCCACCATTGCCCGGTCTCAATTTTAAAACTTTTAAAAGAGTTGTTATTTTATTTTATTTATATAAATGTTTTGCCTGCATGCATATTTGTGTGCCATGTGTATGGCTGGTGCTCTGAGATGTCAGAAGAGGATATTGGATCCTCTAGAACTAGAGTTATGAATGGTTTTCAGCCACCATGTGGGTGCTTGGGATTGAACTTGGGCCCTTAGTGCAAGAGCAATAAATTCTCTAAATTGCTGAGCTATTGCTTAAGCCCAGTGGTTCCCAACCTGTGGGTCACAACTGTCTGGCAAACCTCTGTCTCCAAAAATGTTTATACTACAATTCATAACTAGGAAAATTACAGTTATGAACTACCAACAAAAATAATTTTAATGTTGGGGTAATCACAATATGAGGAAGTGTATTAATGGGTCATAGCATTAGGAAGGTTGAGCACCTTCCTTTGATTTTAATAGATAGTTTTATAGGGCACATTGGTGCAGGGTGGATAGCTGTGATCTTTCAGATCTTGGAATATATCCTTCTGGCCCTTCAGGCCTTAAATGGTTCAGATAGCCAGCTGTTGTTCTTATGAGCTGTTCTTCCTAAGTGGCTTGACTTTCCTTGTGGCTTTCAACACCCTTTCTTTCATTTTTGTTTTTTATTGTCTTAATCATAACATGTTATGGAGGAGTTTCTTTCATTTGATGTTCTATAGACTTCTTACACCTGGCTGGGCATCTTTTTTTTATCTATTTAGGAAAATTTCTTCTATGATTTTATTGAAAGTATTTTCTACGTTTTTGGTGTGGTGTTCTTCTATGTCCATAAATCAAAGGTGTGGTCTTTTCATAACACCCCAGAGATTTCCCATGTTCTGTTCAATTTTAATTTCATGTGGATGAGTGTTTTGTCTGTGCGTCACCTCTAGCCCTGGAGTTACAGATGGCTGTGAGCCACCGTGTAAGTGCTGGGAATCAAATCTGGATTCTCTGCAGGAGCAACCAGTGCTCTTGACCACCGAGCCATCTTCAGCCCTCTGTTCTGGAGCTTCACAGAACGTTTCTCGTTGGCCCTCCTTGCACCCTGACTGGGCTCTGTTGGCTCCCAGTCTGGGTTATGGGGCTTGTGTCTCCAGCACCATCTTACTTTTCTCCACTAATTCTATCGTTTTTATTGAATTCAGTTGTATACTCGGATGGATGTCCTTATTGCACCCTGCTCTTTGTCTCCGTTCTTTGGCTTTGCACGCAGGTCTCTGAGCCGTCTGAGCATAGTTGCAATTATTCTTTTTGAATATTGTATCTGGAAATTGTTGTGAAATAATCTTTTGTACACTGTGAAGATTTGTCACTTGGATTGATAAAAAGCTGGACGGCCAATAGCTGGGCAGGATTTCTGGGGCAGAGAAGATGGTGGGAAGAAGGGCAGAGATGCAGAGCAGCCAGCCAGAGAGGAAGCAGCATGGGCAACGCAGAGTAAAGGGAATACAGCCAGGAGGCAGGCAGGTAGATTGGTAAAAATGTGTTAATTTAAGTTGTAAGAGCTAGTTAGTAACAAGCCTAAGCTAGAGGTCAAACTCATAATTAATAACAAGTCTCCATGTTGTGATTTGGGAGCTGGCAGGAGGGACAGAAAAATCGACTACAGAACGTTCTTCCAAATCACCTTCGCTGGGAGCCACTTTTGTGGGCTTATGGTAGGGAGACACACAGTCTTGGCTCTTGTTTCTGGATCAGGACTTGCTCATCTGCAGGCTCCCCTGGATCCACAATTTCTGCTGCTACTGTGGAACTCCCTGCATGTCTGTGGCCTTTGTCCTGGTCAGATCCAGTGTCCACCCTAGACACACAGATTTGACTGCTCCCAAATTGACATTTTTTTTTAATAAGTGAAGTTTTATAATACTTTTTTTTTTGTTTGTTTTTTCAAGACAGTGTTTCTCTGTGTAGCTCTGGCTGTCCTGGAAGTTGCTTTGTAGATCAGGCTGGCCTCAAACTCACAGAGATCCATGCCTTTGCTTCCCAAGTGCTCGGATTAAAGACATGTTCCACAACCTGGTTTATAATAAATTTTTATCCACACATCTTTCAACTTTTTTGTTAATAAAGTTGTATTGGCACAGTGATGCATCCACTTGTTTACATAGTGTCTCTGTCCATTTTGTGGGGAAGTGTCAGGATTTAGTAGAACAGAAAGTGTGGCCTCAAAGCCAGAACCTTTTAAGCCAGTCTTCCTCAGGTTTTCTGAGCTCTCATCTGGACTTGAAGTTAGTCTTAAGGTTTTAAACAAACATTCTGTTGTCATTATTTATTTGTTTGTTTTGAGACAGGGTCTCATGATGTAAACCTGACTGTCCTGGAACTCATTTGTAGACTAGGCTGGCCTCAAACCCACAGAGATCCACCTGCCTTTGCCTGGGATCAAAGGTGTGTGCCATCTTGTGCAGCTCCCAAACATTTTCTCTTGAAGACTCAGTTTGCTCCAGTGTGAGATGGCTGAGTGGTCACAGAAGCAAATGCAGCCCCAGCCTGCAAAGGCCGCAGCAAGACACTTCTGTTAAAAGCTACCTTGTTGTGGAGGCTGGGGGATGTCTCACTGGATAAAAATGCTTGCCCTGCAAACTTGAAGGCTTGGTGACACACTCCCATAACCCCCACAATGGGACCTGGAGCCAGGTGGGTGCCTGGGCTCAGGACAGCTAGCCTGGCCCAACTGTTGAGCTGCAGGCCAGTGCCTGAGGCCCTTACATCCCTCCATGCACACAGAAAGCACCTATTGGCCATCTGGGACAGGGGCCTTTTCACTCACACTTCCTCTGGTCCCCTGTAGGCAATCAATGGGGTGGCACACATAAAGCGTGTAGCTGCACATGGTATACAGCAGATGCTCAATAAATGGTCAGCCTTCCCAAGCACCTATGAGGCTTGATCTGAAAATGTAACTGGACACCAGAAGCCAACAGGATTTGAAAAATTGGAAGGCCCAGCCAGGGCCACTGGCTAGAGTGCTCCCCACAACCAGGCTACCCTGGTCCCCCTCAGGCCTTTTTTTCGGTCCTGTCCTGGTTCCTCCCACAGCCCTCTTCCATTTCCCTTGGCCATTATTCCCCAAATCCCCCTCCTCCTCCTGAACTTCCTGTGTTTGTCTGTCTCCACTCCTCCTGGCTTCCCACAATGTTCACCCCATCTGTGAGAAGATTCTGCAGCAACTACAGTCTCCTATGGTCTCATGTGACCTGAGATAAGACACTAAAAATCCAATTTGTAGCAATTTGCTTCATTTGTGAGTTCTTTGGTGTCTCGCTTTTCTCTCCACTGACACAGGCTTAGCAACCCCGGGAGGGGGGGAGAGCAACCGGGGAAGGGGGACGGAGAGGGAGTAGTTAAGGAGTCGGGAGAGAAAAGGGACTGGATGATGTTGACCATTTAGTATTCAGAGAAGATTGTACAAAGTTCTAAAAGATGCTAGCTAGCCCTGGCTGCTAGCTTTGGAGGCAGGTGCTGATTGGAGGGTGGGCATGAGCCCACGTGGCACAGTGGAGAAGTGTCTAAGTTGGGGAGGGCAGGCTGCTGGTACAGCGGAGGCACAGACAGACAGACCCAGAGGGAAGCTGTAGCCAGGGTTCAGGCAGGTTCAGGTGATGGAGTACCTTAACTGCCCATCTGCTCCCTCCACTCTCCTCCTGTTGTCTTCCACTGGCTGAATCTAACCTCAAACTAGTGGGCCAGGGTCCAAATGCAGCCTGGAAATCAGTGTCGTAGAACAGAGCGTCTAGTGAGCCTGGGTGCAGGGGATCCAGGTCCATCTTCTGTGTCCACCTTAGACTTCCAACCTCTAGACAGTTTGGGGACAGAGGGCACAACTTTCCCTAAACCAGAGCTGACCCTAAACAGTCAGCTTTATTAAATACCTACTGTGTACCAGACCAGGTACATTCTCTCTCTCTCTCTCTCTCTCTCTCTCTCTCTCTCTCTCTCTCTCTCTCTCTCTCTCTCTCTCCAGATTTTCTTGAGAGTCCTACTGTTTAGCCCAGGCTGGCCTTAACCTAGATAGAGAGCCTTCTTTATAAGTCTCCAAAGTGCTAAGATTAGATGCCTGCTCCACAGTGCCTGGCTACGAAGTGCCTTTCTTTTGTGAGTGTGTATGCAGCATGGTAAGGAAGTGGTCACAATACCCTCACCTCCTTCTGGTTGATACAACAAAATGCCCCCTAGAAGTGGCTTTAACATTTATTTCCTTATTTATTGTGGGGTAGAGTGGAAGTGCCCATGCCATAGCGTATGTATGGAGGTCAGAGAGCAACTTTCAAAAGTCATGTCTTGGTTAGCGTTTTTTGATTTTTTTCCTTCCCTTTTTAAAATTTATTTTTTAAAGGTTTTATTTTTATTTTATGTGCATTTGTATTTTGCCTGCATGTGTATCTGTGTGAGGGTGTCTGTAATGAGTAAGTTTTTCCTCCCACCGCTGGTCTTGTCCCACTGCCGCACCAGCCCCAAATAACATACAGAGACCCTGTATTTGATATAATGCTGTTGGCCAGGTACTAGTTTCTTATCGGCTAGCTCTGTCTTAATTATTAACCCACTTCTATTAATCTAAGTATTTCAATGTTGTTTCATTTTACTGGGGAATGGAGCCGGCATCTGGTCTCCCCAATCTCTCCATGCTGACTCCTCCTTACTACTTCCTCTTTCCTCCTTGTCTCCTAGTCCCTCCTATCTTCCTTTCCTATTGGCCAACAGTGCTTTATTCATTAACCAGTATGAGAAACATATTTACAGAATGACATCTCCCATCAGGTGTCGGATTTCATGTAACTGAAGTTATAGACAGTTGTGAGCTGCCATGTGGGTGCTGGGAATTGAGCCTGGGTCCTCTGGAAGAGCAGCCATTGCTCTTAATCACTGAGCCATCTCTCCAGCTCTTAGGGTTTCTAGTGCTGTGAGGAAAAACCATAACCCAAAAGCAAGTTGTGGAAGAAAGGGTTTATTTGGCTTACACTTCCACATTGCTGTTCTTCATTGAAGGAAGTCAAGACAGGAATTCAAACAGAGCAAGAACCTGGAGGCAGGAGCTGATGCAGAGACCATGGAGGATGCTGCTTCCTGGCTTGCTTCTCATGACTTGCTCAACCTGCTCAATCAGGACCACCAGCCCAGGGGTGGCCCCACCCACAATGGGGTAGACCTTCCACCATCAATTGCTAATTAAGAGAATGCCTTAAAGCCAGATCTGTGGAGGCATTTCCTCAATGGAGGGTCCTTCCTTTCAGATAAGTCTAGCTTGTGTGTCAGGTTGATGTAGGACTAGCCAGCACATGTTGCAGGATCACACCTGGTGAGCTGGAGGACAGGACAGTAAGGTGGCTGGTGTGGTTGGAAAGAGTGATGGAGAGACTGGATGAAGGATGAAGAAGCTTTTCCCCATCAGCCTGATCCCAGAGTCACTGTATTAGATATAAATCTGTTGGCCTGTTACTAGAATTTCTTAATTGGCTAGCTCTGCTTTAAATATTAACCCATTTCTATTAATCTAAATATTTTCATGTGGTCGGGACTTCTTCTCTCAAGTCCTTACATCTTGACTCCTTCTACATCTCCCAGAATCCTCCTTGTCTCCTAGTTCCGCCTATCTTGCTTTCCTATTTCCTTTATTCATTAACTAATAAGAGAAACATATTTACAGAATTACATCTCCCAGTATCTCTTTTCTGCCTAAATAAAAAGAAGGGTTTTAACTTTAACATAGTAAAATATATAACAAAACAATTATCAAATAAGAACTATTGTTAACAACATTTAGTCCATTAACATTTAGCAAGATTTAAAGAAAATATTTTATCATCTATCCTATCTTTGTGAGTCTAAAGTCTTATATGTAACTTATCTTTAATTCTAACTAAGGAAAACTATAACCAAAACTATCTGTCTTCAACTCCATCAAAGACCACAGAAGGGTAATATATAAACTCTAGAAATGACAGACATCTCGCTGCCTGGTCAGTCACCCAAAGTTCTTCTGTAATCTTCCATCTTCAGCCTATAGGCCATAGTGTGTCTGGCATACTCCTCAGCAAAGCAAGAAACTTTAGACTGTCTTCTTGTATTGGCAGTTTGTCAGTCACTTTTCTCTGTGTCCTGCAGACTGTCTGGCAGACTCTTCCATGAAGCAGGAACCCTGTAGCAATGTCCATCTTGAATCAGAAGTCACTTTTCTGTGGGTCCTGCATGTTCTGTTTATACAGCATAAAGTCAAACAGTCCAGACAAGAGCAGTATTTTGCCCAAATGGCTAGTTTTGCCATATTGGAAGTAACCGAGTCACACAGTCCCTATTGGGAAGTGCAGCAGGGTGAGCCTGCTGAGAGCTGCAGAGAGGAACCTTCCCTTTCCTGACTTGAAAATGGAGAAAATGGGGACCAAGGAATGATATATCAGGGCACAGTTGTCAAGACCATATTCTCCATCTACTGGGGCCAAAGTTCTCTCTCAGGCACTTGAAGAAGGAGGCAAGAAACCTTCTGTTGAACTTAGAGGAAGGCTGGCTGCATCTTCTGCCCGTGGACCCCAGCCATGAGACACCGCAGCCACGTGACAGGTTTTTGGAAATCTGACCCTAGGAATGCTGCAAGGTTAGGATAATGATTCAGCTTGACTTCGAATGCCGAGTCTGCAAACCAGTTGACAAGGGGCACAGCCTGTAATCCCAGCACTGGGGAAGCGAAGGCAAGCAGATCTCCATGAGTTCGAGGACAGCCTGCTCCACATAGCAATTTCCAGGACAGCGAGGGTTACTCAGTGAGACTGTCTTAAATGGGGAAGTGTGGCTGGAAGGATGGCCCAGCGGTAAAGAGAAAGGGTAAGGGCTGCTTTTCAAGGGCACTTAGGTTCACCCACATGACAGCTAACAACTGTGGGTAGCTACAGTTCGCAGATCTGATGCTTTCTTTTGACCTCTGAGGACACTGCATGCACATAGTACCCAGACATACATACAGAAAAAAAAAACACTCATACACATAAAAATAAGTGAATGAATCTTTAAAAAGAAAGTTTAAAATGAGCTACCTGTGTGATGGCAGCAGGGGACCTGGTGATGTTGGCATCAGGTGGCCCTGGGCTGGAGTGGGCGTTTCTGAGCAGAGAAGGGTGTGGCCTGCGCCAGTGATCATTGGTAACACACCAAGGCACAGATAGAGACTAGGATACGGGCAGAGGCAGCTGCGACTGGACAGTCAGGTGGAGGAAGCAGAGCTGGGGACTAAGAGGTGTGGGGACCATGCCAGCTGCACAGACAGGAAACAGGAGGTGGGTAAGATATGAGCTCAAACTTTTAAGGGTGCCCTAAAGGGCCAGCTAGTAGCTCTGCTTCAGAGTCCTTGCCTAGCATTGGGGGCGCTGGACTCCAAGCCAGCATCGTGAATGAAGCAAAACAGAAAACAAAAACCGGACTTTTTTTTTTTTTTTTTTTAAATTTAAGCCTTAGAAATTTCTGTCTCTTCTGTTTTCTCCAGCTCCTTTGCATGTCTCCATAGCTGTCCTACAATGCCATCATACCCAGAGCCTTGTACAAAATGGGCAAGAACTGAATCACTGAGCCTACTGTGCATTGGAGCCTCGGTGGGTGGGTCCTGTACAACAGTGCTGTGTTCCAACTCGGGTTGGTTCTTAGTTTTGGCTTTGGTAAGTGTGTGTGTGTGTGTGTGTGTGTGCGCTTTCGTGTGTGTGGTGGGGTGTCTAAACACATACATGCAGAGATCAGAGGAAGAGGCCAGCTGTTCTATTCTGTCTGTTCACTGCATTCCCCTGGAACAGGATCTCTCAATGAGCCTGGAGCTCAGCTGACAGCCAGCAAACCCCACGATCCTCCCTTCTCTATCTCTTGAGAAAGGCTGGAGTTACAGCATCATGACACGTTGGGTCCTAATGAGGTTTTAAGAGTCCATGCTTCGGGGTAACAGCCCCACCCACAGGCCTCAGTGCTCTGTGTTAGCTGTCCCCTCTGATACCCAGGACACCCCTGTCCGACTGCCAGGCACCATCTGCTTCCTCTGGAGGTGTCCGCCACCACCCGAGTCTACCAAGTGGGCAGAGAAGGAAGATCCCTGCAGCCCAGGAGCTCAGGGACAGCATTGACAATGAAGTGGGAGCCCATCTTATTTTTTAAAAAGTCTCCTCTCTGGTGACAGCACATTTTAAGTGTCCACAGTGCCCTGTGGTCCTTCTGCTTTGTGTCTCAAACACCATCACATCTTGTATTATATGTCTTAGTGTTCTGTTGCTGTGAAGAGACCATGACCATGGCAACTCCCATGGAAAACATTTAATTGGGATTGGCTTACAGTCATCATGGGGGGAAGCATGGTGCCATGCAGGCAGACAAGATGCTGGGGACGTAGCTGAGAGTCCTACATCTGGACCCGACAGCAGCAGGAAGAGAGAGCAACACTGGGCCTGGCTTGAGCTTCTGAAACCTCAAGCCCATCCCCAGCGACATACTTCCTCCAATAAGGACATACCCACTCCAGCAAGGCCACACCTCCTAATAGTGTCACACCCTATGAGCCTAACAGGGCCATTTTCATTCACACCACCACACTATACATGGGTTTTAGAGGCTGTTTAGCAGTCTGTCCACTGGAGTGCCAACCCCGGACAGGGTTACTCACTGCCCATCACAACTTCGGATGATATTAAGATTCAGGAAATATTTGTTGAGTGAATAAGTGATTAAATTCCACCTGACCCCCTTCCTCTTAGATCCTTTGGGTGGGGGTGTGTCACGGGACAAGAGCAGACGCCTACCTAGTCCACTTGAGTGTGTGTGAAAAAATTCACACACCAGGAAGTGAATCGCCATAAAGTGCATAGCAGATGTGGTGGTGCACACTGGGAAACTGAGACAAAGGGTCACTGGAGCCCAGCAGCTTGAGATTAGCCTGAGCCACAGAGATCTCAAACCACCTGAGGACCCCGAGGACAACCTCAGGCATGAGTCCTGGCTTGAGGCGTGTGTGAGTGCATGTGTGTGTGTGTGTGTGTGTGTGCACGCGCGCGTGTGTGTAAAAGCTCACTTGTTTACTGCTGCATATGTAGCTGTCTGGGCTGTGAGCCTCTGCTCCCACCCACTGAGTCTCCTCAGGAGCCCTGGGGCTTCAGACATACACACTACCTCATCTGACTTCACATGGGTTCTGGAGATCTGAACTCAGGTCCTTACACTTGCAAAGCAAGCACTTCACCCACAGAGCATCTCCCTAGCTAATAATAATAATAATGATAATAATAAATGAAGCCTATAGAGGTGGGGGCGGGGAAGATGACCCAGGGAGGAAGCATGCTGTGTAAGCATGAAGACGTGGGCTCAGACGTTGAGCGCCTGCATGAATAGCTGGGGGTAGTGTGAACCTGCCAGCCCAGCTCTGGGGAGCAGACAGGAGGATCTCTGGGACTCACTGGTCAGCCAGTCTAGTCATTTAGTGAGCTCCAGATCCAGGCAGAACCCTACCTTAAAAAAATAATGGAGCAGTGACAGAGGAAGACATCTGTCATGTGACGCTATTCCTAGAGAGGATGTGAGGATGTGGAGATGGAGATCAGATGATAGCAGACCAAAGTATGAAGTTACCAAAGTTGAACTTGGTGACCCATTGTTTGCCGGTCGCTTTTGTGTATGTCTCTGACGTTTGCCTCACCCTTTCTGTATAGATCTGTGACAGACTTCCTGACCTCCGGGCAGGCACAGGGTATGGCCAGTAGAACAGACGACAAGTGTTTGCACACTACTGCTATGAGCAATCTGCATGCCTACCCTTGGCAGTCCTACCTTTGTGAGCCATAGGCCAAGCTCAGGGTGCTGGGAATCTTTGCAAAGACCAACTCCGATGGGAATAGATGTCCCTTGGTTCAGGGCTTTCCAACCAAGGAATGAGTCCCTTCCTCCTACCCCTCAGAGCCTCCTGGGCCCCTTTGCATGTTCCCACCACGGGAACAATCTCCCAGTCCCCCTCCTCTCCCTCCAGCACAGTGACTATTTTTGTTTCTCCTTCTTATTAAATTTCCACTTCTGCAAACAGCAGCCCTGCCTTACCCCTCCCGCTCAGAGCAGACCAGATCACTCGTGCTGTATTAACAGATTTTTACAAAGAAGAAAGAAGAGAAAAGGAAAGGGAAACCCTCAGCTGCCCCCACCGCACACGTTCCCACTTTCTTTAGGCAGAAGATGCACACCAGGACTTTGAGTCTGCCCTTGGCACATGTTGGTGTGTTGAGCCTCCCATCTAATCAAAGAAGCGCTGGGGAACTGGAGAGTAAGGCTGGGCCTCCTGGGGCTGAAGAACTGGCAGAAACAGACCCATGCTGTACCCCAGCAAGGAACTTGTTCTAAAGCAGAATTGGAAAGTTAAGGACGAGAAAGATGGAGGGTGTGGTCCCATTGATAGACTATTTGCCTAGCATTTCCCAAGCCCTGGTTTGATCTCCAGCACTGAAAAAACTGGGAATGTCTGCCCAAGCCCATAATCACAGCACTGAGGACACTGGAAGATCAGGAGATCAAGGTCATTCTTGGCTGCATAGTGAGTTCAAGGTCAGCCTGGGTTACTTGAGCATTTATCTCAAAAAAACCAAAGGAGTGATGTGAGCCACTGAGCTGGCTTAGCAGATGAAGGCACGTGTGACCAAGCTCAGTGGACTCAAAGGAGAAAAGGAGAAAAACATGTTGCGAGCTGTTCTCTGAGTTTGACATGAGTGCTGTAGCATAGGCTTACACATACACGCACATACATGCACTCTCACACACATGCATGCACACACACATGCACACCACATAGACTACACACATACACACACATGCATGCACACACACACATCAAACAAATATTAAAATAAAACAATGTGAAAACTTTTTAAAGGTAAGTGATGGAAGGGAGGTCCAGCAACACACATCCCCCACACATGGCACAGAGGCGTGAGGCAGAGACAGCCACAGTGGGCTTACCTGTGTCCCATTACCCTGGACCTGCTGGGCTTCTCTGCCTTTTGCATGGCTGGCAGGCTCATGAAAAGGTTCTAGGCTCCTGGACTCACTTCTTCTAGGTCAGCCAGGAGATTGGAGTTCCGAGGATGCCCCAGAGAGAGGAGAGCAGGCTGTTTACTAATACCCCTGGGGCATTTCTCTCCCCAGATTTCTTTTTGGCAGCCACCATAACAACAAAGGTCCCAGATCCACTTTATTTCCTTGGGATACAGGATGAGGGAAGGGTAACCTCCCTTCCCTATGTGTTCGGATCGCCATTAACCCAAAGGGGGCCTGGCTGCCCATCTGGATAGTACATTAGGATGTATGCTTACCCCCCTTGGACAACGGGTGGAAGTACATAGCCTTGTGGGTTTTGCCTTTACAAGCCTCTGACTAACAAAATTTGCAGTCATTCTCTGGGAGTTCAGGTATGGGACTGGCCAGTGTCTATTGTCGTTGCTAGTATTTAATAAAGCTTGCTTCAAATTGACTCAAAAGCTGTGGTAGTGCTCTTGTTCTTGCCAGGTGGGAGTTCCAGATGACCCCACACCACAATGGGCTGGCCCCTCCCACATCAGTCACTAATAAGATAATGCCCTACAGACTGACCTACAGCCTGACCTCATGGAGGCATTTTCTCAGTTGGGGTTCCCTTCTCTCAGGCAACTCTAGCCTGGGTCAAGCTGACATAAAATTAGCCAGCCCGGTGCATGTGGAGGTCAAAGAGCATTGCTCCACTCACAGTTGCCTGGGTCCTGGGTTTCAGGGTTCAGATTCAGGTTCTAGGGATTGAACTTGGCTTGGTAGACTTGCTGGCTGAGTCATCTTGCTAGGCCAGCAAGTGACAGTGTAGATGGGAACCTCAAGCCATGCTGCCTATTTATTCTCAGGATCTGGGAGCCTGAGCTTTGTCACGTGACCAGGCCTGCGCTAACCTGCAGGAGGATGAGGGACATGGAGCAGAACCCTACCATAGACCACCCATCGCCATCAGAGTCCCACACGTGAGAAACAGCCTGACAGAGGAGGGTGAGACTTCCGGGTTCTCAGCACACACTGAGAGCCATAGACTTTGGAGCATAATTAATGCTAATTATTTGGACTTCATGTTACTTGTCAGGCTGTCCCATGGCCAGGACATAATTGATTGGTCTCTGACAGGGATGGGTAGATTCACAGCACTCAGGGCCTGGGTGCTTTCTTGAACTTGTCCCCAGTTGTCTGTCCCTCAGTATGTTTCTAGTCTCTTCCCTCGATGCTTCCTCCCCTACAGCCAAACCAGCCTCTCCTGGCTCATGTTCAGTTTTCAAGCTGCAGCCTTCCCCAGGACCCTGCACCTGCAAGTCTGAGCTATAAAATGAGACCTTAATATAAAAAAGAAAGAAAGAAGATTTAAAAAGGCCTATCTACAATGGATCCTGTCACTCTTTCATGGGGACACTATTTGTTTTATCATGGTAGTGTTAGAATTGGGTCTGGGATCCCAAGAACATGACCACATAATCCAAAGTATTTTGGCAAGGCAAAAATTTTTACTTCTGCAGAAGGGTACTCAGCAGGGCTCCTGCGAGGCTCCTGATCTAAGTGGCCAATGTGGCCTCAACTCTTACAGGGTTGGCTTACTCAAAATGCCCAGTGGATAAGCAAAGGATGACTGTTGAGACCAGGACTCGACCTTGAGCGCATGTTTTGATTTCAGGAAGAACTGATGAGAGGGGTCTACTGTTGTCAATAGCTGTTTCTTTGCAATTAAAAAAGTGTTTCTTTTATGAGTATGCTTGGCCTGTATGTATGTGTGCCGCATGTGTGCCTGGTGTCTTGGACGCCAGAAGAGGGCATTAGGTCCTCTTGGCACTGGGGTCACAGGCCACTGTGAGCCACTATGTGGGAGCTGGGAATTGAATCTAAGTCCCCTGGAAAGAGCAGTCGATGCTCTTAAGCAGCCATCCTTCAACTCCTGGAGTTTTGCCTTATTTAACCATTTGATAGAAAAGACATTACATTTTGTCAACATTTCCCATAGTGGGAAACCCTACAGGCAGGTGTGGCAGAGCTGTTCCCCAAACATCACTAACACATCTAAATTAGGAGATACAGCCCAGCAGAAACAAACAAACATGCATTGTTCAGGGCAAAGAAATCTTCCAAGATGAGAAGTGCCCATTCTGCCTGTGATGCTCTGGTGGAAAGCCCAGGTGGTCCCGTGTCCCCAATTCACTGCCCACCTTCATCCTCTACCCCTCCATGGACAGGACAGGGGATATGGCAAAAACAGGCATCAACTGTTTAAAGGGGCTGGCACCACTTTCCCTTAAAAAAATGTTCAAATTCAGACATTTCTCTTATTATCTTCTGCCAAGGGAAAAAAATTAATAACACAGCACAGTATAAAATACTAAATTAAAGGCATTTTGGAACCAGCAATTATTTCATAAGCTTCTCCTTTATTGCCACGCTAATGTGCCTAATTGCTGTCTTAATGAGGACATTAATTTCTGGCTAATGTGATGTTATTACAGAAATTGCAGTCAATCTCTTAAAAGGGGGAAAGTGCTAGAAAGCTGTCCCGAGAGGCCAGGGATCTGGTCACCCCAAGGCTGAGGTGCAAAAGAGAGAAGCAGAGATAGCGTGGGAATCCAGGCTCCACAGAGCTCTGGAGCTGCAGCGGTGGGAATGGAAGAGGGGACCTGTGCTGGGGGGGGGCAGCCCTGGGAAGCCACTGAGAGCCAGCTGCTGCCATGCTGGGGACCCAGAAAAACAAAACAGAACAGAAGAGAGTCTGAGAGCAGCTGGGGAACCTGGCGTTGGTGGCAGCACTTTGAGCATCGCACGCACGAGGCTGACACTAACTGCATGGTGGCGTGGCTGTAGCGATGGCTATTGTAATGTTTGCATTGTTCTTATCTTGTAGGCACAGAGAGGTTAAATAACTTACCCCAAGTCACATGGAAAATGCATGGTGAGGATGGAGCTAGAACCAGCTCATCGGGGTTAACTACAGAGCTATGCAGCCTCTCAGCTGAGTCTCGACGTGATGGACAATAACAAGGCCAAGATGTAGAGGGCTGAGGGTATAGCTCACTGGAAGAGCATGTGTGGACGTTGAGTTCCATTCCCAGAATGAATGAATAAATAAAATTCCAAAACACAGCTTGAGGTACTTCTCTGAGCTAGCAGCTGACCAAATGTCCCTCACACAGGATGCCAAATGACTATATCTTGGGAGAAGGAAGTCAAGTCGCAGATGAGCCCTCTCTGACCTGAAAGGGGAGACAAATTCTTAAGGTTTGATTAGAGATGGGCTGGATTCCTGTCTGAATAGGGATCCACTGCAGGCCACATATCACAGGCCACCAAGGAGAGGTGACTAGGGTCATAGCAGTTACAGAAGTGGGTGGCTGGTCTGGTTCCTCACTGGGGGATTCTAGGCAGGGACTCTAGCACTGAATCATGAATGCCCCAAGATCCTCACTGTGGATTCTAAGTTGGCACACGACCTTTGAGCCACACAGTCTCCTACTGGGACATTTCAGGCAAGAGTCCTACCACTGAGCCATGCCTCCAGCTCCCGACTGGAGGATTCTTGGCAGAGTCTCTACTTCTGAGCTCTTTTTCCATTTTTTTTTTTTTGAGACAGACTCACTCTGTAGCCCAGGCTAGCCTTAAAGCTGTGATTTACTGCTCTACTCCACCCTCCTTCTCTGAGCTCTTTGTCCCAGGCAGAAGCTACCGGGCGAAGTATCTGTCGCTGCTGCTACTTGACTGTGCTCAAAGCCTGGGGTATGAGGGTTCTGCTGCCCCCAGTGTGAGGTTCAGAGCCACATGTCTTGAGTGCTCCAACCTTAGCCCTGGACTGATATGTTGGTGAATATATAATTTAATGAACTGCTGGGAGGTGGTGGAGAGTGGAAAGCACCGTTAGGTAGAGGCAGTGAACTTGTTACAGTTTCTCAAATATTATAATAAAACATTAACCAAAACCAACTTGGGTCTGGACACAGTGGTGCATACCCTTGATCCCAGCACTCGGGAAGCAGAGGCAGAGGCAGAAGGATCTCTGCGAGTTTGAAGCTAGCCTGGTCTACATAGCAAGCTCCAGGCTGGCTAGGACCACAGTGAGGAACTGTCCCAAACCCAATAGGGGCTGGAGGGATGGCTCAGTGGCTAAAAGTGCTGGCTGCTCTTTGTGAGGACACAGTTCTATTTCCAGGACCCACATGACAGTTCAAAACCATCTTTTGCTGGGCTTTGGTGGCTCATGTCTTTAATCCCAACACTCAGGAGGGAGAGGCAGAAGGATCTCTGAGTTCAAGGCCAGCCTGGTCTACAGAGCAAGTTCCAGGTCAGGATCCAAAGCCATAGAGAAACCCTGTCTCGAAAAACAAAAACAGAAAACAAAACAAAAGAGAACAAAAACAGCAACAATAATAACAACAACAACAACAAAAATAAACAAAACCCCAAAATAACAAAAAGCCAACCAACCAAACAAAAACAACTTTTAGCTCCAGTTCTAGAGAGACAGTCCTCTCCTGGTTTCCTTGGACACCAGGCACACAAGTGGTACAGACATACAGTATGCAGACAAAACACCCACACATATAAAATAAAAACAAAGCCACAAACCAAAACAGCAACAAAAATACCTTGTAGAGGAAAGGGTTTATTTCACCTTGCATCTCAAGAGAAGTCACTTGAGAAGTCAGAAAATAACTCAAGGCAGGAACTGATACAGAGGCCGTTGAGGGCTGCTGCTCACTGACTGGCTCCCCAAGGCTTCCTCAGTCTGCTTTAGAATATAACCCAGGATGAACCTTCCAGGGGTGCTATCACCCACAGCGGGCTGGGCTTTCCCACACCAATGATTAATCAAGAAAATGCCCCATAGGCTTGCCTTTGGGCCAGTTTGATGGAGGCAGTTCCTTAATTGGAGTTTCTTCTTCTCAAAGCACCCTAGTTTGTGTCGAGTTGACAAAAAGACTAAACAGTACAGGGCCACTGGGGGTAACTTTGGGAGGCATATCTTTCTTTTGCCTGTTTTTTGCTGTTTCTCTGTCTCTTTTCTGGTCACCATGAGGGAAACAGCTTGTGGCCGTCCAGTCTCACAGTCCATGGCGTTCCACTTTACCTCCTGCCCGGAGCATGGACCTGGGTCTCTGGTCTTCGGTGAGTCTTGGCCCCATGTAACGCCTTCCCACTTTAACTCTCTCTGCTCATGTCCTGTAACAGGGCGAGATGACTAACACAGATACCATGAGGGGCGCCTGGTACCTGACAGCCTTGCTGTCAGAAACTGGCAAAGGTCGATCCGTTCCTCCCTCTCTGATGGATAAAGCCTCTCTGCAGCTGTCAAAGGGAGACATTTCAGCATGTATCTGTGTGCCAGGGTGAAAGGCACTGGGGACCCCTGAGCAGCCATGTCTCTGGGGGACTGCAGTGCTCCCGGCTGTAGGAGGTAGGCACAGGGGGTTATGTAGCACGCCAGTCTGAACACTCTGCTTCACAGGACTTGGTTTTCCACAGACACAGAACTAAGACAAGCATCCCTGCTTTTCACCTGACAATCACATTCTATGCATATAACCCAGAGCAAGCAAAGCAGGGGCTGAAAGAGTCTCTCAGCTTTTCATTCGTTTGAGACAGGGTCTGATGCCCAGGCTCTACTGAAACTCTATATATACTTGAGGATGAACTTGAACTGCAGATTCTCTTGCCTCCATCTCCTAAGTGCTGGGATTATAGTCCACTATAATCCAGTTTATGCAGTGTTGGAAATGTAATCCAGGACTTCAGGCATGGTAGGTGTACCAGCTAGTTTTTATGTCAACTTGACTCGATTGGGACGAGGGAAACTTGATTGAGAGAATGCACCCACTTTTTTTTTCTTGATTAATGATTGATGTGAGAGGGCCCAGCCCAGGGGTGGGTCCCAGGCTGGTAGTTCTTCTGAGTGTACAAGACTTTGATAAAGACGTTTTAGCACAGCAATAGAAAGCAGAGTGGGCTGACAGATACACTGCTCTGCAGCCATGGCCAGGATGTTTAGGGGATGAACTGGAATGACTTTGGAAGTCTGGGCTGCAAAAGCCATTAAGTGCTCAGAGCTTAATGGGGTTTTGTGGGAGCTTGGAAGATAACGCTGAAAGCAACCCAGATGATACAAGGCCTGGCTTGTGAAGTTTCACAGAGAAGTAAAGATTCTATCAGGGCTGCTTGGGTGATGCAGAATCAACTGTCTGGAACTCAGGGGCTACAGAGATCAGGGAACCTGTAGGGGCCTGACCTAGGTCCTCTGTGTATATGTCGTGGCTATGTAGCTTGACGTTCTTCTAGGATTCCTAACAGTGGGAGCAGGGACTGACTCTCTTTTGCCTACTCCTAGGACCCTTTTCTGCCTACTGGGTTGCCTCACATCCAGGTGAGGTGATGGTGTCTGTTGTTGATATTTTTGTTTGTTTCACTTTGTGACTCCTTTGGGGGCCCACCACTTATGAATACCTGGCCTTAGCTTGGCTTGTTTCCAGGCAGCTTTTCTTAAATTATTGCCTACCGTTTGTCTCTGGGCTTTTTACTTGTCTCTATTTCTGCATACCTTTCCTTACTTCTTACTCCATCCATGGCTGACTCTGGGTCCTCTCAGCTCACTTCTAAACCCTTTTTCCCTCCTAATCCTCCTCTCCGCCTGCCAGGCCTGCCTATCCTTTCCCCTGCCTTGCTATTGGACGTTCAGATCTTTATTAGACCAATCACAGAGTTAGGCAAAATGCAACATAAAAGAACACAACGCATCTTAGCATCATTAAACAAATGTTCCACAGTATAAGCAAATGTAACACATCTCCAAATAATATTCTACAATATTTCCATTTTTGACTAAATGAAAATGAAAGATTTTAATTTTAACATAAAACTATACACAATAAAACAGTTAACAAGTAAGAATTACATTTACAATATTCAGTCCATTCATATTTACATACCCCATTATCTATCTTAGTGATTACAAAGTTTTATACCCAGTTTACTTTCTATCATAACTAAGGAAAAATCAACTCTAACTATTTAGTCTACCTCCATCAAAACCACAGAAGGATGTAATATTACCTGAGTAAACAGCTCAAGCAACTTCCAAAACTCTAGAAATGACAGAGACATCTGCTGCCTGGACAGTCACCCCCAAGTTCCTCTGTAACATTGGGGCATCCATCTTCAGCCTATGATCCTAGAGTTTCTGGCAGACTTTTCAGTGAAGCAGGAAATTTGAAGAATTGTCCTGCTTCGTATTGGCAAAGTTCATCAGTCACTTTCCTGTGGGTCCTGCACGTCCAGTTCATACAGCATAAACTCAAGCAATCAAGGCAAAAGCCTTTTCTTGCACAAATAGCTAACCTTGCCATAATGAAAGCAAACTCCTATGTTTAACAAAAATATTTTAAATGACACATTCTATAGGTCCTTGAAGTGTGTGAAGACCCTCTATCTATCTAAAATACATCTCTGCATGATCTTTAAAACATGCCCAAAATATCTACAAATTTGAATGTTATAGATGATTACTCATATTTGGTTTTTTGATTATTCTAAATAGTTCATAACGATAGTCTTTTAAAACTAGAATTTTACCTGACATTTTAAAATGAACTGCAAAGGTACAATATCTTAAACAAGAGTAGAAACATATATACAGTAGTATAAGAAAATAAACTTTAAAAAAAAAAGAATCAAAAAAAAAAAAGAAAGAAAAAAAGAAAATAAACTTTATGAGACCAGCCTGGTATGCAGAGCAAGTTACAGGACAGGCTCCAAAAGCTACAGAAGAACCCTACCTTGAAAAACCAAAACCAACCAACAAAAACCCTTTAATTTTGTATCAGTACATACTATATTCTCCTAAATGATAACAAACATCCACAACCTACCAAATAACCAACAGTCACCTATACCATATATTGGGAATGTGGGTATCCTTTTCTCTAGACTGCTTTCTCCATAGGTGGAGCCTGTGGGCAGAGAGAGCATCTTTAGAGGAAGTCCCTGAAAAAATTGAGATAATGGACACTCCCTGGGAAGGCCAGCAGTTACCTTGGCTGATATATATCAACTGTCAAGATTCAGTCATACTAACCTGGAACAAATCCACAGCCTCTTGTTTCCTGTGGAAACAAAAGCAAAACCTTTCCTCCAAAACATTTTTTATTCCATTTGACAAACACATTTTTTAACTTCCATTTTAAAATTAAAACATTCTTAAAATATCCAGGCTTGTTTATTTTACTGTCCTTTCAATTCATGTCTCTTAGCAGCTGTTGTTTGCTTATCAACAACCAAAAAAATTCAAAATCAACACAATAACATACATACAAGATCCAGACTCTGTGTATTTCCCATCTTACATGGCTTTTTTCTTTTATATTACTTTTACTCTCTCTTTAAAGACTTTTCTTTTCTTTTTTTTTTTTAGATTTATTTATTCTGTATAGAGTTTCTGCCTGTATGTATCCCTGCAGGCCAGAAGAGGGCATCAGATCTTATCACAGATAGTTGTGAGCTACCTTGTGGTTGCAGGGAACTGAACTCAGGACCTCTGGAAGAGCAGCCAGTGCTCTTAATCTCTGAGCCATCTCTCCAGGCCCTTTCTTTATTATTTTTAAACCATGTTTTTCTTTCTATGACTGTCTATACCCATTTCCATTTCTTTCTTAAGCCTGCAGCCTAGATGTAATTAATGTATGAGATAAGGATAAAAATAAAAGAAAAAAAAATCCCTACAGGCTTGACTACAACCCGAGCTTATGGAGGAAATCTCTCAATTGTGATTTTCTACCTTCAGGCGACTAGCTATAGCTTGTTTCAACTTGACATAAAACTAGCATTGGGAGAAGGACCTATGCTCATGAATTCAAAGACTGAAATTCACAGCCTACAAATGAAGTTAGGAAGTTTATTATAGGTTCATAGTTGGAATTTTTACCCCCCCAGATAGGGTTTCTCTGTGTAGCCCTGGCTGTCCTGGAACTCACTTTGCAGACCAGCCTGGCCTCAAGCCACAGACATCCACTTGCCTCTGCCTCCCAAGTGCTGGGATTAAATGCTGGGGTGCTACCACACCCAGCCATAGCTGGGATATTAAGAGATAGGACTGAGTCAGCCGTGTTTAACAGGAGACCAGAACTGCTGACTGAAACCTCTGCTTCGCTGGGGTGTTCACTCTGGTCAGCTGGGCCTGGGGAATCAGTGGTGATAGAAGAGACAGGTCAGCATCACTGTGGTGAGATCTCCGGGAGGTGTCTCCTCGTGATCAGCACACAAGCACACAAGCCACAGCACAGAGGAACCAAGACCACGGCAGCTGAGGTTGGTGGTATGTAAGAGTCTCTCATGAGTGCTGTGTTTGAAGGCTTGGGGGCTGTGGATAGCAGCTGGGGCTTGGGTCCACGAGAGGCAATTGGTTAGGTGCTGCCTCAGTAGCAATGGAAAGTCCAGGACTGAAGGGGTCATGGAGAAAGGCCAAGGCTTATCACCATGCGGCAATCTCATAGTCCCTGAAAAGAGCCCAGCAGGACCACTGGTGGAGATGCCAGAACCATGGGACAACCTCTAAGCACTGCTGCAGTTGTAAGAAGCCTGAGCCTAGGAGCTGCATGTGCTGTGGATGACAGAACCTGGAAGTGCCATTGCCAAGGCCTTTTGGATTTGGAAAGACTGGGGGTGGGTCCTGGGCATCAGGCACTGAGTCTTACACAGTGCTGGACTTTTGGGTTGCTTTGATTGTGACTGTACCCTGATTTCCCCTCTTAGCATAAGAAAGCATTTACTACTTTTTTTGCTTTACAGGAACCTACGGGTATGAGACCTTGGATATTTTAGAGAAACTTTGAACTGTTCAAGAGGAGACTGAAAATGGGCTTTGCATTTGTAAGAGACTTGGACATTTTAGAGAAACTCAACTTTAAAGTGTTTAGATTTTTTTATTTTTGTTTTGTTTTTTGTTGTTTTGTTTTGTTTTGTTTGTTTGCTTGTTTTTCAAGACAGCATTTCTCTGTATTGCTTTGGAGCCTGTCCTGGAACTAGCTCTGTAGACCAGGCTGGTTTCCAACTCACACAGATCTGCCTGCCTCTGCCTCCTGAGTGCTAGGATTAAAGGCCTGCACCACCAATGCCTGGCTGTGTTTGAATTTTTAAAGGGTTGGATTTTTATAAGTTGGGATGTTTTATCCTGTGAGACTGATGTTAATACAAAATATTGGGGATACGGAGAAAAAGAAAGGTTATGGTTTAACAGTAATGTGTCAACTTGACAGAGGCTAGAGGTTTTTGGGAAGACAGGACCTTAATTAAGGAAACATTCCCACCAGGTTGGCCTGTGAGCAACGTAAGGAATATTTTCTTTATTAATGGTTGACACAGGTGGGCCCATCTCACAAGGAGCAGCTACCATCCCTAGGCTGAAAAAGCTATGGAGAATACCCTTCTGTGGCCTCTGCATCCATTTCTGCCTTGAGTTCCTGCCCTGACTTCCTTGAATGATGGAATAAAACCTATAAAATTAAATAAACCCTTTCCTCCTCAGTTGCTTTTGGCTATGGTAAACACTCTCACCAGCTGAGCTACAAGCACTCTACCAACTTAGCCACATCTTTGGTCTTGCATTTTGTCTTGAGACACAATGCCATTCTGTATCCCAGGCTAGTCTTTTTTGTTTGGTTGGTTTTATTTAGTTTTATTTTTCAAGACAGGGTTTCTCTGTGTAACAGTTCTAGCTGTCCTGGAACTTGCTCTGTAGACCAGGCTGGCTCAAACTCACAGAGTTCTGTCCAGACTAGTCTTAAACTCAAGTTGTCTTGCCATTACTTCCCATGAGAGATGTAACCTGACCCCCCCCCAAAATGCACTGGATGTACTGAAACTATGAATAACCAAGCTGTGCCCAGCCTAACATATAGGTGATCAACACACCTCTATTAGCCCATAGCCTGGTATAAATGTCTGATAAAACATCATGGCCAAGGCAACTTATTCAAGAAAGTGTTTAATTTGGGGGCTTATAGTTCCAGAGAGTTAGGGCCCATGACTGTCATGGTGGAGAGCATGGCAGGAGGCAGGCAGGCATGGTGGTAGAGCAGTAGATGGAGCTCACAACTGAGACACAGCCATAAGGCAGAGAGAACTAATTGGGAATGGTATGGGTTTCTGAAACCTCAAAACCCACCCCCAGTGACACACCTCCTCCCAAAAGGCCACACCTCCTAATCCTTCCCAAACAGTTCCACCAGCTGGGGACCATCATTCAAACACGCCAGCGCCACTCCCACTTAAACATCCAGACGCAAAATCTCTTTACGCTAAAACGCTGAATACCTCATGTTGTGTAGTGAAAACGAAAAGCTCCACAGTTCATGAAGTTCAGTCTCATACCACATCAGCTTAAAATCACAGACAGCACCTTTGAAAGGTGGGGACCACCTGCAGAGGGGAAGGGCTAGTCTAAGGAACTGGCTACAATGCTGCAGGCTCTGCGGCAGTGGGCAGCGCAGACCCAGGGAGGAGCTGCCAGGGAGGTGGCTAGGCAGCTCTTCAGACAGGGAGGGTCCACCTTGCTCTGTTAAGATCTCAACTGACTGGATAAACCTCATCTGCTGTACTCACCGTGCTCAGTTTCAGGCCTGGAGATGGCTCAGTGGGTAGAGTGTTGCTGTGTCCGCATGAGTAAGTTGATACCGGAGGTAGAGTCAGGGCTAATCCAGAGAAAACTTTGGGCCAGCGAGCCTGACCTTCAACCAAGACACCCTTGGTAGAAGACAAAACCAACAGCAGAGGCTGTTCTCTGACCTCCAAAAGCATGCCATGACATGTGCACATGTACACTCAGGGATGCAGACACATATACACACACATCAAGAGAGACAGACAGACAGAGTGCACCAGTTCCCAATTCCAGCATCAATCTTACCCATTAAAAACAGCTTCATAGAAACACCCTGAAAAAACGTTCCACCAGACACATGGCCCAGCAGAGTGGACACATTAACCTTTTCGTATGTGTATGTGTAGACATGTGTATGCAGATTTTTGCATAAGTGCACGATCGTGGGGTTGTATACATGCCTGTGTGTGGTTCATATGCAGGTGTAGGCCAGAGATCAATGTTGTGGTCTTCTCCTATCATTCTCCAGCTTGCTCTATGAGACAGGGTCTCTTGCTGAACCTTGAACTTGTTGAATGACTAGACTGACTGGTCAACAGGGCCCCTCCTGTCTCCCTCTGCCCACCCAGTGCTAGGATAGCAGAGCCTGATCTTTTATGTGACTGCTGGGGATTTGAACTCTGGTAATCACGTTGCTTTAATGAGCATTATACCCACTGAGCCATCTCCCAACACCTTAACCTTCCTCGGCTCAGCCCCAAACTCCATTTTCCATTCCCTGTGGCCTTTGGTCTGGTACACTGCATAGGAGTCCTGTGCCCACCTCTGGGGCTCACACACTTCAGGGTCTCCCTACTTGAGATTTTGCTTTTTCTTAAGGTGGAGTCTTGCCATGTAGTACACAAGCCCACCATCCCTCTGCCCCCTGAATGCTCCACTCACAGATCATACTTGGTCTGACACTTGCTGGAAAGGGTATGTTAGTATTTTTGGAGGTCAGGTACCCGAGTGGTCACCATCAGAACTACAGTTACTTCCCCTGTTTTTGCCTTCCCAGCCTGGACTTTCTGAAACCACTTAGCAAAGTAAACTTCTTGCATATAAATTGCTGTTTGTGTGGGTCTGCTGTGGGGAAGCCCATATTCTTCAGGATCCCCTTTGAACCTGTCAATCCCACCAGGCAAGAATAAGACCACTACTACAATGTTTGATCCTTGAGGCAAGCTTTATTAAACACTGGCCATGACAATGGACACTTGCCAGGTTCAGGACTCCGAGAGAATGGCCATGAATTACATTAGTACAGTGCTTACAAAGGCAAAACCCTCAAGGCTATGTACTTCCTGCCTTTGTCCAATGGCGGGGAAGCATTTATCCTAATGTGCTGTTTACATACTTCCTGCCTACACGTGATCAAAGCACATCCTGTGCAGAGGGGCAACCAACCTTATTTAGAAGCAAAGACACCTGCCTTGTTATCTTACAACAGCCCCACCCCCAGCATTCCAGGAAGTTATCTGTCCTTGGGCAAGTGGAGCTTACAGGTTAGAGGCATTTTTTGTTTTATAGATCTCTTAAGCACAGTAATTAAAATGTAAAGCATAACTTCAGCCCTCACAGAATTCCCCCCTCCTCCCTTCTGCAGCAGCCAGGTGGGAGAGGATGGAAATGAGTTGCCCTACCTAGGGTCCTGCTCCCCAGAAAATGGTTTTTGGTCTCTCTTCTGTCTCTTCTCTGGGAGCTGGAAGGCCATCCAGGAGCGTTATATCCATTAAAGGTACACTTTTGAAACTAGGAAACAAGGAGGACCCTAAGAGAGACATACATGCTCCCCTGAAGAAGGGGAAAGGGACAAGAGCTCCTGAGCAAATTGGGAGCACATGGGGGAGGGGTAGGAAAAAGAGAAGGGGAGAAGAGGAAGGGGAAGGAGAACATAGGGATCAGGAAGATTGCGTCGGGAGGAATAGAGGAAAACAAGAAAAGAGATAGCTTAATGGAGGGAGCCATTATAGGTTTAAAGAGAAATATGGAACTAAGGTAATGTTTAGAGATCCATAAAGATGACCCCAACTAAGAATCTAGGCAGTAGTGGAGAGGCCACCTTTGATGCCCTTCCCCTATAATGAAATTGATGACTACCTTAATTGTCATCCTAGAGCCTTCATCCAGTAGCTGATGGAAGCAGAAGCAGACACCCACAGATAAGCACAGAGCCATACTCCTGGAATAAAGCTGTAGAGAGGGAGGAGGGATGAACAAAGGAGTCAAAACTGTGCTGGAGAAACCTACAGAAACAGCTGACGTGACCTAGTGCGAGCACAGGAACCCCAGTCGTAAGCTGGGGGACCAGCATTGGACCGAACCAAGCCCTCTGATTGTGGGTGCCTGTTAGGAGCCCTGGGCAGTCTATGGGCCCTCTAACAGTGGAACCAGTATGTATCCCTAGTGCACAAATGGACTTTAGGAGCCCATTCCCTATGAAGGGATACTATCTCAGCCCAGATACATGGGGAAGGGCCTATGCCCTTCCCCAAATGATGTGACGGACTTTGAAGATCCCCCATGAGAGGCCTCACTATCTTTGGAAGCGGGTGGAGTGTGGGTTGGGGGGGAGTTGGTAGGGGGCATAGGAGGATGGAGGGAGAGGGAATGGGGGTGATATTGATATGTAAAATGATTGTTTCTAAATTTAAAAATAACTTGGTTTGATTTGGTCTGATTTGGATTGCTGCATTAGTGGAAAGGCTTATCGGGCTGCAGAAACTTTTCAGTCTTTTTTGTTTTCACAAACAGAACTACTGCACACACCAGTACATGCTTGCTATTTTCCAGTCAATTATATCCCTCCAACACTACACAGACCCCCACATCCAGGCCCACACATTCCAAACAGACCCCAAACAGACCACCAAGGAGTCGACTCTTCCATGCAAGAATAAAGGTTTACTTAATCAATTAACAAGTTAACTGTGTTAACCCAGGTCCTCCATTTGTCTGACACAGGGGGTGGAGTGAGAAGGACCAGAGAGTCTGTGGGCAGGGAATTTATTGGGGCGGGGCAAGGGGAGTGTCTGTGGTCCGCAACAATCTCAGGATTGGGTGACCTGTCCTATGCTGATTGGTCAACTGATTGTTATGGCCTGTAGGGCCTCCCAGGGGGGTTGCCACTGTTACAGTAAAACACTTCTAGAGCCTACCAGCTAACTTCTGATGGGTTTCTTGTCACATGGGAGGGTATCTGGCTTCCTAGTGACTAGGAGGTCAGGCAAGGTCAGGAAGCTCAGCACATGTTGCTGAATCAGAGGCCTACATTGCTGGGTCTTTTCTGCAGCCTGTCATGGCTGCTAAAGCAGGGGGCTGGGCGAGGGTCTGGTCCCTTAAGCCTTAGTGGGGCAGAAGGGAAACAGCTACACACTACCCACTCTGGGCTGATGGGATGTGTCACCACACATCCTGGCTGTTTTTACTTTAGGAACCAGGTAAACCTTAAATGACCAGGTCCATTTAACAAGGACAGACAGATCATGGTGGCTCAGGTCTGTTATTCTGGCTCTTGGCAGAATGAAGCAAGTAGATTTTGAGTTTTAAGTCACCCTGGGCTACATAGTAAGACCCTGTCACTCATGCTTGAGTGTGTGTGCACGCATGTGCATGTGTGTGTATCTGTGTGTTTCTCTGTGTTGTATATGTTTGTGGAAGGGTGTTTTCTGTGTGTGTGTTGAATGTGTATGAGAGGGTGTAGGGATGTGGGGGTGTGCACATGTATGTAAGTGCATGTGGAATGGAAGGGACCAGACCCTCACCCAGCCCCCGCTTTAGCAGCCATGACAGGGTGCAGAAAAGACCCAGCAAATATAGGCCTCTGATGCACAGCACTTATTGCTGAGTTTCTAGTCTTCTGACCTTGCCAGAACTGCCCCAGTCACTAGGAGGTCAGATACCCTTCGTGTTGCAAGGAACCAATCAGAAGTTAGCTGGCGGGCTCTGGATGTGCTTTACAGTAACAGTGGTATACATAGCATGGCAACCACCCTGGGAGGGCCTATAGGCCATAGCAACCATTTGAAAAATCAACACAGGACAGGTCGCCCAAGCCCGGAAGTGCACCAATCCTGAGTCTGTTGCAGACTCCAGACACTCCCCTTGCTCCGCCCTAATAAATCCCCTGCCCCTCAGACCCTTCAAGTCCTTCTCACTCCACCCCCTGTGTCAGATGAACAGAGGACCCGAGTTAATACAGATAACTTGTTAATTGATTAAAGACTCTTTGCATTTGCATCGGAACGGGTTCAGAATGTAGATGCCAGATGTAGACACCCGGTATCTTCCTCTATTATTTTCCATCTTACATTCTGAGATGGGGTCTCTCATCAAACCTGGAGCTCATTGATTTGGATATGATAGCTAAACAATGAGCTTTTGGGAATCCTCCTGTCGCAGCTTCTCCATGCAGGGTTACTGGCCTATGTTACCATTCCTGGCTTTTACGTGGGTACTGTGGATCCAAACTCAGGTCCTTACAATATGCACAAGCTACTACCCACTGAGCCATCTCCCTAACCCAATGACAAAGCAAAGTTCCACTTCACCGAGGTTCACCTCGGGGGCATGATTGAGGACTCTGAAGGAGGGTGGGTCACCCGAGGCCACTGTAGTAGTCAGCATGGACAATGGTGTCCCTGCAGCTACAAGGTGCAGCCCTCCCTCCCTAGTCTTCCCTGCCCTTATACTCTAGCTCCTTCCCCAAGACCCGGAGTGCCATTAGGGCAGAGCTGCACACAGCTGGCTGGGGGAGGGGCTGGATGCTCAGGCTCCAGTGGCCCCGCCCACACCCTCCTCCTATGAAGGAGCAAGCATCAGTAGTCAACAGGTCCAGTTGTGATAATCTCCTGAAATCTTGGAATTATTTATTTTATGTGTATTTAGTTTTTGCCTGTATGTATGCTTGCATGTATGTGCAACAAGTATATGCTGGGGTCTAAGGAGGTCAGAAGAGGGCACCAGATTCCCAGGAACTGAAGTTCTAGATGGTTGTGAGCTGCTGTTCAAGTACTGAGAACTGAACCTGGGACCTCTGCAAGGGCAACTGTTGAGCCGTCTCTCCAGCTCCTCTGATGATCCTTTCAAAGCAGAGACAGGTGGTCACGTGAACACAGCCGTTGGTGGCTTAGCGGACAGTGCTGCGTGGTACCACCTTAATAAAAAAAGCTGAAGCCAGCTGCACTACACGCATAGGCTAATGAAACCAGGGTGTATGCTGTTCAGATACAGGGCTTTGAGTGTTCTGAGGTTAAAGAGAACATGAGATAGTCATTAATATTATTTCCTGTGGTCTGTTCTGTACAGTCGAGAGAACGAGATGCCATAGCCATGCCTCTGCAACATCCAGGAGAACTCAACCAAGGAGGCCCTGCTAAGAATAACTGCAAACACTCAGCTTCCATGGAACCGCTCTCCTTCAGGAACCTGTGGGCAGGAGCCACACTGCCTCATGAGGCTGTCATGTTGTCTTTCTTCAATGTTAAGAACCCACCTAGTTGTGGTAACCCCGCCTGCCTGGGATACTTCATCCTCGGCATGGGGGGTGGCTAATAAATATAGATGCTTTTGAAGATTTATTTTAGTTTTAATTATGTGTATCTGTATGTATGGGCCGCACAAGTGCAGGCCCTCAGAGGTCAGAGGCATTGGGTATTCTGGACGGAGTTATAGCCAGTGTGAGCCTCAGGCATGGGCACTGGGAGCTGAGACTCAGACCTTCTACAAGAGCAGTTTGTGCTCTTCATGGCTGAGCCATCTCTCCAGTCCTCTAGCAAGTTTGCCTTGCTAGAGGCAAAAGGACAGTTTGCCTTACTTTCTCTCTTGAATCCTAAATCTGGTACTTTATGAAAAGAAGGGAGGGAGGGGAGGAAGGAGGGATGGATGGATAGATGGAGGGAGGCAGAGTGTCTCAATAGGAATCCTTAATTCCCCCAATGAGCTTGGCTACATCCCCATCCCGGTTTGCTGGGGATGTGATCTCGACACACTGATGTGGCCTGGGGACCTGTCTGGCTCACGGTGCTTTTATGTGGCATCTTGGAGTGGCAGATTGTGTCCTTGTGTCCTTAAGGAGCTATGGCACTTCTACTCAGTTAATCAGCTGGCATCTGTGACAGAATCCAAAGGCTCTTTGTGAAGTCCCCTGGGTGCCCTGTTGTGTGTTTTCTCTGGGTATCTCACAAGAATCAGGCGTCTGCATCTAGTGGGAGGTGATAGGCCCTACCTGTGGCAGGCTGAAGATCCTGGGTGAGCCCATCTGCCCTGAGGGATGCTGGGCAAGGGACCCAGGGCGCACCGAGCTCTAGGGGCTCATGGCAAGGCACCCATCCTTCCTTGCTCTACTATTGGCATTGACTGGAGTTACGTCTCCAGTAACTCTTTATCCTGCACTTTGTGATACGGCCATGATCTGAGAGGTTCCCCAAAACTCACCAATTTCAGGCTTGGTTATCCAGACAGACACAAGCAGAGCCTGACCTTGCAAAGGAGACACAATCATAGAACTCTGCCCTCACCTGTCACATCTACTGACGGAGTCAGCATTTCCTGGGCCATCGGAAGTGGGGACTTATGAGGTAAGGCTAGTCACAAGCAGTGGATCCCACCATGATACACTCTCTGCCTTGCTTCAGGCTCCAACCAGGTGATCATGAACCAAAAATCTTTAGACTTAGACACTGACAGAAAAATGAGCCTCTCCTCCTCCTAAGTTGTTTCTTTCAGGTACTTTGCTTAGGCTGATACTGAGGGATGAGATTAAGAAGTGTGGTGGTGCGCACCTTTAATCCCAGCACTCGGGACACAGATGAAGGTAGTTCGAGGCCAGCCCAGTCTACAGAACAAGTTCTAGGACATCCAGGGCTACACAGAAACCCTGTCTCAAAAAAACAAAAACAAACAAAAAAGCTCAAACTGAATAAGGGATCATTTGCCCCACACTGGGGGACAAAGAGGACATAGTTTTTGCTCTCAAAGTCCTTTCATCCTTGTATGTAGGGAGGAGACTACAAGTAAGGAAACAAACCAGTGTACACATGCTCCTCCACTTATGAGATACTTGTGCAGCTAACATGGAGTGGAAAACCGTCATCTCACTATTTTGTTACTTTGTTTCAAGTGCTAGGATAGAGCCCAGGCCTGTGAGCATGCCAGGCCAGGGCCCTGCCTCCAGTCCCTTACTGCAGGACTCTAGGCAGGGGCTGCGTCTCTGCCCTTTACTGAAGGACTCTAGGTAAGTACTGCTCCCCTTAATTGACTCTTCTTTTGTTTGTTTTTGTTTTTGTTTTTCAAGACAGGGTTTCTCTATGGAGCCTGTCCTGGAAGTAGCTCTGTAGACCAGGCTGGCCCCAAACTCACAGAGATCCACCTGCCTCTGCCTCCCGAGTGCTGGAATGAAAGGCATGTGCACCACCATTGCCTGGCTTTCTTAACTGATTCTTAGTTGACAGGCCTGGGCAGTGCAGAGATGGCCTGAGACTCATCCTATGGCTACAGCCAGCATGAGCATTGGAGGAGCCACTAATTCTCCCAGTTCTACACCCCATGTGAGAGCACCTTGGCTGTAAAAACAGTATTCGTGTGAGATTACAACTGGCCTGGCTTGGCAAGCCTTCTTGCCTCACTTTGGGTGAACAATTTCAGTGGGAAGAGACTGTAAATCAACAGGAAGCTCCTAGTACTGCAACAACTACCTCTTTCCAAAACTCACTGAGCCCCTATCAAGAATCCTGGCCAGCTCTGCCCCTTGCAGACCTCTCCATTTCTCTTGGGAGGGAGGCTGACCCTCTCTGTGTTAATAAAGTGTGTTAACAAACAGTCTAGTCTGTTGAAGGTCAGGCTCTGTTTTCTCTTGGCCTTTTGTCCCTCAATGCTGCCTCTGCAATCTAACACCCCTCCAAAGGCAAGCAGTTTCTCTCTCCAGTGCAGATACTCCCCACACCCTGCAGCCTGGGGTGGAGATGTGAGGGAAGGGCATACCCTGAGCCCTGTCATATCACTACTCCTTCTAGGTCTGCAATCCAATAGTTCTTGCTGGGGAGATTGTGCCTCCCATACAATGGGATTGTGGATGGAGATGAGCTTGGCTGTTATTACTGTGGGGTAGGGTACCCCAACACCTGTCAGGGCCAGGGATGCTGATGACTTCTGCAAGGCACAGGATAACCAATGGAGGCCCCCCCCCCAGGGGAGGATGGTAGGAAGGGATACATCCATTTTTCTACAGTTTGCCCCTGACAGCTTCCAAGAGGTGACTGGGGGCCTTGCTTGTCTTTCTCAGTGTCTCTGAGAACATGAACATGAACCAAAAAATTCCAAAACTTTGTCAGGTGTGGGGATGCCAGCCACAGATAGGTGCTGGAGGACCAGGCAGTCAAGGCTGTCCTCAAGTATGTCATGAGTTTGAGGTTAGCCTGGGCTTCCTGAGACCCTACATCAAAACAAATACTACAATAAAACCCAACAGACTCTAAAAAGGGAATGATGCTTTGTCGGTGTGAAGAGGAGACCTAGGCGAGGAGAAAGGTCAGGGAAGGGGTGGACAGAATAAGCTGAGGGGGACCTGAGATGGCCCAGTAGTTCAAGCTCTTGTGGTATGGCGCTAGTATCAAGGCCAGAATTTTGATCCCCAGAAGCCACATAAATGCCAGGTGGGTTAGTGAACCTCCTGTAATTCCAGCCTTAGAAGGCAGAGCAAGCTGGCTAGCAAGACTAGCCCTATCAGGGAGACGCTGCCCCAGTGAGTAAGGTGGAAGTGATTGAGAATGATCAACCTTGGCCTCTGAATACAAATGCATACATGTGAACACATAACTCCACACACGAGCCCATACATGTGCAAGCACACACACACACACACACACACACACACACACACACACACACACACCACAGAAATAGAAAAAGAAAATAAGTAAATTGAAGGCATTTTGGAGGGAGTCGAGGCCCAAGCACAAATGCTTGAAGTCTGAATAAATGGTTATCCCTGTCTCCTGAACACATGCCTCTTATCGGAAGAGCCTAGACAAATGTTCTAAGTGCTGAGCATGTCCCAGCCCATGAGTCCTCTGCCCATCTTCAACCAGCATCCCTGCCTGTGGTGGTTGAATGAGAATGACTGCCATAGGCGCATATATTTCAATGTTGGTCTCCAGCTGGTGGAACCATTTGGGAAGGATTAGGAGGTGTGGCCTTGTTAGAGGAGGCGACTCACTGGGGGCAAGCTTAGAATGTTCCAAAGCCCTCAGTAATTTCCAGTTAGCTTTTGCCTCATGTTTATGTTTCAAGATGTGATCTTTCAGCTGTAGTGAGATATCCACCCCGCCCACACCTGTTCTGTGTCGGAGACAGACCTAGACCCCACCAGTCACACCCACACTTGTCCCCACGCCCCAATCGGTGTGGTCAGTACAACAGGAGTGGGCAGAGTGGATATCTCACTACACTCAGCCACTGCTCCAGCACCATGCCTGCCTGCCTGCTGCCTGCTGCCATGCCCTACTGTGAGGGTCATGGACTGTAGCCACTGGAACTCTAAGTACCAAATAAACCATTTCTTCTTAAGTTGTCTTGGTCATGATGTCTTAGCACAGCAATAGAAAAGTTAAGACCCTACTTCAGCATCACAAAGGTATCGGGACCATGTGGAACATGGAGTAGGCTCTGGTTTTCTGTGACCAGGGCCACCAAGGTCCTTTGCTTAGTGTTCATTCTCATATTCATGTTCATTTTCAGCCCAACAACTTCTATACTAAGAGGGAGCAGGAGCACCAAGACAAAAGCTGACCAAGACAAGATTCCCTTCCAGGCCAGGGGCGTGGCTGAACAGTGGAACACTTTCCTGGCATGCACAAGGCCCTGGGTTCAACACAGTAGCAACATAAACAACACAAAAATCTCAGGTTTGGGGAAAATTCAGCGGTGAAGCGTTTGCTCTGTGCACACAAGGACCTGAGCTCGGATCCCCAGCACCCACATTCATGCCAGCCTATACAGGACCCACTGGTAACCCTAGTGTTGGGAGGACAGGAACAGAGGCTGCCCGAACTTGCTGACCAGTCTTGTCAAACTGGCAAGGACCAAACTGAAAATTAAGGTGGAGAGGAATATACTTAGTGGAAATGATGTCTGATGCTTAGGCTCAGGGTAAGACGAGGAGAAGCCAGACCAGAAAGGCAGACTTGGCTGATAGTGGACAGGCTAACGTTCCCCCTGGGGGAGCACAAACAAGACTTTGAGGGTTAAAGAGAAGCCGATGTTCACCTAGTCCCCTGGGACCCACTCCAACAGTGGTCAGGTGAACTAGTCCCTGGGGTGTTCAATGTTGGGAGCTGCCATGGAGGATGGGTCTCCTACAGTTGCTGTAACAAATGACCATATGCAGGGTGGAGAGACAGCTCAGCAGTTAAGAGCACCTGGCTGTTCTTCCAGAAGACCCGGGTCCAGTTCCTATCACCCACATGGTGTCTCACAACCCTCTGCAACTCCAGGTCCAGGGGAATCTGTTGTCCCCTTCTGGCTTCTGAGGCACGCGGCACGCACATGCTGCAAACACACAAGCAAAACACTCACACACAAAAGTTAAAATAAAAATTTAAACCCCCTTTTCCAACGAGATCACATGCATGGTGACTTAAAGTGACAGAAATACACTCTCTCTCTGCTCTAGAGGACGAGGGTTTTAAATTAAGTTCCAATAGGAGTACCAGTCCACTTCCAACTGCTGCTGTCTTCAAGTAGTTTTTGGCTAGTGGTCACATCACTCCAATGGCCACCTCTGTCTCAGTTAGGTTTCTATTGTTTTAACAAAACACTATGACCAAAAGCAACCAGGGGAAAAGGGTTTATTTCACCTACAATTCTCAGGCCACAGCCCATCACTGAGGGAAATCAAGGCAGGAGTTTGGGTATAGGGACTGATGATGCAGAAGCCATGGAGGAATCCTGTTCCTGCTCTGCTTTCTTATAGCATCCAGGCCCAGTAGCCCGTGGGCAGCGCTGCAATACAATGGGCTGGGTCCTCTCCCATCAGTCATGAATCAAGAAATGTCCCACAGACTTGCCTACAGAAACATTTTCTCAATTTACATTTCCTCATCCCAGATATGTTTAGATTTGACAACCAGTACATGTCCTAATGTCTGTCTCAAGTAGTGGAGGCTGGCCTTGAACTCTAAAAATCCTCCTGCCTCAGCCTCCTGGGGCTAGGATTACAGGCATCATATCATGTCTCGTTTCTTCATCTTACATAAGCACCATTCATCAGAGTCTTTTGGGGATGGGTGTAAACACACAGACACACACACACACACACACACACACACACACACACACACGCATGTGCGCGCACACACTCATACACTCCAGTTCACACTTTAAAGCAATAAGATAGTTTTCTGGAGCCATTTTTGAGTAGCCCTGGCCCAGAAACACAGACTTAGGTTACCCCGACGCCCATGTTCCATGTGGAAGCAGTTTCATGAAGTTTTACAGAACAGCAAGTCATAAATCAAGGCAGGTTTAAAACACACCAGTGGTGGGTTGGAGGTATCGGTCAGCGATTAAGAGCACTGGATGATCCCCCAAAAAACCCATGTTCAAATTCCAGGACCCACATGGTGGCTCACAGCTGTAACTCCAGTTCTGCAGGGTCTGGCACACTCTTCCCAGCTCCACAGGCACCAGGCAGACATGCATGGTGCACAGATGCACATGCAGGCAAATGTACGCAGAAAATAAAATAACTTCTAAAGCAATATGCATTGGTGGGTACATCAGAGAGGGAGGTGCATGGAGATGGAGGAAGCTTACTATAGGTTCAAGATGCTATCCATTCTTAAGTTTTAGGTTGGTGGAAGTTAAGGTCTGCTAAGTTAATAGGTTTCAAAAGGTTTCTATTAGTCACAATATGTTAGTTCTGACACAGACATGGGCAAGCTAGCCCAAGACAAGGTCTCTGGGTCACAGCATCCAGATCTTTCCACATCAGTTTTAATTAATCGATCACTGCAGACACAGCTTTCCAGGAATTCTTTCCAGGAAGGTTGAGACAGGGTCTCACTCTGCAGCCAGCTGGTCTGGAGCTATGTAGGACAGATTGCCTTGAATGTGTGGCAATCTTCCAACCTTAGGAGTGAAAGTATTGGTTTTGTACTTCAAGGAAAACCCTGAATTTCTGATCTTTCTGCCTCTACCTCCTCAGAGCTAGGTTTGCAGCCTTGTACCAGCACACCTGGTGCTGTGGATGGAACCCTGGCTTCATGCATGCAAAGCCACATCCCTAGATCCTGGTTTTTGTTTGCTGAAATATTTAGCTTTAAGTATTTTTATCCTAAGGCTGGAGAGATGGCTCAGCAGTTAAGGTACTTACTGCTCTAGCAGAGTTCAATTCCCAGCACCTACCTAGGGGCCTCGTTACAACCTGTAATTCCAGATCCCACACCCTCTTCTGGTCTCCAAGGGTCCTGCACATACAAGGTACGTGTGTGTGTGTGTGTGTGTGTGTGTGTGTGTGTGTGTGTGTGTGTATGCAAGCATTCACACATGCACATAAAATTAAAATAATAAATTTTTCTTAAAAGGACTTTTATTGAATTTAATTGTGTGTGTATGTGTGTACAGTACATGTGTAGAAGTCAGAGACAACTTCAGGAGTTGTGTGGTCATTAGGCTTGGTGACAACTGCCTTTACCTGCTGAGCTGTCCTGTCTTTTGGGGAAGGGGGTTTGGTTTTTGAAGACAGGGTTTCTCTGTGCAGCCCTTGGCTATCCTGGAACTTACTGCATAGACCAGCCTGGCCTTGAAACCACAGAGATCCACCTGCCTCTGCCTCACAAGTGCTGGGATTAACGGTGTGTGCTACCACAGCCCAGCTTTGCTCTCTTTTTTAAAAAAAAAAAAATAACTTATTAATAGGCTTTTAAAAAAGTGTTTGTTATTTATTATTTTATATATTATATGTATGAGTACTTTGCTTTCATGTATGTCTCTATACCACCCATGTGCCTGGTGCCCTTCAAGGTCATGAGGGGCATTGGACCACCTGGGACTGTAGCTACAGGCACTTGTGAGCCACCATATAGGTGCTGGGATTCGAACCCAGGTAATCTTTAAGAGCAACAAGGGCTCTTAACCACTGAGCCAACCCACCAGCCCCTCTCCACTTTGTAATGGAGTTGTACTTTCTCTGTATACCCTGGGCAGCCACACACTTCTGCCCCCTGAGCAACTGGGGCTGCTAATTACGGACCTCCATCTTACAGGGGGCTCAGTTCAACCCACTTCACCTAGTTTCCACTATCAGACCTGGGTTCTCTCTGGGGATCTCAAGTCTCTGATGGCCTCTATGCTCATTAGAGAAAACTTGACTTCCATGTTTGTGGGTCCCACTTCTAAAGCACGAGATATTCAGCCATAGCCAGCCAGGGGACCCTAGCCCTCAATTCTTCCCTTCAGTTTGAGCCACCATCAGTCGTACAGTGTGTCCATTAGGGAGGATCATGGGCAAATCAACACCCCTTGCCACCCTGGGGAGGCTGCTGGAGAATAGCTAATTACTTCTCACGCCCAGAGCCAGGCCATAGCCCAGATTAGGTTGGTGGTCCTGCTGTAGCTTACACACCATCACACACCAATGCCAATAGAGTTTTAATTCCACAGCTATACTTTGATTAGAGCTGATGTCTTGTGTGCAACCTCGGGGACCTCATTATTTTCCAAACTCAAATAAATACTGTGTTCAGAGAGCAGGAGGGGCAAGAGGTAGGTAGAGGGAAAGAGACCAGCAACTTTGTCTGCAAAAAGAATCCAGACCTTGAGGAGATTTTCAGTGGAACCAGCACACCCCACCCATTACCACTTCAGCCCACCCACCCCACCCCAAGAAACTGCTGCCCACCCCAGCCCAGCAAGGCCAGCCCCAGCCCAGTCCACCACAATCCAGCCCATCTCACCCCTGCCCAGCCCAGCCAACCCCTTCCCAGCCCAGCTCACTCCTGCCCAGCCCAACCCAGCCCACCCCTGCCCAAGCCCATCTCACCCCTGCCCTGCCCTGCCCTGCCCTGCCCAACCCAGTCCAGCCCAGCCCTGCCCAGCCCAGCCCAGTCCACCCCTGCCCAGCCCATCTCACCCCTGCCCAAGCCCATCTCACCCCTGCCCTGCCCTGCCCAACCCAGTCCAGCCCAGCCCTGCCCAGCCGATCTCATCCCTGCCCTGCCCAACCCAGTCCAGCCCAGCCCTGCCCAGCCCAGCCCATCCCAACCCAGCCAACCCTTCCCAGCCCAGCTCACTCCAGCCCAGCCCAGCTCAGCCCATCCCACTCCTGCCCAGCCCTGCCCATCCCAGCTCAGCCCATCCCACCCCTGCCCAGCCCTGCCCATCCCAGCTCAGCCCATCCCACCCCTGCCCAGCTCTGCCCAGCCCAGCAAGGCTAGCCCCATCCCACCCTAGGCCACCCCAAGCCCAGCCTATAAGCAGATGCTTCAGAATTGAAGGAAGTTAGGGTGAGTGGAGAGTTATCAGGGACTTCAGGGTAGGAAAGTGTAGGCAAGATCCCCTAGGGGGCTGATCTTGGATTTACTCAAGAATCTTGATATCTTGAAGCTTAGCCTACAGAAAGAAGGGTGGAAGTGTTCTCAGTCAGGTGCAGGCTGTGGCCCTGGCTGATCTCTTCTGGCTTAGAGAAAGATCTAGAATGCTCTCTCTCTCTCTCTCTCTCTCTCTCTCTCTCTCTCTCTCTCTCTCTCTTTCTCTTCCTTCCTTCCTTTTGACAGGTTTTTTTGTTTGTTTATTTGTTTTGTTTTGTTTTTCTGTGCATAGCCCTGGCTGTCCTGGAATTAGCTCTATATACCAGGCTGGCCTTGAACTCAATGTATATTACCACTGCCTGGCCTCTTTTTTTTTTTTTTTTTTTTTTTTAAATAACATTTGTGTATTCGTTTGTGTTGGTGAGTACTCCACACACCATAATACAAATGTGGAGGTCAAAGGGCAGCTTCTAGGGATTAAATTTCCCCGCCTCCACCCTGCGGGTTTTGACCTTGGTACCAGGTATGTTTTGCCTGCGGAGCCATCTTGCCTCCCCAAGATCTAGAATTTCTTTTTTAATCTTTTTTTTTTTTTTTTTTTTTTTTTGTTTGGTTTGATTTCTTGAGACACGGTTTCTCTGTGTAGCTTTGGAGCCTCTCCTGCCACTCAATCTGTAGACCAGGCTGGCCTCGAACTCACAGAGATCTGCCTGCCTCTGCCTCCTGAGTGCTGGGATTAAGGGTGTGTGGACTTCCTATTTTTGTTGTTGTTGTTTATTTTTACTTTATGTGCACTGACATTATGCCTGCATGTATATTTGTGTAAAGGTATCAGATCTTGGAGTTACAGACAGTTGTTAGCTGTCATGTGGTTGTTGGGAATTGAACCCTGGGCCTCCAGAGGAGCAGTCAGTGTTCTTACCTGCTGAGCCATCTCTACAAGCAAATATCTATTCACCCTAGGTAGGGAGCCAAGGACATACTAAAGGGAAGGTGCCGTCACAGTTTAACTCTGTGAACCGGTTATCTACAAGAGCTTGAACAGCTGTTTGCATCATAAAAAAGTTATAGCCCCAGAGTTCTCCAAGTGAGTGTCCATGCTCCAGCCCGCATATCTGGGCATTCTCTCTAGTGTCGCTGTAAAGAAGGTTCAGATGGGTAGATGGGGAAACTGAGGCACACTATGGCTGTCAACTTGAACTTGGTTACCATCTACCCCCTCCTGTGGAGGTGGGGGGTGGGCGTCTTGAGCAGTCACCAGGCTGAGGAGCCCTTGAGTGAGTGACCTGTGCCCTGGAGTTGAGGTTTATGGAACAGAGCATAAATTCAGGATTCCTAAGAGAGTGGTGATCTCTGAGCCATTACCCCCAAATGTCATTAGAACAGGTTCAAATGCACTCTCCAAAGCAGGCCGAGTCAGCTTTGGGCCACATCGAGTTAAAAGCATGGTGCTGAGAAAATTCTGGGCAAAAGCGAGGGCTGGAGAGACGGCTCAGCCTGTGAAGCACTTGCTGGGCAGGAGTGAGGGCCTAAATTTGGACTCTCAAAACCCAAGCAAAAAAAGCTGAGTGTGTGGTGTGCGCTCCTCTAGGCCCCAGAGCTAGGGAGGCGGAGGTGGTCCCTGGGGCTCCGTGGCTGGCCTCCCTTAGTGGGTGAGTTCCAGGCCTGGGAGAGACCCTGACTCGATAAACAAGGGGGAGCTGCCACAGGAAAGACATTTGCTTGCACACCTGCACACATACGGGTGTGCCTCACATACATACATACATGTACAAAATCATTTAAGAGCCAGACATGGTTCACACATACAAAATTCACCGAGTGGAATAGACCCAGGGCAGGGGCAGGCTCAAGGGAAAAGAGAGAAAGCGAGTGAGAAGAAGTTCCTGTCTGGTGGAGAGGAGCAGGAAGCCGTGAGGGAAAGGGAGAGCTTTCAGTCCCCCTCTTCCCTCCACTCAGCCATCGTGTGTTTTTTCATTTGAGGGTTGTTTAAGGCAGGGTCTCCTGTAGCCCTGGCTGACCTTAAACTTGCTGTGTAGTTGATGATAATCTTGAACTCCCGATCCTCCCTTCTCTATGTCTGGAGTGCTGGGATTACGGGTGTGTGCCACCACACTCACCCCGCCCCCCCCCCCAAGACAAGGTTCCTCTATGTAGCCGAGGCTGTCCCGGAACTCACTCTGTAGACTAGGCTGGCCTTGAACTCAGAGATTTACCTGCCTCTACCTCCCAAGTGCTGGGATTAAAGGCATGCGCCGCCGCCACCAGCTGTGCCACCATACTCTTCTTCTTCTTTTTTTTTTTTTTTTTTTTTTTTTTTGTAACTTTTATTGATTCTTTGTGGATTCCACATTATGCATTCTGATCCCACCCATCTCCAGTCTCCTCACACTGGACCTCTGCCCTTGCAACCTCCTCTCCAAAGCATAACCAAATTTAAAAGATAAACCATAAGATCTGTTAGTTCCATTATTTCTCTGTTTAGTTTCTGTACAAATAAAATAAGCTTCCACTCATGAAAAAAATAATGTTAAAAAAGAAGGTAAACCAAGAACCAAACAAAACAAAGAACAGAGAGAGAGGGAGAGAGAGAGAGAGAGGGAGAGAGAGAGGGAGAGAGAGAGAGAGAGGCATCTCACCATGGAAGCTGTACTGTACTGTGGCCCACTGAGTCACATAGTTTACCCCTTCACTGGAAAGTGGTCATTGCCAGGAGTCATGGCTTGACGTCTGGCTTGAGGCCTCTGGCTTCTGCTACACAACTGATAATGGGCTCTCCATGGGACTCCTCTTAGATATCCTATCGTGGTCCTGTGCCATGGAGAGCCTGCTGTTTTGGATCTGTAGGTTCATCTCCTACACCAGCGCTAGAAGGTCATAGATGGGGTGGGCCAGCTCATAGCTCTGGCTGTGGGCCCAGTGGTAACCGGGTTGGTCATCCCTCCAATTCCCCTTATGGTCACACCACCTGGGGAGCACACTAAAGCTAACCTCTGTGTGTGTGTGTGTGTGTGTGTGTGTGTGTGTGTGAGCACAGGCAAGCCATCGCTGAGGGTGTGAGGAGAGCTGACCCCCTGCACCCCCTTGTAGAACCCCTACAGCAAGCAGGGGAGAGGGCCCTGCCCCTGACTGGGCAAAACTTTAGAACTGGCCTGGGTGGTGTGAGTGTGGGTGGCCTGGATCTGAGGACCTACCAGCAGGAGAACTGCCCTGCTCCTTGCTGCAGGCTGTCCTGAGTGAGCTAGCCCAGCTGGAGAGCTCGCCCTGGTAGTGCCACCATACTCTTAAGGCTCCTGGTGATACTGCCTGGGGGGGTCATAGGGACTTTGGGAGGTGGGCCCGGGCACAGAAGAGTGTAAGCAATGGTGGGCTGGTAAGCCAGCGGTGGGATGAGAATCTGATCTGTAGTGTTTGCTAATTCCATTGACATAAGACCTTCCACTTTGCTCACTGTCAACATGAACTTGATTGCACTGAGCTCCCAATTAAGAAAAGACATGCATAGGAGAGCACAGTCCTGCCTCCCGCGTGCCACTGATGCAGCCTTGAACCATCTCAAAACTCAGGACCTTGACAGAATAAAAGGAGCGAGGGAAAACCCAGAGGCCTTCCCACATTCATGGAGGATTTCTCGCAAACTCACAAACACACTCTGAGGTGTAAGTCACAGGCTTCCCAGGCGCTTCTCAGTCTAGACAGCTGGGTGCACCATCACCTTTCTTAAAGTTGACTGTCTTGGGTATTTTGTCACAATGACAGGAAGCAGAGTGACACAGCACTTCTGCTTCTTGGAACTGGGTCATTCTTTGTTGTGAAGTCTTATCCCAAGCATTGTCAAGTCTTTTACAAGATCCTTGGCCTGCTCAGAGCGCAAGGCCTTGGATTCCATACTTAACACCAAAAGGGGGGTGGGAATTTTGTCTTCTATACATAGATATGCCCTTGACCCACATTCAAGTTGTAATGAGCAAAACTGTCTTTAGGCACCACCACATGTCCCCTTTCCACTTTGCAGCTATTTACTTATTTTTGATGTTTTGAAACTAGGTCTCATGGTTAGCCTCAGACTTCCTATGTAGCTGAGGCTGTCCTTGAACTCCTGATTCTGCTACCTCTACCTCTCAGATCACAGACTTGTGCTCCCATGGGAGATTCTAGTCACTAGTTCCTGTGACTCCATATATAAAATAACCTGTGGGGGCTGGAGAGCTGGCTCAGAGGTTAAAAACACTGGGTGCTCTTCCAGAGGACCCCAGTTCAAGTTCAAGTACCCACACATTGCCAAACAAACACCATCTGCAATTGACTCTTTTCTGGCATTTGTGTGGTACCCAGGCAAGTACATACATCCAGGAAAATCATTCATGCACATGAAATAAAATTAATAAAAGTATTTTAGCTGGGTGATGGTGGTGCACACCTTTGATCCCAGGCTCAGGAAGCAGAGGCAGGCAG